>NW_026947506.1:33591247-36388747 GCF_034190915.1 Cavia porcellus | reverse complement strand
TCCTTGTGGTGGCACCTGGGCATCTATCTTTGGGACAGATTTTCTACTTGCATGAATGCTACATCTGTGTAACAGGAGATCACATAACAGCCCACCTCAGATCATCCAGCCTGGTGCCGTCAGTGAGCACAGACTTCACTGATATTTCCACTGCTGGGGCTGGGAGTTGCCTACCTGGGCCTTCATCAGGAAATACATTCCTCCTAACTTTAAAAAAACAAAGCAGTACTCTCCTTTCAAATGTGAACACGCATCATACATTTTCTTAAGCTTAAGCTGTTTCCTAGAAGGCTTACAAAAATGCAAGATCATTTCGATGAATGTTCATCCATTCCAAAATAAAACCATCCCTTGTTTTGTCAGTTCTAAGGTATCATTACCTGATTTATCAGTATTTGAGCACTTTCATATCTATTTCCAGACAAGTCATCATTTAAAGAGAATGCAGTCCTTTGATAAGGAACACAGATGAGTGAGAAAGATATAAGAGCTTCAAAGAATTCCAGGAAAACCAGCTGAAATACAAGAAAACACAGGTGTCTCTCTCATTCTGATGCACTAAGAGGTGGGTCAGCAGTTGGTCTGGGAGTTCATTTCTTAGTCATTGTTCTGACGACTGCAAACCCTTCTGCTGGGTGTGGCAGTGCATGCCCATAATCCCAGAGCTCGGGAGGCTGAGGCAAGAGGATTGCCATGAATTTGAGGACAGCCTGGACTACACAGCCTGGAATATATGGGGACACAATCTCAAAAAAAGAGGAAAAAAATACATTGCAATAATCTTAATCTCTAGTATTGTAATGCAATTCAAGGATATAAGTACATATACATATATGTCTATATGTGTATCATTTTATGTGTTTAATTTCATATTTTCCATTAAATTTTGGTTCTTGATATCCAAAGCAAAACAAACACTCTGAATCAAACACTCTGAATGAAATTTGTACCATTTTGACACAGCTTTACAAACCTCAAGTTCAAAGTTGCTGTCAATTCCATCATGTATGAAAGGATTATCCTCTGCTATTACTGCCACGAATTTGGTTGCACTTAATTCTTTATTTATCATTTTAAAATCCTGTAAAAGAAACAACCAACCAAACCATAACTTGCTATAATTAGAGACATATATTTTAATATCAATGTATACAATAAACTACTTTTTAAAAATGTATCAGGAATCATTATCTTAAACACTTCAACACTGATCATTTGATTTTTGTTTCTTTAGACAGAATCTCGCTCTGTAGTTCAGCTGACCTCGGACTTGAGGTGATCCTCCTGTCTCAGCCTCCCAAGTGCTAAAATTATAGATGTGTGCCAGCCCAGGTACCAAAAACCGATAATCTCGAGCAGCATTCTGGCCTAACTTGAGTATTTACCTCTCTATCCTTTCCCCAATTCCTCTAAAAAAAAAAATAAAGCTCTTTTGTTTTCTTTACATGAATACAGGTCAGAGAAAGTAAGGGAGTAAATGAGCCAGGCATGAAGTAGCCACACAATTCCAGTGGCCGGGAAACACTGGGCTGGTGGGCTCTGCAGAACAAGCAGAGGAACTTGGGGAGGCAGAGTGTGGAAGGAGAGCCCACTGCAGGAGGCTGTGCACAGGAAGACCAGCTCACATCTGGCTGGAGCCCTTTGCACATGAAAGGTCTACACTCGAGAGAGACCAGGCCAGAGAGAATCTGGCCAGGAAAATACTTGGCTCCTCTCAAGCCACGGTGCTTTGCTGAACAAGAGGTCTGAGTGAAAACAGGTCTTGCTGTCACCCCTCCACAGCCCACCCTACCTTTCTTCTGTTCCAGGCCCTGTGACATCCAGCAGCCAGGAGTCCTCATCGGAGAGAGAGAGAGACCAGCCCTCTCTGTGCTCATGGCTCGCATCGGGGCAGTGCCCTGGCAACGCGCCACACTGAAGCCTCACCTCTGCCAAGTGCCGCCACCCGCGGAGCTCTGTCAGCTTCCTAGCGTACAACTGAGCAGAGGCTTCACACTAAAGCCAACAGAGAGGTGCAGTGGCACATTCTTGTAACCCCAAAACTCTGGATGGCTGAGGAGGAGAATCACAAGTTCAAGGCCAGCCTGGCCACTAGGTGAGAGACTTTACTGCAAAATTTTTAAAAGGACTGCACTGTAGCTCAGTGACAGAGTGCTTGCCTTTGCATCAGGCCCTGAGTTCACCTCCTAGTACCTCACTGAAAGGAAAGAAAACCTTTGAACTGCTAGGATATCAACTCATTGTCCTGAAACGTAATAAAAGGAAAAATCAAGCATTTATCTCCCCTTTCGTGTATGCACCTGTATTTCAAAGTATTAATGTAAGTGGTGAGCTGATGCTTATTTAAAAATCAGGTTCATAGCTAATACATACTATGGAAATAATAGAGAAACAACAGACTTTAAAGATGATATGGTACTGTCCCTGTGGAACATGGACGTCAGCAATGGCCATCATGGGACGCTAGAGGAAGGCTTATGGAAAACATAATGGAAGAGTCCTGTTGCTATCCTAGGAACCCCCTGAAACCCCAGGAAACATTTGTGATGCAATTCAATAGGAAGGACTCAGAACCACCCGAGTCAAATGAAGCCTCTAACTCTGCCTGTGGCGTGGAAACACGGGGGAGAAGGACGCGTTATCCACCATGAAAACGATGCAGTCAAAACCATGGACAGATGACCATGAAGAAAGGGGTAAGGTAACCCAAGTGTGGGGGCACACACCTATAATCTCTGGGAGGCTGAGGCAAAAGGATCCCAAGTTCAAACCCTGCCTGGTCAATTTAGTGACTTAGCAAGCCCTAGTCTTAAAATTTAAAAGAAGCCTGGAGCTGTAGCTCATCTTGAAGGCTCTTGGCTCAATCCCCAGCATCACAAAAAGGGGAGCCAAGGTAAACACAGCTGTAAAATATCCCGTCCTCCAGCCATACACTTTAAAAAGATTATTTTGCTAAAAACATGGTTATTGTCTGCTTTTCACAGACATACAATACTGCGAAATGTCTTAACCCACTCTGTCACTAGCATTCAGCTCCTCCAATTTCATCAAGTGTATTCTCACGAGCACAAATTAAGAGGCTCATGGAGCACAAAGCCCTGCTGGTGTGAAAGATGAGGGCTGGGATGTGGCTCAGTGGAGAGCATCTGCCCGGCATGTGCAAGGCCCCAGGTTCCCACCGCCACAAAGTATGGTATCATGGTATCATCTACCTGTGAGTGGCTAGGTCTGCAGCAGTACAGACCCTGGAGTAAAGCCATCCCTACCACCCAGCACAGTGGCCAGGGGGAGCTCTGCCTCTCTCTGTGCCTCCCATTATCACAGACTACCTGTGTCACTCTCCAGTTTTGGGGGGTTTTTGGCACCGAGAATGGAACTCATGACTTTGCGCTTGCCAGGCAGGAGCTTACACTGCTGAGCTAAATCCCTGGCCCGTGCATCATTCTCTCTGCCAAGGGAAACTCAAACATTCAATTTTCATGAAAATTCGTCCCATGTATGTAATTTCAGCTACTCAGGAAGCTGAAGCAGGAGGATCACAAGTTTGAGGCCAGCCTGAGCAACTCTACGGGAGCCTGTTTTGAATATTTGTTTTTTCAACAGGGTCTGGGGATGTAGCTCAGGGGTGGAGCATCTGCTTATGCTTAGCACACACATTGTCCTGGATTCCATCCCAGAACTGCCTCCACCCAATTCAAACTGAATCTTCACCTCATTATTTATATATCACAGCTAAAATATCTAGCCTTTAACGTAAAGATGCTGCAAATATAAAGCCAATATCAAACCCAAGTGGCGTCAAACTCACTTTCAGCATCCACAGGAAGTGTCTCATCTTCATCGTAAGCTCACCAGGAGGAGCTGTGTTCGGTCTGCTGTAAGCTCTATAAATCTCCCAGCACTTATCAACGTAACTCATCGTGCAGAGCGCCCCCTCACTGAATAAGTTACCTGAAAGGTAACACTCAAAAACTGATTACAAAATTAAATTTCAAAAAATGACAGTGAATATTATCCTATTATTTTTGTATTTACCTTTTACCTGGCAGGCATTTGGATGAATGTTTTCAGTCATCAGCTTTGTAAAACACAGAAAGAGTGACGGGCTTCGATTTCTGTGATTAAAAAAGACACCAGTTATTCCATCCAGGAAACAGAACTGAAGTTCTCTCCTCCGGAGTGTGGACTAGTCTTAATAACTGGACTGTGTCTAACAGGGTGGAGAAAAAAGAGACCACAAGTTTCCAGGGGAAAACTCTGCCTGGCTCCATTCCAGCCTGCAAGAAGGGTCAGTCTGCCCCTAAGGAGACATCCCACAGCATGGACCGCCTGTGTGATGGGTGACGGGACCATTCACCTGCAGGGCATTCTTCCCCCAAACCCACAAGCTCGGTAGAATCATGAGACAGCTTTGCAACCTAAGACGCTTCAGGAGCCAGCTGGCCAAGATTGTTTTAAGTATGGAGATCATGATAGACAAAATCTGAGAAATAGTCACAGTTAGAGGAACCCAAGAGGGCATGATGGTTCAATGTGAGGTGGCATCCTGCACTTGATGCTTGGTTCTGGGACAGTGAGAAAAACTGGAAAAATCTTGTAAAAGTCTGTAGTTTGGTTAACAGTATCACAATAACATTAATTCCTTGTTTTGGATGAATGTACCATGCTAAGACATAAACAACAGGGGAATTTGGGTGAAGAATATATAGGAACTCTAGAGAGTACTTCAGCAAAACTTCTGTAAATCTAAAAAATAAAAAGTTTTTTAGGGAAAAGAAGATACCATGTTTGCTTTAAGGCAATAAAATTCCAGTAGCTCTGTGCAACATTGAAATGGCTCCAATGGAGGGTGTTCCGAGTTTTACTATAATGCCTTATGGCTTTGCGGCTGAAATTTGGGGAAAGTTTTGCTGCTTGACGTTCATTCTGAGGCCATATGGAGACAACACTGATTACTGGAGAACAGAGGGTGACGGGATGTGAGATCCTGCTCAGGGAGCTCAGTTAACACTGGGCACTTACTGGTATTCTTTGTGATGGATGTGGTAAGCCAACTGCAGGAGGTAACTCAAGAATGTTCTCAGAAGTATTGTTCCAAATGGAGAATGAATTTCTTCAACTGGTATATCATTACTGGCTAAAATAAGAAAATTGGAGAGTGTGCAGTTGTATTTCCAGCAGTGCCCGTTTTATTTGCTCCTGGTACACAACCCTTTGCTTCCCAGAAAGTATTCTGGACATGCAGGAACATCCAACCAAAAATTAAGTACCACAAGGAACATTTTGTCTGATTACTTTACAAGACATTTACAATTTACTTTGTCCTGGTGGGTTTTTTTTTTTTTTTTTTTTTTTTTTTTTGTCTTTTTCATTTTTATCGGTACCAGGGATCAAACTCATGACTGCCTGCTTGCAAGGCAGGCGCTCATGCCACTGAGCTAAATCCCCAGCCCCGTCCTGGTGGTTTTCAAAGTCATCTGAACCACAGTTTAATGCTGCTGATTGTAACTGGATTCCACATGTTCCCGCAGGCTGGGACCACTGATGGTTCATGCATGACTGTCCCATTGGGCAGCTTGTACCACTGGTGGTACAAATGTACCTAATCACTTTTATCAATCTTTTCTAATGAAAGTAATAAAACATCTATAAATGAACTAAAGTTAGTTGCTTAAATCTGAATAATTACAGCCAAAATATGAACAGTATTCTAACTAAAAATTACAATAACCAACAGATTTATTTTATTAAATCAGAGCTTCCCAACAGTTAAACATACAAATTATGTCACAGCCACCTGATCATGGCATATGAATTATGGCGCTATCATAAGTGTGTTAGAATTTTTTATAATACCCTTCAAATTGATTTTATTGATGCAATTTATGTATACATAATGATCTTAATATTTTATTTTTTGAGAAGCTAATTTGAGGCTTTCAGTTCTGCCTCTCAGAATTCAGCTAGAATTCAGCTAAAACCTTTAAGATTGTTAGATTTACCTCATGAGCTTTCTGATTTGAAATCTTAAGGTTTATATCTGAAATATCCCCTAGAAGTCTCATGTATTCAGAGGGGGTGATTTTGGAAGGTGATTGGGTCACGGGCACCACACTCATCAGTGGATGAGTTCATTGCTAAATGTGTGGCTAGAAGCAGTGTATCGCTGGGGATGTGCCTGGGAGGGCGTGGCTTCCTCCCATCTCTGCTTCCCGGACACCATACATACCCTCCCACCATGATGTTCCTGACTCAGAGCTAGCTGACCGTGGACTAAATTCCCTGAATCATGAGCCAAATCAAACTTCTCCTTTGTGAGTGTTAGGTGTTGGGTCCAGCAATGGGAAGAGTGACTAATATTTTTCCAAAGGGCTTTTCAAGACTATTCTAAGCACGCCATCATCCTCCTTGCCTCTGACCTGTCAGTTTTATGCTTTCCACGATAGACTGGGGGCAGGGACAGTTTGCTATTAGGAACCTGAGAGTAAATCAGTATGATCCAGGCTGGCTCAGTCATAACTACTTAACTCTGTAGTACGGGACAAAAGCAGCCCCAGGCAGAAGACAGACATACACAGGCATGACTGTTCCAGGGAAGCTTAGAACAGGTGGCAGGTGGGGCTGGCCATGGGCCATACTTTGCCGATCCCTTTATTGGTGGGTCTTGTACTGTCGCTATTATTACACAAGGTCACCTCTGGAAATACACTGTAAGCATGGAAAGCAAGGCCACACATCGACGTGTAGACACCTCTCCCGGCCTGTGCAGTGCTGGAGGTCAACACTAGGGCCTCGCACATTAGGAAAGCACTGTGCCACTGAGCCACACAGCTAGTCCTCCCAACACCAAACTCACTCCTATGCACTATGGCACGCTGATGATCCTCTAGTCCAAAAGAAATGATGACCCTAGAATACATACCACTTAATATCCTGTCCATATCAGCAAGAGTTATTTTGTGGTGATGAAATTTGCAGTCTTTTAGAAATCTCCAGAAGTGAAGCTTTGTCATCAAGAAGGTATTATCTGGGGAGTGATCATATCCAAGGCTGCTGTAGAAGCTATAGATTCTTCTTAATTCTGAAATGTTTCTTAAGAGAGCATATTCTACCTGGAGAAAAGTAAGTCATGCATATTTTATCCTACCTCATAATAATAAAAGACACAATGCCTGCTTTCTAGATTAAATGAGGATGCTCATGGAAACACCAGTCTGTACCTCTGCCTCTCCATAAGTATCTGATCCTGCCTGCTCACCTCAACTCAATACAATGCAATTTCTGACTAACAGGAACCAAATATGTTGTCTTCTGGAAAACAGTTCATGTCACATTGTACGTGATTATGTCCTGCCTCGATGGCAGCAATAAAATTCGGTTGCCTACAGATCAATACCCCTTGAATGCATAGATGCAAAAGTTCACAACAAAATCCACTGAATATATAAAAACAGGACATTAACACTAAGTGGATTTAATTGCAAGGCTGGTTTCCACATTTCATCAAAGGAATTCACCATAGTGATAGACTAAAACAGAAAAACCACATGATCCACTGAACCATGCATCTGACAGAAGTTAATATCTATGCATGAGAAACACTCTCAGCAAACTAGGAATAGAAAGGTGCCCTTAACCTGTTTAACAGCTTGTTAAAAACACAGCGAAGGGCATATTCAAGGCTGGACTGTGAAGGAGGCGGTGTTCACACTGTCTGCATTACTTACCTCTGTGTCCCTGGATCCCAAACACTACAGCGTCCCTCTGTCCTATTCTAGGTGTCTGTGTCTCATGCTCTTCAACATCCAGAGTGTGAAGAACAGCATTCAGGGTCCCAGGGAGCCCAAAGAGGCCACCTGGGCAGTGGGATCAGACATGTTGTATTCACCACTATCTACTTCCTTTTAAGATTCAGTGTAACTCAACAAACATTTGAGCTCTATCCTAAAACACTGTTCCAGAGCACAATACAGAACTTTCCTTCATGGAACTTAGCATGTAGTAAAGACCCTCAAGCATTCGAGGTACCGCTGGAAGGGCCAAGAGGAGGCAGAGGGAGTGAATCTAAGCCAGGGGCGTCCTGCAAGGCTGAGAGAAGGGAAGCAGGAACAGGACTTCACCCAGAGCAGGCACCCACGGAGGGCCGGGCCTGGGGCAGACGGGGTGGGGTGCTCCAGGAAAATCAACAAGACTGCGTGACCCTGGGCAAGGCTGCTACCCCTCTGTGCCCTGTCTCGATTATGGGAAAACACTGGCCCAGAGGCTGCTTGGACAGTACAGGGACTTAAGGCATTGGAACCTTGGGGTACTCTGCAAGCATAAGCACTGTCATCGTGTGTCGATGTCGCTCCTGGCCGGCAGGAAGGACACACGACAAAGTCTGGCAGTGGACAACCTTTTCTTTTATTTTCCTTCTCCGCACAGCCTGCCCTGGGATCGCTCCCAGCCGAAGCCTCCTTTGGTCCGCTCCCCGCGGCTCCTTCTGGGCTTCTACTTCCGGGCTTCTTCTTCCCCCCCAGGGGTGGCACCAGTATATATACGGATACAGTGTCCAATCATGTTAAAGTAAGCAAGGCAAGCTGATTGGCTAACATCATCAGTTGCCAGGCAGACTATATTGTTGAGCGGGTTGCTTACGCGGTAAGCAGGAAACTAACGTGCTCGATGGGAGGGGTAATCTACCTCAGGCTTTACTCTTTACTACAGGCCTCACGTCCGCCAAGTGAGGCGACCGGGCTCGGGGCTGCGGCTCCCAACAATCGTGTAAGTTCACAGTGGTGGGGGGCCTGCCCCAGGCCAGCCGGGAAGATGGCTTAATGTGAGATCCCATGGCGTTGAGGTAAAGGCAACCACTGGGCTGGGACAGGGTGGCTTGAAGGCTACTGGACCCTGCCTGCTTGTTTAGCTCATTTAGCTAAACCTAGAAAGCCCCAGGGCCTCCACTCAAAAACAAAAACAAAAACAAAAATTCACCAAAATGACTCCAACAACAGGCAATACATATAATCACAGCAAGACTTTAGACAGTCCCAACTTAAGGGACAGTCTACAAAATAGCTGACCCGTACGCTTCAGAAGTCATGGGCAAAGAGAGGGGCTGTCATGGCTGGAGGGATGAAAGAGATAGTGAGTGGGGTCCTGGAATAGAGAAAGGGCGTCGGGAGGGAACCCATAAACTGTGAGGCGGAGGCCTGGTTTAGGAAGAGTGCACAGTTCTGGGGCCCATCGTGTGCCAGGGTCACCAGATCCCACGAGGGGGAAGCTGGGAAAAAGCTCTATGGAGACTCATTCTCTAACTCTCTGTAAGTATAAAACCACCCAAAACAAAAGTAAAGAAAACCACAAACGGCTTGCTAACCAAATTATAATGTGCCCGTATTACAAAGTATAGTCATTAAAAATGTTCGCAGGAATCCTTAAAGGATCCTCTCCCTTTCTGTCTCAGATATTTCTGTAATGTTTGAGTTTTTTGATAAAAGCATGTGTTTCTTTGTGATTATAAAACACTCAACATAGATAGTATATTTTAAATATACAACTTTTGTAAGACTCATACTTTTTTGTCTTTTGACACAGGGTCTCACATTGTACCGCAGCCTGGCCTTGAACTCACTATGTAGCCCACACAATGATCCTCCTGCCTCAGCCTCCTAAGAGCTGGGATTACAGGTGTGCACTACCACACCCAGCTTCACATGCTTTGATATAGAACTCCAAACTGTAAAATGAAGTGTGTGTAAATGTGTGTGTGTGTGTGTGTGTGTGTGTGTGTGTGTGTAAAAATAACAGTCTGGGGAAGGGGAACAATTTTAAGCAATCTCACTTTTCCTGGTAAATAATATAGTCTATTTACCTTAAAATTACATTATAGAGAAGATCTGTTGACACTGGCCAGCTATCATCAGGTTATAGATGAGAACTGAGATTCCATGAAGAGAATGAGCCCAGTTCTCGCCTGCCTGCATATCAAAAGGTAGGTAGCCACAAGATTTTTTATGGGTATAAATTCATGTTTCTCTTATTTGTGTTTTCTACATTTTCTGGTTTTGTAATTAGAGGAAGTGGTGAAGACTCCTTTTTCTAACAAGAACCTTGGCACAGAGCTAAGCGATCCTGGGCACCTGAATTACAGCATGAGCTCTGGGGGCCAGGGGAGGAGAGAGGGGATGGACAGTCTTCAGGAGCTGGGAGCCAGGTGCTTGGCGAGAGGGAGAAAGAAGGACACAGACGCATGGAGATGGCAAACCCAGGCCAAGCCCGGGCCGAGGTCCTGAAATGTTATTTGCTGTGACTTTCCAGGTGTGAATCAAAGAAGGTCCGAGTACCCCATTTTCTCTAAGGGGTTTTAGGTTTCCAGAGACTGCTTATTTTACTTGTTACTGTTCTGTTTTTTGCCATGTTGGGGATGGAATCCAGAGCCTCCTACATGCTAGGCAGCCACCCTACTGCTGAGCAACTCCCCAGTCTTTAGTTTTTATTTCGAGATAGCACCTTACTATGGTGACCAGACTGACCTTGAAGTTGTGATCCTCCTGCCTCAGCCTCCTGAGTAGCAGGGACTATAGAAAAATACCACTGCACCCTCAGATTTTTAGTGATTTCTTAGGGCTTTAAATTGTGCTGAATCCTAGGGAACCATAATCACAGCAGAATTAGTGTCTCACGGAGGTGGTGACAGCCTTGGTCTTCAAGCCACTCTGAGTGTGACAGCAATGTGACTGTAGGGGTCTGAGGCTCTGGAGCCCTCTGTCCAGGCTCCCCAGGGTGCCCTTGGAAGTTAAGAGGGGTGATCTATGTAAAGTATCTTTCACGGGACATGCGACAGTGACCACCAACAGTGACTTCCAGGGCTGAGGAGACTATTAATAGTTAACCCTAAAATACAGATTTCTAACAGCGCAAAGGGGTTTGACCTGCTTCTTTTCCTCGGCCTGCTCCTCCTTAGGGTACATGTTCACCAGCAAGCTGAGGTCCAGCTCCATGCTCAGTCCCATCGTGGAGGGACTCTCGGTGCCCTCAAGCTTTCTGATCATATCTAGAAAACAGGCAAAACAGGAGACGGCGGTGAAAGCAGTGTTGTGTCAGAATGATTCCCTACCACAAGGGAATACAGGAGCAGTCAGAAAACCTACTCAGGAAACAGCCGCAGGCCAGGTGTGGAGCACGCCGTGATCCCGCCCTCCGGGAGGCCGAGGCAGGAGGGTGACAAGTTTAAACCCAGACTGGGCAACTTAGGGACTCCCTCAAACCCCACCTCAAAAGAAGGAAAACGAAGAGGCTGGAGGTGTAGCTTAGGATGGAGCCCTGGGCTCATCCCCAGAGCTGCAAAAGAAGAACATAAAGAGGAAAGGGGAGTGAAGAGGCAGGAAGGGGAAGAAGAAATGGGAAGGCAGAACAGGATGGCGAGAGGGAGCAGAAGAGCGGCTCACGGGCCACTCTGCGTCCTGTCCCGAGGATCTGGGACACCGGGGCACCAGCTGAGCGTGGCTCCCCGACAGGGGCGGGCTCCCTACCGGCACTGACGGAAGGTCTGTGCTGCCTGCCCGTGCGGGCCGCTTTGGCGTGCAGGTCCAGGTAACTCTGCACATCTTCATCGGGGCTCACAAACTGTGCTATGTGGTCATTGGAGAACAGCCCTTCGTACACGCGCCCGTTCTTGAAAGTGAATCGGCCCTGCAGGTGGGAAAAAGTTTTCCTGTGAAAACATTGGTGAGTGTGCAGCAGCTGGTCTCTTCAAGGTCTGGAGCTGTTTGTTTGCTTGTTTGGTACTGGGGAGTGAGCCCAGGACCTTCGCACTGAGCCCTTTTTATGCTTTTTGAAATTATTTGCTTATTTTTAAAACTATCTTCACCATCTTTTCCCTTTTTTTTTTTTTTTGATACCAGGTATCAAACTCATGACCTCACACTTACCAGGTAGGTGCTTGAGCCACTGAGCTAAAGCCCTGGCCCTTATCTTTTATATACATATACATACACGTGTACATATGTTGTTTCTTTCAGCTTCTCACCCTGATGAGACAATACGATGTTTACACATGTGTGTCTTGTTTATTTTGGTAATGAGTATGGTCTCAAGTTGCATCCATTTACCTAGAAGAGTCTCCAGTTTATCCTTCTTTATGGCTGAGTAGTACTCCATTGTGTAACAAGACCACGTCTTTTTATCCATTCCTCAGTCGACGGGCATTTAGATTGTTTCTAAGACTTGGCTATTATAAACTGTGCTGCTATAAATAAACATGGGTACATAATTATTGCTGTGGTGTGATGTTTTTAATTCTTTTGGGAGATACCCAGAAGGGGACCGACTGAGTCAAATGGGACCTCTAGTCCTGGTTTTTTGAGGAATCTCCACAGTGATTTCTACAGTGGTTGTATCAGTCCACACTCCCACCAACAGTGAAGAAGGGTTCCTTTTCCCTTACATTGCTGTTGCTCAATTTCTTGATGGCAGTCGTCTTTCTTGGATGAGGTTGAATCTCAGTGTTGTTTTAATTTGCATCTCTCAAATGACCAATGATGCTGAACATTTTTTTCATGTATTTATTTGCCATTTGTATTTCTTCATCTGAGAAGTGTGTATTCATCTCAGAGGCCCGTTTTTGGATTGGATCTTTAAATCTGATTTTTTTTTTTAGTTCTTTATATGTGAATTTTTTTTTAATGGCGACAAAGTTTCACCTTTATTAAAGGTAGGGGAGAGAGGGGCTGGGGATTTAGCTCAGCGGCAAAAGTGCCTGCTTTGGAAGCACGCAGTTGTGAGTTCGGTCCCTGGTACCGATAAAAAGGAAAAAGACAAAAAAAAAAAAAAAGATTTTAAAAAAAGGTAGGGGAGAGAGAGGCTTTTTTTTAGACAGGGTCTATGTCATTAAGTTGCCTGGGGTTGGGTTCAAATTGTGATGCCCTGCCTGAGCCTCCAGAGTGCTGGGATTACAGGCACACACGATGACCCCAGGTGGTCCGTTTGTTTTCTTGCTTCTTGTTCCCCTTCCTCTCCTCTGCTTTCTCCTCTCTTTCTGTATCTGTCCCAATCCTCTCCCCATCGCTGAGGCTCGGGTCAGAAAATGGCTCTTACTAAATGAGGTAAGTGACCCAGTAGGGACTCCTCTGCCATCTGTTGAGTTCAGCCCAGTGGTCAGCTACAGGCCCAGGGGTGGGGGGATGATCCAGTTCAGCTCTGTGAAATTAAAGACTTTCGTAGAGAGCTTCCGGGAGAAGAGTTTCCTTTCTTCTAGTTAGTGCAGACATAGTTGTGGAGTCTGGAACCACAGCAGCCACCACGCACGCATTCGTGGGAAGGGGGCAGCCCGAGAAAGAAGCTGCCATGGTGGGAGGGACAGCGTGTAGATGGAAGAGAAACCCTGACTTTTCCAAGTCAGCAAATCAAACCACCCCTGAAGCCTCATTATTCTTTATTAATACCCAGCAGACTAAGCTAGATTGTTGTCTTTAACCAAAATCATCCTAACACGCAGCCACTTGTGTAAATACAAACTAATTAAATAACTTCCTACTATCCAGAAGTTAGATAATGTATGGGAAATATTTAAGAATTCAGCTCCCCACCTCAACAAAGAGTAAGTTATCTATGTAATAAAACAGGTGACAGTTTGCTAGAGACAGCCCCGCCTTATACGGCTTTCCCCGGCCTGCAGGAGGTGACCTGCACGGCCCTGTACTCACCATGCCATGCTTCTTGTTGCAAACCCACTCTCCCTCGTACACGGCTCCGCTGGCGTAGTAAAACTTCCCGCGTCCGTGGCGACATCCGTTTACAAACTCTCCTATGTATTCATTCCTCAAAGGGTACTGGGAGTTGAGGATTCTCTTTATAAACCACTTGTGTGTTCCAAAACCATTCTGCAAAGAAAACACGTTAGCCAGGTGTGGTGGCTGAAAACAAACCTGAATCCCAACGCTCAGGAGGCGAGGGGAGGAGGACCACACATTGAGGCCAGCCTGGACTGCACGGTGAGACTCGGTCTCAACAAAACAAACAAAAAAATTTAAAGAAGACAAACAGCCATCAGGAATGTTCAAATTATTTCCTTCTTGTACCCTAATCCATTCAAAATTAAGACAAATACAATATAATTTGAAGGAGTGAATGACAGGACCATACAGACTTGAGTTCCAGCTCGGCTCAGGTGATTTCACACAGCTTTTTGACCTAAAGCGAATTACTGAAGCCTTTAGGTTCCTCAGCTATATGGTGGAGAAAGTCCCTTCCCCTCCAGGTTTGGTGCAGAGTTCTAAGACAGTATATACACATCATCTGCCCGTCCCAGTCACCTGCAGTCAGACATATGAAGTCAACATACTTAGGTGCACCGTTTTGTAACTTCCGGTTATACAAGGGCTGGTCAAAAACTGTGGTGTGTGTTTAGATACAGAAGGGTGTTTAATTACAGGGCACCGTGGATTGCCTGAACCCCCTTTAATACTCCCAGCTGGGGACACTGCTCCCACGTTCTCACCACTCTCTGAAGCAGCTCTCGCAGTCCTGTTTCCCAAGTGTCTTTAGTTGTGCTGTTGTGACTGCCTTGACGTCCTGAGCTGATTCAAAATGTTTACTTTTCAGGTCACTTTGAGGAAGAGCCAGAAGTCGTACATTACCAGAGTTGGTGAGTAAGAGCCACAAGGCTGCAGTGTCATGTTTTTAGGAGCTGCCTTTCCACTGGACGGCGCTTAGCAACGGCATTTTCTGAGTAAAGACACTCGCATTGGAGATGCTTCAGAAGTGGCAGAGAATGATGGGATAAGTGTTTGGAGGTGAGGAGGATTCGTGGCAATGTTTCTTTTAATTAAAAATCTTTTGACATTCACCATATTTTTTATCACACCTTGTATACACAAAAGAATAGAGAACAGGGACCTAAACAAATATTTGTACAGCAGTGTTCACAGAAGCATTATTTACGATAACTCACAAAACAACGCAAGCATCCTCTAGATAAACGCATGAGCAAAATGTGGCCCATCTGTATCATAGGATATTATTGAGCTCTAGGAAGAAAGAAATTCTGGTCCATGCTAACCGCAGATAAGCCTTGAGGACATTATGCTCAGTGATATAAGCCAGTCACAAAAGAACAAATACTCTGCGATTCCACTTACGTGGGGAACCAGATTGGTCCAACTCACAGGGAAAGCAGAAGGTTTCATTGCTGGGGAACCAGAGAGTGAGGGGCTGCTGTTTAATAGGTATAAACTTTCACTTTTGTAAAATGAGAAGCTCTGGGAGTGGATGGTGATGATTGCAAAGCAGTGTGAATGTGTCTATGCCAATGAACTGTATAGTTACAGATCGTTAAAAGGGAGCCAGGCATGGTGGCACACGCCTGTAATACCAGCACTTGGGAGGCTCAGGCATGAGAACCCATGAGTTTGAGGGTAGCCTGGGATACAGACTGAGTTCGAGGCCAGCCTGAACTGCACAGTGAGACCCTGTCTCAAAAACAAACAAACAAAAACCAAAACAACACACCTATAGTCCCCAATATCATGCACACACACAGAGAACTATGTGAGTTTAATAAGGTAACCAGTTAGTAGATT
Source organism: Cavia porcellus (assembly GCF_034190915.1). Classification (NCBI taxonomy): domain Eukaryota; kingdom Metazoa; phylum Chordata; class Mammalia; order Rodentia; family Caviidae; genus Cavia; species Cavia porcellus. The sequence goes on along the minus strand of NW_026947506.1, from coordinate 36,373,187 downwards.
AATATATAAACCATTAGAGCTAGGATAGGCAGTGCACACAGAAAGGCCTGGCACTCTGAGAAGCTGAGGTAAGAAGACTAAAAATCTGAGACCACCTTGGGAAATTTAGTGAGACTGTCTCCTCAAATAAAAAAAAAGAGCCCAGCCCAGGTAACTTAGCCACTTAGCAAGATCCTATTTCAAAACAAAAAATTTAAAAGTAAAAAGTCTGGATGAGAAAGCTCTAGGCTCCATCCCCAGTACTACAAAAACAAAAAACAAAGGCATTAGAAAATTCAAGCTTTATAATCCTACCCACATGGAAGATTATAAATTTGCAGCCAGGCCAACCTAGTATGACCCTGTCTCGAAATACATAAAAATGGCTAGGTACAGCTCAGGACTCCCTGGGTTAAAGCCTCCCATATCACAATAGAAAAAAGAAAATTCAAGATTTATAAACAATATTACATCATCCATTTGAAGTTATTCTGTCCTGTGCAGAAAACCCATAGTTACTAAACATAACCACAATCCCTCCGCTTACAGGAGCCGCAGGAACTTACTAACTGACCAGTGGCAGAACCCAGCTTGTCGGTGAGACCGTAAGAGAACCAGACGGACAGCAGCATAAAAAGTGCAGCTGAGGGCTGGGGATTCAGCTCAGCGGCATAAGCGCCTGCCTTGCAAGCAGGCAGTCGTGAGTTCGATCCCTGGTACCGATAAAAAGGAAAAGACCAAAAAAAAAAAAAAAAAGTGCAGCTGACACCCCTCAACCTTAATTTGAGTTTCTAGGTTTAGTATAGCTTGAATCCCGGATGAGTGCACGGTACGATTCCAGGTATACAAGCTCAGAGTCGGCGTGTGACCTGTGGGACGAGCTCGGGGCCCACCTGGACACCCCGATCCCAGTGGCCTTCGTACTCCTCCTTGGTCGTCAGCCAGCTCATCTTGCCCTCCCCGTGGCGCATGTTGTCTTCCCACTGGCCTTCATATATGTTTCCGGATTTGTAACTGGGATGAAAGAAACCAAGGGAGGACCATCAGTTGTCGCACATGTGACGTTTGTTGTAAGATACTTAGCCAGGTATAGTGGTGCTCTCCTGAAGTCCCAGCTACTCAGGAGGCTGAGGCAGGAGGGTCACGAGCCCAAGGTCACTCAGGCAACTTAGCAAGACCCTATTTCAAAACAGAAAATTTTACAAGGGGGTTTAGGCCAGTGATAGAGCACTTGCCTGGCATGCATGAGGCCCTGGTTTCCATTCCCCAGCACCACAACCACACACACACACACACACACACACACACACACACACACACACACGTTCTTAAACTTTCCCTGTGAATACCTGTGAAGAAATCCAATCCTGGGTCCAGACACTCCTCAGTACTGAAATTCACTGAGTAGGCATGTGGTGGGTAAAAGAAATCATCTTAGGGAGCAGAATAAATCACTTTATTAAACCTGCTGATTACTTAATAAGGTAACAAAGTGGGTAACACATGCATTATATCTTTTAGAATTTTTTTTCATGGTCCTGGGAATTGAAGTCAGGGCCTTCACCCTGAGCTATATGACCAGCCCTTTATTTATTTATTTTTATTAGAAAAGTTTTCTCTAAGTTGCTAAGTTGCCTAGGCTGGCCTCAGACTTGGAATCCTCCTGCCTCAGCCTCCCAAGTGCTGGTATTTCAAGCATGTGCCACCATACCTTGCTAGAATCAATTTTCCATTGTATTATAATTATTTAATATTTTGCTATCAATTTTTTTTGCTTTTTGAGATGGGGTCTCACTATACAGTTCAGGCTGGCCTTGAGCTCACTTTGTAGCCCAGGCTAGTCTTGAACCTGCAAGGATCCTCCTGCCTCAGCCTCCCAAGTGCTGGGATTACAGGCGTGTGCCACATCCGGCTTCTATCAAATGTTTTAAGGATTAAAACTATCAGTTTAAGGATTAAAACTATCAGTTCAATCTAAAATCAAGCAAAGGAGTCAGCATTCTTCAAAAAGCATATAACTAACAATAGAGGTCTATGATTAATACAGAGAACAGGGAAGGCAGTTTTGACTCATAAACAGTCTGACATTTAATACAGTGTTTTTATAAATCTCCCACCACTACAGAGACAGAAAGTGCATTCTCTGCGGGTTCTTCACCTTGCTTCTAGCCTAAGTGACAGCTGTTTGGTCCCAGAGACACCTGTGCGCCCACCCCACATGTGGCTGCGCCCCACTTACCATCTCGTGCCCCAGCCCTTTCTGATGTTATGTACCCAGTCGCCTTTGTACCAGGAAGTGCCCTCTTGGTTGTAATAAATGGAGCCCTGAAACAAATAACATCATTTTCTAAAATACAAGCCTCAACACAGAGGAGTTTTTAAATGTAAAGATGAAAGTACAGAACGTCAAGAAGCTTACACTCGACAGAAGTCAGTGTCACCCCCACATGAGACACAGGACCCTTCAAGTTTCTGTTTGCAATTTTTTAAGAAATGGCAAAGCGTCCCCAGGAAAGGACAGGGAGATCACGTCACAGACTGAGTACGCCTTCATAACGAAGTGCCACCCTGAGGCAAAGAGCGACTCCATCATACTCAGCAGCTATCGGTCAAACAAACATCAAAGGAGATCACACGCTGCCACTAACGTGGATAGCCAGACCTTTGCCGTAACCGCAGGTCACTGTCCTTTGTCTGCTCCACTTTGACATCTGACTCAAAGCCACCACCTGAGTGTAAGTAGCGTCAGGCACCCCTTAGGCGGCTCCTGTGCACAGTGGCCTGGCCTCGGCAGGTCGTGAGGTCGGAGCTGAGCAGCTTTGCCTCATCTGCGTGCAGTGTCTGTTGTTCCTTGTCATCCGGCCCCCTTGCTGCTGCAACATGTAGGTGCTTCTGTCCAGAAATCCCCAGCCTCAGTCCATCAGTGTCTCAGCTGACCTGCTGTGAGCTTAAGACACCACAAACGCAGTGACAGAGGGACAGAGCCTGCGCGGGAGGCAAGGAAGGTGATCTCAAGAGGCCCGAGCAGCGCTCGCCTAGCAGCAGGCACAAGGGCAGCTCTCCTAACTCTCCTGGTCTGCAGCCACTGAGGAAGAAGCTTGGCCTCATCAGACTCTAGGTATTTGTTTTTGCTACATGAGGGATTAAACTTAGATCTCTGTCTAGGAAAACAAAGTAAAGTAAAAACATAGCAAAAGCAAGTAAACAAACCTGGGTCCTTGTGCAAAGCACATTCTCTACCGCTGAGCTGCACCCGTCCCCTTTTGTGATGCTGGGGCTTCAACCCAGGACTTTTGCATGGAGCTGCATCCCGGGCCCTTGTTTCTTTTGAGACAGGGTCTCAGTAAATTGCTCAGTCTGGGCTCAAACTTTTGATCCTCCTGCCTCAGCCTCCCAGAGGGCTGGGATTACAGGCATGTGCCACATCTGGCCCTAGCCCATCTGAACTCTAAAACCCAGGTCTTCCTTTACACACAGACTTTGGAAAGCCTCCATGGTTCCTCAAACCCTGTGAAGAATGCAGATGGCTTAGTGGTTCCACTGCCAAGAAAATCAACACACAGGGCAGGTCTCCTTGAGGATGGGGTTTAATTATCTGTGCTGTTCAGACACAAAACCTCCTAGAGCCTCAGGGCTGGCCCCAAATCTGTTTCTGCTTTTGCTTCGCTGTTTCATGCAGCACCACTTGAGCAAGAGGCAATGGTTTCTGCGCAGTTTCTCAACAACGCATCAGACTCCACCCCTCTATTTTGTGTAGAAATAAAATAAGCTAGGGTATTTACCTTATGTTGGGAGGCAGCCAGAAATTATGCAGAGAAGGAGAGGGAGGAAGAAGGAGAAAAGGAAAAAGAGGAGTCATCTGGGAGTGGTGGCGCAGGCCAGTAAATCCAGCGCTTGGGAGGCTGCGACAGGAGGGTCACTCACTCAAGCTCAGCTTTCGCAACTTAGTGAGGTTCTTGTCTCAAAATGAAAAACCTGAAACAGGCTGGGGATGTAGCGTAGTGTGATGGCCTTGAGTTCAATCCCCAGCACCCTATACAAAAGCAAAGCAATAATACCAAAAACAGAAACCTCGGTTAAAAAAGCATCTCCGGAAAAAAAAAAGCATCTCTACTCCGCTGCTAGTGTAGATGTGAAATAGTGCAGTTGTGGAAAAGAGTCTGATGGTTCCTCAAAAAATTAAACATGAAGTTGTCATGTGACCCAGCAATTCCACCTCTGGGTATTTCCCCCAAAGAACTAAAAGGAAGCACTTGAGTCCTTGCACATATATTCATCGCAGCACTATTCATCACAGTAAGAAAGTAGCAAGGGGTGGTAACCCATGCCTGTATTCCCAGCACTCAGGAGAATGAGGAAGGAGGCTCTCCATGAATTTCAGCCCAATTGAGGCTCCACAGTGAGTTCAAGACCAGCCTAGACTATATAGCAAGACCTTGTCTCAGCAAAACAAGACAGCAAAACAAGACAAAAAATAGAGACAGCACAAATGTCCATCTACAGAAAAGTGAATAGATGATCAAAATTAATACTAATAGTGGAATATTACTTTGCTATTAAAAAGGAACTGTGGACACATGATACAACACGGATATACTTGAAAATATTATACTAAGTAGAAACATCCAAACACAGAAAGTCACATAGTATATGATTCCATTTATATAAAATATCAGTCTGGGATCAGTGGTGTATATCTTTCATCCCAATTACACTGAAGGCTGAGGCAATTTAGTTTCTCTAAAAATAAGATTTGAAAAAATGTTAAGGATGGCCAGATATGGTGGCAGAGGCCTGTAATCCCAGCACTTAGGAGGCTGAGGCAGGAGGATCACTGAGTCGAGGCCAGCCTGAGCTACAAAGGGAGTTCAAGGCTACCTGAACTGCATAGTGAAACTCTGCCAAAAAAACAAAACAAAATAAAAACCCAAAAAGAAACTTGCTAAGGATGTTGCTTAGTATGAGAAAGTGCACCTGGCATGTATAAGGCCCTGCATTCAAGCCTCAGTCACCACACACACACACAAACTAGAGAAAACCAGCTGTCGGATGGGTGAACCCACAGAGACACTGAGCAGGCTGATGACTGGCAGGGAAGGTGGTTAGAGGACATGGGTAGCTGCCTCCGCAGCCCAGGGCTTTATTTTGGGGCGACAAACAGGTCTGGGGACGGACAGAGGAGATGTCACACCACACTGTGAATGCACTGAACGCAAACATTAAAAAGGTTCACCCTACAGTACGTGACCCTTCTCTCAACACTGCCATCTGCCACAGCTGCGATCCTGATTCCCGCAGGACTGCGCCTCAGGGCCGCCTCACCCACCTTCCCGTGTCTCGTGCCATGGCACCAGAGGCCGATGTAGGACACGGGCCGTGTGCTGCACCTGAAGACCCCAAATCCGTTCCTCAAGCCGTCTATCACTTCTCCTTCGTACCTGCTGCCGTCAGGCCACGTGTAGACACCATGGTTCATGGGCATGTTCTTCACAAAGTCCCCCTAGGGAGAAAGGGAACTGAGAGGAAGCACTTGGACACATATTCATGACCATCCAACGGTAAGGACAGCCCAACAGGTGGGTGACAGACACACGACGCTACATACTGACAATGGACCTTTGCCTGGCCATAGCAAGGAGTTGAGGCATCCTGGAACACAGCTGTAGCATGCGGAGTGAAGGAGTGAAGGAAGGAGGTAGTGCAGGGACCCTCATCCTGTGGGCCGGTGGGGACATCTCCTGCCCACGGACTCTGCTCTTGGCTCTTGTCCCACGGACACAATTGGCCACACCGCTGTCCCTCCCTCCTCCTTCCTTCTCAGCAGCTCCATTCCCTCTCCTCTGAGGCCTCCACCAGGTGGACGCCCAGCAGAGTAAAATGTTAGGTTATGTGCAGACACAGCTCGGGAAGCTTAGGGTAAAGCGGTGGCTGCCACCCTGACCTTGGGAACTGCAGTCCTGGAACTCACCAGGAGGAAGCTAATTCCTGGCCCGCCCCCAGGCAGCTGGATGATGAGCCAGTTGGTGGTCACCAGTGGAAACCCTTCTGCCTCCGGCTCATCCAAGTGTTCCACAGACAGGTCAGGTGGCCATTCCACCCCCGGCACCCCCGGAGCACTGGCTCTGTGGCCCAGGATGTCCACCCACCTGCAGTGCCACCAGCTGTGTCTCCCAGGAGTCTGAACCTACTGGACGTCACAGCCAAGCCAGCAGGGGAAAGAGGACAGAATCATGCTGTCTGACCTGCCCGAGAACACTTCTGTGAGAGCCTGGGGACCCTACTGTTGGGCTGGGGCAGGGCTCTGTGTCCATGGCAGGACCTGGATTCCAGGGGGCTCCATGGCAAATTGCCATTCAATGGTCAGAAACCCTGAATGTCAGCTCTATGGGAAGGAGCTAGCGCGACATGGGGAAGGAAGCCCCCCAGCCACTGTTGGGGCCCAATCCCCGATGGTCAGCCCCTCCCTGCTCCTCTGCAGCACATCTCCTGCACTGGGGGCCCAGCCTGCCTTCATTCCCATGCTTGCCTGGCTGATATCTGAGTGAGCTGTTCTGTGCATGTGTTTTAAACATCTTTGGTAAGCTGGACATGGTGGCACACACCTGTAATCCCAGCATTCAGGAGGCTGAGGCAGGAAGATCCCTGTGAATTTGAAGCCAGCTTGGGCTACAAAGTGAGTTCAAGGTCAGCCTGAACCATATAGTGAAGCTCTGCCTCAAAAATAGACCAAAAATAAATAAATAAATAAATGTATGTCTTTGGTGCCATTTATAAACACCATGTTGCTAGTATCTCCATAAGTGAGATTTTTAGAGTCTCTCAAAGAGACATTCCTGACAAGCACTTTAAAAAGATACATTCAAGCCAGGCAATGGTGGTGGCACATGCCTATAATTCTACCACTGTAGGAGGCTGAGGCAGGAAGATTGCAAGTTCAAACTCAGCTTGGATAGCTTAGCAACTTTCCAAGAAACAGGTTCAAAATCAAAACAAAAAGGAACTGAGGATAAAGCACAGTACATAGGCCTTTGAGTTCAATTCTGAGTACCACAAAAAATTTTTAAAAAAAATAAAAATTAAAAAACCCCAACATACTCCCAAAAAGAGGGGTTAAGCAAAATTCACCTAGTGGAAAACATGTGGTCTGTGTCCAGGATCAAGAGAAGAGAATGTATAATAAATTATGTTTGCGTTTGTAAAAAGCCGGAGGGTAAAATGCATGCATGTGTTCTGTGTGCACACTGCACCCCACAGAACTACATGTACGTGTGCCCTGTGTGCACAGAACTCCACAGGGGCACACGTACGTGCGCCGTGTGCACAGGACAAACACACAAGACACCTCCAGAGTTACTGCCCCCAGAGTTTGCTATGCAGCCACCACACCACCCACCCTCTGCTCCTGCGCCTTGGCTTAGAGCCCCGCTTTTCCCGCGCTAGGCTAACCGTGGGCGCCTGCCACTGTAATTCATTATACACCTTACCTCGTATTTTAACCCGTCGGCCCAGATGTAAGTCCCTTGTCCGTGCATGAGTCCTTCTGAGAACAGACCCTTGGAAACAAGACAGCGGCAAGCCCTGAGCAGGCGGCCGCAGGGCCGCAGCCCACCCGGCCCCAGCTCACAGCGCCACAGCCTGAATGGCATCGTGTCCTGCTCCGTCTGCAGAGGAGCTCAGAAAGATCAAAATCAGCGATCCCTACAATGGAACACGGCAGTCTTCCTCTCCTAAGCAGGTTACTAAAAGACTCTGAAGCACAATAGTATTCAAATGTTTCCATCTTGCATGTCAGATTTTTTCTTAAACTTTATTTATCTACCTACGTAGCAGTGCTGGGATGGAGCCCAGAGCCTTTGCACTGAGGAGTCACGTCCCAGCCCTTGATTTATTTTTTTTGGTGGAGTGTCTCACTAAGTTGATGATTGCCCGGCTGGATTCAAAGCTGTAACCTTCCTGCCTCAGCTTTCCCGAGTGCAGGTGTGGACCCCTACAAGCAGCCCAAACATTGAAGGGGCTTTTTGGAGGCAGGCGGCTCAGGGGTTAAATCCAGGGTCTTCACACTGAGCTGCATCCCCAGCCCCTTTTTTATTTTTTATTACCACATTTTTAGATTCGCACTTTCATCTGTTTCCCTCGCTGGGAATCATTCCTGTGTGTATGTGGATACACACACGTGCTGACAGACGTGTGGAGACACAGCATCCAGCCGTCCCTCCTCACCCACGGACTCCAAAGACGGGATGCTCACGTCTCTCATGGAAAATGGTGGGACAGAAGTACAATGGTGGAGCATTTTTGCAGGTGACCTATACACACCCTCCTGTTTGTTCATTTTCACGCTGGGGATTAAACCCAGTACTAAGCATGAGCTTACCACCGAGCCACATCCAAACCCATCTGCATACTTTAGATCATCTCTAGACTATGGATGAGAGCAGCAACTGCAGACACCAGGGAAATAGCCCTTGTTCTGTATGGTGTAGGACATAACGACAAGAAAAAGGATGTGCCGTTCAACATGGACACAATTGCTCCCCCAGATATGTTCAGCCTGTGGTCGGCTGACTCTGCGGATGTGGACTCACACATGCAGGGCAGCCAAGGGCAGTTAATGTACATCTAGTGTCTACTGCTCATCGGTAGGAACTGGTCGGGGGAAAAACACACCTGAATATCCAAAAGCAATCAGAGCAAACAAGGAGAAAGTGACATCTAGTTCTTTCCTGGGATCACCTGGTCAGAGGCAGGGTGGATGGTTCTCAGGTGCTGCCATGCGTGACAATCATCAGGGTTTCTTAAAGGATAGACTGCCAGGCCCACCCAGGCTTCCCACTCATACAGGTTTGGTCCTCAGTCTCAGAATGTGTATTTCTAAAAGTCCTAAGATATGCTAAGTACGGTGGTAATCTTAGTACTTGGGGAGGCTGAGGCAGGAGGATGAGAGGTTGAAGCCCAGCCTGGGAAACTTAGCAGTGTAGTGAGATCCTGTCTTTAAAAAGGGTGGGGTAGGAGGTGACGGGGGATGTAGCTCAGTGCAAAGGGTTCAATTCCCAGTATTGGGGGTGGGGGAGCTTATGTAGAATATTCACAGATCTATTCAAGGCTTGAAAGAAACATGGCTAATTCAACATATTTATGGAAAAATAACAGCAACACTGGGATTTCAGGTGGCTTTCTAATTCACAACTTCTGAATCTGTATTCTGGGCATAGAACCAACAGAGAGAAAACTTTTAGAAAAACAGTTACATTGTTAGTGATGTTTACAATGTAGCTGGGCCTACAACGGGTAGGTAGCATTAGTGCCTAAACAGTACAGCAGAACAACCATTACATGGCACAGCGTTTACACTGTACTTGGTACTATCAGCCACCTACAGGTGACACACAGTAAGTGGGAGGATGTAGGTTCTACATGAACACCGTCCCTTTTCACATAGGGGACCACAGTATCCAAAAACTTACTGTCCGAGGGGAGTCCCAGAACCAACCCCCAAAAGATACCAAGGGAAAACTGTGTTTGCTTTAGTGAGGGAACTAAAACAGATCCAAATCAAGTACAAGAAAAAGCTCCAATGACTACTTCAGTTATCCTAAGTCATACTTTAAGTATGCAGTCAGGATTTGGGATAAAATCAGCATGAAGTCCTTGCAATTCCTTTAAATAACCAGGCACACTGACTGAAGACCTGAAAATCTGAAACTGTCACTCTAGGCAGGAGGGTTCCAATTCTAGTCCCGCCCAGGCAACTTGGGACTTAGGGAGACACTGTCTCAAAAAAGCGAGGGCTGTGGTTGTGGCTCAGTGAAGAAGCCTTGGATCTGATTATCAGTACTGAAACATAAACTATCATCCCACCCCTTCCTCCCGGCCCTGCAGGCCAGCACGTGACTCACGTGGTAGGTGCTACCACCTTGAAAGACTGCAAAGCCTTCTCCCTCGTACAGTCCACAGACTTTCTCCCCTTCGTACCTGTGAAGAAATGAAGCTGGAGGTAACCAGGGATGTGAAAAGCCAGGGGACAGGAGGTTAAAACATAGAGTTAGGAAACAGAAGCTGAGCCTGGCATTGCATGTCTGTAATTCCTGCACTCTGGGAGGCTGAGGCAGGAGGGCTGCAAGTTGGGAGTCCAGCCTGGGCAACCTACTGAGATCCTGTCTCAAAATTGATGAAATAAAAAAGAATATGAAAGAATGGCAGAGAGGAAAGGATGTGCTTTGGAAAAGGCAGACCAGAGTTTTAGCTCGGATCCAAAGGGATAATGCATGACTTGTCACATAATTCATCTTTGGGCTTCTGAGATGAGAAGAAAATAGGCCAAGGTGTGACCAAGTTGGGCTTTTTCCATGAATCCAAGGAAGATTCAACATTAGAAAAATCTATAGAAATGGAAATATAATCTAAGAAAATCTAGAGAAACAAAATTACATCAGCAAACTAGAGAAGAAAAACCACATGTGTATATCACAATGATAGAAAGCTACTTCATAGAATCTAGCAATCATTTCTAAAAACAAAATTCTGGCCCAGCATGGTGGTACAGGACTGTAATCCTAGCCCTCTGGGAGGCTGAGGCAGGAAGATTTCAAGTTACAATCCAGCCTGTGGAACTTGGTGATTTAGAGCAAGATTTGTCTCAAGAAACAAAAAAGGGCTAGAGTACAGTGAACAGGCCCTGGGTTAAATCCCAAGTACCACCAAAACAAAACAAAAACCCTGTTATAATATGAGGAAACTACTTAAACATAATAAACTACTTATAACCAAAAACCAGCATGTATGATTTTTAGAACAATTCTGTTAAAATCAAGAGCTAAGCATGAAATCTGCTTTTACTGCCAATTATTTAATTCTCTTTTAGAGGCTCTAGTTAATGCCAATGTCAGGAAATTTACAACTTTATTATAATTAACTTGGGTGGGTTGGAGTATGTCTCAGCGTAGAGCACTTGCCTAGCATGCATGAGGCCCTGGGTACCACCCCAGCACAGTAATAACAAAAACAGAAAACCCCAAACAAAAGAACCCGTGGCAACCAGGGAAAGACAAAGAGAGGGAAATCTGAATTCAGTGGGGGGATGATTAACACATTTTCGCATTATTTCACTTGTCAAGAGGAGTATACATGGCTTCAGGAATTAAAAGCAATCAATGAAGAACATGCAAAGGATTTCTGAGAATACTCACAGCTCCAAACAGCAGTATCAACACCTCCCATCCCCCGAAAAGCACCCATACATGCCGATGCTCTGACTGGGGACCCCGCGCTGCGTCAGGACATCTCTTCTGGGGCTCCTGCCTGAGTGTAACTGCAATTTCCCACATTCTCAGGCTCACTCACACACACTGGTCTCAAAGCTTCACTAAAAACAGCCCAATATGAAAAGAATTACTTCCTGTGTGGACCATGTTTCATACTTTTTCATACCACCGATAAGGCTCAGCAACAGCTATGAACAGGTAGGTACACACTAGCTATATGGATCTTGACCAAGTGGCTCCACGGCTAGGGCCTAAGTTCTGGTGTTGGATGCCACGGCAGAATCCCATATAAAAGAAAATAAGTACAGTGATGAGTCACAGAGATGATAACATGATTGAAGGGCTTTAAAGTTTAGAGAAATTACAGGAAGAGTTGGGGTTTGAGGAGCAGCTGGGACTTGGTCTTCTCAGGAAGGGCAGGCTGTGAAGCAGACAGGACCAAGTGGAATCCACATTGAGATGCTTGCTGGGCTCTGAGTTGGGAGGGGAGGGTGAGGTTGGTGGGGATCAGAGCCCTGGTCAAGAAATTCTATTCTATAGACAATGAGAAGAAACTTAAGGATGGTAAAGAAATGGAGTGGGAGGCCAAGTCCCACATGGCTTCCCATAATTCTCTCCTTGTATTTATACCCCATGGAATAGGGCTGACCTTGGGACCACTGGATTATTGTGGAAAAGATGAGAGTGACTTCCAAAATAAGTCTTAGAGTATGTCACAGATGTAGTAATGCTTTGGTTTTTACCCTTAGATCACCCTTGGGTCCTCTCTGGGGAAGGAAGCTGCTATGTCGTGTACTCAGATGGCCCATGTGATGAAATCCTGAGGCCAGGCCTCTTGCCAACAGCCATGACAATGAGCTCCCGGGGAAGCAGATCCTCTGGGCCTGTCAAGCCTCACACAGCAGTATCCGGGAGTAGCATCTCCACTGGAACCCCGAGAAACCTGATCTCAGACATCCAGCTGTGGATCTGGACCCCAGAAACACACAAGGTTTCATTTACAGCTGTATATTACAAAGCTTTGGGGTGATCTGCTACAAGGTGGTAGGTAATTCACACAGGGAGAGGTATAAATGGCCATGCTTTAGGAAGGCCCCAGAGAAGGGTTGGGAGCAGGGAAGTCTTAAGGAAATGAGCATTATAACCTCATTAAGTAGAACAGAGTCTCTGCAAAGGGAAAAGACTAATGACAGAAGCATGAAGACTCAAGAAAGGAGAGGAGTTCTAGGATTTCAAGCCTGGAGTGTTGAAAACGGTGGTACCGTTCCAGTAGGGAACACTGGAAACACTAACAGGGGAGAGAAATAGTGATGTACCCAGTAACCTGCTAAGATGCAGGGTCTCCTGTGCTTTCCCTAAGGAAGAACCTAGGGTTCTGCAAGGCTCATGAGTGGGCCTGAAGTTACAGAGCTAAGACTCAAATCCAGACCTAAGTTCAGCAGTCCTGTACTTGTGGACACGGAGAGTTTGAGTCCAGTTGACTCCAGTAGATATCCAGTAGAGTTTAAAATTTGAATCTGAAATTCTAGGTGCACTATGCTAAAGAAAATAGATTTTTTCAGGCATGTTGGTGTATGTCTATAATACCAAATACTCAGGAAGCTGAGACAGAAGGATCAGAGGCTAGTCTGAGCAACTTAGCAAGATTCTGTCTCAAAAACTTTAAGGGGGTGGTGCTGGGAGGGTGGCTCAGTAGTGCTTGGGGTGCAAGACCCAGATCCCCAGCAGCACAAAAACAAAAGCTGTTTACCATCACCTAGAGAGATGGCAAGTAAAGCCACAGCAAGAGATTGCCAAGAGGGTGAAAGTGATAGAGACCTCAGGGGAACAAAACCAGCACCACACAGAGGCACAGCTGGGAAGATGAATCATTTTCGGAGCAGAGACAATGTGTGATGATCATAAATGTGTGAGACATCACATGTTTGCGGCAAACCCCACTTTCAAGAAAGCCCAGTTCTCAGGGCCCAATCCTGTCACATCCCGTGGAAGTCACCTTTCCACTATGAGTTTGGTCAGAATGGGCTCTTCATACTGGGTGGTATCTTCATCCTCCTGAATCATTTCGGGCTCTATTGGTACTTCCAATGGCTGGACGGCAACTGGGGATATTTCTTGCCTAGGGATGTTGGTATCCTGCTTGGATAACTCTGGGTTATCAGAGAAGGATGAGGGAGAGCGCGATGATTTATCGCCTTTTTTGTCTGCTTTTTTCTTTTCTTTCACCATTGTCTTTGGAAGTTTTAGTTTGCTTTACACATATAAATATCCAATGATTCCTTTGTTTGACATCTATTTGTTTTCAAGCACAGTATTATCTGGAAAACAAAAATTCAATCTATAAATAGTCAGGGCTTTCATTTGTAAAACTTTAGTGTTAGCGTACAACCACCATTATCATTATCCTAACGCCTGAAAATAATTACAAATGAGTTTATAAAAATATTAAAATTGCGCTAGTTGTTACTAATTTTTTTAAACATTAGAACCAGCATCTAACATTATTTCTTTCAAATGGTACTGCAGTGGGAAGAGTAATCATTGATGAAATGACTGCATAACCTCTAAGCTTCGCATGCTATCAATTCAGCCTTTTTAAAATTTTTCATTGTACTGGGGATTGAACTCACGACCTCGCACTGGCCAGATAGGTGCCTATGCCACAGAGCTAAATCCCTGACCCCAACAGCTCCTCTCTTTAATATGCTAGCTTGGTAAAGTGCTCTACGCTGGATTCAGGCTACTGCATCACCTATTACCAGCTCTGCATCCTTAAGCAAGTTGTTTACACTCCTTCTACTTCAGATAGAAAATAGGAGTAACTACCTTGTCTCATGGTAAGGATTCAATGGGATAAAGCACAGAAAAATCACCGTGATACACAGCAGTGGATAGAGGGAAGGGTCGTCCTGTCACTTTCATTTTTGAACTTGGAACAAAGTTGGCTGCCTGCTCTAGCGCCAATGCTGAGCACACCTCACACGCTAGAGGAGAAAGGATGTGCTCAACATTGCTTCAGGGCTGCAGGGTTGGGGCTGGGTTCTGAAAGGGGCATTACCTTTCCCAACCCTGAAAAACAGGCCCCAAGAAAACCTCCTAGTGCTTCTGGCCAGACCCATAGTTGAGACGCAAAGACAGGCTCCTGCTCGGGGGCCCTGGCGTGGGGGTGGCATTCCTTGCTGGCCTGTCAGGACAGCATCCCCTGGGTACCCGGTTTGCTAGCTGAACGCCACCTCCAGGCTTCTCTTTTCCCTCATTCCTCCTTTCCATTCCCTACAGTGTACCCTCTCCAAGACCCCGATTCTGGTTCCTGGGTGATTCAGCCCAAGCCACTCTCACCAACTTACCTGGACATAAGCCTGCCCTTACGATAGGCTTTCAGTCTTCTGTCGAAGTACAAATATATGCAAACTTTCTCACTGAGTTTTTGTTATTTTTTTCTGTTCTCAGAGGCTATCAGAGATGCAAAGGGCGCTTTTTTCTCTCCGAGACTCCAGACCCTCTCAACCGTACACACGCACGTTCTCAGGTCTCAGGAGTCTGTGTTATGAGGCCGGCCAGGGCCACTGTCCCACTGGACACTCAGTGGCTCTCCAAGGCTAGGGCACAGAGGTGGCCCTGGAGTCAGGAACCGCTGTGCTGTCTCCCCAGCAACGGTAGCCACAAGCCCCGCCCCCATCGCTCTTAAAGGGGCCACAGCAGTAAGCTGCACCCCAGCGTGGCATTTTGCCCCTGCTTCTCAGTCCCTGAAGACCAGGACAAAAAGGCTGGCAGACAAACAGGCTGGCTGGGGCTAAATGCACTTGACCTGAGACTGCCTTGTTCCGCTATTCCATAAAATAGGAAAAATTCAGACATTAGTTTTCCATTGCTGTCCTAAAGAATTAAAACACAAACTTAGTGGCTTGATGGAACACACGTTTATTATCTTACAGTTCTAACAGGGCTGGTTCCTTCTAGAGGCTCCAGAAGACCTGTCTTCTTGCCTTCCAGCTTCAGAGGCTCCCAGCGTCGCTTGGCTGGTGGTGCCCTTCTAAATCAGCACTGGTGCATCTCGCGGGCCAGCTGGGAACAGTCTTCCACTTCGATGAACTTATGTGACAAGAGTGGGCCCATCAGACAGTAGAGGACAATCTCTCCACCCTAATGTCCATAACTTAATATCACATCTGTAGAATCCCTTTTGCCATATAAAGTGACATACAGGTTCTTGGGATTAGGACACAGCCATCATTGGGGGGCCATTATTATATCCCCATTCCCAGTTTGCAGAGCTGTGACTATTAACTGAGATCCTGTAGATGCCACACACCAGCACAGAGCTTGATGCCATGAATGAAAACAGCTGTCCCTTTACTACCTCCTGACAGCTGAGGAATTCTACCCTTGGGAAGCCCTTGCTCCCCCCACAGGGCACGGGGTGGCAGTGGGGGTGCCTGCACTTGTCATCCCTGGACCCAACCACCATCTAGACTCCACCAAGGGCATTTTTTACTTCCATTTTTGCCACAGTTCAAATGAGACCAGATTCCCACAGTTCACACCTCGAGGAAACCAAATTACAGCATGAAGTTACAGAAAAGCCAAACTCTTCTTTCCTGACTAGAATAGCATTTCGAAGCTGGCTGTGCTGGGGAACATTAACAATAGTGACTGCAGGCCCGCCCACTCACTTCCTTCCAGCCAGCCAAGACACGCCTTAGAATTTTTTTAAATTATTCCTTTCTAAAATTTAATATGCATCAGGGTTAGTAACACTAACCCAAAAGGACCATCATTTTAAACTTATAAAGTTAAATCAATATGAATTTATCACTGAGAACTAAAAGTTGTAGAATAAAATACTTTCAGCCAGAGTGCAGGTCTGGGTTAACTTCCAAAGTACTTTTGTATTTTAAAAATGTATTCTTGCCTGTAAACACACACTCATGCGCACACGCTCACACACACACATATTATAGAACAAGAATTGTTCCAGCAGTGCTTCACATGGTTTGAAAAAATTCTCCAAGGTTTTTTCTTTTTTTGAGACAGGGGCTCACTCTGTTGCCCCAGCTGCTCTGGAACTCTTGGCCTCAGCCTCCAAACAGGCACAAGCCACTGCATCTAGCATAAGATCATTTTTAAATCCACATGGTACATTTTTTTTTTTTCTGTCTTTTTTCCTTTTTATCGATATCCTGGGATCGAACCCACAACTACCTGCTTGCAAGGCAGGCGCTTATGCTGCTGAGCTAAATCCCCAGTCCCTACATGGTACACTTTTTTAAGTAGCAGGTTAATTTTGAAACAAAAAAATAAAATAAAATGTTACTTCGGACCCTGTCTTTCCAAACAGAAAAGTCTGTAATAAAATTTCTAATTTTACGAAGTGCAATATGTCAGTTCTGAGAGATGACTTCGAGATTGGCGATGTGCCTCATAGTTGGCCTTCCGTGGGGACAGTTCCAGGGGTGGTCCATCTCGCCCATGTGGACAATAAGCTTCTTCATCTCGCTTGTGTTAAGAGCAGTTCCAATCATCACCTGAGTACGAGACACAACGGTTTACAGTTTTAAAGTACTTTTCAGAAGCACTGTTCTCTAAGACTGGATAAGACTACAGCAGCTCAACAACAATCTCTGAAACACCTTTCTCCAAGAGTCTCTGGCTTTCACTTCTCTGTGGACTCAAGGACTCCTCGGCCCTGGCATCGTGGCACCACTTCTTCCAGTGATACCAACCTGACTCGTCCGGAAGCCAAGTGCTCCCAGCAGCTGCAGCACCTTTTATCTGCATCTGGCCAACAGCAGCACCCCTACGCATTCTCACTCAGCAGTCGGGGTGCCTGTTAAAGGCACACTGCTAGGCTCCTTCCTTGCTCCTGTCATCCACTAATGTGGCATCACTGGGCTTCATGCCCACATCTCTCAGCATTCACAGTCCCACTTGAGCCACAGAGGTGCCCTGTTTGTTCTGCACGGACCGTGGGCCTGGCTGTCCCTGGGCCATACTCCTCCACAGGGCTCCTGCTCAAAGGGGTTGGCCACTCTCAAAGGAGCAGCACACTTGTCCCTCGCTCTAGCTCTGCTCTCTCTGGCATGCATGTGGAAAGGGACAGACAATACAACACAGACCTGAATACTGTGACCCTGAAGAACAGGGACACCTGTTGGTCACCGTTTTTCCTCCTATAGCACCAGGCACCAGAACAGTCCCAAGGCTGCAGCTAGAAGAGGGCCCTGCCCCACTGCAGACAGACAATAAACAAGGTAAGAGAAGCCAGACAGATGTCACACATTGGGGAGGGGGGCGTTTGAGGACAGGAGAGGAGCAGAGGTGACAGGTTCAGGCAGGGCACAGCAGCAGGAAGCGTGAGGAAGGCAGGAGATGAGTGAGTGTGAAGATGGCCTGGAGCAGAATGTGGAGGAGTGTGACAAAAGATGCCCATCAGGGCCAACACAAGAGCAGGAAGAACTGAAGCAGGATGGGGGAGGAGAAGCAGGACAGCAGCTGTGGGTCCACAGCCCTCTGAATCACCAAGACACAGACTGTTAAAGTGCTCGGTATGAGCACTGGCGGCCCCTGCCAATGCCCACTGGCTCCAAGACTGGAAGGTCAACATGAGGTCTTCATCAAAGAAGCATCTGTGCCTGCAAGTCAGGTCTGGGGCTCGGGTGCGCTTCTATTTTTTTTTGGAGACAGTCTTACTGCATAGTTCAGACTGGCCTCAAATAGCAATGATCTTGCTGCCTCAGCCTCCTGAATGCTAGGATTTTAGGTGTGTGCCACCACGCCTAGCCACTCTTTAAATCAGACTGTTCTCTGGGGTAATTGCACCCACCCGAGTTTGTGCACTTCACATTTCCCTGGAGCCCTGGACTCTCAAATGTGCTGTCTGCACACACCCTGTTCGCAGCTGAATGTGGCCTCACTACCGCTCATCTACAGCAGAGCTCTAACTCCCTGTTCTGCGCCCCTCCCCTCACTACTGGGGCAGCCACCACATGGCAGCTCTCTCCCTGGCAGGTCCATCACGGGAGGCACATGCCTGGGTCCCTCCACGAGCAGTGACTCCGTGTGGTCGGTCCTCTGGCCACCGCGTACCCCTCCTGGCCCTCTCCAGCCCACCTCTGGCTCTGCTCAAGCCCCGTCCCCAGCCTGGATCTCTTTCTTGCCCAAGGGGATGGCACCCGTCCTGTCACACAGCTGCTCAGCTGTTCCCGACCACCCATCCCCCATTCTCTTCATTCTCCTACGGCTGCTCCTACTCCAACAGGCTGCTTCAGTCTCTTACTCCGTGGCCTCTGAGGCACCATTTATTTTTGTTTATGTCTATTTCTCCCCACTAAAACATTAGCTCCTCATGGGTCAGGACCTCATCTGTCTAGTTAGCTCTGTTTCCTCACCTGGTAATAAGGCAAGCTCTACTGTGGGAACTCAAGGAATGTATGTCACATAAAGAAAACCTGGCCAGGTGACACAGTCAGTCACTTTAAAGGATACTAGGCCAACACCCAGCAGTGCTAATGCTCCCCATCACCAATCTGAGTGGTGGCAGGGACACAACCCCAAGGCCTCACCTGGCCCCAACAGAATACCTGCTCACTGACCCACGGGAGTATATGTTACATCGTCTCGGCCTGGCAGCCACAAATCTCACTTGACTAATGCTCATATTACCCATAAGGCCCAGGATGAGCAGTAACAGCTAACACTGCATGGACAGATGAAAGCTGAGATGAGACACCACTCCAGGGAAGTAAAGAGCAGAAAATATGTAATGCGTTTCCCTGATTTCTTTCTTTCTTTTTGGTACTGGGGATCAAACTCACGACCACGCACTTGCAAGGCAGGCACTTATGCCGCTGAGCTAAATCCCCAGCCCCAAGAGCAGTAAGTATGAATTAGACGTTGAAGATAATGCAGACCTGTCAGCTGCTCAATGTGGCTCCCTATATAAAATGACCCATGGCAATCTGCAGGCTCCAGACCAAATCAGGAGCTGAACTGAGAACCTCCCTGGACCACAGGAGTGAGCAGACCTGCAGGCCTGGCAGCGGGCTTGCTCTACTCACAGACTTCCGGCAGGCTCTGGAGGCAAACATCTGTCTGACTCGGGAGGGCCGGCACATGACCCCAGGGCTGTCGCTTAGCATGAAGATCAGTTCATCTATATCTTGGGGTCCGAAAGTCCAGTTTTTACTAGTTGGTAAGGAAATCAATTTAGCCCTTTTGGTGACTGGAGCTGTAAAGAATAACATTTTGAGAAAAGTCCACTATGTAAGAAATGTGTGTCACTTGATTCTTGTTGATAATGAACATCTGAAGGAGAGGTAGACCAATTTACATTGCTTTTCTGGGGGGACTTTGTTCACCTCTCTAAAATAGACAGAGCTACATGACCTTAAAAGATTATTCCCTACTCTAAAAAGACAAATCTATAGTCCTAGTTAATAACTTACCACTTTCGTCAATGACAAAATCAAAGCCATTCTTTCTGAATATTTCCAAATTTTCTATCAGGATCGCTTCATTGACAGCAGTTAAATTGAGAGTCTGAGGTCTGAAAAACAAGAGATTCAAACTACAACTTGAAGTCAAATATTTACCTTTAAAGCAGAAATGAAAAATAAAATGATATTATAGTACTTTAAATTCATAAAGCCAGGCATGATGGCACACTCCTGTAATCCCAGCACTTGGGAGGCTGAGGCAGGAGAATCATTTGCAAGTTCGAGACCAGCCGGGGCTACAAAGTGAGCCCAAGGTCAGCCTGAACTGTGTAGTGAGATCCTGTCTCAAAAAGACAGAAAACAAAATAAAACCAAAAAAACCTTTTAAATTCAGTTCAAAAATACAAATGAAAATCACTTTTCAGTTCTATGTCTTTTCAGTGTTCAGGTAAGTGTTACAGAGCTTCTTCTGGTTTTCCTCTCCTTGTAAGGTTCTTTTTAAGAGGTTAAAATAGTGACAAAAATAGTTTGCTTTTTTCTCAGTCTGAATCCCAACAATGACCCGGTCTTCTTATTGGATCCTCTCCAAAAGGGTAACAGTGTAGAATAAAGCTAAGTTGAAAAGCTGGGTTAGCTCATTACCAGCATTTGAAAACACTCAATAAGTAAGTGTTTTGCTATCCTATTCCTTCTTCTGCCTGTGTTAGTTTTCCATCTCCCTACTAGCTTTATGGAAGGTTTATTAAGAAAAGCACTGATAAAAGCAGAAAACAGCATGGTGAGCAAAATCAGACTTAAATCTCTGCCCTAGACTGTGGGAAAGGAAGATGCTGAACAGTCAAATCTATTAAAACTACTAGCAACGTGAGAATCAGGAAGACACACCACCACCAGTGCTGTAGAAGCACACTTGCACAACACGTGAGATTTGGCACTCGGACCAAGGAAGGATCCCTCTCCACCTGAGAAGGTAAACTTTGAACTGAGCTCTGAGAACAAGCGAGCAACTTGATAAAGAGACAGGAGAGGTGCAAGAAGAGTATTCGGGGCTCAGACAACTTTCGCAAAATCGCTCTTTCCAATGGACTGATGTTCCCAGCACCACCCATAAAAGATACACTTCATTCTAAATGGCCCTACAGGCCACTAAAGTACAGGGGATAAACGTAAGAGGGTTTAAGAAATGCTAAGGAAATCAGTGTACCAAACAGCACAATGCTGCGGGCTAAGGTAGAATTTTAGCTTTTATCCTTTAATCCTGGGGTAGAGCTCATCTGGGACCCAAGTGGCCCATAATTACCTGGGTCAACCTGAAATGCCACACACGAGACCTTATTTATAAAAAATGGCTAACAAAAACCTTTGAGAATAGCAGCAATATCTGTGTTTTAAAGCAGTTTACCAAATGACTTCATTCTGTCCATTTACCCCTAATTAAAGGGCTAATTAAAATGTTACACAGGAAATAGGGTACTCAGTAAATTAGATGTATTTTCCCAGCTGAGTTACTACTTACTGGTTTACTCTTCTAGGCCAGATCTATTTACGAGTGTGTGTGTGTCTGGGTGTGTCTGTATGTGTGTGTGTATGTGTGCCTGTGGCACTGAGGGACTGAACCCTGAACTCTGTACTGAGCTACCTCCTCAACTCTGCCCCAACCTTTTTTCTGAGACAACATCTCACCAAGTTGCTGAGGCTGGGTCCAAACTCTCAACCCTCCTGCCTCAGCCTCCCAAAGTACTGGATTACTGGCATGGACCACTACGTTTGGATTTATAACTTTTCTTTAAGAAAGACTTCTGGTTTACATAATATACCATCATGTTCCCTTGAATAAAGCTAGTGAAAGCATTCAATTTGACAAAAACAGGAATACTAAACTTTGCAGGGACACTCTGTCCACGGAAACTGCCCTGCTACAGATATGAAGACTGACCTGCAGATCGGGCTGCCTTTCTGATTTTAATCCTACAATCTATAAACACAAATACTACATAATTGTGCCCCAATTCCCTTTACCCCCAAAAGAATTTTCTGGACAACCAGTGAGCAACATTTTTAAGCACCTAAAAAGCTTCAATACCTAAAGAACACTGTGGGTAGGTTATTCAGCTTTTCTGTGCCTCGGCTTTACCACTGTGAAACGGCAATGGCAATGGTAAACACTGGCAGTGTATGAAGAAGACATGAGCTACTACCGTAAATCTCTTCAAAGGCCCCAGGCACATAATAAGCCCTCCTGCTTATTAAGTACAAACATCTGCAATGTGGAGCCAGGTGTCTTGCACACACCAGTATTCTGAGAGGCTGATGCAGGAAGACTGCAAGCGCAAATCAAGTGGGGGCAAGAATCTGTCTTAAAATGAAAAATGGTGTGTGGGGCTGTAGCTCAGTGTAAAAGCTCTGAGTTCAATGCCATGCAGCAAAATAAATAAATAAAAACCCTGCTCCATAGGTACTTATAGGAAAAAAGATACTTAAGTATTCACGTAAACACACATATTGTATTTCAATCTTCGATAAGGAGAAACTCGGGAAACAGCAGTGAAAATTCCCAAAACCGCGTGCACTTACGAGATGAGCCTCTGTGCCTGGAGCACAGTGTGCTGCTGCAGCATCTCAAAGTTGTATTTTTCATCTGCGGCGTGCTGGTCCACCAGGAAGATGTCCTCCTTCAGCTTAGTTACTATGAACCCCAAATTAAACTGACCAAGGATCTCCATTTCTGCAAACATTGTTTTACTGCATGTAGAAAATATTAATTGTAGAACATTTCAAAAGATTACTCTTCTGAATCAAGATACGTCATACACAGGCATAAATTTCCTATGACGAATGTGACCAATATATGCATAAAACATACCAATAAACTTAATTTTAAAAGATTTTTCTGATTATAGAACAGCAGACCGTTAAAAAACAACCAATATAATACATACAATAATCGTAACAATCCCAACTTTCCAATTATCCATTCATCCAACTCTCCAGAAATGATTAAATAGTTACTACTATTAACAATCTGGTATGTGTGTATAAGTGTGTGAACATGTGTTTGTGTGTGTATATCAAAGTATATAAATTATGTGTATATACAGCAATCAAGGTATGTGTGTGTGTGTGTATATATATATATATCTTGCTTGCATATTTTTAATTTAAAAAGACTTTAATTCTTCATATACTATACTTGCACATCATAGATATATGTATGTATTTTGTTTTTTAAAATAAACAACAAATTTGTCTATCACATATCTGGAGGGGTAAAAATTCCAAGAATTAGGCGCTGGAAGATTTAGCATCTGGTGATTATCACTCCTGCAACCAGTATTGGAGCTCGGAGGCAAGAGGAGCACAGCGCCTTCATCACAATCACCCACAGAAGACAGTGGACTCTGCATGCCACGGCGCCTAGCCCTCTATTCCCTACAGGCGGACAGTTCTGCAGAGTGTAAGCCCACATCACAACCAAGGCAATCCTCAAATCCTGTCTGGAGGACCTGTCTCCTGGGACCATTCTGGATACCAGTTTCCTATTCGAGTCCAATTAAGAGACAAACACACCAGTGATGTGAACAGGAAAATGTATAAAGTTATGAATCCATAAAAAAGTGGCTAACTACTAAACTTAAGAAGTATGAAAACAGCACATGCAAAGTAGCTGCTTTCTCTAGGGATAAAGGAACAGTTCAATCCTCTGAGTTCAATCCTCTAATGTGGAGGCTACACAAACCCACTGGAGCAGGAGTGGCTACAGCGTACAGATGCTGAGTGATCAGACTGCATGACACAGGGGGGTTCTTGCTCCTCACAGTGACAGCACTGTGAGAGAAAAGAGCACCTAGAAGCCAGGAGGGAGGCTCTGCTTTTCTTGTAAAGTTCTCCCGTCACACTTTAGTGCACCCCCAAATCTAGCGGTGCACAAGGAGAAACATGCAGTTGCACGTGGGCGCATGTAGAACTGCCAGCCAATAAACTGGAGACTGGCTGAGTGATCACCTTCCCTGGCTCTGATTCCACCTCCTCCAGAACTGTCTGAATCTGCTCTGGCTGCCAGCAGGATGACCTCTGGGGAGCTTCTATGCTGCCTAAAGATGCACATTGTCAGTGTCTTTGGTAGATCTGTCTCCTATAGAAAAAAGTATCTGTGTCATGGTGGCACACACCTTAAATTCCAGCACTCTGGGAAGATGAGGCAGGAGGATTGCAAGTTCAGGTCTATCCTGGCCAATTTAGTGACTTAGCAAGACCCTGTCTCAAGGGTATAAAAAAGACTGAGTTCGATTCCTAGTAATGAAACAAACAAACCAATATAAGCTGAAACAAACAATGGAAAAGAAACAATATTGCTTGGTTTATCCAAACTCTGTCTAACTTGCTTTGGCTGGGCTGGAACCTGTGATCCTCTTGCCATAGCCTCCTAGAATGTAGGAATCACAGGCATGTGCCAACCCTACCTCTCTGCACATTAAAATGAAAAACAGGAAATGGTGTTGTCTACCATAAATTCAATGCCTGGAAGTTACTATAAGCTGAAAAGTTTCAGAAAGAGTGATGAAACTGGGGTCAAGAAGCCCAAGCTTGGGGCTGGGGGTTTAGCTCAGCGGCATAAAGTGCCTGCCTTGCAAGCAGGCAGTCGTGAGTTCCATCCCCGGTACCGATAAAAAGGAAAAAGACAAAAAAAAAAAAAAAAAAAAAAAAAAAGAAGCCCAAGCTTAATTTGGGTTAATCTAGAAAAGATACTCCGAGAAAATCTAAGGGAAAAAAAAAATCTTGAACGTTTCCAGGTAGCAGAAGAGCACTGTTAAAAGAAGAATCCTTCACACACGTGAGAAGCAGTGAAGTGGGTGACTGAAAAAGCACAGGCAAGGATACATGGCAAAGCAAACTGGAGGGTCAAAAATTAGTCCTAACATTAGAGTCTGTGCGGGGGGGGGGGGGGCCACACACGGACACACACACACACACAGGAGGCCAGCAAGTCCATCAGGAAGGGGTGGGTCAGGGCAGCAGAGAAGGCCCCGCCCACAGGCCTGTCCTGAAAGACAACAAAATCCTGGTGAGCCATTCTAGTGCACAGAAAGGGCCACACCAAACCCCAAGCCAGACAGGGATGACATCTAAGTGGAGGAGAAAAGAAGACAGGAAAAGGCACCACGAGAGTCGGGGCACACGCCTGCCAGTCCTGCACTCTGGGATGCTGAGGCAGAGGATCACAAGTTCCAACCCAGCCAAGGAAACATGAGACTCTGTGTCAAATTTTGAAAAAAGGGGCGGGGGTGGGCGCTGGGGATTCAGCACAAAGGTCCTGAGTTCAATCCTCTGCATCACAAAACAAGAACAAAAACATCCAAGGATCAGCCTCTGGTTCACTCAAAACAACCAATCACAGATGTGACCAGAATACCATTTAGAACAAACTTTACCTGATCTCTTTCCTTAGTTCATCTTCTGCTGCTTGGTTTTCTCCAGGGCAAATCTTTGCTCTAAATTTCCTATAATTCTGTTCACCTTCATTCTGCTGTTTCTGGTGATGTAACTGATTTACTCGTTTAGCTAAAGAACTCATAGAAAAGGTAAGAGGCACTATTTTCTTACTAATTTTAATAGCTACATCAACCTGAGTCACTGACACATTCTGAGTATTAAGCAACTTTTGAGGAACATCAGCAGCTGAAGGAATTTCTTCCTTTTTAAAACGCTTGGTGTTTGGGGATGAGAGATCAGTCAAACCTTTGAATTTATATCGGACATCTTCTTGGTCTAAATGACATTTCATGTCAGGAGGATGGTGGTCGGTTGTGAGTAGCTGCTCACAAGAGTCCACACTGTCCCATGGAAATCTGTCTTTTGGGGGGCTCACTGTTTGGTCACTGCTACAGTGACTTTTGGTTTCTGGGGTGCCAAACCCTTCCTCAGAGCCAGCTGGGGTGCTGCTATGCCCCGAGTCCTTCTCTGTTTCTGCGGGGTCCACAGAGTCCCTGGGGCCCTTCTTGGGACTTGTCACCTCTTCCTGAGGGCCCTGCACAGCCCAGCCAGAGGTGGGATCTGAGGTGCCAAAAGATGGTGCACCTCCTTTCTGTTTTGGAGAATTCCATTTTGGATCTGCAGAATCCAGGCCCTGAGATTTGATCTCTGTGTTGTGTCGAAGAGAAAAGGCTTCTCGGAGCCTGGAAACAGACAGGACCCTTTTTTCTTCCCCTTGAATCCTTAGTGAAGGGGAACTGGCCTGCTTTTCCAGCAGAGGCTTTTCCATTTCTGCTGCACGCATCTTTATTAAGTTACCTAATCAAACAGGAAACACAGAACAGTGTCAGGGACTGCACTGAAGTGGGATAAGGGGAGGGTCCAAAGGGCTAAACGTATGAACATGGTCCAAACTTAATCCTAAGAGGAGCACAAAAGAAAACAACAATATAATGAGGTAATATATTCCCCAGAATGGGTCAAATTTTGAAAACAAATGTTTGCAAGGATGAGGATCAAGTGGCAATCTTAAACAATGGTAGTAAAACTAGTATAACCACTTCGTAAATCTCTCTACGGGCATCTCCTAACCCTAATGCGGGCACACCTGTGACCTGGTGCTGCTGCTCCACTCAGAAATGCCCACCTCTGCTCACAGAAGACCACCTGAGGCTGCCCGGGACAGCTTTCTCGTTGGTAGCCAAAGCTGCAAACAACCCTAATACCACAAAGACACTGAGGCAGCAGAGCACTATACAGCCACAAGAATGAATGAAAGAGTGCACAGCCACATGTGATTTGAATTGATTCCCTAACAAATCATAAGATTGAATGATTTCAAATGAAAAACAGAACTAGACGGTTAGAAGCCAGCAAAGGGTACCACTA
The DNA here is from genome assembly GCF_034190915.1 of Cavia porcellus. Lineage (NCBI taxonomy): Eukaryota > Metazoa > Chordata > Mammalia > Rodentia > Caviidae > Cavia > Cavia porcellus. Next base: position 36,346,654 of record NW_026947506.1, on the reverse strand, counting down.
GGGGTTGGTGGAGGATAAAGGGGAACTAAGGCGTCCTCTGGGAGCTTTTCTTGATCTCAGAACTAAGATATTTTTAAGCCATACACTATGGCACCTGTTTGTATATGGTCGCTACATGTCAATAAAATAGCTAAAAAATAGATTCAGCTGAGTTTCACACTGCAGTTTTTCTGAACAATTTGTTTCTTGTTATGGGGCAGCCTCTTCAGTTGGGACCTGCAAACAGCCCAGAGACACCACAGCTGGCCCTTCCTCAGTGGTGTGTGCTGCCGACCACCCTCTACCACACCCAGCACACAGACGTTATGCCCCTCCTCTCCTTCCATGCACGAGTCAGCAGCAATGCCAAACAAATGCTCATTTCCCACGTTCTGATCCCGACACTAGGCAGCCCACCCAACCCTCCGGGGCCTCAGGCCTCCGCCACATCCTCAGATTCTCACACCTGCCCACCATGGTCTCTACAAGAGCCCATGCCACTGTCTTCCTTCTGGACCTATCCCACCCATTGGGGTGACAGGAAATGTTAAGATATCAGCCCCTCAGTTCCCACCTTGTATCCTGTTCCCCTTAAACATGGGTAATTAGGTTACTCTGCATGCTAGGAAACACCTTGAAAGGGAAATTGAAATTTTAAATAAAAGCCTGCCAAAGTCAGGTGGACATGTCCCTATCCAGACAAACCCGATAAAAGAACATTTGTTCCTTTGTGTAACCCATGCTTTAATTGATGGCCTTGCAATATGACTTGAAATGTTTAAACTTCCTTGGCAACCCATTAATGTCCCCCAAACCCTCCAATCACAATGCGCTAAATTTGCCTTTGTACCTCCTGCTTAGTCTCCCTGTAAAAGACCAAAAACCCCACCAGGTGGGGCTGACCCTGGGAGAGATCCTAGTCAGGCCCACTGGTGTAATAAACTGCCTCCTAAACCACCTCGATGTCATTTCTTCTCCTGTTCAGTCTGTTTTCTGTAACAACCTGACTCCCAGCACTCTTGGATTATAAAGTCTCATCACATTTTCCTCTCACTAGACAAAACAGGTGAGCATCTCGCCGGAGTTTTCTATCAAAGTTGTTTTACCTCCTCAGCAGCTGTCTGGCCTTTCTCCCCACTGAGGACACAATGACAGGCTCCCACATCCATCTGCCCACAGCCTGGGGGCAGGCTGGCTAATGATCTTAATGAGGGTAATGTCTACCCAAAGAGTGGATCTGGCTGTCAGAGCCAACACCAACTGTTCCCTCTGCCAAGGAAGGAAGCTGGGGCTCAGCTGTGTCCTCCGTTCTCAGGTCACCCAGATGCACTTTGAATGAATAAGAACGCAACATTCTACTTCAACAAATGGTTGAGAACATATGACCAGAGAATAAAATGATTGTGTGCATTATTACAGATGTCACACCATCTGTGGCAACCCTCAACTCAACATGACACTCACTAAAAGTTGTACATGGGTGACACCAGTGAAAACGGCAGAGGAGAGCCTCCAAAAACTCTTTCCTCATAGGAGAAATGAGAACAGCAAAACTGTCAGAATTAACTTTTTCAGAATGTTGGAAATTAATAAAAGGGTTGCAGCAACCGGGAAGTGTTTATTTAGGAGAAATTTTAACTCTTCTGAAGAAAAGCCTTTGGAGGCACACACCTGAAATCCCAGCACTTGGGAGGCTGAGGCAGAAAGACTGTCATGAGTTCCAGTTCTAGGCTACACACTAAGTTCAAGGTCAGCTTGAACTATATAGTGAGACCCTGTCTCAACAAAACAAAACAAAATTCAAAAAATTAAAAAAGGACAAGTTTTGTGGACTTCTGAGTTGGCCAGGTCTCACTCCCTCCTTTCCAGCCCTGCACTATCCTTAAAAATCAACAGAAGTTGCCATGTATGCCTACCGGCAACCTACAATCCAGACACTTAGGCAAGAGGTTTGCAACTTTAAGCCTGGGAGACTTATAAGAGCCTGTCTCAAAATAAAAAAAAAGCATTGAGGATGCAGCCCAGGGCAGAGGTCCTTAGTTCACTTCCTAGTATGGGGGTGGGAGGGATGACAAACAAAGATCAGAGTAAAACTCAACAGTCTGGCAGCCGCCACAGGAGACAGGACGGCCCTGGAGCTTACAGAAACCTGTCTGCAAGTTTCTGAACACCCACCTGCAAGGCTGTCATGTTTGCACTGACTTGAGTTCACTGACTGTAGAAAACTCCTTTCCATACTCTGAAATCTATTCAAGGCAATTATTCTTTTACCTTCACTGCCTGTGACTGGATACAAATTAAATACGAAACAGACTAACCATAAAAGCTTCTCAGAGAATTTGAAAAACCCTATTGTCAACATGGAAATCTGCAAGGCTCTTTGCATGCCTGGGAAAGACCTGAGAAGGCCCTGAACATGTGTCTGCCCTTAATATTCAGCGCAAACAGCAAGTGAAACTGAGGCAGAGTTGTGGAGTCCTGGCTAAACATTAAACGTGTGTCCCAGTAGCACAAACATCTTAGCAAAGATGCAGAGACCTGGTGGGCTCGGCATTTGTAGAAATCCGTGTCTAATAGCCAACTGATAAGCTAGTAGAACAAGGACTTCAGAAAGAGATCTTTCTCAGAAAAGTCAATCAAACAATGAACAGTAACAACAAACCCTCAGAAGGAGAATATTCTAATATTTAAATGTCATTTTGCACCATTACAAAAGAAAGAAAAAGAGACATGCAAAGAAAGATACATGGCTCATACACACGAAAAAAGTAGCCAACATAAACTACCCTTGAAGAAGCTCATATGGGGACCTTAGTAGACAGGGTCCATCTCCTTCCTCTGTCTAAGGATGGAAACTAGGGTACCCTACTGCTGAGCTACAGTCCCAGTCCTTTTTTGTGTGTTTTTGTTTTTAGAGATAGTCTTGATAAGCTGCCCAAACTGGTTTCAAGCTTGTGATCTTCCTTCCTCGGCCTCTTGCGCAGCATCCACAGGCGTGCTTCTCCATGCCAGGCTGGGCAAACATTTTACTTTATTAATTTATTCATTTAGAGACAGGGTCCTGCTAGTTCAGATTGGCCTTGAACTTGCTCTATAGCCCAGGCTGGCCTCTAACTTGAAGTGGTCCTCCTGCCTTAGCCTCTAAGTGCTAGGATTACAGGCCTGCGCCATCGTACCAGTGGAGACAAAGATTTTAAATCACCTATTTCAAATGTGTTCAAAGAGCTAAAGGAAAGCACATCTAAGTAACTGTTCTATCTAGATGCCTCCCAAGAACTCCATGCACTCATAGAAGGCGCTTCTGGGATGTGACTGCTTTAGGAGGATGTGACAGCTGACTCGTTAGGAGGTGCAGTCTGGTCAGAAGAGGCAGGTCTCTATGGCAATGACCTGGAAGGGTTTAATCTCCCTTCCCAGCTCCTCCCGTGGCCCTGTCTCCTGGCATCCATGACGTAAGCAGCTTCCCTCCACTCAGGCCCTTCCAGGCCACTCCTACTCCAGAGTTTTTAGACTATGGGTGACACCTCTGCATACTATAAGCCAAAATAAACCTCTCCTTTAAATTGTGGGTGTCATGTGTGTGTCTCAACGATGAGAAAGTGGCTAAGACAAAAACCAAGGGAAAATATAAAAATAATGTCATGCCAAATATGAACTCAACACATAGAAATCATAAAAAAGAATTTCTGGAGTTGAAAAAGTATATCTAAAAGACTCTATAGTAGATTTCATCAGGCATTACAACATCTAAATTGAAGATGAGCTAATGGATCATCCAGTCAGAGCAACAGAAAGAAAAAGAATAAAGAAAAATGAACTAAGACTGAGAGACCCACTGGGTACCATTGTACCATTGTACCCAGGAAAAGAGGACGACAAAGGGGTAAAAAAATTAAAGAAATTATGGCCAAAAGCATCCCATATTTGATAAGGCAGGAATCCATACTGTAAGAAACTCAACAAACACCAAGATAAACTCAAAGAGATCTATCTAAATCTAGATGCATTGTGATCAACTAAAGAAGGACAAACAGAATCTTCAAAGAACAAGAACTGACTCATCACACACCTAAGGATCCCTAGTAAGATCCCTTACAGATCCTTTTTCATCAGAAAGTGTGTAGGAGCCAGGCACTGGTGAGGCTGAGGCAGGGAGACTGCCTGAGTTCAAAGCAGAACTGTTGCCTCCAAACAAACAGTGTGTAGGCCAGAAAGCAGGTGGATGACATATTCAATGTGCTGAAAGAAAAAGTCTGTCAACAAAGAATTCTGCAATCAGCAGAACTATCCTTCAAAAATGAGGAAGATGCTGAAGATGTAGGTCAGTGGCAGAACATGTGCTTAGCATGTATGAAGCTAAGGTTTCAGCTTCAGCACCAAAAAAAAAGAAAAGAAAAGAAAAAAGGAGCTAGTAAGAATGAAAGACTTTATTACTGTAGAGCTATTCTATTACAAACACTAAAAGGGGGCCTTCAGACTGAAATAAAAGGCCACTGGATGGTAACTCAAATTTGTATAAGGAAGTAAGTAGGACTAATAGTTAATTATATTCATACATTAATACAAAAGACAGGATAAATATATCTTTAATTTGTATCTTTTTTTTTCCCCTTTATGATTTAAAAGACAACTACATAAAGCAAAAATGGTAAATCTGTAGTGACAGGGACCCAACATATAAACCAAATACTATATATGACAGTAACAGAAAAGAAAGGAAGTGCTGGGTACGGTGGCACAAGCCTATAGTCCCAGCCCTTGGAAGCGCAAGGCGGGAGAACTTCTGTAAGTCTGAGGCCAGCCTGGGCTACCTAGTGAATTCAAGGCCTGTAATCTCAGCACTCTGGGAGGCTGAGGCAGGAGGATCCTTGCAAGTTCAAGGCAGTTCTACAAAGTTGAGCTCAAGGACAGCCTGAACTGTGTAACAACAAAAAAAGAAGTTATACAATGACAAGGTTTTATATACTGTTGCTATTAATCTGAATTAAATTGCTATACTAATTATAATCTTCACGGTTATCATTAGGAACATAATACAAAATGCACAGTAAAGACAACGACAAGAAAGTTAAGAAGTCACTGTAGACTTCTGCTCACTGTCTATCTTATATTACATCATGTTTACAACAAGAAAAACCTGAGTGGCCATTATGGCCTAAGAAACACATCATCAAATAGCTGTGCATATATAAAATCTGGTTATTTATGTTTCTTTCTAAACAGATTACCTTAAATCTGCAGCCATATACTTTCTAGTGTGACATCTCTTTTCTAAGAGAAATGCTGCTTCATGTCAAAAAAATTTACCTTGGGGGGACAAGACAAAGGTGATCACAGTGGCTAAAAATTTTAAAAACTGCCGTATCACTGCATTTTTCTTACCTTCAATATCCAGCAGTGGCTGCTGACTGACAGTAAGTTTGTTTACATCACGATCAAACATTCCTATCAAAGAGGTTTTTAAAATAGCCAACAAAAGCTTCTCTTCTTGTAGTAAAATTTGCCTTTTATCTGGAGTAACATTGATATCAACACATTCTAAGGAGAAAAAGAACACACATTATCATATTTAAATTTACCTTTCACAATAGAAATTTACCTGGCTACTATTTCGTTCACTTCTTCTTACTAAAAACACTACTGAAAATATTACAGTGTTAATTGCACCAGGTGTGGCAGAAGAACTGCAGGTTCAAACCCAGCCTCGGCATTTTAGTACTTCTCAAAGTAAAATAGGGTGGGGATAGAGCTCAGTACAGAGGACCAGGATTTCTTCTCCAGTACCATAAAAATGAAAAATAACATTTTAAAATAAAATTAGCTTTTTCAAATAAACAAGGAAAACATGAACTATTTTTTAAACAGACAATATACTTAAGGATTTGAATGGGTATACTGTGCTGGGTATGGTAGCGCATGCCTGTAACCCCAGCACTTGGGAGACTGAGGCAAGAGGACTGCTATGAGTTCAAAGCCAGTCTAAATCTCAGAGCAAGACCTTGTCTCAAGGGCTGGGGATTTAGCTCAGTGGCATAAGCGCCTGCCTTGCAAGCAGGCAGTCATGAGTTCGATCCCTGGTACCGATAAAAAGGAAAAAGACCCAAAAAAAAAAAAAAAAAAAAAAAAAAAAGATCTTGTCTCAAAAAAAAAAAAACCCAATAAAACTACGTTGAATGGGTCCATTGTAAAAGAAAAGCACATGATATGTTTTGACCTGCGCTGTTGTGTTATGCCCTCTTTTTTTTAATCTCAATCTCCTTTTTATTATCTTTTTCATTTTTATCCTTTTAATTAAGGGAAAAATAAATAAAAAATAGCAGGATATATTATAGTAACCCACTTTGATTTCCTATTAACTTGATTTGAAACTCTGTATTGCTCTCACCATCTTGTTTGGACTGATTTTCCTCTATTCTGTTATGCTTGATAGTACCAAGTTTGAAAGTATAGGCAACAACTATGAAGACAATAAGATTCATTGTGATGCCCATTCTGGTTGACTATTATCTTCTTTTGAAGTCCTGTAATGTCTCCAATGTTTTGGTTTTATTGGTCTTATTCTTTACTGTTTTGTTCAATTTTATTATAACTGATGATATAGGCAATACTTTTTAAGACAACAAGAAGCATTATGGTAATCATTGTTGATCACTTTGTATTTTGTTTTTACATTATGTATTATGTCCATCCTTTTGATTTGACTGACTCTGTCCTGGTACGTCACATTTGGTTTTACTTTCTTCAAAAAAAAAAAAAAAAGTAATAAGAACTGTGGGAGTAATAAAACCCAAAATGTGTAATTGTCATTGTATAAAAGAAAGGAAAAGAAAATTCTCTAAAAGATATAACTGCATATATATTTAAGTGTATAAGATAGATAACCATATTACTGAGTTTTGTTGGATCATTGAACAAAACTGTTTGCAGTCTCACTATTTGAAAGTCCACTTTATATGCTTTAATTTTGTAACTTCAACAACTATTTCTAAGATGACAATATGTAATTAACTAGTGATTTCCTACTGTTTATTTTTTCTGAAATTCTGTGTAACTTGTACCCTTTTTCTGTTTTATTTTTCTCTTAAATAAAATTTAAAAAAAAGCACATGCAAACGTATACAAGAAAAAATGCAAATCAAAGTATTTTATCCTATTGAATTTAGTTTTAAAAAATGACAGTTAGTACACTTTTGCTGAATGTGTAAACTGGTACATTATGCCTAGAATGCAATAAAGAAAAAGCCTGAAAATGATCATATTCACTGAGTCCATGACTGCACCATAAAGAATTTACTTTAAAGATATAGACAATGATTTAATTATAAGGACAGTATTTATAATTCCCAAAACCTGAAAACAAATATCAAAAATCAAAAAATTAGTGGGCTGAGGATGTGGTTCAGTGGTACAGCACTTGTCTACCAGGTACCAGGCCTTAGGTTTGATCCTTAGCACCAAAAAAAAAAAAGACTAAAAATCAAAGTATAACCATGAACTAGACCATTGGAATATAATACAGTATTAAAATCATGCTTTTTAATATAATAACATGGAAAAGAAAACTGTTTACATTTAAGGATAAAGAGCAGGACACCAAATTATTTATACACCCCAAAGGCTAGGTGTGGTATATTTTAAGGAAGCACATACATTATTTCTGAGTAGAGAAAGCAGATGATAAGTCAGAATTTCAGCAATCAGAAGAAAGACATCTGTACAGTATAAGCTTAATTATTCTCAGTGGAACTTACCTGAATCAACAGAAATGTTAAGAACAACAAAAGGATATTGATGTCGATTATACATGTGGTAGACCTCATTCACAAGTCTGGAGACCTGCCCAAGAATGAGCAAACAATAAATATTGCCATCTCTCATTGTTCTAACAACATACTGTTCTAACATTCCACCAAAAGGATCACATTTTATTAAACTTAGTAAGATATGATTCATATGCAATAAACTGCACATGTTTAAATTTTTTTTATTAGTACATTCATAGTACATAATGACTACATTCATTTAGGGAGAGGTGCATATACATAACACACCTTAATTCTTTTTATTCCACTTCTGTTCATTTCTAGATCCCTTTTCCATTTATAAGGGGGCTGGGGACTTAGCTCAGTGGCCTAAGTGCCTGCCTGGCAAACACAAGGTTGTGAGTTTGAACCCCGGTACCAAAAAAAAAAAAAAAAAAACCAAACCAAAACAACAACAACAAAAAAGTACCTTTTCCATTTAGAAAAGAACTAGATCTACAATCAAAATATGTTATTTACTGTCTTTTCCATTGTTCTTTATTCTAAGAGTTTCTCATATAAGAGAACAGACACATTTGTGTGTCTGATATATTTTATTGTATAATTTGATAACTACACACACGAAACTATCCCATAATCAAATACATATTACTCGAAGTTTCCTTGTGTCTCTTAAAGTGATACTTTTTAAACACACACTCCTAAAACTGAATGTTTCCAACCTAAAGATGCTCGTCATGAAATTTTACTGACACGCAAGCACAGTTTAAATGTTCAGAAAGCACATTTAAATGTACTTAGAAATATATTTCACGACACTATAATGAAATTAAATGGCATTAGAGGTAAACCGCTAATTGCATAACATCACACTAATTACAATACAGGTTGTAAACTTTTAGAGGCTAAATCATACCTGGTAGCTATATATTTTTTAAAGTATATATATTTTTAGCGCCTACTAATTTTACAAAATACTGAGTTTCAACCTGACAACTTCACATATGTATACAACATACTTTGATCACATTCATTCCCCTAGTATCCCCTCTTACACCCTAGTCCCTCCTACCCTACCTTCCTCTGCTACAAATAAATAAAACAGAAAAATACTACTGAGACACAATATTGCTAAAGATATAAAAGGCAAAATTGAACCACTTAAAACTCATGTACGTAACTAATTAAGATGATTAGTTTTTAGTCAGAGGCAGAAGTAATCCAGGCCTTTATTTTTCTGATAAGTGGATAGAAGGAAAAGAAAATACAGAAATATAAGCTTATGGTGAATCTATATTGAAGTCCACATGACAGCAAATGTTTTGAAACTTTTCACCAAACAGTGATAGTTTCTATGATAATGAATACACTGGTAATTAATGCGTACTTCATATATTTCTGTGTGTGTGCACCCATATATGTACATAATTGAAAGAAGCATATAGTAGACTTTCTTAAATGCCTAAAATGATTTTAAAGCCTTGTTTCTGAGTCAGTCCCATGATCCGTGCAAATAACCTGTATAAGAAAAAAGTCATGAAATAATTCAGAAATAAACACTTGAAGACTTAAGCACAAACTAATACAAAGTGTGTAAATACCTTTGCAGGGTCACAAGGGCGCCGGTTGATGAAGAAAAACTGTCTATCTGTTGCACTTCTCCCAACACCATGGGTACCGGGTGAGATGAACCCTGAAATACTGTTCCAGAGTGCACAGGATTAGAACATTGAGCATAGGGCAGGCACAGTCTTAAAATCAAGAGTTCCTGCGAATGTGCTACTGACTATTCCTGCTTCTGTTCACCTGCATCTAGCTCCATCCAGATGAATCTCATGGAGAGCCCAGACCTTCCACATGCCCCAAGGCTCATACAGTCAGAAATCCCTCAGAGGCAGTGCAGGGGGCTCACAATGGACTTGGCCAAACCCTCTTTTACTTTCCCCATGAAAGCCCTCTCCACATCAGAACTGGGTCTCACACCCGACACACTCGCAACATCATGGTGCTGTGCCAACTTGCCAATGAAGTCTAGGCACTCGTACACAGGATTTCAGACCAAATTCTGTCTTCAGCCAGCAAACTTACATTTATAAAGGTGCTGGTGACATACTTGTTCTATATAAGAATCTGCCCCAGAGCTGCCTGTATTTTTATAACTTTAACACAAAGAAATCAATTTCCATTTTTGTAATTTTACACACAAGCTAAAAATAGGTAGGGAAAGAGTAAGGGACATGGATTTTCACAAGACCAGTCTTATTCAGGAAGTATCTGTTTTTTATAGTGTTTAAAATCAAGGATGCTGAACTACCTTCACAAAATCCTCAAAGTCAAACACTGCAGATAAATAAAAGCTATTCTAACTGAACAGCCTTAACAAAGACTAATTCAGCAGGAACCACTCTGAAATATACTAGTTAGCCAGGATATTGTTTGAATTAAGTAATCTAGTCTTTCACATAAATTCTCTTTCTTAGTAGAGAGAATGCCCAGTTTTACGTAGGATGTAAAACATAAGCCTTAAAATCACTATTAAAAAGACAAAGAAGACAACACCCTCTGGTTGTCTTCTCTTGGCAGCAATCTACTTACTGAAACAGACTACGCAGTGCATCCGAACAGCTCAGGCCAAACTCTTCACAGACAGAGTCACTAGGGGGCAGCTGAACGAAAGGAATAAGGTTTTGCAACTGAAAGAAACCAAGAGCGATGGTTATTTCTAATAAACAGAGAACAGACCAACCTCCAGAGAAGATGTGCTTTCTTCCCAGTCAAGCTACCCGCTTTAGAAGTACAAAAAAATCCATCAAAGAATCTTGACAACTGCCTAGCAGTACCATAAATGATGAAACGCACGAGCTCTTCTCGTTCATAATCAACACAATGCCCACAATGCTTTGTTCGTGTGCAGTGAGAAAGTTAAAGATGCAGCTTGCAAACATTAACTTTGTGACTGGTACTTTAAAAAACCAGTTCTTGTATTTTATTCTCACTCTAAGGGAAAGGCCATGAAGTCTGTCATGGTCAGGAACAATAAATTATTTTCAGTTACTGGCCACCACTACCTGCTTCTGCCCAAACACAGAGCCAATATTGTCCTTCAGGCTGGTGCTGCCACTTGTGCACACCACAGGCTGCCGCTTTCCTTGTCCGAGCTGATTGGTACAACTTACACGGACGCCTGCTGAAATGATACAGTACGCATGTAAGACCTGGACCATTTTGGCATACTCCTGTTTAAAAAAACAAAACAAAAACACAAGACTCAACATTAATCTTACAGGAACTATATAGCTCAAGTTACAAGATTCTCATACCATTTTGAAAATAAGGGAAAAAACTGTGACAGAACAAACTACGCAGAAGTATCCCTCTACGTGACATGGAAGGCAGCTCAGGCCCTAGCTGCTGGTCACTGACCTCTCACTTGTCCCTGCTGTAAGCATAAAAACGGACATTCATCTCGACCTTGTAACATCTGCCCTAGAAATTTCTTCTTTTTTCTTTTCTTTAAAGATATCTACCCTTGTAGAAAGATAAGCAGACAAAAGTACATTATAAAATGTTCACTGAAATAACCTGTAACTGTTAAAAATCAGAAACAAGCTAAGCAAGCATCATCAAAGACCTAAATTATAATATTATAGCTGTGTCATGGAGGAATGGCAAAGAATAAGACAATGCACACTGACCAAAGAAGACAATTATAATATCTAAGTAAAAAGTCACTTACATACAGGGTATATATGATCCTAATTATTTCAGAAACACCTGAACACGTAAATACTATACATACAGGGGCCTATTTATAGTCTAAAGGGTATAAATCAAACTTGAGAGTAGGGAGAAATGGTTTCAATTTTCTAACACATACAATTTTATATCACTCCAATGCTGAACATTCTATTTCTTGCCTTCATTTTATTAGCTACTATATTTGTCTTGCAATTTTTATAAGCATATAAAATTGACAAGTATCTAAAAAGACATACAAACTGTTAATAATGGTCACCATGGGCAAACTAGTTTTCTGAAGCTCTAATTGTCTGCCTTGAGATGCAAAAGAATGCTATTTTCTCTATTTTTGTAAAATCTAAAAAAGTTAAAATTAGCATAAATTGTTTTACAAGTAAAAAAAATATTTTAGCTACATATGCTTAAGTAATCCTTTGGATTATAAAAATATATGTAAAAGTTAGGTGCAATCATGCACATCTATAATTGCAGCTATTCAGAATGCTGAGGCAGGAGGATCCCACACCTGAGGCCAGCATGGGCAGTTTAACAAGATCCTGTCTCTAAATAAAAATTAAAACAAACAAACAAAACTAGAGATGTAGTTCTGTAGTACAATGCTTGCCTAGCATGTACAAGGCCTTGTGCTCGATTTCTAGCTCCAAACACAGACACACACACACACACACACACACACACACACACACACCCCACACATACACCCCCCCCCCCGCCACATGCTCATAGAATAAATATAAAAAGCCTTAGGAGACTTAGGCAGGAAGATCACTGTGATTTCAAGACAAGCCCGGGTTACATAATGAGTTCGAAGCCAGCCTGAACTACCTAACAAGCCTCTCTCAAAACAAAACAAAACAAAACACCAAAAAGCCAGGCGTGGTGGCACACACCTGTAATACTAGCACGTGGGAGGCTGAGGCAGAAGGATCATTGTGAATTCGAGACCAGCCTGAGCTACAAAGTGAGCTCAAGGACAGCCTGAACTGCATAGCAAGACCCTATCTCAAAAGACAAAAAGAAAGAAACACAAAACAAAAAGGTAAATGATTCTAAGTTCAATCTTGATGGAAAAAAGCAAACAAAGCAGTTTTTAAAAAGAAAATCAAAGGAATAGAATCAACCGAAGAGTAACATCTTTGATAAAGTTTTACTCATGTATACACTATTGATGCTTGTGAAGATGGAAACTGTACATTTAGCATACCTTTTTAATATTCCTTTGAAATTCCTTGTGACGCACAGGTAGTGTATAAAATAACTGCTGAACACTGACTGTTGTCCCTTTGGGTCGTGGACAGGGGGTTTTCTGGACAATTTTCCCATTGTGATCAAAAACAAGTCGAGTTCCAACTTTTGCAGATGTGTGACATGTAGAAATTGTTACATCACTGTAAGAGAACGCAGGCATGGTCTGTCTGGTTAGACAGGATTGGACATAGAATACTTTTTCACTCATTTTTCTTCCTCTCAAAACTCTGAATGGTATCAATCTCTTGATATAATCAATTGAGTTTAAATAGGTAAGGGGTCATCCTAAAATCTAAGGTTTGGCACCTAAAAACTAGTGAGACAGAGACTTCTTTGTTTTGATAAAAGCTTCAATTTTTAAGATTATACTTCAAGACAACAAAGGCTCTCAAAATTTATTCACACATTATTATGGTTGGGGTGTGTAACTCAGGTTGAGGTACAGCACTTGCCTCACTTGAGGGCTAGGTTTAACCCTTGGTACTGCAGAAAAAAAACAAAAACAAAACTTAAAATGTTATGACTTGTATCTAGGCTTCCTCCCAAAGCCTCATGTGCTCATAGGTGGCTGGATGTAGGGCATATGAATACAGATTAAGGGTGTGTGACATCCACAGACAGTACCCTCTCTGGGGTAGCACAGCTCTGGGTATGGCTGAGTGGATTACTAAAGAGGGAAGTCCCACCCTGGGTGTGAGTGGCACCAATCAATAGGCTTGCAGCCTGCATGGAATACAAGGGAAAGGAGTCAAGTTAATGGATAAAAATATTGTATCACCTCAGTGCACAGAGTGAGCTCAGAGCTTCCCCCCGAAAGCCAAAAGTTTCAACCTGAGTGAGGTCAGCAAACTCTTGAATCTTAGAAGTGTGATGTTTCAAAGCTGAAAGAGAGTGTAAAGTAAGGCCCAAGATGACTCATGTGACAGAGTAATGAATATACACAATACCATCAAGTAACTGCATTTAAAAGCTGCTTTTGGATTTCCTAAGACAGCGTTGCTCAAAATTCTGGGATATTTGGCCTAGTTATGTTTAATAGGATTAGAAAAATTCAACTTACCCAAGCCTTCAAAGTTTTCTTCTTCTACCCCACATCCATTGTCTGAAACTTCGATGAGATCCACCCCATAGTCTTTAAGCCTTAGATCTAAAAATTTTAAAGCATTTACTTCTCAAAGACTAACACATAGTAAAAACAAGCTTTTATAATGATTCACACAACAGGAGTCATTACTATACTTTTACTTAAAAAAGTACTGCTGTCATTTTGTATATTTTAAGTCACTGGGGTTATTAACTCAAATTAAATAGTATTTTAAAATTTTTCTTCAAAGGGATAATTTTAACAGTCATTAAAGAGAACAGACTCTAGAAAAAGACTTCGTAGGTGATAGTTTACTAGCTTTATAATCTCAAAGTAAACTCCTTATACCTTTATTTCCTGATTAGTATAAGGGTGATAATTCCTAACTCATAGTTATTTTGCATATTGTATAAATATTCTATGCCTTTTTTTTTCTTTGTTTTTGATAGGATCTCACTATGTAACCCAGGCTGGTCTAGAACTCACTGTTGCCCAGCTGGCCCTGAACTCCCAGCAATCCTTTTGCCTCTCAGCCTCCAGAGTGCTGAGATTATAGGTGTGCACCACCACACCCATGTGTAATTCTTACCACAATGCCTGTCTGGCTCACAGTAAAAACAGAATGAAAGGTAAATACTTACCATTGGTATTCTTGCCACCTAGCCAAGTACTATGAACTTAACTGCTAACATTAAGCTAATAATTTATTGGCATACCAACACTGAATTATTACCATAACAAAAGTTTTTTAAATAAAAAAACACAAACTGGTGGCTTAAAACTTTCCTAAACTTACCAATATTAGTGGCACCAGCATCCACGCTATTTTCTACCAACTCCTTCACAGCAGTGCTGAGACTGAGTACCACTTGCCCAGAACAAATCTGATGGACCGACTTCCCATCAATAGCTTTGATGGCCTTGGCAGGTTCTGTACTAAAGAAATCAGTTACAAGAAACAAAGCAAGCATTCAAACAAAGCAAGTAGTGGATCTACGTCCTGATTTTAACAGTAGGAAATAAATAATGCTAGTATTACTAGTAGTACACTAGTATTAATTACTAGTGGGTTTAATCCTTTTATTTACTACATGCATACCCATTATGTTTACAAACATAAGTATTGTTTTACAATCCTTAAAATATCTGCCAAAAACGCTTGTGAATAAATGTGTCACATTCAGCATTTAAAACGAAAGCATACATGTATTTATCTGGGAGAAAGACATATTGCATACACACAGCATCCCTGAAGCTATATAATCTTTTACAACCATGGGATTTGTCTGGTAAAGTGAAAGCAACCCTCCGCCCCACGATTTAAAACACCCCCACACGATTTAAAATACAAGAGAAACAATGTTTACGCCAAACCATGGTAAGAAAGTGAGTGCCAACAGTAAAATAATAATCCCCGAGGTTGACTTTGAAACATCAATCCAAATTCAAGGAACCCAATGCCGACTTAGCAAAAGCCCTCCAAGTTGTTCATGTACTGGGTTTCAGAATCTTACTACGATTTGTCCAGGACTCTAAAACCACAAATCTGATCAAATAATTTCTATGTTTAAAAAGTTTCTAAAAAGTGCCCCACTGCCTATTAAATTTAAAATCTAGTCCTAAAGCCTGGAGTAGTGGCGCATGCCTGTAATTTCAAGCAGTCTGAACAGCTTAACAATTCAGCCAGACTTTGTCTCAGATAAAGGGACAGGGAGTTAGTTACTCAGTGCAAAGCGTCAGAGTGAAAAAATCTAGTTGAGTAGGTCTCAATTCTGTTGCCCTTCCCCAAGTCTACGCTAATCACAGTGAACAACTGTGAATAAGACAAGCTCATGGACACTGCTTTGTAATTCTGTCTCGACTGCTCCCATTTTCTCCTCTGCCTAGTTACCTCCTGCTCATCTCCAGAATGTATTCCACACTTTCAGTAACGTAGCACTTTTTAGCAAATCATCCCATAATTCAGGTATCACGGAACATAGATATTCCCGGAATTCTGCACACTTCGCACAACATCCAACACACAGCCTGTCTTCAACAAACCCCAAACAATAAGAGACTAAACAAACCTCTTTAATGCTCATTTTACTTGCAAAGAATTTCACTTGTCTACAATGTGAAACTGTGGATGACTTCACATACAATGGGAAATATCTCTGAAAACTAATTTACCTAGTAATACACTATAGACTACAGGTCTGTTTTCTATATTTATTCTGAGCTGGGCATGGGACACAACATTTAAAGACAACACCTAATTTACTGAATATTGAATGCATCTGTGTTAGTCGAGTAACAGAATTCAGGTATTGTTTGTCTGCTAGAGATGAAATACTCAGAGACAGAAGTAATTCAATGTCATTATTCAATGTCATAATTCAATGTCCCCTACCCCACAGCCCCGCTGCTGGGAACTGAACCCAGGGCCTTCGCAGGGAGCTACATTTGCAGGCTTTTTTTTTTTTTCTGGACAGTCTTACTAAATCGCCCAGGCTGAGCTGGAACTTGCGATCCTCCTGCTTCAGCCTCCAATAGCGATAGGGTTACAGGCCGGGCCACTGCGCCTGGTTTCCATCGAGTTCGCTGGCAGGTCCTGTGGTAACTCCAGCATTGGGCCCCAGACGTGGGTCCCTGCATTTCTAAAACCCGTGCAACTATGTAAATTAGCGTGCGCCTTGACGCTCCTCTCTTCCCCTAAAATAGGCTCCAGGTAAAGATAGAGTGAGTGCATTCTATGGGAATGTGTCCTGCTCTGGCTTCAGGTCCACCGCATTCTGACGGCGTCTGAGGGGGCTCGGACGCGGGCCGAACCCAGCACCCCAAGGTGCCGAGCCCTAACCAGGAGTCCGAGAGAGCCAAAACCGGCTGAGAACGCAGCTCCAGGGCCCCTGCGCTTCGGCCATTCCCGATCTTTCCTGGGGCCTAGAATGCTATGGGCCTCACAGAGGCCCGAGAGGACACCTCAGGCCCGCTCACCTGGTGCTCTCAACTAGCTCCATGGACGACAAATGCTTCTCGCATCCGGTAAAAGCAAGAGTTCCCGCCGCCACTCCCACAAGAAGGAGCCTTATCTTCCGCCCACTCATTGGCTGCTTTGGCCACTGAATCCCGCCCCTTCCGGGCGGGAGGGGGGGTGGGAAAAAAAAAGTACTCAAATTTCCTTCTTGTTGATTGGATATATCAAAGGGCGACTCAGTGACGTCAAGAAGACCCGAACCAATTACAATGCAAGAATTGCATTTTCTCAAACGCCAGTAGGTAGGGTCAGAAAGAAAAGTGGCCGCAGTTCATGGTGGTTGAGGGTGGCTTCTGGGCGGTTTCTGAGCGTACGTGTTCTACCGCCGCCACTTTTCTTCCTTTGGTTCCTGCGATGCCGATGTACCAGGTAAAGCCCTATCACGGGGGCGGCGCGCCGCTGCGTGTAGAGCTTCCCACCTGCATGTATCGGCTCCCCAACGTGCACTGCAGGACCAGCAGCCCCGCGCCTGACGCGGGCCACGTGCAGGTAGGAGTGCGGGCCTCTTCGCAGTGCGCACGCGCAGTGGTCGAGCCGGGTGCGGCCCTCCCCATCACCCCGTGACTTTACAGTGTGCTGGCTTCGCGGTGGCTACGGGCCTTGGGCCCTGGTGCTCCTGGCCCTGGCCAGCGGATCCCTGGCTAGCGGGTACACAGTCTAGCCCAGCCTCCAGCCCCACCGTGGCCTTGTGAGCTTGCCAACCAACAAGACGCTTTAACTTTTCTTAAAAATAAAAAAGGTCTGTCCATCTTTATTTTTTTGACATATAATAACTTTTTTTATTACAAAGTTTTGCCACACAGGAAAGGAAATAATTCTTAATTATTTCTCACTTTGAGGGATTACAGAGAAAACCTCAGGATCACCACCACCGAGGTGGACACACGTTATCAGTGCCCGGCTTTTACACCTTTGCCCCCAAAGATCCTTACTTGGTTTTCTATTATTATTTTGCCAACTAATTATGCATCTTCAGTTGTCTTGATGTAAGTAGAAGCCTTCTTACATCTCTATGGCTGGCTTTTTTGTAGACTTGTCTTTTTGTTGCAACAAGGAAGTCCTTTTCTGTGCAGTATGCTGTTCCATTGTATGACTCTTCCACCATTACTTATCCCTCCAACTGCTTGTGGGCGCTTTTCCATTTTATGGTGCTATCAGTAATTCTGCAGTGAATATTCATACCAGCTGATATAGGGCATATACTAAGGAACAGGATTGCTGGCACAGTGGAGTCTGTCTTCCACCTTAACTGGATAAATTACTTCCTAAGTGGTTATACTGGTTTATGTGCTCATCAGCCTTGGCGAATTCCTCCTGACGTTTGCACATTTTCTAAGTTAAATATCTTTTCACGTTTCCTGGCAGTTCTTTTTTTTTTTTTTTTTTGTCTTTTTCTTTTTTATCGGTACCAGGGATCAAACTCATGACTGCCTGCTTACAAGGCAGGTGCTAATGCCGCTGAGCTAAATCCCCTGCCCCCTTCCTGGCAGTTCTGATTACATCTTTTGTAAGTACTTTGTAGTCTTTCACTCAGATCTTTCGCTCTTTTATTTATTGCATATACACATCTGAAGTTTCCAGTGGAGAAATGTTGGGACAGGAAATGAATGGATATCTTCTCTGGTCAGTTTTCCTGCCATATATTGTCATTTGTCTTCATAGCTTTCTTCCAAGATTGGAAGGGAGATGGTTAAGTTAGTTTGAAACCCAATGACATTAACAGTTGTTTCATCACAGAGCTAAAGATAAAAATAGCAGATATGGTTCAGTGGCCCTTCAATTAGAGACTGCCACAGAACCATGACCAAGTGCCCCTTTAACTGCACAGTCCAAGAAACCAAAAAGAAAACCCAAGAGTCGAGGGTTATTCATGACCAAGTTTTAAGTCTGCTGCTTGACTTCCTGTGAGCTTTGCTTGAACTTCTGACTCACAAGACACACAGTCCTGCTGCTCTAGCAATTATCTAGCACAAGATAATATAAACAATTAGGAATCAAGTGAGTCTAGTGTAAATGAGAGCAATACAAAAAGTCAGCAGCATCTATGAAAGTATATATATATATATATATATATATACACATCGGTATATATATATGTGTATATATGTATGCATATATATATATATATGTATCTTCATAGTCTATTCTTAGCAAGAACAACTACAGGCCAACATAGGAAGGTACTGAGGAGATAAAACATACCTCAAGCAACTGGTTTTGTTTTTTTTTTTTTTTTTTTGTCTCTTTCCTTTTTTATCGGTACCGGGGATCGAACTCACGACTGCCTGCTTGCAAGGCAGGCGCTTATGCCGCTGAGCTAAATCCCCAGCCCCAAGCAACTGGGTTTTACCCACATCAACAGGAACTGGGTCAAGCCATTTGAGAAATCACAGACCACATCACAAGTGCAGTTCTCACCCCAGGCATTTTCAGTGTGTATTGACTGTTTTGAGTCTGGCAGCTGCTTTGGTCCTAGTGGGGTAGGCATCCTGCTGCCATTTGTAGAATGAACAAGATTGTGCAGGAATGATACACAAATATAGGCTGAGTAAATGAGATTGGAAAGATGCAGTATTTCCAGTATTACTATTACTCTAGTGTCACTCAATATTTTCAGTATTATGCAGTATTACTCAGTGATCACCATTGAGTAACATAAGACTATTATTACACAGGTACAAGTCCTGTCACACATCTTGTGTTCAGACATTTCCAGTCAGCACCTAATTATTTAATTGGCGTCTTTCAGTCTGTACTATCTAGAAGTCAATGGGCTTAATTGTCTTTGCTGTCTAATCTTCAGAGCAGAGCTTTGCCCCCAAAGATCCTTAATTGGTTTTCTATTATTATTTGCCAACTAATTATGCATCTTCAGTTGTCTTGATGTAAGTAGAAGCCTTCTTACATCTCTATGGTTGGCTTTTTTTTGGTAGACTTGTCATTTTGTTGCAACAAGGAAATCCTTTTCTGTGCAGTATGCTGTTCCACTGTATGACTCTTATTTTGGGAAAGTGAGTAAGTAGTAATTAAGTTTGAGCATAAATAGGAGTTAACCTAAACAGGACAAAACAGCATGTATAAAGGTCCTGTGGTAGAAGGGAACATGGTGTTTTAGGAATTCACAGTACAGTGTGGTTAGAGCAAAGAACAAGGGACAGAACTATAAAAGTGAAAGAACCAGGGCCCAAGTCATACAGATATTTATTAAGCCATAAGAGCTTAAGTTGTATTTTAAGAGATTAAGAAGTTAGCACAGAGGACATTATAACAAGATGTGAGTTTTTAGAAATCTCTGGCTGGCATCTTACAGGGATGGAGTAGAGAGGTAGACTAGCCAAGGGTACAGGTGACCAATAAGAAAATAGATCAGGTGAAAAATGAGGCCTGTCTTTGGCACAGATAGTGGAAACATGCTTAAAAGCCAGAGAGGCCTCCAAAAATATTTGGGAGGTAAAACTAAAACCTTATGGCCAGTTGGATATGTGAGAGAGGGAGGTGTAGTGGAGGAACAAATGTCCTAAAAACACCGGACTTCCCTGCACATGATGTGAACAAATACTGGACTCCTCCCATTGTATCATGAGTACTTTTTTATAATAAGCTCAATAGCTCTGCCATATTCTTGACTTCTCTGTCTGATTGTGGGCATTTTCCTCAAATATATTCTTTCTCAAAGTAGAAATCAAATCATTCAAAGAATGATTTGAATGTAGGTTGTACAATTTGACTTTACTGGGAGATTACTAGGTATTGTTTTTTATAGTGAGTGTGTAGGGCCGGAGATTTAGCTCAGTGGCCTAAGGGCCTGCCTGGCAAGTGTAAGGTAGTGAGTTCAATCCCTGGTACCGAGAAAGACTGCTGCTCCCTAAAGTAAGTCTATAACTTAAGACTTATTCATAGGCAAATATTATGGTTATTTACTGTGTGCCAGTGACCACTAGGTAAGAAGACACAGATTCACTGACTGAGGGTTATAAGTTCCTACTTCATGAAGTGACACATTTCAGTAGTCAAAAGGTTCTAGATCAGAGATGGTGAACTTTTAGAGACTGAGTGCCCAAACTGGAACCCAAAACCAACTTATTTATTACAAAGACCCAACATCACAGTTAAACCTGAATACTGACCAGCCTTGTGGAAGGGCAAGCCTTGGATAGGTGGCAGCTAATGAGTTGTAGCTCACTGACGTCGTAACCTGGCACCACTACTCCTTTCTGAGTGTGCACATGGCTCCGGTGTGCACTGCTATTCAGTGCTCGGCTGCTGGGGCAATGCTGGGACAGCGTGGTTCGTGAGTGGACAGAGGGCCATGAGTGCCTGCTGAAGCCCATGTACCATAGGTTTGCCACTGTTCTAGATGACTCTAAGACAACAGGATACTGGTACTGCCTCAAAATGATTTAGGCAAGCAGTTTCCTGCACCAGCAATCTCCTGCTGTGCAAAGACCTCTTTTAAATTTGTGTGAGCCACCTTTTCCCTTATTTGTATACACTAGTAAATTCCATTCTCACTGGTTCCATCCACCATCTTTCCTACTTATTTAAATGAAGTATTTTGAATTAGTTTATTTTTGAAGTGAAGAATGCAGGGGTCAGGAATTTAGCTCAGTGGCCCAGCACCTGGAGGTCTTGAGTTTGATTCCTGGTACCCCCCAAAAATAAAGAATGCTGGCCTGGCCTGGTGGTAAATGACTGTAATCCCAGCTACTCAGGATCTGAGACCAGTCTTGGCATCTTACCAAGAATTTGTCTCAAAATAAAATAATAAAAAGGGCAAGGGATGTAGCTCTGTGCTCCTAGGACTCAATCCCCAGTACTACAAAAAAAAAAGAATACTCAGGGCAGTTGAGGCCGAGGATCCCTTCAGCCCAGGAGTTTGGGCTCAAGCTAGACAACATAAGGATACACTATCTCTTAAAAATTAATTAAAATAGGGCTGGGGATTTAGTGCAGCATCATAAGCGCCTGCCTGGCAAGCGTGAGGTTCGATCCTTGGTACCAAAAAAAAGATTAATTAAAATAAGACTAGACTGACTGATTTCTACTATCCTTTTATTGTTAAAGTAAATTACTTGAAATAGGAATCAGAGCATTTCTAAATGACTTTCAGTCACATTTTTTATTTATTTTAGAACATCTGTGGTTCTGTTTGCAGAAACCTATTAAAAATGAGATAACTGCCACTTTGATGTAATGTATGTACTTATTTACACTACTGGGAATTAAATCCAAGGCCTTTGCACTGAACTACATCACTAGAACTTTTTTATTTTTTGACAGGGTCTCACTAAATCAATAAATCACTAAAAGTTGCCCATGTTGGGCTCAAACTTTCAGTCTTCCTGCCTCAGCCTCGCAGGGTCCTGGGATTACTTGTAATGTCTTTAACACTGTAATATTTAAACTTGTAATGCACCTTGTAATGTCTTTTAAACTTGTAATGTCTTTTAAAGGGAGAGAGGTTTGTTAGTGCATAGGACAAAGAAAAGTGGTCATATTTAGACAGACTGCTTTGAGAGAAAATGACTGCTTGGTTGTTTCTTTAGGAGGCATCAGAGCCCTCACTGCAAGCTCTTGAGTCCCGCCAAGATGATATTTTAAAACGTTTATACGAGTTGAAAGCTGCGGTTGATGGTCTCTCCAAGATGATTCACACTCCTGATGCAGATGTGGATGTAACCAACATTATCCAAGCAGATGAGCCCACTGCCCTGATGACCAATGCATTGGACTTAAATTCAGTGCTTGGAAAGGTAGGTTTGTTTTCAAAAGCTGAGAGACATCTGTGTGCTAGATAGTTGTTACTGCCAGAAAATTGTGACAGCCTGATTTTGCCTTGGCTTTCTGGTCCTCAAAAGGTGGAGCCCTTGTTCTTCATTTGTCCCTGATTGTGTCTTAGCACACAATAGATTTGCATGGCATGAATGAAGCCAAAGCAAGCTGTAAAAGCTGCCTCTTCTCAGATGGAGTGGAGAACAAGGTGGAGCCAGAGGCCCAGAAGGGAGTCAAGAGTCACAGCCACTTGCCATCTCAGGTCTGTCCTGGTTAGTCTTTGAACCTTGGAGGAGAAGGTTCTAGCTGGTTTGGCTGAGCAGAAGTGACTTGACTCTGTTTGAGAAAGCCCATGTGTCTTGGCTGCCCAGGCACAGAGATCCCATCAATCCCTTTTGAACTACATTGCTGAAAGCCACTCATACTAAGGATGTCTTTTGTTTAAATTCAGTTTGCTTTATTAAAAGTAAGTTGTTTCAGCCCAGCCTTCACGACTGTTTACAGGCTTCAGCTAATTTAGGAGGCAATCCCATACACAAAGACTATCTTACATGGCAAGTATCTTACAAAGTGGTATCAAAGGATACAAAGGGTTTGTCCTAAGATTCCTTACTAATACCTTCCTGTAGAATTGGTGATGGAATGGTGCAAATCAAAGACTTAAAAAATGGAAGTAAAGTTGCAGTGTCTCACCCAAGGGTTTTGTTTCTGGCAACTTCAGTGCCCTGTCTTGGTGTATTCCTTCCCCTGCCCATGCATTCATCCTATACGTGTTTTTTGTGTACTAAGGACTCAGCCAAGACCTGACCAGGCCCCAGGGAGCCGTAGTCTCACAGTGAGTCTGGGAGCATGCACAGTGATTTCTCATCGTGGTGGAAAGGCTTCCCAGAGCACATGGTGCTCAAGGTGAATTTTGACACCTTATTGGCAGTGTCAAGTAATGTGATCTTGGTTCAGGGAACTGGAAAAGCATTCAGCCCTTGGTATGAAGGGTACTGAGTAACAGTGGCAGGCTGTTTAGAAAAGGCTAAAGCACTGCTGTGACTATCTACATGAGGGATGTTTTTGCTGCTGTTATTACAGTTTTTGTCTTTTTGAGACAGGGTCTTGCTATGTACTTCAGGCTGGCCTTGAACTCATTCTGTAGCGTAGGCTGGATCCACCTGCCTCAGCCTCCCAAATGCTGGGATTATAGGAGTGCTCTGCCATACCCGGCTTGTTGTTTTTTAAAACAGGGTCTCACTTTGTAATTCAGGCTGGCTTTAAAGTTGCAGCATTTCTTCTGCCTCTGCCTCCTTGATTGCCGGGATTATACGCACTGGCACACTGTCCTTTCTCCTCATTACCAGTGATCTCTAGAGTCAGGACCCTTTTTCAAGGGGCTGTTCATTGAAACCCTGATGAACACAAACTGATGTAGATGCCAAAAGTGGTCAGCATTAGATATGGAGGCTGGAAGAATTATATGTGTACATCTTTAATGTTTCATCTCATAGAAAGGAGGACCATCAGAAGTATGGAAGTATCGTCTCTGACTCACTGTTAAATGAACTTGATAGTAAAGTCCATTTTTTTCTTTATTGGGAGCCAGCAGTGGAGGGGTCAGAAGATGGGAGTCAACCCAGCTCCCCTTTTATGGAGTTCAGTGAACAATGAATAAGTTACTTGCCTTTCCAGGACTCAAGTTTTCCCAGCTGTTAAGTGAGGGTATTAATGATGACTTCCTCATGGGATTTAATTAAGTTCCTAGGGTTGCACCTGGTAAAACTGCACTGAAGATTACTCACATTGACTGTATGCCTTTTGGTCTCCCCGCAGGATTATGGGGCGCTGAAAGACATTGTGATCAACGCAAACCCAGCCTCACCTCCCCTTTCCCTGCTCGTGCTGCACAGGCTGCTCTGTGAGCACTACAGAGTCCTGTCCACAGTCCACACGCATTCATCAGTCAAGAGTGTGCCTGAGAACCTTCTCAAATGCTTTGGGGAACAGACTAGACAACAGGCCCGTCATGAGTATCAGCTGGGCTTCACCTTAATTTGGAAGAATGGTAAATAGAGAAGAACAGGTTGAACTTTCTATGTGATAGGATGTATGCTGGGTTTTGGTTAAGAGGCAGCAGAGTTAAGATGTTCTGGACACATGCTATAGCTCTTTGCTGTCAGGTCAAATCTTCTCCAAGACAAAGTTCCAGAGATTTCTGAATACTGGAGAAGAGCTTTCTGTCCAACCAGGCACAGCCTTCCAGCCTCTATAGTCCAGAACTTGTTCCAGGGACACTGATGTTTCCCTGTGGGCCTCAAAGGGTAATCATTTATTCATAATCCCAGAGTTGGATCCTCTCTTGGTTAGGTTTATACAACAGAAGTGAGTTTATATCCTCCAGTCATGCCTAAACTGCCCTCAGCCCCACGTAGGTAAAGTAAGCGCAGACTGTCCCGTCTGGGGCATGAGACTCCTGATTTCCCATCCTCAGCCTCCAATCCCTCAGCACAAGGGTTAGAAAAGATGGTCTGAGATCCCTTTCTAGCTTGAAAACTTAAAAAGGCTACTAGCTTACTTTTTTAAATCTTAGTTAGCATTTTGAAACTCTTGCATATCAAACCTGTTAAGAGACAGATGAAAACGGTGATGTTTTAGAAAATATACTGATGATTGTCTGTGACTTTCCCCTTCCACACAGCACAAATATGTCCCTCAGGGGCTGCTACTCTGGTTGTCATTACATGGCCTGTTTTTCCTTTTCAGTGCCCAAGACTCAGATGAAGTTCAGTGTCCAGACGATGTGCCCCATCGAAGGAGAAGGGAATATTGCACGTTTCTTGTTCTCTCTCTTTGGCCAGAAGCACCATGCTGTGACCTTAACCCTTATAGATAGCTGGGTAGATATTGCTATTTTTCAGCTAAAAGAGGGGAGTAGTAAAGAAAAAGCAGCTGTTTTCCGCTCTATGAACTCTGCTCTGGGGAAGAGCCCATGGCTGGTCGGGAACGAGCTCACTGTGGCAGATGTGGTGCTCTGGTCTGTGCTCCAGCAGACTGGGGGCTGCGGCACAGCAGCACCTGCCAATGTGCAGAGATGGCTAAAGTCATGTGAAAACCTGGCCCCTTTCAACACTGCCCTCAAGCTGCTTAAGTGAATTTTAGTAACTGACTTTAAAGAGTTTCAGTTTTAAAAATGATCCTGCCTCATGCCTATTTGTCAGTAAAGAGACTTAAAAAACAGAATCAGTCTTTATTTAAGCCAGTTGTCAAGTATCAATAAAATCATCATATAATTGGTGAGTTTGGGTTTATATTGGTTTATTCAGCATGATTGTTTCCAACACCATGAGGACTGTCAATTATGGCACGGACTTACTGGGGTGTTGAAATAGTATTTCAGAATAGGCTTCATTCTGAGGAGTCTAGGTCATGAAAGCTACTTAAGGAAAAGGTAACCAGGTATATACTTTTACAGCTTTCAAAAGACTTATACAAGCTTATTAAATACAACTAAGAAATCATATTCTGTACACCAAAGATTGAAAATTTACATTCCAGTTGACTATTCTAAGTCCACTTTCATGTTACTGATACAGCCTTAATTAAGGCTAGCTAGAATGTCCTCATTTTTTACATCATCCTTTTACCCCTTTATCCTGAGAAAGGAGACTTAGCTGCTTCTTTAGTGCTTCAATTTCTTTTTCTTGCTCTATTATTTTCATCTGTAGGGTGAGATTAGCCTGTAAAGAGAAAATTTTAAGCATCATTAAAATAGCTACCTCTTACATACACAGGTTGTACTCACTTTGCACATTTCCTGTATGCATAAATTCTAGTCTTCACAGTCCGTGTTTCCAGCCACTCAACAGTGGAAAGTCAGTTGTCACTTATAGTGGTCCTTCAGTTCATGAACACCTTTGTTTGCAAACAGTTTGGTTCACAAACAAAAGCATTTTGCAAAATTTCATTTTTGTTTGTAAATTGTGCATCAGGTAACAAACTTGACTACAACCATCTTTCTCTCACAAACATGAACATGGCTATCTTTTCTAAGATCACAGAACAAATTAATTTGTGAGTGGACTGTCTGTGCTTGGTTCATTGCATCTTCCCGTTCACAGCAACATGGGTGTGTTGCCTGCATGTCTTCCAGCGCACAGCCTATGTCAGATTTTTAACCACTTAACAGTTTACTCTGAACATCACTCAGACAACGCATTTGTTTATGGCAGGTGTCATTTTAACCAGTTGATTCTCGTATTGAATAAACTGGATAAAATTGTCATTTTTGTATTTCCTGTTGTAAAAAAGAACAAAAAATGTACAATTTTTGATTATCCTATATTTAAATGATTGGACTGGAAAGTGGTTAAAAAAATGGGTAAATAAAAGAAGATACTGGCCAGCAGAGATAAAAGTGCAGCCAAGTGATAAAGGGATGATGCTTGGGAGCAAATGTGAATTGAAGTTAAATGCTGTCACAGAAAAATGATCTGGTTAAGAACTGTATTGTGTATGTAATTTTCAAAAACATTCAATGAGAGAAAAGTATTACATCTCTTCATTTAAGTTTATAAATAGTTTATCTAAAAATCAATAAGCCTTAAAGACAAATTACCTGATTTTCTTGAGGGATTCTGGGAATGAAAATAGGTTTAACACTGCACTGTACCCCTAGTGCCTCTTCTACAGTCACCATTTATGGCTCCCAAAGTACCACATGACAGCATCACTTCAAGGGCTGTTACACTACAGACTGCTGCAGCCCCCCCCCCCCCAATTTCTCTTAATAGGTTGACAGGAGAAAGCCTAAGGATTCTTCTATCACTTCCTAGGGGATTTCTGCTGACCCAGAGAGCACTGCTAATCAAACACTGCAGATTACTTGGGAATCCTGCTGAACTGCTGATTCTGACTCAGAACACTAGGGGAGCCCCAGACAGCACTGCTGCAGCTGGGTCAGAACCAAAATTTGTGTAGCAAAGTACTGAAGTATCTGAATATACCTTAGAATCAAGCTTTAATTAAAGCTTAACAGTTTCTGGAAGAATACAGTGAACAAGTTAGCTACCTTTTCCAATATACACAGACTAGAGACTATACTTGGCACTGAACCTTGTGTCAGGGAGGAAGGGAATAAAGCACCACCACACCAGAGGACTGAAAAACAACATAACACAGTTGAACTCTGAAAGCTCTCAGTGGTGAAGGCAGCCAGGTGTGTTGGTGCACACCTGTAATCCCAGCACTGAGAGGCTGAAGCAGCAGGACTGCCACAAACTCAAGGCCAACCTGAGCAATACAGTCAGTTCAAAGCCAGTTTAAGCTGACTTTGAACTGACTGTATTGGTACACAGTGAGGCCTCGCCTCAAAAACAAACAAACAACAAAACAAGTGGCAGTGTGCCACCACTATTCCAACTCTCAGAATTATTACTCTTATTTTACCCTTTGGTGTGTGTCCCTTTTTACTAGGAGGAACTTCTGTAATAATATAGAAAGTGAAGAATACATACACAAATGGAGCAGCACTGGGGACTGAACCTCGGATCTTTACACTAAGCTATATCCCTAGCCCTTCTTTTTTTGAGATAAGGTCTTGCTAGGTAGGTAAATTGACTAAGCTGAGCTTTAAACTGTGACCCTCTCTTAGCCTCCCAGAGGATTACAGGTATATGTCATTATGCCCCAGCTATATTATCTTTTTTAGACTAGACCACTGGCAGGGAGTCAATTGGTTTTGGGAACTAGGAATAAATGAATTCTAATTTAAAACCTCTATACTCTCCCAGTATTAAAGAAAAGAAGTTCCATACATTTCCAGGAGTTTGGAAAAGTTCACTCTGCAGCAGCTGATGAGCAGATGGTCTCTGGGCTGCATTCCTGCTGGTAAGGTGCTGGATGTATTTGGCCTGCACTGGGGACCTTTTACTGAGCGACTCAGGAATCCGACCAGTTCTTACACCCGTGAGAACTGCTGCTCGCTCCATCTCTGTCCCGAACGGCTGAAAGAGCTCGAGCAGGATCACACCCAAGCTGTACATGTCTGACTGGAAAAGGAGGACAAAAGCAGTTCAAAAGTGAAATATGAAGTTAGACTAACATAGTTTTGCTGTGTACATCATTCTCCAGCAAACAAGGATTTCTATGAATGAGGACTTAGGAATCTACAAAGAAGGGAACGCAGAAGAATGGCGCATACCTCGCAAGCAGTTGTCTGTACTAAGAGATAATCACCAGGTCTCTCTTTTTTGATGGGAAAAGGGGACCAGTAATGGGGACTGAACCCAGGGCCTTCACAATTAACTACATCCTCAGCCTTTTTAAATATTTTCTTTAGAGATAGGGTCTTGTTAAAGTTCCTAGGTTGTTCAGGCTGGGACAGAACTTGTGATCTTTTTGCCTCAGCCTCCCAGAACACTAGAATTCTAAGCATGTGCCAGCCATCATGCCCAGCAACCCATCTCTTTAATACCCAGCAGGGGTATCCACAGGCTTGCAGAATGGATGGTTAAGTAGCCCCTACCACTGTTTTCACCACTCTATGATAATCCAGGCCTGATCCAAATGGAGTGACAGGAGCTCAACACTACTGATGTTGGGGTCAGGGACTATCTCCCAGCTCTTCCTCTGGTTTCACCTCTGCTTCTACCTATAAATAAGCATTCTTGGTAACATTTACAAATTCTGTGTAAAATCCCCTGCTTTCCTAAAAGTAGGTTTTATAAAAGTCTTCACTACATTGGTAATTAGGCGCAGCCTATAATCTTTTCTAGCAGCTCTTTCTTAATCACTAAAAAACTGAATGAGTCATCCTAAAAAAAAAAAAAAAATGTACTAGGCTGTTATTTTGAAAAGAGGATTTACTTAGCATTTCTTCAATGGGGATTAAAACCTTAAGAGTATCTTCATTCTCTTACAAGGAGAATCAAATAGCAAGCTTCCTTGTGGTATGTGTTTATCTAAGCTGCAAGTGAGAATAAAAGGCTAAAGACAGGTTTACATGGATTCTAGTTCCCTGAGGTGAATGGTGACATTTTAAGTAAGTTTACTTCAGGAACATGCTGCGACATCCATGGATCTAGAAATAGCCTACAGGGCAATGTAGTCAGGTTTGGCTAAAAAAATGACATTTTAGGAACAGAAGGGTACTGGGGATTGAACCTAGGGGTCTTTGCATTGAGCTACAGCCCTGGCCAGTTTTTTACTTTTATTTATTTATTTATTTTTGGTCTTTTTCCTTTTTATCGGTACCGGGGATCGAACTCACGACTGCCTGCTTTCAAGGCAGGCGCTTATGCCGCTGAGCTAAACCCCCAGCCCGTTTTTTACTTTTAGACAGGTCTTGCTAAACCAATCAGGCAGGGCTGAACTTGCAATCCACTTGCCTCAGCCTCCCACAGTGGTAGGACTATAGGCATAGGCCATCCCAAAGTGAGCTAAAATAAAGCTTGTTCTTAGTAAAATTTCATCAACATATCACCTATAGGACTCGGGTATCTCCAAAAACACCCCTACCTAGAACTCTACATGTGTAGTAATGTTAAAATTAGACAGTAAGTCAAAAGCAGAAAAAGTAACAGCTACTACCTTGGCATCATACTCAGATCCTTCCAACTGCTCCGGTGAAGCATACAGACAGGTTCCCACTTTGGAAGTGTGTGTGGATATTCCTATGATTTTAGAAAGGCATCTGTGAAACACTGCAGCAGCAACACGGAAACCATTAAGGATCATTTGCAATGAGCAGGGCTCATTAGTTCCTAGGGCAGTGGTGGCAAATCGATGGCACATGAGCCACAACCAGCTATTTATTATTATTGAAAGCTCTGAAAGATTTGCTATCACTGTTCTAGGAAAACAACAGTTGCTTTTTTCCTAGCTTTACTATTACATTTTTATGATTCTCTTTCTTTTTTTTTGGAGTAGTCTCACTATGTACTTCAGGCCAGCTTTAAACTCACTAAGTAGCCCAGGCTAGCCTCAAACTCTACACTGCTTCTGCATCAGCATCCTGAGTGCTAGAATTACAGGTGTGTGCCACCATGTCTAGCTTATGAGTCTCTTTAAATACATGAATGTTTAACCATGTCTCCTTTTAAATGTAAAATCAAAAACCAAATAAAAAAATTTACCCTTCCCACTTCTGCTGGTCCAGGACATGTTCTTCTGTATGATGTCTGTGCAGGCCAGGCCAAAGTCTCCTATTTTTACTTGCTGATCAGGGCCATGAAGGAAAATATTTCTAGGCTATAAACAAACAGAACAAATCAATTCCTTAATTTTCTTAACTAGTAAAAACTTGGGTGTTAAGAGTTACCAAAACTCAGAAGCAAGCAGTCCCAACAGTTGTCAAGTTTGGCTGTACATTACAATCATCAGAGGAGTTTAAGAGAAATCTCAATTTCTGAGCCTTACCCAGATGGATAAAATCTGAATTCCTAGAGTGGACATAAGCATCACTATTATTTAAGTCTAAAAATCAGTTCAGATTTGAGAAGCATCAACGTAAAACATGCTTCACGCACAAGCATTTTTCAATCCCCACAGGGCATTGCCACACAAAAAGCTTTTAAAATCTGTCTTCTCTAACTGTCAAAGACAGACATTTCGAGTAAGAAAACTTTGGGGTTTGTTTTTGGTATGGACATGTGTGGGAAGCCGCCTATGATGGCACCCATTTCCTGCTTCCGGGTTCTTCCCGGCCTGAACAAGCCCGCCAAATTGTCATGTCTGCCCAGTTACCCGTGACGCTAGCCTATCAGCTTGTTAGACGCGCTTCTCTGTGATTGGATACTGCTTCCCCTTATAAGAGGTTGTTCCTGCCCCCAACGGGCAGAAGAGGAACCAACGTTGAGGGTGGCGGACCTTGTTAGGTCCGGTTCGCTGTACGCAATAAACTTTGAGAGCTGATCCTGCTCGAGTCTGGCCTCCTGTCTCCCGCGGCTCCGGTCAGACATGAGGCCCAGGACCTTGCAAATGATAAGCATGTGCTCTCCGTACTAGCTAGACCCCCCCACTCCATCCTTGCTCATAATCTTTCTGCCTTAGCTTTCCAAGAAGCTGGGATTATTTGTTGCCACTATGACAAACCATCTTCAATATTTTTTAAAGCTCACAGATTAGTCAGTGTGGGAAACAACTAGGCCATAATATGAAGATACAGCCCCTCCCTGGTAAGCGGCAGTAGTGTGGCCCACTGCAGCCCTTCCAGGGGGAGAACTAGCACTGTCTCCTGAGATCCACGCCATGTTGGAACTTAGGACTCTGGGAAGCCAAGCCAGCACCTCCCCTCCTTGGTAAGCGGAAGCAGGGTGGCAGACTGCAGCCCTTCCAGGAGGAGAACTAGCAGTGTCTCCTGAGATCCATGCCATGTTGGAACTTAGGACTCTGGGAAGCCAAGCCAGCACCTCCCCTCCCTGGTAAGCGGAAGCAGGGTGGCAGACTGCAGCCCTTCCAGGGGGAGAACTAGCAGTGTCTCCTAAGATCCACGCCATGTTGGAGCTTAGGACTCTGGGAAGCCAAGGCAGCACCTCCCCTCCCTATAAACGGAGGCAGGGTGGCAGACTGCAGCCCTTCCAGGGGGAGAACTAGCAGTGTCTCCTGAAATCCACGCCATGTTGGAACTGAGGATGCAGTGAAAACAAATGACCACTCTGCCTCCCTGCTTAGCAATAGTGAACCTACTGCTACATGGCCTAGAGTCAAATATCCCACTTCCCTTATCCTCCTTCTCCTTCCCCTCCCCGTCCATTAGCAAGTGGGAACCAGAAATCTGAGCATCTCCTGGGAGGTTGAACATAGCAAATAAGGGGGACTTCCTTCTACCATTTCTTTGAAGGCAAATATTTTTATTACTGTTATGCTCTTTTCTGATTAGTGGTACTGCTCTATTCAATATTCTGTTTTGATAAGTTCTATAGTGTTCTATATTTCATCTCATTTTGATATACGGGATTGAAAGAACAACTATTATAAAAATAACAAAATATACTGTAATACCTATTACTGTTATCCCGGTAACCTGCTGTGAAGTTCTGTACCAGTTTCACTGTACAATCTTAGTTGGCTTTATTCTGACTTATTCTGTTGTATACTTTCAAAATAAAAATTTAATAAAAAAAAAAAGAAAGAGAGAAGAAAAGAAGGAAAACATTGAAACAAAGCTTTTGTAAACGGAGAGGGGAGGAGGGCTTGACAAGGAGATAAATGGGGAATAAGAAAAAGCAAGTTATAACATGTACAGATACAAATTCTCTATGACAAATGTGATTGTTATGTATATCTATAATATACCAATAAAATTTGATTGGAAAAAAAATCCAAAAAAAAAAAAAACAATATGAAGATACACATTTGGTTCTACTTAAGCAACAATAGCAGATCCAGAACAGCTCCCAGCCTCTCCTATAGCCATCTAAAACTGCATCTATACTGGTGGGAGGAAATGTTTTTTAAAAAAATTTAAAAATGGGCCAGGGATATAGCTCAGCCGAACAAGCGCTCACACTGCAAGCTCAAGGTCTTGAGTTTGATTCCTGGTACTAAAAATAAGTAAAAAATCTGGGGGCTGGGGATTTAGCTCAGTGGCATAAATCCCTGCCTAGCAAGCATGGTGCAGGGGTCATGAGTTCAATTCCCGGTACAAAAAAAAAATTAATTAATTTTAAAAATTAAAAAACTAAAATATACATTAGAAGTTGTTTTTGAAAAAATAAGTTGTTTTTGTATTTAAGTAATAATTTATGTTAATGTAAAAATACCCATTTTAGATCAGTTAGCGTTTGAACTACAGCTGACATAAGAAAAAACAATCTTAGGTGTAAAGTGACAGTTTGGATGTTTTTGTGACTAAGCAGAAAACTCAAAAATCTGTGCTGAAATTTGGCACTCTATAATCAGGGAATAAAGTCTGAAAGGTGTGGTACCAGTAAAAATAAACTGTGTTCACTTCACAGTTTTTTTTTTTTTTTTTTTTTTTTATACCAGTAATTGAACTCAGCCTTGAACTGAGCTTTTTTCTTTTCTTTTTTCCTCCCTAGCTTTTTTCTTTTCTTTTCCTTTCCTTTCCTTTTCTTTGAGTAGGTCCTACTAAGCAAGTAAGTTGTCCAGGCTGGCCTCAAACTTGCAATCTTCTGGCTTCAGCCTCCCACAGTACGGGGATTACAAGCATGTATCACTACACCAGGTTAGAAATACAATTCTTCACAATTCTAGGGAAGTTCTAGAACTAAACTGAAACAATCATCATAAAGAGAATGATACTAACCAATTCCATAGCAGCATTTACCCCTGAATGCTAATGTTTTCCCCATGGGAAATATAACAAAAAGGAGAAGCCTAGTGACTGACAGCGCCCAGTTGTTGAAGGACAACCAGCCCTTAACACTGCACATTAAGCTCTATGAGGCCATAATCAAAGAAGACTGTACTGCCATCCGCACACTCCTCAGAAATCACCCAGTTGACCAGCCTTTGATCATTCCATCTAACAACAACTACTATACACGACCCCTGCACCAGGTACCTACTTTTCTGCTGTTGCTTTTAGAAAAAAAGACGCTTAGCAAGGAATACAACCTAAAGTTTATCAACTCCCTAAGCTCCTCACGGCCCTCACAAAACAAGCAACTCAACAGCCCTGCACTAGCATGCCCACACTCGGAGCAGTGTACTCTGAGGTTCTGTGAGTCTCAAAGCCCACAAAGCCTCACTTCCACTCCTCACACATAAACAAAAGGAGAAAAAGTCTAGAACCAACTTGCCAGAAGCACAATAACACCACACTCTTAAATACACTAGTGAGGATTATGTCGGTATAATACAATTATTTTTTCTCCATGAGTACATAGTTTTTATTCCTAAATTTTATACCATGATTATTGCCTTTGTAATTAATTTTTTTTCAAGAAAGACATCATCTCCTTTCTCCCATCATCTCCTTTTATCTTACAGATACAGTGTAAAATTACTACTTACATATATATTGTAAGAACTGGCATAAATAGTTTTGCTTATCATAGAACACATGCTGTGTTATCTTTTGGAAAGCCCCCAAAAGGCAGGTTTTTCTGCTAACAATATGACTTTGGCAAAGCCTCAAAACTACAAGACCTACTCATCAATCATCCAGTAGGTTAATTTAAGGACTAAGGGACTTCACAGCAATTACCACTAATTTTACACCATGAGTTCTTCACAAGAAGCAACTTTCAAAGCTTTAGGTGTTACTTCTGTTGCCTTGGTAAATCTGTGTTACTGTAAAACACAAAGTGTACAATACAAACTTCCCTGCTCTCTCAAAACAGGGAATAGAGAAGGAAAATTTCAATAAGCATCAAAACACTAAGCCAATGCACTACCTACATGAATAGTTTCTTTGCACAGGCAGGCTAAACACTGTTTCATAAAGTTTGACTGTAACTCACTTTGGTTTCCCCGCAGCCAACACGTTCCATCATTCCCATTCATCTGGCTGCCAAATTTCGCAATGCCCAAAGTTTGCTTTGTTTGTTAGAACACGGGGCTGACCCTGAAGTAAGGTAAGTTAATGCATCCATCGTCATCTAAGTGAAGTGTGTATCATACAGTCTACTTGCCCCATGATGTCTGAGTTTGTTCATTCCTCGTGGGTTATAGCCTACAAACTATGTTTCCAATGAACTCACTTCTTTACTGACTAGATGAGATTCTCTGGGAGTCATGGATTTCCAGGAACAGTCAGCCACCTTGCTGCATCTTGAGCTCAGTCACAGTACTGTGGAAAATGTGTTGAAGCCTGGCAACAGCACTCAAGAACTTTAACAACTTAAGTATGAAAGATAAAAAAACAGCCAATGGTTTTTCTTACTATCTTCCACAAGAAGGTCAGCTTCATGGAAGAGAAATTTATCTTGCTTACTACATTGTCCTTAGCACTTCAACCAAACTCATATCTCTAAGTGCCCAATGAATGCTATTTGAAGGAACTAAAGAATTATACAGTATGCAGCACAATTTCTGGGTACAAATCCTTGCCCTGCTCAAAGAGCCAGCCTAATATGTCTTGCTCAGACTTCTCCCTACGTGTATCAAACTCTACCCTACATTTGTTCAGTTCCTAATATGGGTGTAACAATCACAGTTTTGATGACCAATCTTCCTCAATTTCTTAAAAGAAATTTTGGAGTTGGTCCTGAGAGCT
Organism: Cavia porcellus; assembly: GCF_034190915.1. Classification (NCBI taxonomy): domain Eukaryota; kingdom Metazoa; phylum Chordata; class Mammalia; order Rodentia; family Caviidae; genus Cavia; species Cavia porcellus. The sequence continues at coordinate 36,310,868 of NW_026947506.1, read as the reverse complement.
GAGAACCAACCCAGAAAATGCTCATTCTACTTGGGCTGGAACAGGGGATAAAGATGAACTGGTTTCACTAACTTCAAAAACGACAATATGTCCCTGGATTCAACCTTAGTCATTCGTCCTACCACGTACACTCACTCCTAAAGAAACATGTCAAGGAGGGGAGGGACACAAAGCTCAGTAAATGGAGTCTGGTCCTTTAGGGTTCTCTTCTCAGATTATTAGCAGCTCATACCAAAGCTCAGTTTCATCAAATATTCGGTAATCCAGACTCCACACTGGGCAAAGTCAGGCCTTTCCTTCAGCAACAAAATTGAAAAAGGTTTCTCTAAAGAGTTGGACCCATCATACAGGGCTGTATGCCACCCTGTCACCTCAAAACCCCTGCGATATTCTGAAAAATTGCCCAGTAATAAGATCTTGAAATACTGTAATATAATTAAAGGTATTAACTTTATAAAAACATTGCCTTAAGCACTAACTCTGCAATCTAAAGCTGTTCTCACCATTAATCTCCTGTAACATGTGATAAATACCTTCCAGGAACACACGAGGCCTCACCACTCTCGAGTTGATGATACTACACTGGCCAATCACTTCTATCACATGGACAAAACCAAGTAACAGAATCCAAAAGATCCTGACAGACCAGGACAATGCTGAAACGTGTCTCCGCATCTTGTGTAAATACGGAGCTCAAGTTAATGCCCAGGCAGACAACAGTGACAAAGTTTCCCCCCTCCACTTGGCCATATCATACGGGACCCATCCAGTTCTTTCCATATTGGTCCAAAATGGTGCACAGGTCAATGCTACTAATGAAGCCAGCATGACCCCCCTTCACATGGCTGCAGATCTATTGAGCACAGACATGATAGAAACACTTATCGCACATGGTGCAGATGTTAACTGTGCTGTCTCCTCCACAGGGAACACAGCCCTGATGCTGGCAGTGTGCACTGCATCGAGCAAAGCAGGCCGCCTGTTAGTAGCAGGGCTGAGCTGTATCCATTTGCTGTTAATGCATGGAGCCAAGGTCAATGCCCAGAACAGTGAAGGGCAAACAGCTCTCCATGAGGCTTGTTTTGGAGGTAGAGAAGCAGTAATCAGTCTCTTGCTAGAATTTGAGGCTAATGTTAACATTTTAACAAAAAATGGGGAATCTCCAATTTACATGTACCTTCAGCGAAGCTCCAATCTCAGAGACAAGACTCTTTTTGCCAAGTTACTTTGTCGCACTTATCCTTTAAAACTGACCAATAAGCAAGGAATTCTACCTACAGGAATCATGCCACATGAATTCTACTCCTTAAGGCAAGCCTTAATAAACTTATCTCAAAAACCTTTATCCCTAGAAGGAATCTGCAAAAAAACCATCAGAAATCTTTGTAGTGAGAAACACAAACATCATCTGAAGCAATTTCTCCCAGTAAAGATATGGAACTCAATATACTGCTGTTATGACTTAGCTTACCTCAAGTAAGACCATGTTCCTCAAGTCCCAGAGAATTCTAGCAATTGAAATTGCATTTTCTAGCTAGAGACGTACCACAAAATACTGAACCCATTATCTTTACATCCCAATGCACAAACCACTGATACTTAAAGCTTTTTTAAAAAATAAAATGATTGACACATTAACTCTTATGTTCCTGTATTTTCTTTAAATCCTTTTTTCATGATTTAATTTTTGCCTAAAAAGTAAGCATATTACTTTAAAAATCAGCCAAAAAAGAAAATAATCTTCTCTCTTTTTGTTGTAGTAAAAGCTGGAATAATCCTGTGTGTGTGTGTGTGTGCGCGCATACGTGTATGTATGTATATATGTATTTTGGGGGAGTTACAAGAACCTACACAATGAGCTGTATCTATAATCTTTTTTTAATTTTTGAGACAGAGTATAACTCAGTCTAATTTGCTCAGCCTGGGTTCAAACTTGTTACCCTCCTGCCTTAGGCACCCAGAGTGCCAGTATTGTAGGCATGTACCAACTAGCATACAGTTTTATTTCAGATGGGGTCATCCTATGCTGTCCAGTCTGGTTTCAAACACTTGGGTTCGACTTAAGACTATAGGCACACGTTACTACTTCCTTATACATATATTTTTAAACAGCAAAAGGTAGAATTTTCCAGAAATACACTTCAGTTCTAAGCTGTAATAATACCTGAGCATTTTTTATGATATTAAATATATTTAACACCACCAATTAGGTTAGTATTCAGACTACATTATTAGTAAAATAGTATTCATATTCCACAGAGAATTCTCCACAGAGAATTTTCACACATCTTAAAATTATTGCTTTTAATTAATCTAAGGGTTTCATGCTCTGGATCTATGATTTAAATGCTGATTATTATAATCTGATTCTGATTATTATAATCTGATTATTATAATCCGATCACTGATTATATTACCTAATATTAAGTACATTTAACACCACCAATTACATTTAACACCACCAAGTATATTACTAGTAAAAATAGTATAATGCTAATAAATTCAGCATTCCATAGTATAAATAGTAAGCTCCTAAGTAAATGAATGAGGTCCATCATCTCCTTAAATTCAGTGAGTCCTAGCCAGGCATGGTGGTGCACACCTATAATCCCAGCACGTGGGAGGCTGAGGAAGGAAGGCTGCTATGAGTTCAAGGCCAATTTGTACTGCATAGCAGGACTGTCTCAAAAAAAAAAAAAAAAAAAAAAAAGGAATAAACCAAATAAATTCAGTTTCCATTAAATCACCTCTCAGTAATTTCACAGATTTAATTAACCTACTTACCTTCAGATCTCTGTGTACAATCCCCATGTTATGTATGTAAAAAACACCTTCCACCAATTCTTGAAAAATTTTTGTTGCAGCACTGGCTATAACATAAGGACCTAGAAGTAGGAGAAAAATATATTTACACACAGTTTCATTTCTCTATTTTTATGAATTCCATTAACAAATAAACATTAACTTACATTAGTTACATCTGTCAAAATGAGTGCACCAATGTTAATAATACCAAGAAGTCCAGAATATATTCAGATTTCCTCAGGGTTTTTTGTTTTGTTTTGTTTTGTTTACCAGTTTCCTTTTCCGGTTCCAGGACCTCATTCAGGATAAACCTACCACACTACACTGACTGCCTGTGTCTCTCTAGGTTCCTCTGGCCTATCACAATATCTTAAGTGTCTTTGTTTTTTATAATCTTGACAGTTATGAGAAGTATTAGTCATGGATTTTAATGGAGTGTCTCTAATACAGATTTTCCAACTGACTACATTGGGATTATGGTATGGATAAAGAAATCCACAGACATAAACTATAATTCTTGTCAGATCACATCAGGAAGGCATACGATGTATCAATACTGTGGACTATAATCTCTGGCTAAGGCAGTGTGTAAGGTTCCTCCATTCCTAAGTTTGTTTTTGTTGTATTTTTGAGTTTTGTTTCTTTCGTTTTTCCAGACAGGGTTTATGTGTGCATCATGCATGGCTTTCAACCGTTTCTGTTTTCTTAGTAGGCTTTTAGTCTTTCTAAAATAGGCTTTTACCATGTAGTTCACGCTGGCCTTGAACCTGCAGTGATCCTCCTGCCCTAGCCTCTTGTGCTGGAGTTACAGGCTTGAGCAACCACCTGGTATTGTTTTTTTGTTTTTTCCCTCCACGTTTTTTGTGGTTCACTTTGTAGTTCAGGATGGCTTCAAACACAGCAATTCATCATCAGGCTCCTGAGTGTTGGTAATATAGGTATGTGCCACCATGCCCAGGCTTCACTGACATCTTTATATTTTATTGTTTGATTCAATTTATTTAGTGATTTAGCATATTTATTTAAAGTTCAAAAACAGTAAAAACTAATGTCAGAATATAGTGATTACTTCTGTAGAGAGGTCTGAAAGGGCATAATTTACAAACTGCTTCTTTAGAGAGGGTAACTAGAGATATCACTGTAAAATCTGATAGTTGTTGACACTGAGAGCTACCATCAGTCATGATATACAGATGACCTAGACTCAAACCTTCCTTTCAGAATTCATGGAAGTAGGTAGAACATATATTTAGCTAGAATCCAGGCTGCAAAGGAGTCCAGAATATCTAGAGTTCTTGGAGTCTTTTTAGTTCTCATAGGTGATACGCAAGAATCAGTATTGCTTACAATAATGGATTCTATACCTCTTGATATGTGAACTGAAGTTTGAGTAACCACCTTTGTTTTAAGTGGTTCTGAGTTTTTAAATGGTCAGTGATTCTTGGTTTTATGCTCTATTTCCTCCTTTAAACTCAAAAACTGTAGCTCACACTTGGAATTTGGAAAGACTCTCTTGTTCCAATGCCTCCAATAATAATTCATATATGGACTCACAGTTTTAAAAATTTTAAGGCAGGGCTGGAGGTTTAGCTCAGCAGTGAAAGTGCCTGCTTGGCAAATGCGAGATCGTGAGTTCGATCCATGGTACCAAAAAAAACCAAAACAAAACAAAACAAAAAACAATTTTTTTTTAAGGCAAAAACAGACAAAGCAAATCCTGTTTACTGACATGCTCTGAAATGTGTTTTCAAATCTGCAAAGGCCAACATCTGTAACAGCAAACTTGGCATACATAGGGCATTTCCTTAGGTTTTGGTTGTCTTTCATGTGTTATAAGAGGATCCGGTTCATTTCAAAAGAAAATTCACAGCTTTCATAGACAACCGTCTTTAGTTTTGGCTGCCTTTCTCCTTTAGGTTGTCCACAGTAAAAGTCACTAAAGAACAGGATCAGGCTTCCTTTCTTGGGGTCAAAAGTCCTGTTTTGACATTAGACTTGATAAGCCAATTTTTACCAAACCTTCAAAGCTATTTTCTGGGTTTGGATCCTGAGATCAAAATGTTGGTTAACTTTTCATTAGCCTAAGTACAAGAAAAGGCTGTTACATTCTGATGGCATGACAAGCAGATGCTTTTCGATGGTGTACTTGTGTCCATTATAGGAGAGATACCAGAAGGGGTCATGGCTAAAGAATATGCACTAAGGGGTTGGGGATTTAGCTCAGTGGGATAAGCGCCTGCCTTACAAGTGTGTGGTCGTGAGTTTGATCCCTGGTACTGATAAAAAAGAAAAAAAAAAAAAAGAATATGCACTAAGGCTTTCATTCCTGAGTTTAAACCTTTTGGGACTTCTGCTGTTTTTATTAGCAGTGAAAAGTTGCTTTGAATCATGAGCAGGAATGACTTATAGTGAGCTCACTTTACAAGCAGGTTTGGATGAAGACTCGATAGTAATGGTATCTATTGAACTCTGCTCAGACCGAGAATCTGCACTGACAGCCACAGCTCTGGCTCTCGGGTTCGTATGAACTGCAGGTTGAGACACGTGAGCACAGTCTCGACTGAGACAGTCTTTTTTTTTTTTTTTGAACATGAGCTTGGAGTAACACTGTTCAAAATGTTTGAAATTAACTGGTTTTGAATTTGAAATCACCTTGACAAAGAGAATTTCAGAATCTTCATTTCCATGTTGCATTCCAACAAAGATTAGCTTAACATATCACATTTGTCCCTCTGGTTGGATTCTCTCACGCTTCTTCAGTGGTTCTTTACTCAAAGAAAATTACTTTCGACTGAAGCAGTGGGCCCTTCAAATTCCACAGCTATCTTCATAAACTGGTACCAATTCCTTAAGTTGTGCCTTCAGATGTTTTGTACCTACTCAGTTATTTCCTATTCTGAGCCACAGAGGATCCTGCAGCTGTAGTGGCTGTGCTTCCAGCTCCCAGAAAAACCAGTCTGGAGCTCAACAGCCAGGCTTCCTGTGATCTTACATCTTGCTATTTGCTCTTCAAAGTTATTTCTCTGATATCTCTTATTTTAAAAGTTTCCTGGTGACTGTAATATACAGCCAAGGTTGAGAGCCAGTAGTATATTTTTAAAATACTAGCTAACAAAGTATTTGTAGGATATAGAACTGTGGGGTATTTGGGAAAACCTGGATTGTATAAGAGAGTCTTTCTTTTTTCATGTCAGTTTCAGACTTTAAAAAAGAAACAAACAAACAAACAAGTATTTAAATTTGTCTCTTAGTAAATAAAAAAGTAGGCAGCAGGCTGGCTCATCCATAATCCCAGCCGTTGGGAGGCAAAGGCAAGAGAATCACTGAGTTCCAGAGTTCAGGCCAGCCTGAGTTACACGATGAAACTCTGTCTCAAAAAAAAAAAAAAAAAAAAAAAAAAAGAAAGAAAGAAAGAAAAGAAAAAGAAAAATGGGGGTTGGGGATTTAGCTCAGCGACATAAGCGCCTGCCTTGCAAGCAGGCAGTCATGAGTTTGATCCCTGGTACTGATAAAAAAAGAAAAAGCCAAAAAAGAAAAATAAAAATGTATTTTTACCTAAAACCATTAACCTAAATTTATCATGTTACTATTTAAATATCAACAAATGCTATCACAGAGAAATTCAGCTTCCAAATAAAAACTTCTGTTTTTGAAAATGCTGAAAAAAGCAAAATTTGGGAGGGGGGGGGGTGGGTGAGTTTTTTCTCTGATTTTGTTTTTTAAATTTAAAGCCCCTGAAGGAAATGCTTGCATTAGACAGAGAAGCCCGCCCATCTTTATCTCCCACTCCACCATGCACAGACCCAGAATGCACTCACAGGCAGCTTCATCCACACTGTCTTGGGCCCGCTGGTTCCTCTCAGTGATCCAGTCCCACAGGGAAAGCTCGCACAGCTGCATCTGGATGTGCAGCATCAGATGATACGGCACCTGGAGAGAAACCACACGTGGTGGGCTCCCACCTCCAAGGCTCATGCACATCAGTCATTTTACCTGCCACTCTCCTGCTTTGAATTCTGAGACCAAAAGGTGACTTTTCATTAACATAAATTCAACTCTAGGCCAACACTACAGCTAACTGCTGAGAGACACAGGCCTGCCCAAGAAGCCCAATGTCCCCTGAAGGAGACAAATAAGCAAAGCAATAATTAAAACAATTATTTCTTGATACAAGAAGGCAGGGGTCTAATGGCAGAAACTGAGAACTAGGTCGTAAAACCTTTTGGTGTGCTCACTACATGAATAAGTATTATTGATTTTGTTTGTTTTGTAGTACTAAGGATTGAACCCAGGGTCTTGGTACTGAGTTATATTCCCAGCAATTTTTATCTTTTATTTTTCATTTTGAGACAAGAAAAAAGGTCTAAGTCAATTGCCTGAGCTGACCTCAAACTTTAGATCCTCCTGACTCAGCCTCCCTGAGTGCTGAGATTACAAGCATGTACTGTGCAACCTGGCTTACATAAACAATTTTTAAAGCCAATATAAAACAACAAAGAATTGCTGTATGGTATTCCACAACTCTCAATTTACTCCAAAGTACACCAGTACCTCATTTTACAAACTTGTATCAATTTTTTTCTACAATTCTGGTTGCAACCAAATCGTGGAGTGAATTCTGCAACAAGAATTGTGGAAACCAAGGTGCCACAGTGCATATATTTTGATTGGCTTCACACTGTACATCAGTAATAACTTATCCAACGAAAAGCTCCACTGAGCTCGGTAGCACATCCATATCATCCCAGCTTCTTGGGAGACTAAGGCTGGAGGACTCCAAGTCTAGGCCAGCATGAGAAACTTACTGAGACTCTATCTCAAAATAAAATTTTGCCAACAGCTGTGATGTTGCTTGGTGGCAGAGTAGTTAGGTTTAATTCTCCGCACAGTACACAATGAGGGAGAAAAGGAAGGAAAAAGAAACAGCAAGAGAAAAACATTAAGCTTAAAGTGGTCCATTTAGTTAGGCATTAAGTAAAAATTTCCAAATATAAAATAATAAAGCAAATAAAGCAATTCTGATTAACTGTTCTCCAACTCAACTCTTAGATTCAGATTAACTGGTCAGTTTTGTTTCATTAAAAAAAAAAGAAAAAAAAGACAGAAGCACATATTGCTTGACAAGAATTCTGTGTTGCATATATCGAGATAGTAATATATGCTTTTGCAATCCTAATATGACAGATTAGGGTACTCTTGTTAATTTTCAAGTTTTCTAATACTAACATTCAATACTGCTGTTGTGGCTTATACCTAGAAATCCCCTCAAAGCCTCATGTGATCATAGGTAGGGTTTTTGGGAGTGACTGCATCCTGGGTGTGAGATACTGACTTAGTCTGCTGACTAGTTAGCATGGTTCTGGGTGTAGATAATGGACTTACTGTAAGTGACTGGAAGACCCATTCTGGCACTAACCAATACGCTTGTAGCCTAGATGGAATAAAAGAGAAAGAAGGAGGAAGGTTCCTGTTTCTCCCCTGCCATGCTGCTCTGCTTTGAAGCCAGTTAACTATGGACTGAAACACCCACAAACCGTGAATCAAAAACCTTTCCTCCTTTAACTTGTGGTGTCAGGTAATTTGTTTCAGCAACAAAAAAGAAACCTAGACAACCAGTAGATATAGTGGGAGTCTGATTAGCATATTAGCACAACACTCAACAAGACAATCCTGAAACTGATTGGTTATCCTACAGGACTCACCTAAAGTCATGCTCCAAGAATAGAAAATCTTTTTTGCATAAATATATTTTTATAACAAGATGCTAACATAAAAGAGAAATAGAATGTAAATAAGGCTTCCAATCCCAGGGCACATACTTGAGACTCTGGAGCAATGCCCCAGCAGGGAGATAGGCAAAGAGTTAGCAGATGTTAACCAAGTGAAAGGGAAAAACAAGCACAAACCTGTATAGTTAAAGGGAGGATGTTAAGTTCAAGAGTCTGAACACAGGATAGGAGAGCCACAGCAAAGATACAAGAACACCAGAGAAAGTCAGCTGAGGAATACTGAAGGCCACTCAGAGTCACAACCTTGTCTCACGACTTAGGGTAAGCATCACATTGCCAGATTCTAGGAAAGTACTGTACCTCTGTCTGCCCAAATGAGTTTAAGTTTTCTCCAGAAGACTCCTCAGTAGATGTGAAGTTTCCCTCTAGGTCTGAGTTATGCCTGAGTAGGGGTTGATGCTTAACGACTGATCCAGCAGACGAATCAACCAAGCCAACGGATGACTCAAATTCACTGTTGTTCCTTATGACTAAATTGGTAGTATAGTTCACCAATTTGTTATTCTGGTTTTCAACATCAGATTCACCAACGTGTTTTTCTTTTTCTGAAGTAAACTCAGCAAAGATAATGGATGAACTGCTACTTTCATCATTTATAACATGTTTATCTCTGGAGTTAAAACAAGAGTAAAGACATACATAAAGGTAAGCCCGGAGTATTGCAAGTTTGAAGCCAGCCTGAGCTATGTAACATGTTCAAGACCCGCCTGGACTATATAGCGAAACCCTGTTTCAAAAAAAAAAAGTGAATGTAAAAAAAGATCAAGAGTAACCTGACAACTTTTCTTTTAAGGCTATATAAAGGATGGTCCAGTAGCACACGCCTATAATTCCAGTACTCAGGAGGCTGAGATAGGAAGATCACCACACATTTGAGGCCAGCCAGAGCTACTTTGTGAGTTCAAGGCAAGTCTAAACTATATGGACCTTGTCTGCAAAAAAGGGACTACATGAATCTTATAGACAAACTCCTAAAACAAATATCACGCAAGTCTAGCTGCAAACTGTTTAAAACAGTGACAGAAAATATCTGAAAAGTAATTTAATATTTTAGAATAAAAAGAAAGAAAAAGAAAGCCAGAAACATTCCTCCAAAGTTCATAGTAGCACAACACAAAATCAAGTCTGCAGTGACAAAACACAATGTCTAAAGCATAGAAGTCCAGTCCACATACCTGTCCTCTTCCTGGTCAGAAAGCACTTCGAGAGAGGGCAACTCAATAGGAACTCTGTCTGATGAACAGAAACAAACAAATAAATCTGCAAGCAGCCCAGTTTTTCAATTATAGTCAAGAACTAAAACACATTTTTAATATCAAGACGTCAAAAATTAATACAAGTTTAAATAGCCTGCATATTTTAGTAACTATCAAAGCAGAGCTGTTTAACTACATCAAGACACGATACTAAATATTTTAGGTTTTCAGGACCCTAAGAAACTCAACTACAACCTCAATTCTGCTACAGCATAAAAAAATCACCTCTAGGCATTAACAAGCCTGTGTTCTACTAAATCTCATTTAGTTGACACTGAAAGTTGAATTTCATATAATTTTCATAAAATATTCATTTGGTTCCTTTTAACTAGTTAAAAATGTACAGGCCATATTTGGCCTATAGTAGAAAAAAAAAAGAAAAGCAGGCTAATGTTGGCCCATCTGTGGAAGGTGCCAGCCACATGACTATACAGGTTGTATATCTCTTAACCACAACGCTAGTGATCAGGTGTTTCAAATTTTGTATTTTTTTTTTTTTTCAGATTCCTGTTCATTAGTACAGACCACTGATATCCTTAATCAACTTTTTGAGCACTTCCACAATGCTCTGAAAGTTTTGGAGTTTGTAGCTTTTTGGATTTTGAATTTTCAGACAAGGGATGTTCAACTTGCATCATCAAAAGCAACTCACCTTGGGGTTGAACCACATGAACATGCTCTATCCATGCAGTGTGATAACCTACAATGTTGGGGTGCTGAAGACCTGCCAACACTTTTACTTCCCGTAACACCTAAAAAAAAGAAGTAACATGATTTTTCTTTCTGGCAATTTGTTGAATTGGTCACAGTATCCAATATTTCTGGCACCAGAACAAAATAATAATAACCCTCTGAGTAAGGAATCCAAACTATGTTAAAAATGGGAATAAAAATAAATAAATAAACGGAAACATACTTGTGACAGCTCTTCCCAACAGCTGTTACAGAAACTAAACAGCTTACATTTATGTAATAATTTATATTTTTATAGCTCATTTATCAGCATTCTTTCACATGATTTCTGCATTATTCCAAGGTAAGTAAAACCACTGTGAGTCCTATTTCAAGAATGGGAGAGACAGGAAGGCAATTTCCCCGAGGCTACAAAGCATATAAGGGGAAGACTTGGACCTGAACTGGGCTCTTGAGTTTCTGTAACAATTTCTATTGTATATTAGTCATTTATTTAAAAAATTAATTTTGGCAGGGAAAAAAAGGTATAAGAGAAGGTAACAGGAATGGATACGATAAAAATATTATATGCAGATATAAGAATGCCACAATGGAACCAATGTTTTGAACAATTAGTACAAACTAACAGAAAATATACATCAGAAGAATGTTTTCATTCTAGTGTGGGCAATAAAGTAAATGATTACCCTAAAAAAATTAATTTCTCCAGTAATGCCAATCAATGAAATGTGATCAGTCTACACTGCCATAAAATTATGTCAATGAAACTTCAGGATGGGTATTTAAGGTACTTGATTATTACTTGATTCTTAGTATAAAACTGTGGGTTCATACCAACTATTATTTGCCAAATACATACAAGTACAGATACAGTTTTTTTTTTTTTTGTTTTTTTTTTTTTCGTTTTTACCGGTACCGGGGATCGAACTCACGACTGCCTGCTTGCAAGGCAGGCACTTATGCCGCTGAGCTAAATCCCCAGCCCCTACAGTTTTTTTTTTTTAATCAGTACTAGGGATCAAACTCACGACCGCCTGCTTGCAAGGCAGGTGCTTATGCTGCTGAGCTAAATCCCCAGCTCCCAGATATAGCTTTTAAAAGTTACCATATGAGCAATTATTTTAAACCGATCTCTTCCCTTTCTCCCTCTCCCTTTCTTTGACAGGTCCATAATATGTTGCCCAAGCTGGTCTCAAACTCCTGAACTCCCGGGTGCAAGTGACTTTTTTTGCTTCGGCTTCCCCATTAGCTGGAACTACTGCTGACCACCACTACACCCAGCTCAAATCACTTCTAAAACTCATACCTTCATGCAATCTGTTTTAGTTGCACCCTTAATCAGGATTTTCTTAATTGCATAATGCTGACCATCTAATTTATTCCTGACCTAAAGAGAAAAAAAGGCAAAGTATTAAATTCCATTAAAGTGTAACTGAATAAAATTCACCTAATCTGAGCTTAGATAAACCAAACTAGTCAAAAAGATCAAATTAAACGAAAGTCATGTCTTTTTTTTCCATTTCTGGGACATCAGCTCTTGTCAGCTGAGCTACCAGCTCTACAAACTATACAAACTCCAATCCCAGGTCTGAAAAAAAAGAATAAAAGCAAAATCATAATAATATAAGCTGGAAAAAACAGTAGCACAACTTTTCTTGGTAACACATTTAAATAAGAATGAATTGTAGCACAGAAATGTAAAATTTCCAGAATCTACCTGAACGACCCACAAGGTTAGGAAAAAGTTAAAACTTGTCTACCTCCCTATAAATGATGGATCATCATGAAAAGTAAACATGCACAGTGACTAGTACATCATAATAATGAAAACCACTTCTCAAAATGTTTATGGAATAGTCGGTCAAAATGAGTAAGTAGAAAACAACCTTATATACTCTTCCATATCCACCTTTTCCTAAGATGGCAAGTTCTTCAAATTCATTTAAGTAACGTGAAGTTTGTGCTTCAAAGGCTATTTCCCTGGATCTAGAAGTTAAACACAAACATGTAATTGATATCAAAATATGAGAAAACCAAAATGTTCTAGGACAGTGCATCCTCATTGTATTACCAAATCACTGCGCCTCATTTACTACTAAATGGCAGCAATTTGGAAAGAATAAACCAAAATACAACTTTTCACTAGTCAGAAAATGGTGGCTAAGCAAATCAACAATCTAATAGCAAGTGAGTCATTAAACTAGTTCCAATTAGAAATTATTATCAATGTTTTATAGCAGAAATTCTACAAAGACTAACAAGTAACAACTGAATACATAAGCTCAGTAATAAATTTACTTTAATTTCTTAATGATACAGACCAATTACAAATTTTAAACATTTCATAAATATAGCCAAAAATCATCAGTGTACCCCTAAGACAAGATATCAACAGTCTGATTAATCATGGGGTATAGGGAATCCATACTCAACAAAGGACAAGAGATCAAGGAGGAAGGAAATACTATTAAAAAAAAATAAAGCAAATCTTGGAACTATACTAAGTGCTAACAGCAAATGTTTTTAAAGTTTCATAAAGTACTCTAACAACATTATTTTTAACCCCAAACCTAGTATTTCTCTCATCTTGACTTTTCAATAGTACAGACGTTGCATAATTTAAAAAGTATTTAACACATACCTGATTTTCGGCACATAAGAATTATCTTCATAAGAACCCTAAAATCAGAAAATTATTTTTAAAAACCATTTCAAAAAGTTTAGTCAACAAGAAATCTATCAAAATTCAGTGTCTCATTAACAGCCCCAAATCCTCAAACAATATATACATATTATATATATATATATATATATATATATATGTATTTTTTTTTTGTACTGGGGATCAAACAGGCAGGCATGTAAGCTGCTGAGCTAAATCCCTGGCCTCAAACAGTATTTTTTTAAAACAGTATTTTTAAGAGTTTGAAACTGAAAGTATTTTGAAGCTGAGAATTTATTTGCTGAGGAGCTCCATAAGCAAACATTGACTTCACCTTCAAAATATATGCAGAAAGAGCACCCTTTTCACCTCCACCACTACCACCTATGCTACACCATCTCCAGCCTTCATAAATGTACCTGTCTCTATGCTTCTGCCCTGAGTATTTTCAAAGCACTAGGAGATGTAACCCCATTAAAATGTAATATGCCACTCGATAGGTCATCTTGCAAAGCTTTCCATCTTTCTCAGTAAAAACCAAGTTTACCATAGTTTAAAATGGTCTTAAAGAGTCTACTCCATCTGTTCTTTCTCCCTACTCCCTTTCTCTCTCTCCTAAACTCTCCTTTTTGCTTATTCTACGCCACCCATGTGACTGCCTGCAGTTTTCATCATCACACTGCTACTAGCACACCCACTCTGGGGCCCTTGCACTTACTGCCTGGAATGCTTTTCCTCTCTATATATGCATGTCAACCAAAGTTTTTGACTTTAACACTGGCTCAGCAAGGCACCGTCTCCCTGGCCATCCTTCGTCAAAGCCACGCCCTCTGAACACTTGCCAAGCCCTTCACTGCTTCATGTTTCTCATATAGATTATTATCTCCTAAAAACTCATATATTTCAGTATTTTTTTCATATTGTTTACTACTCCCTCATTAGAGCATAAGCACCATGAAGTGAAGCATTTTCTGCTATTTTGTTCAATGCTTTTACCTCAGCACTTACAAAAGAGTCTAACACACCATAATCACTTAGTAAATACCATTGGGAAGTTTTTCTTTTTAAAAACCTGCTGTATAAAATTTAATAATGCTTTAAAATGCAGTCCTCTGATAGTACACACCTTTAATCCCAGCACTTGGAAGGCTGAGGCAAGAGGATCTCCTCAAATTTGAGGTCAGCCTGGGCTACACTCTGAGTTCAAGACCAGCCTAAATGATATAGTGAGACCCTATCTCAACAAAAGACAAAAAAAAAAGGACTGCAGACGTAGCTCAGTGGCAGAGTTCTTGCCTTGTACACACAAGGCAAATCCCCAGCACCACCAAAAAAAAAATTTCTCTTGAAGTTAAGTCTATTTTTGGCATACAAGAAGTACAAGTGTTTGGGCTTACCTGCCGAACTCTCTCTTTCGCAGACCTCATTAAATGCGTAATAGCTCTGTTGTGATGCAGTCTTAATGAGCTAAACTCATCACTGCAGGTGAAAGAAGACAGCAGCCCCATTTTTATAAAGGTCTGACAAAGTACTAGAGAAAGAATTTGGAAAGTCATTATTAGAAAGATCATCAATAAAATGGGAATTTTAAAGAGTATCCCCAGAATAAAAATAACTACAATATACAAAGAAATCTTAGTAAAAAAAAAAAAAAAAAAAACTTAGTCGGATACTCCAAACAAGAAAGAGCAGCTGGTCTACCCACAGATAGGTGCTCATCTGTAACAAATGTCTATCTTATACTGTACAGCCATTTGTTTATCATATCTAGTCATGAAAGCACTATACTCTGTTTTAAAAGGGCAGGGCAAGAAAAATATAAATACGGTCTTCTAACACCTTGACACACTATACTTTGGTAGCAAGCAAAATGACAATAAAAGCTGGAGTAAAATACATAAGCAGCAGCAATAGAAGTGAGCCGTATGCCAAGTGTAGTAGAACATGCCTGTAATTCCAACTGTGAGGGAGGCTGAAGCAGAAGGATCATTGAGTCCATGTCCTCATCTGGGCAACTTAGCAAAACACTGTCTCAAAATAAAAATGGCTGGGGATGTGGCTCAGTGGTAGTGTGTCCCTGAGTTTAACCTGTAGTTACCCCACTCTGAAGTGAATATTACTTGTCTTCTAATATGGAATATCCTTAGACAACATATAAAAAGCATATATTTGATATTGTGCTCCCCAGAAAAGGTCATTTCCACAGAAGTGTTCTGGCTTTTACTTACTCAAGAAATACAAATAAGCCAGCACAGTAGTGGTGGTGGTGGGTGCCTACAGTCCAGCTACTAGTAAGAATAAGACAAGAGATTCACTTGAATGCATTAGTTCCACGACAGGCTGTGCAACAGACTTGATCTCAAAAAGGAAAAATACAGATACCACAGAGCCATGATGACAAACCTAAGGCACCCGTGTTGCAATGAGAACACAAAGCCCTCTCTGTGATGATGTCCTAAGTTATGAGTTCTTTTTGAACTAAAACCTTGGAGTTCAGGTTACTTGCTCTGTTGGCACTTTGCAATAAACAAGCGGGTTTTGGATGGCTGTTGGGCATTCTCTAAAAGGTTCATCATCACTGCCACAGAGATGATCAATTGATTGGTCACAGTATAAACATTTATTTAAAAACACCTTTCATTGGGTGTGGAGATACTCCCCTATAATCCCAATACCCTGGGAGGCTAAAGCAGAGATCACAAGTTTCAGCCCAACCTGAGCAACTTAGTGACTTAGCTAGATCTTGTCTCAAAATTTTAAAAAATTAAAAAAGACCTGGGGCAGTAACTTAGTATGATGGTCCTGGGTTCAACACCCATTATCACAAAAAAGAAAAGAAAAAAGAAAAAAAGGGAGGCTGGGGATGTAGTTCAGAACAGTACCCCCGGGTCTGATCCCTGGTACCACACCAAAATAGTAGTAATAATAATAATTATGACAATAATAAAAAGTTCTAAGACCATTGAAGATACTTGCAACAATGATTCTCCTGCCTCAGACCCATCCCCCAACCCCTGCCACCACCGCCTTGAGTGCTGAGATTACAGGCCTGGGCCACCAGGGCCAGCTAAATTTATGGATTTCTAACACTAAACAAAACTTGGGAAAACTTTTTGGTAGAAAAAGAATCTCAGAATCTGTGGCTGGAAATACTAAAACTACCACAATGCTCTCAGTTAATAAGGTGAACCAGAAATATCAGAATCCATAATTCTATTCATGTTGAGATTCAAGATTCTCATATAAGTACCATATGGCAGGAGTAATGACATACGTAACACCACAGGATGCAGCTATTCTAGTCCTCTGGTTAAGAACTAGCTCAGGAAGAGTATATGGGATTTTCTTTTACTTGCTCACCAACTAAACAATAAAAGGCCTTCAAAAAGCACATGAATATCAAAGCACAGATGCAAAATGACACTTTCATTTATTCAATTACATATAATTCTGGAGTTACCAGTGATTATATTCACAAAGAATTATCCAAAGAAAAATATGAAGTGAATTTAGAGAGTGTAAATTCTTCACATTCAATTTCTATACACCATCTCCTTCTCAGACCCACAGCATTAAACCATATGGTATTTTTTAAAGCTTTATTTAGCAAGATCGATTTATTCTTACTTACATTTAAACACCTGTTTTGAACGAACAGGATTTGTTTCATGCACATGGCTCAAGTGTTCTAGCAAAGAGACAAGCAAAAGTTGGTTTGCAACTGCAAAAGGAAAACTTGGCTGTTGTAGAGGTTCTTTTAATACCTGAAGTTCTGCTGGAACATCAGACTCTAAAAATTAAAAAAGAAAAAATACCCTGATAAGCATGTCTCATATAACAGAAGAACATAGTCTAATAAAACAGGCATTATTTCACTGTAGGGGAAAAACAAAAGAGTAGCTATACCAAGTTGGGTTAAAGCATTCTGGAAATTAAGTGTGACTTGAGGTTTGGAAGCTGGAAGACCAGCAGCAAGACACCATGAGGCAGTGAGAAAAGTTTAAATATGTGCAATGGAAGAATAAAACAAGACAATTAATATGAAAGCAAGTAAGTTAGCATAGGAGTGTCTTAGTTACTTTTCTCTGGTTGCTGGGGCAAAATACTCATCACCCAAAAAAAAGGAAGGAAAGGTTTATTTAGCTCTCTGTGGAAGGTTCACTCTAAGGCAGTAGCCAATAAAGCAACAAGAGCAAAAAGGGGGAAGAGCAAGTCTTTTCCTCCCTTATAATGTATGCAGGCCACCTCCCCAACCCCCAGGGCAGATAGAGCACTCATAAAATCTCTGGGCCCTGTCTTGCAAAGGATGAGGATATTTACAAAGAATGACTCCTGGCTCCTTGCCTAGTCCCTTAGTTAAACTTCAAACTTCTCAAGTTGGTATATTGTATCAACCATAACAGTGAGATGACTCTTCTTTTGAGATCCAGGTATTAAAAAAAAAAAGATTGGAAAAGGAGAGAAGGAAGGATAGAAACTTTATAAACCGAGTTTGTGCTAGCTATACCTGGGTATTTTACATGCACAGACTCCTTTAATCTTCCCAAAACAATGTATAAAGAAGTGTCACCATATGATTTTACAGATAAGGATGCCAATCTTCAAGCAGGTAAGCAGCTAGTCAGTCAGGCAGATCAGATTTAACTCCCAAACTGGTCCTCCTTCCATTATGGGAGCCCAAGTAGGCAAATGTGCTGGCACATAAAGCTCAAGTTCTCACTTGAGGATACTTAACAGGTAAAAAACATAAAGAAAATGTTCACAGAAATTGTTCTAGGAACATGTGGTAGAGGCATACAGTAAATAAGGAAAGGTTAGGATGAGCTGTGTATAAGGAGTAAGTTTCAGAAACGCTGAGGAAAGAACAGATTCTAAAAATACAAGAAAGAAATGGATTGGCCAAGATTAAAAACACAAGAAATGGAGGTTGGAGATGTTAATGCGCACGAACTTTGTATGGAAATTGTCAGAGGAAAGACAGACACATTAACCCTATAGAGTTGTGAATGCATTCAACTGGAAACATAATGTACATAGATGATCTTTGTATCTCCTACAGCCCTGTTTCAAACAGTCTACTCTACTTTGTCAACCACTCAGGGTCCTAGATCTCTTTCTTTTTCTTTAAATTAATCTGTATCTTTATTGAAGTTTGACTGACTGATTTGTTGTCCTGGGGATTAAACTCAGGGCCTCATGCAAGCACACTACCACTGAACTACATGCCCAACCCCCAGGGTCCTGGATTTCAACCCCAGACTTCATTCATCAATTTTCTCTCTAACCTACAGGTGGCCAGGGGGTGTTGGGGAAGAGAAGCTGACCTGCATATATGCAGATGTGGTACTCATTTTAAATAAATACTTAACTGTAAGAATAGGAAAGAAAAAGAATGAAACAAGTGGCCTTGTAAAAACTTTTCTATGTAAAAACATCTTAAAAGTTAAACATATGAATCACAAATTCAGATTAGTATATATATCTGTATTTTACATGACTAAAACAATATATACAGCTCTTATAGGCTAAAATAAAAATTCAAATAGATTTAACATAAGTAGTAATTAATGACATATATATATATTAAAATAACTAAGATAAACTAGGCATGTTGGCATGAGTCTATAATCCCAGCACTGAGACCTCAGGCAAGAGCAAGTTGGATCCTAAGCTGGGCAATCAGAAGAACAAGTTGCTATGCTGGGCAATCAGAAACTTTGGAGAAAAACAAAAAGAAACTTTGGGAGATTTTTCTCTCAAAAACTAAAAAAAGGACTAGGGTTGTAACTTACTGCAAATGTCCTGGGTTCAAACCCTATCACCATAAAATGATAAAAAATAATAAATAAAAGAACATCGTCTGACAATGATTGGTAACTACTCAAGCCTGGAATACCTGGTATTTTAAAGAGCACAGAAAAACAGACATGTTAAAACATAACAGTTATGAAGTGTTTACAATCTTTAGCAACATATTGTAAAACTTAAAATACATATTTTGACCTGTTAATTCTACTTTTGAAAATGTACACCCAGAAAATAATTAAACAAAGCATACGACATTCAGCACAATGCTGCTTAGAATATAGAAAAAAAATGTTAAAGAAATCATATACATACAATAGAACACTACTGCAATTGTTAGAAATCATAGTGTACAGAAAGACATTGGTAAATACTATCAAGTCAAAGAAACAGTATAAAATAATGATATTTATGAAAATGAAGTGAGATGGTTTATGGGTGGGCATATAAGCCAATACAATCTTTTTGGTCATCACTGTATCAAAAAATTTTGAAAAATTTACTCAATTCATCAACCCTATTTCTGTGGATTTATTCTAAAGAAATATCAGAAACTGACAAACATCTGGGTATATATATATCTACTCATTGAAAGATTAGAATCTATTTTCAACAATAGAACAAAAGTCTAAATAAATGACTGTATGAATGTTATGCAGTCTTAATGTTTTCAAAGCCTAATTTATCACAAAGGAAATGCTAATATAAAATCAGGTCTAAAATACGTAAGTCAGATGGTGGTTTCACAGACCTGTCATCCTAGCACTCTGGGAGGCTGAGGCAAGAGTATGGCAAGTTCAAGCCTGGTGTGGACAACTTAGCCACTTAGCTAAACTGTCTCAAAATAAAAAAGAAGCTGGGAAAGTAGCTCAGTGGTAGAGTGTTTGCACAGCATACCCTAAGCCCTGGGTAAAAGGAAGTAAGAGGAGCAGAGAAAAATACTCCCTAGAGGCTGAAGCAGGAGGACAGGAGATCCGAGTCTGCCTGGACAACACAGCAAGAGCCTATCTCGAAAATTTAGTCAATCAATTAAGAAATTAACTTTTTTTTTTTAAAGGTACTTCTCACAAACCTTATTTCTTATTAAAAACAACTAGGTCTGGGCATTCTAGTCATCTTTGGAAGAAAAGGCAATATTAAGCACAACAGTATTATCAGTAACTCAGAAGAAAAAATGTAAGGGTTTATCTAAGATCACTCCCTTCAAGAAATAATCTTTAGTTTGCAGAAACTCTTATCACAAAAAAGACAGACTTGCATGTTTACAGCTGAGACTTTTGCCATGACACAACTTTCCGTAGTATTGAGTTGCTACAACATACCACCAGACGTGTGAGGGGAAAAAACATCTACGTATCCATTTAAAAAGTTGTCTTACAATTAGTTTTTCTCTGTATAAAAATTTGGAAGAACGTTTCCAAACCTTTTCAATTTGTCTGCACTTTTAATTCTACTGCAACACAGTAATATTTCATGCTTTGACTGAATGTGCATTCTGTGTAATCATTGCATTAAGACAAATGCACAATTAAAAAGTCCTTAAATCAATCTACTCATTCTTTGGTTTTTGGTGCTGGGTACGGAATCCAGCACCTTACTCATCCATGCTAGGCACAGGTTCTACCACTGAGCTACAGATACAACTTCAATGGTTACTTCTTTTAAATTGCCAAAACTACTGGTAGCAATTAAAGACCCTTTTGCACTTTCAGTAAGATACTGAACACCCTGACCTGGTTCAAGATCTTTGTTTTAAGGACCTCTCACTTCATACTGCCAACTTAATTATGCTACACGTCCTAAAAACCAGAAGTCTCAAGAAAACTTGATCATTTCCACAGTGCATTATAAGAAATCATTACCAAAAAAAGAAAGCATTACCAAAACTAGCAATGAATCAAAAGACAAGAGAAGCTACAGATGAATATTCTCAGCCTGGCTGTTGAGCGCATAGTCCGCAAAGCCCCATTTTAGTAATGAATGAAGACCATCCTCAACGACAAAAATCATAAGGTTTAGGAGCTTAAAAGTGGCTGAAAGGGAGTTTTCCCCAGCCAACGACCTCAAAAGGGAAGTTTTCCTCAGCCAATGCCCCAAGATACTGGAACGTAAGCAAAGGAACAGGTCGCCCACGGTCTTTCAAGAAGTATTATTTACCTTAGCTCGCTGGCCAGTTCGCCCCACACACCGACTTCCCCCGCCCCCACATTCAAGCCCCGAGGCACTGAATGGGCCCAACTCCCAGGCGAACCCCAGAATGCACCGGAACACAGGTGGACGGGGGGCCGCAGACATTCGCTCGGCATTTTGGCGTCTCACCATCATACTTGGGCTCCGCTCCCTCAGCGGGGAAGTCGATGGCGGGCGGCTCAGCCAGAGACCCCTCCCCGTCGCCCTCTGTTTCTTGGTCCCAGGCTCCAGAGCCGCCCCCTAGCATCGCTGCCAGCAAGCTGGCCTCCACCCAAGCCTGAGGGTGGACTAGCGCACTTTTCACTGGAAGTGAGCAGTGATCGCCGCTAATCCGGAAGTAGCCCTTGTCAGGCGGAAGTCCCGCCCTGCGCACCGCCCACGGAGACGGGTCCCGTCCTGGCCCCGCCCCCTGCCCTGCGCCAGGGCTCTGGTGCATGGGACAAGTACGTTATCTTGGTCTCCGCTAGCGTCGCTTCCCAGCAGTGTCCTTTGACTGGCCCTATTCTGCCGCATCGCACACTAAGACTCCCTTATTAGTGTCATAATCAGGTATCTGCAGGCACTAATTAGAAATGTTTGTTTTCCTTTTCCAGATATAACAACTTTTCATAATTTCTTTCCAAAAATAAATTTAGAAAAATAAATCAAGAGCATCTACAGGATCTGCGATGAGCACTGAATTTATTTTGGCGTACCATTAATTAATTAACAAAATTTCAAAATCTAGCCTCTTTGCCTTTCAGATGTCTCTAAAAACTTGGTTGCAAAAATGATGCTGTTGAAAATAACCCTTAGGCGATGACGGATTAGGTGATAAAACGAACAATGTTTATGACGTGGAGCAATAAGCAGTACCATATGCAAAACTGATTCAAAATTTTTATTTGAACTGTGTTCCATATAGAGCCAATTAGGTACATTCAGCCTGATGGGGATAATTAAAGATGCAATTATATAAATGACATCCAAAGATCAGATGTGTCTCTTCACATGTTTTACTGATGCTTGGGGAACAGCAGCAGTCTTCAGTGTCTTTGACACCAGATGATATATAACTCCCAACCTGATACATACCAAATCTGCCAAGTACTTGGTCCTACAATATCGAGGAATGAAGTCATGAACCAAAGGAAGCACTTACAAAAGCTTTATTGGAAATAAGGAGAGACTAGTAGCCCCTGGATTTCCAGGAGGGGTCCTGAATAGGTTGGCCACTGAGGACCTTTGTAAGGGGTAATTTATACAGCAAAGTTACAATGTGGGTACAACATGAATCAAACTACAATCAAGTTATAGAATTGTAAGTATAGCTGCTTAGCTAACATTGATCCAGTAGAGAAACAGGTAACACAGTAAGGCTATGAGGCAAAAAACAAGGCATTTTTGGGAAGGGATGGATCTAGATGCTTTGGTCACCCAGCCACTGGGCAACTGATGCCATATGGGCTTAATGGTCCAGGTGGTACTAATTCCAATATAATCTCAAATTATTGTTTATCCCTTAAGGAGGCACGTAGGCCTGGGCATTGCATCTTTATCGTGGGCCTGACCTTCAGATGCTTCTCCAACCACAATTCTATTATCTTTATTTTCCACTGACTTTCTTAAGGGCACAATCCCTTCCTGACTATATATAAATTTCTATCTAATTCAGCTACCTGTAACACAGAGACCAGTTTTGTGGAAGACAGTTTTTCCACAGAAGGAAGAAGAAGGTGTCTGGTTGGGAGTTGCTATGATTCAAGTATGGCATTTATCATGTACTTTATTTCTATTGTTGTTACATTGTAATTTATAATGAAATACTTACAGAACTCACCATAATGCAGAATCAGTGGGAGACCTCATCTTGCTTTCCTGCAACTCAGTGGTTCCATCTGAAAGTGAGGGGAGAGAGTGACACCTAAAATGTGTTACTTATGTTCAAGTCTACTTTGTAATTTTGATTTGATTACTATCGCTGAAGAAAATCCTGTTTCACAAAGGTAGATATTATGTTGAAAATGGAAGGAGACATTTCAATGCCTTCTTGGCAATCTCAAAATATTTCATCTTTACTATAATCCAAAACATGAAGATTTGAATTATGTCTCTAACATAATTTCAGGCCATTGCATTAGTCATTTTCTCAACATGGATTCAGTCCCTACATCAGCAAATAAAACAGAGAGAGGTTTATTTTGGTTAGTGTTTTTCAGAGGTTTGGGTCCATAGTTAGCTGGCTCCAGGGCAGAAGCAGCATGGGGGAAAAGCTTGATGGAGAAAAAAAAATGCTCCCTTCAGTAGAAGTTGAGAAGTAGAGACAGAAAGGAGGAACTGGGGAACCTATAGGTTACACCTCCAACAGCCCACCTATTCAACTAGGTGACCAGCTAGAAGGAAGATAACCCTGGCTCAGTCTCTTTCAAAATTTCTGCAAGTGTTTGAAACATGTTCAAAATCTCAGTGTTCACTTGTCACCACATAATTCTAGTTTGGCTTTGAATGTAGGCACTTTATCTGCTGACTTAAATAAAGTTATTCTCCCCTGAAGTGATAGAATGAGTTCACTGAGCAGTGTTATGGTTTGGATCTAAGGTGTGTCCCAAAGGCTTCATGTGTTCAGAGGTGAGTTTTTGGAGGGTGATTGGATTATGAGAGTAATATAGCTCACTTTTTACTAGGAAGTGAGATCTGATTAGAAAAGGCAGATCACTGGGTACATGACCTGGAAAAGTATATCTCCCTATTTTCTTTCTCCCTCTGCTCCCTGGCCACCAAGATATGCATATCTTTTCTCTGCCATATCTTCCACCATGACTTTCTGGCCTTGAAGCCAAACTAAACCAAGAAGACATAAACATTCTAAGCAACCCAATAACAAGCAATATAATGAGGCATTGATAATAATAATTTAAAAATTGACCAACTAAAAAAACCCAGGTCTTGATGGATTTACTCCTGAAGTCTACAAGGCCTTTAAAGACATTATAACAATAATACTTTTCAAACTCTTCAATGGAATTGCAAGAGAAAGGAATGCCTCCAAACTCATTTCTAGAAAAGGAAGGAGTGCTTCCAAACTGATTTCTAGAAGACACAACCATCCTAATCCCAAAACCATACAAAGACCCAACTATAAAAGAAAGATACGTATCAATTTCATTAATGAACATAGATGCAAAAATTCTCAGATATTGGCAAATAGAATGAAACGCATGATCAAAAAGATCATACACTGTGATCAAGTAGGATTCATACCAGGAATGAAGGGATGATTCAACATCTGCAAATCAATAAATGCAATGTGCTGCATAAAAAGAAGCAACAACTTTAAAACATATGATCAAATCAATCGATGTAGAAAAAGCTTTTAACAAAATCGCTTTTAACACCCATTCATGCCAAAAAGAAAGGCAACCATGAAGAAAATAGGTTTTGAAGGACCTTAGCTGTATCTAATAAAAAGCTGTTTATGACACACCAATGGCATGAGGTAGGAAGATCAATGTGAGTTGAGGCCAGCCTAGGCTACAAAGTGAGTTCAAGGCCAGCTTGAACTGCATAGCAAAACTCTGTCTCAAAAAAAAAAAAAAAAAAAACGGAAAAAACAAACCAATGGCCAACATCATATTAAATGGGAGTCAAGCTCCCCCTAAAAATCAGTGAAAAGACAAGGATGTCTACTATCACCATTCCTGTTGAACACAGTACTATCACAATTCCTGTTAAACATAGTACTTGACATACTAGCCGAGCAATCAAGCAAGAGAAAGAAATAAAAAGAGATATGTATAGGAAAAGAAGTCAAATTATCACTATTCGTAGATAACATGATTCTCTTTATAGAAGACCAAAAAATTCCACAAAAGTACTGTTAAAATTAATAACATTTCAGCAATGTACAGCACACAAAATCAACACATAAAAATCAATAGCATTTCTATACACTAATAGTGAACTCACTGAGAAGGAAATTAGAAAACCAATACAATCCACAATTTCATCAAGAAAAACTAAAAATATCTAGGAAGTAACCTAACTAAGGAAGTGAAAGATCTCTGTGATAAAAGCTACAGTTTTCTGAAAAAGGAAATTAAAAAGGACAGCTGAAAATGGAAAGACATCCCCTGAGCCAACTTAGTCAAAACGATCACACTTCCAAAATCGATATACAGATTTAAGGCAATCCCAATCAAAATACCTATAGCATTCCTCACAGAACTATAGAAAACAATCCTAAAATTCATATGGAACCAGAAGAGACCCAGAATAACAAAAACAATCTTGGGCAACAAGAGCAAAGCAGGGGGCATCACAATATTTCAAGTTACCCTACAAAGCTTCGCAATAAAAATGTCATAGTATTGCAACAAAAACAGACGAGTGAATCAATGGAACAAAAGAGAAAGTGGAGAAACAACCCAAAACACATTAAATTATTTGATCTTTAGCAAATGGTGCCGAGAAAACTGGCTCTTCTCATGAAGATTAAATCTACATCTATATCTCTCACCATTAAACTAAAAAAGATCAAAGATCTAAATATTAAAACAGCAACAACCTACTGGAAGATAAAATAGGTAAAACTCTTAAAGTCATAAGTGTGGGCAAGGATTTTCTAAACAGAATTTCAACTGCACGAGAAATAATCAATAGGGTAATTAAATTTAAAAAAACTTCTGCACAACAAAGGAAACAATCAACAGAGTGAAGAGAAAAACTTACAAAAGGGGAAAATTTTTTGTCATTTATTTCTCAGACAAAAGACTAATATCTAGAATATATAAGTAACTGGAAAAAGAAAGATTCCCCCGAAACAAAAGATGCAATCAAAAAAATTAACAACTGAAGTGAACAGATGCTTCTCAGAAGAAAAGTAAAAATTACCAATAAATTCATGAAAAAATTTTTCAAAATTTCTGTCCATTAGAAAAATTCAAATTAAAAACAACACTAAGATTTTTTCTTATACAAGAAAGAGTAGCAATCATTAAGAAATCAAATAATAGTATACACTGGATAGGCTATAGGAGAAAAGGAATACTTCTACACTGCTGGTGGAAATGCAAACTAGTACAACCACCATGGACACCAGTATGGAGATTCCTTAAGAAAGTAAAATTAATCCTGGACTAGTGGCACACACCTGTAATCACAGTAATTGGGAGACTGAGGCAGGAGAATCACTATGAGTTCGCAGCTAGCCTGGGCTACACAGTGAGTTCAAGGCCATCCTGAACTACATACTGAGACCTTGTCTCAATAAACTAAAATAAATTTTTTTTAAAAAAGCTAAAACTAGAAATTGCACATGACCCAGCTATTCTTTTAAGTGTCCTCCCAAAAGAGCTAAATATATCATAACAATACTTGCATAACAATGTTTATAGCTACACAATTCATAATACCTAAGTCCCAGAAGAAGGTGATATTTTCATCCATAGATAAGAGATAAAAATAGTGTATTTATATATGATGGAATATACTTGGCTATAGAGACATTTGTAAGAAAATGGGTATACCCACAAAATATAATGTCAATGCAATAAATCAGACATACAAGCTTAAGTACCACATATTTTCTCTCATTTGAGTAATGCAAAGTACAAAAGAAGAGCAAAATAAAAGACTGATACAAGGAATAAAGGAGATAGATCTTTTGCAAATGGGAAGGCATCTGAGTGGCTGAGGATGAGGAGAATAGGAGGAAGAAGGGAAAGGGATATAAAAAGACTGAACATGCATCATACTGTCAATAAGCATAAACAGTTTATATCACATACATGAAATAAAATGATGACGGTGATGATGATGATGATGATGATGAAGGGACTCTGCAGGAGAGAGGATAAGGAAGTGGAATAAAAAGCATCAAGATATGCTGGTCATAGGGGCTGGGATTTTTTTTTAATTTTTATTTAAGGAAAAAAAAAGAAAAAAGGAGAAAAAGGGTACAAGTTATACAGAATTTCAGAAAAAAATAAACAGTAGAATATCACTAGTTAATGGATTACATATTGTCATCTTAGAAATATTTGTTCAAGTTACAAAATTAAAGCTTATATAGTGGACATTCAAACAGTGAGACCAAACAGTTCTGTTCAATGATCCAACAAAACTCAGTAATATCATTGTCTATCTTATACACTTAAATATGCATGCAGTTATATCGTTTAGAGGACTTTCTTTTCCTCTCTTTTGTACAATGACTATTACACATTTTGGGTTTTACTGCTCCCACAGTTCTTATCACTTTTTTTGGAAGAGAGTAAAACCAAATGTGACATAACAGAACAGAGTCGGTCAAATCAAAAGGGTGGACGTAATAGATAATGTAAAAACAATAATACAAGGTGATCAACAATGGTTACCATAATGCCTCCCGCTATCTCTAATAGAGTTGCCTATATCATCAGGTATAATAAAATTGAACAAAACAGTAAAGAACAAAACCAACAAAACCAAAACATTGGAGACATTACAGGTCTTCAAAAGTAGAAAATAGTCAACCAGAATGGGCATCATAATGAATCCCACTATCTTCACAGCTGTTGCCTAAACTTTCGAACCTGGTACTATCAAGCAAAACGAAACAGAGGAACATCAGTCAAAACAAGACAGTGAGAGCAATACAGGGCTTCAAATCAAGTTAATAGTAAATCAAAGTGGGTTACTATAATATATCCTACTATTTTTTTATTTATTTTTCCCTTAATTAAAAGGATAAAAATAAAAAGTAAATAATAAAATGGGGATTGAGATAAAAGAGGGCAGAACAACAAAACAGTGCAGATCAAAATATAACCATTTAAGCAAAATAGTGTTTTTCCACAAGATAATCCCGACAATAAAAGTAGTTACCATATTGTCTCTTTCCTTGAGATCTTTGAGTATAACTTCATATACTGTAGTATCAAATATATCAAAACAATGTAAAACCATTCAAGAGAATGACAGTATTACAGGGTATTTAGAATCAACTAACAGAAAATGAACAATGGTTTCTGTATAATCTCTTTGTCTATAAAAGTTTTTGTCACATATAATAAGATCCAATAAGATACAACATGTTAAGACCGTGGAGACAGAAGAACAAAATCTTGATGAGACTTCAAAACAAGATGATACTAAATCAGCATTACCTATTATGATGTCGTTTTCTCCAAAATAGCTGTTCCTATCATCCAATCTTCTCTGCCTCATTTCTGTTGAGCTCTTTTTCTGTCATTAGTTGTCAGTTTGTCTTCTTCATTATGTTTTCTGCTCCATTCATTGTGGCCTCTCTGTCACTATTTCTGGATTGTTTGTATTTTTCTTTTTTAGAATATCCTGCAGTATTCTCTGTAGAGTTGAATTGGTGGTTGCATATTCCCCTAGTTCCTCTTTATCCTGGAAGCACCTTGTTTTTCCATCAATTTCCAGGGATAGTTTTGCAGGATACATCAATCTTGGCTGGAGGTTATTATCTTTCAAAGCTTGAATTATTTCCCCCCACGCTCTTCGTGATTTGATGGTTTGTGCTGAGAAGTCTGCTGTAATTCTGATGGGTGTTCCCTTGTAAGTGATCTGTTTCTTGTCTTTGATGGCTTTTAATATTCTGTTGTTATATTGGATTTCTGGTATTTTGATTATTGTATGCCTGGGTGTAGCTCTGTTTGGGTTGTAGGTGGCTGGGGTCCTGAATGCTTCATACATCTGAGTATCTTTACCTTTTGCTAAATTAGGAAAATTCTCCTGGATTATTTCTGCGAGTAGCTTTTGTAGTTCATTTGTTTGTGTCGCTACCTCTTCTTTTATGTTCTTAATTCTTAAGTTATAGATCCTCTTATCATCTTCTAGTCTTTGTATTATTGCTGTTTGTTTCTTTGTCATTTTAAAGAAGTTTTTCATTTCATGCTCCCATATCACAAATCTGGCCTCCAGTTCAGATAATCTATCCTTAGTTTCTTTCAAGCTGTTATGCCAGCTTTCGATAGAGTTTTTAGTTTCCTGGTAATCTCTTTGAACCTGCTTCATGTATTCTATGCTTTCTCTATTTTCTCCATCAAAAAATTCTCCCCTCTTTTTCTGTTCTTCCATTCCACCATCTGTTTTTTCTTGGGTGGTGCTTAGCATTTCTCTAACTATTCTGCTTGTCTAGCTTCAGGTCATTAATAACTTCATTCCTGAACTCATTTATGAGGCTCCAGAGATATGGCTTTATGTCCATTGGTGCTGTGTCTGCTATTGCCTGTTTCTCAGGTTTGGGGGCCAAGGGACCTTTCTTGTTGCTCCCTCTTCCCATATTCTTTGTTCCTTATATATGCAAGCGTATATAGGAGGCCCAGCTTCCTTCCCTGTTGGCCACCGTCTGATTGAATTGCGCCAGCTAGGTGTTCCGAGGGGTTGGGGATTTAGCTTAGCAGCCTAAGCGCCTTCCTTGCAAGTGTGTGGTCATGAGTTCAATCCCCGGTACCAATAAAAAACAAAAGATATGCTGGTCACAGTACTGCCTGTAATCCCAGCACTGGGGAAGCTGAGGCAAGAGGATTGCTGCAGGTTTTAGGTCAGCCTGGACTAGTGAGCTCAAGGACAGTCTGAGACCCTGTTTTAAAAATCAGCATAGGGGCTGGGGGTTTGACTCAGTGGCATAAGCGCCTGCCTTGATGAGCACAAGGTCATGAGTTCAATCCCCACTACCAAAAAATAAAAAAAGAAAAAAGGAAAAAGGAAGGAAATAAAGAAGAGATAAAGATACGTTATGCACATATACTTACTCCCTAAAGTAAATGAAAACATCATGTACTGAAAACGTGTACTAATGAAATAAAAAGTAAAATACCTCCTCTAGCTCCTCAGCTGGGCCAGCGAAGGCTCTATATGAAAATCTTTGGTAGCTCACTTGCTCTGTATCCCAACCCTGGGGTGTTGCTTGCCAGGCTTTTCACTGCCCATCCTTGCCCCAGACCTTTCCCTATGCCTTGGTCCTTCTAGGCCCCATGCATTGCATGCCTTCATTTGACCTCTGCTAAGCACTCCAACTCTGCCACAAACCCAAATACCCTTCGCATCATGAACTCTACACCTAGTTCTAGGTTACTGTGTTTTTCTCCCCTTGAACTCAAGATTTCCTACATTTAACCACACAATGCTTTTGGCTGTGATTCAGGCAAAACTATGTGACCTTCGTTTCCCAACAAAACAGTGAGTTGTATGAGTCTTCCATTGATTCCTTCACTTGGTGCATTGCAATAAACAGGCAGACGCTTATGCCACTGAGGTAAAACTAGTAGGTGCTCAATAAACAGAGAAGTGTCTAAAAAGCAAAAGAAATCTCTAGAGCATTTCATTTGTAAATGAAAAATTAACCAGGGATCTACATTTAGAAAGGTATTTCTTCTGTGCATAAAAGATGTGTGCTTTCTGCATTCATATGCTCACAGAGTGGCAGAAATGGCTATGAATTGAAAAAAAAAAAAGACCAAAACAAAACAAAACGAATTGCTTGTGGGGCTGGGGATTTAGCTCAGTAGCATAAGCACCTGCCCTGCAAGCAGGGAGTTGTGAGTTTGATCCCTGGTACCAATAAAAGACAAAAAAAAAAAAAAAGAAAAAAAGAAATGGCTGTGAACTAAAGACTTGTTCAGAAGCACCTCAGTTCACAAACTTAATTCCAAGATTCTGGTTATTGAAGTCCTTCGTGAACTGAGATACCTCTGTACTTTACTGAGATCAATAGTTTAAATCACAGTCTGCAAAACATTGTTTTTAGTTGAGATTACATTTGTTGGTCAACCACCATTTCTCTACGATGACATAATGCATAGACTCAAATTCAGAAGCAACCTCTTTGACCTAAAGTAGTGAATCCAGAAAACCATCCAGTCAAGGGAACTGTTCCATCCATGAATGTATGACACAGATGATCAAGTTGGTTTTCCTGACATTTAATAACTCAGACTTGAACAGTTCTGCAGCTGTGGTGTCAGTTGGCAACAAAAGTGCACATAACATATCATGCACATCCTCCTAAAATGTACCTATCACAAAAACATTGTTGCTTTGTCATCAATATCAATATACTCATCAATCTGGCTTGCATACTACAGTGACAAGTGAATCCTAAAAAATTATGCCTCAATATCCTCTGCTAACTCATCAATTCATCTAGTCATGGTATTTGCTGAAAAAGAAATATGAGCCACCTTTTGAATGGAAACTTTTCTAAAAGTTCACAACCAATGTCCTTAGCAGTAGTCTGGATCAAGTCTTCATCAATAGTAGAGGGCATCTTAGCTTTAGCAGTGTAGTTAGGTTCTTACAGTGATACTTTCAGTGCAAACACTTTTGATGAAATGGTGGCCTGCAATAATTACTTCTGTTCTTTATGTTCACTTTTTTCTTTTGAAAAACTTCAAAATCTTATAATGTAGTGTATTTGGTCTCCATGTAGCAAAACAATTTTGAAGGCTTCATGTCTTCATTGGATAGTTGGTCACCATATAATATACAAAATCAACATGGAGAATGTGAATCACTGTTGCAAAGAAGCTGTTATGTCAACAGGACTCTTGATATTTTCTTTTAAGTGCTTCTTCCTTTTGTTGGCAGGATGCCGTCTCATCATTGGGTCTTTTTTTCAAACAAAATCTCCAATGAGGTTTTGTGTTTTATTCAGTTTATAAAGAGTTAGCTTACAGACTTACAAAAACTGTGCCTGAGACAAGCGGGCAGGGTGGGAAAGAGGCACAGATGGAAACGGTAAGTAAATTAATGCACAGTACTATTCCATAGCCCCTGGGGGGTGGGGACCCTGTGAAAGGGAATAGCCTTTCTAGAGAGTAATTTAATTCTATGTAGTCATAGTTTTTATACTTGTTTATTAGGGTTTTTTGAGCTGAGCAAGGCAGCTCAGGCTGAGTTTGAGTTCACTATGTAGCTCAGGCTGACCTTGAACTCCTAGCAATCCTCCTGCCTCGGTTTCCTGAGTGTGAGGATTACAGGCATGCACCATTAGGCCTAGAAAATACATAGTTTTAAAAGTTGTTAATCTTCCCTCCAGTAAGGCAGCAGCAGTCATGCACTAAAAGAAGAACCAAGAAGCCAAGCCATGCCTTCTCACGAGCCAGACGCAGTTGTGGGCCAGGAGGAAAACCAAGAAGCCAACCTACACCCTCTCATGTATCAGTGGGCTGGGAGGAGAACCAAGAAGCCAAGCCATATCCTGCCATGAACCAGGGGCAGTGTGGGCTGCAAGAAGAACCAAGAAGCCAACCTGGACCATCACACGAGCCAACAGAAGTCACATGGGCCAGAAAGAGAACCAAGAAGCCAAGCTGTGCCCTCTCACAAGCCAGTGGCAGTCATGTGCTGGAGGAGAACCAAGATGCCAACCCACACCCTGCTGTGAGCCAGCCAGTGTGCAGGCTGGGAGACAAGAAGACCACCTTCCAACCCCATAGGCAACCGATGTGGAGGAACACAGACTGAGGTGATAGGAGCTGAAGTGAAAAAACAACTTGATACTTACATTGCTTGATTGATTGATGTGCTAAAGCCAGAAGTCTGAGTATCTACTTAGAGGCTAACAATATACAATGTATATACAATGTATACAATGTAACTACTGGGAATTTCCTTCTGTCTTGTTTCTGAAATCCAATATTGTCCTCACTGTTTGTTTTGTTCCATTTTATTGTTTTATTTCCTTTGAAATAAAAAGTTGTTAATTTCAACATTGCTTAGAATACCAAAATAACACATTTTGTTAAAATATGAACATCCTACAAAGATATATTTAAAATCATTAAAATTTCAGTGTGGAGACTGGGGATGTAGTTTAGCAATAGAGTGCTTGCCTGGCATTCACAAGGCTCTACCTTTAATCACTGGCACTGCAAAAAGTTGGCCTGTGGCAATTAATTTGTATGAAATTCTGAAAAAATATGAATGCACCATATTTGCTTAGAAATGCCCAATATTATTGAAAGTATAGGACAGGGGTAATTAATTCAGATAGGTGTGTAAACAGAAGAAAACTTTCTGGAAGACAATGTGCAACTTATACTAAAAGCTTTTGTTTTTTATTTTGCAAGAAAAAAAGATAAACAATGAAACTGAGTTACAAAACAGGTTATTAGGAGTTAAATAGTTGATACACTACATATTGTTGTATCTGTAGTAGTTACTAGAGCACAGGATATAGGCATGGTATCTTTCTTTTTGGCATGATACCTTGTCTAAGCAATATTAGCACAGAACATTCTTTTCAATTAACAGAGACAAGCTAGCTATTGTGTATACATATATTTTTTTCTTTTTACCTTTTATCTTTTCCCCATCTCAGTTGTCCTTTTTTAAACAGTTTCTTCCCAATTCACAATAGCTATTGTACGTTTCAGATCCCTATTTATTTGTTCAGTTTCTCACATTAGTGACACAATATGATTTTTACACATATGGGTCTGATTTATTTTGCTTATGAGTATGGTCTCAAGTTGCAGCCATTTACCTATAAAAGTCTCCAGTTTATCTTTCTTTATGGATGTGGTCCATTATATTAAAAAATATCCTTTATATTTTAAAAAACCCATTCCTCAATTCCTCGATTGATGGGCATCTTGGTTGTTCCCAAGATTTAGCTAGTACAAATTGTGCTGCTGTAAACATGAGTGCACATATATTGCTGCAGTACAATGGTTTTAATTTCTTGGAAGATAACTACAAGATTTTAAATAGGTTTTCCCTTTCACCTACATACAAGAGTGTATCAGAAGGAAATAATAAAAGAACTCTCGATCTTAGCTCCTACAATTTGTATTGTTACTCCTCTTCATCCATACAAAAGTCACACAATCCACCCATTTGTCCAGTCTTAAAACCCATGTTTCAACATTTATCTAGATTGTATCTAGAGTATTGGCCAGCTTTCCCATTGCTGTAACCAAATAATTCAACACCCACAACGTAAAGGAGAAGATGGATTATCTGCCACATGGCGTCAGAGGTTTTGGTCCATGGTTGGCTGGTTCCATTGCTGTGGGTCTGAAGTAAAGAAAGATATCATGGCAGAAGGACAGTAGTAGAGCAAAGCTGCTTGCTTCATGGAATCTGGGCGGCAGAGCAAAGGAAAGAGTGTTAAAGAGAGATATGGTCTCTGAAAACATGCCCCCAGAGACTCAGTTCCTCCAAATGGGCCCCATATTTTAACAGCACATATAGCTGTAGTAATGTGATGGTTTCTATCTAGAGTCTGTTAAGAGCTTCCTATGCTTATAGACAGGGCTTTTGAAGGTAACTGGGTTATGAGGGCTTGTCGCTGAGTTGGTGTTAGGAGTGGTGTTGGGTCAGAAGAGGTGGGTCACTGGAGTGTGACCTGGAAGCTTTTATCTCCATCTCAGCCCCTTCATTCACCTGCTCTCTGATTCCTGGTTGCTATGAGGTGAGCAGCTTTTCGTCCACCAGGCCATATGCCATGCCTCCATGTCTGGTACCAGCTAACTATGAACTAAAACCTTATAAACTGTGAACCAAATCAAGGCTCTCCTTCTTTAAGTTGTGGGTTTTAGGTATTTTTGTCCCGGTAATGAGGAAAATTACTAAAGCAATTAAGAACATCGGTGTATTAACCCATTGATTATTACAGTGTCTCAATGATCTAGTCTGCAGGAGTATTCATTTAGTCAACTTGACAACTATGATTACTCCCCCAACCCCTTCAATTGGCACCTAATCACATCTCCTTAAACCATACTTAATCTCCAAATAAACACAACGAGAAGTTAACAGTTCCTCCTAACGTGATATGGCAATCCTGTGTACAACTGAAAAAGCAATAATCTGTTCCATTAGGTCTCAGCAAAAGTCGAAGTCCAAAGTTTCATTTGAAACTAAAAGCAGACTTTGTGAACTCCAACAAAATTCAAAAAACGTGTTATGTTTTCCCAATATATAATGGTACATGGTAAATACTCCCATTTCAAAAAGAGAAGCATAGAAGGATAGGGAAAAAACTGCATCAGAGCCAGGCATACTAGTGTATATTTACAATCCTAGCACTTGGGAGGCTGAGACCAGTGGGTCACTGTAAGTTTGAGGCCAATACAGGCTATATGATGACTTTAAGGCCAGCCTGAACTATATAGTGAAATCCTGTTTTGAGAAAACAGAATAATAATAAATAGAAAAGAATTAGACTAAAGCAAGACTGAAACACTGTAGGGCATGAAGTCCTGTAGCTCCATGTCTGATACGTGAAGCATATGGTGGTAAGAAGTGAGTTCCAGAGGGTTTGGGCAGCCCTACACCTATGCCCTGGCTGGTTGCAGCTCATACTTCCCCGTCCATGGGTGAGCTCCACTTACTGCTTGACTTTTCTCAGCAGATGCTGCATATTCCTGGGATCTGCAACTCTCTGGGTCTTCACTGCACCTTTGGCGTGGTTTCCACAGCATCACACATTGCCCTCTCAGGGGGTGCTGGCAGCGACTCTAACCCTGTCAAACATCTTTGCCTGGCTTTTCCAAGTTTTCTGTTGAAATTTGAGTGGAAACCACTCTGATTCCACAGCCATTACATTTGGTATGCCACTAAAAATAGTATTATGTGGAATCTAAGGTCTCTCCCCAGCACAAACAGTAACCTGGACTTCAGTAGATCATGACTTCAATGCCTTCTAAATGCCTGGATGTCTGAGCATAGTGAAATGAACTGAAGGGAACCAATTTCCTAGGTGGTTCTTCTATAGCAGGAAGGCCAGGGGCTCTTTTCTCAAATGGAAGATTTTAACTTTTCTACCCCTGAGCCGGTAGTGGATGGGATCTTACTGATTCCTGAGAAGTCCTCAGAGCAAAGTTCTTGTCCTGATTTGAAGTACTAATGACAATAGTCTCTTCAGGAACCATCTCCCTTTGTCTCAAACTTTACACATGCTTCTTTTCTGACCAAATTTTAAGTTTTCAAATTCTTCTGTACTGTATTTTGCTCCCAATTCTAACTAAAAACCTGGCAGTACTAATGCCACAGCCAGAACTTGAGGCTCTTTGAAATTTTATCTACTGGATCAGTTATTACTCTACTTTATTTATTTATTTTATTGTTTTGGTACCAGGGATCAAACTCAAAACCTCGTGCTTGCCAGGTAGGTGCTTGGGGTACTGAGCTAAATCTCTGGCCCAGTCCTCTACTTTTAAATTTGGCCTCATGTAAAGACTTGGGACATAGACAAAATGTAGGCAAACTTGTGAGAGTTTAACATGCATAGCCTCCATTCTAATTCATAAGTGAACCTCTGTTCCCATATGAAACCTCATAAGCTTAGCATTACCTTCTGCATTCCTATCATGATTCTGGTCTTCCGAGCTCCTAGCAGAATTACCCATCAATCTCTGCTTATAGCATTCTAATGTTTCTCTAGCCCACACTACTAAGCCTTTCTAAACTCGAACTGCAAACCAGTTTTAAAGATTTCTGAACCACCTGGTCAAATATAGTCACAGCAATGACCCCGTTTCTCTGATACTAATTTTCCCATTTGGTTAGTTTTCCTCCTTTTAGAAAAAAAATCTTAACATTCAGAACTTAAAGGACAGAGGCTTACTTGAGTTCACAGTCTGTAGAGGTTTCAGTCTATAGTTTATTGGCCCCAAGGCAGGGGAGCATGGCAGAGGGCAGACACTCTGTAGGACTGCAGGCAAGAAGCAGCAAGAAGCGAGCCTTCCTTTTTCTTCCATCCAAACTATAAACCTATTGGTTGGTGACACCCATACCCAGGGAAGGCCTTCTTGTTATTCACACCCAGAACTATGTTAAACCAGTGAACTAATCCAGTTATCACACACATAATTCAGTATCACATACCCATGATGCAGCTATCTCCCCAAAGCTCTACCATGAGTACATGAGGCTTTGGGTGGGGCATCTAGATATAAACCATAAGGCCTGTAATACCAGCTACTGTACAAACCAAGGCAGGAGGGTCATACACTTGAGGTCAGCACTTAGTAAGACCTTGTCTCAAAACAGAACGAGAAAAATGGCTGGAGATATATCTTAGTGGTAGGGCACACCTTGGTTCAATTCTCAGCACTAAAAGGAAATGTCTCCTTTACATATCCCTAGTAAGGATCCTCTGAAGTCTCCTAAATTAGACCCTGGTTTTTGGACTTTCATGTTCATCTCCCCACTTTTCTCCACTGTTTAGTTTTTGTTTTGTTTTTGGAACTAGGGATTGAACTCATGACCTCATGCTTGCCAGGTAGGTGCTTGTGCCCCTAATCTAAATCCCCATTTTTATTTATTTCTGTTCAGTTTTATATATATATATATATTTTTTAAATTTTATTTAAGGAGAAAAGAAAAAAAAAGCAGGGAAAGGGTACAAGTTATACAGATTTACAGAAAAAAAATGAACAGTAGGAAATCACTAGTTAATGGATTACATATTGTCATCTTAGAAATAATTGTTCAAATCACAAAATTAAAGCTTGTAAAGTGGACATTCCATCAATGATACTGCAAACAGTTCTGTTCATTGATCCAATAAAACTCTGTGATATCATTTTCTATCTTATACACTTAAATATACATGCAGTTATATAGTTTGGAGCACTTTCTTTTCCTCTCTTTTGTACCATGACTATTACACATTTTAGGTTTTATTGCTCCCACGGTTCTTATTACTTTTTTGGAAGAGAGTAAAACCAAATGTGACATAACAGAACAGAATCGGTCAAGTCAAAAGGGTGGACATAATAGATAATGTAAAAACATAATACAAGGTGATCAACAATGGTTACCATAATGCCTCCTGCTATCTCTAATAGAATTGCCTATATCGTTAGTTATAATACAATTGAACAAAACAGTAAAGAATAAAACTGACAAAACCAAAACATTGGAGACATTGTAGGTCTTCAAAAGTAGATAAAAGTCAACAAGAATGGGCGTCATAATGAATCTCATTATCTTCACAGCTGATGCCTAAACTTTCGAACCTGATACTATCCAGCAAAACAGAATAGGGGAACATCAGTTAAAAACCAGATGGTGAGAGTAATACAGGGCTTTAAATCAAGGTAATGAAAAGTCAAAGTGGGTTACTATAATATATCCTGCTATTTTTTTTCCTTTAATTAAAAGGATAAAGATAAAAAAGTAAATAATGGAGTGGAGATTGAGATAAAAGAGGGCATAACAACGAAACAGCGCAGATCAAAATATAACCATTTAAGCAGAATAGTGTTTCACCACCAGATAATCCTAACCTAAAAGTAGTTACCATATTGTCTCTTTCTTTGAAATCCTTGAGTACAACTTCGTATACTGTAGCATTAAGTATATCAAAACAATGTAAAACCATTCAAGAGAATGACAGCATTACAGAGTATTTAGAATCGACCAACAGAAAATGAACAATGGTTTCTGAATAATCTCCTTGTCTTTAAAAGGTTTTTGCTTATACTATTGTACATAATAAAATCCAATAAGATACAACCTATTTAGACCATTGGAGACAGAAGGACAAAAGCTAGATGAGACTTCAAAACAAGATGATACTAAATCAGTATTACCTATTAAGATGTCATTTTCTCCAAAATAGCTGTTCCTGTCATCCAATCTTCTCTGCCTCATTTCTGTTGAGCTCTTTTTCTGTCAGTAGCTGTCAGTTTGTCTTCTTCATTTTGTTCTCTGCTCCATTCGTTGTGGCCTCTCTGCCATTATTTCTGGATTCTTTGTATTTTTCTTTTTTTAGAATATCCTGCAATACTCTCTGTAGAGTTGAATTGGTGGTTGCAAATTCCCCCAGTTCCTCTTTATCCTGGAAGCACCTTGTTTTTCCATCAATTTCCAGGGACAGTTGTGCAGGATATCTCAATCTTGGCTGGAGATTATTATCTTTCAAAGCTTGAATTATTTCCCCCCACGCTCTTCGTGATTTGATGGTTTGTGCAGAGAAATCTGCTGTAATTCTGGTGGGTGTTCCCTTGTAAGTGGTCTGTTTCTTGTCTCTTACAGCTTTTAATATTCTGTTCTTGTATTGAATTTCTGGAATTTTTATTATTATATGCCTGGGTGTTGCTCTGTTTGGATTGTAGGTAGCTGGGGTCCTGTATGCCTCATACATCTGAGTATCTTTACCTTTTGCTAAATTAGGAAAATTCTCCTGGATTATTTCTGTGAGTAGCTTTTGTAGTTCACTTGTTTGTGTCCCTACTTCTTCTTTTATGTTCTTAATCCTTAAGTTATGGCTCCTCTTATCATCTTCTTGTCTTTGTATTATTGCTGTTTGTTTCTTTGTTATTTTTAAGAAGTTTTTCATTTCATTCTCCCATATTACAAGTCTGCCCTCCAGTTCAGATAGTCTGTCCTTAGTTTCTTTCAAGCTGTTATGCCAGTCTTCGATAGACTTCTTAGTATCTTGGTAGTCCCTTTGAACCTGCTTCACGTATTCTATGCTTTCTCTGTTTTCTCCATCAAACAATTCTCCCCTTTTTTTCTGTTCTTCCATTCCACCACCTGTTTTTTCTTGGGTGGTACTTAGCATTTCTCTAACTATTCTGCATACTTCTAGCTTCAGGTCGTTGATAACTTCATTCCTGAATTGGTCTATGAGGCTCTCTATATGGCGCCTTATGTGTATTGGTGCGGTGTCTGCTATTGCCTGATTCTCAGAATTGGGGGCCGAGGAGCCTTTCTTGTTGCTGCCTCTTCCCATGCTGCCTCTTCTTCTCTGTTCCTTATATATGCAAGCTTATATAAGAGGCCCAGCTTCTCTCCCAGTCAGCCACAGCCTGATCGAATTGCGCCAGTTAGGTGTTCCCGCTCACCGCTGCGCACCAGGGAGTTACGGACCAGGCAGCCTATGCGTCTCCCCTCTCGGCCACTGTCAGGCTCTGGGATCTGGGTTGGGACAGCCTACCAGGTCCGCCGGCAGCGTCACGCAGGCCAGGCACTTTTCACTAATCCCGCCCGAGAGGGGGATGTGTGGCTGGAGTCGCCACCGCGCCCTGCTCCCGCAGGACTGCTCGGGCCCAGAAAGTCCTCTGCTGGAGTCAAACTGTGGTAGAGTGTCAGTTTCTCTCACTCACCTCACCACAAGTCAGTGCACGCCTCCCTGCCATTCGCAGATTGCCGTTCTCAGCTTCTGCGCGTCTCTCTCCTTGCTGAGCCACTGTAGAGGCAGCCAGCCGCCGCGCGGCAGGAAACCCAAATCGCGGCTTACAATGGCGCGGGGTCCAGCCTCCACACCGAGGCTTTTCTGTTCCTGTTTTAGCGCCAGGACTCATTCCAAGTTGGTTTCTCTCAGCCCAGTTCGTTCCTGAGTCAGCAGAGCATATCTCCACCTGCTTATGTCTCCTTAGTCCGCACCATTCCTGGCTTCTGAGCCGAGTCTTTCAGAGAGCCTCCGGTAGTTGCTGTTATCTGTCCGCCATGTTCTCCCGGAAGCCAGTTTTATATATATTTTTTGTGTGAATATGGTACTGGGGATTGAACTCGGGACTTTGTATATGCTAGACAAACACTCTACCATTGAGCTACATCCCCAGCCCTGCACTGTTCTGTTTTAGAAAGAATACTGAGCCCAATTTGGTGGCATGCATTTGTATTTCCAGTAGGGAGGTTGCCTGAGCTTAAGAATTCAAGTCTAGGCCACACAGAAAAATGCCATATCAAAGGGGAAAAAAGGAAGAGGGAGGAGAGAAAAAGAACCCTGGAAAGTCACTGTAACCTGAATCACCCTTTGTTAATATCTGATCAAGTTAGTCCTCTATCATTACCCCTTTGGTATTGTATGATCATCCTGGCTTATGGTCAGGAAGAATTCTGTTAGGGTAGTTTGGTGAAACATTCCTCCCTTACATCTGATATTTCCTCTTAACAATGTTCTTTACGTCCTATCTATATCACCTGTGCCTATAAATCCCTACTTTTCTTCTTGGGAGCTGAATCTGATCTCCTCTCTTGCTGCAAAATGTCATTGTAGTAACCTGACCCTTTGAATAAAGTCATTCTTACCAACATTAACAAATGTTGTGAATTTTTTTTATCACGTGCCTAAGATCAGTAATTCCCTTGTAGATTCCCTTTCTAGACTATGTGTCTCAGGAATATGTGCATGAAGGCATTTATTGCAACCTTATCATAACAAATTTAGCAGTGGCCTAATATTGATCAGTAGATAAAGGGATAAGCAACGTTGTAAATGCAAATGCTCATTGCAGAACAGTTAGAACGAGTCAGCTACTTCACATATGTTGTCAGGGGCACTGAATCAACAGAGTAAAAACCCTGGATTACAGAAGGCAATAATATTATTAAGAGTAACTGCTAATGTTTACTGAGTTATGTCAGCCCCATTTCCCAACCCCATCCTAAGTGTTCTTACAACTGTTAATAATTCAGTCCTCACAACAAACATACTAAATAGATGCTATAATTATCTTATTTTATAGATGAGAACACACAGGCAAAGAAAGCTTTTTATATATCTTGCCCAAGTGCATATAATATAGCCAGCAATGTTCTCATATATATTCATTCAAATACATAATAATAAAATTTTTGAGACATGACTTCTTTGTGTAGTTCAAACTTGCTTTCAACTCAACAGGTAGCCCAGACTGGCCTTGAACTCATTAATTTTCTTAATTTAGCTTCCCCAGTACTGGGATTACAGGCATGTGCCACCATAACACCACAAAATTCATTTTTTAAAAGTGTAGAATTCAAACAGTAAAGTTGAGAATCTATAATTTCAGCAACCTGGGAAGCTAAGGCTAGAGGATCCCAAGTAGGAGCAACTTAGCAGGCAACAAGATCCTGTCTTGAAATAAGAAAATAAAAAGGGACGGGGTGGCAGTGGGGGTGCCTGCACTTGTCATCCCTGTACCCAACCACCATCTGGACTCCACCAAGGGCATTTTTGCCACAGTTTGAAAGTCCTGGGATCAATTCCCAGTACTGCAAAATAAATAAATTATAGAATTCAGTGGTCCTTATCATACTGAGGGAATTGTGAAACCATCATTATTACCTAATTTTAGAAACTTTCATCATTCTAAAAAGAGCTCCCTGGCAGGCAGAATTAAAACCCAGGTGGTTTGACTTCAAATTCAGCCTCAGAAATTATAATATGATGCCATGTATGTAAAATTTTTACATATGCCAAAAATGTATATTATTTGTAGACATAAAAATTTGAAGTAAAATATCAATGGGAATGATATTTAACTTTATTTTTTTAGGTCTAAGAATTAAACCCAGGGCCTCATGTGCTCTACCACTGAGTTATACTCCCAACAGCAATGAACTAAAAGATGAGTTACCTCTCAAGTAGGAGAGAGAAGAGTGGGTTCAGAAAGGTTTATATTTGGAATTTAGCTATTTTGGTAATTATTTAAGAAAACTAATTGCTATGATTTGAATACAGTTTGTCTCTTACAATACTCCTGTTAAGAATTAATCCTCATTATGCGATATTAAAAGGTGGGGACAAGTGGGACTTTAAAGAACTGATTAGCTCTCAACCATGGGTCAGAACTGTGAGCAAAAGGAGACTTCTTTAAAATTTACCTGGAAGCTGGTATTGTACTGTTATCAGAGACAGAAAACAGGTGAGAATGTGAAATCTCAAACACATAGTTTGGCATCAGTGGTTGTCCAAGTTGGATGGGGAAGCCTGTGGGACAGTATATGACTATAGTCCTGCTACTTTAGAGTCTGAGGCAGGAGTATCTCAAGTTTGAGGCTACCATAACAATTTAGCAAGAATCTGCCTCCATCTAGAATAGCAAAGGCAATTTTAAGCAGCAAAGGCAAGGCAGGAGGCATCAACAATAGTAAAATCAACATGGTACTGGAATCAAAACAGAGCCGAAGATCAATGGAATAGATTAGAAGATACAACCACAACTACAAACACACTCAACCACCTTATCTTTGATAAAGGAGCCAAGCAGGTTCACTGGAAGAACGACAGTCTCTTTAATAAATGGTGTTGGAAAAACTGGCTCTCCATCTGCTGAAAACTAAAACTAGACCCAAGCCTATCACTAAATTAAAATCTAAATGGATCAAAGATCTGAATATTAAAACAGAAACACTAAATCTATTGGAAGACAAATTAGGTAGAAACCTTGAAGACATAGGGATAGGTAGAGAATTCACGAACAGGACTCAAACTGCATGGGAAGTACTTCCTAGAATCAATAACTGGGACCACCTCTTATTAAAAAGTTTCTGCAAGTCAAAAAAAATCTCCAGCATAGTGAAAAGAAAACCCACAAACGGGGAAAAGATCTTTGTGAACTCCTCCTCAGACAAGGGACTTTTGTCTAAAACATATAAAGAATTAAAAAACTCAGACCCCCCAAATTCAAAGACCCAATCCAAAAATGGGCATCTGAGATGAATACACAATTCTCAGATGAAGAAATACAAATGGCAAATAAATACATGAAAAAATGTTCATCATAATTGGTCATTAGGGAAATGCAAATTAAAACCACACTGAGATTCCATCTCACTCCTGAAAGAATGGCCAGGATCAAGAAAACCAACAATAACAAATACTGGAGAGGCTGTGGGGAAAAAGGAACTCTCCTGCACTGTTGGTGGGAGTGTAGACTGGTACAGCCTTTGTGGAGGTCAGACTGGAGATTTCTCAAAAAACTGGGATTGGAAGTCCCATTTTTTCCAGCTATTCCACTTCTAGGCATATTCCCAGAAGTACTGAAAGCATCATACCACAGTGATATATGCGCACCTATGTTTATAGCATCACAATTTGTAATCACCAGATCTTGGAAACAACCCAAGTGTCCATCAACTGAGGAATGGATTAAAAAGTTGTGGTATTTCTATACAATGGAGTATTATTCAGCTATAAAGAAGGATCACATTGAGATATTTATCAATAAATTGGCACAGCTTGAAACCATACTCATAAGTGAAATAAATCAAACATACATCTGTGAACACCGAATAGTTTCCCTAGTGTAGGAAATGATTCAAATATATAAAAGTATGTGGTAACCATGATTCCCCATTATGTGGCCTTGAAGCCTTATAAAGTTTTCACTCATTAATTGGAATGGCTTTATACTGGGCTGTTTGATATTATGGCCTGTGATGCAATGAACAGCTATTTTGAAGAAAACAAGACATCATAATAGATAGTGCTGATTTAATACCATCTTGTTTTAAAGCCCCACCAAACTATGGCTTTTCTGTGTCCATTGGTTTTATCATATTGTATCTTG
The DNA here is from genome assembly GCF_034190915.1 of Cavia porcellus. Classification (NCBI taxonomy): domain Eukaryota; kingdom Metazoa; phylum Chordata; class Mammalia; order Rodentia; family Caviidae; genus Cavia; species Cavia porcellus. The sequence goes on along the minus strand of NW_026947506.1, from coordinate 36,266,446 downwards.
CTGGATTTTATCATATGTGGTAGTATAAACAAAAATTGTTATAGGCAAAGAGACAATATAGAAACCATTGTTCATTTTTCTGTTAGCTGGTTCTAAATACAATGCTTTCATCCACTTGAATGGTGTTACACTGTCTTGATATGTTTGATGCTATAGCATATGAAGTTATATTAAAATATTTCAAGGAAAAAGACACTATGGTAACTACTATTAAGTCGGGTTATTTGGTGGTGAAGCACTAGGTTGCTGAAATTGTCATGCTTTAACTTGTATTGTTATGTTGTTATGCCCTCTTTTATCTCAACCTCTCCCTTATTCATTAAAAAATTATTTAATATTTTTATTTCTTTTTTAAACTAAGGGGAAAAATTTAAAAAAACTAGCAGGATATATTATAGTAAATTTTTTGATTTCCTATTAACTTGATTTGAAGTCCTGTAATACTCCCACTATCTTGTTTTGACTGATTAGACTGTTCCCGCTCTGTATGATAGTATCAAGTATCAGAGTATAGGCAACTACTTTGAAGGCAATAAGATTCACTGTGATGCCCATTCTGGTTTGACTATTATCCTCTTTTGAAGTTCTGTAAGGTTTACAATGTTTAGGTTTTATTGGTCTTGTTCTCTACTGTTTTGTTCAACTTTACAATACCTAATGAGATAGACAATTCTTCTTAAGGAAGCAAGAGGCATTATGGTAACCATTGTTGATAACCTTGTACTCTGTTTTACATCATGTGCTATGTCTATCCTTGGTTTTGACTGACAGCTTTATCATGTTTGATTTTATTCTCTTACAAAAAAAGTAATAAGATCTATGGGAGCAATAAAACCCAAAATGTGTAAATTTTGTTGTAATAAAGAGAGGGAAAAAAAGTGCCCTAAAGGATACTACAGCAAGGGTGTTTAAGTGTGTTAAATAGATGACCATATTAATATTTTTGACTGGATCATTGAACACAACTATTTGCAGTCTCACTGTTTGAATGTTCACTTTGTGTGCTTTGATCCTGTGACCTGAATCACCGTTTCTAAGATGATAGTGTGTAATCTATTAACTGGTGATATCTTACTGGGTTTTTTTTGTAGTTCTGTATTGTACCCTTACACTGTTTTGTTTTTTCTCTTTTCCCTTTTAAATAATAAAAAAAAGAATCTGCCTCCAAATCAAATCAAATCAAATCAAAACTGTAATCAGATTAGGACCCACCCTAAAGATTTCATTTTACTTTTGTTACCCTGTAAGGACCCTACAAATAAGGTCACTTTCTGAGGTAGGAAAGGTGAGGACATTAACATTTCTCCCTTGCAATACACAGTATAACCTATAATACTCCCCACACCCCTCTACATTATCATCCCCTCAACCCTGCACTTCCATGGTAGCACTTTCTCCTACCAGGAAATTAGCACACTTCATTTAAACATGAACTCTTTTGAAGTAGATCTAGGTTCACTTCCTGAAATCATACTCCATATAAACATGCTGGAAATTTAATCATTAGGACTGTTTGCATACTCCCTTGTGTGACATTCTCTGAAGCATGCATACTCTCTTAATGTACAATAGAAAATGGCAAACTGATGAATAAATGAGAAAGCAAAGTGTTTGGAGAGAAAAAATATATATGTATAGCTGCGCTCATAATTTAGCATGTTTGTTGCTTAGAGACCATTTAAAACACTTTCTCTGATTTCTAGAAGGGATTCATTATGCCACATTGGTAACTTGATTAAAGGCTGTTAGATATTTACACTATCAGTAATTTATCAAGTACCAGAAAGAATTCCTTTGGAATAAATCTCTCCACAGTTACAACATAATTTGGGGACATGTGATGCCTATTCAGTATTGAGTTATAAATCTTCATTCAGCATGATTATGTTTTTATTTTCTTCCAGTGTTGGGGTTGGAATCCAGAGGTTCTTGCACACTAGTCAAATGCTCTACTACTGAACCTCAAACCCAACAACTCTCTTGGTTATGTTTGATTCTGCTCTTCACTTAAATCCTAATTTTTTTTCCTGTGTAGTGTTTACCTTTTGCTATTTTATTTCAGCTATTATGGTAAGATTGAGTTTAGGTTATCTTTAAAGTTGGTATTGAGAGCACATAGTAAATCTCTTCAAAAATCTGTTTATTTTTATCTTTTGCAGTGCTGGGGATTGAACCCAGGGTCTTGTGAATGCTAGGCAAGCGCCCTACCACTGACCTGTACACTCACCCAGAGATCTTTCTTTTGGTCCCTTGGCCATAAACTTTGGGTCATACGCTTTTTTAAAGTTTATTATTTTCACCAAAAAAGTTTATTTTTTTTTTACTATTTCATTTAACATACTGTGATTAAGATTATTTTTGTAACTACATAATGGTAGTATATGGATTTCAGTCCTGAAGTTCAATCAAATTCAGGTGTGTTCTACCACTGAGCTACATTCTAGCTCTTTTTATTTTTCATTTTGGGACAGATTCTTTTGTTTTTTTTTTTATTTTTTGTTTTTTTTGTTGTTGTTGTTGTTTTTTTTTTTTTGTACCGGGGATCAAACTCACAACCTCATGCTTGGCAAGCAGGCGCTTATGAGCTAAATCCTCAGCCCTCGGGACAGATTCTCAAACTGCTCAGGTTGACCTCAAATTTACAATCTTCCTGCATCCATATCCAGAGTACCTGTGATCATAGCTGTGTTCTTGTGTGCCTACCAAAGTCTAAGCATTATGTTAAACACATTCAAAAAGTTCACAGAGGGCCAGGGATTAGGTCAGTGGCATAAGCACTTGCCTGGCAAGCGCAAGGTTGTGAGTTTAATCCCTAGTTGTCCACCCCTAAAAAACAATTCACAGAAACATCCAGAATAATGTTAAACAAAGTAGCTGGACCAGCAATTTTACAAATAAAATTAAATCACTCTATGTGCAATTCCCAGTGCCAAAACAATAAAATCAATAACAATCAATAATAAAATAAATAAAAAACAATAAAATAACAATAACAGAGACAATTTCATGAAAAAGGAGTAGGGGATGGGTGAGAGGAAGCACATCAGATTACACAATTCAAGAAAATCTGTCTGGTGGCTGGGGATTTAGCTCAGGGACATAAGCACCTGCCTTGCAAAGCAGGCAGTTGTGAGTTCGATCCCCGGTATGGATAAAAAGGAAAAAGGCAAAAAAAAAAATCTGTCTGAAGAGGCTTCTGTGAGCAGTGGTTTGAATTATGAGGCAGCCAGTCAGGGTCATTTGCAACTGTTTTCCCAGCTTCTTAGGAGGCTAAGGTAGGAGGATGGAAAAGTTGAGGTTAGACTGGCCAATTTATCAAGATCCTATCTCAAAATGAAAAGAAAAAAATAAAAACAAATTTAAAACATTGATGATATAGCTTAGTGGTGGAGTATTTGCCTAATACATGTGAGGTCCTGGATTTACTCTCCAGTACCACCACAAAAAATAATTTATAGATAAAGTAGAAGCCAAAAGTAAAAATGGTTCAATGAAGCATTTGCTTGTATGTGCAAGACACTGAAATCAATCCCTGGCAGTGTAAAAAAATAATTTAAAAAATTTTCTCAACTGCATGGATCAACAGATATGCAGATATAAAATATAAAAGATCTAATACTGTGGTTAGGTCTGTAAGTGAAATAGAATGAATTCTTTTGTTTTCCCTCAGTGCTTGCTCATTTGATGTTAAAGAAATTATACAGGTATAGCACTGGACCCAATCTCGTTTGTAGCACTTGAAATTCCTTCATTTCTGCAGCAGATCTGGGCTCTTTGTAGGGCTGAAGAATTATTAATGAAAGTGTTTGCAAAATGGTGATAACTAGCTTTCAAAGCCTCTAGAAACCTGGAGGGGTGGCAACTGCCTGTAATCCCAACACTCTGGGGGGCTGAGGCAGGAGGATTAGAAGTTAGAATCCAGCCCAGGCAAACTAAAGACATACAGACGCCATCTCCAAAGTAGAAAAGAGGAGGTAGTGGTGGTATAGCTCCTTACAAAGGCGGTGGCTTCAATCTGTAGTATGGGGAAAAAAATTTCTGGTCTTCACACCAGTGTCAAAATCCCTCTGGCATCATACAAACGTTTCTCTGTGAATCGTTACAATAAAGCATGGATAGTTTATGACTTCTGGGATTAGTTAAAAAAAAACTGAAGTTTCATTCTCATTGTCTCCATTCCTCTCCTCTGAGGAATAGAAACTGGGCCCTCATCGTAATGACCCCACGAGGAGGAACTGAGGCCGGCCAGTAATAAGGAAGAGACCCTGTAGATCTTCATCCTTATGCACCCTAAATGTGGCTTGTAACCCTGAGAAACCACAAGACTGATACTAAACCACCAAGTCACAATGCTGATTCTTAGACCTCAGAAACTAAAGAAAAATGTTTGAGGGTAATTTATTACACAGCTATAATACATATGCTAAAGAGATCTCAACCATCCAGTGAGGGTGAGCAATGTCCTAACCATCGGGGAGTGAGAAATGTTAGTTTATACAGCTAGTAAGCAAGCCTTGAGGTGTTATCAGCATTAGGTCACTCACTCATTAAGGTCTCGGCAACATCATGACCCTCTCAGATGCCAAGGGATTGCTCAGGCGAGCACATCTAGTTTTGCTTTCTTCCTTACATCCCTAAAGGTGAGTAACTCAAAACAAACCTAGTTATTGGTATTTCTTAGATCAACTGACATAGTTTCAGTGATGATTTCTCGTGGTTACTGCCAGTAAGAGTAGGCGGCCCCCAATTTAACCTCTGGACTTAGCCTTTGGGTTTTGAAGCCTCAGTCTCAGTGCAGCTAGGATTATTAAGGACTTTTTAAAGTGTGTGTGCGCATGTGTTTTGTAGGTCCTGGATATTAAATCCTCAAGGGTATTACATTTCCAGTTCCTTTGATTTTATATTTTGAGACAGGGTCTCACTAAGTTTCCCAAACTGGGGTCAAACTTTTGATCCTCCTGTTTCAGCCTTCTGAGCACTTAGACTTACAGACATGTGCTGCCAAGCCCAGTTTAAAGTGTTTTTCTACTTTTAAGTATTTTATAATTTGAATATCTTAAATCTCAACCATCAGATTAAGTTTTTTGGCAAAGATTTAGCAGTTTTGGGGCTGGGATTTAGCTCAGCGGCATAAACACCTGCCTTGCAAGCAGGCGATCGTGAGTTCGATACCTGGTACCGGTAAAAATGATAAAGACAAATAAAAAAAAAAGATTTAGCAGTTTTACTAAAAACAACCATTAGGAATCTGAGTTTGAGATCAAATTGGGCTAAATAATGAGTTCAAGGCAAGCCTGGACTACATAGCAAGAGTATCTCAAAAAGCTTTTTGAAATTTAAAATTAAATGAAAATAAAAAGAGTATAAAAACCTCAACATTTTACAAAATACACTGTAAATATTCTTCCTGGAAATACTGAGAGACAAATTTGAAAATTTGTTTAATATTATTCAGTAGCTCTCGTTTTTTTGTTTTTTTGTTTTTTTTTTTTTTTTTAATATGAGTTACAGATTGTAGTTCTAGGTCAGTTTCAGGTAACTTTTTTTTTAGTTTCCTGGTACTAAACAATGAATACTGCACCATTTCAATTATTTTTTTCTTTTGGGATTTGCTGAGAATGTTGTACTTTTATGTTCATATTCTCATAATCTTCAAATGTTCACCTATTAAAGGTGGACTTTAATTCTATAATTATTCCAGTATCATCTGTTACAGTGGGTTCTTGAGCAATCCCATGTTTAGTCTCTTTGAAATTAGTTTTTATCATATAAAGAATATGTATATATATATATTTTCCCCCTGGCCATACTCTCACCAAAAACCCCACTGTGAATAAAGAAAAGTTCTCTTCCCATGACATCCATAAATCTTTATGCCTCCTTCCTTCCCCAACTCACTGTCAGTGATGTCTATTACTGTCAGTTAATGTCTATTACTCTAGTTGTTGCTATTAAATTGTACACATCGATTCGTTTTCTATCCATGTAAATAGGTATGTACCACAATAAAAGTTTTGAGGGGGTTCTTCTGTGTATAAGAATTACCAACTACATATTTTTCTGCAACTTGATGTTTCCTCTCCAGTCTTTACATGTCGGGGAGCTTTCTATGTTACTGTAACACAATTTTACTAACAATATGTTTCATAGTACATTTAACCATCTCCTCAGCTGAATGAGATTCAGGTCCCTTCAGATGTGAACTCTAAAAATAACACCTTTACTCGATATAATGTTTACAGGGAATCTTCTCATTACTAGCTGAAATTTTAAATATGTTATTTACCCTGTGCCTCGGTCTTTCCTTTGGAAAGGACATGTTGATGACTCAACCCACAGGACTGGGATGACATTGAATAAACTTGACGCATTTGTGACAGTAAACTATCCTCGAATACCATTATTTTCTTTGGTTAGCCTTCAGTCTTGGCTTCTAGGAGACTTGATTCTAGCTTACTTACACCCTTCATCAATGCAGAATTAGGGGAGAGAACCGTCTTTCCTTGAAGGGTTTCAGCTTTAAGCCTAACTAAGGTAAGCAGTACACACATCTCCAACACCCTTCCTTATGTACGCAGGGGCTCCCGCTATCTAGCACTGACCGTGCTCTTTCATCATCACTCGGGTGGAGCCCTAGGCAGGGAACTGATGCTGGCAAAGCAACCAAAGCCCACACTTCGTCCAGCTTTGCGCTTAAGGGTGTGCAACCTCCCATTCCCTTTAAACACCGGCCTCGCCCCTTCCGCAAGTTTGCTAGTGTCTCATTGGACAGCCGAAGCCTTCGCAATTGACCCGGAAGTGACTGTAAGGCGGGCGGAAGTTCACCACTGACCGGGTGCGCCCGACCGTCAGTGGGCGGGGCCAGGAAGGACTTAACCTCAGCAGGACTGGCGGGATACTCCAGCGCGCGGGTTTTGGGATGTAGTCCTGACGTGGGAGCGCGCCTGGTTGGAGGGCGAGGGCTGTAGTGGGGTCTGGTGCTTGAGTTGCCCCGGAGAATCCCCGCATCGTCCCCCCCCCCCCACCGTGCCCCTCTGGACTACATTATATAGAAAGTCTAAAGTTGTTTTGATCCCGAGGCCTAGGCTCGCTTACTCTTATCCGAAGTAACAGCTGGTGTCCTGCCTTAAAATTTGTCACACACGCACCCCACATATGTGTATGTATAAATATATGTATTTATGCAAATAACATACAGTACGTAAAATAGCGTGACAATAAAAATAGTTTCCAAATGTGAACTTCTTTAGAAAACATATATATGTACATATGCATAAATATATACTACATATACAGACACTTTTCATTTAGCAATTGAACTTTGTTCCAACGAATTGGTCGCTGAATGAGGAATTATATATAGTTATGTACGTAGCAATATTCAGAGCAAAGAAATGGTCAAAGGAAACTCCAACCTTATGACTTTTATTTGCATATCTCTACACAGTACTGTACTGTATAACAACATTACAGTACAGTACAGTACAGTACAATCAGCAAACGTTTCTGTATAAACAAGGAATACTCTACCAAAGAAGACATTGAGGCTCTATAAAGAAGATGTACAAATATATATGGATGATAAGTCTGAACAGTCATTTAACAGGTAGGTCATTAAATGAGGAATGCCTGTATATATGTAAATATATACTTAGGCATATACCTGCATTTGTACCATAAATTTTATACATTCATCAACCTAAATGCAGACTTAAGACAATAATATATATGCATACCCCACAGAAAAGACATGTAGTTTGAGGTGTTTATTGTAAGACTTTATGTTATTGGACAAATTGTTCGGTAACTCGCTTTTCACTACACCAGCTCTACATATAAGGGCACATACATTCCTCTTTATTGTTTTCTACTTGTTTCATGGTATGCCTCAGTCCTTCTATTCAGAGCTGTCGGAGGCACAGTTGAAATCAATAGGAAATATTTTGGAGTTACCAGCAAGCATGGATTTATATCAATACCTAACATAGTTAACTTATCACTTGCTTCTTTTTTTAACTGTATAATGAAATTATTAATTGTACCTATCTGGCAAGCTGATGAGCAGGCCTCAGTGAATAAAAGTATGTGGAGCACATAGAATTATTAGGTCTTTTGAGCCTTTTCCAGAATTTTTAGTCATTCTTAGTATTTTCTAATACATTCTAGTAATTGTAAATTTGTCACAAAGATTCTGTCAGACACTAAAGGACACCATTCAAATCAAGGAAACTTTGAGCCTGGAGGAATGTCTCCCTTTGGCTTTCCCTCATTTTTCCTGCCTTACATTGCACTATTTTTCCAGGCTAACTTAATCCATAGGCATTCCATTACATGCATCCCCATCACCACCACTTCCATTATATCTCATCTTCCTTAGGTCAATGCCTTTTTTCACCAGATTGCTCCAGGACTGTGTACCTATTTCTCTTCTTGGCATACACACTAACTCAGCAAAAGATTTTCCAGTTCCACATGTGAATGAGTTTCCTGCTCAGGTAAGCACTTACAACATTTTTAATATGCCTGGGCTCAGTGCTTTTAATAATTCTTGACATAAATATGTAAGGACATATTTGTAAAAAAAGAAACTTTGTCTTATTCAGTACTTCCCTAAACCCAGTAGCTCCATCAGGAGGAAACATACCACATCTTCTGTGCAGGAATTCCAGAAAAAAAACCACTAAAATATGTTGGTGAATATAATTAGTGAGTTAACATATGTAATTAACATGGATTATGTGAAAGAGAAGATATATAATAATACCAAATAACAGGTATTTATATGTTCTTTTATTAACTTCAATGCATTTATGACTTTATTGCTATATATACAACTTTTTCTAGGACACTTCATTTGACCTTGGACACCAATTAATAAACTTGAGATCAAAGAAAGCATCCTGCTAGTAGTCTACTTACATGACCACCAAATTATCTTAAACTCAAAAACTTTTTTTGTTTTAGAGAGCTCTGGATTTTCTCCAGAAAATCAACTCAAGGTAAACTAGATACAAAGTTGTTCTGTCTTTTTTTGTTTGTTTGTTTCCTTAAGTCAATGCCCTCCTTCATCAGATTGCTCCAGGACTGTGTACCTATTTCTCTTTTTGGCATACACACTAACTCAGCAAAAGGTTTTCCAGTTCCACATGTAAATGAGTTTCCTGCTCAGGTAAGCACTGACAACATTTTATTTGTTTTTATGAATGCTCTTAAATCTGCCTGGAAAATCCTTCCATTCGTAACTGTCTGAGAATCTTGTGCCTTGACACAAATTGTGAGATTGTGAACAATCTCACATGTCTGACCTGTAAATGGAAATGCTAACAGCATCTACTCCATAGTTCTGTTGTAAATTGTAAATGGCATGTCTGAAACATTCACGAGACGTACCTGGAACACAGTCATCTCTCAAGTGTCAGCTGGCATAAATTCCTTTCCTAATGATAAATCCCTCTTCATCTTTGGTTCTAGGAAGTTGATACCTGCTACTGACCATCATCCCTAGGATGAGAGGATCTCTGATTTTGGTGGGCAGGGCCCCTCAGTGGCCTGCACCCCTTGAATCTTCCTATTTAGGGCGATTGTTCTAGAAATGCAGTTTACATCACCAACTCCTTAAGGTGAGTGGGACACTTGGCTTACCTTCTCTCTTGTTTTCTCACGACCTCAGTTGATGACACGTACAGTGTAGATGTTAAAGATAGGATGAAGAAATATTTGCAGGCTCAGGAGGGGACAAGAATGAGACTTGGGAGGAAGATATTTAGTAATTTCTGGATTTCAGAAGGTTGCCCATGCCAGGTAGAACCAAGGGGAAGCATCTGGGGTCGGTCATATGGCAGAAGAGGAGAATGAATGGAGAGCCTGAGCCAGAGCCTTTTTTGGGATTTCTGAAGGAATTGCAAGCCACAGCAGAGTAGATAGCTTAGAACTGCCAAATTTAAATGAATCCATAGGGCTTTGGTTGCTGGGGAGGTCTCTAGTTGCCTGGCACTTACCCCTGTTGGTTTAGAGCAGGGAAATATTATCTAGTGGGTAATATTTACTGGGAGTATGGTCTCAGGATGGGTTAGTTTTTATGGAAAGGCATGCTTTTGTTGGAGGGCACTCTTCACTGTGTAGAAGAATGAACTGTCTTAGGAGGAGGAGCATTCCTTGGTCTTAAGCTGCATGAGATATCCTAGCATCATAAAATACTGATAGTAAAAAGCCTAATGTATGCAGATTCTATTCCTTCTCCCCAGAAGAGACTGTTGGCCGAGTCACTACTTCAAGTTGCTTTCTTGTACTAACCCCTCAAGGCTCTAATGGCACGTGATTTATGGCAGGGGTACCTCACTACTTCCCTAGATCAGTGGGTGGCCATAAGTAAGCAGTGAATCTGGGTGGCTGAAATAAACCATCACATATCTCTGGAGAATGAAAGACTAAGGTCAAGGTGAGACAGGGCTGACCCCTCAGCCCTGGAGGACTGTGAGGGAAAACCTTCTCCTTGCCTCTCTAGTTTCTAATGTTAGTTGACAAGCTTTAGTGTGCGTTGGTGATTAGGCATATCATCTTGACCTCTGCTTTCATCTTCATATGACATTTTCCTTCTGTAGGTGTCTGCATCCAAATTTCCCTTTCCAATGGAGGATGCCACTCATTGTATTAGAATCACCTTAAAGAGTTCATTTTAACTTTGTTACCTCTGTTAAGTGCTTGCTAAATTGCCTAATCTGGACTGAAATGTTCCAGAAATGACTTATCACATGCAACTGAACTTGATGAACTGTTAATTACTCATCAGAATCCATGAAGGCCAGCAAGCAGTGGATGAGATAATTAAAGTGCTGAAAGAAATGTACAATAAGGTGCTGAAAGAGGGCCTGGTGGTCTCTGCATTAGAGCATGTAAAAGGCCTTGTCTTAAATCCCAAGGAAGAAGAAGAAGAAGGTGGAAAAGAAGAAGAAGTCAAGGAAGGGGAGGAGAAAGAAGAGGGGCTAAAGGAGAGGAAAGAGAAGAGGATAGAGGAAAAAGTAGAAGGAGAATGAAGAAGACATAAAAAAATCCTAAGAGATTTGTCTGTAATATACCTACTCTGGGGGGCTGGGGATTTAGCTCAGCAGCATAAGCACCTGCCTTGCAAGCATTGGTTGTGAGTTCGATCCCTGGTACAGATAAAAAGATAAAAAAAAAACAACTACCTACCCTATGGAAAAGCTAAAGGGGTTAAGTTGGTAGCCCATGCCTATAATCCCAGTGCTCTAGTAGGTTGAGGCATGAGAGTCATAAGTTTGAGCTCAGTCTGGGCAACTCAGTGATTTAGTGTGACCTCATTTTAAAACTATAATAAAAAGAATAACTTGGGATTTTGCTCAGTGGGAAGGCCCTGCATTCAACTCATAAATAGTCTATGATTTGTAATGCTAAAAGGTTCACTTACTTGTAGTCCCCAGCTCCTCTACCCCTGCACTGTCATGTTGTTTCTCCTCCCTCTTCCTCCAAGGGTGTCACTAATTCCTTACCTGTTTTCCATAAGCAGCATGAAAGCTCACTGAGAGTAGGTGCTATTTGACACAAACACCGATGTTGCCTCCTTGACATTCAGAGTCAGTGCTAGGTTAATGTAAGTAGAAGGATTTCAAGAGAATGGACTTATAGATAACTACATGTGGGATGTATTAACGGATAGTTTTATTGCCCATGTTGCATTTAACAGTGTCACAAAAACCCTTTTAAGAATAACTGCATTTTATTTATGAACTCATTTTAATCTTTATGTATAAAGCATTTTATTAAGTTTCAGAAATGATCTCTTTGGGATCAATTACAGTGTACTTTAAATCTTGTGTGTGTGTGTGTGTGTGTGTGTGTGTGTGTGTGTGTGGTACTGGGGATCAGACCCATGACTGCGCGCTCTCCAGGCAGGCACTTGTGTCACTGAGATGAATCCCCGGCCCGTGTACCTTAAATCTTTAGAAATAAAGACTCCCTCCAGCACTCTAAAATCTAAGATACTAGAAGTTGATTGATGGAGGACGGGACTAAACACACTTGAATTATTTATTTATTTATTTATTTATTTATTATTTTACTGCTGTTTTGAGACAAGGACCTCACTAAGTTACCAGGCTGGGCTCCAACTCTCCATATTCTTCTCTCAGTCACCTTAGTTGCTGTAATTAAAAGTATGTGCCACTATGTCTGACACAGAAGACTGCTTTATCAGTAAGTTTTTCTTTATATTTGTATTTGTATTTTTGAAATACAGGGTACAAACAAATGGTCCTGCATGCTAAGGAGGTGTTTTACCATTGAACTATAAACCCAACACAGGGTATCTCTTTAAGACACTTGGGCAAGAGTTTTCGGTCATGTACATTTTTCAAGTTTTTTTTTTTTTTTGTCTTTTTCATTTTTATCGGTACCAGGGATCGAACTCATGACTGCCTGCTTGCAAGGCAGCCGCTTATGCCGCTGAGCTAAATCCCCAGCCCCCATTTTTCAAGTTTTTAAATTTACTAGTATTTCAATAAAACTATGATTAAGAGTATTTTCATAATTAGATATTGCTAGTATACAGATTTTAGATAAAGTTATTTAGTTATTTGGATTCTGTGGATTAAAATTGGGAATTCTAATACAGAGTTCATCTTGACTTTTTTATCTTATTTATTTTATATTTTGAGACAGAGTTCTTCTAGGTTGCCTAGGTTGACCATGAACCTGTAATCATCCAGCAGCTAGAAATACAGCCATGTATCATTTTGACTCCAAAGGCCATTAATATTAATGTTAACTTCATTCAAACACAGCTTTCTAAAAATATTGTTTAATCAAATATCTAAGCCAGCAATTAACATAAAAATAACAATCACATAGGCAAGGCTTTGAGTGTGATCCCAACCTAAATCAGTCAATCGATTGATCAAACATAACCACAGAGAGATAATAAATAAAAAGACAGTAGCAGAGAGAAGGCTGAGATGAAGCACATCAGACTTCATGACCGTAGTAAAAGTCCCTGAGGAAGCTTCTGTGGAGCTGTCACTTGAATTATGAATTGGCCAGATGAGGTCATCTACACCTGTACCCGGCTACAGAGAGGCAAGAGGAAGGAAAATTTCTACAACTTCAAAATACTCTTTTCTCAAAATGCGAAATATATAGGGTATAATCTGTGGCAGATCACTTGCCTAGCATATGAGAAGTTCTGGATTCATTCTCCATTAACATAGACAATTTAAAAATTAAAAGATACAAAATGAAAAGATCAGAAATTTCTTCATTAGATTGTATGAGAACCAATTTCAATCTTCAACACTGTCAAAAACCACCTTCAAAAGAAAAAAAAACCCACTTTCTTTCTTTCTTTCTTTCTTTTTTTTTTTTTTTTTTTGTCTTTTTTCCTTTTTATTGGTACCGGGGATCGAACTCACGACCGCCTGCTTGCAAGGCAGGTACTTATGCCGCTGAGTTAAATCCCCAGCCCCAAAAAAACCCACTTTCCACCCTGCATCGTTGCATTGTTTTCTTCACCTTGTCTTCCTTAATGAGTGTCACTAATTGTTTGCCTGGACTCCAAAATCACGTTGAAAGCTCTTTGAGGACAGGCACTTGGGGCAGAAATACTCTTTTTTTGTGTGTGTCTCTGATGTGTAGAGGCAAACCTAGGTGAATGAAAGTGAAAGTATTTGAATAGAAATAAATTATATATAACTGACTGTTGGGTTGAATCATCTTTAAAGATCAGAGTCTGGGACATCATCACCTCTCAAGTGTTAGCTGGCATAACCATCCTTTCCTAATGATAGTCCTTCAGTTTTGCTCCTAGGAAGCTGATTTCTGCCAGTGCCACTGACCAACATCCATCTCCAGGTCAGAGGGTCTCTGACTGTTTGGGCAAGGCCCTTCTTGAATGCCTCTGTTTGTGGAGGTTCTCATAAGGATGCATGTTTTGTCATCAACTGTTTAAGGTAAGACCCTTGGCTTTTCTTCTGTCTTGTTTTTGCACTGCCGAAGTCCTTGAAACCTGCAGTGTTCTACCAGGGCAGATGTTGGAGATGGGACGAGAAAGAGTTTGCAGATCCAGAAGAGTACAAGTACTAAACTTGGAAGGAAGACATTTATCTACATCCAGGTCTTAGTATAGAGGTTGCCCATGCCTTTCAGGGGATCGAAAAGCATCTAGGTTGGGTAGAAGATCTGAATGAGGAAAGAAGCCGAGACAGAGCCTTTGCTGAAGGCACAGCGAGCCAGAGCTTGTTTGAAAATTGTAATAATTCCAATGAAACTTGTTTGTTGGGAAGGTCACTACATGATGACACATGGCCCCAGATGATTTATGGCATATTAGGGAAATATCTTGTATGAGAGAGTTTGCTGAGGAAGGTGGTGGACATATAGTTTTAGGAAATGTAGTTTTCTATAAGAAGCACAATGCCTCTGGTGGGATTTCTCATATTTGGAAGATTCAGCTGCTTTGGGAAGGAAGTATATCCCAGGACCAAGAGTCTTTGAGGCATTCAAACTTCATAAAATACAGAAAGTAAATTTTTTAAAATGTTAATTGCTGGCTCAGATACTTGTTTTCCCCTCCTTGTCTTCCTTAATGAGTATCACTAATTGTTTGCTTGGATTCAGAAAGTGGGTTGAAAGCTCCCTGAGGACACGAATTTTTGGGCAGAAACACTCTTTGTTGTCTCTCTGATATGTAGAGACAGCCCTAAGTGAATCAAAATGAAAGTGTTTGATGAGAAATAAATTACATGTAACTGACTGTTCAGTTGGGTCATCCTTACAGATCAGAATATCATTCCCAGACCAACCATAGTTCCTGCCTGAAGGCAGCACAACCGTCTCTCACCAGCACTCCCAATTCTCAGCTATTGAGATGAGCTGAAACAACATTCTCCTTCACCTTTCTAAGTAGCTGGGGACCCCTGTTACTTTTAACTTAACTCTGCTCCTTCACCATAACTTAGGGCTGAGCCCATTTGGCTGAAAAATTCTGCCATATATCCACAGCCTTTTGATGAACTTTTGTTTGATACTAATTATTCAATTGTGAGCAGTGTAATTTGCAGGTATCCTATAAAATAGAAATACTAGTGGCACGTACCCCATAGTCCTATGGGGAATATAAATCACATGTTTAAAATGTTAAGGAGAGATGTATGTTAAGGAGGGACATAGTCATGTCTCAAATGTGAGTTGGAATAAATATTCTTTCCCTAAAGACAGTCTCTATTTTGTCCTAGGAGGCTGATTCCTGCCAATACCACTGACCAACATTCATCCCTAGGTCAGAGGTTCTCTGATTCTGGTGGGTAGGGCCCCTCAGAGCCTTCATCTCTTGAATCTCCATTTGTGGAGATCTTTCTGAGGGCACAGTTTTGTCATCAACTCCTTAAGATGAGTGAGACACAATCTGAGTGTGCAGTTTTTGTCATCAATTCCTTAAAGTGAGTGAGATGCTTGGCTTACCTTCTCCCATTTTCTCACAGCCCCAGTCCATGAAACCTGCAGTTTCCTAACAGTGTAACTGTTATAGATACAAAGAGAAAGAGTCTGCAGATAGAGGAAGGGACAGGAATGAGGAATGAGGGAAGGAAGACATGTATCTACCTACAGTTATCAGAGGAAGTTTGCCCATGTTTGGTAGAACTAAAAGGAAGCATCTGATGGGACACATGGCAGCAGATGAGGATGAAGGAAAGGCTGAGCCAGAGCTGCTATTGGGCTTTCTGAAGGGACAGCAAGCCAAAGCAGTGTTGGCAGTTAGAAATGGCAAAGGGGGATACTTTCACTGTGCTGGGGTTGGGGAGGTTGATAGATGGTAGCAGTAGAGGTTTAGAGAGGGGAAATATTAGGGAAATACCTTATGTCAGGAGTTAGGTAAGGACGGTAGAGACTCAGAAAGTAGGAGAATAAACTCAGGCAATGTTGGTTTGTATAGGAAAAAAAATGACTCTGGTGGGATTTTTCTTGCTTGGAAGAAATGGCTGGCTCTCCCAGTGTTTCCTAGGCCAGTGAAATCTCAGTGAGACTTTAAAAGTAAAAAGCATTCACTCACCCTTCACCCCAGGACCTTTTCATTGTTTCTCTCATCTTCTTTGAGGATAGCACTGATTTCCTAGCTGAATTTCATAGATAGCTTAAAGCTCACTGAGGGCAGGGACTCTTTAGCAGAAACACATTTGTTATCTTCCCGATGGGGCAGAGACATCCCTAAGTGAATGAAAGGGAAAGTGTTTTAAAAACACATTAGTCATAGATGATTAAAGGTAATCTTTATAGATTAGAGTAATAGCCCTTGAACCAACATTACTTGCCTTAAGGCAGCAGAACCAACTTTATCTTGTTGACAACTCTCCATTTCTTGTCTCCTGAGGTGAGATGGGCCTACATCCTAGACACCCTCCCAAAGTACCCTGGGGTTCCTGCCACCTAGTCCTGCACCCTGATCTTTCACCTTTACTCAGGGCAAATCTCATTTGCCTAGGAAATCCTTCCATTTATCCAAAACCCACTGAGGAACATGTGCTTTAAAGATACTAATTATTGGATTCTGAGCAATGCCATTTACATCTGCCTTGTAAAAATGGAAATAGTTTTGGAATCTATTGCATAATTCTGGGCACAGTAGTAAGCAGCATGTTTGAAACATTGAGGAAAAATGTCAGCTCATAGTCATCTATCAAGTATTAGCTGGCATAAATGTCTTTTCCTAATGACAGTCCTTCATTTTAGTTCCTATATTTCTGCCAGTACCACTGACCAACATCCAACCCTAAGTCAGAAGGTCTTTGACCCTGCTGAGCAGAGTTCCTCAGGGCCTTCACCCTTTGAATCTCCTTCTGAGGGTGCAGTTTTTGTCATAAACTCCTTCAGGCGAGTGAGACAGTTGGGTTTTCTTCTCTCCTATTTTCTCTCAGTCCCAGTCCATGACACCTGCAGTGTCCTACCAGGGCAGAAGGTGGAGATAAGATGAAAAAGACTTTGCAGGCCTAGGAGGGCGCAGGAATGAGGCTTGGAAGGAACACATTAATGTACTTCCAGGTCTCAGATAGGAAATAGTCCATGCCAAGGAGATCAAGGCACAAGTATAAGTCAAAGGGGAAGAACCTAGGTTAATGGAAATGAAAGTGTTGCAAAAGAAATAAATTATAGACTGCTAACGGTCATTACAGAGCAGAGTATCCTCCTCTATCCAAACTGTATTTTCATATATGAAGGCAGCAGAACCAACAGTCTCTTGTTGACTACTTCCTATTTCTCAGCTAGTGAGGTTAGCTGGACCCATGTTCTCCTCCTTCTTCCCAAAGCACCTGGGGTTCTTGCAACATAGAACTGCATGCATCCTGATCCTTTACCATAAGTCAGGACCAAGCCTACTTGGCTAGAAAACCCTTCCATTCATCCACAATGTTTTGATTGTTTGATTGTGGGTGATGTACGTTACCTCTATTCTGTAAAATGGCATTCATAGTTCTCCCTTCCAATACTCAGTTCCGACCATAATACTGTCCTCTCCCTGCTCTGCTTTTTGCTCCCATCTCTGCACCTATGATTAAAATTATCTTCATTGTTATTTATAATTAGATAATTGTAGTATGTGAATATTTATGTTTATTATTGCATTGAACTACATCCCCAGTTTTATATATATATATATATATATATATATTTGATATAGCTATAGATACAGATATAGATCAAATATATATAGAAGTAGATAGATATTTCTTTCTTTGTTTTTCTTTTTTGGTGTCTTCTTAAGTTACTAAGTTGCCCAGAGTAGGCTCAAGGTTTTGATCCTAATGCCGTAGCCTCTTTTGATTTTTTATTGCAGTAATACATATAGGGTTTGACATCCTAAACATTTTTAAATGCACAGTTCAGTGGTATTAAATATTTACATTAAATTAAGTTTATACTTTCCTGTGAACAACCTTTTTATGAATATAAATAAGATTTAAAATTTAGTTCCTCAGGTTAGCCAGCTGTATGTGAAGTGCTCATCTTCTGTTTTTAATAAATAGAAGTATAACATGAAAATAAAGATAATTTTGTCTCCTTTCAGGTAGAATGTCTTGGTGTGATGGTGACGTGTCAGTGGGCAAACTTCCAGCATTATTTTTATTCATTAAGACAGCACACATACATTAGGAAGTGATATTTTTCCTTATAAATTCAGCCAGACAGTGGGACTGACATCTATTTTTCCTTTTTCCTTTAAAACCCTAAATGTACTGAATCAAATGAGCTGCCAAACCTTGTCCTTGTTACCACTTGAATTATCCATCTTCATTTCTGTACATCTCATAAAATCCAAGCACAATGGAATTCTGAGGAGAAAAACTTTGCTTCCAGTTGGCACTGGGTCCTGAAATGCTGGCAGCCTTTATTTGCCTGGGGAAAAAAGCCTACTTAATCCTCAAGGCCCCATTTCCAGTGTCACCGCATTTACAAACCTTTTCCTGAGCTCCATTCACTCAGGTGCAGTCCACCCAGTGGCCCCTGCTATTACTGTCCTCATTTGAAGCATGGTGACTCTGTGGATAACCAAGCAGGCACAGCTCTGAACTCCCAACAAAATAGTCTGGAAAGTAGGTACAGCACTTCCGAAGCGAGGCCTATTCTGGATTCCAAATTAATATTTCTGG
This sequence comes from Cavia porcellus, assembly GCF_034190915.1. Taxonomy (NCBI): domain Eukaryota; kingdom Metazoa; phylum Chordata; class Mammalia; order Rodentia; family Caviidae; genus Cavia; species Cavia porcellus. The sequence goes on along the minus strand of NW_026947506.1, from coordinate 36,247,796 downwards.
AATCCATAAAGGGACGGATTGGGGTCTGTCACCCCAAAACAGTATTTGGGGCAGATACTGTACAGCTTCAGGCTGTCTTCAGGAGAGAACCAGCTCCTCAGAAGATAACTCTAACCTGTCTTGAAAACTTTCAGGCTTTCATGTCTTCTGTCGGTTTTGGGGACATGGATGAGTTAATTAGCCTTTCATTTCCTGGAAGTCTACAGCAAGACTTGAAGGACTCAATAATAAAAACAAGAGCCAGGATACACACCTAGTCTGTTTAACAACAGCAGCCTCCAAAGACTGTCTTCCCACGTGGTCTGCAGGGACAAGTCTATTGATAGTGTCAGCTGCACCCTGTTATATGGTGAAAGGAAGGTGCTTTTCTCTGCCTCTGCCTTGTCTCCCTTCCTTATTCTTTTCTTCCTTTTCCCCTCCTTACCTCCCTTTTTTTGCCTTTTTGTGGTAAAATTTGACAGGGTTTTCTTTGTTATTAGTCTATGTTTTGGCACTTCTATTATTTCTTCTTTGTACGTAGTGATTATGAGTAAAATCCACAGGAGGTAAAGAGCCTGGTTCAAGGGTCAGCTAAGAGATTCTAAATACCACTGTATTCTGTTATGATTATAGGACATAAAGGGATGGAATGGGTAGTGGTCGAATTAAGCTAGCCCTTGGTTAAGTCTGCATCAATTCACGTCATCCTCCTTGATGCATCCAGTGTTTGCAGTGGTCACACTGATAATTAAATGGGGCAGTGGTGGAGATTCCCAGCCTTGCATCCTGGACAACTCTGAGGGTGGTACTCTTCACTGCCCTTCTCCTGGGTGTTACTCTCTTTGACAGAGAGTGCTGTTCAGGGGATTCCACTTCCTTTCCCTACTTGAATATCTCTTAGTCTCTGAGTCAAGGAACCAATGTATGCTTTTTTGAAATTCTTAAGTATGACTATTTGAATGGTGCATTTGGGAACCAGACAGTGACCCAGTAGACTCAATGCATCACTTGACCGCTAGCAATAAAGTAGCCTGCGAGTGTTTATGGTCTCCATGTGTCTGCATTAACATGGACTCTGTAACCAATATCCTAGAGATACCAGAGGACTCTCCCTTTCCTAGTTTATGCTTATTGAGTAAATTAAATGGCCAGAGATCTTTGGAGACAAATTCAGAGAATCACTGCAGTGCATAGCTCTGACTTCTCCTTTCCTGAATGGGTGTTTTGGACCTGAGAACTGACTCAGTTCAGGAAACTTGGCAGGTGATTGTTTCTTTCCACTTGAACAGCTGATCTTTGTTTACAGTACATCCAGATTTTATATAGAAAGATATATTCTTCAACTACCTCTGTATCGTGACTATGCTGACTGCCTGTCTACTTTCCCCATGTCCTGTTAGCCATCCCTGTGGATCCCTCAAAGTCAGGCACTGCTGTCACTGGTGCCCATAGCAGCAAGCACATGCACTTTGCTTCTGCTGAGTAAGTGCTACCACCTGGTTCCTGTCACTCCAGGACCCTATCATCCTCTATGCTACAGGACAGCCCAGTTCTGCAGTGGCGCCCTCTATTCTCAGCCCTCACTTGCAGATGACAGCCACATCCATGTGTCACTGTTTATCAAAAAGCTGGTGCTGGCTTCACTCCACTCCCCAGCCTCATCCTGTGGTCACGGTAAAGTGTCTCCCAGGCCTTGTCATGGAATATAGTCAGCGGATAGCACTCATTTTAGCACATCCTCTTCCCTGAACCCATCGCTGCCTTCTGCCACTATCTAACAACAAAGTCATGGTTTCTCAGCTTCATAGAACAGGTATGCCACGCGCTACAGTGCATCAGAACCAGGACCCCTGACAAAAGTGTTATATCTATAATATGGGACAATGCTCCTATTTTGACCAACTGTCTCTTATCTACTCCCATCCCTGCCGCGGGCTTCTAGCCTTCCAAGCCTAATTTCCAGTTCCTGCTGGTATATATGAACTTGATTCTATGGCTTTTTCAATTTATTGTTTTATTTCTTCCCCCCAGCAATGATATTTCCTGTTGAGTCATACTGGGACCTGATCTTAATGAATGATCTGGTAGCCAAGCACCATGTGGAGGCAGAGAGAATACACTGTCTTGTAGAGTATTTGCCTTATCTGAGGGATGTGCATACACTTTGGGGTGGTGGCCCTGTTCTTTAAGAAGGGAAAGTGGGGTGAAGTCTGATTTAAACTTCTCATAGTTAGCCTTATGTCTCTTCTTCCTTGTCAGAGCCTGGACTCTGATGTTGGAGGCTGTTGGTGGCTGAGAATTCAATCTTTCCTAAAGTTCTGCTCTTTTTATACTAAGTCCTGAGTGTACTCTTCAGGGCTGCCCATCCTCTGACTACAGAAGACAATGGAATGGGTAGTGTAGAAGGGTTTCTGGTTTTCACGCTTTGCCTTATACTAATGACTAATTGATTGAAGACTGTCATTTTCCCCCTTTTAAAACATCCAGGAATACCCAACTTCACATTTCTAATTATTAGTTCCTCCCACATCTTCAGACACCCGAGAGACTGAATAGGCCACATCCCTTTTTACCCACATCTGGTCATAGTTCCCCTCCAGTAGGAACATGGAATACAGAATTGTTAGTATCCTGTGTATTACTTATGTTTCTTATTCTCCTGAGGACCACTCCTGGTACCCACTGTATAAGCCAGGCTTCTTAGAAGTAGGGCTTGGGGCAGAATTAGGTGTTCATGATATTGTAAGAGCATTCTGGGGAGAAAGTATTAAGAGGTGAGGACAGAGGAGAGTTTAGCAAGAGTATCATCTCAATGGGAAGTTAGACTCCCTTTAGCTCAGTACAGGCCTCAAGAGAAAGGGTTTGCTGTGAGTTATTAGCAGCCACAACTCCCAGCAGGTATGAGAAGTTAGAGACATCAGCCAGCAGAAAGGATCTGAGTCTGGGGTTAACCAGCACCTAATGCAGACTCCGTGGTTTGTAGAGGTCCTTAGAAAAATGAATTCATCCATATTTGTCTTCTATTTGACTTCCTGGCAGGTAGGTGGTGGAGGGAATCCTCAGCAGACAGTCTTGTAAAGAGGCCGACTGATTTCTATGGGATACACAGCTTATAAGAACAGAGGCAAAGTGAAATTTTCTCAAAGTAAAATTTATTCTAGTCTGGAAGACAGCAGGTTTTTGGCACAGGTTTGCCAACTATCTCAACGAAAGATCCAGCTATTTATTTAAAGGCAGAGATTTCATATTCTTTTTAACTGCTCCATTCTTGTCAGTTTGCCCATAAGTGGCACTGAGAAAAGGAACTCTTCCATTTGCTTCGAGGTTATGGAGAAGGTAGAGTAGGGGGGGCACCATTTCCCCTCCAAGAGAGTAGGTAGATATTCCAAGGGATGATTAAAAAATTATTTTTCTTACCCAAGCTGTTCAGGCACCCTAATAAAGTTTGTTTAATTTTAAAGGGAATAAAACCAAACCAAACAGAATAAAGCTAATCAGCGTAGAACAATGCGAGTGATACAGTACTTCAAAACAAGATAATAGGAAATCAACAGTGGTTATCTTGTCTTTTGTGAAGGGGAAAAGTGGAGGGCCAACAGCAGGATAGCACGGTAGAGAGGAGCCAAGGCATGCCAGTTGATAAGGTTTTTAAGGGGATCTTGGAAGAGGCAATTTGTCAATAGACTTGTGAAATGTAAAATGAAATCAAACATCAAACTTCTAATGTGACTTCCAAAGGAAACATTTTGAAAGATCAGAAAGTTGAGACAAATATGAAGCATTTGGCTCCAGTTCTTTAAGCATTCGGATTTAATCGCTGAGAGTTGTTCGGAAAAGGGAAGGAGGTTTACTGAGTGCACTGCTGATTGTTGCCTTCTCAAAAATCTCTTAATGTTGAAAGGGCTGTGAAGGCAAAATTCCATAACTATTCTTTATGAAGAGAGTTGTGATGTTAATGCTGAAAGTGGTCAGTGAACTTTGGAGGATTAAATTTTACTCCTCCCCCTTTTGTTTCCTCAACATGCTTGTGCTCCAAATACGTAATTGATACTTTAAAACCATGCTATAGTGGAAGTAATGATTGGAGCGCTCAGAAAGAGCAGCGTGGAAGAGGAGGAATAGATAGGCTTTCTATCAGCATGTGTAGGAGTGGGCTGGTACTGAGGTTCTTAGGAAACCGTTTATGGCTGGAACACATTAAAAAAAAAAAAAAAGCAACTTGGGCCTGTCAACATAAGGTTAAGGAGTTCACACTCTTATTTTTTGGGCGCAGGAAGGCTCTGACCTGTGGTTCTGAAAGATCATGTTACCCAGAACATGAATGCAGAATCTGAGTATCAGGAAGGGAGAGGAGACTGTCAGAACAGGCTGGTAAGAGTAAAGATTAACTTGGGTAGGGTGTGGACCACATTCCCTGGTTTAGCCATGTGATGGATCATCTAGGGAAGGAAAAATGCAGACAGACAGGGAGACCACAGTCAGCATCATATGCTTAATCAAAGCAGGCAGGAGATGGAGACAGGAGTCGGAGGTATGGAGGGGAGATATGAACATGAATCAGTTCTGTTGGATCTTGTGGTCAACGACCAATTAGTAGTCTTAAGTATGACTAGTTCTGGGGTGAAAGAATCCGTCCACTTGCCCTCAAAGACTGCAGAAAGCTAGAATTAGGAGTGAACTCTTGGCGGGGTAAACAGGGGTCTGCGCCTTTCTGTAGTCACATTCAAGAGTCTCCCCTTCCTGGAATACTGCGTGCAGCCTGTCGAACAGCGGCCGGGTCCCGCAGACCACAAGGCCCTCGTCGCTCACCGCACTCGCGGAGGGCGAAGCACACGAGTGGGAAGACGTCTGCATCGAGCCTGTTGCTTTTCAGGGGCTGGGACTGCGACTCCGCGGCCTGAGAGCTCGAAACGAGGACTGCAGCCAAGGCCACCGCACAACTATTCCCTGAATCGCCGGGCGGAAGAGGCCCTGCCTTGCTCCTCCCCGCGCCGCCGCTCGCTCAGCCAATCAGTGCGCTTCTTCGGTCGGCGGCCGGCGCTCTGCTGACGCGCTCAACCAGACTTGCGCCCGCCGTCCTTCAGCGGCGGCCCCGCCCGCGCTCTCCGGGCCCGTTAGCTGCGCGCCTAACCTCTCTTAAGACCGCCCCTGGGCGGCGGCGGCGCGTGCAGACGCGGCCCTATCGCGCCCCCTGGCGGCCCGGCGGGGGCGCTACGGGCGCGGCGCTGACCCGGAGGCGGCGGCGGCGGTGCCCGGATGGAGGCACGTCATTGTCCCCCGCCGGGCGGCTGGGCTGTGTGCGGCGGCGGCGGCGGCCGAGGGGGATGGAGCGAGCGCCGAGCCGGGTTAGGTAAGCGCCCGCCTCCTTCCCGCCTGCCGCAGGCCGGCGTGCGGCTCGCCGCGCGCCCCGCTCGCCTCGGCCGCTGTCGGCCCGGCCGCCCTTCGGCCGGCGCAGCCCCTCGCCCGCCGCCCCCTCCGCAGTCGCGGGCCGCCCGGGACCCCGCCGCGCCGGGGAGAAGCTCGCTGCGGTGTGGACGGGCCAGGCCGCGAGAAGGGGGCGGCAGCCGCGGCGGTGGGCGGGCGCGGGGAGCGCGGGGGGCACGGGCAGGCCGGACCCCCGGTTGCCATAGACACGGCGCTCCCGCCCCCGCGGGCCCTATCCCGCCCCCTCGGCCGGCCAGTCGGCGGGATAGCGGGCTGCCCCGGAGCGGCCGGGCGGGCTCCCGGCTGCGGGCTGGGGTGGGCGTGTGCTGGCGCGGTCGCCCGCCGCCCCCCGCGTGGCTGCCACCACCCGTCCCCGGAGCCCGGGGCCGGCCTCCCCGCCCCCACCGCGTCCCTACCCCGAGCTAACTTTCCCACTCGGGGCGCCCTCTGCCCGGCAGCCCGCGCGGGATCCCCCATGTGGGTCCACGCCTGGTGTCCGAGCTGCCCACGCCGGGCGAGGCGAGCACGGAGGGGAGGCAGGCGGGTTGGCGGGCGGCGTGTCCCCGAAAGCATGTGTGCCTTCCTGGCGCTCTTTATCTTACGGGCAGGAAGAGCCAACTTACCTGGAAAGGAGGCTGCGGGTGTGGGGGTAGTTCGGAGGAGCATCTAGAAGTTTTATCATGTAGGACTTTAATCTCTACAATGAATGTAGTTGAGATTACTTTTGTTGGAAAGCTCTTATATTTTAGTGGGAGGCTTAGGACTTTCTTGTTTATGGGAAAACGTGTTGGTTATTCCAAGTAAATATACTCCTGTAGTAGTGAAAGTGGTTGAAAAACTGTGTTGTTGACGCCTCTTTCAAAGAAGCAACCGTTTTGCAGGTTCTCACGCAGGTTTTTGGAGTCTAAAAGATCACTTCTTACTTTGCCACTCATTCAAAGTGCACAGGGATTATGAATAGTGATAGCTGGTGCTTCGCTTATTTGTTTTTACTTAGGGTCAGTTTCACTTTCTTTTCTGTATCATTGAATGAATGTTAACTGGTTTGTAAAGGTTTAATGCTAATCGTCTTTTGTTTATTTAACTATAATTAAAATCCAGGCTGTGTCCTTTTAAAACTCTGGCTCTCATAAAACGGAAATGGTGCGAAAACCTGGATTACGTTGTTTATGAAGAACTAGAATGTAACAGTTTCTGTTTAAATGTGTTGATATGTATTTCAGTGCCACAATGAGATGGAGTGCCACAATGTTTGTTTAAATAGTCGTACTCTTAAAAACGAAAAATGAATAATACATTCTAGCATTTGGTCATCATAAAATATATACCCTTGTGTAAGGGACTAGGGGTTTTAAGGCCGTTGGATAAAAGATTGTACTGAAAGGAAACATTTGTGAAATTGATTCGTCTCATTCTTCAACTTGCGTCAAACTTTGATTCATGTTCTCGTTTTTTAAAACATGCTCTTGTAACTTGGTATATCTTTAGAAAGTGTTGAGAGGAATGTTAAACTTTTAATTGAAGTAGTTGTTTAAAAGTCTTGATATTTATAGCAGTATTTAGAAGCCTTACTACCAGTAAAGAATGTGGAACTGTTTGAATCTTAACATTGGTTGTAAGAAAGGTTATCTCTGTGTCAAATGGAATTTAGCTTGATACCTGATAGTTTAAGATTTCTTTGGTTGAATATACAAATGAATTAATTTTGTTTGTATTTCCAACCTTATAATACCAATATGATCACTGACAAATTGTATTTTCCTTTAATTTTTTTTCCATTTAAGAGTGGTTTTCTTTCTTTCGTTCTTTTTTTTTTTCATTTTTGTTTTTTTCTTTTTTATCAGTACTGGGGATCGAACTCACAACTAACTGCTTGCTAGCAAGGCAGGCGCTTATGCTGCTGAGCTTTTTGTTAATCATTGTATGAAAGTAATGTTTACCTCAGGAAAAAGCAATATTTTGCTGCTATTTTATATTATTGTAAATAAGGCTAGATTAATGTTTTTGTCACTTTTTTCCATTCCTTTTTTTGCCCTCTTTTTTGTTTTCTAACTCCTGTCCCCACATTTCCATAATATCTGCTGACCATTAGGTGAGGAGAGTGTGAACTTTTTAGAAAGACTCAATCTTTCTTTGTGAATAACAGTCTTACAGTTTCAATTAAAGCTTTAAATCATTTATTTTAGTATGAGATGTAACTAACATTTTCTTGTCTGTGTGTACAGTAGTGTCCCAAACTTTTAAGGTTTTACTTTTTCAGTGATAGTCTTGCTTTAGTGCTGTTTTTTTTTTTTTTTTTTTTTTGCCAACTTACTGTGAGCAGCAAGTACACAGTAGTGTTTGCTGAAGTGAGAAATACATGGATATTTTAAAGGCAACTCAAACTTCAGCATATGTGGAGTGCAGGTTTTTAAAGGATTAAATGAGGTGCTGTATATAAATTACTCAGCATAAGCTGGTACTAAAAAACAAATGCTGGTTACTTCTTTCCAGAATATCTGTTCATTCATTTGTTGAATACGTGTGAGAAGCTTTCTCTACACCAGGTCAGGAGATATAAAAGCATAATAGAGATCACCAAGTAAAAGAGCTATAAATACTGAAGGGCTGCCATAGAAATCAGCAGAGGGTGCTGGAGAAGCTTTTAGGAGGGTTTCCAACTCAATCTTAGGGAAAGGATTTATTGGGAAAGGGTCCTAGAGGAAATGAATTTTAAGTTGAGTAGAAGAGTTAACTGGTCAGAGGGGGAAAGACAAGGAGGAGAGTAGATAAAGAATAGCATGTGCACAGTCCAGAGAGAGCAGGGACTAAACATGAACTCTGTATGGAGGGAACATGACACGCGAAACGTTGGAGGTCACTAGGTCAGAGTGCCAAGTGTAGGTGTTGGGAGAAAGCACTGTGCTTGGGCGGCCGGGGCACTCCCAAAGGGTTTTCTGCAGGTAGTGGCACACCTGGATTTGGCCACGTAGGCAGTTTTGGAAGCATCACTAAAAGTACTCTGTTGGATAGGTGGTCTAGCTAGGAGGTTTCTCCTGGTCTTAGTCGCTGACTAGTTTGAACTATAATTGCTTCATTTTATAGACCCTGTGGATTATTGTCTGATTTCATAGTGTCGTTATGAAAATTAAACAAGTTAATATTTGCCTATCAATTAACACGATACCCAGCACAGTGTTTAATTAGTAACTTTAAAATAGGATTCAGAGAGAAAATTGTAATTAAGTACTTTTGTAACTTGTATTTATGTTTTTGTCCTACAAGTTTTAAGAAGTTGTAATACCATATAAATGAATCTCTTCAGAAAAAAGTTTGTTCCGAAGATGAGACTTTCTATAATTATAATTTCTTTAGAGTGTGATGTATTTCATACAATGTCATTTTATCTTTTTTGTTGTTTTGAGACAGGATCTTACTGCATGTTCCAGGCTGGCCTTGAATTTCCTACATAGCGCAGGCTGGTCTCAGTTGGTGCTAGTATTATAGAGTATACCATCATGCCCCATTCTTATTTTGGACTTTAGGCTCAAAATAAAAGCTACTTTTGCTCTTTGTGTTGTCAAGATTTTTCTCTGAGAAAGTATATGTGAACTGGTAATTTAGCTGTATCAGTAACAGTTCGTAGTGTTAAACCGAAAGGTAGAAGTAGGTACTTAGTAAATATGAGTGTATATAGAATTGGAAATTGGAAGTACCAGATTAAAAACTGAAACATACTTTTAGGAGACATGGAATGCAAGATTCTTTTTTTTTTTTTTTTTTTTGTCTTTTTCTTTTTTATCGGTACCGGGGATCGAACTCATGACTGCCTGCTTGCAAGGCAGGCACTTATGCCGCTGAAAAATGCAAGATTCTGAAATAAAATTATTGACATTTTTGAATTAACATGATTCTAAATGTCCTAAGAAAATTACTAAAAGGTGATAGAGAGCTGAGGATGTAGTTCAGGGGCAGAGTGCTTGATTGGCCTGAGTGACACATGTAGGTTTAACTCCCAATACTACCAAAAACAAAAAGGAAAGCGAGAGAAAGAGAGAAGTCATTGTTTTATATTTGGATGATTTTCTGGAAAATAATTTAAAATGGCTAGAAAACATTCCAAAATCAAATGGCAAGGTGAGTAGATTACTTTTCTCCCTTTTTGAAACAGATGTGTGCTTCTTGATTTTTGCAGAGTTGAACAATGACCATAGTTGACAAAGTTGAATCTTCAGACCCATCAGCCTGTCAGAATCAGCCAGGCAGTTCCGAGGCAGTCTCGACTGGAGACATGGATGCAGGCTCTGCCGGCTGGAGTGCTGTGTCTTCATTAAGTGATGTTTCCAATCATACACTTTCTTTAGGACCAGTACCTGGTGCTGTTTATTCAAATTCAGCTATACCTGATAAGTCAGAGCCATCACCACCGAAGGATCAAGGTATTTTTTTATCACTTCAGGAAACTCCTGTATAAATTCTGTTGGTGGGTCAGTAGTTTCAGAGAGGGGTTTGTTTTGTAAGAGATATTGCCACATGGGTAGCCAATATTATATGATAGAAATTATTTTTCTTTGATGAGTAGGCATTCATTATTGACATATGTATCATAGCAGGTATTTTTTTTTTAAGTTACTCAAATACTAATAGTTTCTTTCATTTCTAATTTTTGGAAGGATAAACTGTCTTGGAGAGAATGGAGATGAGCAAGCCTTATAGTTTCAGTTAACCAGTAGTTACTATGTTTCCTTAGTAGATACACTATCTTTCCTTGGAAAAAAGCAGATAATGTAAACACAGTTACATTGTTAAAATTTGCCCCATAAATGAAACATTGGCACTTTCAATTGGTACTTTTAAGACTTGGAATAAAATTTTGAAGATTTGAAATGCAAAGAAAGGTAATACTATACTTGGTTTCTAATCGAAACATCCAGCTTGGGATAGTTTGATCCTGGTATTGTTTTGAGTCCTCTAAGTAAGTTTGATATTGTGGTGTGGGAGTGGGTGGTGTGGTTTGTTAAAGGTGTTTAGAGTATGTGCAAGGGGAAGCTTATGCTTATGTCACAAAGCACAACTTAATTGAATGTTACAGAGGTTTAAGGTGCTTTGGTTTCACCGTCAATACTTTCCCACAGGCCATCTTTGTGCAAGGCTCTAGCTCTGTCACATTGCTGGGGCTTCCATTTCTCTCCTTACTCTGCCCTTGTCTTACTCTCTACAGGCTCATTTTTCCTTTCCTAATTTTGTTCTCTATTTCCCATAAAGCCAAAACCTATTTAAATAATTTTTAATATCTATTCAAGTAGAGAATCACCTATAAGCCATTTTTGCCTTTCATAACACCAAGAAACTAGCCATCCTTTGAAAATTAGTTTTGCTACTGGTGATTTTGAACTTTCTTAGTACAGTAAGTTGTTTTTCAACATCACTTGAGTTCTCTTAACACACATTAGTAAACTATGTGAAAGTTTTAACAAGTACCAACATTTTAAGGACACAAGTATATAGTACACTTACAAGTAACAGTCTGGTACAAAGCCTGTTTTCTTAATGGTAACTGGGGATGACCTCAGTTCCAACCATCCAAACCAGAACTGTGTGACACCTAGAGAGGACTCAGCTGATGTGATAGAATGGAGGTGGCACTGAATACAGACATCCAAAACAAATATTCAAGAGAATTGGCGTATCTTATGTATTCTATTAATTGTGGTAAGTAGCTATAAAAAATAATTATAATGAACTCTGATGAAGTCATCAGCCAGTTTTGACGTTTATTAACTTATGGCCAGATCGCCCACTTGACCCTGTTCCCAATATTTTAAATCAAGTTCAGTATTTTATATTTCATTGATAAGTATCTTAGTGTGTATATGTGTAGAATACTTCTTAAAAGTTAAAAATGTCTCCCTTAAAAATCTAGTCAAGGGGCCGGGAATGTAGCTCAGTGGCACAAAGCCTGCCTGGCCTTTGAGGCCCTGAGTTCAATTCCTGGTACCAAAACAAGCAAACAAATCTAGTCAATATTCAGATATCTCTGGTTGTCATGTAATTTTTTTTTCTAATAATAAGTATCAGGGATTGAACCCAGGAAATGCTAAGCTATTTTTTATTTTCAGACAGGATCTTGCTGAATTGCTAAGTTGTCCAGATTGGCATAAACCTTGCAGTCCTGCTGCCTCAGCCTCAGGGATTACAGACTTGCACTCTCATGGGCAGCTGTGTAGTTTGTTTTCAGTAGTTATTCACCAAAAGCAACATCTGCATGGAGTTTGCATTTTGCCATTGTGGATATGTCTATGAAATTTCTTTTAATTTGTAAACTTCCCCACTTTTTGTGTTTTCAATTTATTTATTTATTTGTTTGTCTTTTTAAGACAGGGTTTCACTGTGCAGTTCAGGCTGGCCTTGAGCTCACTTTGTAGCCCAGGCTGATCTCAAATTCGCAAGTATTCTTCTGCCTAGCCTCCTGAGTGCTGGGATTACAAATGTGCACCACCATGCCCAACTTGCAGTTTGTTTATTGAGGGAATTAAATCATTTAGCTTCTCATATTCTAGGTTTTTCTTCATTTTTATTTTATGGAAAAAAACCAATTCATAACAAAATAATAGAGTAACAAAAGTTAATACATTGAGTATGGATGCCTTTAAAGTTAGTTACTCAGAGTACACCATAGAGGCATAAAAAGTTCTCCGAACAATATTATTAGATCAGACTTTTTTTTTCAATGAACTAAGAGAAACTATTAATATAACTTACCTTGTATTATTTTTATTTTCTCTTCCTTTCTTCCTTTCCCCTTTTCCCTTTCCCCTATCCTAATTCCTTTTTCATTTTGAACAATTTCTTCCCATTTCACAATATCTGTTGTATATTTTGGATGCTATTTTTTCTAGGTTCTGTCTTTAAATGTCTCTTCTACCCTGTATTTCTGGCAGTGACAGATTTAGAATGTTGATCAAGTATTGCTGTTTATTTGGTTTAGAAACATGCCAAGTTTTGTTTTTAAATCTGCTATTTATTTTTGTAGCCCTAGGTGATGGCATTGCTCCGCCACAGAAAATTCTTTTTCCCTCGGAGAAGATTTGTCTTAAGTGGCAGCAAACTCACAGAGTTGGCGCTGGGCTTCAGAATTTGGGCAACACCTGTTTTGCCAATGCAGCTTTGCAGTGTTTGACATACACACCACCTCTCGCCAATTACATGTTATCACATGAGCACTCCAAGACATGTAAGTGTTGTGAACTGTGGTATGATAACCTATTCACTTCTTTTCGCTCTAAAATGAAAAGAATTAAGTTATGTGATGGTTAAACAGTTGGTTTATTCTTTTGGAATCTAGGATTTGTATTTAGCTTGCATAAGAAGCATATCCATCTCATTTGACCCGGGAGAATTTGAAAGGAAACCTACTTTATCTTCATTTCTAACCCCCTCCTAGTTTTCTATACTTACAAAAAAAGGTTTTGTTTTTGATTTCGTTGTGCTGGGAATTGAACCCAGGCTCTCACACATGCCAGGCAAGTGCTCTACTGCTGAGCTACACCCCTAGTTCTTACACTTTTAAAAATGTGACATGATATCTGACATTAACAGTTAGGACAAACAGGGTTAAGAAATCATGCCCCTCTGTCATTCATTGGAAGACTTCATTCATTTTCAGGCTTCAGAGCTCAAAAGGGAGAACTCTCCTTTTTTGCCCCCAACCTGGAAGAATTCATACAAAGCTTTCCTTTTAGCATTTGAGAGCTTAATCTTTAACCTACAGGCCAGAGAATCAGTTAAAATGTATGAGGATGTCTTTAAATAGAAGCCTGGTATTGACCAGTGAAATTAGAATTTAGAATGTTTTGTTTCTGAGATTTTTGACCATTTGTATATCCTGATTATCTGCCATTCTTTATAAATGAAGTCTCCCTATTCTTTGCTCTGAATTAGTACTCAGGTTTGTATGTATGCTCTGGTGCTATTTGTCAATGATCTGGATAAAACAAACTAAAGACCCCCTTAGTTTCTTCTTAAATAATTCTTTACTGAAAGGAGAATTTAAACTGATTATTTTACAGCTGTTTCATCTAAAGAGCAAAGTAAAATACTTGTAAAGTATTTGGCAAGTACAAAAAAACTTAAACTAAAAAAATCACCTAGAACCTCATTGTCTATAGGTATTTGCTACACCAGGGGCTTTAAATTATAGATTGAGCATTCTGTTTGCCCTCGGTTTCTAAGTCCATAATTCATTTCCCACAGATAGCTTTACTATCACTTTTGTGCTTAATGAAAGTAGAGTGTGGTTGAAAACCCAATTCTGGCACCTGGATGACAAGAGAAAGTGTGCATGTCCTGTATATATTTTGTCTTTTTAGATTTCCCCTTTTCCTTATTTTCCCATAAGGAGAATATATGTAATTCTCCTTATAAATTGCCCAGTTTTATTTGCTAATAGGTCCCATATCTGTTCAAGAGTTTTTTGTTTATTTTGCTTTTTTGTACTGTCTATCTGGTTTTGCTATTTTGTTTTAAATTGTAAATAGCATTTTATTTTTAATTTGATGTCTAATGCAGATCTTGCTGTAATATAGAGATACATTTGATTTCATTTGAAGTCATCATCATGTTGATCTTATACATTGTGACCTTGCTGAAGTCATTTATTAGCTATAGGCTATTTTGATTTTGTTTTTTGCATCAATTCTTGAAATTGTCTACATGCATAGACATATCGTATCATATACTAATCAGTAGAGTTGTACTTTATTGATCTGTTAGCTTTATTTATTCCCTTCTTTTATTTTCTTGTATCACTGGCTAGATCTTCCAGGACTCTTAGAATAAGAATGTTAAGAACAGACATCCTTGCTTCTCTTCAGATCTTAGGGGGAAAGCACTGAATTTGTTGCCTCCATTCCTATTTTTGTGATTCTTATTTTTTTTTATGGTGAGTGTATATTGATTTTTGTCAAATGATTTCTGCATCAAATTGATATGATCATGTGATATTTCTTCGTTAGTCTATTCATACAGTGAATTACATTGGTTTATTTTTCTGTTATCTCTGCATACCTGGAATAACCTCTAGTCATAGTGTGTAATTCTTCTTATAGATTGCCCAGTTTTATTTGCTAATAGTCCCATATCTGTTCAAGAGTTTTTTTGTTTGTTTATTTTGCTTTTCTGCACTGTCTTTATTTGATTTTGCTGCCAGGGTAAAATTCGCTATATAATTTTTTAATTATATTATAACTAATTTTTTGACTTTTTTTCTTTCTTTTTTTTTTTCCTAAAGATTTTATAGACTTGTTAGTTCTTTTTAAAATATTTAGAATTCTCCATTGCAACCATCTGGGCTTGAACATTTCCTTTTGGGAGTTTTAACAACATTGAATTCTCTTAGCAAGTATAAGACTACCAAAAATATTTTTTTTATATTGGATAATGTGTAATAGTTTGCTGTTTTGAGCAGTTGGTCCTTTTCTTCTAAATTTGTGTGTGTAAAGTATCCAGGATTCATTATCCTTTACTAATAATATCTCTAGTTTCTTTCCTGATACTGGTAATTGTTTCAGATTTCTCTTTCAGCACTACTTTGTGTCCATTAATTTTTTAATTCAATTCAGTGTACTTGTAAATTTCCCTTCATACTTATTCTTTAATCCTTGGATTATTTAGATATCTTTAGTTTTTAGTTACTTGAGATTTTCTTACTTTCTCTTACCGATGTTTAGTTTTGATTCCATTGTGAATAGAGGAGACAAATTTTTTCTTTTTTTTTTTAATTTTATTTTTAGTTCTGGGAATTAAACTGAGGATAGGTACTTATGCCACTGAGCTATATCCCTGGTCCTTAAGGCAAGTTTTTTGAGACCTCTGAAATGTGTATTCTGCTCTTGGTGGATGGGGTGTTCTATAAATGTTGGTTTGATTTGGTGACTGAGACTATTGTTGAATTCTTCAATATATTTTATGATTTTTCTGTTGAATTATTCAGTGAGTCATTGACTCAGAGAGATGTAGAGCTTTCCATCTCTAAATGTGGGTGTTCATTTGTCTCCTTTCTGTTTTGAGTTTGATGCATGTATTTTTCAGCTTTTTTGTTTAGTATAAATACACTTAAGATTGCTATGTCTGTCTTTTTTTTTCTTTTTTTTTTTTTATGGTTGTGCTGACAGTTGAACCCAGGGCCTTTACAGGCTAAGCAAGTGTTGTCCCACTGAGTGCCATACCAATCCTTTTCCAGTTTTGAAGTAGTTGTGCTAAGTTTCCAAGGCTGGGTTCAAATTTGTGATCCTCTCACTTATGCCTCCCAGATAGTTGGGCTCAGTGCCTCTACAACTTGTAGGATTGCTGTTTTCTTAATGTCTTGACCCTTAAATATATTATGCATCAGTTACATTAAATATATTATATTCCCTTCTCTGTACATTTTGTCCATCTGTGTCATTCATTCGTTCATTTGTATTGGAGATTGAACTCAGAGCCTTTGGTCTGCAGTCTAACTGTCTGACTTTAGCACAGACTTTCTTTCTTTGGTCTTTTTTTTTTTGAGAAATAGTTGTATAATGGATCTTTCTCACCTTTTCTCTTTCAGCCGGCCTGTAGGACTACATTTTAATTTGGTTTGTTACAGACAGCTTATGGTTGGATCATGTTTTTAATCCATTTTTTCAATCTATGTCATTTGTTTATTTATTACTGAGAACTGACCCAGGGCCTTTGCACTGAGCTATATCACCAACTTGTTTTCAATCCTTTATTTTGAACCAAGGTCTTACTAAGTTGTCTAGGCGGGGCTCTAACTTGTTATCTTTTGGCTTAGCTTCCCAGAGTGCAGGATTTACAGGTGTGCATACCACGTACCCCTAATCTGTGTCTTTTAATTGCTTTGTGAAGAACATTAGAGATGAGAATTCTTGATATACCAAGGTTAGTGTGTCATTTTATATTGTTTTTTGTCTTTTTTTTCCCATTTGCCTCTGTGGATTACTTAAATATTTTTTAGAGTACTACTTTTATTAGTGTTTTTGAGTGTAGTTCTTTGTGTAGCTATTTTAGTAGTTACTGTAGGTATTACATCACACATATATAATTTATCAGTCAGCTGGTATTGTCATTTTACCAGTTTGAGGAAAGTTTAGAAGTGTCTCTTTTTGTCCCTTTACTCTCTCTTAAGTTATAATTGTTTTAAAGATTTTTTTTCTATTTACACTTAGGTCAGGAAGTGTTACAATTTTTGTTTGAGGAATTTTGGGTTCTTGGTGCAGTGAAGGAGTTTTCATTTCATTCCTTGGTGTCTGCATTATATTATAGGACCCTGGGTCTATCAACCTCCGCTTTACCCAGCTTTTCTGACACTGCTCAGGCAGAGGAAGTGAGCTCAGGCTGAGGTAGAAGTCCAGGTTCTCTACCCGGCCTCTGTTGACTCAGAGTGGGGTTTGGGGCCCTTGCTGCTGTGGGTGAGAGTGGAAGTTGCATCTCTGCAGGGTCCCCACTGACGCTGCAGTGGGAGTAGCTTTGTTACCACACGGCAAGTCCTGACTGTGACCCTGAGGGATGGGGTTAGAGGGGACACCTCTGTGTTACTGGGTGAGGGTGGACGTGCTGGCTCCACATACCTTCACCTGCGTGGAGCTGGGGGGACCTACAGACACTGTGAGGAAAGTTCCAGCTCCTAATCCATTTCCCTTAGATCTGTGCCAGCGGGTGGGTTGGGTGCCTTAGAGCCTGGCAAGTGAAGTCCAGGCTCTCCACCAGGCCTCTGCAGGTGTGGGTAGAGCTGTAGTCACAGTACCCCTGCAGAGTGTGGCTGTTCTTTTATATAATGGTCAGTTAGGAACAGTTTCAGGTGGAGGCACAGGAGAGGCTTACAAAAAGTATATTTTAATGTATTTATAGGTCCTGAAGACAGCAGGCATGGTGTGCTACCTAGGGCCATGTAGAAAGACACTAGAGTACTTAAGAAGTAGAAGACAGGAATGAGAGGACAGCATTAGGGCAGAGCATTTCTTGAGGTTTCCACAGGCAAAGCAGGACAGGGTTAATCATTGGTGCCACTCATTTGAATAGTTCTGGTGGGTTCTAAGCCACAGAGGTGGTCCTTAGTTGCCTGGGACTCGGACATGGGCTGATTCATGCCCCCTGAGTATACAGGCCAGACAAAAGGGAGTATGGTTTTGTACTGTTACATTTGCGGAGCAAGGGTACACTCTTGGCTGAACCATTCCTTGTCTCTGAGAATTGGGAGGAGTGGTGTCTTCGCAGCCAGAAAGGTTTTTTTTAAGAGTGATAGTTAGGCTTTTAAAGATACAACATTTTGGGCAGGGGGCTGCATATGTACACACAAGAGATGGTGTAAAACAAGTTTTTCTAAATTTGTCTGTCACACTAGGCTGCACCTGCCTCATGCTTTGGTTGCATAGAACAGGCAGGCTTTCTGTGGGGGCTTTGTTCTGTGCATTTGTTGCTGACTACCTCAGTTCCAAGTCTGAAGTATTTGAGGCACAAAGAAAACTAGAGAAACTAACACCGTGACTTGGTGGAGTCCTGAGATACCTAGTATGTCTCTTTTTCTCTATACCTTTCAGTCTTTTTATGTTTGTTGACTACAGTTCCAAGGATTTTGTTGTTGTATGTGGAGAAGAAACAGGGAAAACTATTTCTGTTTCATCTTCCCAGATGTGGAAATCTCATCTTAGTGAAAGATACTGACATCATATTTTTTTTGTAATGCTTGAAAGATGTTACTACATGACCTGCTGGTCTGTCCTGTTCCTAATGAGAAGTCTATTGTCAATTTTTCCTTCCTTTCTATATGGAAGGTTTTTTTGTTGGGGGAGAAGTAGAGTTCCAGGAATCGAACTGAGGACCTTGCACTTGCCTGGCGGTGCTTATGCCTCTGAGCTATATTCCTGACCCCTGGCATGTTTTAAAAATTTTTTTTACTGCTTTTAATGTTTCATCACTCATCTTAGGCAGTTGTACTTGGGATTTATTGAGGTTCTTAAATCTGTGAATATACTATTCTCATGAAATTAGAACAACTTTTGATCATTAAAAAAACATTTCACAGAATAAAATAACTGTTTTGTATGTGAAGTTCTTTGAGCTTAAACACATGTATAGCATTCATGTAAACCACCGCATCACCTTAGTCAAAATACATAATTACTGAATCACCTTCAGAATCTCCCTTTTTCTGATCTTTTGTAGATAAGTATTTCTGACATATTTGTTCCATCTCTTTACTTTCAGACTGCAATTAAATGCATATCACAGACAACTTGAAATTTTCCCACAGCTCACTGATACACTTCCATTTTGTTACTATTATTTTAAAGTTTCTTTTTTCTCCTGATGTAGTATGGGTGTCTTCTATCCATAATGAATGTCTTCAGATTCACTGATGTTTTCTTGTATGGTGTCTGATCTGTTATTAATCCTCTGTAGTATATTTTTCATCTCAGAGATTCTCATTTTCATTCAACAATTCTGCATTGTTGGATTTAGATAACTATATTTAGTTTGATTCTTTCAAGGATTTTAAAGCTTTATTGGTAAGTTCCGAACAACTTTTGTCTAGGCAGAACCTATTGATATTTGGGCGTGGGTAATTCTTTACTGTAAGGGGATATCTTATACTTTGCAAGACATTTAGTAGTACTCCTGGCCTCTAACCACTAATTGCTGATAATGCCACGAGCGTGAACTAACAGTGATTCATTATGTTTTTTTTTTTTTAAAGAGAATAAAACAAAACAGAAACAGAACAAAGCAAATCAGAACAGAATAATGCAGGCAGCACAGCACCTCCAACAAGACAACCGGATGTCAGCAGTAGCTACCATAATGTTTTTTTTCTTTGAAATAGTTGAGTAGGATTCATTTTTCAAAGACTGTTTTTAAAATGAAGAAAAAAGTGTAGTAGAGATCCTAACATGTTTCCAGGAAAGCCATAATGTTAAAATATGTAGATATTTCTAACTCCTGTTATGGGAGACATCCTTTCACCATTGAAACTAATGGCAGTATTAAAAAAATGTTATTTTCCAGTATAGAGTCACTAAGACCACAATGTTTGAAATTAAGTCCAACTTTGTAACATTGGGCAGTTTTTTAACTCTGAGCCTGTTTTCCTCTAGTGAACTATAGCCAATATATACTTATCATTTAGGTTTTTTAGAGAATGAAATGAAAATAGAAGTAGATAGGTCAGTACATACACCTTGCAGCTGCTACTGTTGTTTTACTTCAGGAATGTGCTTTTCATTTATGATTTACTGCCTAGTTGTATTTTGCTAATGTGGGACATTGTCATGTATCTTTCAGGTCATGCAGAAGGATTTTGTATGATGTGTACAATGCAAGCGCATATTACCCAGGCACTCAGTAATCCTGGGGATGTTATTAAACCCATGTTTGTTATCAATGAAATGCAACGTAAGTATCAACCAGAGAAGTATTTTTTAGCAAAGTAGTCTTTTCCTTGGGTGAGGGATACTATTATTGCCCAAGCGATCTCTACCTCAGCTTCCTGGGTAATCGGGACTGCAGGCATGCACTGTCATGTCTGGCTTTTAGCTGGTTAGTCTTAATGGCTTAGATGGTTTAAAAAAAAAAAGCCCAAAGTTTATTGCAAAATAAACCACATGTATTTTATTATATGTGGATATGTCTTTAATGAGTAACAGATGTTTAGTAAAACATTTATTATATAAACTTTTTAAAATTTTAAAGAGATGACAATGCAATGAAGATGATTATATTTAGTTTAATAAAAGCAAATTTTAAATGGTTAAAACTCAGCCTGTTAACAAAATGGTTTTAGAGAACTTTTCTCATATAGCTTGATTTCTGCGCTGAGTGGTCTCACTCTGACATTGTCCCACAGGTTTCAGGAAGTGGTTTATAGTCAGTTTTAGTTTGGTAAATTAATCCTGTGTTATACATAGTGATAAGAATTGTCAAAATAAAGGTAATTATACTCTCAAATAAAAATTTATAGCAATAGTATAACTATGAACAAACTTTACTTTTTTCATTTTTTTGAGACTGGGTCTCACTATGTAGTAGAGTCTGGCCTTGAACTTACGATGATCCTCCTGCCCTAACCTCCCATCTATTTAATTTTAAATTTCTAAATAGGTTGCGTGAAATTTTCTTAAGTATTTTCTATGTACTTACCCTCTTCCTTCCCTTCATTAAGGGTCTCACTATTAAGCCCAGGGTGGCCTCAAACTTAAGATCCTCCTCTTCCAGTCTGGGATTACAGGCTTGCACCACCACACCAAGCTCTGGGTGCTTTTGGCATTTACCAAGATGTAATAAAAATGTGTATGAACATAAACCTCTTTTCGTTTTCTTTTCTTTTTTTTTTTTAAGTACCAAGATTGAACCCATGACTTCTTGCTTGCTAGGCAGGCACTTGTGTCACTAAGCTATGTCCCCAGCCCTCTACTCTTAATTTGGTATCTAGCTTGGTAATTATAGGGACGCATAGTTTTACTGTGATAAGCTATAATCCTTTTGCTTTAAAAGCTGCTAAAGGTTAAATTGGCCTTTGGAATTGATTAACCAGAGCAAGGAGTGCAAAAGTCTTTAAACATATTGGGTTCTGACAAAATTTTAGTCAGGGCAGATTTTGATTATTTTGATGATTTATACATTTATTTTCAGACACATACATAGCAGGCATGAATAGTCTTTAGGCATAGTCTTTAGGAAAGTGTCATTGCTTTGAATGTGTGTATATATACACACATACTGTTGAATCATAGGATAGCTATTTTTATAGGTCAAAACTGGTGGAATATTGGCAATTTTATATGATTTAAGCTATATATGTGTGTGTGTAAATATATTCCTACACATATAAAAGTCAGTGTCTAATATGTTTTGTGCTGTTCATATACTTGTGCTAGTGTTTATTTATAATTTTTAAAACTTTTTGCAACTGCGTAGTCATTTAGAAGCATTGAAATGAGAATATAATTTGTTCTGTGGCTATTGGTACAGGATTGAATAGGTTGGATATTTATGTTCTGCATAGAGTGTTTTATGGATTTGAGTGTCATATTTACAGTGAGTGCACTAATGTAACATTTTGGATGAACTTGAGACAATAGAACTGATGTTGACTTTATTCAAGTGGAATTGTGTTAACTTGGTAAAGAGTTATTCTGTGGCTGCTCCTGGACTCTCAGGAACTGCATCTCCTATGGGCTTTTGATGAAAGTGCGTGGTGCTTGTGTTAGTGCTTCTTGCTTATTAAGTGTAATTATTTAAAGATTTTCTGAGTAACATAAAATGTAACTTGGCAGCCTGCACATTTAATATGTAATGATAAGGCCTTGTCTTTACTTAAAATTTATAGGTATAGCTAGGCACTTCCGTTTTGGAAACCAAGAAGATGCTCATGAGTTTCTCCAGTACACTGTTGATGCTATGCAGAAAGCATGTTTAAATGGCAGCAATAAGTGAGTACAAGTCATTTCTTCAGTTTACATCTCTGCTTATAATGCTTGTTTTGCCTTTCATGTTAAAAGTACATAAATCTGTTTGCTTTTCCTTTTGGCTTGCATTGCCTCTTCTTCACCTATTTGCATTATTTTAAAATGACTAAAATTTAAAAAGATGTACTTATCACAGTTTCAATTTGTCCAATTATAGATGCCAGGAAATGAGCATTGGTTTTGCTACTCTTTAATTTCTGAGTGTCAGGATGCCTTGGCATACTAAAAGTACCCGCTGTTTCTCCTTTATAATTGGGCCAGATATTTTCTCTGTTGACCATCGGCCTTGTAGATATGTTTGCTGCCTTCTTGCTTGTGTCCACTGTCTGTCAGTACCACTTCCTGTAGCTTTTTCCTAAAATCTAAATGCAGACTCAAGAGATGGATGGGCAAGACAGTTATGTAACACTCCTAACCCACCTGCTACTGCCCACACACCTGGCACAGATAGCTCCCTTTGCATTCCACTCACTGTCCAGGGCTGGATGATGTTAGACTCTGCCTTCTCTACCTTCCCATATCCCACCTGGGGTCACAAGCATGTTGAGATTATCTTCTTACTGCTTTGTTTCTGAACCAAACTCCTGCTTTGATTTCAAAGTCTCTTCATAATTTAGTTCCTTCCATCCTCTTCCCCAAATCCTCATTTGTGTTCTTCCAGGCAGGTCTGTTCTGGGGACCACGCAGACTGATTTTTTACTTTTTGTAGATCTCCTCTCTAAATTCATTTTTTTTGGGGGGGGGAGGGGTCCCGGGGATTGAATGCACAACCTCATGTTTGTCAAGCAGGCACTTACGCCACTGAGCTTTTAGCTTAGCCCTGGCCTCTCTGAATTCTTATTATTTATAATTACACATAACTTTTAAAATCTAGTCATGACATCCATAATTTTGCAGAATTCTTGTATCTCTTTTTTTGTCTTTTTCAGATTAGATAGACACACTCAAGCCACTACACTTGTTTGTCAGATATTTGGAGGATATCTAAGATCTAGAGGTAAGTTTTTGTTCACAAGTTTATAAAGTGACAGATGCATGTGATATTAGAATGCAAATAATAGAAATAAGGAAAATCAGAGACTCCTTCCTCCTCCTCAGAGATAGCCCCTTTACCAGTTTAAAGCATATTCTTCTGAAAGTTTCTTGTGCATGGGCACACTGAGAGCCACCTATAGAATATTTGTGCTTTTCCCTTAACATTAGTAGTAATCTTTCATTTTCAGTACATATAGGTCTGACAGGTTTATTCATAGCTGGAATAGTGTCTATTTGTTTTACTTTCCTGTTGATGGATACTTAGCTTTGTTTTCTGCTGTTACCATCAATGCCTTATTGAGCACTAATGTACTCAAGCTTTTGTGTGTGTGTAAAAGTGTACATGATAAACTGTTTTAGTATCAGAATTTAAGTTGTAAGATGTATTTTAGATTTTCATCCTGACATTGTCGTTCTAAAAGGTCATACCTGTTTATATTCCATTCATTAGTGTAGGAGGGACCAGATTTATGAGACATTTTTCCTATACCGTGTATAAGATTAACTTTTTCCCAATCTAGTAGAAAAAAAATTAAACTATTTCGATTTTTTTTTAACTTTTAAATTGTATTTGTATTCTTTAATTTCAGTATGTACGGCTGCCATACTGATTACACTTTGCTTATCTTTTGCATTTTATTTTTATTTCAGTCAAATGTTTAAATTGCAAGGGAGTTTCAGATACTTTTGATCCATATCTTGACATTACATTGGAGATAAAGGTAAATTTAATAATTTTTGTGGTGGTCAGGTTTTAAATCTTTTTTACTCGTTGACTTGTACTTAGTAATTCTTAATAAAACTGAGTTTTGAAACCTGTGTTAGCAAACCCTAAATGATTTTTATTCATTAGAAATTATTTTATCATCTTGCATTTTTTGAACTATATTTCTGTTCTTTAGGTTTTATTTTTCTGATCACTGATGTAATGCATGCTTATGATGAAAAGGACAAACTGCACATAATATATAAAGGCTGCCCTTCAGCATTGGTGCATTTAGTCATTTGATATACATTGCAGTGGAATAGGTTAAATACTTCTAATAGAAATGAGATTATGAGCAGGGCATGGTGGTGCATGTCTATGATGCCAGGACTCTGGGAAGCTGAGGCAGGAGGATCACAAGTTTGAACCCAAACTGGGCAACTTAGTGAGACCCTGTTAAAATAAAAATAAGAAAGGGCCTGGGAATATAGCTCAGTATGAAGGCCCTGGATTCGATTTCCAGTATTGCAAAAAAGAAGAAAAGAAATTTTTTACAAAAGGAATTATGTCATAGTCTATTTGTCTACTTGTCATTTTCATTTCCATCTATTTGGAGACTTTCCACATCAGTGTGTTTGGGCAGTTGGTGGTGGTCCAGTAGGTGAATATAGCTTCTTATTGCTTTCCACTTTACAGTATTCTGGGTAAAGCTGTATGAGCCACCTCCTTATATATTTTTATTCACTTTAACCTGCTAATTTTTAAGTGGAGAGGAGGTAATCATCCTAGAGGAAATCTTTTGTTTGTTTGTTTGTTTCCAGCATTGTGGGATTGAACCCAGGGCCATCTGCCAGTTATCCACATTCCTGGTCCATTTAAAAAATTTTTGAGATTGGATCTAAGTTGGTCAGGTTGGACCCAAATTTGCGGTCCTGCCTCTGTCTCCCAAGTAGCTGGAAACACACACCATTCCCATAAAAGTGGTTTTTTAAAAACAAAGATTCTCTGAGTCTTTGCTTGCTTGCTTGCTCTGTCTATCTCTTACAAATTGTGACTGTTCGTGGTGATGTGGTATTTGTTCTTTTTCCTCCCAGGCTGCTCCGAGTGTTAACAAGGCATTGGAGCAATTTGTGAAGCCAGAACAACTGGATGGAGAAAACTCCTACAAGTGTAGCAAGTATGATGGGGGTGACTTGCAGTCCCTGACTTGGCTGCTCCAGTTGGGGTGACAGGGAGCCTTGATTTTAAAGAGCGGGACGTGTTTGAATGGCCGCTAGGTGGCCTTAGCTTCTGTGCCACCTGTGCTCCAGAGGCCAGAACATGCGGCGTCTAGTGCCCGCAGTGCCTCAGGATGGACGGCTCAGTGGCCTTGAGGAACTAGTGCTGCCACCTGGGTGCTGCAGTGCTGCGACAGTGTTAAGCAACATTTTCCATGACTTTCCTGTTAGACAAGACTGCAGGGAGGGTGGGGGTCATCTGCACCCCAAAAAGAGTTGAGTATCTTTTTTTCTTTTTCTTTTCTTTCATTTATTTTATTTATTTATTTTTGAGGATCTTTCTTACAGTGGGTACCCATAGTGTGGAATAGTATCTGTTAGCAACCTTTAATTTACATTATTCAGTGATACATTTCTGTAGGCAGTCTAGGGAGTCTGTTTTAAGAATCCTTGCTACATATGTTTTAAGTAATTTCCACTTTATAGCCAGGCTATATAGCTATGTATCTTAAGCTTTTATAGTAAATATTTAGTATTTAAGGCAAGATAGTGCTTTTTTCACCAAAACTAGGAATATTTCCTAGTTTTCTTTTCCCTTTTGAATATGTGTAGGGCTGTGCTTTTGTAGAATCATACCAGCCTGAAAAATCAATGAGCTTTCAGTTTTTTAAGATTGAATTAACCTAGTATTTTTTTTTTTTTTTTTTTTGCATTGCTGGGGATTGAACTGAGAGCTTTATGGATGGTAGGCAAGCATTCCACCTCTGAGCTACCCAACCCAAGTTAATCTGTTTTTCAAATCATTGATGCCTTGTGTATCTTGATATTTCAGATTTGCCCTTTTTTTTCTATCATGCTACTAGGCAGTTTTCCCCAGTACTGTTTTTTATTTTGGCTTAGGGTTGGTTTTTGAGACAGGGTCTATCATTGTTTTTCATGGTTATCTGGAACTCATTGTGTAGTTAGGGGTGGCCTAGACTTCATGGTGTTCCTCCTGCCTCAGCCTCCTGCAAGTTGGTAGTACAGATGTGTCCATCTGGCTACCCACAGTATTTTTAATTTAAATATTTTCACTGTTGGTTTAGAGAAGAGTGATGTTTCTCATCTATAATCCTTGTTTTGGAATCTTAAATTAGGGTTTTTTAGAAAAATAGCAAGGGAAAGACTAAAACCCCCCAAAATTCACACATTAATCTTTTGTCCTTGTTTACTTGAAGGTGCAAAAAGATGGTTCCAGCTTCAAAGAGATTTACCATACATAGATCATCTAATGTTCTTACACTTTCTCTGAAACGCTTTGCAAATTCTACTGGAGGAAAAATTGCTAAGGTATGTAGATAATGTTATTAATTACTTTTTATGTAGAACCATAAGTGCCAGTAGCTGTTAAAGATTACAAATAACCTAATTGAAAAATGTCAATTAGAGATGACATTCCTTTCGCCTTTTCCCATTTTTGTTTAGGATGTGAAATACCCTGAGTATCTTGATATTCGGCCATATATGTCTCAACCAAATGGAGAACCCATCATTTATGTTTTGTATGCAGTGCTGGTCCACACAGGATTTAACTGCCATGCAGGCCATTACTTCTGTTACATAAAAGTAAGCCATGTAGAATTTTGCTTGTCGCTTTTACGTAGACTCTGTAAGACAGCAAGCTCTAGTATTCTTTGGGGGGGAAGGTAGGAATTTTACAATTAAAGTGTGAATGCTTCTTTTTCTTATTCTTTTTATTCTGTCCTTGTTAACCTAACATAATCTCATCTTTCTCTCTCATTGACTGTCTTTTGCAGGCTAGCAATGGCCTGTGGTATCAAATGAATGACTCCATTGTGTCTACTAGTGATATTAGATCGGTACTCAGCCAACAAGCATATGTGCTCTTTTATATCAGGTATTGTCATGAAAACAAGTTGTCACATTTTCTGTAATGTTATTTCTTTTCATTTCACTCACATTCAAATGTTTTGAGTTATTTTTCGAAAGTCAGAGTTTAAGGTTTACCCTGCCACATGTGTAGAAAATCAGGAGACCAGTTTTATGTATGATTATGAGCTTGAGCTAGCTTCCAGTGCCGACAGACACAGAGGAAGAGAAAGGTGACAACTGAAGGGGTGGGATGGCTTATGCTGCCTGCAATAAACAGAGCAGACCTGAGAATGTGGAAGCCCAGGGTGGAGGATTTGGGAAGGTGGACTGAGTACCCTGCATGGTCCATCCAGCACCTCCCCAGTGCTGAGCACAGTTCTGGTTAGGCATCGCCCTGGGCTTGGACCAGCAGTTGGGTTGATCTTGTTGCAGCTGCAAATTGATTTACAAATTCCACTTTTGGGAAAAAGAGTCTGATGGATACTCCATGGCATTCCTGCCCCCACCCCCTTTTTCTGTCTATCTGGGAATAGAACCTAGAGCCTTGAGCACACTAGGCAAATGCTACAATTGAGCCACACCACAGCCCCCAAGGAGTCACTTTTACGTATGATAAAGTCAAGAATACCCTAAAATGTTTGACCATGACAGAATGATGTGTTGAAATGTTTTGCAGTTGTTAAGAGTGATTTTTTTTGAGACAGTGTCATGCTTTGCTGCCCATTGTCTGCTAAGAGTGACAAACCTTTTTTTTAATTCTTTGGAAACGTGGTGACTATAGAGGGAAAGTAGTTTGAAATGTTAAACACTGTTGTTGAGTGAAAGACATGGAGATGATCTATTATATCAATAGGTGAACCATCTCTGAGGGAACGACATTTTCTTTTCCTATTTTTCTGGACAGTATAGGTTTTCTATAGTAGTATGTATTTTTAACTTAAAAATACAAACAGAAAAAATAGCCCTCCAGTAGCAGCATCCTCAGCATACAGAGTTTAAAAATACTGTTTCCTTACCCTTCCTTTACCACAGCTGCCCTCGTATCCTGAGCTGAGCACCTTGACATTGACTTATACCCCTAAAGCAGCTAGTGCATCTGTGTCTTAGTTTCTGTGCACTGTGACTTAGAAGCAATTTCTTTGTCATCAGTTTCTTTCAGAGGAACTGAATTTGTAATCAGTCTGTATTAAGATGCTCTTCATCATCTGAAGCCCTCTCATTCTTTTTCTCCAGGTCCCATGATGTGAAAAATGGAGGTGAACTTACTCATTCCACCCATAGTCCTGGCCAGTCCTCTCCCCGCCCAGTCATTAGTCAGCGGGTTGTCAGCAACAAGCAGGCTGCATCAGGGTTTATTGGACCACAGCTTCCCTCCCACATGATGAAGGTAACACTTAAGGAGTGTCATCTGATTTTTACCTTGCTCTAATGGCCTATTCTCAAACCCTTAAGCTAACATTGCAGTGGTTGTCATGTCTTGTCTATACATGGATTTCTTGTCAAAAATTTTTATGCAGGCCCTTTATTTCAAAATATTAAATATATGGGAATCTGCATGAATAGCATAATTGAGAGGAACACCTGGTGTGAATATATTAAAGGTTAGCACCCACTGTGGACTTGGCCTCTATTCAGGGGTCAGATAGTTTTTAACTTATGTTAGATATCAGGAAAGTGATCCTGTTGCAAGGTCTCTTTGTGTCCATGTAGCTGTCTGAGGAGTGTGCTATTTTTCTATCTTCTGTCCCCAGGAGTATGATCATGCACATGTGCTTGTGTGCTCAAGAGGCCTGATGCAATCTGCAGGGCAGGGCCCGCCTTTCAGAGTTCCCAAGACATCATGCTCAGTTGGAATTGTGTTAATTCATTGCTGCTGTTAGGGTTTACAGCTTCTTAGTTTTAGTTTGGTTTGAATTATCAGATTATCTAGTTGAATGCTTTCTTTTTTTTTTGTAGACATTGAGCTGTATTTCAGTTAAATACCTTTGTGAGCTTGGCTGATAGCTAGCTTCTGAATTGGGCTCTGCTTCAGAGTGACATCGGGGGACTGGCACACCAGAAAGTATGCTCCTAGGGAAAGGGGCAGGTGTAATTGACTTTTTAAGAGCTGTTTGGTTTTTTAAAGACCACAGTGAATTCAGAGATTTAATAAAACACCGCCAGGCCAAACACCATTTGTCTGTGAACCAGCTGTCCCCTGTGTTGTCACAGGGCTTCAGTGGTAGTCATGGAACTTGGAGCAACAGAGCTGCACGAGTACAA
Source organism: Cavia porcellus (assembly GCF_034190915.1). Classification (NCBI taxonomy): domain Eukaryota; kingdom Metazoa; phylum Chordata; class Mammalia; order Rodentia; family Caviidae; genus Cavia; species Cavia porcellus. The sequence goes on along the minus strand of NW_026947506.1, from coordinate 36,218,814 downwards.
TGCTGAGGCATCACTGGGCGGCGGCGGCAGCCGTGACCTCACATGCAGTCCTGAAGCGGCCTTTCCTTCTGCCAGTGTGCTTTCTCCCTTGCTTGAAGGCCAGAATGCTGGCTTTACTTTTGTCTGTATAGTGGTGGCCTCTGAGGAAAGCCAGCCAAGGAGAGCATATGTTAACTCATGTCAGGAGAGCTGTGTTCTGACAAATAATGTGTGTCTGTATGTGGATTAATTTCCAGAAAACTAGGTCCTGTGAAAGTACACATGGGTAGAGCAGATGAAAGAAAGGGGCAGTGTTATTTGTGTAACTTGTCAGTCACAAGAGCAAAGAGGGAAGACTGAGGGCCAGAGCAGGCCGATTCTGCAGTGCTGACCCGGCTGTGGCTTTCTCCCTTGCAGAATTCACCTCACTTGAATGGAACTGGGCCACCGAAAGACACGCCGAGCAGTTCCATGTCGAGTCCTAATGGAAGTCCCAGTGTCAACAGGCCTAATCCTGTTAATGCTTCTGCTTCTGTTCAAAACTGGTCAGTTAACAGGCCCTCTGTGATTCCAGAACACCCTAAGAAACAAAAAATCACTATCAGTATTCATAACAAGTTGCCTGTTCGCCAAGCTCAATCTCAACCTAACCATCATAGCAACTCCTTAGAGGGCCCTAACAAGCCTGTTCCTCCTTCTACTGTCACCAACTGTTCTGCGATACAGTCTACCTCGAATACATCCGCAATGTCAGTTTCTAGTAAACTAGCAAAACCGCTCTCCCCGAGCAAGTCCTGTTCCAAGCCAGTGATGAATGGCAAGTCCAAGGTGAGCTCCAGTGTGTTGGTCCCTTACGGCGCCGAGTCATCTGAAGAATCTGATGAGGAGTCCAAGGGCCTAGCCAAGGAGAATGGCATGGGCAGAATAGCCACTACTCATGCTACTGGCCACGAAGCTGAAGAGGATGAGGCCCCATCACATGAGCTTCAAGAACCTATCACTCTAAATGGTGCTAATAGTACAGACAGTGACCCCAAAGAAAATGGCCTGTCATTCGAAGGTTCTAGTTGCCAAGTTCAGCCTGCTTTACACTCAGAAAATCCCTTTTCTAAAGCAAACGGTCTTCCTGCAAAGGTGAGTTGGGGGGGGGAAGTTTGGCTTTGAGGCTAATCTTGGCTCCTTCTCTCAGCCAGCTTTCAGTCACCATGGAGCTCAAAGCCAGTTGAAATGTCTTTGTTTTTTATTGTAGTTAATACCTGCATCTTTGCCATCTCTTCCGGAAGACAAAATCTTAGAGACCTTCAAACTTAGCAACAAAGTAAAAGGATCAACAGATGAAACAAGGTAAAGTAAGAATTAATTCCAAGAAAGTGAATGTCAGAGTATAAAACCCAACAGTGAGTGGACGTGTCAGTGTTTTCTCTGTAAAAGTATTACTGTGAACATCCTGAGCCACCAGATGATTTGAAAAATAACCTACAGGATATGTCAGTTTGCCTTTGAGGAGAGTGAGAAAGCTGTCTGTGACTGCTTGTCATTTTCGTCTGCATCACCTGCCCTGGCCAGCAGTGCCCTTGCACACCTCTGAATCCGACCCCACGTGCTTTCTCATTTCATCTTTTTAATGATGAATGAGTATGTGAAGGGCAAACTGAGTTTGGAGAAAACAGGGTCCCATAATGAAACAGATACTTTGTGAGGGCCTCTTTATAAATTTGAAATGAAATTCATAGAGAATTTAATTTGTCCCGACATTCAGTTTTAAGAAAAATAAATAAATTGACCTATCTGTAAGATAACTCGAATAAGAAGAAAGGAATTTGAAGTGCAGCTGCAGTTGCTTGGTGTGGAAACTGCAGGTGAAACCACTGCTGAGGGAGTGCAGTGCATCCCGGGCTTCCACTGCCTGCCTGCAGGTTTCTGGTGTGATCATTCGGAATACTGCATTCAGATTGCCTTCTGCACTGTCGGCTGTTGTGGTGAACAGCTTTCAGTGAAATTTCAGATGTATCACACTGTGATCATTTCTTATACAGTTGTTGGATACCTGGGGAGTGTAGTGTCCGTGAAAACTGTGGCAGTAACACGACTGGCATTTTCACCCATGGGTGTGAGGACGTGCAGGGGAGGAGCCTCCTCCTGGCACTGCGCAGCCCAGATGGCCCCTGAGACCCTGAGTCAGGGTGCAGAAGTGTTAAGAGTGAAGAGGCAGAGCACGCTCACTCCCACTTGACCTTAAGATAGAGCAGCGGGGCTGCGCTGTCATTTCACAGTGGCTTTACCCTTGTTTCTTTACTAATCCATTGTAGGCGTTTTATTGTTTCCTACAACTATCAGTTACTCTTGAGAGTGTGTGAGAAGCTGACTTTCAGCTAGCAAAGGGTGGCCCACATTTTCTACAGGTTTTCTCAGAGTCCCAGTGAGTCCATTTTTAATTATTGAAGGAACTGTTGGCTCTGTTTGGAAATAGCTGCTCTGAGATGCTAAGAGAAAGAAGGGAACAAGGAAAGCCAGCAGCCCATTGTCATGTGGCTTTTTTTGTTTAGACTTAGTTCTTAAGAATTAGAAATTTACCTGGAAACAGGAAGTCTATAGCTGCAAAATTATTGTTGCTGAAAAGTAGGGTTGGTAAAATTGTTATTTAATAAAGAGAAAATTGGGTGTCCAGAGACAGTAGCCTGATATTGACTTTAAGCCAGCTATATTTAAGATGATAAAAGATTTAGTAAACATAAGCCATGACATGCTAACTATTGGCTTTGTCTTTCTTTTGGCCGGGATGCAGTCCACCTGGAACAGAGCAAAGTCAGTCACGGGACCTTGCTGTGGAGCTTGAGGCTGGCAGTGTCACTGCTGGTTCCCATGAGAAACTGGACCCGATCTCAAGTCTATGCAGCAAGTTCAAGAAAGCTTTGCTTTCTCCCGACAGCAGTCTTAAATCTACCAAAGAAGTTGTCTCAGAAAATAGTTCAGCCAAACCTGATGAGTCTTTGCCCATTGTAAACAACCTTTGTAATAATGACAAAACCAGTACAGGGTCTGATCCACTTCCTGAACCCTGTGACACTGAAAACTTAACACACAACTGCAGTGAAACTCCCCAGGAGGTCAAAGCATTGTTAACTGAGAGTCTGCAGGATTCTGGTCCAGCAGAAACAGTGAAGCAGCTGAGCCCAGCTCCCCCCACACATTTAGAAGGTGCACATGAGTCCGAGCTTTTAGTTTACCTTAGCAGAGACCATTGTGGTGATACAGAAACCCCATCCCGAAGCACAGGTGAATCTGCCGACACGCTGCCCTCTGCTCAGCCACCCAGGACCCCAGTCGCCCATCCCGATGGCCCTGAGCACAGTCATGGGGAGAGGTGTGGTGAAGGTAAGGCCAGCCAGAAAGTTCCAGATCACCCTCCGGTTAAAGAGAAAATCAGCAGCCTTAGGAAAGTTGACCGAGGACATTACCGAAACCGGCGAGACCGCTCCTCCAGTGGGGAACATGTGCAGAAAAGTCGGAGTCGGAGTCGGAGTAGGACTGAGGGTCATTGTCACAGAAAGCGGCACTCGTATGCCAGAAAGCACAGCAAGCAGGAATGCCATGCTGTGGAACACTGTAACGGGAGCCGGCACCCTCTGTGTTATGGTGAGAGAGTCAGTCCCGGTGAGCGTCGCAGTCTGAGCAGGTACAGCTACCACCACTCCCGAACCAGGAGCGGGACTGACCAAGACTGGAGCCGATACTACCCCTTGGACAATGAGCACTCCTGGCTCCCAGAGAAGTACTATGCTGAGAAGATGCGGTGGGACCGGTGCAGGTACTACCCCGATAGGTACGCCCCGTACACAGGCAGGGAGCCCAGTGTGAAGCGGCCACACAAGGACTCCTCCCGGGCCAGGAAGGGCTGGGAGCCTCCTGCCCGGGTGAGGGAGCGGACCCACTTCCACAGCCCACGCACAGGTGCCGCACCCCCTTTCCCTCTGCACCCTGAGCGCTACCCCCAAGAAAAGGCTGCCTTTGGAGCTGATGACAGTGGCTGTGGCCTCTCTGATCGATTTCATGAACATGAAAGCATGAAGTCACGCAAACATAGGTACGAGAGTGCAGAAAGTAGCGACAGTCACGTGGAAAAGAAAACCCACAGGAGCCTGCCCAAAGACTTGGAGGAGCCTAAGGCAAAGAAGCGCAAAAAATCAAAGAAGAAAAAGAAATCTAAAGACAAACACCAGGAACGTGACTACAGGTGAGGGCGGGCTCTTCCAGCAAGATCTGAATTCCTCAGCTGCGTGGGTTTTAAGGCTTAAGTTTCCATACATTTTTAAAATGGTGCAACTTTTAAGCTCTGTCTTACTTCATGTATCTTAAAATGTGTCTCTTTGCCAGTCTCAGTTTTATAACTTTTAGGAGTAAATGTGAGTTCTGTAAAAGTAACTTCAGGCTCTCTGATTTCAAGATTGGTTGTCAGATGTAGTTACATTTTTGTATGTTACATTTTTTTTCTTCCAAATTCAGTGACTACACAATTGGCAGAAAATGGGAGGCTACAATTCTGTTGATATTTGTCTGCACGTCTAGAGTGGAGGTCTGAGGGGCATCATTTATTTTCTTGGCCTTTATCTCTTAATTATCAATATAAAACCTGAATGACTGTATTTTTGAAATGCTAAATATGGTCACAAAATTTTTTTTCCTGGTGTTTGGGGTGAAACCTAGAGTTACGTCCACAAGGCAAGTGCTCTGACAGCTGCCTTGAAACTGATTGGCTCGTAACAAGATGAGTGAGCATCAGTGGAATTCCTCTGTATTCTAGTTGATTTCTTTTAAAATTAAAAATCCTAATAGAAGGTTGTCAAAGCCATATGTGAATAGGCAGTGGTTACTTTGGAGGAAAAGGAAGTTAAATAACAAGGCTCTTCTGTGCCTGAGACACATGGCAAAATGTCCTTTGTTTCTTTTTTTTTCTTTCAGCCACTGATTTCAGGAGATGTCACTTAAGTCTTCCTAGCCGTGTCCTGTCTGACAGCCCCAATTCCTGAGCACAGAGCCTGTGTGGGAGAACTAGGGGTGGAGTTGAAGTTGGCAAAATTATGATCTTGGGCTTTTAAAATTACTACAGCTGAAAGTAGAGAACCCATTTTTAACTAGATAAGCATTTACCTGTGCCTCTATGTTGAGCATCCTCATAATTGGTCACGATAGTGCCAGGTCCTGTCTGAGGTGGTGCTGGTGTTTGGGTTGCTAATTTCTGGCTGCTGCTTCTGCAGGCATCAGCTGGATCCAGATCTTCCAGTAGTGTACTCTGATGCTGATCTCCACAGACACAAAAAGAAGAAAAAGAAAAAGAAGAGGCACTCAGGGAAATCAGAAGACTTTGCAAAAGAACCAGGACTGCACTCACCGAAGGCCTCAAGCTATGAGACTGTTGACCATTTCCGGAGACCTGAGGGCAGTTTCCTGCTCACTGATGGCCTGGCTGTGGAGGGCATTGGATCTTTCCGAAAGAAAACAAAGCATTTAAGGATGGAGAGCAGGGCCGACAGGTGCCACCTGTTGGAGTATGGCCAGGGTAAGAGGCGATTCGTGGAATTAAGAAGAGACAAACTCTTTTGATAAGTTTTTTTGGAAATGGCAATTAACATATGGAGATGGAACCTCAAGTGGCTTGAAAGGGTGCGCGAGTAATACAAGGTTCCTGCCTCTTCCACCTCGACTCACAAGCCCTGTGTGATTCATTGTCCCTGTGTAGTATGGATGCTTGACACTGATCCCTAGCACTGAAGGATGGTTACATGGAACTGGAATTTATGACCCTTGGAATTTGAGGCACTCTGAGTGTCTTGAGTATTTGCTCGCAAGGGAGAACTTCTTTTGTTTTCGAAGCATTTTTGGTAGTGATGCTTTGGCACTATTTACTTTACTCTCCTGATTCCTTAAAGCATCCAGAGTGTACCTTAACTCATAGTTTGATGACCTGGGCCATTAGAAATTTTAGCTGCCATCTCTACCAGTGATGCCTTTGAGGCTCCTGACTCTAGGCCCCAGGGCATCCCAGATTCTTTCGTGTAAACTGTGTCTTCCCGTGATTTGGCATCTCTTTGTGCTCTGATTGCAGGGGGGCAGCCCCTCCCCCTTTGTGACTGGTTCCCTGAGGAGGAGCCCTGAGAAGCTTGTTAAGAGTGAAAGTGATGGTAGTTGGGGCCGGGCACAGGTTGGCAAGCTGCGTCTCGAAGGCCAAAGCCAGCCCTGTGCCTGTCTCACATCACGTGTGAGTTAAGAGTGGCTTTCATGTTTTCAAAACTTCCAAAGAGGAGTAGTGCTTTGTTTCACCTGAACAAAGTGTGAAATCCAAATGTCAGTGTCTGTAGATACAGCCAGTATCTGCAGGAGGTTGGTGCTCCTGACACAGGTGAGTACTTGCAGCTGAGATTGCACACCCACCACACTCACTAAAGTATTTGTCACCTGGCCTAGCCCTTCACAGAAAAGAAAGTTTGCCAGGCCTTGCCTTAAAGACTGAGGGTCACTTTAATGAATAAAGGCCACAAACATCTTTGCAGGGATTTTGATACATCACCTTGGTTGCCCTGAGGCCTTTTGGGTCCTAAACTCAGCTGAAATGTGTAAGGGAGGGTATAGGAGGGTCTGGCCCATGCCTCCCATTGCCTTTGGTCTGCATGCAATTGTCGAAGGTGTGAAGAGAAGCGAGCCTGAGGAAGGCTGAGGCCACCGTGGACGGCAGAGGCAGTCTCACCACTGCTACCCAGTTCTGAAGGGAAGCAATGTGACATTTGCTCTTTAAAAAATTGTGTACATTTTCAGAGGAGTTTCACATTAACATTTCAGCTGTTTGCAGAAGAGGATTGGTATTTCTGACCTGTGTAGTACTTGAGTAGTGAGTCTTTGTGTTGGGCAGGGTCTCAGTTTTGTTGTCAGAATCCCTCATCCTGGCAGGGCAAGTCAAGCCCCGGAGATTACCAGTATGGGGACAGCAAGTGACCTACTTGGTGGTTGGCATGATATTCGGGGATGAGTCCACTCATCCCCTGCATGTGCTACAGTCAGATTGTGTCTCAGTGGTAGCCAATTCTGTCCATAGTGTGGGGGCACCGATTCCTGGTTTGCAGTCAACACTTATGCTGGGAGCACAGACCAAAGGGCCTGTATGGCTCTGGGTTTCCTGAAAGGGCCCCTGGTTGAGGGCTGACACTCTACCATCTTCCATGCACTTGCCTTCCTGTGTCCTGACCTTACACCACTCATTTTTCTTCTGCAAAGTCCATTCAAATGCCGTTAATCTCTTTGGCCATGTCCTGAAGTCTCTTCCATCCTTGTGTAAGAACTCAAGTGTGATGGGGTGGGTGTGGCTTGTTCCCTGGGGACAGGCTCTGGGGCATCTTTCACTGGAATCAGGCCCTTCGTCCTTATGGGACCTTATGTTCTTTTCAGGGGGACACTTGGATCAGTGATTGTGTCCTAGCCTTTGCTTGCTGTGTTAGTTACTTTTCTCTCATTGCTGAGACAAAATACCTGATACTCAAAATTAAGGGAGGAAAGGTTTTATTTAGCTCACAGTTTGTGGAAGTTTCATTCCATAATCAGTTGGCTCCAAGGCAGGGTGGCATGACAGGCAACAGTTCAAGGTGGTAGAATACCGCAAAAGCAGCAGAAGCAAAAGGGGAGGGGACAAAACAGTCTTTTTTTCCTCACTTATATTATAAACAAGCTACCACCACCTAGGGTGAGAATAGCACTCACACCATCTCCTGGTCCCTCCTCTTGCACAGGATGAGGAAGTTTACAAAGTAAGGACCCTGGTCCCCTGCTGAGTCACTTCATTAAGCTTTTAAACTTTTCAAGTTGACACAGTGTATCAACCATAACAGTCTCACCCCTTGTCAACCAGACACATTTCTTTAAACAGATTTCCAGATACAAGGACATGCTTATTATCAGTCCACAACTTGAACTTTGCAACATAGATTTAACAATCCTGAAGAACAAGTATTAAGTGTGTCATATTATATTATGCAGTAGAACCATAACATTCTTCCCCTGTCCCCCAAAAGACTCTTATATATCCCTTTATGCAAAAGACATTTAGTCCTGCAAGAGTTGTCAAAGTCCTAACAGTTTCAGCAGTCCAAGTCCCAAGTCTCTTCTGAGATGTAAGGCAAACTCTTAGCTGCAAGCCACAAATGAAAAGTTAAACATTGCCAACATTCAATGGCACAAGTAAATATTTTCATTCCAAAAGTTACAAATGGGGATATAAAGGAGTGGGACCAAAGCAAGCCCAAAATCTAGCAGGGCATACATTAAGTCCTATAGTTCCATGTGTGCCAGTTGAGGCAGTCGGGCAGATTGTGAGCTCTTTTTGGTTTGAGTGGCTGCATACTCTGTGGCATTTCCAGTGGTTATAGCTCCCACAGCTTCTCTTTCCGGCTGGTTATGCTCCCTCCTTGCAGCTTACCTAACATACTAGGTATCCATGTTTCTGATTTTCCCAAACTAATGGGGTCTCTGCGGCACCTTTAGCTTCATACTCACAGCTTGACACACTGCCCTCTTAGGGGCACACTGCCTAGCCTCCCAGGTCTTCTCAATTGGAGTGGAAGCCTTTTTAACCCCAAAACCTTTGCGTTCTGTATGCACCTAAAACCAGCACCACATGAATGATGCCAAGGTCTGCTGCCAGTTGGAGCAGTGGCTAGGCTTCCTTCTCTCAGCTGTAAGGGTGCCTATATCACTGAGCATGCTGAATCCAATTCTAAGGAACATATTCTCTGTGCTGCCACCATCCTGGAACCTGGTGCAGCCACTCCCATTCTTGAACAAGATACTCTGTGGCTTTCTTCTCAGGGCAAAGTCTTTCACTTTTGCAGTTTTGACAGTGCAAAGGGTGGAGATTTGCTGCCTTTTGCAGTCCCTTCAGGCCATCTTTTCTGTTCTCCTTTCCTACTCGGCAATTAAGATTTCCTCAGCTCTGTCTTTGTAGTCTACAGTTTTATTGGAGCTTCCTGTATGTTTTAAGTCATCCTACTGGGCTCTTTTCGCTTACTTCACAACCTAAATCTGGCTAAAAGCCCCCTAAAATAGCCGTGCCTCAGCCTCAACATTTGACTGCCTTGAAATTTCTTCTTCCAGGTTAATCAGGCAACTGTCCTTAATCTTAGTCTCAGGCAGAGTCTCTGGACATGAGCAAAATGTAGATAGACTTTCTGCCAACCCACAACATACATCATCTGGAGTCCAGCAGCTAGTACAGTTCTTTCCCGTAAAAACTTCTGGAGCCCAGTCTTTACCAGCATGATTTCTAACAGCTTTCTCGTCTTCTGAGCTGTGACCAGAATCTCCTATACAGAACAGCCTAAGGCATTCTAGCTCTGCTCTTTCAGGCAACACTTGAGAATCTTTCCAAACTTCTCACAAGCCACTCCCAAAGGCTGTTGAACCACGTGATCAGGTGTAGTTGCAGTAACAGCTCAACTTCTCTGGTACCAAATTCTGTCTTGGTTACTTTTCTCTCATTGCTGAGATAAAAGTATCTGATGCCCAAAATTAAGGGAGGGAAATGTTTACTTAGCACACAGTTTGAGGTTTCAGTAGAGGTTTCAGTCCATAATCAGCTGGCTCCAAGGCAGGGCAGCATGGCAAATGGGCAGCTGTTCAAGGTGACAGCAGACAGCAAAAGCAGCAAGCGGAAAAGGGAAAGGAGAAGAGCAAGCCTTTTTGTCCTCCCTTATACTGTAAGCAGACTACCACCCCCTCTGCTGGGTGTAGCACTCCAGCTCCTATTCCCTCCTCTTGCACAGGAAGAGGATATTTACAAAGTGTAGACCCTGGTCCCCCTGCAGAGGCAGTTCATTAAGCTTCTAAACTTCCCAAGTTGACACAATGTATCAACCATAACACTTGCTCAATCTGACATGGGACTGAGCCAGGCAAGTAGTGTTAAACTTCAAGAAAACTAAGTCTATTTGTAATCACTGAATGCATACTCAGAGTATAGGCATCACAAATTATACAAAGTCATTAAAATGTTTCCTAACCTTTTCCTTCCAGGTAATTGAAAACATGGCCTCAAAACAAAAATTCACTAGTTATGGTAAGCACTTTTCTTGTCGGTATATTTACTTTCTAGAAGCACTGAGGGGGAACAGAGAAGGCACTGAAATTGTGAGGAAAACCAAATTACCTGAGGTCAAGCTGTGGAAAGGGCAACAGAGCAGGGGTGAGCCAGCACTGGGGAGTACAGAGACCTCTTCTCCCCATCAGCTTTGCAGGACTAGGGCAGCAAGGGAAAGACAGGGCTGTTTCCTTCCTCCCCGCTCCCTGGGAGAAGCCAGCACAGCTCCACATTAGGATTGGCAGTCATCAGATGAGTATCTGGGATGAGAAGCCCGTCCCAGCAGTTTAGCACCTGGGCCTAGAGGTCACCTGAGGTTGGGTCACACCCTTCACCTGACAAAGCCACTCTCGATGAGATCCAGGCAATTTAGAGCAGAGCCTTCACAGTGTAGTGAGCCTATGAAAGCAGACTGTTCTTCTGTCTCACACTCAATCAGCAAGGGTGGTTTTAAATGAACTTCAGGTCAATTATCTAGAGGTGATTTATGTGCAATTAATTAACATGCATTGTCTGTGTCCTCAAGGGAAAGCACTAGGGAACTAAACTTCCTGAGAGAAAGTAGGATCTGAGGATTGGGAAGGATTAGCCACAGTTGGAGTTCAGGCTGGGCGGTGCGGTAGAGCCCAGCAGATGGTGCCTTCCTGGCTGCACCGCCAAAGTTTATTCTGCAGCTGCCTGGCATCACTGGGTTTCTCTACTGCCATTCAGGAAGGCAGTGAAGGCTTCACAGAAAAAGCTTCCCAAAGAATCAGGGGGACCTGCAGACCTGGTGGGACAGAAACGGGGGCCTCAAGCAGGGGATTTAGCTCAGCAGCCCAAGTTCCTCCCTGGCAAGCTCAAGGTCATGAGTTTGATTTGTAGTACCAACAACAACAAAAAAGGGCCTGGCTTCTGGGGCCTCTGCCTTTGACTAACGCCTGTGCCTCTTGTCTTTCAGATTCAACATGTTCCACAGAAGCCATCCCAACTCAGCTTAAATTATAAACATAAATTTGTTCAAATCTGCGTGGTGCTTCTTTAGTAAATACTGTACAGATTTTACCATGAATTTTTTTTTTTTAGTTTTTACCTTTTCTTAATTGCCCTTATTCCAAAAGGATGAACACTTTCTACGACTGCTGACCATTGTAAAATACAGTGTATATAAATCACATTGAAATAATGCCCTGGAATAGAACATCTCAAATGCTGCTTAATTACAGACTCAGGTTGATTACTTGTATTTCATGTAATGTTCCTCCAAGTTAGACATCTGATGGTGCAAGACCAACCGGGAAACCATGGAATTATTAAAAGTACAAACTGACAGTGCGTGTATTTAATTTAAAGACTTATTTAAAAATTTACAAGCTCTCAACGAGACTTTTGAGAGCAGTCTTTTCTGTAATGTCTGATACTAGAAACTAATTTGCTTCCTATTTTAGTTGTATTCAAGATTTGAAAATGTATTTTATAGACAAGTTCTGTTTTTGAACTTCGTGGAACTATTCCAATCAACTTACCAGTTATGATGAGTATTCACATTATGAATGTATAATCCAAACATTGTTTGTAAAGCTTACAGTACGTTTTTATTACATAACACTTTTTTATACTGTGTCTCGTCACCTGTATGATACTGGAGTCTGAGTTGTCAGCTTGGTCCCTTAAAGTTTCTAGTTACAGACAAAATCATACTGTGATTTTATTTTTAATATGGATATGCTATCAAACTGTGATACACTTATAATTCACTGGTCCTGCATCAGGAGACGGAGTGGGGAAAACTGTATTTAATACAGTTTCTATCTGAATAATCTGTATGGTTTATACAGCTTGTGTTGTTCAGAGATGTCTAAAGTTTGATCTTTGTTTTTTTAAAGATTAAAAAAGCACTTGCCCCACTGTAAATATACAGCATGTAAAATTTATATAGTATATAAATGGCAGCAAATTAAACAATTTGTGTCAGTTTTTACTTCTGTTTTCCCCCATTTGCTTCCAGCCATGTCTCCTCTGACTTTGGAAACACTTTCTTTAAAACCTTCACAGCTCTGGCTAGTATCTCAGTAGGTGCCTCAGACCTTGGAGATGGGTCAGGGAGAACCAGGGAGTGGTTTGCTGGATGCAGTGCTTCTCTATTTTAAAGAAGCAAGTCTTAGAAAACCTTGTTTTAACAACGTAGGAGATTTTTACTTAGTGAAGACAACCTTGGAATTCTTAATAGACATACACCCTTTAGTTGGACTGTTCACTTTGCAACAGTATATCTGTAGGTATTTTAATATCAATAGAATATTCAGGCAAGTTATAGGGGGTATATACATTGAATAACAGAACACTCCAGAAATCAGTATATGTACACTGTATACATATTAACTATATTTAGGTAATAGAAATGTTTTCTGAGGAGGAAAATAAATCACCACTTGTGGATTCTGGTCTATAATAGACCTAACTGCTCATCAAAGCACATCTGTGTAGATGTGTGAATTTGTAACCTTGAAAATACCACTGCTTTGTGCTTCATCTATAAACAGTTCTTTTAGTCCATTTGATGTCACATTAAGCTACTTGAAACTGTTTCAGGACCTGGAGATGGGGCTTGTGTGGGTCCTGGGTGAGTGCAAATAAACCTCAAATGATAACTGGGACCCAGGGAGACAGCTAGGGGCGCTGTGGAGCTGCCATCTGCCCAGTTTTCCTGAGAAAACCCGAGACCCAGTGCAGATGCTCGGGTCAAGAGGTGATGAGCAGCCTCACTGCCCCTGTAGTGAAGTTAGGGGGGAGGGTGTCCTACTTGTAGGTGGCCTGGTGGAGGCCAGATACAAGGCAGACACAGGATTAATACTGTCACAAGAAAACCTGAAATTAGATGATTCATGTAATACTCAATAGGGCAGGTCACTTAAGATTCTAAGCACCTGGGCTTTGCATAATTCTGAGTGAACAGCAGGTTACTGGTGATGAAAGGTTCACCACCAGATGACTCCATGCTCATGTCTCTGAACACCATAAAACAAAGTGCCATATCCCCAGGACTGTACCTGGCTCAGCAGAGAGGAAGCCTCTCTGAATTGCTGATCCACCCCTGCTGCTGTCCCTGCCAGGGTTGTCCTCAGTGTGGCCTGCAGCATGGTGGCATCATGGTTGGTCCAAGTTTGGGCAGCACTTGTGCACAGCAGACAGGGATGGGGGATAGTTGCATATATAGTAATCAGGCATGTCAATGTGACCAATTTGCCTTGCTTAAACAGTAAAGCTAGTCTGAGGTATCAATAAGAAACAGCAGGAAGCATGGGAATAAAAACTCAGTCTAATGCATGATAGAGTTTCAGCCTTGGACCGTCTGCAGTCTGGTGTGACATAAAACTACACACTAAGGTCAGCCACCCAGAGGCAAAGGTCCCAGGGTTGCACAGTCTCTGCCTCAAGGCAACTCATGGGAAGACTTGTTTGTGCATAAGTGCTATTTCAGGGTTTTCAAGGAAAACAATTTTTTAAATTAATAATTTAATACAGGATGTGTAATTTATAGGATTATTCCATAATAGTCACCTGTTATGGTTTGTGTTTGGATGCCCCCTTAGCCCCTAAAAACTCATGCAATCATGGACAAGGCTGGGTCCAGCATTCGTGAATGGTTCATTGCCTAGCACTGAGATTGGTGTAAGTGCTACATCCACCCAAGGGCAGAGCTGACATACAGTAAGTACTGACATACAGTAAGGGCAGGTAAAAGATGTGCCTTTTTTCTTTCGTTGAGGTTTGCTCTTGATGTTTTGCAGGGGCCATGAATGCCATCCTCACCATGCCACTCTGCCTTGGAGCCAGCTGAGTGTGGACTGTAAGTTCCAAAATTATAAGAAATAAACCTTCCCTTTCCGAATTTTGCCTCAACAACAAGAGAAAAGTAACTAAGACATCACCCAAAGAGTGAAATACAAAAAAGTTCAGGAAATTTGTCTGCACACTAAAGACCCGAAGAATCCAGCTGAGGACATGGATCTCATGACAATGTCCTGCATTAATCCAGGTAAAGACCTAAAGCCCATGACAGCTGGAGGCTTACAGCCAACAACCATGTAATATGCAAGTCTGTTTCATGGATCTGTGCTGGGAAGGCCCAAAGACCAGTGGTGGAAGCAGTGGTGGAAGTCTGCCAGTGGGCTGATGGATCTGCGCTGGAGCCAGGAAGCAATTCCCAAGGTAAGGGCCAGAGTTTTCCTGTAAAGCACTACAGCTATCCTTGGTGACATTGAAGTCCTGAGCTTCTCCAACAGTGAGAACAGCTGAGTTCATATCAGTAAGCCAGCGTGACAAGCTTCTCCAGGAGATTGAATGGCGCACCATCTTCCTGACCAGAGCCAGGAAGCAATGCTAAATGTAAGGACCAGAGCTCCTCCAAAGTGAACTGTAGCCATTTTCAGCAATAACAAGGTCCTGAGCTCCTCTGATGAGAACATCCAAGTTTGTGTCAGGAAAGAAGCTTGACAAGTTCCTCCAGGAGAACCAACAGCAACAGGAAAACCAACAACACTCCTTTCTCTTCAGTTCCCCTTTTTATGCTGTTGGCAACAATCCTTAGGTGGGCCATCCATACCCAGCACCATGCTGATTCAGTCCAGATGGCTGTTGTAAGTTGACTACCAGTTGTCAATCCACCACAAGTGTATTCAGTTTGAGGTTTTCAATCCTGGACTTGCTTTTGCACAGGAAAACAACCTCTAAATTGCAAAATCTGGATGTGCCTCCACAGACAGAGCTAGTTGGGGCAGGGGTCACCACAAAGCAGCCCATGTATGGAGCTAAAGAGGGCCCAGGTGTTAATGCTTGGGCTCCCCAGAAGGAAGACTGTATCGCCGTGTCCTCGTCCTTGCCCAGTTCTGACTGTCTCAATGGTGGAATCATCAATCCCTCTGTTGTATGGGGAGGAGGGCCCACCTCAACTGAGATTTGGAGCCCTCTACTGTTCACAGAAAACCCTAAGTGCCACACACTTTCAGCTGTGGCTCACTCTCCCCCTTCTTGCAAAGGTAGCTTAGGTCTGAGAACATGGTACTGCAAGAGGAAGACAATGGACTGTTCCCACTTGTTTATATATCTAGTCATATATTAAGAAATCTGATTATCTCAGAGAGAGAAGCATTTTGTTGAAGGCTTCAAGTAGCAGTGGACGTGGTCAAAAGCTGATCTAATCTATGTATTCCATGAAACTAGGTAGAACTGCTGTTTGCATGGGCCAGAAATGGTCAGGTACAAGCAGTTTCCTCTGGCCCAACCTATGGATGATCTGCCAGGGAAAGAATTCCTTTTCCTTGGATTCAGCAGTTATATGACAAACAGCCCCAAACTGTAATTACCTTTATCTGTCTGTCTCTGTTTCTATCTCTGTCTCTGTCGCTGTCTCTCTGTACCAGGAATCAAACTCAGCGACCTTGCGCTTTCCAGGTAGGTGCTGTGCCACTGAGCTATATCTTGGGCCCCCTCATAACCATATCTTAATGTATGGCTTTAGAAAGTATTTGCAGGGGAATTGCAGGGCTTATCACACCTGCAGCCCCCAAGTTTACCAGTCCTTGAGAACACTAGTGCCTCTTCCTGCAGCTCCCACCCAACTGCAAGTGCCCCACAGCCCTCTCTTTGGGTGCTGCATATACTTTTTTTTTTCAGTGCACAGTATATATTTGTGTCCAGGAGTTGTATTCATAGCTGCCATTCTAAAAATACTACTGTTAGGAAGTGTCTTTCATTATAACTTGAGAATATAAAAAGGCATATAAAAGCTATAATCCTATATATCTGAGAAAAATCTGAATTAAAAAAGTGGTAATTTTTGCATTTCCATTTTGATATAAAACAGTGGCTTCTAGAATGGTCACTGCCACTGCCCAAGTGGGCCGATGCACGTGGCAAGATCAGCAGATGCCCACAGGGAATCTCCCTCCCATCCTGTGGTGCCGTAGGAAGCAAGGCTCTGGGCCAGGTGGCACCAGGAAGAAACACAGCTGACCACGATGCAGGCCACACACAGCACAGGCTTCGGGGTGTGCAGCTGTGCCACAGCTGGCTCTGGAAACCACTGTCACTGGAGGAGGTGCAGCCCAGCTGTCATGTTAGGGCAGCCGTCAGTCACATCTGCTGTGAGGTTCGGGTTGTAGTTTACCTGCTGGGCCAAGGCAGCTCTATTTCTTATTGGCAATCCTTCCTTTCCTCGTTGCCAACATGTCGTAGAAAGGATCCCTGCTGATGCTTGCTCTGGGAAAGAAAAGGAGCAGGTTTGGGTGAGGGCAGCACTGGCCCTGGAGAGCCCAAACCCCTCTCTTCTTCTAGCCCCTCCTGTGCCTCAAATAACACAGCAGCTTCACACTGTGGGGTGGGCTCAGCAGCACTGCCCCCAAGTTTCTGGAGACACAAGGGTCAGAGTGTAAACTGAGTGTGTCCTAGCACATGTGCACGTGCTCACTCCCCAGCCTCACTTACTTGATGGATTTCATCCACTCCTCCTTTTCCTCAGGGCTCGGGGCAGAGATATGATACCCCACGTGGTTTCCCTCAGCCATCAGCCTCTGTCTTGCAGGCTTTGATGACCTGCCCTTTGTGGCTGGGATACTAGTGCTCAAAGCAGTGTTACGCTTTTGGCCTGGGGTACCTGCAGGCTCAGGCCAAGGAGGCACAAAAGGGACACAAGTTTCTGTAGATTTTCTACCTCTCTGCTGCTGAGGTTTTCCAGTGGGATGATGCCCCTAGGCTCTTATCCTACAAGGAAAGGCACATGGCCAGCCACAGCAGCCTGAGGGCCCCTGCCCAAAGGTCCTGAATCATATCAATCTATCCTGGAAAGCCAGCAGCACCTTTTGGCAGAATAGTAGATAATCTTAGCAGTCTTGCATGGAGACCACACTCATTTGGCTTGCCACAGTCCAAGCAATGTCCTCTGGTCTAAGCTTCCAGATGAGGCACAAGTGCCTTCCTGGCAAGCTGGCAGCAGTTTAGGGTTCTGAACTCAGCCTGGCTCCAAGATGGATCCCAGCTGATCGCTCTCTCCCCGTGGGAAGACTGAGTCCTCTGCACTCACCACCAACCAGTGCAGTCCCCCACATCCACTGCTCCCCTCCAATGCTGCATCTCTCGGCAGAGGCCTCTGGGGTCACCAGCCAAAACTGTTACCATGACCATGCATCCCGGGTTCAAACAGCTCCTCTCATGCAGTGAGTCCCATCTCAGGACTAAGGCACCACCAGTTACCACCTTTTTCTTCACTGATTTTTTTTCTTTTCACTCACTCTGTGGACTTCAGTTCACACTTCAGATTCTTCCTGGGTCCAGGGAGCGCATTTCCTTCCTTCCTGTCTTCCCCATGATCCAGTGTCCGGATGGTGACTCTCAGAAATATTGTTTCCCCTGCTGCTTATCACTCCACCATCTTCCCGGAAGTCCTGTAATGGGCCTTAATGAATGTAAGTAGCTCTTTAGAGTCTAACAGGATAAGTATGCTGTGGTCACCTTGGACAAAGTTGTTTTGGCTGAAGTTTTTTCACAGAGATGGTCTGTACTGCAAACTAAACTATGAGCCTTCATACAGGCCCTCGAATGGTTTGAAAACAAAAAGGTCTGAAAACTCACCAGAGTGATAAAGCAGATAAAAATTGCAAAAGCAGCTGCTAAAAATGCACCCTCGGACAAAAATACCACAATTTAATTCAGGAAATGAAAACAACCAAAGAAGAAATCCTAGACCACGACTATTACATCCCATACCTGGTCAGCATCTGCTCCACTGTCTGCCATTGATGCTAAACCTGTGAGCACAGATAACTCAAGCTCAGATAACTGAAGCGCTCACATACCTGTAGAGGATGTCCCTTTCCTGAGCTTTGCCTCAGGATCCTCCTCTCCTGACTCCCTCCCGTAAAGAGTCTGCCAACAGCTTCTCCAGACTCTCTGTACTTCTGAAAAATGAGAGCACATCTTCACCCTGGGACAAAAACTGGTCCTGGGACCAGATGGCCACCCAGTTCCAATCCAACCCATTTGGACCTCATGTGTCCCCTCACTTACCAAGGTAAGGAGACTCTCATACAGTATCACCAGACTCTTAAAGGTGTTGTAAAGGCAGCTACTCAGAAGCCAACCAATCTGTCTAAGCTTTCACAAAGGTAAGTTAGAGACCTGACGAGGCTCCATCTACGTTCTGGGAGCATATGCTAGAGGCATATTTATACACCTATTCACCAGGAGACATCTGAGAACAAACATCCTAAATATCACGTTTGTCTCCTAGTTGGCCCCGGATATTAGAAAAAAAGCTTCAAAGATTAAAAAAATTCCAAGATAAGGCACTGTCAGCGTTAGTGGAGATAGCCTGGAAGGTCTTCAACAACAAAGAAGATCCATGGGACTTGAACATCTTAAAAATCCCTTCCCCAAAAGCTAAGTGCACAGTTAGAAAATTTCTTTTTTTTTTTTAAATTTTGTTTTGAAGGTAATAAAACTACAACAGAACAAGACAGAAAAAAGCCAACTTAGACAATGCAGTGAAATTGGTACAGAACTTCACCGCAGGATTCCAGGACAACAGTAATAGGTACCATAGTATACCTCATTATCTTCACAGTAGTTGTCCAGTCAATTAGGTATAGTGAAATCAAACCAAAAACAGAACATTATAAAACAAATTGAAACAGAATATTGAATAGAGGGTTTTTTTTTTTTTTTTTTGGTATCACAGACCAAACTCAACCTAGAGCTTACCAGGCAGGTGCATATGCCACTGAGCTAAATCCCCAGCCCTGAGAACATTGAATAGAGCAAAACAATCATAATGAAGCAAAACAGTGAAAACAACATTTGCCTTCAAACAAGATAGAAGGAAATCCCCCATATTTACTATATAGCATATGGTCATCTTCCCAAGAGATGCTCAGACCTCTGTCTTCAGTTGCTAATGAGATGGGGGAGAGGGTTGGGATGTTTGATTCTCATCCCACTTGCTGGTAGGCTCACGGGAGTTACTGACTGGTTCTCCTCCTGGCTCATGCTGGAGGGAGGTGCTAACCAAGAGGGTGGGCAAATTGCTTTCTTGTACAGCTGCCTAAGTTCTACCATGGCCAGATCTTGGGAGCTGCTGACTGGTTCTCCCAACTTAGAAAATTTCTAGAGGCTTTGGACTACTGCTGTTTGTGAATCCTGGGTTTTGCTGACATGACTCAACCACTCTACACCTCTACTGGAGGGTTCCACCTGGAACTTTAACCTGGGCTGAGCTAGAGGAATAACCTCTCCTTAAACCTTTCCAATTACATGTAGCCGAGAGCCATGGGATCACAAAAGGGGTCTTACCCCTGTACCTAGTACCTCGGAAGAAGCCTGTTGCTTATTTTTCCCAGCAACTAGACCCCATGGTTTCAGGGTGACCAAATTGCTTATGGACAATTGCAGCCACCAAGGAAGCCTCTAAGTTGACTTTTGGCCAAAGACTACACATAGTGACTTCACATGCTGGAGACACTATTGCAGTTGTCTCGCATTAGATGGCTTTCCAAGGCTCACACTGTCAAGTACCAAGCTCTTCTACCAGATCCTGACTGCATCAATATCCTGTCTACTTCTGCTCTCAATCCAGTGACTCTCCTGCCAGATGATGATCCTTCAATGCTGATCTACAATTGCATGGATATTGTTGACCCAGTCTCAAGCCTGCAAGCTGACCTGACTGATGTCCTGCTTACTCAGCCTGAAGCCATCCTTTCCACAGAGGTAGCAGTTACCTCCACCAAGGTACTCGAGTGGTAGGAGCTATAGTGACCAACAAAACTGAGGTTACATGGGCCCAAGCTTTAGGGTTGGGAACTTCAGCTCATCAAGCAGGACTGATAGCCCTTACTTAAGCCCTAAAATGGGGACAAAATAAATCTATAAATATATATGCAAATACCCGGCAATTTCAGGCCTGCCCAGGACAAGCCCAGCAACCTTATCTGGAATGGGAAACTCAGCTGGCAGGTAGGATGAGTTCGCTCCCCATCCCAAGCCCAGGAGACTGTGTTAAGATCATTGCTCCCAGAGCTCAAGGACCCGCCCAGGTCCCAACCATACTAGACTATCCTTGGGAGGTTTTGCAGCCTCAATAGATTACCCCCAGTGACCTTATTTAATTATGGGAGTTGAGAGCTGGTGAAGTGAGTTCTAGGGCATTGGTCTTTGTCTGGGGAGAGCTTTAGCCCACCATTCACAGTGGTTAGATGCCTGCCCAGCTACCTGGAACACTGAAGGTGGCACAGGAGGGCCTGAGGGCCTGATTGGACCATGCTCAGGAACCTCCATTCAGTCTCAGGAGCCTAGGGCATGGAGACGATTTCCAAAACATCCAGGGAAAGCCCTAGAAAAAACACTTGAAATACAGAAATATAGGAAAATGACAAAATGAAAGATAAAAATGCAATCTCAAACCTACAGCCCATCCCAAGAAAGCCTAGGAGCCATGTACATAGAAGAAAATATATGCCATACACTTGAAATACCTGTAATAACAGCAACTGAAATAAAGAAGCAACTCCAGGAAGCTCTAAAGGAATTCAAACTAGAAATAATCTTCCAGGTAAAAGAAGAAATGATAAAAGTAATGAAAGAGATGCTGAAAACATCTAAAGAAGACACAGTTAAAAAATTAGAGGAGCAAACAAAAAGATAGAATCCCTGGAGGAACAATATAAGAAACAAACAGAATACATCAAGTAGATTCAAAGAGATATACAAGAAATCAAAAATTCCATCAAAAGTTGTCAAAACCAACTCAACAAAAGTGAAGAGAGACTTTCAAACCTCAAACACAAGTTTGCAGCTAGTGAACAGGAAAGGAAAGATCTTTTAAAAATAATAAAGAATCAGGAAATAACAGTTCAACAGCTGCAAGATGATGCAAAGGAAAACAACATGAGATTAATAGAGTAAATGAAAGAGAAGGGAATAACACAAATGATATCAAAAGGCTATTCACAGAAGTCAGAGCTGAAAATTTCCCAAACATGAGAATGGAAACTGACAATAGGATTAGTGAAGCATATAGAACTCCAAATAGCCATAAGCAAAATAAAACTATACCCAGACATATAGTAATCACCATCCCAGAAATCCAACATAAGAATAGAATACTAAAAGCTGTCAGAGAGAAAAAGCAGATCACCTATAAAGCAAAGCCTATCAGAATCAGAGCAGATTTCTCAACACAAACAATGAAGTAAAGAAGAGCATGGAGTGAAGTATTTTAGATCCTAAAGGGAAACGATTTTCTTCCTAGACTGATGTACCCTGCAAAAACTGTCCTTCAAAATGGATGGAGAAATAAGATATTTCCATGACAAGGAACAGCTGAAGAATTTCATGAACACCAAGCCAATCCTGCAAAGAATGCTGAAAGACAGTCTAGATACACATAGTAAAACATCACTAAGCAAGGCAGACAACTAAACAGAAAGGAAAGATGCAACAGCAGAAAAATAACATGTCAACAATAAGCCAATATGTAACAGTTATAAACATTAATGTAAATGGTCTCAATTCACCAATTAAACAGACTGGCAGAATGGATAAAGAAACCACATCCAACCATATGCTGTCTGCAAGAAACCCATCTAACCCAAAAGGAAATTCACGGACTGAAAGTCAAAGGATGGAAAACAATACTTCATGCAAAGGAACAGAAAAAAAAGTGGGGGTAGCTATTCTGCTTGCAGATAATGTGAACTTCAAGAATGATCCTAAGGTATAAAGAAGGTCACTACATATTGGTTAGGGGAAAACTTAAAGAGGAAGAGATAACTATCTTAAATATATATGCACCAAATTCCAGAGCACCCAGATACACAAAGCAAGTATTAATAGAAATGAAAAATCAAATTAGCAATAACACAATTATAACAGGAGACCTTAACACACCATTGACACCAAGGGACAGATCAACCAGACAGAAAATGAGCAAAGAAATAACAGAACTGAATCACACCTGTGAACAAATGGACTTGATAGACATATACAGAATGTTCCACCGAACAACACCAGAATACACATTCTTCTCAGCAGTACATGGGTCATTCTCTAAAATAGACCATATATTAGCTCACAGAACATATTTAAAAAATGCAAAAGAGTTGAAATCATCCCTTGCATGTTATCGGATCATAGCTCATTGAAATCAGAAATTAATGATAAAAGATACTGCAAAAATCCCAAAACACATGGAAACTGAATAACACACTCTTGAGTAATCAGTGGGTCACAGAAGAAATTAAAGAAGAAATTAAACAATACCTACAAGAAAATGAAAACACAGATATAACTTACCAGAATCTGTGGGATGCAATGAAAGCTGTCCTCAGAGGAAAATTTATTGCACTGAGTTCTCACATCAGGAAAACATAATAAATACAAATAAACTATTGCTACACCTCAAACATCTAGAAAAAGAAAAGTAAGTCAAGCCCAAAGCCAAAAGAAGGGAGGAAATTATAAAAATCAGAGCATAAATTAATACAATAGGGACTAAGAAAACAATTTAAAAAATCAATGAATCAAAGAGTTGGTTCTTTGAAAAAATAAATAAAATTGATAAGCCCCTAGCCAAAATTATTTTTAAAAAGGAAAGAAACAGCTCAAATTCATGCAATTAGGAATGAAAAAGGCAAATCACTACAGACTCTGTAGACATACAGAAGATCATCAAGACCTATTTCAAAAACCTCTACTCTCATAGATTCAATAACACAGAAGAAATTCTAGATTCCTAGAAATGTATGAACTACCAAAGCTGGGTCAAGAAGATGTAAAACTGCTGAATAACCCAACATCTATTGATGAAATTGAAATGTAATTAAGCCCCTTCCTACAAAGAAGAGCCCAGGCCAGATGGATTCACTGCGGAATTCTATAAGAAATACAAAGACTTAATGCCAATACTCTTCAAACTCTTCAATGAAATCGAAAGGGAAACAATTCTTCCTAAGTCATTCTTAGAAGCAAATATTACTCTAGTACCAAAACCTGAGAAAGACCCAACTAAACAAGAGAACTATAGGCCAATCTTTCTAATGAACACAGATGCAAAAATCCTCAATAAAATATTGGCAAACAGGATGCAGCAAGTCGTCAAGAAGATTATACACCACGATCAAGTGGGATTCATCCCAGGCATGCAGGGATGGTTCAACATACGTAAGTCAATAAATATAATCCACCATATCAATAAAACCAAAAATAAGAATTACATGATCATCTCTATAGATGCAGAAAAAGCTTTTGATAAGGTCCAATACTCATTCATGCTAAGAACCTTACAGAAAATTGGAATAGGTAATCTTTACCTCAATATGATAAAGGCCATCTATGACAAACCAACAGCCAGCATCATATTAAATGGCCAAAAACTGAAGACCTTTACCTTAAAATCAGGCACAAGACAAGGATATCCCTTATAACTACTTCTATTTAACATAGCACTGGAAATACTAGCCAGAGCAATTAGACAAGAGAGAGAAATTAAAGGGGCAAAGATAGGAAAGGATGAAGTTAAATTACCATTATTTGCGGATGACATGATATTCTACATAGAAGACCCCCAAAACTCCATTCAAAGACTCCTAGATATAATAAGTAAATTCAGCAATGTAGCTGGATACAAAATCAATACTCAAAAATCAATAGCATTTTTTTTTTATCTGTACTGGGGATGGAACTCATGACCGCCTCCTTGCAAGGCAGGTGCTTATGCCGCTGAGCTAAATCCCCAGCCCCCAAAATCAATAGCATTTCTATACACTAACAATAAAATCACCGAGAGAGAAATAAAAGAAGCCACATCTTTCACACTAACATCCAAAAAAATGAAATACTTAGGAATTAATCTCACAAAAGAAGTAAAAGATCTATACAGGGAAAATTATAATATCCTGAAAAAGAAATTGAAGATCTCAGAAAGTGGAAAGACATCCCTTGCTCATAGATAGGAAGAATAAATATCGTAAAAATGGCCATTCTCCAAAAACTATTATACAGATTCAGTGCAATCCCAATGAAAATACCATCAACATACCTCATAGATCTAGAGAAATCACTCCTAAAATTCATCTGGAATCAGAAGAGACCTAGAATAGCAAAGGCAATTCTAAGCAGCAAAGGCAAGGCAGGAGGCATCACAGTCCCCGACTTGAGGTTATACTACAAAGCAAGTGTAATAAAATCAACATGATACTGGAATCAAAACAGACCCGAAGATCAATTGAATAGATTAGAAAATACAACCACAACTACAAACACACTCAATCACCTTATCTTTGATAAAGGGGCCTAACATGTTCACTGGAAGAATGACAGTCTCTTTAATAAATGGTGCTGGAAAAACTGGCTCTCCACATGCCGAAAACTAAAACTAGACCCATGCCTATCACCATATACCAAACTAAAATCTAAATGGATCAAAGATCTGAATATTAAAACAGAAACACTAAATCTGTTGGAAGATAAATTAGGTAAAAGTGTTGAAGACATACGGGGTAGAGAATTCATGAACAGGAATCAAACTGCAGGGGAACTACTTCCCAGAATCAATAACTAGGATCACGTCTTATTAAAAAGTTTCTGCATGTCAAAAGAAATCTCCAGCATAGTGAAAAGAAAACCTACAAACTGGGAAAAAATCTTAGTGAATTGTCGCTCAGACAAAGGACTTCTGTCTAAAACATATAAAGAATTTCAAAAAATCAGACCCCTGAAATTCAAAGACCCAATCCAAAAATGGGCATCTGAGATGAATAGGCACTTCTCAGATGAAGAAATACAAATGTCAAATAAATACATGCAAAAATGTTCATCATCATTACTCATTAGGGAAAAGCAAATTAAAACAACACTGAGATTCCATCTCACCCCTGAACGAATGGCCAGGATCAAGAAAACTACCAACAACAAATGCTGGAGAGGCCATGGGGAAAAAGGAACTCTCCTGCATTGTTGGTGGGAGTGTAGACTGGTGCAACCATTTCTTGGAAGTCAGTCTGCAGATTCCTCAAAAAGCTGGGTTTGGAGGTTCCATTTGATCCAGCTATTTCACTCCTGGCCATAACTGAAAACATCATACCACAGTGATATATGTGCACCCAGATTTGTAATAGCCAAATTTTAATAGCACAATTTGTAATAGCCAGATCTTGGAAACAACCTAAATGCCTGTCAACTGAGGAACGGATAAAAAAGATGTGCCATTTCTATACAATGCAGTACTGCTCATTTGTAGCAAATGATCACATTGAGATATTTATAAGTAAATGGATGCAATTTGAGACCATACTCATAAGTGAAATCAACTCACATGTCAATACCATAGTCTCCCTAGTATAAGAAATAGCAAGAGTACATAAAATACAAAAAATTCAATAAATAGAGTGAAAGGATAAGAGAATGCCTAAAGGAAAGAAAGAATATCTCAGGGAATATGAGGAAAAAGAAAAATGAAGGGATAAGAAAAAGTGTCTAAAATTACATAAACACACTTATGATTGCTAAGATGATTGGGCTATAACCTGTAATTTCTTGGAACAAAATAGTTAACATTCATAGGAATGGAACAATTGTGCATATTACTTTATAGTGCTCTGAGGAACTCTCGAAAATCACTATGTAAAATAACAACCCTAGTTATGCTCATACCACCTTGTTTTGAAGGTCTATATTGTCAGTGTTCTGGCTTCTTTGCTATTGTTGTTTATTTATATGTCTTTTTCTTTTTGTGTTTTTCTAGGAATTTGTTTTGTTTTATTTTGGTTTGTTTTGTTTTTTCCTCTAATACGGAAAGGATAGGTATCCATGCAGAGGGTCATGCATATATAGAACTTCTAAAAAGTTTATGAGAATCGATTATATAATGCATGATGAAATGGATAGCTACTTTGAAGAAAAAGAGACACTAAGGTACTCAGTACTGATCTGTAACATCATGGTGTGAAATCCAGCAATACTATTATTCTTTATTCAGAGGGATTTTAGTCTGTTTTGTTTAATTTCAACATACGTGAATATATGGATAGCTGTTTTTAAGAGAATGAGAGACATTATGGCAGCCATTGTAGTCTTCCCTATTGTCTGGTCTTGAAGACCTAAAATGCCTGTTCTGGTCATCTTGTTCTGATCAGTTTTATACTATTTTGTTTTGTATGAATTTATTGTATGTGAATAAATGGACAACTATTTGGAAGAAAACAGACAATATGATAGACAGTAAAGATCTCCAGTTGTCTTGCTTTGAAATCTGTGTCTCTTACAGTGTTATATTATTTTTGTTTGTTTTATATTTGTTATACTATTTTTGTTCTGTTTTGTTATGTTTAATTTTACCCTCTTTAAAAATAAAATTTAAAAACCTCGCATCCTCCTTGCCCCGACCCCCCAAAAAGTCCTCTCACCCTTTAAAAGTCAAGCTCCAAAGATGAGGGCTCTAAGTCTCTTTATGTGTATAATACTGCTTACCCTGTAGCTTATACATGGGTTGCTGTTGGGACCAACAACCGAACCCAGATTGTAAACACCTTAAACCTTGATTCTGATTCTTCATGCTGGTATGACAGGAACCTAGTTCCTCACTTTGGGAAATATTCAAGAGTTTGGACTTTGCATTCCATCTGTAAATTTGAAGCACTCTCCATTTCAAATCAATTATGATGCAACTGTGTAACCAACATTCAGTCTCCCCACCAGGATCTTGCTTGCCTGTACAAACAGCCTCATCCCTTGTGCTGGTCTGGCTGTCTTCACTGGACCTAACCCTAAACTCTGTATCTTAATTCATGTTCTTTCCCAAGTGTACTGTTATTCTAGAAAAGGAGGTAGGAAACATATAGGGTTACCCAATCTTGTGAATAAAAAAAAAGAGCCCCAGTCCTAATTTCTATTCTTTTGGGATTAAGAATAGCTGGTTCACAGCACTAGGAACCACAGCTGTCATAGTGGGAAACCAAAATTATCAGATAATAGACAAAGAAAAAGACCGTGATCTGGGTACACTTGAACAAAATGTTCATCACCTAGAGGAATCTCTAAATTCCCTGGCTGATGTGTTCCTCAGAACTGACAAGGTGGATCTATTCCTAAAACAGGGAGGTCTATGCCTAGCCCTTGGTGAATCCTGCTGTTTTTACATCAACCATTCAGGAGTTATTAAGGACTATCTTAATCAGCTCAGAAAGCACCTAGCTTATAGGGAAAATGAGAGAGATCATCAACAAAACTGGTATAAAAATTTGTTCTCTGCCATCCCATGGCTGACCTCCTTACTCCTGGCTCTGGTAGAACCCTTGGTTTTCCTCTTACTGGCCATCATTATTGACCCCTGCATGATAAATTGTTTAATGCATTATATCCAAGGCCAAGTCCAATCTATTAAATTTATACATTCCTGATACCGGGATTTACAAAATTCAGATAAGAAATGACTTTTAGATTAAAAGAAGATGACCAGGAATCAAATATTTGATTCATGTACTAAAATCAGTGGAGAATGTTGTAGCTTGGCATAACTGACACCATCTTGTGCCCTGTATTTTGCCCAGAACAGGGAAAAATTACTCATCCCATGAGAAAAACAGAATGAGCTCGGCAAGTCGCGGAGGGACCTTGGCAAGTCATGGTGGGAGCTCGGCAAGTTGTGACGGGACCTCAGATGGTCGACAAGTTGCCTTAATTTCTTCTTGGGATGAGAGAATTCATCTCCCTCTGTTTGGGACTCCCCACTCTGTATTATGTTGAATTCTAAGTTGACTATCCCAGGGAGTCTCTGTAGTCAGTTGTTATCTATCCACCATCTTTGCTCCTCCTCAGGTGATTTCACTTTTAAAAAATATTCTTTTTTTTTTTTTGTACCAGGGATCGAACTCACGACCTAGCATTTGCCACGCAAGCACTTATGTCACTGAGCTAAATCCTCGGCTAAAAAATATTCTTAAAGAAATACAGCACAAAAGGCTAGGGATTTAGTTCAGTGGCATAAATGTCTGCCTGGCAAGCATGAGGTCATGAATTCAATCCTTGGGACCAAAAAAGAAAAAAAAAGAAAAGAAAAGAAAAAGAAATACAGCGCACTTATGTTTTATTAACACACTGTGCTTCACCTTCCACATCCATTTGAAAAGATAATGCTCCTGTACCCTATTCTCTGCCTTCTCTTCCCATAGCCTCTGCCTCCCCCATACCAAAGAATCACCTCACAGATGATCCCCCTCCTTTCTGGCCACAAGACAGCCAAAATACCATGATATGATTAGATGTGCATGACCAATGTGTTGTCCAGTCACTAAAGAGACAGATCCAGAAAACTCTAATTATCAACACAATTTGCATAATGCTTTTAATTTCTTACTATTAAAAGAGTTGAGACAAAGCGTTCTGGACAATAGTGTCCAGGGCCCTTATACCTTGGGCTGCTTAGATAATATCAAATAAAGGTTTCAAATGGTGCCAGGAAATGTAACCCATTTCAATTGCATGTGTTTATCATCAGCACAGCACATTTGGAGTCACAATTAAGGGCACTAATCACATCAGGAACAAATTTACAAAGTGAAGATGAAAATCTTAAAGCTAGTATGCATGAAATGTTATGAGATGCAGACAATATGCTGAGTTAAAAGTTCAAGTATGAGCACTGGCTCTTCTTTTCATGCAGTGTAAAGAACTTCTGCACCATGCATAGATTTCTGTCTCAGAGAAGGCATAACTAATAAATCACTTACCCAGACACTAGAGGGTCTGACAGAACCTTCTATGCAGTTCCAAGGATTGTCAATAGGCAGATTTTTCATAACAATGCAGCTAAAATACTCATTCTCCAATGAGAGTATGAGAATGCCAATAATGAGTGTAAAGGAGTCTTAGCTCTATTCTTCACATGAAAGATTTATCTGCTTATGTTTATGCATGACAAAATATTGGATCTACTGCTCATGTTTCTGCCCTCATGGCAAGACTATATCCCAAAACATTGTTGCCATTGTTGATAAACTTGATATGATTAAATTCTTTAACTGTAGCAAACAGGGACCCACCTGCTGGCACTGTAGATCACCTTCAAAGGCACCAACTCCTTCAGCTATACAATCTGCTACTAGAGCATGGCCCAATTTATGGTCTAATCCATGTCTACATTCCATGAAGAGTTTACACCGGGAAAAAGATTTTAAATCAAAAGTTCATAAAAATGCCATACTCTTGCCTAAGATTCAGTCAACCCCTCCCCCTAATCCTGCATGTCAACCTGGAAGAGATGAGCCTTTAAGCAAGGAAATTTATTTTTTGCAAGATATTTTAGTTCATAAGCCTACTTGTACTAGTAAGTTAAGTGGGACAGTTATTGGATTGATGGATACAAGAGCTGATCCCCCATAGTAAATAGATGTCTGCTTGGCTGATGAGATCCGCTTTTACAGCTCTGATAGGCTTAGGCTCCCCTCAGTCTGTCTCACAGCGTGCACTGCAACTTCACTGTTTCAACCTTGTTGGACAGAGAGCCATGGTAATACCATTTATTGCACCCATTCCCATAAATCTATGGGGCAAGAGACCTTGATGGGGCACTGTCTTAATTACTTCTGCCCCTAATAAGTGTGTGTCACCATCTAGCAAGATGACTAAGATGGGTTATCAAGAAAACAAAGGTTTGGGTAAAAACTTGTGGGGTGTACTCTTCCAATTGAACCTTTAATTAAGCAAAATAGATCTGGAATTGGATTTATAATGAAGACTATTGGTACTTTAGCTATTTCTGCATTGCCAATTCAGTGGAAAACTGGAGAGCTAAAAAGGGTTTCCCCCAATGATCCCTATCTCAGGAGAAGCTAAAGATTTTATCAACATTGGTGGAAGAGCAGCCACAATTAGGTCATTGTGAGCATACTTTCTTACAACTATTTCTAAAACCCCTAAGAGCTACATTAAGTGGAACCGCTCCATTATTTATTGATCATATTAAAGCACATTCTAATCATCCAGGTCTGTTACCATTAGTTAATTATAATGCAGATGCTCTTGTTAATGTGGTTTCCATTTTTGAAAAAGTGAGATGATCCCATGAATTTTTTAATTCAAATGCTAAATCTCTACAAAAGAAATTAAAAATTGCCAGAACACAAGCTACACAAATCAGGATGTCATATCCTGCCTGTCAGCTCATTCGTAGGCCTATTTCTCAACAAGTAAAAAGCTATGGCAAATTGATATTACTTATTTTTAACAAACTTAAATATATTCATGCCTCTATAGATACTATTTTGCATATGCATGTACCCTCTCCCTCTCTTGCATATGATCCATGCCACCTGTCATTCAGGTAAATAAAATTGACATGTAATACAGCATTGTGTATCAGCCTTTGCTACTTAGGAATGTCATAAAAAATAAAAACTTATAATGGCTCTGCCTATACTTGTAAATATATTTCGAGTTTTATTGATAACTGGGATACAAAGCATATTATGGGGATCCCCTATAATTCTCAAAGTCAAATAATATTCAAATGTACTCATCTTACAATAAAAAAATCAACTAGTTAAACAAAAGAAAAGGGAAACACAAGGTCAAAATTCTCCTCAAATGCATTTCTCCTCAAATGCTGCATGTATTATTTTTACATTTCTGAATCCTGCTTGGTGTGACCTCCAAACATGTGTGTGGAATGATCCAGCATCACTCTTAAATTGGGGCCAAAGACATGCTTGAATTTCCACAAACAAATGAGAGATATTAGGATCATCAGAGCTGCTCTGCAGCCAGAATCCTGCTCACCCACATGAAACATCAAGCCCTCCACTGAGGCCTCAAGCAATGAACCCACCAGCATGTCATCCACTGTCCTGGGAAGGCTTGCCGCAGATGTTTGTGAGGCTCACTACCAAGTTAACCAACAGGGTTTGATTCAATCACTCACAATGTTTTCTTTGCAGTGCTTGCTGTCATAGCAGTTAAAGTATGCATTCTTGTGGCTCAGGGAGAAGAGTATTGATCCTCATGTACATACCTAATCTACCCTAACTTAGACCTTCTCTATGGATGAACAGGCCCCCAGAAATTTTGCATCTTATAGAAAGGAATAATCCTACATGTTCTATTTTGCCTGGCTCATAAATTTTAATGCATCTACAAGAACAGGCTGAGCACATTATTTCTCATTTTGTATATCAACATTTATGTGTAGCTCATCCAGAGCAAGATTCTAGCCTTGTATGTCAGCTGTAGATCAGATTTGGAAAGTACAATTGCCTAAAGGACAATTTGTCTTATAAACCTTAAATTGTATTCTGTCAGACACAATCTTGTAGTTTTTAAACCTGAAATTCCTATTTGCATTCCAGAGGCTCATGCCCCTCATTTTGAGAAAGGAGGTTTGAGTCACTGACAGATTTGAAGCGATCTGTATTATGGGTGGGCTATATGCAAATTTAATTATTCCTTTGTAGATTGATTCCTCCTGGGAAAGGATCAAGGTTGGCACAAGATTTCCTTTTCAGGCTCTCTCATAGTGACGTGATCTCAGAGGACTTGTCTGACATTACACTGTCACATTGAGGCCTCAATCCTGCCATTCTCAGACACATCATCAATGACAAAACTGGACCCATTACAACATTCTTTATGAAAATTAGCTCCGCCTATCCATGGCTGTAGACTGGGTATCTATAACTGGTAAAGGAAGAAAGGTAAGAGTACTATTACAAAGTTGTATATATATAAAAGTAAACAAATATGTTTATGCTCCTCATATACTGTTAGTAGGAAAGGTATAATGGCAACGGCCATTTGCAGACTGGGAGAAGAGAGAACAAGGCCACAGCAGCAAACAAACCCAGTCTTGGAAACTCCACCATGTGTGGACCACCGCAGGACTGGGAGCAGCCAGACTCCAGCCTCTCCTGTGAACTGGCACCATTCGTGCATCAGCAAACAAGGCCAGTCTGGGAACCAGTGCCATGTGCAGGCTGCTACCGGACTGGGAACAGCCAGACCCCAGCCTCTCAGAGGACCAGGGTTATGCAAGTGTCACCACAACCGCCTTTACTATACGACTGTGGCAGACAAGGTGCTGTAGGCTGCTGCTGCTGCTGCCACTGTGACTCCAGACCCACAGGTCTAGGCTCCGGTTCCACCATTGTGACTTCTGCCCAACCCTGTGTGGTCTGGCATGGAGAGTCTGCATTGCTAGCTCAGATGACTCTTTGTTTTCTTTCTTTGCATAGTTCTTACATACACACACTACACCCATTTTTCACATTTCCCTGAAGCTCTTCAGGATTTCACCCAAAAATAAAAACTAAGAGTTTTGTTTTATCTGTACCTCAATGTCATTAATAAGTTCCTTTTTTCTTCATTGAATGTCCAAAAATTCCTCTTTCTCTTCTAAGGAGAGGTCTTCAGGCATTGAAAGAAAAAAGAAATCAGTTCAGTAACAGCTGCTTTGAAGAATTATCTGGCAATGCCTGATAAGGTTGAAAATGGAATGGCAGACATGGGTACCCCAGCAAAACTCACAGATGGTTAAATAAATACTGTTATCTTCCCCAGTCTTTCCCTCAGAGCTCCAAGACTACAGGGCAGGCCACCAGCCTCCCTCCTCCCAAACTGCTACCCAAAGTCAAAAGCTGTGCTCTGCTCCATCCAAACAGCTGCAGGTCCACAGGTACTGACCAAGGAGGCCACAACCAGCGCACAGGCACACCTCACCTAGCAGGGAAACAGCCAGCACATCTTCCTGCTGAACTCAGAGCTCCCAAATACACTTGGTCCTTCACCCTCAAACGTGAGTGAGCCTCCAACATTCAAGACACACACTGAGACAAACTGAAGCTAAGAAAGGTCAGAGTGGCCACACCTCAGGGAGCAAGAAATGCTGCAGGAAGCAGGGTAGTGCTGGGCCCCCTCCTCAACCCCATCCCCACTATGACTCCTACAGAACCCCCTGAGTCCTTGGCACATATTTACCCAGTAAGTATAAAAAAAAATCACTTCTACCTCACTAGATTGGGTCAGAGAAAGAAAGAAAGAAAGAAAGAAAGAAAGAAAGAAAGAAAGAAAGAAAGAAAGAAAGGAAGAAAGAAAGAAGAAAGAAAAGAAAGCAGTCTGTCACTGAGAGTATAACGGTACAGCCACTCTGAAAAATAATTAGGTACTATTAATATCAAAGATTACACATTGAAATATATGTATGAAAAATTCTCCAGCTTCTCTAGCAACATAACGGGTATACAAAAAAGCACACTACATAGATTAAAAACAGAACCTAAATGTTCATCCACAGTAGAAGGTATAAAAGTGTGCTGATGTATATGCATACAATGGAATTCCAAAGGCAATGAGAATGCATAAAACAAGCAACAGATGGATATCTCAAGAAAATAACATGGAAATGAATAATTTTTATATAACTCTCAAAAGCAAAAATTAAAGATTTGTTATTATATAATAATTACGTATAAATATATATCCCAAGAGCCTTGTGCACCAATAAGCTGGGGCTTTTAGGAGGAGACTACATTAAAGGAGTTTATAGCTGACTGGCTCTGAGGAGGGAGGATCCCATCAGAAGAGGAGGGGAGCAAGGCCTGGAAGAGTTTATCTCCCTCCCCAGCTTTGCCTTTCATTCTCTCTGCTTCCTGACTAACATACCATGAAGAGCTTTCCTGCACCATGCCCCTCTTTCACGCCATTCAGTCTTTATGTTTTTAATTTTATTTTAAAAGGGTAAAATTAAACATAACAAAATAGAACAAAACAGATCATAAGGTAACAATGTAAGAGACACAGATTTCAAAGCAAGACAACTGGAGATGATCATTGTCTATCATACTGTCTCTTGTTTTCTTCCAAATAGTAATCCACATCTTCACACACAGTGAATTCATACTGAATAACAAAAAAAAAACTGATCATAAAAGGATGAGGAAGGAGTTTTAGGTCTTCAAAATCAGACTGTAGGAAAATCAACATGGCTGCCATGATGTCTCTCATTCCCTTCAAAATAGCTGTCCATACCTTCAAGGATGTTGCAATTAAACAATACAAAACAGACTAAAATCACTCTGAATAAAGAATAATGGTATGCTGGATTTCACATCATGATGCTACGGAATCAGCACTGGGTACCTTAGTGTCTCTTTTTCTTCAAAGTAGCTGTTCATTTCATCATGCATTATATAGTTGACTCTCATAAACTGTTTAGAAGTTCTACACATGTATGAGTCTCAACATGTCTACCTCTCCTTTCTGTATTAGAGGGAAAAACAAAACAATGTGGGACAAAACAAAACACATTCCTAGAAAAACACGAAATGAAAAAGACATGTATACAATAGCAAAGAGCCCAGAACACTGACAATACAGGCCTTCAAAACAAGGTGGTATGAGCATAACTAGAGTTGTTATTTTACATAATGATCTTCAAGATTTCCTCAGATCACCATACACTAATGTGCACAATTGGTACAGTCCTATGAATGTTAATTATTTTATTTCAAGGACTTACAGAATTTGTAGCACAATCATCTTAGCTATTCTGTGTGTTTATATAATTTTAGATATTTTTCCTTTGCCCTTCCTTTTTCTTTTTCCTAATTTTCCCTGAAAAGAAGAAGTCCTTTGTCTGAGTTACTGTGGACTAAGATTTTTTCCCAATTTGTGGGTTTTCTTTTCACTATGCTGGAGATTTCTTTCAATGTGCAAAACCCTTTAATAGGATGTGATCCCAGTTATTGATTCTGTGAAGCATTTCGTGCGTGGTTTGATTCTTGTTTATGAATTCTCTACCTACCGCTATGTCTTCAAGATTTCTACTACTTTGTCTTCCAACAAATTTAGGATCTCTGTTTTAATATTTAGATCTTTGATTGATTTAGACTTTAGTACATGATGACAGTCTAGTTTTAGTTTTCAGCATATGGAGAGCCAATTTTCCCAGCACCATTTATTGAAGAGACTACCTTTCTTCCAATGGACATGTTTGGTCCCTTTATTAAAGATAAGATGGCTGAGTGTGTTTGTAGTTATAGTTGTATCTTCTAATCTATTCTATTGATCTTCAGGTCTGTTTTTATTCCAGTACCATGTTGATTTTATTACAGTAGCTTTGTACAAGTCAGGGATTGTGATGCCTCCTGCCTTGCCTTTGTTGCTTAGAATTGTCATTGCTATTCTAGGTCTCTTCTGGTTCCAGATGAATTTTAGGAGTGGTTTCTCTAGATGTGTGAGGTATGTTAGTGGCATTTTGATTGGGATTGCATTAAATCTGTATAACAATTTTGGGAGAATAGCCATTTTCACAATGTTTGTTCTTTCTATCTATGAACAAGAGATGTCTTTCCACTTTCTGAGGTCATCTTCAACTTCTTTTTCAGGGTGTTATAATTTGGGGGGTTATTTATTATTCAATTTCCATGTGTTTGTGTTTTTTTTTTGCAGTTTCTTTTGTCATTAATTTCTAGTTTCATGGCACCGTGATCCAATAACATACATGGGATAATTTCAATTCTTTTTCATTTACTTAAGCATGTTCTGTGGGCTAGTATATGGTCTATTTAGAGAATGTTCCATGTGCTTCTGAGAAGAATGTATATTCTGATGTCTACTAAGTCCATTTGTTCACAGTTGTGATTTAGTTCTGTTATTGCTTTGCTGATTTTCTGTCTAGTTGATCTGTCACTTTGTGTGAATGGTGTGTTAAGGTCTTCTGTTATAGTTGTGTTATTGCTTATTTGATTTTTCATTTCTGTCAATATTTGTTTTTTTTATAGCTGGGTACTCCCTTATATATTTAAGATTGTTATCTCTTCCTCTTGAAGTTTTCCACTAACTAGTATTTAGTGGCCTTCTTTATCTCTTTGAATCATTCTTGGTTTGAAGTTCACATTGTCTGCAAACAGAATAGCTATTCCTGCTTTTTGGGGGGATTCTGTTGGATGGAGTATTGTTTTCCATCCTTTGACTTTCAGTCTATGAGTTTCCTTTTGGGTTAGATGGGTTTCTTGTATACAGCATGTGGTTGGATGTTGTTTCTTTATCCATTCTGCCAGTCTGTTTCTTTTAATTGGTGAGTTAAAGCCATTTACATTAATGATTATAACTGATATATGTTGATTTACTATTGACATGCTACCTTTCTGCTGTTGATTCTTTACCTTTCCACTCTGTTTACTTGTTTTTCTTGCTTAGTGTTTTTTTTATTATGTCTGTCTCGAATGTCTTTCAATATTCTTTGCAGGTGTGGTTTGGTTGTCATGAAGTTCTTCAGCTGTTCTTTGTCATGGAAGTATCTTATTTATCCATCTATTTTGAAGGACAGTTTTTCAGGGTACATCAGTCTGAGTTGGAAATCATTTTCTTTTAGGGTTTGAAATAGTCCACTCCATGCTCTTATTGTCTTCATCATTAGTGTTGAGAGATCTGCTGTGATTCTGCTAGGCTTTCCTGTATAGGTGATCTATCTCTTTTCTCTCTCAGTTTTTAATATTTTGCTCTTATGTTGAATTTCTGGTATGTTGATTATTATATGTCTGGGCTTAGTTTTCTTTTGGTTATGGTTATTTGGAGTTCTATATGCTTCACTGATCTTTATGTCAATTTCCATTCGCGTGGTTAGGAAATTTTCAGTTTCTGTAAATAGGCTCTTGATATCGTTTGTGTTGTCACCTTCCTTTTCATTTATAACTATCAATCTTATGCTGTTTTTCTTTGCATCATCTTGCAGTGGTTGAATTGTTATTTCCTGGTTCCTTGTTATTTTTAAAATATCTTTTCTTTCCTGTTCACTAGCTGGAATCTTGTCTTCGAGGTCTGAAATTCTATCATCACCTCCATTGAGGTGGATTTGCCAACTTTCAATGGAATTTTTGATTTCCTATATATTTCTTTGAATCTGCTTCATATATTCTTTTTGTTTCTTATATCATTCATTCAGCATTTCCATCTTTTTGCATTGTTCCTCTAATTCTGTAACTATGCCTTCTTTAAATGTGTTCAGCATTTCTTTCATTACTTGTATCATTTCTTCTTTTACTTGGGAGACTATTTCTGATTTGAATTCTTTTATAGCTTCTCAGAGTCATTTCTTTCTCTTCAGTTGTTATCATTTTAGGAACTTCAGGTGTATGTGTTACATTTTCTTCTTTGTCCATGTCTCCTAGGTTTGCTTGAGTTGGGCTGAATGTTTGAGATTGTATTTTGCTCTTTTGTTTTCTCATTTTCCTATATCTCTGGGTTTTGAGCCATGTTTCAATGCTTCCCCCATGGGCTGGGAATCACCTTGTACACTTTTGGTTCCCAGGGCAGACTGCAGGCAACTGCTAACCACTTGGAGTTCGCTTGGCATTGTCCAGTTAGGTCCTCGGGGACCTCCCATGTGTCCTCCTGTGATTTGAGATGCAGAGCATGGTCTCAACACCTGGTAGCCATCTTCCAAGGGTTCCCTGACCACTGGGATTCAACCTGTGCACGTTCAGTTCCCAGGACTGAATTCTGGCCTCTGCTAGCTGCTTGGAGTTTGCTGGGCATGGATGCCATTCAGTCTTTGAGATGGCCAACCATGCAAGCATTGAAAGTTCTAAAATGTGAACCAGGATAAGCCTCTCCCCCTTTAAGTTGGAAATGTCAGATATTATGCCCTGATGGTGAGAAAAGTACCAAGATGATGTTGTTTAGCTGTAAATATATATGACCTATTATACTGATAAATACAAATGGGGAAATAATATCTCCTAGAACGAAGAGAATGAGATCAGGAAGGGAAACACAGGATGCTCCAGATTTCTAATTTCTTGCTTCCTGCACCAAATCCAAACTTCATTAAAGTTCACATTAGCAATTTTCTTAAGCATTCCACCTCTAATTGCAGCACTCAAGAGGCTGAGGCAAGAGGATCATAAGTTTAAAGTCAGACTGGACTACACTGTAAGTTCAAGGTGGGCCTGGAATACATCATAAGACCCTGTCAAAAGAAAGAGAAGGATGGAAGGAAAGGAAAAGAGAAAGAGGGAGGGGAGAGAGAAGAAAAATATATATAAAGAACAGCCCTTCATACTAAGTAATGAATAAGAAATTATCCTGTACTGAAATAGACTAGGCTACATGCTTTAATTGTTTAACTCGATTAAACCTTCCAAAATAACTTTATAGCTGAAGAAACAAGAGCAATCTAATGACTCCCTAGACAGAAACTATTTGAAGAAGTAACCACTGAAATGTCCCAAATTTGACAAAAGTCTTGAAAATACACATTCAAGATGCTCAAGAAAATCCAAGTAGGGCAAATTACCCAATGAACAAAATTTAATAGCTTACATAGCTGCATATTTTTGGTTACTTATTCCTTACAGAAGTTGATGTCTCCTACCCTTAAATTTACTTTCAGTGCAAGTGTTCAATACTAATTAATCAACACTCACATTTTTGTCATTTTTAGAGTTTTAGCCAGTTCAGGAACAATTCTACAGGACACTCAGAACACTGACAAAGCATGAGCTTGGGCACTGGTCCCTATTGTCCACTAAAATGAGAATTCTGTACAGAGAAATAATACCTATCATGTGACACTCCAAAAACCGGCATGAATCTCAAGGGACTTCCATGGTAATATGATGATACACTGAACAAAAAAGCAGGCTCTGGGCCAACAGAAACTCTGCTTCTGGCTCTCATCACCACTGAATGCCGCCTGACCTTGTGCAATTGATATAGCCGTGTCCAAACATTCACATCCAAGTGGGTAACTGGGCCAGTTTCATGCTAGCAACAACATGAAGGTCACCTCAGTGGAGCACTACAGCTATCTGAACAGCAGAGACAGACAGAATCAGAGGACTTCCACGGTAAGAAAGGGTGAGAACTTCTGCACAATCCCAGGCTACACAAAGATCACTGCACATACTAACGGTGACCACCATCTTGGGAGCTCATTTCTGATCATTTCCCCTCAGTCTCCACTTGCTGATCTTTACTATTCTGTGACAGCCATTCTCATCCTACCTGCTGTGAACTTGGTAAAATAATAACATATTTAGACAAAAACTGAAGAATTTGCCACAGTGGGCCTTCGTTAATGGAACTTCTGAAGGAATTACCATCAAGAGAAAAGATTCAAGGTGAGAGATACAAGACACAAAAGGCAATGGTGAGCAAAGACTTTCATAAGCAAATCTAAAGAAAAACTGACTGTGTAAGATAATGATAATGTCTCATAAGTAAAAATATAACTAAAGTAACTGTCCCTAATAGCATGTCAATGGAAAGGGAAAGAATTCACTTTAAAGTTCATAACAATTTAAGGAGGAGGATATAAATGATTAATTTTAGAGTTGGGAAGTTGAGAATGCGTACTAAGGGAGACAACATGGTTGAATAGTGGAAGAGCCTCATTCAGAGATACCCAGGGAAAGT
This sequence comes from Cavia porcellus, assembly GCF_034190915.1. Classification (NCBI taxonomy): domain Eukaryota; kingdom Metazoa; phylum Chordata; class Mammalia; order Rodentia; family Caviidae; genus Cavia; species Cavia porcellus. The sequence continues at coordinate 36,179,285 of NW_026947506.1, read as the reverse complement.
CAACTAAAAACACAGGTAATTGGAAGAAGGGGAAGGACGGGTCACCTGAAACCAAAATCAACCTGAAATAAGAGACTCGTAGATCAAACAAAGCATAGATGAAGGACTTAATAAATCAGCCAGCCAGCCCACCAGGCTGCCAGTGGGTCACTGGGTTGAGATGACTGCCTACCATACTTGAAATCTTAAAAGAATGGATATCCTAAAACTTTGTGGCTAAAACAAAACATATCGAACAGACTTGGGATATAAGGTCCCCTCCAAACAGAGATATTATAGCACAGCAGTAAAATCCACTCACACACACAGAAGTAAATGAACTGTTTCCTCCCTAAAGATCAGCCAGTTTTCATTCTTCTTCTTTTTTCTGTTCCTTTCCTTTTCTTTTCTTACCTTTACTTTTGTGCACCAGGGTACAAACTGGAATCTATAATAATAGATTAAAGACTATAAGGGTGCATAGTAAGTGGAAAAGCTAGCCCCTCCTCTATGACCTGTGGTCAGAGGGGCACCCTAAACAGCCTGGCACTGCAGGACTGTGCAACCTAGTCCTGGCCCCACCCTTGGTGACAGGAACAGAAAGGCACCCCGCACTACCCTACTTCACCTCATCAGTAAAGTTACAGTGGCAGAGATAGGTGGTGATGATCACTGACCTTGTAAAGTAGCAAGTGGGAAATTAGCATTCCTTCCTCTGAAGAAGAGGAAGAATTGGGACTAAGCAGACTTGCACAGCAACAGCAGAAACAGAGGATCACCCACATCCCACCCTACCCTGCAACAAATGATCCAAGTTGACAAAGATTTGACAGTGGAAGAGGAACACAAGGCTGAGCAAGGATCAGGAGGAACCAGCCTCAGTATCCATCTGAAAGCCGTGCAGCCACCGGAAGAGAGACATTGAGAGAAACAGGGTAAGGAAACAGGCTGCTAAGGGACATACAGAAAGTACTGGCTGAAACACTAGTCCCAACGCCATACCTAGAGGCCAAGATCAGCCAGAATTTCAGCACAAACTTTGCCGCAGGCTTGGCAATATTATCCAGAAGTTTTGGGCTCTTAGTGAATACCAAGTAACTTTGTTTCTTTACTTTCTTTTTCTTTTTTTTTTTTTTTTTTTTCTGGTTTATTCCCCCCCCCCCTTTTTTTGTCTTTTTATTTTTTTTCTTCAGAAAACCCTTTATTGGAGAGCTCAGGGAATAGGGTGTGAGGCTTTGAGATTGGGGTCCTGCCACCCAGGAGGTGGGGGCAGGGAGATCAGGTTTCAGTCTCAGCTTCAAACTGTGGGTTCACAAAATAGCAGGCACTGTTGTCCACATTCAGGGCCAGGTTGGGCAGCTGAACGGGGGACTGCTTCTTCCAGGTTGTTGTGTTGAACATAGGATTGGAGAAGCCTTCAGGCACCGGTGGGCTGGGACTCTTGCCTCTTGGGGTCTCCTTTGTCTGAGCCAGCCATTGTGGGACAGCAGCAATGTTGTCCCCAGCAGTACTAGCAGCCCTGTAGTGGTCAAGCCACCTTGTCTCCACCCCTGATATCCCAGCAGGACCTGGGTGAGATCTGCCCTTCATGGAGTCACTCATGATGGGCACTTCTGACTCCCACAGTATCACTGACAGCATCCGGAGGGCCACATCAGGCTCAGCCACATCTGCCAGCAGCATGCACCCCAGTGCAGGCTCCCTGGGGTACCGCACCTTGGACAGGGCTGCCTGCAGCCCTCAGTACTGCGGGAGTTCTGGGCTCTTAGTGAAGGACACTAAGGAGTCCAGCCCTATGCATGCTACCTATCTAGGTTGAAGGTGGTAGTGTTGTGGGTCAGCAATAACATGGCTCCACAGAGGTCACAGTACTGGCTGTCAGGCAGCAGGGCATCACAGCATGGCACACGGGGACAGCGACCATCATGGGGCTGGAGCAGCACAGTGCTGACCCATGGCAGCATCTCTGTGCCACCGCACTTGCAGCACGAAGGGTCAGTGCAGGCCATGGAGCCCATGCACACCATACCTGGGTGTGGGACAAAAGGGACATGGCCAGGTCCTCATCAGGTGTGAATGTCTGATCCAGTGCCAAGATGCTGCAGACATACTGGTGCCAGGAAAGAGGCCTTGGGTAGGCAGAGAAGTTCATCAAGGACACAACGCATGTGCTCCGGTGTCCATGGAAGAGGCTGGCTGCTACTCATTAGAGAAGAACTTAGGGTTGCTGAAGAGCTCAAGGACCCCTGGGAAGCACACTCCTGAGCTCAGGGTGGTGTCACCCCAGCATGCTTTCCTTAAGCCCCACCCATAGGTGCATGCAAGCCTCCATGATCAGGCCTTTTTTACTTTTACCTCTATTTTGTGCCAATTTATTCATCTTCCTTTCTCCTTTTCTTAATTTACCTCTCCAGATTCAATCATATTTTCATGAGTGAATAGTCTCTAATTTTTCTGGTTAACTTTGATAATCCTTGCTTGCTCCTTAATTCTTTCCCTTCCGCCCTCTTCTTTAGTTTCCCAAAGCATGTGTGATCATTCTTTGTCCTTCAACCTTGCTTCTACGTTATTGTTTTTCAGTTATCTCTGTTTTATTCATTATCTTTTGTAAATTTCCCCACCACAAGGTAAAAACCACTGTACCAAGGGAAAACACTTTGCATACAAGCTCTCAGTTTACAGCTCTTGTTCTTTGTATAACTGTAGATTTTGCTTCTCTGGTTTAAGGTACAAAACTAATAGTTACCACAATTTGTCAATTTCCAAACTGTGCTTGATGCTATTGTTATTGTTAATTATACTACTTTTACTAGGATATCATAATCAGTTATTCTCACTTCTGTAACAATATTGGGTAGCTCTAGAGTAATAACTTCACCATACCCCAGCACACAGGACTGGAAAGACATACCAACTGATCTAAACAGATACCAACATCTCACCCTTAATTAACTGGAGAGCTAAGATCTTGTGACAGACACAAACCAAAAATCTATACACAGAAGACATCCCTGAAGAATAGATTTTTTCCAAAGAGGCCTTGATACTAGTGATAAAGCTACCTACTAAAATTCTATAAAGAACACAGAAAACAAAATAAAAACTTTTGAAACAGAAAATGACAAGATGCAGAAACAAAATGCAACCTCAGACTTCCAGCACATCCAGAACAAGTCCAGGAGACAATGAGAGAGAGGGAGAGGAAAGTAGATGAGACATACTTGAAATTTCTGAAATGATAGCAACTGAAGTAAAGAACTAAATCTATCAGATCAGAAATTACATCTCAGATTAAAAAAAGCAATGACAATGATCATAAAGGAGTTGCTGAGCAAATATAGACTAGAAACAGGTAAAAAAATAGAAGACCATAGGATGGAAACCATGAATAATCAATATAGGAAACAAATAGAAACTTATTCAAACTCCATTGAAATAAAAACTCCATTGAAAGCTGGCAAGACTGCTTGAAAAAAACTGAAGATAGACTTTCAGACCTTGAAGACAGGCTTTTGGCTAGTGATCACAGAAGGAAATATCTTTTAAAAATAACAAGGGATCAGGAAATAACAGTTCAACAGCTTTAAGATGATGCAAAAAAAAAGTAATATAATACTGATAGGTGTCAATGACAAAGCAAGAGTCAATACAAATTACATAAAAAGACTACTTGTAGAAGCAATAGCAGAAAATTTCCTAATCATGGGAAAAGAGTCTGACATACAGATAAGTGAGGCATATAGAACTCCAATTAGCCATAACCAAAATAAATCTACACCCAGACATATAATAATAAAAATCCCAGAAATTCAAAACAAGGGTAGAATATTAAAACCTGTTAGAAAAAAGAAACATTATCTATAAAGGAAAGTCCATCAGAATAATGGCAAACTTCTCAATACAAACTTTCAAGTCAAGAAGAAATTGGAGTAAAATATTTCAAGTCCTCAAATAAAACAACTTCCAACCTAGATTGATGTGCCCTGCAACACTGTTTTTCAAAATTAATAGAGAAATAAGATGATTTCATGACAAATAACAACTGAAGAAATTCATGACCACCAAACCAACACTACAAAGGGTACTGAAAGGTCTTCCAGACAGAGGTAAAAATGACCACAGTTCCAAGAACAACAACAGAAAGAAGCCAAGAGGTAGGGAAAGAAATTAAATAGAGGAGAAAACAAGGGAACCAACAGCAGAAAAGTAATATGACAAAGATAAGCCAATGCATATCACTTATAATCATCAGTGTAAGTGGCCTTGATTAATCAACCAAAAGAAATGTATTGGCAAAATGGATCAAGAAACAGGATACAACAATACGCTGTTACAAGAAACATATTTTTTTAAAAAATTTTTAAAAGAAATACATTTAAATAAAAAAATTCATTGACTGAAAATTAAAGAATTCAAAACAATATCTCATATGACAGGAACCCAGGAAAAAGCATGAGTAGCTTTTCAGACAATGTGAACTTTGAACCAAGAATGATCAAAAGAGATAAAGTCACTTCATACTTGTTAGAGGAAAATTTTTAGAGGAAGAGATAACAATCGTAAATATGTTTACACCAAATACAACTATATAAGACAAATGTTAACAGATGTGAAAAATCAAAAAAGCAGTAACACTATTGTAATGGGGGACCTTAATACCCTACTGTCACAAAGAGATAGATCAAGTGGACAAAAAAATCAGCAGAAATATCAGAACTGAACAAAAACTATGAACAAATGGACTTAGGAGATGTTCACAGAATGTTCCACACAACATTATCATAATACAAATTCTTTCCAGCTACACACTGGATGTTTTTTTAAAATAGACTGTCTTCTAGCCAAAAAACAGGCTTAAGTAATTGCAAAGGAACTGAAATTAGTCCATGCATATTATCTGACCATAGGGCCATGAAATCGGAAATTAATGGCAAAAGAAACTGAAAAAACTCCATAAACATGTGGAAAATAAATAATATCTTCCTGAACAGGGTCAAAGATAAAATTAAAGAAAAAGTTAAACAATATCTACAAATAAATTAAAATGAGGTACGACATACCTGTGGGATGAAATGAAAGCAGAACAAAAAGGAAAATTTATAGCAATGAATTCTAACATCAAGAAAACAGAACAAGCACAAATAAACAATCTAATGTTGTTGGATTAAAATTAGTCAGTTAACTTTCTATGTTTATTTATGAGTTTCTGCCAAGCCTAAGCCCCATGTCTGGAAATGGGTAGTAGATTCATATAAGTGAATTTCTATAAATCACTGACCCCAGCTGAAGCCTATAGTGGTCTGTGATGCCATGGCCCCTCAAAAGAAAAGATAAGGCCACAGTTGAGAACTCCAGACTCCAATCCTAATTAACAAAATAGAAACTATACCTGCAGGTCACATATTCCTGCAATAAGTGTCAAGCTAGAAATGAGATAGTTCTCTTGATTGGTATAATTTGCTACTTGGGAAAGTCTTTGAATGGATCCCCAGGTCTTGCTCAGTTCCTGTGTTTTCCTCAGTATCCTATTACTTTTGAAAACTAAATAAATATAGGCTACCCAGGTGTCTTTGTCCCAGCTCCCAGAGAATCTCAAAATTTGCTAGATGATTTTGATCTTCCTGGGGCCCTAAAATTATACCAATTGTCTCTGTTACTTAAGCCTTCATTGGCCACTTATTTGGAAGTTTGCAGGCCTGATTAGTTATAATGATCAGTTATATAACACTGCACCTCAAGCTTCTACAAAAAGAAAGCAAGACAAGCCCAAAGCCCATAGAAGGGGGGAGATGATAAAGATCAGAGCAAAAAATAACACAAGATTTAAGATTAAGAAAACAATGCAAAAATTAATGAATTGGAGAGTTAGTTCCTTAAAAGAATAAATAAAATTAGAAGCCCTTAGTCAACTTTATCAAAAAAGGAAAGAAAAGACTCAAATTCATACATTGAATGAAAAGAGTAAAATCACTACATGTTCTGTGGAAATTCAGAAGATCAGCAATACCTAACTCAAAAACCTTTATTCTCATGGCATGGAAAACACAGAAGAAATGGACAGATTCTTGATAAGTATGAATTACCAAAGCTGAATCAAGAAGATATAAATATTTTGAATAACCCAATATCAATTAATGATATTGAAAATGTAACCAAATCTTGCCAACAAATAAAATTCAGGATCCTGATGGATTCACAGCTGAATTCTACAAAAATTTAGAGAAGATTCAATACAAATACTCTTCATACTCTTTAATGAAATCTGAAGGGAAGCAGTACTCCTTAACTCATTCCTGGAGGCAAATATTACTCTGATTCCAAAACCAGAGAAAGACCCAACAAAAAGGAGAACTACAGGCTAATCTCCTTAATGAACATAGATGCAAAAATTCTCAATAAAATACTAGCAAACAGAATTCGACAAACATCAAGAAGATTTTTACACCATGGCCAAGTGGGATTCATCTCAGGAATGCAGGAACACAAATTAATAAACATAATACATCACATCAACAACTCCAAAGACAAAAATTACACGATCACCTCAATAGATGCAGAAAAAGCTTTTGACAAAGTCCAGCACTCATTCATGATTAAAACCCTACAGAAAATCAGAATAGATGGTCTGTACCTCAATCTTACAAAATCCACCTATGACAAACCAACAGCCAAGGTCCCACTAAATGGGCAAAAACTGAAAGCTTTCACTCTAAAATCAAGAACAAGACAAGGGTGTCCACTGTCTCCACTCCTATTTAATACAGTTCTGGAAATGTTAGCCAGAGTAATTAGACAAAAGAGAGGAATAAAAGGAATAAGGATAGCAAAGGAAGAAGTTAAACTGTCATTATTTGCATATGACATGATATACATAGAAGACAATAAAACTCCACTAAATGACTAGTAGAGTTAATAAGCGAATTCAGTAGTGTAGCTGGATACAAAGTCAACACTCAAGAATTAATAGCATACTTGTATACAAACAACAAACAAATAGAAAAATTATGAAAATAACATCTTTCACAATAGTATCCAAAAAGATGAAATATTTAGGAATCAATCTAATAAAGGATGTAGAAGTTCTATATATTGAAAACTATAGTACTCTGAAAAAGGAGATTGAAGAAGATATCAGAGAGTGGAAAGACATCCCTTGCTCTTGGATAGGGAGAATCAACATTGTGAAAATGGTCATACTCCCAAAACTGTTACACAGATTTAGTGCAATTCTGACCAAAATATCATTAGCATACTTCACAGATCCAGTGAAAATATTTCTAAAACTCATTTGGAAACAGAGGAGACAGAATAGCAAAGGCAATCATGGGCAACAAAGGAAATAAAGGAGGCATCACAATTCCACTTGAAATTACATTACAAAGCTACTGTGATAAAATCAGCATGATATTGTGATAAAATCAGGATCAGTGGAGCACATTAGAAGATACAGACAGAATTACAAAGTGCTCAGCCACCTTCTCATTCACAAAGGGGCCAAGTATGTTTAGTAGAAGGAAGATAGCCTCTTTAATAAATGGTGCTGGAAAAGTGGGCTTTCCACATGCCAAAGACTAAAGCTTGACCCATGTGTCTCACCATGCTCCAAACTAAAGTCAAAATGGATCAAAGATCTAAATATTAAAACAGAAACACCAAATATATTAGAAGACAAGGTAGATAGAAATTTTGAAGAAATAGAGATAGTAGAGAGTTGATGAACAAAATGCATACTGCCATGGGAAGTATGCCAAACATTCAACCACTGGGATCTCATCTTATTGGCAAGTTTTTGCACATCAAAAGAAATCACCAACATAGTGAAATGAAAACCCACAGAATGAGAAAAAGTTTTAGCAACTGTACCTCAGACAAAGAATTTATAACTAGAACAAAGAATTGAAAAAAAATCAGATTCTAAAATTCAAAGACCCAATCCAAAAATGGGCATCTGAGATGAACACACACTTTTTAGATGAAGAAATACAAATAGCAAATAAATTCAAGAAGAAATGTTCAACATCATTGGTCATTCAAGAAATGCATATTAAAACAGCATTAAGATTCCATCTTACTCTAGAGAGAATGGTTGTCATCACGAAATCAAGCAATAACAAAAATATGGCAGGGCTATGGGGAAAAAACCCTTCTCCACTGTTGGTGGGAGTGTAAACTGGTGGAAATCAATGTGGAGATTCCTTCAAAAACTAGGACTAGACATTCCATTCAGTGCAGCTATCCCCCTTCTGGGTATTTCCCCAGAACTGAAACATCATGCTACAGCAATATATGTATACTCATATCTATAACAGCACAATTCAGAATAGCTAAATCTTGAAAACAACCCAAATCCCTGTCAACCATGGAATGGATTTTTAAAAATGTATTTTTATACAATGCAGTATTACTCAGCTATAACAAAGAATATACTTGAGGATTTTGTAGGTAATGGATGCAACTTGAGACCATACTCATAAGTTAGATAAGCCAGGCTCACATATGTAAATATCATATTTTCTCCCTAGTGTAAAAAAAGGAAAGAGTAAATAACATCCAAAATATACAATAGATATTGTGAAAGTGAAAAGGAAAGAAACTACTCAAAAGAACAACTAAGATAGGAGAAAAGAAAAAGATTATACATCTGTCTCTATATATATGTATACATGCAAGATAAATAACTATACTATTAAATGTTAGTTTGTCAAAAAGAGCAGTTTGTGCTTTCATTGTTCTATTGTTCTTTTTTCATGTCTATATCTTGTAATTTGAACAATTGCTTTGAAAATAACAATATGCAATACATTAGCCAGTGTTAAGCTCCTATTATTTTGTTTTGAAATTCTACATCATCATTTTTGTTCTGTTTTTTAAAAATAAAAAAATCATACAGCAGTGATATATATGCACTCATGTTTATAGTGGAACAATTTGTAACAGCCAGATTTTGGAAATAACACAAATACTCATCAACTGAGGCATCAAGTGAGGCAAGATATAAAAAGATTAATTAAAGAAATGATAAGTCCCTCCCAAGAGAACACAGATGGAAGAATGGAGGAACTCAGAAAAGGAAGAGAAACTTTTGATGAAGAATATAAACAAAATCTAAAATACATGAAACAGATCCAAAGAGATTACTGGGAAACTAAAAACTCCATTGAAAGCTAGCAAAATGCCTTGTCAGAAACTAAAGTTAGCCTTTTGAAACTTGAAGAGAGATTCATGGTGTGTGATCATGAAAGAAAAGATCTCTTAAAAATAATAAGGAACCAGGAGGAAATAATTCAAAGGCTAGAAGATGACAAGAGGATTTATAACTTAATAATAAAAAACATGAGTAAAGAAGCAGGAGTAACCACAAATGAGCTACAAAGACTATTCACAGATATAATTAAGGAAAATTTCCCAAGCATAGGAAAAATAAATGATATCCAGATAAAAGAGGCATACAGAACTCCAGCCACCTACAACCAAAACACATCTACACCCAGACATATAATAATCAAGATTCCAGAAATATACCACAAGAACAGAATACTAAAAGCAGCCAGAGGAAAGAAGCAGATTACCTACAAAGGAAAAGTTATCAAAATAACGACAGATTTATCAACACAAACTCTCAAATCGAGAAGAGCCTGGGGGGAAATAGTCCAAGCCCTAAAAGAAAATAACCTCCAACCAAGACTGATGTACCCAGAAAAACTCTCTCTCAAAATTAATGGAGAAACAAGATATTTCCAAGATAAGGAGGAACTGTGGGAGTTCATGGTCACCAACCCAACCCTACAAAAAATACTGAAGGACATTCCAGAGAGAGAGAGAGAGAGAGAGAGAGAGAGAGAGAGAGAGAGGAAAAAATACCAGGATTCCAGCAACAGTGACAGAGAGGCCTCAATGAATGGGGCGGACAGTGGAATGAAGGAGTAAAGTGGACAAATAATAGTAATTGAATAAAATAACAGAAATGAGGCAGTGACAGTAAGCTATAATCTTTAATATAGATAGCCCTGATACACTAACATAAAAGAAACACAGGCAGAGTAGATTAGGAGGCAGGATCCATTAAGATGCTCTGAATAGGAGATACACTAAACCTGAAAGAGGGTTAATAAACTGAGAATCAAAGATGAGAAAACAATGCTATATGTAACAGGAAACGAGAGAGAAATGGGAACAACTCGTCCAGCAGCTGCAGATAGGTTGGAAAGTTATAACACTTTTGGGCAGGTAGAACTACACAGCTGGAAGGAAGGAAACCTTGTGGCTTTAGTAAGTGAAGGAGTACAGCTCAAGATTAAGTTCGGGGGTAAAAAGGTTTAGCAACACTCAGACAACAGGTTGCCCCCTAATCTAAAAGCTACAAGAGCTAATAGGACCCAAAATATACAAAGCACCCTGAGAAAGGGAAAAGGGAGGAATTGTCTAAAAAAGGAAGGCAGAGGACACTGTTAATAATATCAGGATTTAAAAGTCACAGTAGTCTTATTGCTCTGTTTAGTTTGATTATATTTTGTTTTGGTCTGTCTACTCATATTAGATTTGAGGGCACAGACAGCTAAACCCAAAATAACAGGTTATATCATGGTAACTATCCTTAATTTCCTATTAACTTACACTGAAACCTTGTATTACTTACATTGTCTTATTATGACTGATCTTTACTTTTTTTATTATTTAAAGAGAAAGAAAGAGAAAAAAGATACATGGAGATAAAAAAGGGTAGAAATAATACAGAATTACAGAAAAATAAATGGTAAGAAATCACCAGTTGATAAGTTACATATTGTCATCTTAGAAATAGTTGTTCAGGTTAAAAAATTAAAGTATGTAAAGTAACATTCAAATAGTGACATTACCAACAGTTCTGCTCAATGATCTAACAAAAACTCAGTAATATGGTTATCAGTCCTACACACTTGTTTTTTATCTTAAAGAGGGTAAGATTAAAAATATCAAAACAGAACAAAACAGTTCAAAAAGAAACAATTTAAAGAAACACAGATTTCAAAGCAAGTCCACTGGAGACCTTCACTATATCTAATTGTCTCTAGTTTCTTCCAAATAGTTGTCCCTATCTTCACACACATTAAATACATACTGCATATTATAGAACTAATCAACTCATTACAGGATGATGAAGACTTTTTAGGTCTTCAAGATCTGACAGTGGGGAAGACAATAATAACTACCATAGTGTCTCTCATTCTCTTCATAGTAGCTGTCCTTATCTTTACATATGCTGAAATTGAACTTAAGAGACTAGATTAGTATCACTCTGATCTGTGAATAATAGTATCACTAGATTTTATATCATAATGCTACAGAATTAGCATTGGTTTTCTTAGTGACTCTTCTTCAGAGTATGTGTTCATTACCTCTTGCATTATATAATATGTTCCCATAAATAGTTTAAAAAAATCTTCTCATGTGTGAATTTCTACATGTATATCTATCCTCTCTGTATTATTGGGAGAAACAAATCATAACAAGACAGCAAAACAAATTCCTAGAAAACATGCAATGAAAAAGACATCTAAGACCACAATATTAGGTGATCTATCATAGATACTATGCTTTCTCTTGTTATTTTCAATAGACTTGTCCACATCATCAGGCTTAATACAGTTAAGCATAGTATTACATAGTTATTTCTATAAAAACACAACTTTGAAAACATTGTAGGACTTTAGAGCTGTTAATAATCAAAACCTGTCTGGATATCTTTTACATCTTGTCATCTTCAGAGTAGTTGCCTCTACTTTTAGGGTTGATACTATCAAGTACACCAAATTCAAATAAAATCAGTCAAGGCAAAATCATGGTCTAACGAATTGGATTCAAATAAGATCAGTCATAGTAAGACAGTGTAAGTAATACAGTTTAAGTTAATAGGAAACTGAGGATAAGTTACCATGGTATAAACTGCTATTTTTGGGTCAGATGTCTGTGCCCTCAAATCTGATATGAGTGGACAGACCAGAACAAATTAAATTCAATCTAAACAGGGTGATAAGACTACTGTGTCTTTTAAATCCTGATACACTATTAACAATGACCTCTGCCTTTTTTATAGTGTATCAAAGCTATCTATACTAAAGATTATAGCTTACTGTCTCTGCCTCATGTCTGCTACTCCACCTTGCTGCTATAATTTGTCCACCTTACTCCCTCATTCCACTGTCTGCCTCATTCATTGAGGCCTCTCTGCCACTGTTGCTGGAATCCTGGTATCCCTTCCTCTCTCTCTTTCTGGAATGTCCTTCAGCACTCTCTGTAGGGTTGGGTTGGTGGCCATGAACAGCCACAGTTCCTCCTTGTCTTGGAAGCATCTTATTTCTCCATTAATTTTGAGAGAGAGTTTTTCTGGGTACATCCAGTCTTGGTTGCAATTTATTTTCTTTCAGGACTTAGAATATTTCTCCCTATTCCCGTCTGGATTTGAGAGTTTGCTTTGATAAGTCTGTTGTTATTTTGATAATTTTCCTGTTGTAGGTTATCTGCTTCTTTTCCCTGGCTGCTTTTAGTATTCCATTCTTTTGGTGGATTTCTGGAATCTTTATTATTGTATGTCTGGGTGTAGATCTGTTTTTGTTGTAGGTGGCTGGAGTTCTGTATGCCTCATTTATCTGGATATTTCTTTTTCCCATACTTGGGAAATTTTCCTTTAATATATCTGTGAATATTCTTTGTATTTCATTTTTGGTTGCTCCTGCTTCCTTGCTCACATGCTATATTCTTAAGTTATGTATCCTTTTGTCTCTTCTAGTCTTTGAATTGATTCTTTCTGGATCCTCATTATTTTTAAGAGGTCTTTTCTTTCACGATCATATATCATAAATCTCTCTTCAAGTTTCAAAAGGCTAACTTTAGTTTCTGTCAAGGCATTTTGCCAGTGCCCAATGGAGTTTTTAGTTTCTTGGTAATCTCTTTGGATCTGTTTCATGTATTCTAAGTTATGTTTAAATTCTTCTTCAGAAGTTTCTCTTTCTTTTCTGATTTCCTCCATTCTTCCATCTGTATTCTCTTGGGTGGGGCTTATCATTTCTTTAATTAATCTCTTTATATCTTGCCTCACTTGGATCAGAAGTACAGTTTCAAATTCATCTATGAGGTCATGAAGGTATTTCTTTATGTCTGCTCTTGTTGTGTCTAGTATTGGAGGGTTACTGTGCTGGTTCTCTTCTGTATTTATTTCTCCTGGGCTTATTTTCTCACGTTTGGCAGCTGGAGATTTTTTATTTGTACCTTTTGTCATGTTTCTGGTTTCTTTCAGACTGGAGTGTCCTGGGGGTCTCTGGCCCTCTCTGTATTGCTTAGGGTCTTTCCAAAGCATCCTGACTAGGGTTTTGCTGCCCTCCACAAATTGCTATTACCTGAAATATCTTAAACTCCCTCTCAGGGGCTTGGGATGGTGTGGGGATACTCACCCCAGGCCGCGCAGTCCAGAGTTCTGAGCACAGGCAGGCAGGCCCAATTCCCCGAAGCTGGTCGATCATGGCAGGAAACAAGAAAGTTCTGGTTCTATATTTTTGATTATTGTCTGAAGAGGTGTTTTCAGAAGTAGCTTCTCTGGGCTCTGTTCACAGCAGTGGCTCCATGGGGCTCCAGTCATGTGGGGCTTGTGGCAGTGAAGACACACTCACCTGCCTGGGGACCTCGGGGGCACTCCGGCACCAGGAGCCCGCTCAGCACCAATGCAGGGGGCTCAGGTCCTCATGGTGCGGCGAGTGTGACGGTGGCAATGTGTCCCAGCAATGCGGTCCCAAGCCTGCGGGGGCTGCAACCCGCTGTCTTCCTCCTGCCCTCCTGGATGTGGCCCAGATCCCAGGAGGCGGCAGTGGTGGTGGGGGCGGGGGTAGCCAGTGAGTCGTTTCACTCCCCCAGCCTCTGTCAGGCCCCTGGTGACAGAGTTGGAGGCAGAGGCTAGAGGAGGTGGCGCAGGGATGGCCTGTCTCACTGGTGGCCAGGAGGCGCTCAAGACTGCACGGTGGTGCAGACAGCCAGGAGTGAACATTTGATTCATTTTTCTCACCTTAATTTCTTCTTGGGACGAGAGAATTCCTCTCCCTCTGTTGGGGGCTCCCCTTGTATTATGTTGAGTTCTGAGTTGACTATCTCATGGAGCCACTGTAGCTGGCTGTTATCTATCTGCCATCTTAGCTCCAACCCTCACTATGACTGATCTTATTTGAAGCTGGTTTGTTAGAATGCTGTTTAGCCTTCATTAATTTTATTCGAATTTGGTATGTTTGATAGTATCAAGTCTAAGAGTAGAGGCAACTACTCTGAAGATGACAAGATGCAAAAATACCCATTTCAGTTTTAATTATTAACTGCTTTCAAGTCCTACAATGTCTTCAAAGTTATGTTATTATTAAAATAGCTATGTAATGTTATGTTCAATTACATTATGCCTGATGATGTGACCAATTCTATTGAAAATAACAAGAGAAAGCATTGTAACTACTATAGATCACCTAATATTGTGGTCCTATATGTTTTTTTCATTTCATGTTTTTCTAGGAATTTATTTTGTTGTCTTGTTTTGATCTGTTTTTCCCTATAATACAGAAAGGATAGATATACATGTAGAGATTCACACATGGGAAGAATTTCTAAACTATTTACTGGAACAGATTATATAATACACAATGTAATGAACAGATACTCTGAAGAAGAAGAGACACTAAGAAACCCAATGCTAATTCTGTAGTGTTATGATATAAAATCTAGCAAGACATCATTCACTGTTCAGAGTGATATTAGTCTAGTCTCTTATGTTCAATTTCAGCACACATAAAGATAAAGACAGCTATTAGGAAGAGCCTGAGAAACATTATGGTAGTCATTATTGACTTCCCCCAAATCAGGTCTTGAAGACCTAAAAAGCCTTTATCATCCTGTAATGAGTTAATTAGTTCTATAATCTTCTAGTATGTATTCAATGTGCATGAAGATGGGGACAACTATTTGGAAGAAAACTAGAGAAAATAAGATAGTGAAGATCTCCAGTGGACTTGCTTTGAAATCTATGCTTCTTTAAGTTGTTTCCTTATAAACTGGTTTGCTCTGTTTAATCTTACCCTCTTTAAGATAAAAAACAAGTGTGTAGGACTGATAACCATATTACTAACTTCTTATTGGATCATTGAGCAGAAATGTTTGCAGTGTCATTATTTGAATATCACTTTGTATGCTTCAATTTTGTAACTTGAGCAACTATTTCTAAGACGGTGGCATGTAACTTATCGACTGGTGATTTCTTACTGTTTATTTTTCTGAAATTTTGTGTTGTTTCTACCCTTTTTTCTGTTTTTTTCTTTTTCTTAAAATTAAAAAATTAAGAAGCAAGATCCAACAATATGCTGCATTCAAGAAACACATTTAATATGAAAAGAAATTCATAGATTGAAAATCAAAGGATGGAAAACAATACTACATGTGACAGGAACCCAGAAAAAGCAGGGATAGCTATTTTATTTGTAGACAAGTGAATTTCAAACCAAGATTGATTAGGAATGATAAAGAAAATCCTACATCCTTGTAAAGGGAACAATTCAAGAGAAAGAGAGAACAATTAAAATATATTTGCAACAAATACCAGTGCACTCAACTATATAAGACAAGTATTAACAGATATGAAAGATCAAACAAGTACTAATACAATTGTATTGGAGGATATCAATACTCCAGTGTCACAAAAAAGCAGTTCAACTAGATAAAAACATCAATGATGAAATATTAGAAATGAACCAAATTTTTGAACAAATTGACTTTGTAGATGTCCACAGAATGTTCCACTCCACATGAGAATACACATTCTTCTCAGCTGCATGTAGAACATTCTCCAAAAGAGACCACACACTAGAACATCCTTAAATAAATACAAATTATTATCTGATTATATTATCAGACCATAGTGCAATGAAATTGGATTGAATAGCAAAAGAAACTATGAGAACTTCATAAACACATGGAACTTAAATAGTACCATCCAGACAACCAATGGGTCACGGAGGAAATTAAACAATAAATTAGACAATGTCTACAATTAAATGATAATAATAATACAATATACCATAACTTATGTGACATGACAAAAGCAGTCCTAAGATGGGAGTTTATAGCAATGAATATCCATATCAGGAAAACAGATAAGCAAGTACAAATAAACACTTAATGATGAATGAACCTCAGACCTTTAGAAGAAGACCAGACCAAGTTCAAAGAATCAACAATTGGGATCTCCTCTTATTAAAAAGCTTCTCAGCATCAAAAAAAAATCACCAGTAGAGTGAAAAGACAACCCACAGAATGGGAAAAATTTTAGCCAACTATCTTTTGACAAAAGACTTATACCTAGAACATATAAAGAACTGAATAAAATCAGATCCCTAAATTCAAAGACCCAATCCAAAAACAGGTGTCTAAGATGAATACAAACTTCTCAGATGGAGAAATACAAATAGTGAATAAACATATGAAAATAATTCAACATCATTGGTCATTCAAGAGATGAAAATTAAATAGCACTTAGATTCCATCTCTACCCAGAAAGAATGACTGTCATCAAGAAATCAACGAATAACAAATCTGGAGGGCCTGTGGGGGAAAAGAACTCTTTTCCACTGTTGGTGAGAGTGTAGACTGGTACAACCACTGTGGAAATCAGTGTGGATTCTTCCAAAAACTAGGTTGGGAGGTTCCATTTGACCCAGCTATTCCGCTTCTTGGGTATTTCCCAGACAAATTAAAAATGTCATATCATAGTGAAATATGTGTATTTATGTATGTAGCAGCATAATTTGTAATAGCTAAATCTTGGAAACAACCCAAATATCCATCAACTGAGGAATGAATAAAAAGGTGTGATATTTTAATACAATGGAGCACTTCTCAACCATAAAGAAGGATAAACGTAAGTCTTTTATAGGTAAATGATGCAACTTGAGACTGATAAGATTATATCCAAAAGATGAGAAGTATAAAACAAAAGAGGCCTTTATTCTGAGAACACGGAGAGAGAAAACCAAAACCCCTGACCGCTGGAGTCCGGCTTTCTCTCTGGCGGACACGTGGTGTGAGGGGTATGTAAGTAGCCTCGGTTTGGGGTGGAACCTAAGGGGGCATTAGGGATGCATGGATAGCCCACTGGTCTTTGTTTGGTGCCATAGGTAAATTCCTAGGGGCGGGGAAGATGGAGTCATAGGTAAATTCCTAGGGGTTGGGGAGATAGGAGCTCCTTGGTTCCGCCTCTAAGGCTTCACCGGCTATAGTGTCCTGTCTGGGCCAAAACCCTTTCAGAGACCATACTCACAAGTGAAATAAATCAGACTTGTATGTGTAAACATCACATTGTCACCATAGTGTAAGAAGCTGAAAGAGTAAATAAGATCCAAAATATACACTAGAGATTGGGAAACGGGAAGAAACTGTTCAAAAGGAAATAAAAAGTGGGATTAGGGAAAGGAGAAAAGAAGCAAGAAGAAAGGAAAAAATGTATACCTGTACAAGATAGTTAAAATAGTTATACTACTAATTTCTATTAGTTCATTGAAAAGAAAGGTTTGTGCTTACATTGTTAGGTCAATTTGTCATGCCTATATTTTGTAATCTGAGAAACTACTTTGAAGGTAATAATATACAATGTATTAACTATTGTTACTCTCATACTATCTTGTTATGAAATTTTGTATCATGCTTTTGCTCCTTAAAATAAAAAACAGTTTACAATGAAAAGATTAGCAGTTGTCAGGAATTTAGCTGGGTTGAGAGAGGGATAAGTACAAAACAGGGAATTTTTAAAGTGGAGAAGCTGCTGTATGGTACTACAGTGGTGGATATATTGCATACATTTATTAAACTTGTATGCAAAATGTGAATCCTATATATAAACTATGGGCTTTAGTAAATATATCAAAATTGGTTCATCAGTCCTAACCAATGTACTGTATCAATGCCAAAATGTTAATATTAGAGGAAACTGTAGAGACAGATGGTTAAAAGATCATAAAGTACTCTCTGCTCAATTTTTCTGTAAATTAAAACTTCTCTAAACATATTCTATTAATTATTAAATAAAACAACCTGAAATAAAATGTCCCCAAAAGAAAGTGTAATACAAGCCAGGCATGGTGGTGCATGCCAGTTAATCCTAGCACTTGAGGTGCAGGAGGACTGTTGCAAGTTTGAGACCAGCCTGGGCTACAAAGTGAGCTCAATCCAGCCTGAACTGCATAGCAAGACCCTATCTCCAAAAGATTACACACACACACACACACACACACACACACACACACACACACACAAATACACACAAAGGTGCAATACAAAGATGTTGGTGTTTTTGTTTTTGTTTTCTTGCCAGCTAAACCATGGAATCTAGTAAAATGCAGAGAACTCACAGAGTACAATTTCTTCAGGACAATAATAGGTTTTTTAAGGTAAAAAGTAATTCCAAGCTGATGCCAAGGCAGAGTGGCATGGTACAGGGGCATCCCTTCATGGATGTGGCAGGTACCAAACATGACAAGAACAAAAAAGGGAAAGAACATGACTCCTCCCCTCCCTTATATGCTAGCTACCCACCCCTGCCTGGGTGCTCCACTCATACTGACAATCCCAGTGATAGACAATGAACCAAGAGCACTGCTTCTCATGATCTCATAGGCTTTGAGGGGATATCCAATCACAAACCATAACACAGTCACCTGTGATGTACAGATAGGCTTTTGCTGTTCATTCCAATGCTCTGGATTCCTTTTACCCCACTTAGTTGATCAGAGATTCCTTGAGTCAGAAGTATCCATAGAATTTGGGAAAAGCTAAATGTCAAAGAGGAAGCATTTATCAACTTCAACCAACCAAATCTTGTGTTTTAATTCCAAACTGTATCTTATCATTAGTGGTTCAAAATTATCTCCCATAATAAGACCAAAACGAAGCAGTTTCTCCTTCCTTTCTACAAGTATCCAGAACTGTGTCACTAGTTCCAGCTGCTCTGTGTCATTATTTAATGACAAGTGCTCAGGAAAAAAAGATGAGAGTTGATATATAATTGCTAGTAATAAATTCTATGAAGTCTTAAATATCATTGTACCAACTCAAAGCCCTACCAAAACCCCTATTTCAAGGACAAGCATGGTACTCTTCAAAACTGAGTCTTAGTTTTGGTAACCTGTAGCTTTAACTAGGAATTTCAGTGCTATATAGACAAGAAGATCAACAGTATAACTCCTGAATCCAAGGAATCTGTGTTGTCACTCTAGTAGTTATTACTTTAAATTATAGAAAATAAGGTACTAAAGAGGTTTTAATATAATAAATAAAACTTATATGCTTGAATAAAACACCCAGATATTCTTCAGTTGGATAGATTTTTTATGAATTCTGAAACAATTAAGAGTATATTTAATTTTAAGTAGCAATTACATGTTCTAGTCATGCTTAGTTGTTAAATTTTTTATTTTAGTAAGCCATTTGGGTAAAAGAAAATAGCTGCCAATACCAGATTGATTCTTCCAACCATAAATAAGTGTTAAGACTGAAAAACTGCATTAACAAGTGATTATGATCTCACATTTTCTCATTAATCCCTTTCTTCCCTCTTATATTAAGTTCTATTAATTGATAATATCATCATTACCTAACCTTTCTTTTCACATTCAGTTACTAGGCATTGTGAATTGTAGCAATTAAATAGTTCTCAAACTTATGCTTTCTGTTTCACTAGTGATCTAATTTGGGGGTTTACCACACATCCAATACGTGATGAAAAGCTTTTCCCTCCTCTCAGTCCCCAAATCCATCTCTTACAGTATCTCTAAAATACTTTTGCTGAAAAATAAATCGAATGTTGTAACGTGCTTAAGTCTTGAAATATTTGTTACTATAGCTAAAAAAAGTCCAACTGCATTATCCAATTGTACTATCACATTGTACAGTACTCCAATACCAACATAGCTGTCATATTCACAGTAGGGTCACACTATTATCTTCCTAAAATGCCTAATATTTTCTGGCTTCATTCAACTAAATCTTTTAAGTTTGCATAAAATCACTACATCCTTCACGTTATTCCTGCATGTATCTGTGCAACCCCATGCGACTTAGACAGTCTATCTTTAATGGAAGTCTCAGGGTTAAGGGGATGGGAGGGCTTGCAGGGATTGGGAACGGTGGAAAAGCAGGGGTCCAAAAAGGCATGGGAGGATAGGAAAGAGGAGGGAAGGATAAGACAGAAGGAGAGGCTTGGTGAGCAGGGAGGACATGGAGGAAAGGAAAAGACAGGGCAGACAGGAGGAGGGAGGGGAAGGAAGGAGTGGAGAAGAGGAGGAAAAGGCAGAGAGAGGAAGGAGGGTAGAGGACAGGGACCTCTGCTGGGCCAGGTCACAAGAGGAAGTGGGGAAGGAACAGGATGGGTCACATGAGCAGTGGGGAGGTGCCCAGACAGATCAAGGGGGAAGGTAGCAATAGGGTAAAATGGAGTAGGGTGGGGGTGACAGCGACGGGTCCTCAGGGTCCACACCACCCAAGCACCATCTCCTAGAATGAGGGCAGGAATGAGACTCCGGACTTCTTGCCACCCTCTCATTCTTCTGGGCAGTAGGGTGAGGCACTGCACATGAATGCCCCTGCACACCCCCAGATTCATGGGTCATTCTGGGCCTTGGAAGCATGGAGCAGGGCCTGGGAGGAGTGGGCCTGGCCAGGGCCTTAGTAGGTCACAGGGCAGTGGGGCTCAGCTGGGCACCAGGAATGGGGGCAGGTATTTTAGGGGAGAGGATATCAGGAAAGAGCATGGCCAAGTGTCACATGACCTGACCAGCCTCATCCTCCAGGCCACTTTTGCCAGACTGAGCCAAACTCCTGGGGCTCACATGCGGGCAGTCACGGCCTCAAACTGCCTGCCCACCAGGTCAGGAGGAAGGCAGAGATCAGGTGATTCTGCTGAGCAGGTAAGGAGCAGACCCCAACCCTTGGCCCTCATCCTAAAATGGGCTCTGGACAGGCTTGGACATGAGGACACGCTGCTCTAACACCCCACTCCAACCTTTTGACCTTGGTGCTGCTCCCCTCTCCAACTCCCTTGACCTACTGAGCCCCTCCCCTCTTCTCCTGTGACCCAGACAGCCCCTGCCCCTTATGTGACTTGGCCCAGTGGAGATTACTCTCCATCTTCCTCCCTCTGCCTCACCTTCCTAGCTTTCTCCTCCTTATCCCTGTCCTCCACCTTCCCGGTCTCCCTCCTCTTTGACCCTGCCCTCCTTTCCCCATCATTTCTCCCCTTACCCTTTATACTGATGCCTCCTGGGACCTGTTGTGACCCTGCCCCTCCTGTATCCCTACAACCCTCTCACCCTAGTGTCTCACATTGATGGGAGCCTGCATTGGCCAGGTGGAGTCACCCAGGTTCCCCATTTTTGTTTCTACAACATGAGAATCATAATGGAGAAGCACAGCCTGATGCTCCTGCTCAGGGTAAGGAGTGTTCTGTTGCAACCTTGGTCCACATCCTCAGAGCCAGTCCCTGGGTAAGTTTTTTCCTGAGAACTCCTTGGATTCACCAGTCTAAGCCACCATCTTCCAGGACTTAAGGCCCTGCATAGGACTCTAGCCTCTTCTGTTGTGGAAACCTGGTAACGAGCCAAATGAAAGACACTTTGTACCAGGAGTTAGAAGGCAAATTCTTATTACTCTAGCAAGCTGGTGGGACCAAGTCCAAGTCATCAGCCCTGAATCACCTTTGGGTTTAGTTTATATAGGAGTTGCAAACAGATGGTACAAAGCTGGTAGCACATTATTATATAATTCATTACATGAATCAAGTCACGTGTTGTCAAGCAGGTTTGTTCTGGGTAGGTTAGTCAGAGGGGTTGTTTATCACAGGTGGGAGAAAATAGGGAGGGAGCTAGGGCTAAGTGAGTGGTTGAAACTCAGCACGTCCTTGACTAGTTTATCTTGATTGTTCAGTCCTTGAAAATAGCATATGTTTATACATCAGACAGTACAGGTGGTCCAGATGGATGCGGTCAGACTGAGTCAGGTTGGACTATCTCTAAGTTCAGCTATCAGTGATCAGTCAAGGCCAACTGAGTCGGATGGTCTAACGTGATAGGCTGGGTGAGCACATCTTGTCCTAACAGAGCATCGCACTGTTGATTTTTAATTTTTCTGTCATACTCCAGGTCTCTATCTTGGCCATGCAGCTACAGGTACTTCCAGCCCCTGCCCAGCATGCCTGGCCTTGCCCTGTAGTGCAGAGTGCCCAAAGGCATGTCTGGAATTTAGTAAGTGGAGCATAAGGGGACCATCAGGTAAGGAGGGGTCCAGAAGTGAAGAAGGGGGTCAGGATGGACTCTGATGTAGCGAGGCAGAGGTTACTCCACACATAAGAAGGTTGAATTTAGGGTAAGGGGTAGAGTTAGGGGTTAGGGATTAGGGCTGGGACATTAGGATTAGCATTCAATTGGTAAGATTTGAAGGCTTAGGGCTAAAGAATATGGTTAGAGTTTAAGATTTGAGTTGGAAGAAAAGGGTTGAGGGTTTGTGGTCAGGGTTAGGCCAGTGATGGCGAACCTTTTAGAGATGAATGCCCAGACCCCAACTCAGAATATACTTATTTATCATAAAATACCCACACTGCAATTCAATCTGAGTTACTGTGGTTTAATTTAGGAAAAACAACGCATACATCAACATATTTTGTCTTGAAAAACAGCACCTGTGCCATAGGTTTGCAACAACTGGGTTGGACGTTAAGGCTTTGGGTCTAAGGTAAAAATTTGGGGTAGGCCCAGGCATAGGGTAAGATGTAGACGTGGTAGTAGCAGTAAGTTAAGCATTTGGGATGTTAGGTTTAGGGGGTTAGGATTACTGGGGTGCAGTAAGTGTCAGAGGCTTAGGGTTAACATATGGTCAAATGGTTGAGGTTTGCATATTAGGATTGTCGTTAAGGGTTTAGGGTTGTTGCTCTGGTTTCTTTATGTTCATATCAGGATTATATTTGTTAATCTTGGGAATTGTACTCTTGTTTGGCAAATGGTTTGGACTAAGATTCACAGTCTTAAATTTCATCACTTGTATTGGTCATGGGTAGTATCTTGTCGATCACCTGGTGGGATTCCCAAAGAATAATGTAATTGTCAGATACATTTCACTTTCACCAACTGCCCTGCCTGGGGGAAACAGTCTTTTACCACTTAGATCAAGTTTTTTGTTTCAGCTCAGCACTCAGGTTCCACTGGCCACGTGATTCCCATCCTTCCTCACTCATTCCGTGCAGGGCTATGAGGGGTTCTGCAGGTGCTTAGCTCTCCCCCAGCCCTTCCTGTCCTGGCCTTAGCAGGCCCACTAGGGCCTGTGTACAGTGTGTGCATGATGCCAAATCCCATCCACTGACTGCATCTGCCAGCGTGTTCACTCCCTGACTCCCACTGGGAAGTTGGCTCTTCTGGACAGGGGCACCTTTATTCCATGCCTGCGCACACTGAAGAGGGCAGGAGGGAGACAGAACAAACCGAGAGAAAGAAAGAGTGTGATGTAGTTGATCGTGGAAGATATGTTGTAGGACTTAATCTGACCTTCAAATCATAGAAGTAAAGCTCAGCTGAATGTTTCAGAGATCTACACATAGAAGCAAAACTTTGTTTGGGGCTTCAGCTAAAAGGAGCAGGCACTGATCATGCAAAGGACCACAAAACTGCTCACAGATCTAATGGGTCAGTGAACATTTGTGGATTTGCTAGGGTGAAGTCCAGCAATTTGCACTACAGGGGTAAGGTTCTAGAAAAATGTTTCTTGTGTAATACATGGGCCATGGGGTGATTGTGGGCAACTCATCTACAAGGTGGCTGAATTTCTGTGTTACCAGCATGGTTGTACTGTACACTGCTCCCCAGCCTGTGGGCCTGGGTCCTGTGACAGAGCCCAAAGACTATAGAGGTTTGAACCTCTGTGTGGATGAGGCAGCATAGGTGTGGGGGCAGAAGAGACAGGAGAGAAAGAAAACACATACCCGCTTCATCAAGCAGTAGGCCAAGTTAACAGTACACTGTGGCCTTGAACTTACTGCCATCTACAAACGATCGACATGGCAAGATGCAGAGCCCAGCAGAATCTGATCAAGGTCTGAGAAAGAAGAGGGGACAGAGACAACAGGAAGCCAGGTTGAAATCTTATCCCATTTTAGTCAACAATCAGATCTTACAGGCTCAAGGGAAGGATCAGTATTACTAGCAGAAGTGACCTTCAAGTCACCAGAAGTAACCAGCAAGGCCCTTGTCTTAATCTCCATGTAAGTGGTATTATTACTGCCAAGATTTATGATTTGAAAAATGGGTGATTTTTCATTGTATTACAAGCAAATGAAGCTAGAGGGTTTGTGTAGATTTTTCTTGGCAACAGTTTTTACTATCACGTGTGCTTGTGTCTATGGTTTTACCAGGATTTCATGTTAGGTTTGTCAAAATATGCTGTGCTAGTAGGGAGTTAGAGAGACCTGAACCTGGGACTTGTTTTATCACCATGGCCAGAAGTTGTCCCCATCTCATCCTAGTGGC
This sequence comes from Cavia porcellus, assembly GCF_034190915.1. NCBI lineage: Eukaryota > Metazoa > Chordata > Mammalia > Rodentia > Caviidae > Cavia > Cavia porcellus. Next base: position 36,154,746 of record NW_026947506.1, on the reverse strand, counting down.
ATCTGTCTCAATCTTTCTTTCTCTCTCTCTCTCTCTCTCTCTCTCTCTCTCTCTCTTTCATTCTTTTTTTTTTAGACAGGGTCTCATTATGCAGTTCAGGCTGATCTTGAGCTCACTTTGTAGCCCAGGCTGGTCTCGAACTTGCAATGATCCTGTTGCCTCAGCCTCCCAAGTACTGGGATTACAGGTGTGCACCACCACACCTGGCTCTCAATTTCTTTTTATGTTGCTCCCCACCCCCCTTTCCTGTGTTATCTGAAACTCTAGCAAGACCTTTTAAAGTTTAAATTAGCTATCTTCATGTTTACATTTTTTCATCTTTGTCTGTCTAGTTCCTATTTATATATTGGCTTCAAATCCGCCATCTAGTTTAATAATGCTTTCTTGTATTCTCCTGTCCAATCTGTATGCTATGTGTTGATTGCTTTGATTTTATTTTTTCTCCGAATTGCTGACACTTATCCTGCTCTTCGGGCCTCAAGTTCTACCTTCTACTTTTTCCTTTGTTAATTTCCACATGTTAGGGAGGACATGTAACATCTCTATTTCTGAGTCTGACTTATTTAATACAATGTGATTTTGAGACCCATCCATTTTCACAGTAATGACAGAATTTTGATCTGTATGGCTGACTAATACTCCATCATGCACATATGTCACATTTCTTTTCAGTACCAGAGATTTTTACACTGAGCTATGTCTCTAGCACACTGTTTATTTGTACTGGGAATCGCACTCAAGACCTCACGCTTCTCAGGCAGGTGCTGTGCTGCTAAGCTGTATCCCCAGCACCACTATCTGCATTCCATCCATTCATCTGTTGATGGGCACGAAGGCTGACATCCTGGCTGTCATCAATTGTGCCATAATAAGCAAAGGTATGCAGCCCTGCAGTATGTTGATTTTAATTCCTTTTAGTATATATCAAGGAGTGGTATTTCTGGATCAAGTAATACCTCTATTTCTAGTTTTTTGAGGAACTGATTTGCATAGGATTTTCATGGTGATCCTACTAATTTATGTCCCCGTTTGCAGTGTGAAACAGCTTCCTTTAACAAGTGTTTATTATTTTTCTAATATTCTCCATGATAACCACTCTGGAGTGCAATGGAGTCTCAGAGTAGTTTTGTTTTGCAATCCTCAAATGACTAAAGATGTCAAACATTTTTAAAAATATTTTTTATTGGCCAATTACACTGCTTTTGAGAAGTGTCTCAGTTCTTTTGCCATATATTGATCGGGCTATTTAATTTTTTCCATACCTTTCATATATTTTAAATATCGATCCTCTGTTGAAAGAGTAGCTGGGAATGATTTTGTGCCATTCTGTACCTGTGTCTTCACTGTGCTGTTTCCTTTGCCGTCCAAGCTTTTGAATTTGATCCAAAACCATTTGACAATTCTTTCTTCTACTGGTGCTTTCTTGGTTTCCACTATCCATCAAAAGCTACTATTTGGAATTCTTTTGTACGATTTGTCTTGTTCTTCCCTCGTTACTTACCTTCTTTCCTTTTCATTTAATTGTTTACTATCAATGTGGACTCATGCATATTTATTTTATTCTCTGAGCTATCCTATACTATCATTTTCAGGCTCTTACTTTTATACTTTGGACCATGAGAGATCTTTCAATTTGGCTCCTTTTTGACATGTCTCATTCTTTTCAAAAAAATAATACTTCATGTCTGATTTTGTAAGTTGCTCTAGACTATTTTCCAAATTCTTTCCTCAGAACTAGAACTAGCCATTTTCAAGAAGCCCTATTTCCTTTTATTGAAATTCAACCTCTCTATCCAGAAATGTGTTAAAATAGACACAGCCATGCATGGTGGTACACGCCTGCAATCCCAGCATTTAGGAGGCCGAAGCAGGAGCATTACTGTAGTGAGCTCAAGGCCATCCTGGGCTACACAGTGAGTTCAAGGCTAGTTTGAACTACGTAGCAAGACTGTCTCAAACAAAGAAAAACACAAACAAAAATATAAGACCCAGATTCATACTGCTATTCCAACTATAACCCAGCACAACAGAATTCATTCCAGAATTCTGTCTTTATATTATAGCAGGAGACTAGACTCTCACTGTCTACAAGGCATTTATTAGCACGTAGAGTAATTTCAAAGCTGATAAGACACACCCTAGTAAGAAACACATTTGCCAAGGAAAGCACAGTGTTTATGTACAGCTCTCCATCTTACAGTTTCCAGGTTAAAACCTGTTTCTAAACTTACTTAGACCAGGATCGTTCATCATCGTCACCTCTTCAATATGGTCGTGTAACATAATTCAAGTAATTAGGTTCATTCGTCATTGTCTGGAAACCATTATATTCCCCCGACGTCTCTTCTCTGAGACAGGTTCTTACCATGTTCCCCAGGCTGGGGTTGGAGTTCCTAATCTCAAAAGAATCTTCTGCTGCAGCGTCCCAACTAGCTGTGACTGCAGCAGTGTGCCTTTTTGCCTGGATATCATGGTTGATTTTCATGAATCTGAATGAACACTTTCTGGTGTACAACTTATAGTGCTTTGGCAAGTGTACAATCATGCATCTACCTCCACATGCCCAGAAGGAACTATTCCATCTCCACAAACATCCTCTCATGCTGCTGCTTTGTAGCTCATTCTTCCTCGTTTCATTCTGTGACAACCACTGATCACTCTGAATGCCTGAACCTTCACTCGTTCTGCACTATTTTATAAAGAGAACCACATAATACCCAGGCTTTGGAATCTTGTTTCTTTCACTTAGGGAAAGGCATGGAACACTCATGTATACTGCGGTGTATCCCTGGAATATTTATTTTTATTGGCCAGTAGTATTTTGGTGGTTGGATGCAAGACACTCTATTCACTCACCTGTTATAGGGCCTCTGGCTTGTTTCTAGCATTTGTGAACTATGAATTAATTGGGGATAAATTTTTACAGAATGTGTGTTTGTTTAAAAATTAATTTTAAAATTTTATTTGTACATCTGCAGTTGATGTAACTTACCGTCGTGGGCAATGCTTATGTGTACATGCTACAGCGTGTCTTCCCTTCCTCCCTCTTGCTCTAGTTCATTTATCGTATTCCTCATTCTTATATCATTTGTCTTAGTGCATACTATGGCATATAATATTTATATTAATTGGGGTAATTGGGCTCCTGTACATATCTTTATTCTTATTTCCCCTTTTCCTTATCCTCACCCTTCCCTATGACAAGAGATCCATCTGCTCGTTACTGTTTGGTTTCCTAATGATTGCCACTCTTTCTGGAGTAAAAATGAATCTTAGTATTGTTTTAATTTGCATTTCCCTAATGACCAGAGATGTTGAACATTTTTTAATATATTTGTTGACATCTGTATTTCTTCCTCAGTGAAATGTCTGTTTCTGTTGCTCATTCTTTACTGAGTCTTTAATTTTAGGTGGTTTAAATGTTTTGAGGGTTTTTTTGTATATTATACATATTAGTCCTTTGTGTGAGAATTAGACTGAAAAAAACTTTTCCTGATTCTTCAGGTTGGTTTTACATTTACTGAGTGATTCTTTTGCTATATAGAAGTTTTAGTCTGATGTAGTCCTATTTATTGATTCTTGCTATTTTTTGTGCAACTGAGATTCTGTTTAGAAAATCCTTTCCTACACCTTTATCTTAAAGTGTCTTATTTATTTTATCTTCAGAAGCATCTGTTTTAATGTTTAGATTTTTGACCCATTTTGATTTTAATTTAGTATATGGTAAGAGATAAGGACCCAGTTTTAATCATCTGCAAACAGATAACCAGTTTTCCCAACCCCAGTTGTTGAATGGGCTATCTTTCCTCTAACATATGCTTTTGGCCTCTTTTGGCCAAAGATCAAAGAGTTGAATATATCTGGGGAGATTTCTCTACCCTCAATTCTGTTTCACTGAATCATGTGCCTGTTTTTTTCCCAGACCGTGCTGTTCTTATCACTATTGCTTTGTATTATAAGTTGAAGTCAAGTATTGCTATGCTTTTTCCTTTGCACCTTTTGCCCAAAATTACTTTTGGTATTCTTTTCTGGCACTCTATGAATATTAGGAATGTAATCTCTGGACCTGTAAAGTATGCTGTTGGTATTTTGATTGGTACTGCATTGAAACTATGTAACAGTTTTAGAAGTGTGGCCATTTTGACAGTGTTCTGCCTATTCAGGACTAAAGAGGTCTTTATGTTTTCTAATGCCTTCTTCAGTCTGCCATGATGGTGTCTGCCACCATCATGGGAGTCCCAGTGTAGATACACAGGCTGAAAGAAGCAGTTTTCCAGAGTACTGTAGTTTTTTTTTTTAACAGAATAAAACAAAAGAGAACAGAACGAAGCAAATCAGAACAGAACAATGCAAGCAACACAGCACTTCACAACAAGACAGCCAGACATCCATAGTAGCTACCATAATGTCTCTTTTCTTTGAAATAGTTGAGAATACCTTCACACGCATTAATATTAAACATAACAATATAGTAAAAACCATTAAAAAGAATGAAAGCATTGTAGGATTTCAAAACCAAATAACAGGAAATGAACAATGGCTACTATATCTCATTTTCCTCAAAAAAGTTGTCTCTACCATCACACATAATAAAATCAAATAAAACATTTGATACCATTCAAAACAGAGGAACAAAAACACGGTAGGACTTCAACATAAGGTGAGAATAAATCAGCAATGGCTACCATAATATCTTCTTTTCTTCAAAATAGCTGTTCATACCATCACACATAGTAAAATAAAGATACAGAATAAAACAAATCAAACAAATCAATGAAAGCATTATAAGACTTCAAAGTAATATAATAGGAAACCATAATATGTCCCATTATATTCAAAATAGCTACCCCTACCATCTGACAGCATAAAATTTAACAAAACAAGACAGAACAAAGCCAAACCTAACAAAAGTGTGTAAATAATGCAAGACTTCAAGACATCACAATAAGAAACCGACAGCAGAAATCGACCTTCTCCCCCAGGAGTTTTCTTCCCTTTGCTCTTACATTATTTTGCTTTTGGATCTCATTAACATCTTCTGTTTCTTACTTGGGGGTTAATACATATGAGTTCAAACTGTTTGCCAGTTGCGTCCATTTATCTACAGGAGCCTTGAGGTTATTTTCTTCTTTTATTTAAAAAAAAAGATTAAAAGAGGATATAAAACAGGTCAGAACAGAACAGTTTAAGCAACATAATGTTTCACCACAAGACAATCCAACATAACAGTAGCTACCATAGTGTCTCTTTCCCTGAAATAATTGAGTATACTATATGCTTCATATGCTATAGTATCAGACATAAAAAGACAGTGTAAAACCATTCAAGAGAATGAAAGTATTACAGGGTATTCAGAACCAACTAACAGAAAACAAAAAAAGGTTACGGTCTTATCTCCTTGTCTATAAAATATTTTGTTTATACTATCACAAATAATAAAATAGATAAGATACAACATGATAAAACCAATGAAGACAGAAGAACAAAAGCTTGGTGGGACTTCAAAACAAGATGATATTAAATCTTCACTAGCTTTTATAATGTCTTGTTTTCTTCAAAATAGCTATTCATACCATCACAGATAATAAAATCAAACAACCCAGAATGAAACCATTCCAACTAATGAATTATAACATTATAAGCCTTCAAAGCAATATAATGGGGAATCATGATTACCACATACTTTTATGTATTCTTACCATTTCTTAGTAGGGAGACTATTCGGTATTTATACACATGAGTTTGATTTATTCCACTTATGAGTATGGTCTCAAGCTGCATCCATTTATTTATAAATATCTCAATGTGACCATTCTTTATAGGTGAGTAGTGCTCCATTGTATAAAAATATCACGTATTTTTTATCCATTCCTCAGTTGATGTACACTTAGGTTGTTTCCAAGATCTGGCTATTACAAATTGTGCTGCTATAAACATGGGTGCACATATATCACTGTGGTATGATGTTTTAAGTTCTTCTGGGAATATGCCCAGAAGTGGAATAGCTGGGTCAAACAGGACCTCCAAACCCAGCTTTTTGAGGAACCTCCACAGTGGTTGCACCAGGTGACACTGCCTTTTGCTCCTTCATCTTGACATTCTCCTAGGTTCCTCCCAACAATCTGGTTGTGAGGGGGAGATAGCAGTGTGTGGATCAGGCTTCCCCAGACCTATGCAGCTACACTGGGGCTTTGCTGACGATCAGGTGTGCATGGAGTTAGGGCTGCTTCTTTCAACCTGTGTATCTACACTGGGACTCCCACAATGGTGGCAGACACCCAGAGGTTTGCTTGTCTGATTCTGCTAGTGGGTGATGGCTGCCTGAAGGAACCAGGGGCCTCCAATGGTGGCCTACAGATGCACAGGGCTTACCTGGCTGTGTGTCCCTGCTCCTGCTGTCTGTCTGCAGGAAGGAGCTTGCTGGGGCAGCTCCCTGAAGGTGAAAGTGGATCTGCTGGCTTTCTCTGTCCATGCTGGGCATGCAGAGGAGAGGGCCTTCCAGTGGTGGTGGCACCTGGCAGCCAGAGGCAGATCTTCTGGCTCTCTCTAGTACTGTGGTTTTTGTAGGTGCCTTTTTTGGAGTTTTTCGTCTTTTATTCTTGTAGAGGTCTTCCCCTTCGTTGGTTAGGTTAAGTGCAGGTATTTGAATTTTCTTGAAACTACAAGTGGTATTTTCATGATTCCTTCTCTTAGAGTTCACCATTGATATACACAAATGCTAATGATCTTTGTGTGTGTATCTTGTATCCTGATTTTTGCTGAGGTTGGTTATTCTAAGATTTTTTGGTGGAGCTATTTGGGTTTTCTATGTAAAATATCGTGATTTGAAAATAATGATAATTTGAGTTATTTCTTTCTTATGGGTATCCTTTTTATTTATTTCTCTTTCCTGATTGATCTGGCTAACATTTCAAATACTACACTGAAATGGTGAGAGTAGGTATCTTTGTCTTGTCTCTAACTTTAGGTATCATTAAAGATACAGGGACTGGGTACAGGAATGCCAGAGAGGAAAATTGAAATCTCCAGCTATATGGCCCTGGCAGGAGGAGACAGCAGGAGGACAAAGAAACCTAATTGTGGGCGAGCTATATTATATATCTAGATAGGAATAAAAGGAAAACGTATGAAATCAGTGGTGAAAGAAGGGACTGACAAGATATTATGCTAAAAATAAATATGAGGGAAAAAGTTAAAGGGAGATTAATAAAAGAGGAGAGAATGAAGAAAACATAAAAACAGGAATAACAGGAAAAATGTTAGAAGAAAAGATACAGAAAACATGGGAGGAAAAAAACACGAAAAATTCCTTGATTTCAGAAGAAAATTATTCAGAAAATTATTTCAGAAGGAAAAGGAAGGCACACACACACACACACACACACACACACACACACACCTCTAAAAGAAAAAGGTGAAGGTGAAAATGAACAAAAAGAGAAAAACAGCCAACAACACAGTAACAACAAAGCTCTGTTGTGTTGGGTGCACAACTCTCTTCCAGAGGCTGCGGTTATAGGCAATGCTCAAGCATACAAGTGTCTTTGTTCATGTTGGTAGATGAAGGAGGTGCTCTCATCCCAGAATTGGACTGAATGCAGACATCTGCACATAGTGGGACAGGGAACCAATGTCATCCTTCAAGTCCTGTGTAATTTAGGCTGAGCCAGGCTCCTGAACACAGAATCTGGGTCCATGTTCAGCGTCTCCAGTCCCTCAGCAAAACTCTCTCCAGCTCGTTCTCTGACCACCGGCCAATTCCTGTGGCTGCCCTTCACTTGTTCACTCTGGGAACTGCACATTGGGATTCTTAGTGTGGAGGTAAGTGGCTTCTCTCAAATCCAGGTTTGAACACTGAATCTTTCTTGCAGGAGAATCTCATCCAGCACTTTGCTACATGATCATGGCAGTGGATGCTTGGAATGGGACCATTTCTCAGCTATTGTCTGTGCAAAGACACTCTGGGACCAGTATGCCATGCTTTCCTTGCAGATTCCAGCTGCCAATAGCTCTTTCCACCCTAGTATGGCTTCATGGAACTGTTTGTTTGTTTTGGTCAGTTCTCTCTCTACTCTTGCTTTGATTCCTCTCAAGTTACCACTTTCCAGACTCTAGGTACTGAATCCCGGAGAAGCTAAGTTATTGGCAATCACTGCTCTGTCATTTATTTCAGAATCTGGAATGATTTTTTTTATCATGGCTATTGAAGTTTCTGTATACTTCATGCATCTAGATGTTATTCTTTTTTCTTGTCTGGAAAGTTTTTCATTATTACTTGTATCAACAAATTTTTACACTCTTGTGCCATCTAATTTTTCATTAATTCCAGTTAATTTTCTATTGGTCTTCTTTTAGTCATCTAGGAACTGTTGGATCCATTTTTCATGACCCTTTGTTTATTTTCAAAGTATTTCTCATTTATTGATCATTAACCTCAGCCCTGTCCTCTAGGTCTGACAATCTGTCTTTTTACATTAGTTGTTTCTGCTTTCCATCCTTTTCATCCTTTCATGTGTTTGATACTCCTGGGACTCTGATTGGACCTTTGTTATGTAATACCATTCTTTTCTATGCTGGGCATCGGTGTTTTACATCTCTTTCTTTAGTTCCACTAGCTATTTATTAGTGTCTTCTCTAAAGCAACAGATGATTTCTTTCACTAGTGTCATTATCAGATTAGTAATATCTTCTTGAAATTTGCCAACCTCAATATTGAACTGTTTCATCTCCATTGGTTCTCTTTCAGGCTCATCTGCTGTGTAGTTTCTCATCTCCTCTCTGTTACTGCCAACTGATTGGGTTTTGGGAAAGTTGGGAGTTTTTTGAAGCACTTTGTTGCCTTGCCTTTTATTATGGTTTTTGTCTGGATGTCCCCACAAAGCCTTATGCAGTCTTTGATAAGGCTTTCTCAAAAATAGCTGAATCTAGAGTGAGTAATACTGGGATTTTGGGTATGTGATCAGATGGAAATGCTAAATAAACAATATAAGAAACAAACAGAATGCATGAAGCAGATTCAAAGAGATATATAGGAAATCAAAAGTTCCATTGCAAGTTGACAAAACTGCCTCAACAACATTGCAGCTAGTGAATGAGAAAGGAAAGATCTTTTAAAAATAACAAGGAATCAGGAAATAACAACTCAAAATCTTGCAAGATGGTGCAAAGAAAAACAACATAAGATTGATAGGTATAAACAAAAGATGACAACACAAATGGTATCAAGAGGCTGTTTACAGAAGTAATAGCTGAAAATTTCCCAAACATAAGAACTGAAGCTGATATACAGATCAGTGAAGTATATAGAACTCCAAATAGCATCACCAAAATATATAGCCACACATATAATAATTAACATCCCAGAAATCCAACACAAGAACAGAATATAAAAAGCTGTTAGAGAGAAAAGACAGATCACCCATAAAAGAAAGCCTATCGGAATCACAGCAGACTTCTGAACACAAACAATGAAGTCAACAAGAGCATGGAGTGAAGTATTTCAGATCCTAAAGGAAATTTCCAAACCAGACTGATGTACCCTGAAAAATTGCCCTTCAAAGTGGATGGAGAGATAACATACTTCCTCGACAAGGAACAGCTGAAGAACTTCATGACCACCAAAACAAGCCTGCGAAGAATACTGAAAAACATTCTAGATAGACATAGGAAAAAACCACTTAAACAAGGCCAACAAACAAACAGAGTGGCAAGGTAAAGATTCAACAGCACAAAGATAACATGTCAAAAATAAACCAGTATATATCAGTTATAGCTATGAAAGTAAATGGCCTCAATTTACCAGTTAAAAGAAACAGACTGGCAGAATGGATCAAGAAACAACATCCAACGGAAGGCAGTATACAAGAAACCCATCTAAACCAGAAGGAAACCCATAGACTGAAATCCAAAGGGTGGAAAACAATACTTCATGCAACAGGAACCTCCAAAAAAGTAGAGGTAGCAATTTTGTTTGCAGACAATGTAAACTTCAAACCAAGAATGATGCAAAGAGATAAAGAAGGCCACTATATACTGTTTAGGGGAAAACTTCAAGAGGAAGAGATAACAATCTTAAATATCTATGTATCAAATTTGGGTGCACCTAGCTATACAAAAAATTAATAGAAATAAAAATCAAATAAGCAATAATAGAATTATAATAGCAGACCATATCACACCATTGACACAAAGGGACAGATCAACCAGACAGAAAATTAGCAAAGAAATAACAGAACTGAATCACACCTGTAAACAAATGGACTTAGTAGATGTACACAAAGTGTTCCACCTAACAACATCAGAATATACATTCTTCTCAGCAGCACATGGGGAATTCTCTAAAATAGACTATATACTAGCCCATAGGAAATATTTAAGTAAATGCAAAAGAATTGAAATTCTCCTATGCATGTTATCAGATCCTAGCACCATGAAACTAGAAATTAATGACAAAAGAAACTGCAAAAACCCCACAAACACATGGAAACTGAATAATAAACTTATGAGCAATCAGTGGGTCACAGAGGAAATTAAAGAAGACATTAAACAATATCTACAAGCAAACAAAAATACAAATACAACTTACAGGAATCCGTGGAATGCAATGAAAGAAGTACTCAGAGGAAAATTTATTGTGGTGAACACCCACATCAGGAAAACAGAACAAACACAAATAAACAACCTGATGTTATACCTCAAACATCTAGAAAAAGAAGAGCAAGTGAAGCCCAAAGCTAAAAGAAGGGAGAAAATTATAAAGATCAGAGCAGAAAGCAATGCAATAGAGACTAAGAAAATAATATAAGGAATCAATGAATCAAAAAGTTGGTTCTTTGAAAGAATAAAATTGATAAGCTCCTAGCCAACCTTATTTTAAAAAGGAAAGAAAAACCTCAAATTCATGCAATAAGACATGAAAAGGTTGAAATCACTACAGACCCTGTGGAAATACAGAAGACCATCAACACCTATTTTGAAAACCTCTCCTCTCATAGGTTTGATAACACAGAAGAAATGGACAGATTCCTAGAAACATATGAAGTACCAAAGCTAGGACAACAAGCTGCTAGGTAACACTGCTGAATAACCAAATTTCAATTAACAAAATTGAAAACATAATTAAATTCTTACCAACAAAGAAAAGCCCAGGCCCAGATGGATTCACTGTGGAATTCTACAAGAAATACAAAGAAGACTTAACACCAACACTGCTCAGACTCTTCGATGAAATTGAAAGGGAAACAATTCTCCCTAATCCATTCCTGGAGGCAAATATTACTCTAGTATCAAAACCTGAAAAAGACCTAACTAAAAAAGAGAACTTCTCCCTAATGAACATAGATGCAAAAATTCTCAATAAAATTTGGGCAAACAGAATGCAACAAATCATCAAGAAGATTATATACCTTGATGAAGTGGAATTCATCCCAGGAATGCAGGGATGGTTCAACATACATAAATCAATAAATATAATCCACCATATCAATAGAGCCAAAAAAGAATCACATGATCATTTCTATAGATGCAGAAAAAGCTTTTGATAAGGTCCATCACTTATTATAAGAAAATTTAATAGATGGTCTTTACCTCAATATGATAAAAGCCATCTATGACAATCCAACAGCCATCATCATGTTAAATGGCAAAAAATCAAAACCCTTTATCCTAGAACTAGGCACAAGATAAGGATGTCCATTATCACCACTCCTATTCAACATGGTGCTGAGCAATTAGACAAAAGAGAGTAATGAAAGGAATAAAGATAGGAAAAAAGAAATTAAATTATTATTTGCAGATGACCTGATACTCTACATAGAAGACCCCCAAAACTCCATTGAAAGACACCTAGGTATAATATAACTAAATTCAGTAATGTAGCTAGATACAAGTCAGCATTCAAAAATCAATAGCATTCCTATACACTAACAACAAAATCATTGAGAAATAAGAGAAGCCACACCCTTCACAAAGCATCCAAAAAAGTGAAATACTTAGGATTCAATCTAACAAAATAAGTAAAAGATGTACTCAGGCAAATTATAATACCCTGAAAAAAAGAAACTGAGGAGGACCTCAAAAAATGGAAAAACATCCCTTGTTTATGGATAGGAAGAACAAACATTGTGAAAAGTGGCCATTCTCCAAAAATTGTTATACAGATTTAATGCAATCCCAATCAAAATGCCAGTAACATACCTCACAGATCTAGAAAAATCACTCCTAAAATTCATCTGGAACCAGAAGAGACCTAGAATAGCACAGGCAATTCTAGTAGTCTTTTTTTTTTTTTTTTTTTTTTTTTTTTTTTTTTTTTTTTGTCAGTACCAGGGATCAAACTCATGACTGGGCTTGCAAGACAGGCGCGTATGCCGCTGAGCTAAATCCCCAGCCCATCAAGGGCAATTCTAAGCAACAAAGGCGAGGCAGGAGGTATCACAATCCCTGACTTGAAGTTATATTACAAAGCTACTGTGATAAAAAACCATGGTACTGGAATAAAAACAGACCTGAAGACCAATGGAACAGATTAGAAGATGCACTACAACTACAAACACATTTAGTCAAACTTATCTTTGATAAAAGAACCAAACACATTCACTGGAAGAAATATAGCCTCTTTAATAAATGGTGCTGGAAAAACTGGCTCTCCAGATGCCAAAAACTAAAACTATATCCATGACTATCACCATGTGCTAAACTAAAGTCTAAATGGATTAAAGATCTAAATACTAAAACAGAAACATTAAATCTGTTTGAAGACAAAGTAGGTAGAAATCTTGAAGACATAGAGGTCGGGAGAGAATTCATGAACAAGAATCAAACCACACAGGAACTACTTCCCAGAATCAATAACTGGGATCACGTCTTATTAAAGAGTTTCTGCATGTTGAAAGAAATCTCCAGCATGGTGAAAGGAATGACCACAAACTATCTTAGTGATCTGTACCTCAGACAAAGGACTTCTGTCCAGAACATATAAAGAATTTAAAAAAGAGACCCTGAAATTCAAATATCCAATACAAAAATGGGCATCTGAGATGAATACACAGCTCTTGGATGAAGAAATACAAATGACAAATACATGAAAAATTGTTCATCATCATTGGTCATTAGAGAAATGCAAATTAAAACCACACTGAGATTCCATCTCACTCCAGAAAGAATGGCCAGGATAAAGAAAACCACCAACCAATAAATTCTGGAGAGGCTGTGGGGGAAAAGGAACTCTCCTGCACTGTTGGAGGGAGTGCAGACTGGTGCAGCCATTGTGGAGGTCAGTCTGGAGGTTCCTCAAAAAGCTGGGACTGGAAGCCCCATTTATTCCAGCTATTCCACTTCTGGGCATATTCCCAGAAGAACTGAAAACATCATACCACAGTGATATATGTGCACCCATGTTTATAGCAGCACAGTTTGTAATATCTAAATCTTGGAAACAACCTAAGTGTCCATCAAGTGAGGAATAGACAAAAAAGATGTGGTTTTCTTTTTATTTAAAGACCAAAAAAAAGCAATACAGAAAAAAAGGGAAGCAAGAGTACAAAATTCCAAAAAAGTAAAATAAACACTAAGAAATCACTAGTTGACAAATTACATAGTGTCATCTTAGAAACAGTTGTTCAGGTTACAAAATTAAAGCACACAAACTGGATATTCACACAGTGTGACTGCAAACAGTTCTGCTCAAAAATCCAACAAAAACTTAGTAATACGGTTATCAGTCCTACACACTTAAACACACATGAAATTATATTGTTTAGAACACTTTCTTTTCCTCTCCTTTTGACAATAGCAGTTACACATTTTGGGTTTTATTACTCCTACATTTCTTATTACTCTTTACACTAGAGACACAATGTGATATTTATAAATATGATTCTTATTTATTTCACTTATGAGAATAGTCTCAAGTTGCCTCCATTTCATTATGAAGGTCTCAAGATCATCCTTTTTAGCTGAGTAATATTGCATTATAAAAATACCAAAGACGGGGTATTTTTAGTATTCTTATACAATGGAGTGCTACTCTGCTATAAAGAATGGTCACATTGAGATATTTATAAGAAAATGGATGCAACTCGAGACCACACTCATAAGTGAAACAAATGAAACTCACATGTGTAAATATCATATAGTCTCCCTAGTGTAGGAAATGGTAAGAGTACATAAGATTTTATGGCAACATGGATTCTCATTATATTGCTTACAATTGGTTGGATTTGTTTTATTGTTTTTTTATTTTATTATATGTGATGGTATGTGTCTCAGTTACTTTTTACTTGTTGCTGACACAAAATATCTGAAGCCCAAAGTTGGGAAAGGCAAGGTTTATTTCTTACAGTTTTTGGAGTTTTCAGTCATAGTCAGTTGGCTCCAAGGCAGGGTGGCATGGCAGGGCCACAGTTCATGGTGGCTGCAAACAGCAAGGCAGAAACTGGCAAGAGAGAGAGACAGAGATTGAGAGAGAGAGAGAGAGAGAGAGACCTTCTTCCTGCCATTACCTTGTATGCTGGCTCCACCCCTATGTGGGTGTAGCACTGACACCATCAATCCAAGCACTAGACAATGAACCAATCACAAGTGCACAATGCAAATGCATGAGGCCTGGGGACTACTGACATAAACCATGACACCACCTTGTCACATGACCTCAAGTTTTTGTCCCAAGCCAAAAATCCTGACCACAGGATTCTCTCTGAATAGGGCAGAGTGTTAACTTGGGGATTGGCACAGGGTTTCTAATGAGACAAGAGAACAAGAAGGGGGGGTGGGGGTGGGGAATTCACCCTGGCTGGGAGAAGGTTCTGGATGGGGCTTTGGGCAGGTTGATGGGAAGAGTGGGGAGAAGGATGTTCACCTGGCAAATACTCAGGCTCAGCCCACAGAATCCTGGGGGAGCAACCAAGTGAGGGCCTCGGTAGCAGCAGCTATCTGTGTGCTCCTGGTTTACATGCTCTCCCTTCTGTGTGGGAAGAGGAAATGATGCAACTCTACGTGTTCCCAAAGAACCACATAGGGCCTGCCATCTGGGGTCTCCTTACCTAAGCGGCCTGGTAAAGGCCTCACGGCACTCAGGCAGCACTGAGAACAGGCGCCCTCTCTTAGGGGTCATTTGGAGTCTGCATGGAAGCTCCACATCACATGTGTGCTGAGGAAGAGGGCCAGGTTTCCTCAGTGCTTTGTGTGACTCTGTCAACCATTTTTACCTTCCCTTCCAGCCAGGCTAAGTCAAAACTCCCAGGCATGTTCTCCTTCTCCTCAGGCCCCTCCAGTTCTGATCAGACCTGGTGCATCTTCTGGCCAGAAAGAAGGCGGAGGCAAAAAGTATGGTGCCAACCAAGGAACTCAATCAAAAAGTCCCCACATGACCTCCTCCAATTCATCCTCAGATTCTGACAAACAGTCCTTCCTCTTCTGGCTTGCAAGGCAAAAACACGGGATCTGTACAGTAATGTTTAATTATGGGATTTTTCTGCCCAAAGACTGTTACTACAACAACCACACTGAAATCAGAACATATTAATGGATTTAGGCTCATCACAAAAGGAAACAAGACTATGTAAAGGATTTTTAAAGTGTTAATATCTTTTTTTTATTTAAGGATAAAAAAGAAAAAACAGAAAAAGGGTGCAAGTTATACAGAACTTCAGAAAAAATAAACAGTAGGAAATCACTAGTTAATAGATTAAACATTGTCATCTTAGAAATAGTTGTTCAAGTTACAAAATTAAAGCACACAGAGTGGACATTCAAACAGTGAGACTGTAAACAGTTCAATTCAATGATCCAACAAAACTCAGTAATATTGTTATCTATCTTATACACTTAAATATACGTGCAGTTATGTCCTTTAGAGCATTTTCTTTTCCTCTATTTTGTACAATGACAATTATGCATTTTGGGTTTTATTACTCCCATAGTTCTTATTACTTTTTTTTGAAGAGAGTAAAACCAAATGTGACATAGCAGAACAGAGTCAGTCAAATCAAAAGAATGGACATAATACATAATGTAAAAACAAAATACAAGGTGATCAACAATGGTTCCATAATGCCTTTTGCTATCTTAAAAAGAATTGCCTATATCATCAGTTATAATAAAATTGAACAAAACAGTAAAGAACAAAACCAGTAAAACCAAAACATTGGAGACATTAGAGGTCTTCAAAAGAAGATAATAGTCAACCAGAATGGGCGTCATATTGAATCGTATTGTCTTCACAGTTGTTGCCTATACTTTCCTTGGTAAAAGTGTTAATATCTTTTTTAAAGCAACTCTTATTTGGAACTGCCATTTCCAAAGGTAAAAACCAGCAGTGGTTCTCCAGTCCTACTAAGAAAGATACAAAAAAAGAAAACACTTAATCCAGGTTGAAAGGGATCTTTTATCTCGAATTCAGGGCAATTTGTCGTTTTATACGATGCACTACATGGGACACACCATCACTGGTGTGGTACCCAGACGATATATTCAAAACAAAACTCTTCAAGAGGAAGCATTGGCTAAACTGCTACAAAATGTCAAACTTGCCGAATGGGTGTTTTGACAGGCGAACTATTCGGAGCGCAATTGCGCTATCTTCTGGCCAAATGAGGAATTGCAGCAAAGAGTTACAAACCACCTTGTCCCAGCGCTGCGCCCAACACTGGGAAGCTGCGGAAGAGAAGGGGCGCGGACCTCCGAGCGTGCAGAGGATGGACAGGAGGCGCCCGGCCCGGCCGTGGTGAGGGACGCGGGGCTGCTCCTAAGTGATGGGCTTTGGGGCCGCAGGCTCACCGGTCTCGGCTCAGCAGGGAGGGCCCAGGCGGCTGCCTTGGCACTGGGGCTGCGGTGGCTCGGGCGCCACTTTCCCCCGCCCGACCCACTCCGGTCTGTGGAGCCGCGGTCACCCGCGCGCGCACCAGCACCATGGCCGTGGACAGCGCGCCCGCCGGTTTTCCCATCCCAGGGGGATTGGCTGGAACTGACCGCGCCCCTTGCAGGCCCCGCCCACCACTGGAGGGGGATTGGTCGAACTGACCGCGACCCTCGCAGGCCCCGCCTACCACTGGAGGGGGATTGGCTGGAACTGACCTGCCCCTCGCAGGCCCTGCCCACCACTCGAGGGATTGGCCGGAACTGACCGCGCCCCTCGCAGGCCCCGCCCACCACTCGAGGGACGCGGCCTCACTGGTTCCCTCTTGGCGGGTGCCAGTTCCATAGCCTGAGCGCCTGGGGTTTCCAGCGCTCTGAGCCCTCCCCACCCGCGCTGAGTCTTGAGTCCGAGGCCTCATGCACTGTGCTTGGTGGCCACGACCTCCCTGCTCTCCACACGGCTCCACCGCTGCTGCCACCACCGGCCTCCCCACAACCACAGTTCAGGCCTCGTGGATCACAAGTAGGGCTCAGAGACAGCGTGTTCTAAGCCCAATCCCGGTCCGTGACATTGCAACCACCGCGCACGGGTCCCCAACCGTAGACTGTCAGATCTTCTCCCCTGGGGGATCCTTCACCAGACAGAGCTGCAATTGCTTCCAGGCAGGACTCTAACGCGTTCATTTAGGAGCAGGTGAAGCCTCCTCACACCCTAAAACCGGTGTCCTCATCCCACCCAGGATGGAAGGTGCGGCCCAGAGGAGTGGATTAGCCAAAGTCACAGGGCCCAGGCTGAGGAGTGCACTGGACCTGATTCCCTCCAACGGGAGGCCCTGACTGTGGGCAGCGGCGCGCCGAGCCCAGGCCCAGGCGCCGCAAACCTGGGTCTAGACGTAGGCTTCCGTGAGATTGAGGGCTGACTCTGGAGTAGACCAGAAGTCCCTCTGCTCTAACTACTGTGCAAAGCCTTGTGGGAGGCTGAGATCCACGCCCTGGGCGTATCGAGACAGCCTGGTAGGATGGTGCTGCCCAGCCTGCCTTGTCCGCTCCTGCTGTCTCCATCAGGGGAACTCTGCTCCTTTTCCAGATGTTCCTACTTCTGGCCCCAAATCACAAAGACAGGGGGAGCTATTGCAAAGACTGATCTCAGCAGTGGGAATTTAGAGGGTATATGCCAGAGCAGGTGAACAACTCCTATCAGGGAAGGAGCACCAGGGTGATACGTGAAGGCCTTGGCGGCTCATCTTGAGGGACAGGGAGGCAGTGTGGTAAACCTGGCACACAGATACCCTTGCCCGTGTGTGTTGCTAATGGGTGCTGGACCTTGGGGCTCACATCCTGCACATCCTCTCTATGACAGAAAGTGCACCGTAGTCACTGAGCTCATCTTGACCAGGAAAATACTGCCAGGGCGAGGGCTCTTCTCATGCTGAGCCTGATGCACAACCTGAGGTTGCTTTAAGTACGATTCCTTTATCAGAACATGTACATGCCATAACCGTACAGCTCACAGCCTTTCCCGTTCCCCACCCTCAGTCAACATGATCAGGACTGATCAAGAAACAAGACATTTCCAGCATCTCCAGCATCTCCTAGGCACCCACTGGCTTCTGCCCCAGCCCCATGACTTCCACAAGAATAGCTTCATTGTGCTGCCTCTGTGGTCCTGTGCTGCGGGCAGTGAGCACGAGCTCTCTGGTGTCTGCCCCTTCACTGCAGTGGTGCTCGTGATACTCCTTGGTGTTGCACATTATACCCTCTACATTCACATTTCTGTAGGTTGCTCTGCTGTGTGAATTCACAGCAATACCTTTCTCCATGAGATGGGAAAGGTGGGGGAGCTTCCAGTTCCGAGTATCTGTGCTCTAATAATATGGACATAGCTGGATGTGTCCCTAGGAGGGGATCTTAGGCCCTATGGCATGTGTGTGTAAAGCTCCAGTCTTCTCTGCCAAGGATCTTTCTTAAAACAGTGTTTGTATCTATGCTGCTTGTCTTAGTTACTTCTCCCTCATCGCAAGACAAAATACTCGACACCAGAGTTAAAGGAGAAAAAGGGTTTATTTAGTTCTCAGTTTGTACAGCTTTCAGTACATAGCAGACAGGCATCACAGAGGAGAAACAGTCCATGGAAGACAGAAGGAGCAAAACAAGCAAGAAGACTCAACAGCAGCTTTCCATCTGTTTTATTTTATCCAACTACTCAGGGCAGGTATGACTCATAGCCCTAATCTTACTGCCCTTGAGCCTAGCATTGCATCGTGACTCAATTCCAGCATCACACACCCTAGACCCACCTACCTCTGAGAAAGCTCCAGCTGTAGACTGCACAAGGCTTTGGGGGAACAGCTAGGCACATGCTACAAGACTGCTCCTCGTGGCTGCACGACACCCCTACCATTATTCTTCACTGCTGAAGAAAAACCAGTTTCAAAATGCACAGAAAGCTCTTTGCACCAAGATGTCTGAAAGGCAGCTTATATTTCAGTGCCAGCAGGCTGGAGGACTGAGTCAGGGCTCAAATCACCAGGCATGGGTCAGCTTAGAGTCCAGTTTAAATACACTTTGCAAGTAGGAAATACAAGGCTGATAGATGATTATTACATAATTGCTTACATGAATTAAGTCCTATGTTGTCAAGCAAGCTAGTTCTAAGTAGATTTACTTAAAAGGAATTGTTATCGTAAGGTAGGAACATTCTGAGAAGGAGGAGAAGGGATTTGAGTGGAGCAAGTGGAGTTAAATGTGTCCTTGACTGAGCCAGTCTGTCCCAGTCATGAAGTCCTTGAAGCAAATTGGAAAACTATACATTTTTCTATGTAGGGAAAAACACAAGCATTACAGCTGGACACAGGTTGACCTGGCGCATTATCTGAGAGAAGCAGCTGGATGCAGACAGTCAGGGCCAACAGAGCTTAGCAGGCTGACTATGTGACAGGCCGCATGACCATAGTCATGGACCACTAATTGATTTTTAACTTTTGCTATAAAATGTCTATGAGGTTGCTATTCTACAACTATGCCCTTATATTCCCCCTGTTTTCATTATGGGGAAAATGCTTTTTCCTCAGCTTCCTCCATTTCCTCAGTACCAAGGAGCTGGTAAGGGGAAGTAACTTAAAAGGAGTTGGTGGTGCTCAGCTACAAAACATTCAGTCAGGAAACATATCAGAATGAGATCATACAAGGGCCTAGAAGAAGAACTGCCAGAAAGTCCATAAAGGTCCGAGCAGAGCTCTTATCCATGAGAGGAGAAAATCTAGAGATCCCCAACTGGAAGAGCCTCCCATAAGATTTGGAACCCTATGTGTGGAGCATCCCCATAGCTGATGGAAGTTTTCTCTTACTATTCCTGACATGTAGGATAAGAGCAGCACTCTTCCTCTAGGAAAAGGCAAGTATTGGGCCCTTTTCTCCATATTGGACCATCAGGAGATGTAGGGCTCCTTGATTTTGAAGGATGACTGCAGTCAAAGAATCTGTTTGATCCTGCAGTGTATCTATTGAGGTTTGTACGTTTTCAAAATCTCCAGAAATCTGAATACTTAACTGTGGGTGCTGTTCCTGGCTTACATTCATAGCTGTAGCACTGAATGTCAACTCGCTGTTATTGCTATCCCAGCTAATGGGCAATATCACAGAGTCACAGTTTTGACTTGACCAATGGGCATTTGCAGGACCTTGTTGTCTTGAATCAGAAAAGCAAGTGCATAGGAACTCATTTTGGTACTACCAAACAGTTAATGCACCCCATCAGAGCAAGCAAATAAAGTCTCAAGGGGGGCTGCCAGAGAGCCTGAGGTGACAGTCAACATATCCACACAATTAGCAAAGGCATTTTGACACTTAGTGGAACCCAGCCAGCTGGAAATGTTTCCCCATAGCATTGCAGAATAGGCTGAAGTGATCAGCAGCATTAGCTGAATTAAGTTGAGAGTTATTTCAAGTGAGACCTAGATTTGATAGGATAGGACTGAAGGGGAACACAGAGCCAGCAGTCTTTGCCTAAGTCTGGGTTTATGGCTTAAAGGACCTAATGGGTGCTGTTGAACAGATAAGGAGATCAAACTAAAAATCACTGCAAACCCCTTTTCTTGTCTAAGTTCTGCCCCAAATGTGAGCTGGGCATGCATTAAAATAAAGATATACTTTGAGCTGTGAAGGGTCCCATTTGGTCTGATTAGGAATTATTATGGGGTTTGTGCCTTCAATTTGAACTTGGAGTTGCCAGCGTCCTGAGTTTTCATATTATCCTTGGAAGTTTACACATATTCCATAGGAGGTTCATTTTTAATTTAGATGTAGACAGCTAAAGATAAGCAACCAAGAATTACACTTATGAGGCAGAGAACAAAGGCAGGCTTTCTGTAAGTCTGCTGCAGTTGTGGCCCAGAGAATAATAACAAACACTGAGATTAACAGGAGATATGGAATGAGAAACCAGGCAGAATAAAATTGAATGTATAACCTGACAAAATAAATCAAGGTGCCTAGTATAATGGTCACACCAATATAGAAAAAGTGAAGGCAATTTTGTGAGAACCTTCCAGTCCTCTTGGGATGCCTAAAATGAGCAAGAGAAGGGAGATTAAAACCCCAACTGGGTAACAGGACGTTGATCAATTAGGACAGATACTCCAGTGTACCAAATCTGTTTAGTCTTCAGTCATGCATTAACCTGCCAGCTTTTGGAGTGGTGAGAGCGATGCTTGAGTGCATTGTCTTCACGGTAGTCTTTAGAGGATTTGACTCATCAGAGCATGCTTTCCAGAAATTGTCAGGATGTGTTAGCTTGATCCTAGAGTCATGAATCCAGGGCTGAATCTCTGCCACTTTTATTATGGTGACAGTGGTCAAAATAATTAAGTAGGGTCCCTTCCAAATTGGGGACAAGATATCCTTTTCCAGTCTTTGACTCAAACCATATCACCTGGATCATGTGTGTGTGGGTATATCAGTAGTTACAAGTCTCTCTCACCTATAACTATATTTTTATGAATCTGGGAGAAAGGTTTTCCCAATTGAATAAGTTGTTCATGCAAGGTAGTATTTTCCAACTGGCACAGATCTCCTTGGAGACCTTTAATTAATGGTGGAAGCCTCCTTAGTAAAATTTCTAAAGGGATGCATCCAGTGGGTCCTGGTAAACTCCTGACTTTCATGAGGGCCATAGGTAACAAGTTTACCCATGGTATCTGAGTTTCTTTGTAGTGTTTTGTCAGTATTGACTTATGATTCTGGTCATTTTCTCTACTTCACCAGAGTTCTGGGGCCTACAGGCAGGGTGGAGATTCCATTTGATTTTATTTCCTTTGTTAGTTTTTGAGTCATTACTGCTACAAATGATGGGCCATTGTCAGTGCCTATAACCAGAGGCAGTCCATATTGGGAATAATTTCTCTCAACAAAACTGCATATTTCTGAGGCCTTTTCAGCTTTTGTGGGAAATGCTTTTGGCCAACCAGAATAAGTGCAAACAAGAACTAGCAAATACTTGTAGTCCAAGCTTAATTTCAATAAAGTCTATTTAGAGATCTTTAAAAGGAGAGAGCCCTGAATGTTGGATTCTCGGTGGTGCTTGAGGGCCTCTTGAGGCTTCAGTCTCTGCATATATTTGACAACTTTTATTAATTACTGCACAGATCACTGTTGATTTTGGAATATATTAATAATGACCCAGAAGTAGGACCACAGCTGCCTTTCCTCTACGGGTGATTTCATAGTGATATTTAACCCAGGTGTAGGCAAGCTCTTTTGGAATGATCATTTGATCATCTGGTTGGGCCCAGACATCATTTGGGTTCACAATAGCCCCTTCCTGTTTTGCTCACTTTATTTCTTCTTCAGGACAATGGAGTGAACCTTTGTGTGAACTAAGAACAGCTTTTGGTGGGATCTCATCTAGAACTTGTAAATTTTGGACCAAATCATTGTCTTCCGAAATTGAGGCCTCAGAAGTCAGTTTAGTGGCCTCATCTGTTTTATGATTAACAAGAATAACAATATTGTTTACTTTCAGCAAAGTAATACAGTGCAAAGGATAACAGTGACCTTTTTTTGCTTCAAAATTGCAGTCAGAAGTTGAGAGATTTCATCCTTGTTTTTTGTCTGTTTACCTTCAGCTGTCAGGAGTCCACGCTCCTAGTATGACAGCCCACAGACATGGACTGTCACAAAGACATGCTGAGAACCTGTGTAAATATTCACTTTTTTGTCTCTTGCCCAATTGAGGGCCTATGGGAATGCCCAGAGCTCGAGCATTGAACTGACAAGTTTGGAGGAAGAGGCCCAGCTAGGAACACCTTTTCAGTGATAACAACAGCGTAGGTGGTCTGGAACTGCCCACTTTTAACAGAGTTATTTCCATCTGTGAACAAGATGGACTCGATGTCTGCTAATGGCTCCATTTGGAGGTCAGGCTAGCTAGCAAAGAGCTCATCTGTCAATGCAAGGCAATTGTGGTTGAGCTATATGAGCTCTGTGGGCAAATAGCTGGCTGGGTTTAGAAACTTTGCTGCCTGGAAGATGAGCTGAAGATTTCTGAGAAGCAGTCCTTTCTACTGGGTGAATTAGCTGTTTGAACGCCAGAGATGTCCTTGACTACTGAGAAGCTCAGTGGCAGCATATGGCACCTGGACTGTCAGGTTTTGTCCCAAAGTCAATTTTTCTACCTCCTTAATCAGGAGGGCAGTTGCTGCAAGTGCCCATAAATAGGGAGGCCACCCTCTAGATGCTGAGTCTAATGTCTTAGATAGGTCTGCGACTGGTCTTTCCCAGATCCTGGTTGGGGTTACACTCCCAAGAGACGTTGTCTGTCATCTACAAATATGTTGACGGGTCAAGTTATATCTGAGATTACTAAAACTGGAGCTGAGGTCAGAGCTTTTTGATTTGTTTAACTGCTTCAGTTTCTTCTAAAATCCAAATTACTACATTTCTTTTGGTTGTCAGGTTTTTCAACATGTCATAAAGCAGCCTGGCTTTTTCATCATAACCAGGGATCCAAATTTGGCAGAAACTAGCTGCTGCCTAAAATCTCTAAGTTCACTTATGCATTCAGGCCACAGGATTGAGCAAATAGCTTCTTATATTTCTGGGCCTATGTATTGGAGCCCCTTTTCTAAATCAAGCCCTAAATATCTGACGATAGTCCTCTCTGTGGGGGATTCTGATTAGAATATCATCAATTTAGTGAAGAAGATTTCAGTGGAATTTGTCATGGGGGAACTTGATTAGATTGGTCCCCAAGTCTTCCCCAAATAACATGGAATAATTCCTAAACCCTTGAGGGAGGCTTGTCCATATAAGTTGTCCCTTTTGTCCTTTGTCAGGGTCCTCCCATTCAAAGGCAAAAACAAGCTGACTGGCAGGGGCCATTCTCAGGCAGAAGAAAGCACCCAATAAATCGAGACAGGTGAACAAGGCAGTATCAGGAGGAAACAGGCCCAGGAGGGTGCATGGGTTTGGAACTACTGGGTTTAATGGTTGTACTGGCTGCATTAATGGTGTGGAGGTCTTGTACCAGCCAATAGTCCCCATTAGACTTTTTAACTAGTAGCAATGCAGTCTTACAGGATGACTGGCAGTCCACTATAATTCTGGCTTGTTTCATTTTGGAAATGTGGGGCTGAATCTCAAGATGGGCCTCTCAGATCATGCGATACTCCTTGATATCAGGAACAGCTCCCAGACTAAGTTCAGTCATTAAGGGAGAATGGTTAATGGCCATCCCTAGAGGTGGGTTCTCCACCCAGACATCTGGAAACATGATTCTTAGAACCTCAGGGTACAGTCTTTGGGCATTTCTGCTTAATAGAGTTACCACTCTTCTTGGGGTCAGAGTCAATATCAAGTCCAAAATCGGGGACCTGAGGGGAAGGTGGTGGGCTGACTAGAAGCAAAGGAAATTGTTGCTTCTAATTTTGATAGGAGGTCTTGGCCCAGCAAGGGGAAAGGGCACTCGGGCATTTATAAAACTTCATGTTTGAAGAGAAGTCCACCAAGCTCACAGGATCTGCTTTAACAAAACCTCTTTTCAGCAGAAATGCCAGTAGTCCCCATTACTTGGATTTGTTGAGAAGTTAAGAGAGCAACGGGTTGGGTGACAATGGAGAATTTGGCCTGCTCTCTAACATAAAAGTCACTGGCTTTCCCTCTATTTTCATTGTGACTGTGGGCTCCTAGGAGCTTTGTTGACTTGGTTCTGGTAAAGTTGTTGACTTGTGTGGAATCCCTTGAGGAGTGGTTTTCCTGCAATTGCAGCCAAAAGGGCAGTATGATTATATTTACACTCTCTCTTTTCCTCTGTCTCAGTCTATAAAATCCTTTTGAACTATCTGGAGTAACTGAGAAGTGTTCATGCCAGGAAATCCATCAATCTTTTGACTTTTCCTCCAAATGTCAGAGGCACAGTGTGACACAAAAACTGAACTCACCATCTGGTGATTTTCAGGAGTCTCAGCATCAAATGGGGAGCAAGTTCATTGGGCTTCATCCAGTCTCTGATAAAAATTATAGGATTTTCATTGAGTTCTTGAGTAATGTCAGCAATCTTGGACATGTTTTAGGCTTTCCCCCTCTGCTTTTATTCCCACCAGGAGGGCTTTCCAATATTCAGTTAAAGCTTCATGGCCAGTTGCAGTGTTAAAGTCACAATCTGGTGGGTTAGTAGGGAAGACAGGCATTAGCATCAACAGTAGCTTATGGAACTCTAGTCTTTATCCAAGCTCACTTTCCTTCAAAAAATGTAAACTCACTCCTCAGTACTGAAAAAGAGTAAGGAGGATCTGCCAGCAATCATCTCACATTGGCTGATGTGTCTGGAAGATCAAGGTCAAGGGATCGATCATGGCTTGGAGCTTTTCAGAGTATGAGGGCATATGACGTTTCCAGGTGAGATAACTGAGTTCCAGGCAGTGATGATTTGGTTATCGGGGGCTGAGCAGTGGAATCAGGCAGTGCAGTTGGTGGTTGGTCAGGAGCTGCAGTTGCCTCTAGGGGCAGCATTATAGAGTTTGCTTGGTTTGAATGGTTGCCCACATATGGAAGAGGGAAGTCTTCATCAGGTCTTCATGGGGCGGGATTGGGTAAATCTTTTGGTTTTAGTCTTTGGGCATTTTTCATCAGGGACCTCCAGTTTGGGTGATCAGCTTTGATCACTAAGACAGTTCCCTTTTTGTTATAAGCAAAGCACAGAGCCATGATGGGGGATTCTGACACAGTCCTAGACATGAGCCAATACAAGTAAACTGATCAGGATGGATTCTTGCTGAAAGGTCTGTATTTTTGCCCCAGATCCAGTGGATGATCTCCAAGTTCAGGGTTCCCTCTTATGGCCAAGTAGGATATAAGCGTAGCCAGTTGATTTTGCAGAAAGTATAGAGCTGCTATGGCTTCATTTTCATCCCGTAGTTCTCAAGAAGACTTTCTTGAGGTTTTCTACCATGCTGTCTAAAAAAGTGGGTTTACTCTGGCTTGCATCCATATTGACTTCCTATGGTGTATATAGTGCACCCTTGAATGGTATCATGACAGACAAAGGGTGGGTACCCCACCTTAACAAGAGACCACTCAGGCATCTACCTGGCTCTTGTTAACACTGGAACCATTAGGACTAAGGAGAAGCATTGGTAGGTTCTCTGCTTTGTTTGTTGAAGTCTCCAAAGAGAACTTGCCAAGCTGAGCTTGGTCAGACAGGACCATGGAACCACATAAGCTGAGCCCCTTCCATGGGGGGGGGGCTTTCATTGTGGAACACAGACGGAATGACCTATGGCTTATGCTATCCATTCACATTCAGTTTACATATTCATACACAGGCACACAGAAGTTAATACTTTTTAGCCTTCCAATCCCAAGGGCAAAATCTATTTGAAACAGAAACTGAAATTGACTGCTCTGACTGAAACTGGAACAGAAATGGATGAGATCACCCAGGAGTGATCAGGTCCTCAGTTGTCCACAGTGGGGATGTTAACAAGCTGACAAGTTAACAGAGGGAAAAACCTGGGGCAGCCCTATGTTATCTGAGGGCCCAGTCCAGTTGCATTTTGACTCAGCCCAGGATCTGATGAGGTCTCTGACATTGCACAGGGATCCCTCAATCAACTGCCAAAGAGACTCTTTTAAAAGTCTGAAAGGCGTGCCTTTTAATCTGAAGACCAGAGAACAAGCCCTGGAAGTGGCCATCATGCCTACATTTGTGACCTAAGTGGTCACAAGGTGTCTCTCTGGCCAATGCAACAGTAATGTTGCAGAAAACCACTATCAAACTGAATAGAAGACTCTTTGCACCAAGGAATCTAGAAGGCAATTTTTATTTCAATGCCAGCAGGCTGGAGGACTGAGTCAGAGTTCAAATCACCAGGCATGGGTCAGCTTAGAGTCCAGTTTAAATATACTTTGCAAGTAGGAAATACAAGGCTGATAGATGATTATTACATAATTGCTTACATGAATTAAGTCCTATGTTGTCAAGCAAGCTAGTTCTAAGTAGATTTACTTAAAAGGAATTGTTTATCATAAAGTAGGAACATTCTGAAAAGGAGGGGAGGAGATTTGAGTGGAGCAAGTGGAGTTAAATGTGTCCTTGACTGAGCCAGTCTGTCCCAGACATGAAGTCCTTGAAACAAATTGGAAAACTATATATATTTTTCTATGTAGGGAAAAACAGGAGCATTACAGCTGGATACAGTCAGGTTGACCAGGCACATTATCTGGGAGAAGCAGCTGAATGCAGACAGTCAGGCCAACAGAGCTTAGCAGGCTGACTGTGTGACAGGCCGCATGAGCATAGTCTCGGGTCACTAATTGATTTTTAACTTTTACTATAAAATGTCTATGAGGTTGCTATTCTATAACTTTGCCCTTACGTTGTCAGTTTTTAAATTAAATTTTTAAAAAGACATTTATCTTAATGCAGTAAAGTACACACACCCTAACACCTTGCACTGCACAGTCCCAGTGACATTTGGTACATTTGCATTGTTGTGGGGCCATCACCATCATCTTTCACACAAGTGATTTTGGCTTACAAAATTGAAATTCCAACCTGGTGTAGTGTCACATGCCCATAATCCCTGAATGTAGGAGGCTGAGTCATGAGGATCCCTATAAATTTAAGACCGGTTTGAGCTACATAGTAAGATCCTGTCTCAAAGAAAAGAAAAAAAGAAAAAACCTGAAATTGTATGGTCAGGAAATAGTCACTCCCTGGCTGTCCCTTGCACAGTACCCAGCACCCACCATTCTACCTGTGGTCTTCAGGAGCCTGACTGCTCAGAGTGTCCGCATAGGTGGAGTCCTGTAATCCTTACCCTTCCCAGGCTATCTTATGTATCTTGGCATCACCCTTCATGGTTTAACATGGTAAGATTTCGTCTTTAAGGCTGAACAAACTGCCATTGTTGGAATACAGAGGTACCAGGTTTTGTTTCCCCAGGCATCTGTTGATGGACATGGCTGGCTTCTGCCTGTTGATTATGGACAGTGTCAGCAGCGTAGGCTAGAGGCAGTGTCTTCAGCCACACGGGGACAGAGCCAGAAGCCCAGTGGCCTGCCAGGTTCTGGCACATGCAGGATGACCAGCCTGAGGATGCCCACACCTCATGTCTCTGCATCCCAGGTTGCTGAGCTCCCAGATCATGGTCCCGGCCAAGTGCACACTAGTGTAGCACCAGTGTCCCTGCTGTTGGTATTGCTGGGCAGCAATAGAGCTGGTCAGAGGACTGCGTGTAAAAGCCACAGGTAGTCCTGGTTGCCATGTTGAGGACCGGCAGTCATATGGAAGGACCTCCCTTAAGGATACCCCTCCTGAAGATTACCTCAGTTGGGACAGACTTGTTTTCACTCAGGAATGGGAACAAAGAAGGAGGGTAGAAACATGGAAACAGTACACAATGCAAAATGGTCAGCTGCCACATGCTGAAGTGAAAAAATTTTCCTCCATACTCATGCACATGGACACAGATACACAGACACACAGACACATGGACAAACTCACAGTCACATGGAGACACACACACATACACACAGGATGAAGCCTTGAGCTGCCCCGATTGGATCAGAGTAGTGGGCCAGCCTCATCTGACCCTTCTTGGGCTGCTCCATGTCTAGTTTGGGCACCTCCAAGAAAGAGCCAGAGTCATTGGAGCCAGTGCTGATCAGAGTCTTGGGTGGGTGAAGTCTTCTAGCAGCTTCACCTGGGCAAAACACAGGATAACAGGAGACCATCTGGAGGTCTCCCTGGGCTCCGGACATTGACCAAACAGTTTTAGAGACACTTGAATTTTGAGGTGGTTCCATGCTCCAGGAAAATACCTCTAACCACTAATCCAGGAGTTCTGAGGGACCATCTAAGGCACAAAACCCCACAAAATGACTCTGATGGAAGCATCTGTTCTGGGAGAGGTGAACACGTGTTTCCTTCAGCATGGCTGTAAAACAGAAGGCCCTTCCTACTTCTGCACAGACTAACCTGAGGACCCTAGAAGAGTTTTTATTTTTCATGAAATACAAGAGCATTAACACTCGAAATGAACCAACTGAAACCCAATGATCACACTACAAAAAACCAAGATTCAATAAAACATACAAGAATAACATTTTCTATTTAAAACAATTATTGTCCCACTGTATCAGCAATCTGTTGTATGCTTTTATACAAATATTCCATCATCCTAACCTGCCCCCCCAAGTCTTCCTTCTCCCCAGCCCTGTTTCAGCGCTTGCTCTCACCCAGCTCAGGATGAAGTGGTGAAGGGCACCGGGAGTGGCAGTGTGTTCAGGCAGCAGGGCTGTCTGCTGACAGGGTAAAAAGTGTGGGTCAGCAGATGTTCTCTATGCTCTCCTGGGGACCTGAGTGCAGGGTGTGTGTGATGCCTTTGTGCTCGGTGGGCCCTGATGATGCCCGGTAAAGGATGAGAGGTCCAAGAAGGGGCTAAGATCCTGCAGAGGGCAGAGCTCAGTGCCCATAGTCACAGGACGGAACTGCAAGGGTCAGGCCCACTGGATAAGTGGGTCCCCTGGGATGCCTGCAGCACAGGTAGAGGCGATCTACACTGGGAAGATGTCAGGGAAATGCATGGAGGGTGGTTCCCAGGAACAGGTAGGACACAATGCCTATTGGTAGGACTCCTCGGTAAAAGTCAACAAGTCCTCTGGCTCTAGAGGGCAGAAGGTAAGGAGTGTCCCAGAGGCCAGGTCAGCCTGTGGAACAGCAGGTGTCAATCCAGGTAGCCAGAGAAGGCTGGGGTACAAATCTGGGCATGGCATGGGCTAGGCAATGTGTGAAGATCACTGCTGGGTGTGGACACTGTAGTATGTAGTGTTTGGTCCTGCCAGCATGATCCTGGGGAGATAATCTTGAAGATGCCCATGGTAACCTTCAGATTTTTCCACTACATGCAAGTGGGCATACTGCCCACTCTGCCAAACAGCTCCTGCTGTAACCAGATGGATCAAAGGCCACTGACGTTCAGGCTGCTTTGAGAGGCCTGGGAATAACACAGGTGAGGGTGGCCAAAGCTCCACCTCAAGTTTCCACAAGCACTCCTGAAGAAGGTGAACTTCCACTGAAGGCCATGTACTGCCTCCAACCTCTCTGTTTCTTTCCCCTACCCATGACTAAGGGATGTCTTTCCATTTTCTCAGATCCTCTCCTATTTCTTTTTCCAGAGTATTGTAATTTTCACTGAATATATCTTTTACTTCCTTTGTTAGATTGATTCCTAAGTATTTCACTGTTTGGATGCTATTATGAAGGATGTGGCTTCTCTTAATTCTTTATCAGTGAATTTGTTGTTTGTGTACAGGAATACTATTGATTTTTGAGTGTTGACTTTGTATCCAGCCATATTACTGTATTTGGTTATTACATCTAGAAGTCTTTCAATGGAGTTTTTGGGGTCTTCTACATAGAGTACCATGTCATCTGCAAATAATGATAGTTTAACCTCTTCCTTTCTTATCTTTATTCCTTTTATTTCTCTCTCTTGTCCAATTTCTCTGGCTAATATTTCCAGCACTATATTGAATAGGAGTGGTGATAGAGCTGGTCAGAGGACTGCGTGTAAAAGCCACAGGTAGTCCTGGTTGCCATGTTGAGGACTGCCAGTCATATGGAAGGACCTCCCTTAAGGATACCCCTCCTGAAGATTACCTCAGTTGGGACAGACTTGTTTTCACTCAGGAAGGGGAACAAAGAAGGAGGGTAGAAAGTGGACAGCCTTGTCTTGTGCCTGATTTTAGAGTGAAAGCTTTCAGTTTTTGGTCATTTAATATGATGCTGGCTGTTGGTTTGTCATGGATGATTCTTATCAGATTGAGATAGAGATCATCTATTTCAAATTTCCATAGGGTTCTTTCATGAAAAAGTGTTGGACTTTATCTAAAGCTTTTTCTGCTTCTATTGAAATTATCATGTGATTCTTATCTTTGGTTCTATTAATAAATATGACCTATTACACTTAATGATTTGTGTATGTTGAACCATCCCTGCATTCCTGGGATGAATCTCACTTGGTCACGATGTATAATCTTCTTGATGACTTTCTGCATTGTTTGCCAGTATTTTGTTGATGATTTTTGCATTTGTGTTCATTAGTAAGAGTGGTCTGTAGTTCTTTTCTGATTGGGGCTCTCTCTAGTTTTGGTATTAGGGTAATTCTTGTTTCTAGACTAGGAATGACTTAGGAAAACTTGCTTCCCTTTGTAGAAGACCCCAAAAACTCCATTGAAAGACTTGTAGATGTAATAACCAGATACAGTAATATGGCTGGATACAAAGTCAGCACTCAAAGGGTTTGAGGAGTATTGGCATTAAGGATTTCTTGAATTTCTTTTGGAATTCAGCTGTGAATCTATCAGGACCTAGGTTTTTATTTGTTGATAAAGTTCTAATTACAGTTTCTTTTTTTTAATTTTTAAAAAAATTTTATTTAAGGAGAAAAAGAAAAAAAACAGAAAACGGGTACAAGTTATACAGAATTTCAGAAATACTAAACAGTAGGAAATCACTAATTAATAGATTACATATTGTTATCTTAGAAATAGTTGTTCAAGTTACAAAATTAAGGCATATAAAGTGGACTTTCAAACAGTGAGACTGCAAACAGTTTTGTTCAATGATCCAACAAAACTCAGTAATATGGTTATCTATCTTATACACTTAAATATACATGCAGTTATATCCTTTAGAGCACTTACTTTTCCTTTCTTTTGTACAATGACAATTACACATTTTGGGTTTTATTACCCCCACAGTTATTATTGCTTTTTTTTTAAGAGAGTAAAACCAAATGTGACATAACAGAACAGAGTCAGTCAAATCAAAAGGATGGACATAATAATGTAAAAACAAAATACCAGGTGATCAACAATGGTTACCATACTCCCTCTTGCTATCTTAAAAAGAATTGCCTATATCAACAGTAATAATAAAATTGAACAAAACAGTAAAGAATAAAACCAAAATATTGGAGACATTACAGGACTTCATAAGAAGATAATAGTCAACCAGAATGGGCATCATAATGAATCTTACTGTCTTCACAGTTTTGCCTATACTTTCGAAATTGGTACTATCAAGCAAAGAAGAATAGGGGAAAATCAGTCAAAACAAGATGGTGAGGGCAATACAGTCTTTCAAATCAAGTTAACAGGAAATCAAAGTGGGTTACTATAATATA
Source organism: Cavia porcellus (assembly GCF_034190915.1). NCBI lineage: Eukaryota > Metazoa > Chordata > Mammalia > Rodentia > Caviidae > Cavia > Cavia porcellus. The sequence continues at coordinate 36,122,206 of NW_026947506.1, read as the reverse complement.
TCCTGCTATTTTTTATTTTTCCCTTAATTAAAAAGATAAAAATAAAAGGTAAATAATTTAAAAAAGGAGATTAAGATAAAAGAGGGCATAACAACAAAACAGCGCAGGTCAAAGCATAACCATTTAAGCAAAATAGTGTTTCACCACAAGATAATCATGACATAAAAGTAGTTACCATAGTGTCTCTTTCCTTGAAATCTTTGAGTATAATTTCATATACTATAGCACCAAACATATCAAGACAATGTAAAACCATTCAAGAGAATGACAGGATTACAAGGTATTTAGAATCAACTAACAGAAAATGAACAATGGTTTCTGTATAATCTCCTTGTCTATAAAAGTTTTTGCTTATATTATCACCTATAATAAAATCCAATAAGATGCAACCCGTTAAGACCGATGGAGACAGAAGAATAAAAGCTTGATGGGACTTCAAAACAAGATGAAATTAAATCAGCACTAGCTATTATGATGTCTTGTTTTCTCCAAAATAGCTGTTCTTACCATCCAATCTTCTCTGCCTCATTTCTGTTGAGATCTTTTTCTGTTGTTGTCAGTTTGTCTTCTTCATTTTGCTTTCTGCTCCATTCATTGTGGCATCTCTGTCACTGTTTCTGGAATCCTGGTATTTTTCTTTTTTAGAATATCCTGCAGTATTCTCTGTAGAGTTGAACTGATGGTTGCAAATTCCCCTGGTCCTTTTTGTCTTGGAAGCACCTTGTTTTTCCATGAATTTCTAGGGACAGTTGTGCAGGATATATCAATCTTGGCTGGAGGTTATTATCTTTCAAAGCTTGAATTATTTCCCCCCATGCTCTTCGTGATTTGATGGTTTGTGCTGAGAAATCTGCTGTAATTCTGATGGGTGTTCCCTTGTAAGTGATCTGTTTCTTGTCTCGGATGGCTTTTAATATTCTGTTCTTATATTGGATTTCTGGAATTTTGATTATTATATGCCTGGGTGTAGCTCTGTTTGGGTTTTAGGTGGCTGGGGTCCTGTATGCCTCATACATCTGAGTATCTTTACCTTTTGCTAACTTAGGGAAATTCTCCTGGTTATTTCTGTGAATAGCTTTTGTATTTCATTTGTTTGTGTCTCTACTTCTTCTTTTATGTTCTTAATTCTTAAGTTATAGATCCTCTTATCATCTTCTAGCCTTTGTATTATTGCTGTTTGTTTTCTTGTTATTTTTAAGAAGTTTTTTATTTCATGCTCCCACATTACAAATCTGCCCTCCCATTCAGATAATCAATCTTAGTTTCTTTCAAGCTGTCATGCCAGCTTTCAATAGAGTTTTTAGTTTCCTGGTAATCTCTTTGAACCTGCTTCACAAATTCTATGTTTTCTCTATTTTCTCCATCAAATAATTCTCCCCTTTTTTTCTGTTCTTTCATTCCACTATCTGTTTTTTCTTGGGTGGTGCTTAGCATTTCTCTAACTATTCTACTTATATCTTGCTTCAGGTCGTTAGTAACTTCATTCCTGAACTTGTCTATGAGGCTCTGGAGATAGTACTTTATGTCTATTGGTACCGTGTCTGATATTGCATGTTTCTCAGGATTGGGGACCGAGGATCCTTTCTTGTTGCTCCCTCTTCTCATATTTTTTGTTCCTTCCATACAAGAGTATATAGGAGGCCCAGTGTCTTTCTTTGTCAGTTACAGTTTGTTTGAATTGTGCCGGCTAGGTGTTCCCACCCACTACAGTGTACTTGGGAGACACAGACCTGGGCAGCCTATGTTGGGCCCGCCCCTCCAGGTCAACCTACTGAAGGCTTCACTGCTAGGTTGCACCTCCAGGTGCTGGGACCTGGTTTGGGCTAGTTACTTGGTCTTAGTCAACGGCATCACCCAGGCCAGGCACTCTCCACCAATCCCGCTTGAGAGGGGAATATGTGACTAAAGTCACTGCAGGGTCCTGTTCTGGCAAGTCTGCCCGGTCCCAGTATGTCCTTTGCTGAAGCCTCCTACTCTATGGAAGGGTCCCCGTTCCTCTCACTCACCGCAGGTCGATGTAGGGCTCCCTGCCAGTCCCACTCTCAACTCCGTTCACAGGTTCCCACTCTCAGAGTTTTTGAGTGTCTCTCTCCCTGTGGTGCCGATTTGGACACAGCAGCGGCAGCAGGAAATTCAAATCGTGGCTTCCAGTGGTGTGGGCTCCAGCTTCCGCGCTGAGACCTTATCTAACAGACATATTTTTAATGGCAATTTCCATTGGTTACTGACAATAAGAGTAGATGGCTCTCATGTAAACACCTGGATTTAGGGGTTGGCAATTTAGCTCAGCGGCATAAGCGCCTGCCTTGCAAGCAGACAGTTGTGAGTTCGATCCCTGGTACCGATAAAAAATGAAAAAGACAAAAAAACAAAACAAAAAAAACACCTGGATTTATGTAGGGAGCCATTGAAGCTGGAGATTGATCACGCGGCCTAAAGGAAGGGGAAAAATAAAGCTACTTGTTTTCATTGTGGGGATGAGAGGAATTTTACCAAAAGTTTCTTTACTGCACCTGTAGGGTCAACACAGCCACTCTTTGTCTTTTCAGCAAAATCTAAAATGTAGATGATGATATCACTGAGACACTCAATGTAAATTCAAAACTGATAAGAAAGGCCTCACTGACCCAGGAAAACTTCCACTGAGGCCTGCAACAGCCCTGCCAAAGAGTAGGAGTTCTAGGACTCTGACAACTTCCCTGACAGTGCATATCCCTGCTCAGCATGGCAAATTCCTAGTGCTTAGAGGGGCAATGTGGTCCTGATTTGTGAGTTGATGATTTTTGATTACAAGATACCCTCACAAAAGACAATTTCAAATAACCAATATGACAACAACTAACCTCAACATTTTGATTCATGAACTTGTAATAGACTGGCTCCAAATATTACTGTCACTATGGCTTGTAGAAAGTCTTAATATCTGGTACTGTAAATTCTCAAACTCCATTGTTTTTCAGAATTGTTTACTTCAAAGTACTTGCTTCAAATTCACAATTAATGTAATTCTATGTTTATTTAGGTTTTTTGCTTTCTTATTCAAATTTTAGTTTCATTACATTGACACTACCCAATTTGCTAAATTTCTTGTTTGTTTGTTTCCAGATGAAGGAATTATAACTTTACATACTTGGGAGGAAATAGGAAAACTGCTTATAGAAAGGCTGGGGAAAAACAAACCAACATGAATCTATCTGAACCTCTACATATTTTAAATGGTTATTTAACAGGGAGAAACTGGCTTTCTGCTCCTCTCACTACTTCTCAACGGGCCTCCAAGCAGGGAGAAAACCAGAATCCACTGAGCTTTGAGCTTGGCCAAGACAACCTAGGTAGAGAAACAATATTGCTTGTTTTAGCTGCAAGGGCAAAATACTGTGTTTCTAATGTAAATACAATGTTGACAGACCTAATTCTGGTTCTTAAGGATTGTTAAATCTGTGTGAAAATGTTCAAGTTGTAAAATAAGCATGTCTTTGTAGCTAAAAACTGGTTTAAAGCAATGTGTCTGGTTGTCAAGTTGACAATGGTGGCTGGGAACGGTTGATACATGGTGTCAACTTGAAGTTGGGAAGCTTGCCTGAGTGACTCAGTGGAGGGGCTGGGGTTTTCATTTTGTATTTGTGGGTGCTGACCCACTCTGTAGGGATAGCCTGCTTGTAAAGTAGGGGGAAAGAAGGAGGCTTATGCTTCCTCTCCTTGCTCTTTCTACCCTGCTGTCTTCCACTGCCATCAACTGTTACTCCCTTAGATACTGTTCAACATACTTCTGTTTCCCATGCCACCATCCATCAAAATGCTTCTGCGTTATGCAAACAGCTCCATTTAAGCTGGATACAGGCTGAAAATTGTTAAACTTGCTCAAAATTTAATTACAAAAATAAAAAAGGGAAATTCTACTTAGACTTCATTGAGGAATGTTAAAGTGTTAAATCCTACTAACAATGAAACTATAGCAGCAGCAAGAAAATTTAATTAGGTAAAGAAAAGAAGCTAGGAAGGGTCCTTCCGAAAGATCTTCATATTAAACAATATAAGGGACCCAGCTCAGGGCTAATTTGAGGTCAAGGGTATGCTGGTGTCTTTCCAGAGAATGCTGAATGGTCTGTTTGGGTATCAGAACATGTCGCCTGGCTGTCTCACGGACTCAGGCCCAGAGAAGGAGTTTAGTTCACCTCTGAGGAACAGATGCTCAGTCCTGTGACAGTGATACCTCAGAGACCATACCACAACCAACAGAAAAGTGTGAAGCTAGAACCAATCTTAATTGGTTGCCCAGGATGCCCAGGAGATGCAACCAAAACATAACCAAAGGTCTAAATAGATGATAGGCGCATATGCTAGGGTCTATGAAAATATATGTTAATTATAGATGATTCTGTCCTTTCCAAATACTTTTTACAGAAAATCTCTCTTAATTGACCTACAACATATCCCACTAGTCTATTTATAGTTGCAAATTGTACAACTGTAAAAAGTTAGTGTAATTCAATTTGGCTAAAACATCTTTGAGTACATTCTGATTTTGTAAGATGTTTGTCAGTCTGCCTGTGTATCTGTCTGTTCAGTCTGATAAGCTATTGTTGAAAGTCACTGAACTAGTGATCATTCACACATGCAGAGCCAAAAGCACAAGTGCCCTTATAGGCGTGCCCAACAGCACGGAGCACCTAAGAAATCCCGAGGGTATGGGTTGCTGAAGGTGATAGGTATTCCAGCCCCGAGAACATGGGGGTGTAAGAAACAAGCTAGTTCAGCAAAGATGTATTAATAGCCTCTGGGAACTTAGAGAGTTCTTGTAGACATCGACTCTGCTTATTTCTATGTGTGTTTGAATCTGTAGATTGTGGGTCCATGTTTGTCCATTTGTCTATTCTGTGAACAGCTGTTCCTTTTTATTTGAGCTCAACAATTTTTTCTCCTTTCTCTTTCTTGTGCATTTTTGGATCATTCAATCAAAGTTTAACTTGGGTTATAGATTTTAAAAAGCATGCTTCCACCTGGGTTCCCATTTAGTCCAAATGTTGCTAAAATTGGTTGTGTAAATGTAATGTGTATTGTTGTTTATCATATCTTGAGAGTCTCTCCTTGTTCACAAATAATGTGTTAAATGTTGTGATTGGGTTTTTATAGGTCATCAAAAAATGTTAAGCTATTAAACAAAAATCCCTTGGGGGAGGTTGTTGGACAGGACTCCAACTAATGAATAAGAAAGCAGCTGCCTGGGATAATTTTAACCAGCTGTTGTTCATTAACAAGAGACCCCAGTGATCTCCATAGACTTATGGGAGACACACCAACTAAAATTTTAAAAATACATTATTGTAATATGTTCACATTGGTCATTACCAAAATATTAAATTATCTAGACTACAAGGTTTTTTATTTAAAGATTCTCTGATACAAAAGTAGTATATGGCTATAACAAAGGATTATTATTAACCTCATGGTATATTAATGTAGTCATGTTTCCAGATGTACAGGTTTTTCAAAATGTGAAAGAGATTGTTTATGGTGACAGAATTTTGTTTCAGACTCAAAGCTCTACCCATAACAAAAACTTATGGAATGTACACCCCATTAAAGGTAAACAAGGGCTGAGACAAAGACTTCTCTGGACTGCCCTTATTTATTAGGTCAAAACAAAGAGTGGGGAAACTGAGGAAAGCATGAGAAATGAGCAGGACCTTGGGAGTCACTTCAAAGACTTCTCCAAGTAGTAAATTATACTAAATTAGGGGACCCATCTTATCTCCATGATGACATTTTTGGTAGGAGTGAGACTGCAGGAGTGAGATGCCTGCAGCTGCAGTGTCTATTTACTTAATTAGTGCTGGAGCCAAGGTGCCCTCATTTGTGACCTTATCTTTCCCTTTGAGGTATCTCTGGCCTCACAGGCCACTATAGGCCTCAGCCATGACCAGTGATTCATAGAGGTTCACTTACTATGAATCAACCCCCATCACCAGGCAAGGGGCCTAAGGCCTAGGACAGACCTTCAGATAAACATAGAAAGCCAATTTGTTAATTTTGAATCCTGCTCAGAGCCACTTCATAGTGGTCTCCAACATCTCCTCCTTTTTATTTTTGTAACAAAAGCTGGATCAGGGTAAGTGGTGGTTGAATGTTGTCTAGGAGTCGGCCCCTCTTGACTCCTCTTTGTCAAACTATGAATAGAATAAGGAGAAAAACACACATTAGTCCAAATATACCAACATAAAGCCAGAAATGTGCTTCAGATGGTTGAATGTATTTAATTGATCTAAAGCATCAGAAATTTTGCCCCAATCTTGGATTTGTTTGTCAAATTTTTGAGTTTATTGATAAATTGACAACACCTCCTTCTGGAGACCACTGATATCTATATCCATCTATTGATGGATAGCTCTTTGTACATGTTCCTTGCAAGGATGCATAGATTTATTATAAGGCAAGAGAGTTATGCAGAATGAGTGGCCTTGTCTGGCACTTAACTCAGGACCAGTCAAGTCTAGTTCATGATAAATCTCAGGTGGAGAATCTGCCCAGGTATGGGTCTAAGTAATGGTAGATTAAGGACATAAGTTCATTACTCCACTTCTGAGACAGGTGTCATACACACAGATACTGTCAGCAAAGCCATTAAGGCAACCAAAATGTTTTCAGGGGTTGGTGGAATTCCCCTTCTGGTGACTGTATCTCTAGCCTCATGAATCATTGCTTGGATGTCATTGCACTGGATCACTTGCCGGAATTCCAATTGCTTCAACTCACTGGAACTGCAGTCACACTGAGGTCGGGGGTTGGAGGGCCCATCGGAGGCCTGAGTTGGCAGGCGACCTGCATCAACCTGCAATGAGTACCAGGAATAAAACCCTTCCATGGAAAAGGGTGTCATTCCAACAGGATGACATCTTGGAACCAGGCAGGACTGGCAAGAACAAGGAACAGGAGTGGCTTCAGTCAGTTGTTCCCTTCTCAGACAGGATTAGTGAGGTGTGCTTGGCCTGGGTCATGCCTCTGGATGAGATCCAATAAGTTATCCCAAACCACTTCCCTACATACATTGCACACTAACACAGTGAAGGCCTCAGCAGGTTGAGTGATCTGGAGGGGAAGGGTCAGCATACACCACCCCTGTTTGCACCTCAATAGCACACTGGAGTGAGCAGGATCACCTCACCAGTGTGCTTCAGAAGAACCTTAACCAACAAAGAAAGAGACTGGGGCCTCCTCTATATGCCTGTATGGAAGAAACAAAAAATATGAGAACAGGAAGCAACAAGAAAAAGTCCCCAGCCCCCAACCCTGAGAGGAAAGGTTAAAACAAAGGGGATTGAGGACAACAAACATGCAATATCAGACAGGCATCAGTGGACACACAGAGACATCTTTTGGACCTCATAGACAAGTTCAAAAGTGAAATATTTAACCACAAAAGCAAGATATAAACAGATTAATAAAATAAAAGCTAAGCACCTCTAAAGCAGACACAGATGGAAGAATGGAGGAACACAAAAAAAGGAGAGAATTGTTTGATGAAGAATATAAAGAAAACCTAGAATACATGAAGCAGGTTCAAAGAGATTACCAGGAAATTAAAAACTCCATTGAAAACTGGCAAAACTGCTTGACAGAAACTAAGGATAGATTATCCCAACTGGAAGACAGCTTTCCAGAAAAATTTCTTAAAAATAACAAGGAAAAAAGCAGTAATAATACAAAGGCTAGAAGATGACAAGACGATCTATAACTTAAGAATAAAGAATGTGAATGAAGAAGCAGGGATACAAACAAAGGAACTACAAAGGCTATTTACAAAAATAATTAAGGAAAACTTCCCAAACATAGGAAAAGGAAATGATATTCAGATGTATGAGGCATACAGAACTCCAGCCACCTACAACCAAAACAGAACTATACCCAGGCATATAATAATCAAGATACCAGAAATTCAATATAAGAACAGAATATTAAAAGCTGTCAGAGACAAGAAACTGATTACCTATAAAGGAAAGTCCATCAAAATCATGGCAGGCTTCTTGACACAGACCATCAAATCAAGAAAAGCTTGGAGCTAAGTATTCCAAGCTCTGAAAGAAAATAACCTCCAGCCCAGATTGATGTACCCTAAAAAACTGTCTCTAGAAATTACTGGAGAAACAAGATGCTTCCAAGACAAAGTGGAACTCGGGGAATTTGTGACCACAATCGAACTCTACAGAGAATACTGCAGGACATTCTAGAGAGAGAGAAAAGTACCAGGATTCCAGGAACAGTGGGAGAGAGGCCTCAATGAACGGAGCAGACAGTAGAATGAAGAAGACAGACAACTAATGGTAGAAAAAGAGCCCAACAGAAATGAGGCAGAGAAGGTTGGCTATAATCTTTAATATAGATGGCCTTGATACACTAAATAAAAAAAGAATATCACAGGCAGAGTAGATCAGGAGGTAAAGTCCACTGAGATGCTCTTTATAGGAAATATAATTAACCTGAAAAACGATATATGGACCAAAAATCAAATATGAGAAAACAATGCTCTATGTGACAGGGAACCAGAGAGTAATAGAGGAACTAGACCAGTATTTGTGGATAGGTTGGAAAGACAGGCTTTAATAGGTAAAGGAATACAACTAGAGGTCAAGTCCAGGAGGGAGAAGGTTCGGAACCACTTAGGTAAATAGCAGGTTGCCCTCCCTATCTAAAACCAAGGGTATTGGTGAGACCCAAAAATGCATAGTGTACCCTGGGGGTGGTGGTGAAAGGAGAGGAATAGTCTTAAAAAAGATGGCAGAAGATAATGTTAATAGTGCATCAGGGTTTAAAACCCATATTATTTGCACTGCTCTGCTTAGATACAATATATTTGTCCCAGTTTGTCTAATTGCATTAGATTTGAGGGCACAGACAGCTATCCCAAAACATCAAGATATAGCACAATAATCATCTTTAATTTCCTATTAACTTAATCTGGAGCCCTGTATGACTTATACTGTTTTATCATGACTGATCTTAGTTAAATCTGGTTTGTTTGATTGCTGGTTGATATTGATAGATTTGATTCAAAACTGTTATGATTGACAGTATCAAGTCTGAGAGTATAGGCAACTACACTGAAGATGACAAGATTCTATGATACACATTCTGGTTTGACTACTACCTGTTTTTGTTTTGTTTTGTTTTGTTTTACACTATCTACAAAGTTGTATCTTTATTAATACTGTTATGTACTGATATATTCAATTATACTATGTCTGATGATATAGCTAATTCTATTGAAGATAACAAGAGACAACACAGTAGAACTCCTTATACAGTGGTTTTATATGTCTTTTTGGTTTCATGTGTTTATAGGAATATGTTTTGTTTTGTTTCTCCCTCTAATATAGAAAGGATAGAGATATATGTTAAGACTCATGCATGTGTAGAACCTATAAACAGTTTATGAGAACTAATTTTATGACACATGATGAAATGAACAAATACTTTGAAGAACAAAAGACACCACAGTACCCAGTGCTGATCCCGTATGTCATGATGTGAAATCCAGCAATACTATTATTCTTTGTACAGAGTGATTTTAGCCTGCTTTGCTTTGTTTAATCTCAACATAAAGGAAGATATGGATAATTGCATGTATGTTTAAGTGTGTACGATTGATAACCATATTACTAAGTTTTTCTTGGATAGTTGAACAGAACTGTTTGTAGTCTTGTTTGAATTCCCACTTTATATGTTTCACTTTTATATCTTGAATAACTATTTGTAAGAGGATAATATGTAAACACCAACTAGTGATTTCTTACTGTTTATTGTCTTTGAAATTATGTATTATTTCTACCTGTTTTCTGTTTTGTTTAGTCTTTCTTTAAATAAAATTTTAAAAAGACATAAGACAACCTCACTTTCATGTTATTAGCTGTATTGAGTATGGAAAAGACAAAATATGGTCTATCTGTGGGAAAAACAGGAATGTTAAAAAAGCAATCTTTTTAATCAATTATGATGAGAGGCCAGTCTCTGGGAATTGTAGTTGGACTTGGCAGTCCTGGTTGCAGTGCCCCCATAGGAACTAAACAAGCATTTACAGCTCTTAAATCATAACAACTTCCATTTTCCAGACTTTTTTGTAATAACAAAGACAGTAGTATTCCAAGGGCTAACTAAGCTTTCTAAATGTCCTACCCACAATTGCTGTTTAATTAATTTGTATAATTGAATTAGCTTCTCCTTTTCAAGGGGCTATTGATCTACCCAAGCAGGCTCATTAGATTTCTGCTGAAAAGGCAGAGCTGTTTTGGGGAGAGAAGCATCAATAGCCCTTATAAAAAAAACCTGCTGATATCTGATACCATGCCTGTCATTTTTAGGTGTAATTTTATCAGGCTTTTTGATTCCCTATGAGGTTTTTCCTAGTCCTTTGTCTTTCTGATATCCCATTTTAATCACCATCTGCTTAATTTTAGGGCTTGAATCTATTTGTTCAATTTCCAAATTGGAACTTACTTGTTTAGTTTTGAAATCAGAATCACTGGTCAGCATTAGTTTCCACTTTTGTAACAAATCTCTTCCCCACAAGTTGACTAGAATAGGTGCCACATAAGGTAAAAAGAAACCTTCTTGTTGGTCTGGTGCCTCATAAGGCAAAAGGTGAGGCACTTTGCAACACATGCTGAGGGGTTCTCAAGCCATAAGAGATGTAGGAGCCCTTTGTGTTGGCCATGTCGCAGGCCAATTACAGAACAATGCAATTACAGAACATCTACACTAGTGTCTATTAGACCTTCAAGATATTTTCTATTATCTTTATAAACCACATAGGCCTATTTTTAGTCACTTCCTGTGTAAAATAAATTTCTCTTTTGTAGTCTTGCTCTGAGGGTCTTTCTCTCTTGAGCTGTCTATATTTAACAAAAGAAGGCTTCTCTATAGATAACAAAATCAACTGTGCCACACAGTCTCCCTGTTCAAAAACTCAGTGATCCATAATGCATGCAAGAATTTATATCTCATTTCAAGAATAAGTATGGATCACACTAGGCACAATAATTGTTCTTTTTAAATTTAGATCAGCCTTTCCCAGCACAAGACCAACTGTTCCTTCAGGTTGGGGGACCCAAATTCCTGTGGCAATTGGGGTAGGCTGGTTACCTCCAATGAGAATGACTCTGCAAGCTGCAGGAAGATCTAATTCTGCACTTTGAAATGCTCCACTGGTGAATGAGTTAATACTTCTCTGGGGAGCCACCTTTGATGCTGTTCTTGAATTTGCTAGGGAGTTAGCACTGGGTTAAGTTGACTGGCTTTTGTCTCACGGGCCGTGCCTCCTCTATTGTTTTACTGGCCTGAAGAAAGTTTTTTGGCACAAGTGTACCATCCTTACAGAATTTAGAAGGACAATATTTGGCCTAATTCCTCCCTTTTAGGCATTTCAGAATGAGTCCAGGTGTGGATCCTGGGTCTTCCTCGCCAGAAGCATTTTTCTCGTATGCTGCAGCTGCAGCATCTGTACTATTAGGTCTAATGAGAACTCTGCATTTCACAGTACTCCTTTTTGTATTTGCAGGACCAGCCATAACCTGAGCCATTATATTGTCTTATAGGACTCAGTTCCAATGTCCTGACATGCTCAAATATATGTTGTTAAATCATTAGTTGACTTTGCCTGCTTTAAAGCATGTTTACAATCCCAATTACCATTTTCATATGCTAATTGTAGGGTTAAAATGTTCACAGCTTCTGTGTTTGAAACCAGTCTGTGAATGGCTTCTTGTAATTTTCCCTTTGTAATTTTGCCACAAATTGAGTAAAAGGTACCTGGGGTCCTTGTAAACAGGACATTACCAGAGCCCCATTCTCTGGAATAGTTGTCCATGCTTTTTTTTTAAACTAATTCTGCCAATTATGTAGATAGCTCTTCAGGCCATTGAATCTGTTCCACAAGTGACACATATATTCCTGTCCCAGAGACAATTTCCTCATTTATTGCTGGACATTGTTAGAGTATTCTGGTGCAATAGAGAAGCAAAAAGTACAAAATAAACAGGTTTATTGTGTTGAGGATGTGAAAGGAGCACACAACCCATGATGGTTGGACCATCTCCTTTGACCAGAGAGCCAGAGAGTTATATGACCTCTGATCAGAAGTGGCTCATGGGGTGAATACTGATGAGGAACCTATTGGAATTCTCTATGTGTGCAAACAGGGAGGGGAGTTGCAATTAGGGCTGAAGAAGAAGCACAGGGTGGAAGGCATTCCCACCTTGGCCTTCCGCCATGTTAGAATACCACCATAATTGTACAGTAATATGTACTAGGGCAAGATCCTTTTAGATGTGGATTGGGACCCCCCTACCCCATTTACATGAACCTGCTCTGCAACAAGAGTTTTTAGCTTTACATCAAAATGAAGGAATTAAGCAGGAGACAGGCATATTTGTGTCAAATGTTTGATATCATAAGGTGTCAACTGATGTATATCCAAAATATTTTGTAAGAGTCCCACAATGAACGGACTTTAGATTCTGTTGTTAACCACACTTTTAAAAAGATTTTTTAGTGGTTGTATTTCAAAATGTGTATGAACAAAATACTCGTGATCATTAGCATCTCTTTGTTTCCAACTGGGAAGTAAGCAAGGAGGGTATTATTCTCCCCCCTGTAAATTTTTTGGATAGAGCCATATGAGATATTTTTTACAAAAACTCTGGCTTCTGCTGAGGTGATCCCTCTAGGGATTTTGTTTTGGTGACAGGCACCTCAGCAGGGAGCTCTCTTCCCTCCACATCTCTTCCCTCCATGTCCCTCCATCAGAGACTATTGACTGTGAGCTCTTTAATGGATTTGAAACTGAATGGACCAGATTCCAAGTTGAGAGTGTCCCAGGAGAAATGATTTGTGTGCCTTTTTAAGATTTTTTCCAACTCTTTACCAAGTATCAATATCTATAGTGCCTGCTTGAGGAAAACATGGATTATATTAGGTTATCTCTTTTTTTTAAAGGAAAAAACAAAACAAAACAGTAAAAGGGTACAAGTAATACAGAATTTCAAAAAAATAAACAGTAAGAAATCACTAGCTAATAGATTACAAATTGTCATCTTAGAAATAATTGATCAAGTTACAAAATTAAGCATACTAAGTGGACATTCAAACAGTGAGACTGCAAACAGTTGTGTTCAATGATCCAACAAAAACATAGTAAAATGGTCATCTACCTTACACACCTAAACATACTTGCAGTTTGTGCAGTTTGAGTTTAGAGCACTTTCCTCTCTTTTTTACAATAACATTTACACATTTTGGGTTGTATTATTCCCACAGTTCTTATTACTTTTTTTTTTGGAAGAGACTAGAACCAAATGTGACAAAACAAAGCAGTCAGTCAAAACAAAGGATGGACATAGTACATGATGTAAAAACAGAATACAAGGTGATCAACAATGGTTACCATAATGCCTCTTGCTACCTTAAAAAGAATTGCCTATATCATCAGGTATAATAAAATTGAACAAAACAGTATAGAACAAAACCAATAAAACCTAAACATTGGAGACATTACTGAAATTCAAACGAAGATAATAGTCAAACCAGAATGGGCATCACAGTGAACTTTGTTGCCTTCAAAGTAGTTGCCTATACCCTCAAAATTGATAATATCAAACAGAACAGAATAGAGTAAAATCAGTCAAAACAAGATGGTATAAAAATTCCAGAAATTCAATACAAGAACAGAATATTAAAAGCTGTCAGAGACAAGAAACAGACCACTTACAAGGGAACACCCATCAGAATTACAGCAGATTTCTCTGCACAAACCATCAAATCACGAAGAGCATGGGGGGAAATAATTCAAGCTTTGAAAGATAATAATCTCCAGCCAAGATTGAGATATCCTGCACAACTGTCCCTGGAAATTGATGGAAAAACAAGGTGCTTCCAGGATAAAGAGGAACTGGGGGAATTTGCAACCACCAATTCAACTCTACAGAGAGTATTGCAGGATATTCTAAAAAAAGAAAAATACAAAGAATCCAGAAATAATGGCAGAGAGGCCACAACGAATGGAGCAGAGAACAAAATGAAGAAGACAAACTGACAGCTACTGACAGAAAAAGAGCTCAACAGAAATGAGGCAGAGAAGATTGGATGATAGGAACAGCTATTTTGGAGAAAATGACATCTTAATAGGTAATACTGATTTAGTATCGTCTTGTTTTGAAGTCTCATCTAGCTTTTGTCCTTCTGTCTCCAATGGTCTAAATAGGCTGTATCTTATTGGATTTTATTATGTACGATAGTATACGCAAAAACCTTTTAAAGACAAGGAGATTATACAGAAACCATTGTTCATTTTCTGTTAGTCGATTCTAAATACTCTGTAATGCTGTCATTCTCTTGAATGGTTTTACATTGTTTTGATATACTTAATGCTACAGTATACGAAGTTGTACTCAAGGATTTCAAAGAAAGAGACAATATGGTAACTACTTTTAGGTTAGGATTATCTGGTGGTGAAACACTATTCTGCTTAAATGGTTATGTTTTGATCTGCGCTGTTTCGCTGTTATGCCCTCTTTTATCTCAATCTCCATTCCATTATTTACTTTTTTAATCTTTATCCTTTTAATTAAAGGAAAAAAATAGCAGGATATATTATAGTAACCCACTTTGACTTTTCATTACCTTGATTTAAAGCCCTGTATTACTCTCACCATCTGGTTTTTAACTGATGTTCCCCTATTCTGTTTTGCTGGATAGTATCAGGTTCGAAAGTTTAGGCATCAGCTGTGAAGATAATGAGATTCATTATGACGCCCATTCTTGTTGACTTTTATCTACTTTTGAAGACCTACAATGTCTCTGATGTTTTGGTTTTGTCGGTTTTATTCTTTACTGTTTTGTTCAATTGTATTATAACTAACTATATAGGCAATTCTATTAGAGATAGCAGGAGGCATTATGGTAACCATTGTTGATCACCTTGTATTCTGTTTTTTTTTTTTTTAATTTTATTTAAGGAGAAAAGAAAAAAAAAGCAGGGAAAGGGTACAAGTTATACAGATTTACAGAAAAAAAAATGAACAGTAGGAAATCACTAGTTAATGGATTACATATTGTCATCTTAGAAATAATTGTTCAAGTCACAAAATTAAAGCTTGTAAAGTGAACATTCCATCAATGATACTGCAAACAGTTCTGTTCATTGATCCAATAAAACTCTGTGATATCATTTTCTATCTTATACACTTAAATATACATGCAGTTATATAGTTTGGAGCACTTTCTTGTCCTCTCTTTTGTACCATGACTATTACACATTTTGGGTTTCATTGCTCCCACGGTTCTTATTACTTTTTTGGAAGAGAGTAAAACCAAATGTGACATAACAGAACAGAATCGGTCAAGTCAAAAGGGTGGACATAATAGATAATGTAAAAACATAATACAAGGTGATCAACAATGGTTACTACAATGCCTCCCGCTATCTCTAATAGAATTGCCTATATCGTTAGTTATAATACAATTGAACAAAACAGTAAAGAATAAAACCGACAAAACCAAAACATTGGAGACATTGTAGGTCTTCAAAAGTAGATAAAAGTCTACAAGAATGGGCATCATAATGAATCTCATTATCTTCACAGCTGATGCCTAAACTTTCGAACCTGATACTATCCAGCAAAACAGAATAGGGGAACATCAGTTAAAAACCAGATGATGAGAGTAATACAGGGCTTTAAATCAAGGTAATGAAAAGTCAAAGTGGGTTACTATAATATATCCTGCTATTTTTTTCCTTTAATTAAAAGGATAAAGATAAAAAAGTAAATAATGGAGTGGAGATTGAGATATAAGAGGGCATAACAACAAAACAGCGCAGATCAAAACATAACCATTTAAGCAGAATAGTGTTTCACCACCAGATAATCCTAACCTAAAAGTAGTTACCATATTGTCTCTTTCTTTGAAATCCTTGAGTACAACTTCGTATACTGTAGCATTAAGTATATCAAAACAATGTAAAACCATTCAAGAGAATGACAGCATTACAGAGTATTTAGAATCGACTAACAGAAAATGAATAATGGTTTCTGTATAATCTCCTTGTCTTTACAAGGAGATTTTTGCTTATACTATTGTACATAATAAAATCCAGTAAGATACAACCTATTTAGACCATTGGAGACAGAAGGACAAAAGCTAGATGAGACTTCAAAACAAGACGATACTAAATCAGTATTACCTATTAAGATGTCATTTTCTCCAAAATAGCTGTTCCTATCATCCAATCTTCTCTGCCTCATTTCTGTTGAGCTCTTTTTCTGTCAGTAGCTGTCAGTTTGTCTTCTTCATTTTGTTCTCTGCTCCATTCGTTGTGGCCTCTCTGCCATTATTTCTGGATTCTTTGTATTTTTCTTTTTTTAGAATATCCTGCAATACTCTCTGTAGAGTTGAATTGGTGGTTGCAAATTCCCCCAGTTCCTCTTTATCCTGGAAGCACCTTGTTTTTCCATCAATTTCCAGGGACAGTTGTGCAGGATATCTCAATCTTGGCTGGAGATTATTATCTTTCAAAGCTTGAATTATTTCCCCCCATGCTCTTCGTGATTTGATGGTTTGTGCTGAGAAATCTGCTGTAATTCTGATGGGTGTTCCCTTGTAAGTGGTCTGTTTCTTGTCTCTTACAGCTTTTAATATTCTGTTCTTGTATTGAATTTCTGGAATTTTTATTATTATATGCCTGGGTGTTGCTCTGTTTGGGTTGTAGGTAGCTGGGGTCCTGTATGCCTCATACATCTGAGTATCTTTACCTTTTGCTAAATTAGGAAAATTCTCCTGGATTATTTCTGTGAGTAGCTTTTGTAGTTCATTTGTTTGTGTCCCTACTTCTTCTTTTATGTTCTTAATCCTTAAGTTATGGATCCTCTTATCATCTTCTTGTCTTTGTATTATTGCTGTTTGTTTCTTTGTTATTTTTAAGAAGTTTTTCATTTCATTCTCCCATATTACAAGTCTGCCCTCCAGTTCAGATAGTCTGTCCTTAGTTTCGTTCAAGCTGTTATGCCAGTCTTCTATAGACTTCTTAGTATCTTGGTAGTCCCTTTGAACCTGCTTCACGTATTCTATGCTTTCTCTGTTTTCTCCATCAAACAATTCTCCCCTTTTTTTCTGTTCTTCCATTCCACCGCCTGTTTTTTCTTGGGTGGTACTTAGCATTTCTCTAACTATTACTGCATACTTCTAGCTTCAGGTCGTTGATAACTTCATTCCTGAATTGGTCTATGAGGCTCTCTATATGGTGCCTTATGTATATTGGTGCGGTGTCTGCTATTGCCTGTTTCTCAGAATTGGGGGCCGAGGAGCCTTTCTTGTTGCTGCCTCTTCCCATGCTGCCTCTTCTTCTCTGTTCCTTATATATGCAAGCTTATATAAGAGGCCCAGCTTCTCTCCCAGTCAGCCACAGCCTGATCGAATTGCGCCAGTTACGTGTTCCCGCTCACCGCTGCGCACCACGGAGTTACGGACCAGGCAGCCTACGTGTCTCCCCTCCCAGCCATCGTCAGGCTCTGGGATCTGGGTTGGGACAGCCTACCAGGTCCGCCTGCAGCGTCACGCAGGCCAGGCACTTTTCACCAATCCCGCCGGAGAGGGGGATGTGTGGCTGGAGTCACCACCGCGCCCTGCTCCCGCAGGACTGCTCGGGCCCAGAAAGTCCTCTGCTGGAGTCAAACTGTGGTAGAGTGTCAGTTTCTCTCACTCACCTCACCACAAGTCAGTGCACGCCTCCCTGCCGTTCGCAGATTGCCGTTCTCAGAGCTTCTGCGCGTCTCTCCCCTTGCCGAGCCGCTGTAGAGGCAGCCAGCCGCTGCGCGGCGGGAAACCCAAATCGCGGCTTACAATGGCGCGGGGTCCAGCCTCCACACCGAGGCTTTTCTGTTCCTGTTTTAGCACCAGGAATGCATTCCAAGTTGGTTTCTCTCAGCCCAGTTCGTTCCTGAGTCAGCAGAGCATATCTCCACCTGCTTATGTCTCCTTAGTCCGCACCATTCCTGGCTTCTGAGCCGAGTCTTTCAGAGAGCCTCCGGTAGTTGCTGTTATCTGTCCGCCATGTTCTCCCGTTGTATTCTGTTTTTACATTATCTATTATGTCCACCCTTTTGACTTGACCGATTCTGTTCTATTATGCCACATTTGGTTTTACTCTCTTCCAAAAAAGTAATAAGAACCGTGGGAGCAATGAAACCCAAAATGTGTAATAGTCATGGTACAAAAGAGAGGAAAAGAAAGTGCTCCAAACTATATAACTGCATGTATATTTAAGTGTATAAGATAGAAAATGATATCACAGAGTTTTATTGGATCAATGAACAGAACTGTTTGCAGTATCATTGATGGAATGTCCACTTTACAAGCTTTAATTTTGTGACTTGAACAATTATTTCTAAGATGACAATATGTAATCCATTAACTAGTGATTTCCTACTGTTCATTTTTTTTCTGTAAATCTGTATAACTTGTACCCTTTCCCTGCTTTTTTTTTCTTTTCTCCTTAAATAAAATTAAAAAAAAAAAACAAGATGGTAAGAGCAATACAGGGCTTCAAATCATGTTAATAGGAAATCAAAAAATTTACTATACTATATATCCTGTTAATTTTTAAAAGTTTTCCCCCTTAATTAAAAATAATAATAAAAATAAATTTTAAAAAAGGGGGAGACTGAGATAAAAGAGGACATAACAACATAACAATACAGGTCAGAATAAAACAACATAGTGTTTCATCAAATGATAGCCTGACTTAATAGTAGTTACCATAGTATCTCTTTCCTTGAAATATTTGAGTATAACTTCATATACTATAGCATCAAACATACCAAGACAGTGTAAAACCATTCAAGAGAAAGAAAGTATTACAAGGTATTTAGAACCAGCGAACAGAAAATGAACAATGGTTTCTATATTATCTCTTTGCCTATAAAAAATTTTGTTTATACTATCATATATAATAAAATCCAGTAAGATACAACATGATAAAAGCAATGGAGACAGAAGAACAAAAGCTTGATGGGACTTCAAAACAAGATGATATTAAATCAGCACTAGCTATTATGATGTCTTGTTTTCTTCAAAATAGTTGTTCATATCATCACAGACAATAATATTAAACAGCCCAGAATAAAACCATTCCAATTAATGAGTGAAAGTTTTATAAGGCTTCAAAACCATATAACGGGGAATCATGATTACCACATACTTTTATGTATTTGTATCATTTCTTACACTAGGGAAACTATTCAGTATTCATACATGTGAGTTTGATTTATTTCACTTATGAGTATGGTCTCAAGCTGCGCCCATTTATTAATAAATATCTCAATGTGATCCCTCTTTATAGCTGAGTAGTACTCCACTGTATAAAAATACTACAACTTTTTTATCCATTCCTCAGTTGATGGACACTTAGGTTGTTTCCAAGATCTGACAATTACAAATTGTGTTGCTATAAACATGGGTGCACATATATCAGTGTGGTATGATGCTTTCAGTTCTTCTGGGAATATGCCTAGAAATGGGATAGCTGGAACAAATGGGACTTCCAATCCTAACTTTTGGAGAAATCTCCAGACTGACCTCCACAATGGTTGCACCAGTCTACACTCACACCAACAATTCAGGAGAGTTCCTTTTTCCCCACAGCCTCTCCAGCATTTGTTGTTGGTGGTTTGCTTGATCCTGGCCATTCTTTCAGGAGTGAGATGGAATCTCAGTGTGGTTTTAATTTGCATTTCTCTAATGAGTAATGATGATGAACATTTTTGAATGTATTTATTTGGCATATATATTTCTTCATCTGAGAATTGTATATTCATCTCAGATGCCCATTTTTGGATTAGATCTTTGAATTTTGGGGGTCTGATGTTTTTAATTCTTTATATGTTTTAGACAGAAGTCCTTTGTCTGAGGAAGAGTTCACTAAGAATTTTTCCCAGTTTGTGGTCGGTTACCTCTTTTAACATTTTTGTTAAATCTTTCTTTGACACACGAACCCTGAGTGTTTACCAGGTTTTGGAGTAGTAGTTGTAAATACCTTTGCTCCTTGGCTGGAACCTTTTGCCCCATATTTTACTCCTGTATAAAATGGCTTTTCACAGTGGAAAGACACACCCTTGTTCTTCTCTCTCTTCTCTCCAGGTGTCCCTGGTGAAATTTTCATCCAGTGAAAGCCTGATTCGTATCCAAACTTTTCCACTCTGGATGAATTTACTCATTCAGGTTAAAATTCCTAGTGCAAGAAATTTAGGTCCCTGTGCCAGGTGCCAGTGATCAGGTCCTGACCTAGTTCCCAATCTCCCAAATGAGTGTATGGCAAAGGCTTAAATAAATGAGACAAGTGGTATGATGTTAGGGCTCCAGGAGGATCAAAACCCTTTAGCTGAGTTCGAGACTCTGAGGGCTAAGAAAAAGACTTCTCTGGACCACTCATATTTATTAGGTCCAAAACAAAGTGTGGGAAGACTGAGGAAAGTGTGGGAAATGAGCAGGACCTTGGGAGTCACTTCAAAGACTTCTCCAAGTAGTAAATTATACTAAATTAGAGGAACCATCTTATCTCCATGATGACATTTATGATAGGAGTGAGACTGCAGGAGTGAGATGCCTGCAGTTGCAGTCTCTATTTACTTACTTAGTGCTGGAGCCAACGTGTCCTCAGCTGTGGCCTCATCTTGCCCTTTGAGGTATCTCTGGCCTCACAGGCCACTACAGGCCTCAGCCAGGACCAGTGATTCATGGAGGTTCACTTACTATGAATCAGCTCCCATCACCAGACAAGGGGCCTAGACCTAGGACAGACTTCCAGACAAACATAGAAAGCCAATTAGTTAATTTTGAATCCTGCTCAGAGACGCTGTGTAGTGGTCTCCAACAACAAAGTGATTCCTGAGGAGATTTAACTGACCTTAATAGATAGTAAGAGATTAATTGTTATTAATACAAGTCACACTTTAACTTGGTTTAGGGCATCCAACAGACAAGTATAACTACAAAATGTGTAAAGCATTGCTATAGTAATATGTTAGTCGTAAAAGAAACTCAAATCAGTATACCTTCTGACAATTGCCAACTACACAGATAGCTGTCTGCTGTTATGGATTAATGGACTGTACAGGATTAAATTACTGCCTGCAAGAACTTAAAATTCTTGGACTGCACTTAAAATGAAAAGGGTTCAAGAATGAAAAGATCCTCCACAGAGTTCTTCAAACCCAGCTCCTCTAGCTTCAACTGACCACCGATCCCGGGATATGTAAGGAGCCATTGAAGCTGAGATTGATCATGTGTGGAGCTAAAACAAGGCCAGCCCTGAAAACATAGAGAGCCCGAAGCAAGCCACATAAACAAGCTGTTCTAGCTCCAAAAAAGCAAAGGACCCCGGCCAAACAAGTTGCTAGGCAGCAGGATTGAAACTGACATCTTCCTTCTGAGTGTATAAATAGATGTGCTCAAGCTGTTGAGCCTTTCCTTTCCTCTCATCAGGAGAGTAAGGGCTCCACCTTATTCCAGTTTTGTCTCTTCTTTATTTTCTCATCCTCCTGTGTGCTTAAGCCCAGGAACCTCCAGAGCTCCAGCCAGTCACTATAGACACCCTTTGGGTTTTGAGGTCTCAAAATTCACACAGTGTGAAAATTAAGTGTTTATGCTATTTTAAACATTTTTTTGTGAGGAGTGAAGAAGAATGACCCCAAGGACATTGTATCACTGAGCTATATCTCAAGTGATTTTATATTTCATGTATATGTAGAGTCTCACTATGTGTTGCCCAGGCTGGCCAAGAACTTGCTACCCTCCGGACTCTGCCTCTGGAGTAGCTCAGAGAACATGTGGGGAACATCATCCCCAGCTTGAGATGTTTTATAGAAGGAGACAAAATGATCAGGTATAATATTTTGGTAAAGCTTTGACAAGTTTTAGTAAAGATGAAAAACCTCCTTAGAAGGTAGAGGGAGAAAGATCAGGTGTTCAAGCTCTGCCTGGCCTTCACAGTAAGTCCAGAGGCATCCTGGACTATGTAGTGAGACTCTGTCTCCTAAAATATATTCTATATTTTAAAATAAAATATAAGCTTAAGCTTCAGGCCTAGTAAACAACATTTTACAAGGTAAAAAAGTACTTCAACTGAAAATGTCCAGATCTGTATTTGAAAATCTGGACTTAAGTGTTAAGACTTAGCACCTCTCTGTTTCCAGTCACCATGAACAACATAGTGTAACCCTAGACCATGCCCAGGTACCATATGTTTTCTTTTTAAAACTCCCTGACCCTAAACTAAGGAACACTGTCCTGTTTAATCTGGGGGGAGGGTTGCTTTATGTTTTGAGATAGGTTCTGACTTTGTAGTTCAGGCTGACTCTGGACTATGTAGGCTAGGCTGACCTCAAACTCATGATGATCCTCCTGCCTCTGCCTCCTAAATTCTGGGGTTACAGGCTATCCCATTTAAAATTACTTTGAGATGCTGGAACTTGGAGGACTGACTAAAGATGCAATGAACTAGCCTTTCTGATAAATGGCATGAGCCACGGGTGTGCCAGGGAGAGAATATGTCAGTGTCTCCCTTGAGCTTATTGGTGCTTGGGCTGGAAATCAAATGTCCCATGTGTGCCCCCAGTCCCAAATCGAATGTCCTGCCCTGCCCACTCCCACCTCTGTTAGCAACTGGATGGTTTCCAGGTTAGCCAGGGCTGATAGCAACTGAGGTACATAAAGCAACTAAATGCTTGTATTGTTCAGTTGATTGTGCTGACCTGGGCCAGAGGTCTGAGCATCTCTTGGGAGGATGACCATATACAGTAAAGGAAATATGGGGGATTTCCTTCTACCTTGTCTTTGAAGGCCAGTATTGCTCTCACAGTTTTGCTTTGCCCTGATTGGTTTGCTCTAATCAATGTTCTGTTTTGATTGGTTTTATAGCGTTCTTTTTTTAGTTTGCTTTTGCTATACCTGATTGAATGGACAACTTTTATGAAGATAACAAGACATACTCTGGTACCTAGTATTGTTATCCCAGTATCCTGCTCTGAAGTTCTGTACCAATTTCACAGCATTGTCTTGATTGGCTTTGTTCTGTATTGTTTTGTTGTATTTTACTATCTTTAAAATAAGAAAAAAAATTAAATTACTTTGAAAGTTCTCCTTTAGATTGGAGCAAAGATAGATAACAGCTGGCTACAGAGGCTCCCTGAGATAGTCAACTTAGAATTCAACATAATATAGCATGGGGAGCCCCAAAGAGAGGGGGATGAATTCTCTCGTCCCAAGAAGAAACTAAGGTGAGAAGAACCAATCAAATATACAGTCCTGGTGCTATTATTGGAACAGCTAAAGGTTCAGTGCTCCCGCCACAGTGGGTGACTTGCCAAGCTGTCCAAGGATCCAACTTTTTGACTCAGTGGAGGCACAGTCACACTGAGGTCAGGGGTCAGCCAGCCGAACAGAAAGCTGAGCTGGCGGGGAGCCTGCATTGATCTGTGGTGAGTGATGGGAGTGGAGCCATTCCACATAAAGGGGGCTCTGGCAGAACATTCTGGGACTGGGCAGGACTGGAAAGTACAAGGGGCAGCAGTAACTTCAGTCAGTTGTTCCCTTCACAAACAGGATTGGTGGAGTGAGCTAGGCCTATGTCACATGTCCTGGCTGAGACCCAATAGGTTATCTGAAATCAATTCCTGATGGTGGCCGCACACACTAACGCAATGAAGGCCTCAGAAGTTTGACTGATCCAGAGGGGAGGCGGTACACACTAATATAGTGAAGGCCTCAGCAGCTTGACTGATCTGGAGGGGAGGGGCCAGCATATGCTGCCTCTGTTTGCAACTCACTAGCACACTGCAGTGGAAAGGTCACCTAGCCAGCATGCTTCAGAACAATTGTAACCAACAGAGAAAGAAACTGGGGCCTCCCGGAAGAAACAAACAAAAAAAAAAATAGAAAGAGGAAGAAACAAGAAAAAGTCCCCAGGTCCCAACCCTGAGAACAGTGACCCAGGACAGGTAAATACAAAGGAGAATGAGAACAGCAAACATGCAATATCAGACACGGCACCAGTGGACATAAAGAGATATATTTGGAACCTCATAGATGAGTTCAAAAGTGAAATATTTAGCCACGTAAAGCAAGATATAAGAAGATTAATAAAGTGATGCTAAGCACCCCTCAAGTAGACCCAGACAGAAGAAGAGGGGAACTCAAACAAAGGAAAGAACCATTTGATGAAGAATATAAAGAAAATATAGAATAAATGAAGCAGATTCAAAGAGATCTCCAGGAAATTTAAAACTCTATGGAAAGATGGCAAATCAGCTTGAAAGAAACTAAGGACAGGTTATCCAAACTGGAGGACAGCTTTGCAATGTGGGATTATGAAAGGAAAAACTTTTTTAAAATAACAAGGAAACAAACAATAATAATACAAAGGCTAGAAGATAACAAAAGGATCTATAACTTGAGAATAAAGAATGTGAATGAAGAAGCAGGGGTACAAACAAAGGAACTACAAAGGCTATTCACAGAAATAATTAAGGAAAACTTCCCAAACATAGGAGAAGGAAATGATATTCAGATGTATGAGGCTTACAGAACTCCAGCCACCTACAACCAAAACAGAGCTACACCCAGGCATATAATAATCAAGGTCCCAGAAATTCAATGTAAGAACAGAATATTAAAAGCAGTTAGAGACAAGAAACACATAACCGATAAAGGAAGGTCTATCAGAATAACAGCAGACTTCTCGACATAAACCATCAAGTCAACAAGAGTCTGGAGCAAAATATTCCAAGCACTAAAAGAAAATAAGCTCCAACCAAGAGTGATATACCCTGCTAAACTGTCTCTAGAAATTAATGGAGAAACAAGATACTTCCAAGATAAAGAGGAATTTGGGAAATTCACAACCACCAATGCAACTCTACAGAGAATACTGCAGGGCATTCTAGAGAGAAAGAAAAGTACTAGGACTCCAGGAATAGTGGCAGAGAGGCCTCAATGAATGGAGCAGAAAACAGAATGAAGAAGACAAGCAGACAACTGATGGCAAAAAAGAGCATAACAGAAATGAGGCAGAGAAGGCTCATTATAATCTCTAATATAGATGGCCTTGATACACTAAATTAAAAAAAAAAGAACCACATGGAGTAGATCAGGAGGCAGGGTCCACTGAGATGCTATTCATAGGAAATATAATTAACATGAAAAAGAGTACAAGGACTGAAAATCAAATATGAGAAGACAATGCTCTATGTGACAGAGAACCAGAGAGTAATAGGGGCGACTAGATCAGTATTTGTGGATAGGTTGGAAAGACAGGCTTTAATAGGTAAAGGAATACAATTAGAGATCAAGTCCAGGAGAGAGAAGGTTTGGAACTACTTAGGTAAATAGCAGGTTGCCCTTCCCATTTAAAGCCAAGGGTCTTGGTCAGACCCAAAAATGCACAGTGCACCCTGGGGAAGTGAAAGGGGAGAGAGAGTCTTAAAAAAGATGGCAGAATATATTGTTAATAGTGTATCAATATTTAAAACCCACATTACTTGCACCACTCTGCTTAGGCAGATTTTATTCTGTCCCAGTTTGTCTACTTGCATTAGATTTGAGGGCACAGACAGCTATCCCAAAAACATCAGGATATAGCAGAGTAATCATCTTTAATTTCCCATCAACTTAATCTGGAGCCGTGTATGACTTATACTGTTTTATCATGACTGATCTTAGTTAAATCTGGTTTGTTTGATATCAACAGATTTTATTCAAAACTGATATGATTGATAGTATCAAGTCTGAGAGTATAGGCAACTACCCTGAAGATGACAAAACTCTACGATACACATTCTGGTTTGATAACTACCTATTTTGGAAGTTTTATACTATTTACAAATTTGTGTTTTTATTAATACTGTCATGTACTGATATATTCAATTATATTATGTCTGATCATGTAGCCAATTCTATTGAAGATAACAAGAACCTTGGTAGAACCTCTTGTACAACCGTTTCATACATCTTTTTCATTTCATGTGTTTATAGGAATATGTTTGTTTTGTCTTGCTTTGTTTTGTTTCTCCTTTTAAAATAGAAAGGATAGAAATACAAGTTAAGACCCATGCATGTGTAGAATCTATAAACAGTTTGTGAGAACTGATCTTATGGCACAAGTTGAAATGAACAGATACTTTGAAGAAAAAGACATTAAGTACCCAGTGCTGATCCTGGAGTGTCATAATGTGAAACTCAGATATAGTATTATTCTTTGTTCAGAGTGATCTTAGCCTGCTTGGGTTTGTTCAATCTCAACATAATTGAAGGTATGGATAACTGCATGTATGTTTAAGTATATAGGATTGATAACCATATTTCTAAGTTTTTGTTGGATAGTTGAACAGAACTGGTTGCAGTCTTACTGTCTGAATCCCCATTTTATATGCTCCACTTTTGTATCTTGAATAACTATTTGTAAGAGGACAATCTGTAATCATCAACTAGTGATTTCTTGCTGTTTATTTTTTTCTTTGGAAATATGTATTATTTCTACCCGTTTTCTGTTTTGCTTAGTCTTTCTTTAAATTAAATTTTAAAAAAAGACACTACAGTACCCAGTGCTGATCCTGGAGTGTCATGATGTGAAATCCAGCAATACTATTATTCTTTGTTCAGAATGATTTTAGCCTGCTTTAGTTTGTTTAATCTCAACATAAATAAAGATATGGATAACTTCATGTATGTTTAAGTGTACAGGATTGACAACCATGTTACTAAGTTTTGTTGGATAGTTGAACAGAACTGTTTGCAGTCTCGCTGTTTGAATTCCCACTTTATATGTTCCACTTTTGTATCTTGAACAACTATTTGTAAAAGGACAGTATGTAAACATCAACTAGTGATTTCTTACTGTTTATTTTTTCTCTGAATATATGTATTATTTCTACCCATTTTCTGTTTTTAGTCTTTCTTTAAATAAAATTTTAAAAAATAAAATTCTCCTTTAGCATTCTCCTTAAGTATTATGTTCATATCTCATAATCATAAAATCTTCACACCCTAATAAAGAATTTTATCTCTGGGATTGTACATGAAGTCATTTTAAGGAAACCCTCAAAATTCATTTTTATTGTATAAAACATACATATGTATATGTTTTTCTGAGTACATCCTTCCAATCCCTCTGTGACACACATCAACCCCTATGACTCCTTCATTCCCTATGCAATGAAAGCAGCTTCATGTATATTAGTCTAACATTTGTTCTATTAATTTCTATTCATGCACTGTTGTTCCATTCATTGAAATAGGCATATTCCATAATAAAACAGTAATTGTGAGGGGTTTGTTGTATACAAAAGTTACCACAGACATTTTTATTGTATTTTCAGTTTGTTGTCCACTTGAAAATATATTTTGGGGAACATTCTATATTAATATAACCTAATTCTCCAAACCTGATGTTACATAGTCAATTTAACATCTTCCCCAATAAATGAGATTGTCTCTTCAATATTGTAAAAACAAAACTCAAAAACTAACAGTTCTCAGTGTATGTTCACAGGGAATACTGATAAACAGTCTATCATTTTAAAGATACTACTGAGCCTGTAGGTCAGTCCTTAGTTTGTAAAGGAAGTGTTGGTGTCAGGTAACCAACAAGACTGACGTGACATTGAAGGACATGACATAGTTAAAAGCAGGCTCTTGGGAAGTGCTGTGGAATGTTGTGAGTTTCTTGTCTTTGCACCTAGGAGATTTGATTGTAGTTTACCTATATTGTCTTTACATTGAGGCTCTGGGTCCTGTCTTACCCAAGGCATATTACTTGTCTGAAGGCAGTGCAACCAGCCATCTGTTGTTGATGACTTCCGGTTTCTTGCCTTCTGAGGTGAGCTAGGCTCACATTGTATAACACCTTCCCACAGCACTCAGGAGCTCCTACCACCAGGATCTATACCCTGTTTCTTCATCATTGTTCAGGGCTGAGCCCATCTGCTGAGGAAATCCTTCCACCCACTCACAGCACTATGAATAAACTATGCTATGATACCAATTGTCGGACTGTGAGAAAACTACTTCACATTTATCTAATAAAAAAATAAATACTGCACTAATGGTACCTACTCCATAGTCCTGTGGAATAATAAAGGGCGTGCCTAAAACACTGAGGAAAGATGCCTGGGGCATAGTCATCTCTCCAGTGTCAGTTGGCATAATTATTCTTTCCTAATGACCATCCTTCAGTTTTGCTCCCAAGAGGTTGATTCCTGCCAGTACCACTGACCAATATTCATCCCTACATCAGAGGGTCACTGACCCTGGTGGGCAGGCCCCTCAGGGCCTTCACCCCTAAAATCTTCCCGTTTGTGGAGTCCTTCTGAGGGTGTAGTTTTTGTCATCAGCTCCTTAAGGTGAGTGAGGCACTTGGCTTTCCTTTCTCCTGGTTTCTCACCATCTCAGTCCATGAAACCTGCAGTGTAGATGTTGGAGAAGGGATGAGAAAGTTTGCAGGCCTAGGAGGGGACAAGAATGAGTCTTGCAAGGAAGACACTTGTCTACTTCCAAAGTCTCAGTAAGGCGGTTGCCCAGGCCCAGGAGAACCAAGGGGAGCCATCTAGGTGGGCTGCACGGCAGCAGAGAATGAGGGGAGAGGCTGAGCCAGAGCCTTCATTGGGCTTCCTGAAGGAACAGCAAGGCAGAGCAGAGCCAGAAGTCTACAAGATGCAAATTGGAGTCATTTCATTGGGCTTTGTTTATTGGGAAGGCCACTAAATGTTGGCAGGAGGCCCCAGATGGTTGAGAGTAGGAGAAATGTTAGGGAAACATCTTGTGGGACAGAGTTAGCTAAGGGCTGGGGATTTAGCTCAGTGGCATAAGTGCCTGCCTTGCAAGCAGGCGGTCATGAGTTCGATCCCTGGTACTGAAAAAGACAAAAAAAAATATTAAAAAAAAAGTATAGACTCAGGAAATGTAGTTTTGCGTAAGAAGCACGTGCCTCTGGTGGGATTTCTTGTATTTGGAAGATTTGGCTGCCTTGAAAGGAAATATTTCCCAGGCCAGAAAGCCTTTGATGCATCCAAACTTCATAAAATACAGAAAATAAAAGAACTCTCCTGCCGTCCACTCCCGCGTCATTGCATTGTTTCCCTCACCTTGTCTTCCTTAACGAGCATCACTAATTGTTTGCCTAGATTCAAAAAGCAGGTTGAAGAGTGAAGAGACAATTATGTTTGCCAGCTGTTCCTCAGATAAAGGATTACTATCACGAACATATTTAAAAACTACAAAACAATCAGCCCCAGATTTAAAGATCCAATCCAAAAATGGGCATCTGGGATGAATACATATTTCTCAGATGTTGACATCACTGGTCACTTGACAGATGCAAATTAAAACACTGGGATTCCACCTCAGCCCAGAAAGGATGGCTACTATCAAGAAATCAACCGCTTGATCACTTTTGTACCTAGATTTTGTAACCTGAACAACTAGTTCTAACATAACAATGTGCAATATATTAACCAGTATTAATTCCCTACTTTTTTTCTTTTTTAAAATTCTGTATAATTTCTATCCATTTTTTCTGTTTTGCTTTTTAAAATTAAAAAAAAAGAAATCAACGAATAATGAATGCTGGAGGGGGTGTGGGGAAAAAGGAACCCTTCTCCACTGTTGGTGGGAATGTGGACTAGTGCTAACACAGTAGAAATCAGTGTGGAGATTCCTCAAAAAACTAGGATGGAGTTGCCATTCAACCCAGCTATTCCCTTTATGAGTATCTTCCCAAAAGATTAAAAACATCATACCATAGTGATATATGTGCAACCCATATTTATAGCAGCAAGTTTGTAATAGCCAGATTTTAGAAACATCTTAAATATCCATTGACTGAGGAATGGATAAAAAAGATTTGGTATTTTTTAATATAATGGAGTACTATTCAGCTATAAAGAAGGATAAACTGGAGACTTTTATAGCTAAATGGATGCAACTTGAGACCATCCTCATTAGTGAAATAAATAAGACACACATGTGTAAACATTGTATTGTTTCATTAGTCTGAGATGAAAGAAACGTATATATATGTTTTTATAGACATATAAAAGTAGTTAAGATAGCTATACTACTGATTTTTCTGAGTCCACTGAAGAGAAAGATTTGTGTCAATATTGTTCAGTAGAATGCATATGTCTTGTGCTCTGGAAAATGATTCAGGGATGACAGTGTGCAGTGTATGTACCATTTTTGTCCCTGGTTGACATGTTTTGAAATTTTATTGTAGTCTTTTTCTTCTTCTCCTCCTCCTCCTTTCTTTCTTTTTATTCTTGAAATAAAATGCGTTTGAAAGAATTATAAAAATAAAATTAGAAACAAAGCAAGTTGAAAGCTCCCCGAGGACAGGCACTCTTGGGCAGAGACATCCTTTGTTGTCTCCCAGATGGATAGAGGCAGTCCTAGTAAATGAAAGTGAAACTGTTTGAAGAGAAATAAAATGAATATAACTGTTGGATTGGGTCATCTTTACAGATCAGAGGATCATTCCCAGATCAACCATAGTTCTCACCTGAGGCCACACAACCAACTGCCTCTCATTGACAGTTTCCCATTTCTTAGCTCTTGACATGAGCTGGACCCATATTCTGCAAGGCAGGTGCATATGCCGCTGAGCTAGACCCCTGGCTGCACCACATTTTTTAACACCTGGGGGCTCTGTTACCTTAAACTTCATTCCACTCAGGACCAAGCAATTTGCTTGAAAAATACTGCCATCCACAGCCATTTGAAGAATTTATGTTTAATACAAATTATTGGATTGTGAGCAGTGTAATTTACATGTGTCCTGTAAAATAGAAATACTAATGCCTCATACCCTAAGGGCACAGTTACAGAATAGCGAACTTATATACATTTTATAGCAATGTTAAAAATCAATTAGTAGCCTATGACTATGCTCCTTCTGCCTGTCATCTAGCCTGCAAAATTTTTAAAATTAAAAATCAGCTGTCTGCATCCAGCTGTTTCTCCCTGATAGTGCATTGGGTCAACTTTACTGTGTGAGTTGCAAGGCTTGTGTTTTTCTTTACTTTGAAAAATGTATATTGTTTTCAACTTGCTTCAAGTACTTCATGTTTGGGACACACTGGCCCAGTCAAGAACACATTTAACTCACGCTCTGCTCAATCCTCCTCTCCTCCTTTCTAGGAATCTCCTTAGAACTAGCTTGCTTCACAGCATATGACTTCATTCATGCAACCAATCAAGTAGTAACCTGCCATCAACCTTGTATTTCTTGCTTACAAACTGTATTTAAACAGCTGTAAGCTGACATACGGCTGGTGATTTGGCACTGATTCCCACCAGCCAACTAGTATAATAAAAGTTGTCTTCTAACTCCTCAGTGCAAAGAATCTTCCATTTGATGTTTGATGTTGGTTTTTCTGCAACACTATCTCACAAACCTGTGGATAATAGTAAAGAGCATACCTAAAACATGAGGAAACATGCCCGTGAAACAGTCATTTCTCCAGTGTTAGCTGGCATAAGTATCCTTTCCTAATGAAAATTCCTCCTTTTTGCTCTTAAGAGGTGATTTCTTCATTCATTCATCTCTAGGTCAACATTCATACCTAGATCAGAGGGTCTCTGACCCTCACGGGCAGGACCTCTCAGGGCCTTCACCCCTTGAATCTCCCTGTTTGTGGAGTCCTTCTGAGGATGAGGTTTGCTGTCAACTCCTTAAGGTGAGTCAGACACTTGGCTGTCTATCTCTTCTGTTTTCTCTCAAGCTTGGTTCATGACACTTGCAGTGTTCTACCAGTGTAGAAGCTGGAGATAGGACGCCAAAGAGTTTCTAGGCCTGGGAGGGAACAGGAATGAGTCTTGGAAGGAAGATATTTATCTACGTCTAGGTCTCCAAGAGGAGCTTGCCGATGCCAGGGAGAACCAAAGGGAAGTACAAGTCAATGGGAAAGAACCTAGCTGAGTGGATTGAAAGTGGTTCAAAAGAAAGAAATTGTAATCTCAGGCAAAAGGGTCATTGCAAGTTTGAGACTAGCCAAGTTTGGCTACAAAGTGAGCCAGCCTAAACTGCATTGCAAGACCTTGTCTCAAAAAAAGAAAAAGAAAAACCAGAGAGAAAGAAAGAAAGAAAGAAAGAAAGAAAGTTATAGATGACTAACAGCTGGGCTGGGTCTTCTTTACAGATAGGAATATCCTCACTAACAAAACCACAGTTTTCACCTAAAGACAGTAGACCCAGCTGTCTCTTGTTGACAACTTTCCATTTCTCAGCTACTGAGGTGAGCTGGACCCATGTCCACCTGCTCCCTCTCACAGCCCCTGGGATTCCTAACACCCAGAAGTCATGCACTGTGCTCCTTTACCATCAGTCAGGGCCAAGCCCATTTGCCTAGAAAATCCTTCCTTTCAATCAGAATGTTCTGATTGGGAGAATGCACTTCACCTCCAGCCTCTATAGTGAGCGTGATAATGGCTCCCACATCATAGTCCTGTGGATGATAGTTAGTGGAGGAGAGATGCCTGGGTGGTTATCTCTCCAGTGTTACCTGCCATAAATACACTTTCCTAACGACAATTCATCATTTTTGCTACTAGGAATTTTTGTTGCCACCACCACTGATCAAATCCACGTCTAGGATCAGAAGACCTCTGACCTGCTGAGCAGGTCACCTGGCAGCGGCCTTCATCCCTGGAATTCTTTTGGGTGTACAGTTTTGTCACCAGCTCCTTCAGGTGAAGCACTTGGCTTAGCACCCTGTTTTCTCACAGCCTAGTCTGTGAAATCTGCAGTGTTCTGAGCGTGTAATCTTAGACACAGGATGATAAGGGGTTTGTGTTCCAGAGATGGGACAAGAATGAGCACCGGGAGGAAGACATTCATGTAACACCAGGTCTCACACAGGAGGTTGCCCAAGCCAGTGGAACCAAGCGGATGCATCTGGTGTGGGTTGCCAGGCAGAAGATCAGAATGTGGGGGAAACCGAATCCGCCTTTATGGAGTTTTGGAGGAAAAGCAAGCCCAGACCAGAGTAGGCAGCTACAAATGGCAGATTGGCAGATAATTTTATTGGGCTTTGGTTGTTGGGACATCTCTAGATGTTTGTATTTGGGCCTGGATGGTTTAGAGGAGGAGAAATACGAGGGAAATATCTAGTTAAATAAGTGGCTGAGGACACATCTTGGATTGTTGGTTTTTAAAGGAAATTCATGTGTTTGGAGTGAACATTTATTTGCTGTACAGAAAAATCAGTTACACACAGGAGAGGGAATTTATTCTAGACCAATGTACTGCCTAAGATGTCTTAAAAACATAAAATTCAGAAAACAAAGCACCACTGACCCTTCCAGGCCTGCAGATACCTTACTTTGATTCCTTCCTGACCTTCACATGGACTCATCCTTGTGGTCCTGTGTCTAGATTCCCTTTTCCCTGGAGATGCCCATCACTGGGTTAGAACCCACCCTACAAACTTTAACTTGGTTATGTCTGTGGTGACCCTATGTCTGAAGGAGGTTGCATTCTTTGATGTGACCCTGAGTGTTAGAATACAGTTCTCTCTTCCGTTACACAGTTCCAGATCATAATGCATCCTCTCTTCCTGTTCCTCTCTTTTGGCCTCCCTTCTCTGAACCTATGATCAAAATTATTTTCATTTTTTATTTATAATTAGACACTGGTAATATGTAGATATTTATTTATTTTCAGTACTGGGGAACCAAGTGTCTTTTTTTTAACTTTTATTTTAAAGAGATTAAGAACAAAAGAGGACAGAGCAAAACAGATCAGAACAGAACAATGTAAGCAACTCAGCACTTCACAACAAGACAACTGGATATTAGCAGTAGCTACCATAATGTCTCTTTCTTTGAAATAGTTGAGCATACCTTCACATACAATAGTATCAAACATAACAAAATAGTATAAAACAATTCAAGAGAATGAAAGTATTACAAGGGCATTCAGAACCAAATAACAGAAAATGAACAATGGCTACTATATTATCTCATTTTCTATAAAAATTTGTTTATACTATCACACATATTAAACTCCAGTACAAGGGAGAACATAATGGATAGATAGCAGCAGCTATGGAGGCTCTCTGAGATACCCGCTTAAAATCCAGAAATGGTGCGGTACAAGGAGTCCTAAGCAAGGGGAGATACACCCTGCCGACCCAGGAATGAACTAAGCTAAGAGAAACCAACTGGAAATCCAATCCTGGTGCTATAACAGGAACAGATAAAATCTCAGCGCCGGAAGCTAGAACCCACGCCATTGGAAGCCATGATTTGAATTTCCTGCTGCCGCTGCTGCATCCAAATCTGCTGGGCAGGGAGAGAGAGATGCGTGAAAGTTCTGAGAGTGGGAATCTGTGAACGGAGTTGAGAGCAGGATTAGCAGGGAGCCCTACATCGACTTGCGGTGAGTGAACGGAATGGGGACCCTTTCATAGAGTAGGAGGCTCCAGCAAAGGACATACTGGGACCAAGCAGACTTGCCAGAACAGGATGCTGCAGTGACATAAGCCACATATTCACCTCTCCAGTGGGATTGGTGGGGAGTTCCTGGCCTGCTTGCCGCCACTGACTAAGACCCAGTAGGCTAGCCCAAACCAGGTCCCAGTGCCTGGAGGTGCACCCTAGCGGTGAAGCTTTCAGTAGCTTGACCTGGAGGAGTGGGCCCAGCAGAGGCTGCCCAGGTCTGTGTCTCCCTAGTACACTGCAGTGGGTGGGAACACCTAGCTGGCTCAATTCAAACAAACTGTAACTGACAAAGAGAAAAAAATTGGGCCTCCTACATTCACTTGTATGGAAGGAACAAAAAGTATGGGAAGAGGAAGCAACAAGAAAGGGTCCTCAGTCCCCAATCCTGAGAACACTGATCCAGGAAAGGGAAACGCAAAGGAAGACAGAAAACATGCAATATCAGACGTGGCACCACTAGACATAAAGCAGTATCTCCAGAGCCTCACAGACGAGTTTAAAAATGAAGCATTTAATGAAATAAAGCAAGATATAAGTAGAACAGTTACAGAAATGCTAAGCACCACCCAAGAAAAAACAGATGGTGGAATGGAAGAACAGAAAAAAAAGGGGAGAATTGCTTGATGGAGAAAATAAAGAAAACATAGAATACATGAAGCAGGTTCAAAGAGATTACCATGAAACTAAAAACTCTATTGAAAGCTGGCATAACAACCTGAAAGAAACTAAGGATAGATTATCTGAACTGGAGGACGGATTTGTAATGTGGAAGCATGAAATGAAAAACTTCTTAAAAATAACAAGAAAACAAACAGCAATAATACAAAGGCTGGAAGATGATAAGAGAATCTATAACTTAAGAATTAAGAACATAAAAGAAGAAGTAGGGACACAAACAAATGGACTACAAAAGCTATTCACAGAAATAATCCAAGAGAATATCCCTAATTTAGCAAAAGGTAAAGATACTCAGATGTATGAGGCATACAGGACCCCAGCCACCTACAGCCCAAACAGAGCTACACTCAGGTATATAATAATCAAAATTTGAGAAATCCAATATAAAAACAGAATACTAAAAGCCATCAGAGACAAGAAACAGATCACTTACAAGGGAACACCCATCAGAATTACAGCAGATTTCTCAGCACAAACCATCAAATCACGAAGAGCATGGGGGGAAATAATTCAAGCTTTGAAAGATAATAACCTCCAGCCAAGATTGATATATCCTGCACAACTGTCCCTAGAAAGTGATGGAAAAACAAGATGCTTCCAGCATAAAGAGGAACTAGGAGAATTTGCAACCACCAATTCAACTCTACAGAGAATACTGCAGGATATTCTGAAAAAGAAAAATACAAAGAATCCAGAAATAGTGGCAGAGAGGCCACAATGAATGGAGCAGAAAACAAAATGAAGAAGACAAACTGACAACTAATGACAGAAAAAGAGCTCAACAGAAATGAGGCAGAGAAGGTTGGATGGTATGAACAGCTATTTTGGAGAAAACAAGACATCATAATAGCTAGTGCTTTGAATTCCCATCAAGCTTTTGTTCTTCTGTCTCCATCAGTCTTAATAGGTTGTATTTTATTGGATTTTATTATATGTGATAATATAAGGAAAAAATTTATCGACAAAAAGATTATACAGAAACCATTGTTTATTTTCTGATAGTTGGTTCTAAATACCCTGTAATAATGTCATTCTCTTGAATGGTTTTACATTGTCTTGGTATGTTTGATGCTACAGTATACGAAATTATACTCAAAGATTTCAAGGAAAGAACCACTAAGGTAACTACTTTTATGTCAGGTAACTACTTTTTGCTTAAATGGTTATGCTTTGACCTGCGTTGTTTTGTTGTTATGCCCTCTTTTATCTCAATCTCCTTTTTTTATTATTTACTTTTTTATCTTTTTAATTAAGGGAAAAATAAAAAATAGCAGGATACATTATAGTAACCCATTTTGTTTTCCTATTAACTTGATTTGAAACCCTGTATTGCCCTCACCATCTTGTTTTGACTGATTTTCCCCTATTCTGCTTTGCTTGATAGTACCAAGTTCAAAAGTATAGGCAAAACTGTGAAGACAATAAGAATCATTATGATGCCCATTCCAGCTGACTATTAACTTCTTTTAAAGTCCTGTAATGTCTCTAATGTTTTGGTTTTATTCTTTACTGTTTGCTCAATTTTATTATAACTGACAATATAGGCAATTCTTTTTAAGATAGCAAGAGGCAGTATGTAACCATTGTTGATCACCTAGTATTTTGTTTTTACATTATCTATTATGCCCATCCTTTTGATTTGACTGACTCTGTTCTGTTTTGTCACATTTGATTTTACTCTCTTCAAAAAAGTAATAAGAACTGTGGGAGTAATTAAACCCAAAATGTGTATTTGTCACTGTACAAAAGAAAAAAGAAGAAAGTGCTCTAAAAATATAACTGCATATATATTTAAGTGTATAAAATAGATAACCATATTACTGAGTTTTGTTGGATCATTGAACAAAACTGTTTCCAGAGTCATGTTTGAAAGTCCACTTATATGCAGC
This sequence comes from Cavia porcellus, assembly GCF_034190915.1. Lineage (NCBI taxonomy): Eukaryota > Metazoa > Chordata > Mammalia > Rodentia > Caviidae > Cavia > Cavia porcellus. The sequence continues at coordinate 36,085,112 of NW_026947506.1, read as the reverse complement.
TGTGGCTTGGGTGCTCCAGCCACTCCAGCAGAATTGCCCAGGGTCTCCTGAGATCCGCGCCATGTTGGAACTTGGGGTGCTATGAAACCAAGCAACCAGCTCGCCTCCTTGATAAGCAGCTATGGCTTGGGCAAGCCGTGGCCACCCCAAGGAGAGAACCACCCAGTGTCTGCCAAGAGCAGTGCCATGTTGGAAGTTAGGGTACTGGGAAGCAAAGTAACCTGCTTGCCTCCCTGTTAAGCAGCCATGAGCCTACTGTGCACAGACTGAGACTCAAACAACCGCTCCCCACATTAGCAAATGGGAGCCAGAGGTCTGGGCATCTCTTGAGATGTTGACCACATGCAATATAGCAAATAGGGGGGAGTTCCTTCTACCATCTCTTTGAAGGCAAATATTATCTCTGTTTTACTTCATTCTGATTACTTGTATTACTCTATTCAATATTCTGTTTTGATAAGTTCTATAATATTCTGTATTTTGTTTGATTTTGCTATACCTGATTGAAAGAACAATTATTGTGAAGATAACGAGATATACTATGATACCCATTACTGTTATCCCAGTAACCTGCTGTGACATTCTGTACCAGTGTCACTGCACTGTCTCAGTTGGTTTTGTTCTGTCTTATTCTGTTGTATGTTATTACTTTCAAAATAAAAATTTTTTTAAAAATCCAGGGAGGCTGAGGTGTTAAGATCAAAACCTTGAGCACACCCTGGGCAGCTTAGTAACTTAGCAAAATGCTGCCTTCAAAAAGGAAAAAACATATATATATATATATATATATATATATATATATATATTTGATAAAAGTATCATAAATATGTATATAATTATATATATATGTATATATATATATGTATATATATGGCTAGAGATGTATCTCAGTGCAAAGACACTGGGTTCTTCTGCATGTCGAAAGAAATCTCCAGCATAGTGAAAAGAAAACACACAAACTGGGAAAAAATCTTAGTGAACCATCCCTCAGACAAAGGACTTCTGTCTAGAACATATAAAGAATGAAAAAAAATCAGACCCCTGAAATTCAAAGACCCAATCCAAAAATGGGAACCTGAGATGAATACACAGTTCTCAGGTGAAGAAATACAAATGGCAAATAAATACATGACAAAAATGTTCATCACCATTAGTCATTAGAGAAATGCAAATTAAAATAACACTGAGATTCCATCTCACTCCAAAAAGAATGGCAAAGATAAAGAAAATTACCAACAACAAATGCTTGAGAGGCCACGGGGAAAAAGAAACTCTCCTGCACTGTTGGTGGGAGTGTAGACTGGTGCAACCACTGTGGAAGTCACTCTGGAGATTCCTCAAAAAGTTGGGATTGGAAGTGTCATTTGACCCAGGTATTCCTGTTCTAGGCATATTCCCAGAAGAACTGAAAACATCATAGCACAGTGATATGTGTGCACCCATGTTTATAGCAGCACAATTTGTAATAGCCAGATCTTGGAAATAACAGAAGTGTCCATCAACTGAGGAATAGATAAAAAAAGTTGTGGTACTTTAATACAATGAAGTACTACTCACCTGTAAATAATGATCACATTGAGATATTTATAAATAAATGAATGCAACTTGAGACCATACTCATAAGCAAAATAAATCAAACTCGCGTATATAAATACCATATATTCTCCCTAGTGTAAGGAACGGTAAGAGTACATAAAAGTTTATGGTAATCATGATTCCCCATTACATTGCTTTGAAGCTTTATAATGTTTCCATTCATTAGTTGCAATGGTTTTATTCTGTTTTGTTTGATTTTATTATGTATGATGGTATGAACAGCTATTTTGAAGAAAATAAGACATCATGGCAGCCATTGCTAATTTAATATCATCTTGCTTTGAAGTCCTGCCATGCTTTTGTTCTTCTATTTCCATTGGTTCTCTCATGTTATATTGTATTGGAGTTTATTTATTTATTTATTTTTATTTAAGGAGAAAAAGAAAAAAACAGAAAAAGGGTACAAGTTACATAGAATTTCAGAAAACATAAACAGTAGGAAATCATTAGTTAATAGATTACATATTGTTATCTTAGAAATAGCTGTTCAAGTTACAAAATTAAAGCATATAAAGTGGACTTTCAAACATGACACTGGAAACAGTTTTGTTCAATGATCCAACAAAACTCAGTAATATGGTTATTACTGAGAAGGTTGGATGGTATGAATAGCTATTTTGGAGAAAACAAGACATCATAATAGCTAGTGCTTTGAATTCCCATCAAGCTTTTGTTCTTCTGTCTCCATCAGTCTTAACAGGTTGTATTTTATTGGATTTTATTATATGTGATAATATAATCAAAAACTTTTATCAACAAAAAGATTATACAGAAACCATTGTTTATTTTCTGATAGTTGGTTCTAAACCCTGTAATACTGTCATTCTCTTGAATGGTTTTACATTGTCTTGATATGTTTGGTGCTACAGTATACGAAATTATACTCAAAGATTTCAAGGAAAGAACCATTAAGGTAACTACTTTTATGTCAGGTAACTACTTTTTGCTTAAATGGTTATGCTTTGACCTGCGTTGTTTTGTTGTTATGCCCTCTTTTATCTCAATCTCCTTTTTTTATTATTTACTTTTTTATCTTTTTAATTAAGGGAAAAATAAAAAAATAGCAGGATACATTATAGTAACCCATTTTGTTTTCCTGTTAACTTGATTTGAAACCCTGTATTGCTCTCACCATCTTGCTTTGACTGATTTTCCCCTATTCTGCTTTGCTTGATAGTACCAAGTTCGAAAGTATAGGCAAAACTGTGAAGACAATAAGAATCATTATGATGCCCATTCCAGCTGACTATTAACTTCTTTTAAAGTCCTGTAATGTCTCTAATGTTTTGGTTTTATTCTTTACTGTTTGCTCAATTTTATTATAACTGACGATATAGACAATTCTTTTTAAGATAGCAAGAGGCAGTATGGTAACCATTGTTGATCACCTAGTATTTTGTTTTTATATTATCTATTATGCCCATCCTTTTGATTTGACTGACTCTGTTCTGTTTTGTAACATTTGATTTTACTCTGTTCAAAAAAGTAATAAGAACTGTGGGAGTAATTAAACCCAAAATGTGTATTTGTCACTGTACAAAAGAAAGAAGAAGAAAGTGCTCCACTCCCCAGCCTCATCCTGTGGTCACGGTAAAGTGTCTCCCAGGCCTTGTCATGGAATATAGTCAGCGGATAGCACTCATTTTAGCACATCCTCTTCCCTGAACCCATCGCTGCCTTCTGCCACTATCTAACAACAAAGTCATGGTTTCTCAGCTTCATAGAACAGGTATGCCACGCGCTACAGTGCATCAGAACCAGGCCCCCTGACAAAAGTGTTATATCTATAATATGGGACAATGCTCCTATTTTGACCAACTGTCTCTTATCCACTCCCATCCCTGCCTCAGGCTTCTAGCCTTCCAAGGCTAATCTGCAGTTCTTGCTGGTATATATGAGCTTGATTCTATAGCTTTTTCAATTTATTGTTTCATTTCTCCCCTAGCAGGCCTGATACTTCCTGTTGAGTCATACTGGGACCTGATCTTAATGAATGATCTGGTAGCCAGGCACCATGTGGAGGCAGAGAGAATACACTGTCTTGTAGAGTATCTGCCTCATCTGAGGTGTGTGCATACACTTTGGGGTGGTGGCTCTATTCTTTAAGAAATAGATGTGGGGGAAGTCTCACTGATTTTAACTTCTCATTGTTGGCTTTCAGTCTCTTCTTCCTTATCAGAGCCTGGATTCTGATGTTGGAGGCTGTTGGTAGCTGAGAATTCAATCTTCCCTAAAGTTCTTCTCCTGTTAAACTAAGTCCTGAGCCTGGCCTTCAGATCTTCAGGGGCTGCCCATCTTCTGACTACAGAAGACAATGGAATGGGGAGCATAGAAGGTCTCTGGTTTTCACACTTTGCCTTGTACTAATGGCCAATTGCTTGAAGCCTGTGACTTTTCCCTTTCTAAAACATGGCCTATGGCCTGGGGATATAGCTCAGTGGCACAATGCCTGCCTGGCAAGCACGAGGTCATGAGTTAGATCCTCAGTACCCCCCAAATCCCATGAATACCCAATTTCACAGTTCTAATTATTAGTTTCTTCCATATCTTCAAACACAAGAGAGACTGAATAGGCCCCCTCACCCCTTTTTACCTACATCTGGTCATAGTTCCCCTCCAGTAGGAGCACTGAATACAGAACTATTAGTAAACTGCATGTTACATGGAATCTTATGTTTATATTTTCCTGAGGACCACTCCTGGTGCCCACTGTATTAAGCCCACTGTATTAATTTGAAAGATCACAAACTTCAGGTGAAAGCCAGGCTTTCTAGAAGTATTAGTTGTTCGTGATATTGTGGGAGGGCTCTGGGGAGAAAGTAATGAGAGGTGAGGGCAGAGAAGAGTTTAGCAAGAGTATCATCTCAGTGGGAAGTTAGGCTCCCTTTAGCTAAGTACAGTCCTCAAGAGAAAGGGTCTGCTGTGACCTTTAGCAGCCACAACTCCCAGCAGGTGGGAGAGGACGGAGCCGTCGTCGGCCAGCAGAAAAGACCTAGATCTGGAGTTACCAGCACCCAGTGCAGGCTCCCTGGTTTGTGATGGTCCTTAGAAAAATGAATTCATCCATCTGTTCCTCTTTGCTGACCTGGAAGGAGGACGGTTGAGGGAGCTCTTGGCACATGACAGTCTGTAAGTGATTTCTATAGGACACACAGCTTGTCTGACAGCAAAGTAAAATTTTCTTAAAATAAAATTTACTTTGGATTAGGCTCTGGTCTGGAGGACAACAGGTTTCTGGCACAAGTTTGCTACTATCTCAACCAAAGGTGCAGCTGTTTGAAGGCAGAGATTGCATATCTTTGTAACTTCTCCATTCTTGTCAGCTTGCCAGTAAGTGGCACTAAGAAAAGGATCTCTCCCCTTTGCTTTGGGGTTATGCAGAAGGTAGAGTAGGGAGCCGAGACTTCCCCTCCAGGAGCCTGGGTGGAAATTTTAAGAGATGATGATTCCAAAATTCTTTTTCCTACCCAAGCTTCTCAGGCATCCTGATAAGGTTACTAAGGGAATACAGAAGGAGAAGTTTGTCAATAGACTTATAAAATGTAAAATGAATCAAACATCAAACATCTAACGTGAGTTCCAAGGGAAGCATTTTGAAAGATCACAAAGTCCAGGTGAATAGCAAGCATTTGGCTCCAGTTCTTTTTTTTTTTTCAATTTAAAAATTTTATTTTAGAAAATAAAACAGAATAAAGTGAATCAAAACATGACAATTTATGTGACACAGAATTTCAGAACAAGATAATAGGAAATCAACAATGGTCACCACAATGCCTCTTGTTGCCTTCAAAATAGCTGCCCGTACCTTTACACATAGAAAAATCAAACAACACAGAAACATAATAGGACCAATAAAAACAAAACAATCAATCAATATAGGAATTCAAAACAAGATAATAGTAAATCCAAAATGGTTACTATATCTTATCTTCAAAATAGCTGCACATGCCATCGGATTTGACAAAATCAACAAGACAAAACAGAATAAACCCAACAAAACAAAACAACAAGAATGATACAGGATTTTGAAATAAAATATGGCGAATTAACAATGGCCACCACCTTCAGAAGGAGATCCCTGTGGATGCTACATTGCATATTGTTATCCTCTGAATAGATGATCAGACTACAGGCTTTAGGCCTGCAAACTCAGTGAAGCACCAAATACTACAAGCCGTAAGTTATACTTTACCTCATTTGTCATCATCACAGCCTGTGCTTCTCCAAGACCAGCTGGTTGTTTATGAGAGGTAAGGGGAGGAATGTCGACTCTCTTTTTTTTTTATTTAAAGAAAAAAAAAAACAGAAAAAGAGTAGAAATAATACATAATTTCAAAAAAATAAACAGTAAGAAATAACTAGTTGATAATGACATATTGTCCTCTTACAAATAGTTGTTCAAGTTACAAAAGTGAAGCATACAAAGTGGACATTCAAACAATGAGACCGCAAACAGTTCTGATCAACTATCCAACAAAAACTTAGTAACATGGTTGTCTTGGTTACTTTTTACTCATCACTGAGACAAAATACCTGATGCCCAAAATTGGGAAAGGAAAGGTTTATTTCTTACAGTTTTTGGAGATTTCAGTCCACACTCAGTTGGCTCCAAAGCAGGGCGGCATGGTGGGGCCACAGCGCATGGCAGCTGCAAACAGCAAGGCGGAAACCACAAGAGAACAAAATACACCTTCTTCCTGCCATTACCTCGTATGCTGGCTCCACCCCTGTGTGGGTGTAGCACTGACACCATCAATCCAAGCACTAGACAATGAACCAATCACAAATGCATAATGCAAATGCATGAGGCCTGGGGGCCACCAACATAAACCATGACAATGGTCATCTATCGTACACACTTAAACATACATACAGTTATATCCTTTAGAGCACTCTCTTTTCCTCTCTTTTTTACAATAGCAATTACACATTTTGGGTTTTATTACTCCTATATTTCTTATTACTTTTATACTAGAGACACAAGGTGATATTTATAAATATTATTATTCATTTCCCTAATGAGGATAGTCTCAAGTTGCCTCCATTTACCTATGAAGGCCTTGAGATCATCTGTTCTTATAACTGAGTAATATTTCATCGTGTAAAAATATCACATCTTTTTCATCCACTATGCAGTTGATGGGCATCTTGATTGTTTCCAAGATTTCTCTATTTCAAATTGTGCTGCTATGAACATGGGTGCACATATATCATTGTGACATGACCTTTTCAGTTTTTCTGGGAAAATACCCAGGAGGGGAATAGCTGGATTGAATGGAACTTCCAAGCCTAGTCTTCTGAGAATTCTCCATACTGATTTCCATAGTGGTGGCACCAGTCTACACTTGCACCAACAGTGAAGTAGTGTCCTACCCCGCCACGCAGCCTCACCAACATTTGTTATCAGTTGATTTCTTGATGGCAGCCATTCTTTCCGGAGTGAGATGAAATCTCAATGCTGTTTTAATTTGCATTTCTCTAATGACCAGTGATGGTGAACATTTCTTCATGTATTTCTTTGTATATCTTCATATGAGAACTCTGTGTTCATCTCAGATGCCCATTTTCGGAGAGGGTCTTTGAATTTGGGAGGCTTGATGTTTTTCAGTTCTTTATATGTTCTGGATATAAGTCCTTTGTCTGAGGGGTTGCTGGCTATAATTCTTTCCCATCCTGTGGGTTTTCTTTTTACTCTGTTGGTGATTTCTTTTAAAGTGCAGAAACTTTTCAATAATATGAGATCTCAATTGTTGATTCTTTGAAGTGTTTCCCATACAGTTTGTGTAGGCATGAATTCTCTGCCTATCCCTATGTGTTTCCATTTTAATATTTATGTCTTTGATCCATTTAGGCTTTGGTTTTGTGCATGGTGATGGGCATGGATCTAGTTTCAGTCTTCAGCATGTGGAGAGCCAATTTTTCCAACACCATTTATTAAAGAGGCTATCCTTCTTCCAATGAACGTGTTTATTGGCTCCAGTTCTTTAGCATTTGGATTTAATCATCTGAGAGTTGTTTGAACAGGGAAGGAGGTTTGCTGAGTCCATTGCTATGATTGTTCTCTTCTCAAAAATTTCTTAATGTTGAAAGGGCTGTGAAGCTGAAGTTCCATAACCATTCTTTATTACTTATTTTTGGCTTTCTTTTCCTCCTCCTCTGCCTTCTTCTCTTTTGTTTTCTGACTCCTGTCCCCATTGTTTCCACAATATCTCCTGACAGTTGGGTGAGGAGAGTGTGAACTTCAGTAGAATGATAGACTCAAGCTTTATTCCTGAATGACAGTCATATATTTTCAGCTAAAACTTTAAATATGTTTTATAGTTTATGGACATGGACTAAAATTTTTTTCTATTTTATTTATTTTATTTCTATTTTCTATTGGAACATTAGTGTCCCAGACTTTAAGGTTATACTTTTTGGGTGATAATCTCACTTTAACTAAAAGTTATAAAAACTAAAATTAATGCTCACAATCTTATTAATGCTCACAAACTAAGCTAAATAAACCTTCCTTTGCTTCATTTTGGGTGTTGAGTATTTTTGTCCCAGCAACAAGAGAAAAGTAAAAGACAGAATTGGGAGGAGCTCGGGTCTTTGCCTTCAGCTTGGACATCATCTCCTGGCTGCTGGCACAGACCATGTGACTTCTGCCTGGGACTTCGTCATAGACCCATCAGCCTTCATCATAGACTCTTCAGCCTTCCATCGTAGATTCTTCAGTGTTCCATTGCAGACCCATCGGCCTCCTGATACGGACTTGCACAGGACATTGCCATAAGCTCCAGCCCTTGGGCTGGACCCTTCAACCTTTAGCATGTAGACACCCTCTGCATACTCCCTTATTCAACTTTGTGGCTGACCATTGCAAGCCAGTCTTGCAATTTCTTATACAGCTGTCTATCTTGTGTTATGTTTCTCTAGTAAACCCTGACTGATACATTTGTTGAGGTGGAAAATACTTACATGAATATTTTAAAAATAGCTCAAACTTCAGCATATGTGGAGTGCAGGTTTTTAAAGGATTAAATGAGATGCTGTATGTAAATTACTCAGCATAAGCTGGTGCTAAAAGCAAATGCTGGTTACTTCTTTCCAGAATATCTGTTCATTCATTTGTTGAATACGTGTGAGAAGCTTTCTCTACACCAGGTCAGGAGATATAAAAGCATAATAGAGATCACCAAGGAAAAGAGCTATAAATGCTGAAGGGCTGCCATAGAAATCAGCAGAGGGTGCCGGAGAAGCTTTTAGGAGGGTTTCCAACTCAATCTTAGGGACAGGATTTATTGGGAAAGGGTCCTAGAGGAAATGAATTTTAAACTGAGTGGGAAAGTTAACTGGTCAGAAGGGGAAAGATAGGGAGGAGAGTAGATAAAAAAGAATAGCATGTGCACAGTCCAGAGAGAGCAGGGACTAAACATGAACTCTGTATGGAGGGAACATGACACGTGAAACGTTGGAGGTCACTAGGTCAGAGTGCCAAGTGTAGGTGTTGGGAGAAAGCACTGTGCTTGGGCGGCCGGGGCACTCCCAAAGGGTTTTCTGCAGGTAGTGGCACACCTGGATTTGGCCACCTAGGCAGTTTTGGAAGCATCACTAAAAGTACCCTGTTGGATAGGTGGTCTAGCTAGGAGGTTTCTCCTGGTCTTAGTCGCTGACTAGTTTGAACTATAATTGCTTCATTTTATAGACCCTGTGGATTATTGTCTGATTTCATAGTCTCGTTATGAAAATTAAACAGGTTAACGTTTGTCTGTCAATTAATGCAATGCGCAGCACAGTGTTCACTCATGTTAAAGTAGTAGCTTTAAAATAGGATTTAGAGAGAAAATTGTAATTAAGTACTTTTATAACTTGTATTTGTGTTCAAGTTTGATGTCAAAGTCCTGCAAGTTTTATTTTAAAAGTTATAATTCCATATAAATGAACCTCTTCAGAAAAATGTTTGTTCCAAAGATGAGACATCCTATAATTATAACTTCTTTAGAGTGTAATTTTTTTTTACAATGTTGTTTTGTACTTTTTTTGGAGACAGAGTCTTACTGCACAGTCCAGGCTGGCCTTGAACTCCCCACGTAGCTCAGGCTGGCCTTAAACTTGAGATTTTCCTCAGTGCTATAGATGTGCGCTATCATGATCCCTTCTTGTTTTGGACTTTAGGCTCAAAATAAAAGCTATTTTTTTCTCTTCATATAGTCAAGAGTTTTCCCTGAGAAATTTTATGTGAACTGACAATTTAGTTATATTAGTAATAGTTGTCAGTGTTAAATACAGAGGTTTAAGTGGGTACTTAGTAAATATGAGTATATATAGAATTGGAAATTGAAGTAACAGATTTAAAGCTGAAATATACATTTAGGAGGCATGGAATACTTTATTGAAGATTCTGAAATAAAATTGTTGATATTTTTGGATTAGTATGATTCCAAATGTCCCAAGAAAATTATTAAAAAGTGGTAGAGGGCTGAGGATGTAGTTCAGTGACAGAGTGCTTGGCTGGCATGGGTGAGACCGTGGGTTTAATCCCTAGTATGGCCCAAAAAATGAAAAAAGGAAAGAAAGAAAGACAAAGAAAAGTGACTATAAACAACATTTATTGGTATACTTGGATGACTTGTTTGAAAATAATTTAAAAATGGCTAGAAAGCATTCCAAAGTCTTGTAGCAGGGTGAGTAGATTCCTTTGCTTTTTGACTTCTGAAGTGTTAAATAAGGACTGTAATGGACAGAGCTGACTCTTCAGACCCATCAGCCCGTCAGAATCAGCCCGGACGTTGAGGCAGTCTCCACTGGAGACGTGGACGCAGGCTCTGCCAGCAGGAGTGCTGTGTCTTCACTAAGTGATGTTTCCAGTCACACACATTCTTTAGGACCAGTGCCCGGTGCTGCTTATTCAAATTCAGCTCTGATAAGTCAGAGCCATCACCACCAAAGGATCAAGGTACTTTTTTTTTTTTTAAGTCACTGCTGGAAACTCCTGTGTAAATAGTTGCATCTTTGGCCGATGGGTTAGTAGTTTCAGAGATGGGTTTATTTTGTAAAAGATATTGTCATGTGCATGGCCAGCATTATATGATGAAAGTTATTTTCCTTTAATGAGTAAGCATTCATTATTAACATATGTATCATAACCGGGCATTATTTTTTTAGTTACTCAAATATGAATAGTTTCTTTTATTTCTAACTCTTTGAAAGATAACCTCTTGGACAGAATGGAGACAAGCAACTCTTACACTTCCAGCGAACCAGTAGTTATTATGTTGGCTAAGTAGATACCACATCTGTCTTTGGAAAAGAGCAGATAATGTAAACATAGTTACATTTGTTAAAATTTATCCAGTGAAGAAACATTGATACTTTCAACTGGTACTCATAAGGCTTGTATTTAAACCCTTGAAGATTTGAAGTGCAAAGAAAGGTAATACTAGAATTAGTTCCTAATGGGAATCTTGTCCAGCTTACAGTAGTTTGATCCTTGTATTGTTTTTGAGTCCTCTTAGTAACTTTGATATTGTGGTGCATGGTATAGTTCATTAAAGGGGTTTTGAGTGTGTATGAGGGACAGCTTATACCACAGAACATAAACAACTTAACTAATATTGTACATAGAGGCTTGAGGTCCTTTGGATTCACTGTCAGGACTTTCCTAGAGGCCTTCTTTCTGCAGGGCTCCAGCTTCTGTCCCATTGCTGAGGCTTCCCTTTTGCTTCTCATTCTGCCCTTGTCTTACTTTCTACAGACTCATCATTCTTTTCCTAATTTTGTTCTCTATTCTCTTTCCACCCAAAGCCTACTTAAATAATCATTAATAGCTCATCAAATAGAGAAGCATCTATAGGTCATCTTTGCTTTCCTAGCATCAAAAAACTAACCATCCTTTGAAAAATCAGTTTTGCTGCTGGTGACTTTGAACATTTCTTCACCAGTACCAACCATCAGGACTGAAACTGTAACATGTGGAAAGGCTCAGCCAACGCGATGGGAAGGATGGAGGTGGCCCTGAATACACTCATCAAAAGCAAAGATTCAAGGAAAATTATTTATCTTGTATGTTCTATTGATTGTGTTAAGTAGCTATAAAAAATAATTGTAGTGAAATTTCATGAAGTCATCAGCCAACTTGACATTCATTAACTTAAGGCCACTGACCTGGTCCCCGGTATTTTAAAGCAAGTCCAATATTTCATATTTTATTTTAAAATATTTTAGTGTGTAAATGCATAGAAATTTTTTTAAAGTTAAAAATTTCTACGTTGGGGATGGAGATTTAGCTCAGTGGCATAAGCACCTGCCTTGTAAGCACGCAGTCGTGAGTTTGATCCCTGGTACTGATAAAAAAAAAAATTCTATGTTAAAAATTTAGTAAATATTTAGGTATCTCTGGCTGTTGTATAATTTTTTTCAGTACTAGAATACCAAGGATTGAACCCAGGAAGTGCTAAACTATTTTTTTATGTTCAGACAGGATCTTGCTAAATTTTTTTGTTTTGTTTTTTGTACCAAGGATCAAACTCATGACCATGCGCTTGCAAGGCAGGTGCTTATGCCACTGAGCTAAATCCCTGGCCCAATCTTGCTAAATTGATAGAGAACTTCTCGTGTTCTAGATTCTATCTTTTTAAATGTCCCTACTACTCTGTATTTTTGGCAGTGACAGATTTAGAATGTTGATCAAGTATTGCTATTTATTTGGTTTTAGAAGCATGCCAAGTTTTGTTTTTAACTCTTTGTGGTTTATTTTTCTAGCCCTAGGTGATGGCATTGCTCCGCCACAGAAAATTCTTTTTCCCTCAGAGAAGATTTATCGTAAGTGACAGCAAACTCACATAGAGTTGGTGCTGGGCTTCAGAAATTGACCAACGCCTATTTTGCCAGTGCAGAGCTGCAGGGTCTCACATACACACCACCTCTCGCCAATTACATGTTATCAATGAACACTCCGAGACGTGGAAGCGTTGTGCTAACCTACTCATTTCTTTTTCCTCTGAAATAAAAAGAAATGAGTTATGTTAATAAGTTGGTTTATTCTTTTAGAATCCAGCTTGCGTAAGAAGCATATTGTATCTAATTTGACCTAGGGGTGAGTATTTGAAAGGAACCCTATTTTATCATCATTTAGTGCTTCTTCCCCCCCTTAGTTTTTTACACTTGTAAAAAATACTTTTGTTTTCATTTTTGTTGTGCTGGGGATTGAACCCAGGATCTTACACATGCCAGGCAAGTGCTCTACCACTGAGCTACACCTCAAGTTCTTAATGCTTTTAAAAATGTGACATGATGTGTGATGTTAACAGTTGAGACCAACAGGGTCAAGAAATCCTGCCCCTCTGGCATTCATTGGAAGACCTCATTCCTTGTCCAGCTTACGAGCCCAAGAGAAGAGCTCTCACTATTGCCCCCAACCTTGTGAACTTCATACATCAACATTTGAGAGCTCAATCTTTAACCTATAGGGCAGAAATTTAGTTAAAATGTATGAGGATGTCTTTAAATAGAAGCCAGCTCAGTGTTGACCAGTGAAGTTGACAATTTAGAATATCTTATTTCTGAGATGTTTGACCTTCTGCATATTCTGATTATCTGTCATCCTTTACAAATGCAATCTCCTTGCTATTTGCTCTGAATTAATGCTCAGGTTTGTATGTATGCTCTGGTGTGATTTGTCAATGATCTGGATAAAACATTCAAAAGACCTCTTTAGTTTCTTATTAAATAATTCTTTACTGAATGGAGAATTTGAACTGATCGTTTTACAACTGTGTTTCATCCAAAGAGCAAAGTAATACTTGTAAAGTATTTGGTAAGTACAAAAAAAACTTAAACCAAGGAAAATCACCTAGAATCTCATCACTCAGAGGTATTTGCTATGCCAGGGGATTTTAAATTATAGAATGAGCATTCTGTTTGCCATCAATCTCTAAGCCCATAATTCATTCCCCACAGGCAGCTTTTCTATCATTTTGTGCTTAATGGTTGAAAACCCAGTACTGGCACCTGGACGACAAGAGAAAGTGTGCATGTCTGAGATATACATATATATTGTTTTGTTTTGTTATATTTACAACTCTCCTTCTCCTTCGCCTTCTTCTTCTTCCTCTTCTTCTTCCTCCTCCACCTCTTCATCTTCCTAATTTGTTTCTAGTTTTATTTTATTTTATTTGTGATTTTGATATCTGTGCAGTCCTTGCTAGAATTTAGATATATTTGATTTCATTTGGAATTAGCAATATGTTGAACTTGTACACTGTGACCTCCCTGAAGTCATATTAGCTCCGGGCTTTTTTGTTTTGTTTTTGGACAGATTCCTTGTAATTTTATTTTACTGGTCTGCTGGTCTTACTTATTTCCTGGTTTTATTTTTTTGTATCACTGACCAAATCTTCTAGTACTTTGTTGAATAAAATAGTAAAAATAGGCATCCTTGCTTCTTTTCTGGTGTTAGGGGGAAAGCACTCTATTTGTTGTCCAAATTCTTATTTTTCTGATTCTTTTTTTAAAATCCTGAATGATATTGATTTTTGTCAAATGATTTCTGCATTAATTGAATGGTCTTGGGATATTTCTTCTTCAGCTTATTAATACAGTGAATTACAGTGGCTGATTTTTGTATTAGCTCTACTGGAATAAACTCTGATAATTGTGTGTAATTCTCCATATAGACTGCCCAATTTTATTTGCTAATAGATCAGTTAGCATTTCTCCATCTTTACTTGAGACATTTTTTATTTGTTTTTGCACTCTTTGTTTGACTTTGGTGTCAGAGGAAAATTAGCTACATAATTTTATAGTTAGTTGCTGTACATTAACTGCTTTTTTCATTCATTCTTTTTTAAAAGAGATTTTATTGAATTATTGTTAGTTCTTTTTAAAATGTTTCTAATTCCCCAGTGCGACTGTCTGGGCTTGGAGATTCCCTTTTTTGGGAGTTTTAAAGTCATAAGTTGAATTTCCTTCTAAGAACTACTGAAGATTTTTATTTTATTTTATTTTATTTATATTTTTGTATCAAGAATCAAACTCAGCACTTTGTGCTTACCAGGCCGACATTTATACCATTATGTACCTGGCCCCTGATATTTATTTATGAGCTGTGGTAGTTTGCTTTTTGAGAAATTGACCCATTCCTCCTAAATTTATGTGTATAAAATATTTATACTATCTATTATCCTTTCAGCATTTTCAGGGCCTGTATTAATAGTATCTGTTTCATTCTTGATATTGGTAATTGATAAAATTTCCCTTTCAGCACTGCTTTGCATCCACAAATTTTATTTTTATTCAGCTCAGTGTGTTTTTAAATTTCCTTTGATTCATTGATCCCTAAATACTATAGACATCTTCAGTTTCCAGTTATTTGGAGATTTTCTTATCTTTCTCTTATTAATATTTAGTTTTGATTCTAGTGTGATTAGAGAAGATTTAATTTTTATTTTAAAGAGGGTAAAACTAAACATAAAACAAAACAAAGCAGATCAGAAGAAACAATGTAAGTGACACAGATTTCAAAGCAAGACAACAGGAGATCTACAGTGGCTACCATTATGTTCTTGTTTTCTTCTAAATAGTTGTGTATATCTTCACACACAATGAATTCATATAAAACAAAATAGTATAAAACTTATCAGAACAGAGTAATGAAGGCATTACAGGTCTTCAAAACCAGACAATAGTAAAATCAAGAACGGCTGCCATAATGTCTCTTGTTCTCTTCAAAATAGCTGTCCACACCTTCATGTATGTTGAAATTCAAAAATGCAAAATAGACTAAAACCACTCTAAACAAAAAATAAAAGCATTACTGGATTTCACAGCATGATGATATGGAATCCGCAATGAATATCATAATGTCTCTTTTTCTTCAAAGTAGCTGTTTATTTCATCACCCATAATATAATTGACTCTCGTAAACTGTTTAGAAGTTCTAGGCATGTATAAGCCTCTAGTTGTATGCCTATCCTTTCTGTATTAGAGGGGAAAACAAAACAAAACCAAATAAAACAGATTACTAGAAAAACAAGAAACAAAAAAGACAAATAAATAACAATAGCAAAGAGCCCAAAACAATGATGTTATTGGCCTTCAAAACAAGGTGGTAGGAACATAACTAAGGTTGTTATTTTACATAACGATCTTCAGAATTCCTTAGATCATCAGACACAAACATGCAAAATTGTTCCAATCCTATGAATGTTAACTGTTTTGTTCCAAGAACTTATGGAATTTGTAGCACAATCATCTTAGCTATCCTGTGTGTTTATACAAATTTAGATATTTTTTTCTTTTCCCTTCTTTTTTCTTTTTCCTCCTTTTCCCTGAGATATTATTTTCCCCCTCTGAGCAGATTCTTATCCTTTCACTGTATTTATTGAGGATTTTGTATTTTATGTGCTCTTACAGTTTCTTACGCTAGGGAGACAATATGGTATTTACACATGTGAATTTGGTTTATCTCACTTATGAGTAAGGTCTCAAGTTGCATCCACTTACTTATAAATATATTAATGTGATCATTCTTCATAGATTGTAGTACTCTGTTGTACAAAAATACCACATTTTTTATCCATTCCTCAGTTGATGGGCATTTAGGTTGTTTCCAAGATCTGACAATTACAAATTGTGCTGCTATAAACATGGGTGCATATATATCACTTTGACATAATGTTTTCAATTCTTCTGGGAATATGCCAAGAAGTGGAATAGCTGGATCAAATAGGACTTCCAATCCCAGCTTTTTGAGGAATCTCCAGACTGAACTCCGCAGTGGCTGCACCTGTCTACACTCACACCAACAGTGCAGGAGAGGTCCTTTTTCCCCACAGCCTCTCCAGCATTGGTTGTTGGTAGTTTTCTTGATCCTGGCCATTCTTTCAGGAGTGAGATGGAATCTCAGTGTGGTTTTAATTTGCATTTCTCTAATGAGTAAGGATGCTGAACATTTTTTCATGTGTTTATTTGCCATTTGTATTTATCTGAGAACTGTGCAATCATTTAAGATGCTCATTTTTGGGACTTCCGGGAGAACATGGCGGACAGATAACAGCAACTACCGGAGGCTCTCTGAAAAACTAGGCTCAGAAGCCAGGTATGGTGCGGACTAAAGAGACATAAGCAGGTGGAGTTATGCTCTGCTGACTCAGGAACGAACTGGGCTGAGAGAAACCAACTTGGAATGCAGTCCTGGTGCTAAAACAGGAACAGAAAAGCCTCGCTGCTGAGGCTGGACCCCGCGCCATTGGAAGCCGCG
Organism: Cavia porcellus; assembly: GCF_034190915.1. Classification (NCBI taxonomy): domain Eukaryota; kingdom Metazoa; phylum Chordata; class Mammalia; order Rodentia; family Caviidae; genus Cavia; species Cavia porcellus. The sequence continues at coordinate 36,068,272 of NW_026947506.1, read as the reverse complement.
ATTTGGGTTTTCCGCCGCGGCTGCTGGCTGCCTCTACATCGGCTCCGCAAGGAGAGAGACGCGCAGAAGCTCTGAGAACGACAATCTGCGAACGGAGTCGAAAACAGGACGGGCAGGGAGGTGTGCACCGACTAGTGGTGAGGTGAGTGAGAGAAACTGACACTCCACCACAGTTTGACTCCAGCAGACTTTCTGGGCCTGAGCAGTCCTGCGGGAGCAGGGCGCAGCGGCGACTCCAGCCACACATCCCCCTCTCGGGCGGGATTGGTGAAAAGTGCCTGGCCTGTGTGATGATGCCGGCGGACCCAGTAGGCTAGCCCAACCCAGATCCCAGAGCCTGACGGAGGCCGGGAGGGGCGGGCCCCCGCGTAGGCTGCCTGGTGCGCAGTGGTGAGCGGGAACACCTAACTGGCGCAACAGGATCAGGCTGTGGCTGACAGGGAGAGAAGCTGGGCCTCTCATATAAGCTTGCATATATAAGGAACAGAGAATATGGGAAGAGGCAGCAACAAGGCTCCTCGGGCCCCAATACTGAGAAACAGGCAATAGCGGACACCACACCAATACACATAAAGCACCATATAGAGAGCCTCATAGACCAATTCAGGAATGAAGTTATCAATGACCTGAAGCTAGAAGTATGCAAAATAGTTAGAGAAATGCTAAGCCCCACCCAAGAAAAAACAGATGGTGGAATGGAAGAACAGAAAAAGAGGGGAGAATTGTTTGATGGAGAAAACAGGGAAAGCATAGTATACGTGAAGCAGGTTCAAAGGGACTACCAAGAAACTAAGAAGTCTATCGAAGACTGGCATAACAGCTTGAAAGAAACTAAGGACAGACTATCTGAACTGGAGGGCAGAATTGTAATATGGGAGAATGAAGTGAAAAACTTCTTAAAAATAACAAAGAAACAAACAGCAATAATACAAAGACAAGAAGATGATAAGAGGATCCATAACTTAAGGATTAAGAACATAAAAGAAGAAGTAGGGACACAAACAAATGAACTACAAAAGCTACTCACAGAAATAATCCAGGAAAATTTTCCTAATTTAGCAAAAGGTAAAGATACTCAGATGTATGAGGCATACAGGACCCCAGCTACCTACAACCCAAACAGAGCAACACCAAGGCATATAATAATAAAAATTCCAGAAATTCAATACAAGAACAGAATATTAAAAGCTGTCAGAGACAAGAAACAGACCACTTACAAGGGAGCACCCATCAGAATTACAGCAGATTTCTCAGCACAAACCATCAAATCACGAAGAGTGTGGGGGGAAATAATTCAAGCTTTGAAAGATAATAATCTCCAGCCAAGATTGAGATATCCTGCACAACTGTCCTTGGAAATTGATGGAAAAACAAGGTGCTTCCAGGATAAAGAGGAACTGGGGGAATTTGCAACCACCAATTCAACTCTACAGAGAGTATTGCAGGATATTCTAAAAAAAGAAAAATACAAACAATCCAGAAATAGTGGAGGCCACAACTAATGGAGCAGAGAACAAAGTGAAGAAGACAAACTGACAGCTACTGACAGAATAAGAGCTCAACAGAAATGAGGCAGAGAAGATTGGATGATAGTAACAGCTATTTTGGAGAAAATGACATCTTAATAGGTAATACTGATTTAGTATCATCTTGTTTTGAAGTCTCATCTAGCTTTTGTCCTTCTGTCTCCAATGGTCTAAATAGGTTGTATCTTACTGGATTTTATTATGTACGATAGTATAAGCAAAAACCTTTTAAAGACAAGGAGATTATACAGAAACCATTATTCATTTTCTGTTAGTCGATTCTAAATACTCTGTAATGCTGTCATTCTCTTAAATGGTTTTACATTGTTTTGATATACTTAATGCTACAGTATACGAAGTTGTACTCAAGGATTTCAAGGAAAGAGACAATATGGTAACTACTTTTAGGTCAGGATTATCTGGTGGTGAAACACTATTCTGCTTAAATGGTTAGGTTTTGATCTGTGCTGTTTCGTTGTTATGCCCTCTTTTATCTCAATCTCCACTCCATTATTTACTTTTTTAATACTTTTTTAAAATTTTTATCCTTTTAATTAAAGGGAAAAAATAGCAGGATATATTATAGTAGCCCACTTTGACTTTCCATTACCTCGATTTAAAGCCCTGTATTACTCTCACCATCTGGTTTTTAACTGATGTTCCCCTATTCTGTTTTGCTGGATAGTATCAGGTTCGAAAATTTAGGCATCAGCTGTGAAGATAATGAGATTCATTATAACGCCCATTCTCGTTGACTTTTATCTACTTTTGAAGACCTACAATGTCTCCAATGTTTTGGTTTTGTCGGTTTTGTTCTTTACTGTTTTGTTCAATTGTATTATAACTAATGGTATAGGCAATTCTATTAGAGATAGCGGGAGGCATTATGGTAACCATTGTTGATCACCTTGTATTATGTTTTCACATTATCTATTATGTCCACCCTTTTGACTTGACCGATTCTGTTCTGTTATGTCACATTTGGTTTTACTCTCTTCCAAAAAAGTAATAAGAACCGTGAGAGCAATGAAACCCAAAATGTGTAATAGTCATTGTACAAAAGAGAGGAAAAGAAAGTGCTCTAAACTATATAACTGCATGTATATTTAAATGTATAAGATAGAATATGATATCACAGAGTTTTATTGGATCATTGAACAGAACTGTTTGCAGTATCATTGATGGAATGTCCACTTTACAAGCTTTAATTTTGTGACTTGAACAATTATTTCTAAGATGACAATATGTAATCCATTAACTAGTGATTTCCTACTGTTCATTTTTTTTTCTGCAAATCTGTATAACTTATACCCTTTCTCTGCTTTTTTTTTTCTTTTCTCCTTAAATAAAATTAAATAAATAAATAAATAAGATGCTCATTTTTGGATTGGGTCTTTGAATTTCAGGGGTCTCGTTTTTTTTTAGTTCTTTATATGTTCTAGACAGAAGTCCTTTGTCTGAGGGAGAGTTGATAAAGATTTTTTTTTAAATTCATGGGTTTCCTTTTTAGTCTGTTGAAGATTTCTTTAGACATACAAAAACTTTTTAATAAGATATGATCCCAGTTATTGATTCTGGGAAGTACTTCCCATGCAGTTTGATTTTTGATCATGAATTCTCTACCTACCCCTATGTATTCAAGATTTCTACCTACTTTGTCTTCCTGAAGATTTAGTGTTTCTGTTTTTATATTTAGGTTTTTGATCCATTTTGACTTTAGTTTATTACATGGGGACAGGCATGGGTCTAGTTTTGGTTTTCAGTATATGGAGAGCCAGTTTTTCCAGCACCATTTATTAAAGAGACTGTCGTTCTTCCACTGAACATGTTTGGTCCCTTTATCAAAGATAAGGTGGCTGAGTGAGTTTGTAGTTATAGTTGTATCTTCTAATCTGTTCCATTGACCTTCAGGTCTTTTTTTATTCCAGTACCATGCAGATTTTATTACAGTAGCTTTGTACAAGTCAGGGATTGTGATGCCTCCTGCCTTGCCCTTGTTGCTTAGAATTGCCTTTGCTATTTTAGGTCCCTTCTGGTTCCAGATGAATTTTAGGAGTGATTTCTCTAGACCTGTGGGGTTTGCAAGTGGTATTTTGATTGGGATTGCATTAAATCTGTACAACAATTTTGGAGATTGGCCATTTTCACAATATTTGTTCTTCCTACCCATGAACAAAGAATGTCTTTCCATTTTCTGAGATTCTCTATTTCTTTTTTCAGAGTATTATAATTTTCCCTGAATAGATCTTTTACTTCTTTTGTTAGATTGATTCCTAAATATTTCATTTTTTGGATGCTATTGTGAAGGATGTGGCTTTTCTTATTTCTCTCTCAGTGAGTTTGTTGTTTGTGTATAGGAATGCTATTGATTTTTGAGGGTTGACTTTGTATCCAGTTACATTACTGAATTTAGTTATTACACCTAGGAGTCTTTCAATCAAGTTTTGGGGGTCTTCTATGTAGAGTATCATGTGATCTGCAAATAATGATAACTCAACTACTTCTTCTATCCTTATTCCTTTTATTTATCCCTCTTGTCTAATTGCTATGGCTAGTATTTCCAGCACTATATTGAATAGGAGTAGTGATAATGGACATCCTTGTATTGTTCCTGATTTTAGGGTAAAGGCTTTCAGTTTTTGGCTGTTTAATATGATGCTGACTGTTGGTTTGTCATAGGTGGCTTTTATCAGATTGAGGTAAAGTTCATCTATTCCAATTTTCTGTAAGGTTCTTACCATGAATGAGTGTTGGACCTTATCAAAGCTTTTTATCATGTGATGATAGAAATGATCATGTGAATCTTATTTTTGGCTCTATTGATATGGCGGATTACATTTATTTATTTGCATATGTTGAACCATCCCTGCATTCCTGGGATGAATCCTTCTTGGTCATGATGTATAATCTTCTTGATGATTTGCTGCATTTTGCTTGTCAATTTTTTATTGAGAATTTTTACATCTATGTTCATTAGGGAGATTGGCCTATAGTTCTCTTTTTTGGTTGGGTCTTTCTCTGGTTTGGTATTGGAGTAATACTTGATTCTAGGAATGAGTTAGGGAGAATTGTTTCCCTTTTGCTTACATTAAAGAGTTTGAAGAGTGTTGGCATTAAGTCTTCTTTGAATTTCTTGTAGAATTCCACAGTGAATCCATCTGGACTGGGGCTTTTATTGTTGGCAAGGTTCTAATTACATTTTTAATTTCATTCATTGAAATTGGGTTATTCAGCAGTTTTACATCTTCTTGATCCAGCTTTGGTAATTCATATGTTTCTAGGAATCTTCCCATTTCCTCTGTGTTATCAAGCATATGACAGTAGAGTTTTTCAAAATAGTTATTGATGATCTTCTGTATTTCTATAGGGTCTGTAGTGATTTCACCTTTTTAATTCCTTATTGCATGAATTTGAGTTTTTTCTTTCCTTTTTAAGATAAGGTTGGCTAGGGGCTTATCAATTTTACTTAATGCTTTCAAAGAACCAACTTTTTGATTCACATTCTTTGTATTATCTTCTTAGTCTCTTTTGCATTGATTTTTGGTCTGACCTATATGATTTCCTCCCTTCTTTTGGCTTTGGGCTTGACTTGCTCTTCTTTTTCTAGATGTTTGAGGTGTAGCATCAGGTTATTTGTGTTCATTCTGTTTTCCTGATGTGGAAATTCACTGAAATAAATTTTCTTCTGAGGACTGCTTTAATTACATCCCATAGGTATTTGTATTTTCATTTGCTGTAGATATTCTTTAATTTCTTCTTTAATTTCCTCTGTGACCCACTGATTGCTCAGGAGTGTATTATTCAATTTCCATGAGTTTGTGGGGTGTTTTGCAGTTTCTTTTGTCATTAATTTCTAGTTTCATGGTGTTATGATCCAATAACATGCATGGGATAAATTCAATTCTTTTTCATTTACTTAAGCATATCTGTGGGATAGTATGTGATCTATTTTAGAGAATGTCCCATGTACTGCTAAGAAGAATGTATATTCTGATGTTGGTGGAACAGTCTGTATATGTCCACCAAGTCCATTTATTCACAGGTGTGACTCAATTCTGTTTTTTTTTTTTTTTTTTTTTTTTGCTGATTTTCTATCTAGTTGATCTGTCTCTTTGTATCAATGGGATATTAGCGTCTCCCACTATAATTGTGTTATTACTTATTTGATTTTTCGTTTCTGTTAATATTTGTTTTGTGTAGCTGGATGCTCCCAATTTGGTGCATATATATTTAAGATTGTTATCTCTTCTTCTTGAAGTTTTTCCCTATCTACTATGTAGTGACCTTTATATCTTTTGATCATTCTTAGTTTGGAGTTCATATCATCCGAAAACAGAATAGCTACTTCTGGTTTTGGGGGGGCGGGGTTCCTGTTGCATGAAGTATTGTTTTCCATCCTTTGACTTTCAGTCTATGAGTTTTATTTTGGGTCAGATGAATTTCTTGTACACAGCATATGGTTGGAAGTTGTTTCTTGATCCATTCTTCCAGTCTGATTCTTTTAATTGTTGAAATGAGGCCATTTACATTAATGGTTGTTACTGATAAATATTGGTTTATTTTTGAAATGTTATCTATCTGCTGTTGATTTTTTTACCTTTTCAGTCTGTCTGCCTTGCTTAGTGGTTTTTCTTATGTCTATCTAGAATGGCTTTCAGTATTCTTTGCAGGATTGGTTTGATGGTCATGAAGTTCTTGAGCTGTTCTTTGTCATGCAAGTCTCTTAATTCTCCATCACTTTTGAAGGACAGTTTTGCAGAGTACCTCAGTCTGGGTTGGAAGTCATTTCATTTAGGATCTGAAATGCTTCACTACATGTTCTTCTTGACTTCATTGTTTGTGTTCAGAAGTCTGCTGTGATTATGATACGATTTCCTTTATAAGTGGTCTGTCTCTTCTCACTAATAGCTTTTAATATTCTGTTCTTATGCTAGTTTCTGGGATGGTGATTATTATTTGTCTGGATGTGGTTTTATTTTGGTTGGAGTTCTAGTTGGAGTTCTATATGCTTTACTTATCTGTATGTCAGTTTCCATTCTCATGTTTGGGCAATTTTCAGCTATTACTTCTGCAAATAGCCTCTTAATATTGTTTGTATTGTCACCTTCCTTTTCATTTATACAACATCCATCTTATGCAGTTTTTCTTTGCATTGTCTTGCAGCTGTTGAATGTTATTTTCCTTGTTATTTTTAAAAGATCTTTCCCTCCCCGTTCACTAGCTGCAATCTTGTCTTCGAGGTTTGAAATTCTATCTTCACTTTCATTGAGGCAGTTTTGCCAACTTTCAATGAAATTTTTGATTTCCTGTATATCTCTTTGAATCTGCTTCATGCATTCTATTTGTTTCTTATATTGTTCGTTCAGCATTTCCATCTTTTTGCATTGTTCCTCTAATTTTTAACTATGTCTTCATTAGATGTGTTCAGCATTTCTTTCATTACATTTATCATTTCTTCTTTTACCTGGAAGATTATTTCTGATCTGAGTTCTTTTACAGTTTCCTGGAGTTGTTTCTTTATCTCAGTTGCTATCACTGCAGGAGTTTCAGGTGTATGGCTTACATTTTCTTCGATGTCCATGTCTCCTGTGCTTGCTAGAGATGGGCTGAAGGTTTGAGACTGCATTTTACTCTTTTGTTTTGTCATTTTCCTATATTCCCTTAGGGAAGCCAAAGGCAAGGTCTCAGTTATTTCTTGGGTGGGGAATATGTATCCCTATTGCAGGGAGCTTCCCCAGTTGAGTAAATGTCCTTAGACAGACCTTACCAAGTGGCTCCCAGCCACTTGAAATTGCTGGGTGGGGTCTTAGCGGTCTCAAAGCAAGGCACCAACACTCCTCCATGGAATGGAAATCACTGCATGAACTTTTGGCTTGCGAAGCAGAATGAGGTGGCTGTGGGCCACTCGGGAGTCAGTGGGCAAGGCCCAAATAGACCTGGAGGGACCTTCTGGTGCATCCTCTGGTAGTGTGGGATGCAGTCTTGGAGTGACAATGCCAAAGCTTCCCTGTGGGATGGAAATTGATATACACCTTTCTGGCTTGCAAGGTGGAGCACAGGTGGTCAGTGGCTACTCATGAGTCATTGGGTGGGGCTCAAATAGCCTAGAGGAACCTTCCAAGGTGTCATCCAGTGATGTGGGATGCTGGGTGGGGACTTACCAGTCTTGGAGCAACATGCCAAACTTTCTCCTTAGGCTGGAGATCACTGAGCACACTTTTGGCTCACAAGGCAGAATGCAGGCAATTGCAAACCACTGGATGTCATTGGGAAGTGCCCAATGCATCCTTTGATTATGCTGGGTGGGGCCTTGGCCAGTCTCAGAGCAACGTCCCAAGGCTTCCATGTGCGCTGTAAATCACTGTGTGCACCCTCAGCTCACGAGGCAGAATGCCTTTCTTCCTTCCTTTCTTTTTCTTTCTCTCTCTCTCTCTCTCTCTCTCTCTCTCTCTTTCTCTCTTTCTTTCTTTTTTGAGACAGAATCTATGTAGTTCAGGCTGCCCTCAAACTCAGAGATCCTCCTGCCTCAGTCTCCCGAGTGCTGGGATGACAGGTGTACCAATTTAAATTTTTGAGGTCTCTGAAACAAATGTATATTCTGCTCTTGGTGGATGGAATATTCTATAAATGTTGATTTGATTTTGCAGCTGAGAATATTGCTGCATTTTTCAATATATTTTATGATTATGCTTTGAATTATTATTCATTAAAGGATATATATTGTTTCCATCTACCTCAAACCTTCTTTGTTTCCTCTCAGTTTTGAGTTTCATTCATGTAATTTTCAGCTTTGTCGTTTGGTACAAACACATTTAAGATTACCATGTCTTTGTTCTTTCTTTTCTTTTTTTTATGGGGGTACTGATGATTGAACTCAGGGCCTTTACAGGTGGGCAAGTGTACTCCCACTGAGCTAAAGCAGCCCTTTTCAGATTTTGAAACGGTGATGCTAAGTTTCCAAGGCTGGGCTCAAATTTGTGATCCTCCTGCTTCTGCCTACCAAATAGTTGAGACTACATGCAGCTGCCACCACATCTTGCAAGACCGGTGTCTTAATGGATTGACTCTTAAATATGTAATGCACCAATTACATTAAATATATAATGTCCCTCTCTCTGCCCACTTTGTCCGTCTGTGTCATTCATTCATCCATTCATTCAATCATTCAATATTGGAGATTGAACCCAGAGCTTTGGTCTGTAGCAGTCTAACTTTATCTGACCTTAAAATGGACTTTTTTCTTCCTTTCTTTTTTCAAGTAATAGCTGCATAATATATCTTTTTCATTCCTTTACTTTCAGCCTGCCTGTAGCATTACATTTTAATGCAGTTTGTTATAGAGAGCATACGATTGGAACACTTCCTAAAATCCATTTTGTCAATCTGTGTCATTTATTTATATGCTCTTGGGAACTGAACCCAGGGCCTTTGCACTGAGCTATTTTTCATCAGCCCATTTTTCACTTTTCATTTTGAAACAGGGTCTTGTTCAGCTGTGCAGTCCAGGCACTAACTTGTGATCCTTCTGGCTCAGCCTCCAGAGTGTAGGATTTACAGGTATGAACACCATGCACTTTTAACCTGTGTCTCTAATTGGTATATCTAAAATTTAAGAGTTAAGAGGATTATACCAAGGTTTAATGTGTCATTTTTACATTGTTTTTTGTTTGTTCTCTTTTTTTTTTTTTTTACTTCTACACCTTGTGGGATACATGAATACTTTTTATATTTATGTTTTTATTTATTTTTTTAATGTATTTCTGTGTATTTCTCTAGGTATTACATCATACATACATAATTTATCAGTCTGTTGGTATTGTCATTTTATCAGTTTGAGGGAAGTTTAGAAGTATTATATGTTTTTGTGCCTTTACTATCTTAAGTTATAATTGTTTCAAATATTTTTTCTACATACACTTAGGAATGGGTCAGGAAGTATTATAATTTTTGTTTGAGGAATTTTTGGTTCTTGGTATAGTGAAGGATTTTTCATTTGAAACTGGGCATCTTTGCCTTATATTATGAGACCCTGGGTCTATCTAACCTCTGCTTTAGCCAGCTTTTCTGACACTGCTTAAGCAGAGGAAGTGAAGTTAGGCTGAGATAGAAACCCAGGTTCTCCAGTCTCTGTTGGCTCAAAGTGGGGTTTGGGGCCCTTGCTGCTGTGGGTGAGAGTGGAAGTTGCATCTCTGCAGGGTCCCCACTGACGCTGCAGTGGGAGTAGCTCTGTTACCACACGGTCCTGACTGTGACCCTGAGGGATGGGGTTAGAAGGGACACCTCCGAGTTACTGGGTGAGGGTGGACATGCTGGCTCCACGTACCTTCACCTGCGTGGAGCTGGGGGGACGTACAGACACTGTGAGGAAAGTTCCAGCTCCTAATCCATCTCCCTTAGATCTGTGCCAGGGGCTGGATTGGGTTCCTTAGAGCCTGGCAAGTGAAGTCCAGGCTCTCCACCAGGCCCCTGCAGTGCACGTGTGGGTAGAGCTGGAGTCACAGTTGCCCTGCAGAGTGTGGCTGTTCTTTTATATAATAGTCAGTCAGGAACAGCTTTAGGTGGAGGCACAGGAGAGGCTTACGAAAAATATGTTTCAGTGTATTTATACATCCTGGAGACAGGAGGCATGGTGTGCTACCTAGGACCGTGTAGGAAAGACACAGAGTGGTCAAGAAGCAGAAGACAGGAATGAGAGGACAGCGTTGGGCAAAGCAGGGCAGGGTTAATCATGGGCGCCGCTCATCTGAGTAGTTCTAGTGGGCCCTAAGCCACAGGCGTGGTCCTTGGCTGCCTGGGACCTGGACGTGGGCTGATTCATGCAGAGTAATAATGTCCCCATGTATGTACAGGCCAGACGGAGGGGGCATGGTCCTGGAGTGTTAAATTTGTGGAGTTTCTGCCTTAGCCATTCCCTGTCTCTGGGAATTGGGAGGGGTGGTGCCTTCCCAGCCAGAAAGATTTTTAAAGGTGGTCTCAAAAGCTTTTAAAGGTATCATAATATTTGGGGTGGGGCACATACATGCACACATGATATAGTATAGAACAATTTTTTCTAAATTTATCTGTCACACGAGGCTGCCCCTTCCTCATCCTTTGATTGGATAGAACAGGTAGGCTTTTTCTGAGGGCTTTGTTGTGTGCATTTGTTTGTGTTTCCAAGTTATTGACTTCCTCAGTTCCAATTTTGGATTATTTCACACATACAGAGAGAGAAAGATAGAGAGAGAGAGGGAGAGAGAGAGAGAAAGAGAAATTAGAGAAACCACTACCACAGCTTGGAGATTCTGAGATACTGAATACGTCTCTTTTTCTCTCTGCCTTTCAGTCTTTTTATGTTTGTTGAAAATACAGTTCTGAGGATTTTTTTTTAATATGGCAGAAGGAACAGAGAAAACTACTTCTGTTTCATGTTCCCAAATTGTGGAAATCTTTTCTTCATCAAAGGTGCTGACATCGTATTTTCCTTTTAATATTTGAAAGATACTACCACGTGATCTTCTAGTCTGTGCTGTTTCTGATGAGAACTCTGTTGCCAGTTTTCCCTTCCCTTCCTTTCTATATGTGGCATGGGGCTTTTTCCTAACTGCTTTTAAGATTTCATCACTTGTTTTAAGCAGTTCTACTGGGAGCTTACTGAGATTCTTAAATATGTGCATGTACTATTCCTATGAGACTGAGACAACTTTTGGTCATCTAAAAAAAGCATATCTTTCACAGAATAAAATTAACATTTCTGTGTGTAAAGTTCTTTGAATTTAAAGACACGTATGGCAGTGCATGGTGGCACATGCCTGTAATCCCAGCACTCAGGAAGCCGAGACATAAGGATTGCCATGAGTTTGAGGGCAGCTTAGGCTACACTAATTGAGTTCAAAGTCTGGTAGAATAGCAAGCTCCTGCCTCAAAAACAAAACTCACGTGTATATCATTCATGTAAACCACCACCTCATCTCAGAACAGATAATCATTCCATCACCCTAAGAACCTTCCTTGTGTTGTTCTTTTGTAGATAAGCATTTCTTAATATATTTGTTCCATCTCTTTACTTTCAGACTGCAATTAAATGCATAATGTGGACAACTTGAAATTGTCCCACAGCTCACTGATAAACTTCTCTCTTGTCACTGTTAAGTTCTCTTTTTTTCTCTTGATATAGTATTATGGTTATCTTCTATCCATAATGAGTGTCCTCAAGTTCACTAATGTTGTCTTTTGTGGTGTCTAATCTCTCATTAATCCTCTGTAGTGCATTTTTCATCTCAGAGATTCTGCTTTACAGTCCACAATTCTAAATTGTTGGATTTAATCAACTAGAAATAGTTTGCTCCTTTTAAGTAATTTAAAGTTTTATTGTTAAGTACATTCTGAACAGGTTTTGTCTAGGTGGAACCTACTGATATTTGAGGCTCAGTAAGTCCTTGCTATAAGATGTCTTATCCTTTGTAGGATATTTAGAAATATATTTGGCCTCTAACCACTAGTTACCATTACCACATAACATGAACTAGAAATCATTTATTACATTTTTAAAAGACTTTTTAAAAGAAGAAGAAGATATAAATAGAGACAACTATATATTCTGGCCAGAAAACCAGAATATTTACATAGAAATTTCTACCTCCTGTTACGGGAGACATCCTTTCACTATTTGAAACTAATGGTAGCACAAGAAAAACTTTATCTTTCCAGTATAGAGTTCCTATAGCTACAACCTTTGAAACTAGGAAACATATGAGTTGAGTCTGACTTTGTGGCCTTGGGCCAATTTTTAACTGAGTCATTCTTTCTCTCTTGTGAACTAGAACCAATATACATTTATCATTTCAGTTTTTTAGAGAATTAAATAAAAATAAAAGTAGATAGGTCATTGCATACCCCTAGCAATGCTACTGTTATTTCCTTCAGGAATATGCTTTTCATCTACAGTTTACTGTCTAGTCAAATTTTGCTAATATGGAGGTATCACACATCTACCTATCAGGTCATGTGGAGGGATTTTGTACGATGTGGACAATGCAAGTGCATATTACATAGGCATTCAATAATCTTGAGTGTGTTATTAAACAGGTTTGTCATCAATGAGATGTAGCATAAGTATCAACCAGAGAAGTAGTTTTATTTATTTATTTATTTGTTTATTTTTGGTACCAGTAATTGAACTCGTGACCTCGCACTTGCCAGGCAGGTGCTTATTGCCACTGAGCTAAATCTCTGGCCAGAGAAGTATTTTTTTAGCAAGGTAGTTTTTTCCTGAGATGAGGGCTAACATTATTGCCTAAGTAATCCCCCTACCTCAGCCTCCTAGATAACCAGGACTACAGGTATACACTATCATGCCTGGATTTTAGCTATTTAGCCTTACTGGTCTATATGATTTTTTAAAAAGCCTTTCAAAATTTATTACAAAGCAAAACACAGGTATTTTATTGTACATGGACATGTCTTTTTTTTTTTTGAGACAAGATCTTGCTGTGCAGTACAGGCTGCCTTTGAACTCACCTATGTAACCCAGGCTGGCCTCAAACTCGTGACAGTCCTCCTGCCTCAGCCTTCCCAGTTCTGACATTATAGGCACGTACCACAATGCTCAACTGGATATGTCTTTAATTAGTAATAGATATTTAGTAAAACATTTACTATTTAACTATGATTAAGATTTTAAAGAGAAGACAATATAATAAAGAAGACCATAGTTTAACATAAGAAAATTTTACATGACTTAAAACTCAGTTTGTTAACAAAATCATTTACTTGTCTTTTCTCAGATAGTTGGATTTCTGTGCTGGGTAGTCTAACTCTCCTATTGTTCCACAGGTTTCTTTAAATGGTTTATAATTAGCTTTAATTTGGTAAATTAATCCTGTATTATATAAGAATTGTCAAACTAAAGGTAATTATACTCTTAAACAAAAATATACACTCATAGCCTAATTAAATTTTTGAACAAACTTCACATTTTTCTATTTAATTTTAAATTTCCAAATAGGTTGCATGAAATTTTCTTACATATTTTTTATACACCTACTCGCTGCCTTCCACCCAGCAAGGGTCTCACTGTGAAGCTCATGGTGGCCTCAAAGTTGAGATCCTTCCATCTCAGCCTGGGATTACAGGCTTGCACCACCACACCGGGTTCTGTGTGCTTTTGGCATTCACTTTTATATTATTTTAATTAGCCAAGATGTAATGAAAATTATCTGAATCAAAAATTATTCTCACTCTGAATCTGGAATCAAACTTGGTAATTACAGGCATGCATAATTATACAGTGATAAACTATAATCTTTTTGTCTTAAAAGCTGCTAAACATTACAGATTAAATTGGTCCTTAGCATTATTGATGGTGTTTAAAACACATTGAGTTCTGGCAAAATTTCAACCAGGACATGTTTATTTTCATCATTTATACATTTATTTTTAGACACATATATTTAGCAGACATAATTAATAACAGTCTTTAAGAAAGTGTCACCACTTTGAGTATGTATATATGTACACATATACAGTTAAATCATGGAATTGCTATTTTTATAGGTAGAATATTGATAATTTTATGATTATATATATATTACTACAATATAGAACTCAGAATATAATATGTTTTGTGCTATTTATATACTGGTGCTAGGGTTTTATTTTGTAATTTTTAAAAATACTTTCTTCTTGCAATTGCTTAGTCATTTAGAAGCATTAAAATGAGAATATCGCCGAGGATTTAGCTCAGTGGCATAAGTGCTTGCCTGGCAAGCACGAGGTCATGAGTTCGATCCCCAGTACGAAGAAAAAGAAATGAGAATATAATTTGTTCTATTGTCATTGGGTAGGGATTGAGTAGGTTGGATATTTATGTTCTGCATAGGGTCTCTTATGGATTTGAGAGTCATATTCCCCGTGGGTGCACTAACCTAACATCTTGGATGGACTTGAGTCAGTACAAGTGGAACTGTGTTAACCTGGTAGAGAGTCATTCCGCGCTGCTCCTGGACTGCAGCCCCGGGGCCTTGGTGAAAGTGCGCGGTGCTTGAGTGAGCGTTACTTTCTCATTCCATGTAATTATTTGGGGTTTTCTGAGTAACATAAGATGTAACTTGGCAGCCCTGGCATTTAATATGTAATGACAAAGCCTTTTCTTTACTTAAAATTTACAGGTATTTATAGCTAGACACTTCCATTTTGGAAAGATGCTCATGAGTTTCTCCAGTACACTATTGATGCTATACAGCATGTTTAAACAGCAGCAGTAAGTGAGTACAAGTCATTTCTTCAGTTTGCATCTCTGGCTTATCACTTTGTTTTGCTTTTTATGCTATCACCTGTTTGCTTTACTTTTTGGCTTTGCATTGCCTATTCTCCACCTGTTTGCATTATTTTAAAATGATTAAAATTGTAAAAAGATGTGCTTACTGTAACAATTTCAATTTGTTCAAGTATGGATGTCAGGAAATGAATATTGATTTTACTATTGTTTAATTTCTGAGTGTCAGCATGCCTTGGCAGATCTAAATGTACCTGATTCCCCTACTTGTGCCAGACATTTTCTCTGTTGACTTCCAGACTTATAAATACATTTTCTGCTTCTCTCGCTCTCTTTCTGTATCTCTGTCTGTCTCTCTCTCTCTCAGTCGGTTACCAGTTCCTGTGGCTTCTCCTAAAATCTAAATGCAGACCCAAGAGAAAGACGGGTGAGACCCTTATGTAACACTCCTAACCCACCTACTACTGCCCACACACCCGGTACAGGGAGCTCCCTTTGCATTCCTCTCCCTGCCCAGGGCTTCCCGGTCTGGACAATGACAGACTCTGCCTTCCCTTCCTTCCCCAAGCCCACGTGGGGTCACAAGGCTGCTGAGGGTGTCTTCCTCCTGCCGCTTTGCCTGAGAGCCAACTTCCTCCCTTGATTTCAAAGTCCCTTCATAATTTAGCTCTTCCCACCCTCCTCCCCAGACCTTCACTGTGTTCTACCAGACAAGGCTGATTCTGGGTACCATTCAGACTGATTTTTTTTAAATTTTCTGTGGCTCTCCCCTCTGAATTCTTGTTCTTTTATAAAAATATACATACTCCAAAATCTAGTCAAAGCACCCATAATTTTGCAGAATTCTTATATCACTGTTTTCAGATTAGATAGACATACACTCATTTGTTACATATTTGGAAGATAGCTAAGATCTAGAGGTAAGTTTTTGTTCACAAATTGGTAAAGTGCATACGCATGAGGTATGAGGATGCAAACTGTAGAAATAAGGAACAACAGAGATTCTCTCCTCCTCCCCAGAGGCAGCTACTGTACCAGTGCCTAGCGTATCCTTCTGATAGATTCTTATTCATGAAAAAGCTGAGAGCCAACTATTGTGTGGAAGACAACTCCAGACAACTCCTTAAATGCAAAACAATTACTATGACTTTGATTATTTGGAGACTTATTTCCTTATACTGATATGAAGAGAGCTGGCTATGGTATTTCCTTCTCTCAATAGGCTCTGAGCATTGCAAATAAGACTAGCCAAGGTGCTGGTATGTAATCTCTAAAGCCAACAGACAGTTCTGTTTCCTCATATAGTGTTCTCTGTACAGGATATGAGCACAATGGGATGTTAGAGCCAGTCACCTCCAAAAATGTCAAGTGGGCATGAGCCTCAAGGTAAAGAAGCTATGAATCCCCAAGTTTACATATAAAAAACTAAAGCCACAGCCTCCCAAAACAATTCAGTTGCTACCTTATTTAGATTATGTAAATTGATCCTTCTGCATGGCTTTATCTCTGCAATTTACAAAGGTGCTTTTCTCTCACCTGGGCAGCCAGCTCAAGTTACTCACATAATTCCCACCATCCTCACTGTCACTCACCCCTCAGCCACCCTCCTTCTTCACAAGATAATAAATACCAGAAGAGGCCTAGGATCAGGGCCTTCGTCCTCATGTCCTCATAAGGATTAGACTTAAGGCCCTTGGCTGCCCTTAACTTGGACTATGTCTTGGTGTCTTTATTCTCGCAGTGGGTTGCATTGGTGGTGGTAGATTAAAATTAATTTGCTGAGATTCCAATAACATCTCAGTGGAATTACAAATACAACCTTTTGGATTGTGAGAAACACTAAAAAGAGGATTACAATACGTAGATGACTAAACTTGATACAATTCTATATATAATACTTTTGTTTTTCCCTTAACAATAGTAGTAATCTTTCTATTTGAGCACATATAGGTCTAACAGGTTCTTTCATAGCTGGAGTGAAGCCCATTTATTTTATTCTTCTATTGATGCATACTTAGCTTTCTATTTTGTTGTTATTAGTCAGTGCCTTTTTGAACAGCAGGTATGTACTTGCACTTTTATGTTTATGTAAAAGTGTACATGATAAACTCTTAGCATTAGAATTTGAGTTATAAGACATATTTTAAAGTTTAATACTGACATGTTGTCATTCTAAGATGTCATTCCAGTTTATATTCTATCCAGTAATGTACATGGGTACAAATTCGTAAGACTTTTTCCCATACTATGACTGAGATTAAATTTGCCAATCTAGTAGTAGAAAAATTATAGTTTCAATTTTTTACTTTAAAATAGTGTTTGTATTCTGTAATTTCAATACTTGAGACTGCCATGCTGATAAAACTTTGCTTTTCTTTTGCATTTTATTTTTATTCCAATCCAGTGTTTAAGTTGCAAAGGAATTTCAGATAACTTTGATCCATACCTTGATATTACATTGGAGATAAAGGTAAATTTAATGAGTTTGTGATGATCAAGTTTTATTTTATTTTATCTTGTTTTATTCTATTTTATTTTATTATAAAAAGGATAAAACCAAGGAGAATAAAACCAATCAAAATAAACTAGTATAAGTGATACAGGACTTCAAAATCTTACAAAATCAGCAATAGTTACCATAAAGCCTTTTGTTGTCTTCAAAATAGCTGCAGATACCTTTGGGCATAGTAAAAATTGAACCGAACAGAATAGAACAGAAACAATAAAGCAGAACAATGAATGCAATAAAAGACTTCAAAATAAGCTAATAGTAAATCCAAAATGGCTCCCATAATATGCCTTGCTATCTTTTAAATAGCTGCTCATGCCATTAGATTTAACATAATCAAACAAAAGAAAATAAAACCCAACCCAAGAAAACAATGAAAATGATATGGTTTCCAGAGGTGGGTATCACTTCCTGATGAGTCCTGGTTCTCCCCCGCCCCTCCCAGTCCACAAATGGTGTCGACCCAGTAAAAGGTTTGGTTCTGGCTGTCCCCGCTCCAGCAGAGGCCCATGCATGGCACTGGTTTCCAGGTAGGGATCACCTATTTGTGAGGCCTAGTTATTTCCCCTTGTAGTCCGTGAATTCAAGTTTTAAATATTTTTTACTCTTTAACTTTTCAATTAATAAAACCAAGTTTTGATACCTATATTAGCAAGTCGTAGGTTCTTATTCTTTAGAAATTGTTTTAGCATCTTGCATTTTCTGAACTATATTTTTGTTATTCTTGAGCTTCTACTTTTCTGATTACAGATATAATACATACTTATGATGAAAAGGACAAATATTGCAGATATACATAAAGTCTGCCCTTCAGCATTGATACCATAGAAATTTGACATACACTGCAACAGAACAGATTAGGTACTTTTTATAAAAATGAACAGGGCATGGTGGTGCATGTCTGTGATGCTGGACTCTGGGAGGCTGAGGCAGGAGGATCACAAGCTTGAACCCAAACTGGGAAGCTTAATGAGACTCTGTTTAAAATAAAAACAAGGAAAGGGTAGAGAATATAGCTCAGTGTGAAAGGGTTGCTCAGTGTGAAGCAAAAAAGAAAAAAAAGAAATTTTTATAAAAGGAATTATGCCTTCATATATTTATCCACTTGATGTTTTCATTTCCATCTGCTTGAACACCTTCCATATCAGCATGTTTGGGCAGTTGGTGGTGGTCCAGGAGGTGGATATAAATAATTCCTCACTGCTTTGCACTGTTAAAGTATTCTAAGAACAGCGACATGAGACGCCTCCTTACATAATTTTATTCACTTCAACCTGCTCATTTTTCCCTGGGGTAGAGGAATCATCCTCAAGGCAATCTTTTTTCAGCTTTGGGGGACTGAACCTAGGGCCCTCTACCAATTAGCACTAGCCCATTTTAAAAAAATTTGAGATGACTCTTAAGTTGCTCAGGTTGGACCCAAACTTTCAATCCTCCTGCCTAAATCTCCCAAGTAGCTGGAAACACAGCTGCACCATACTCATAAAAATTTTTTTCATAAAAATTCTCATTTGTTTTTCTGAGTCTTCTGCTTGCTCTCCCCATCTCTCTCACCAACTGTGACGCTGCATGATGATGTGCTTTTTGTGCTTTTTCCTCTCAGGCTGCTCTGAGTGTTAACGAGGCACTGGTGCAGTGTGTGAAGCCGGAACAGCTGGATGGAGAAACTGCTACCAGTGTAGCAAGTATGACGGGGCGACTTGCAGTCCCTGACTTGGCTGCTCCAGTTGGGGTGGCAGGGAGCCCTGGATTTAAAGAGCGGGCGTGTTTGAATGGCCGCTAGGTGGCCTTAGCTTCTGGTGCCCTCTGGGAGATCCTGGCCATCTGTGCCCCGGAGGCCGGAACTGGTGCCCGCGCTGTCTCAGGATGGGCAGCTCCGTGCCCAGGGAATAGTGCTGCCACCCTGGGTGCCTCAGAGCTGCGACAACGTCTGCTCAGCAGCATCTTCCTTGATTCCTGTCAGACAAGACTGGAGGGAGGGAAGGTGGGTTCCCTCCTCCTGCAGAAGAGCTGAGGATCTTTCTCACAGTGGGTACCGTGGGGTGGGGTAGTGTTGGCTGGAAGCCTCTAATCTACATTACTCAGTGATACATTTCCCCAGGCAATCAAGGGAGTGTTTTAACAATCCTTGTTTCATATGTTTTAAGTAATTTCCACTTTCAGGTGATAGATATGTATATTAAACAATCTTTTATTGTCAAATATTCAGTATTTGGGGGAAGACGGTGCTTTTCTCACCAAGATTTTTTCCTGACACTTTTCATCTTTCTTTTCCCTTTTGTATCTGAGTAGAACTTTACTTTCACAAAGTTATACCAGCCAAAAAACCAATTAGCTTTGTTTCTTTGAATTGAATCTATTCTTTTTCTGCAGTGCTGGGGATTGAACTCAGAGCCTTATGAATTCCAGGTGAGCATCCCACCTCTGAGCTACACCCCAACCCAGTTAATCTGTTTTTGACATCTCTGGTGTCATGGGAATCCTCATGTTTCAGAATTGTCCTTTCTTTCCTATCATGCTACTAGGCAATTGCCCCTAGTTTTATTTTTTTCCTTTTTGAGACAGGATCTCTCTTTGTAGTTCAGATTGCTCTTAAACTTACTATGTAGTCCAGGCTGGCCTAGAACTCACAGCAATCCACCTGCCTCAGACCCCAAGCACTGGAATTATAGGGGTGTGTGCCACTCTGCCTGGCTACCCCCAGTATTTTTAATTTAAATATTTTCACTGTCAGTTTGGAGGGAGGTGATGTTCCTCATCTATTATTATGCTTGTTTTAGAATCTTAAATTATTGGATGTTTCAGAGAAATAGCAAGGGAATGACTGAAACACCAAAAATGGCACATTTATCTTCTGAATCTTTTGTTTACTTGAAGGTACAAAATTATGGTTCTAGCTTCAAATAGGTTTACTATACAAAGATTATCTAATGTTTTTACACTTTCTCTGAAATACTTGGAAAATTCTGTTGGTGGAAAAATTGCTAAGGTATATAGATGATGTTATTAATAACCTTTTATGTGGAGCCAAGACTTAAGTCCTTAAGCTGTTAAGGATTAGAAATGCCCTAATTGACTGAGCAATTTTGTTGAATGAATTTCTGAGCTTTTCTTATGTTGGATAGCAGGGGAGGAAAATCAAAGAGCGGAGTTAAGAGTTTAGTCTGCGTACTTAGGAGTACATATTTTTTACTGTACTCTTGGGGGCTAAGACTGTCAAGTGATAAAAATGATAGATGACAGTGATAGAAATTGTTTTAGCATCTGTCATCTGTGTTTTGGCTCCATAGCCAAGTCTTTGGTGTTCATGATGAGAGGACACAGGCAGGGAAGGTTGGAAAATTTGAAATCCAAAGAAGACTTCCCCATTAGATCTTGCTTCACTTGTATCAAAATTTATTTTTTTGTTTTCCAATTTTTCACTTACACTGGATTTTCCTATTTACTGAAGGTTGAAAGTGGTCAAAAATTCAACAGTAAAGCTGGGCATGGTGCACTTGGAAAGCTACGGCACAAGGATTAGCAGTTTGGGGACATGCTAGACTAGCAAGTTTAAAGCCAGCCTGGCCTGCAGAGTAAAGTCTTTTTTTTTTTTTTTTTTGTCTTTTGCCTTTTTATAGGTACCAGGGATCGAACTCATGACTGCCTGCTTGCAAGGAAGGCAGGTGCTTATGCCGCTGAGCTAAATCCCCAGCCCCCAGAGTGAAGTCTTGTTTCAAAAAAAAAAAAAAGTGAGTTTACATTGAAGTGAAATAACTCATAGACTTCTGGGAAGATGGTGGAGTAGTAAGCAGCAGAGAAAATAGCCACCCTGAGAGCCACCATCTAAATGCAGGAATATACCATCATGAGGAAGACAGGAAGAAAGGAAGTGGGTCCCTTGGACCCAGGAAGAGTCTGAAGTCTGAATCGAAGTCCACAGAGAGAGTGAAAAGAAAAACTTCAAAGAAGGCGGCGATAGCTGGCAGCACCTTCACCCAGAGCCCGACTCACCGTGAGGGGAACTGTTGAAACCTAGGGACACACGGCAGCTGTGGCAGCTGGTGACCTCAGAGGCCTCAGTGGAGAGACTCATCAGTGGAGGGGGGCAGCAGACATGGAGGACTGTACTAGCTGGCAGTTAGTGCAGAGCACTCGGTCCTCCCACGGGAGAGAACTATTGGCTGGTAGTCATTTTGAGGTTGAGCTGGATAAAGCCAGAACCAGAACTGCTGCTGGCTTCCTCCAGCAGATCCTAGCTGGGCACAGACCTATGGAAATTGCTTGAACTGTAGCAAACTCAGTGAGTCTGGTTGCAGAGCAGGCCTGCTAAGGTTGTCTACTGCTCTATCATAAAGCAACTCCTGGCTAGCAGGAATATAGTAGCATGACTGGGGACATGGTCTCCACAGGCTATTAGTGAATCCAGAGAGAATCCTGAAAGTGAAGTATTTTATTTTATTTTTTCTTTTCTTGTTTGTTTTATACAGTTTATTTCTCATATTGTTTTCTTTTTTTATGAGCGTGAGTGTGGTTCCAACCTCCTTGTGGGTGTGGTTTTGCTCTGTTCGACCTTTTATCTCTTCCTTTATCTTTTCCTTCAGTCTTCTGCATCAGTTTCCCCAAGTTGGTTGGGACACTTGTAATCTCTCTTTTCCCTCTTCTCTGTTTTCTTCTTAATCCATTTTGAATCTTAACCCCTTGAGGACAGCATTGACATACTATGGACTTATATACTGCATAGAATTGTTTTGCATTCTGTTATATGGTCATAAATTCAGTTCATATGGTTAAAAGTTGCAAATCAGGTGTTGGCTCAGTTTATTGTTTTATAGACTGTGTTTGATGCTATTGGTACCACTACAGTTAAAATTGACATAATTGTTCTAATAAGTGTTGGCCCTGATAATCCATGACTGAGATTGACTAAGGGTCACCACGGTGTGGCATGGTGCCAAAGAACCAGGAACTAGGCCAGGCAAGCAATATCTTCTCATCTCCATCAAAATGAGGAAGTAAGATCTCCCAACAGATTCAAAACTCAAAAACCAGCTATACCTGGAAGACACATCAGAGAAGTGATCATCATCTGAGTGTCCTAAATATCACCAAAATAACCCCACCATAGCAACTAACAAGTATCATTCCAGGAATTAAACTAAAAAAGAAAAGAAATGAGAAGACACTTAAACAAGACCCAACCTCAGACACCCATTTCACCAAAGACAAACCCAGGAGGCATTAAGGCTGGAAAACCCAAAATCCCCCTACCAGGTCTCTCCAAAGTGGTAACAAAGCAATTGAATGAGAGTCTGGGAGAAAATGAAATCAGAAGTAATCTCTCAGCTACAAAGATTATCAAAATATACACCATACTTAGTGATGTTAGAGCAGACATAGACAAAAAAATAGATGAGCTTAAGCAAACTATGGAAGCACAACATAGGAAAGAAATGGAATCCATAAAGCAAATTCAAGCAGATATCCAAGACAATAAAAACTCTATTGAAAATAATTGAAGGGGCTGGGGATTTAGCTCAGCGGCATAAGTACCTGCCTTGCAAGCAGGCGGTCGTGAGTTCGATCCCCGGTACCGATAAAAAGGAAAAAGAAAAAAAAAAAAAAAAAAAAAAAAGAAAATAATTGAAGCAGATTAGGCCTATGTCAGGACAGGATCTCAGATATTAAAGACTGGCTTGCAGTTAGTGACCAGGAAAAGAAAGATTTCTCAAAAGTAGCAAGGGATCATGAGAAATCATTCCAGCAGCTGCTAATTAAGGCAAAGAAGAATTAAAATTAATTGGAGTCAATGAACAAGCAGGAGATACCAAAAATGACATTAAAAAAATATTCACACATATCATGACAGAAAACTTTCCTGATAGAGAATAAGAATTTGACATACAAATAAGTGAGGCATACAGAACTCCAATTAGCAATGATCAGTGTGTAACCAGGCATATCATAATCAAGATTCCAGAAATTTAACACAAGAATAGAATCTTAAAAGCTGTTAGGGAAAAGAAACAAATCAATTATAAAGGAAAGTTCATAGGAATTACAGTATATTTCTCAGCATAGGACAGGATGGTATTGTCTGGGGGTAGAGCCAGGTAAGCAAGAATTCCTGCTCCTTCTTGATATATGCACGGGAGACTGTAAGTACCAGCGCCTTGCTTCCAAGATTTAATGAATGGGTTAAAAATGTTAATGGGTCTATGTAGAACATATAAAGAATTTTTTTAAAAATCAGGCCCCTGAAATTCAAAAACCCAATCCAAAAATGGGCATCTGAGATAACATACTTCTCACTACAAACACCAAATAAATACGTGAAAAAATGTACACCATCACTAGTCATTCAAGAGATGAAAATTAAAAACAACACTGAGATTTCTACTTACCCTGGAAAGAATGTCTAGTATTAAGAAATCAAGCAACACCAAATGCTGGAGGAGCTGTGGGGAAAAAGGAACCCTTCTCCACTGTTGGTGGGAATGCAGACTGGTGCAACCACTGTGGAAATCAGTGTGGAAATTCCTTTAAAAACTAGGATGAAAAAAAACTAGGATCAGAGATCCTATTCAACCCAGTGATTCCCCTTCTTGGCATCTTCCCAAAAGAATTAAAAACATCATCCCACAGCAATATATGTGCACCCATGTTTATAGCAGCACAGTTTATAATAGCCAGATATCGGAAACAATCTAAATGCCCATCAACTGAGGAATGGATAAAAAAGATGTGGTATTTCTATATGATGGAATATTACTCATCCATAAAGATGGATAAACTGAAGACTTTTATAGGTAAATAGATTCTCCTTGAGAACATACTAATTAGTGAAATAAGACATACATGTATAAACAATGTATTGTTTCATTAGTGTGACAAGCTAAAAGAAAAAACACGTATATGTGTATGTATACATATATAGAAAATAGGTAAGATAACTAAAAAGAAAGCAGCAGCATAATGGCCTCCTTTGTCATCCACATAGCCTGCTCAGAAGCAAATTCGATGCCTCCCTTCACCGAACACTTCTGTAGGTTCTGCTTTCTCATCTATACCTTGTCCCAGTCTTTTTGTCCCACAGAGAATGACCTCAGCCAAAGCAACAGCTCAGGTCACACCTGTCTTCACTTTAACTAACCCACTGTGAGCCATCTGCCTTAACATTTGGATGTCTTAGGAAATTTTTGATGCCTTATAAGATCTGGGTTGTTTGCATGTGGATAGCCAGTTGTTCCAGTATATTTCTTGAAGGTACAATCCTTTCTCCACTTAATTGCTCTTGCATCTTTGCCAGTAATCAATTGTCTGTTATGTAGTGATCTATTTTGGAACTTCATACTGGTACTTTGGTGGTTTGTCTATCTTGACATCAATGCAATTTTTTCATGATTGTTGTAACTTTGTGATAAGTCAGACTGAGGTGGGCTGGAGCTCTAATTTTGTTCCTTTATTAAAACGGTTTAGACTATTCCAAGTCTTTCTTATTTCTACAGAAATGTAAAAACCAAATGTTAATTTTTATGAAAAATGACGAATCCAGGGAACTGGGCTGATGGAGGTGAGTCTGGCACACCAGCGCCAGCCTGGGGAGAGTTTAAGATCATCGCTATTAGTGGTTAAGGACACAGCTAGCTTCCAGGCACACTAGACTGGGCTCTGCAGGTTTTAGGCCTGCCTGGGCTATGCCCAGTGACCTTCTTTCAATCTGAGAAACTGGTGCTGCCAGAGGTGAGTGCCTACACACTGGCAGGGGTCTAGGGAGAGTTTAAGATCATCACTCCGAGTCGTTAAGTACCTGCCCAGTTTCCAGCCACACTACACTAGGCTTGGGAGGTTTTGCGGCCTGACTAGACCATGCCCAGTGACCTTCTTCAATCAGGGGAACTGAGGGCACGTGAAGTGATTTCCAGCACATTGGTGTTTGCCCGGGGAGAGCTTTGGACAATCACCCACAATGGTTAGGTACCTTCCCAGCTTCCTGGAACCCTGGAGACTGCACAGGGGGTCCTGTGGGCCTGACTGGACCACACTCAGCAACCTCCATTCAGTCCCAGGAGCTGAGGGCATATGAGATGATTTTCAATACGCCCAAGGGAAGCTATGGAACATCACTTAAAACACAGAAATATATGAATAAGACAAAACAAAAGACCAAAATGCAATCTCAAACATCCAGCCCATCCCAAGAAAGCCTAGGAGCCATGTACATAGAAGAAAATACATGCCATAGACCTGAAATACCTGAAATAATAGCAACTGAAATAAAGAAGTAACTCCAGGAAGCTTTAAAGGAATTCAAATTAGAAATAATCTCCCAGGTAAAAGAAGAAATGATAAAAGTAATGAAAGAGATGCTGAACACATCTAAAGAAGACACAGTTAAAAAATTAGAGAAACAAAACAAAAAAGATAGAATCCCTGGATGACAATATAAGAAACAAACAGAATGCATGAAGCAGAGTCACAGAGATATACAGGAAATCAAATATTCCATTAACAGTTGTCAAAACCACCTGAACAAAAGTGAAGATAGAATTTCAGACCTTGAAGAAAAGATTGTAGCCAGTGAACAGGAAAGGAAAGATCTTTTAGAAATAACAAGGAATCAGGAAATAATTCAACAACTGCAAGATGGTGCAAAGAAAACAACATAAGATTGATAGTGATAAATGAAAAAGAAGTAAACAACACAAATGATATCAAGAAGCTATTTACAGAAGTGATAGCTGAAAATTTCCCAAACATAAGAATGGAAACTGATATTAGGATTAGTGAAGCATATAGAAATCCAAATAGCCAAAACCAAAATAAAACTATACCCAGACATATAATAATCACCTTTCCAGAAAACCAACATATGAATAGAATATTTTTTTAAAGTTTAAAAATTTATTTATTTTTCAATTATTTTTTTAAATTTTAAGGAGAAAAAGAAAAAAAGCAGAAAAAGAGTACAAGTTATACAGAATTTCAGAAAAAATAAACAGTAGGAAATCACTAGTTAATAGATTACATATTGTCATCTTAGAAATAGTTACAAAATTAAAGCATAATTAATTGTTTGAATGAAGTGGACATTCAAACAGTGAGACTGCAAACAGTTCTGCTCAATGATCCAACAAAACTCAGTAATATGGTTATCTATCTTATATACTTAAATATATATGCAGTTATGTCCTTTAGAGCACTTTCTTTTCCTCTCTTAAGAATAGAATATTAAAAGCTGTTAGAGACAAAAGACAGATCACCTATAAAGGAAAACCTATCAGAATCACAGCAGACTTCTCAACACAAACAATGAAGTCAAGAATATCATGGAGTGAAGTATTTCAGATCCTAAAGGAAAATGATTTCCAATCTAAACCAATGTACTCTGACCTTCAAAATGGATGGAGAAATAAGATACTTCCACAACAAAGAACAGCTGAAGAACTTCATGATTACCAAGCCAACCCTGCAAAGAATACATAAAGACAGTTTAGATACACATAGGAAATCCACTAAGCAAGGCAGACAAACAGAAAGGAAAGAGAAAGATGCAATAGCAGAAAGATAACATGTCAACAATAAACCAACATATAACAGTTATAATCATTAATGTAAATGGTCTCAATTCACCAATTAAAAGAAACAGATTGGCACAATGCATCAAGAAACAACATCCAACCATATGCTGTCTACAAGAAACTCATCTAACCCAAAAGGATACTCACAGACTGAAAGTGAAAGGATAGAAAACAATACTTCATACAACAGGAACCCCCTAAAAAAGTGAGGGTAGCTATTCTGTTTGCAGACAATGTGAACTTCAAGCCAAGAATGCTCCTAAGAGATAAAGAAGGTCACTACATACTAGTTAGGGGGAAACTTCAAAAGGAAGAGATAACAATCCTAAATATGTATGCATCAAATTCCAGAGCACCCAACTATACAAAGCAAGTATTAACAGAAATGAAAAAATCAAATAAGCAATAACACAATTATAACAGGTAACTTTAATGCACCATTGACACTAAGGGACAGATCAACCAGACAGAAAACCAGCAAACAACCGAACTGAATCACACCTGTAAAAAAAATGAACTCGACAGACATATACAGAGTGTTCCATTCAACAACATCAGAATATACATTCTTCTCAGCAATTAATGGAACATTCTCTAAAATAGACCACATACTAGCCCACAGACATATTTAAGTAAATACAAAAGAGTTGAAATTATCCCATGCATGTTATCAGATCATAGCACCATGAAACTAGAAATTAACGATAAACTGCAAAAACCCCACAAACACAGGGAAATTGAATAGTACACTTTTGAGCAATCAATGGGTCACAAGGGGAATTAAAATAGAAATTAAACAATACCTACAAGCAAACAAAAATACAAATACAGCTTACCGGAATCTGTGGGATGTAATGAAAGTCGTCCTCAGAGGCAGTGAATTCCCACATCAGGAAAACAGAATGAATGCAAATAAACAACCTGATGCTACACCTCAAACATCTAAAAAAAGAAGAGCAAGTCAAGCCCAAAGCCAAAAGAATTACTTAAGAATTAAGAACATAAAAGAAGAAGTAGGGACACAAACAAATGAACTACAAAAGCTACTCGCAGAAATAATCCAGGAGAATTTAGCAAAAGGTAATTTAGCAAAAGGTAAAGATACTCAGATGTATGAAGCATTCAGGACCCCAGCCACCTACAACCCAAACAGAGCTACATCCAGACATATAATAATCAAAATACCAGAAATCCAATATAAGAACAGAATATTAAAAGCCGTCAGAGACAAGAAACAGATCACTTACAAGGGAACACCCATCAGAATTACAGCAGATTTCTCGGCACAAACCATCAAATCACAAAGAGCGTGGGGGGAAATAATTCAAGCTTTGAAAGATAATAACCTCCAACCAAGATTGATATATCCTGCACAACTATCCCTGGAAATCGATGGAAAAACAAGGTGCTTCCAGGATAAACAGGAACTAGGGGAATATGCAACCACCAATTCAACTCTACAGAGAATACTGCAGGATATTCTAAAAAAGAAAAATACGAAGAATCCAGAAATAGTGGCAGAGAGGCCACAATGAATGGAGCAGAAAACAAAATAAAGAAGACAAACTGACAACTAATGACAGAAAAAGAGCTCAGCAGAAATGAGGCAGAGAAGACTGGATGATAGGAACAGCTATTTTGGAGAAAACGACGTCATAATAGGTAATGCTGATTTAGTATCATCTTGTTTTGAAGTCTCATCAAGCTTTTGCTCTTCTGTCTCCATTGGTCTTAGCATGTTGTATCTTACTGGATTTTATTATATGTGATAGTATAAACAAAACTTTTACAGACAAGGAGATTATACAGAAATCATTGTTCATTTTCTGTTACTTGATTCTAAATATCCTGTAATACTGTCATTCTCTTGAATGGTTTTACATTGTTTTGATATATTTGATGCTATAGTATACGAAGTTATACTCAAAGATTTCAAGGAAAGAGACAATATGGTAACTACTTTTATGTCAGGATTATCTTGTGGTAAAACACTATTTTGCTTAAATGGTTATGTTTTGACCTGCACTGTTTTGTTGTTATGCTCTCTTTTATCTCAATTTCCATTTTATTATTTACTTTTTTATTTTTATCCTTTTAATTAAAGGAAAAATAAATAAAAAATAGCAGGATATATCATAGTAACCCGCTTTGATTTACTGTTAACTTGATTTGAAGCCCTGTATTGCTCTCACCATCTTGTTTTGACTGATGTTCCTCTATTCTGTTTTGCTTGATAGTACCAGATTCGAAAGTATAGGCAACAGCTGTGAAGATAGTGAGATTCATTATGACGCCCATTCTGGTTGACTATTATCTACTTTTGAAGACCTGTAATGTCTCCAATGTTTTGGTTTTGTTGGTTTCGTTCTTTACTGTTTTGTTCAATTTTATTATAACTGATGATATAGGCAATTCTATTAGAGATAGCGGGAGGCATTATGGTAACCATTGTTGATCACCTTGTATTATTGTTTTTACATTATCTATTATGTCCACCCTTTTGATTTGACCGACTCTGTTCTGTTATGTCACATTTGGTTTTACTCTCTTCCAAAAAAAAGTAATAAGAACTGTGGGAGCAATAAAACCCAAAATGTGTAATAGTCATTGTACAAAAGAGAGGAAAAGAAAGTGCTCTAAATGATATAACTGCATGTATATTTAATTGTATAAGATAGACAATGATATTACTGAGTTTTGTTGGATCATTGAACAGAACTGTTTGGTCTCACTGTTTGAATGTCCACTATATAAACTTTAATTTTGTAACTTGAACAAATATTTCTCAGATGACAATATGTAATCCATTAACTAGTGATTTCCTACTGTTGATTTTTTTCTGAAATTCTATATAACTTGTACCCTTTTTCTGTTTTTTTTTCTTTTTCTCCTTAAATAAAATTTAAAAAACTGAAAAAAATAAATTCAGCAATGTACCTACATACAAAATCAATACTCAAAAATCAATAGCATTCCTACATACTAACAACAAAATCACTGAGAAAAAATAAGAGAAGCCACACTAGCATCCAAAAAAATGAAATACTTAGGAATTAATCTCATGAAAGAAGTAAAAGATCTATACAGGGAAAATTATAATATCCTGAAAAAAGAAATTGAAGAGGATCTCAGAAAATGGAAAGACATCCCTTGTTCATGGATAGGAAGAATAAATATTGTGAAAATGACCATTTTCTCAAAACTTTTATACAGATTTAATGCAATCCCAAATACCATCAACATACTTCATAGGTCTAGAGAAATCTCTACTAAAATTCATCTGGAACCAGAAGAGACCTAGATTAGCAAAGGCATTTCTAAGCAGCAAAGGAAGGCAAGAGGCGGCACAATCTCTGACTTGAAGTTATACTACAAAGCTACCGTTATAAAATCAACATGGTACTGGAATAAAAACAGATCTGAAGATCAATGCAATAGATTAGAAGATACAACCACAACTACCAACACACTCAACCACCTTATCTTTGATAAAGAGCCAAACATATTCACTGGAAGAATGACAGTCTCTTTAATAAATGGTGCTGGAGGGCCTGGGGATTTAGCTCAGCGGCATAAGCACCTGCCTTGCAAGTGTGTGGTTGTGAGTTTGATCCCTGGTACTGATAAAAATGAAAAAGACAAAAAAAAATGGTACTGGAAAAACTGGCTCTCCTATATGCTGAAAACTAAAACTAGACCCATGCTTGTCACCATGTACTAAATTAAAATCTAAATGGATCAAAGATCTGAATATTAAAACAGAAACACCAAATCCTTTGGAAGACAAATTAGGTAAAAAATCTTGAAGACATAGGGGTAGGTAGAGAATTCATGAACAGGAATCAAACCACACGGGAAATACTTCCCAGAACCAATAACCGGGATCATGTCTTATTAAAAAGTTTTTGCACGTCAAAAGAAATCTCCGGCATCGTGAAAAGAAAACTCACAAACTGGGAAAAAATCTTAGTGAACTGTCCCTCAAACAAAGGACTCCTCTGTAAAACATATAAAGAATTTTTTAAAAATTAGACCACAAAATTCAAAGACTCAATCCAAAAATGGGCATCTGAGATGAATACACACTTCTCAGATAAAGAAATACAAATAGCAGATAAATACATGAAAAAATTTTCATCCCCATTAGTCATTTGAGAAATGCAACAACACTGAGATTCCATCTCACTCCAGAAAGAATGGCCAAGATCAAGAAAACTACCAACAACAAATGCTGGAGAGGCTGTTTTGGGAAAGAGGAGCTCTCTTGCACTGTTGGTGGGAGTGTAGACTGGTGCAACCATTGTGGAAGTCAGTCTGGAGATTTCTCAAAAAGCTGGGATTAGAAGTCCCATTTGATCCAGCTATTTCACTTCTAGCATATTCCCAGAAGAACTGAAAACATCATACCACAGTGATATATGCGCACCCATGTTTATAGCAGCACAATTTGTAATAGCCAGATCTTGGAAACAACCTAAGTATCCCTCAACTGAGGAATGGATAAAAAAATATGTGGTATTTTTATACAATGGAGCTATAAAGAATGATCACATTGAGATATTTATAAATATATGAGCACAACTTGAGACCATACTCGTAAGTGAAAATAATCAAACTCACATGTATAAATACCATATAGGCTCCCCAGTGTAAGAAATGGTACATAAGAGTTTATGATAATCATGATTCCCCATTGCACTGCTTTGAAGCCTTATAATGTTTTCATTCATTAGTTTGAATGGTTTTATCCTGGTTGGTTTGATTTTATTATCTGTGATGGTATGAACAGCTATTTTGAAGAAAATAAGACATTATAATAGCCAGTGCTGATTTAATGTCATCTTGCTTTGAAGTTCTACCATGTTCTTCTGTTTCCATTGGTTCTATTATGTTGCATCATACTGGATTTTATTATGTGTGATAGTATAAATAAATTTTTTATGGACAATGAGATAATATAGTAGCCATTGTTTATTTTCTGTTATTTGGTTCTCAATACCCTGTAATACTTTCTTTCTCTTGAGTGATTTTATATTATTTTGTTATGTTTGATCCTATTGTATATAAAGGTATGCTCAACTATTTCAAAGAAAGAGACATTCTGGTAGCTATTGTTATAGCGGGTTGTCTTGTGGTGAAATACTGTGTTGCTTAAATTGTCCTGTTCTGATTTGCTTTGCTCTGTCCTCTTTTGTCTTAATTTCTTTAAAATAAAAAAAAAATTTTAAAGAAATAGGAAAAAAAGAAAAATGACACTGGCATTATGATAAGGGACTGTGTTTTCTGATCTTTCTTATTTTTTCTCTATTTGTTTTTGGTTGATTTCCAGAAAATTATGGCCTATGAAAGGTGCATGTGGTTAGAGCAGATAAAAGAAAGGAGTAGTGTTCATGATTTTTGTAACTTGTAAGTCACAAGAGCAAAGTAGGAAGGCCATGGGCCAGAGCAGACCAATTCTGCAGTGCTGACCCGGCTGTGGCTTTCTCCCTTGCAGAATTCACCTCACTTGAATGGAACTGGGCCACCGAAAGACACGCCAAGCAGTTCCATGTCGAGTCGTAATGGAAGTCCCAGTGCCAACAGGCCTAATCCTGTTAATGCTTCTGCTTCTGTTCAAAACTGGTCAGTTAACAGGCCCTCTGTGATTCCAGAACACTCTAAGAAACAAAAAATCACTATCAGTATTCATAACAAGTTGCCTGTTCGCCAAGCTCAATCTCAACCTAACCATCATAGCAACTCCTTAGAGGGCCCTAACAAGCCTGTTCCTCCTTCTACTGTCACCAACTGTTCTGCGATACAGTCTACCTCGAATACATCCGCAATGTCAGTTTCTAGTAAACTAGCAAAACCACTCTCCCCGAGCAAGTCCTGTTCCAAGCCAGTGATGAATGGCAAGTCCAAGGTGAGCTCCAACCTGCTAATCCCTTATGCCACAGTCATCTGAAGAGTCTGACAAGCAGTCCAAGGGCCTGGCTAAGGAGAACGGCATGGGCAGAATGGGCACTACTCATGCTACTGGCCATGAAGCTGAAGAGGATGAGGCCCCATCACATGAGTTTCAAGAACCTATCACTAAATGGTGCTAATAACAGACAGTGACCCCAAAGAAAATGGTCTGTTATTCAAGGATGCCAGTTGCCCAGTCCAGCCTGCTTTATACTCAGGAAAATCCCTTTTCTAAAGCGAAGTCTTCCTGGAAAGGTGAGGGGTTGGGGGCCTTGGCTTTGAGTCCTACCTGTAGCCCGTTCTCTCAGCCAGCTTTCAGTCATCATGGAGCTCAAAGCCAGGGCTGAAATGTCTTTGTTTTTTATTGCAGTTAACACCTGCATCTTTGCCTTCTCTTCCGGAAGACAAAATCTTAAGAGACCTTCAAACTTAGCAACAAAGTATAAGGCTCAACAGATGAAATGTCAAGTAAGACTTTAAAGAAAGTGAATGTCACAGTATAAAACCCAACAGTGAGTGGATGTGTCAGTGTTTTATCTCCGTGAAAGTGTTATTGTGAATATTCTGAGCCCCTAGATGATTTGAAAATAACCTACAGGATATGTTAATTTGCCTTTGAGGAGAGTGAGAAAGCTGTCTGTGACTGCTTGTCGTTTTGCTTTCTGTCGCCTGCCCTGGCCAGCAGTGCCCTTGCACACCTCTGAATCCGACCCCTCGCACTTTCTCATTTCATCTTTTAATGATGAATGAGTATGTGAAGGGCAAACTGAGTTTAGAAAAAGAGGAGTCCCGTACTGTCTTCAAGCAAGTACTGTCATGAAGGAAATATTTTGTAAGGCCTCTCTAGAAATTTGAAGTTAAATTCATAGAAAATATAATTTGTCCCCATATTCAATTTTAAGAAAAATCAATATATTCACCTACCTGTAACATAACTCAGAAATAAGAGGAAAGGAGTTTGAAATGCAGGCATGGTTGCTTTGTGTGCAAACTGCAGGTGAAACCACAGCTGCAGGTCTCTGTATCAGGTGGCAGCCACCCCCCCACAGGTTCACCATGTGACCGTTCAGCATAAACGCTGTGTCCAGATTTGCCATCTGCGCTGTCGGGCTGTGGTGCTGACTGACTTTTGGTGAAGTTTCAGCTGCAAAGTGGCAAACAAGAAGAGCCAATATCCCCATCCCCACCCCTGCCACCCAAGCGACCAGCTGATCTGGAGAAACACAGGCTACAATGTTAGCTATTGAAATGAAATACAATTAGATGCTTGTGGTGTTTTGATGTCTCACTGACCTTGCAGGTCTAAGGCCCGTCTCTGATCATCTACTCAGAGGATGGTGGTATGCAATGTGGTATCTAGGGGTATCTCTGAGTGGTAGCCACTGTTAATTCCCTATTGCTTTGAAGTCCTGTATCCTTTTCATTGTGTTGTTGGGTTTCAGTTGTTCTGTTTTGTTTGATCTTGTTACAGCTGATGGCAAGAGCAGCTATTTCAAAGATAGTAAGATATATTATGGTAGCCATTTTGGATTTACTATTGTTTTGTTTTGAGGTCCTTTATTGCATTCATTGTTTTTTGCTGGCTCTGTTCTGTTCTTTTTGATCTTCACTATGTCTGAGGGTGTCTGCAGCTATTTTGAGGACAGGAAGAGGCATTATGATAACTATTATTGATTTCGTATTGTTTTGAAGTTCTGTATCACTTAACACTGGTTTGTTTCATTTTCCTTGGTTTTATCCTCTTTAAAATAAAGAATAAATTTGGTGTCCAAAGATGATAGCCTACCATTGGCTTATACCCAGCTATATAGTAATAAAATATTCCATAAATATAAACCATGACAAAATCTATGTAGCAGTCATGCTGGCTATTGGCTTATCTCTTTCTTTTGGCCGGGATGCAGTCCACTTGGGACAGAGAAAAGTCCATCAAGGGAACTTGCTGTTGTGGAGCTTGAAGCTGTCAGTGCCACTGCTGGTTTCCACAAGCCGGACCTGATCATGAGTCCATGCAACAAGTTTAAGAAAGCTTTGCTTTCTCCTAACAGCATCTTCAAATCTACCAAACAAGTTGTCTCAGAAAATAGTTCAGCCAAGTCTGTTAAGTCTTTGTCCATTGTAAACAACCTTTGTAATGTAAGGGCACAATCATGGAATAGTAATCTTAGAGATATTTTATAGCAACATTAAAAATATGTCCCTGCTTCACATAACCTGATAAATTCAGTCACTCTTGACTGTCTGCATTTAGGTGCTTCTCTTTGATAATGCCAGGTTAATTTGACTGTGTCCAGCTTCTGTCTTTCCTTAGTTAGAAAAATACATATTATTTCTAACTTGCTTCAAGGACTTCACCTTGGGAGAGACTGGTGAGTCAAGGATACTTTTAACTCTACTTGCTCCATTTGGAACCTACTCAGAAGTAGCTTGCTTGACAATACATGACTTAATTCATGTAGCCAATCATGTAATAATCTACCATAAGCCTTGTACTTTCTGCCTGCAAACTGTATTTAAACTGATCTATAAAAAGACTCATGGCTGATTTGGAACTGATTCCCACCAGCCCACTAGCGTAATAAAAGTTTCCTTCCAACTCCTCAGTGCAAAGAGTCTTATGTTTGATGTGATACTGGTTTTTCTGCAATGGTAACACCAACAAGACAAGCATGGGGGCTGATGTACTTCATGAACTCTGTGATGCTGCAAACTTTACACATGACTACAGAGAAACCCACCAAGAGGGCAAAGGGTTAATTGAGAGCCTGTAGGACTCTGATCCAGCAGAAAGTAGAATAAATGAACCCAGATTCCTTGACACATGTACAAGGTGGATGTGAGCATAAACTCTTAGTTAACCTCAGCAATGTGGTGACACAGTGTAGTGGCACAGGGGCCCCAGCCTGGAGCACAGGCAAATCTAACAGTCACACAGGATCCTAGGTGTCCATCCTGACAAGGGCCCTGAGCACAGTCACGGGAAGAGGTGCAGCAAAGGTAAGGCTTGCCAAAAGGTTCTGGATCGTCCTCCAGTTAAAGGGAAAACCAGCAACCTTAGAAAAGTTGACCAAGGACATTACAGTGACCACTGAGACTGCTCCTCCAGTGGGGAACACATGTAGAAAAGTAGGAGTCAGAACAGGACCAAGAACCATTGTCAGAAAAAGCAGCACTCTTACACCAGAAAGCACTGCAAGCTGGAGTGCCATGCCACGCAGCATTGTAATGGGAGCCCACAAATTCTGCTGTGGGGACAGAGTCAGTCCCCCTGAGTGTCACAGTCTGAGCAGATACAGCTACCACCACTCCTGAACCAGGAGCAGGGCTGATCGGTACTGGAGCCTATACCACCCCTCAGATAGCAAGCACACCTGGCTCCTGGAGAAGTAGTATGCCCAGAAGATGCGGTGGGACCAATGGAGGTACTACTCTGACAGGTATACCCTGTACACAGGAAGGGAGCCCAGTGTAAAGCAGCCACACAAGGATTCCTACCAGGCCAGGAAGGGCTGGGAGCCTTCTGCCCAGGTGAGGGAGCAGACTCACTTCCACAGCCATGCTCAGGTGCTGCACCCCCTGTCCTTTTGCACCCAGGACAAGACTGCCTTCAGGGCTGATGACAGTGGTTATGGCCTCTGTGATTGATTTCATGAACACAGAAGCATGAAGTCATGCAAATGCAGGTACAAGAGTGCAGAAAGTAATGACAATCACATGGAAAAGAAGGCTGACAGGACCCTGCCCGAAGACCTAAGAAGTCTAAGGCAAAGAAGCACAAAAATTAAAAATCTAAAGACAAACACCAAAAGCACTGACTACAGGTGAAGGTAGGCTCTACCAGCAAGGTCTGAATTCTTCATCTCCATAGATTTTGAGACTTCACTACTTCTACACATTTCTAAATTGGTGTAACTTTTAAGGCTTTCATTCATGTATTTTAACATGTCTCTTTTTGCCCTTCTCCGTTAATACCTTGTAACTCTTCCAAGAGTAAAGTGAGTTCTGTAAAAGTATCTTTAGGATCCCTTGACTTCAAGATTGGTAGTCAGATGTAGTTACATTTTTGTTTTGTTTTTCAAATTTAGTGACTACACATTTGGCAAAAAATAGGAGGCTACAGTTCTGTTGATATTTGCCTGCTTGTCTAGAGTGGAGGTCCTAGAGTTATCATTTATTTTCTTGGCCTTTGTCTTTGATTCTGTGTGTACCCTAATGTTTTTGAATTTTTAAAATACCAAATAGGTTGATTTTGGGGGCAGGTATGATGCTGTGGATGAAACCCAGAGCTTTGTGCCCATAAGGCAAGTGCTCTGGCTAGTGAGCCACACACCCAGCCCCAGCAACTGCCTTGAAACTAACTGGTCCACAAGATGAGTGAGCATGAATGGAACTCCTACGTATTCTAGTTGACTTCTTTTAAAATTAAAAGTCCTAGCAAAAGACTGCCAAAAGTCATGTAAATAGCAGTGGTTACTTTGGGGAGAAAGGAAATCAAATCATAAGCCTCTCTGTTGTAGTCAGGGGTTGTACACAGAGAACAATTCAGATCACGACATGGAGTTTATAATATTTTTATAATGGTCACCGGAAGTTAACACAGGAGAATGCAGGAAATCTATCCACAACACCCACAACATAGATTATTTAGTCAAGAGTCTAACCCCATGGCAATGTCACACATGAGTCCCGATAAAAACCCAGAGCTCAGAACAATGCCTCCACGAGTCCAACTGGAAGTCCAGAACCCACAAGAAGGACTCACCCCAGTCTCTTTTACGGATTCGTGCCGGGAAGACTCAAGGGTCAGCGGTGGAAGCCAGAAAGTCTATGCCAGCAGGATGAAGGAGCTGTTCTAGTGGGATGAGGATTCTATACTGCAGCCGAGAAGTCACACTCACAACAAAGAGCAGAGCTGTCCTGAAAGGCACCACAGCTGTCCTTAGTGACACGGAGGCCCCGAGCTCCTCTGACAAGCACAGTCAGGTATGTGCCAGGAAGCAGCATGACGAGTTCATCCTGGAGACCAGGCAGCACATGTCTTCCCCTCCGGAGCCAGGAAGCAATGCTAGATGTGAAGACCAAAACTTCTCCAGGAGAACCAACAGCTCAGACAGCAACTCGTAGCAGAACCCACAATATCTCCTTAACACCTCAATCCCTCCCCACACCTCTCTTCTCCACCTATTTATCCTGGCAACCCTTCTCAGGTGGAGCATCTTCTCTGAATGCATGCTGATGTAATCCAGCTGGCATTAAGTTGACCACTAGTTATCAAACCATAACACTCTCCTTCCTCTTGCCCGAGACACATGGCAGTATATTCTTTTTCTTTTGCTTTTAGTGTTGCCAGGGCTGGAGGGAAGCAATACAGCATTTGCTCATGTTGAAGTCTTGTGTACATTTTCAGAGGGGTTTTAAATTTCAGTGATTTTCAGAAGGGAATGGGTACTTCTAAACTTCATGTGGTACCCTGAGATGAAGTAGTGAGACACATTTGATCTGCATGTTGAACAGAGTTCCAGCACTGTCAGAATCCGTCATTCTGGCAAGGCAGGTCAAGCCCCAGAGCCCACCCATCTAGGGACAG
Organism: Cavia porcellus; assembly: GCF_034190915.1. Taxonomy (NCBI): domain Eukaryota; kingdom Metazoa; phylum Chordata; class Mammalia; order Rodentia; family Caviidae; genus Cavia; species Cavia porcellus. Next base: position 36,029,886 of record NW_026947506.1, on the reverse strand, counting down.
CAAGTTGATCTCCATGGTATTGGCATGGCATTTGGGGCTGAATCCACTTGTCCCCTGCAGGTGCTGCAGTCCAGGCATGCCTGAGTGGTGGCTGACTCTGTCCCCAGTCCAGGGGCACTGATGACTGGTTTGCAGCCAGCACTTCTGCTAGGAGCACAGACCAAGGGCCGATGGCCTCCTGAGAGTTGACACTCTGCCATCTTCCATGCACTTGTGTTCCTGTGTCCTGACCTTTGACCATTCACTTTTCTCCTGCAAAGTCCTGACTTCTGGCTCCATTCAAATCCAGTTAATTTCTTTGACCCTGGTCTGAGTCCTCACTACAGTGAGAACTTGGCAGTGTGATGGGGTGGGTGTGGCCTGTCCCCTAGCCCCAGACTCTGGCACATCTTCCATGGGACCAGAGGCCCTTCATCATCATGGGAACTCGCTTTCCTCTCAGGAGGACCCTTACAGCAAGGGCTGTGTGCCAGCCTGCACTTGCTCAGTCTGATGTGGGGCTGATCCCAGGCAGCCAGTGTTAAATTACAAAAAAAAAACTGTCTCATTGTAACCTCTTAATGCATACTCAGAGCACAGACACCATGAATTGTACAAAATCATTGAACTACTTCCTAACCTTTGCCTTTCAGGTAATTGAAAACATGGCCTCAAGACAAAAAAAAAAAAAAAAAATCACTGGTTATGGTTAGCCCATTTGTCAGTGTGTTTAAAACCTAATTACCTGAGGTCAAGCTGTGGAACCAGCAGCAGGAGTGAGGGGCACTGAACTCTAAGCCAGCACTAAAGAGTGTGGAGACCTCTTCTCCCTGTCAGCTTTCCAAGACTAGGGCATCGTTGGCAAGGGAAGAACAAGAGCTGTTTCCTCCTTCCTCCCTCACTGCAAGAAGCCAGCAGAGCTCACACATTAGAATCAGCAGTCATGGGATAAGCATTTGAGACGAGAAGCCCATGTCCCCTACCCAGACAGCAGAGCCCATCCCAAGAGCTCAGCACCTAGCCGAGGCTGGGTCACACCTCTCATCTGACCGGCCCCTCTGTTTGATGAGGTCCAGGTGACTTAGAGCAGAATCTTCACAGGATCAAGGCTGTGTCTGAATCACTTGTGTTGTAGTCCCTTAGACAGGGGCTCATGTTTCATGCTGTGCGCTTGCGGAGGTAAAGGGGGTGGTGAATCATTTAGTCCATGAAAAGAAAACTGTTATGTGTCTCGTGAACAATCAGCAAATGTGACTTTAAATGAACTTCAAGATGTATTATCTATAGATGATCAGTATGCAGTTAATTAACATGCTTTATCTGTGTGTCTTCAAGGGAAAACACGAAGTCTAAGGAACTAAACTCTTCCTGAGTAAAAGCAAGATTTAAGGACTGAGAAGGATTAGCCACCATTGGAGTTCAGGATGGGTGGTACAGCAGGGCCCAGCAAATAGTGCCTCCCTGGCCGGAACCCTAATGGTTCCTCTGCAGCTGCCTAGCATCACTCAGTTCCTCTACTGCCATTCAGGAATGCCATGATGGCTTCAAGGGGAAAGAGCTTCCCAAAGACCAAGGGGACCTGTGGACAGGAAGGGACAGAAAGAGTGGCCTGGTTTCCTGGGGCCTCTGCCTTCAACTAACATATGCCTCTCATTTTTCAGATTCAACAAGTTTACAGGAGCCATTCCAACTCAGCTTAAATTATAAACATAAATTTGTTCAAACCTACATGCTTTAGTAAATACTATACAAATTATACCATGAATTTTAGGGTTTTTATATATAAGAGATTAATCAACATAAAACAGAATAAAGCTAATCAAAACAAAGCAATGAAAGTGACACAGGACTTCACAAAAAATAGGAAATCAACAATAGCTACCATAATGTTTCTTGTTTTCTTCAAAATAGCTGTCCACACCATCAGACATAATAAAAATCAAAATAAAGCTAATCAAAAGAATGAAAATTTTAATGAGAATAAAATCAAACAAAACAGAAAAAAGCCAATCAAAACTAAACAGTGAAAGTAGTGCAGGATTTCAAAACAGGGTAACAGGAAGTCAATAATGGCTACCATAATACCTGATATCTTTAAAACTGCTGCCCATACCATCAAACATAACAAAATTGAACAAAACAGAAGAGAATGAAACCAATCAAAAACAGAACACTGAATAAGACAAAACAATAAAATGGTACAAAACAACAGAGTGAGATAGAAAGAAATCCTCATATTTGCTATACTGCATACTGTTATCTTTTTAATAGATGCTCAGACTACTGGCCTTAGGCCTGCAAAGTCAATCAAACAATACAAGCAATAAGTTGTTTTGGTACTTCAGATGCTATCAATTCAGCCTGTCCTCTAAATCAGCTGATTACTTACAGGGTAGGGTTGCGGGGTGGGGAATGGGGGTCCTTGTCTCCTAGCTCATGTGCCAGTTGGCTCACAGAAAGGGCAAACTGCCTTGCTGTTACTCCTCCTGGACTCTACATGGCCTGTGCTGGCTCACAGGAAGAGCAAATTGGCTTCTTGTTCCCAGCATGGCTTCTGCCAACTCATGGGAAGGGAAAATTCGCTTCTTTCTCCTCTGGGGCTCTGCATGGCCTATGCCAGCTCACAGGAAGGGTGAACCAGCTTCTTGTTCTTGTTACTTCTCCCAGGCCCAGCATGGCTTCTGACTCGCGGGAAGGGTAAACTGTTTTTTTTTCTCCTCCCAGGCTCCACATGTTTCACAGCAACTCATGGGAAGGGTAAATTGGGCTTTTTTTTGGTACCAGGATTGAACTCACAACTGCGTGCTTGCAAGACAGACACTTATGTCGCTGAACTAAATCTCTAGCCCGTGTTTTCACCTTTTCTTAATTGTCCTTACTCCAAAACAATGAACACTTTCTATAGCTGCTAACCACTGTAAAACACAGTGTATAAAAAGCACATTGAAAATAATGCCCTGGAATAGAACATCTCAAATGCTGCTTAATAATAGGCTCAGCTTGATTACTTATATTTCATGTAATGTTCCTCCAACTCAGACATTTGATGGTGCAAGACCAACCATGAAACCAAGGGATTCTTAAATGTACAAACTGATAGTGCGTGTATTTAATTTAAAGACTTATTTAAAAATTAACAAGTTCTCGGGGCTGGGGATTTAGCTCAGCGGCATAAGCGCCTGCCTTGCAAGCAGGCAGTCATGAGTTCGATCTCTGGTACGGATAAAAAGGAAAAAGACAAAAAAAAAAAAAATTAACAAGCTCGATCCCGGATACCGATAAAAAGGAAAAAGACCCCCCCCCAAATTAACAAGTTCTCAACAAGACTTTTGAGAACAGTCTGTTTTCTATAATGTCTGATACTAGAAACTAATTTGCTTCCTATTTTAGTTGTACTCAAGATTTGAAAATGTATTTTATAAAATACTGTTTCTGAACTCTGTGGAACTATTGAATCAGATTATCAGTTGAGTATCCAAACTGAATTATACATTATGAATGTATAATCCAAACATTGTTTGTAAAGCTTACAGTACATTTTTATTATATAACACTTTTTTATACTGTTACCAGTATCATACCTGTATGATTCTGGAGTCTGAGTTGTCAGCTTGGTCCCTTAAAGTTTCCAGTAAAAACAAAATCATACTGTGATTTTATTTTTAATAAGCTTATGCTACCAAACTGTGTTACACTTCTAATTTACTGGTCCTGCATCAGGAGACAGAGTAGGGGAAATCTGTATTTAATACAGTTTCTATCTGAATAATCTATACGGTCTATACAGTTTGTGATGTCCAGAGATGTGTAAAGTTTGATCTTTGTTTTTTAAGGATTAAAAAAGCACTTGCCCCACTGTAAATATACAACATGTAGAATTTATATAGTACATAAATGGCATTGAATTAATAATTTGTGTCATTTTTTACTTCTATTTTCCCCATTTGTTTCCAGTCATATCTTCTCTGACTTTGAGTTCACTTTCTTTAGCTCACAGCTCTGGCTAGCATCTCAATAAGTGCCACGGACCTCAGAAATGGGTCAAGGAAAACCAGGCAGGAGTGTGCTGGACCCAACATATCCTATTTTAAAGAAGCAAATCTTAGACACCTTGTTTTAACAATACATGGGATTTTTATTTAGCAAAGACAATATTGCAAGCTTTAATAGCCACATACCCTTCAGTTGTACTGTTCATTTTGCAGCAAAATATCACTAGATAATTTTCATATCAATAGAATATTCATGCAAGTTATAGGGGGTATATACACTGAATAATAAAACACTCCAGAAATGAATATATGTACATTATTTACATATTAACTATATTTAGGTAATAGAAATGTTTTTTCAGAAAAAAATAAGAAAATGAGCAATCACAACTTGTGGATTCTGGTCTATAATAGACCTAACTTCTCATCAAAGCACATCTGTGTAGATATATGTATCTGAGACCTTGAAAATAGGCATTGCTTTATATGAAGCACTAAATGCTGCTTCATCTATAAATAGCTCTTACTCTGAGTCCATTTGGTGCCACATTAAACTACATGAAAGTGTTTCAGGACCCTGGAGATGTGGGGACTTTGAGTGTAGATCTAGGGTGATTCCAAATAAACCTCAAAGGATAACCAGGGCCCAGTGAGACAGCTGGGGTGCTGTAGAGCTGCCATCTCCCTCCCAGTTTTCCTCCTCAGAACTGCCTATTGCCCTGTGTGTCTGGAAGAAACTTTGTCTTTGGCCAGAGTTGGGACTGATAACTCAGGATGGAGTGCAGACCCTTGGGTGGGGAGGTGATAAGCATGACTGAGCCTCACTACCCCTGTAGTGGAGTGGGGGGGGGGGTCCAACTTCTAGATGGCCTGGTAGAGGCCAGGTACACAGCATGATGAGACACGCCCTCAGTATTAATACTGTCACAAGAAAACTTGGAGTTAGGTGATTTCATGTAATACTCTTTCTTGATTGGACAAATCACTTAAGATTTTGAGCACCAAGGCTTTCTGCACGATCCTGGGTGAACAACCATCGAGCAGAGCTGCTCACAGGTGACCGTGGTGATGACAGATTCACCACCAGGTGACTTCATGCTCACTTCTCTCAACATCCTAAAACAGGAAGCTCCACATCCCCAGGGCCGTACCTGGGTTAGATAATAGGGAGAGAGGAAGACACTCATCCCTGTGTGAACTGCTGACCCTCTGCTGCTACAGTCCCTGGCAGTGCTGGCCCAAGGGTGACCCACACTGTGGAGGCATCATGATTGGTCCTCATCATGATGTGGAGGCATCATGCTGGTCTGGGCAGCACCTACGCATGGCAGACAGGGGGCAAAGTTGCATATACACCAGTCAGGCATATCAAGGCAGCCAACTTGCCTTGCTCAAACACTAAAGCTTCAGGTCTGAGGTATTAGTAAAGTAACAGCATAGAAGCTCAGGGATAAATCAAAATATCAGTCTAATGCATGATGGAGAGTTTCAGCCTTGGACCTTCTGCAGTCTGGTGTGACATAAAGCTACACACTAAGGTCAGCCACCCAAAGGCAAAGGTCCCAGGGCTACACAATCTCCGCTTCAAGGCAGCCCATGGGAAGACTTATTTCTGCATAAGTGCATTCGGTCTGAGGTTTTTATTCCTAGACTTGCTTTTGCACAGGAATACAAACAACCTCCAAAGGGTGCAAACTCTGGGTGCACCTGTACAAACAGGGCAGGGCAGCAAGTCCAGGCAGGGGTCACAACCAAACAGCCCTTGCATATGGAGCTAAAGAGGGCCCACATGTTAATGCACAGGCATCCAAAGGTGCAAATAAAGTTCCCCAGGGGAGAGACTATGTCACTCACCCAGTGTCCTCATCCTTGCCTAGCTCTGACAGTCTAGTGGTAGGACAATCAGCCCATCTCAGTTTACATATGGGGTTCTCCACTGCTCACAGAAAACCCTAAATGCCACACACCTTCATTCATGGCTCTCTCCCTCCTTACAAAGGCAGCTCAGGTTGGAGAGCACAGTACTGCAAGAGAAAGACGATGGACTATTTCTACTTACTAGATATATCTAGTCATTCAATGAGAAATTTGATTACATCTGAGAGAGAAGTATTCTGCTGAAGAATTTAAGTAGCAATGGATGTGGTCAAAAGTTGATTTGACCCATGTATTCCATGAAACTATGTAGAACTGCTGTTTGTGTGGGCTGGAAATGGTCAGATATAAGCAGTTTCCTATAGTTCAACCTATGGGTGATCTGCCCAGCGAAAGAGCGCCTTTTCCTTGGATTCAGCAGTTATACGACAAATAGACCCAAACTATAACCATATCTTAATGATTGGTTTTAAAAAGTATTTGCAGGGCCAAAAAAGTATGAGAGGGGAATTGCAGGGCTTATCACACCTGCAGCCCCCAAGTTTACTAGTCCTTGAGGACACTAGTGCCTTTCCTGCAGCTCCCACCCAACTGCAAGTTGCCCCACAGCCCTCTCTTTAGGTGCTGCATATACTTTTTTTTTTTCAGTGCACAGTATATATTTGTGTCCAGGAGTTGTATTCATAGCTGCCATTCTAAAAATACTACTGTTAGAAAGTGTCTTTCATTATAACTTGAGGATATAAAAAGGCATATAAAAGCTATAATCCTATATATCTGAGAAAAATCTGAATTAAAAAAGTGGTAATTTTTCCATTTCCATTTTGATATAAAACAGTGGCTTCTAGAATGGTCACTGCCACTGCCCAAGTGGGCCGATGCACGTGGCAAGATCAGCAGATGCCCACAGGGAATCTCCCTCCCATCCTGTGGTGCCGTAGGAAGCAAGGCTCTGGGCCAGGTGGCACCAGGAAGAAACACAGCCGACCACGATGCAGGCCACACACAGCACAGGCTTCGGGGTGTGCAGCTGTGCCACAGCTGGCTCTGGAAACCACTGTCACTTGAGGAGGTGCAGCCCGGCTGTCGTGTTGGGGCAGCCGTCAGTCACATCTGCTGTGAGGTTCGGGTTTTAGTTTACCTGCTGGCAGGTCTATTTCTTATTGGCAATCCTTCTTTTCCTCGTTGCCAACATGTCGTAGAAAGGATCCCTGCTGATGCTTGCTCTGGGAAAGAAAAGGAGCAGGTTTGGGTGAGGGCAGCACTGGCCCTGGAGAGCCCAAACCCCTCTCTTCTTTTAGCCCCTCCTGTGCCTCAAATAACACAGCAGCTTCACACTGTGGGGTGGGCTCAGCAGCACTGCCCCCAAGTTTCTGGAGACACAAGGGTCAGAGTGTAAACTGAGTGTGTCCTAGCACATGTGCACATGCTTACTCCCCAGCCTCACTTACTTGATGGATTTCATCCACTCCTCCTTTTCTTCAGGGCTTGGGGCAGAGATGCGATATACCACATGGTTTCCCTCCACCACCCGGCCATCAGCCTCTGTCTTGCAGGCTTTGATGACCTGCCCTTTGTGGCTGGGATTGTAAAGCTCAAAGCAGTTCTGGAGAGACAGGAAAGGTCACAGGGTTTCCAAGCTACTATTATGCTCCTGGGTCCAGGGCACCTGCAGGCTCAGGCCATGGAAGCACAAAAGGGACACTTGTGAAAGGAAGCCACTTACAGGTTTCCGTGGATCTTCTACCTCTCTGATGCTGAGATTTTCCAGTGGGATGATGCCCCTAGGCTCCTTGTCCTACAAGGAAAGGCACAAGGCCAGCCACAGCAAGCCACTGCCTGAGCGCCCCTGCCCAAAGGCTCCCAAGACCCACTTACTGTGGTGTACTCAAAGTAGTAGAGGCAGTTGTCAGTCAAGATAAACCAACGCCGCTTCCAGGTCTTCACGCGCCCTCCTAGGAGCAGAAAAGCCCTGTGAGTCAGGTGCTTGAGCCCACACAATGACTCCACTCTCAAAGAGGCCACCAGGAGCCAAGCTTGAGCTTATATTTCCTTCCTTGTGAAAATGTTAGCAAGGTCCTGGATGAACTGCATGGCTAGCAGTCCAAGTGGGTAGCTGGGTGCACAGCTAGGGCCCACATGCACTCCCCCACCCCGACCCACAGAGGTGTCCTCTCCATGGCCACCCAGGGTCACTTAGAAAGCACATCACTTTCAAGTCTGCTTCCTAGAAAAGTTAGTCATAATGAATGGGCGTAACTTCCCCACATGAAATGACAAGATGAAGTCAGTGCCAGCTCAACCAGGTCTGTCCAGGGCTTAATCCTGTTGCATCAGGGCATTATCTCATTACTGGGTACTTTGGGCAGCCCTGGAATCCATCAGAGTCAATTACTCCTTGGCCCAAGGAATTATTAGATTGAATCAATCTTTTAACAAGATCTGAAGTACACATGTACCATGTACATGCACGCACGCACATACAAGCACACACATGGCTCCTCTCTGCCTATGTTCCTTTTACTATAGAAAAGCAATCTTCTACTCTGCAGAGCCAGTGTAACTGGCTTCAACTACTACTTTTTGCTAGTAAGAGAAAGGAAGATATTCAGGGTAAGAAATTCAAGCGCTACCTAGGCAACAAGTAAAAGTTGGCCCTCCCTGTCCCATCACTCCCCAGACTATTCTCTACAATATGGAAATGGCTAAGGAGCCATCACAGACAGACCCTATGAGGCTGGAAATGCTGGGCTGAGTAGACAGGACAATGGAAGGAAGGCTGTGCAGGTTACAAGACTTGAAGGGGAGGAGAAAGCCAGACCCTAATGGGTGCAGAGGCACTGGAGGGAGGGAAGGATGTTTCCAAAGCCCAAGCAAGACCGTGTAACCCAGCCTCACTCATGGAAGCCTACATCTACCCATCTTTCTCTGAAGCTCTAAGGCAGCCCACGAGGTCAGGAACCACCAGAGCACTAAAGAGGCAGCTCTGGCAAGCAGTTGTCCCTGTTTCTCCCCATCCCAGACAGATCTGCTGCATGCCTCCATCCACAATAGCATGCTACTGCTCCCTCCAAAATGTCTGACTACAACGTGTACCCTAAGATTCCCAACATATCTCCACAGCCCCCTTCAAACTTTCCTCCTTCCCTGCCAGTTGAGGTCTTCAATGGCATAAGGCTCTTGCTCAGCAGGACTCCAGTCTAAAGTACCATTCCTTCCTCCAATGTCTCTCCTGACACTTGACCTTGGTGCCTACTCCCACAGTCCTTACACACAGCTTCACTGCTGGAATCCTTTGCTTCTGGTCTAAGGGCCTGTCTCATCCAGTCTACAGAGAGCCCATTCCAGACAGGGCCCTCACAGGGGCTCCATTCCTTACAGGCAACCTATTTTGTCCCAAAGTCCTCCAATGACAAGGGGACAAAGAGAGCCTTTTACGCACTAAGATTACAAGAAGAGGACAAGGCTGGTTCTTCCCAGGCACTTCATCCCCCACCTCCAAGACAGAATCAGGTGGTGGTCCCTCTACTATCCCTGGCACCCTGCTGTGGACTCTGTCTCTCTCAGAGACAAGAATCCTGCTCTGATCACATCCATCCTGCTTGAGGCCCTCCAAGGGTTCCACTGTGCTCTTCGTAATGGCCTAAACTCTTGGCTACCTAGGGGCTTCTGCCACAGCTGTTGGCCCTTGTTGCAGCCTGAGCTGCTCTCAGCCTCCACCTTTGGCCAGAAGTGGATCCTTAAAGCCACACTAGGACTACCCAGGGTTCCTTGCTCAGTACACACTTCCTCCAGTGTGCTCCTGTCAAGGCACACAATCAGGGGGTGCTCTGCTCAACCCTAGGCCATTCATTGCCCACATACAATCACTGGCTACCATAGAGATGGATCTGTTAGGATGGTCCCAGGCTCACATCCACTGCTCCAGGCTACACACTGCATGTAAAAAATCCAAGCCCTGTCTGAGGACCCCATCAGGGTACAGGCACCAAGACTGAAGTGTGCCATGTGGAAGGGCTTTAGTCTCCACACATGAAGCATCTTTCAGCTGAGGAGCAGGCCCACTAAGGGCAAGGTGACAGTCTCAGTGCAACAGTGGGTTCTGCTGTGAGGAGGTGGGAAGCTTTGCTCAAACCATATCACACTTGCAGACAACATCCTGGCTTCCCTCAACAGGGTAAGCACCACTCTGCACATTAACATTTTTACTGCTGTTACCAGGTGTATGTATATGTATGCACAGTATGTGTGCATACACATACCTTTTCTTCCAAGGCAGCTCTGCTCTGCCCACATCCTTAAGTGTTTGTTCATTTGTTTGCTTGTTTGAGACATGGTTTCACTATGCCACGCAGGCTGCCCTTGAATTCACTTATATAGCCTAAGCTGGCCTCGAACTCACATCAGTATATCTGCTTCAGCTCCCCAATGCTGAGATCAGAGGTATGGGCCACCACACCCAGAACGAAGTTTTTGACAGAGCTGACTCTTAAATCCAGTGTCTTAAACTTCTCAACATTAAGTTAGGCCTGTGCACCCTCCAAAGCACCTATATCCTGTAACACATTCCAGCATTAAAGGGCCCCTACTCTTCAACCATAAGAAGAATCTAACTCAGGAAGCCACATCTCCACCTGAGAACAGGCCCAAGTCTCCATTGGTCCTTCACACCTTCAGTCAGTGCCTGGGTCCTGACTATGTCATAGCCCTTTGCTGGGAGGGACCATGTTTGCCCACTTAGTATGGGATCACACCAGGAGGCTGACTTGAGTCACACTTCACTCCTGAGAACAAACAGGGAAGCCACAGGGGCAAGGGAAACTGCAGGTACCAAGACCACAGGATGGCACTTTCCCAGGCTCCTCTGTGCCCCCCTCAGCTGTCCACTGAGCTATGTCTGGCTGTATCTGGCCAAATTCACAATTCCCTTAAGTGTTTTGCATTCTTGTTTTGGTGGCCTTCTTATCTCAATCAGGAAACAGATCAGAAAACACGAGCTCTCTTGTGCCTTCATTTCATCCACTTATTTGTATCTCCAGAGCAGCAGAGGCCACCTGAGCTGCCACGAAGGCTGACAACCTCACATCCCTGCAGGGGACACACTTAGGCAGCACAGGGCCTGGAAGGCAGTTGCCTGACCCAGTGAAGGGGCTCCTTGCTCAGGCCAAGCACAGTGGCTGCATTTTGGGACATATGTAGTCTTCCTCCTGCCCCCATTCTAGCACCACGAGCACAATGTGGCGTGTATCTCAGGTCACTCAGGCATCCAACTCCAAGGCTACAATACTTGGCTTTTAGAAAAAGATTCGGAACTTTTCTAAATCTCAGCACAGCCAGAGAAAAGTCAAAGAGCAATGCTGCAGGTCGAAGGCCTCAGTGGGAACAGTGGGCCCACAGGATGCACCCCAGCACCCATCAGCCAAGGCAGCCCATGGCTGTACAGCTGTCATCAAGCCACATCTTTAATCTTCCCTCAATAAAAACTTCCTTTAAAAAGTCTCCAGAACTCCAGCCCTCGGATCTTACATGCTACACAGAAATACTCTGTTCTGAGAAGCAGCTGCAAAACAATGCTGTCAGATCTCATGGGCTTTACTGTCAAAGAAAGATAAAAATTCATCCCCAGTGTCAAACCCTAAAAAGCCTAAATTTGCCCACAGAGTATAAAATCCATTAATTTCTTTGACACCAGTAAGGAAGGCTTTGAGATGTCCCCAGAATCCTCTAAAGGGTGCCAACATGCTTTGCTTGGTTACTATGGGGCACTTGTGACTCTGCAAGGACAGGCTGCTTACCAGCTCTCCTGCTGCTGCTGCAGGACCCTAAAGATGAGGGGGTCTAGTTTGTTCCCAGTGTCCCTATGGACTTCTGCTCCTAGCCTGTCTTGACCCTATCACTAGGGGTAGGTGTCATACACACCACACTGTGCACAACACCATTCCCCCGCCAAGTCAAAGCCAAATGAATCAGATGAATGGCAGCCACAGATCAGAGCTTCACACAGACCAGCATGGGGAAGAGAAACCGAGAGAGGAATGAGCCGCTTGGGGAGGGGAGGAAGCCACTGGGTACCTACCTCCTAACGCAGGACAAGCAGGGACAGCCCGTCACAGAACAGAAAGGTGGGAGCCACAGGCAGAAGGAAAACAACAAGAAGGCACATTTAAACCACTCATCAAAAATCACAGCCACGCCAAACCAAGAGGAAGGCACACAGGTTCTTTGGAGGTAAATGTACTTGCTTCTTGCAGAGAAAACTGCCCTGCACTTAGGTGGACACTAACTCAGCAGTTTTCTGGGATGGGTTGTGAAGTCCCTGCCATAGACACTGAGCCCATGGCTTGCTTAGAAAGGACACTGTTCAGAGAAACAGCCATTGGTGCTGGGATGTGTGGCTGCTTAGAGTGGGCTCTGGTTCAACTGCACTCTTTTTTACGTTTCTGCCTTGTGCTTAGGGGCCTCTGCTATGAGGAGTGGGAGGGAGACCAGGGAGCTGCCAGGTGGGCTAGGGGGCTGTGGGCAGGGCACACAGAGCAGGCTCACCCAGCTTCAGGAGCCAGCCTTCCCGGTCCGGGTTAAAGAACGTATGTGTCAGGTCGTTCCCATCATCCTCTGGGATCTTAAAGGGTTCATTCTTAATACTTTCATATAAATTCTGTAAGGGGAAAAATAGCACCAAATTAAAAAAAATTCACAAAGGAGAAGCAATTGTTCTTTCTGTTGTCTCTTCCAATACAGGCTAAGCATAAAGAGCAGCAGGATTGGTAAGCCAGACACAATTGAGAGATGCACTTACAGTAAATAAGCCAGCTGGGCCTTGTGGCGAATGCCTGTAATCCCAGCATTCTGGGAGGCAGAGGCAGAAGTCCCACCCGAAGCAACTCAATGAGACCCTGTCTCAAGGTTAAAAAATAACGATCATATAAAAAGACCTGGGGAGGTGGCTGAGTGGGAGAGTGCCCCTGAATTGAATCCCCATACCAAAGGAAAAAAAGTAAATGAACCAGCACTGCCATCTGCAGAGAACTTGGGAAGTTTCAAAATGTCCCGAGTTAAGAAGGAAGAGGAACAGCGCCACCATGAGGAGGCTCAGCAGTTCAGTCTCACAGACTCACCCTTAGCAGCTCCTCAGGGAGGTCGCCCCCCTCGTTGATACCACGGTTCATGGTGATGAACCGCTCCACAGTGGGCTTGTCACGCACGTTGTGGTTGTGCAGGCTGGTGTTCAGCATGATGATGGCAAACGACAGCACATAGCATGTGTCTGCAACAAGGCAGAGGACAGCGGGGGACTCAGCAGCCTGAGCTCTGCTGAGGTTTGGACATGGATTGTGGGGGCCACAGGGAAGAGCAAAGCAGAAACCTGTGCACAGTGGCTCCCTGCATCTCAGACAAGACTATGCTGGCACAGGCAAAGAAGGTCCCAGGAATACAGTGCCCTGTGCCACAGGCCTTTGTCCTGAAGCAGAGCTGAGGGTCAGGCTGTGAGCCGGCTCACTGACCTGTGGACTGGAAGACGCCTGGGTTGCACAGGCAGTAGCGAGAAGCGAAGGCCTCCATCATGCGATCAATCTTCTGAGCCTCTCCAGGCAGTCTGAAGCTCCACAGGAACTGCCTGCAGAGAGACAGACATCTCACTGAGTGATCAGGCCACAGGGAGGATGCAACCCCCTCAGCCTGGGTGCCACTCTGAGAGGGGAATGGGGACCTCAGAACCAACAAAGAGACTTGGTTTCCTTCTACTCAATAATTCGGGGACAGATTTACCAATTGCTCCTCTTTTTGGCCAGGGCCCCAGGACATCTTGTCTAGATATCCCATGGCTGCCACAGTCTTGACAGTGTATGAAGCCACACTGTCCTCTCAGAACCACACACAGAATGCAAGGACAGACTTAGCAGGACATATCCAGGGCCCAGTCTCACCTCAGGCCATATTCAGTGGCTGCTGCCTCCCTGGAGAAGGTATGCTCCTGTCTTGGGGACTGGGCCCAGGTGAGCAGATACTGCTGTACTTAGATGGCCCCTTTCCCTAAGGTCTCCCACTGATCACTCTCCCTAAAATTGCAACCCCTGCCCCAACACTCCCACCCTCTCTTTGCTTTCCTGGGATGCAAGGCATCCACCACTGCCTACTATCTGTCTACCTTCAGGGTCAAGGGTAGGAGCCATGGCTGTCCTGCTCCTGTGGCCAGCCAAGTCCCACCAGTTCTCAGTGATGTTCAAAGCTGTAGTGCTTTAGCACTGGGTGAGTGTTTATGTCAGGTCTACAGGCTCTGATAAAGCTACTGACTGTCAGTTAAGACACTGACACTACATAGTTGGAAGGGTGGAGGGAAAGTGCTACTCTTCCTCCTTTGCAGGTCCCCAAATGGGGCTGCTCCCTGCTGACCACTGCTATTTCCTGTTATCCTACGCTCTCTCTTATAATTCCCACCACAGTTCTCTGCCAGCACTTGCATCAAAACATTCATACTTGACCCACTGTGCCATCCGCAGGACTCAAGCCAGCAATGTTGGGCTAGCTCAGGCCACCTCTGATGCTCCCCTCTTCTACCAAAGCATCCTACTGAGGGCTGCCCTGCCAACCAGTCTCTCACATGCAGCTTCTCAGATGCAGGACACTAGTACTGCCGAAACCCAGGACCCTCTTTGCTGAGCCCTGACCCCCATTTAGACCTCCCTCCCAGTGGCTTGAAGACCCTTGCCCTACAGGTTTTTGTTTTGGTTTTGGGGTCTTTTTTTTCCTTGGGGTCTCTGTAGCAAGCAGCTCCTTCTGACAATTCATGAAATTTGGGTTTTAGAAGTATCCATTATCCTCTCTCTCTTTGCCTAGAGAGGTGTGTGGGGCCATTTTGGGTACTAACACTGTCACCTGAGCTCCTTCTATATGTGCCTCAGAAAGGGCCAAGACAGAGTGACGAAAGCCCCACAGGCTAAGCCTGGACCCAGTTGGAGCAAAGCCAAAGTGACCATTCTTTGTCCACCCCTGCTCTAGATGGGACCGGGCAAAATTTTGATCCCTTTCCCCCATGGGGTTTATGACAAATCTCTCTTGCTCTGGGCCAGCAATCAGCTGCCCACAGACACAGAATCACAGTGGCAGTGGCCATGTGGTGGACACACTTGCCACTCACCACACTTGTGCCTCTCTCTCTGGATACCCAGTTTTCAAGCACTGAATCTGAAAATGTAAGTCTGAGCCCCAGGAAGCCTACATGTGGCTCATGAACCATTCAGTCCCAAGCTGTGCTGCTGAGGTCAAGAGACTCACACCCAAGTGCCAATCTTTTCAGTGCAAATTGAAAATAAGTAGAAATAAGTAAGGTCACCAGGAAAGAGTCCACATAAGCAAAACCAGACAGTGGTGGACGAGGTCTAAGAACAGGAATCAGACAAGACAGGGCCACAACATTCTCAGACCTGAAATAGGCTGCATGTCTCAATCAGAGGCTCATCCCCTTGATGGGCAGTGGCTCAGAAACAGAACACAAAGTGCCATGAAGCCCAGCCAGGACAGCATGGAAGATAAGATGATGCCCTTCAAAGGCCTAGGGCAAGGGGCGCAAGCAGGTATTTGGGGAGCACACTATGGACCCTGAAAAAAGGCCATATGAAGCAGTGCCATGCAATGCACAGACACCCCACATTCTGCAGTTAAGACTAGGGCCTCCCTTTGCTGGCAGGAAGTCTACATCCTCCTTGGTCAAGTTGTAGCAATCATGTTGGAGGACAAATCCGGTGGGAAGTGGGCCAAACAGTATTGAGGCCACACTGAGCAGAGTGTGCAGCAGATGTAGAAGAAAGTACCACACAACCATTTGGAAGTCATCCAAAATGATGGTCAGCAAAGAAACTGAACAGGATGAAGAACTGGAAGTCATAACAAGGAAAACTTGACATCTGTCCCTCCATGCATGTTCCATTTCTGTGTAGGGCTGCTACCTGTCATGCAGCAGTCACGCATCAGGAGAGGGAACATGGGGACTCAGTCAGTGTCTGCAGGACCTGTGGCTCCTTGAGTTACTCAGAGTGTTAATGACCACTATTCCACTACCACCCAGGTCTCCCAGTGTGGTCTATGCCATGTGCAGCCAAACACTCACCTTAAGGCTTGTACAAGGTTGAGATCAGCAAACTCATGGAGTTCAACAAAAGCCTGAAGAACTTTGATATTAAATTCATCCCTTGAAGAGAGTGAAAACAAGTTTTCAAGGCTCAATCACTTTAAAAGAAAGCCATATCCTAGCCCAGCACAGCAGCTCATGCCTATAATCCTAGCACTCTGAGCCACTGTGGCAGGAAGATCACAAGTTTGAACCCAGCCTGGGTACCTTAATGATTTAGCTAAAATCCGTCTCAAAATAAACATGAAAGAAAAGAGGGGGAGTGAGGAGAAGGGTTCGGTGCAAAGGCCTTGCATTCAGTTCCTATAGTGGGAAAAAGAAAAACTACCATTATCCTTTAGCACATTCTCGCAGTTTTAATTTTGTATGACTACAAATTAAGATTTTCTTCACTGTGCATTTGTTTTCAGGCTTAATGCAAAACAGAATAAATAAGGTAATAGGGGTACATCCAAGAACCAGTTACATCAAGAAGATCATTACAAAATTCCAAATGACAAATGCCACTGCCAACTCTGAGTGCCAAAATATCAAGCTCAATGTGTCAATCTTCATTTTGAAGGTTGCCCAATGCTCAGTGTGTTCCGCAGCCTTCAAAATGACCCCTAGCCCATTTCAAGTCCACAAATTGTAAGGTTTATGCTGGTTCAGAAAAGAAAAGAAACAATATATTAGTTTTTTAAAAATAAACATGAAAATATAGTAAAAGGTATAAAACTTATTTAAATATAATAAAAAACATTAAATACAATACAATAAAAACATTAAATACAATAAAAAACATTGATGTAGCAATATGCTTCACTAAATTTTAACTTGAAGATGCCACTGCAGGTTCTGGTCATGAGGTGAACTGAGGAGTCCCATCCAACCCTGAGGTCCCCTTACCCTACCTCAGGGTTAGCAGAAATACAGGCCACTTGAAATTCACGCAGGACAGCACCCTCCAGCCAAACACCTGTCTCAAGCCAAGCAAACCAGCCCTCCTCAGGTGAGCAAACGACACCTGACCACAGGTGTTCACATCCTGACTAAGTTCACAGTCTACTTGTTGGGAGCTCTGTAAAGGGCTCAGCTATACACACTGCACCTGGGGGAGATCAGCCTCCTCCTGGCTCACAAATTGTCTAGCACCTCAAGCAGGCAGAGAGAATGAAGAGTCAGGCCCACCACTCTTTCCTACTCTTTCCTACTCCCCTGCAATGGCCCTCGCTCCCAGTCTGGGGTGAAGTCTTCAGGGCTCAGTCTTTGCTTTGTCCTCTTCTCTACCCACACTCGTTCCCTGGGGATTGCAGTATGGGTTGAGTACCCCTAATCTGAAAATCCAAAGTGCTCCAAAATCTAAAATTTTAGTATCGTGTTGCTGTTCCAAAACTTTCGTATTTCACATGTTTAGAATTTGTATGATCAACTGTTAGACTTAACTATATATCCTAAACATGACCTTATAAGATTTATATATGATTTGTAAATGCTTTCTTCTGTTTAGGGGGTTGTCATTTCACTTTCTTGCTGATATCATTTGAAGCACAAAATATTTAACTTGGATGATGTCTACTTCACTTAGTTTTTTCTTTTGTTCTGCTTTTGGTGTTGGATTAAGAAACTCTGGCATAAATCAAAATCACCAAGATTTACGCTTGTTTTCTTCTAAGCGCTTTATATTTTTATTTCTTATATTTAAGTTCTTTGCTCTCTTTTAATTTTTGTATACTATTTGAGCACCATCTATGATAAGACTTTTTTCTCCCACTGAATGGTCATGGAACATTTGTTTAAAAATTACTGGACACTGAATATGAGAGTTTCTGACTTTTCAATTCTATATGTCTTCCTTATGTCTATCCTTATATCACTGCCATACTGTCTTGGTCAGTAAAGCTGTAATTTATTTTGTAAATGGGAAGTGTGAATTCTCCAATTTCGATCTTTTTCAAAACTAAGGGCTATTCTGGGTCCCTTGAAGTATCATATACAGATTTTAGGATAAGCCTTCAAACTTCTGCAAAAAAGTCAGTCATCAGGAATTTTGATAGGGAAAGCATTAAATATGTAGCTCAGGCAGGTATGGTGGCACATGGTTATCATCCCAGCACTCAGGAGGCTTAGGCAGAGGACAGCTATTAGCTAGACACAAATCTAGGCTACACATTGAGTTCAAGCTCAGCCTGAATTGCATAGCAAGAACCTGTCTTTAAAAAAAAAAAAAAAAAAAGTAGCTAAATGTGAAGAGTACTATCAATCAGCAATAATAAGTTTTCTGTGCAATGCACATGTCTTTTTGTCTGGATCTTTGAATTTTTCTCAACATTATACTTTTCAGAGTAAAAAGTTTGCAGTTTTTGATTTTTTTTTTTTTTTTTTTTTTGTGAGTATCAAAGATCAAACTCAGGACCTTGCACTTGCCAGGCAGGTGCTGTGCCACTGAACTATATTCTCAGCACATCATTTTATCTTTTTCTTTTTCTTTTTTGGTTTGTTTTTTTTTTTTTTTTTTTTTTTTTGGTACCAAGGATTGAACTCATGACCTAGCCCTTGCCAGGCAGGTGGCTTATGCCTCTAAGCTAAATCCCAGACCCTATTTTATCCTTCTTAATGCTATTGCAATAGAACCTTTAATATCCTTTCAGTTAGTTCAATACTATATAAAAGTATAAATGAGTACTGGGATCTTGTAGCCTATAACCTTGCTGAACTTGCTTCCTCTAACGGTTTTTCAGAGATTCCTCAGAGTTTTTATATGTATGTATCATGTCACCTGCAAACAGAAATAATGTTATTTGTTCTTTTCTCTTCTACCTGTCTTTATTTTCATTTCATTGCCCAAGTTCCCTGGCCAGAACTGCCAATATGATTTTGATCAACAGTAGGGAGAACAGGTATTCTGATCTTGCTTTGGATCTCAAGCAAAAAGTTTTTCCATCATTAGTAGGACATTACTTTTTCTTAGGTGCCCACCACCATGTTGAGGAAGTTATCCTCCAGTCCTAGTTTGTTGAGTATTTGAATGTTTTTATATATAAAAACAGTGTTTACGTATGTACGAATGTACACAATGGGGATTACAAGGATTTCGCATTATACTACATCTCTATCCTTTTTATTTTTTGAGGTCTCACTAAGTCACTTAAATTGCCCAAGTTAAAACTTGACTCTCTCCTGCCTCAGCCTCCCAAAGTGCTGGGCTTACCCACCTGGATAGTAGTTTTAAATTTTACCAATGCTTTTCCCACACTTAATGGGGCAATCAATATGGGTTTTATTATTTAGTCTATTGATACGATTTTACCTTGTCTTGTGTGTGCAACCTAACCCTGTAATAATGGCATAAATTGGTGCATAATTCTTTTTATACATTGCTGATTTTATTTTTTAAAAATTAGTTGAAATTTTTTGTTTCTATATTCCTAAATGATACTGGTCTGTAGTTTTCTTTTCTTGTGATGTCTTTGGTTTGGGTGTCAGGTAGTATTCATCTCACAGAATGAGCTGAGTAATATTCCACTTTCAGTTAAGCATTGATTGACTGACATACCTGAGATTATACCCAGAAAGCACAAAGAGTATCTCCAAACACCTTTTATTTTGCTTTGTTTTTTGAGACAGGGTCTCACTATTAGTTCAGGCTGGCCTTGAACTCACTATGTAGCTTAGGCTGTCCTCAAATTCATGGCAATCTCCTGCTTTCAACCTCTCCTTGCTGGGATTACAGGTGTGTGCCATCACACCTATCTCCTACACCTTTTGAAAATTTTGAGACAAAAATCTCACTAAGTTACTAAATTGCCCAGACTGAGCTTGAACTTTTGATTCTTCTAACTCAAAGTCTACCAGCATGCTGAGATTACAAGTATGTTCTACCACATCTGACAAAGTATTTTTCAATAAAAAAACTAGAAATAGTAGCTACCCTGATTGGGCTTTTGTTCAATAATATTCTCTAAGATCCTAGACAAAAGTCCATTGGGGCACACTCTGCATGTGCTGCCTTAGCATCTCTGTCTAACCTCTGCTAAACACTGTAAAGAGATTTTATTAGAGAAGGTTATAAAGTAAAACTGAGCTGGGTACGGTGGCACACATCTATGATTCCAGCACTCAGACAGCTGAGGCAAAAAGATCACCATGAGTTCAAGTCCAGCCTGGGCAACACAGTCAGACCTAGTCTGAAACAAAACACAACACAACACACAGAAGGCAAATATGACCTGCTGCTTTTCATTTGAGATATTAATAGCTTCCTATCTTTACTGCCACCCGAAATGACAGCATAAAGAAAACCACTGAGAAAGATGGGGCATTTCTGAGCCAGATTTTGCAAGATGAAGAAGATTTCCAAGAGAAAAAAGAGGCAGTGGTATTGTCGGTTCTGTCTTGGGTGCCTGCATGAATGATGCCAAACAAACAAAGAATCCACCTGGCCCCAGATGCTATAACATCCCTCACACTGCACAGAAGCAGAATGACCACACTGGACACCTAGACTTCTGGAGAGCAGCATATGCATTCCTATGTCCTGTATGTAGCTAAGTAGTTGTGAGCACTCCTAAAGAGCAGGGTGGCTCTGCTCAGACTGGAGGCTTAGGGGCGGGGGTCCCACTGATGGTCATCCTCCTCCAACTTACCTCTCGCCCAGATAGTCCCCAATGACAGTCTTATTTAGGCCTTCTCCTTTATAGAGGAACTGGGCAACGTCTTCTGGGGAATTCTGTAGCAGGTCATTTTCTATTAGAAACTGAATTCCCTAAAGAACAGCAAAAGACAGAAAGCACCAATTAGGAAGGCCACTCAAACTCAGTTTTCAAGGACAAAAACACAGTGTGCTGATCTTAGTGATTTGGACACAGCAAAAAAATCAGAGGAACCATGGAACTGCATGATCTGATTTCCCTAATATTCATACTACATCTTATCCATCAAAAAAAGTACATATGTGTCTTCTGGCAATTTAACAGGTTAAAATAGGTTACCGAACACTATTATAAATGATTATTTCAAATGGTAAGGATTCACCAGCCTGACAGTGAATAGAGACAGTAAATCTTTGCATCCCTGAAAATTGCCAGGAGTATCGGAAGGAACCCAGGACATCAAAGACAAAGGGATGCCCCATGAGCAGAGGCAGGCCTGGAGCTGGTCCGTGGCCTTGTCATTGGTGACCATGTGTGCTATAACTGTGGCACAGAAGGTCAGGAAGCTTGCCTTCTCAAAGATCTCAGCAACTCAAGGGCAGACACTGCCTTGAGGGTTCCTTTCGAGGGACCCCAGCTTTAAGAGGTTCTTACATCCTTCCCACCTCTTTCCACACCTCTTAATCTTCTATAATCTCTGTGGCCACAAGATTGGGAGCTGGCCTCCACTAAGTCAATAATCCTTCACTGTTAGCCAAAGCTCAAAAAAGTGAATGGGTCCAAGGAAGAGACTGCTCTAGACACTGTCTTACAAGTCAGTATACCCCAAACTAGGATTAATCTTAAAGACTGCTGTGAAATGACCTATGAGAATTTGGGAAAATCAAACAGGCTCAAAACAAGTAATTTCTGTCCTTCCAGGTCACACAATGGAGACAGAAGAGGCCATGGGGAAGTAAGGCTTCCTTTGCAAGAGATGGAGGCTATAGTCATGGGAAATAGGGAGTCATGTTTAAGTTCAGATCAGAGGCCCTAAGACGTAATGCAGTCAAAAGCCTGAGACAAAGAGGCCAGTTATGACTAGAAGACTGCATCCTGGAGAGAAGAGACCAGAAATGAGAGGACGACACAGGATCTGGCTTCTCTGAGTATAGTGACAAGTGTCCTCAGAACAGAGACCGTCATGTGAAAGTGGAGGCAACAATTGGAGTAATGTGCCTACGAGGCAAGGAGCAGCACCTAACAGCAGGACAGGCCTAGAAGAGATTTCTCCTTCAAAGGGTAAAGGACAACACCTTGACCCTGGATTCTGGCCTCCTGAACTGCAGGAGAATAAACTGTTATATTTTAAGCCACACAATTTATGCTTAATTTGCTAAGACAGCCCCCGGACAGTGATACACTGAGTAGGTAATTATTCATAAAAGAAAACAAATGTCTCATCAGAAAATTAATATTTTAAATGTTTTAAATATTTTAAAGTGTTGCTTCGAAAACTCAAGAACAAAATAATGGCCACCATTCAACCCATTATACTTAGTATCTATGCATTTCTAACCTGGCTGTTACTTGCCCTATGTGTATCCCCCAAAGAAGCTAGAATTTTTAAAAATCTAATAACCAAGTGTAATAGTTAATACACTTGAGAAGTTTAGAAGTTTAACTAAGCTACTCAGCAGGGGACCAGGGTCCTCACTTTGTAAACATCCTCATCCTGTGCTAGAGGAGGACATGGAGACTGTGTGAGTGCTATACCTACTGCGGGGCTGGCCTGCTTACAATATAAGTAAGGAAAAAAGGCTTGCTCTCCCCACTTTTGCTGTCTTCTGCTGTCTTGAACGGTTGCCCTGTACCATGGCACTCTGTCTTGGAGCCAGCTGATTATGGATTACAATCTCTACAAACCATGAGCTAAATAAGCCTTTCCTCTTTATCTTTGGGTGTTGGGTATTTTGTCACAGCAATGAGTAAAAATAACGAAGACACTAACATTTTCTATTTTGAGACGGGGTCTCCCTATACAGCTAGCTGAGACTGGCCTTCAACAATTGGTCCTCCTACCTCAACTCTTGAGTGTTAGTGTCTGTTTTTTAAGAAGTTAATTTGACCTGGTCAGGTCTATGCATACTGATTTGTAAGGACTTAGTCTAGCCTCTTATTTTGTGCTCTTTCATGTGACATTTCAGCCTTTCATTAAACTAATCAAGTCTTTTTGTGTATAGGTTTTTTCTCTGCTTGTTTTTTGGTTTTTTGGTACCAGGGGTCCAACTCATGACCTTGCGCTCACCAGTAAGCGCTTGAGCCACTGAGCCAAAACCCTGGCCCTCATCAGGTTTTCTTTATTTAAGCTTTCCTAATAACTTACGAATTTTATTTAATTCCTGTATCTGGTGGCTACTCTTAAAATTTTAACAACTATCTAAACTTACATTTACCTATCAATATCTAGAAAACCTTAGCAGACTTATACTTTCCTTTTTATTTTACTTTTTTACTTTAGCCTTTTATTTGCCTTTTCATTTTGTCATTTAGACTTAACTGGAAGTACCCCCCACTCATCCCTGTCACTGCCTCTGCCAATACTAGGGGATTAAACCTACGGATGCTCTATAAACTGAGTTACACACCTTATTCTTCTCTTTAAAAAAAATACATACATACATATATGTACACATAAATTTTGAGATGGTCTTGCCAAGTTGCCATGGCAGGCCTCAAAATTGGGATCCTCTTGCTTCAGCCTTCAGGAGCTAAGATTACAGGCTTCAGCCACCACATCTGGCTTATCTATAAATATCATGTCTTTTTTTATCCCATAGATTCATTTTGGGAAGGGAGTTGAAGGTGTAAGCTTTCAACTTCTCAATTACTAGACTCGGGAAATGTCTTGGTGACTGAGTCCTTGCAAGTCTGAAAATGTCTATTTGCCCTTCTTCTGAAGTTTAGGTAGGCAGAATTCTCAGTTTTAAGTCATTTTTCCTCAAATCCTGGAAGCGTTTTTCTGCTCTCTTTGATCCAGTTTCCTGATAATGAGCTCATTTCTTCTTAGACAACCTAGTCTTTTCTTCCTGAAAAATTTAATGACTTTCTCTTTACCACAAGTTTTGTGATATTTTATTTAATATATCTATATATAGGTCTTTCCAAAATTTATACTGCTTAGCATTTCGTAAAGCCTACAAATCTGAAGGTTTTATCTTAGTTTTATTCTAAAACAATCCAAGGTTTCCTGAAAATATTTCCTGTGTTCCATTTTAAGTTGTTTCCTTTAAGACTTCAATTGCATGAATTCTGGTTTGCTGAATTCATCTTCTATGCCTTGTAACTCTGTGTAAAATGGCAGAGAGAATTATTACACTCTCTTCCAGGCCTTGAACCCATGCTGAAGCAGCATCCTCTCTGGGGCACGGCCCGGAGTTCACGTGCCATCCCTATTTATTTCCAACATTCTCACAATGCCCCACCTTGGTATCATGGGTAGGGCCCATCCTGCCAATCTCTTTGATGATATTTATAATATGTACAACTATCCCACTTTTAGAGTTTCTTTCCACTGTTTCTAGAAGGCCTGTTTCCTCTTGTTTTGCTTCTGTTTGTCCAGTCTTATGTCTTGTCAGATGGTGCTGTCAGGGGCTGGGAATTTAGCTCAGTGGCATAAGCGCCTGCCTTGCAAGCAGGAAGTCATGAGTTCGATCCCCGGTACCGATAAAAAGGAAAAAGAAAAACAAAACAAAACAAAAAACCAAGCAGATGGTGCTGTCCTCAAGTGTTCGGCAGTGATTGGCTGAGAGTTTATTTCTCTATGTCACTGGCATCTCCTGGATGTCGTCTGTTCTTGTTTCTAATGCAGCCTCCTCTCGTAAGCTGGTGGCGCAGCATGTAGATGGTGGGAGTCATGCCCACTGCTGACCTCTGGAAGTGGGTATGTCTCCTCTTTTGTACTGCCACCACCCGGATGCTGCCTGTCTCCATGGACTAAGGGTTTTCTCTGGCTTCCTTCCCCCACCTAGGGCCCACAGTGCTCTCTGGTACAGTTCAGCACAGCGTGGAGAGTCTCGCAGTCTCCACTGTTGCCCCATTCTCTGCATCTACCTCCTCTGGGCTTCCTGAACCCCGAACGCTGCTCTCCCTTCCCATAGCAGCTCCTTCCTATGTGACCTGGGAATCAGTCCTTCCTCACCTGACCTCATGTATCTTCTTCCTTGCAGAGTCCTCAGTTTCTGCTCCACTAAACCCCTTGTTACAAACTTAAGTATTTTTTCTTTGAAAGGCATTTTAGGACACTGGGACTCTAAAGGGTGGTAGAATGTTGTTAGCCTCCTTAATTTAATGAAACTTTTCCTTTTATTCATAAAACCAAGTGCTACTTCTAGAATCCAAGGAACCTAAACAAACCAAAGCTCCTTTATTAAAATGTTATCACCTCTCTGGTAGCCTGAAAGAATTTACTTTGAGGATATCTTCATGATTCACACTATTACAAGGCTTAGTAAGGATAAGGCAGTAGATACAGTTCTCAATGCATCTGCAGCATATGAGATTATCTGGTATAGCTATAGACTAAATATTTGTGTCCCCTTCAAAAGGTATATATTGAAGCACAAAGCCACAAAGTGACAGTATGCACAATAGGGCCCCTGGGAGTTAGGATTAGGTTAAGTCATTTGAATAGAGCCCCCTAGTTTAAGACTTGTGCCATTTTAGGAAGAGAGACCCTGGAGTGAACATGCTCCACCCTGGCCATGTAAGCATTCAGCAAGAAGGCAACAGTCTGCAAATGGAGAAGGGGCATTCACCAGAACCTGGCTATGCTGGCACTCCAGTGTCAGACAGGCAGTACCCAGATCAATGGGAAAATACGTGTCTGTTGTTTAAGCCTCCACTCAACAGTATTTTGTCATGGCAGCCAGCTGACTAGGGCAAGTGCCATAACCAAGACTATAAACCAAATAATTTTGATAAGTTTCCCAGCAAAAGCCCAGAGGCAGAGTAAGTACGTTCTGCTTTTATTGGGCAGCATAGTTACAGATAAGCCACTGAGAAGAATCAGATGGAAGGAGCCTGTATGTCCATCAGCAGATGAATGAATAAAGAAAATGGGATTTTTACATACACTGGAGTACTATTCTTTGGGGGAAAGATAAATGAGTCATTTCTAGAAAAATGGATACATAATCTTATGTGAAATAAATGAGACACAAAGCTTTAAACATTGATTGGTATCTCCTATATGAGTAACCTAAATTATAAAACACAGAAAAATAAAAAGATAAATAGTAATAAGAAAGTAGATCATTTTTCAGATGGAATGGGAATCAAGAGATGGAAGGACAAAGAAATCAACAGAGGAAGAAGAGATGAAAAAAGTAATTAGTATGTGCTGCATATACGTACCAACTTCACACAAGGAAAGCAAAGTATTCATTAGGGATTGCAAACATGTACTAATAAAAATTAATTTAAAAATGTATCTTTTAGGTGAAGTGGACACAAAACAAAGTCTGCTAAGACATTCACAACAGCGTGATTAAATTCCTACTTCTCTGGACATGACAAGCACATGCCATGGGGATGACTAGACTGGCGGGATTCAGCTTCCTATGATAAACACACTTTTTTTTTTCTTTTTTGGCCCTAGGGATCGAACTCATGACCTTATGCTTGCCAGGCAGGCGCTTAAGCCACTGAGCTAAATCTCCAGCCCCTCAGCTCCTATGAACCAAATCCCAGGCTCCAGCCAGCTCAGCAAGCAGCCATGGCTGCAGGCCTGCATCTTGCAGTCACGTTCCTCATTCAGGACAGCGGGTCCTCAGCTGCCGTGAGCCTCATCCAGCCCAACAGTGAGACAGGAATTAAATGGAACTTTCTACCTCATAAGCTATTGTAAGGACTGAGTATATTAATCAAAGTGCTTCTCTCTGTGCTTCCTGACTAACATGAAATTCTCAATGTTGGCCCTTTTTGTTGTACTTTTGACACATGATGCATATAAAGTAAGATGACAACCAAGAACCAACAGCAAGGACATCCTAAGCATGAGGTGAGTTTGCACCCAAGAACTGTGGTACAGTGGTAGCATCACTTCAAAAAAATTAGTGTTTACTGTACTGTGCATTTCATGAGATTTGAATCTATCTGTGAACTTACTAGTATGCTACTCAGCACTAAAACATGAGTTCCAGTTCCAAAAACATTCAGCACCCTCTATTACTTCCAATGCTTATACCTGCTGATAATTTAACTCAGTAAACTCAACTCTATTACTTCCATTTGACAATTAACATTGGGGTTCAGTGTCAGAAAAATGAGGAAAATGTCAGAAGTGAATGCAGCCCCAGATCACCAGCAATGAATAAGCCAGATCTGCGGTCAGTGCAACTCCCACACCCTTGCCTCTCTTTGATCCCGAGCCTCAGTGCCTGACTCAGGTTTTCTCTTCTCTCTCAAAACGAAACAGCTTTTACAGATTCTGCCAAATCCTTATAGCTCAATCTCAAAAACAAGCAGATTTTGTTGTCAAGTTAATGTCCTAGAAAATTCAACTGGAGGAAAGAACAAAGTAGTAGCTGAAAAAGATTCCTTGTTCTTTCATTCAGTCCCCCTCTTGAGGGCAAAAGGAAAAACATAATCCTCTGGCCAAACATAGTGGCAGACATCTGTAATTCCAGCACTCAGGAGGATTACTGTGAGTTCGAAGCCAGCCTGGGCTACAAAGCAAATTTGAGGCCAGTCTGAACTGCATAGCAAAACTCTGTACTGAAAAGACAAGAAAGAAAGATGGACAGGCAGGCAGACACAGAGAGAAATACAGAGAGACAAAGAAAGGGACACAGACAGACAGACAACTATCTTACTTGGACTATTTAATTCAATCAACATGATGAAATTTATGAACTCTATACCTGGACTCCATTCCCATCCTTAACCACAACTAACAATGTGAGGCCCTATATTGGAACCTTACTCACACGGCAAGATTAGGAGAGAAATGTCAAGCATGGGGTTCCATATCAAGGACTGAACAAGTGCTCCTCACTGCTCCTGTGGGGCCTCATTAAGCAGTTGCATCCACTTGCTTTTTTTTTTATAAAATAGTATCAACTCCATCTTTTTATGAAGTGACCACCTTTGTCAAAAGACAGCCACTAAACTAGATAAATCAGTTGCATGTCAGAAAACTGGAAGTGTGTGCTTACCTTTTTGGGGTCCATGTTGAATTTCTTTCTTCCCATGGCTATTTGCTTGTTC
This sequence comes from Cavia porcellus, assembly GCF_034190915.1. NCBI lineage: Eukaryota > Metazoa > Chordata > Mammalia > Rodentia > Caviidae > Cavia > Cavia porcellus. The sequence continues at coordinate 36,002,035 of NW_026947506.1, read as the reverse complement.
CTCTGTGTAGTCTTGCTATTCATTTGAAATAATGGGAAAATGATTAGCAGGGATTCGCAGAGAGTAGCACCTCCCACAGCCCAGTGAGGCACAGCCCTTCAGCACATTTTCCCCTCCTAACACTCAGCAAGGGAAAAGCACTACTGCACTCTGAAGACTCTCTTCGAAGGTGTGCGGCCGCCTTGGCTTTTTTTTCACATGTGATAACTTGAGATATACTTCTGAAAAAGCTGACGATGAAAACCAGTGACTCTTTTAAAATAAAAGAGGTGGTTCCTTGTGACACGGAAAGGTTATTTCTGAGTAGTTCATTCTGAGTGCCTGTGCTTATTCTCAAATCTACAAAGATAGAACAGGATTTAGAGAAAGTGCAGGATAGGAAGTAACTTCCAGAGAAGCAACCTCTGCCTTTAGAGAGAACAGGAGGGAGGTAAGGACAGGAAAGAACGAACAACTCCAAAGGCCCCCACTTCCCAGTCACCCCTCTTACCCACTATGCTCACCAGTTGGTAAATTCAAGTAGAGGATAAAGACACAGAGCAGAGATTAAAGAAAGGCATAGCCATAAACATTTTACCTCTCCTCCACTGAAGTCAGGTTATCGATCTCTGTCATCACTTCTGCAATTTCGTATTTCAGCCTCTATCAAAAAGAGGATATTGTGTCGTTTTAACCTTCCTCTGCCTAAACTCAGAACTTTCATCTTCCGGGTGCAGGTTTCTTGAGGGATCATCTGATCATTACAGGTCCAGAACCTCAACACAGTTGTAGACAGAGCTAGAGCCTCATTCACACCCAGTACCACTTAGGAGAAACAAAACAATGCGTCCACCTCTCATCAGATACTAAAGAAGAGGGGCACCCTATGCAGAGTCTAGAGTATTTGTGTGTAAAGTTGGGAAGGGACATGTAAGTATCAGAAAGAAAAAAAAAAGATAAAACCACTTAACTGCACCCATTTCCTGCTACCTGGCACAGGCCACCTGCCTTCCCCTCTGCACTGCCTGTTCTTGGGAAACCAGGGGAAACTGAAGCTCAGATTTAGGTGGCATCAAGTTAGCCAGGCAGTCTCGGGGTGATTTCTGTCACTTTGTAAAACATGAAGCACCAAGGACAGGGATTGGGGGAGTGAAATGAAATCTGGGTCCATGGTACTCAGAGATGCCAGAAACAGAGGGGACAGGCTCACCTTTTCCCCTACTGGCTAAGAGACTCCTAGGCACTCTGGGCCTTAGTGTTCTCTCCAACAGAATAATGCAGTCAGAGCCAAATTAAGATTCCATATTCATCAGCGGTATATGATTACTAGTGTACACAATAAAATATATTCTTATTTGTCAGCCAGAGGACTTATTCTGGGTTACAGGATTTTTCCAAGAATGAAGGGTAACTTTAGACTAAAAATGTCCATGAATTATCTTTCAAAGACAAAGAAATTTTTATTCAGAACCCTATTTTTGTATGCCAAGAAATTCAGACTTTAAAAGTGAGTTCCTAGAAAGGAGTTATTGTCTGGGACAAGGTCTGGATCTACAGTGAGTGGTCTGTGAGGCCATATTTATTTTGGCAGTGACAATGACTAAGAAGCTTCTCAAAGAAGAGCCTTGCCCAAGGAAGCCAAGGCCTACTGAATAGTTTTTGTAAAAGTCACAGGCACTCCAGCTCTGAAACTGTGGCTGTATTCATTTATGTCTCCTGTGGAACACCCCACCACCCTGTCCTTTGGGTAAAGTATGCAAATGTGGGAACAATAATGTTTACTCATCTGGGTTTTACTCATCTTTGTCATTCTGCTCCTGCTACCTAGCAGGCACTCAATACATAGCTAAAACCCAATATATTACTATTCATTCAAAGGACATCTGAGTGCCAAAAACGTAATAACCAATATTCCAGATACTCCAATATTATACACAAACAAGGTTGTATCTAAAAAAAATTTTTTTCTGGTGGTAATGAGGGTTGAACCTGGAGCACCTGTACCAAGCTATATCCTCAGCCCTGTATAATTTTTTTAAAAATCTGGACAGAGGCTAGTCCGAGTGCAGTGGTATTTACAACTAATTGATCACAACCAGTTATAGATTTCTTTGTTCTTTCTCTACTCCCACTGCTTTCACTTGACTAGCCTTTAAAAAAAGGAAAAAAAAATCTGGACAGAGCTTACTAAGTCACTAAATTGCCTAGGCTGTGCTTTAGCTTGACATCCTCCACATTAGCCTCTGAGAGGGCCAGGGTTATACAAGTGTCACCACAACCTCCTTTTCTATACGACTGTGGCAGACAAGGTGCTGCAGGCTGCTGCTGCTGCTGCTGCTGTTGTTGTTTAAATCTGCCACTGTGACTCTGGACCCACAAGTCTAGGCTCCGGTTCCACCATTATGACTTCTGTCCAAGCCTGTACTGTCTGGCATGGAGAGTCAAAGCACTATCTCAGATGACTCTTTGCTTTGTTTCTTTGCATAGTTCTTACATACACACACCAAACACCCATTTTTCACATATCCTTGAAGCTCTTAACTATTTCACCCAAAAGCAAAAACTGAAGAGTTTTTTCTTCCTTTTGTCTGTACCTCAATGTCATCAATAAGTTCTTTTTTTCTTCGACGAATGTCCAAAAGTTCTTCTCTCTCTTCTAAGGAGAGGTCTTCAGGGACTGAAACAAAAAAGAAATCAGTTCAGTAACAGCGGCTTTAAAGACTCATCTGGCAATGTCTGATAAGGCTGAAGATGGACGGCAGACTGGCTGGAAGGCTGTATGACAATCTCCTGACCCCTTCTCCTTCCCACTCCTCAGCAAGACCTTTGGTTTATGTCTAGAACATAAAACAGAGGCTAGCACACACCAAATGCAGTTGTTGATGGTGATACCCTACCAAAACTCATGGGTAAGAGAAATACTGACACCTTCCCCAATCTTGCCCTCAGGACTCCAAGATTACAGGGCAGGCCACCATCCTCTCTCCTCTCAAACTGCTACCCAAAGGCAAGAGCTGTGCTCTGCTCCATCCAAACAGTTGCAAGTCCACAAGTACTGACCAAGGGGGCCACAACCAGGGCACAGGCACACCTCACCTAGCAGGGAAACAGCCAGGACATCTTCCTGCTGAACTCAGAGCTCCCAAATGCGCTTGGTCTTTCATCCTCAAATATGGGTGAGCCTCCAACATTTGAGACACACTGAAGCTAAGAAAGGTCAGAGTGGCCACACCTCAGGGAGCAAGAAATGCTGCAGTAAGGAGAATAGTGCTGGACCCCCTCCTCAACCCCATCCCCACTATGACTCCTACAGAACCCCCTGATTCCTTGGTACATATTTAACCAGTAAGTATAAAAAGACATTTTGAGGGGCTGGGGGTTTAGCTCAGCAGCATAAGCGCCTGCCTTGCACGCTGGCAGTCGTGAGTTCGATCCCTGGTACCGATAAAAACGAAAAAGACAAAAAAAAAAAAAAAAAGACATTTTGATCTCATTAAGATGGAGGGGGGGGAGAGAGAAAGAAGCAGGCTGTCAGTGTAAGTGTAACTTGGCATAGCCACTTTGAAAAGTAATTAGGTATTAATATCAAAGATTACACACTGAAATATATATATGAAAAATTCTTCAGCTTCTCTAGCAACGTAACAGGTATACAAAAAAGCACACTATGTAGATTAAAAGTAGAACCTAAATGTTCATTCACAATAGAAGGTATAAAAGTGTGCTGATATATATGCATACAATGGAATTCCAAAAGCAGTGAAAATGCATAAAACAAGCAACAGATGGATATCTCAAGAAAATAACATGGAAATGAATAATTTTTATATAAATCTCAAAAGCAAAAATTAAATATTTGTTACTGCATAATAATTTTATATAAATACAAACATATATCCCAAGAGCCTTGTGCACCAATAAGGTGGGGCTTTCAGAAGGAGACTAGATTTAAAGGAGCTTATAGCTGACTTGCTCTGAGGATTTCCTCAGAAGAGGAGGAGTGAGGGCATGGCCTGGAAGAGTTTATCTCCCTCCTCAGCTTCACCTTTCATTCTCTCTGCTTCCTGTCTAACATACCATGAACAGTTCTCCTTTACCATGCCCTTCTTTCATGCCATTCAGTCTTCAAGATGGCCAACCATGTAAGCACTGAAACTTCTAAAACATTAGCTAAAATAAGTGCCTCCTCATTTAAGCTGGAAATGTCAGGTATTTTGTCTTGGTGGTGAGAAAAGTAACCAAGACAATGTTTAGGTTTAAGTATGTATGACCTATTATACTGATAAATACAAATGTGGGAGTGTTGTCTCCTAGATGGGAATGAAGAGCATGGGATCAGGAAAGGAAGCACAGAGTATTTCAAATTTCTAATTTCCTGCTTCCTGTACCTGATCTAAACTTCACTGAACTCCACATTAGTGATTTTCTTAAGCAATCCACCTGTAATTGCATTACTCAAGAGGCTGAGAGGCAAGAGGATCACATTTTTGAAGTCAGCACAGACTATACAGTAAGGAGGGCCTAGAATACATTGTAAGGTACTGTTGAAAGAAGGAAAGGAAAAGAGAAAGAGAGAAAAGAATATATAAAAAGCAGTCTTCCACACTGAGTGGCTGAGGAAGAAATTCATTTACTAGACTTGACTGGGCTACATGCTTTAACATGTTATTTCAATTAAATTCCCCAAATAACCTGGAGAGAAGTCATTATTTTATAACTGAAGAAACAGGTAGATAGATCTAATGCAGCCAGGCATGGTGGTGGAAGCCTGTAAACTCATCACTTGGGAGATCACAGGTGGACTGCTGTGAGTTTGAGGCCAGTCTGGACTACAAAGTGAGTTCAAACCCAACCTCAACTGCATGGTGAAACCCTGTCTCAAAAATTTTTTAATTAATTAATTAATTAAAACAAAATAAAATAAAGCAAGCAAGTAAGAGATCCATCCAAGGATTTTCCCTAGAGGGAAAATATTTGAAGACATAACTACTGAAATGTCCCAAATTTGACAAAAGAGTTGAAAATACACACCCAAGATGCTTAAGAAAATCCAAATAAGATCCACAAAGCCATGCCACATTCTTTGCACAGGTCTAATTAACAATGTTGTCTGGGACTCAGTTTTGTCTTCTCAAGTACTAGTTTCATTCTAAAGCTGATCTCCTACCTGTGAGAGGCTTTTGGAGTAGCTGAGGCTGTGCATGCCTGTATCTAGGGACACCTTCAAACTTGCTCCCCAAAAGGCCTCATATAGTCTCTCCCTCAATTCTCTGAGGCCCAACCTGGGTTAGGCTTTGACTCATACTAATCAGAGAAGGTAGAAAAAATGTCTACCACACTTAGCACTTAAGAGAAAGACACATTAACATCTAGATCAACAGATGAGGTGAGACCTAGGAGATGATTCCAAAACCAAAGAGAACGGAAAATTTCTAGAGAAAAACCAATGTTAAAGGCCCAGACAGACCCAGTAATATAGTAAACATACAGTTCTAGAATCTTCAAAGCTATTCCTCTTACCACAATGAGAGAGAGCGTGTATTCCAACAAAAACAAGAGTATTTGCTAAAGTGGTCAGCTGACACTTTCCTAGAGAATAAACGCACCTGAAAACTCATTAAGTTTTTCAACATCATTGACTGGGCTCCCAAAAATAGCTTAAGAAAAAAAAAAAAACTTTCTTCTGCCAAGTTCTCCAATGTAAAAGTGTCAAAATAAAAGTCTGAAAGGGTAGAGCTTTACTTAAATCATTTACAGACACCTGTGTTTCTTTAAGGAAAGCCTACTTACAGTCTCTCTCTACCTAAGAATATGAAGGATTGGCCACTAACAGAATAAATGCTTAGAAGGCAAATCTAAACACCAGAATCATTTAACTCTGAAGTTCCTTCCATCAGAAGCTGTGCCACTGAACTGTATCTCTTCCCCGACTTTTTTCCTACAACTGTTTTCTAACACTATTAATTTCCTTTTACTCCTCAATAAAATGAGGAGTAAAACTTTTTTTCTTTCTGACACCCCATTAATTTTAAAATTTTACTTTTTTTAATTCTCTGGTTTCCCACCCCCTCCACCATTTTAAGTATAACTATTACGCTTTATAGAATCACTAGGTAGTAAGTAAAGTTTATGTCACTAGTGTTCAATACTGTTCTGCAGTAGGTGGTGGTAAACTTGTTCCATTTAGTAGTTATTTACTGTAAGTCAACAATAGGTCAATATTTGGTTTGTCTTAGTGTGCATGCTATAATTACAGATCTCTTTTCTAAGATTAAGAGTGATATATTGTTGGTCCTTAGGGTCTGTCAATATCTAGTTTAAGTTTGATGATATTATTGTTGCTGATTTTACTACTATAGCCAAAGTGACAAGGTTATTGTTTTTTTCAGGATATTTTATTGCATCTTGTCATCTTCAAAGTAGCTGCCTCTACTCTTAGACTTGATACTACCAAGCATACCAAATTTGAAAAAAATCAGTCAAGACAAAACAGTGATCTAACAAACTAGATTCAAATAAGATCAGTCAGGGCTGGGGATTTAGTTCAGCAGCATAACCACCTGCCTTGCAAGCAGGCGGTCGTGAGTTTGATCCCCGGTACCCATAAAAGTTAAAAGAAAAAAAAAAGATCAGTCATAGTAAGACAATGTAAGTAATACAGGGCTTCATTTTAACTTAATAGGAAATTAAGAATAGTTACCATAGTATATCCTGCTAGTTTGGGGATAGCTGTCTGTGCTCTCAAATCTAGTTCGAGTAGACAGACTGGAACAGAATAAAATCAAATGAAAGAGAGCAATAAGACTAAGGTGGCTTTTAAATCCTCATAGAGGCACTGGAACAACTAGGCGGATCTGGGGCATCTGCATCACCTCCCCGTTCCCGGCTGTGCTTGGAGGACTGTGGAGTTAGAAGCAAGCAGGCAGGTGCCATCAGTTCCACAGGGCCCACAGCCTGGCATAAGTGCCCCATGCCCTTTCCCCCGAGTCCAGCTAGTTTGGGCCCAGCCAGGGAACCTCACTGCTTCCGAGTACACTGGAGCAGCATGGGAGGTCCAGGGAGCAGGCATCAGCCTCCTCTCTCCAGGCTGTACCTGGCAGACTGTGGAGTGCTAACCAAGCAGGCAGGCACCATCGGTTCCAGAGGCTGGGCTTGAGCCAGCCTGCTCTACCCACAGTGACCCTCTATCAATCCAGGGAACTGGGTGCCAGAGTCCCAGCAGCTGAGCGCACAGAAGACGATTTCCAACAGACCCTGAGGAAGCCTTAGAATAATACTCGAAACACTTGAAACATAGAAATATAGGAAAAAGACAAAACGAAAGACCAAATTACAATCTCAAACCTGCAACCCATCCAAAGAAACCTTAGGAGTGATGTATATAGAAGAAAATATATGCCATACACCTCAAATATGGGACCTCATAGCAACTGAAATAAACAAGCAACTCCAGGAATCTTTAAAGGAATTCAAACTAGAAATAATCTCCCAGGTAAAAGAAGAAATGATAAAAGAAATGAAAGCAATGCTGAATAAATCTAAAGAAAATACAGTTAAAAAATTGGAGGAACTAAACAAAAAGATAAAATTCCTAGATGAGCAATATAAGAAACAAACAGAATACATAAAACAGATGCACAGAGATACATAGGAAATCAAAAATTCCACTGAAAGCTATAAAAACTGCCTCAATGAAAGTGAAGCTAGAATTTCAGACCTTAAAGACAAGATTGCAGCTAGTGAACAGGAAAGGAAAGATCTTTTAAAAATAACAAAGAATCAGGAAATAACAATTCAACAACTGCAAGATGACTCAAAAAAAAAAAAAACAACAACATAAGATTGATACGGATTAATGAAAAAGAAGGGAATGACATAAAGGACTAGAGGATATTTAGATAAGAAATAGCTGAAAATTTCCCAAACATGAGATCGGAAATGGACATCAGGATCAGTGAAGCATACAGAACTCCAAATAGTCATAACCAAAATAAAACTATACCCAGACATATAATAATCACCATCCCAGAAATCCAACATAAGAACAGAATATTAAAAGCTGTCAGAGAGAAAACATAGATCACTTATAAAGGAAAACCTATCAGAATCACAGCACACTTCTTAGCACAAACAATAAAGTCAAGAAGAGCATGAAGTATCGAGATCATAAAGGAAAATGATTTCCAACCTAGACTGATGTACCCTACAAAACTGTCCTTCAAAATTGATGGTGAAATAAGATACTTCCATGACAAAGAACAACTGAAGAACTTCATGATCACCAAGCCAACCCTGAAAAAATATTGAAAGACATTTTAGATACACTTAGGAAAAAAACCACTAAGCAAAGCAGATAATCAAAACAGAACAGAAAGACAAAGATGCAACAGCAGAAAGGTAACATTTCAACAATAAACCAAGACATAACAGTTATAACCATTAATGTAAATGGTCTCAATGCACCAATTAAAAGAAACAGTGGCAGAATGAATCAAGAAACAAAATCCAACCATATGATGGCTACAAGAAACCCATCTAACCCAAAAGGATATTCACAGACTGAAAGTCAAAGGATGGAAAGCAATACTTCATGCAACAGGATCCCAAAAAAAAGCAGAAGTAGATATTCTGTTCGCAAACAATGTGAACTTTAAACCAATAATGATCAGAAGAGACAAAGAAGGTCACTACATACTTGTTAGGGGAAAACTTCAAGAGGAAGAGATAACCATCTTAAATATATATGCACCAAATTCCAGAGCACCCAGTTATGTAAAACAAGTACCAACTGAAATGAAAAATCAAATTATCAGTAACACAATTGTTAACAGGAGACCTTAACACACCATTGACACCAATGGACAAATCAACCAGACAGAAAATCACCAAAGAAATAACAGAACTGAACATACCTCTGAACAAATGGACTTTATAGACATATACAGAGTCTTCCATCCAACAAAATCAGAATACACATTCTTCTCAGCAGTACATGGGTCATTCTCTAAAATAGACCATATATTAGCTCACAGAACATATTTAAATAAATGCAAAAGAGTTAAAATTCTCCCTTGCACGTTATCAGATCATAGCGCTTTGAAACTAGAAATTAATGATAAAAGATACTGCAAATATCCCACAAACACATGGAAACTGAATAACACACTCTTGAGTAATCAGTGGGTCACAGAAGAAATTAAACAATACCTACAAACAAATGAAAACACAAATACAACTTACTGGAATCTGTGGGATGCAATGAAAGCGGTCCTCAGAGGAAAATTTATTACACTGAATTCCCACATCAGCAAAACAGAACGAATACAAATAAATAACCTAATGCTACACCTCAAACATCTAGAAAAAGAAGAGCAAGTCAAGCCCAAAGCCAAAAGAAGAGAGGAAATTATAAAAATCAGAGCAGAAATCAATGCAATAAAGACTAAGAAAACAATCCAAAGAATCAATGAATCAAAGAGTTGCTTCTGTGAAAGAATAAATAAAATTGATAAGCCCCTAGCCAACCTTATTTTTAAAAGGGAAGAAAAAACTCAAATTCATGCAATAAGAAAGAAAAGGTGAAATCACTACAAACTCTATAGAAATACAGAAGATCAACACCTATTTCGAAAACCTCTACTCTCAAAGGTTTGATAACACAGAAGAAATAGACAGATTCTTAGAAACATATGAAGTACCAAAGCTGGGTCAAGAGGAGGTAAAACTGCTGAATAACCCAATTTCTATTAATGAAATTGAAAATGTAATTAAGTCCTTACCTACAAAGAAGAGCCCAGGCCCAGACGAATTCACTGCAGAATTCTACAAGAAATACAAAGAAGACCTAATGCCGACATTCCTCAAACTCTTCAAATTGAAGGGGAAGCAATCCTTCCTAAGACATTTCTGGAAGCAAATATTACTCTAGTACCAAAATATGAAAAAGACCCAACTAAAAAAGAGAACTACAGACCAATCTCCCTAATGAACACAGATGCAAAAATCCTCAATAAAATATTGGCAAACAGGATGCAGCAAATCACCAAGATTATACACCATGACCAAGTGGGATTCATCCCAAGGAGGCAGGTATGGTTCAACATACATAAATCAATAAATGTAATCCATTATATCAATAAAGTGAAAAGAATCACATGACCATTTCTATAGATGCAGAAAAAGCTTTTGATAAGGTTCAACATTCACTCATGATAAGAAATTTACAGAAAATTGGAACAGATGGTCTTTACTCCAATATAATAAAGGCCATCTATGACAAACAAACAGCCAGTATCATACTAAATGGCCAAAAATTGAAGTCCTTTACTATAAAATCAGGCACAAGATAAGAATGTTCTTTATCACAGGGCTGGGGATTTAGCTCAGCAGCATAAGCGCCTGCCTTGCAAGCAGGCAGTCGTGAGTTCGATCCCTGGTACCGATGATTAAAAAAAAAAAAAAGGATACATACAAGAATGTCCTTTATCACTACTCCTATTTAATATAGTACTGGAAATACTAGCCAGAGCAATAAGACAAAAGGGGTAAAGATAAGAAAAGAAGAAGTTAAATTATCATTGTTTGCAGATGACATGATACTCTACATAGAAGACCCCCAAAGCTCCATTGAAAGACTCTTAGATATAATAAATAAATTCAGAAATGTAGCTGGATACAAAATCAATACTCAAAAACCAATAGCATTCCTACACATTAACAACAAAATCACAGAGAGAGAGTAATAAGAAAAGCCACACCCTTCACACTAGCAACCCAAAAAATGAAATATTTAGGAATTACTCTCACGAAAGAAGTGAAAGACCTATACATGGAAAATTATAATACACTGAAAAAAGAAACTGAAGAGGATCTCAGAAAATGGAAAGACATCCCTTGCTCATGGATAGGAAGAATAAATATTGTGAAAATGGCCATTTTCCCAAAACTCTTATACAGATTCAATGCAATCTCAATAAAAATACCATCAACATACCTAAAAGATCTAGAGAAATCACTCCTAAAATTCATCTGGAGTAAGAAGAGACCTAGAAGAACAAAGACAGTTCTAAGGAACAAAGGCAAGGCAGGAGGCATCATAATCCCTGACTTGAAGTTATACTACAAAGCAACCGTAGTAATATCAACATGGTACTGGAATAAAAACAAAGCCACAGATCAATGGAATAGATTAGAAGATACAACCACAACTACAAACACACTCAACCACCTTATCTTTGATAAAGGAGCCAAACAGGTTCACTGGAAGAACAACAGTCTCTTTAATAAATGGTGTTGGAAAAACTGGCTCTCCATATGCTAAAAACTAAAACTAGACCCATGCCTATTACCATGTACTAAATTAAAATCTAAATGGATCAAAGATCTGAATATTAAAACAGAAACACTGTATCTATTAGAAGACAAATTGGTAGAAACCTTGAAGATATAGGGGTAGGTAGAGAATTCATGAACAGGACTCAAACCACACGAGAAATACTTCCCAGAATCAATAACTGGGACCACCTCTTATTAAAAAGTTTCTGCATGTCAAAATAAATCTCCAGCATAGTGAAAAGAAAACCCACAAACTGGGAAAAAAATCTTAGTGAACTCTCCCTCAGACAAAGGACTTCTGTCTAAAACATATAAAGTACTAAAAAAAAATCAGACCCCCAAAATTCAAAGATCCAGTCCAAAAATGGGCATCTGAGATGAATACACACTTCTCAGATGAAGAAATACAAATGGCAAATAAATACATGAAAAAATGTTCATCATCATTACTCATTAGAGAAATGCAAATTAAAACCACACTGAGATTCCATCTCACTCCTGAAAGTATGGCCAGGATCAAGAAAACCACCAACAACAAATGCTGGAGAGGCTGTGGGGAAAAAGGAACTCTCCTCCACTGTTTGTGGGAATGTAGACTGGTGCAACCATTGTGGAGGTCAGTCTGGAGATTTCTCAAAAAGCTGGGATTGGAAGTCCCATTTGTTCCAGCTATCCCACTTCTAGGCATATTCCCAGAAGAACTGAAAGCATCATACCACAGTGATATATGTGCACCCATGTTTATAGCATCACAATTTGTAATAGCCAGATCTTGGAAACAACCTAAGAATCCATCAACTGAGGAATGGATTAAAAAGTTGTGATATTTTTATACACTGGAATACTACTCAGCTATAAAACAAGGATCACATTGAGATATTTTTAAATAAATAGACGCAGCTTGAGACCATACTCATAAGTGAAATAAATCAAACTCACATGTATGAATACCAAATAGTTCCCCTATCGTAAGAAATGATTCAAATATATAAAGTATGTGGTAATCATGATTCCCCATTATGTGGCTTTGAAGCCTTATAAAGTTTTTACTCTTTAATTGGAATAGCTTTATTATGGGCTGTTTGATATTATTGCCTGTGATGATATGAATAGCTATTTTAAAGAAAACAAGACATCATAATAGCTAGTGCTGATTTAATATCATCTTGTTTTGAAGTCCTACCAAACTGTTGTTCTTCTGCCTCAATTGGTTTTATCATGTTGTATCTTACTGAATGTTATTATATGTGAAAGTATAAACAAAAATTTTTATAGGCAAAGGGATAATATAGAAACCATTGTTCGTTTTCCACTAGCTGGTTCTCAATACCCTGTAATACTTTCATCCTCTTGAATGGTTTCTCACTGCCTTGATATGTTTGAAGCCATAGTATATGAAGTTATACTCAAATATTTCAAGGAAAGAGACACTATGGTAACTTCTATTAAGTTGGGTTACCTTGTAGTGAAGCACTAGGTTGCTGAAATTGTTATGCTTTGATCTGTATTGTTATGGTGTTATGTCCTCTTTTATCTCAATCTCCCCCTTTTTTAAAAAAATTTATTTTTTATTATTACTTTTTAATTAAGGGAAAAAAATCAAAAAAATTAGCAGGATATATTATAGTAAATATTTTTATTTCCTATTAACTTGATTTGAAGCCCCGTATTGCTCCCACCATCTTGTTTTGACTGATTTTACTCTGTTCTGTTCTATTTGTAAGTACCAAGTTTGAGGGTATAGGCAACTACTTTGAAGGCAATAAGATTCACTATGACGTCCTTTCTGGTTTGACTATTACTTTGTTTTGAAGTCCTGTAATGTCTCCAATGTTTAGGTTTTATTGGTCTTGTTCTGTACTGTTTTGTTCAATTTTATTATACCTAATGATATACGCAATTCTTTTTAAGGTAGCAAGAAGCATTATGGTAACCACTGTTGATTACCTTGTATTCTGTTTTTACACCATGTACTATGTCCATCCTTTGTTTTGACTGACTGCTTTGTTTTGTCATATTTGGTTTTGTCTTCAAAAAAAAAGTAGTAAGAACTATGGGAGTAATAAACCCAAAATGTATAAATGTTGTTGTAAAAAAGGAAGGAAACAAAAAGTGCTCTAAAGTTCCGAGAGAACATGGCGGACAGATAACAGCAACTACCGGAGGCTCTCTGAAAGGCTCGGCTCAGAAGTCAGGAATGATGCGGACTAAGGAGACATGAGCCGGTAGAGATATGCTCTGCTGACTCAGGAACGAACTGGGCTGAGAGAAACCAACTTGGAATGCAGTCCTGGCGCTAAAATAGGAACAGAAAAGACTCGGTGTGGAGCCTGGACCACGCGCCATTGGAAACTGCAATTTGGGTTTCCCACTGCTCGGCGGCTGGCTGCCTCCACAGCGGCTCGGCAAGGAGAGACGCGCAGAAGCTCTGGGAACGGGAGTCTGCGAACGGAGTCGAAAACAGGACGGACAAGGAGGCGTTACACTGACTTGTGGCGAGGTGAGTGAGAGAAACTGACACTCTACACCAGTTTGACTCCAGCGGAGAACTTTCTGGGCTCGGGCAGTCCTGTAAGAGCAGGGCGCGGTGGCGACTCCAGCCACACATTCCCCTCTCGGACGGGATTGGTGAAAAGTGCCTGGCCTGCGTGACACTGCGGGCGGACTTGGTAGGCTGGCCTAACCCAGATGCCAGAGCCTGACGGTGGCCCGGAGGGGCGACTGACTCCCACGTAGGCTGCCTAGTCCGTAACTCCCTGGTGCGCAGCAGTGGGCGGGAACACCTAGCCAGCGCAATTTGATCAGGCTGTGGCTGACAGGCAGGGAAGCTGGGCCTCCTATGTAAGCTTGCATATATATATAAGGAACAGAGAATATGGGGAAGGGAAGCAACAAGAAAGGCTCCTCGGCCCCCAATTCTGAGAAACAGGCAATAGCAGACACCGCACCAATAGACATTAAGCGCCATATAGAGAGCCTCATAGACCAATTCAGGAATGAAGTTATCAACGACCTGAAGCTAGAAGTATGCAGAACAGTTAGAGAAATGCTAAGCACCACCCAGGAAAAAACAGATGGTGGAATGTAAGAACACAAAAAAAGGGGAGAATTGTTTGATGGAGAAAATACAGAAAACATAGAACACATGAAGCAGGTTCAAAGAGATTACCAGGAAACTAAAAACTCTATCGAAAGCTGGCATAACAACTTGAAAGAAACTAAGGATAGATTATCTGAACTGGAGGACAGATTTGTAATGTGGGAGCATGAAATGAAAAACTTCTTAAAAATAACAAGAAAACAAACAGCAACAATACAAAGGCTAGAAGATGATAAGAGGATCTATAACTTAAGAATTAAGAACATAAAAGAAGCAATAGGGACACAAACAAATGAACTACAAAAGCTATTCACAGAAATAATCCAGGAGAATTACCCTAATTTAGCAAAAGGTAAAGATACTCAGGTGTATGAGGCATACAGGACCCCAGCCACCTACAACTCAAACAGAGCTACACTCAGGCATATAATAATCAAAATTCCAGAAATCCAATATAAGAACAGAATATTAAAAGCTGTCGGAGACAAGAAAAAAGATTGCTTACAAGGGAACACCCATCAGAATTACAGCAGACTTCTCGGCACAAACCATCAAATCACAAAGAGCATGGAGCGAAATAATTCAAGCTTTGAAAGATAATAACCTCCAGCCAAGATCGATATATCCTGCACAACTGTCCCTAGAAATTGATGGAAAAACAAGGTGCTTCCAGGATAAACAGGAACTAGGGGAATTTGCAACCACCAATTCAACTCTACAGAGAATACTGCAGGATATTCTAAAAAAGGAAAATACCAAGATTCCAGAAACAGTGGCAGAGAGGCTACAATGAATGGAGCAGAAAGCAAAATGAAGAAGACAAACTAACAACAAACGACAGAAAAAGAGCTCAACAGAAATGAGGCAGAGAAGGTTGGATGGTAGGAACAGCTATTTTGGAGAAAACAAGACATTATAATAGCTAGTGCTGATTTAGTTTCATCTTGTTTTGAAGTCCCATCAAGCTTTTATTCTTCTGTCTCCATCGATCTTAACAGGTTGTATCTTATTGGATTTTATTATATGTGATAATATAAGCAAAAACTTTTATAGACAAGGAGATTATACAGAAACCATTGTTCATTTTCTGATAGTTGGTTCTAAATGCCCTGTAATACTGTCATTCTCTTAAATGGTTTTACACTGTCTTGATATATTTGGTGCTACAGTATACGAAGTTATACTCAAAGATTTCAAGGAAAAAGACACTATGCTAATTACTTTTATGTCAGGATATCTTGTGGTGAAACACTATTTTGCTTAAGTGGTTATGTTCTGACCTGCGCTGTTTTGTTGTTGTACCCTCCTTAATCTCAATCTCCCTTTTTTTAATTATTTACTTTTTTATTTTTATCTTTTTAATTAAAGGAAAAATAAATAAAAATAGCAGGATACATTATAGTAAACCACTTTGACTTCCTATTAACTTGATTTGAAACCCTGTATTGCCCTCACCATCTTGTTTTGACTGATTTTCCCCTATTCTGCTTTGCTTGATAGTACCAAGTTCGAAAGTATAGGCAACAACTGTGAAGACAGTAAGATTCATTATGACTCCCATTCCAGTTGACTATTAACTTCTTTCAAAGTCCTGTAATGTCTCCAATGTTTTGGTTCTATTCTTTACTGTTTTGTTCAATTTTATTATAACTGATGAAATAGGCATTTCTTTTTAAGATAGTAAGAGGTAGTATGTAACCATTGTTGATCACCTTGTATTTTGTTTTTACATTATCTATTATGTCCATCCTTTTGATTTGACTGACTCTGTTCTGTTATGTCACATCTGGTTTTACTCTCTTCAAAAAAAGTAATAAGAACTGTGGGAGTAATAAAACCCAAAATGTGTAATTGTCATTGTACAAAAGAAAGGAAAACAAAGTGCTCTAAAGGATATAACTGCATATATATTTAAGTGTATAAGATAGATAACCATATTACTGAGTTTTGTTGGATCACTGAACAAAACTGTTTCCAGTCTCACTGTTTGAAAGTCCACTTTATATGCTTTAATTTTGTAACATGAACAACTATTTCTAAGATAACAACATGTAATCTATTAACTAGTGATTTCCTACTGTTTATTCTTTCTGAAATTCTGTATAACTTGTACTCTTTTTGTTTTTTTTCTTTTTCTCCTTAAATAAAATTTAAAAGAAAAAATCAACACCTTCTTGTATATCAATAACAAACTCACCTAGACAGAAATCGCAAAACAATACCTTTTACAATAGTATCCAAAAAAATGAAATACCTAGGAATCAATCTAACGAAGAACGTAAAAGACCTCTATGCTATTGTACTCTGAAACAGGAGCTTGAAGCGTATATTAGAAAATGGAGAGCTAATCCGTGCTCTTGGGTAGGAAGAACCAATATAGTCAAAATGGCCACACTTTCTCAGAAAACTGGGACTGGAAGCCCCATTTGACCCAGCTATACCACTTCTAGGCATATTCCCAGAAGAACCGAAAGCATCATACCACAGTGATATATGTGCACCCATGTTTATAGCAGCACAATTTGTAATAGCCAGATCTTGGAAACAACCTAAGTGTCCATCAACTGAGGAATGGATAAAAAAGTTGTGGTATTTTTATACAATGGAGTACTACTCAGCTAAAAGAATGATCACATTGAGACATTTATAAATAAATGGACGCAGCTTGAGACTATACTCATAAGTGAAATAAATCAAACTCACATGTATAAATACCGAATAGTTTCCCTAGTGTAAGAAAGTATGTGGTAATCATGATTCCCAATCATATTGGTTTGAAGCCATATAATGTTTTCACTCATTAATTGCAAAGGTTTTAACCTGGGTTGTTCGATTTTAGTATCTGTGATAGTAAGAATAGCTATTTTGAAGAAAAAAACACAACATAAAAGCTAGTGCTGATTTAATATCATCTTGTTTCGAAGTCCCATCAAGCTGTGGTACATCTGTTTCCACTCGTTTTAACATGTTGTATGTTATTATATTTCACTCTATGCAATAGTATAAACAAAATTTTTTACAGGCAAAGAGATAATATAGAAACTGTTGTTCATTTTCTATTAGCTGGTTCTAAATACCCTGTAATTCTTACATTCTCTTGAATGGCTTCACACTGTCTTGATATGCTTGATGTATAGCATACGAAGTTATACTCAAATAATTCAAGGAAAGAGGCACTATGACAACTACTATTATGTTAGATTATCTGGGGTGAAACACAATGATGCTTAAATTGTTTGGTTCTGACCTGCGTTGTTCCCCAATATTGAACCCCAATATTGCTCTCCCCATCTTGTTCTGTCTGATTATACTATATTCTATTTTGTTTGATAGTATCAAGTTTGAGGGTATAGGCAACCACTCTGAAGGCAGTAAGATATACTATGATGCCCATTATGGTTTGACTATTATCTTTTTTTTGAAGTCTTGTAAGGTCTCCAGTGTAGGTTTTATTGGTCTTGTTCTGTACTGTTTTGATCAATTCTATTATACCTGATGATATAGGCAACTCAGTTTAAAAATAGCAAGAGGCACAATGGTAACCACTTTTGATCACCTGGTATTCTATTTTTGCATTACGTACTATGCCCATCCTTCTGTTCTGACTCTGTTTTGCTTAGTCATGTTTGGTTTTCAAAAAAAGTAATAAGAACTGTGGGAGTAATAAAACCCAAAAAGTGTAACTGTTATTGTAAAAAAACAGAGGAAAGGAAGGTGGACTAAGGGATATAACCGCAAGTATGTTTGAGTGTATAGGATGGAAAATCATATTACTGAGCTTTTGTTGGATCATTGAACGGAACTATCTCCAATATCACTGTATGAATGTCCACTTTATGTGCTTTAATTTTATAATTTGGACAACTGTTTCTAAGAAGACAATATGTAACCTATTAACTAGTGATTTCTTACTGTGTATTTTTTCTTGAAATTCTGTATTACTTGTATCCTTTTACTGCTTTGTTTTTTTATGTCCTTTCTTTTTTCTCTTTAAATAAAAAAAAGAAAAAGAAAACATGGCCATACTTCCAAAACTGTTATACAGATTCAGTGCAATCCCAATCCAAATTGTAACAGCATATCTTACAGAATTAGAGAAAACAATTCTAAAATTCATCTGGAATCAGAAAAGACCTAGACTAGCAAAGGCAATCCTGGGCAACAAAGACAAGACAGGAGGCATCACAATTATACTATAAAGTTACTATGATAAAAACAATGTGGTACTAGCAAAAAAAAAAACACCAGATCCAAAGATCAATAGAACAGATTAGAAGATGGAGAGAAACAACTCCAGACACACTAAGTGACCTTCTCTTTGATAAAGGTGCCAAACACATTCACTGGGAAAAAAAATAGCCTCTTTAATAAATGGTGCTGGTAAAACTGGCTCTACACAATGCCAAAGATTAAAACTGGACCCATATTTTTCACCATGTACTAAGCTAAAATCGGAATGGATCGAAGATCTTAATATTAAAACTTATTATATTATATAGTTATTATATCCACTGGAAGATAGAGTAGTAAAACTCTTGAGGACACTGGTGTGTGCAAAGACTTTATGAACAAAACCCCAATTGCACAGGAACTATCACAAAGAATCAACAACTGGGACCTCACCCTACTAAAAATCTTTTGCACAGCAAGAGAAACCACCAACTGAGTGAAGAGACAACACACAACTAGGAGAAAATGATTGTCAGCTGTTCCTCAGACAAGATTACTACCAAAAACATACAAGAACTAAAAAAAAATCAGTCCTCCCAGATTTAAAGACCCAATGCAAAAATGGGCATCTGAGATGATACACATTTCTCAGATGAAAAAATACAAGCAGCAAATAATGTAAAAAATGTTCAACATCACTGGTCACTTAAGAGATATAAATTAAAACAACACTGAGATTTCACCTCACCACAGAAAGAATGGCTACAATCAAGAAATCAAGCAATAACGAATGCTAGAGGAGTTGTAGGGTAAAAGGAACCCTTTTCCACTGCTGGTGGGAATACAGACTAGTATAACCACTGTGGAAATCCTCAAAAAACTTAGGACTGGAGATTCTATTCAACCCAGGTATTTCAATTCTGGTTATCTTCTCAAAAGAATTAAAAACATACCACAGTAATATATGTGCACCCATGTTTTTAACAGCACAGTTTGTAAAAGCCAGATCTTGGAAACAATCTAAATGCCCATCATCTGAAGAATAAAAACTGAGATATTAAAAAAAAAAGGTCATTTTTAGGCAGTGGAGCACTACTTGGCTATAAAGGATAAACTGGGGACTTTTATAGGTAAATGGATGCAAATTAAGAACATACTTATTAATGAGATAAATAAAACACACGTGAAAACATATTGCTTCATTAGTGTGAGAAACAAAAAAACCTGTATAGTGTATGGTTAAGATATACTACTGATTTCTTTGAGTTCAATGAAGAGAAAGATTCGTGCTGGTTTTGTTCAGACAATTAAATGCAGATGTCTTGTACTCTAGCTATGGTGATAAAAAATAAAATAAAATAAACAGCTTTGTACTGGCACAAAGCAGCTATGAGGATCAATGAAAGAGAAGATAAGATGCACAAACAACTCCAACCATATTCAACTACTTGACCTTTGACAAATAGGCCAAAAATCATACACTGGAAGATATTGGGGAAACTAGCTATCCATATGTAGGAGACTGAATCTAGACCCATATGCCTCACTACCTACTAAACTAAAATCAAGATGGATCAAAGATCTAAATGTTAAACCAGAAATAACCTGCTGAAGAATAGGTAAAACTCTTGAAGTCACAGGGAACATAAGGACTTTCTGAGCAGAACCCCAGGGGTTGGCACAGGAAATAGTACTGAGAATCAACAAATGGGGTAGTATCAAATTAAAATGCTTCTGTGCAGCAAAAGAAAGAACAGAATGAAAAGACAACTTATAGAATGGGAAAAAAGTTTCCAGCAATTCCTCAGGACACTCATATCTGAATATATAAAGAACTCAAAAACTGAAACCCCTAAAATAAAACTCAATCAAAAATGGGCAAATGAAATGAATAAACACTTCTCAGGAAGTACAAATGGCCAATAAATGCATAAAGAAATGTTCAGTATCACTAGTCACTAGAGAAATGCAAATTAAAACAACACTGAGATTCCATCTTATCCCAGAAAGAACACCATCATCAAGAAATCAAATAATGTGGGGCATGGTGATGCACACATGTAATCCCAGCACACAGAAGACTGAGACATGTATATCACTGTTGAGTTCAAGGCCATTCTGAGCTACATAGTGAGCTCAAGACTAGTCTGAACTACATCGTGATAATACTTTGCCTCAAAAACAAAACCCCAAAGAAGAGAAAAAGAAATCAAATAATAACAAAGCCTGGCAAGGGAGAAAGGAACCCCTCTACATTGCTGGTGAGAATGTAAACTAGTACAACCACTATGGAAATCAGCACAGAGAAAAAACTAAAACTAGAATTTGCATTTGACCCAGCTATTCCCCGTCTATGTATCCTCCCAAAAGAGTTAATGACATCGTATTACAGGGATTCATTCTCATGTTTACAGCAGCACAATTAAATAGCTAAATCTTGTGTATAGTCTATATGTTTATCAGCAGATGAATGGATAAAGAAAATATGGCATTTACACACAACAAGAACATTTGTAGGAAAATGGATGCACCCTGAGACCATAATCTTTTCCTCCCATAAGTATAAACGTTTTACTTCAACAGAAATACACAATAAGATTTTGATATATAGAGACAATGAAAAACCCCATCCTATTTCTAGAACTTTGAAGTGTCAAACTAAGACCATAATCATAAGTGAAATAAACACAAGTTTAAATATTGGGTGATTTCTCTTATATCAGAAACCCAAAATATAAATAAAAAGCAAAATAAAAGATAACAGGAAGCAGAGAGATAGGGATTTCTCAAATGAAAAGGGGATCAAAAGATGGAGGGAGAAGGGAGTGAAAAAAGGAATTAAGATGAGTTACGCACATGCACCAACTTCCCACAAGGAATGTAAATATTATGTACTACAAATATGTACTAATAAAAATGTTTAATACTTTTAAAAATCTTCACCATTTAAAAGTCCTGGAGACAACAGAAAAGCACTCTGAAGAGATGTCGTGTTACCGAAAACATAAATATCAACAACCCTAATTTTCAAAAATGTTTCAGCAGAATGAGATTCTAAAAAAGGAAGTTTTAGAAATACTTTGACCAGGTGCTAGGAATACAGCTCTGTAGCAGATGGCCTGCCTGGTAAGTGTGATATTGTGAGTTCAACTCCCAGTACAAAAAAAAAAAACTTGACCAGCTTATTTTGCTAATTGGGGGGGGGGGGTGATCAAACTTGGAGCCTCACACAAAACTAGGTAAATACTGTACTCCATCACTGAGCTATATTCTATTGTATTCTATATTCTATTGTAAATATATATACATATATATATATGCGCACAATAGTGTTGGGAGCCGCAGCCCCGAGCCCGGTCGCCTCACTTGGCGGACGTGAGGCCTGTAGTAAAGAGTAAAGCCTGAGGTAGATTACCCCTCCCATCGAGCACGTTAGTTTCCTGCTTACCGCGTAAGCAACCCGCTCAACAATATAGTCTGCCTGGCAACTGATGATGTTAGCCAATCAGCTTGCCTTGCTTACTTTAACATGATTGGACACTGTATCCGTATATATACTGGTGCCACCCCTGGGGGGGAAGAAGAAGCCCGGAAGTAGAAGCCCAGAAGGAGCCGCGGGGAGCGGACCAGAGGAGGCTTCGGCTGGGAGCGATCCCAGGGCAGGCTGTACGGAGAAGGAAAATAAAAGAAAAGGTTGTCCACTGCCAGGCTTTGTCGTGTGTCCTTCCTGCCGGCCGGGAGCAGACATCGACACAATAGTAAATGTTATTTTCAAAAATTCAGTAGTTAAATGTTCAAAGATTTTGTTTTTATGGGACAGAACTCAGGGCCTTTGCACTAAACTACAGTCCCAGGCCTCTATTTTTTATCTTGAGAAAGAGTTTTGTCAAACTTGTTATCCACTTGCCTTCACCTCCCAGAATGCTGGAATTGAGGAGCAATGCCAACGCCCAGTTTAAAGTACTCTTTCGTAGTTAGTATAAATAAATTTATATGAGGGAAAAACATCACTAAGTGTTATTTAATTGCCAGGGGTTTTCTTCTTAATGCAACCTGAAAGAGGTTGCATTAAGTGACAGAGACAGACTTGGCAGGCTTGTTGTACATAAGGCAGTGTAATACACACCATTCAAACACAAATGGAACATTTACACAAACCAACTGCAGACTGCTCCATTTGTACATTACTATTGGCTTGAACCATGGGTGGTACATGTATGACTATACACAGGTGGACTGCCCTGTGGAGTTTCCTACTAATGGTACAAATGGATCTAATCACTTTTATCAGTCTTTTTAATAGTAAAATTCGGGGCTGGGGATTTAGCTCAGCGGCATAAACGTCTGCCTTGCAAGCAGGCGGTCGTGAGTTCGATCCCTGGTACCGATAAAAACGAAAAAGACAAAAAAAATAATAATAATAAAATTCAATCAGTGCTACCCAACAGCAGCACTATTATTCTTCCAGTTAGCCTTTTACCTTAAGTATTCACATCTGACAATGAATGAAGTATTCTAGCACATTACAAAGATGACAGATAAAATTAACAATAAATTAGGAATTAGAACTACTGTCAGTTTTTAAAATATCTGCTTTGCCTTTACATAATGTTGCAAGTTATACATGTGTGTTTATATACAGTCCAACAAAAAAATGTATACACACTTCAAGAAAAACAGTATGATGTTTTTTCAGCAGATGGTGTTATCCACATAGGGGGACCCTGATGGATGTTGTATATCACAGAAAACCCACTACACTGCCAGTTCTTAGAGAATAAATTGAAAATAAATGTGCAGTGATCTCTATGACCAAGGTTACTCAAGCAACAGTTCACGGTATTAATAAATGTCTGGAAGTTAATGATCACCACTTTGAATATCTCTTAAAATTGTTGAGCCCAAAGATAACTTGTATGTATTTCATGATGCCTCAATAAATTTAGTATTAAAAATATTTATACAAGTTTTTCTTTTCCTGAACTGTGCATACCTTTTTTTTTGGTGAAATATATAGATATAGATATAGAATATATCTGTATGGATTAAATCTGTATCTATACCCCATCCTGCTTAGTGATATAGCCAACCACCAAGTGACAGAACATTTGCAGTAGCCTGTATTAATGCAGACCTAAGGAACAGTTTACTCCCTGGTTCCATCAAGTAAAACTATACAGAAGACCGATTTAGATAGCTCTCTGGAGCCCACATCAAAAGTTTCCCCCCTGAAGCCACTGATTCTATGTCATCACTTTTTAAAGCAGTTTCTTACAATTTGACATACAGATCTTCTCTATCAGAATCACTTGGAAGTACTTGTCCGAAATAGAATTGAGGGCCCTATTCCATAACTGCCAAATCAGAATTTCTACGCCAAGGATTCTGAATTTTAACAAGCTTCCCAAATGATTCTTGAATCGTGAAACTTAAGAACCATGCTAAAATGTTGTAATGAACAATTGGTCCTTAACTCATGAAGGTGATAAGACTAATCAGAAGTAGAATGACTTAGTAGTTAAGGTACTGAATCCTGCAGCCATCATACCTGTCTCAGGTCTTCTCTCTACCACTAACTAGCTGTAAGACCTTTGTAAATTACATAAACTCACTACTATATGTCTGTTTCCACACGTGTAAATGGAACACTACTGCTTTCTCAAAAAGCTAATCAGAATCTTTTATTTTATTTGAAATAACAAATTAAGTATTATGTCTTATAGCAAGCAGTATTTTAACTCCTTGAATGATACATATCTTTATCTTAATCAGGAAAAATTAACAATAGACACTGAGACCTTCTACCCTAAATAAATAAAATAGAACAAAATCAATAGTTTTGGGATAAAAAAAATGTATATTTAGAATTAGCCAGCTGGACTCGGTTTAGATAATCCCAATTTTGCTGGCAACATCCAAAGCATCATAATCGGGAGGCAGTTGAACATGAGTCTTTTTCTCCCCATCAGGCCCGATACAGTACTGACCCTGGTCACATCAGTGTCATAAGGCTTCTTCACCATTTGTTTGCTCTGGTGCTCTTTGGCCTTGACATCCTCAAAGAGCACGAGTATGTTGCTGTCCTCTATCTTCCTCCTAGCTGAGCTTGATGACGGCATAGTGTCAAGCTTGTTTCTCCTGGCGGTGCTCTTCTGAGGATGTTTGAGCTGCCTCCAGAGCCACAGTGTCTTGGGACAGTGGAAGTTGGGTGTCATGTGGATCTTCCTCTTTTTGTGGCTGTGGGTACCTTTCAGCATGGCCTTCTTGTCCTTCAAAGCTTTTGCTTTGTCTTCAGCTCTGAGAGGGGCAAGAGCTTCCTTCTTTGCCTTCGGCACCATCTTAGTAAAAAGGAATAAATGAATCTTTACATCAAACCTGATTAACTGCCTCTTTTTATAGCCAGAAGGTGGGGTTGGAGGAAGAGAGGCAAAAGCTTCACAAACACATATGAATAAAAACCGTGTATTGGAACACAGTTTGGCACTTTCGCACAAAGCAAAACATAGTTTCACAATATGATCCAGCAATAACTCTCCTAGGAATTTATCCAATTTGAAAACTATGTCCACCTGAAAATCTGCCCATGAATGTTTATTGCAGCTGTGTTCCTAATTGCCAAAAACTAGAAACAGTCACAATGTCTTTCAATAGGTAAATGAACAAAAAAACACATACGTTCACATGATGGAATATTATTCAGTGATTATAAGAAATGAGCTATGAAGCAATGAAAGGACATGGAGGAAACAAGTGCATTCTGCCAAGTGAAAGAAGCTAATTTGAAGGGCTAAGGGTATGGCAGAGTAGTAGACCACTTGCCTTGTATGCACAAGGCCTTGGGTTCAATAGGGACTAGGGAGATCTGAAAATGACACATACTTCAACTACACATCATCCTGGAAAAGGCAAAAAGTATGCAGACAATAAAAGGATCCCTGTTTGCCAGAGGCTGAAGAGCCAACGAAATGGATGAACAAGCAGAGCACAAACGACTCTGAAGGCAATGAAATTTTCCTGTCTGACTTCATAATGGTAGAAACATTTGTTAAAGTCAAAAAAAGGACAAACTTTAGTTAATAGTGTATCAACACTAGCTCATCCAGTGTAACAAATGTACCACAATAATGTAAAACGTTAATATGGAAACTAAGCCAAGTACAGAGGTACATTCCTATAGTTCCAGCCATGCAGAAGGTTGAAGCAGGAGGATGACTTTGAGCATAACAGAGAAACACTGTGGTACAGTGGAGCAAATGGGACCTCTGTAATGTACTATCTGCTCAATGTTTATGTAAATCTAAATTGGTTCTAAAAAGCACTCTGTGTGGGGGAAATAGTACACTAATAACTTAATGACACCCAAAGCTATCAAGTAATTCTCTACAACAACTTTGTGAATGTCATTTCTGACAAATGAATCAAATCAGACTTCCAACAAATCCTCTTAAAGATCCAACAAGAAGATGAAAGAAGGTATTACTGGATTCAGTTGAGATTTTCCACTGTTATCAAATGTCAGCTAAAACTTAAGATTGGATTCTTTTCACTGAAGTTATCTACAAAACTCCACCCTTGAGAACTTCATTCAATTGAAAAGATAAAAGCAGCTCTATAACCAATGTGCTATATCCATGGATGAATTTTGCCATGAAATGTGAATCCATAATTATGCTGTCAGTGTCCACCAGTTTGTTAAGTATTTTTCCTAGAGATCATTTTATGTCTTTGGTGAATTTTGATACAATGTTACACATCATCTAGAGCAATGGTCTTCAGTTTAGCAAGTATTTTAGTTCTACAGTATTCAAAAAGAAATAGTTGCACATTGGTAGAATAATACCTAAATATGCTTTAGCAACACCAAAAAGAAGCAATAATTTAACCTTCTGTGAAATATAGTCTTCAATTTGACACATGATTATAAACAGACAAATAAATATTCTAGGACTTCTTCTCAATTTTCTTTCCAAATGAAGTTTTGGCAGTATTCACAAAAACAGATCAAATCATCTTTCTTTCCCCCCTAATACACATATGGCTTGCCACACAGCTTACAATAAAATCCAATTTCTTGGCCTGGGCCTTCAAAACCCTACTTGATCTCACCTCTGAAACCCCATATCTGGGGCATTACTCCTCCCCTGTGGAACCACTCTGCTGCCCACCCAGCCCTATCCAGCTCCCTTAAGTCCCTCTGATGGCTTCCTTCCTTCCAACCCTTCAACTTTTAACTCCAAACTCATCTCCCCTAGTCACCCTGTCAATGATCTCCAGCTTCTTGTACAAGCATTGGCTGTAAGACAACACTGTTTGGTGGTGGTAGTCATTGTGTTTTATTGAGCTTATTACTATCTAAGTGTTTTGGAAGCAGTAGAGGATAAAAACAATGCATGAGCTGCAGTAACACTGCTATCTTTGACTGTAGGCTCTGCCACTTAACTAGCTGTATGAGACTACACACCTGTGCTTTGCTTTTCTCATTTAAAAATATTTTTAATTTTAAATTGTGGTTCAAAAAAAGCACATTACATACAATTTTCCATCTTTACCATTTTTAAGAGTACATTTCAGTAGTGTTAAGTATATTTATGTTGTATATAAACACCACCACTATCTTTTGTTGTTACTTGTTTTTTGAGACAGGATCCATTATGTAGCCCAAACTGCCCTTGAACTCTCAGCAATCTCCTCACAGCTAGGATTATAGATATGCACCACCATGCCTGGCAAACATCACTACCTTCTGTCTTCACTTTTTCATCTTTGAAAACTGGAACTGTGTCCCCATTAAATGCTTAATTCCCAATTCCATCTCTCTTAACCCTAAGAAACCATCACTGAATGTTCTGTCTCTAGGAACCTTAATTATATTTGCCATAGCAACTATTCTATTTTTTGATCCCATCAGTGGTATACAAGGGTTCCAATTTCTCCATAGTTCTCTCAACTTTCTTCAACATTTTGCTAAATTGCCCTAGCCAGACCTGAATTTGTCATCCTCCTGCCTCAGCCTTATAGAGTACTGGGATTAAAGGCATCTACCACCATGCCTAGCCTATCAACTCTCAGAAAAATATTATTTTGTTTTTCATGAAATGTTATGAATATTATTGGTAGCATCCTACTGAAGTATTATTTGTCTCTAATGAGAACTTTGACTTCCAGGCACAGGGGATCCTGTCAGGCTGTTTATTATTGAATTTCTAGCACCAAGAACTGTGACTACATGTAGTAGTCACTTCAATATTTAGTGAATTAAGCCGGGCATGGAGGCTCATGCCTGTAATCCCAGTACTGGGGAGGCTGAGGCAGTAGGAGCATTGTGAGTTCAAGACTAGCCTGGGCTACAAAGTGAGCTTAAGACCAGCCTGAAGTGCATTAAAGAGAGACCCTGTCTCAAAAAGAAAAAAAAAAAAACTTTTTTTGGGTGAATTATAGGAGTATCCAGAGTGGATGTTTTTCACAAAAATGATCTATGGATGAGATGTGTTGATTTTTTTTTCAATTTAGAGAACTTTTTTCCTACATTTTCATGATTTCAGTGAATTCCTAAAAATGAGTTCCAGCACTTTCCATTGTCAACAATATAGAAAACAGAATATGAGAAAGAAAAAACCATTCCCATTGGCATTTTAATAACCCTTGCACACTTCCTTCTCAGATAATTTTAAAGTCAAGGTGGCATTCATAGGCAGGCCTGTAATCTGAGCACTTGGGAGGCTAAGGCAATAGGATCACTGCTAGTTTAAGGCCAGCCAGGGTTACACAGTGACTTTAAAACCAGCCTTAACAGCAAGAACCTCCCTGACTCCCTGAAAAAAACAAAAACAAAAAAAGACTTTAAATCTCTTGGCTCTCAATCCCTAGCAACCTGGAGAAGCAATGGTCAAAGTCAGGCCAATTCTTCAGTGTGATCCTCACTGTCTTTGTGTTCTTCTAGTCCCCAATCTCATCCACTCTTTCAGATGCCTCACAGTTGATTCAAGATTACCCTCAAAAAATGAACAGTGTCCCTTAGACCAGCAAAGCAAAATCCTGTATTTTAGTGGCCCAACACTGAAGGGAGATCACTCTACATGTTTTCCCATGAGACTCAGAGCAGTACAGCCAAACACACACATAGGTGTGGGGAGCTTTTGGTGCCCTTTTAAAAAGACTTATGAGACACATGAGAGAAGGAAAAGAGCAACATACTCTTCTTGCCTAATAGTAATCAAAACTTTTTAGGAAATACATATTTTGTTTGATTCAAAGTTTATGAAGCATTCATCAGGATTGCATGAGTAAGATTTTTTAGAAGGTCAAAAGAATAATGTACACTATAACACTGAAATGTATAAGATGAGGAACTGACACATGAGATGAAAAATGAGTAATTTATTCTCAAAGTAACATAGAAAGATTATGGATCTAGGTCAGTGCTGGCAGGGGAGAGCATCTCATTAGCTATGACAGAACTTCAGATTTCTAAGTCTTTTGTCACTTTTTTCTCCAATACTGAAATTAAATCCAGGGCCTCATACACATTGGGCAAGAGTGTATCACTTTTTATTTTTTAATTTTGTCAGAGAGAGTCTCCCTTAATTACCCAGGCTGGCTCAAACTTTTGATCCTCCTGAACTGGCCTCCCAGGTATCTGGGATGACAGGCATGTGACATCACATCCAATTCTAAATTATTTTTAATGACATTTTCAGTTAATTTTCTGTACAAAGAATGCTTTTCCAAAAAAAAATGTTGCTTTTATTTTCTGCTCAAATATTAGTAAGTATTCCCAAATAAGCTACACCATCTGGCTCATCAAATACAAACTGGTATTGCTTCCCAACGGAGCACAGTGTATGCTTTCAAATCTGGAGTCCTCAATGGATCTGGCACCTCATAGTGCCACAGCCCTTTTGGCATGCCATCCCACAGCATGACCTCAGAAAATAGACAGAATATACCCTCACCAATATGAAAAACTTAAAAGTTAACAAGTACTGAACAAGTTGCTACTTCAAGAAACAAGTAAGACCTGTGAGATTTATTGTCCCCTTCTAATCTGATCTGAAAGATGCATAAGATTGACA
The DNA here is from genome assembly GCF_034190915.1 of Cavia porcellus. Classification (NCBI taxonomy): domain Eukaryota; kingdom Metazoa; phylum Chordata; class Mammalia; order Rodentia; family Caviidae; genus Cavia; species Cavia porcellus. Next base: position 35,972,380 of record NW_026947506.1, on the reverse strand, counting down.
ATGCTTCCCCCAGTTAGATAAAGTCATCACCTACAATAAAAGCTGATTTAAGGTTCCTGTTGCTAGCCTTTGTCTCTGTGGAAGGTTGTGTTTCTTCATCAACACAGGCAAGGGGCCATCTAATCATTTTGCCAGTATAGAGACAATCATATTTTAGTATCTGGATTTTGATCAAACAGAAGATTCTTCTGCACAATAAAAAGCTATAATCAAACCTAGTTAATGCAAAGCCCCAGTTATTCTGCATATGGAGAAAATGGAGTGGGATACTCTTCTTTCTTTCTTTAAGGGTATCTGTTCCTACTCAAACACTTTCAAAGGGTATTGGCAAGAACTGGCATGCCAAGTACCAACATGGAGCACCTGAGTCAACACAGAAAACCCCAGCGAGCAGGACCAGAAGGTTCTTATTGATTATTCCTTCAGTTCTAATGAGCCAAGAGCAGGAGATGCTCCAACAGTTTAAGGGGCACTCAAGACTCTACAGAGGTACACAGAACTTCTCCCAACACAAAAGAGGACAAAACTGGAAATGTCTCAAAGCTGACAAAACAATCTACAAATTCAAGAAGCTAAACAAATTCAAATAGGATAAATCCAGAGATCTACATCCAGACACATCATAAATATACTTTCTAAAAGAGCAACTGAAATCGGGGCTGGGGATTTAGCTCAGAGGCGTAAGTGCCTGCCTTGCAAGCAGGCAGTCATGAGTGCGATCCCTGGTACCGATAAAATTTTAAAAAAAGTTTAAAAAAAAAAAAAGAAACTGAAATCAGTCAGAGAAAATAATGCATTACTCCGAGGAAAAAGACAACTGGAATTTCAGTATATTCCTCATATAAACTGTCCTGGCCAGAGGAAGTAGCACAACATTGTTTCCCCCACATTTTTCAAGTGAAAAAAAGAACTGTCAACCCTGAATGCTATACCTAGGACAATCCTTTGGCAGGAAAGAGGAAATTGGAACACCCTAAAATGAAGGGAATTATGAAAGAATTTGTCACCAGCAGACCCACACTAAAAATATAGTAAGACCAAGTTCTCTAAACAGAAAGGAAATAATGAAGAAAAGAATCTTAGGTAAATAGAAAAGCAGAAAGAACTGAAAAAGTAAGACTACATAGACATAATAAACTTTGCTTCTCCATTTGCATTTCCTAAATTGTCAATGTTCAAGCAAAAACAAATGTAGTTATAAATTATGTCATAAATCTGGGAGAGTAAAGGGGCAAATGGAGAGTTTCTATATCTCATCTTAAACTGGTGAAATGACTCCTAGAATATAGTTATGTAATTATGTATTTTATATATAACATCATACTATAGTTTAGATCTAAATATCCCCCCCAGAATTTTCTATGCTCAGGGGTGGATAATGGGGGCACTATGCTCACCACTGGATTATTCCACTGATGAGTCCACAGTTGAGTATGTCAATAAAGTGTGGGGCCTGGTCGTAAAGGTGGCTCACTGGAGGCATGATCTACAAGGCTCTATTTTGTTCCAGGCTCTCCCTTCTCTCTTTGCTTCATGGCTGCCACTTGGTGAGCAACCTTCCTCAGCCATGCTTTTCTATCATGCTGTTTCTGCCTTAGAGGCAGCCAATCATGCATGAACTGAACCCTCTGAAACCAGGAATCAAAAGAAAGCTCTTCTCTTTTAAATTACAATGTTAGGTATTCTCAAAGTCCCAATGGAAAAAAACTACTAATACACAAGGATACATATATTCAAACACATATACACAAGCTCCCTGAAGCAGTTAAAAAATAAAAAAATTACAAAGAAATAAATTCAAAAATCCGGGGCTGGGGATTTAGCTCAGCGGCATAAGCACCTTCCTTGCAAGTGTATGGTCGTGAGTTCGATCCCTGGTACCAATAAAGATGAAAAAAACAACAAAAATAAATAAATTCAAAAATCCATATAGATGTAGCAATTTGCAATTCTATAAAGTATTCAAGTAATTCACACAAAAGAGGCAAAGAGAACAGAAATCAAAAAGTAAAACAATAAACCATTAGTCCTAATACGTCAATAATCACTTTAAATGTCTAAACCAATTAAAAAACCAGATTGGCAAAACAGAATTTTTATATATACATCATTTATCTCTAAGAACTTCACTTCACATACAATAATATATCTTATGTTTGAACATATTTGTTGAAATTCAAAGACTGGAAAGAAACATGCCATGCAAACAATCAAGAGAAAGGAGTGACTATCCTAATATCAGCTACAATAGACTTCAAAGTAAAGATAATTAGAAGACAAAGACAGGCATTATATGTTGATAAATGGTCAATCCCTCAATGAGACCATTTCTAAATGTGTATGCACCAAACAACAAAGCTGCAAAATATGTGACTCCAACAACAGAACTGAAAGAAGAAATAGACAAATCAATAATTGTACACTTGGAGATTTCAATGCCCTTTTCTCAACACTTAACAAAATAATTACACAGAAAGGCAGCAAGGCTAGAGAACTAAACACCACTCCCACTAGCAACACAATGCTCATTCGTTTCAAGAACACTGCACAAATTAAACATTCCTAATCCAAAAATCCACATCTTGAGCACTCCAAATTCAAAACTTTTTGGAGTGTCAACATGATAGATTCAGATTCTACATTTCAAATTATGGGTAGTCAACTAGAATGCACAAAATATTTCAAAGTCAGAAAAACTCTAAAATCTGAAACACTCCTGGGCCAAATCATTTCAGAAAAAGGATACCAACCTGTAGTACACTGCATATTGCCCCTCTCCAAACATATCTAAGTCCTCATCCCTCGGACTTGCAAATAGTACCTTATATAACATAAGAAATCTTGCAAATATGATTCAGAATTTTAAACAAAGGAGAAGTCTAAATGTAGTAAGAAATGTCCTATAAAAAGAGGTAAAGGGGAAATTTGACACTAAAGGCAACCATATGACTAGAGTGAGATGTTAGGCTTCTGGCTTTGATGATGGAAAAAACACAACTACATTAAACACAGGTAGTACTAGAAGTTGGGGAAAAAAGAAAATGGATTCTCTAGAGCCATCAAAGGCAACCAGGTGTGGTGGTGCACTCTTGTAATACCAGCACTCTGGGAGACAGAGGCAGGTGGATCACAAATTTAAATCTAACCAGGGCAATTTAGCAACAATGTGTCTCAAAAAATAAAAAACAGGGTTGGGGATACAGTGTGAAGTGGTAAAGTACCCCTGGGTTTGATTTCCCAGAACCACCACAAATAAGTAAGTAGCAGCCAGGGATTTACCTCAGCAGCATAAACACCTGCCTGGCAAATGCAAGGTCATGTGTTCAATCCTTGGTACCAAAAAGAAATAAATAAATAAGGGCAAACACAGGCCAGTTGACACCTTTATTTTTTCCCAGTAAGACTGATTTCTGTTTTGTTACTTCCTGTACAGGAATAAATATGTTATTCCATTCCACAACATTTGTGGCAATTTGCTACAGCATCCACAGGAAATAGATTTGAGTACCTGGAATTAGGGTTCTGCTGTAGCAAATACCTAAAAAATTCAGAACTAATTTTTGAATTACAAGGCACACAGGCTAAAGAATTTTTTTTTTTATTTAAAAAGAGTAAGATAAAAGAGGACATAACAACACAGGTCAAAACAGAACAATTTAAGCAACATACAGTTTCACCACAAGACAACCCGACATAACAGTACTACCATAGTGTCTCTTTCCTTGAAATATTTGAGTATAATTTCATATATACAGTATCAAACATAAAAAGACAGTGTAAAACCATTCAAAAGAATGAAAGTATTACACTATTCAGAACCAACTAACAGAAAAGAACAATGGTTACTATAATATCTTCTTGTCTATAAAAAATTTTATTTATACTATCACATATAATAAAATCCAATAAGATACAACATGGTAAAACCGATGGCTAAAGAATTTTGAAGAGAATGATCTTTTTTTTTTTAAAGCTGGGTTTGCTTTAAACAAATTTTCAGTAAAAATAAAAACTCCACTACTAAGGACTCAGAAGGAAATAAGAAACACAGCACAGTTGAGAAAATCTATATTATTTTAGAGAATATATAAACTGACACAGGCATACTATGGTAGAAAAATGACATTACATGTACTACCGGTGAAGGTTCAGACTAAAGTCAAGTACATGCTTTTGGATACTACTACATACTGGCAGAAATCTTGGCTTGTATCCTACAATTGTGTGGAAAGCAGACCTTGTAAGAACTTGCAACTTGTATATTCGTCTGGGACAATTTCCAAGAAGTGCATAAAAGGAGCAACCTAGTTTCTTCATGTTGCTCACTGTGAACTGCAAAAGGAAAGACACAAGTTGCAGAAGAAATTATTAATGTAAAAAGAGATCAGGGGAGGTGATGTGGATTTAGCTCAGTGGCATCAGTGCCTACCTGGCAAGCACAAGGTCATGAGTTCAATCCCCAGTATCCCCCCCCAAAAAAGTTCAGGGGTCTGGGGATCTCAGCCTATCCATACTGCAAAAGACAATTTAAAAATAAAATACTTCAGTGTAAAACCACTTTATAAAATGTACAAGATGGAGATTCCAGCAAAGATGGCAGATAACAGCTGGCTACAGAGGCCCCCTGGGACAGTCAACTTAGAATTCAACATAATACAGCATAGGGAGTCCTAAAACAGAGGGAGATGAATTCTCTCATCCCAAGAAGAAACTAAGGTGAGAAGAACCAATCAAACATACAGTCCCGGTGCTATTATTGGAATAGCTAAAGATTCAGTACTCCCACCGCAGCGGGCGACTTGTCAAGCCCATCCAAGGTCCCGCCGCTTCAACTCTCTGGAGGCGCAGTCACACTGAGGTCGGAGGTCAGCCAGCCGAACACACAGCTAAGCTGGTAAGGAGCCTGCATCGACCTGTGGTGAGTGATGGGAGTGGAGCCATTCCAGAAAAAGGGGGACTCGGGCAGATGACATTCTGGGACTGGGCTGGATTGGCAAATACAAGGAGCAGCAGTGACTTCAGTCAGTTGTTCCCTTCCTGAAAGGGATTGGTGGAGTGAGCTCGGCCTGGGTAACGCAACCTGGCTGAGAGACCCCAGAAAGTTATCCGAAATCAATTCCCTATGGCAACGACACACACTAACGCAGTGAAGGCCTCAGAAGTTTGACTGATCCGGAGGAGAGGAGGTGCACACTAATACAGTGAAGGCCTCAGCAGCTTGACTGATCTGGAAGGGAGGGGCCAGCATATGCCATACCTGTTTGCAACTCACTAGCACACTACAGTGGGAAGGGTCACCTAGCCAGTATGCTTCAGCAGAATTGTAACCAACAAAGAAGTAAACTGGGGCCTCCTGGAAGAAACAAAAAAGATGGGGAGAGGAAGAAACAGGAAAAGTCCCCAGGTCCCAACCCAGAGAACACTGACCCAGGACAGGTAAATACAAAGGAGAATGAGAACAGCAAACATGCAATATCAGACGGCACCAGTGGACATAAAGAGGTACCTTCAGGACCTCATAGACGAGTTCAAAAGTGAAATATTTAGCCAACTAAAACAAGATATAAGAAGATTAATAAAAGTGATGCTAAGCACCCCTCAAGCAGACACAGATGGGAGAAGGGAGGAACTTAAACAAAGGAGAGAACCATTTGATGAAGAATATAAAAAAATAGAATACATGAAGCATTTTCAAAGAGATTACCAGGAAATTAAAAACTCTATAGAAAGATGGCAAATCAGCTTGAAAGAAACTAAGGAAAAATTATTCAAACTGGAGGACAGTTTTGCAATGTGGGATTATGAAAGAAAAAATGTTTTAAAAATAACAAGGAAACAAGCAGTAGCAATACAAAGGTTAGAAGATGACAAGAGAATAAATTTGAGAATAAAGAATGTGAGTGAAGAAGCAGGGGTACAAACAAAGGAACTACAAAGGCTATTCACAGAAATAATTAAGGAAAACTTCCCAAACATAGGAGAAGGAAATGATATTCAGATGTATGAGGCTTACAGAACTCCAGCCACCTACAACCAAAACAGCAACACCCAGTCATATAATAATCAAGGTCCCAGAAATTCAATATAAGAACAGAATATTAAAAGCTGTTAAAGACAAGAAACAGATCACCTATAAAGGAAGGCCCATCAGAATAATGGCAGACTTCTCAACACAAACCATCAAATCAACAAGAGTCTGGGGCAAAATATTCCAATCCCTAAAGAAAATAAGCTCCAACCAAGATTGATATACCCTGCTAAACTGTCTCGAGAAATTAATGGAGAAACAAGATACTTCCAAGACAACAAGGAATTTGGGTAATTCACAACCACCAATCCAACTCTACAGAGAATACTACAGGGCATTTTAGAGAGATAGAAAAGTACTAGGACTCCAGGAATAGTGGCAGAGAGGCCTCAATGAATGGAGCAGAAAACAGAATGAAGAAGATAAGCAGACAACTGATGGCAAAAAAAGAGCATGACAGAAATGAGGCAGAGAAGGTTGGTTATAATCTCTTAATATAGATGGCCTTGATACACTAAATTTAAAAAAAAAAGAACCACACATGGAGTAGATCAGGAGGTAGGGTCCACCAAGATGCTATTTATAGGAAATATAATTAACATGAAAAAGAGTACATGGGCTGAAAATTAAATATGAGAAAACAATGTTCTATGTGACAGAAAACCAGAGAGTAATAGGGGAACTAGACCAGTATTTGTGGACAGGTTGGAAAGACAGGCTTTAATGGGAAAAGGAATACAATTAGAGATCAAGTTCAGGAGAGAGAAGGTTCGGGACCACTTAGGTAAATAGCACGTTGCTTCCCCCCTCCCCATCAAAGGGTCTTGGTGAGACCCAAAAATGCACAGTGTACCCTGGGGAAGTGAAAGGGGAGGGAGAGTCTTAAAAAAGATGGCAGAAGATATTAATAGTGGATCACGATTTAAAATCCACATTACTCGCACCACTCTGCTTAGATTTTATTCTGTCCCAGTTAGTCTACTTGCATTAGATTTGAGGGCACAGACAGACAGCTATCCCCAAAACATCAGGATATAGCATAGTAATCATCTTTAATTTCCCATCAACTTAATCTGGAGCTGTATGACTTATACTGTTTTATCATGACTGATCTTAGTTAAATCTGTTTTGTTTGACTGCTGTTTGGTATCGACAGATTTATTCAAAACTTGATTTTATTTATTGATAGTATCAAATCTGAGAGTATAGGCAACTACACTGAAGATGACAAGACTCACTACAATGCACATTCTGGTTTGATAACTACCTGTTTTGGAAGTTTATACTATATACAAAGTTGTGTTTTTATTAATATTGTTATGTACTGATATATTCAATTACACTATGTCTGATGATATAGCCAATTCCATTGAAGATAACAAGAGACAACACAGGAACTATGGTAGAACTCCTTGTACAATGGTCTTATAAGTCTTTCTCGTTTCATGTGTTTATAGGAATATGTTCTGATTTGTCTTGCTTTGTTTTGTTTCTCTCTCTAATCTAAATGCAGAAAGAATGCATGTTAAGACTCATGTATGCGTAGAATCTATAAACAGTTTATGAGAACTGATCTTATGACACATGATGAAATGAACAAATACTTTGAAGAAAAAGAGACACTGAAGTACCCAGTGCTGATCCTGCAGTGTCATAATGTGAAACTCAGATATAGTATTATTCTTTGTTCAGAGTGATCTTAGCCTGCTTGGGTTTGTTCAATCTCAACATAATTGAAGATATGAATAACTGCATGTATGTTTAAGTGTATAGGGTTGATAACCATATTTCTAAGTTTTTGTTGGATAGTTGAACAGAATAGGTTGCAGTCTCACTGTTTGAATCCCCACTTTATATGTTCCACTTTAGTATTTTGAATAACTATTTGTAAGAGGTCAATCTGTAATCATCAACTAGTGACTTCTTACTGTTTATTTTTTGCTTTGAAAGTATATATTATTTCTACCCATTTTCTGTTTTGTTTAGTCTTTCTTTAAATAAAATTTAAAAAAAAAAGAAAGTAAAATGTACAAGACTTATTTACTGAAAGCTACACTGATAAAAGAAAGAGAAGAATCTAAATGAAGTGATTTCCCAAATTCATGCACTGGAAAACTAACCATAGTTAAAGATGTCAACTGCCCAATTCACAGGTTTAATGTTATTTGTATCAAAATACCAGCAAAACTTTCTATAGCTATAGCAGTGATGAATATAGCTAGAATAAGTTTTAAAAAGACAAACAGCAATTATGATTAAAATTAAAATATCTGGAACAAGTTTGAAGACAACAAATTGGAGGATTCAATCTTGATTTCAAACATATTATTCAATACTATGGTATTAACAGCCAGACAGACACATAGATCAACAAAACACAAAAGACAATCCAAAACACCTCACACTAATAGCCAACTGAACTTTGACAAAGTTGCAAAAGTAATTCAGTGGAGAAATGATATTCTTTACAACAAATTAGACTGGAGTCATTGGATATTCATAGACAAAATAATGAACCTTAACGTAAACATCACAGTTCACACAAAAACTAACTGAAAGTAGATCATATGTTTAAATGTACAACTATAAAGCTTGTACAAAAAACTAAAAAAAAAAATCTTCAAAAACCATACAAACAATTCCTAGACATCACTGAGAATCTAGAAATGGGAAAATTCAACAAGCTGGACAATGGATCCCCTTGAAATTAAGAACTTTTGCTCTAAAAAGTGTTAAGCAGTAAAATGATATGCTACAGAATGGAACAAAGTATTTGCAAGCCATGCATTTGATAAAAAGTCTCAGATTTATAACTCAGCAGTAAAAAAGAAACAATCCAAACAGGAAATAGTCAAAACACATGAAACATTTTATCAAAGAAAATATACAACTTACAAAGCATGAAAAGAAGTTCAACATCACTAATTTACAAACTAAGACCACAATGGGTTATTATACAGTTACAATAGCTTAATTGTCTGTCTGTATGTATGTATGTCTGTCTACTTGCAGATTGAATCCAGGGCCTTCTCACTGAACTACATTCCCAGCCATCTTTTAGTTTGAGACAGGGTCTTCCTGAGTTACCCAGTTGGGCTTGAACTTGTGATCCTCCTGCCCTGTGCCACTGAGTCTGGCTTAAAACTTCAAATACTGACAATACTAAAGACTAGCAAAAATGCAGAGAATCAGGATCTCGCATAGGTTGCTGGTAAGAATATAAAAATGGCACCGTCCTCTTGAAAATAATTTGGCAGTTTCTTACACAGCTCAGCATACACTTAATGCTGGGTATCTGCCTGGCAAGTGTGAGGTCATGAGTTTGATTCCCAGTACCAAATGAATGAATGAATAAACAAACACTTAACACATGAACCAATAAGTCTATTCCTGGTCATTTACCCTAGAGAACTTAAAATTTGTGCCCACACAAAAATCTTACACAAAATCATAGCAGCTTTATCTGTGAGTTCAAAGACTGGAAACAACCAAAGTGTGGATGGGTAAATAAACTGTGAAACTTGACATCATTAACTTATTATTTTAAAATGAATGAACTGTATTCATACATGCAGCAAAATCTGGATGGATTATAAGGACAATGTGCTGAGTGTTTTTAAGCCAATGTCAAAAGGTTCCATATTATATGGTTTCATTTATATAACATTCTCAAAATTGTAAGATTATACAGATAGAAAATTAGTCATTGAGTGGTAAAAAGGATGGTTGGGGAATGGACAACTAGGTAATGAAGATGGAGATATTTGTAGTAAAGAAATAGTTCTGTACACTGTACATTGATAACAAGAATCGTTTCAAGAATCTACACATGTGATAAGATGACACAAAACTATACATACCAGGGAGGTAGACCTTTACCAGAGAGAAAGGGATATGGGAATGGAGAGAGAGAGGATAGAAAGAAAGGGGTTTTAGGGAAGGGAAAAAGGAAATAGAAATGACTAATATTCTACATATATATGTACCAACTCCCCATGGTGAATGTTTTATGTATCACATACATGTGGTAATAAACGTAATAAAGAACTATACACACACCTTAAACCAATGTCAGTTTCCTAATTTTAATACTGAATTACAGGTACATAAAATGCAATACTGTATTACAGTTACATACGAGGAAACCAATACAGCAAATAGGGAGGAAACTATCTGTACCAATGTCACAATTTTCAATGAACCCTAATTAGTTCAAAATAAAGTTAAACCAATCAACTAACCAATTAACCAATAAACAAAAACTCCTTAACAATGTCAAAAGGGAAAACTAGTTGTTTTCTATACCCTGGTGACCAGACAGTAGAACTTGGACACCCTGACCTCCAGTCATGTAAGTCCTGAGAAAGTCCAGGGAAAACTAGTGGGAGAGGGAGGTGGAAAGTAATACTTTAGTTAGGGTTTGCAAGGAAAACAATTTAATACAGGATACATAATTTATAAGATTTTTATAAAAGTCACCCAAAGAGTGAAATGCAAAATGTGTGAGAGATCTGTCCACATAATACAGACCCAAAGAATCTAGCTGAGAGCCTGGGTCCTGCATGATTCAAGTTGAGGACCTAGAACCCATGGCAATGCCTCCCACAAACCCAGCTGGAGGCCTAGAGCCCACAACAATGTGTCATGCAAGCCTGTTTCAAGAATCTGTGCTAAGAAAGCCCAAAGGTCAATGGTTGACGCTAGAAAGTCTGCACCAGCAGGATGAAGGATCTGTGTCAACAGGCTGAGGGATCTACACTGGAGTCAGGAAGCAACATGCAAAATAAGGATTATAGTCCCCAGAAAAGATCTGCAGCCATCCTCAGCAACAGCAAGGTCCTGAGCACCTCCAAATGATGAGAACAGCCAAATTCATATCAGGAAAGCCAGTGCAACACATTTCCAGAGGAATCAACAGCACAACCTCTTCCTCTGCAGTTCTCTCTTCTTATGCTGTTGGACCTCCACAGCCAGCACACCACACTGATTCAGTTCAGCTGGGTTGTTACCAACTGACCGCCAAGTTGTCAATCCACCACAGGGGGTGTGACTCAAGGGCAAAGAAATGAGGTCTCTCCTGCCATGACAGCCTCTAACTGGAAGGTGATCAAGTGCTAATGATGAAACACCAGCAGGTCTTTGAAAGGGAACTATGTCAAGGTGGATTATCACTGAATGGATACTTTGGTTTACTCATTCATGAGAATGTCCTGATATGTATCGCGCCTCTCTCTCTCTCTCTCTCTCTCTCTCTCTCTCTCTCTCTCTAGGGCAAATACCTTCTTTTCATCAATCATATCCTTGTTCTTAGTGCTGATACCTGCCCAGCAACCTGGAGGAGTCATTAAGATTTTAACATCTTACGGAAGAAGAATCCTAAATGTTACTCTTGATACTGAATCTTACACTGAACTACTCATTATATATTACCATAATTTATTATAGCACAATGTTCCAAGTTTTTGTACAACTGTTAACTTTTATTTGACAACACAGTTAATGAGACAACATTTTTAAAAGTAGTTCCAAAGCTTGGCCTGCTCCTAAGAATTAATCAATCAAAAATAAATAAATTTAAAGTGATCTAAATACCTGCTGGCAGCTTTTACTGACAGTCAAGTAATTTTCTCCATTATTTAAAGTAAGCAAAAGTCAAGTTCATTTCACTTCTTTGCCTAAATGGATTTTAGGTACTAATACCCAATTCAATTCTCCAGAACCGTAAGGAGAGATGGTGTGTAACTCTAGCAGTCAAATCATCAAAACCTGAGAATGATATAAAAACTATCTTTCAGGTTCCAGATATATAATTTTTTTTTTGTCTTTTTCATTTTTATTGGTACCGGGGATCGAACTCATGACTGCCTGCTTGCAAAGCAGGTGCTTATGCCACTGAGCTAAATCCCCAGCCCCCAGATACATAATTTTTACTGATTCACAATTCTACCTACTCGTGTTTATTTTTCAGCTGCACAAAGAGCAAAGTAATGCTTACAAAGAAAAAAGCAAATTAAGAATCAAAAAAAAATGTGTCTAACAACACTCTCACACAGAGATAACCATGGATATTTCAGATTCTATCTTTTCGAGATACCGACACGTACACACACATAGAGAGATATCACCACCACCACTAGTAGTAGTAGTCATGGGAAAAACAGAGACACCAGTAATACTAATACTGGGATGATACTAACAATGTAGACTTTGATTGTGTAAGCAGTTCAGAATCCAGATTGCCCTAGTATGGCATGTTCCATTATTTTTTTTTTTAAGATTCATGGGAATCTATTTCCAGAACACTAACAAAAACATGTTGCTGAGTATCTGTAATGGTTGACTATGTCAACACGCATGTTCTGTTCTTAGTGCTACTTACTTTTTTATAATTAGTATCTCATTGTCACTTCTCCTGTTGACCAAACTACTACTTCATAAAAACATCATCCCATCCTCTTTGAAAACCTGTAAAGATACTTTTTTTTTTTATACCAGGAATTGAACTCACAACCATGCATTTACAAGGCAGGTGCTTATGATGCTGAGCTAAATCCCGTGTCAAAATACAATTTTGAAAAATCAAAATCTCAAGTATTATAAGATCAACACATTTCTTTTATATTAAGACTAAAGTTTCCAGAGCTAGAGATTGCTCTATAATCTAGAGATTGTAGTTGTGCGCATGTGGCACATGAAAGGCTGAGGTAGGAGAACTGCTATGAGTTCATGAGTTTGAGGCTAGGGATGCACAGTGGGTTCAAAACCAGCCTGATCAGACTGCACAGCAAGATGTTGCCTCAAAAAGAAAACTAAAGTTTCCATCACAAGGAAACACACCCACCTCAGCTAACTGAATAAAATATCTAATATTAATAAATTAGAAAACGGCTCCCAGGAGAACATGGAGGATAGATAACAGCAGCTACGGAGACTCTCTGAGACACCAAGCTTAGAATTCAGGAATGGTGTGAGGAGTCCTAAGCAAGGGGAGATACACCCTGCCGACCCAGGAACAAACTAAGCTGAGAGAAACCAACTAGAAATGCAATCCCAGTGCTGTAACTGGAACAGATAAAAGCTCAGCATGGAAGCTGGAATACGTGCCTCTGGAAGCCGCGATTTGAATTTCCTGCTGCCGCTGCTGTGTCTGAACCAGCACAGCAGGGAGAGAGACGTGCGAAAGCTCTGAGAGCGGAATCCACGAGCGGCGTTGAGAGCGGAACCCGTGAACGGAGTTGAGAGCGGGAATGGCGGGGAGCCCTGCATCGACCTGCGGTGAGTGAGAGAAATGGGGACCCTTCCATAGCGTAGGAAGCTCCAAAAGAGGACATTCTGGGACCCGGCAGACTAGTCAGAATAGGACACTGCAGTGACTTTAGTCACATATTCCCCTCTCATGCGGGATTGGTGCAGAGTGCTTGGCCTGGGTGACGCCGTGGACTAAGACCCAGTAGGCTAGCCCAAACCAGGTCCCAGCGCCTTGCGGTGCACCCTAGCAGTGAAGCCTTCAGTAGGTTGACCTGGAGGGGCGGGCCCAGCAGAGGCTGCCAGGGTCTGTGTCTCCCAAGTACACTGCAATGGGCGGGAACGCCTGGCCGGTGGATTCACACAAACTGTGACTGTCAAAGAAAAAAACTGGGCCTCCTATGTACGCTTGTATGGAAGGAACAAAAAGTATGGGAAGAGGGAGCAACAAGAAAGGGTGCTCAGTCCCCAAGCCTGAGAACACTGATCCAGGAAACGTAAATGCAAAGGAGAATGAGGACAGAAAACATGCAATATCAGACACAGCATCAATACACATAAAGCAGTATCTCCAGAGCCTCATAAACAAGTTCAAAAGTGATGTATTTAACGAAGTAAAGCAAGATATAAGTAGAATAGTTACAGAAATGCTAAGCACCGCCCAAGAAAAAAAAGATGGTGGAATGGAAGAACAGAAAAAAAGGGGAGAATTGTTTGATGGAGAAAATACAGAAAACATAGAATATGTGAAGCAGGTTCAAAGAGATTACCAGGAAACTAAAAACTCTATTGAAAGCTGGCATAACAGCTTGAAAGAAAGTAAGGATAGATTATCTGAACTGGAGGGCAGGTTTGTAATGGGAGAGCATGAAATGAAAAACTTCTTAAAAATAACAAGAAAAACAGCAATAATACGAAGGCTAGAAGATGATAAGAGGATCTATAACCTAAGAATTAAAAGAAGAAGTAGGGACACAAACAAATGAGCTACAAAAAGCTATTCACAGAAATAATCCAGGAGAATTACCCTAATTTAGCAAAAGGTAAAGATACTCTGGTATACAAGGCATACAGGACCCCAGCCACCTACAGCCCAAGCAGAGCTACACCCAGGCATATAATAATCAAAAATCCAATATAAGAACAGAATATTAAAAGCTGTCAGAGACAAGAAACAGATCACTTACAAGGGAACACCCATCAGAATTACAGCAGACTTCTCGGCACAAACCATCAAATCACGAAGAGCGTGGGGGGAATAATTCAAGCTTTGAAAGATAATAATCTCCAGCCAAGATTAATATATCCTACACAACTGTCCCTAGAAATTGATGGAAAAACAAGGTGCTTCCAGGATAAAGAGGAACTAGGGGAATTTGCAACCACCAGTTCAACTCTATAGAGAATACTGCAGGATAGTCTAAAAAAGAAAAATACTAGGATTCCAGAAACAGTGGCAGAGAGGCTACAATGAATGGAGCAGAAAGCAAAATGAAGAAGACAAACTGACAACTAATTACAGAAAAAGAGCTCAACAGAAATGAGGCAGAGAAGGTTGGATGGTAGGAACAGCTATTTTGGAGAAAACAAGACATCATAATAGCTAGTGCTGATTTAGTATCATCTTGTTTTCAAGCCCCATCAAGCTTTTGTTCTTCTGTCTCCATGGGTCTTAACAGGTTGTATCTTATTGGATTTTCTTATATGTGATAATATAAGCAAAAACTTTTATAGACAAGGAGATTATACAGAAACCATTATTCATTTTCTGATAGTTGGTTCTAAATGCCCTGTAATACTGTCATTCTCTTGAATGGTTTTACATTGTCTTGATATGTTTGATACTACAGTATATGAAGTTATACTCAAAGATTTCAAGGAAAGAGACACTATGGTAACTACTTTTATGTCAGGATATCTTGTAGTGAAACACTATTTTGCTTAAATGGTTATGTTCTGACCTGTGCTGTTTTGTTGTTATGTCCTCTTTTATCTCAATCTCTCTTTTTTATTTTTAACTTTTTAATTAAGGGAAAAATAAATAAAAAATAGCAGGATATATTATAGTAACCCACTTTGACTTCCTATTAACTTGATTTGAACCCCTGTATTGCCCTTACCATCTTGTTTTGACTGATTTTCCTCTATTCTGTTTTGCTTGATAGTACCAAGTCTGAAAGTACAGGGAACAACTGTGAAGACAATAAGATTCATTATGATGCCCATTCTGGTTTGACTATTATCTTCTTTTGAAGTCCTGTAATATCTCCAATGTTTTGGTTTTATTCTTTACTGTTTTGTTCAATTTTATTATGACTGATGATATAGGCAATTCTTTTTAACATAGCAAGAGGCAGGATGGTAACCACTGTTGATCACCTATGTATTATGTCCATCCTTTTGATTTGACTGTCTCTGTTCTGTCATGTCACATTTGGTTTTACTCTCTTCAAAAAAAAGTAATAAGAACTGTGCAAGTAATAAAACCCAAAACGTGTAATTGTCATTGTACAAAACAGAGGAAAAGAAAGTGCTCTAAAGGATATAACTGCGTATATATTTAAGTGTGTAAGATAGATAACCATATTACTGAGTTTTGTTGGATCATTGATCAGAACTGTTTGCAGTCTCACTGTTTGAAAGTCCACTTTATATGCTTTAATTTTGTAACTTGAACAACAGATGACATTATTGAAAGAGTTTTGGCCCAGACAGGACACTGTAGTGGGTGAAGCCTGGTGAAGCCTTAGAGGGGGAACCAAGGAGCTCCTATCTCCCCCACCCCTAGGAATTTACCTCTGACTCTATCTTCCCCGCCCCTAGGAATTTACCTATGGCACCAAACAAAGACCAATGGGCTACCCATGCATCCCTAATGCCCCCTTAGGTTCCACCCCAAACCGAGGCTACTTACATTCCCCCCAAGGCAACGTGTGCGCCAGAAAGAAAGCTGGACTCCAGCGGTCAGGGATGTTTTGGTTTTCTCTCGCCACGTTCTCAGAATAAAGGCCTCTTTTGTTTTATACTTCTCAACTTTTGGACATAATCTTATCAAATATGTTATCTATTAACTAGTAATTTCCTACTGTTTATTTTTTCTGAAATTCTCTATAACTTGTACCCTTTCTGTTTTTTCTTCTCCTTAAATAAAATTTTAAAAAATAAAAAATAAATTAGAAAACAAATAAACAAATAAATTAGAAAACAATACAATAAAAATTAGAATACTGCTCAACAAGATGTGCACATTCACTATCATATATCCAATAACTGCAGAAATTTCTCTAGATTCAAAGATCAGATTGTGATATAAACATTGTCCAAATAGAGCACAGTTTATACAAAATGCATAAAAAGTCAAAATCAGAGACAAATGTTTGCGTCTCTATTTTTTGAGACAGTGTCTCACTTAAACTGGTTTTGAACTATGTAACCCATGCTGGCCTTCAATTCACAGAAATCCTACCTCAGTTTATCAAATGCTGGGATTATAGGTATGTACCACCATGCCCATCTAAATACTGTTGTTTTGTTTTGTTTTTTGAGAGGATGTCTCACTATGTAGTTCAGGTTGGTCCTGAATTCACTACGTAGCCCATGCTGGCCTTGAACTCACAGCAATCCTCTGGCCTCAACCTTGCAAGAGTGGAGATTACAAGCCACCCACACCCAGTCTGTTTTGGTTTTGGGTGTCACCACACCCAGTCTGTTTTGGTTTTATTTTCTAAGGAAAAAAAAAAGTTTGTTGTTAAACAAAGAAAAAAAATCATGCTGGGTGTGGAGGTACATACCTATAACAGCAACTATTTGGGAAGCTAAGGCAGGAGGATCCCAAATTCAAGGTCAACCTTGGCAGTTTAGTGAGACTGGCTACCAAAATCGTTTTTTTTTTTTAACCAAAATAAACTTTTTAAAAAGGGCTGAAGGGGCTGGAGATTTAGCTCAGCGGCGTAAGTGCCTGCCTTGCAAGCAGGCAGTCGTGAGTTCAATCCCTGGTACCGATAAAAAGGAAAAGCACAAAAAAAAGGGCTGAGAGTATAGCTAAGTGGTGACAGGGTTAGCTCACCTAGCATGCAGGAGGCTTTGGGTTTGATACCCAGCATTAAAAAAAAATATTTAAATTTTAAAAAAATACCTGAAATGTCCATCGTTATATAACCCATGATATAACATGGGCCCTTTATTTAACAACTCTACATCAAGTAGTGCTGGGGGAAATCTGGCATGGTAGAGAACACCTGGAATCCCAGCATTCTGGAAGAGGAGAGAGGAAAAAAAGAGAAAGGTAAGGAAAGGAGGCAGGAAACTCATTTGTAATTGGCTCCTTTTAAATGGAAAAATCTGAGCAGTCTCCCCATAAAGATCAAAAGGTCTTCCCACACCTATCACCAGCCACACTCACAAACTATATTCTTCATTAAACTCACTAAAGAAGCAATGAACATGTTCCTCATTCCTTGCCAGGAAGCCAGAACCACAACTCCCTCCTTCAACAGATTAGATGCAGCTGCAGAACATCTGGCATTCTATTTCCCATTCACAAACATCTGAAAGGTAGAACATTTGAGGAATTTAATGTTTAGATGGGGGAGGGGTGGGAGAGTACTATTTTAGGACACAGCAGGCAAATCAGGAATAGTCATCCAGTTTTTATCTCACAGCTCAGCAAAGAAGGTGAAGTATGCAGTCTAGGCTGAAAATCACGAGCTTGAGAGACAAACCATTCCAGCCACTCCACAGCAAGGCCCCATGAACCTTCCAGTCAGCTACCAAAATTTCATCCCACAACACCAGCTTTTGTAATGCAGTTTCAAACACTGTCACTCCATCAAGATCTCAAAAAATAACAATACAACAACTATAAGTTATAAGAACTTGAAAGATCCTATGGAGCAGAAATTAGGCAAAAAAGTGTGGTAATTTTAGTCCTGGAAACCTGTTTGAGAGGGCAGAGCTGGTACATGGGTATGTACTCCTTCTCCTCTAAATGCATGAAATGAGAAGCTTTTTAACAAATAAATCACTAACAGCCCAGAAAGGCGAGAATAGTTACAAAACAAACAGACAGGAACAGACTTAAGTAAAAAAATCAAATTCAAGGACAAACACATGTAGAATGCTGCTGGTGAAATGAGTGGTTTAGAATTGTAAGTCTCAAGCCAGTGGATATAATATGTGCAAATGGTTTTCTTAAAAATCAAACAGCATAAAATGGTTCATAATGAAAAACATCTAATCATCTCATTACATGGGAAAAATGGCATTTGATAAAGTTCAACAGTCTTTCCTAACTTAAATTCTTGGGCTGAGGATGTGGTAGAGGACTTGCCTAGCATGCAAGAGGCCCTCAGTTTAATCCCTGGCCCCAAGAAGAAAAAGGAAATTCTGTAAACTAAAAATAGGAGTATTTCTAAACCTACGCAAAGGAACCAGCCAGATCCTATAACAAACATCAAGCTTGGAAACATTCTCACTAAAAACAGTACCAAAGTGAAGACTTTAATTTGGGGGCAGTTTCCAAGGGTGGAGGCCTTTGGTTGGGGGCATCAGCAATGCAAAGGGAAGCATTCACATCACCTATGATTTCAGTAATTAGTACTCCTCCAACAAAATGAGCTGTCAATTTCCTTGTGTATTTTCTAAACCAACAATCTCTCACAAACTTTACTGAAAATGTTTTGATGGTTCCTAAAGCAGAGAATCCCATGGCAATGGTCAAGTAACCGTAATAAACCACAGCTGAAATGGATAACTTTCCCAAAAGTATGACTGTCCGTTCTTTACATGGGCCTCTGTTTAATTATAAAAATGTGGAATTTGGGATAGAATTTTAAAAAGAACCAGGTATGTTCTTTTTAGGCTCAGGTTTATTCTGACTCAGGTGCTCTTATTTTAAAAATTATTTAATAATGAATGTAAGAATTTGAAGTTTTTCTTTATTTTATATTCTTAAGTATTTAACTCTGCTAATCCAAGGGTCATAGAAGAATGGTCTAGGAAATTTTTTTTTTCCCTCTCTACCACCTACCTCCCCCGTGATGGGATTGAACCCAGCATCTTATACATAATAATAAATGCTACACCACTGAGCTACATCCCCAGCCCAGAAATTATTCCCTCTCATTTTCTGACCATCACCCTTCCAAAGAGGTAATTTTAAAAAGATCACATTAAATAAAGCACATTCATAAAAGAAAAAATACTGTCCCGAGCTGAGAGACATCTTCCATACATTTGCTTCACAACTCACACTTTTTGGTGTATTTGGCCCCAAAGAAACACACTTACCATACTTTAAACCCAAGGCTCGGATCAAAATACTTAACTCCAAACCCAACATCTTTGTGGGGGAAGGAGAAAAACTGGAAAGAAGGCTTTGTGAGAAAAGAATCAAATTCTCAAATTGTGTGGGAGGATAGGATACAGGGGTCAGACCACACTGAGAGAATCAGGCTGAGAGCAAAGAAACTGCTCCCACATGACCTTACAAATAAAAAACGAACACTTTTAAAGCTAGTAGTGGAGGCAAAAGAACTTCTTATCTGCATCCAAACCATGCTCAACTTTAACATTTAGCTTCTGGAGATCTGGGCTGCTTCCCCTCTGAGCAGTGTCCTCCCACACTTTCTATCAATCCCTCCCACAATCCAGATCCACAAAAGGATCCCCTCACACTCGAGAACACTGCCATATTTTGCAGAATGTAAAATCTGCCCTTTTTTTTAATTATAGGAGACTCCCTCCTTTCACTCTGTCTTATCCTCTTCTCTAGTAGGAAGAAGAACCTAATTGTGTTAGACATTTTTATTGGTAATTAGCAAATTACTGAGAATGCAATGTCAAGGAAAGCATAAGGCATTTTGCCATGGTTGTACAAGACCATTCAGAAAGTTCCTAATACACATACAAACAGGATACAGAGAGCCACTGTACAGACACAAGAACAACTGCACATTCTCTGAGCACAAAGTAACAGATGTTTAACAGCTGTCCAGTAACAGAATAAAATCATGGAACACAAGGTGAAACTTCAATTAGCTAAATGTAGAGGAAAATCCAAGAGAAAAGGGTAATTATTAAAGCTGTCTATGGAAGGAAGATACCCTACTAATTTGCTTCTCTTGTCTGCTACTCATCTATAGTCAAAGAAAGAAAAGTAGTTATACTTTAATTTTAAGTGTCTTTTTTAAAAAAAATGACAAAGCATTTCTGCTCCTTGTTTAAAACAGTATTTCGGGCTAGGGATTTAGCTCAGAGGCATAAGCGTCTGCCTGGCAAACACAAGGTCATGAGTTCAATCCCTGGTGCCAAAAAATAAAAGTGTTTCTTTAACCTTATTTTTTTTAAAAAACTGTATCTTGCCACTTTCAGGTGTGTTTTACTGTGTGAGAGATAGGGAACAGACAGAGCATGCTTCCCAAGGCTGACCCCAGCAACCACACATCCAACAGCTCACCTCCACCCTCTTGAGCCTAACCAGGTTATTTAATCTGGCTAAGCCTCAATTTTCTCATTTGGTAATTAGCCACCTCAAGGGCTATGGTGAGAATTACAAAGAAGTTCACAGTATAAATGAAAAGTGATATACTTATTATTAGGATTGTGGCATTGTTACAATTATATCAACTACTATCAATATCATTCACTGGAAACTTTATAAGTTTCTCCTTAAAGCAAAGCCTCAGGTACCTAAAGTTAAAATACCTACTACTGTACTCTTGGAGGGAAAAAGTAGAACTTTAGGTGAATGGAGAACTAACGCCAAACACAAAGAGACAAAACTAGTCAAAAATAAGGATCCTAACTTGGATTCTACCTTATCAGTAACCAGACACAAAGTTCTGTGTCTTGGGGGACTGAAATGATAATATGAAAAATGTTTATCATAGCAGAATTCACGTTGTGCAAAGTGTATCTAAGTGTATCTAATGTACACCTATGTGCATGACACAATAGCAGAGGCAGCATCCCTTTATACCACAGAACATGCCAGTGCCATGCAGTGACAACACAGACTTCTACAAACATGACAAGACATCTACCACATAGTGTTTAAACAAAAGAACTGGGTATTTTACCTTCTGTAAGTACATAAGATTTGATTCATGTTTTCAAAAAGACTGTATCCATTCACAGAAAAGTCAAGTTACACAAACCAAAACGGTGATAATTGTTTATCACTGTTTATAGGTAGTTATTTTTCCTTTGTAATTATCTGAAATTTGTAAAGAACTTGCACTTTTACAGTCAGAAAAAAGATCCACAATGTTACTTCCATCTTGAAATAAAAAAGGGTTTTATGGGCCTGGGATATAGCTCAGCAGCACAACACCTGCCTGGCAAGCATGAAGTTGTGAGTTCAACTCCCAATACCAAAAAAAAAAAAAAAAAAAAAGCAAAGGGTTTTATGTGTATCAAGTAACCCAAACATACCCAGAGTTCCACAGAGAGATGTTTTCACAGCCTACTAACCAGTATTTCCATTTTCCCCTCAATGTCTTGACTTGCTGGCTCCCTAGAATCCTGAAAGCCATTTTCCCACTCCCCTCCACCAACTTATGCCTTACACTTCATCAGATACTAAACACTGCTCTCTTCCAGGCAGTGCTGCCTACAGTAGAAAAAACACAAAGGCAAACAAACTATCTGAGCTTCTGCCCTCCTCTTACACTGTCTAGGTGATGCCATCTAACACTGAAACATTATTAGTTCAAAATGCTGATAAATTCTAGCGGACAAATGGAGTATGAGTTGGCCAGATGAAGAGTGGCCTCCATGACAAGTTTCTTGGCGAGGGGAACAAATAAGCACAAAGACTTAAAAGGTATCTCAACTACAAGAAACACCCAGTTACACAACCAGCTCAGTCTACAGCCAGCCTTAGAACACTCAAGTAACCAACAAGAAGACACAAGGCTATCTGGCATTTCTACTTCCCATCCTCCAACTACACTCTTCCCAACTGCTACTGCCCTGCTCCTACAACACCACAAATAGCAGTGAAAACTGGACAACAAAGCCTGGTATGATGGACCACCGGCCATCATGGAAAGAAAAGACTTACACCCTAACTCTCCTTGAGCCCAGCTATAATGAACTTTCCTGATCACATGCTACTGCTAAGGGCTCAGATCAAAACAAACCCAACAAACAAATGGGCATGTTGAAATCATTTTACCAGTGACAGCCAAGAGCCAGGACCCACTGGGGGTAGCTGCAACAATCACAGGGTAACTTAAGACAGATCATTCATGTGGCCTGGCTGTGGCTATGGCTCAAACTACCACCTCCCTTGCCTATGATCAGTTTTCTGGGCATAGCTCTCTAGACTTCCTGCAGTTTGTGTAACTTTTTCCATATCCTTCCAATGACTTTCTTGCATCTTAAATTAGCCAGAACCATCTTCTAGATTTGCAACAAAGAATCCTGACAGATACCTACATTTGTTTTCAGGTACCAGCCTATTGGTGATGGTCCTTGGCACACGTGGCATCCCAACTCCTACCTCCTTGCAGCCTTCAAGTACTCCTCTGGTCACTAGAAACCACTTTCCCATCACTTCTACCTATCTTTCTTCTAGAATTCATCTACCTCAGCTATTCCAGAATTCCTCTTTCTTCCCAAACTCAAATATTGCAGCTACTTAAAACTTCATCTCTCAGTCAGCAACTTTCCTTAGTCTCAATTTTCTCTTTCCTATTTTATGCTTTCAAAACTTCATCTCTCACCTGAGTACTGATGCCACCAGTATATCTGTTATGGTTTGTGCTTCAATGTTCCCCAAAGCCTCTTGCAGTCATGGGCAGGGGGCCTTTTCGGAGGCTGCTGAATTGTGACTGATTATGGTCCAATGCTGGAAAAAAAGGGTGTGAGTGCTACACCTGCTCTATGGCAGGTAGTCTGCATACAATATGAAGGACAGAAACAGGTTTGTCCATCTGTCTGTCTCTCTTCTCTTGTTGCTTTTGCTGTCTTCTCTCTGCCATTAATTACACTCCTCTGTGAAGCTAACGTGTCTTGGAGCCAGTCAATTATGGACTGAAACCTCTACAAATTGTGAGCTAAATAAACCTTTCCTTCTTATGGGTGTTGGGCATTTTGTCTCAGTAACAAGAAAAGTAAAAAAGAATTTGCTACCAGTGGAGTGGGGTTATTGCTGTAACTATTCCTATGTGATTCAGGAAACTTTGGGAATGGTTTGTACAAACAGTTTAGAAAGAATCAGAGAAGCTGGCTGAAAAAGCAGAGCTAGAATGCCTTAAGCTGCACTGCAAGGGAGATTTTGGTCAAAGCTTAGAAGACTAGAAGGCTAATAGAAATACTGCTGGTAAGAAAAAGGAAGGAAGGAAGGAAGGAAGGAAGGAAGGAAGAGAGAGAGAGAGAGAGAGAGAGAGAGAGAGAGAGAGAGAGAGAGAGAGAGAGATATGCTGGTAAAGACCAGACTCTGGAGGTTTCAGTTGGGAAAAAGGTTTACATTGATTGGCTGTCAGACTCCAGATGATGTGTGTTATGGCTAGGAGAAAGTTTGTCTGCATTTTGTTCAAACAGTTTGCCTGAGCCTAAGATTGAAGGCAGCAGACTAATTTATCTTGCAGAACAAATTCCAAGACAGCCTAATGTAGAAGCCGTGGCATGGTTACTGTTGAGGGCCTTTAGCCAGATTTATGTTGAGAATCAAGAATGAAGAGCCCAGGGGGCTGTGAATTTAGCTCAGCGGCACAAGCACCTGCCTGGCAAGCATGAGGTCATGAGTTTGATGCCTGGAACAAAAAAAAAAGAACAAGAAGCCCAGCAAAATGATTTAAAACAGGAATTTGACCAGAAAGAAAGCTCCAATACAACTGAGGACTGCAAAGCTAGAGCAGAGGAGATTTTGACTGTTAAATGAAACACAGAATAGAAAAGATAGCCTAAAGGCATCACAAGCAGCAGCAGGACTCCACCCTTGGAAGCCTCAAAACTGCAAAAGCGAAAGACTTTGCTTTGAGAAGAAAGCTACAGTGGACCATGTTCCAGAACGATGGCTGCTGCACCATGTTTCAGAATGGCAGCAGCACAAAGAAACTGTCCCTCAGAACTGGATTTGGAGCACTCAGCAATTGAAGCACTCAACCCCTAACCCCTACAGCCAAGAGGAAGCCTGACTACTGCTCCAACTGGCAGCAGACCTTGGCATCATCCACATGGTGCTACTATTAAGTACATAAAGAATTGAAGAGTTGTGGAGTCAAGAAAGCTTCCACCCAATTTCAGAAGATCTGGGAAGACCAGCATATATGCCCCTGGGGGAAAACAGTATGAAGTTGTGAGTATGAAGCTAAAGATGCAGTGGAGATACCAGAAGAGAAGCCAGGGGTATGGGTCCACTGAGGAAAACTGCAAGGAGAGAGCACAGCAGGTCCAAGAGAGAAGGCATGGGAGCTATAACCACCAGCTGTACCATAGGGATAGAGTTACCCAATCCTTTGGAGTTCACATCCTACCACAGATTGCCTTGGATGCTGCATATGGAACTTAATTTTGCCCTGCTAGATTTTGGACTTGCTTTGGTCCTATTCTTTTGTATCCCCATCTGTAACTTCTGGAATGGAAATGTTTATCTTGTGCCATTGAATGTTGGAAGTGTTTGCCTTTTTTCATTTATACAGAGGCTAATGGGTAAAGTTTGCCTGAAATCTCAAAGGAGACAGAACTTGGACTTTTCAGCAATGGTCAGACTATTGGGCTTTGGCAACCCTTTGAGAAAGACTAAATGCCTTTTGCATAAAAGAATGTACATGAGTTGGAGGGGTTGCTGGGGTAGAATGTTATGGTTTATATCTGGATGTCCCTTCAAAGACTCATGAAGCCATGGGGTGGCCAGGAAAGACTTTTCAAAGGTGGCTAAATCTAGAGCTTGTGATTGATTCATAGTCCAACACTGGGATTAACAGTGTGAGTGTTGTACATACCCTAGTGTTAGTAGTCTGCATCCAATATTTGGGTCAGAAAAAGGTCAGTCTATCTCACTCTCTTGTTAGTTCTGCTGTCTTCCACTACCATGAATGTCTCTTGTTACTTCTGCTGTCTTCCACTACCATGAATGGCTGCCCCTCTGCCAAACCACTCTGCCTTGGAGTCAGTCAATTATGGTCTGAAACTTCTACAAACTGTGAGCTAACTAAATCTTACTCCTTTGAGTTTCAGTATTTTGTCTCAGCAACAAGAAAAGTAACTAAGACCATATCCAACCTCTTACCATATATCTTATGAGATCCTGTAGATGTATCAGTATGCCATCAAAGCAATTCATTACCTTTTCCTCTACACAGTTTCTCCTATTCAAATTACCATCCACCACATTAAACAAGCATTAGCTTTGACCCACAGCTAAAAGATCACCAAATGCTATTGATTCTATCTTTATAACACAACTCTACTGTTTTAACATAGTAAATATGCCTATTCACCTACAGTTCCAGTCAGCTTCTACTTATTTCAAGACCTTATCACTATTCCAATACTTACACCTTAGTCCAGTGATGGCAAACCTTTCAGAGCTTTCAAGGATAACAAACAGTCGGCACTAACATGTATGTCGTAAGTTCACCACCACTGCCTTAGTCCTATCTGTGATATTCTAATAAGCTATCTTAGACTGGGCGGCTCATAAGCAACAGAAATTTATTTCTTACAGTTCTGGAGTTTGTAAATCAAAATCAGTGTGTGAGAAACTTCAATATATGGTGAAGATTCCTATTTCATCGGTGAGCATCTTTTCACCATGTTCTCACAAAGTAAATGGGGCAAAGACACTCTCTGAAGCATCTTCAATAAGGGCACTTATGATCCTATTCATAACCTAATCAGCTACCAAAACCCTGACTCCTAATACCATTATCTTGGATGTAGGATGTTAACAAACCAACTTTGGGAGATATAGACATTTATTCCACTGCAACACCATACAGCTATTCTTCTAAGGCACAGAGCTGGTCAAGTCATCTCACTACTAATTAGCTTTTATCATGTGTATACCATAGTCCTACAAGGGAGACCTTCACAAATGTCAGAAGCCACTGAAGAGTTTTGTTAACAATGGAGAGCTTTCTGAGTTAGCCCTTTTTTCACTGCACAAGCACCAGGCAAGCAGGTACCCACTGCCCTGTGCTAAGAATAAATCTATCTTCTGATTTATTTTTCTTCTGATCAAGGTTCAGCTTCCCAAGAATTTAAATCTCACTATTGGTTCTGAACCTAGAGCAAGAAACCCCCTAGAACTAAAAGTTCAAAGAAAATCTGATGCACTGTTGTCCCCAGTTGAGGCCTGCCGCGGGCACGGATAGAGGCCAGACAAGGGATCTAATATTTCTAATCCAAGCTACTTGGAAGACTGGGGCAGAAGGATTACAAATTCAAGGTCAGCCTGGCTATTTAGTGAGATCCTGTCTCAAAATAAAATAATAAAAAGAAATGGGGATATAGTTCAGTGCTCCCCGGGTTCAATTTCCAACAGCATGAAAAAGAAAAAATTCAGGAAGTCACCATCAGAGGGTGATTTAGGCTTTAAGTCATGGGTCCTGAATGCTAATGGACAGAGTTGTCTCAGCACAATTTGGACAATTTGATCTTACAACTGGAAGCTCCTAGTGGCCCCACAAACTCAAGCAAGCTGCTATACCTCAAAAAAGAGAGGTTTTTTTTTTCCTGTTGTTGTTTTTTTTTTTTTTTCTTTTTTTAAAGTAGTCTTGCTATGTAGGTCAGGCTAACCTTGAACTACGTACCCTAGGCTGGCATGAAACTCACAGCAATTCTCCTGGCTCAGCCTTCTAAAGGATTATAGGCATGCACCACCATACCTGACTTTGGAAGGAGAGTTGAGTGTGTAACCGAAACAACTGCAGCTCTAAGGTTCTCCTTCTCTCTAATACATGGCAGGAATAATTCCTCTGGATGTAATGCATCCTTGAAGTTCTACAGGAGTGTTCCAACGTCAATAAGAGTTATCCCAAAAGAAATACTGGACTTCTAGCTAATCAATAATGTGAGAGAGGGGCTGGGGATTTAGCTCAGTGGCATAAGCACCTGCCTTGCAAGCAGGCAGTCATGAGTTCGATCCCCGGTACCGATAAAAAAGAGAAAGACAAAAAAAAAAATAATAATAATAATGTGAGAGAGCTTGAGTGATTTGTTTCATGAAAGAAGAATGTGGACCAAGCTGGTAAAGAAAGTCATTTCAGTTATCAGTGATTTTTCCCCAACTACTCTGCAAAACAACAAGAGCTTTGGGTCCTTCATTTAAGTGCCTCTTTCTTATCTAGTCCTAACTATTCTCAACTTCATTTCCCACCAAAGCCCTAGTGACACATGCTCTGCCCTGCATAGTACTTTCCTCCTCACAAAACGCCTAATCATTCTTATTCCTAAGTTTTCACTGCCACCTTCACCCTGATTCTTACAGTCAAAACTAAGAGGCAGCACCTGTGCTTAATGCTGGCTGACTCATACACCATGTCTCAGCTAGTTATGACATGTCATCCTCAAGGAAATTCGCTGAGGGCAGCCGCTCCCTCTTTTTTCACTCCATCATTCCCAGAAACCTGCCACAAGTTCTTTCTTATACCTGAAAATCACTGTTACAGTTTAGATCTTGATGTCCCCCACAAGCTTCATGCAGAGGCAGGGCTATAAAAGATGATTAGATTATTGGGGCACTATAAAGCTGACTTACTGTTAGGGCAAATCTCCTTCCCAGGCTCTTCCTTCTCTCTGCTTCCAGGCCACTATAACTATGATATGCCCAGCTTCTCCTCCACCACGCCCTTCCACCATGCCTTCTGCTTTGGGAGCTGGCCAACCATGGACTAAAAGCATGAGCCAAAATAAACCTCTCTTCTTTAAATTGTGGGTGTTGGGTATTATGTCTCAAGGATGAGAAAGTGACTAGGACAATCACCTAATAGATATTGCACTGAAGTGAAAATTAAGTGCCTCATGTGAGTCAACACAACAGCTGTCAGTATCCTGTTGCTCATTTACATATAGTAGTTTCTTCATGTCTAAAAATGAAGCCACTGGGGACACATTCAGGTGTACAGTTTTTTTGGATTTTGTGGGTTTTTTTTTGTCTTTTTCCTTTTTATCGGTACCGGGGATTGAACTCATGACTGCCTGTTTGCAAGGCAGGCACTTATGCCACTGAGCTAAATCCCCAGCCCCCAGGTGTACAGTCTTTGCTCTCTCTACAACTCTATACAGTACCTGTATCTAGCTGCTAGGGAGTACAGTTCAAAAGAGAATTTCAAAATCTACAAATTTCTCAATGTTCTAGAAATGAAGGCTCTCTTCTAACACAACTGAATAAAGATACAACTATTCATTTTTAAAAAGACAATGAATAAACAGTTGCTTTGAGGTCAATAGTTCTTATGGTTAGATCAGCTTCTAATTTTTTTCCTAGTACTAGGGATTAAACCCAGGACCCTTGTACTGATCTACATCCCCAACCCTTTTTTATCTTTTATATTTTAAGACATGGTCTCACAAACTCACCCAGGCCTCAACTACCCAGAATGCTAGAGAGAAAGAAGGGGCGAGAGAGGGTGACACAAAAGGAAGGAGAGGAGAAAAAGGAGAAGAGAACAAGGCAAGGGAAAGAGAAGGAGAGGGAGACATGAATATGTTTCTTCAGGCAACAACTTCATAGAGGTTCCTACCAAAGCAAATGCATGCTTGTTGGAGAAGCAGCATCTCAGAAAGGTATAAGTCAAAGGAAAAATCTTTTGACACAAGAACAAACGGCTCACCACATCAACACTTTGAAAGTGTAGCTTCAGCCCTCTCAAGAGCACGATGATACAATCATCTTCACAGTCCTTGTGAATGCAGACAACAACTGTGTGGGTCAGGTGCTGGAAGCAGGAGTGCAACAGTTGCCTAGGGGCCAGTCAGAACTCTAGTTTTCAGAGAACCGCTCATGTCCCCACCTGATAATGGGAGCAGGAAGCAAACCTCCTCCATTAATGACATTAATTACTGATGTGAAGCACTAAACATTCACCCATCGTGTTCTGGTTTCTACTTAAAAACATTATTTATGCTCGTAAGAGTTATCGTCAGGTAGACAGTTCTACTTCTAGTTCCAAGCGATACATAGGAATCTGATGCCTATAAATGTCTTTCCACTTTTCTAATAAGTCTCAAAAGTCATCCAATTTCCGGAGATGACCAAAATGGCAAAACTCAAGAGGGAACAGATTTAATGACCCTCATGAAAATATCTGCCCTCTATTGTTAGAATACAGCCCACACATTAATTTGGCTGAGATGTTATGCAATAAGTACAGAGTCAGCTATAAGTAAGATATGAAGGTTTTTGCTGTAATATTCTAATTGATAGAAGAAAATTCATTTGAAGTATCTTAAGATAGTATTATAGTCTATCAATACTCCTTAGAGGGTTGGCTATCATCTAACTCCAGGAGATGACTTCAGCACTTGTTGCAACCAGCATAGGACTGAATTATTAATATTTTAAGAGTAAATACATTGCTTTTTAAGTTCATTTCTTTTTTTTTTTTTTTTTTTGATCGGTACCAGGGATCAAATTCACAAATGCATGCTTGTTAAGTTCATTTCTATAAAAAAATTTAATGTAAATCTTTGCTATTTGTTTCATTTGTAAACAAAAGAAACAGCCTTTAGGCTCCCATTGGTGCATAACTCCTCTCTACAAATAATTGTTTAAACACTTTTCACTAGAAAAAAATTATTTACTTTTCTTTTAAAAAGAAAGAACAGTCTGAGGAAAAAATACTGAAAGATAAACAAAATGACTACTACCAAGACAAGTCAGGTATGGTGGCACACACCTGTAATTACAGTACTCAAGAGGCTGAGGCAGGAGATCAACCTAAGCTATATATTTCAAGACAAGCCTGGCCAGCTGTGATGGTGCATGTCTGTAACCCTACTGTTTGGGAGGCTGAGACTGGAGGACTGCCCTGAGTTCAGGCCTGGGCTACCTAGTGAGTTGAAAGCCAACCTCAACTATATAGCAAGACCCTGTCTCAAAAACCAACAACAAAAGACTGCCTGAATTACAAAGTGAGACATTGTCTAAAAGAATAGTAAAATAAGACACAATAAAGACTAATGGAAGGAGTATGCTTATCGAAATATAGTATGTATTATGCTTAATATAGACATACAACATATAACTTAGGCATATGGTAAGTATACTAAGTAAGCAAAGTAAATTTTAATGAGAATGCCCTTCAGTAATACTATGTACTCTGTCAGATACTATAAGGGTAGGACATACATCATTTGGGTTTGTCATTTTCTAAACCCAAATACCCACCACCAAGAGTGAATCTACTGTGAACTACACTCTGGGTCATAGTGATATGACCAACGTAGGTTCATCAACTTTAACAAACATTCCAATATACTGCAGTGGGAGGAGAAGGGAGCACAGTAGTCTACCTTATCCTCAGGTAACAGGTTCTAAGAGAATATTTACAACTGCAGATAGTACCAAACTCTAAATAACACTTTTTCCCTATGCCCATGTACTTAAATTACAAATTAGATACAATAAGAAATTAACAATATACTATAATGAAAGCTATTTAAAACTTATTAACCGTTTATTTCTAGATATTTTACGTCAAAACTGACCATCAATAACCGAAATATCAGAAAAGTAAAACCACAGATAAGAGAGGCAACTCTCTTCTATGGCAACTCTATGCATTCTGTTGAATTTTGATATGAACCTAAAAATGCTCTAAAATAAAGTCTGTTAAAAGGGAAGAAAAAAGACCAGTCTTTACAATCTCTGCCTGTCATCACCCACAACTGCTGGGATCCATTCTCAGTTCTCTTTCCCACTTAGCAAACTCTTAAGTTCACAGCGTTTTAACCACCATCTTTAAATTAATAAGCTCCAAAGTTGATTTCCAGCCCTAAACTCCAAACCTACATTTCCACTGGACTCTTAAAAATCAACATTTTCAAAGCAGAACTCATTGACCAACGTGACTGAACAAGATACTAAACTAAGAATAAAAATTAGAAAAAATATAAAATTATCCCTTGCCAAAGAAATGGTTACACATGTGGAAAATCCAAGAGAACCAATGAAAAGCCTGTTTTGTTTGGTTTGGTTTTTTGGGAGGGGGTTGGGGGGACCCGGAATCAACCTTATGACCTTGTGCTTGCCAGGCAGGTGCTGTACCACTGAGCTATATCCCCAGTGCAAAAAGCTGTTTTTAAAAATAAGGTTACTTGCCTAAAATTATTTAACATGCAAAAAAAGGATAATTTCCTAAGTCAATCAGATACAAAATAGACACTCACCAACAGCTTTCATAAACTAGACAATGAAGTGAAAAAGAACACTTATGATAGCAATAAAACATCAAATATGTAAAATAAATATAATAAATGTATAAAACTCATGTAGAAAGATAACATTAACACACTTAAATGACACAATAAACTAAGAAAAAGTAAAACAGCTCATCACATTCTTGGAAAAATATTCATCATAAAGATTTCATAATATCTAAGTTAATTTAGAAATTTAACACAATTTGAATTAAAGCAGAAGTATTCGTTTTCTGTTAGTAGATGAGCAGATTCTAAAGTTCATACAGAAAAACAAGCAAACAAATAGCCATGGAAACTGAAAATAAAGAAAAATGAAGGGGAAGGAGACTAACCCTAACTGATAGTAAAATTCCATGACCTCAGTAAGGAAAACTGTGAGCAACTAGAATACAAAGAGCCAATGAAATAGAATATAAAGGCCAGAAAGTCTCAAATGAGATGTAAATTGAGTATGTAATAAAGGCAACAGGGTAAAGGTGAACTTTGTAAGTGTCTGAACAATGTAGCCTTTTAAAGAAAATAAACCTGTATTCATAACTCACTATATACACCAGGATACAATTCAAAAGATTTAAATGTAGAAAATTAAACCACAGAAGTACAGAAAGAAAACAGGGAACACGGGTAAAACTTTTTATAATTTGGAATAAAGAAAGGCTTTTTGCATCAAAATTTAGGTGCCAGAGAATAAATAAATATACTGGGTTGCACAAAGAAGCAGGATCTTTTGCATAACATAAATGCAAATACACACACACACACACACACACACACACACACTAAGCAAACAAAAAGTCAAAGTGAAAAGAGATGGCAAACCAGATGACATTTGCAACCCAGGAGACCAAATCTCCCTAATTTAAAAGGGTCTTCTAGAAATTGGAAGAACCCAGTAAGTAAGTGGACATATAATGAGAAAAAAGCAAATAAAAACTACATTAAGGTACTATTTTTGACCCATCAGGACTGCCAGAAATTCAAAAGTTCGATATAATATTGTTGACGAAATTATGAAAAATGAAGATAGTCTCTAAGTGTTGAGAGTAAAAGAGTAAAACAGAGTCAGTGGAGGGAAGTCAGTAACATTTATAAACTTCTTCCTTTTCTGGAGAGACGGGCTTTTGCTAAATATTCCACACTGGTCTTGAATCCATTACAGTAACTACCCAACTTACAAAAACTCAAGTTCCAGATTTTCACAAGTGTACTTTGCTAGGTTATGAATTTGACTTATAAACAATTCTCCTAGAACAGAACTCATTCAAAAGTAAGAGATTTACTGTATGTATCCCTCACTGTCCTTAAACTCACAGCCATTCTCCTGTCTCAGCCTACTGAGTAGTGGGATGCATCACCATGCCCAGCACTCACTGACATTTAACAAGCTCATGTTGGGGCCATAATTATGTATCATTGCTGGATTTGAACTACTGTCCCATTAGGTAGTTTTGTATTAATTTTATTTATAAAAAGACAAAAGTGATTAGACCCATTTGTTCCAGCAATGGTACAAACCACCCAACTGGACAGTTATGCATCTACCACCAGTGGTTCAAGCCAGTGGGAAGATGTTGAAGAATTCCATTTCTAAAAATTTATCTCAGAGAAATCTGCATATATACAGGATATACTCTGAAAGATAATACCCAAAGACTATAAACAAGCCTATTTCAGTGGCACAAGCCCATAAAACCAACACTATAAAGTGAACTAGTCATTCCAGGGTGGTTCAGGTTCATCCCACAGGTCTTTCATCTCTCTAAATCCCCTTCTGTAAACCCATCATGTTGCTTCTGCTGCCTGTACCTAATTCTGTCTAACCTGGTTTCCACTCCAGATAGATGAGATACTGCTCCACTGCTCCAGGGAGGAAGAATGCTATGTCAAGGAAGACCGCTGGTAGTCTGACCTGGTGAAAGCCACGTGTGTCCTTTGGCTCCAGTCCTGCAGTTCCTGAATCTTGTTGCTGCAGAATAAACCCACTCCTGGCTGCCCAGTGGCCACTTGAGATCACCTACTCACTCTTTTCTCTCCCAAGTTAGCAAAGACAATCTAACATCCAATGTTCCTCCTCACATTCCTGCACTGAGTTCTCAGGAAATAGCAGTAAGTCAAGGCCCTGGTTTTTTCTTCACCCTGATCCCATCTATTATGATTCAGCTTTGCACCTAATTTTTTCTTCCTCAATCACTTCTATCTGCAGCTGGTGATTTGGTCAAAAGAGTGGTAGGAAGTATGACAAATTCTAGTGCGAAGTCACATGCTTCCTGGAAACTGCCAATGGTTACTTTCTAAACTATTGTTCTATATTCTGAATTCTCCCTTTTTTGTAATTACTCCTTCTAGAGAAATTTTGGATTAAATTTTCTCTTTATGTTGTTGGGCTTTTTCCTCCACCTGGAGATCCTTGCTGTCTGTACATATTTAAAAGTGAGACAAAGCTAGGTGAGTGGCTTCTTTTAGTGTAGTGTGCAAGATTTTTCTCTTACTAGATGTCCCTCTTGAATAGGAAGATGTATCATGCATCACTTTCTGGTTTCCAGAGCAAGACTTGTCCAAAGGCATCCACCAGAATGAAAAGTCCCCAGAAGACCAAAAACAAAAACAAAAACTTCCAAGTAGCTTTATATATTCACGTTGGTGTATATCTATAGGACCACCCAGGGAACTTGATCCATCTACCTGTTTATAAAAAGGGTCTCACTATATAATTCAGCTGGCCTTGAACTATGTACCTGGTTTGACCTAGAACTCTCAGTAATCCTGCCTCAGGCTCCTGAGTGCTGAAATTACAGGCATGCACCATCCACAAAGGAAGGCACAGGGTAAATCTATACAAACAAGAATTTGAGGGTTAAAAACAATCAACTGCTGCCCTCAAGAGAAACAAGACAAGAGAACAGAAGACAAAGTGCAAAGCATTTTCTGGCATGACAGCCTCCAGACAACCTATGAATTTACCATGTATGTGGCATAATTCCCATACTGTCTATGTGAGCTGAAACCTAAGCAGGACCTTGAAAGGAAATTCTGCTTCTCCAAATTCTCATTGTTTTATGTTCACTGGTTTCCAATTTCCTGTTTCTTCCAACTCCACTCTACTAAAGATTCCTTACTCCCTGTCCACCCTGACCCCTTTTCACTGCTATTAATTATGTGACAAATAAAAATTTCATTTAAGGTATACAGAATGACGTTTTGACTGTAGATATTGTGAAATGATTATCACAGCTGGGCTAATTAACAGAGTCCTCCTCTCACATAGTTATCATGTATGTGGTAAAAATACTGAAAATTAGGCCTGGGATTTATCTCAGTGGCATAAGCACCTGCCTTGCAAGCATGCAGTTTTGAGTTCGATCCACAGTACCAAAAAAAAAGAATACTGAAAATTAGCAAATTTCAAGTATGTTATTAATCATAGTCATCATGCATGCAGAAATTATTTATCTTATAATTTCAATGTTTCTCCAATTTCCTCATTTCCTTTTTCCCAGTCTCTCTATTATAAAAAGTTTTATCACTTTCCAATCATTTGTTGGAATTTCAGAATGAAGAGGGGTGAAAGTTTGATGTCCTGTGCTCACCAATGGGATCATACTGGCATCTCTGAGAAGTAGAACCGTCATTTTTTTTAACAGATTTCAGCATATCTCCCTGGGAAAAATACAGGTTCTTGAACTCATATATTGGTCTTCAGAGAGTAAATGTTTTCTAACGAAAACATGGTTCTACCTCAGATGCAACCCTTTAGATAAAACTAAAGAGAATACAACATCAAGGATTCAAGCTGGTCCTTCACCAAATATACAAATTTCAACTTTTCTCAGTGGGAAGAAAACACATGCAAACTTAAAAACCTTATTCAGAACAGCACAGTAGCCACGATTAACACACTTATTGAACACATGTATCAGAAGTGTGCAAAATGTTCACCCATTCCCAACCCTACAGCCAATCCAAGTTTCAGGTCACTCATGGGAAAAGTACAGGTACCTGATACTGAGTCAAGCTACAATAACTACAAACCTGAGAAACACACACACACACACACACACACACACACACACACACACAGATGAACCTACTGAATAAAAGCAGCCAGATGTAAAAAGGCAGAAAGCATAAGAAGGCCTTATGTAAAATGTCCAGAATAGGCAAAGGACACACAGACAAGAAGTAGATTCGAGGTTGCTGGGAATATAGAGAGGGGAAAGAATGACAACTAACAGCAGTAGGGTTGCTTTTCATGCAGTAAAAATATGCTAAAATTGGATAGTGTTAATAGCTGCACAACTTTGACTATACTAAAAATCACTCAACTGTATTATTTAAAAGGGTGACTATTATAAACATGAAATTACAGTTTGTTTGTTTGTTTGTTTTTTTAAATCCCCTGGGGCCGGGGAATTAGCTTAGGGGCACAAGCCACAAGCGCCTGCCTGGCAATCACCAGGTCATGAGTTCAATGCCCAGTATCAAAAAAAAAAAAAAAAATCTGATTGACATGTTTTGAAATTTTGTTTTAGTTTTTTCCTTCTTTTTTGGTACTGGGGATTGAACTCACAACCACACGCTTGCAAGGCAGGCGCTTATGCTGCTGAGCTAAATCCCTGGTCCCTCTTTTTTTTTTCTTTTTCGTAACATAAAATGGATTTGAAAGAAAAAAAATCATGAATGGATGTTGGAAAAAAAAATACCTATCATTCATTACCAAACAAACCAAAAAAACACAGTCCCTTATTCTTGTAAAACTTCGTAAGGCCCAAAACTACATTGACAGAATAAGTAAAAGATCATAGGAAACAATGAAATATATACCTTTTGCAAAAACTAAGAGGACCAAGAGATGGAGGGAGAAGAAAAAAAACTGTGGGGCCAAGGGGTTAGCTCAGCAGCATAAGCACCTGCCTGGCAAGCGCCCAGTTGTGAGTTCAATTCCTGACACACACAAAAAAAAGCGTAATGTATCAATTTCCCAGAGAAATATAATCATGTACTACAAACATGTTCCAATAAAAAAAATTTTTTTAAAGACTACATATAGGGCCTCAAATTCTAACTAGGACAGCAAGCCACACATTTATAGATTTGAAAAGCTACCAAACTATTCTCGAGTTAAAAAGAAAAACTAGGGCTGCAATTTGGCTCAGTGATAAGCACTTGCCTGGTCTATGCAAGGACCAGGTTCCATCTCCAGAGCTGTGAGAGAAGAGCAGAGAAGAGGAGAGGAGAGGAGAGGAGAGGAGAGGAGAGGAGAGGAGAGGAGAGGAGAGGAGAGGAGAGGAGAGGAGAGAAGAGAAGAGAAGAGAAGAGAAGAGAAGAGAAGAGAAGAGGCGGGGTGGGGCAGGAAAAAGAGGTCTAGAAAGGTTATGAAAGTATGCCTTTTCAGGCCAGGGATTTAGCTCAGTGGCTTAAGCATCTGCCTGGCAAGCTTGAGTTGTGAGTTCAATCCCCAGTACCAAAAAGAAAATATGCCTTTCAGTGTAAGGCCAAAAACAGAAACTTATGAGAACCAAGAAAATGAATTCCTCTTACTATAAAATAGGAAAGGGTACCAAACATTGGTCATGCTGGCACAGATCCAGCAACAATCTCTAAGGGAGATTCTTTCCTTATATTCAGCCAACAATGCTCATATGCTACATCCACAAAAGCACCACTAGTTTGTTTTTTCTTCAAAGTTTAAATAGCTTTCAGATATCGAACAACATTTTTGCACTAAATAATAGATGTATTGCTGATGTCCTGAACCACAGAAATGTAGAAAAATCATCTAATCATAGTGTATGGGTTTCAAGCAAACCTGCTCATAAAATCAAATCTAAGAAGATTAACTCAGAAGATTATTACAGACCACATGGTTTCACCACAGGCAGGACTGGTCTCAAATAGCCCCCACACAGGATGTCTGGCTACAATTAGAAGAAATATGAGAAATGTAAACTACCCTCCAACATAAAAAAAAGAAATAAAATGCTTGACACATACAAGTATGTGAAAAACACTAGTCTTGTGATCATTATACTATTAAAAAAATTATTTTAAGACATGTCATCTTCATCTATCAAGTGATAATATATACTTGATCCCCATAAGACTTACAGATGAGAAGCTTTTATGGTAATACACTGAAGCAAATATCCAAATTTAAAATTTTATTGAACTGCTAATCCTGTATTTAATTGTTTGATGATGAATAAACATGGGTATTATTGAAAAAAATTTAAGAGAACCTGGGTTTCTTACACAAATTGTTGCTGTCTCTATTCTAGCTTGAACGTAACAATCCTGTATTTTAAAGAGTCCTTGCCCTCTTTTACATTGGTAGGGCTCAAGTCCTCTGGGTTCTCATGCATTACTGTTTTCTGCCTCCTACTGAAAAAAAAATGTGTCAGCCTCATATATACTTTCTGGTTATACAGTGTGTACATAATATTAAAAGGCAAAAACTTAAAAATATCTACAGTTGTAGTCACAAATAAAGTTAATATTTCAGAATGGAATTTAAATCAATCATTTGAAAAGGAGACTCCTACATCCTGTGGGTATTTCTTGAATACTTTTATAGAGTGTCATTTTTTTCTCCACCCTGCCCTTTCCTTTACTGAATTTTCATACAATGAGCTTGCTATAACCATCACCGGATATAAGAACAACAACAAAAACATTACAGCTGGATCCTGTATTAGTCTCAGCTGCAGCTAAACCTACTTTCTTTTAAAACACCAACAAGAAAGTATCGAGGGAAGGAAGAAAAAGACTCATTTGTAGGAGAGTGAAGATTAATTCTTTATTCAAAGACTGACAACAAAAGCAACCCCTTTGTATGGTGTAACTACAGTTTGTCTTACTAAGTTTTCCAGTTCTAAAGTTCACCTCTTTATAAAACTATGGCCAAATATTTAAATAAAATTTGTATTATGCTACGCCAGCTAACTAATCACCTCCATATGGGGTGTAGGGCTAACAAACCACTGTACATGTCTGTTCCAAATTCACCCACACACATATTCCACTGACATCTGAGCCATTCAGTAACATCTTTTGGTTATCAATTTAATCCACTTTTACCAAAAAACAAGAAAAGTGAGTCTAAGTTTGACCTTGAAACAAACAGATGATTTTAACATATTTATAATAAAAAGTGACATTAAAGAAACTAAAGCAGTTATCTCTTCTGTTTATATATATATATATATGATCTGCTCTGTAAGATATAAATACTATTAGGCAAAAGGCCTGCATTCCTCAAAAAAGTGGAAAAAAAGGACTAAATTTAAGATATAAATCTTAACTAGAGCCTAACTATGTAAGAAAAATAGTTCTAAAAGACATGTTAGGAAAAATAAAGCAAAGTAGAGTAGAGCTACATGTGAAATGGTACTTTACAATTATTATTTTCTTAAATATGATGACTGTTGGGGCTGGGGATTTAGCTCAGCAGCATAAGCGCTTGCCTTGCAAGTAGGCAGTCATGAGTTCGATCCCCGGTACGGATGAAAAAACGAAATATGAGGACTGTTATTATGCAGACTACCCACAGTTAATAAATATAGTACTAAAATATTTAAGGGAAGAGTGTAACGTTTGTAACTTACTTTCAAATGGCTTGCCCACAAAAAAGAAAAGTGTCATTAAAAATATATGTGGAAGAAAGATTAAACTACAGTAAAACTTTAATAACTGGTAAATAGTACGTTGGTAGCATACCTTTCTTTCATATTTTGTAGATTTGAACACTCATATTGCTAATCACAAGTTTTTCCTAAATCCAAATACAACAATTCTAACTCGAAATATAAATGTGGACAAGCTAGGATCTTAATACGCTGATGACTGACATGCTGAATGTCTACTAATTGTTCAAGATTTTGATAAATTCTTCATATGGATACTCCAATTGTACTTGAGTTTTTAAGGGTTCATTTAAAATATGAGAAAATTGAAGTATACAGAAAGTACATGCAAATTCTCAGAACAAACCATTAACATTACAATGACTAACTTCTGCTTTGAACTAGAGGAATTATCTGAAACATCCTCAATGACTGATCAAGTACAACCAACAGGCAGAAATTTTAAAATCACACAGCCAAAGAGTGGAAGAAGATGACTCTCCGATCCCACATTTATAAGATTACTACAATTAGGAAGAACTAGCTGCATGATGTTTTCTACCAGGATTTATACAAACTCTGCCACAAAGTCAGGAGTAAGGAGTTGTGACAGTCCTATGGTTCCATCTTCATTTATTGGATGGATGTAATCATCACTGACAAAGAGGATTGTTTTCAGGGAAACTAAAGAAAAGCTTCAACTTTAAAGTCATAAAATTAAGGAGTTGTGCAAAAAATTCCCTGTCTAGCATGTGGAGAACATGCCCAATCTGGCCTTAACTCCTTATAACCAGTGGCAGGTGGCAGGGAATGCCCCTGACTGCCCACAATTTTACATTTTTTTTTTTTATGATTCTTTTAATTAAGGAAAGAGCACACCTGTGAAATCTGTTCCTGAAATTTCCAGTCACCAAAGAACTCACCTCTGTTTCCTAGCTAAAACCAAGATAAAACCACCCACATTGAGCTCTTGAGATTCAAGAACTTTTTCTACTAAATGTTCTCTGTGAAGGGAATTGCCAATCATAGGTTAAGATATTGGGACCCAGGGCACACTTCTGAATTGAGAACTCTTGAGCAAGCCTGTACCAAACTTCAAGGTGACTAGACTTCTCCCTAAAGAATTAAATTTCTTTCAAGGACTTGCAGAAGGATAGCAAAGTAGTGAGCGGCAGAGAAAGCCTCTCCAAGATTTGATGTCCAGAACCTAGAATGTAGCAACATAAAGAAGAGGAAAAGGTAGAAAGTGAGTTCCCTGGATCCAGAAAAGATCTGAAGACTTAAAGCCCATGGAGAGAAATAATCCAGGAATCCAGCAAAAATTAGAAAACCAGACCCACCACTGCAGGTTTGAGGAGAAGCCACTGCACCCCACAGTACACCAGCCTCTGCAGGCCCAAGGAAAAGAAGCTGTGCCACTTGCCTCCATTCCCTTCAAAGCCTACCACCACAGTCCTGGTGAAGAAGCAATACTACAACCACCACCACCCCACCTCCTGCCATGAGTCAGCAGGCTAGAGTGGAGGCCACACCCCAGGGAGCCACTATTTTAAGTGAAAAAGCTAAATTTTAGAAACATGTTACTTTGGGAATCCATAAATATTTAACTCCCCCCAAAATGGAATCTTTTCAAAGAATACTTGTTCAACATGAAGATTCTCTTTATATAAACCAATGACAGGTATCACTTTATTCTCAAAATATTTCATGCTCTTAAAAACACGGTCACATACTGAATCAAAGTCTGCAATCACTTGTCCTCCCACACTTGGGAAATAAAGTCTCATCATGTTAACAGCCAAATATTTGAAAGACAATAAAAATCTTCCCATTTTCCCATACTGTAACACAAACAAAAAGGAATTCATAGGGCTAGGCATATGGCTCAGTGGCACAGTACCTGCCTGCAAGCGTGAGGTCCTGAGTTTGATTACCAGTATCCAAAAAAAAAAAAAATTTCATTTGTCTGATTCCTTCTCAACTCAAAAAATTTTTAATCTAATTAGTGAAAGTTGGAAAAGGATAATCTTGATCATTTTATTTCCTCTTTGCTAAGAACCAAAAAGAAGTCCCATCTGCTAACAGAATATTAAACTGTCAGTGTCTTCCACCTTTGATTCTTGCATTTTTCTTATATTTGCGCTAAAATAACTGTAATCACAGGTTTGTCAAAAAAAAACCCAAAAGTTTGTCAAATGAACCTATTAATGTATTATAAGCATA
Organism: Cavia porcellus; assembly: GCF_034190915.1. Taxonomy (NCBI): domain Eukaryota; kingdom Metazoa; phylum Chordata; class Mammalia; order Rodentia; family Caviidae; genus Cavia; species Cavia porcellus. The sequence continues at coordinate 35,930,890 of NW_026947506.1, read as the reverse complement.
TGAATATATATCGTTTATATACTTCATATAGTGGGAGAAAGCATTAGTCTCAAAAAGAAAATATAACCTAGTGCGCAACTCTTAGTGATACATATATATATGCAGCTCTTAGTGAGACACACACACACACACACACATATGCTTAAAGAACATTTATTGAAGAGAAAATATTTTTCTCTCTGTACTCTATGGCAATGAGTGACAGAAAAGGAAACCTACCTGCTGCTACAGGTAGCATTATGCCACACACCCTTGGCTCCAGGTTACAGTACACCTCTGCTCAACCATTTGAACAAGAAGGGTATCTACTGCACCACATACACTTGGTGAAGTCGTGAATGGGCTAAATTCAGCGATAAAATCGAGAATCCAGCTGATCATCCTCAGTGTTGGCACGGAACTGGATAGACTTTAGGGACATCATAAATGTAAGCTGGCTTATACAACCAGGCCGAGTGGAGTCTCATAAGAAAAGGAGCTGTGTCTTTGTATATTTAAAAAGTAAATAACTTCTCTAAGATTTGTAATAAGATCCTCTTCTCTAAAGGATAGATAACTGTACAACTCATAGTTTGGTGAACAAGGAAGAAAATGAGGATGGCTTCACAAAGGGACCAACACAGTGTCCAATACACAAAGTCAAATACTGCTGTAATGATAACTACAACTACCCAGGGAAGGGAAACAGAGAAATAAACAGGTTAATCAATCCATCTCCCACCACAAACGACCCAGATCCCATTTTATGATTTCAAATCAAAGGATGTTATTTCAATTTCATTTTATAGAAATGAAAAAAAAATTTAAACTCTAGCAGCTACCCTAGTACTTAAATCAACTATTAGAAACACCAAAACAGTTACTGCCTTAATGAACCTTCATATTACAAACTGTGGTTTTAAAGAACCTCCAGAATGTGAAATAACAAATGTAACCCAGATGTTGACCAAAAAAAATGAAAACAAGATTGTTTTTACTTCATAGCAACCGAATAGGTCAACCCATTTCCTCCTTCAGAGAATTCTCAGAGGACCGCAAGCTCCACTCAAAGACCATGTGTTTAATATGTATCTGTCCACAGAAAAAGGAAATGCTGCTGTCCAAAATAAACGGGAATATTATACATTCCCATGAAAGTGAATTTTAAAATTGCAGTAAGGCTGTGTCTACACACTGTCAAACATCTGGATAAAAACTGGAGGGAAAAAAATCATGAATAACCAGGTATTAGGAAATTTTTTTCAATCATCAAAATGCTTAATTTTACAGTAAAAGTCTATTATAGTTTTATTTATTAATTACAGAAAGGTTTTTCAAAAAGAAAAAAGTTTTGATGAAAATTTTGAGAGGAACATTATTTTTTCCTGTTTGAAATGTTCCTAGAGACTCACTGAAAACAGTCGGCTAAAAGTAAATTTGGTCTGTGAAAGAAAATTACAAAATCTTAGCCAACTAAATTGACTCACATGAGTCTCTTCTAATATTTATATAATACTGACTGAAAGATATTTATCTGAAATAAATGCTTATTGAATTGTCTCCTGCCAAATTACAAAACACTTCAGAATCTCAAGTCTATGACTATCATGTCATTTGGGGAGCTGACATTAACTACAAAGTATACAAGTTTAGTTAACTTCAAAAGTCAGGAAAGAGGTACAGTTTCCTTTTTATTATTTGTATTAGCACATGTTTTATAGTACATAATGATTACAGTTATTGTGCAAAATTGGTATAAGAGAGATGCATTTTCTACTCTTATTCAAATTCAATAATTTACTATTTTCCCACAAATTCAAAAATAGTAAATACATATTAACTCCAAAAATATTTAATACACCTTAAGCATTAAGTATTAAAGTACTTAAGTATTTTGAGCACTTTGATAAAACCTACTTAAATTTCACTCCCCTTTAGAACTTGTATTACACACTGACAAACCTGCTTCCTAAAAGACCTGCCAATAAGCTTCCTGAGCTCTGACCACTCCAGCTTCCCCTTGACTCTTGCCACAGGACAAACTTCCATTTAAGCTGCGACCAATTCAGCCTACTGCCTACTTCAGATCTTCATTTGGGTATTTCAAGAACAAGGCACATTTTAATTCTACTTTCAATAAAAAAGCTAAGTAGTTCAGTACAGACAACCCTGCTGTCAAAAACACCTAGAAAAGCTCAATGAAGTATAAGAAACAACTGTCTGAAGGCATCAGGAGGCTAGGACCCAGGATTGGGAAGGCAGTGAAAATAGCCCAATCATTTGAGTTGTTCTCCTCGGGTCATTTGCCAATTCACAGCAGAAGCTGGGGGACCAATACACTAAACAGAAACAAGCAACTGAGAATAGGGTCAGTAGACTTCTCCACCACTCTTAGGGGGACAGGGGGCAAAAATTAAAGCAAACACTGCCATGTTTAGCCACTGCTAAACATCTGGCTTTCCCTTGGGACCACTGATGGCAGCTCTACCACAGAGAAAGGTAAACCAGAAAAACCAACCACTCTGAGGCAGGAGGATCGTTGTGAGTTCGAGACCAGCCTGGGCTACAAAGCGAGCTCAAGGCCAGCCTAAACTGCATGGAGAGACCCTGTCTCAAAAAGACAAAAAAAAAAAAAAAACCACAAAACAGAAAAACACACAAAAAAATTTTTAACTGAAATGAAGAATTCAACAGATGGCTTCAACAGCAATTAGAACTGAACAAAGGACTGATACAGCTAAGAAAATACAATGAAGTATGAAAGACAAAGGATGAAGAAAAAAATCTAGAATACATATATATAGAATATGATAGAGGACATGTCTAACAACAAGTAATTAGAGTCCTAACAAAGAGTGTATGAATGAAGAAATGCTAAAGTAGGAGGTAACGACCAAGAATTATCCAAATCTAAGATCAAACCTCATCACAACTCCACCAAAAACAAGAAAAACAACTAATCAAAGTAGATTCAAGGAAAGCCACATCTGGTCATGTGACACAGTAACACAGCAAAAAACCAAAGGCAAAGAAAAAAATTCTTAAAACAACCTAATGGGTTGGGGAGAAGATAACACCAATTTCAAAAGAGCAACAATATGACACAGCTGATTTTTCCACAGAAACAAAGGGAGCCAGAATGGGCAATGAGATGATTCCTTCAAAGCACTACTGTATGAAATTAACTTGATAATCTACAATTGAATGTCCAGTGAAAAATATCCTTCAAAAGTGGAAGCAAAGACATTTTAGAAAAAACAAATGAACCCTTGAAATGTTTTTCTCCTGAGTAGCATCACTACCTATCTAGCCACATAAACTAAAAACCCAGTCATCTTTGACTCCAGCACATTTACCTCTAAATCTTCTCTAAGCAATCTGTGTGTCCATTTGATTCTTCAAAATACATTTCATTACTAGTGCAAATTAGAGCAATACATAATTTCTTATAAGACAGGCAAACATTTAATCTGACAAACACCCAATGTTGATTAAAATATTAACAACCCTAAAAATTAAGAACACTACTCACCAGCACCTAGTGACAGTAATCTGTCAATACAGTATCCAGAAAAATTAAAAGCATGCCTGTAACTCATGACTGCAATTTCATCAAAATACTTTAAACAAACTCACACATTTATGAAAAGAAACAAGAAGCCTCTAGACCTCACTCAGTACTGTTTGTAACAACAATATAAAACCAACATATGAAATTCCTCTGGTGTGGTGGAGCACACCTATAATGCTGACACTTGGGAGACTGATACAAGAGATTTACTATGAGTTTAAGGCCATCCTGGGATACATAATGAATTCAAGAAAAGCCTGAACTACACAGCAAGACCCCGTCTAAAAAAACAAAAACAAAAAAAATGCAATTCAACATAGAATATAAATAAAATACGAGAGAAGTTAAAGTCTAACATTATTACATGATAATCTCACAAGCAAGCTATATAACATTACACAGAGTATGGTATCAGTCATAATTTTAAGGCAAAAAGAAAATCACTTATTTACAGATACACACATGTGCTAAAGTATAAAATATACACCAGAGGGTGCCACAGCAAACCCATAATGGCTGCCTCTAGAAAATACAAAGGGAAGAGGATGAATAGAACCAGGGATTGCTATACAAATGTAACTTAAACTTTATTCAGTAATTGTTAAAAATATTTATGAAAGGCCTACTATGTACAAAGTAATGTTTCAAGTCTTGAAATAGTCCTGCAAATATTACTCCTAATTTCATAGGATTTACATTCAAAAAGAGAAAAGACACGATAAATATATGATACATAAAGGATAACAAATGCTAAGAGGGGCCAAGAGATTTAGCAAAAGCGAGGTTGAGTTCAATCCCCCGCACCAAAAAAAAAAAAAAAAAAGCTAAGAAGAAAAAGAGCTGCAGAATGGGAAAAAGTGACAATGGGATGCTATTTTAAACAGGCTCACTGAGGAAAACTCCTATGGTAAGGAGACATTTTGGCAGAAACCTGAATGAAGAGAGAAACACCACATGTCACCATAGGGGCAGCAAATACAAAAGCACCCAGGCAAGGGTGCACCTGGCAAGTTCAGGCAGTGGCAAGGAGACCAGTAAGCCTGTCTTGAATAGAATGGGAAAACAGAGATAGGAAACGCTGAGACAAACAACTAGAGCAAGAACCAAGGACAGCCCCCAAGGTATGATTTTTTTGTTCTTTTTTCAGGTATTTTTAAAGAACTATTAGCCAGACTTGGTCGTGCACACCTATATAAAGTCCCAGCACTCTGAAAGACTGAGGTAGAAAGACTGCATGTTCTAGCATGGTGGGCAACTCAGTGACCTAGAGTCAAAATCTCAAAAAAATGTGAAAAGCACTGGAGATTGTAGCTCAGTACAACCTGGGTTCAATAACCAGGACCAGAAAAAAATATACACTTAAAAAAAAAAAAAAAAAAGAATTTGTGACTGAGACAATAAACTGTAGACAGCGTACAAAGTCTTTATGTCTGGCCCTTTTACCAAAACAGCTTCCAGCTCAAGCAACAGAGTGGCACAAGGTCTGAGAACAGGCATCTGAGTGAGAGGAGGAGAGGGCAGAATCAGAGAAACACAACCTATTCTGAGTAAACACAGGTGAATTATTAGAAGGGAAAGCCCCAAAGGTTTTACCCTGACAAATAGAAGAATGACACAGCCACATACTAAGAAAAGAAAATGGATCTATAGTGCTCTATTTAAAGAAAAAAAATGATGAGGACAGTGGCACACACCTGTAATCCCAGCATTCTGGGAAGCTAAGATAAGAGGAGCATAAATTCACATAGCAATTTAGCAAGACCCTGTCTCAGAAAATAAATCCTGGGGATGTAACGCAGCATAAAGGCCCTATACCACAAAAACAGAAAAAAGGAAGGAGGATGAAAAGAATGGAGTAAAGAAAACTTAAAACAATGTCATATAACATTAATAGTTATTGATCTAATTCTGAATAAGAACATGAGCGCTTATTTCATTATTTTTTGCATTTTTCAGTATGTTTTTATAAAGACTTGAATTATATATCGCTCCCTCCATGTATACAACTACCACCCTAATCCACCACTCTGAAACTCACCTAAACCACTGCAATAACTTCCTCCTTGGTATCCCCACGTCTTCCCTCCTTTTTCTTCCAATCCATCTCCACTCAACAGCCCAGAATTTCCTTTTTTAAAAAGTCAGGGTAGGCAATGAGTAAGAATATGGACTCTCAATCCAGGAAACTAGGTTCAAATCATAGCTCCACCATTTATTTACTAGCTGTGAAATCTAACAAATTACTTAGCTTCCTTATGTCTCCATTTTCCTATCTGTAAAAGTGATAATACTGCAAAGAGCAAACATAATAGAACATGTAAAGCACACATGACAGAATCTGACACAGAGCACTACATAAATATCAACTAAAATTATTGAAATAAAAAATCTAATGCCATTCCCTTGTTCAAAATCCTTCAGTGACATTCTGAATTTAGAATAAAATCTGCATTCCTTACCTACTTTTGTTTGTTTGAGAAAAGGTCTCACTATGCAGTTCAGACTGACCTTGAACTCACTATGTAGCCCAAGCTGGCCTTAAACTAGCAGTGCTCTTCCTGCCTCAGCTTCCCAAGTGCTGGCAATACAGGTATGCGCCACCACACTCTGTCATTACTTACTAAATGGCCTGAACTATCTCTCCCACTTCACCTTCTGTTCAAAGCCATGCACTGAGGTCTGGCCACCTATCCTATTTCTCCAATCTCTTGACTGCCTTCAACATATTTAGTATAATTCATAGTTTATAAACCTCTTTACCTTTTTGGCTTCACCATCTTAAACATAATCTCCATGAACAAAAGATATTTACCTGACTTATTCACCACTTTGGCCCTTGTGCAAAGCACAGGTTTTGACATTTGGTGGTGACCATAATATCTGAATAAGTGATTATAAACAGTATTCTCTAAAAGCATATCTAAAGGTAGCTATCCTGGCTGGCACGGTGGCATACACCTGTAATCCCAGCAAGCTATCCTGTCAGTTTTAAAAATTCAAAAGTTCAGTGTAAGCTTACAACAAAACATCATACTGTACCCCCATAAACATGTGCAATCTGTACTACTGTCAATTAAAAATAAAATTTTAGGGCTGGAGACGTAGCCAGCAGCAGAGTGCTTGTTCAAGTCCTAGTACTACATGCATGCATACACATGTGTGTGCATACACACACACACACACACACACACACACACACATATATGCATCTCAGGGGATATAGCTCAGCAGCAAAGCTCATGCCTGGTAAGTGCAAAGTCCTAGGTTTGCGTCCCAGTATCAAATATACAATTACACATTACATTGGTTATTAGTTTCCTATGAATTGACTAGAAATATAGATAGCATTTTATTGCTTTAATACATATCAATTTTTTAACAAAGACAAATTCCCTCGAGGCTGGGGATTTAGCTCAGCGGCATAAGCACCTGCCTTGCAAGCAGGCGGTCGTGAGTTTGATCCCTGGTACCGATAAAAATGAAAAAGACAAAAAAAAAAAAAAAAAGACAAATTCCCTCAAGAGTTTTCTACCATTTTTCCATAAAACCTTTTTTCTAAGTTTAGAAAAATTTGGATAAATTTAAACATTTAATTAAAAAAATTAATTTCTAAAAAAAATTAAAAAGCATATACTGAAAAAATAAAAGGCACATACTGAAGTTTCCTCCCTGCTCATATACTCTGTTAACCTTCCCAAACAGGTAAGCATTGTTATTTGCTATTTAATATAAGCATTTCCTTTTTTCTAAAAAACAAAAATGGTAGTATACAATGAACACTGTGCTTTTGTAACTTCACAAGCTATTTTGGAGCTCTTTCGGTATCAATTCACAAAGAATTTCCTCCTTTCCTTTCTACAACTTCGCAACTTTCATTCAGCATCTAAGTAGATGATTTATTTCACAGGTCTCCTGCTGATACACACTAAAGCAGTGAATAATGCTGTGCCTGTGTATCTCACATGTGTACAAATGTATCTGCAGATTAAATTTCTAAAACTGCTATTGCTGAGTCCAAAGACTTATATACTTGAATTTTAAAAGCTACTGTCCAGGGGCTGGGGATTTAGCTCAGCAGCATAAGCGCCTGCCTTGCAAGCAGGCAGTCGTGAGTTCAATCCCTGGTACCGATAAAAAGGAAAAAGACAAAAAAAAAAAAAGCTACTGTCCAATATTCCTATATATATCAGAATCCACTCAAAGAAAAAGCCATCACTTTAAGGGTCTGAAATAGAGGGAATTTAAGATAAGGAACTGCTTATAAATGTGATACAAAAACCACAAGGTCAAACAGGAAATAGTAAGAACCCATGGATTACCACAATCAAAAAGTAACTCCCATCTCAGAGGGTTGAAAAGGCTGAAATCAAGAAGGAAAAGCTGGAGCCCAAAACACACCTACAGAGACACTGGTGGTTGTGACAAAATGAAGGAGAAACTATGCTTTTTCCCTTCCTCTAGCCATCTACTCTCTGACCAATGGTTCCCAAGAGCCAAAGACAGCCAAAGGCAGCTAAGCTGATCAAGAACCTGGGAAGTGAGGCCTGCAGGGGTGAATTCTTCTACAAGGGAAGGGCAAGAATTGGATCTGAGCTAAAAGGACACAGGTTATATTAAGCCTTCTTGAGAGCTGTGACTAATTTACACTTCTACCAGCAAATGCTGAGGCAGCTTTGCCAACATTCTGTTTTCAAATTTGGGGTTATCACTTGTCTGAGAGGTGAAAGGTGGTATCTCAATCTAGTCTTAATTTATATTCATTTTACTGAATGAGGTTGAGTGTCATTTCACTTCTTTACAGACTTAACCCTCATCTTCACTGATGGAGTGAAGAGGACATGAGAGGGGAGCCAATTAAAGTTAATTCACCTCATCTGCTATAAATGGGCCATTCAGAATATCAGACAGATGGTGGCCATGAGCCAAACTAGCCAGTCACCTTCTAAGTAGAGACATATTCCAAGAACTGTTCTAGAAAAATTGAAAGGCAACAAAGCACCAACTTAAAAATACCTTAACTATACTCTGCACACATTGCAAGAAACAATGTGTTCTTGTAATCTTGTACCCCCACTTGCTCCTCTTTGTAACTGCCTTCCAGCCATTCACACACCATTCTCTTATCTCACATCAAAAGAACAATACTCTGCACAAAAAATTAAATTATAAAAACAGCAAGAAATCAGTTTTTAAAGTATTTTACCTGACCACTATAAAAAAAGATCCTTTAGTTAAATGACCTTCACTTTCTGCCATAGCTATTGTCTTACTAGATAACAGTATTTACCTCACCTTCTAAACAAAATGAAACTACTCCCTCAAGCACAGAAGGAACTTCTGTAGTCTGAAAATTTACTAAAAAACATTATGCTTCAATTGGTTGGTAACCGAACTTGTTCTCTCTCAAAGGACTGAACTTTATTTTTTGAAAACATGAATTTTAAAACACAGCATTCTTTAAAAATCTAAATGGTATTATCTTAAAGAGGTATGTTGAGCCAGGTATGGTGGCCCATATGCCTGTAATCCCAGCACTCTGGAGGCTGAGGCAAGAGGATTTTAGTGAGTTTGGGCTCCAAGCAAGACCCCATCCAAAAAAAAAAGTATGTTAATTTCAAACCTTTAACAATAACAGATAAACATAAGCACATCAAGTTTATCCAATAATCACCATGACTCATAATTCAAAACTGTGAAAGATTTATTTGATTCAAGATTACTTATTCCAAGACTGCCAAACATATTTTTAAGTATCTTCCACAATGCAAAGAAGAAATATTTTGATAAATCAAAATGTTTGCCAGCACCTAGCATGCTGCCAGGCAATTCAGTAGGCAATGGATAAATATCTGTTCACTGTCGAATGTTCCAGAGAGGTTAACTAAATATTATACCTAAAACATCTGCATGTCTTTTATAAGATGATTTTTCAAATCTCAGAGTAATAGATATTTATTTCAGAAACTAAGAAAATAAAACATCCATAATGTCATGTTTTTACACTATTCAGACTGGAACATATAAAACCTTTTTTTTTTTTAGACGAGGTCTCACTATGCAGTTCAGGCTGGCCTCGAACTTACAGTGATCCTCCTGCTTCAGCTAGCTGAACATTAGGATTACAGGCATGCACCACCACACTCCACTAAAACTGCTTTTTTTTAATGGCTGGAAAATGTTTCAGTTAATAAACTCAACATATTTACTTCACCATTCCCCGACCACTGGGCACTACTGCTGTTTCCAATTTTTTATGACAGTGTAATGGACATCACCACGCATCACATATTTTTTTGAATTTCAATGTTTCCCTGGAATATACAATATTCCCAGGAGAGATATTAACAGCCAAAAAATAATTTTAAGGCTTCGTTGTTGTTGTTGTTATGGAAATCGAACTCAGGAACTTGTGCTTGTCAGGCAAGAGTTCTAAGACTTTTGATACATAATTTTACCCTTTGTTAGGACCCTCTAGATCTATAAACTGCTGGAGTACACCAGCTTCCTTTTACCTTCAAGTCCTCCACACTTTAGTCAGAGTCAGAAAACACACTCCCAAACAAAATCTCCAAGCTAGAGAGCTTCCTTCACTCTAATGTTAAATGTTTAAATACTACAGTTGTTTGCCTTTATTTTCTAACAAGGGGAAAACTGCTACACTAGATTGCAATAGGCAAAATGCAGGGCATCCAGAGGAAATCCATTAGTTAGGATCCGGTGTCTCCAGACCGACAGCCTGGCTTGTAGGAGGGTTTGCAACTGGGCTCCTTCTTGTCACAGCACTTTTTCATAAACAACACGCCCACTGGGTGCCACAGAACTACCCTGATTTTAACTATGAAAACTGAACTCGCTAAATGCCATGACTCCTGCCAACTTCCCACCAGCCCCACAGCATCACTTCTCTAAGCAAAAACGTTTCCCTTGGAGGAGCACTTAAGTTCTAGAAGGCACCTTGATTAACCACTTCATCCTAAAGCCTTCAATACTGCTGATTCTTACAGGCAGCTGCTGCAGCAGCCTGTAATTAAGATTTTTCTAAACACTCCCTTATTACACGAGATTCTGACGATTCCGTCTGTCAGCAAAAAGGAGATCATTAGAGACAGTATAGGAAGCCTTAACCCAGAGCGTTTCTGCAAAGGAGAAGGGCGGTTAACCCTTTACTTCTGAAATCGATGGCTCATTCCACACAGAGAGGAATGTTATCCTGTTGAAAACCTATTTCACGCCGTGATACAACAGTAATCTGTATTCCACTAAATAATTTACAACAGACTTCCAGCAAAAGCCAGTGGATCGTCAGGCACATCCTGAGCCACGCCGGTACCGGCATGACCCACTTCAGAATCCGCACCTGATCTCAGCTCGCACCTCAGCTGTTGGTTGTGGCTCCTTGACTCCCACCCTCGGCAACAGTGACTCCGATGTTTTTTTCTTTTCTTTTCTTCGAGGGGGTGATTGCTTACTCTGTAACCTTTGCTATTCCATAAAATGCCCACATACGCACTCCTTTAACTGCTCCCCTCCCTCGTTTAAAGAATTCCCAGAGACTACTTCTGACCTAACGCCAGGAACAGAATCATGATTTCCCATCAATATAGCCTCTCTTTTCCCCACCCGGACGACGCCGGAGGAGCCCCAATTCAAAACTTTCCCCTCCCCATTTCCCACGGGCGCGCCCGATCCCGCCAGCTAAGAACAGAAGCTGAAAAGGGGTCGCTCAAATGCCTGTGCTCAGGAGGGCGTTGACGCCCTCGGTGACACAATGTGGGGAAGGTCGCCCCCTAAGGTCCCCCGCTTCACAAGGGCCACCTCTTTTCTCCGAGCCTCCTCGGCGACCCCGGCCCGCGGCGGCCCTAGTCTCGCTCGCGCCGCGCGGCGATTCCCTCACCCCGGCCGGGCGTCCCCGCCTCGCCTCCGACCCGCGCGCCTCGGGCCTCGCGCGGCCACCAGTCAGCAGCGACATCGCCCAGGACCCCGTCTCCTCAAGCGACCCTCCGCTCAGGCCGCCGGTGGACCGGCCACGCTTCCCACACTCACCGCCGCCGCCCTCGCCGCCGCCGTCTTCGTCCATCTTGAAGCCACTGCCGCGGCCCTCGAGCCGGGGCCGGCGGGCGGGGGTCCGGGACAGGGGCGCCGTCTGTGGCGGTAGCGTGCGGGCGCCCGAGTCGCTCCTCAGCCCGCGGCCCGGGTCGCGGCCGGGCCTCCTCCCGCGGGTGGGGCGGCCGCTCGGCGCGCCGTCACGTGTTCGGGCCCCGCCCCCTCCCGGGCGCGGTGGGCGGGGCCGAGGACTCCCAGCCCAGCCCTGCCCGCGGGAACCCGTCTGCTGTCTCGGGATTCCAAAGAGCCGAGACCCAGACTCTCGGCAGCAGACCCCCAGCGCGCGCACCTCCAGACCTTCTTAGTCCCCGCCTCCCAACAACCTGGGGACGCACTTGGGGTCTGGGACGCCAGGATACTCTACAAAACCCGGTGTCCAGTTGGCACGTGCACTCTAGAAAAAGATGTAAAAATGAACGCATCGACTCAGGCCTTCTCCCTCCGGCCCAGGGACCTGTCAGAAAAATTGCAGCCTTCCAGCTTTCTAACATATAATGGAGCCTCTTAGCCTCACGATGGGTGCATTTTAAAATTAACAAAATGTAAGACTTGTAATGAATGTTGTCATGAAGCTAGAACCCCAATCTCAATCGGCCACACCTGGGGCCCAGCCCTTAGCGCGCATTAGAGGAGTTGGCCAGCCTGGCATCAGATGCCCTTGGAGTTAGCACCAATCTCCCTTGGATGGTTGCCAGCTGTCCTGGATTTATGATGCAGAAGGAGTTCTGAATTCAATTTCCCTTGGGCACAGCCAGGAACTGGGCAGGAGGCCTCAGTTCGCCCCTGTTCCACATCTATGGACTTTCTCTTCCTGTCTCTTTTCCAGTAACTCCTCCTGTAGCACTGAATATTAGTCCTCCCAACCCTTTCTGGTCGAACCAAATTGCATTAAAGAGAAGCAAACATTGTAACAGAGGAGATACGTCATCTCTAATAGAATTTTCCAGTCACTGTTCTATATTTACAAATTGCTCATTGAATCAAAGGCTCCTTCCACCACCATCTATCAAAACAGACAGTTTTCACCTTTTTGTGAAAGGTTGTGGAATGATTCCAAAGAGTTCAGTTTCCTAATAACCTAAAAAATTAGACACCAACATTTTGGTGCTTCCTAGAACTCCAGGACACTTCTGGGTGTAGATAAGATGTTTGACGGTTTGTGTGATAAAACTGGGAGACAGGAGATGTAGGTTGAAGTCCCAACCCACAGATGTGGCTTCCTGATCTTGTTCCTGTTAGCTTTGTTATCTCTGGATAACAGTATCATTGCTGAGAAAAGAAGACAGTATACTTTGAACTTGATAATGTGTTATGTGAAAGTTGAACTCAAAAGTATTATCAATTATAAATGCTTTTCAATGTCAATTTGTAATTCTTTAGGCTTCTCAGACTGATCTGGAGATGCTTCTTTCAGAGTTTGAATCTGAAAATTAGTTTTCTGATCTCCAGCTTATCTAATTTGCATCAGAATAAAGCAAGCCCAGTGATCTGTAAAAATATTGCCCCCATTTTGAAAAAGCTTCCAAAACTGTTGGGAGAATAAAGGTGTAGGATGTGTGTCATTTCTGTGTTTTACTGGGGAAACTGGAAGATTTTTAAACCTTCACTTTTTTTTATTTCTTGTTTTTTGAATCAGGGTCTCACTATGTAGTCCAGTCTAGCACTGAAATCACTATGCAGCCCAAGCTGGTCTCGAACTTTTGCTAGCCCTCCTGCTTCAGCCTCCAAGGTGCTGGAATTAGAGTCATCACATTAATGTTGCCTCCACATAAGGGAACATTAATTACACTGGCTACCCACTAAAACAGGCACTCAGTTATGTATAACTTTTGGATTGTTTGCTTGAATGTTGAAAGTTTTATAAATGAATTTATAAGAACAATTCATGCAGCAGATATAGATCCAACATAATAGTATTAAACCCAATTACTACATTGTTGCAATCAGTTTGATTTAGGTAACTCATGTATTCTAGTCTCTATCTTCATGGCATAAATGGCTTAGAATATAAGCACTAAGCAAGTAATTATGCGAGTAATTATTTGTAATGTTCTTGTCCTACCCTCTTTATAAATATTCTCCTTCAGTACCAAGCCATGTAATAGTGCTTTCCAATAATTCCAGAACTCAGGAGGCTGAAGCAGGAGGATCACCATGAAGCTTGAACCAACCTGGGCTACACGGTAAGTTCAAGACCAGTGTGAACTCATAACAAAACCCTGTCTCAAAAATATTTTTTAGGGGCTGGAGATTTAGCTCAGCGGCATAAGCACCTGCCTTGCAAGTATGTGGTCGTGAGTTTAATCGCCGGTACCAATAAAAAAGAAAAAGACCAAAAAAAAAATTTTTTTTTAAACCCACTTTCAGAATAGAGGCTATAGGGGCTGGGGATTTAGCTCAGCGGCATAAGCACCTGCCTTGCAAGCAGGCAGTCGTGAGTTCGATCCCTGGTACCGATAAAAAGGAAAAAGACAAAAAAAAAAAAAAATAGAGGCTATAATCTGTTTATTTTATGTCGACAATCCACTATAGGCCATGGCCATATTTTTTTTAAAGGAGGAAACCAACAGTACTTGGTAGGTGAGGAGGGCATTCTGAAAACATGTTGAAACCCATTTATCAGCCTTTCAACTACTGCAGAAATAATTTCAGAAACACAAATGTACACATTCTGCAAAGGTCAAGACTTCTTTGTACATTCATCTTCATCCTGCAAGTGGAAGTCTGTAAAATCAGACAGAAGTAGTCTCTCCCAGTGCTAAGGGTCACAAGCCCCAAGTCCCTGCCAGGGCTGATTTCTTTTCTGTCTGGCCAGTAAGAGGCTGGCTGTGCAGGCTGCCTGAGCTGTGCCTGCTTTCAGATCCTGCACCAAGCAGTTCCCATCTCTCCTGATAAGGGTCAAGAAACGCAGGCACAGTGGTGGCAGATGGGGACCTCAACTAATCCGTTACATCTGCTCAGAAGAGGCCAGTTCAGTCTGGGGAAGGCACACACCATAGCCAGCTCACAGTAGGCTCCGAATCATGAAAGGAATGTTTTCCAGAATCTAATTTCATGTAGGAATGGAGATGCTCTTGAACAGATTAACATGCTCCATTCTGCCCAGGCAAACAACAGGGGTTCACGTGTCAAGTCATATCCTCATTAAATTTTTAGAAGTCTGCACATCTTGTCCTTCACAATGTTCTGTCTCTCATTCCAGTCATTCAGTGCTGTCCACTTTGGTCTTGTTTCCCTGCTGGAATCCACACAATTGACATCAGTTCCCTGGCCTCATGTTACCAACGGCAGTTTAATTCCTTTTGGAGTGATTTGTAACTTGGAGTTTTGTAAGAACAAAAGGCACTCAAATTTCTCTTTCATGGTAAACTCAGGGGAAAAAATAACTTGGCCCCTATTTCAAGCTCTTTGCCCTTGGAAGAAAGGCACTATCCTCATACAATGCAGCATCACAATTAAAAATTATCACATGCATATATGGTGTACAGTAATTGTATATTGTCTTTTGCAGTAATAAACTATTGCTTTATCTAGTTCTTCATTTTTATAGTTTGTCCCTCACCTACTAAAAAAATTTTTTTTCAAAAATCTACATTGGTTAGGAAAAAAACCAAATTGGTCAGATTCTGCAGTGTCCAGCTTGAAATCATCAAGGGAATCTATCCTGAGGTGAAAGTATACTATGGGCCAGATAATTAGAGGCACTCCGGGCAATTTAGAAAGATGCTGCCTCAAATAAAAAATGAAAAAATGGCCAGGGAAGGAGAAGGAGAAGGAGAAAGGGGAGGGGGCAGGGAGTATAGAGGGGAGGAGGGGAAAGGAAAAAGGGGAGGAAAAGGTAGAGGAAGGGAGAGGGAGAGGAGAGGAAGAGGAGAAGCGGGGGAAGAGAAAAATGGCAAACATAATGTCATAGAATGTCTGCCTGTGACTGTAGTCTTCTGCATAGAAAGTGTGCTCCTAGTCAGCAAACAATGACAGAACTCTGATTGTGGGGCACTGTGACTCACAAGGCCTAACTAGGCCTAAGCAAGTATCATAAAGCAGAAGCCAGCCACACTCGCTGATCATTCATTGCCATTATGAAACAGCCACATAACACCCATTAATTGTCTCTGGGTGCCTCCATCACAAAATGTCACCACTGGTATCTCAATAACAACAAGCTGTAAAATTAGAAAGTCCAACTGCTTCTACTTCTTGGCTATGTGACTGAGTAAACTGCTTCACCTCTCTGCACTGGGTTTCTGTGAAATTTCTGCAAAATGGGACTAATAACAAACCCTGGTAGAATGATTATAAGAATGACTTGCTATGGTATACAAATAATACATGGCATATAGTAAACACTCAGTGAGTGTTTACTAGTACACACGGATGGAGAAAGTTGCCCCACCTGCTCACGCACAGTCAGATCATCTGGTAGCCAAGCCAGGAGGCAAAGCTGAATTTCAGGGAGCGCACCTCACTTTCACTGCCACATTCCAGTATCCGTCTCCCCTGCCCCATTGCCCAGTCTGCCTCTGGATCCCACACCTACTTTGCTCTGTGCTCTCAGCTAAAGGGGTGTCCACACATCCTATTCACTGGCCCAGTAAAGAACTGGGTTCTTAGGGCAATGGCTACATATTTGCATTTCCATAAGGCAGTCTGGGGATTCTGTGCCCTCCTCCGTGTTAATCTTTCTACATCCTGCTTCTCAACAGGGCCAGCAGTTTGTGACTTCTTTTCTTTTTTCCCCAATACTAGGGATTAAAGCCAGTACCTTCACACTGAGCTACATCTTTATCCATTTTTTCAAATTTTGAGACAGGCTCTCACTAAATCTCTAGGATGCTCAGGCTGGGCTTGAATTTGGAGTCTCCCTGCCTTAGCCTGCCAGAATGCTGGGGTTACAGGGTATGTCATCTCCCAACCCCCAATAGCTTCTGGGTTTTAAACAAATACATTTTTAGCATTTAATAAAAGTGTTTGAAGGCAGGTGTGATGGCACATGCCTACAATTCCAGCACTCAGAAGATGAAACAGGAGGATCACTGCGCATTCAAGGCTAGTCTCAGCCACATAGGGAATTCAAATCTAGCCTGCACTACAAAGTGAGACCCTGTCTCAAAAAAAAATGATTGGGGTTTCAAATACACAAACTATTGAGGATCCCTGCTTCTTGGGATAAAAACACGGAAATGATTATTTTCCAACCAGCTACCTAATGAAAAAAAAGTTAAATCTCTTTTAGTCCTCCTTTAACAACATAGCATAGGCAGATTCCAAAACTTCCTGGTCATGTTCACTGTTAAAAATAATGTCATTTAGGATTGGAGGTGTAGCTCAGTGGTAGAGGACCCATATTCAGCACACATGAGGCCCCCAGGTTCAATTTCCAACACTAAAGAAAAAAAAGCAATAATAATTTAGACAGACTCCTGATCCCAAAAAGAAGTAGAAGTAGCTTCCTTTTTCTTCTCACTAAGAACAATGAGGATATATGCACATTGTATATGAAACAAACATAGGAAGATTAAAGCCTGACATATGCCACGTATCTGTGATCCCAATACTCTAAGGTAGAAAGATGCCAGTTTTGAATCCAGCCTGGCCCACACTTAGAGTGGGCTAGGGCTCTCAGGCTCCAAGGAGCAATTGATGGTAAATTTTCCCTGGTTTTCTTTCTGTGTCATCTATCCTTGACTTGATGCCAGAGAAACCAGAAATTCAGAAATCCAGAAACACCAATTGAAGGGGGGGGGGGGGAGGCCCAACCAAAAGCACTACTCTCTCCCATCAAAGGATCAGGAAAGGTATAGCCTAACAGGACAATAAAGCTTCTCCAGTACCACCCCTCCCCCACCAGCTTCAGTCAAAACCTGAGCCAGATTCCTGACCTCCACCCTCTCTGGACTAGTGATGTCAGAGAAGGAGGCTGACCAGGGAGCAAGGACTTCATTCCAGCCAGGCAGTACTGAGGCCCTCTCCCTTCCCACTGGTCTGATGGCAGGGAGTGATTCACAGAAAGTCAAGGTTTTGACCCTCACACCTGTAACAAGGCCAACCCTTCCTTGATAGTATCTCCACTGATTGTATCAGTGGAGACAGGCAGAGAGAAGTCAAGAAGAACCCCTGCTCCTCCCCACTGCTGTGGTATCAGTGGAAGCCTGGGGAACCTTAACTTCAGCAAGAATTAGGAAATGCTCCCCTCTTTCTTTGCTGCAGGTAGCAGGATATTTATATAAGACCCAGAGTCTCACCTAGGCATGGTAGTGCACGCCTGTAATCCCAGCACTTCAGAGACTGAAGCAGAAGGATCACAAATTTGAGCCCAACCCAAGCAATTTAATAAACCTTGTCTCAAAATTTCGAAAAAGCCCTGGGAATGTAGCCCAGTGTGAAGGTCCTGGGTGAGGGAGAATCTCACAAAATACCAAAAGTTCTAGACTATATTGAAAAATCACTTGCCACACCAAGAACCCGGAAGATCCTAGACTGAATGAAAAAAGAAGCCAACAAAGTTAATACCAAGATAACAGAGATGTTAGAGTCACATAAAGATTTTATAGCAGCCATTAGGAAAATATTCAGGAAGCAATTATGAATATGCTTGAAACATAGAAAGTTTCAGAAAAGAAATAGAGTGTCTCAGCAAAGGAATAGGAAATATAAAGAAGAACCAAATGGAAATTTTAGAACTAAAAGAAAAAAACCTTTGAAGAAATGTAGTGGCTGGGCTCACAGCAGAATGAAAGGGACAGGGAAATAATCAATGAACTTGAAAAAGCAGCAGAAATTGTTTGCTCTGATGACAAAGAGAAAACAGGTTACAAAAAATGATTGGAGCTTCAGGAATACGTGAGAATATACCCAAAAGTGGAAATACATTCAAAGAAATAACATCTGGGGAAAAAATCTCTCTTTTTTTTTTTTTCTTCCTATGCTGGGAATCAAATCCAGAGCTTCCTGCAATGCTAGGAAAGTTATTCTGAGCTGTTCCCCTATGCCCAAGATTCCTAAATTCGACACCCCCAAACTCATAAGCTTACAGAGTCAAGGAGTCGTGCAAACTGAAAGGTTTGGCCCAGACAGGACACTGTAGCCAGGAAAGCCACAACTGGAAGCAGGAAGCCCCATCTTGCCCTGCCCCTAGGAAGTTACCTGTGACGCCATCTTCCCGCCCCTGGGAATTTACATATGGCGCCAAACCTAGGACCAATGGGCTACCTGTGTATCCCTAATGCCCGCCTTAGGTTCCACCCCAAACCGAGGTTATTTACAGGCCCCCACGCCGCGTGTCCGCCGGAGAGATCGCCGGACGCCAGCGGTGGGGTTGCCGGTCATCTCTCTCCGTGTTCTCAGAATAAAGGCCGCTTTTTATTTTATATTTCTCATCTTTTGTTAATATTTTTCATCTTTTGGAAATAACTCTATCATTTGTTGCCGTGACTCGATTGGCAGGCAACTGACTCTTGGGCCACATACCCAGAGTCTTCTAGCCGATAACCAGATAACATCCTGGATTAATCCCGAACTTTTTCCTCTCCCGAGACGTTCCTGTCGCCAGCCGCCTGCACTCCGCATCGGCCAGACTGATTTCAGGTGAGCACTCCCCGGGGAACTTTTCGCACTGGGCAGCCCCAGTGGAATGTTCTCCCCGTCTGCGTGGGTCTGTGCATTTTCACGTCCTTAGGACCGCCCAGGGCAGGGTTCTTTCTGGGCAAACCTGCGCCCACAAAATCTCTCACGTTCTTTGGGTTCGGATAGCCCAAAGCAGAGATTTTTGGGACCGCCCACACTGAAAGAATGCCTCACTTCCCTTAAAGCCTTGCGCTTTCACGGGCAAAACTGTTACTGACCCCACGTAGACTCCATTCGTAAATCTCTCAGTGACGACTGGAGTTTACGGTTTGGAACCATAGCCGCCGCGTGGTACCACAAATAAGTGACGACTTTTTTCTGGACCTCCGGTTTTTTTTTCTTGCCTGAATCAGTCATGGGGAACGTATTTTCTAACTCCCAAAAGACGCCTTTAAAATGCCTAATTTCCAATTTACGTACTCTAAAACTTAAAGGTACCATAAAAACTAAACAACTAACTTTTTACTGCCAGGAGGTCTGGCCAACCTACCCACTTATCGGCAAGCCTTGGCCTCGGCAAGGAACATTTGACCCCTGCATTCTCAGGAACTTGTATGATTTTTGTCAAGCTGGCAACAAGTTATTAGAACTCCCTTATGTCCAAGCCTTTCTTATTCTGAGAACACGCCCATCTCTCATTAAGTCTTGTGCTCCTGCTGAGATACTTTTAGCTAAGTCTACTGCGCCGCAAACTTTTCCGTCCTGCCCTCCGTTGTTTTCCCAGCCACCGCCTGCCTACCACGGAACTCGTTCCCTGCCGTTCTCTCCTGCCGAACCGCTCTCTTCTCCCCCTATGCCTGATTCTCTCAGCAGCTCTAATCCCTCTCGGTTGCAGATACCTCCCACTGTACGATCGTCTCCCTCTCCGCCTTCCAGGACCCATAACTCTCCCAGCAGCTCTAATCCCTCTGTGTCGCAGTTATCTCCCGATGTTCCATCCTCTCCCCCGCCGTCTCCTGGGACCCATAACTCTCCCAGTGGCTCGGATCCCTCTGTTAGTGCTTCCTCACAGTCTCCGACTTCTCCTGAGAATTCTCTATCCCCTACAGCATTCTCACCGCCTGCCCACCATACTAGGTCTCGGTCACTATGTCCTTCCAGCAGGTTGCGTGATTGTTCCAGCTTGCACGGGGAACAGTCGCCATGTTGCAACCCTCTGCCACATGGCATGGCGCCGCCATGTTCAGGAGGGCCACATGGCGACAGGGCGCCGCCATGTTTGGGGCCATGTGACAGGGCGCCGCCATGTTCCCAGGCACCGCCATGTTTTGGGTCACGTGACAGGGCGCCGCCATGTTTCCAGGACCCTCACTGTCAACAGGCGTCTCCTTGTGGCTCCTCTTGTGAACTACAACAGCCGCCCTGTTGCAGTGCACATGATGCTTCATTGTGCTGCCGACAGCAGTCCTCTAGCTGCGAGGCGCACAGTGAGACGCCATCTGCTCGTGTTTCCCAGGGTAACCGGCAGCAGCTCTGTAGCCGCTCTACAGATGATTGCTCACATGCGCCTACCGGAAGGATGGCTGCTCAGTGGCCCTCTGCTCCGGAATCTCCTCAGGCTCTGCTACCGCTTCGGGAGCAAGCTGGCCCCAAGGAGCTTGTTAACATCCATGTGCCTTTTTCCCTATCTGATCTATCTCAGATTACCCTTAAATTAGGTAGCCTCTCTGTTGACCCACAGAATTATATCAGGCAATTTAAATTTATTACTAATTGTTATGATTTACATTTTAAGGACGTTTATAATGACTCTGGGCCTACAGCTGTGCCAGAGCAGGACAAGCATACTAACTATAACAAACTTTTAAAACAGGTCCAGGAAGCTAATCAAAACCCAGCTGTGTTCCTAAATTGGCTTTCTAATCCTTGAGCCCTGCAAGCAGTTCCAGCTTCGCGCGCTGTGTTGGGCCGCCTCCCAGCCCCTCCCCCATGCGCCGTCCCAGGCCCTCCCTCCCCTGTGCGCCGTTGTCGCCGCCGCTGCCACCTTACACGTTTCCAGGGGCAGTCCGAGCCCGCCCCTGCGCGCTACATCCCAGCGCTTGCCCCACCCACTGGGCGTGCTCTGCCGGAGCGCCGTGAAACAGCAGCTCAGCAGCAGCTCAGCAGCTCTGCTCAGGCATGCTTTTTTTTACAATTTGGCTCCGCTCAAAAGATGCTTTTTTATTACAATTCTCAAACCATTTAATCAAGGTTATTGGCCACCTGATAATTTTACCAGCCTTGTTTATCAATCAAAGCCTTCACCAATCTCCTGTTTAACAACTAAGGTTATAAATTCCTTTTTGCTGGGAACCACTAGCTCTATTTCAAGACAAGGGTTTTCTTCAAAGTTTTATTTTATTTGTCTTGGTTCATACTACTGCAAATAACAACTTTAAAAGTAAATGTGTTCAGAATTTGACAGTATTAGATCAGTTTTGATTGATTTATTCATAAGATTGCTAAACCTTTACTGCAAAATGTTTCCATTAAAGCCTTGTTTGGTAGACTAAAGCTTTGTTAATTCTACGTGTCACCCTAAAAAAAAAAAAGCGATATGCCATCCAGATAAAGCCTGCTCTCTAATCTAAAATGCCAATATTAAATTCCTACATACTTACTTAATTCTACTGTAGTCCAAATCCCAAACAAAAAGGCAAAACTTGACCTTCAAACCTTATAGAGATCTTAATATGGTTTTTTATATTTTTAACACTTGTGACACTTGGAGTTCTGAGACAGGTAAACCTACACAAGGTGGAGCTGCCTGCCCCCTCCATGGACCACGCTCAAATGCAGCAGAAGATACTGTGCAAGAAAATGCCCCATCTTGGCATTCTTTGAGACCTTACTCCAGGGCTACTGGACTGTCCTAGCCACCAGAGAGTGGGTAAGCCATCCTAAGTTCTAGCCCTCATAGGAAATGTCGACACTGCCAGATTCGTCACCGACAGAAAAACCCGCTGCTGAAGACTGAGAAGACTCAGGGCCAGCAGCCCCCTTTGTGGGTGTCCGTCTCGGATTCCAAGTCGCACTAAAGTCTCAGGTAAGACATTCTCTATATTTGTGGACATAGAGGCCATATATACAGAGGTCTTCCTGAGTATTCAGGCTGCTATATTAAGTCCTCAATCTTTATGACAGGGTATTGATGGTCAACCTATGCCATTTATAAATAAAAACAGGGCCTATTTTGTGTAGGTCCCAGTCCTAAATCTTAAAATGCCTTTTATACAGGCTGACTTAGACACACTGAGGCCTCAACAGCTTCCACCTGTTGTTGCTGGTGGACCCTTCCTCAGTGATATAGACCACCCCCCTTCCTTTCTTATTCACCAATTTATCAGGTACCCTGGTCAAGACTGACAGATACATTTTTGTCTTCTCACTTGGTTTATACTTTTTCAGGATACATAAAAGCCTTTCTCATACTTGCTAAAGTTCTGTTACAGCAAATCATTCCAAGGACTACAACCAGGTTACAGTGACCCATGCCTAAATCAAAGTTGCTGGACTCCCATCCTGGTTTCACATCACTCAGGCTAAGAGATGCCCTCCCAGCCCTAAATCTGATCATTCTGAGTGGTCATCTCATCTTCTGTCGCCTACCCGTCTCCGTCTCACAAAGGCCTCGCAGCCACAGTTAACAGGCTAAGTCATGTTTTGTTATCCACTTTGGTTCCTAATTTCTTACATTCTATTAATGATCATTTTTACAGCAGGACTCTTTAACAGTATTGCCTACAGACTCCAACATCATGCATACCAGAGACAAGCCTCACCAACCTACCGTCTTAACTTTTATGCTTTCAGATGGGGGAGTAATCACCTCTCATAACTCCACTCCTCCTAACCCCATGTTTAATTTTCAGAATTCTGCCTCACCGTGGAAATGTTTCTACCTCAACATGGTCCTGATAGAATGATATGTCTAAATCAAAGGCACCTTTCCCTCTACCTCACCTGGGTCCTTAAATATGACAGTGCCATGTCTCCTCATAACATCTTGTCTCTTTGTTTTTCCAGTCTGACATACGTGCATTCACCAGTGAAGCTGTCCTGGCCAAAACACCTGGCACCAGCGTCTACCTGGGCATCAACCTTCATCCCGTCGACTCCCCTAGGCTCCAGTACAGCGCCCTTTGCCAGCAGGAAGTAGTTAAAGAGAGAAATCTTCGCCCCTTTTCATAATAACCATAAGACGGGATATGAAAGGTTTGGCCCAGACAGGACACTGTAGCCAGGAAAGCCACAACTGGAAGCAGGAAGCCCCATCTTGCCCTGCCCCTAGGAAGTTACCTGTGACGCCATCTTCCCGCCCCTGGGAATTTACATATGGCTCCAAACCTAGGACCAATGGGCTACCTGTGTATCCCTAATGCCCGCCTTAGGTTCCACCCCAAACCGAGGTTATTTACAGGCCCCCACGCCGCGTGTCCGCCGGAGAGATCGCCGGACGCCAGCGGTGGGGTGCCGGTCATCTCTCTCCGTGTTCTCAGAATAAAGGCCGCTTTTTATTTTATATTTCTCATCTTTTGTTAATATTTTTCATCTTTTGGAAATAACTCTATCACAAACTACCAAAAAAGGGTAAGTCCAAAGATGTTCATGCAAAGATATATTATAGGAAAACTCAATGAATAAAGAGAAGGAACAAAAATCAGAGTGAAAAGCAGTGTTTCATATATTTTACCACAATGAAATTGATTACTTCATTTTTTAATCTTGGCTCTTTTAAAAGATTAGTGAAACTTACACACTTCTAGCAAGACTGACAAAAGTGAAAACAGAGAGATAGAAAGACAAGACACAGCCAGTGATTTAGCTCCATGGCACGAGTGCTTGCCTGGCAAGCGCTAGGTCGTGACTTCAATTCCCAGTACTAAAAAAAAAAAAAGAAAGAAAGAAAGACAAACAAGACACAGATAACAATATTGGAAACAAACCCATCTATGCATACATCAAAAGAATAATAAGAAGGCTTGGGAATATGAAAACTGAAATAGGGCAGTTGAAGAACTTATAATGATATAGGAAATAGAATTCATAACTTAAAAATTCTCAGAGAAGAAATCAAGGAGTGCCACTCGAGAAGTCTACCAAACATTTAAAGAATCAACCTCAATTCCACATAATCTCTTCCAAAAAAGACAAGAAAAAGGCACATAACCTATATTTTACACAAGTAAAACCCTGATACCAAAACCAGATGATAGTACAAAAATAGAAAATGGAAAGCAATATCCTTCATGAATATAGATACAAAATTCAAACAAAATATTAAGAAACATAATTCATCAATGCATAAAAAATTTTTCTAACAGAACGAGCATTTATTTCAGCAATGCAAGATTTGTTCAATATCCTCAAATCAATCCATGTAACCTATCATTTTAATAGTTAAAGAATAAAAGCACATGATGAAGTCAATTAATGTAAAAAAAGCATTTGACAAAATTCAATAACCATTAGTTATTAAAAACCAGAGCAGTCGGGGATGGTGGTATACACCTACAATCCCAGTACTCTGGAGGCTGAGGCAAGAGGATCCCTATGGGTTTGAGGCCAGCCTGGGCCACATAGTGAGACCCTATCTCAAACAGACAAACGAACATACAACACTAAAAATTCAAAGGCACTAATACAGAGGAAGTTCTTCAATTTACTAAAAAAGAATCATAAGACAACCTACAGCTAACATCATAACTTAGTAGTGAAAGACAAATGCTTTTCCCCAACATTAGAAATACAGTCAGATTTGATCCTCACCATTGCTATATGACATAGCCCTGGAAGTTCTAGCCAACACAATAAAGCAACAGAAGACATAGAAGGTATAAGGATGAAAAAAGAAAAACGAAATATCCTGATTTACACGAGAAATAACTATATATGTAGAAAATAACAAGGAGGGGCTGGAGATTTAGCTCAGCGGCATAAGCGCCTGCCCTGCAAGCAGGCAGTCGTGAGTTCGATCCCCGGTACTGATAAAAAGGAAAAAGACAAAAAAAGAAAAGAAAAGAAAATAACAAGGAATCGAGCAGAAAATTTCCTAAAATTTAAGAGCTCAGCATCCCAGTATACATAATTAATATAAAATATCAATTATATTTCTATATGTTAGCAATGAACACATGGAAATTAAAATTAAAAATACGATGCATGTATAATCCTTTTTAAATTACTTGATCTGGGCATTGTGGCACAGACCCCTAATCCTGACGTTCAGAAGGTTGAGGCAGGATAACTGTCATGTGTTCAAGTTTAGGCAACCTAGAGAGACCCTTTTAAAAAAATAATAAAGATTTGACAAAATAAAGATGTCAGTTCTCCCCAAGTTGAAATCTAGATGTAGAGTAATTCCTATCAAAATTCCAGCAAGATATTTTTGGAGACAGGGTCAAGATTGTTCTGAAATATACGTTGAAAGACAAAGGAATTATATCTACTAAAATGATGTAGAAAGGAAAAAATAAAGTGGGAAAAATAATTTTACCTGAATTCAAAAGTTACACAGTAATGGAGGTCCTGTAGTATTGGTGGAAATGTTCAGTGGGACAAGCCAGGAAACATAGAAACAGCCTCTCCTCTCCAACTATATAGCTAACTGATTTTTTTTTTCTGGTACTGAGGGTTGAACCCAAGACCTTTTCACTGAGCTATAGTCCCAGACCTTTTTTTACTTTTTATTTTGAGACAGGGTCTTACTCAGTTGCTAAATTGCCTGGGTTGGGATTGAATTTTTGATGCTCCTGTCTGTGCCTCCCACAATACTGGGATTACAGGCCTGTGCATCACCACAGCTAGCTCAGCCAACTGATTTTGCACAAAGATATAAAAGCATCTCAGTGGAGGGAAGATAGCCTGTTTGCTAGAGCAAACAGGTATTTCTAGACAAACACTTTTTAAAAAATTAACTTCTGCAAATATTAACTCTGAGTAAATTACAGATTTAAATTTCTAGTGTAAAATCATTTCAGAAAATAATTAGGTCAAAATCATTGTAATCTAGGGCTTAATGAATAGACATGAAACCAAAGTATGAGTCATAAAAGAAAAAATTTTGATAAACTGAACTTTATCAAAATTTCAAGCTTTTACTCCACAAAAGATCCTATTAAAAGGATGAAAAGACAAGGTCTAGACAAGGAGGAAATATTGCCAAACTTTATCTGACAAAGCTTTAATTTCGAAATTATAAAGAACTTGTAAAAATGTAGCAGAAAAAAAGAGAGAAAGAGAGGGTTGGGAAGCTTAGTGGTACAGATTTGACCCCTGGCACCCTGTGAAGAAGGAGGAAAGGGGAAGAGGAAAAGGAGGAGGAGGAGGAGGAGGAGGAAGAGAAGTGTGAGATGAGGGGGAAGAGAAGGGAAGGGAAGGGAAGGGGAGAGGAGGGGAGGGGAGGGGAGGGAAGGGGAGGGAAGGGAAGCGAAGGGAAGGGAAGGGAAGGGAAGGGGAGGGAAGTAGCAATTCAATTAGAAAACATGAGTAAAAAGCACAAAACATTTCACTGAAAAGGATATACCAAAGGAAAGGGTACCACAAAAATTGTTCAACATCATAGACCGCTAGGGAAATGCAAATTGAGACTATGAGAAACATCCTCACACACCTATTCAAATACCTGTAATAAAGTTAGTGCCAATACCAAAAATAGCTGTGAGGAACTGAGTCCTTCACAGCAGGAATATAAAGTGATCTACCCATTCTGGAAAGTAATTCTATAGTTCCTCTCAAAAAAAACATACACACAGCCAGGCCTGATGCTGCATGCCTGTCATCCCTCTTTCTGGGAAGCTGAGGCAAAAGGGTCTCAAGTTCAAGCCCAGCCTGGGCAACATAGCAAATTAGTGAGATCCTGTCTCTAAATAAGAAAGGGCTGTTGATGTAGCTTAGTTCACTGCTTCTGGGTTTAATCCCCAGTACTATAAAAAAAAAAAAAAAAAAGGCTAGAACTCAGCACTCAGGAGGCTGGGGTAGGAGGATCATTGCAAGTTTGAGACCAGTCTGGGCTGCAAAGTGAGCTCAAGGCCAGCCTGAACTGCATAGTGAGACCCTGTCTCAAAAAAAAAAAAAAAAAAAAAAAGCAGAAAGAGAGGGAGGAGAGAAAAAGGGAGGGATGGAGGGAGAGAAGGAGAGAGAGAGAATCAAATAAACAAAAATATAAATATACACTTAGCATACAATTTAGCTATCACAAAGCCAGGCGTGGTGGCTGTAATCCTGTAATCCCAGTTCAGCCTGTAATCCCAGCACACAAGATGCTGAGGTGGGAGGATCGTTGTGAGTTCGAGACCAGCCTGGGCTACAAAGTGAGCTCAAGGCCAGCCTGAACTGCACAGGAAGATCTCATCTCAAAAAAGAAAAAAACTTAGCTATCACAACTTTTGAACATTTATTACAAAGCAGTGAAAACATGTCTATGCACACCTATGCCCACAGCAGTTTATGATACCCAAAGGTGGGGAAAATACAATGTTGTGCAGTAGGCACATGGTTAAAACTAGTACATCCACACCACACAACATTGCTCACCAGTAGGAACAGAAACCAACAGCCAATACATCCAGCCACTTGCATAGATCACAAGGGCATTATGCTAAGTGTAAAAATGCCAACCTCAAAAGGTCACCTACCCTAGGATTCCACTTACATAACTCTCAGAGTGACAAGGTCATAAAGAGGGGAGGCAGAAGCCAGGTGTGGGGACGCATGCCTGTTATCACAGCACTCTGCACAGCTGAGGCAGGAAGATCACAAGCCGGGCAATTTAGTAGCTTATCAAGACTCTGACTCAAAATAAAAAATGAAACAGGTCTGGGGATGTAGCCCAGTGAAAATGTCCTGGGTTCAATCCTCAGTACCACAAACAAACAAGTTTTAAAGAGGAAAATGAATTAGTGGTGACCAGGGCTTGGTACGTTTTGAAGGGAGGACAAGGTATGTGACTAGAAAAGGTAAGTGGGTGGCCTGGATGGTGGGGGACAGTTCTGTGTCTTTACTGTGTGATGGCTGCATGAATCTCCAGGAGTGACATAATGACCTGGGACCACACCCATACCATATGCCAGTGTCAATATTCTGGATTTGAATAAAGCTTTTGTAAACAGGGAGGGGAGGAGGGGTTGAAGGGAGGGTGGGGGAACGGAAAAAAAGAATCAAGTTATAGCATGTATAGGTACAAATTCTCTAAGATGAATGTGATCACTATGTATATATAAAATGTACCAATAAAATCTGATTGAAGAAAAAATATTCTGGCTTTGATATTCTACTAGAGTTATAAAAGATGTCATGGTGGCAGGGATACCAGGTGAAGGACAGGGAACAAGGATTGTCAGGGTTCACCTTTTTTATTTTTATTTTTTTAGTACTAGGCGTTGAATACAGGGCCTTTGCATTGTCACAAACTCAGTTCTTTTTATTTATTTATTTTTCAATTTTGAAAGAGAGTCTCACTAAGTTGAACTTGTGACTTATGACTTGAATTTAGCACTTGAACTGGTGACCCTCCTGCCTCAGTCTCCCAGCATGCTGGGATGACAGGCGTGCACCACCACTCTGTTTCAGTGGTCTCTTAAAGCAACCTCTGCTCTGGGGCTCCTTGTTGAACTGCAGGAAAACGTCTCAGAATCATACCACAGCAAGGGCCTTCTGACCCCTGTCCTTTCTGAGATGCCCCTTGCCCAGATCCCTCATCATGGCACTCTCAAGGACCCCCTGTACTTCTGACTGTTCCCCTCAGGACTCCAAGTGCACAGTGGCTCCCAGGGGCAGCATGGCATGCACTGGAAGGGACAAGGGAGCTAGGGAAGTGTTCACCTGAAAAGAATAAATAGTGCCTTTAAAAAAAGAAGGAGCACAAGGCTCTGGGTTCAATTCCAATCACTGCAAACACACACACACACACACACACACACACACACACACACAGGAGAAGGATGGGAACAGAGGCCTGGCTTTGAATCTCTGTGTCAAAATTTTGTGTGGATCTGATTTGTGCACAGGGTTTATTGGATCCTTGCTGCCATTCAATTTTTATCTGTGTACTAGATTGACTAGAAGCCCCACCCTCCCAATATTATCCCCCCCAGGAGCACAGCGTGTGAACTTACACAGAGAGTCTGCAGATGTTATGTACTATTCTGCATAAGAGTAGGTCCTACATCTCATGACTGTTACCCTTATAAGAACAGACATGCTGGCTTCAGTGGCACACACCTGTAATGTCAGCATTGTGGGAGACTGAAGCAGGGGGATTACAAATTTGAGCCCAGTCCAGACCACTTAGCAATTTAGCAAGATCCTGTTGCAGAATATATACATTTTTCAAAGAGGACTGGATATGATCTCCAGTACCAAATAAAAAAGGGGGCTGGAGATGTAGCTCCTTGGGATGTAGCTCCTAGGCCTGGATTCAATCCCCAGAAACACAGAGGAAAAGAGAGGAAGAGAAAGAAGCAGGGAAAGGGGGAGGGAAGAAGAGGAGGCTTCAGAAGACTGGCATTGAACCCACGTGCATTCCAGACTCCTAGCTCCTGGATCGTGAGAGAAGAGACTTATTCCTGTTGTTTTAAGTCATTCAGCGTGTGGTCACTTGCTATAGCAGCCCCAGGCAACTAATACCCTTGTGATTCTATCTTTCCAACGGCCTCGGGTGAGCAGAATCTTGCTTAGGCCACCTGGAAAAGAGAGTCCCCCATCCAGGAGCAGTCAGCCAGTGGAGTTTCCTCACAGAGAATGAATTCCAGACTCCATCTGGAGACTGAAGAACTGTCTTCTACAAATAGAAAGAGAGAGAGACACCCTCAAGCACAGGCGGAATTTTTCTGCATGTAAAGAAGGGTTGGAAAACAAGCAAACAAAAATCACATTCTGGCAGTGGTGGCCACATCTATGCGGTGCCGCGGGCACATTCTCCTAAGGGCACCTACTCCAAGTCAAGAGGCTCCAAGTCAGCTGGCTGGGGCTTAGTCACAGCCCTTCCAGTCACCCGCACACTGCCAGGTTCAAAGGAGACAGAGGAGGCTCTGGACCTCTGTGGGAACACACCCTGGGAGGGTGTCCCAATTTGTAAACTAGCTTTGGTTTCTGGGCTTCTCCTGGGAAGACGCACATTTTTCTGGGTGTTTTTCTCTTGTCTCTTCATCCTATGCCTTTTGCTTTTCTGTATTTAGCATGCACAACCAGCAACCAGGGGCTTGGGTCCTCCAATGCCAGCATTTTATCAACACCACTGACATATCACCGCTACCATCTCCATTTCCCATCATTCACTAAGTACACAACTCCACACTAACCACTGTAATTGCTGTGATGGACCAAGTGCTTTCACACCTGCCCTGGAGCCTCCCAGCTACCCAGGACCTCACAAGGCAGGGATTGTTGTCCCCTTTAGAGCCCAGGAAGTAAGGATCTGAGCTTTAACTTGCCTGAAAACATGCAACTAGACATGGAAGAGCCTCTAAATGCCCCCTCTCCCCTGTTCCTGTTCCTTCCAAGACTGCCTAACGTCTGGAACACAAAAACAAAAATATGCCTAGCCAGGCCTGGGGACACACTTTCGTGATTCCAGCACTCTCAGAGGCTGAGGCAAAAGGGTCAAAAGTTTAAGCCCAGTCATGACATGATGAAATTATCTCAAAAGAGGGGGGTATTGTTTAGCGTGAAGACCTTGGATTCAGTCCCCAACACCACCACCAAAATAGATAAATCCAGTCCACATCCTGCTATTTGGACATAACTAATGCTTTTTTTCCCATCTAAATGTAGGCACCAAGCCAGGATCCAGGACTTTACCCCAAGGACTGACTTTTCAAGTAGCACATGATCCAACTGTTTAAGGAATACAAAGGACCTTCATGGGGCGACACACGTACTTTGGCAGTGGTTATGAGACCTGATGTGTTAAATCCCACTGAATCATTTACTTCCAAATGGCTCATTTTTATGTTCTGTCAATTTTACTTCAACAAATCAAGAAAGGATGGACATTGCACAGTAGATGATCTCTGATCCTGTCAGAACCTAAAGCCCATCTAGTCTCTTCTTGACTGGGAGCTCTGTGACAAGGCAAGCAGGAACAGAATTTCAGTCAACTGTGCCCACTCCCATTTTGGTGTCATCATGTCTTACACATCCTGTTAACCCGCAAGCTGAGGTGAGACAGGATGTCCAGGGACTTGAAAGGAAGGCTCCCCAGGGATGAGTCAGGGGGACAGATTCCCGCTGCACTTGCCCCGCAGAGTCCAGTGTTTCTCCTTCTCAAAAACCAGTGACAGCCAGAAGTGGCCGCCCACATTCTTGGGCACCCTCCCCAGGCAGGATGACAGGGCAGCCCTAATTGCTGGGTGGCCTCCGTGTGCTGTGACCCTCTGAGACATGTCAACCATCAGGTTTCCCAACAAGTGCTACTTGTCCCACAAGGTCCAGTGGGACCTACCTGGTCACAAGTAAAGAAGGCCGTTTGGGCCAGGTATGGTAGCACAGCCAGTAAATCCCACTCCTGTGGGAGGTTGAGGCAAGAGGAACCTGAGTGCAAGCCCAGCCTGAGCAAGTTAGCAACTTAGTGAGAGACTCTGTCTCTAAATAAAAATACAAAGGGTCAGGGATGTAGCTCAGTGTTAAGGCCC
Organism: Cavia porcellus; assembly: GCF_034190915.1. NCBI lineage: Eukaryota > Metazoa > Chordata > Mammalia > Rodentia > Caviidae > Cavia > Cavia porcellus. The sequence goes on along the minus strand of NW_026947506.1, from coordinate 35,899,003 downwards.
TGAGTTCAATTGCTAATCCCACAAAGAAAACCCAAAAAGGTATCTAGGAGCCTTTTTAGAAAAAAACAGAAAGAAACTAAGAGCAAAGAGAATCCAAACAATCCCAGCAAAGGTACCCAAACAAATCTTGGTAAACAAATGCTGAAAGCAACATTGTTTACAATCGCTAAAAGTGGAAGGAGTCCAAATGTCTATGAACATCTCGTGGAGGGGTAAACAAATGGGGATCTAGCCCTACAATAAATATTATCTGTAAAAAGAAAAGAATTATTGATACATGATACAGTATGAGGTAGCGGTGGGCACAGTAGTGCACATCTGTAATCTCAGCTACTCTGGAGACTGAAGCAGGATGATCCCAAATTCAAGTCCAGCCTCGGAAATTTAGCAAGAACCTATCTCAATATAAAAGAGCTGGGAAGATGGTTCAGCACTCCCTGCCTGGTTCAGTCTCCAGTGTAATAAAAAAAAAAAAAAAACATAAATGAAAGAGCCAGACACAAAGACCGCATATTGTGTGATTCCATTTATAGGAAATATGCAAAATAAGTAAATCCATAGAGACAGAAAGCAAATTGGTGGTTGCCAGGGGCTAGGGCAGGATAGAATAAAGAATAATTACTGTGTGAGTGTGAAGTTTCTGTCAGGGTTGATGAACATATGTGGGCATTAGGTAGTGGTAGTACTCCATCTCCAGAATTTTTTCATCTTTCCAAACTGAAACTTTGCCCCCATTAAACTAACACCTTATCCCTTCTCCCCAACCCATGGCATCTACCTCTCCCTATACTTCATGAATCTCTGAATTGAGCCACTCTAGGCCCTTTATGTAAGGTGAATCATTCAGTAGTTTCCCTTTTACAACTTAATTTTTTTCTGTGCATTTCACCTCAATTCAAACAGTGCCCGCCATCTCTTTACATTAACTGTTCAAGTCAAAGGCTGAATCTCAGCTGAAGTGGTCACAGCCCTTCAGGATCTACCTTCCACCATCATCCCTGGGACAAGTTTGAGTTTGCAAAAGATCAAAATCAGTATGTGTGTAGCAGAAGAAACCACCAATGGAGTAGCTCGGCTGTGGTTTCCTCTCTAAGTGTTCAGAGCAGACAGTGAGCTGTCTTGCTAATGGAAAGGGCTGTATCCACTTCCTGGATTTTGTGAATGGGTTAAAACCCATGAGAAAAAGCTCCTGGGCTGCACCGTCAATTGCACCTCATCCATTAGATCTCTGAGCCTAACTTCAGTTAATTATTTATGACAGGGCTACAAATGAAGTGTTAGTAATAGACATCCCTCCTCTTCTAATTGCCCAGTTTCTGAGAAGGGGCCTTCGGCTGAAGTGATTTTGTGATTGGAACGAAATGAGAGGTAAAAAGTACAGTGTTTGGGCCTGTTCCAAAAACACAGACAAAGTACTAAACATTAGAAGGAAAAGTTAATTCCTGATAACCAGAATATGGCAAGAGAAGGAAGAGAGGGAAGACGGATCCTGAAAGTCTGCTTGCTACTTGGCCCTTACCTCAGTCTCCTTCCGCCAAAAACAAACCCAAAGCGGGCCTGTCCCAGACAGAGAGCAGATTTGTAGTCTGAGGGCAGTAAAGTCGGAGGGTTCAAGAGCACAAGCTACTCTCCAGTGGGAAGTCCCAGAGCCAGGGAGGGGCTGGGGTAGAAGCCAAATTGAACTTCCATTTTTTTAGAAGACCAAAGGTGTACTGTGTTCTATTTATTTATTTGGGGGCTGGGAACGGAACCCAAGGCCTCATGCCAAGGCAAGTGCTCTGCCACTGAGCCACACCTCAGCCCAGCACCTACCATTTAAATTCCAGCCAGTTGTTTCTTATAGGAGTATTTTCTAACATTTCCCCAGTTGCTTTTTCTTTTTTCTTTCCTTTTTTTTGCTTTTCTTTTGATACAGGCAATTGAACCCTAGGCCTTTACAGTGAACTACATCCCTTCTCCTCACCTTTTAAAATTTTTTTTATGTTAGATAGGGTCTCACAGAGTCACTAAATTGACCAAGTTGGGCTCGAACTTGTGATCCTTCTGCCTTCGCCTTCTAGAGTTCCATAATTGCAGGCGTGAGCCACCATGCCAGACTCCCGGTGCTTCTTACTTGGTCAAAGAAAACCTTGTTTACACCCAGAAGAAAGGGGACAAAAAAAAAACAGAAAAAATAAAAGGAGCCAGATTCCAAATAGTCCGGCTGTGCTACTTATAAAAATTCGGATGAAGAAATTCTATCAGTAGCTACCATGAAATTTCTGTGTAGTATGTTTCTGAATTTCCCTGTCCCCTGTTGTCATCAACAAGTAAGAAATGACTTACATTTGTCCATGTAAACCCTGGCGATCTGTCCCTGAAAGGAAAAAGCAGAAGTTCCATTCCCACCCTCCAGCAAACCCGAGTCTTTGTGGAACTCGAAGAACTGCGCCATCCCTGCACCTCGGTAAGAACTGTTTATTTAGGTGTGAGATGTAACACTTGACACATTAAATTATAGGCCTTTTGACTTGCCAGTTGTAGAAAACTGACCCCAAAGTGACTTGGTGTCAAGACAAGGAGAAAAGGAGGAGCTCTGTCTCTCGGGCTAGGAAACACCATGGCTACTGAAGAAATGCAAGAAGCAGGCAGCAGGCTGGGTTTGCACAGTGAAGCAGCAACTCTGTCCCTGTTCCAGAAACACAGCCAAAATACTAAACAAGCAGCAACAGCTTGCCCCAGTGGCCCGGATGGTGTGGGCTCCGTAGTGTACACGCTCAACTTGGAATGTGCTGCTCGGGACGTTTCCGCTGCCACACAGATGCCTCCCCTTTTCTTTAGTCAACCCAACAACTTCAGAGTACAGCTTGGCCCTTCCCTCCTTTGAGAATTCTTACCTTAACTTTTACTTTTTTTTTTCTTTTTTTGAGACAGGGTCTCGCTATGTGGCTGTGGTCTTGAACTTGTGATCCGTGATCCTCCTGCCTCAGCTTCCTGAGCTCTGAACCTTTACTTTGAGGTGCCTCACACTTGCAATCCTAGCACTCAAGAAGCCTGAGGCTAGGGCTGGGGATTTAGCTCAGCGGCATAAGCGCCTGCCTTGCAAGCGCGTGGTCGTGAGTTCATCCCTGGTACCGGTAAAAAAAAAAAAAAAAAAAAAAAGAAGGCTGAGGCTAAGAATCAGAAGTTTAAGCCCAGCCTGGTAATTTAGCAAAATGGCAAAACCTGTCTCAAAATAAGAATGGGTCGGGGATGTAGCTCAGTGTGAAGGCCCTGGGTTCAATTTCCAGTACCATCTATAAATAAATGACAGGGATACCTAAATAGATGATAGATTAATTGATTGATTTTGGTTCAGAGAAAAGAGAGAATATGGAATGATACAAGTGCCTATAGAGAGTACGTGTGCACCCATCCCAGGAAATATTCAAGTGAAGGCCGGAAAGGCCACATCTGGACTATGTCTCTTCCAAAATCCCTTCCAGCTATGTGGACTGTGGAAACTCAACAGTATGCCAGAAAATATCCATCTGTGAGATTATTTATATAAGGACTACATCTCAGATCTTAGTATATTTAGTCTTTACAGTATGTTTGTCACTGAAGTAATAACCTGAATACAAACACAAGATGATACATAAATGCCAGGAATGAGAATTTATAAAGCCCACTGGGGAGAGCAAATTGAAATTATCATTTTATTTGGGGAAAGGGGTATTAGAAACTGAACCCAGTGCTTCTTGCATGCTAGGCAAGTACTCTGCTGCTGAGCCTGGTAAGAGTCATTTAAAAGCCTTTAAAATATGCATGCCCCTTCACCTAGTAATCTCCTCCCTAAGAATCATTCTAAAGCCAGGCATGTGGTCTGAAACTGTAATTCCAGCACTGAGGGGATCTAAAATTTGAGAGTCAGAAGTTCAAATCTCAGAAGGGCAACTTTTCTAGACCCTGTCTCAAAATTAAAAAAACATTTAGAGAGAGAGAGAGAGCCAAGTATAGTGGCACATACCTGTACTCTCAACACTCAGGAAGCTGAGACAGGACAATTGCTGCAAGTTCAAAGCCAGCCTGGGCTATATAGTTAGTTCAAGGTTAGCTTTAACTACAAAGTGAGACCCTGCCTCAAAGAAAAAAAAAAAAAAGGCTGGAACTAAAAAGGCCTGAGAATACATCTCAGTGGTGGAGCACCCCTGGGTTCAATCTCCATTACTGCAAAAAATAAATTTAAAAAATTTTAAAGCAAGATTTAAAACACACACAGGATATGATTTTAACCATATAAGAGAAAGGGTGACATATTAAATATTACCAAGTGGACCAAAATGAGAACATGGGTTGACTTTTAGAGGTCTACAGATGTCTTTCATATCTCTCTCTCTCTCTCTCTCTCTCTCTCTCTCTCTCTCTCTCTCTCTCTCTCGAACTCTCCCTATGCTAAGGATTGAACCCAGAGCTTCATACATGCTAAGCAAGTGCTCTCTAACAGTTATTTTCCTAGCCTGTCTCTACTTCTCTGTATTGTCTATATATTCTATTATGTGGACATACTACAATACTGAGAAAAAGTAAGCTTTCATTTGCATGTACTGTCTAACTGAACAAAGAAATAATTGAAAAGTTCCACGGGAGCCTTCTCCACCGCTAGAACAGGCACATATTACAAAATAAAACAGGGCTGGAGGGTGACGATGGTATAGCTCATTGGTAGAATATATGCCTTGTAAAGCCTGAGGTTCAGTCCACAGCACACAAAAGTTTTTTTTAATTTAAACACAAAAAATCCCATTACCCTGGGAGACTGAGGCAGGAAGATCACAAGTTTAAGCTCAACTTGGGTGATTTAGCAACAGCAAAATCCTGTGTCAACATAAAGAAGGCACTGCTGCCAGGCTTGGTGGTGCTTGCTGGTCATCAGGAGGATCCTTGTGAGTTGGTGCCAGCCTGAGCTACACAGTGAGAGCTTGCCTCAAAGGAAGGGGGCGGGGCTGCTGGGGATGTAGCTCGGGGTGAAGGTCCTGGGCCGAATCCACAGTACTGAAGAAACCAAAAACACTAAGCCCTCTACAGCAAACACTTCCAACACTCTTTTTTCTTTGTGATGAGAACCCGTTTGACAAACAATAAATTAAAACTCAGCATTTAAGAGGAAAAACATTCTTGAGCAGCAACTCCATGTGTGTTTCCAGCATCTTCATTTGTCACCGGTTTTTGGCAAAGCCTGGCTTTAGTCTTCGCTCTCTCCTCTGAATTTAGAAGACACAGCCACTCTGCAGCTAAAACTTTGCTTTTGCTAATAACTTAGTTTATGAATATTATAAATATAAATGACTTGTAAGGGAGAAAGCATATTTTTGCAAAAAAAAAAAAAAAAAAAGGAATGTCTCTTCAGAAGGGCTTAATTAAAACAGAGTACTCTCTAAATAAACTACCTCATCAGAAGGCAGGAAAATTTTAGAAGCTCAGAAAGACAGCGTTGTCTTCAAGGCATTAAGAATATTTAAAGCAAGCATTCTTCTTTGTCAGAATCTCAAAATACATCTGAGTGCACGAAAAAGTCAAGACCATGGAACAAAGACTCTGTGCTTGATATTTTAATACACTCATTAAAGAGAGCATGAAATATGACTGTAATCTGGGTGAGATTAGACAAAACCAGGAAGGCGATCAAATAACAGAAGGAAGTGCCTTTCAACATGAAAATTCTCAGCTTTATTCAGGACAGCAGAGCTCGGCAACAGGACAGGGGCAAATAGCCATTTTTCAGGCAAAACTTACTGGCTAAAGGACATTTTTAAAAGTTATCATTTCCATGTTCCTACTTCGTAAAGGCTTTGTTTGTTTGTTCCCTCCATTTAATATAAAGATTTACAATGTCTTTCAAAGCGACCATGGCTACATACTGGGTAAGGAGCAAAGAATAAATTTCTCTTATACCAAATGGTCAGTCAAAAACAACCTTAGAAGAGTAATGCCCTTTAAGATGCATCTGCCAGCGCCAAGCACAGTGGTTCACACATGAAATCTCAGCAATCAAGGAGGCTGAAGCATGAAGATCTCAAGTTCAAGATCAGCCTGGGCAATGTAGCGATTTAGTTTCAAAATACAAAACTGTAAAAAAGAATGGAATTCAGAGGAAGGATTAGCATATATGGTGCAGGTACTATTTCTCTCTAATCATTCCCAAAACTCTGGCATGAAACAGCTGTTTTATTAGGAGTTATTTGTGTATCAGGAGTTAACATTTGACACCCACCAATGATAGCTTTTCCCTGCTCCATGATATCTGAGCTTCAGCTGGGAAAATGCAAACCCTGGGAAAGAAGACCTAGGAAGTGGGAGGGTGTCCTTTGAGGTTGATTTTCCACTAGGATCTCTACCTCAGCGTCAGGCAGGACACCAGCTTGGAGCCTCTGCACATGGCCTGGGTTTTCTCCAAGTATGGCAGCTTCACATGAGCGTTCATACATAGTGACAGCTCAGTTCCCAGCACAAGTGTTGCAGCAAATGTGTCAGAGCCACATAGCCTGGGTTATGCTGTAGATATAAAATGTGCCCCAGGCATGGTGACACACACCTGTGCCAGCACTTGGGAGGCTGAGGCAGGTAGATTGCCACAAGTTTGAGGCTAACAAAGATGCAATGAGATCTTGTCTCAAAAAAACAATAAACAAATGTCCCCTAAAAGTCCTTTGTGGGGCTTTTAGAAGATGATTGGACGATGTGGGTACTGTACTCTCCAGTGTCCTTGGCTGAAAGTGCTTAATTGGAGGTGGGGCCTGGTCAGAAGGGGTAGGAGGGCTACCTAGAAGGATACGTTCTTGTTCCTAGCTCCTCCCTTCTCTCTGCTTTCTGGATGCTGTAGGATGGGCAATCTTCCTTCATCAATCCCTTCCACCATGCTGTCTGCCATGGGCAGTGGATCCAGCTGGCCAAGGGGCTGAATCCATTGGAAACTGGGAGCCAAATAAGCTTTTCCTCCTTTAAATTGAGGGCACTGTTCTCAGCAGTGAGAAAGCTGACTAATACATCTCAGATGATCCAGTAACTTACTCTTGGGGAAAATGTGTGTCAAATCCTACTGGCTACAAATGACTAGTCCAGATTCAAGGTGGTGGATGGATCAGACCCACGCTTTGAAGGGAAGACAACATTCTAGAGGAGAGTGTGGGACTGAGACTGTTGTGCCCCTGTATTCAGTCGAATCTGTGGCAATGATAACCATTTTCCCCAAGTCATCCATTCTCAATTAGCACCTCTCACTGAATCCCTGCCATGACCGTGAGGCAGGGGACTCTCCCATTCCACGGACGAGGAAATACAGTCTTAGTGAAGGTGTCTTAGCCACTTTCCCGTCACTGGGTGTGTGTGTGTGGGGGGGGTTGCTTTTTTTGTGTGTGTGTGTCAAACAAATGGGAAGAGAATAAAGGAAAACCACTGCACCATGGCTCTTTTTAACAAGAAGTGATTATTTGATTGATGTCTGTTTCTCTTCTTTTTTTTTTTTTTTTTTTCTTTTTGAGACAAGCTCTGGCTGTGTAGGGGGAGCAGGAGGGTGTCCTTGAATTCACTATGTAGCCCAGGCTGGTCTTGAATTCATGGCAATCCTCCTTAGTTAGCCTCCAGAGGCTGGGGATTACAGGGATGTACTGTCACACCAATTAGTGTCTATGTCTTTGATTACAGCCCATAAAAACAGGGACAGGGCCTGACTTGGCCCACCATTGTATTCCATATGCATTCAGTGAGTGAGTGTGAACAGGCATTGAGCACATTACATAGCGAGGCTGACCTCAAACTCATGGCAATCCTTCTGCCTCAGCCTCCCTGAGTGCTGGGATTAGGGCTACCCAGGTCTTCAGATATATAGAAAATTGTAAGGAGGATCAGGACTCTAAGAGGATCCATGTGAGCGATAGCACCATTTTAAACAGAGCAGCCAATTTGCTTCATGATTTCATTCATACTCAGCTGGTAGGAGGGTTTTTGAAACAGCTCTCTAGAGATAGATTTCTGTTACAAATTATTGTGCAACTGTGAAGAATCTCATTGCATTTACATGCCTCTGTTATCCAGAAGAACAGGAAAGTATTCTGCAGAGACAAGATCTCTGTTTTACAAGACTGAAATTTTTTCGCTTTATTTTCCCATTGAAAATGTTGGGGGTCAGGCATGGCACATGACTGAAACTCAGCACTCCGAGGGGCTGAGGCAGGAGGATCAAAAGTTCCAGCCCAACCACGGCAAGTTAGTGAGACACACACACACACACACACACACACACAGAAAAAAAAAGAATAAAGAAAAAAAATTAAAATGGAACAGCCAGGCATGATGGAGCGCACCTATAATCCCACCACTTGGAAGGCTGAGGCAGGAGAACCCACATGAGTTCAAGTACACGTGGGCTACTTACGTGAGTTCAAAGCTAGTTTGAACTGCATAGTGAGACACTGTCTCAAAGAAGTAAATAAATAAACAAATAAAATAAAATAAAGTAAGCTGACTAAACACAAAGGATTGAAGGTTGTAAAGATGTGGTCTGTGTGATTTCAAGAAAAATGAGCCCAAAGAGGTGGCCCCAGGGCAGAATACTCAGCCCACAGCAAAGCCTGGGCCCCTGTCTGGCCTCTTGCAAGGGCAGGGAAGCTGATGTGGCCAGAGTCCTGCAGGTGCAGGGCAGGAGAGGTCAGAGACAGCCGCACAGATGACGTAGAGGCCAAGGCACTGTTAGTACTTTAATTTTTCATCTGAGTCACAAGGGCGGTCAGGAGATTTTGCAGAGAACACCAGATCAATTTCAACAAAGTAGCAAAGAAAAGATCCCAGCTGTGTTCCCAGAGCTGAGGGCAGCTTGAAACCAGGAGTCATTTTCCCTGCTATTTAACCTACACCAAGAACAGGAGGCTCTGGGAAGAAAGCTTGGGAAGGGTTACAGGCTGTTAAGACTTTATACAAACTTAATAGGTTGTTGTGCACATTACTAATTTTTCAGTTAAAAGCATGAGGGCTGTTAAACTTGGGAGTTGTCTTGGCTTCTAAATTACTGAACAGCCCTATACTTCAGGAAGATTAACACAAATGGAGCATGAAATACGATGGGAACTTGCGGATGTTTCCAAGTGAATGCTTTCACTGTGGCACCAAGGTCCTGAATGAGTAATAGAATGATAGCACAGATGTTAAAGTACAAGATAAGAGGTGGAAGGCTGAGGCAGGAGAATGACAAGTTGAAGCCCAGCCTAGGCAGCTTAGCGACTCAGCAAGACCTGGTCTCTTCAGGGGGGCAGGGTGGAGGCTAAGATGTAGCTCAGTGGGAGCGCCCTGGGTTCAACCCTCAGCTTTGTGCTAACAGAGAAAGAGAAAGGAAGGGAGGGAGGAAGGGGACAGAAGGAGGAAACTCTGGTGCATGCTACACAGGGCCGAGCCTAGAAGGCATGACCCTGTGACATAAGGCAGTCACCAAAAGCTAAATCCACTATGATTCTGTTTCACGGAAGTATCTAAAATAGTCAAATTCATAAAAATGGAGGTAACCAGGAGCCTAGGGGACAAAGAATGGGGATTTTTTTTTTTCAATAGTTTCGGTTTTTGCAAGATGAAGAAGTGCTGGAGATTGGTTGCTCAACAGCACGAATGTACTTGACACTACTGAACGGTACACACAGAAGTATTTACCGTAGCAAATGTTGTGTTCTTTTTTTTTTTTTTTTACCCCAAGTAAAATAAACCATATGGGAAGCAAATAAAAATTTCTTCAGATTAGGAAATCTTATCTTCATGAAAAATTATTGTATATTTGCTCCACTGTCACTTCTCATGTATTTTATAGTGATACGTTCTTTGGCAGCTTAGGTGATGAATGCTGGGGATTGAACTCAGAGCCTCACATGTACCTGTCACTACACACCCAGCTCCTGTTCTTCGAGATTTCAATTAATTATTTTCAACATATCTTTAAATTTCTGTTAAAAAATAAATGGTTCTATGCAGGCATGGTGGTATAAGCCAATAATTCCAGTACTCAGAAGGCTGAGGCAGGAGGAACACAGTGAGCTCAAACCAGTTTAGCCTACACAGTAAGCTCAAGGCTAAGCAGGACTATGAAGTGAGACCCTGTCTCAAATAAATACAAACATACATATATACATACGTACCATCATTTCACAAAGTCTAGTCCACCTGGGATGTCCAAATAATGCAGATCCTTGGGTTCACCCAGCCTTTCTAAATCAGGCATTCTGGAGGTGGGACTGGGCTGTCTGCACTTCTATTAAGTGTTTCCAGTGATTCTTATGACCAGGCAGCTTGAGAGCTACTGGTACCCTTTACACAACTGGAGTCAGTGACCGCTCCAAATAAAACAAACATTTGGCATGGTTTGGAATACAACAGTAGGGAGCTGACTAAATGACAATGACCTTATGGAATTTTCTGATGTTAAAGGAGCACGAAGTCTTTCAAGTATCAAATACAAAAAAAATAAAACATGCAAGAATAAAAGTTCCCAGAGGGTAATAATTTACAAGCCCTAGACTAGGAATTTCAGTGAAATTTGGATTCATATTCGGGCACTTCAGTTATGAGGGTTGACGGTATCCCAGCAGTGCCCAGGGCCAACTGAGCCCATCGGTCTGGCAGCAAACAGTTCAAACGGCCATGTACAGATGAAAGGTTAAACAAATTAACCTTGCTGTACACCCTACAACCCAGCACTTTGGCAAACTAAGGGAGGATCACACGTTCAAGCCCAACCCCAGACAATTTAGCAATTTAGTCAGACTCTGCCAAAAAAAAAGAAAAAGAAAAAAGAAAAGAAAAGGTTAGAAGTGGTGCTCAGTGTGGAGGTCCTAGATTCAGTCTTCAGTGTAACACACACACACACAGACACACACACACAAACTGTCCACTCAATAGAACAGTATTTAACTATAAAAAGAGATAAAGCACCGATACATCCCACATGAATGAAACTTAAATATAGGCCAATGAAATAAGCCAGATGTAGCCTGGTATGGTGATACATGCCTGTAGTCCCAGCACTCAGGAGGCTGAGGTTAGAGAATCACTGTAAGTTTGAGACCAGCCTGGGCTATGAAGTGAGTCTAAGGCCAGCCTGAACTACATAGTGAGACCCTGTCTCAAAAGACAAAAAAAAAAAAAAAAAAGAAAAGAGAGAAACCAGATATAAAAATCACAAGTTGTTTGATTCATTCATTTATTTGAAATAATCAGAATAAGAAAATTCATGGAAGCCAGGCACGGTAGCACATGCCTATAATGCTAGCACCCAGGAGACTGAGGCAGGAGGCTTGCTGTGAATTCCAGTATAGTATGGGCCACACAATGAGATCAAGCCCAGCCTCAACTACACAGTGAGACCCCGTCTCAAAAAACCAAAAAACAAAACAACCGAGTGTGGTGATGAAAGCCAATAATCCTAGCACTTTGGAGTCTCAGGCAGATAGATTGCCTCAAATTCAAGGTCAGCCTGTGTTACATAATGAGCTCAAGGCCAGTTTGAACCACATATGAGACCCTGTCTCAAAACAAACAAAAAAATCAATAGAAAAAGACCAGCATGTACGTAGTGAGCAACTACATAATATAGACAAATTTCCTTTCAGGTTAATAAGTGTTTTGTTTTTGGATTGTTTTTGTTATTGTTTGCAGGGTTTATTGTTATTGTAGTTGTTTGTTTTTTGTTTTTTGAGACAGGGTCTCACTATGTAATTCAGTCTTGAACTCACATTGTAGTCCAGACTGGCCTCAAACTCACTACAATCTTTTTGCCACGGCCTCCTGAGTCTGGGATGACAGGCACGCACCACCACACCCAGCTTACAGTAATATTGGAACTAGACAGAGGTCATGGTTGCACAATACTGCAAATATGTGAAATGTCACTAAATTGTCTAAACGGTTCATTTATGCTAGAGGAATTTTCTTTCTGTCCTGGGACCTCATGCATACTAGGCAAGTGCTCACTGAATAATAACCTTTGGCTTATAGTATGTGAATTTTATGTTGATTAAAAAATGTTTTGAGATGGGTGTGGTGAGTTCAAGACCAGCCTGAACTGTCTCAAAATGATCAAAAAACCCCAGAAGTTTAAGTAAGGGCCTGGCATGAGAGCACATACTTGTAATCCCAGCACTCAGGAAGCTGAGGCAAGAGAGTCACTCTGAGTTTGAGGCCAGCCTGGACTATATAGCAAGACTCTGTCTCAAAAGGTCAAAAGCAAATTAATTAATAATAATAATGGAGCAACAGGATGTGGTTAATGGAGGAGTGCTTACCTAGCACACAGAGACCCCAGGTTTGATCCCCCAGAATCATTATCACATCAAAAAAAAAGGAAGAAAAATATTTTGGTATACTTATTAACTTGAGTATCATTATTGAATGAAAAGAGGATTTTTTTTTTTTTTTGCCTTTTTCTTTTTTATCGGGACCAGGGATTGAACTCATGACCACACACTTGCAAGGCAGGCACTTATGCCGCTGAGCTAAATTCCCAGCCCCAAAAAGAGGATTTTTTTTATACTGGGGATCGAACACACAACCTCACACTTGCCAGGCAAGTGCTTGTAAGCTGCTAAGCTAAATCCCCGGACAATTGAAAGGACATTTTGATACTTGGGAACCTGAGTTCAATCGCCAGCACAGAAGAAGAAAAAAAGCAATGAAGGAATAAAAAAAAGATGTTCTGTAGTCTAGGAAAAAACAATTTGCTTGAGGAGCACCTATGTTTGTACTTCAATCCTCTGAAATAAACTAAACTCAAGCCTTTGGCCCTCAATAACTCTATCAGACACTAAAGCTTAGCGCGAATTAACTTTTCCCAATTTCTCCTAGTTGTTGTTTTTTATTTTGTCTTTGTCTTTTTGAGGCAGGATTTCACTACACAAGTCAGGTTAGCCTTGAACTCATTTTGTAGCTCAGGTTGGCTTTGAATTTGCAGCAATCTCCTGCCTCGGCTTCCCAAGTACTGGGATTACAGCCATGCAACTCCACACCTGACAATTTCTCCTAGTTTTATTTGAAAAGCAAAATGGAAATGACAGTCTGATCATATTGATAGCTTTATTAAAGCTCTGTTCACCCACAGCTGTTTGCAGTCTCTCTGTTTGAATGTCTACTTTGTATTCTTTGATACTGTGATTTGAGCAACTATTTCCAAGATGATAATATGTAATCTATTAACAGGTGATTTCTTACTGTTATTTTTTTTTTTTTGTAGTTCTGTATTATGTGTAACCTTACACTGCTTTGTTTTGTTTAGTGTTTTTCTCTTTTTCCTCTTAAATAAAAAAAAAAAAAAAAAAAAAGCTCTGTTCACAAATGTAGCCTGTTGACTCAGGAGAGTCGATGTTAAGCATAGTGCGATGGAGCAGCTAAAGAAATTGAGAGACCCAAACTCCACTGAAAGAGAAAATTTAGACACTCATAACCTACCTAAAAACACAAGTGTCACTTCAAGTAGCTTTTGGGTCCCAGGCAAGGCCTGAAGGATAAGTTCAGTGACCTAAACCCTGCAGCTCTTATTGACCATGACTGGTAAGGGGTATGGCTGGGGTGTGGGGAGCACCCCCGAGCCCATTGTGAGAATCCGTGCACTCAAGACCTATCAAGGCACTCAGACTTCCTGGCTGATCAAGTCCATTTGGTTTTTATTCTTCCCTTTGAAATCTTTATACACAGAACATATTTCACATACTTTGGGTTCTCACTCTTAACTACTCATCGTGAATCATCCCTTTATAGTATTTTGTCTTTAACCACCACTGCTGTGTTGCTGCCAATAACCAGATCTGAACTTGAGCTATTAAATGACATTTACCCAATGCACACACGTAGTATTTAAGACACACCCAGACAGGCGTGGTGGCGCATGCCTGCAATTCCAGCAGCCAAAGAGGTTGAGGCAGGAGGCTCATGAGTTTGAGCCTAGCCAGGCAATTTAGCAATTTAGCAATTTAGAGAGACTCTTTCTCAAAATACAAAAGTGCTGGAATATAGCTCAGTGTTAAAGCCCTGGATGCAATCCCCAGTACCGCAAAAATACAAAACAAAACTACCTGCATCTGGAATTAGCAACCCTGGGCTGGCACTTTGATTATTGGTTTGGTTTTTTGCAATGCTGGGAACCAACCTAGCGCCTTGTGCACTCTACCACTGAGTTATACTCCCAGCGAAGAATCAGTTTTTCAGCTTGAGTTTAACCAGACTGCTAACAAGAAAAGAAAAAAGGAAAGTCTCGAGTTACGAGAGCCATTATTTTTATCCATTACTAACTAGTGTCTCAATGAATTTAAGTACTCCCTAGGCAACAGTAATAGTATCAATTGTATCTAGAATCAGCTGAGTGCCTACCATATGCCTGGCACAGGACAAAGGTCTTTGCACACACTGTCTCCTGCAATCCTCAACACTAATCCCCATGATTAACACTATTACGTTTTATTTTATTTGTGGTATTGGGAATTGAACTCAGTGTTCTTTGCCCTGAGCTACACTCCCAACCCTTTTAAAAAAAAAAAAAAATGTTTTTTAAACTGAGTCTCCCTAAATTCTAAATTGCCCAGGCTGAGCTTGCACATGTGACCTTCCTCCTATAACCTTACAGAGTGCAGAGTATAGGTATGTACAATCCTGCTTGAATCTCTATTTATTTATTTATTTCAGGGGTTTTTTTGTTTTGTTTTGTTTTGTTTTTGTCTTTTTCTTTTTTATCGGTAGCAAGGATCGACAAACTCACGACCACACACTTGCAAGGTAGGTGCTTATGCCACTGAGCTAAATCCCGAGCCCCATATTTTGGGGTTTTTTTGAGACAGTCTTGCTCTGTAGTTCAGGCTGGACTTGAACTCACTATGTAGCCCAGGCTAGCTTCAAACTCATCGAAATCCTCCTGCCTCGGCCTCCCAAGTGCTGGGATTATAGGTGTGTGCTACTTTCTGTGTTTATGACCATGATTACTTTAAGGACTTCATAGAAGTGGAGTCATACAGTTATTTGTCCTCCTGTGTCTGGCTTATTTCACTTAACAATGATTTTAAGAGCAGGCGTTTGTTTTCCGAGTTAAAAATCACAACTCCACACAGGCTGGAGGTGGTCTTAGCCAGCTTACCAGATTCCTCTGCTATTGAAGAAAAACCTTAATTAGCCCTCCACAGAGCTTCACTTGTTATTAGGTGACTTACAGTCGCTAGTTTTTAGGTCACACAGCTGGGCGATACGTGAACAGTCTCCCACTAGCTTTGTTTTGGGTAGCCCTCTGCTGTGTGACTTATGATGACAACAGTTGCCAAGGCTCCTTTTCAGGTACTTGAAGCCACTTCTGCTGAAGATGGTGACTTTCACTTGGGCCTACACATGTCTGATGGGTGACTGGAATGGAATAAAAATGCTTGCTGGGCCACAGGTTTAACTCAGCGACACAAGTGCCTGCCTGGGGAGCACAAGGTTGTGAGTACTGGTCCTGGTACAAAAAGAAATTCTTGGTATCTCCACTCATATTATGTCTGTCTCCTTCGCTGCCTTAATCTTTGGGTCAGAGCCTACTTGGCTTCACAGGATGTTGATCATTTGAAAAATGTTTTGTCTAAAACGTTAAGAAAGCATTAACCTAGCCCAGCATTGTGATGCATGCCTGTAATCCAGCACCCTGGGAGGTTGAGGCAAGAAGATTGGAAGCTCAGGCCTAGCGTGGGCAATTTAGTGACTTAGTCTTTGTTTCAAAATAAAAATCAGCAGCTGGGGATGTAGCTCAGTGGGAACGCCCTGGGTTCATTTCTCCATACAAGAAGAGAAAGAAAGGGAAGGAAGGGGAAAGAGGTGGGGAGGGGAGGAGAGGCCTAGGGAAGGCAATGTCAGATAACCTGACCTAGACTTACCTAGTCTCTCCCCCAGTTCAGTGCTAACGACACCTCCAGCTACCATGATGGACAGAAACACTGAGCCAAGGCATGAAAGAAGAGATGGCACCTGAGTTCCTGGAAAACCTCTACCAATGCCAACAAAGTTATGAGTCTTATTCTCCTTTATGAGCCTGCCTCAGTCCTCTTTACTCCTTTTTATAAACCAAATTCCCTCTTTCCCATTCTGTGGCCACTAAATAAAGCCTCCTCAACAAGTCATCTTTTTCCATTGGAGAAGCCTCTTGAAAAATCGTATTTCAGAATAACATTTACCTGTGACCTTTTTTTTTTCCCAGTGCTGAGATCAAACCCAGGCTGCTGTACCACTGAGCTGCATCCCTAGCTATTTTTATATTTATTTATTTATTGCTACTACATAACCTCATGCTTGCCAGACAGGCGCTTGTGCCACTGAGTTATTCTCCTAGCCCTTACTTTTACTTTTTTAAAACAAGAGCTCACTAAGTTGCTCAAGCTGGGTCTGAACTTGAAGGCGTTCTGCCTTAGGCGTCCCCAGTGCGGGGGTTACAGGTATGCAGCCCTGTAGACAAAACCAGACTCTGGGCCTCTGGCAACTGGGGCTAAGGGAAGCTGAAACTTGCTCCCTTAAAACTGTAGGCAAAACTTGGAACTGGATAATTGCAAAGACACAGAGGTGGACCAAAGAGCCAAATGTGATAATGCATACCTGTAATCTCAGCACTGGAGAGGCTGAGGCAGAACTGCCATGAGCTTGAGGCCAGCCTGGACTATACAGTGAGTTCAAGGCCAACCTGAACTACATAGAAACACCCCATCTCAAAAAAAAGCAGATCAAACCTAGTGAGTTTGATACACAGCATTCACCCAACTGATATGCAGCATTCACCCAAATTACAAGACTGGCTGCTCTGTTTTAGTGGTAGTGGGCCTTTGCACATGCTAGGTAAAATCGCCTACCAACTGAAGTATACCTCCAGCTCACTGGAAGATTAACTTAAATTTGGAGGGAATGTAGTTTAGCGTCAGATATAGGCCATTTATCATTGGTGAAGGTTAGGGTCTGGTTAAAAATAGAGAGAAATCTCAGTTCCAGTGGGGAATTCACCATTCATAGACACCTATCCCCATCCTTGGTTTCCTTTCCCTCCCTTTCTCACCCTGAGAAACTCACAGAGTAGCATGTCGCCTGCATTTTCCAGATTTGAGCTATTTAACAACCGGCTATTTTTGCTAATCTTTTGGATTAGTCTTTAGAACTGCCAGAGAAACACCGCCTTAAAAAGGAAATGTTTCTGCCTTAGAACTTCTACTCGATTGAAAATAGTCATGATTGGTTAAAAAAAAAATAGCACTGTATAAGCATCCAAATGAGTTACCTCAAAACTGCTCCCAAGGGCTAAAAATAATTCCTCCCAAATAATAAGCCTGGCCCAGGCCCAGTGCCACACACCAGAGCCAACAGAGCCTTCAAGAGGTGCAGCCATTCTGAGATGAAGGGCAGATCCACTCCTGGCTCATTTGGTCTGCTGTGAGAACCAAAACTAGTGTAGATATGCACATGACTCTAAAATGACTCTAAACGTCACCAGGTACCCCGTGGATATGCTCCAATATGTACCAGAAAAATTAGGTGGAGGGTTTGGGGGAGTCCCACAGTGGTAGCCAGCTTGCCTCATAGAACCCAGGAGGTCCTGGGTTCCATCCCTAGCACCAATGAATGAATGAATGAATGAATGAATGAATGACAGAACAAAACCAACTCAAAAGCCAGATGTGGTGGCACACACCTGTAATGCCAGCACTCTGGGAGGCTGAGGCAGGAGGTTTGCAAGTTGGAACTCAGCCTGGGCAACTCAGGGAGACTCCATCTCAAAATAAAAATTTAAAAAGGGTTGGGGATACTGCACCACAAAACAAAACAAAATAAACAAAAACCTAACACCAAGATTTATTCCTGTGGTTGCAAAAGTGGGAGAGAACCTTATAAAACCTTGAGCAGCAACATCTAACATGTGCCCTCAGGAATGCTCCACTGGGCCAGGGTTTTCAGCCAGAAGAGGGTGCGGCAGGGGGTGACAGTAGGGGAGGCAGTTCTTCCTGTGCAGGACTGGCCTTTGCGCTGCAGGATGTTTAGCTTCAGGCTTCCACAGCTCTCTCCTGCTAAATGCTGACACCTTTCCTCCACATTCAATGAATCAGAAACACCCACAGTATTTCCAAATGCCCTGAGGTTAGTGCAGCCACCCCCACTGAGAACCAAGTCTTGCTCCAGGCCAGCCCAGGGCTGGCGACCCCACCCGTCCCTTGGTGGCTACTGCATGCAGCCACCAGCTACACCTAACAGCTGGATTCAGGTATAATTCACATACTATACAACCCATCTGTTGAAAGTGCACAGGATGTTGGAACTTAGGACGCTGGGAAGCCAAGCAAGCAGCTCCCCTCCCTGGTAAGTGGCTGCGGTGTGGCCAGCTGCAGCCCTTCCAGGAGGAGAACCACCAGCAGCTCCTGAGATCCAAACCATGTAAGAACTTACAAACTGGGAAACCAAGCAGCCAGCCTGCCTCCCTGCTAAGCACTAGTGAACCTACTGGTGGTGCACTACCTAGAGTCAAACATCCACTTCCCCTACCCCCTTATCCTGTCCCCCCATTAGCAAATGGGAACCAGAAATCTGAGCATGTCCTGTGAGGTTGACCATAGCAAATAAGGGGGATTTCCTTCTACCATCTCTTTGAAGACAAATATTTTTATTACTGTTTTGCTCTATTCTGATTAATGGTACTGCTCTATTCAATATTCTGTTTTGATAAATTCTAAAATGTTCTGTATTTCATTTTATTTTGATATATGTGATTGAAAGAACAACTATTGTAAAGATAACGAAATACATTGTGATACCTATTACTGTTATCCCGGTAACCTGCTGTGAAGTTCTGTACCAATTTCACTGTACAATCTTAGTTGGCTTTATTCTGTCTTGTTCTGTTGTATTTTACTACTTTCAAAATAAAATTAAAAAAAAAAAAAAGAAAGAAAGTGCACAGGCCAATGGCTTTTAGGATATTCACAAGGCTGTGCAGACATCACCACAATCAATTTTACAGCAATCTCATCACCTCCAAGAGAAACCCTGGATCTCTTAGTCATCATCCCCTCTGTCCCTCCCAGCCCACGCTGAGTCCTGGAAACCATGAATCAACTTTCTGTTTCCATTGATTATTTTATTCTGGACAATTCACATAAATGCTGTTTTGCAGTGTGTGACTTTCCACATCTGGCTTCTTCTACTTTGCATGTTTTTTAATTTCACATGAGGAATGTATCAGGACTATATCCGTTTCTCTTTTTTTTCTGCAAGCTTGAACCCAGAGCCTCACATGTGCGAGGTAAGCACTCTGCCCCTTGGATACATTCTCAGTCCCTCTTCATGAATTTTTATTTTCCAATAGCAGCAATTGAACCCAGGGTCTTTGTACCCCAGCTGTTTTTATTTTGTTTTATATTATAAAGAGAGGGCCTTATTTGGTCACTAAGCTGCCCAAGCTGCGATCAAACTTTCAATCTTTTTGCCTCAGCCTCCCAGAGTGCTAGGATTACAGATGTGTACCTCCATGTCTGTCTTTTTTTTTCTTTTCTTTCTCTCTCTCCCTCTCTCTCTCCCTCTCTCTCTCTCTCCCTCTCTCTCTCTCCTGGTTTCTTTCTTTGTCAACTTGGGCTGCCACACCAAATTTCTGTATACTAGGGGCTTAAACAACACACGTGAATTTCCCCACAGTTTTAGAAGTGGGACATCCAAGAACAGCATGGTCTGGCCCTGGTTAAGGTCTTCCTCCTGGCTCACAGATGGCTATCTTCTCATGGAGTTCACACTTGGTAGAAGGGCAGAAGCAGCTCTCTTGTGTCTCTTCTCATAAAGACTCCACCTTCACAACCTAATCAGTGCCCAAAGAGCCCAGCTCCTAAGACCATCACACTGGGGGTAGATTTCAACACATGAATTGAGGGTACCATTTAGTCCATTACGCCAGATAATGTATTGTATGGCTATCCTACATTTTGTTATTCATTCATTGACTGATGGACATTGAAGTTTCTTTTTTTTTTTGGATTGGTACCAGAGGCTGAATTTGAACCCAGGGCCTTCATGCTGAGCTATATCTCCAGTACATTTTACTGTTTGAGACCAGGTCTTCATAAATCACTAAGTTGCAGCTGGTCTCTAACTTGCCATTCTCCTGACTCAGCCTCCCAGAGTGCTGGGATTATACGTGTGTATCACCATGTACAGCAGAAATGTTTTTCATTCTCTTGAGATTATTGCTAGGCAGACAATGGCTGTGTCATATGGTAAATCTCA
Source organism: Cavia porcellus (assembly GCF_034190915.1). Lineage (NCBI taxonomy): Eukaryota > Metazoa > Chordata > Mammalia > Rodentia > Caviidae > Cavia > Cavia porcellus. Next base: position 35,878,762 of record NW_026947506.1, on the reverse strand, counting down.
TTCTGAACTATTTGAGAAATTGCCAAACTGTGTCCAGTGCAGCTGCACTGTTTGCTGAGGGTTCCGATTTCTCCACATCCTCTCCAGTGCTTACAATGTCTCTGATTACAGTCAGCCTCATGGATGTCATTTGCATGTGCCTGGTCGCTCTTCCCGTGAGCTGGTTACAGATTTGCCTACATGTTGTTTTGCATTTCCGCTAAAAAAGCAGATGAGTGCAGAAGTCTACACTTGCTCTCCCTGAGTGCTTTGCATTCATAGAAACTTGAAAATGTCATCTTCCTCAATTGCAGAGAAGGAAAGGAAACTAAATCAGGCTGACATAACACGATGATGATGTCACTCCAGCTTCCCAGTCTTTGTGTTGGGTCTGATGGTAGAGTTTGAGAGTCAATTTTTTTTTTTTTGTCTTTTTCCTTTTTATCGGTACCAGGGATCGAACTCACAACTGCCTGCTTGCAAGGCAGGCACTTATGCCGCTGAGCTAAATCCCCAGCCCCAAGATGGTAGAGTTTGGATTTTGGAAATAAGAAAACTGTAGTCAGCTGAGTATGGTGGTAAACATCATCTTCCATTCCAGCACTAAGGGAAGCTGAGGCAGGAGGATAGCAAGTCAAGCCCTACCAGGGGAAACTTATTGAGACCTTGTCTCAAAACTTAAAAGTTTGCCAGGCACAGAAGTATATACCTGTAATCCCAGCACTTGAGAGGCTAAAGCAAGAGGATTGTCATGTGTTCAAGACCAGGTTGAACTGCATGTGAATCCCTGTCTCAAAACCCACCCACCCACACACACACTTAGAGATTTGAAAAGGGCTGGGAATGTAGCTCCATGCAAAGGCCCTGGGTTCAATCCTCAGTACCATGAAAAGTACAATAAAACAAAAATGGTCAGGAATTTAATTGTCTGCTGGTGAGTGGTCAGCTGAAACTCACCCCCTACTCTGTAGCCTGCTTTTCTTTGTGATCCACCCCCACCGGCCCCAGTGGCAACAAGCAGGCACGGGGTGGTTTTTGCTTTGGTGTGGCAACTCCCGTGCTATGACTTGGATGTGGTTTGTCCCCAAGGGTCCTGTGTGGGAAGCCAGGTCTCAAAGGTGGCATTCCTGGTGGGTGGTGGAGTACTTAAGAGGTGGCACCTCTCGGGAGGTCCTCAGTCAGGAAAGGGTCCTTTAGACCCCCCGTCCATTGAGAGCCAGAGAGATCTGAGATGGCAGCCACAGGCCAATGAATATCTCCATCTGTGAACTCTCCAGTGGGGCTGGAGAGAGGTCTTAGTTTGTTCCAGCTGCTACTAATAAATGTCACAAACTATCGGGCTGAAAGAAGACATTCACTTCTCAGTTCTGCTGCTGGCAAGTCCAGGGTGAAAGGGCTGGCTGACTCAGGGCCCAGTGAGGGCCTCCTCCTGGCCTGTGGAGTCTTCCTGCTGGAGTACCACACCACAGAACGGGTGAGCAAGCTGGGGTCTCTTCCTCAGCCTACAAGGTCACTGACCCCATCCTTGGGGCCCTACCTCCAGATACCCGTCAAAACCTAGTTAGCTTTGGGGGCTGGGGATTTAGCTCAATAAGCACCTGCCTTGCAAGCAGGCGGTCATGTGTTCGATCCCCAGGACGATAAAAAGTTTAAAAAAACCTAGTTAGCCCTCCCAAGGCCTTGTCTCCAAGCACCTTCACATTGGGAGTCAGGGCTTCAACATATGGATTTGGGGGATACAAAGATTCGAACTGAAACTATATGAACTATAACAAAGAGAAGGTCTATAAATATGGAAACTGAATGGGAAGAGGACAGAGAAGTCTGGTCCTCAGGAAGAGAGAGGGAGAGAGAAGGAGAAGGGAAGGGAGAGAGAGAGAGAGGAAAGGAGGGAGAGAGAGAGAGGAACTTCCACAAGTAAGTCAGAAAAGAAGCCTCGGGCCACGGAGTGCTTCATCACGAGACCTCAGCACATCTTAACTTTTTTACTGTGATAAAATAAGCACATGCTATTTGAATGTGCTTTGTTCCACAGAGGCCCAGGCATTGGAAACTTGGCCTCTGGGGTTGCAGTACTTGGATGGGGAGGGAATCTCAAGAAACGGCCCTCAGTGAGGGGTCTTTGGGTTACCTGGGGTTCTGATCTCAGAAGGGATTTAAGTAGCCTTTATGAGACAGTTATAAAAATCTAAGACTGACCTGGCTATGGTGGTGCATGCCTGTAATCCAGCATGTGTGGGAGGCAGGAGGATTGCTGTAAATTTGAGGCCAGCTTAGACTACATAGTGAGTTCAAGGCTAGCCTGAATTACAGAGCAAGACCCTGTCTTTAAAAACCAAAGGACAAAGAAGAGGAAGAAGAAGAAGGAAGAGGAGGAGGAGGAGGAAGACGAGAAGAGGCTCAATAAATTAAGGTTGGTGTTGGAACCTTGGAGTAAAAAGGAAGAGCTGGGCTGGAGATTTAGCTCAGCGGCATAAGTGCCTGCCTTGCAAGCAGGCAGTCGTGAGTTTGATCCCTGGTACTGATAAAAAAAAAAAGAAAGAAAGAAAGAAAAAGAAAGAACCTACAGACATTACAAATAAGAGTGGAGCAGAGAAAAAAAGACATGTACGGGGTGTGGGGGTGGGCCCTAAACCAGGCACGATGGTCCGTCCATGAGGCAGGAGAATCACAAGTTCAGGCCTAGCCAGAACAACTTAGCAAAATCTTATCTCAAGATAAGAAATGTATAAAAGGGCTAAGGATCTAGTTCAGTGTGATGGCTCTGGGTTCAATTTCCAGTACTGAGACAAGGGGGAGGAGAGGCTGTTCCCAGGGGAGTCTGGGGCCCACGGAGCCAGACTGTCTACGCAGCCTGAGAAGCCTCCAGAAAAAGCATTCCGGGATTCAGCTTCCCCAGGCAACCAGAGCAGAGGCGTTGAATGGTCCCCTGTCAGCAATGCCTACAACAGTTCCATTTTCACTCTAAATCTTTTCAATAATTTGCTGTTCAATTTGGTAGAAAAACACCCACTTAATAGCAAATCCAATTAATGTGGATTTTCCCTGTTTGTCATTTTAAGGAGCTGGGGTTTTGCTTACAGTAGAATTTAAAATGAATTACTTCAGGCAGCAAAACAAACCTGAATTCTAGTTTCATATTTTTGGGCTGCTTCCACATTTCATTTGTTTTAAACACTTGAGTCGTGGTGATGATTCTTTCTTGGGCTCAAAACCAAAGAGGTGGGAAAGCTGCCCTCTGGGACTCAGAGACGAGGGACAGAGTAAGGGCACAGCCACAAAGGGCCTGCGCCAGAGCTGGGTGACCCATGCGAGGCCATCAGGGCCGCTGTGGCTGCTGAGCAGGGCAGGTGACATCTCCAGATTCCTAGTGTGCCTGCGCATACAGGGCAGAGACAAACGGCTGAGTGCACACCAGGCCGCACTGAGGTGCCCAGGCCTGCACCCCCAGACCGACAAGGGCTTCCCCATGCTGAGGTGCCTGCCCAGGCAGGGAGGTGAAACCGCACCTCTCCAATCTGCCGCTGGATCTCAAATGCTTATCCCGCACACCCCAGGTCCTGACGTGGGCCTGGCTGGCATGTAGTAGCTCCTCAAGAAACCACTTCGAGCCAGCTAGCCACGGCCCGAATGGGCTCCCCAGAGGGCTGGCTGGCTGCGTGTGAGCTGTCGGAAGTACTCTGAGAGCCGGCAGGTGGCAAGAGTCGCTCCCAAGGCCTGGGCATCTCCTAGCTCCTGAGAACCATCTTGGCACCACCAGGCGAGTGCATGATCTTGACAGCTGGAGGGTCAGCTTACTTCCCAGACCCGCAGCTGCTTGACATCAACCGCTGTCTCACTCGTCTGGTTTTCCCCAGAATCTGGCACACAATCACAGTGAAAAAGAGATATCCTCTGGAAAATCAAAGTCACCCCTGCCTAATGCTGTCGCCTGTCCTAATCATTTCAAGGAAATGAGTGTGGCTCCCCAGTTTTATGAGTCCCATGGAACCCAATTCAGTGTCTGAGTAGACAGAAAGCATCATTATTAATATTAAGAGCCTACAGACATTTCAAAAAAAAGTGAGGCAGAGAGAAAAAGACATGCACGGGGTGGGGGTGGAGGGTACTTTGTTTATGAAACCAAAGCACCTGAGAGCATTCAACTCCAGCCAGGCTAAAACCCTTTTCCTTCTCTTTCTCCTCCTTCTTCTTCCTCTTCTGCTTCTTCTTCTGGTTTTATTGTTTTTTGTTTTTAAAGACAGGGTGTCACTAAATTGCCCAGGCAAGGGCTTGAATTTGTTATTCCTCCTGCCTCAGCCTCCCAGAGTGCCAGGATTACAGACATGCACTAACACATGGCTTGCCCAGTTTCTTTTGCAGGACAGTTTGGAAGAGCATGCCCTGCTTTGAGAAAATCATTTAGGGTGGAGAAGGAATACCCCGCCCAGCCCATTTCTAGAAAATTTCACAGGCCTCGGAGGAAGGCATTCACTTCCTGCTTGCGACTGTAAGACGCATTATGTCACAGGGAGAATAAATTCCAAATCCTATTTTTGGGGAAAGAGGCAGTGAGGGGGAAGCCAAATCCAGCCCGGATCTGGAAGACATTCAAGGGCTCCTCAGTGAAGCCGCGGTTCCAGGGGGACAGATGCTTTCACAGACGCCCCAGGCCTCAGGCGTCCACTGTCACTTCCGGAGGCCCCCAATGGCTCTGGAGAGGGGACAGCACGAACATCCTCAGGGATCATCCCAAATTCGATGAGCTGTCTCATCACCAGAGCCAAGGTCAAGCTTTAAACCTGAGTGTGTACCTCCTGGGGAGTGTATGGAAAGTATCCACTTGCCTTTCCCGCAAAGCCCCTTCTCCAGCATTGGCTGCTGAACATACAGAGACACAGGAGCTGGGGAGGGGGAGCCGCAGGGGGTGGGGGGCAACTCTGTGGTGGAGCCCCGGCCGACCCTGCGCCAGGCCCCAGCCCTTAAAAAATTTTTTTACTCGGAAAGGGTAAAATTTTGCAGAACTCGTGACCTATCGCCTGCCAAGCAGGCCCTTGAGCGGCTGAGTCTTGTTAATTTGCTAAACTGCTCAGACTGGGCTCCGATTATGACCGTCCTACCTCAGCCTCCTAGGATGGGATGCTGAGATTACAGGTGTGCACCACTATGCTCAGCTGAGGAACTGAGCTAAAATTTTCGTGTAATTTAGATGTAAGGTGTTTTAGTCAGTAAGTAAGTATATACAGGTTTTACTTGTCACTTTAAAAGATTAACATAAAAATATAAGCAATCCCATGGGTTTAAAAGCTACTGTAGTAGCCACCATAGGCTACTGAGATGTCAGGCCTATGATGGCAGATGAAATGTTCTTATGCCATTTTTGTCAATTTCTCTGTTTAATATAACTATTTTGGTTGGGCGTGGGGGGTACATGCCTGTAATCCAAGCACTCAGGAGGCTGAGGCAGGAGGATTGCTGTGAGTTTGAGGTCAGCCTGAATTGCATAGTAAGACCCTGTCTCAAAAAATAAGATAAAATAAAATAAAAATAAAACTCTTTTAAATGAGCGGTAAGAATGGAGAGAGCCATGAGAATTAAGATATGAGTGTTATACAAGGGCTGGAAATGTGCCTCAGTATTACTGAGCCTAGTATGAGGTTATCACAGGTCACATGGTAAGCCACAGCCTGGGGGCTGGGGATTTAGCTCAGTGGCATAAGCGCCTGCCTTGCAAGCAGGCAGTGGTGAGTTCGATCCCCGGTACCAATAAAAAGTAAGCCACAGCCTATGACATATTTTAATAAGAAGTAGAAGAGAGAAGCTCAAAGTTTCCAAACATAAAGTAATAAGGGAGTGGAAATGTACACATAAGGGTAAAGGCTTGATAGTGTAATGACTCTGTGTGTGTGTGTGTGTGTGTGTGTGTGTGTGTGTGCAGTATCTTGAAACTGAGCTATATCTGCAGCCCTAAATTTTTTGTCCTGAGACAGAGTCTTCCTAAGTTTCTAGGTCACCCAGGCTTGGTTTGAACTTGCGATCCTCCTACCTCATCCTCTCAGAGCATTGGCACTGCAGGTACCCACCACCACAAACCAGCAGCCGTGAATTCTATAATAAACTCATACAAAGTTTTGTCATTTTAAAAATATCTGAGAGAAACTTTGAATATTGCAGGTGGGACCTAAGCAGGAGAGAGGGAGTATTAGCCTTGTGATTTGTTTACAACAGAAGAATCTAGTGAAGACAAAATCTGGAGTTTATGCAAACAAGCTGCTTTATTGTAATGAGTCCTATGTGGTACTCAAAACATCTCTGAGTCATTAAATAGCTTAGTGGGGATTTAGCTTAGTGGCATAAGTGCCTGCAGGGCAAGCACAAGGTTATGAGTTCTATCCCAGGTACTAAAAAAAAAAAAAAAAAAAAAGAAATGCAACAGACATAGTGACAATTCACTGATGTTATGAACAGCAGCAGTTCCCCCAGTGTTGTAATAGATTCCTACACTTTAGGAGTATTTTACTATAAGCCACAAAAGAAATGTGTTTTCTGTAAAGAAAAATCAATTTGTTCTCTATGCCAAATTTCTCTTAACAGGTCTCCAGGTGGCTGTCCTTCAAAGAGGGGGGTCTCAAGAGGAACTCACTGTGTCCCCAGTCATCACAGGTGTACCATTCTAAAAAGACCCATGTTAGTTGAGGCTCACAGCACTGGGGAACTGTGTGCATCCTCGGGCAACAGGAAAAATGCTAGCAAACCCACTCTACACACTGCTCTTGTGCATGTGTTCTAAAATTGTGGTGTCTTACTGAAAGTCACTCAAAATCCTGTTTAAAAAGCTGGGTGTGGCCGGGCAGGATGGCTCAAACCTGTAACCCTGTATTTGGGAAGCTGAGGCAGGAGAATCACCATGAGTTTGAGGCCAGCCTGGGCTACAAAAGTGAGTTCAAGACCAGCCTGAACTACATAGTGAGATCTTGCCTAAAAAAAAAAAAAAAGAAAAAAGAAAAGAAAAGCTAGATGTGGTTGTGTATTCCTATAATTCCAGTACTCTTGGAGGCTCAGGCAGGAAAATTGTAAACTCAATGCCCAGCTAGGGCATTTATCAACTTGGTGAGACCCTGTCTGAAAATTAAAAAAAAAAAAAAAGAGTTTGATATGTAGTTCAGTGTGAAGGTCCCAGGTTCAATCCCTAGTACTGCAAAATAAGTATGGACTGGGGTATAGCTCAGTGGTGGAGCACTTGCTCAGCATGCACAAGGCCATGGGTTTGATTCCTAGCACTGCAAAACAATCATAATTATAATGTAAAAATAAAAAGCCCACATTTTAATTTTTTCAAACCCTAGGTATCTTTTTTGCCTTAAATCACCAGATATTGGATGAAAGATTTATGGTTTCTTTGTTTGGTTTTAGTTTTTTGCCTGAGACAGGGTTTCACTATTCAGTTCAAACTGGCCTTGAACTCACCGCGTAACCCAGGCTAGCCTTGAACTCACAGCAACCTGCCTGCCTCAGCCTCCTGAGTGCTGGAATTATAGGTGTGCACCATCACACCCAGAAAAGAGTTATGATTTTGCAAGGTTTTCCACTTTATACCCACTGAGATTAACAGACTACACTGATGTAGATTAAGTCTAGCATTTTTACATTTATTTTTTGTTTAAGAACCAAAATAACTAGACTACATCAGGACAGCCCAAAGATGCAACCTTCCTATGTGAACATGTTGCGCCCTCTTGTGGCAGGTGTGAGCTTCGCGTGCACAGACTCGGGAAGGAGGCTGCTTTAAACTCCAAATTAAGCAGTTGCAGACTTAATCTCAGTGCACACTGGCCCACAAGAGCATCCTCTCCACTGGGGCCTGGTTCTGGGTTCCCCTTCATAGGGAAGTGAGAATGTTGCATTGAAATAAGATTTTACTAAATTAATAAAGGTGATTCCATAAAGTGACTATTGGGCATCCTCAAACATAACTTCATCTGCTAATTTTTTTTTTTTTTTTTTGTACTGGACATTGAACTCAAGACCTTGTGCTTGCCAGGCAGGCACTTACACAGCTGAGCTAAACCCCCGGCCTGTATCTGCCAATTTAAAACACAACATATAGCTGGGCACCAAGATGCATGCCTTGTAATCCCAGTACTCTGGAAGGCTGAGGCAGGAGGATCTCAAGTTAGAGCCCAGACTGGTAAAATTAGCTACTTAGTGAGAACCTGTCTCAAAATAAAAAATTAAAAAAGGCTGAGGATGTAGAAGCATGAAAAGACCTTGGCTTCAATCCTCAGTACCAAAAAAACAAAGCAACAACTGGGCACAGTGGCATATGCCTGGAATTCCAGTACTCAAGAAGCTGAGATAGGAGGATCTCCAAGAGCTCATGGCCATCCTGGGCTATGTAGTGAGTTCAAAGCCAGCCAAATCTACATAGCAAGATCCTCTCTTAAACACACACGAATAAATGGCCCTGACGCTTCAAACATAAGCATTACATTTTTTTAAAAAAAGGTTTCTTTAGTCATACCAGTGTCTGAATGTATCCACGCGTTCAGTCCATGGAAAAGGCTGTGTGTTTTTCCCACTGAGAATGGAAGGGACCGTCACAGGATTTAAGCCTTGGCAGTACGTAGGCAGGTGCTGTAGTCTCCATGACTCTCATCTACAGCAAACTTGGCAGCTTCATGCTTCTCCCGACAAATCAAAACCAAAGCAAGACCAAGTAGCAACACACCAGACTCACCTGTGATGGAGACCAGGCCTGAAAGGTGAATCCAGACGTCTACCACCGTCTCTGGTTGAAGAATTCACTCAGTCATCGCTCCTGATGCAGGCTGGCAGGGAAGTAGAAGTCAGTTTGGTGTAATATTCACCACATAAATGAAACGGGGGGAGGGCGACCTGGGCATGGTGACCCATACCTTTAATTCTAGCACTCTGGGAGGCTGAGGCTGAGGCAGAAGGACAGAGTTCAAGCCTAGCTTGGGCCACTTAACAAGACCCTGTCTCAAAATAAAATTTAAAAGGTGCTGGGGATGTAGCTGAGTGTGAAGGGCCTGGGTTCAAGTCCCAGTGTGACCAAAAGAGGTGGGGTCTAAGTTTGAGCTCCCAGAATCCTTGAGGCTGACAAATTCAAGGAATAAAGAAAAATAGGAAAATATAAATATATTCAATTCAAATCCACAGTATTTACATGGAACCAAAAGGAGGTATCTGGCTAAGAATCCAACTCATGACCTAAGTGTTTGCCAGGCAGGCGCTTATGCAACTGGGCTAAATCCCTGGCCCCCGAGTGTACCAACTTTTATGTGTGTGTGGCACTGGGGACTGAACTCCGGCCTCCCACATATGGCAAGAGCTCTCCAACTGTACTACATCCTCAACATTTCACTTGCTAAATCACTAGGTTGTCCAGACAGGGCTCAAACTTGGTGATCCTCCTGCCTTGGTTTCCCAACTGAAGACCACAAGTGTCTACTACCACAACTTTCTCCTCGCTCTCTCTCTCTTTCTTTCCAGAGTCTTGCTGTGGAGTTGAAGCTGTCCTTGCAGTCACTATGTAGCCCACACTGGCCTGAAACTAATGGCAATCCTCTTGCCTCAGCCTCCCAAGTGCTGGGATTACAGGCATACACTGTCACACCTGGCTTATTTATTTCCTGATTACTGAGTCAGAACTCTTTGTGAGCAGACAGGAGAATGGAAAACAGGTTAAGTCTGCTCCCCTCAACAAAATGAAAGCATCAAATAGTTAATTGGAGAATTCCACTCTCCCAATACTACGATGAGACCCAAAAAACTTCTACAATTATACACCTAAATATTTGGGGGTGAGTGCTGAGAATGGAATCCAAGCCTTATGCCTACCAAGCACACACTCTATTGCTTAGCTACATCATAAAACAATTTCTTAAAAAAAACTCCATCTACTCACAAACACAAGCATGGCCAGGGAGATGGCACACACCTGTCATCCCAGAACTCTGTGAGGCTGAAGCAGCAGGATCACAGCAAGTCCAAGCTCACCTTAGCAAATGTTTCGAGAGATAAATTAAAAGGTGGGCTGGAGATACATCTCAGTGCAAAAGCCCTGGGTTCCAGTAATGAAAAGAAAGTCTTTCTCCACTCTAAGAAAGCAATCCTATTTCAGAAAAAGGTATCGTCTCTGGTGAGAGAAACCAAAAGGGCAAATAAAACCAAAATATACTATACATACTTTGAAATAGGCCGTAATTTTTCAGAAGGAGAACTGGGTGGATGGAAGGGAAAGGAAAAAAGGATAAAATGGAAACAAAGCTTTGTAAAGAAGTATAGAGGGGTTGAAGAGATGGGAGAGGAATGGGGAAAAAAGAAGAACTAAAATATATCCTGTTCAGGAACAAGTTCCCGGTAACAAATGTGATCGTTATGTATATCTAAAATACCAATAAACTTAACTTTTAAAAAAAGGACAAAGGGACTTCCTTGATAACATGGTGGATAGATAACAGCAGCTACAGAGGCTCTCTGAGATAGCCATCTTAGAATCCAGGAATGGTGCAGTGTGGGGAGTCCTAAGCAAGGGTAGATATACCCTGCCGACTCAGGAATGAACTAAGCTGAGAGAAACCAACTGGAAATGCAATCCCGGTGCTACTACTGGAACAGCTAAAGCCTCAGTGCCGAAGCTGGAACCCACACCTCTGGAAACCATGGCTTGAATTTCCTGCCGCTGCTGCAGCATCTGAATCGGCACAGCAGGGATAGAGACACAAAAGCTCTGAGAGCAGGAATTGGTGAACTGAATTGAGAGCAGAGCTGGCAGAGAGCCCTGCATCGACCTGCAGTGAGTGAGAGGAACGGGGACCCTTCCATAGACTAGGAGGCTCCAACAGAGGACATTCTGGGACCTGGCAGACTAGCCGGAACAGGACACTGCAGTGACTTTAGTCACATATTCCCCTCTCAAGTGGGATTGGTGGGAGCGCTTGACCTGGGTGACACCACGGACTAAAACCCAGTAGGCTAGCCCAAACCAGGTCCCTGGGCCTGGCAGTGCACCCTAATGCAGTGAAGCCTTCAGCAGGCTGACTGACCTGGAGGGGCAGGCCCAGCATAGGCTGCCCGGGTCTGTGTCTCCCTAGTACACTGCAGTGGGCAGGAACACCTACTCAGCGTGATTCAAACAAACTGTAATCTACAAAGAAAGAAACTGGGCCTCCTATATACACTTATATGGAAGGAATAAAAAGTATGGGAAGAGGGAGCAACAAGAAAGGGTCCTCAGTCCCCAGCCCTGAGAACACTGATCCAGGAAAGGTAAATGCAAAGGAGAATGAGGACAGAAAACATGCAATATCAGACACAGCACCAACAGACATAAAGTGATATCTCTGGGACCTCATAGATGAGTTCAAAAGTGAAGTACTTAACCAAGTAAAGCAAGATATAAGTAGAATAGTTAAAGAAACACTAAGCACCTCCCAAGAAAAAACAGATGGTGGAATGGAAGAACAGAAAAAAAGGGGAGAATTGTATGATGCAGAAAATAGAGAAAATGTACAATAAATGAAGCAGGTTCAAAGAGATTACCAGGAAACTAAAAACTCTATTGAAAGCTGGCATAACAGCTTGAAAGAAAGTAAGGATAGATTATCTGAACTGGCGGACAGATTTGTAATGTGGGAACATGAAAGGAAAAACTTCTTAAAAATATCAAGGAAACAAGCAGTAACAATACAAAGGCTAGAAGATGATAAGAGGATTTATTACTTAAGAATCAAGAATGTAAAGGAAGAAGCAGGGATACAAACAAATGAATTACAAAGGCTATTCACAGAAATAATCTAGGAGAATTTCCCTAATTTAGCAAAAGATAAAGATACTCAGATGTATGAGGCATACAGGACCCCAGCTACCTACAACCCAAACAGAACTACACCCAGGCATATAATAATCAAAATTCCAGAAATCCAATATAAGAACAGAATATTAAAAGCTGTCAGAGACAAGAAACAGATCACTTACAAGGGAACACCCATCAGAATTACAGCAGACTTCTTGGCACAAACCATCAAATCACGAAGAGCATGGAGCGAAATAATTCAAGCTTTGAAAGACAATAACTTCCAGCCAAGATTGATATATCCTGTACAACTATCCCTAGAAATTGATAGAAAAACAAGGTGCTTCCAGGATAAAGAGGAACTAGGGGAATTTGCAGCCACCAATCCAACTCTACAGAGAATACTGCAGGACATTCTGAAAAAGAAAAATACCAAGATCCCAGAAACAGTGGCAGAGAGGCCACAATGAATAGAGCAGAAAGCGAAATGAAGAGGACAAACTGACAACTAATGACAGAAAAAGAGCTCAACAGAAATGAGGCAGAGAAGATTGGATGGTATGAACAGCTATTTTGGAGAAAACAAGACATCATAATAGCTAGTGCTGATTTAATATCATCTTGTTTTGAAGTCCCATCAAGCTTTTGTTCTTCTGTCTCCATGGGTCTTAACAGGTTGTATCTTATTGGATTTTATTATATGTGATAATATAAACAAAAACTTTTATAGACAAGGAAATAATACAGAAACCATTGTTCATTTTCTGTTAGTTGGTTCTAAATATCCTGTAATACTGTCATTCTCAGGGCTGGGGATTTAGCTCAGCGGCATAAGTACCTGCCTTGCAAGCAGGTGGTCATGAGTTCGATCCCCGGTACCGGAAAAAAGAAAAAAGAAAAAAAAATACTGTCATTCTCTTGAATGGTTTTACATTGTATTGATAGGTTTGATACTGTAATATACGAAGTTATACTCAAAGATTTCAAGGAAAGACACACTCTGATAACTACTTTTATGTCGGGATATGTAGTAGTGAAACACTATTTTGCTTAAATGGTTATGTTCTGACCTGTGCTGTTTTTTTTTTTTTTTGACCTGTGCTGTTTTGTTGTTATGTCCTCTTTTATCTCAATCTCCTTTTTTATTTTTTTTTAATTTTTATCTTTTTAATTAAGGGAAAAAATAAAAATAGCAGGATATATTATAGTAACACACTTTGATTTCCTATTAACTTGATTTGAAACCCTGTATTGCTCTCACCATCTTGTTTTGACTGATTTTACTCCATTCTGTTTTGCTTGATATTACCAAGTTTGAGAGTATAGGTAACAACTGTGAAGACAATAAGATTCACTATGATGCCCATTCTGGTTTGACTATTAGTTTCTTTTGAAGTCCTGTAATGTCTCCAATGTTTTAGTTTTATTGGTTTTGTTCTTCACTGTTTTGTTCAATTTTATTATAACTGATGATATAGGCAATTCTTTTTAAGATAGCAAGGGGCTTTATGGTAACCATTGTTGATCACCTTGTATTCTGTTTTTACATTATGTACTACGTCCATCCTTTTGGTTTGACTGACTCTGATTTGTTATGTCACATTTGGTTTTATTCTCTTCAAAAAAAAAGTAGTAAGAACTGTGGCAGTAATAAAACCCAAAATGTGTAATTGTCATTGTACAAAAGAGAAGAAAGTGCTCTAAAGGATATAACTGCATGTATATTTAAGTGTATAAGATAGATAACCATATTACTGAGTTTTTGTTGGATCATTGAACACAACTGTTTGCAGTCTCACTGTTTGAATGTCCACTTTATATGCTTTAATTTTGTAATTTGAACAACTATTTTTTTTTTTTTGTCTTTTTCCTTTTTATCGGTACCAGGGATCGAACCCACGACTACCTGCTTGCAGGGCAGGCACTTATGCCACTGAGCTAAATCCCCAGCCCCGGAACAACTATTTCTAAAATGACAATATGTAATCTATTAATGAGTGATTTCCTACTGTTTATTTTTTTTTTTTGAAATTCTGTATAACTTGTACCCTTTTTGGGTTTTTTTTTTCTCCTTAATTAAAATTTAAAAAAAAAAAGGACAAGTTGATCTTCTGAAGTTTATCTTTTCTAAGAAAGCACTTAGGAAATAACCTTTTCCAAGTTTTTCATTATAAAATTACAACATAGCTCTCAATGAACAGTGAGGACTTGAAAAGGGAAAACAGATGCCCCTTTAATTGATCTCATCAGTTGTTTTGTTATTTCCAGCACTGGGGACTGAACCCAAGGACTTCACCCAGAGCTACATACCCAGCCCTTTTTTTTTTTTTATAAACAAGGTCTTGCTAGATAGAGGCTGGGATTGAATTTAGCATCCTCCTGCTGGAGCCTCCCAGAGCACTGGGATTACAGATGTGCACCACTACACCCAGCATTAGTTATGAAAAAAACAAAAATGGTTAATAAAAAATTGGAAGTCAAGGGGAGTCAAATGCAAGCAGCTCGTGTGTAAGAGTTAGAACTTAAGCTGCCAGCGTGGTGTTTCACTGGACAGATGGTCACCGACCACTCTGGTAGAGGTACTTGCAACATGGGAGAGCAGCACTCAGCTCTGCATTCACAAACGTGGTTCATGAGGAGCCTTTTGTTTTTTCTGCTCAGAATGTTTTAAAAGAATTTACCAATTATCAATGAAATACATAAAAATTCTACAGCACGTTTCTCATTTTGTCAGATCGTGGCAAATGGTCTTTGAAGATTTCTAGCCCATGTTTGAACATGACTGGGACATTCAGTGCAGGGAGTTGGTGACATGCCTTGATGCTTTTTCTTCTTCCCTGCACTTCCCTTCCTGTCTTAGTCCCCTTTGTATTTGCAAAAGATTTACCTCCATTTCCTAGTATCTTTTGTTTTGTTCTTTATTTATACTTTGGGTTTCTCATGTAAGAGAAACCATGTCATATTTCTGATTTCTTTAACATTATAGTCTCAAAGTGCATCCATTTATGTACAAACGAGTCGAGTTTAACCTTGATAGCAGTATCTGAATTTCAGAATGCACAGACTTCCATTAAATTGTTTCATACCCTATTTATAAAATCAATGGTCATATAACAATGTTCTATTTAAATCCAAAACAAATTTTGTCTTTTTGAAAGTTTCAATATGTAGTTAAGGCTGATCTTGAACTCATTTTGTAGTCCAGGCTGGCCTTGAACTCACAGCAACCTCTCTGCCTCAGCCTCCCAAGTGCTGAGATTACAGGTGTATACCACCATGCCCAGCTAATACAAATTTCCTAATGTACTTTTTTCTCACCACAGGTTTGTAACTTCTGTGATTTCTAGACTTCATCATTCAATATCATGTCCAAAACAAAAATTTCCAAATGTGATAACCAATACTTTGTATTAAGCATTGTTTCTAAATTTGAGCGTGCTGTTCAACCGTTAAGGGCACAATGGTGGGAAGCACATAAATCTAAGAACTATTGTTCTTTTAAAGTAAGTCACTTCTTTTATAATTCAATTATGGATATTTACCTGAAGGTTTGTTTATTTTGGTTTTGGATTAAGGACATGAGGTTTTGTAACATAGCCCAGCTGGCCTGAGATTTGCTGAAATCCTTCCGCTTCAGCCACCCAGGTGCTGGGATTACATGTATGAATCATCAGGCCAAGTTTAAGAATATCTCTCAGTGAGCTCAAGGCCAGCCTGAACTGCATAAGCAAGACTTGTCTCAAAAAGACACACACACAAAAAGGAATATCTTTCTCTACCAATTACCTCAGAAATGTGTGCCTTCTTTTGCAGTCATAAAACTTTACAGGTGAGGGTACCATGTTTCTCCCTAGTGAAAGGTTCTTGCCCTAATATAAATTACTGTACGATTATGGCAGTGGTCTAACGTGGCGGAAGGCCAAAGCAGGAGCACTTACCAGTTCCTGCTTCTCCTTCAACCCTTAACTGCAACTCCCCTTCCTGAGAATTCCATCACAGAGAATTCCATCGGTTCTTCACACGTCATCAATGCCTGCCCTATGCACCACTTCTGATCAGAGGTCATATCCCTCTGCCTCTCTGGATCTGGTGGAAGGAGACAGATCAAACTGCCATGGGCTGTGTGCTCCTTTCTACATCAACTCAATAAACCCATTCACTTTGTACTTTTGCTTCTCTGTTGCACCAGAATAACCTAACACCTAGAATTCTGTACGAGAGGGCATCCTTAGACAGGAAACCAAGCCAACATCAAAGGGGAAAACTCACCCTATCTGCACAAAACAATTGGGAAGAAAAAAAATGTGAATTCTCTCTCAAGATCACCTTTAGGAAACTCATACATTCTTCTAAAATAACCATATGGAAATAGTTTACATTTCCCAACATCTGGTACAAACAGGGAATTCCATACTTTTTCTTAGCAATGAGTTCAACATTTATAGACTATACTTGCAATTTACAAAAGAAGTAAGAGTTCACACTTCATGGAAACTTCCATCCCAAAGTGGGGGTGGGGAGTGTAAAAGGAGTCTGACAAGAAACCAGTTCCCGTTCTTAAACATCTGTGTCCCCATCTCATTTCATAATCCCCAGTGACACCAGGAAGGAGATTGCCCAATTGAGATGGGGTCATCTGGCCGGGCAGGAAGCAGCTGTTCTGCGAGGGCACCCAGCAGCCCACCCCCAGGAGTGCAGCACCTCAACTTCACCCCGGGAGGAAGGCAGGGGTGTCCCCTCCAGCCTGACATCTGGTTTCTTTTTGGTCTTCTCAAGATAGGGTCTATATACTGCAGCCTGCCCCTCATCTCACTATGTAGTCTGCGTATACCTAGCACATTTTGCTTTCCAAGCTTGGGCACAGTGGTGCATGATTACAGCTCTAGTAATTTGGGAGGCTGAGGCAGGAGGATCAAAAACTCAAGTCCCACCTGGGCAACAGAGGAACACTGACCCAAGAAAGGGCTGGGGGTGTAGCTCAGTGTAAAGATCCCAGATTCAATCCTCAGTATTGTGCCCTCCCACCAAAAAAAATATTATGAAGATGACAACATTAATAAAGACAAGAACCAAGAGTACACATGTCAAAATAAGACATATTTATTATGCTAAAGAACAGATTTTAATTCTCCATTTTACCAAAACACTAAAATAGCACATGGCATAGTAATTTAACACATAATACAAATTGATATATGCAATCATTCCCAAAATGACTATTTTTAGCTTCACTTTGGGAATCCTTAAAAAACAACACTCTTAAGTGGCCTTTATTAAAGTTATCAACAAGTTACTTCAGAAAAGTCTTAGTGTAAAAAAAGATCTCCACTCCTTGGACCTGGGAACTTTTGTAAGGGAAAATACTTTATCTGCCTCTCTATAGCTGAGCTACAGCAGAGTCAAGCTCCTTTTTACTTAGGGTAACACTGCTAGGAATCCTAGTTTGAGAAAATTATTCTAAATTTAATATTGCAACTTTCACCATAGGGCCTCCATTGAAACTCCATTTCAAGTAGAAAGAAGTGTAAGAAACCAAATTTTTCTGCAGACCAAAATTAATCTACAAAACGCAGAAATAGTAACAGCTCACCATGAACTCAGCAAGGCTTCATAAAAGTACAGCGGGTAAACTTTACAAAGATCCACTTCCATTTGGTGACAGGACAGCTGAAGAGACAGACAGTATCTGGGACAGTAGCCCTTTAGATTAGGTACTAGAGACAAAGAACTTCGTGGTAAGCCATGTTCTCAGCTGAAATTATACTGGATAAATCAATAATCTCCTGAAAGGGTTTCCCGATTCTTGTCTTACAAGCACAATTTAAAACATGCTCAAAAATTTCCTGCTGCATTACCTAGCTTTTAGCAAGTTTATACTCGACTTAGAAAGTTTGTCTAGCTGTACAAACCAAAGCAGGAACTGAATGACTGCACTGTTTGCATCCAGACTTAATGCAAAAAAATCATTCTAAGACAACTTTAAAATTAAGATACTATTTTTATTGTTCTGCTTGTACCTTAACTATGGCCTGTTGGATTTGCTAATGTCAAAGGTCATACAGCCAACAACCCCAATGTTATCTGAAGACTATTTGAGGTACAATTTATACTTGAGAGCATGTTCCTGTATTGTGTTATCTGCTCTGAAAGCACAGGCATTAGCTGGTCGAGATGGTCACACTGTGTCTCATCCTTTAGGAGGCTTCGAGGATGGGCGTGCAGTGAATGGGGCAGCAGGAAACACAGGCAGGACAGTTCTAACTCAGAGTCTGGCCCCTCAGGAACAGCCCTCACCGGCTCATCCTCAGAAACTCTCACTTCCCACAGTTGCGAGCAGCCTGGTGGCGCTGACACCCAGGCCCTTCTGCTGGAGCACTGTCCTCTGTGGCTGTCCATAGCTCCTGGGCCTCTTCCTGGCCAGTTCCTCTGCACAGCTTCCTTGATGACATGGGACAGCGCGGCAAGGCACTCTCTCACAGGGACAGATGCAAGGACCTGGGACGGATCCACAACCTTACTGGGAACCACTGCCAGGGCTGAATTTCTTCCCATGGATCCCTTCAAATACAAAAGTGCCCTGTCACCAGTGGGAGGCAGGAGGCCAGTCTCGCTCAGACTATCTTTCGTTTTCGAGGACAGCGCCTCACTCTGTGTGTTTCCATTTCTGTCAACTGCAGGCGTGTTTAGCTGGGAAGGGGAATCTGCAGGCCACGTGCTCCCCTCCTGCGTGCTCCTCTTGAGGCTGAGTGACAGTCTGTCCCAGTCCTCTCCTCCCTTCCCCTCTGCTTTGGCCATGCAGGTGCCAAGGGTCCCTCTTCCGTCCCTCATGCTTTCTGTTCTTTGAGGTGATGAGCCTAGGGTGACGCCTCTGTAGGGAGGGGATGGCCTTCAGTGGATCTCAATATGAACCTGGAAAAGATAATTAAATTAAAACTCTACAGCAAAGACAGAGGTGTCAGAGTGTGGTTCTGGATTGAACTGAACTCACCAGGGCTAAGCACATACTAGGCAAGCCCTCTATTGCTGTGCGCAACCTCTAGTCTGCTTTTATTTTTAGGAAACTGCATTAATAGCATGCTGATCTTTTCATTACCATCTCTAAGAAATAAGTGTCACCCTGTCTTCTGTCATAACCTAGGAATCCTTGGTAGAGATTCTTGGTAGAGAAATCTTTAACCCAAAACCAAAATAGCTTATGAGGGTGTATAATTGTGGGGCATGCTCAAAAATTTTAAAGACAGGTATGTGATCATAACTATAATTAACTGATAAAAATATACTTGAATATTATAAAATGATATAAAGCTAAGCATATCTGTAATCCAAGCATTATGGGATGCAGGACAATCATAAATTACAGCCCAGACTGGGTAATATAGCTGCTTAGCAAAACTTTGTCTCAAGAATAATAAGTAAAAAACAAGGCTGGGGTTACAGCTCAGTGTGAAGGCTCTGGGTTCATTATTAGTATGCTCCCCCAAAAGTGACAGAAATGCAAAGCATAAACCAAGTGTGGCAGCAAACACCTGTCATGCAAGCCCACTGGAAGACTGAGGAAGAACTGCAAATTTAAGGATGCCATGGGCAGTTAATTACTTAGCAAGACGTTATGAAATACTTTTTTTTTTTTTTTGAGACAGGGTCTCATTCTACTGTTCAGGTTGGCCTCCAACTCACGGTAATCCTCCTGCCTCAGCCTCCTGAGTGCTGGGATGCCTGGCTTAAAATATTTTTTTGAGACAGGGTCTCACTACGTAGCTGAGGCTGACTTTGAACTCACTAGCTCAGACTGGTCTCAAACACAAGGCAATCCTCCTGTCTCAGCCTCCTGCATGCTGGGATACAGACATGTATCACCAAGCCCATATATACTTAATACATATTAAAATTTTAATACATACTTTTATTTTTAAGGGACCAGAATTGAAACCAGGCCTTTGCACTGAGCTACATCTCCAGCTTTTTGTGTGTGTGCGTGGGGTGGGGGGGGGACCTTGGCTAAGTTGCTAAACTGTCACAGGCTAAGTCTGAACTAAATCCTCCTATCTCAGCCTCCAGGAGTGTTCAGATTACAAGCATGTACCAATGTCCTGCCCTGTTTTTTTTTTTTTTTTTTTTCCTAATTCTTAAGAAAAATAGGCCATTTAATATGGGGCAGCTTTCAGGAAAATTAATTTCTCACCACTTTTATTATGTCCCTTTACAAAGACAGTATAGTTCAGAAAGATGAAGTATATACCAAGTCGTGTTAAATATTTCAAGTAAGATGCCATTAAATCAATCATTTATTTAATTATAAAGTAATCATGTATTTAATTATGATAAACTGTTCCCTTGGCTAGGTATGGTGGTGCATGTTTGTTTCCCAGCACTCAGAAGGCTGAGCTAGGAGTATCATCATGAGTTCAAAGCCAGCCTAAGCTGCATAGTAAGTTCAAAGCCAGCCTGTATTTCACAATGAGACTCTACTTCCATTCCTAGTTGTTTAGTAAATTCAATTAAGTTATGCATTTAATTTTCTTACCAGAAATAGCAAGTTAGTTTTTTCTTAGCAAGTTATTGACACTTTCAGTCAGTCCTCAACTAACCTGTTACAAATATTACCTTATATTTTCAAAGCCAGAAATAACTTTCAAATAATTTCTAGACATATTTAATAGCCATTTGTGATTTATTCTGTCATTATTACTCTAGATGTATACGGTAGGAAATAAAGTATAAATAAAATAATTATATATTTAACTCCTCGGCTCCAAGCCTTCCTGCCCCACACCCACATTAAATCTACAGTAATAAACAACTTAAATCATAGCAAACAACTTACTCACCAAAACAGAGACCACCATAGTAAGGGAAGAGGTCTATTTTAAATTTCAAGGGAAAAATAAAATGCATATGGAAGGGTAAACTCCTGAACTTATACCCACCCCCTGCCACCCCAGCAAAGGTGATAAGGGCTGTATGTGGACAGGCTGTGGAGAGGGCGGTGTGCTCCAACAGAGGACCTCATCCAGGAATGTCCTCGACTACCAGGGCAGAAGGAGAAAGCACCTTTTGCCAAATCCTCATCTATGGAGGCAGCCGGCTTCCGGGTGACAATAGGCCTGACCCAGTTAGGCAGCCGCTGCCCTCTTGGATGCCTCCCCTTACCTCCCCGACAGGGCTATTAATGGACTCCAGCACCTGACTGTCCCAACTACCAGTGCTTTGTGAGCTAAAAATATCCTGACCCAGATGCTTCCACAAGCAAGCTGGCAAGGCCAATCCCAAAGGGGACACCGGAGAAGCCTAAAACAAGGAGGTCCAGGTCGACAATGGGCTTCAAGCAGGACCCTGTGCTTGGACAGCTCACATGCACACTCCATGATGACACAGGTTTCGCCCAGCTGGTGGGGATGAGCACTGGTAAGTTTACTTGAGTATCACTGTGCCATGACTAAGATGACCAGGTGAGATGGCTGAAACAAACCCCTAAATTTCTATACAGCATCAGGATGAGAAACAGGAAAGGCCCCGCTTCTAAACTAAGCTGACTCATAAGTCAGGACAACACTCACGGCACCGAGTTCCTGCTCCCGATCACACGATACATCTGAGTCATGCCTGCTCTCACCAAACCAACTATGCCCTACTGAGAGCCACGACCCTGTTTCCTAGTCACCTAGACAATCAAAAAGTATGTCCAGGAGAGGTGTCACACCCAGCAACAGCACCGGGACCATTCAATATCCCCAGGGAGAGTCATACTTCCTTATGACTGCTGTGTGGTGCTGTGAGTGTGCTTTGCAGTTCAGATCTAAAATGTCCTCCAAAGTCTCATGTGTTCAAAAATGGAGCTTTTTTGGAAGGGGAGTGGATCGTGGATTCTATAGTCATCACTAGTGGATTAATCTATTCAAAAGTTCACAGATGAATATGCTGTTAGGGAGTGGGCTGGTAGGAGGCAAGTCACTGGGTGTGACCTGGAAGGCTGTGTCCCCTTCCTCAGCTCCTACCTTCCCTCTCTGCTTCCAAACCACCTTGAATTGAGCAGCTTTCCTCTGCCATGGCCTTTCCATCATGCCATTCCCGCCTCAGGCCCTCTGAAACTGTGAACCATGGTAACCTCTTCCTCCTTTAAATTGTGGGTGCTGAGAATTTTGTCCCACTGATGGGAAAGTGACTAAGATGGTCTGAAAGCATCAAGTGTCTTCTCTGACCAGCATCCCATGAGTACCAAACAAATAACAGCTGTCATCAATTGCAACAGGAATGTTTCAGGGAACAAATGACAAAGCCTGCTGAGATGTTCGGTAAAGTGGCAGAGAAGTGATTGTTGAATGTGGCCACATGGAAGTGAACTCCACAAGGACAGCACATCTCCTGCAGCAGCAGAAGTCTTGGCCCAGGCTGAAGTGAACTGAAGGGTGAACAGAGTTACCCACTGCACTCCCTGTCTTGCTGATGAGTGCATACCTTGTAACTGCCTTCATGGAGGGCAAGCTGACAACTTTATTTTTACGTTTTGGTACCAGGAATTGGACTCAGGACCTGGCGCCTGCCAGGCAGGTGCTTGTGCTTTGTTACAAATACTTAGAAACTCTGATTCCACTCAAGACTTTTTGTTGTTGATTCAGTCAACAAATGTTTGCGGAGCCCCTTCTCTATCTAAGCCAGTTGCTATTCTTAGGTGCTGGCAGTGGGGCAAGGTACCAAAAACAACTCTATTTTCTCCAAGCTTATTTTCTAGCAAACCTGTGTGAAAAAGATATTAACAGCACATACACAAGGTTCTCTGCTGTGCTGCCTGAGGAAGGTCATTCTATACCTAAGCCATCCATCATGAGCTAGATGAATTTCAAATGAAACCAAGTAAGAGACAAACACCAGGCTTGGTGATACATGCCTGTAACCCTGCCCTCTGAGAGGCTGAGGCAACAGGGCTGCTAGTTCAAGCTCAGCCTGAGCAATTCAGTGACTTGGCCAGATCCCGCCTCAAAATAATAAAGGGCTCAGTGGGAAGGCCCTAGGTTCAACCTTTAGTACTGAAAAAAAGACAAGGAAGCAATACCTACAGAAGAATGGGAAGGTGATGATGAAACCTTCAAGTCACAAAAAATTGTTAAGACTTTATGACTTCCTAAAATTAAACTTCAGGGTAGCAAAAACACTACAAGCCATAAACAAGATAAAACAAACCAGAAAAAAAATTCAACTCTTACCAGATTAAAAAAAAAAAAAACCTCAGGGCTGGGGATTTAGCTCAGTGGCCTGAGCACCTGCCTGGCAAGCACAGGTCATGAGTTGGATCCCCAGAACCAAAACAAAACAAACAAACCAACAACAAACCTCCAGGAAATTAAACAAAAAAACCTGAGGACAATGCCACCACACCCACTGCAGCTACCCCAACTGCCCCACCCTGTCTCTCCAGTACTACAAAGACCCCCCTGCTTCCCTCTGTTCTTACAGAGACGGGCCACTGATTCTCCTGAAAGAATGAGAGAGGAAGAGGCATATGTGACCCAGCAATTCCATTTCTAGGTACATATTCAAGAGAAACGGGAACAAACAAAACAAGTACAAATGAGTCAAACAATAAAAACAAACTAGGCTTGACAGCACATGCCTGTGACCACAGCACTTTGCGAGGCTGAGGCAGGAGGATTCCAAGTTCAACCACAGCCTAGAGAAACTTAAGTAACTTAGGCAGATCCCAGCTCAAAATAAATAAACAGGGCTCAGTGGAAAGGCACCGAGTTCAATCCCCAGGACCATACAAGAGAAGAGAAGAGAGAGCAGAGCAGAGCGACTCAAATGTCTAGCTGATAGACAAAGAAAAGACAACAGAAATGTCACCAATTGGAGATTATCAGGAGACATGACAACTAACTGCAAAGCAATCTGGCAACGGAAAAGGAC
This sequence comes from Cavia porcellus, assembly GCF_034190915.1. NCBI lineage: Eukaryota > Metazoa > Chordata > Mammalia > Rodentia > Caviidae > Cavia > Cavia porcellus. Next base: position 35,855,085 of record NW_026947506.1, on the reverse strand, counting down.
ACGAGTGGGAGAAGCACAACCAACGTTAATGTCTTAGCAGTGTATGTGCCACGGTGGTCAGCTACAATGCTCACAGCTCACATTAGGGGAAGCTGGCTGAGCTCCATGAGGGCTCTCTGTATTTATGTGCAACTTTTCTATAAGCCAAATTATTTCAAAGTAAAAAGCAAAACAGCAACAACTCCAGTGGGAGGCGGGAGGATGGAGAATGTGCAGGCTTGGAGAGCAGATTAGCAAAGAATCAATCTTTGTCAAACATGGGGCTCCCCATACTAGCCCATCCTTTAGATACCCAAACACTTCCAATAAAGCTTTTATGCTACCTCACTTTTTGTGGTCCTGGAGATAGAACCCAGAGCCTGAAGCAAGTGCTCCACCAACTGAGCTACCGTCCCAGGGCCCCATAATAAAGCTTTTCTTCAAAAAAATGATCTATAAAAGGAGTAAATCAGATTATGTCACACACCCAGCTCGACAAGCTTCTCTCCACCACCTCCTCAGTGAAAGGCAAAGTACTTTCGAAGGACCACTGTCCCTGACCTACCCGACACTTTTGGGGGGGTCCTCTTGCTCCTTTCCTGTCCCTCTCCTTTTTTCCAGCCGAATGGTTTCCTGCCACTATTCCCCTAAGGCAATGCTGCTCAACACTGCCACCACATCAAGGGCCTTTCTATTAATTGCTGTCATAAAAACTGTAGTAAAATACACACAAAGTTCACCCTCTTAACTGTTTCTAACGGACAGCACAGCGTCATTAACCCCACTCACACTGCTGTGCAGCCATCTCTGCTGTCCACATCACAACTTTTTCACCTTCTTCAACTGCAACTCTGCATCTATTAAACACTAACTCCCCATCCTCTCCTCCAACCCATGGCCTATCCATGCTACTCTTCTCTTTATGAATGTCTGCTCTAAGGACCTCATATAAGTGGGATCTTACAGTATTTGTCCTTTTGTGGCCACTTTATTTAGCAGAATGTCTACAAGGCTCATCCATGTTACAGCTTTGTCAGATTCATTTTTAAAAGCTAAATAATATTCTATTATGCAGACAGCCAATATTTTCTTTATCCATTCACTGTTGACCCAGTCTTGAATTATTTCCACCCTTTCCAATCCATTCTGAATAATATTCCCTTGTGCAGACAGCCAATATTTCCTCTACCCATTCACCTGGTAATGGATTCTTGGATTACGTCCACCCTTGGCTTCTGGAGTAATGCTGCTATGAATACTGAAATGCAAGAATTATTAGTCTTTGCAAATCTTGAGAGTACATACCCAGAAGGAGAATTCGTAAGTCATACAGTAAAAACAAGTGTAACTTTTCGAGGAACCATCAAGCTCTCTCTTTTCAGCAGCTGCACTGTGGTACATTCCACTACCAAGGCACCAAGGTTCCAATTTCTCATTATACTCACCAACATTTATTACCCTTATTCCCCTTTTTAACAACAACAAAAAAATTAACAGCCATCCTAAAGGCATGGTGGCATACACGGCCATACTTGGAGCTCATGGGTGGCGGAAGGATCGCAAGTTCAAGTCCAGCCTGGGCAATGTGGCAACTTAGCGAGATTATCTCAAAATAAAAAATAAGACTAAACTAGGGATATAGCTCAGTGAAAAAGCCCTCGGTTCAAACTCAAACAAACAAACAAACAAATAAATAAATGCTAAGTTAGTAGGAATGAAGTGGTATCTCATTTTGGTTAAGCAATTTGCATTTTCCTTAAGAGTTCAGTGTATTTTCATAGATTCACTGGTCATCCGTATAACTTCTTTGGAGAACTCTCTGTTCAAACCCTTTGCTAATTATTGGATTGGGATTTTTTTTGACTTACAAGAGCTCTTTATATATTCAGAATTTTGTCTAGGCAGTGTCTCACCATATAGTGCAGCTGGCCTTGAACTTGCTTCTGTAGCCCAGGCTGGCTTCAAATTTATGGCAATACCCCTGCCTCAATTTCCCAAGTGTTAAGATTATAGGTATATGCCACCACTCCCAGCTATATTAAATATATTAATCCTTTACCAAATATATGATTTTCAAATACTTTTTTCTTTTTGAGACAGGGTCTCACTATGCAGGTCAGGCTGGCCTTGAGCTCACTTTGTAGACCAGGATGGTCTCAGACTCGAAACAATCCTCCTGAGTGATGAGATTACAGGTGTGCACCACCACATCCCACCTTTCTTCTATTTTCTACATTGTCTTTTTCTCTCATTCTCACTCATTCTCTGTCTGTCTGTCTGTCTCTTCATGCTGCAGATTGAATCCAGATCCTTATGCATGCCAAGAGTGATAAATGGTTCTTTTCAAGACAGGTTAGACTTCTGTTTTTGTTTTGAAACAAGCGTTGTTTTGTTTTATTTTTTTGATACAGGCTCTTGCTAAGTAATTCAGGCTGGCCTTGAACTCATTACATAGTCTAGGCAGGCCTCAAACTCATGGCCATCCTCCTGTCTCAGTCTACCAAGTGCTGGGACTAAAGGGGTGTGCCAACATGTCCAGCTTGATAAATGGCCCTTAAGCACGTTTTTTGTTCTTCATTTTATATATGATGGGTATCTTTTAATATTAGTACAGAGATCAAACCTACATAATACTGACTTGAATCATTAGACAAAAGACTTACTTTTCTCACTGCTCAGACAAAATATCCAACACCCCAAGTTAAAAAAGGATCCCAAATTTGAGCCTAGCATTGGCAATTTAACAAGACCCTGTCTCCAAAATAAAGGGCTAAAGTTTGTAAATGTAGTTTGGCATGAGACCAGAGTTTAATCTGCAGTACCAGTACCACCATCATCTCCCCACATACACACGCATGCATGCATGCACAAAAAGCACATATTTATATATGATTAGTGCACTGACTTGAAGTTAAAGAAAAGTTCCATAGTGTTTATCATCTCAACTACACAGGTGATCTGTATCTTGGAAGCCAGGACAAACTCCTAAGCTTAACTGAGTACACACTTTTGACCTGGCCTACTAGGCTTTCACAAAGGTGGGTAACATTTTATAGGCTTTGATAGTCTGTAATTTCCCCTAATTTTCTTTGAAGGAAGCTGATGTAAATCCAGCAACAAGTAAAATTCATTTCAAACTACAATCAATCCTGGGAAGAAGCTCTTGAGAGCTTTAGACTAAGTCCTTCGATGTTCTCCATAGGCTAACCTGAGAGACCTCATGTCTCCCCTTGTAAACAACAGGATGGCCCTGGTAAACAACAAGGGCAATAAAGACATTTAGGACCAGACCTGAAGGCGTCCTGGCGCCAGTCCTGTCTGCACACCTGTACTGATTATCCATGCAGTTTTAACTTTAAATACTTCATCTCGAGTCTCTGAAATTCCAATCCCAATCCAAAAATCCTATATACACTCAGATTCTCCTTCAGATATTCAGGGATACCACTCTGATGTTAGTCTGCGTGTAAGTGAATAAAATCTGGTCTTTCCCAGAGCCTTGGTCTCCAGCTGTTGCCTCCTGTGGCCACTAGCTAACAACACTCCGCACCTTCACCTGAACCACCCTTTTTCCCCCCTTACTGCTCCAGCCCCACCAGCCTTGCCTTATCCTGCCAGCCTCACCTCAGGGACAGTGCAATGGCCACAACTGTTTCCTCTGCCAACCTCAGTGCTCTTCCAACCCACACATCTCTGGGGCGAAAACTCTCACTTAACCAATGACACCCTCCCCCCATCTGCTCTACTAGGAATGCCAAGGAGCTCCTCAATTTCTCCTGCTTGGGATGTAAGAACAAAGACTTCCAGGTACCTGATAGTGACTGAAACCTACGGAGCTATGGTTTTAGAAAGTCATTCAACAGGGAGAAGATTAAGAAAGAGCAGTTAGGGAACATGCCTACAACTCCTGCACTCAGGGAGGCAAGGCAGGAAGACTGCAAATACAAGCTCAGCCTGGGCAATTCAGTGATTTAGCAAGACCCTGTCTCAAAATTTAAGAATTGCCCAATGTGGTGGTGCACACCTATAACATCTCAGCACTTGGGAGCCTGAGGCAGGAGGATCACCACATAAATCCAAGGCCAACCTGGACTACATAGGCAGCTCAAGGCCAGCCTACACTGCAAAGTGAGATGCTTCTCAAAAAACAAAATAAAAACGAACTTTTTTGAAGGGCTGGGGTACAGCTTAGTCCAAAGGTCCTAGGTTCAATCGTCCTTACCAAGGGGTAAAAGTATTTGGGATTACAGAACTAGGAGGCAGTATGCAGCCAAAGAAAAGTCCACAGAGCACAAGGTAGCACAGTGAGCACACGGTAGCAAAACAGGCCGCAGGTGAAATGAGGACATTGCTATCAGCAATCTTCATGGTATCATCTTTTCTCTGTTCTTCTCTCAGGCTTTCTCTTTTGGTGGTTACAAGAATCGAGGTGACCTGGGACTGAAATACCTAATTCTTCCCACAGGCAGTAACTGAAAAGTTTTAAGGATAACCTGTTAAATGTCAGCAGGTGCACGGTACTATTTTTTAATTTTGCCTTTAATATGTTGAGTACCTGGTATGTTTTCTATTTTTATAATGCTTATATGTCAGATTCTACATAAATAAGTAGAACGTTAACAACTCTAGAAGATTAAGGCTTAGTTGTAAACTACTTTTTTAGTTTTTGAGACTTGGTCTCACTCTGTTGCTCAGTCTACCTATCAAATAAAAATCTTCCTACCTCAGTCTCCCAGGGTAGCTGGGATTACAGACATATGCCACAACACCTAGCTTTCAAACAATACTTCTTTGGGACACAGGAGTTCAGGAGTTCTGTTGGCCTTGAACTCGAAGTAATTCACCTGCCTTAGCCTCCCAAAATGCTGGGATTACAGGCTTGTGCCGTCACACCTGGTGCAAATAACACTTTTAAATCATAACCCTTCTTGAGCTGGAGACAAAGCTCAGCAGCACAGCACCTGCCTGGCAAGCGCAAGGTCCTGAGTTTGATTTCCAGTACCAAAAATAAAAAAATAAATAAATGATAACCCTTCTCAGTTTACAAATCCCTTTTGTATCTATTTTTCTCATTCAACTATCTTTCATGCTAAAAGGTATTAACCTCCTTTACAGTGCTTCACTGGTGCTGGGCTGTAGCTCAGGGCTAGGATGCTTACCTATCATGTTCAAGGTCATAGGTGGCCCAACTCCTTTTTTTTTTTTCAATCGGTACCGAGGATCGAACTCACAACCGCCTGCTTGCAAAGCAGGTGCTTATGCCACTGAGCTAAATCCCCAGCCCCTGGTTGCCCAACTCTTAAAAAAAAAAAATACCACCCGGATTAAACTCAGCACTGTGGTGTACACCTGAAATCTCAGCTGCGCTAGCGGTTGAGACAGGAGAGTTCAAATTCAAGGCCAGTCTAAATAACTAATGGAGAGTCTATCTCAAAATAAAATCTTAAGAAGGGCTCTGTGCTTTCTGGGTTCAAATCTCAAATCCCAGGACTGTAGTTTAAAAAACCAACAAACAGGGGCTGAGGATTTAGCTCAGCAGCATAAGCACCTGCCTTGCAAGCAGGTGATTGTGAGTTCGATCCCCAGTACCGATTTAAAAAAAAAAAACAACAAACACAGCACTACTACCTCAGAGCTATAAGAAATCTGAGGGTCTAAGTACACATGGAAAATGGAGTCCTTTAAGATTTACTACTTTGTAAACAGGTTTCCTGCAATGAAAGAAGAAGCATTCTTGAAAAAAGGTAATGAGCTGGGATTGTCTCCCTTACTCAGATTCTATTTCCTGTTGCATTTCCCCTTACCAAGAAGGGCAGAATAAACTGTCAAAGCAGGCAAATTAATGATTTTTCATATATGAACAAAAACCTCTAAAATCTGTAGGAGAGCTTAATGTAGCAGATAAGCACCACAGCTATGATAAAACACACCACCCCTCCACCTCCAGGAGACCCATGGTTGCTTGTAACACTGGCTCATGCCCAAGATCAAGCCTGCAACCCTCATGCAGTTCCTTGTAAGTCCCTCTCCGAGGTACCTGGAAACTATCTTACAAGCATGCTACCCTTCACCTGCCCCTGAATAACATCCCATTCAGCTCCCTAGATCCTCAGAACCTGTACTGTCCTAGGACCACCACTTGATATCAAGCCCCCCATGTCACCTATTATGGGCTTTTGGGATTGATGGGTCTGCACTCACTGACTCCCCACACCTCTCTCATTATAGATCCAACTTCCCTCCTATAAAACGCACTTTCAATCATTACAGTGCAGACCCCTTGTTATGAAATTTGGATTTAAATAACCTTTCCAGAGATAATCTCACTGTCCTACAAACAAGTAAGCAATATGGAAACCTGTGTATTACTTATAAAACAAACGAACCTTCAGCACTCCTCGCAATGGGGAAAGCAGGTTCAAGGCTACAGAGATGTATCTGACCACAGTCCTCTCTGAAGCAATGAGAAGGAAGGCATGGAGACTAGCAGCATCCAGAGAGCTGGGCAAGAGCACTGGGGTGGAATTAACAGCCGTGTGAATGTCCAGGGAGAGGAAGGGGCACACACTGGGGACAGGAAACCCTGATGAAGTACAGCTGAGCAAGGTGTGAGAAGTGAGAGGGGTGTGGAAGCAAGATGTGCAGAACAGAAACACGTCAACTGCATTTTGTGTGCCAGGGGAGCCATTTTGTTTTGTTATAGGAATAATGTGACCTGATTTATGTGTTTAAAGGATTTCTCTAACTGCTGAGAGAACAGATGGAGGATATTGCAAAGTGTTCAAGTGAATGACTAGAGTAGTTTATACTAGAGAGGTGACCAAAAATGGAGAAGTGGATATATGAGAAAGGTATGGTTTTGTTTCGTTTGAGACAGGGTCTCACTATGTTGCTCACGTTGGCCTTATATATGTCATTTTTCTGCCTCAGTCTCCCAAGGGCTGGGATTACAAGCTGCTAGGATAATAGGTACCATGCACCTAAAGTGGGCTTTTTAAAAAGATAACTTTTGACATAACAGCATTATGTAGCACACAGCCTCTTACAGCCCCTCTTGATTTTATAAACGACTACAAATTATATGTAATTCTACACACAAGGCTCTAAAGTGGGACATCAGATATAGTCTCTAGATACTTTTATTTCGACTTCAGTTTCTTTTTTGGAAGTCTGAGTTAATCTGATACCTAAAAATCAGAATGTCTCGTTTGTCTCAGGATGTCTCTCATTCTGTGTCTCACTAGATCTGGCAAACACTGGCCCTTGCTTCCACAGCATGTAAGTGGCTGGAGCACAGGCTTTCTAGTTTACCACAACCTTTCTAGTTTACCACAACCAGCACCTTTTACTCATTTGTACCACCTGCTGCAAAGATATTTGTGTTTTGCAATCCTCTAGCCTGGTATCATTTGAGGATACCCCAAGCACTTGCTCACATAAAAGCATCTCAATTAAAACCTTAAAATAGGTTCACCTCAACTCACTTTAACACAAGTTTGATCAATAGATAGCTTTATGTTTCATGTTTCTACTACCCTGTGTCAGGGATCCAAAACCTGAAGATACACGCACTGGGGCAGTTGCACTCAGGTATCACCAATCAGAGAAAACCCTGGTCCTACCGCTCTGATTGGCTCATTCTGCACACCAGGGAGCAATGTAAGTATTGTTAGACTGTAAACTCTCCAAGGACAGGAATGTGTCCCTGTGACACTCCAAGGCATGTAAACAGAACCCAAAAGCAACTCAGTAGCTAGCCATCTTTAAAAACTCTTAACCTGATAACTTCCCTTCCACTAGGAAGAACTGTAAGTAATTCAAGAGGAGAAAATGTCCGTCTTAGGCAGCAAAGGTGGTCTCTAGGGTGCCAGTATGTGCGCTCTTATTTCACATCTTAATTGTTCATGGCCTCTGAAATCTCTCATCTCTACTTCCTCCTCATTTTCTCTCGTCTTCATCCCCACCTCACTTCTACCACTGGCCAGAATAAAAGATACAGGATCAAAACACTTTTAATCTCCAATCTATTTTAAGCTTCAATGATAAGATGCAAGGAATCTGCAGTTTGGGCACCAGAAAATTCACCCATAAATTTACCACCAAAACCCAACAGTGTCATCTTCCGAATGTCTCCATATGCTTGGACCCGGCCCCGCCCCACCAGGTGAGGGACCTGCTCATTTGCAAAAACTGGGTAACAACCTCAGTGAGTTTTCCTGAGTAGAGCTGCATGGCAAAATGCACAGTGCCTGGCACACACTCGGCCTCCCACCGGCGGCAGCCACTGCTAGCATCTGTGTCCCGCTCGGCAAGGTGGGCAGGGCCGCCCTGGGCCTTCGAGCTACAGGAGAGGTACAAGAGGCTCAGTCTGGCTCACTCACCTGCAGGCGCACATTGAGCATCATGGAAGCCACGATGTAGAGGTAGGGGAAGTTGATGCGCAGCCGCCAGGCCAGATCAAAGAAAATGAGCAGCGTGCGTGTCAGCCCCTTGCAGAAGACCCCATAAGAGCGGGCGGCGGCTGAGCGCGAGAGCCGGACAGCCAGGCCCGACAGAACTGCCGCCATATAGAGACGCTCTCCGTGCCCCCCGCCCGCCCTCCCTCACTTCCTCTCCGCGTCTCCCCGGGCCTCCGCCCCCGGCCTCTGGCCCGCACTCTGCGAGCTCAGGGAGCGAGGGAGGCAGGCGTCGGCGAGACCGGCGGGCGGGCGGGGAAGCCGAGTCTGCGCGTCACGCTCAGGGAAGCGCCTCTACGAGCCGCCGCCCGCTTGCCTGCCCGGGCGTGCGGCGTGATGTCACAAAAACCCGCTCTGCGCCTGCGCGGCCTTCAGGCCCCGCCCCCGGCTCAGTCCCCTGCTGCATTCCCACAGGAAAAGTACGCATGCGTGGGGCGTGGAAAAACGACCAATGTGTTATCTCCTGATGCCCTCTACTGGTGAGTCCTAGAAACAAAAAGAAGAGGTCAGAGGCGTGGCTGCAAGACAAAGTGAATGTATTTTATGCCACTGAATTATACAATTAAAATCGTTACAGTTGTAAATTTTATGTGTGTTACTACAATTTTAAAAAAACGAAAAGAAGCTTTTGGGAAGAAGTCTAATCCATTCTCCCCATGTGGATTACTTAGGGTCTGAGCTGTTCATGTTGTCATTATATATAGTTTAACCTTTTAATAATTATAATATTAACTAAAGCCCTCGATGTAAAAGTAGTTAAACTTCACAAACTTCTGGTTGTTGTTTTTGTTTCATTGTGGTACAGGGAATTTTTAACTTTTTAAAGTTAAGTTTAATAGTACATGTGTAGAGCGCATAATGCACTGCATTCCTTGTGGGAAGTTGGTACGTGCACATAACACATCTTAATTCATATTTCATCCCCTCCCTCTCTCCTTCCCTTTCCATTTGCGAAAGATCTAGCTGTCTACTTCTATCATCTATCTCTTTTTTATCTTTATTTATAACTTGGGCTTCTCAATAAAAGAAACGATGCAATGTTTAAATTCCTGTGTCTGATTTATTTCACTGAACATTATGGTCTCAAGTGTATCCATTTTCCTAAAAATTACTTGAGTTGATTTTTATAGTAGAGCAGTCCATTCATCTATTGATGGACATATAAGCTGCTTCCTTTTCCAAAATGTAGCTACTGTAAACATGAGTTTGTATACATCACTGTAATACAAAGCATTTCACTCTTATGGGAGGATACCTAGAAGGGGAATAGCTAAGTTAAATGGAATTTCTAGTTTAAGGAATCTCCATGCTGATTTCTGAAGTGGTTGTACTAGTTTACATTCACACTAACGATGTAGAAGGTTTCCTTCTCTCCTCCCCCAAAGCCTCTCTAGCACTTGTCATTTGATTTCTTCATGCCCATTCTTTCTGGGATAAAACAGAATCTCAGCGCTGTTGTAATTTGCATCTCTCAAATGGCCAATGAGGTTGAACATTTCTTCATGTATTTATATTTCCATTTGTATTTCTGTGGTGTCTATTTCAGTTGCCCATTTTTTGATTGGGTCTTTCTTGGGGGAGGACTAATTATTTTAGTTCTTTATATAATATTTTAGATATGAATCCTCTGTGGAGTAGCTATTTATTTATTTATTTTTTTGTCTTTTTGAGACAAGGTTTCACTGTGCAGTTGAGACTGGCCTTGAACTTACTTTGTAGCCCAGGCTGGCCTTGAATTTGCATTGATCCTCTTGCTTCAATCTCATGTGCTAGAATTACAAGCATGCACCACCATGCCCAGCTATAAAATTGCTACTCTTTTGGTTGCCTTTTCACTTTGTGGATTGTTTCTTTTGCTTTACAGAAGCTTTTGAATTTAATATGATTCCATAACGTGATTCACAGAACTATTTCCTGTGCAACTGGGGTTCTATTCAGAAAGTCCTCTCCTATGCCTATGACTTCCAGAGTTTTATCTATCTTGTCTTCCAGCAGGTTAAATGTTTCTAGTTTAACATTTACTTCTTTGATATTTGTGGTACAGGGGATGGAACTCAGGGCTTTCACACTGACCAACACCCCAGCCTTTTTAAATTTTGAGACAGGGTCTTCCTAAATTGCTAAATTTCCCAGATTGGGCTCAAACTTACAGTCTTCCTGCCTCACCCTCCCAGGATGCTGTGATGTATACCACCACACCTAGATTTTTGTTTGGGTTTTTTAATGTAGATTTTACATTGCTACTTGGAGATCTAAGTTTCTGCTAAAATTTGCCATAGTACTCATAGGTGAAAAAAATAAGACACATGTATAAACACTATATTATCTCACTAGTATGAGAAGCTGAAAGAAACAACATATGTACATGTGTATGTATATAAAAATAATGAAGATAGTTACACTACTGATTTCTCCGAGTTCACTGAAGAGAAAGATTTGTGCTGATATTTTTCAGACAATTGAATGCACATGTCTTGTGCTCTGAGTGAATGATTTGGGTATAACGATGTGCAATATATGTACCATTGTTGCCTCCTGATTGATGTGTTTTGAAATTTTGTTTTCCTTCTCTCTCTCTCTCTCTGTCTGTCTCTCTTTTACCAGAGATCTAACTCACAACCTCACTATATTTTTATATTTTTCTCTTTGAAATAAAATGGATTTTAAAAAAAGATTTGCCACAGTATGAAGACACCTCACTTCCTTCTAGTTTCAGATGAAATATTTCATGCCTTACTACTGCTGCCTATCAATGAGAAGGTCTGGGAATTTGGTACAAGTTAGAAAAAAAAAGAATTTCATTGATAATTGTCCCCTAAGAAACTGATAGCAGAAAGCAAGCATGTAAAAAGTAGACTTATTTCATATTGAAATCCTTGATCCCCAAATAGATTTGCAATAATAATTATTTTTTAAATCACTTTGTAAGTCTGACATGGTGGTGCATGCCTGTAATTCCAGCACTGTGGGAGGCAGAGGCAGGACAGCCTAGACAATTAGGGTAGCAAGAAACTGTCTCAAAATAAAAAATAAAAAAGAGCTGGAGATACAGTTCTGTACAAAGGCCCTGGATTCAATCCCCAGAACTTCCTCACCACCTCTAAAAAAAATTCTTAGTACCACAAAATAAATAAAAATTCATTTAAAAATCTTTCATAAATATCTTTATTCAGCCAGGGATATAGCTCAGTGGCACAGCACTTGCCTGGCAAGCACGAGGTCATGAGTTTGATTTCTGGTACAAAAAAATCCTTATTCAATAAATCATATGTTTCTACTATCTCATTATGACTTTATTATCATTTTCTTTAACTGTCTACTCTATAAAAATAAGGATCCCTTTTGGTGCTCGGTAATATATTTACTATCCCTTGTGTTTCAGGACAAGGTCATATTTAATAGGTGTTTCAGGGTTTTAACTTTTGGCTACCTTTATTGTTATTAAAATGATAATTTTCACCAGCCTTTAGCTTCCTTTCTTTTTACGATATTCTTGCCACATTTATGGTTGACATTAAAAGGCTCACTTCCTTTTTTTAAGCTATTTTTTACTTTCTGTGCATACTGGATGCTGTCCTTGAGTGCTGCAAAACACAGACTGCTGAATTACTGTTGTTTTTCAAGCTAACCCCTTAAAAGCAGCAAAACGAATGCGTCTTTAGGGCTTATTTAAGAAAGTCACTTAAAGATATTAAAGGCCGGAGTCTGCAGTGGAAATTTTTTAAAGAACACAGAAGCAACTTGGCAGTGAGTTAACAGGGACCACTGAGATCAGCTGAATTTATTCTCAGGCTTGTAAAGATTTTCACTGGTGGAAAATTGGCAGTCCTGTTCATTTGAACGCTTATAAGACCAGATGGGCTGGGCTCTGTGAGAGATACGTGTGTTCATATATTTCCTCCTTGGTTACTCCTTCCTTGGTCTCAAAATGCCACTGAGGCCATGAGGCCTTTTAACAAGCCATTCACACAACGGGGCACAAAATTACCACGAAGCTACACTGAGCTGGGTAAGAAACTTGTGATAATCAGACACAATAAAGGTCAGAGGCAAGATTTTTTTCAGGTCTCAGATAAAATAGGATTGGGCTGGGAATGTACTTCAGCAAGAGGGCACTTGCCTAGCATGTGTGAGGCCCTAGCTTTGACCCCACCATCAGCGGGGAAACACACATAACAGAGTTAACTAGTTCAAAGCTATAATACAACTGGTAAACTCGTCTAGGCTTAGCCAGGCACTGTGGTTCTTGCCTGTAATCCCAGCACTTCGGCAGGCTGAAGCTGGAGGATCCCAATTTAGAGCCTATCCAATGCAATTCAGTGAGATGCTGTCCCAAAATAAAAATGGCTAGGCTGCAGCTCAGTGTGAAGGCCTTTGCTTCAGTCCCCAGTACTGACAAAGCAAATGAAAATTTAGGCTCAATTAAAATTTTTCAGTGAAAATCTAGGCTTGAAACAACATGTAACTCGGTGGCAGTTCATGAGCCACCTCTAGGATGAGAAATAAATTGAGACAGAAATCAGTGTGCAAAATCCTTTATTTTTTGACAGCCCAGGCTGACCTAGAATCCTCAGCAACTTTCCTGCCTCAGCCTCCCAAGTGCTGAGATTACAGGCATGCACCACCATGCCTGGGGGAAATTACTTTCATTGAGGCACAAGCACTTTGGGAAGAGATTGATAGGAAAATAATTTTATGAGCAAATGCTCAACAGGACCTTCTGCTTTGCTGGCAGCGTCCCTTCTGCTAGCCGAGCTCTGTCCCAGGTGAGGATGATCTGGTGAGAAAACAGGTTTCAGATTCAGCAACATATCAGGCTCCTGTGACCTGGTTCTGGAAAATGAGGAAGAAGATGCTCATCCTCGGGCCATTTGTGACAAGTAAATGTAGTGCTGGGCACAGCCCCAGGGAGATAGAGGCCATCCAGAAGGTGGTAGCTATTTTCACATTCAGAGGTCTAGAGTCTTAGAATGCAAGTTAGTGGCTGCATTAATACAGTAGTCCTTATGGAGCCTGGTGCGGTGCACGCCTGTAATTCCAGCACTCTGGGAGGCAGAGGCAGGAAGATCTAGCTCAACCTGTGCAATTTAGCAAACTAGCGAGATGCTGCCTCTAATCAATCAATCCTTCACGCGAAGTTACATTCCCCAGCCTTTTTTTATTTTTTATTCTGTGACAAGATCTCACTAAATTAGCCGGCCAGACTTGAACCTGTGATCCTCCAAGTGCCGTGAGGAATCACAGTGAAATACTATTAGGAAAAACAATTGAACCCAAACCTATCAAGTTTCTACATATTATTACTGAAGGAACATATAAAATGATTACCAAGAGGAAGTCAGAAAAATCAAGAAGGTGGCATTTAAAAATCAGTATTTAAACACATCTGTAATCCCAGCATTCTAGGAGGCTGAGCCAAGATCACAAGTTCAAGTCTGGCATGAATAATTTAGCAAGACCTGTCTCAAAATTTAAAAAATGCAAAAGGACTAGGGATGCAGCTCAGTGTAAAGGCTCAGGCTTCAACCTTTAGTATGAAGCTGGGGCAGGGAGGACTTGAAAAAGGAAGAGAAAAGGTGAGAAAGGGACCCTCTAAATTAAATAACAAAACTTGAAGTTTAAGAAAGACAACATTTGAGAGATTTCTATGAGTCCAGTGTGTGGTCCTTCAAAAAAATCAGGTGACAAGGCCAGCCTGAACTGCATAGTGAAACCTCGTCTCAACAAGACACACACACACACACACACACACACATGCGTGAGAGGTAAACCAGGCATGGAGGTTGAGGCAAGACGATTGCCATGAGTTTGAGGCCAGCTTGGGCTACCCAGTGGGACTCTCTAAAAAAAAAAAAATAAGGAAAGAAACTGATTCTGATCCCCCACCTTTTCTTGAATTGACCACAAATAATTTCTTCAATCTACCCTTGTCCAGTGAGAGGGCATAACACTCTCTCTCTAGAGGGATCCTGCCCTGAACCTAGAGGAAAGAATACGACATGGAGGCCTCCACGAACCAAGCGGCCAGGCCTTTCAGGGGCCCAAACTGGACTCCTAGAATTGACCACGTCCTTTGTGGCCAATCCATTGCCACTTGGTGGACTGGGCTGGAGCGCTGTCCATACCTTGAAGTTTCCATCCAGATCCCAAGGGCATGGTGAGGGGAACTTAGAATAGCAGCCCGAAACGAGGCTCTGGAAAGGTGGGGAACCTCAGAAGGGGGTCATAGGAGCCTCAAGTGTATAGTTAACTGATCAGACTGGGGGCTGGCAAGCTAGGGAAGAGCCAGAAGTGGTGGTGTATTCCTGTAACCCTAGCACTCTGGGAGGCTGAGGCAAGAGGATTGCACATTTGAGCCCAGCCTGAGCAATTTAGCAATTTAGGGAAAGCCTGTCTTGAAATAAATTTTTTTTAAAAAAAGAAGGCTGGAGACAGTAACTCAGAAGGCCCAGGTTCAATCCCCAGTACTAAAAATGATTCAGTTTTTTTCCCACTTTATTTTGCTTGTGATTTTATACAGGGTTGGCAGGTGCTGGCTAAACTTGTTTGGTGGACTTCTTCTGTTCATTTGGTTGCACAATTTTTTGGTTGTTTTGTTTCCTTTTGAGCCAAGGTCTCACTATGTACTTCAGGATGGCCTTGAGCTCACTATGTAGTCCAGGCTGGCTGGAGCTCTCCGCTATCCTCCTGCTTCTGCCTCCCAAGGGCTGGGATTACAGGTATTGCCACCACATCCAGCTGGGTTGCACAATGTTGATAGGAGGTGGGAGGAAGAGGACACTCTCCAGAAGTCCTGGATTTGCAGCTGTTACAGTACTTGTGTCTGACTCTGGTTCTCTGTGTTGTTGCTCTTGAGAAGACAGGGAGTGTTTTGTTCTTGCTGTTGTTTCATTTTGTTTTGAATAATGGGCAACTAAAAATATATGAATATGAATAGTGGGCAGCTAGATGGTAACTAATGGCAGAACCCGATCATCATTGCCCTCTCTGGTCCATTCTTCTCTCTTTTTAGGACTAATGGAATTTTAGTAGGGTTTTAATTTCCCATCCTGCCCTGACTTTGCAGGCCTAAAGCTGGTAGTCTGATCATCTATTCAGAGGATAACAATACACAATATAGCATCTATGGGGATTTCCTTCTGAAGATGGTAGCCTTGTTAATTCCCTGTCATCTTGTTTTGAAGTCCTGTATCATTTTCGTTGTCTTGTTTGGTTGAGTTTTGTTCTGTTTGGTCTTGTTTGGTTTTATTATATCTGATGACATGGGCAGCTATTACAAAGATAACAAGATATATTATGGTAGCCTTTTTGATTTACTATTATCTTGGCTTAAAGTCCTTTATTGCATTCACTGTTTCATGTTTATGGGTTGTATTCTGCTCTGTTTTATTTGACTTTTACTATGTCTGAAGGTCTGGGCAGCTATTTTCTCATTTGAGGCTCTAAACCAGTGGTGCCTTGTTTTGTTTTGTTGTTTGGTACTGGAGATCAAACTCACAATCTTGTGGTTTCCAGGCAGGTGCTTATGTCACTGAGCTAAATCCCTGTCCTTGGGCAGCTATTTTGAAGACAGGAGGTATGAATGTGACCATTATTGATTTTATATTGTTTTGAAGTCCTGTGTCACTTGCACTGTTTTGTTCTGATTGGCTTTGTTCTGTTTTGTTTGCTTTGGTTTTATTCTCTTTAAGGTAAAAATTATAAAAAAAATTCCCATCCTGCACTGCAGATTGGTGTGGTGATGTGACTTGATTCTGGCCAGTGGGACGTAAGAGGAAGTATGGGCTTCCCAGAATCATCTTCGAGAGACCCTTGCCACACTCCGTGATTTCTCTCCATTTCTGCACTCTGTGCTCAAACATAACTGTGTTGGACTGGATCTTGTGATTTTATGCAGAAGAGCCAGCTTAAAGTACCACTAGAATTTTACACAGGAGAGGAATAAATTTTGACCCTGTTGAAGCCACAGTCATTTTGGGTCTCTGCCATTGGCACTGAACCTAAACCTCATGGTGGCTTTTGTTTTGGACTGTGTGTCCCCAACTTCCCACTCCTTAGAGGACTTCCTCTGCCCAGTTCCCTGTGGTTCTGTGAGTCACTGAGTTTCTTTTCTCCAGTGGCCAGGCAGGGGACCAGACCAGACTCTCCCCTCCCCTGCCCCCATCAGGACACAAGCATCAGTGAGTGGTACAGTAACATCAAGGCAGATGAGCCTAAATTACTGTGATGCATGCACCACCAAAATAAGATTTTTATTCAGTACTGGAGATTGAGCCCAGGGATTTTGCACTGAGCTACATCCTCAGCCCTTTTTTTATTTTGAGACAAAGTCTTCAAAAGTCACTAAGTTTCCCAAGCTGTGCTCAAACTTGCAATCCTCCTGCCTCAGCCTTCTAGTATGCTAGGTTACAGGTGTGTGCTATTATGGCTGGCCCTGTTTTATTTTTCTTTTTTCTTTTCCTTCTCCTTTCTGTCTCTGTCTCTCCAATTTTTTTTAGGTAGGGTTTTACAATGTAGTCCTGGCTACCTTTGAGCTTGATATGTAGCCTAAACTGGTCTTGAACTCTTAATTTTCCTGTCTCAGCCTCCCACAGAATCCTTGAGGGCTCCAGAAACAACATATGACAAGCTAATTTATAAGTAATAAATAATATCAATGCATTTCTCACCTTGCAGGCTAGGAAGTTCAAGATTGAAACAAGGATAGGACTGGTGTCTGCTGAAAGCTGTTCTGTGCTTGCAAGATTTTTCTTCACAGTATTTATTAGTGCACCTAAATACACACACCATACAATGTGTACTATGAATTTCAGAAGTAGACTTTTCACTTTTGCCTCGGCCTAAAAGAAAGTCATAGTGAAGATGAGTGGTGGGTTGATCATGACATTTGCACAGTGGAGAGAAAAGCAAATAGAAGGAACTTTTAAAATTTTGAACAATTTTATCAGTACATGTTTGCAGTATATACTGCTTACAGTCCCTGTGCAGAGTTGGTATATGCACATAATACATCTTAATTCATCCCCTTCTGTCTCTCTCTACTCTTTCAAGGGACATTTCTGACATCCAAACAAGCAGGGCTCTTTTGCAGTACCAGTGCCAGCATCACTACATCTATTTTATCCAATCCAGGTGTGGCAACCACAACTAAAGACCTGAACTTTAGCCATGTTTGTTGGTGTGTGCTATAGTCTCAGTTACTCAAGAGGCTGAAGCAAGAGGATGACTTGAAGCCAGCCTGGGAAACACAGGAAAACCTCATCTTGGAGAAAGAAAAGATGGAATGAAGGAAGGAAAGAGAAAGGAAGGAAAGGCAAATTCGTTTGAAGTTTAATTTCATTTAAATTTAGGATCCAATATTCAGTTTAGTTATGGTCATGCATTACTTAATGATAGGGAATCATTATGAAAAATGTTGTCAGGCAATTTTTTTTGCCTTCTGAGACAGGATCTCACTCTGTAACCCAGGTTGGCTTCAAACTCATGATGATCCTCCTGCCTCAGCCTCCTAAGTGCTAAGATTACAGATTTGTGTCACCACTCCAATAAAGCAATGTACCCACACAAGCCTAGATGGTGTAGTCTACTACACACCTAGGCCATCAGTATGCCTATCAGATTAAGGAATTCCTTGAGCGGGGCATGACAGTACATATCTATAATGTAAGCACTTGGGAGGTTGAGGCAGAATGATCATTGAAAGTTCAAAGCGGCTTGGGTTGCAAAGTAAGACCTTGTCTCAAAAAAAAAAAGGATAACATATAAAAAAGGAATATTAGAACATCTCAATAGTTTTCATATTGATTACATGTTAAATGATATTTCAACTAATCTGAGTTAAATAAAACATAAAATAAAATGAATTGCATTTGTTTTCTCTCATTTTGGGGGGGTATGAGGGATTGAACCCAGGGCCTTCACACTGAATCAACTACATCCCCAGCCCCTTTAAAAATTTTTTTATTTTAGCTGGGCATGGTGGCACATGCCTGTAATCTCAGCATTTGGAAGGCTGAGGCAGGAGGACTGCCACAGGCTTGAGGCCAGTCCGGGCTACACAGTGAGTCCAAGGATAGCCTGAACAGAGACAGGCCCTGTCTTAAAAAACAAACAGAAAGAATTTTTTACTTTGATATTGCAAAGCCGGCAGAATATATTCAAATAGGAAGGGGAATAAGGAGGAGAGAGGAGGAGAGGAAGAAAGGGAAAAGAAAAAAATGAGAAAGGAAGGTAAAAATGGAAACATTGCTTTTGTAAATAGCGAGAGGAAGACAGATTGAAGGGAAGGCAGGGAAATGGGGAAAAACAATCAAGATATAATGTGTAGGCCAGGGATTTAGCTCAGTGGTACAAGCACCTGCCTGGCAAGCACAAGGTCGTGAGGGTGATCCCGATATCAAAAAAAAAAAAAAAAAAGATATAGCATGTACAGATACAGTTACAGTTCCCTATTATGAATGTGATAGCAATGTTTACTTAAAATATACCAATGTATACCTAAAATGTACCAATAAATTTAAAATTTTTCTTATTTTGAGACAGAGTCTCAGTAAGCTACTAGGTTGTTGGCTCTGGGTTTGTAATTCTCCTGCCTCAGCATCATGGAGAGCTGGGAATACAGCTGTGCACCATAATGCCCTGTTTCTTCTTACTTTTTCTGATGTTGCTCCTAGAACACTCAGGTGTGATTTGCCCTTTATTTCTACTGCTCATTACTAGAGAGAGAAGCTGGTATGAGACAACCCATTCAGGAACCTTGAGGAATATGTTGGTTTAGAATTAATGTCTGCTGGACACCTGGACTATTCTCCTTGAATAAGGAGCAATTATCTCTACTTTAGCTAAACCTAGCCCCATCTCCATGTACTGATATGTACGGAGCTATTTCCTTTCCCCTTCAATTGGCACTAAGCAGTGTAAATAGGGCTAACTGAGGGGCTGATGCATCATCTTTGAAGCTAGGTGACATGACAGTTGCTATTTCCCCATCCAAGTGTCTCCCCAAACATGAATGAGCCAGGTGGGATCACAGAGCCACTGCTCCAGGGCTGTTAACTGAGTTTGAGTCTCAAGAGGCTATGACTTGCTAGGGCAGAAGAATTTTGCACATCAGAACTGAAGCACCACTACTAAAACATTGAATGCTATCTCAATTATGTTATGCAGACTGATCTTTCTGCATATCCTTCTCTGCATATTGCAGAAGGACTTTCCGTCCTCTTGCTTAGCCCAGCTCACACTACTCACGTAATTCCCACCATCCTCTAGCCACTCCCTTCTTCACAAACTAATAAAATCTGGGGTAGGCCCTGGGTCAAGGCTTTTGTTTTGCTGAACTATCATCCGGGCTAGATTCAGGATGCTTTGACCCCTCACAAATATTACTATCTTTATTCTTGCTATGGGTTGTGCTGGAAATGGTAGATTGGAATTAACTCTCCAGAATTCCAATAACTTTTCCATGGATTACAAATATAAGTTTCCAGATGGTGATGAGTATGGGAAAGTTACCTCTCTACCCTACAAGTCTCCCACTTGGAAGTAGGACCTAGTTGGAAGAGCCAGGGCACTAGGAGCATGACTTGGAAACATACATACCTGTTCCCAGCTTCCCCCTCTTTCTCTGTTTCCCAGCCACCATGCAGTGAGCTGCTGTCATCTGCCGTGTCATTTCTATCTTGCAGTCAGCAAACCATGGACTAAACTTATTGGAAACTATGAGCCAAAATAAACTTCCTGTTATGGTTTGTGTCTGGGTGGTCCCCCAACCCTCACACATTCATGGAGGGGACTGAATCTAGTGTTTGTGATTGGTTCATTGTCTAGCACTGGGATTGGTAGCGTGAGTGCTGTACCCACTCAGGGGTGAGTAACTGGCATACAATATAGAGGAGGGAAGGAGGCATGCTTTTCCCTTTTTGCCCTTTCACTCTTGTCATTTGCAGCCACCATGAACAGCTGCCTCTCAGCCACACCCTGATTTGGAGCCAGCTGAGTATGGACTGAAACCTCCAAAAACTGTAAGCTAAATAAACCTTTCCTTGCTTCACTTTGGGTGTCAGGTATTTTGTCTCAATAATGAGGGAAAAGTAACAAAGACACTTCCCTTCCTTTGATTTGTGGGTATTGATATTTTGAGATGGAAAAGGGGTAAAACAGAAAATTTTTACTAGGCATAGGTTCACTGCTGTGACTGTACTGACTATGTGGTTCAGAAGTCTTTTGAACTGGTTCATCGGAGGTTTGGAAAGTTTTAGATATGCTGGCTAGAAAAGTTCTAGGATTTTGTGAGCAGAACTTGATGTATAATACTTGTCAGAGCTCAGAAGACAGATTGTTGAGAGGAAATATGGAAACTAAAGACCAGGTTCAGAAGGTTTCAGTTGGGAACAAGAACTCCATGTGTGTCACACTCAGGCAGAAAATTTGCCCACATTTTGCACATTTCCTGAGACTTCGTAGGGTACTGAAATTAACCACTACCCAGTCCAATTCTTTAAATACAAGATGACCAGATTATAAGAGGAAATATAAACACAACAATTTTATCAAAAATTGTCAATACAAGAATCAACTGGTTGAAATGACACCTGCCTAGCAATGCTCAGGATAGTCAGTATGTAAACAAATATCCTGCTTGAGCGACAATCAGGGTAAACTGTTAAGTGGTTAAGGGAGTTTGGCTAGTTTTGGGGGTGGGGAGTTTGACTAATTAAACTGGCAGAGGAAATTTCAAGGTAGCCCAATGTTCAGGCTGTGGCTTGAGTACTACTGGCAGCTTTTAGCAAGCTCTACCAGAAGAATCAGGAGCAAAAGACAGAGGAAAAAGATATGAAAAATCTCCAGTTTTTTTTTTTAGAAAGGAAGCACCTGCAATGTTGGAGCAAAAAACAAAAAGATGATTGCTGAACAGATTCTGTTACTCTGGAGAACTCTTAATACAGGGACCAAATGAACAAGCAGTGCCTGGGTAGGGATGTGAGTAGAGAGAAATGATTTTTTTTTTGAGACTGGGTATAACTATGTAGTCTAAGAAGGCCTTGAACTCACAGCAATCCTTTGACTCAGCCTCCTGAGTGCTGGGATTATGGGTGTGCACCACCCACCATAGCTTGCTTTGGAGAAAAGATCTTAAGCATATCTCCCACCCAATTCTGGGCAAGATTCTGTTCTCACTTGTTCAGGCTCCAGGTACAAAAGTACAAAAGGGATGAGTTGGCAGTAAGAACAGGGTTCAAGCAAAGAGCCTATCTCTTGGTTCAGAAGGCACAGTCAATCTCTCTCTCATACTGGGGGATTAAGCCTACGGTCTTTGCACAGAGTTATATCACTAGCCTTTTAAAACTATTCTTTTGTGACAGAGTCTCACTAATGTGTCTAAGTTAGGTTCAAACTTGAGATCCTCCTGCCTCAGTCTCCCAGAATGCTAGGATTACAGGACTGTTCCACCATGCTCACTCTATACAGCACTGCCTTGGGTACTCTCTGACAGGCCAGGCCCAATCTCTGCTGGCCTGGCAGAACCTGTGGAGTTATACTCATCTCACTCAGGAGACAGTGGTGGCAGGCAAAAGAGAGGAATAGTATGTTATTTAGGTTTCAATGGTAACTAAGAAAAGAACTAAAATAGTGAGATATATAAAAAGGAATAGTTGCTGGGTGTCGTGGTGCAGGCCTGTTCTCCCAGTACGCAGGAGGGTAAAGCAGGAGGATCGCCAAGAGTTTGAGGCCAACCTGGGCTATATAGTGGGTTCAACGTCAGCCTACACTACACAATGAGGTCTTGTTTTGAAATAAAACAAAACAACCAATAAAAAAGAATGGTGGTATTGGTAACTTAAATTTCCCTTTATTGTGCCAGAAACACAAGACATAGTTTCTAGTTGGTTAAGGAAAGCCTAGGGGCATATTAGCCAGGCACAGTGGCACTTCTTTGTCATACCAGTACTCAGGAGGCTGAAGCAGAAGAATCATGAGTTTGAGCGGAAGAATCACAAGTTAAAGGGGACTGGGGATTTAGCTCAGTGGCATAAGCACCTGCTTTGCAAGCAGGCAGTCATGAGTTCAGTCCCCGGTACCGATAAAAAGGAAAAAGACAGAAAAAAAAAAAAAAAAGACAAGTTAAAGCCCAGCCTTAGCAATCTAGTGATTTAGTGAGACCCTGTTTCAAAAACAAAACAAAACAAAATCAAAGACTAGGGATCTGGCTCAGTATGAAGGCTCTGAGTTCAATCCCATTACTGGGGGAAGTGGGGGAGAAAAAGAATAAAAGAAATAGTGATATAAGCTTGTTATTTGAAGACATAAAATAAACCACTACAAGAAAATCAACATATTTAAAAATGGTTGCCCTACGTTTTATATTTCATGCTCTTTCATTTTGGTTATATTTCACAATTAAAACTGTCTATTTTGCAATGCTTGAGATGAAACCCAGGGATTCCCATTTACTAGGCAAGTGCTTCACTACTGAGCTATTATCACCAGGCACTCACCGCTGTCTGAAAAGTGGCTGCCCCTTGAGGGAGGACCTAGAGGTAGAAAGACTCATTAAGAGGCTGAGCAGAGGACTGAAGTCTCTCATATAAGCTCTCTTCTATTGGGTAAAGTTTTAACACTCTGAACTTATGACTTCAATTTGAAAATCAAATAACAGTGTCATAAATCATTGAGACTGGCTTATTCATCCTTTTTTTTTTTTTTTTTTTTTTTGGTAGTGAGAATTGAATCCAAGGCCTTTACACTGAGCTACATCCATAGCCCTTTTTTAAAATTTTGAGATAGAATCTCATTAAGTCACTAAGATGCCCAGGCTGGGCTCAAATTTGCAATCTGCCTCTGCTTCCCAGAGTGCTGGGATTACAGGCATGAAGCATCAGATCTGGTTTCCTCACCATCTGCATAACCCTTGCTGGACTTCTGAATCCATGGAGTTGAGAGCACAAAGTACATTCTCTTTGTTGCACACATAGCAAAAAGACTTAGTGGCTTAGCAATGGTGGTGAGCTGGGGTCAGCTGGAAGCAGCAGGGGGTCCTTTCTAGTTTCCCACCCACTGTGCAGTCTCCAGTATCAAATCAACAAGGCCCATGGGATTAAGAGAAGAAAGTCATTTCCTTTGGGCCAGCAGGAGTTTTCTTCTTCTTCTTCTTCTTCTTCTTCTTCTTCTTCTTCTTCTTCTTCTTCTTCTTCTTCTTCTTCTTCTTCTTCTTCTTCTCCCCTCCCCCTCCTCCTCCTCCTCCTCCTCTTCCTCCTCCTCCTCCTCCTTCTTCTTCTTCTTCTTCTTCTTCTTCTTCTTCTTCTTCTTCTTCTTCTTCTTCTTCTTCTTTCCCTTCTTCTTTCTTTTCTTCCCTTTTCCTTTTTCTTCTTCTTCCTCTTCCTCTCACTCAGGGGATAGTGGCTGAAGGTAAAAATACAGACTATAAATGGACAAGTCTTAAGTTTACCATTCACTGTGTTTTGACAAATTTGTGCAATGCAAAACCCATCTTCTCCTGCTTTTTTCGGTGATACTAGGATCTTGCAATTAAGCTACAACCTGAGTCCTCCCTGCCTTTTTTTTTTTAATTTTAAAACAATCTTGCTACATTGCTCAAACTGGGTTGAGTTTGAGATCCTCCTGCCTCAGCCTCCCAGAATGTTAGGATGACAGGTGTGAGCCACACCTAGCTAGACAGACTATTTTTTTCAAATCCATTTTATTTCAAGAATAAAAAGAAAAAGAAAGAAGAAAAAAACTGAAACACAATTTCAAAACACATCAATCATGGAGCAACAATGTACATACATTGCACATTGACATCCCCAAATCATTCACCCAGAGCACAACACATCTGCATTCAATTTAGACAGACTCTTCAGAAAAAAGTTTTACATACCTACTATATGACCTAACATTCCATTCCTAGGTACCTACCCAATATGTGCATGAACTCATTTGTCTAAAAGATTTGTACAAAATTTGGTTGGAGAGTTTTTTTTTTTTTTTTTTTTTTGGTAGTGGGGACTGAACTCACAATCTTGTGCTTGCTAAATGGATGGTGTGCCACTGAGCTATATCCCCAGCAAGATTTGTTCTTAGAAGTTTTACTTTTATCATAGCCAAAGTTTGAAACACTCTAAAGGTGTAACCAACTATAGATCAATAAACCATGATCTCCTCATTACAATGGATTATTTCTCGTTGATTAAAAAAAAAGGAATATACCCAACATGGATGAATTTGAAAAGCCTTAAGTGCTAGGCATGGTGACACATATCTGTATCTCAGCTACTCTGGAGGTTGAGGCAGAAAGATCATGAATTAGAGGCCAGACTGAGCAATTTAGCAGGACCCTGTCTCAAAACAATAATGACAAACAAGGTTGGGCATGGTAATGCAGGCCTGTAATCCCAGCACTTGGGAGGCTGAAGGAGCAGGATTGCTGTGAGCTTGAGGCCAGCCTGGGCTACATAGCGAGACCTTGCTTCAAAACCAAACCAAACCAAACCAAGCCAAACCAATAAATAATAGTCCAAAAGCCTTATGCCAAGAGGAAAAGACAATAAAGTCCATACGATCTCTTTTTTTTTTTTTTAATTTTTTTTTGGTCTTTTTCATTTTTATCGGTACCAGGGATTGAACTGCTTTCAATGCAGGTGCTTATGCTGCTGAGCTAAATCCCCAGCTCCTCATATGATCTCTTTTATATTTAGTTCTAGAACAGGCTAAACTAACTTCTGAGAAAGATCACAATAGTAGTTGCCTCCAAAAATGGGTCAGAGATTGGGAAGCAACAAGCCAGGGGAAAGTCAGGTTTTACATCTTGATGGGTTTTACATTGCACGAATTTGCCAAAACACAATGAATGGTAAACTTCAGATATGTTCATTTCATAGTCTGTCTTTTTATCTTTTTTTGTTTGTTTTTTTCCTTTTTATCGGTACTAGGGATCAAACTCACAACTGCCTGCTTGCAAGGCAGGCGCTTATGCTGCTGAGCTAAATCCCCAGGCCCTGTCTTTTTATCTTAAAACGGTACAGAAATCTGTAAAAACTGAAGTACAATTAATGATACACTTGGTGATTTAAGTGTGAGATGTATAATTTCCCTAAATTTTGGAAAAGCATCAAAAAATGAGATCAACTGTTGAATGAATACATGGACAGTTGTGCTAAAACAAGACTAGTAAAATGTTCACTCAGAATTCAGGTGGCTTTGTGGGTGTTTGTTGCCTATTTCTTTCAACTTTTCTGGGTATTCAAACGTTTAGTTGGGGCTGGAGATATAGTTTAGCAGCACAGAGCCCTCTTGGCAAGTGCAAGGTCCTGAGTTTGATTCTGGATACAAAAAAACAAACAAACAAAAAACAACAAAAAGAGTTTCTTTATTTGATATTAGAGATGGAATTCAGGACCTTGCCCTAAGGTACATTCCCCAGCCCTGCCTGAACCTTTTTTGGTACTGAAAATTAACCCCTGGCCTTTGTTTGCACTGATCTACATCCCTAGCCTGTTTTTAAATATTTTAAAAAACTGTTTTTTTATTTTGCGACAGCATCTCCTAAATTGCCCAGGCTAGCCTGGAATTTGCCATCCTCCTGATAGCCGGGATGACAGGTGTACACCACTACATCCAGGCTTCAAAGAGTTTTATAAAAAAAATGCTGGGGTGCAGGAGACAAAAGGATGGTGTAGACACCGCTATCAGCATTCACCTCAAGAACACAAGCTTTTACAGTGTCTTATCTTCTCTCATATCTGGCCACCTGAGCAGAACTGGTCAAAGTGCTGGTATGTGGTTCCTTATTCCCAGCTGTCCACCTTGAAGGAAGTGGCAGGTGTGGCTAGGCTGTAAGT
The DNA here is from genome assembly GCF_034190915.1 of Cavia porcellus. Classification (NCBI taxonomy): domain Eukaryota; kingdom Metazoa; phylum Chordata; class Mammalia; order Rodentia; family Caviidae; genus Cavia; species Cavia porcellus. Next base: position 35,828,813 of record NW_026947506.1, on the reverse strand, counting down.
TTCCCTGTTGCAGTGTGGTCCCACCCAGCAGTCACCGTGACTTCTATGGGGTCTCCTATGGGGATCTCCAGTTTTTGCCTCATAGGTTTTTTGGGTTTATTTCCTCCTTTGGGAGGAACATATGTTCCAAAAGCTTTCTGAGATATGGTATGTGGGAGGTACAACTTTTGACAACTTGTTTGTCTGAAAATGTTCTTATTTTACCCGCCTACTTGATCAATTGTTTGGCTATGAGTAGCATTCTAGCTTGAATTTCCTTTTCCTCAGAACGTTAAAGGCTGGGCCCACCACCGTGAGCAGAGCTCAGAGCCGGGCTATTTCTACTTCTTGTTTCCTTGAGACTTGCGTTTTCTCTGGTAGGATCTTACCTGTTTGCATTGTCCTGGGTTCCATTTCCGTTCCCTTGGCTGGCATTTTTCGTCTGTGAACTTTCAGGTTTGGGAAATTTTCTTTGCACATTTTTATGGATGTTTCCCTTTTCTTCTTTCTTTGATATTATATGTCTATTATTAGGATGGTTAAACCTGTTTTCTTTTTTTTCCTTTTGGCACTGGGGGGTTGAATCCAAGGCCTTCACATCCCCAGTCCATTTAAAATATTTTTAAATTTTGAGACAGGGTCTCTCTAAATTGCTAAATTGTCCAGGCTGCGTTGAATTTTCTTTCCTCCTGCCTGTGCTTCCCAGGTGCTGGGAGTACAGATCTGGGCCACCACACCTGCTGTTTTAACTTTTCTAGTGAGTTTTTAATTTCTACTAGGGGTCCTTTTAATTCCTTTTTATTCTTTTAATTTCCAAGAGTTGAAAAAATCGCGGAAAAAATCTTTTGGACAGGTTAAGTTGCTCGTGGCAGCGTGCTGGGTTGTATCCCTAGCGCCATTAAAAACATAAGAATTACCCCAAACTGCCAAACAAAACCACACAACAAATCTTTCGAAAGCTCCTGTGTTCTAATACAACTCCCCTTTCATTTATATTGTCTGAAAATATCGACGGCCTTCGAAAAATCTTTTTCCTTTTTCGTCCTTTGATTTCCCCCCAAATTTAGTTTCCTTTTTCCTTTTTTTTTTTAGTACTGGGAACTGAACCAGGGCCTTAGAACTGAGCTAGGTCCCATCTCTTATAATTTGGGGTAAGATTTGCCAAATCGCCGTTGTCTAGCCTGGGCTAGAATTTATGATTTTTTTATCTTACCAGAGAGCGTGATTACAGGCACCACGGCCGGTTTATTTATTTATTTATGTTGTGCGGTCATTTTTTTCCCTTAGTTTTAGATTTGAGTTTTCTAAGATGACCTTATGTTATAGCATCACCTATCGTTATTACATAAAAGTGCGTTTTTTTAAGTGTAGCGGGGCATAATCCCAGTACGCTGGATGGTTGAGGTAGGAGGATCTTTAATGCCAGTCAAGCCTGGCCAAGGGTTAGTGATGTCTGGCAGCGTGAAGGCCCAGGGTTCAAATTTCGACCCGAAGCTCAGGGTATCCTCAAACTCGACCACGCCCAGGTCGCGTTAACACGCCAAGATGGCGGCTTCCCCGCCCCGCGGCTCGAGCCGAGCGCTCCCGAAAGTGCCCGAGCACTCCCGAAACCCTGAGGAACCTCGGGAAGCCTAGAGGGCGGGAGCTGCCCCGCCCGGAGTTTGGGAGCTGCAGCGCCGGCGCGGGGGGGTAAAGGGGGGGAAGGGAGGCCGGATGTGAGTGGAGCGGCCATTTCCTGTTTCTCTGCAGTTTTCCCCAGCTTTGGGTGGTGGCCGCTACCCGGCTTCGGTTTCTAGTCCGCGGAGGGCGAGGCGGCGCGGACAGCAGTCCCAGCAACCCGCGTCCCGCCCGGCTGCCGCTTCCCGAGCCCGTCGCTTCCCGCCTCAGCGCCCGGCCGCCGCGGTGTAGCGAGCGGCCGAGATGCAGGCCATTAAGTGTGTGGTGGTGGGAGACGGGTGAGTACGGGGCCCGGGAGGCGCGCGGGCGGGTGGGACTCGGGTGGGCCCGGCGGGCGAGTGCAGCCTCGGGCTCGCGTAGGCCCGGAGCCCGGCCTCTTCGGGGGCGCAGGCTCCCACCCTCTGGGGCCGACACGGGCTGGTTCCGGCCCTCCGATGGGGGAGGGATCGGCTCGGCGTTCGCGGCCGGAGGGAAAAGTGAACTCCACCCTCCGCTTTCTTCCTGGGCCGGACGCCACCCGCCGCCCTGCGCTGGCTGGCACGTCCTGGAAGCAGATTTCGGGGATTTTCGCCTTTTGATAAAGGGGCCCTTCTTGATTTCTGCATTAAACCTCTCGGGTACCCCACGCTAAGAGCGGTAGCGGGTCGGGGCAACCAGTCGATCCTATTAGATGCATGTTTGGAGCGAGACACTTCGGTGACCCGAAACTTAAATTTGATGGTCAGGCTAGTTCGATTTGTACTTCGTTGCTCTAGCGTCACCTCACCCCTTCCGTATTACAGAAATTGAACCCAGAACCTTCGCACTGAAGCATATCCCTAGTTGTTTTTTTTTTTTTTTTTTAACGAGACAATTTCGCTGAGTTACTAAGTTGTACAGTTTAGGGTTGAATTTATGATCCTCCTTCCTCAGCCTGTTAGGGTACTGGGATTTCAGATTTTCGCCATCAAACCGGCAAGTTTGAGGGGATCTGCAAATTATTCTGTATGCATGGAGAAGCTTTTTGAGATGCTGCGAGGATCCCAGTGTGATGTAAACGTGGTGTGATTATTTAAAAACAAAAAACAAAACTAAAAGTGGCGTTCGCTTAACGTGTTAGGTATGGATGTAGACCTGGTTTCTTGTGACTCAATGCTTTTCTTTCTGTCCTGTCCGTGGTGGTTACAGGCCCTTGAGGAAGACAAGACTCGTTTTATTCCGTTTTTTTTTTTCTCCCATAGAAACAAGAATCTCAGTGTAATCTGAGCAAAATTAATCGTCTCAGCATTGCTTGTGTAAATTAGTGTTAATAGGGAAGCTGGTAGATGTACTGCCAGTTTCAGCAAACTCAGTGCAACTGGTACATTTTTGAGTAGAGTCGAAGAGTTCTGGCATCCTTATTAATTTTTGGTTAATCTTCAAACTTTGTACTGATTCTGGTTTTGTGTTGCCAACTGCAAATAGATAAGATATATTTAGATAATTGTAAGTGAAACATTTGCAATTTTGTATAGTCAGGTGGGGTGATGCCTACTTGTAATCACACATTACTCTGGGAGGCTGAAGCGGGAGGATTACACTTTTGAATACAGTCAAAATTACAACGTCCTGGTCCGGGCGTGGTGGCGGCCGGTAATCCCAGCACATTGGAGGCTGAGGCAGGAGGATTCGTTGCTAGCTCAAGACCAGCCTAGGCTACAAAGTGAGCTCAAGGCCTGCCTGAACTGCATAGAGACCCTGTCTCAAAAACAAACAAAAAAATTAAAATGCCCTGGTTTCTATTTCTATTACCACAAAAAGAATAAAAAGGGTGAAAAAAGTTTCTGTAACAAATTTAAATACAAGATATGAACAGACTACTGATTTTTGTAAAAGGCTCATCTGTGGGATTTGTCTCATGTGAAATATTAATGTTTGTGATTCTGTGTAACTAAAAACTAAATATATGTTACTACTTTAACCTTTTAAAAGCAGAATTTGTCACTCAGTAAATCATTATTTGATTTGATAGTGAATTATTTGATTTGGTAGTAATTTGGTTTAAATAAAATAAAGTTTTGATCTTTTTGTGTAATAAATTAGCTAAACACTAATTTAAAAACATTTAAATTTAGTTACCTGAATCTCAACTAAAAGTTTGCAGAATCAGTAATACTTGGAATGGGAAATATTATGTACTCTCATTTTTTTTTTTTTTTTTTTTTTTTGGTCTTTTTTCGTTTTTATCGGTACCAGGGATCGAACTCACGACTGCCTGCTTGCAAGGCAGGCGCTTATGCCGCTGAGCTAAATCCCCAGCTCCTGTACTCTCATTTTTATAAGTTAAATTGGTAATTCACTATCCAACCACAGTATGTTACTTGAAAATTTCTAAGACTACCATGCACAAGCACAGCAGATACGTTTAGTTTTTTTAAAACTAACAGGTCATGGTTCTCAATTGTTTGAGTTAGGCCCCCACCATTTCTTTGCAGGGCTGAGGATGAATTCCAGAGCCTCACACAGGCTAGACAAGTGCTTTACCGCTGAAGTCGGCATTGGTCTTTTATTGACTTCTTTTTTGTATTGACTTTTTCATCTAGTCAAACACTTGAATACCTGTACGGCTCCTGAGTCCTTTCACATTCCCTCTGCAGCACTTACTTAAGGGGTAACCCTGGCCATCTAGCTCATTCCCCAAGAGAAGTGCCACAGGGGAAGTTAATCAAGATTAAACAAGATGCTGGCTGTTAAGAGCCTCACAAGTGGCTGGCCCCTTGCTGAATGCTTAGGAAGTGCCTTTGCTTTCTTATTATTTTTATTTTTTGCATTGCTGGGATCAAACCCAGTCTCACTCATTTTAGGCAGGTTCACTGTCACCATTTCTAACTACTGTGAGGCTCAGTGAGGGAGTACTAGACATAAGAAACACAGTGTTGGCCTTGAGTTTTTAGTCTGGCTTTAGTACTGTATTTAACATTGATGTTGATTTGGACTAAGTGTTAAGTGAAATACACCTATACAAAGAATTTATACTATATTACTTAAATGGATGATACGTAGCAAACATTGTACTGGAAAGTCTATGTCCATAATTTTTATACCAAAAATATTTTATTGCTTTTGTCCAGTAAGCTGTATTCCCGAAGCTGTAGTTGGAAGATTTTTTATTCAGAAATTGTTATAAAACTTAAATATGGGCCGAAATTTTATGGGGTTAAACATTGATAGTCTTTCCTGAACAGAGAACCTATAACTTTTCAGGAGAGCTCTTCTTAAAGATAGTTGCTTTACTTAAGTAGCACAGCATCTTGCATTCAAATATTTATAAATTTTTTTTTTAATATTGGTTCTGAGAATGGTGTATTGTGTTACACCACCCTAGAAAACAGATCCCCCCCCCCCTTTTTCTTGGATCTGGAGACTGAAACCAGGGCCTTCAACACTGAGCTATATTCCCAGGCCTTTAAAAAAAATATTTTGAGCCAGGGTCTTGCTGATTCACTGAGTTGTCCAATTTGGGCTCAAATTTTCAATCTTCTTGCCTAAGCTTCCCTGAGAAGGCTGCCAACAATGCTTTTTAATAGTGGTGTTTTAGCTTTTATTGACCAGAAAGCTGAGAACAAACAATCTGAAGTCCTCCCTGTATTTCCTGATGTCCACGTTGGGACAGTGACCACTGACCACTACAATTTCTGACTTAGATTTCTATATGAGCTATATCCCCCAGCCCCACCTCATACCCTCTTTTGAGACAGGATTGTACTAAGTCAATTAGTTGTCCAGGCTGGATTTGAACCTTTTCTTTTTTTTTTTTGGTAATGGAGATCAAAGTCAGCACCTCGCACTTGCCACGCAGGCACTCACACTGCTAAGCTAAAGGATTTGAACGTTTTGCTCTTCTTTCCTCAGTCTCCAGTGTGCAGGGGTTATAGGTGTGTGCCACCATGCCTACTTGTGTTTATTTCTGGCACGTTATAGAGCATTTGAATTCTGAGCTGGCTTCCAAATTTCATGTATAACTGATCTTTGTTGGTGAAATTATACACTGTTCTTTTAAACTGAAGTAGGTAGAACTTCGTACTTGCTTAACGTGTACAAAGTCCTTCTTTGGATCTCTAGCACCAACCATAAAGAAGTAAAATTTAAGTGATAATAGCAGTAAAAGTTTGAGATTGAGTTATATGGAGAAGTATTAGGACATTAGGATGCCAGTTTTAGAAACTGTTAGTCCACCCTTTACAAAGTTATTTTACATCTTGTAGTCATATGTCTTAGTACTTCCTACTTTTTCCCCTGTGCATTGCCGGAGAGCTCTGTCTTCTAATTGTAATTTTCCTAGGAAGAAAATGTTTTATCAGAAATTTTGCTGCTAGCTCAGTTACTGCCTGCCATCAAAAGGAGTTATTTTCTACCAACTTTTTTTTTTTTTTTTGGTAGTACTGGGGATAGGACCCAGGGACTTCACACTGAGCTATTTCCGCAACCCTTGTTACATTTTTTATTTTGAGCCAGGGTCTTTCTCAGTTGCCCAGGCTGTGCTTAAACTTGTAATCCTCTTGTCTTGGCCTCTTAGAGTACTGGGATGACATGTGCACCACTGTGACTGGCTCCACCAACATCTTCTCATGCAACATTTCAAATATGGAGAAGTTGAAAGAATCGTGTTAGTTCCTGTGGATCCACCACCTAAACTCCATAATCAACATTCAGTTCTGTGTGGTTTATCCCATGACTTCCATTATCAAAGACCTTAATAGAGGAGTTGATGTTGAAAGAGAACAGGGACCACCCTGCAGTTAGACAGTATTTTCCTGTGTTAAGGATTAGACACAAGACCTTTGTATCGCGCTATCCTCCCAGCCTTTTTTCCCCCCTCTCCTTGTTATGAGACCTTGTGTCTTAAGTCTCTTAAACTGCCTTCACAGGGCAGTTTGAACTTGTGATTCTCTTTCCTCAGCTACTCAAGAGTGCTGGGATCACAGGTGTGAGCTACCACATCTGGCTAAATTATTTTTCAACTAACTTCAGCTGAGTCATACCCACTCCACCAGAGTTGGACTTAATGATTATAGAAGGGTGGTCTAGAATAAGGCCTGCTTCAGACTTCAGCTGTTACATGTAGGATCTTCATCCTTAAGTGTTCTAGAACTTTTAAAGTTTTGAAGCCTGCAGTGATAATGGCTAGCTTTCTGTACGTTGGTTGTAGAACCTCAGAATTTGATTTTTTTTGTGTGTGGTATTGAATTATTCTTAACATAGTATTTTCAAAATCCTAGGCATGTACTTGTGGAAATGCTACTATTATGCATTACCCATTTAAAGTCTTTCATTTATTCAATGAGTATATATTTGGTAGTTTATAATTCATATTTCTAGTACATTTGTTTAACTTGTGCTTAAATCTGTGTACTTTGAAACTTACAGTTATTATTGGGACAGTCTGGTTTTTCTGTCCTAAAAGCAATCTAAAAGTAAGGAAAAACTTCTCAATGGCCAAATGAAAAACATAGTAGGCATAAGTTACTGACTTTCATCTTGGTTATAGATAGAGCAAGGGAAACAGTGAAAAAACAAACTATAATGTCATACATAGGGAAAAGTCCAGAACTGAAGTGAGCATTCTTCCAGTAGATCATTTCATTTTCTAATGTTAATAACATCTTTCAAAGATTAAAAAGAGATTGACCTAACCCCAACGCTTCAGTCCCCTCCTTTCCTGTACCAAGGATTGAACTCAGGGCCTTCCTAGGTTCTTAAATACCTGAACCTCCCCCCATAGTAACTTCTAGAAGTTCTGTAGCAGCATCAGTCAGGATTGTGATCAAATACAGCTTTTACTCTTCATGTTACTTTGCCCAGTATAAATGTTGACTTTGGCCTCTAGAATTGATTCATGCTGTGTGTTTAATAAAAGATGAATAAATGAAGTAACAGGAAATAACCATCTATTTTTGTGGTTGATTTTTAAAAATCAAGTAAAGGCAAAGCATATGCTGATTTTTATTTTCTATTTTTTATTTTTTTGGTATTAGGGATCAAACTCATGACTGCACGTTTGCCAAGCAGGCACTTATGCTGCTGAGCTAACACCCCCCCTACCATGTGCTGATTTTTCACAGTCAGAATTCTATAATTTAGTCATGTTCTTAGAACATAGAACTGTACCAAATAATGACTGATGATTTCTCAGCCATTATCTTACTATGTCAGTACCTTGAATTTCTCCACAGTTAAACCTTAGAGAAGATGATGCCTTATTGAAGGTAAATTTCAAGAAAGGAAATTTTAAAGCATTCTAAAATGACAGTTGATCTAATCTATAGTAGTGACTTTCTCACATAGGATTGAATCTTAAAAGAAGTGCTGAAAGTGTTTTATCTTAACCAAAACATTTTTAGTGGCTTATCTATTTTATTAAAAGTGTCAAGGATGGGGCTAGGGATTTAGCTCAGCCACACAGGTGCCTACCTGACAAGTGCAAGGTTCTGAGTTTGATCCCCAGTACCAAAAAAAAATAAAAGTAGCAAGAATTGTTAATATTTTCTATACAACATTTATTTTGTTTTGTTTTGTGTTTGTCTTTTTGAGACAGGTTTCACTATGTAGATCAGGCTGGCCTTGAACTCACTTTGTAACGCAGGCTGGTCTCGAACTTGCAGCAATCTTCCTGCCTCAGCCTTCTGAGTGCTGGGATTACAGGTGTGTGCCACAACAACTGGCCCACCTCTCATTTTGACAAAGGATTCACTTGTCATGGTATTAGACCCCACTCACTTCCTCAGCTACCATGTCCAACTCAGCGTGATTGTGCTGCCTCATGTCAGAGGACCTCATGGAACTGTCCACTTATCTTCACTTTCTAGCCCGTCTGCTGCACCCAGCTACTACCCAGGGGTGGAGTAGGATGGGTTGTGGAACACAGCAGCCGCTTCCTTATTCCCCTCACCTCCAGTCCCAACTTCCTCAGTCCTTTTCCATAGTGCACTGAGAGGCTTCTAAAATCTAATGCTTTCTTGGTAACCTGAAACCACCTGTGCCTTCTGTTTCCGCAAGAAATGACAGCCTCTTTGAATTTTCCTCTGGCACTTCCCCATCTTTGTTCTGCCATTATATGGGGCTTCTTTCAGCTTTGGGCATCTTTTTATGCTGTTGCTTTTTTTTTTCCTGCCATCTTGTTCCTCATAGTCTTAATGTACATTACAGCCTCCTCTAACCACCCCCAGAACTAGGTTAGCTCTTTGGCTATATATTCCCAGAGCATCTTTTTATAACACACTCATACCTGTACTTTTGTGTAATGATTGCATTCATTTTTATTTAATAACAGCATACACTGCAGGAAGTCTTGGATTATGTTAACATTTAATACACTTCCTGGCAAAACACATACTTAATCTAAATTGAAATTGAATTAAAGCTCACAATAGTTTGATGAAGTATTGGTAGTTTTGCATCTGTTTTGTGCACAAGGAACCTGAGGCACTTGAAGAAGTGAGACCTCATTTAAAAATGCCAGCTAATAAGTGGTAGAGTCGCCTCTATGTCAGATCCCAGCTTCTGACTCCACATTTTAGGCCCTTTCTCTTACAGGCTCATTTTGACATTCTAATCCTTTTACTGAATGTGTATATCTGATGAGTCATTTCTTTTTAGAACGACTTAAGAGTTAGAGCTTACCTCCTGATGATGTAATGCTTCACTGTGAGGTCTGGGGTGGGGAGTTCCAAGTTTATTAAACACTCAGTAATGTTGAGAGTAAAACAAGTATTAGCAAGACTGAATGGGCCTGTAATCTGCCTTTGTTGGAGCATTTTCTTTTTAAGCTGTAATATGAGGGAAAATAGAAAAGTATTTACCTTTTTTATGGTGAAAACTTGATTTATAGTAATTGAGATCCAACAAAATTTTAATACTTTTGAGTGTGCTGGCACACCTACGATCCTAGTACTCAGGAGGCTGAGGCAGGAGGATCACTATGAGTTTGAGGCCAGCCTGGGCTATGCAGTGAGTTCAGGGACAGCCTGAACTACATAGTAATACTTTGTCTCAAAAAACCTTAATACCATTGTATTTTCTTTCTTTTTTTTTTTTTTTTTTTTTGTCTTTTTTTCGTTTTTATCAGTACCAGGGATCAAACTCACGACTGCCTGCTTGCAAGGCAGGTGCTTATGCCGCTGAGCTAAATCTCCAGCCCCCCATTGTATTTTCTTGACCTTGGCAAGCCAACAGTTAAATAGCAGGGAACTGGACTCATTTTGGACAGCATTTAGTGAAATGAGTCTTTGGAATGCCAGGGACTTAGAAGCCCCTCTGGTCTACCTGTGAATGTTGACCTATAAAAACAAAAAAAATTTTTTTGGTCAGCCTCCTGAATACTAGGATCACAGGTGTGTGCCATCAGGCCTGGCTAAAAACATTTTTTTTCAGTTTAATTGGTGGGGGGTTGCCCAGTGATCCTAATTTATTTCACTTATGAGTATGGTATTAAGTTGCATCAATTTATCTGTAAAAGTCCAGTTTATCCTTCTTTGTGGCTGAGTAGTACTCCATTGCATTAAAAAAAACCCACATCTTTTTATCTATTACTGTCAATGGGCATTTAGGTTGTTTCCAAGATCTAGCTATTACTAATTAGTCTGCTATAAACATAGTGTACTATATTACTGTGGTATGATGTTTTTAATTCTTTTGGGAAGATATCCAGAAGGGGAATAACTGGGTTGAATGGGACATCTAGTCCCAGTTTTTTGAGGAATCTCCACACTGATTTCCATGGTGGTTGTACCAGTGTGCGTTCTCACCAACAGTGGAGAAGGGTTCTTTTTTCCTCACAACCCCTCCAGCATTCATTATTGCTTGATTTCTTAATAATAGCATTCTTTCCGGGGCAAGGCGGAATCTCAGTATTTTAATTTGCATCTCTCAGGTGACCAGCGATGTTGAAAATTTTTTTCACATATTTATTTGCTGTTTGTATTTCTTCATCTGAGAAGTGTGTATTGGTTTGGGGAACTTTCATCCACCATCATGACTTGTGCCTTGGTGGCACACTGGTAATATTGAATAGTCTACTCCTTTGCAATTGTGCAGGCGTGGCTCCTGACTTGTGTATTTACTTCTACATCCTTTTTAAGTTTCTCTTTGCAACTGTTTGGTAAGTGAGCCATTAGGTAATGTGACTGGGGCATGTTGTTTTAGCTCCTGCTTTAAAAGCTTTTGTGGGGAAACACGGCAAATGCATAGATTAATTAATACAAGGCCAGGTATGTGTGGTACTTTATTAACTAAGCACAGTATTAAGAAAACAGTTATAACTTGATTGTCAAAGATAAGGCTTTAAGAAGGTGAAAGAGTTTAAGCTATGCCACTTAGAAGCAGCAAAATAAGTTAGTATTATTTATAGAAGTAACAGAATGTATATGTATTGCAGAAGCAAGCTGTGTTCACATATTAGTGTTACTCAGAATACTGAGGACAGCACTTAAAATTCTTGGCCTTCTACAGATGTTCACAGAAGAGATATTTTAGATTTTAATCTTTTGAATCTTGTGTTTATTTAATAACTGTTGACTACTGGTGTTAATGACACATATCTTAATAGAATCAGACGGCTTCCAAACCTACCTTTGTTTTTTGTATCAGGAGTCAAATTCAAGACCTTGTACTTGCCAGGCAGGTGCTATGCCACTGAGCTATATCCCCGGCCCCAAACCTACCTTTCTGAAAAATTCTAGGTTGTTTTCTTTGGGTTTGGGATAAAAATATCTGTGTAGTGTTAAAGGTTTAAAAAATGGATCATTTAATGCTAAGAATGTGGTGTGTAAACTCTTGATTTTTCTAGAAATTATTTTAATAGAATAATAATAAAAGCTGGGATCACACTAATGTTGACTAAGCAGCTCTTTTTTTTTTCTTTTTCCTTTAGAGCTGTAGGTAAAACTTGCCTACTGATCAGTTACACAACCAATGCATTTCCCGGAGAATATATCCCTACTGTGTAAGTATGTTCTATTAAATTGGGAATTTTGTCTGTAATGTTTTTCTAGTTCCTTTGGCCATTTATTTTACTATAAAGACTTTTAATCTTTCAGTGATCTGATACTTATTTTCTTCTCATACACTGATTAGAATCTGACTGTAAGACATTTTGGACTTTAAAAAAACTTACTCAATTTACAGTTTTCTCAAGACAAACACAGCTTTCCTAATTGATTTTTAGACATTTGGAAACAAAGTTAAGCTGAATGAAGTTATGGGGGCTAGATTACATTGGTTAAAAAAAGAAGAATCATGCTGTGCATGGTGGCTATAGTCCTAGCACTTGGGAGGCTGAGGCAGGAGGATCACTGTGAGTTCCAGGCCAGCCTGGACTGCATAGTGACCAAAGGCCAGCCTGAATTAAAGAGCAAGACTGTAAATTAAACACACACACACACACACACACACACACACACACACACACACAGACAAAACAGTGCTGGATAAAAGGAGCCTGACCAAGTTTGATCACAGATAGTTCTTGTCACTGGAAGAATTTCATGGCTGGGGATTTAGCTCAGTGACCTAAGCACCTGCCTCACAAGCATGAGGTGGTGAGTTTGGTACAGAGGTATTAAAAAAAAAAAAAAAAATGTACAATGTAAGACCAGGTATACAAATTTCAAATAAATTTGGCTTTGGAACTGGAATACAAAGTATTCCATTATGGTTTTAATTAGGCTTTTCTGGCAAGTCAGCCATTGATTTCATGTCATCAAGTTACAGAGCTTTAGAACTGAATCGAGGGTGGGGATGGGAGAGGATGGAGTTGGACATAAGGCTGCTTATTCTCCATGGGATGCAGAATGGATGAGGAAGGAAAAGTGCTTTTCTGATGATAGGTTACGAGGGACCCCAAATAGACAAGCTTCATAGTGCAACGCCCTCTCCCGCAGTAAGCACACTCATGTTTATGTCCTTAGGCTCCTGTTAAGTGGGGATAGTGGGAGAGTAGTCCTATTTCAATCCCTCCCCTTCCCAAGAACAACACACCACTTGGGTGCTCTGTGTTATGTTGTGCACATTTTAAAAATGCAACTAGAAACTTTGTGTCATGGTTATTCTGAATTTGTGGGGGGCATTTTCCTTGTCTAGTTGTGTAGGTAGAGCTCCTTAACAATTATTAATTTTAAAGTGCAGTGATTGATTATACCAGTCCATGGGTCCTTCCCCCCTTCTTTTAGCATTATAGACAGTACTGTGTTTAGTCTCATTTCATATGTCTCTGTAGACGTCTGTCAAGTTATTAGAAGTGGAATTGTGCCACTTCAAAGGAAAATAGGACTTTAAATGTTGAAGATTAAGCATCCTTAATGGGAACATTTGAAATCTAAAATGCCCCCAAATCCAAAATTTACTGAATACTGACGTGATGCCACAGGGGAAATAAACTTTGCTTCAGGTACAAAATTATTAAAAATCCTATGTGAAACTACTTTCCAGATTGTACGTCTCAGGTGTACATGAAACAAATGAATTCTGTATTTAGACTTGGATCCCATCCCCAAATATAGATAGATACTTCAAAATCTAAAAACCCCAAAATTTTATTACTTATTTATTGAGACAGGGTCTTACCACGTAGTTCAAGCTGACTTTAAACTCCCTATTGTAGCCTAGGCTGGCCTCAAACTCTCAGTCATCCTTCTGCCTCAGCCTTCTGTATACTAGGAATACAGGCATGTGGCACTATGCCGGGCTAAAAACCCAGATTCTAAATGTTTCTGGTCCCCGTCATTTTAGATAGGGATACTCAGCATCTCTTCTCAAGTTGTTACCTACTTTTCTCGATGTGACTGTAAAATAGTTTATCATACTATTGGTCACATACTATGTGACTAATGAGGGTTGAAAGAAAGTTATTTTTCATTTGCATATCTGGGCCTTAGTGAAGTTAAAATGTAAATGTTTCCACTCTATATGTAGTTTAAGAATTGCCTGTTAAAATCTTTTGCTTATTTTCTAGTGAAACTTTTTCATACTGATTGAACATATTATAAATAAAAATATCAGTTCTGTCATTTGTCTCTGAACTTCATTATGGTGTTTTCTGCCATGTAAATGTTTAACATTTTATGTGAATAATGCCACCTTTTCCATTTCATAAAGTGTTCTATCATGCTTGTGAAAGCTATTTCTACTTTTGTGATGTGAGAAAACTGTGCTACTCTTTCTAGGATTTTTGTGACTCAGGTTTTTTTTTACCTTTAGTTCATTCATAATTCATTGTTGCTGTTTTGGTTTGTTGAGATAGAGTCTCTGTGTGGTTCAGGTTGACTTTGGACTTACTGTGTAGCTCAGCTTGGCCTTGAAGTCACACTGATTCTCCTGCCTCAGCCTCCTGAGTGCTGTGATTACAGCTGTGTGCCACTACACTGAGTTTAAGCATCTGATAATTTTTCTTTCTTTTTTTTTTTGGTTGGGGGAAAATATCACAGGACCATTTATTGAATGATCTTTCTCATAGAAGCAGAATTGCCACATTCCTGAAACCTTTTTATGAAAGCTAGTTGGGTAATTAAATTCTGTAAATCACATTGGCATCTTGTTAGACCTTTATTCTTGCATTATAGTGGAGCCATACAATTTTAGTATTAATTATGTTAAAAAAAATTTTATTGGTATTTTTCAAAAATGTTAAGAGCCGAGGATTTAGCTTTGGTGTAGGCGCCTGCCTGGCAAGCCACAAGATTGTGAGTTTAATCCCAGGTACCAAAAAAAAGTTATTGGTAAATTTTAGATACACATAAGGGTAACATTCATCATAGAGAATAATTTTAGTATTTTGAGTACATAAAGCCTTGTCTTTTTTTTTTTTTTTTTTTTTGTGTTTTTCCTTTTTTATAGGTACCGGGGATTGAACTCACGAGTGCCTGCTTGCAGGGCAGGCGCTTATGCCGCTGAGCTAAATCCCCAGCCCCAAGCCTTGTCTTTTATAAAGTTGATACATATGGTATTGCCTTGGTTTACATTGAAATACCTGTTTTTATATTTTAACTGTCTGTCTGTCTTTCTTTCTTTCTTTTTGGTGTCAGGAATTGAACTCAGGATCTTGTGCTTGCCAAGCAGGCTATGTGTCACTGAGCTATATCCCCAACAAAATACTGGTTTTTAAAATGTTCACCTTTTTATTAATTAACTGTTATTAATTAGCTATTAATAATAATTACTAGCTGTTAGCTATTAATTAACTATTATTAATTAGCAGCACTAATTTAAATCAGTCTTATTATCTTTTGGCATCCTATAGTAGGTTTTTCTGGGTACCCTTTTTCTATAGTTAACCGTATGTAGCAACTTGAAGCTAATTCAAACATTTATGTTCTGAGGTCTTTACTTTGAAAACATTTTGGATGAGTTGTAAATTTAGGTGTGTTTTGTGTTACCACTGCACTTTGGTTGCAGGCACAGATACACATTCTGGAAACACTTCTTGAAAATGAGTAAAATATGTACATGAAAAACTCAGCAGGTGAGATTTGAAAGATGGACTGATTCTGAGCTTTATTTTTCCCTAGGGAGAAAAAATTTTTGCTTTTTATTAAAAAGGCAGTATTTTTGTTTTTCTTTTGAGCTAGGGTCTGGCTTTATAGTCCAGTCTGTTCTTGAACTCACTGGGTAGCCTAGGCTGCCTTCATACTTATAATCCTTTTACCTCAGCCTCCAGAATGCTGGGATTATAGGTGTGTGCCATCATACCCAGCCTGTGTGACTTTTTTGTTGTTGGGTTTTTTTGCCAAGCACACACTAACGCTGCTGAGCTAAACCCCTGGCCTGGCTTTTTTTTTTTGAGGTGCTAGGGATTGAACATATCTCCAGTCCTGTTTTTATTATTTTTTCAGACAGGGGCTTACTAAATTGCCCAGACTGGCCTCTGATTTAAAATTAAAACTTTGCTGTGTCAGTAACCTGAGTTCCTAGGATTACAGTGTGTACTACTATGCCTGGGTTTTGTGTTTTGTTTTTAATTGGGATAGTTTTCTCACTTAAATTTCATAGGTTGTCCTTTGTTTCTCAAGCATTTTTTTTCCTCAGTATGTGTGGGGCTCCTTCCCCAGGACCTTCTTCCTGCCCCTTGCCCTCGAGGGTCCTCTTCCTCATGCTTCAGGGGCATTTTCTTTGTGGCAGCCTGAAGTCCTGCTTTGTTGGCACACCTCTGAGGTCCCCTGTCTGTGACTAACAGTTTTTATCCATCCTGCAGCTTTGACAACTATTCTGCCAATGTTATGGTAGATGGAAAACCAGTGAATCTGGGCTTATGGGATACAGCTGGACAAGAAGATTATGACAGATTACGTCCCCTCTCCTATCCGCAAACAGTAAGAATCACAACTGATTTTTTAATGTGTCTGTTAGAGTATATAATTCTTCAGTGTTTAATTAATACATATCACCTATGTACATATTTACTTATATTGCCATGATTTGGATAAATTGAGTAATACCAAGTAAAGTTAAATTAGCTCAGTAATAAATATCCCCCAGCCAAATTTTTAAAGATTGATTAATTGATAGATTGATTGTAGTACTAAGATGTGACCCCAGAGTTTTGCTTATGTAGGCAAGTGCTTTATCTACCGTTCTTAAAATTTTGAGCAGGGTCTCATCGGGCTTGAACTTGCTATCTGGCATCACCTTCCTGGTTAGGGTTATAGGCATGTGCCCCTAGGCCTGTCAGTTTTAGACTTTTATATACAGGTTTTTGCCTTCAAGCATCTTGTACATTTTATTACTTGCTGGCAGTATTGTCAAATACAAACTTATTTGAGCTGTAGATTTCTGCTAATTGACTTTTACCTGTATTTTAGTTAACAGTGCTAAATAAAGACCAAAAATAGAATGTAGGAGTTTTGAATTCGGTAGTTTCTTGCAAATATCTATGAAACAACTTACCTATGATTAAGGATTAAAAATCAACCTATAATCATCAAATGATTCAAATTCTTCAGCATCTTAGGAAAGTATTTTATATCCAAGGGCTGGGGAAGTGCTTGCCTCTGCAAACGCAAAGTCGTAAGTTTGATCCCTGGTACAAAAAAAAAAAAAATTTGTATCCAGTAGGCTTTGAATTTGAATAAGTCCAGATTTTTAAGTGCACTTACAAACACTGTGAGTTGCCGGGCATAGTGGCGCGTGCCTGTAACCCCAGCACTCAGGAGGCTAAGGCAGGAGGATCGCTATGGGTTCGAGGCCAATCTGTACAACATACATAGTAAAACCCTGTTTCAAAAAACCCACAGTAAATGGTAGAGTAGGTGTCTCCACCCCTGGATATATCTGGAAGAGTGTGGCATCACTTCTGAGAAATGAGAACCACTCCTCTGTGACTCAGGAGGTACCAGTCGACCGTAGGGTGAGGCCTTTCCTTCCAAGGGAGTTACTCCTAAGCAGTCAAAGGTGACTTGGCAAGAGTCTCACTCTGTTCTGAGGAGCCCTGATAAGAAATGTGGATTCTCCTCAGGGTGAATAAAAACTGTAGTATCTGAGGCTGAAAATCAAAATAGATTTGTCCTTACAGGGTTTGAGACTTAAATTATTTATTATGTCCTATCTTGGAATAGAGGTGGCAGTTTCCCTATTAAATACTTGAGCAGTAAAAGGAAGTAAGACATAATTCTTGCTCTCACATAGCTCAAAAAATAAATTAATTACTATATAATCCACTGCCTGGCAGCATGGGTGGTGGAAAGTGGGGTATTTAAGGAGCAGAGAGCACCCAGCTCACAGGCGCTGCCTTCTTGGACTGCTTAGAGGTGAGGAAACAGTTTTGGCAATTATGGGCAGGGCCCAGATGCTCAAATACTGGTGTAGAGGAGGGCTTATTTCATTGGACCACATTGTCTGAGACGAAGGACCAGGCCTGGGAATCTCTTGTTGACGAAGGGGAAGCTGCTAACCTTTGTGCTGAGTGGGATATGTGTCTGATTTTGGCTCTTGGAGCTGTAGTCCTATGCATGTGGCTCAGCCAAGGCTCCTCAAACTCACTCCTGCAGGGCCAGGTGGAAGATTTCCTTCTTAAAGAGTCTTGAGAACACTCTTGCTTCTTGTGGTCATTTTATGTTGACATCCTTTTATGTTGTGTAGTCTGGTGTAACTAAGTTAAATCTACTTAAACTACTAGTTTCTGCTTTGGTCTCTGAAAGATGTTGAGCCCAGGTAGTCATCATTTCAGTTGAAATTTCCTCCTTGTTTTTATTTTTCCATATTAAGTAATCCATGGGGCTTTTCTATGCTTCTAGTACGTTAGCTTCATATTCTCTGACCTGTTTTGTCAGTTCTTCAGTTGGCATGCTCAGCATCACCACACTTTATGTGGTGTCAGTTGGCCTGTTTGCCTGCGTGCCCTAGGATATAGTGGTATGAGTGGGCCAGGGATATACCTCAGCAGCACAACGCCTGCCTGCTAAACCAGAGGTTGTGAGTTCAATTTCTGGTACCAAAAAAAAGTGATATGAGTGGGACTAGAGGCTGTGTCAGTGTCACAGGCCTGTTTTTGACCCAGGCATGTGGCTTGTTTGCTGAGATGCTGGACCTCTATTGCATCAGCTGGGTATTTGCATTTTCTCTATGCTTTTCTTTGAGGAAGACTTTTAAATGCTGGGCTCCACTGCTGTGGTGTTAGGTAAAAAGAAAAACCACACTAGCTGGGCAGTTTTGATTCTCAGAGGCCTCAGCTTTTGTAAAGTTGGCTGTTATAAATGTGAGTCCTATATGGTTACAAGTTTAACACACCTTAGTTAAACTGAATGGGGTTTCTAGTAGTCTGTCTA
Source organism: Cavia porcellus (assembly GCF_034190915.1). Lineage (NCBI taxonomy): Eukaryota > Metazoa > Chordata > Mammalia > Rodentia > Caviidae > Cavia > Cavia porcellus. The sequence continues at coordinate 35,810,388 of NW_026947506.1, read as the reverse complement.
AGGGGCCACACTTTTAGGAGCTGGGGGGTAAAGTCTGGGCCTGTGTTGCATGATTGAGGGGGAGACAGAGCTTCAAAAAGGAGGCATTTATCATACCACAGCAGTACGTATACACTTATGTTCACAGTGGCACCGTTTGTAATAGCTAAATCTTGCTAACAACCCACATGCCCATTAAGTGGTGAATGGCTAAAGGTGTTTTTTTTTTTAATACAATAGAGTACTACCCTGCCATAAAGAAGGATAAGCTTGAGACATTCTTGGATAAATGGATGAACCAGGACCATACTGTTAAGTGAAATAAATCAGACGTGTGTGAATATTGCAGCTTCTTAGGTGTGAGAAACTGAAAGGTATAAATAAGGGCCAAAATATGTAATAGATACTGGGAAGTGAGGAGCAGATGTTCAAATAAGAAGGGGAACAAGAGAGGGGAGAGCAGAAAAGGAAAGAAGGAACAAGAAAAAAAAGCAGGAAAAAGTGGAGACAAACCTTTTGTGAATAAGGGAAGGGAGGAAAGGAAATGGAAAAAAGGAAGATATATCATGTAGAGGAGCAAATTCTCTATCATGTGATTATTATGATACCTAAAATACACCAATAAAGTAAAAAGGGGAGAGAACAAAAAACTAAAACTTTGATTTAGAAGACGCTTGACGATTTAAGTAACTTTCTAAAATGCATCTTACATGAAATTCTAATTTTAGATACTAAATAGCAAGTCTACAATAAAATATGACTTGATAATATATTGGGGGAAGGCATTTTGCTCTGGCTGAATGCTATCAGTTACAGTAATTCATGATTGTATATTTTAATAAATCATCTTTAGGTGGAGAATAAAGTGATTGGTGAAGTAGTTCCTTCACCAATTGGGTGATTTTCTAGTTTGCACAGTGATCGACTTTAGACAGAGTTATGAATGTTATGAGTTAGGAGGTTATGAGTCTTTGTTTTTCAGTTATTTTTGGTGTCATCTCAACATGATGACTTCTACCGCGAGTGTTCTGGCGGACTTAGATACAGCAGGCTACCTTGCTTGATACAGTGAAGCTTACAACCCTTACAGGGCCAGGCTGCTTCCCATGTATCAGGGCTAATTTTCTTTTTCCTGAGCTGTTTTTTAAGAAAATCTTCACTGATGACACATGTCTGCCTTGTTTTAGTTCTGCCGTTTCTATGCCATGTGTATATATCCTAGACCTTTTTTCTGTGCATAAAAATGTTTGTATTTAAAACAAAAGAATACAATCTGGTGTGATGTGCATGCCTGTAATCCCAGTGCTTCGAAGGCTGAAGCAGGAGAATCAAGAATACATGGCCAGCCTGGGCTATGTGGCAAGTTCAGTGCCATTGTAGGCTACAAAGCAAGACTCTTTAAAAAAGGAAACTCCAATCCTAAAAGCAAAGTCAGGAGAAACTTTTCAAGAAAATAAAATGAAAAAACTGATACTTGCTTTTGGCTTAGTGAGATTTCAGCTGTCCAGATACTGTGCCAGTCTCACACTGCTGTGAGCTGGCCTATCTTGAGGGCTTGCACCTCCGGCGGTAGAGGAACCCAGATGGATAGTTTGACTCACGAGGGAGAAGGGAGTAATGCAGTCACTGAAGACTAGCACTCTCCTGAGAGGCGTCATAATGGACATGGGGCACAGACAGAAGTGTTCTAGTGATTTGAAAAAGTGGCTTTCAAGTGCACAGAAAGGTGAGCCAGTGACCAGTGGCACTGAGAGACGTGAGTCACCTGTGAGGAAGGACAGTGAGACTTTCAAAGAGAAAGGTGCTCTTGAGGCTGCTCACTGAACATGACAGGGACAAAGAAGAAAAAGAGACTCAGCCAAAGTTGTCTAGCATGGCTTTCCTGTGCTGCAGCAGCAGGAATACCCATTTGGAAGGAATCGGTGGTAGAAAGTACCAGAAGCATCAGATAGGTTTTCTAAAAGCTATATTTAGGTGAGGGGAAGAAGGAACAAGGGAGGAACAGGCAGATGGTGCGACATTCACATGGGTGGGAAGTGGAACTGCTTGGCTTCTGTTCTGCATCTTTTTTCCATCAAAAAACATGTTCTTAAAAATTGAAAAGAGCACAAGAAGTGCAGTTAGAGGATATTTTGGGACTTTTGTTTTTGTGACTGATTCTGGTGTCTGTGTCACAGTAAAAATTCAGTATCATATAAAGTCCAGAGGGGTAAATCTTCAAAAGATAGTCCACAGATTCAAATGGAATAATTACAGAAGTATTCTGTTTGAATTATAAATTAAGCTTGAGTGAAATGAAATTAAAACAGTGCTTCTGTATGCCTTTTTCTTAGAGTTCCAAGGTTCTGTGTTGGAAGAGTTAAGTCTGTTGAGGTTTATTGGAACAAAGAAATGAATTGAAAGCATTGTGATACATATTAGATGCACTGAGTGTGATGGCACATGCCTGTAATCCCAGCACTTGAGAGGCTGAGGCAGGAGGAGCCCCTGGAGTTTAAGTCCAACTGGGGCTACTTAGTGAGTTTCAAGGACAGCCTGACCCTTGTGTGTCAATCCACTGTCTCAAAAAACAAGACAAAACCCACCGGCTATGCCACTTCTGAAACTTGTCAGCAAGGGCAACCTTACTACTTCTTTAGAGGTTCCAGGAATTAAAGAAATTCATTTGAGCAATACCTATTCTGTACCAAGTCTGTAAATTCAGACCTCATTCTAAGAACAAGGGGACAGGGACACAGGTTCTGCTTGGGAGACTTGATGTTCACACAGTGTGGTCTGGCTCACAGCCAGGTGCCTTTCCTGTTTGCTGAGGCTTTGGAGGGGCTTGGGTCTGAGAACTTGCATCGAGCACTTGTTGCTAATGGATGCCAGTGACAGCACAGAGAAGGCCTTTATGCTGAGGGACTCTTCACGTTTCCAGCCTCGTGGGAATGTGACAGATCCTGCGATGTGCGCTGCTAGTAGAACTGCACTCTCCAGTGTTTCCCAACTTCCACACTGTTGCTGCATGTGGGACACACCCTCTTTGCCAGGTTCCTGGAGGGATTTGGTGGCATTTGGCATCAAAGATGTGGTCATCATGTGCTATAAATTCCTTAAGAAAGTTGAGACAAACTTCTGATGGAGTAAAAGGTTATATTGATTTTTTTTTTTTTTCTTTTCCTGAACTCAAACCAAGTTCTCATGCATTACTAGGTTGGAGACACGTATGGTAAGGATATAACCTCCAAGGGCAAAGACAAGCCGATTGCCGTATGTAAGACTTTCAATCGACTTCAGTCTCAAGCTTATCTGTTCTCTCATTGCACTTAGTTTTCCTAGGAATTCTGAGCCTCAAGTTCCTTGAGTGTTTTATATTTAATTCACTCAAGGTGGGGTTTGCTTGATGAAATAAGCTTTCATTGGAGCTGGATTGAAGCAGTGTGTGAACTGCTTGCTTCCCTCCTCCCGGATGAAGGAGGGCTTAGGGAAGGGCCCTCTCCAGCTGGGCGGAGATATAGCGGGAACAACCCACCTGGGGCTTGGGAGGGTGGCTGAGAGCTGAGCCAGGGCAGGACTAACCTTGATGCCAGGGCCTTCTTTTCTGCTGTGGTGTCCTATTTGGTGGGCTGTCTAAGCGGTGCTGGTGAGCTAACCTGACCATGCTTTGAGATGTTTGCAATCAACTTAAGAGGCCATGGTGATTCTGGGGCAAGCTTGTGCATGCGCCAGCATTTACACAATGTGACTTATAAAAAGCTGTTGTGGGATGTTTCTTTCCTTTTCAGGTACAAGATAACCAGCTGGATGGTTTCAAGTGCTAGCTTTGGAATTGTATACATTTCACAAAGTAGCATAATTGCCTTTTTCTAGGAATATGTTTTTTTGTTTTGTTTTGTTTTATCAGTACCAGGGATCGGACTCATGACCGCCTGCTTGCAAGGCAGGTGCTTAGAAGGCTAGTATTTTAGAAACTTGAGCTTTTTTTTTTCCTGGTCCTGGGGATCAAACTGATGACCTTGTGCTTGCCAGGCAGGTACTTACGCCACTGAGCTAAGTCCCCTGCCCTTGAGCTTTTTTTAAATAAAGGTAAACATTTTTGGATTTTACTTTTTGCACAATATCAAATGGGAAGAAAAACTCAAATATATTTATTCAGAAACACTGTCCAAGCACATATTCTATCCTGCTTTTCCTTTCTATCTGTAGTGACAGCTTCCCTGGGGGACCAGTTCTCCAGAGGCCCAGGTTGAGCTTGAGAAACTGTGATATATGAGGGTGATTGTCAGCAGGGAGGATGTCACCTCCACATTGAATGAAACACCCTTCTCCAGGGAAGGAAGGGCCCAGGCAGCAGATACTTCAACCCTCATTTGTGCCAGGGATTGTGACAGGCAGTTAATTGGAGGTAGTGATGATCTAAAAGTTTTTGTACTTTACATGCATACTTTTGTAATTTTTTTTTAAATATTGACTCTGCTTTTGGGAAACAGAAACCACATTTGTTGTAGTACGTTCTATTTTTTTGTCTGTGTATACAGATAATTAGAGGCCAAGTCAAGAGTTGGGGAGTGGTAGAAGAGGCCTCTCATAGGTCTGGCTTGGTACCTCCTTAGCCTCACACAGCTGCTGGCATATTTCTTCCTTTACTTCATCCCCCTTTCTCCCAGTCACTCGTTGCTTGACATGCTGGTTCTGGTTTTGGAGCTGTTTGACAGACTGCAGGGGTGAACAGGGAGCAGGTGTCTAACCTCAGCTGCTAGTACCAGTCAGTAGGCACATGTCCCTATTTTGAAAGCAAAGTGCAGTCATCATTTTAAGATTGTTTTCTAAATGTACCTATGTTTCCTTTTTTACAGGATGTGTTCTTAATTTGCTTTTCCCTTGTGAGTCCTGCATCATTTGAAAATGTCCGTGCAAAGGTAAGTTGAGGATTTTTTAAAATGGTTAAAAGGCTGAGAATGTAGCTCAGTGGTGTAGGCCCTGGACTTCAGCCCCAGCACTGCAAAAATCTAAAAGATTACACATGTCACTTTGAGAATATAGTATTTAAAAGTAAGTATTTACTGTTAATAATTTTCATTACTTAGATTAGTTCTTACATATTTGACTGATTTAACATCATCAGGTTTTAATCATACAGCTTTTAGAATGCAGGTTTCTTAAAGCTTTTAGGTATTACCAGAAGATAGGAGATCCTCAGTAAAATAGCAAAGCCTCTGACATAAAGGGCTGCTTTTGTTACAGCAGTCAGGAGTATTTTCAGTGGGGACAATGGTGACAGAGATGCAAGTTCTCATTAGTAGTTTTATATACTCTCATCTCTGAATAGATGATGATGATGATTATGATTTTGAGATGGCCCTAAGAATTGACTTGATTCCCCCAAAACAAAGTGCTTTCCTTTTAGGGTACTTTCCTTTCTCCCCTTCTCTCTCCTGTCCCCTTTTCTTCCATCAGTCCCTTGACAGGCAGTGGCTTTCTGTAGACCCTAAATGTGGGAGGTTCTGCCTAGAAATTCCTTGTGGCTCTTGAGGGATCATGGGGAAGGTTTGAAGTACATGGAGGGTCTGAGCAGTGGAGGCCGAGCTGGGTGCTTGGTGCAGTTGGGCATCTGTTGTAGGAATCTTGGTGAAGGTCATCTATAAAGGAGGAGAATAGTACAGCCTTTGTTCTTTCTTCATCTACAGTGGTATCCAGAAGTGCGACACCATTGTCCCAACACTCCCATTATCCTTGTGGGAACAAAACTTGATCTTAGGGATGATAAAGACACGATCGAGAAACTGAAGGAGAAGAAGCTGACTCCCATCACCTATCCACAGGGTTTGGCCATGGCCAAGGAGATCGGTATGAAATCCTGCCTTTCTTGTGTCTGCTTTTATTTTGTTGGCAGATGAGAATCTGGTTTGGGAAAGCAGATTGGTTCTCCAGTTCTCAGGGTCTGGTCTGGTTTACTTTGGGGGAAGCTGCTAAGCAAGGCCATCCTGGCCTTGAGGGTACTGTGGGGCAGTATAGGCAGGGGTGGGAGCTGGCCCTGCCATGTGGTCATGTTCCTTTACAGGTGCTGTAAAATATCTGGAGTGCTCGGCTCTCACTCAACGAGGCCTCAAGACAGTGTTTGATGAAGCTATCCGAGCAGTTCTCTGCCCACCTCCTGTCAAGAAGAGGAAGAGAAAATGCCTGCTGTTGTAAATGTCCAAGTCCTTAGTTCTTGATCCTGTCCCTTGGAACCTTTGTATGCTTTGCTCAAAAAACGGTGGAGCCTTCGTACTCAATGCCAAGTTTTTGTTACAGATTAATTTTTCCATAAGACCATTTTGAACCAATCAGTAATTTTAAGGTTTTGTTTTAAATGTAAAAGTTCAAATTCACATCATATTAAAATTTAGCCCCAAAATGACAAGCCTTCTTAAAGCCTTATTTTTCAAAAGCCCCTATCCTTGCTCAGATTAAAAGTTGCCAAAATACCTTCTGAACTAAGTTGTGGTGTTGTGCTAAGAACACTAAGCACTAAACTGTTGAAAGACCTTTGTAAGAAGACTGCAGCTTCTGAAATCAGGAGGTGTGCACACTATCCAAGTAGCTTTCAGATCGAGTGAAGCAGAACAGCCTCCTTAATGACATGCTGCTGTGTAACGCGTCAGTAACTTCTCAGCCCATGTTCATTCTGTACCTTTGTACTGTATGTCATAATGGAATGGGTATAACAGCTCACTCTTTGGGTCAGTCTTTTTGATTTCATAGTGAGGGTTTTTAAATCATTTACTAGCTTTTACTGAGACTTCGAACAGGACTCATTCTCTTGTTTGCTCTAATCAAGTATTCTGTCTTTAGTTGTGGGTGTGCTGGGTGGAGTGTGTGAGACATAACGAGATCAAAGGATGACAGTATTTTGACAAAATATGAAGTAGAGATTAATTTACACTACATTGTACATGAAATAACAATAAAAAGTGTCACGGGTAAAGATTTTTAAGGTTAATTTCTGTCAAATGCAGTAGATGATGAAGAAAGGTTGGTATTAATCAGTGTCTTTTGTTAAGCTTTTTCCTACCCTTGGCCCTCCCTCCCAAAATTGGGCATTTAATTCATCTTTGAACTGGTCATTCCCATAGTTGCTAATAGTAAGTGCTTTTCTAATAGAACCCCTTCTTAATGAGCAATATGCCTATTTGTACTATAAAATCTTTCGGTAATGCATTAGAAGTTTTTTTGTAGGTTAGAAGTGCATTCTTATTTTCACGTTACTTTATTCAAAGCTAATTAAGTGCTTTCTTTAGTCTCCTAGTAACTAGGTGTAAAAATCATGTGTTGCAGCTTTACAGTTTTTAAAATATTTTAGATATTCTTAAAAACTATGAACCTTCTTAACATCACTGTCTTGCCAGATTACCAACACTGTCACGTGACTAATACTGACTTTGACCCTGTTTACCTCACCCACACGGACACAGGCTTCCTGTCGTGGCTTTGCCTAACAATCTCCTTTGGGTCTGTGAGGTTCTGTAAACTGTGCTAGTGCTAATGATGTTCTGTACAACTTAACTCACTGGCGAGGACACAATGTCAGACCTTTCAACCACTAAAACAAAATTTTTTTAATTGACAGTTGCAGAATTGTGGAGTGTTTTTACATTGATCTTTTGCTAATGCAATTAGCAGTATGTTTTGCATGTAAGACTTAATAAATCCTTGAATCATATGACTGGTAATATTTGAATTTTTGAAAACTCAGTGAACAAGCTCTTGGTGTTTGTTTGTTTCACTTTAAAATCCAGGGTTGCTGGACATGTGCATTCCACGTTGGAGGGATGGAGGGAGTGCCACAGCGGGGGTGGCAGGTGGGGTTTGTTGAATTGTCTCAAGAGGCTGCGAGACTCAAGTTGGGGCAGGCAGGCTTCTGCGTGTGCCCATGTCTTGGGCTACAGCTGAAGACTGAAGATATCATCGCTGAGAAGCAGACATAGCTTACATAGCCTGCAGTGGCTGGGTGGACCACATGAACTTACCTTTTTTAGAGCCTGAACTTAGACCACAAGGTTAGACTCAGTGTTCATGGTGCCCCTTCTATTTTTTTAGTTGTTTTTTTGTTTGTTTGAAACCAGAGGTAAAGAGCTTAAAACTGTTCATTACAGAAGCAGCAGTTACCTCTTTGTACCCTTGCCAGAAGCAACATCTGCAGTGTAGTTCTTGATAGGTGTCTAAATTACATACTTTTCCTGCTAATGGAGTCTCAGATTTAGCCCTTGCCATTGACATTCCTGTCATGAAAAGCTGAGGTGCCTTCTCTACCCTCGAACACCTTTCCTGTTCAGTGCTATGACTTAGCTGTTGGCCTTACCTGGTAAGTTGCTTATGGCTGTGCCATATATTAACTTTGCCTTTCCTGCACTTGTGGTTTCCTTTGGAATAATTAGTGCTTAGTTTTCTGTGTGTATCAATAGTTCAGCTGTGGAATTGAATTTGTTGTCTACTCTCTCAAGACGTATTATGTGTTTATATTTTCCTTAGGTCTCAGAATCACATAACCTTCGTCTCTTCCATCCTTAGCTTTCATTTCCTGCGTGTCAGCTCCATCTTTTACTTCATTGTCCTAATGAATACCTTCTCCAAGAGCTTCCTGAGAGTACAAAGAAAACACTACACACGATTGCTGTGAAACCACCCACTAAAGGGACCTGAAAAACTGCAGATAACTCTGTATAAATGCTTTATTTACTTTTTTTTCCTTTAACTCCCTCTGAACCCACTGGCAGGCCTCAGAGACAGTATTCAACTCTTACGGTTTAAACACCTAGGCAGTAACCAGAGGCCATAGAGTGCAGGGTATGGTTTCTTTCACCATCCAGCTGTCTTCACCCGCAGTTGGCACTCAGGGTCGCCCAGGAGGAAAAGAGTGGAAAGTAAACCATGTTCCTGCCATCCAAATTTGGACTCAGCTAAGCTGTGGCAGGACAAGACCCTGAAGGGAAGCTACGGGTTAGTTTACAGTCTTCAGACACTTGCGGTGTCTTCTGAGACAGCTCCCAGGTGGCCGTGGGGACAGTCCTCTGCCATGCTCTCAGTGCAGAAATCCTATTTGCCTTGGTGCTCACCCAGGCTCCCCCTCCTGTGAATACTGTGATCAAAAGTAGCTCCCTTGTATTTGAGGCATTCCAAAGCCCACTGAATTGAAGGCTAATCAGATTTCTGTCCATAGACATCCAAATACTGGCCTCAGAGAAGTCACAAAGTTCAAGAACAAATGTGTGTCCACTGTCTGGGCAGTTTCCAGTAGGTCTGGTCATGCCACATCCACACTAGAGACCCCATGCCCTGGACAGGAGAGACAGGCTGCTCTGTTGGTGACCACGGTGTCCAGGGCTCTCATTAGGATGTCCGGCATGTGGTCAGTCAGCATCTTTGGGCCTATGAGTATTCTGCTGAATTCCGCTTCATGTGCCCACCTCGCCCTGTACTGAGCAGCAGAACAGCAGCCAAACCTTCAATAAAAAAAGAGAAGAGCACCTAGCGAAGCTTCCTAGGAGCTCAGCTCTCCCTGGTGGCCAGCAGAGGCTCCAGAGCCCATACACCCTTGCACTCACCTCCCAGAAGCTCCCTCTTCCTCCAGGTGGATGATCCTGCCAGGGGGGTACAGAGGCGGGTACTTGGTGGGAGAGTCTAGCGGGGAGTCACTGGAGAAGCTGTATGCCGGGGACCAGTGTGTCAGCAGACTCTGCTCCCCCAGAAGAGGCTGTGTCAGGTGTCCCTGGTCGCCTCCATACAGTTCAGTGGGGAAGTTACTGGGACTCCCTCCAAACAGTTCGTACCAGCAGCCTTGCAGTAAGATCTTGTACTGAGGGTGAAACCAAAACAGCAGAATGTTGGTCTTTGGCAGGACTTAGGACAGTGCTTTGCTAAGTGGTAGCAACCTTCAGGGCTCAGGTTGTCCTCTTCCCAAATGCTGGATCGTGAGTGACAGGTGCCTCTTGGGGACAAAACCATTATATCTGCAGCCATATTTAAAACCAAATGTGCTTAGTTTGATGAAAAATTACCCTTAATTGCTGTGTTGTGTTGTTAGAGGTGGAACCTAAGACCTTGCACATGCTGGACAAACACTACCATTGAACTACATCCCCAGCCCAAATTACTCTTTTTCTTTTTTTCCCCCCTTCTTTTCATTTGTCTTTTTGAGACAACCTTGCTATGCAGTTCAGGCTGGCCTTGAGCTCACTTTGTAGCCCAGGGTGATCTCAAATCTGCAATGATCATTCTGCCTTAGCCTCCTGAGTGCTGGGATTACAAGTGAGCACCACCACGCCCAGCTATATTCTTTAAGCAATTTTGCAAATCAGTTTTATTTGCAGGACATTAAAAACTACTGTCTTTTTCTTTTTTGGGGCAGGGGCTGTGGGGGTATCAAGCATATGCTGCACTGGTAAGCTATATTCTCTTTCCCATTACCACTTTCTGAGGAGATTTGGAAGATCACTGATGAGAACAGTTTTAATTTTTTTTCTTGACTAGCAACAAAAACAATTCAAGTAACAGGTTAAAAAAGTGAAAATCATTGGCAAGTCTATCCAAATAAAGCCACATTGTGATACACGTTTTCAAAGTTTGTGTTACAATTCACTGCATATCATGCATATCTAACTCCTTGTCCCTCCTTTCCTCCTGCCTGGGTTCATATTTTTAAGAACATTTTTTAAGCCTACTTGCTTTTTTTTTTTAATCATACCAAGGATCAAGCCCAGGGCCTCACACAGTAGGCAAATGCTCTACGGTGGGGCTACATCTCCTCCTACCTTTTAAAAACTTATTACTAAGAGTTCTAAGATACGCTTTTTTTATGTAGCCCAGGGATAGAACCAAGTCCTTGTGATGCCAGGAAAGCTTTCCACACTGAGCTACCTTCCAAGCCTCTATCACCACTGCTACCAACTGTTACATCCAGTGGAGATACTAGTACCTCTTAGGGTTAGGACTGTTACTTCCTAACCTTGGGGACAGTATAACCAAAGGCATCAAAATACTGTCAGTCACAAGACGGGCCTACAAAGCCTTACAGGCAGGTCAGGTAACTGAAAAGGGACGGTCCTGGCAGGCTGTCCTAACTGGCACTTCATGGACTGGATTGGACCGTTTCCTCTTACATATCACACTGGAGTCTCAGAAACCTGTCTGAGGCTGAAAGAAAAACTTCCAGCAACAGCCCAAGTGCACTGGGTCGAGACGCTGAATTCTTACAGCTCAACATCTCTTCCTGCAGATGCTCTGAATACAGGTATCTGGATTACCTTCGGCTTATTACAGTGGGCGATCACTCGCAAGATTCTTTTCTTCAGATCTTCCAAATTGGTCACGCTTAACCTGTTCAGCAAAAAAGTCAGACGGAGCTCAGAACTCTGTGGTTGACTGCCCCAACCCCCAGATCAACCACCAAGCCAACTGACCTTGGAATCACATCCTTTCCTAGGACAAGTGACACAATGAAGTCCTTGGAGTACTCATAAAGAGATTTGCTGAAATTTCAAACAAGAGAAACTAAGTCAGTCTCCAGGGGATTGAGCCGCATTACCAGGTCTGTGTGACATTGGTATCACTGTTACCTATCCCTTAAAGGAGAAGAAATGACACTGATTTCATCTAGAGCTACTAACTGGCCACATTCTAAGACACTCAGCAAATGCCACAGCTAAAATACAACTGGACCTGGATGCAGACCACGTTATGCATTTATCCTCTGGCTAGCAGCCCCATCGGCAGAATGTCCCCGAGATGCAACAGTGCACCAGGGCAGAGGCAAAGAGCATTTGCGACAGGCCTGCATGTGTGAGCAGGCACCCAGCATCTGTCCAAAGAGTGGGGTTCACACTGTAACTGCCCAGTGAAGCCATGGGATGGGATGAGGGTGCCCTACTGTGCTGGTAAACTCGGTGTGTACCATTAAACGTAAAAGCAGGGGCTGGGGATTTAGCTCAGCGGCCTAAGCGCCTGCCTTGCAAGCAGGCAGTCGTGAGTTCGATCCCCGGTACCGATAAAAAGGAAAAAGACAAAAAACAACAAGCAAACAAAAAACGTAAAAGCAGCAACAGCAAGAAGCAGAAGAGTAGGTGTGATACACTATCTTTCATGTAAGTACAAACACACCCACTTACATATATGAAAACAATAAAAAGTAAAATCACTGAGAATTGCTATTTCCAGGATGAAAAGTTTTTGTTGTTCGTGTGTGTGTGTGTGTGTGAGTATGTGTGTGTGTGTGTGTGTGAGAGTGCGCGTGCGCACGCACATATACTGGGGATTAAACCCAGGATCTCACACATGATAAGCAGGTAGCTTATCATGTAGCTCTACCACTGAGCTACATCCCTTTTTTGTTTTAGAGATGGTCTCATTAAATTGCTCAGACTGGCCTCAAACTTGTGATCTTCCTGCCTTAGCTGCTGAGTGCTGGGATTATAGGTGTCCAACTTTATATTTTCTAATTTTTGTGTGATGACTTTAGGGGGCCTTCTCTTTCTTACTTTTTTTTTTTTTTTTTTTGAGATGGGGTCTTGCCATATAGTTCAAACTGGTTTTAAACTCCATTATGTAGCACAGGCTGACCTTGCTTGCAGTGAGCCTCTTGCCTCAGCTTCCTGAGTGCTGGGATTATAGGCCTATGCTATAATCCCCCTTGCCCACCCCTTCTTATTTTTTGATTAATTTTGTGGTTTTTTTTTAAATGTGGTACAATTTTTTATAAATCAAGGCAAAACGTCACATAGAACAGTATATTGAATCAGCAACATACGTATTTTTTGAACTCATAAAAATGCCATTATAAGGGCTGGTATTTAGCTCAGTGGCATAAACACCTGCCTTACAAGCAGGCGGTCGTGAGTTCAATCCCCGGTACTGATAAAAAAAAAAATGCCATTATACATTTGTCCAAAACCACCAAGAGTGAACCCTGTGTAAGCTGTGACTCCTGGGTGACAGCCACGTTTCAATGCAGGTTCAGTTCTGCTGGCAGTGGGTATGTAGGGCAAAGGATACATGGGAATTCTCTCTGCCTTCTGCTGAAATATGTTCTGAACCTAAAAAATAATTTAAAAAAAATGAATCTTAAGGGCTGAGGATTTAGCTCAGTGGCAGAAGCGCCTGCTTGGCAAGTGCAAGGTCGGGAGTTTGGTCTCCGGTACCAAAAAAAAAAAATCTGTCTTAGCTGGATGTGGTGGTATACGTCTGTAATCTCAGCACTGTGGGAGACTGAGGCAGGAAGATCTCACATTTGAGTCATATTGGGAAACTTACATCCTATTTCAAAAAATGAAGGGCTGGGCTAGAGATTTAGCTCAGCGGCTTAAGCGCCTGCCTTGCACGTGTGCGGTTGTGAGTTCAATCCTTGGTACCAAAAAAGAAAAAATGAAGGGCTGGAGATGTAGCTTAGCAGGAGTCTTAGTACCACAAAACAAAACTTCAAATTACATCGTTTAGGAAATTAAAGCTATAGTCAGAGCAATTTTAGGACAGCTATACATAGTCTTTCTTCAACTAAACAGTGCTTCAAAATGTGAACTCCTGAGAATAAGACATTAAAATTAAATGAAAATAAAAGATGAGTGGGCCACATGGCTTGAATGTGAGGCTTTACCTTAGAAGCCCTCGGGGTGGGGAGAAGGCATAGGCCCGGACCTGTGGGTAGGAGCTTCGCAGCATGATGGCCAGCAGGGCGGCCGCCCCTGCTCCCAGGCTGTGCCCCACCACGACCAGCTGGTACTCCTGGGGGACAGAGAACAGAGTGGGTTCCAGGATAACAGGATGGCCAGTAACCGGACAAGGAAATAAACATGAAAGGCAATCTCACAGGAGCGATGCTGAATGCCTGGCTCAGGATTCCATCGTTGACCAGTCGTCGGTAAATGTATCTCGCGGCCTGAGAAATTCCCTAAAACACAGGCAGGCGGCTCAGTAAGGCTCAGCACACACAGCAGGCCACACACCTGCTTCTGTGGGACTCACCATCTGGACAGGGCCTCACCGGGGTCAGTGGCCCTGCTGTGCACACTGCATTCCTAGCTCCTGGCCCAGATGCTGGCTCAGGCAGGTGTTCATGACATTTGTGAGGGAGTGCATGATACCAGGGACATCCCACCCCATCAGCAGAAGGCATTTTTCTCCACAGATACACACACAAATAGGCCGCTCCTACTAAGATCACGAAAGACTGATCTAACACTGTGACAGCATGCAGCCCTCTAACTCAAAGACACTGGCTAGGCATCTACTACAAACCCCACAGAAGCAAAAATAAATCCATCAGAAGCAAATTTTAGGGAGGCCAGGTTTTAGGCTATCTTCAAAAAATAAAACTTAAAACTTTAATGAATAGAGCTGTTCTAAGTAATGGGCTCCTTGAAAAGCAGTTTCAACAGAGGAATGTCAACCCTGCTGACCAAAATTCCTTCCAGAACACCTCCTCATGACAGTACTGCCAGGTCCAAGGCCTGGCCAGTCTCCTCTCGGCTTATATTCTAAGAGAGGGGATTTGGTATAATACAGGGCACTGTTCTTAGTTATCTCTGAAACAGTGCAGCTGAGCACAGTGAAGCATGCTGGGAATCCCAAATACTCAAGAGCCTGAGGCAGGAGGATCCCAAGTTCAAGGCTACCCTGGGCAACTTAGCAAGGCCTTTTCTGGAAAGACAAAATTTTAAAAGGGTTGAGGATGTGGCTTGATGGTATAGTGCCCCTTGGTTCAATCCTCAGTACTACAAAAACAAGCAAACACTGCTAATATTGAGAAATTTGATAATCCTGCAGCAGACTATTAAGCCTGGCACCATGACACAAGACACCAAAGGAAAAACTGGCGTTCTGTGCCTGTCTGCAGAGCACTTTTTGACAAACACCAAACTCTTCACTGTCCAGCAACTACAACAGTCACTTTTATTAGGGGCCTGTTATGTGACCAGTGTGCACTCAGGCAGAACCTGCCCTGCCACTGACAGCCACCCCAGCATAGGCCCGCACTCGCTGGGGAATGCTGAGGGGGCTCCCGGAGGCACAGACAGCACTGGAGCAAGAGCTGAGAACCAGCCATGAGCAGCTGCCTTCTCGGCCCAAGGGATAAGCAGTCACTGATAGCACCACATTTGGTGCAAGGGAGGCCTCAGCTCGTGGTCACAGAAGCCCTTTCCTATCAGAACTGGTGGGAAGACAGCTAGGAGGTGTTTGAAAGTTTCCTTCAACTCCCCACTACCCCCCAGCACACACACAGTTGACCTGGGGTCTTCTGTGAGTGGAACCAAAAGGCAGCTGAAGGTTAGTGAAGTTCCTGCTGCAGGAGCAGCTCAGAGGAGCGCCTGCCCAGCACGCTCAAGGCCCCAGTCTGATTCCCCAGCGGGGGGCGCAGCTCTCATTCCTAGCACTGTCAAGCTCCTAACTGATGGCAGGACAGAAGTCCACTCCCGTTCAGTTACCTCCAGAGAGACTCTTGCTATAACACATTTTTAAATGTAAAAACAAACATTTTGGGGCCAGTATAGTGGCACATGCCTGTTATCCCAACTACTCTGGAAGACCCCAAGTTTAAGCCCAGGCAGGCAACTTAATAAGAGCCTGTCTCAAAATAAAAAGGGCTGGAAGTGTAGCTCAGAGGTAGAGAGCCTGCCTGCCTAGTGTAGTTGAGGGCCTGGGTTTATCCTCCAGCACTGCGCGTGTGCACACACACACACAATTACAGAAATAGTGCTCCTAAAAAAAAAAAAGAAGTAGTGCTCCTTTGGGTCATAAAAATACATGAGGCATGCAAAACCCATGGCAAGCCCCTGCCTTCCACTCAAGAGCCTGAGGCCTCCTCCCAGGGGCGGCCATTGGGACCTCTGGAGTCAATCGCTCCAGACCCCTCAATGTTCAAAAGCTGCTCAGCAACATCCTGGTCAGCAGGGAAATGTAGCGCAGTACCCCAGGGATGGCTGGGACAATGGAGAACCAAGCGTTACAAGATTCTGGGAAACGGGTGCTCGGCCACTGCTGGTGGGTATGTGGAAGTGGGCAGTGGTGCAGCCCCCGCGGAAATCAGTCTGGTGGTTCCTCAAGCCATGTGGAACTGCTGAGTGAACTAGCAACTCCACTCTGAGGTCCACTCCGAGAAGTGAAAGGAGGAACTGGAACGGACATCTGCACACCCACGCTCACAGTGGCCCAGAGCAACACGGGAGGTGGACACAACCCGAGTGAGCAGTAGGACGGGTGAAGCTGTGCAGCACCTTACTGTCACCCTTCCAGGAACGAGGCTGATACAACCCTGAAGATGCTATGCCACTCACAGAAGGGACATATGGTTTCTGTGAGGTCCCCACAACAGGCAAACCCACGGACAGGATGGACACCAGAGGCTCCCTGGGCCTGGAGCGGGGCAGGTGGTGTGTACCCGGCACCATACTCAACCGACAGTGATAAAAATCCTGGGTGTAGATAGAGGTGATGGGCACACAGCATTTAATACCACTGAACTGGGAGCTCTTTGCAAACAGTTAAGACATGCGAATCACCATCTGAAACTTCTGCACACACACACACACCTGGTTGTGCTAGGGCAGGAGGAGTTCACTCTCCATCCCCAGGCCCAGTAAGAGTGACACTGGGACCAGGCAAGGAACAGACAGCACTCAGGGTGCCCCTGCCTCTGGACCGGAGCTGTCATTACCTTGTGCTGTGCTACACTGAAGCTTTTCTTTCGGGTCTGGACACTGAACCCTGGACCCTCACACTGAGCCACTTCCCTAGCCCTCTACACTTTCTGAGACAGGGTCCCGTCGATAAATTGCTCAGGCTGGGCTTGAACTTTTGATCTTCCTGTCTCAGACTCCCAGAATGCTGGATTACCTGGCTTATACTAAAGTTTATTTTCAAACAGTGTACTTTAATGAAGAGGGCAGAAAAGCCACAGCCTGCCTCCAACACCCAATCTGAGCTATTCCAGGTACCAGGAGTGTGGATCCCCACTCAGGACTGGAGTGAGGATCTGCATGGGGAGGATGGCAACACCCAATGCGCCCGGCCCTGGTGCCCTAGGCTGGGGGCTCAGGTACACGAAACAAGCCCAGCTACCCCAAGTACCTTGTGCGCAACACAGTCCTGCAGGTCCGTGTCCAGGTGGAGGCTCTCACTTTCAGCAGACAGGTCGGTGAGGATGTCCTGCAGAGGGCCGTGGGCAGAAGCCGTGTAAGCCGAGGCAGGGTGGGCTCTGTGCCCCATGGCACCTGCTCCCAGGCCTGTTCTGTGGGCAGCAGTAACATTCCATGACCCTGAGATGCCTGACAAGAAATGAGGCCAGGCAGGGAGCTCCTGAGGGCTGCAAGAAAGCTATTAAGAGCTTGGGGGTGAGCAAGCACGTGGCAGGGGTGCCTGTAACACAGCTCCACCTCTCTACTGTAGTGGATCCCAAAGGGGTGTCCTCAAAGCCCATGGCTGTGGGACAAAGCCAGCAGTCCCAATCTGTACACGGTCTGCAGAAAAGTGCTGGCTGAGGAAGCAGTGAGCCAGGTGCCAGGGCAGCCCTGGGTCTCAGGAGGCCCCAGGACAGGGTGGGCTCTACATCCACACTCTAGAAACCTCGGGCATGGGCGTGTAGGGCAGGGTGCAGAGAGGGACTTGGAAAGGCAAACGGTCAAGTGATAAAGTACCCACAAGGCTGCAGTTCGAAACAGACTTCAGCAGAACTTGGTGGTACAAGCCTGGGATCTCAGCTACTCTGGAGGCTGAGGTGGGAGGACTGCAACTTTGAGCCCAGGTTGGGCAATTTAGCCTGCCTCAAAATAAAAAATGAAAAACCGGCTCAGTGCAAAGATGCCGGGTTCAAACCCAGGTACCACCAAAAAAGTAAAAAAGGAGGTGAAATGCACTGGGAAGGTCTGAGAAGGACGAGCTCTACCCCTGAGGATAGCTAAGGGACAGCCAGGGTATGAGAAGCCTCCAGCAGAGAAAGGTCTGGGCAGCAGTCAGGCCATGGCTGGGCACTGAGGATGTGGCCAGAGAGCTCAGGGCCCTGGAGCCTCCGTGTGACGGACTGGGCTGTGAGTGGACACACAAAGCAAGGACAGTGTCACTGTCCCTTTAGTGGACACCTGGGGAAAACTGGTGAAATGAGCACAGCCTTGGGGAGGGGCAGATCAGGAAGGGAGAGCTAGATGGATAGGACCTTGGGACCGAGGCCACCCCAGAACTGGTCCAAAGCAGAAGGCCTAAGCCACAAGAGCTAGGGCTGCATGACATGTTTTAGGTCAGCAGAAAAGTATGAGGAAGTGAGAGGGGGCAGCCAGGAAGAACCCACCACAGAGTCGGGGGAGGGACAGCATCAACTTGGGTCTCCAACAGGCTGAGAAGTCAGGGATGGGGAAGCTGAAGGTACAGGGGCTCACCAGCTGCAGACAGACAAAAGGGGTACACTGCTGCTTGGGTACTAAGAAGGCTGGGGCTGGCCAGCACCTGGCACAGGAACTTGGTAAATGGCACTGACTTTCCACAGCCAGACTGAATGCACTGCTCCACCGGGCTCTGGGGAGGGTCACCTGGGCCAAGTAAGTCGGTGAGAAGGACAAATGGCATCTGGCTGGGAGGTAGAAACTGCTGGTCTCTGGGTCCCTGACACTTGTCAGTGGAAAGGGAATGAGCTTCCTCCTAACCCCCAATTTTGCAGAGAAAACACTTCCCACCCTTGTGTTTCCTTCCAGGTCCTACGCTGCTGGCTAAGAACATCCTTTCCTCTACACCCTGGTGGCCTGCTCATCCCCCCCACCCCCCACTCCCATGTTACCTGCAGAGACATGGTCCCTCTCACAGCAACCACGACACACTCCTTCCTGTGATCCAGAGCCACTAAGAAGGGCAGCTCGTATACCTGAAGGACAGGAAGCATGAGGCCTACGTGCAAGAGACATCCCCTAATCCACTAGTGACACAGCATCCGGTCACTCCCAAGAAACTGATTTCTGTGACCTGGAGATGTGGCTACCACTCCTTGATCTCCTGCTCCTCATCCCTCACCAGCCAGGGGAAGAACCTGACACTATACAAAAAATCTTCCATATAACATTGTGAGCTGGGTATGGTGGTGCAGCGGCCTGTGATCCCAGCACTCTGGGAGACTGAGGCAGGAGGATCACAAGTTTGAACCCAACCTGGGCAATTTAGGGACAACCTGTCTCAAAATAAAAAATTAAAAAGGTCTGGGGAAGTGTCACAGTACGATGGCTCTGGATCAATCCCCAGTACCACCAACAAAAAAAACTAAACAAACAAAAAACCACACTACTGAACGTGAAAAATTCTGTCATCTTTCCCAGCCTCTCTGGCCTCCCCAAGTCAAGTCTCACGCTCCCTTCACAGCGTATAACCTCACTACCTCTGCAGCTGCACTCCAGCACCCCTGCGAGCTCAGTGGACACATGCAGTCCTGCTGACCAGCTGCCACTCCTCGGGGAGGCCAGTATGACAGGTGCCATTTGCCAGACTCATGGGCCACACTTCTTTGTCACCTACTGGCCTGGGGCAGGCTTAGCTCAGCAGCCTCCCACAGCAATTAATGCAAAACCAGCCTCCTCTGCTTTAGGAGCCTCTGAGCAGAGCAAAGGGCTTTGAGTGTGGTACGAGTGCACTTTGATTTAGAAGAAAGCAAAGACAGAGCCGGGCGTGGTGCTGTAATCCCAGCACTCAGGAGGCTGAGGTGGGAGGATCATTGTGAGTTCGAGACCAGCCTGGGCTACAAAGTGAGCTCAAGGCCAGCCTGAACTGCATATCGAGACCCCATCTCAAAAGCAAAGATAAAACCACACTTTCAGGCTTCAGCCCTGAGAACCAGGGTCCTGAGGGGCATGGAAAGAGTTGGCGTCTGGCAGAAACTCAGCTCTGCCCCTTTCAGCCGTGTGCTCTCATGCAACTGTCTGCAGTTCTGTCTCTCATTTTTTTTTTTTTGCAGCACCAGGAATTAAACCCAAGGCCTCTGCACTCCGCCATATGACCAGCCCTTCTTTTTTATTGTGAAACAGGATGTCATTAAGCCACCAAGTTGGCCAAGCTGGGTTCAAACTTGGAGTTTTTGTCTTAGCTTCTCAGAGTGCTGAGGTTATAGATATATATCTCCATAGCCCCTGCCAGGGTTTTTAAAAATTTTTTTGCTGTACTGAACCCAGGAATTTACCCTAAGTTGCATCCCCAGGCCTTTTGAGATAGGGCCTTGCTCAGTGATTTTAAATTGCCCAGTTTAGGATTGATTGAATGTGCAATCCTCTGTCCTGAGCCTCCCAGAGTGCTCCACAGATTAGATGTGTCACCAACGCCAGCTACAGTGGGGGCTTTTAAAGCTCTGAGTGGGGGTCCTACCTACCAAGAACTGTGGCAGAAAGGATCCAGGGGTGGCCGTTAGGTATTTTATAATCTCCCCAGGTGATCCCATCAGGCAGCAAAAGCTAAGAACTACTTTTCTAATCTACTGGCTCTTGGGTCCCGGGGCTGGGAATGGCCTAGAGAGCTGCTGCCCAGGACTGGGCACGGCCATGGAAGCTGAGACAGAGCCGGCTTCTGCAGCTTCATCACATTCCCGGGGCACTGCAGTACTTCCAGAATATGAGACCCGTGCCACACATAGAGCCCAAGATCCAAAACAGAAGCTTGTGTGGGGATGATTCTTATGCAGTTTGCTGCCTCTCTGCAAAGATCAGATTGCACAAATAGCAGCGTAGTGTTCCTGAGAAAACCCTGTTGCTTCATCTTATGTGAAACTTAGGTTGTTTCTCTTTTCCTTTTTTTGGTTTTGTGAGATTGTGAGACAAGGTCTTGCGCTATGCAGTCCAAACTGGTCTTGAAAGCACAACCCTCCTGCCTCAGGCTCCTAAATGCTGAGGTCTCAGGTGCATACCTCCAAACATGGATCAAAACCTGTGTTTTTAACTGGATCCATGGGTCTGTGTGGGCTTCAAGGGGGTCTGTAAACTCCCAGAAATCAAGATCAAGATTTGGGGGTAAAGATGTATCTTTGAATTATATGAAGAATAATTCAGAACTCCTCTCAGAATCCCAAAGGACCCCAGGACCCAGGATTAGTAAAGAGCTGCTGACTGATACTATACCTTGTCATGAAAGCTTATGTGAATGAAGTCCCTGTACTGCAGGCCTGTCGTATGCAGGATGGAGCCAAAATGGCAGTTGGCCTGATCACCTCCCACCAGCTCATACTCTGTTGTCCTGCTTCTACAACTATAAAAGAGGGAAGAGTGTCAGTGTGCGCCCCTTACCCAAGAACATCCATCTGCCCTCCGTGTTTTCCCAGCAAGCACTGCCAACTACCAGGACAGCCTGGCTACTCACAAGACACCATTCCTGTGTGTACCTCCTACTACGGCATCTGACTTCTAGCATTATGTCAGAGCTTTACATATTCAAAACTAAATGAAATGAATAAGGATAGAGAGAAACTAAAACCAAATGTTTACTGAAGTGGGACAACCAAATTCCTTCAAATTAGCAACAGTATTCTGAAGAAATAACAATATAAAGACTCATCTCAGTAACCTGCAGACACAGTACTCCAAGTCTAAAAACAAAAAGAACTTGGAGTATGATAAACTGTTCTTCAGACATAGCTTTTTGGCAGCAGTGCTGGGTTAACTTTGGGAGTACTGGAGCCTGAGCATATGTACCTAACTCACTGCTTATGATATGGGTGCCAGTTCTCTCTGAGGGACAAAATGGACATAAACAGGATATAGCAGAAGGTAAGGAAAAATTGTGGCATTGAACAAAAATCAAAAGGCATCAATAGATATCAATTATTTTTGGTAGTCCTAGAGGCCTAACCCAGGGCCTTACATATGCTAGGTAAGTGTTCTACTGCCAAACTACAACTCTAAGTCTCTAGCTCATGATATTTATTTATTTATTGAGACACTGTCTCATTATGTAGTTCAGGCTGTTCTGAATTCCCCATGTAGCCCAAGCTGGCCTCAGACTAGTAGTAATCTCCCTACTTTGGCCTCCCGAGTTCTACGATTATAGGGGTACATTACCATGCCTGGCCGTTTTTAGTTTGTTTGTTTGTTTGTTTGCTGAGATAGGGTCTCAGTACATTGCCCAGGTTGAGCTCATTCTTCTCCAGTCTTGACTTTGCAAGCAGCTAAGATTACAGGTGTGCAGAACTGTCCCCAACCAAACTTATGCCTTTTGAAATATATATATATTGGGCTGAATCACACGACAATTGTTATTCTACCTCCCACTCGGTCCACTGAAAAGGCCAAGACGCACTAACACCCCAGGAATAACACCCATACCTGGCCCCTAGTTCTTGGCTTCTGATTACCACAGCTCACACCAAAAGGAGAGGGAGCACTGAAAATGGAGTGTAGGGAAAGCACAGAAGGAGGCTGCAGAATCTTAGGTCAGGCAGGTGTGGTAGTCCACACCTGTACTCCTGGCACTTGGAAGGCTAAAGGAGGAGAATCACTGTGAGTTTAAGGCCAGCGTAGGTGACATGGTAAGTTGAAGACCATCCTGAACCATAAAGCAAAACAGTGTCTTAACCCTGCCCCACCTCCAAAAGGATTTAACTCTGTAATCCCAATACTCAGGAGGCTGAGGCAGGAGGACCACAGTGAGTTTGAGGTGAGGCTGGGTTACATAATGAGTTCAAGGCCAGCCAGAACTACACAGGGAGACCTTGTCTCCAAAAACAAAGGGAGGAAAAAAACAAACAAACAAACAAAAAAACCAAAAGTTCTCAAAAAGTAATAGGTACATAGCAAAAGCTCCCCAGCAGCTGGGTGCAAGGCCAAATCAGGGACACTCTGCACATCAAATACTATATTCATTATAAAATGAACAGTAATATAATCTCAGCACAAGGCAGGAAGATCAGCACAAGTTCAAGTCTAGCCTGGACTACACTGTGAAGTTCAAGACCAGCCTGCACTATAAAGCAAGACCCTGTCTCAAGAAAACAACAAACAACAACAATGAAAGAACAGTAATACATTATAACTGCTGAATAAGGTCAGAACCTACATATCGATATTGATAGTACATAGCAAGAAACGGAAAGCTCTGCTTTAAGGCAGAATGATAAATAATATAGAAGAAATGGTAAATTTGGGGAAAAAATCATTTTTGTAACCATTTTAATAATAACTGATTCACATGACAAAGAACTGGGTGAGTTTGGAGAGGTCCTGATATTTAAGTGATCTTGAAGGACTTTTTCCAAGAGGACCTCTTAAATTATATGAGGAAGGAAGGGCTTGCCTCTATGACAACCTGCTGTTGCTACCTCAGCCAAGTGATGTGTTAACAGCACCAGGAGGACAAACCAGCGCCATGCTTCTGATGGGAAGTACTGGGCTCCTCCAAAGCACCTCCTGCCAAAAGCTCAACACTTGGGTCCAACTACAAGGAAAGCTTGAGGTAAGGAAGATAGAAGAATCGTCTCAAAATGCCTATGCTGGGCTGGGGATTTAGCTCAGTTGCATAAACACCTGCCTGGCAAGAGCCAAGTGATGAGTTCAATCCCCAGTATTAACAAATAAAAAAAAATTTTTAAAAATGCCTGTGCTGACCACTTCAAAATGTTAACAATGAAAGATAGGAAGTGGATGAAGAACTCCAAATTGAAGGAGATGGGGCAACTAAATGCAAAGTGTAATCCTGGATCAAAGAAAACTGCAAAAAAGGATATTACTGGAGCAATCGGAAAAAGCTGAACAGAAATTACTAATTAGTTGAAGGTGCTGGGCTCAAGGGTCCACACCTGTAATCCCAGCAGTTCAGGAGGCTGAGGCAGGAGGATCACATATTCAAGTCTTACCTGGGCAACTTAGTGAGATCTGTCTCAAAAAATTAAAAAAACAAACAAACAAACAAAAAAAAAACCAACAATGAAAAGGACTGGGGATGTAGTTCAGTGGTAGGATGCCCCTGGGTTCATGCTCTAGTGCCACCAAAAATGGAAACAAATTAAAGATTAATGATAAAGTTCTTGAGTTTGACAATTTTACTGGAGTTATATAAAATATCATTCTTCAGAAATTTAGGCTGAAATAACTAGAAATAAAGAAGCAAGGGGTCTACAACTAAATCTCAAGTCCTTTTGAGGAAAATGTGTTTACAAAGTGCACATACTTTGTATATCACAGGACGGCACATATGACAAAATGAATCAGAACTGGAGACTTTAGACAGATAAAGGACTTAGGTCAGACGTCTCTTGTAAGCTTTTGAAATGTATTTATATGGAACTATTTAAAGCAAAATGTGGTCATGGAGGTCTCCCACTATGCAACCTACCAATCACCACCAATCTTGCACAGCCCAGTAAATGGGTTTCTATAAATGTAGAGAGGCCACCCATAGGCAGCTGCTGCAAACTGCATATAATGATGGCAGTTTTCTAATTCTGCATCCAGTTCAGCTTCCTGGAAGGAAAAAAAAAAAAAGCTTTTTATTTAGGGGAACTCATTCTGGGGAGGATAAACACACTAAAATCTTAAACCTGAACTCCAATTCCTCATTCTTTTGGCACTGCAACACAGACTCAAGTGGACTCTTCCAGGAATACAGTGAGAGGAAGGTAACAGCAAGACCCTAGTGATTGAGTTATTTTTTAACACTAAGGACTAAACCCAGGGCTTTTGCACTGAGGTGCATCCCCAACTCTTCTGTATTTTTCATTCTGAGACATGCTCTTATTAAGTTGCCCAAATTGGGCTCAAACTTATGATCTTCCTGCCTCTGCCTCCCAGAGTGCTGTGATCACAGGCATGTGCCACCATGCCTGGCTTCTGTAATGATTCCTGACTCTTGCTAAAATGATTCTGTACTTCCTACCAAAAGCATTAGCACATTTCCATATTGCAACACAGGCATGTGGCAAGAATTTTGTGCTTTTTTAAAGATTAAAGAAATAAAATGCATCCTTTGTGCAATTTTCTCAGAAACATACAAATCTATAGGCAGAAACTTACCCATCCAGTGAAGCTCCCCAGACCCATAGAGGAAAAGGAAATACATCTGGGGGGGCTAAAGTTCCAAGGAATTTTCCTGGTGCACAGAACCTAGCAGTGAATTTCCTAAAGCAGAAGGATTTTAAAATATAATGCACCGTGATCTGGTTCGGGAATAAGCTCCCACCACCTGGGCTCCAGGCACTGCTGACCTGCCTCACCTGACACATGTGCCACAAGGCCACAAACTGATTCTGACCCAAGTGCTACTCAAATCCCTCTTGGTGAGTTGTCTTTTTTGAAGATCTACACAAGTGCATCCAAACTGCACAATCCACGAGAAATCCGGGCTTACCTGGGAGTGCCCTGAAGAGTGGCTGGTCACTTCTTCCAGTTCCTGGTTGCTGCTGATACTGTCCTGCTGCTGATGGAGAAGGGCCAGGCCTGCAGCAATGTCACTGGGCACTAGATCTGTGTCCTGCATGGGAAAGTGTAATGGCCTGGCATGAAACCTGCCCAGGAATGCTTTATGATTTACTTTTACAGTTCTCAAGTGAGCATTCATATACACTAAGAATTTTTATTATACAAAGGCAGTTTTAAAAGTGTTTTCCTCACAAGTTTCCTCTTATATTTGAGCTCAGTTTTTTCTCATGTCTTATCCTCAGACAAATCTACTAGGTGGGTCCTTATCTCAAAATTCCACTTTAAGTAAATTAACTATTTCTAATTAATTTCAAATCTTTTGTAACAATGGAGAATAAATGACCAAACCATCCATATTTTTAGTAATGTACAATTTCAGCTCAGCTCAATTCTCTAGGTGCTATGATGGTTTATTGAAACATAGCCTACACTAGCGATTTATGAGGCTGAACATGTCCCTGGATACAGCACACACTTCAAACCTCAAGATAGTAAAGCCACGTTTAGTGTTCTGGAGCCTGACCTTACCCTTTTCCTTCAGGATACTTAAGGAATTGTCAGAAATCCTCTATTACCAAAAGGTACTTCTAGCTCATAAGAAAAGACTGTATACCAACCATTGGGCCTATGATGTAGAGTAAGAAATCCTTAGAGCTGAGCATGACAGTGTATATATCTATAATCCCAGCACTTAGGAGACTGAGGCAGATAGAGCATCACAAGCCTGAGACGTAAGAGTTCACAGGCCAGCCTAAACTACATAACAAGACCCTGTCTCAAAAAAATAAAAATAAAAAAGAAATGAGAAGTGAAAAAAAAATTTTTTTTGAGAATAGCTAGCTTCTCTTTTTCCTCGAACAAAGATAAAGCAACCCTTTCAGATTTAGGGAATACACTTCTCTAATCCCAACATGGAAGCTGATTCTACGGCTGGCGTTGAGCTAATGGGGCTGGCCCAGAACACTCCAAAGTCAGACACCACAAGGAACCAACACACTGACAGGAAGGGATACAGACTGTCAGAACCATTCCCCCATGCCTGGTATCAATGTAGAAAATAACAGCAGTTTATCCGAGATCACCGCATGAAAAGACAAAAGTAACACAGAGGATATGAACAAAAACAAGTATTCTCAAATTGCTCAAGAAACTGCTTTAGAATAATGACACTTTACACTCCACTAAGTCAGGGGTTTCCTTCCTTTAACATGGGGATTGAACTCTTCCTGTTGAATTACATCCCTGGCTGTTTTTAAAATTTTTAATTTTGAGACAGGGTCTCATGGAGTCATACAAGCTGGGCTCAAACTGTCACTCCTTCTGCAACCACCTCCTAGGGTTGCTGGGATTGCAACAGCACATCAGCACTCCTGGCTGAAAAAGCTACCATCTCTATCTAGGAAACTGCTATCTGAGATGCACAACATTGCCTCTATGTTGTACTGGCTGTGTCAACCAAGAACGTATGGTATATGTGTGTGCACATGTGCTAGTCCCCAAATGTACAGGTTCCACTATTCAGTTTCTTTAAAAAGGGAGTGTAATGAACAGGTGTTAATGAACAGATGCATCTAAGAGTCAAGACAGGGTCTGAAAAACCATGACCCTTGACATTAACTGGCCCCCATGACGCTCATCCCGGACACTGTCCTCCCCCAACCCCACACCCAGGGGTTCCAGATTCTCAAAAGTCGCTTATATGATGAGGGAAATTAGCTCAAAGTGCAGCGAAAGTGCTCATTTCCACATAAGACGCAGTCACGGAAACAGAAAGAGGCCAGATCAGACCCCCTCAGCTTACTGAAAAGTAGGTTGAGAAAAGCTCTGCCGTACTCGAAAAAGCATTTCGAGTGTGATCGTCTTTTCCCACGCAACAGCACAACAACTTGATTCTTGTTTCCCACACGCTTGTAGCTGCTGTCTTGAGGCCATTAAGTAACTGGCTTGATTCGTGACTATCCAGGTGACCAGGACCAGCAGAGGAATAGGGAACTGTTTTCCCCCCAAGAGGGTCAAAGACAATGATAATGGTGACAACAGTGGCAGCGATGATGATCCAACTGCAAGAGAGAGGGGAAAGGCTTGGTGACCGGGGCTTCCCTGCCCCACGCACAGCCTGAGACGCATGCTTCATGGCTAGTTCTGTGTCTCAACTGAGGTGCTTGGACCCAGGAAGACAGAGCTCCCAGAATCTGGAAGAGGTGAGCAAACTGTGGCTTCTAGAAACTTCTTTATAGTCAACCCAGGCCCTACAAAAAATAAGGGTCACAAAGGAAACATGGCGCTATGTGGGAGGTCCTGACTCTGAGCCAGGCCCTTCTCCCACCATGCCTCAGGGTTCTTCCGGTAAAACTATAAGAATGCATGGACTGCGGGACACTCTGATAGGTCTTTCATTCATATTTCTAGATTGGTCCACATGCACAAAGCCTGTGAGTTCCTGGATACTATGCTGCTAAGAAGACACCTTCATGAGGCAACTCTGCTACCCACCGGGTGGCTACAACACGGGCCTGTTTCCTTATTCGTAACTCTAAGAGACGGAACTGTATCTCTAAGATTTTGAGCCCAGAAGACGTAAAATCCTCCTTGAAGCCTCACTAGAGCACTACTACTTGTCCTGACGCTCCACTTATCTTTTCTTCTGCTTTGCCCTTACTTTAGTCTTTAGTTTTCTTCCTTCTTAGGAGAAGAAAGAGAATGCAAGAAATTGAGAACCCAGAAAGGAAGAAAAAACATCCACGGATGGATAATGGAAGACGACTTATTTATGCCCGAACAGATGTGTCTGAATGTCATAAGTGAGTCAGTGAGGTCCAAATCTAGCTCTGTAAGGAGGCTCTCTGTCGCATTCCCTCAGAGCTGTGAGTCCACCCACATTTCAAGTGCATGTGTGATGAGAAGACACTGGAAGAGACGGCCTCACCTGACAACGACGGTTGCAATGATGCCGCTCACAACTGTTCTGTCACACTGGACACCATCTGCTACCCAGGCGGCCCCCAGCGATGCCCAGACCATCTCTGGCAGAAAGAGCGCTAGACGGATGTAAAGCAGCTTAGACATAGACTTCCGGGGTCCAGGGTTACAAATGGTTCCTGAAACACAGAAAATAATCAGTGGCTCACTACTCCCCGCCTCAGAGATACAGGCTCCCTTCCCACAAAACACAGTTGCTAGTGCACGCTTTATGTGGTCCTCTCCCATCCTTTGATTCTTGTCTCCTTGCACCTGGTAGCCAGTGCCCCAGTGTGAAAGCTAGTGTCAAAGGGAAAGAGGGAAAACATGACAGAAGCCTCAGATTCTCAGAAGCCTCTAAGAATCGTGAAGGGTGAAAACCACTCCTCAGTTCTGGCTAGATGACCTCACAATCACTGTCCAGACGGGGTCACTTCTGAGACCACATAAGGACCTAAATACTGAATGCTGGGTTAGTCACCATCCCATTTTATAAATGAGGAACTGAAGCTGGGGGAAAGGAGGATAGTAAACAGACAAACAATGTCTATAATCCCAGCACACTGGAAGGCTGAGGCAGAAGAATCACACAAGTTCATGCCTACCCTAGGTGGCTATGATTTAGCAAGACCCTGTCTCAAAAATAAAAAAGGAAGGCCAGGCGTGGAGGTGCATGCCTGTAATCTCAGCACTCAGGAGGCTGAGGCAGGAGGATTGCTCAAGGCCAGCCTGGGCTACAAAGTGAGCTCAAGGCCAGCCTGAACAGCATAATGAAACTCTTGTCTCAAAAGGATCAAAAATTTAAAAATTTTTAAAAATTAGAATTAAAAATAAAAAAGGGCCAGAGATGTAGCTCAGAGTGAAGGCCCTGGGCTTAAACATAAGTACTGTGCATACACATGCCCATCCAAGAGGAAATGAGTCTCAGAGAGATTAACAGGCACATTCTAAAATATAATCCAAGTCTGCATAACTCAAGCTCTTTGTTCTATGGTCCGCACCTTATAGAAATTTTTTAAAAAAATTTTTGTTTTGATTCTGGAGACTGAATCTATGGCCTAAGCATATAGTCTACCACTGAGCTATATCCCCAGCCTGGAAATGAACAATTCTAATAGTGAGACCACTTGAAGAAGATAAAAGACATTTTTTAAAAATTTAGAATAATTTAGAGCCTAGGATTTAGCTCAGTGGTGTAAGCTCCTGCCTGGCAAGCACGAGGTTGTAAGTTCAATCCCCAGTACCAAAAAAAAAGAGAAAAATTTAGAATACTGTATTGTATAAAAATTTAAAACAAATTAAATAGTGTAACTTATTTGATAGGAATATAAGCATTTCCTTTTTTTATTTTTCCTTTTTGAGACAGATTCTTGCTATGCAGCTCAGGCCGGCCTCAAACTCTCAGCAATCTTCCTGCTTGGCTCTTGAATGCTAGAATTATAGGCATGCTTTCAAAAGCACAATGATATCCAGTTATATGGTACATATGTAGTCAAGAGTAGAATCTAACATAACACAGACATTTGCTAAATAAAAGCTCTAGGTAGGACCATTACATATAAATAAGGGTAAAGGAAATATAGACTAATTCTGTGGGATCTTTTTGAAACTGACAGTCTAACGCACAACATATTTTTCAAGTAGCCACAAAGTTATCCTAAAAATTTCCACAATGTTTGTTCTGACATTTATCAGATCTACCTATAGCAAAACAAGTAATATTCTAGGAAAATAAATTGTCCCAAACCAAAACACAATTCCAGATTTGCTACACTTAAATATATCACTCTCAATGGAAATGGTTATCAGTTGCATAGTCTTTGCAACTTGCCCAAAGCATATTTAAGAAGTTTTTACACACTGTTTGCAATGTTCATTATGTTTAAAAATGTTTTCTAAAAAAAGACAGCATTCTGGCTTTATGTAAAATGGAAACTTTAGAATCATCACCATAAAGCTTCTAAGATTTAAGAGAGAATAAAGTAGGCTGGCCCACAGATATTCAGATGAAATCTACAATTTTGGAATTATAAATGTTTGGAGTAGACCAGAATAAAAGACAAGCCCAAGAAGAATGAAATAAATACAGTTCAAGATGTATTCTTTTCTCAACACTGTTTGAATAGTGAGGGTCGATCTTCAGTTCAGTCTACCCAGCAGAAATTGAGGAATTTTCCATTGTATTTATTGCACGGACTATGTACATTCTAAAGTGTTCTTTTAGTGCTGTGCTGTTGTACATTTTGTCCTAGCAACTGGAGGACATGCAAGTTCCACAAAGTCATCAATGAGAACAGGCCACGGTCCTTGTTTGTCATCATTAGACATGTCATCTGCAATCACTGTACTCAAGTCTAAAAGAAGATTCCAAGTATCTTTTGGTACTGATCCTTTATGATGTCCCGATGAAAATCTATTCCATTAGTCTAAGACTTTAAGTCTTCCATAAGTACTAAGTTTCAGTAGGTAACAGCCGTTTCTGGATCCTAATTCTCTCACACTGTCCATGAATTCCTGCTAGGAGAACTCACACTGGGTTGCTGCTCTCTTCCAAGCAAGGATCAAAACACTGATGCCTGCTGGATCAACTGTCAGATTACCGCAGAACTGCTGAACATCATCTTGTCCTGTTTCATCACCATCCTGAGGACCGTGCTGTGTCCTCCAGGCCTCTCCACGCCTCCTCCAGCTCCACAGCGAACGGGTGACGGCTACAGCAGCGGCCTCCTCTCATGGCTCGTGTGCAGTGACATTTTTACAGGATTTGTAAAACAATCCAAGCATCAGTAGAAGCCTAGGTGCTTTAATTCTTGGCATAAAACACTTTATTTCCCTTCAGGAAAAAAGCTAAGATAAACACTAATCTAAGTAACAGAAAAAATGCCCAATGATTAAAACAAAAACAATTACTGAAAATACCTAAGATCTAATGAATGTCACAGCCTTTAAGTTTTAAAAACATGCTCTCTATTGGAATTACTAACAGAGACACATCTTAAAACATGAGGCATCATCTGGCCTTATTTTTGGGCATAAATTTTATTAGATAATTAACAGAAACCATGCCTACTCTCTATCCATGGAATAAAGTAATAGTTTAAAAGATCAATCCCCCTCAAACAAACAAACAAATAAATCAATCCAGCAGGCATGGCAGCAAGCCTGTAATACCAGCACTCTGGGAGGCAGAGGCACAAGAATCACAAATTTGAGCTCAGCCTGGGTAACTTAGCAAGACTAGGTCTCACACTGGTCCACACAAAGACTTTATGAACAAACCCCCACCTGCACAGGACTATCACAAGAATCAACAACTGGGAATTGTTGAGAGTGCTCTTGAAGTTTTTGCACAGCAAGAGAAACCACCAACAGAATGAAGACAACCCACCATGTGGGAGAAAATGTTTGCCAGCTGTACCTCAGACAAAGGATTACTACCGAGAATATATACAGAATTAAAAAAAAAAAATCAGTCTTCCCAGATTTAAAGGCCCAATCCAAAAATGGGCATCTGAGATGAATACACACTTCTCAGATGAACAAATACAAACGGCAAATAAATATTTGAAAAAATGTTCAACATCACTGGTCATTCGAAAGATGCAAGTCAAAACAACACTGAGATTCCAGCTTGCCCCAGAAAGAGTGGCTATTTTCAAGAAATCAAGAAAAAGAAAAAGAGATCAAGCAATAACAAATGCTGGAGGGGCTGTGAGGATAAAGGAACTCTTCTCCACTGTTGGTGGTAATGCAGACTGGTATAACCACTGTGGAAATCAGCATGGAGATTCCTCAAAAAACCAGGACTAGAGGTCCTATTCAACCCAGTTATTCCTCTTCTGGGTATCTTCCCAGAAGAATTTAAAACATCACACTACAGCGATACACGTGCACTCGTATTTATAGCAGCACAATTAATAATAGGTAGATCTTGGAAACAACCTAAATGCCCACTGACTGAGGAATGGATAAAAAAAGATGTGATATTTTTACGCACTGGAATACTACTCAGCCATAAAGAAGAATAAACTAATTGTCTCCCTAGTGTGAGAAGCTGAAAAAAACAACATATGCATATGTATATAAAAAACAACTAGTTATACTACTGATTTCTCTGAGTTCACTGAAGAGAAAGATTTGTGCTGGTACTGTTTAGACAATTGAATGTAGATGTCTTGTGCTCTTGGTGAATGATCTGGGGATGAAAATGCACAATGTATGTACCATTGTTGCCCCCTGATTCATGTGTTTCGAAATTTTGAAGAAGGAAAAAAAAAGGCCAAGTCTCAAAAAAGGGCTGAGAAAGTAGCTCAGTATAAAGGACCTGTATTCAATTCCCAGCACTGTAATCAATCAATCAATAAATAAATTTTTTAAAAGCTAAATATACATTGTCTTTCTACCAAAATGACACATTAATTACTGAGACTTGACTAATGAATCTAAAGGGAAAATGGAAGTTATCGTTGTACCAAGAATAAAACTTACCAGTATGTTATTTTAAAATACACCTGAAATTTAGGATTTAAAACAATCACCCATTCTGTGCAGGACAAAAAGGTCAAACAGGTGAAGTGGGTAGGAAGCACATTCCAAGCCTCCAGCCCTCACCCTTCAGCCCACTTCCCCAGAAGCAGATCTGGGGTCTGTGCAACCTCCCAGGCAAGGCTGTGCAGGAACAAACCAAAGTTTTTCACTTAAATTCCCATTTTATTTCTATTTTACTGGTACATTTTAGATATAAATAATGATCACCTTCCTCGTAGGGAGTTTGTACCTGCTTATGATGTATCTTGTTTCTTTTATTCTCATTCCCCTCCTCTCCTCTTCCTCTCCTTACTCACAAAAGCTTTGTTTTTCTTTTTTTCCTTGTCCCTTCCTTTTTTTCTTTCTCCTCCCCCCACCCTGTTTCCCTTCCCATCTGAATATTTTCTTCCCATTTCCCAGTGTCTATTATACATTTTGGTCCTTATTTATGTGTTTGGTTTCTCAGAAAAACAATGTGGTGTTTACACGTGTCTGATGTATTTCACTTAGGAGAATCGTCTCAAGGTGCATCCATTTAGACATGTCTGAAGCTTATCCTTCTTTATGGCAGAGTAGTACTTCATTGTATTAAAAAAAACACAACTTCATTCATTAGTTGATGGGCATTTGGGCTGTTTCCAAGATTTAGCTATTACAAATTGTGTTGCTGTAAACACAGGTGTGCATATATCACTGTGGTATGATGCTTTTAATTCTTTCAGGAAGATACCAAGAAGAGGAATAGTGGGTCAAATGGAACCTCCAGTTTTAGTCTTTTGAGAAATCTGCGCACTGACTTCTATTCTACAGTGGCTGCACCAGTCTACACTCCCAGCAACAATGGAGAAGGGTTCCTTTTCCCCCCACAGTCCTATCAGCACTTGTTATAGGTTGATTTCTTGATGATGGCTATTCTTTCTGGAGTGAGGTGGAATCTCAGTGTTGTTTTAATTTGCATCTTCCCAGTGACCAGTAATGTTTAATATTTTTTACATATTTATTTGCCCATAAACAAAAATTATATAACCTTTGGCAGCGGGAGGGGGGGAGACACAAAAAAGCTACAATGTTCTGTACCTGAGCACACTAGAAATCATACCCAGGCTTGAACTCAGGACCTCACACTTGCCAGGCGGGCACTGTTCATCCCTGTTCACAAAGCAATTTTTCATTCTGTGTTTACCACTGCACAACCTGCTTCAGCGGTGACATCCTATAGGCAGAGGCCAGGCAACGGTTCTGGGTCACAGTTTGCTCTGGCACAGGACACTGTGAGAGCCCAGGGGATGGGGCTGCCACAAATCCAAATCCACACTCATTTTTTCACTTTTTAGGTGATATGGATAAAATACAAACAAGTATTTAGTTTTTTCCAGTCTTCTTTTCTTCTTTTCAGTACTGTGAATTGAGCTAAGACCCTTAATGACGAACTGCAACGCAGCCCTTCTTTGTGTTTAGACAGGGTCTTACTAAGTTGCCCAAACTGGGCTCTAACTCTTGATCCTCCTGTCTCAGTCTCTGCTAGTGGAGGGATTGTAAGTATGCCATCATGCCCAGCTCTAAAATACAGATTTTAATAAAGCACATTATGCTAATTACTTTTTAAATTAGCAATTTTCTTTGTTTTTTTTTTTTTGTTTTGTTCTTTCCTTTTTGAGACAGGGACTTGCTGTGTAGTTCAGGCTGGTCCTGAACTCACTATGTAGCCCAGGCTGAGTTTCAACTCATGGTGATCCTCCTGCCTCAGTCTCCTGAGTGCTGGGATACAGCATGTGCCACCACACCCAATTTTAATTGGCAATTAACCTTCTATATTTCTATATAACACTGTTCTCATTTCAGCTGTATATCTCTAATCACAAGTAAAGAAAATCAACCTTCAGCTGGCTGAAAAGCAGGCAGGACTTGTACTGACTCAGGAATGGGTGTGCAAAGGTTTCTCACAGCACCGCTTCCTATATACCTGCTCTACTGGGCTTTGGGTGGATTTACGGCACCATTCAGGAGGACAGTGATATGCGGCTTCTGAATCATTCCAAGAGCAACAAGGAAGGACGTTCCCAGCACCTTCCAGCAAACTCTCTTGGCCCAAACTGGGTACCACGTCCACACCTGAATCAGTGCCCCACACTAAGGATCATTCCTGGGCTTCTAAGTCAGCTTCTCTGACACACACTTGGTACATGTGGGATGGGGTTCTGTTTGGAAGAGGCTGTGGGACTGGCAGCCTGTGACCTGGAGATGAACCCTGAGCTCTGGCTCTGAGCACCGACATATGCTGGTGCAGGCACTGTGGCAATATCTGGGATGACCAGAAACACCCCTCACGGGAATGGGAATGTGCCCTGACACCACCAAAAATAAATGAAGAAAAGCAACCATTTTAGGGGAAAAAATTTTACATTCAGTTACAAATCTGAATCTAACAGTTACAGACACAGTGATCCAAACAGAATGTGACATAAACAAAAAAGAGCAAACAAATTAGATAATGCTAAGGCCTGGCTTTTTTCTTTTTTGGGGTTTTTGTTTCTGTTCTTCTGAGACAAAGTCTTGCATGTAGTTCAGGCTGGTCTTGAACTTACTGCATAGCTCAGGCTGGCCTGAAACTTATGGTGATCCTCCTGCTTTAACTGGCATTACAGGTATGCACCACCATACACACCCAGCCCTCCTCTAGGTTCCAGTGTGTGGAAATCACAGCCTCCGACACACACAGACAAGGCTAATAACCAGTCTTATGGAGTCAATGATCCAGCACAGCTTCCAAAGCAAACAAGGAAGTATTCTCTTCGAAGCATTGTTTCCCAATGGACTGGGCGGCTCTATTCACTCCAGTTCTGAGACGCTCCACAGACTGGCTTCAAACCTTGAGTTCTGTCCACTTACACTAAGCAGGGAAAAGCGATGCCTAATCTGCTGGTCCTTCAGTAGCCATTTGTGATCCTAGTTGCTCTGGTACTGAACTAGGTGCTTCAAACAGTTGTCCAGGTGCTTAATGTTCCAGCTCAATTCTGGTTGGGATTCATTCAGCTTGTGAAGATTCTCTGGAGCCCTAAGAATCACTAGATTCTGCAGTTTCAGCATTTGTATGGCCTGTCACCTGGGTTCCCACGGGTTCTGGAGGTGAACGAGCTCTTGCTTTTTCTGGCTTCAGAGCCAGAAGTGATTTCTTCTGAGAACAGATAAGAGGCCACACTCCTGGATTTCATCAGAGTTTTTCTACTAACAATGCAGCCAGGTTAGTAGGCTGGGGCTTGGACCTGCTGTTCCAAGTGCAATTCACATACATTGGACATGAAGCACTGAACATCTGGGAGTGGCACAGTAGAAACAGTGAGGGACACAGATTCATAGAGGTCAGGGAGAAAACAGCAATGGTGTTTTCACGTCCACTGGGCATGAGCATTGCCACGTTCAGCCCCATCCCTAGCAGAGGAAGCTGCAGAATAAGGGGGCTCTGAGTGGCAGTGATGGCTTTCACAATAAGGTTTCTAGCATTTCGAGAGACCTGATTGCAGAAAACCACAATGTGTAGGAAAAAAACATCATTAAGAACAGGTGTAGCTCTTTGGTCTCGGTGGCACAAGTGAGACGTTGAAGGGAAGGTCATCCTCTGGAAAGCATCATAAGACACACATTGTGCTGCCGCTGTGGCTCTGGTACCACCTTCAGTGGTCAGCCTGGGGCAAATGTAGCTACGCTGCCAAGCACAAGAGGAAGTATAACTGTAGCACAAAGGCTAAAAGGCGAAATACCATCAGTACCGGGCAAACGAGACATCTAAAAGTTGTGTGTTGCAGATTCAGGCATGGGTTCCCTGAAGGAACAACACTTAAATTCAAGAGAGTAGCTGGTGCAACATCCAGCTCATCTTGAGAATTTCAGCAATTACTCAAAGTAAATCGTTTGGTTTTAAAAGATTAAAAAAAAAAAAAAAAAAAAAAAAAAACAAACAAACAGGTGTAGGAGCTGGGTATGGAGACAGACACCTGTAATCCCAGCATTCTGGGAGGCTGAGGCAGGAGGACAGCATGTTTGAGTCCAGTCTAAGCAATTCAGCAAGACCCTATCTCAAAACACAAAAAAAGGGCTCAGAAGGTAGCACAGTGCAAAGGCTTTGCACTGTAAGCCCCAGTACCACCAAAAAAAAAAAAAAAGTTTAGATCTGGGGGTAGCTCAATGGTGTAGAACTTATCTAGCCCTAAGTTCAAGCCCCTACACTACATTAAAAGAATTAAAAGAAAAAAGAATAGGTGTAACTCTTATAAACCATTGATAAAAGGATAATATAGTTTAATTAAAAGTTTGGCGAAGTTGGCATTTTTTCAAAAAATGATACTAAAAAGGCCAATAAGCACACAAAAGCATAGACACACTCACTAGTTATCAAGGAAATGCAGATGAAAACTATTTCATACTCACCAGGATGGCTACAAGCAGAAATTCAGATAGTACTGGGTTGGTAAGAACTGTGAGAAATTAGAACCCTTATACACTGCTAGTAAGAATGTAAATTGATACAACTTCTTGGAAAAGTCTGGCAGCTCCTTAAGAGGTTAAATACAGTTACCATGTGACCTGGCAATTCCACTCTCAGGTAAACACTCAAGACAAATGAAGACCTAGGCCTACACAAAAACCAAATGCAAATGTTCTCAGCAGCATTATAAGTAATAGCCAACAACCCAAATGTTCATCAAATTATACACAGATAAGTAAAATGTGCCCAAACAATGTAATCTTGTTTAGTCATAAGAAGCCAAAAGGGCTGAGGATGTAGCTCAGTGGTACAGATCTTGTCTTGCATAGAGAAGGCCCTGGATTTGATCACCAGTACCACACACCATGTGTGTGCGCACGGACACACACACACACACACACACACACACACAGAAATCACTAAAGTATATTCTGATACTTATATGGCATTCGTGAATCTTGAAAATATTACACTAAGCTTAAGAAGCCTGACCAAAGGGCCACAGAATGGATAATTCCACATATATCATATTCAGAATAAATCTATAGAGACTGAAAGCAGACAAGTGGATGTCTAGGGCTGGGAAAATGTGGAAGGGCAGAAAATGAGAGCCGCTAGGATTTCTTTTGGGGTGACTGTACTGGTCGCTTTCCACTGGTAGACCAAAACACCTGACACCTACAACTTAAATGAGAGGTTTACTTTAGCTCCTGATTTGAGAGGTTTAAGTCCATGATCAGTTGGCTCCGAGGCAGAAACAGAAGAGAATGACAGAGCAAAGCAGTTCACCTCAAGGCAGCCAGGAAGCACAAAGAGACCAAGAGAGTAAGACAGAGAAGGGAACAGTCAGAGAAGGGGCTTACAAGTACCCACCTCCAGGGACCTACTTTCTGGGCGCTACTTCCTAATGTCCCATTCAGCTCTGAGTCGCCAATGGATCAGTCCATTAATGAGGTTAAGTGTGTTCACAACCCACCACGTCTTTCTAGGCCCTGCCCACCGAATACTGCTACACTGTGCGTGAAGTCATCAATACATGAATCTTTGGGGGACACTTCATATTTAAGCCATAACTGCAATGCAAATGTTCTAAAGCTGATTGTGGTAATAGGTGCATAACTATGAATAATACATTCAGAACCACTGAATCATACATTTTAAATGGGTACATCGTATAGCATGCAAATTTTATCTCAAGGCTGTGAAAATATTTTTAAAAAGATATCAAATTTAAAAAAGGTTGCTGTGTGTTTACCTTTCATGCTGACACACACGATGGCTAACACAGTACATATAACAACTGCCAGCAGCACAATGAGAACGATCAAGTAACTGCTGAGCAGGACTCCACCGGCACAATCCAACTTCCCTCTGTGCATGACATACAAAGTCAGAATGCCAATCCACCTGTGGAGAGACAGCGAGGGTCAGGAATGAAGTCCAGGGGTTGGAGGGCAGCACAGTGGTAGAGCATTTGCCTAGCATGCATGAGGCCCTGGTTTTCATCCTCAGCAATGGGTGGGGGGAGAGAATCCAAAGTGCAAATATGTATTTTTTTTTCTTTTATGGTACTAGGAATTAAACCCAGGGCCTTAGCACTAAGCTACATCTCAGCTGTTTTTAAAAATTTTTTATTTTGAGATACTGTTTTGCTAAATTGCCCAGGCTGGGCTTAACCCTGCAGTTCTCTGCCTCAGTCTCCCAAAGTGTTGAGATAACAGGTAAACATCACCTTATTGGCTTGAATATAATTTTTTTTAATTTTTTTTTGTTGAATATAATTTTTATCAATAAAAAATATACCAAGTCAACTAAAGAGTATGGCGCTCTCTTTTCTTTTAATGAGTTTTACACTTTCCATACTATCATTCTTTTTCTATGCCTATTATAATCCAGCTAAAGACACAAACAAGCCAAT
Source organism: Cavia porcellus (assembly GCF_034190915.1). Lineage (NCBI taxonomy): Eukaryota > Metazoa > Chordata > Mammalia > Rodentia > Caviidae > Cavia > Cavia porcellus. Next base: position 35,771,153 of record NW_026947506.1, on the reverse strand, counting down.
ATAATGCGAGTTGCTACAAAATAGCTCATTACATCTCAGAAACATTCAACTAACTAGAAAATGTTTACATTTGTAGATTAAAAGAAATGAATAAACTCACACTGTAATCTGTTATTTGTAATTGAAAACTAAAAGGGAGAGAATGAAATGATGCAGATGCTCCAAGGTGAGCACTGATACACTTCAAAGAAGTCCTGTGGCTTTCAAACTGCATTTTGAAATTCAATGCAGAACAATGAAACACAGCTCCTAACACTGAGTGAAAAACTATCTGGTTCTTCCTTTGAGGTATCTCAACAGAGGAAAGGATGGCTTATTAAGGATTCAAGCCCAAACGCTTAAGCCCTGGCAGATGGGGAGTTCTGCTCAGTAGTATAGCACTTGTGTGAGGAATAGACCTTAAGTCCCAACACCAGAGGGAAAGGGAAATTTTTTTTTAAAAAATATTTTGGTTGATTTTGTAATATCTGGATTCTGAATCTAAAAATGATGGGGAAATGAACTCTAAAAACATGGCCCTTTTCTTAGAGAAAATTGCTGGAAAACAGGTCAAAACATTGTTTTTACATTCTTTTCCCCTCAGAATGTACTTCTGCACACCAAGGATATTATTCTTTGTCCAGGCCCCCAGGGAACTGGCTTCAAACATGATTCTCAGTAAGGGTATTACCTCCCACCTTTTTTTAAAAATTCCATATTTTGAAAGACAATCGCTTGTGTGGAAGCGCCTTCACACTGAACTACATATCCAGCCATTTATTTACTTATTTATTTTTATCTTTTGAGACAGGGTTTCTATGCAGTTCGGGCAGACTTTGAGCTCACTTTGTGGCACAGGCTGGTCTCGAACTCCCAACCATATTCCTGTCTCAGCCTCCCAAGTGCTGGGTTTACAAGAGTGTGCCACCACACCTGGCTCATTTATTTATTTTTGAAACAGGGTCTCGCTAAATTATTCAGACTGGGTTCGAGTTTTCAATCTTCCTGCCTCAGCCTCACCCAGTACTAAGGTTTACAGGCATTTCCCGACTTCTGCAGATGCAGGTGCTTTACTTTTTCACGCAGAGTTCAACACTGAAGACTGACACATGTGGCTGAACACGACCCGAGGAAGGCGAGCTCGAGGCGATGGGTTTTGGTCTGTAATGACGTTCTCGCCTCTCGCTGCCAGGTCTCAGCGCCACAGTCCGCGAGGAGGTTGTGCCCAGCAGCGTGGACGTCACGGCCACCCGAGTGACCCCAGGCACTGCCTCCCCTCTTTGGGCCTCAGCTTACCATTCGTAAAATGAGGTCAGCAATAGCACCTAACCTCGGGCGGTGGTGAGCACTAAACAAGAGAATCCTGGCAAGCTCCAGGCCTGCAGCGGAGCTCGGAGATTAGCGACTTTTACCATTGTCTCAGCAGGCAGCAACCCTCCCCTGTCCCTCCTAGGCGCCATCCAGACCCCCGACTCTTACCACAGCACTCTCAGGAACAGCTCGAAAAATCCTGGAAAGACTAAGTCATCACTTGCAATGGCCCAGCGCCGGCCAAAGAGCACCATCCCCGGCATGGCGCAGCGCTCGCCTCGCGACTTCACTCAACCTGCGCGCCACTCGCCACTCATACCTTGGAGCCCCCGGACTCCGCGGTCGAATTAACCCTCGACCCTGCGCAGGCGCATGTGAGGGCGGAGCCGCGCGCATGCTCATTCTAAGCCGCGGCCTGTCCACGCGAATAGCCGCCCGGCCGCCGCCGCTGCCGCCGCCGGCGTCCTGTGCGCCTGCGCAGACGGGCTGACCCTGGAACCAGCTGGCCTGCTTTATTACCTGTCTGTTGCTCTGTGAACTCGGCTCTGGAATAGTTCCATTTTCTAGATAAGGACTCTAAGCTACTAACGGTTGGTCTGGAATTTACACTGGGTTAGTCTTCCAAGCATGGGACCACGTTCCAGCGATCTGTGGTCTCCGTTATAGAATTCTCACATTGGGCTTCTCCGAGTTAGGGGTCTGAAACTGCAACCTACCCTTGACCAGAGAGGGTCAGAGGGAAACAGAAAACTGCAAGAGGTCCCCGATAGAAGCGACAAGACGCGGAGTTTTAGGAACAAAGGGCAGCTAATTTTGCCTGCATCTCTATAGGGAATTACTGTCATTCTGTCTCTACAGGGAATTACTGTCCTGAGACGAAAACAAGACCCCATTTTCACTTTCATATTTGTTTCTGTCCTACGAGGCAGTTTTTCATAGGAAATCAATTCGAAGCAAGATTACAGAACCAAGGAAATGATTAAGGGGAGTTGTGATCAAGGGGGCAGGAAATTCACACGGAGCTTTCCAAGTCTGATATGCACCAATGACAGTAGCTCACAACTCTTCTTTACATAGCCAGGGACAGTTTCCCCAGGAGCTTGGCTGCATAGTTGTCCGTTTTCATCCCAGGAGGTGGTCTCTTAGGACCACTACTCTGCACCTCCTTCCCTCCTCTTTCAAATCTTGCCTAACCTGGTCTCCACCCTGCCTAGGACCTTGCAGGCCTGATCTTCCAGACCGTCTTCTCTGACAAGTCACACATTAGAAGCTTGTATTTGAGTTTATCTGTCTCCAAAGGTTAGAGTCACTACTCTCCCTCCACTCCAGTGCCTGTCATCCCCTTCCCCAATACACCAAGCTCCTTCCCACTCTAGGACTTTTACACCCCTGCCTCCTCTTCCAGGGACGTTCAGGGCCTTAGTTTATGTCCCTACCTCAGAAGCTTTCCCTGACCGCCTTAATGAAAACACACACACCCAGGTCCCTGCTCCTTACAAGGCTTTAGTTTTCTTTATATGTGTAAGTTACACTTTGTCGTCTCCTTATTCACTTCAGTGCATGGTGATGCCACATATTCTAGGCACTTGCTCCGTATTTGATGAATGAATAGCCTTATTAAACAAATGTCAAAAGTAGGTGGAGGGACTCAAGACCAAGAACTGGATGGAAGTCACGAAGTGTAAATGATAGGGTTCAAGATGGAGAACAGGGAAGTACCAGAGCAGCCCACAAAATGTAAAAATTGCAAGATCTGTTACACATTCCTAGGCAAGGGTATTCCATCAGATGTGTTGCAAACTGGAAATAGACGACACTTCCCATCTGGTGAGATGCCTTGCATGTTTGTTGCATATACAGAAGTGCATTCTTCCACATTAAACTTCATCTGTACCCAACTTCAGCCTCGTCATCAAGCCCTTTACTGCCTTTTGAAAACTAGGGCCCCTCTACACATAAGCCTCTCCAAATGTCTTGTCATCAGTAACCTACCGTGTAGTATCCTGGCCCGATATGTTCTGATTGTCCATCAACCAGAGTATTAATTGGACTTCTAGCTAATTAATATCCATTATAGGTATACACCCTTAATCTCAGCTACTTCAAAGGCTGAGGCAGGAGGACCTAAAGTTCAAGTCCAGCCTGAGCAACTCTGTTGAGATCTACAAAAAAGCTGGAGATGTAGCTTTGCATTCCCGTTTCAATTCTTAGCACAGTGTGTACATGGACACACACAAACATACAACTGGGCTTCTGCCAAGTTTGTCAAGGTTGAGCTGGACACCAAGAAGTTAGAAATTCAACTGGACCAACCTTAAAATCTGGCTCTGGAGACTTGAGCTGGCACTTGAAATTTGAGTGAAATTTGGAGTCAGTGTGATTTTGGAAAGGTACTACATCTTAGTTAAGCCTAACTAACAGTGATTTTAAAGTGGCACACACCTGTAGTCCCAGCACTCTGGAGGCTGAAGCAGGATGATTGCTGCAAGTTCAAGACCAGCCTGGGTTTAATTCAAAACCAGTCTGAACTATATAGCAAGACTGTCTCAAAAAAAAAGAGGAAGTAGGGTATGGTGACATAACCCTATAATCCCAGCACTCTCCTCAGCATTTTAGCTGAAGTATTTTGTATTTTCCTTAATGAGATCCAAATGAAAATTGAATTTTAAAAAGAAAACAACAAAAAACATGTCCTTTTTCTCTGTTATTCAGGTTTCTCTTAAAATTCCATTTCTTTTTTTTTTTTTTTTTTTTTTTTTTTTGGTCTTTTTCCTTTTTATTGGTACCAGGGATTGAACTCACGACTGCCTGCTTGCAAGGCAGGCGCTTATGCCACTGAGCTAAATCCCCAGCCCCTTAAAATTCTATTTCTGAGCCAGGAATGGTGGCACATGCCTGTAATCCCAGTACTTGGGAGGCTGAGACAGGAGGATCGTTGCAAGTTTGAGACCAGGCTGGGCTACAAAGTGAGCTCAAAGCCAGCCTGAATTTACACAGCAATACCCTGTCTCAAAAAAACAAAAAAATTCTGAAGTTTGCATCAAGTTCTCCCTTGTGTGGATACAAGTTTAGGAGACAACACACTATAGCACTTAATTATCTGCCAAAGAAGAAATTTTGAGAATTTTAAGAAAGAGGAGGAAAAAAAACAAGTGTGGTGGTGCGTGCCTGTGAGCTTTAGCAGGCTGAGAAGCAGCACGATCCCTGGGAGTTTGAAGACAGCCTAAACTAAATCACAAGACCCCATCTCAAAAACAAAAACAAAAACAAAAAAACCCACTACCATTACTTAATAAAATTAAAAAGTATGTAGTATAGTTCTAATTACTGTCACTGTATTCTGCCATTTTCATAAAACATCATCCCATTGATTGTACTAGACCTTCTTTAAAACAATATATTTTCATCCTGTGAGTACTACATACTAAACATATTTGTTCCCTTATAGTTTTATTAAAATATTTTAGCTATTTTAGAATATTTTAAAAAATGATTTCCAAAATTAGTGTAGAGATTCCTCAAAAAACAAGAACTGGAGGTCCCATTTGACCAAACTATTCCCCTTCTGGTATCTTTCCAGAAGAATTAAAAACATCACACTACAGAGATATTATGTGCACTTGTGTATATAGCAGCATAATTTGTAAGAGCCAGATCCTGGAAACAACCTAAATGCCCACTGACTGAGGAATGGATAAAAAGATGTGGTATTTTTATACAATGCAGTACTACTCAGCCATAAAGAAGGATAAACTGGAAACTTGTATAGGTAAATGGATGCAACTTGAGACTCTGCTCATTAGTGAAATGACACATGTGTAAACATTGTATTATCTCACTAGTGTGAGAAGCTAAAAGAAAAAAATATATATATAAAAGATAGGATAGTTATACTGACTTCTTTGAGCGAGCTGAAGAGAAAGGTTTGTATTCTTTAGATCATTAAGTGCAGGTGTCTTGTACTGTGAGTAACTATCTGAAGGTAACAATACACAATGTATATACTATTATCTCCTAATTGTTGTGTTGAAATTTTGCTTTTCTTTAAAATAACTAAAAATATGATTTCCAAAACAGATCAAAGTATAGTTCTTGAGAAGGTAAATAACTCATTGTAACTTTTTGCTTTTTTGAGACAAAGTCTTACTATGTAGTTCAAACTAGCTTTCAACTATGTAACCCAGGCTGGCCTCAAACTCGTCAATCCTCTTGCTTCAGCCTCCTGAGTGCCGGGATTATGGGAGTGCACCATATGGAAATATTTCATATACAGACAAGGTACTTGACACCTAAGGACCTACCACAGACTTAACAGATTACATCCTATAGTATTTGCTCTCACATGAATTTTGGTGGTAACCTTTGCTTGATTTTTTAGTTTATTACTATTTGCAAATTATAGTAAGTATTCTTCAGGCTTTCTTAGCGTTTCATTGTATCTTCATATTGACTTTAAAACACTGACAATAACCTTCCACTTTTATAATTATTCATATTTTCCTATGTTTTTCCATTTAGATCTTCATTTTCTTTGATCTGAGTATATTCTCTATGCCTTAGATAAAATTACTATCTGTGGCTTACTATTTGCCTTTGTTGCCTATATTGGATAGGTGAGAGCAGTTTTTACCAGGTGATTGTTCAGGCTGGCCTTGACCTTATGGCAATCCTCCTGCCTCAGTCTCCCAAGTGTACTGCCATAGGAACTCTTGAGAAATTTGGATAGATCTTTTTCTAAGAATTTTTTAAGCTCTGAGATCTTAAGTTCTCAGACCTTGGAGTAAATAAAGCACTTTTTAAATTTCAGGATATACCAGTTTTCTTTTCTTTTCTTTTTTTTTTTTTTTTTTTTTTTTGTCTTTTTCCTTTTTATTGGTACCAGGGATTGAACTCACAACTGCCTGCTTGCAAGGCAGGCACTTATGTCGCTGAGCTAAATCCCCAGCCCCAGTTTTGTTAATATAGGCTCATCATTACTACAGAAAGTTTATTACATGAATAAAAAGGTTTTTGGTTTTTTTTTTTTTTTTTGAACAGGTCTATGTAGTCACAATCTTGCTTCAGCCTGAGTGCTAAAATCAGAAGTGTACCACAATGTCTGGCAGTAAATGTGTTTTGTATTTTCATTCTATTTTGGTAGTATAATCAAATGTAGTGTGGTGTTTATCTAAAGACTCACACCTTTTAAGTACTCTAGGTAAAAGCAGGACAGATCTGGCGTATTGTTTCTGTTTCAGTAAAGAACTATTTTTGTGTCACTATTTACAAGGATTACCACTGTTATGCTTGTAACTTGTTTTTTAAATTTCAGATTGAAAAGCAGGAGTTGTTTTAAATGTGGAGGAGAAACATGTAAGAGCCTACACGAGATGCCACACTACAAGGGAACACAAATACTAAGTGGAGCTTGTGTTCCATGAAAATGCTACATCTGGCCACTAGAGGGAGAAAGTACACAGAGGAAAAACCCAAAGGTGCCCCAATCATTCCTCAAACCTCAGAGATTAATACTATTAATCCCACCTATTACTACTAATTCACTGCCAGCTTTCCAGGTAGCTGTCGAGAACAGGAAGGGGCACAGTGGCTCAGTGGTACACAACAGTGCTCATGCACTCAGAAAGGAAAAGTGGGTGCTGGTGGTAATTAGTATGTGCTGTGCTCTGGGTTATTGAGCTTCATTAACAGGAGCTCATTTAAGTCTCAAATACCTACAGATGGAGTTTCTTTGTATCATTGAGGGGCACAAAGCACCTATCAAACCCAAAGCCAGGCAGCTGTAAGTGCAGCAGCAAGACTCAATACCAGTCAGAGGCCACAGCTTGCATGCTTTTCTTAGGGTTCCTATCCTACAGCACTCTGATTTCTTGCTGTGTTTGCTCCTCTTGACAACAGAAAACTTGACTTACATCGTGACTGAGCCAGACAAGAATGGATCAGTGTCTGTAAAGGTCAGCAGCTTTCATTCAGTTATCACAGGCAGGTGGACTATTTATTTATTTATTTATTTATTTATTTATTTTGCAGTACTAGGGTTTGACCCCAGGGTGGTCCTACTGAGCTCCAGTTCCAGCCCTTTTCTTTATTTAGAGACAGGATATCACTACATTGCTGAGTTGCCTAGCCTGTGCTCACACCTATCAGTCTCCCAGAGTGCTGGGATTACAGGCATACCACCCACACTCAGCTTCAACAATTAGAAATTCATTTTAGAAATTCACTCACACAGGCTGGGGATATAGCATACTGGTAGAAAACTTGCCTACAATGCACAAGACCCTGGGTTCAATGCCCAGCACCACACACACACATATACAAACTCACGCAAAAACACCTTAATGAAAATATTAATTACCTGATAACCTTTATTAAGTGAAAGTAACCATGAAACAGTGCTTCATAAGGCATGTCACACAAGAGAAGGCCTTTGTTTCCTATGCGTGAGGACGCTGCCCAGTCCCAACTCTGAGTCAGGTATCTTCCCTTAGCAAGATTTTGTCCTGGCTGACCACAAAAAGGTGATTAACATCTTTGCCAATTTTATCCTTACTTGTCTAGAATGACTGCAGAAGGCTTTGACATGCCAAGACTCCACATTCTTGTTCTGTGCATTGTGCTCTGCAGTGAGGGACCCCAGCATGTACCTGATTTACGTGAGGAAAGACAGGTGTGAGTCCCACCCCCACCCCACTCACTCTGCCCCTAGGCGGGCAGCAGGCAGCCTGCCTGACTTTTCTGCTCCATTTACTACAACTGATTTCCTCACCCTTCCTTTAAACTTCTAGAACTGTCCAAGGAAGATGAAACAAGCTGAAGAAACTAAACCAAGCCTAGCATGCTGGAATGAAAAGTACTGATACAGAAAAGCGTGAAGCAAGAGGGGAAAAATAAAATGAGGGCAATAAAAGAAGTTAAACTACATAGTTGCACTGCCAATTAAGAATTAAGACTCACACTAAATAGAAATGTAGCTCATCCAGTTCCCCTGCTTCACAAGACATTTTATTTATTTATTTATTTATTTAGGTACCGGAGTTGAACTCAGGGCCTCATGCTTGCCAGGCAGGCACTGTGCTGCTGAGCTATATCCCTGGCTCTTCACTAGTGCATTTTAATGCAGGAACAGAACTACTACATCCTCCTTGTAGTAAGTACTGTTAGCATTCAACACTTTCATGTTTGTGGTGAATCACATAAAAACAAAGTCATATACTTTTGCATAAATCAAAAAATGTAGCAAATGAATATAATGGCAAAATCAGAATGAAAAGCTCTAGTATTTTCTTAAAAGACAAACTTTACAGATTTAGTAGACTGAAATGTCTTTTGCTCTACAGAGCTTTTGTTGCCAAATGAAAAACAAAACAAAAATCATCCCAACACAGGATGTTCAGAAGCCTAATTCATAAAAAAAAGAATTTATTTCATATGTTTATTTAGGATGGTAACACAAGATAAATCACTCAAGAGCTCAATTTAAAAAAATGTAAGAAATAAGATGCTGCCAACTTAAAAAAAAAAATTGTAAATCATCTTACCACCCAAAAGTGATAGAGAAAACCGTGTGAATCTAAGCACAGACATGGTTGTAGTTCATCTTTTGGAACTGCAAGTGGAACGTCACAGATGACTATTTGTGTTCCATTCCTCAAAGGAGCAGCCTTCTATCCAAAATAACCATTAAAGTCCCTCCTGTTAGACACTTACATGGCAAGCAGCCCAAAACTCCTGTCCAGGAGTTCTTCAGCATCGTTGGGACAGTCTCAAACCGACACTTAGCAGAGAAGAAAGGTAGGCACCTTTGGGGACTTAGTTGACACCCCATCTACACTCAGAACCTTAAAATTTTGATAACAAAAACCGTAAGATTTACAAGTCATCTTCACTAACCTTAAATGTAGTGTTGTGATGTCCAGGGCAGGATTTCCACGGCAGGTGGAATTTGGACAGATAAAAATTAAACATAGTGTCTCAGATATCAAACAAATACAACTCATATTTTGGCAAAAAAATAAATATAGTGGAATGCAAGTTTGATAGATGTTAGAATATATAATCTACCAACTGTCGAGGAATACAATCTCATTGCAGACACAAAGAATCAACAATTTCAAAGAATTTTTAAAATAAAAAGTTTGCACTTACTTATTCCTCACAAAATTGTCACTTTTGGAACTATTCCAATTAAGCTACACACTGAATTTTTTTAATACAGCATTTAGTTTCTTTGTGTAAAAAAATCTTTGTACATAGTAATAAAAAAAGATAAGGCAAGATGCATTAAACAGAAACCTTGTGGTTCTTTTCCTCCTTGTTCTTGTTAGAGCCACTGATGACAATCTGCAACAAAAGAGTTAAGTTTCTGATTTTCCGCATCGAGCATCTCATGCCTTTGCTGTGTTAAGAATTCTGTCCGAGCACCCTGAAGGACAGAGGCTGCTGATGGTCTTTGGCACTTATGCTGGCAAACTGAGCTTCTTTCCCTTGAGTACTGAAATTTTAAAAAGAAAAACAAAAGATTAGTAATGTTGACAAGTTTACAGCTTGTTTCTCTGTTCTCAGAACTCTGGCATACACAAAACTACCCAGTAAAATATGAATAAGCATCTCCATTTAAAAAATGCAAATCTGATGCTGGGCGTGGTGGCCCACACCTGTGATTCCCAGCACGGCCTGAGGGAGAAACAGGTGGATCATAACTTTAAGTCTAGTAGGGGCAACTTAGTGAGACATTGTTTCAGAATTAAAGGGGGGGGGGCTGACAATATAGCTCAAGCAATGTGGATGTGGTTCACCGAATTCCTAACACCCTCATTGTTATAATTTTTCCCTAAACAATATATATTAAGTGACTTACGAAGGAGTTTCCTAGATGTTTAAAAAACATGTAAGATATGCATGTCCTTATACCAAGCAAGTCCAGCATTAGGAGTGTAACTGCATATCACAGATTCGTAGCTGTGGTTCTCTAGTTAGGCTTCAGATGCTTCTGAATTCTCTCTACCTGTGCACCTGAGTTTATGTGCATGGACTATATTTGGATTTTTTTCTTAGCAAAGACTATAATTTTTTCATAGGATATTTATAAAGTCTACATGTCATGTTTATACAAATCTAATATATATATATATATATATATATATACACACACACATATACATATACAGATATTAAGCACTGAATTTTTTTTCTTTTTGAGACAGGGTTTTGTTACATTGTTCAGGCTGGCCTCAAACTAGCAGTGATCCTTCTGCCTCAGCCTCTTGAGTGCTAGAATCACAAGCATAAGCCACACTTGATAAACACTGGATTTTAACAGAGGCAATTTAGTAACCTTGAATTCCTACCAACTGGGGCTAGGCAAGGCAATGGTAGTATGGACAATACATAATGAAAGACCTGTTGGCTTTTTAAAATTTTATTTCCTATTACTAGGGATTGAACCTAGGGCCTTCCTACTGAGCTACATAGCCAGCTTCTTTTTTTTAATCTTTTATTTTGAACAATGTCTTGTTAAATTGCGTAGGCTGGGACTGAACTCACAATCCTCTTGTTTCAGCCTCCCATAGTGCCGAGATTATAGGCCTCTGCCACTATGTTCAGCTAGTGTCTATTTATTGACATGAAAAACTGCATGGGAAACAAAACTGATTACAGAAAATCACATATAGTTTAAATTGTGTAGCTGTATTCACAGAGGACTAGTACATTAACAGTGGTTATCTCTGAGTGACAGGATCTCAGATGACTGACTGAAATAATTAGATCTGATTGAAACCTATACAATGAAATGCACCATTTTAGGGAAACAAAAAGTATCTTTATATGAAACAAGACTGAAAATTCTAATATGGAATTTTATTTGACAGCATAAAGTTATTTTTCTGAAGCCAGTTCTGCTCTGTGGGACCGATGAGCAGGATATTGGGCAGAGGAGCTGGGCAAGCAAGCTCCTCACAGAGCCCAGGACTACAGGAACCAGGCAGACCAGCCCTGATGTACCTTTTGTAATGTACAAGTAGAAGAAGTCACAGTATAGGATGGTTTGGACCACCCCAGCCACCACAGCAATGAGGTCAAAGAAGCCCTCGAAGTAGAAGCGCCAGATCCAGTTTATAAGATACAAAGCACGGTAGAGACCCAGGAAGAACAGGTAATGGGTGGTGATGGTCTCAGCCTCCCCAGTCTTGCTGATCATGAAAAGCTGTGGAAGGATGGCCACTGACTCAAGGTAGATGGAGAAGGTCCATAAAATCTGGAAGAGAAATGGCAAGCTCCCATGAGGATCCAGTGCCCACTGTGAGTTCAAGAAATATACTTACTTCCCTGCAGACCAGCCTAACAGGTGTGGAAGTATTTTCATTACCTCATCTTTTTTTTTTTTTTTTTCCTGTAAATTTTTTTCCTTTCTTTCCTTCTTTCTTTCCATTTTTTTTTTTTTTTTCCATTCTGGTGACTGAATCCAGGGAGTACACCCAAGACCTTTTTTTTCCTTTTTCTTTTTTGTACTGGGGATTGAACTCATGACCTCATGCTTGCCAGGCAGGTGCTTATTATGCTGCTGAGCTAAATCCCTGGCGGTATCAGCCCTTTTAATTAATTACTTGATTTATTGAGGTACTGGGGATTGCACTGAGCTATATTCCCAGCCCTTTTTGGTTTAAGAGTCTCACTGAGTTGCTAAGTTGCCAGGCTGGATATCACACATCTATAACTGCAGCACTCAGGAGGCTGAGGCAGAAGGATTGTTGTAAGTTTGAGGCTAGCCTGAACTACACAGCAAGACCCTTTCTCAAATAACTAAAACAAAAACACACTTTCTATCTTCCTGCCTCAGTCTCCCAAGTAGCTGGGATTATAGGTGTGTACTCAACCTGGCCACTAAAAATTTTCTGTGAATTTCTACTATGTGATGTTCCTTCTGGATAAGCTTATCCATTGCAGTCCTGAATCAACCCTGCTTTCTGCCAGAATAAACAATACTTACTTATAACTAGGTTCCCACTACTTCCTCACTGCCAACTGTCCTCACTGATATATTCCCAGGCTAAATTGTTCACCATAGATCAGTCTTTGACTTACGATGTTCAATTTATGATTTTTCAACTTTACCATGGTGCAAAAGCAATGCACAGTCAGAAGAAATCATCTGTTTGTCTATCTTATTTGGCAGTGCTAGGGATTGAATCCGGGCCTTACGCATGCTACACAAGCTACATTACCAGCCTTCATACTCAGAATTTTGATCTTTTCCTGGGCTAGTGACATGCATTACAATATTCTTGTGACACTGGACAGAGAAGAAAGCTCCCAAAGCCCAGTATGCCAGGTCATCCTGAGGGAAACAAACAATATTCTAAAGTTGGGTATTAAACACTTTTTTTTCCAGTACTGGGAATCAAACTCACAACCTCATGCTTGCCAGACAGGCACTATGCCACTGAGCTTTATCCCTGACCATACACTTTTTAAACTTAGAATATTTTCAGCTTATAATGAGTGTATCAGGATGTAATGTCATCATAAGTCAAGAAGCAGCAGCATTTTTTCTTATTCTTTAGGTTTTTTGATGTAGTTAAAACAAAGGGGTCAGAAGTCAGAGCTGTAATTATACAAATTCTCTGCCCAGCATGGCACTTTATTCATGCTGAAGACTGACTTGTAAATAGTCCTTCAAAGACAACCAACAGTGCAGTAATTTAATAACCCCCGCAAGCAAAGCAGTACCTCTTCATAAAAAGGCATAAAAGGCCACTGAGGAACAGGTCACCTCATGGTATGGTGCCAGGGACACTGTTCCTAAGGATGAGAAACATAGCAGTGCTGCTTAGAAGATGTATAGATATAATATTCACGTGAGACAGTGGTACATGGAGGGGAAACAAAAGCTGACCAGAGTAGGGAAGAGGACAAACAGACAGGGCTCTGGGTTTGGTACCACAGAAGTTAAGACAAAAAAATATTATTTTGACTCTATATTCTTAAGGTGCAGCAGGGATAAGCCGTCAGCAGACACTCAAATACTTGGGTGCTGACTATGATTCCTATCTATGATTTCTTTATACCATATAGCTCATGTTCCACCAGAACTCTGCCAAACTGGAAAACAAACAAACAAAAAATCCCGTAAAAACCTACATTATGTGCCAATAGGTCTCTTAATCTAGGGAGCCAGACATAACCACTAAATAGCCTCTTAACTAACCTCAAGAGGAGAGAAATCGTGATTGACTAGAAATGAGAGGCCTCCCACAGGGACCACCAGAAACTCCACTCTGAAGGTGTCATGATTTCCATCATAGGTTGCCTTAAATTTCATGTAGATCAGATACACTGTGGCATAGGAGCAGGCAATGTAGATAAGCTGAAAACAAAAGAAAAATACCAGGTGGTCAGTATGTTGCAATTGTTCCAACTCTCTCTGCTTTCTGTATCACCTATATATCCGATTTTCTTTCTTTCTTTTTTTAAAGTTTAAGCGCAATTCGCTTTTGGTGGGTACCTGGTTCTATGTCATGTAACCACCACCACAATGAGGACACAGAATAGTTCCATTATGCCCAAAATTTCACCATGCTGCCTCTGTAGTCAGGCCTCCCCAGCCTTTACTTCTGGTCATCTGGTGTGTTCTGTCCCTAGTTGTGCTCTTTCTAGAATACCACGTAAATGAAGTCATGTTACCTCTGTCTCTTGCAGTCAGGGATAACTAATCACACATGTATTAATACACTGTTCATTTTATTAGCCTGGCACGGTGGTGCATGCCTGTAATCCCAGCACTCGGAAGGCGGAGACAGAAGGATTTCTGTGAATTTGAGGCCAGACTGGGCTACAAAGTTCAAGGCCAGCCTAAACTGCAGAGTGAAACCCTGTCTCAAAAAGATAAAATAAAAATAAATGTTCTTTTTTTTTGCACTACATCAGTTTGTTTACTCACAATCCAGTTACAGGACTAGTGGCTGTCTCCTGTTTGTGGGGATGATAAATAAAGCTGCTCATAGACGTTTTTACTGGCTTTTGTGTGAATTTAAATTGTCATTTCTCTTGAGTTTAAATCTAGGAGTGAGTTTACTTGGTCAAATGTTGTGTTTATCTTTGGAAGAAACTGCCAAAGATACATATTTTTAATCTTATTTTAAACTGTTATATACCAGTTAAAGAAAAAAAAATACAGTTTAATGTAGTTCAAACTTAACAGACTTCTTCTAGCATGATACTATTTCTCAGGTAGCATTTTTGCAAAGACAAACAATGTAATTCATGTTAAACTCTGCCATGAATATTTTTACTTAAATTGTGTTACTTTAACACTGAACATTCAGATTGTTAAGAAATTTTGTCTCCTAACAAAGTAAAACCTAGTAATCAATAATTTATAAACTGCTCCCTCCAAAACAGCAATTTTGTGTACACAATAGCATAGCTACTCAAGAGTTCATAATTAAGGTATTTGTGCTTTTATCTTCAAAAGGTCAGCTTTGGCACAGTGGCACTGGCCTGTAATCCCAACACTTGGGAGGCTGAGGCAGGAGGATCACTGGGAGTTCAAGGTCAGTTTGGGCTACACAGAGTTCAAGGCCAGCCTGAACTACATAGATTAGACCTTGTCTCCAACAAACAAACAAAAGTCAAACATGGTCTCACTATCTGACCCCAAGAAAAGTCTGAGATCCTGAAGTTACATCAATTGTCAAATTACTGGATAGGGACCACACAGCCTGGTACTACTTCTCCTTAGAAAATACAACTAGAGAGACTTAGGAAAAATGCTTGGGCAAACAGCTTCAATGGAAAATGAGAGCAATCATCAAAGCCCCAAATACTTTTTAAAAAAACTACAAAGACACTAAAACAGTACCTGGTACTTCATTATGCAGTTATATCTGCAAATAAACAGTCAAAATGGTATCAAAATTGTTGGTTATAACCATACACATGCATAACCAAAGTACACATGCATGTACCTCAGTATTACACTGCCTTGAGAATCTGCTGAGGCTCATAGCAGCTGGTGGGGTCGTTTCTCTAGGCCCAGCCTATAGCTAGCAGGGTTCAGTCCAAGGCCTTAGGAGCAGCTGGCGAATGACAGCTGCTTGTGTCCCCACAGCACTTGGCAGTTAAAGCAAAAAGATGTGAGCAGATCAACTTGGCTGTCACTCTGCTAACATGCAGGACATGATGCTTAAAAACTGTATCCAAGCAAGCAAGACGTCCTCCAAGCGCTGGGACTCTTGGCAGGACAGGAGGAGGAGAATTCTGGCTCACACACCTTGAATGGCTTCTTGGGAGTTTGCCCAGACAGCAGGCATTGCACCCAGCCATTTTAACACATTATTTCCTGATTACTAGGTCACACCATTAGGTATTGAAGAACGGAGTGATTATAGGTAACTCACGTTTGTTTTTAAATAAAGACCATAGACTCAAATATTGCTTTGTCTACTTTAATCTGTGCTTATGACAACACTTTTGAATGCAGTGTGTATGTGTGTGTGTGTGTGTGTGTGTGTGTGTGTGTGTGTGTGTGTCTGTATGTGTCTTGGGGGAAACAACTGTTTCAATAGGCTTTAGTTTAAATATTATTTTCTTATAAATATTACTTCTTGGGCCAGGGATGTAGCTCAGAGACAGAGCGCCTGCTTGGCAAGCACAAGGTCCTGAGTTCAATTCCTGGCACACACACACATACAAAATCCCATAACCAAGTACATAGCTCAGGTACCAGGTGATCAGAATGTGTAGAATGAAGAAGTCAGACTCCTACTGCACATCCTAAGACTCTACTTTGCCTTGCAGCACACGTCACAACTTGTAGTCCTTTATACAGTGCCATGATGATCGCCCCCTCCCCCCATCACACTGTAAGACTTCACTTGTCTTACAACAACTACAGGAAAGGATGAAGCTCACTTAGTCCAACGCATCCCCAAGTGTGACACATGTATCCCTGGGTGTGTAAAAAAAGTAGCTACCACATAAACATTTTTGTACTTTAATAGACATTTGCATTAATGCCAGGAAAAATACAAAGACATCAAAGAGGTCATGGATATCAATGCTTAGGACAAGTTAAAATATTTTATTAAGCAAATTATCACACAGATGTTATTTAAGCATGACACAAGCAATAATGATGGCACAAATGGCAAAAGTTTAAGGAAAAAATGAAGCGAAAAAGAAAAAAAGGAGAAGCCTACACACAGTGCCTCACACAATAACAAAATGAGGAACTAGAGCCAGGAGTCCTGGCTCTAATTTCTCATTATGTACTGACTTGTTGGATTTCTCTGGGAAATATGCAATTTCCTACTGCTTGGAAATCTAATAACCGTCTCTCTCTTTTATACAATTATCAAAAGCTTTAAGAGATTTAAATGTAAAATCTCTAAATTCAGAGTACTTTAATTAGATACTGTTCAAAACACAAAAAAAATGCCTAATGATACCTGTTCCTAGTTACACAAAGTGATCTGAAAGTTAAGAGCAGCACATTTAGATATAATTCTTAAAGTTTTCAATTAAAAACACATGGCTCCAAAAATATAAACCATTTTATCAAACCAGCAATCTAAAAAAACCAAAAAAACAAAAAACCCCACATGGCTGACATAAGTTTCCATGGGCCTGTGTATCATAGAGAAATTATATTCTATTGAATGTCATACCATACCTTCATAGATGTATTATATAATGAAATAAATGAAGTAAAAAGATCCAGGTAACGAGTTGTGAAGACCAGTGCAAAGAGAAGCTGGCTTTTCCCAGAAATACCTAAAGAAACAAAAGCAAAGTGTTAGAATAGTCCTGGAAAGCCAGGCATAGTGGCACACGCCTATAACTGCAGCACTTGGGAGGCTGAAGCAGAAGGGGAGGATCGCTGAGTTTGAGAACAGCCTGGGCTACATGAGCGAGTTCAAGGTCAGCCTGCAGTACACAGTGAAACCCTGTCTCCAAAAAAGAAAGAGAAGGGGGGAGGGGAAGGGGAGGAGAAGGGGAAGGGAAGGAAAAGAAAGGCAAGGCAAGGCACTCTGAAGAAGCACGGATGGGGAAAGTAAGACATACGGGGTCAAGGGCTGGGGACCGCTGTAAGTTAACAGGAGCAGTTTCAGTATTTTCTTCCCTGTAACACTACTAAATGTGCTCCTTTTCAGAGGCTCTGCCAATTTTTGTTTATGTGGGTGACTCCAGGAAAATTATTTCCTTAAGCTGCCACTAACATATCAGGATGTGTACCTTTTAATCGAACATTATTATTTCTCAACTATGTCACCTTGACTAGGAATAATTTTTAAATACTTGTGCTATTATTTAGTGCTATAACTTGTCTTTACCTCAGCTCTTTCCATTTTAAAGCAAAACTTTTAAGTTTTAAAACTTTTGAGGATGGAGTTGAGATCTACTCTGATTAGGAAACAAGGAGTCAGGTGAGGAGCACTGCTTTAGGTAGGAGTCTGAGCAGAAACACCCCTTCCTCTGGGATAACTCCCCAGGTGACCACTTTGCTGAGAACAGCATTTATTCAGATATATTAACAACTTCTAAAACTCCATCTCTGAGATTCATCACACAACCAACTTCCTATTTGTATTAAAATGTTTCTGGATGCCACAGCAACACAAGGGCAGGAAACTCCCTACAGCCAATGTTCAAAGGCAGCTATTTGACACACCTCCATCCACCAACTCACCTCCAGAGCAGCACATTCACACTCAGCTGGGGGACACTGGGGGGTCAGGGAGTGATCAGAGCATGCTCATGGCTTCTCTGATATTTACATGTGGCCCAGTGTTTTTGAGACAAAGGTGCAAACTGATGTTGGAAACAGTAAATTCTTTATGAAAGCTGAAAGCTGACAAAACAACAGAAACTACCCACTCTCATCTAAAATATAAATGTCATACAATTTCTCTCTACCTCTGTGTGTGTGTGTGTGTGTGTGTGTGTGTGTGTGTGTGTGTTTAAATGAAAGAATTGAATTTATTTTTGAGGCAGGATCTGGCTATGTAGCCCAGGCTAATCTCAAACTCATGGTGATCCTCCTACCTCAGCCTCCTGACTGTTGGAATTGTGCACTACCAACTCAGGTTAGCAATTACAATTTTATTTTATTTATTTATTTTTGGTACTGGGGATTGAACTCATACCCTTGTGCTTGCCAGGCAGGTACTTATGCCACAGAGCTAAATCCCTGGCACTAACAATTACAACTTTAGTAAGCACATATTTAACAAAAAAATCACTACACACAAGTCAATTATAACACTCCTGTGGAACATGAAAATCACATTTTCTTTTCTTTGGTTTTTTTTGGGGGGGGGATCTTTTTGAGATAGGGTCTCACTAGTTTAGGCTGGCTCTGAGCTCATTTTGTGGCCCAGGCTTGTCTCAAACTTGCAGTAATCCTCCTGCCTCAGCCTCCTAAGTACCGGGATTTACAGGCATGCTCCATTGTGCCCAGCTTTTTCTTTGTTGTTTTTTTTTTTTTGAGACAGGGTCTCACTATGAGGTTCAGGGTAGCTTTGAACTCACTACATACCTCAGGCTGGCCTTGAACCCACAGCAATTCTCTTGCTTCAGCTTCCTAAGTGCTGGGATTATAGGCATGCACCACACTGAATCGCACTGGTTTTCAATGACATTTTATAATCATTTTTGTGGCTGGCTGAAACTAAGATTCTGGATGTAAGAATGTTACTAAGTATTTAAATAAGTATAGTTCCAGCCTGTTCACAAAAACATCTAAATAGAAATTAAGAAAAAGCAGAACCTATCCTTCTACATTCACCAACAGAAACCAATTTCAAGAGCCAAAGGAGAAGATTGGGTGGCATATCTCCTCTGTTCAGTCTTCTCCTCAGGAATGAAGCTCCTCAGGAATGAAGCACTTTTTTTCCTATTAGAAATCAATGTCCCAAAGAAAAATGAATGAAGCAGACACTAGAAGTTGAAGTAACAGCCCAAGTAAGGAAAGAGAGAGAAAGGGAGCAGATAGTTCACATATTTGTTGATGCCTTTGTTATATGGTTCTTTCTAATATTTTAAGTAAGAATTTAGAGGATATAGATGGGCAAATTCTGCCATAAAGGGTTTATTCTAGTATAGCTTCAGAAGTCAGGCAGATTTTTGTCCTTGTTTTCAGCATTGTTGTACAAAAAACCAAAGACCATAATATATTGCCTGATTATTCCCGTTAGAGACCCCTGGTCATTTCTGAGGTACCCTCTTCCCTGGGCTCGGCATTGTTGATTCGTTCAGCAATCACATAACGGGAACGGCTCCACGCCAGCTGCTGCCTTAGCTTCTCTTACAGCCTTATAAAAATGTGGTCCCTGCTGTTTCCTCCTCTAAACCCCTACCTGACACAGAGATCTCTAAAGGCAAGGGTTGTCCTTATTCTACTTCCTGTTCTGGGCATTGGGCCTTACACACTGCAGGGTCCAGAAAATATTCACTGAATGAATGAACACAAGGACAAAAGAATATGGAGTTCGCTTTACCTTCACGTCATGGGGCAAATTCTCTTTGCATAGTATTCTGGGATAATACTTCTAAAAAATCTCCTAGTTGTTCTGTGCATGTCTCTATGTCTGTAAAAGAACAGTTGTTCTGGCTCTGCCTAATTTACTACCAGCTAGAATGTAGGAGAGCCCTTGGGTGACCACAGGGCAGAGGGAAGGACAGGCAGGAGGTCCCATAGTGTAGAACCCATGCTGGAACTGGCAGGCTCGAAATGGGAGGGGGTTTACTTAGTTCTTACACTCTTTTCCCAGGCTTGGATCCAGATGAGCAAGTAGCAGCTTTTCCCTTAAAACTGCAAAAATTCCTGTCTTCCCAGGAAG
The DNA here is from genome assembly GCF_034190915.1 of Cavia porcellus. Taxonomy (NCBI): domain Eukaryota; kingdom Metazoa; phylum Chordata; class Mammalia; order Rodentia; family Caviidae; genus Cavia; species Cavia porcellus. Next base: position 35,751,024 of record NW_026947506.1, on the reverse strand, counting down.
GCAGGGATCCCAGCTGAAGACGGGAGGGGAAGGGGCAAGAACCTACTAAGTCAGAATGGCTACCACCCTGTTCTTATTTTTCTGAATTTAATGTATGGGAATGAATCCAGGCATTGTGCATGCTAAGCAAATGCTCTATCACTGAGTTACATCCCCTCCACTATCTTTCCCTTTTTAAACCAAAACCCTCTAAGGCTATCAAGTAATAAGCACTCAACAGAATACTCACTGCAAACATTTCAGAAACTGATGTTCCAACCCAAATGCACCAAATATCCATATTCTGGAGTTTCATTTGCCAAATGGAAATCATTTATTAAACTTAACATCATTCTTCTTTCTTCCCACAGGGGCAAGAAAAGTTTATAAAAAGATACAACTATGCACTTGAACATACAGGTTAAAAGTTGCACTTCTTACATTCCTATTGGTTCATAAAACAGGTTCCTCAACCAAACATGAGATTTCAAAATTATTCTCCTGTAACAGCAGGGATGCAACCAAGTGCTGTAGGCTAGTGAGGCCACCAGGAAAGAGCACAGGGCAGCAGCTGTTCCTACCCAGTCTCAGAATGTCTGGTTCTCCCCCTGGAATCCACAACTGGATGGTTAAGAACTGCTCTGTAACAAGGTGCTTTTCCCTATTACAGAGAGTGACAGGAAAAATGAGCTCAGTGAGACAGAGTAATCTGGGATCCTTTGTATCTAATCTAACCGATTTTCTGCATCTTTCAATGGGGACAAATTATATGAATTTTGCTGGAAAGAGAAAAAGTTTAAGTGCTTTATACTAAACTAGCCAGCATGAATGTAAGTAAGAAAGTAAGTAAGAAAGGTTACTACATACTGCTTTGTCATTTTTTTCTCATTTCTTAAATGCACGCTAAGGCTACACTTTCAGGGATCATTTCTATAGTATGTTAAATGCATGCTAATTATTTTATTTTTAGGTTAATTATTCAAAAACTTAAAAGGGCGTTAAAAAAATAGAAAAACAAAAACATCTTCCCAATAGCCCTTTCTTTTTTTTTTGTCTTTTTCTTTTTTTATCGGTACCGGGGATTAAACTCACAACTGCCTGCTTGCAAGGCAGGCACTTATGCCGCTGAGCTAAATCCCCAGCCCCCCTAAATAGCCCTTTCAACTCTAATTTAAGCATTATCTTCCCAAGTCTTTTTAGTTTTTCTTCTCCCTCACTAATGGCGATAGAACCCAGGGCCTTTACACTGACCTACATCCCTGACCTTTTTTTATTTTAAGAGAAAGTCCTGCTAAGTCATTAAGCTGCCCAGGCTGGGCTTAAACTCAAGATTCACCTGGCTCAGCCTTCAGGGGTACATATTGGAATTTCAAGTGTGTACCACCACACCCAGCTAAAGTCCCTTTTCTAGTACGTGTATTCATGTGTGCACTACATACATGTTTAACCCGTAAAGTGGGACCAAACTTGTGCTTTACAACTTACTTTTCAAACCTAATACCTCAGATTTGTCTTTCCCTGACACTAATATGCCTAGCCGTGGTTCATTCTTTATAATGGCTGCATAGTGTTTCATAGTGTAGACATACCAAAATTTGTGCACCTACTTCATTAATGGACATTTGAGTTACTTATTTTAAGCTCTGCAAAAACATATGTATCTATGCAGTGTTTTGTACAGTGAACACTGTATGCCCACATATTGTGTTTATATATAATAATTCTGTAATTGATTCCCTAGAATTGTTGGGACAAGTCATAAAGATGTTAAATTTTGATAAATATTGTCAAACTTATCCTAGAGAGGTTGTGTAAATTTACATATCCTTCAATACCAGATGGACTGCCCTGTTCTCCAGACCTTTGCCACATGCATGTTAAGTAAATGCTGTACCAATGAGCTACATCCACATCCACAGCATCCACAATGTATTGCAGACTGTAAATCTTTTACTTTGTCCTACTCAGCAGGCAAATAAGGGTATGTGATACCATTTTAATACCCAAGTACTAACCTCCCAGTGAGGCGGGGCATTCCATTATGCTTAACTAGTCTTTTATTATTCCTCTGTAAATTGCCAACTTTGTATACTTTTCTATTACGTTATCTTCCTCTGTTGGAGGACTTACTATTAAGAATAGTAACCTGTCACATATGCTATAGATTGGTTCTCAGTTTATTGCTTTTACCTACAGAGGTCTTACATACTTCTTGGAAAGTCAGAGGCAACCTCTTTGGGATTTTTCTGTTTTATACCTATAGGATTTATTTTTTACTTGAGGGTTTCACTAAATTGCCCAGAATTCTTAATACTCTTCCTCAGACTCCTGAGTAGCTGGGATTACAGGCATGTTCCACCACCCCAGGCACAATTTTATCTTTTCATGCATACTTTACCATTTCAACTGAATTTTCCATTGTTTTTCCTTCAGTGGTGAGGATAAAACCTAGGGCCTTGCACATGCTAAATACACATTCTACCATTGCAAATTTCTTTTTTAAAAAATTTGACTGCAACTTTCTTGAGAGCGTAAACTCTGATTGCTCCCAGTTGCTATTCTGAGTTATGTCTCAATGTTTTGCACACAGTGGGTGGTCAATAAATGCTTGAGAGCAAAGATTACTCAAGAGCCTGGCACTAAAAAAGGACAGAGGCAAGGAGAGCTGGCAACATGATGTGAAAGCATCTAGAAGTACTCAGTATAACAAAGATGAGGTGTTTTCTATTTACTTCAAAAATCCAAACTATCTTACTTATGTGAAATACTGGGATAATTTGCTCCTGTCACATCTAGTAGGTTGAAAAGTTTACAACTTGCATAACAACACCTAGAAGGGAAGGAGAGAGACCAAAGGAAGATGGGGTCATGAATTTCAGAAGATTCCGCTAGTCATTTAAACTCAGTAGATGCTACACCTACTAGAAAATCTATACATAGGTGGTAGCCCTTCATTTAAAAACCACAGCTTATTGTCTCAAAGTTATCCAGGTCAGGGTTTAAGTGAAAAACAGTGACAACTTGAGCATACTACAGATCAAGCAGCAATGGTAATGGCAGTTCAGGAATATGGGACATTTACACTTCTTTTTTTGGTACCCCTCTGCAGTGACAATGACAGATATAGCCACAACAGAAAGAAGATTCAAATGAGATCAACACACAGACTTCACTTTATAACAGGTCTGTAAAGTTATCTGTTCTGGCATTAGACTGCCAGGAAAACAGTCTCCAGTTCCTCATTAGTCTCCCTCTTCCCTCATCCTTAGGGAAAAAAGCACTAAGGTCCTGAGGCTGCAGGCACTTTAACACTGGTGCTGAAATCATTGAAATGAACCTCAATTTGAAATGAACCTAGTATTTTCAAGATGAGAAACACAATCTGGATGTATATGTCTCCTATTCCAGTTACTTGAGAAACTCTTATCAAGTTCTTATTCTTTTAAAAGCCTCTAAACAACTTTTATAATTTAGAATGGAAAAACAATGCAGTTGGTCAAATTTATCATTTAATTCTGAAAAAATGATCTCAATGATTTGGTTTTTTTGAAAGGTCAGAAAAAATCCTACACCAAAATAAAATCATCCTAATTTGAAAATGACAATAGTTTAATAACCCCCAAGGAATACTTGGGAAATACAAATTTAACTCACCTATTTATCTTCTTTTCTTAGCATTTTAACTGAAGTACTTTACATTTTCTTTAACGAGTCTCCAAATGGAAAGTGAATATTAAAACAACAACAACAACAAAAAAGCCTCTCCCTTTTTCCTTGTTACTCAAGGTTCCCCTAGAACTCTATTTTCTCCGGTTGTACCAAGTTCTCCCAAACATCTAAGTGTGATACTAGTTTAAAAGACAACACACTCTAACACTAACTACCTGCCAGAAGAAAGTCTGAGAAATTTAAAAAAAGAAAAGGAAAAGACTCGAAGAGTAAACCTGAAGATTAAAAGTAACACCAGATCCGGGCATGGTGGTTCACTCCTGTAATCCCTGCACTCTGGGCAGTTGAAGAAAGAGGACTGTAAATCGGAGTCACTAAAATTTGATCTTGTCTCAAAAAAACCCCAAAAGGACTAGTGATGTAGCTGAGTGCGAGGTTCCTGGGTTCACCCACCGGTAACACAATAAATCAATAAAGAAGTAATAAAAATAAAAAAGTAGTATATGAGTCGGAAAAAAAAAAAACCCTAAAATTGGCATCTAACATTCAAACTAAAATTGATTAAGGCAAAGCAGACATTTATTTAAAACCTTAAACTATCAATTACTGATTTTGTTTCAATTCTGGCTCTACTACTACCTTACTCACCTCCCTGACAATCAGTTCCTTCCTTCTCAGAACAGGGATAATAGCACCTGCCCCATAAGGTTATTTGAAGGACTGCACTTAAACCTGACTACTTAATACACAGCAAATACTTAAATAGTAACTATCGAAATCACTGCAATTAAATGATTGTCAGGGGAAATAATACATTTGAGTTTCCCAGAACTTTAAAAATTGAGAGATCACCTTCAAGTCAGACACACTGGTTTCAGGATTTGGACTTTGTAATCTATTTTGATTGCTCAAAGGTCTTTTTTTGTTTTGCTTACTTCCTGGATGTCAGCTAAGTTTCAGAGACAGGTGAGTGAGGCCCGCAAACTGCAGTCAAAGACAAGGTGTCACTTTAGATGTGGAGATTTTTGTAAATAAAACAGCTAAATGGAATCTCTGCCATCGAAGTTCTTTAGGACTCACATCTTTTGCTATCTGTGAAAAAAGTAAGTGTTTTTTTGAGACAGGGTTTCGATATGTAGTCTAGGTTGGTCTTGAACTTTCGTGATCATCCTACCTCAGCCTCTGGAGTGCTGAGATTACAGGCATGCACTACCACATTTAACTAAAATTAAATTCTTAAATTCATCAGAAGTTATTTCACTGTAGCCATAGTATCAAAAACAAGTTTAAGAAAGGGCTCTTGTTTTAAGAAATAATTTTAAAATTCACAATTCTTAAGTTCTTAGGGTTAATGAAATGTAGAACACAGGTATTACCTGAGAAAAATACATTTCACTACCTTCCAACAATGATTGCTGGAAATGTGTGTGTACTCCTGGGGTGGGCCACAGCTAACTCAGTGGTGACGTGTAGGCAGGAACTGCATGAGCTCAGTGGTACCCACGTAGTCTTAAGAGAATCCGTTATTAGAAAAAGCCACTTTGGAAGTTCTCTTCCCGCAGCACCATGAAGTGCACTAAAAAAAAATTATCTTAAAGACTTTCCAACATGGCCCTCGGCAGTGGGTGTGATCCCAAATCATTAAGTTTGGGGAAAAGAAAACCATTTTAAGGACAGGTCTGACACGTTCTATAGCTCAGTCCTTGCAAGGGCAGGGTGGGCATCAGAATGACCTCTTTCCCCCATCCCGGCCGCCCTACCTTCCCGGGTGGCCTGGTTGCCACGTCAGGCCCAGCCAGCCGCGGTCCTGCCCATCCTCCTCCCGCCAATCTCACTGATTCGCGAGTACCCCAAACAGGATCTCGCCCCGAGAAAAGCACGAGGAAATATACGAGGGTGTGGGGAGAGAAGACACGTCTGCAAGACTCCAACTGTCCTTGCAAACTTTTCAGACACAACACGGCCCCGCGCAGTGTCCGGCCAGCGCCCGACGGGTCGAGTTCGCAAGCGGGCTGAGCCCTTAGCGGGGTCCGACGCTGCGACACACCATCCCTGATGGGAAGTCCACTCGGACCCAGGCTCCCGCACAGCCTGCTGAGGGGGGTGTGTCAGGCCCTCGCGGGCCTCGGAGCGCTAGGATCCCCCGCATCCCAGCCTCTCGGGCCTCGCCCGGTCGCTCACCAGCGCAGGAGCGCGTCTTCCAGATCTTTAGCAGCAGGATGACAATGGCCGCCAGGTGGGACAGGTCCCCGGTCAGCCGGAAGATGTTCATAATGGAAGCGGCGGTCGGCGCGGCGGCCCCGGGGCTCGGCGGCTTAGCAGGTAACGGCGGCCCGAAGAGGAACCAGCGAAGATGGCGAGAGCGGCGCGACGTGGCCAGGGGACGTGGCCGAACTGCCGTCTCCCGCGCGAGGCAGCCTGGGAGAGCGGGCGGTTGCTGGGCCACGCCCTCGATCACGCCCTTTAAAGGGGACGCGCCAGCCCTACGGAGGTCCCGTGCGGTAACCAAGCGGCGCCTTCGGCTGCGGACCCGGAGTCCTCCCCCACTTCCCTCTGTCTAGCTTCCGGCCTCTCCCTGGGTGCCAGCGATTTCCTTTAGTTTTTGAAATGACACTCCCTTATGTGGATTTCATTTTTCTTTTTTCCTCCCTTACTGCTGGTCGTGAGTGCTACAAGCTTATTGTATGAAAAAGTGTAAGAAAAAAATTCAATCTGTGATCGCATTTCTCAAGGTCGGCATTGTGGGAGCCCTAAATGATAAGGTTCTTGTAGAACCCAAAGACTTTACCATTCTGAGAATTGTCTTTACGAATGAGAATGCCCAGCCGGGCGTGGAGGCGCTTGCCTGAAATCCCAACACTCTGGAAGACTGATACAGAAGAATGGCAAGTTGGAGCTCGGTATGGGCACCTCAGCTATTCAGGCAGCTCCTGTCTCAACAGAAAAATTAAAGTAAATTAAAAAGCAATTGAGAATGTAACTCAGCGCAGAGACCCTGGGTTCAAGCTCCAGTACTGGAATAAAACAAAATAAAAAATGAAAACACAGGGTCTTGGGGGTGCAGCACAGTGATAGAGCATTTGCCTACTGCAGACATGAAGGATAGAAAGGTGAACAGTTCTACAGAATAAGCACAAGAAATGACAAGCAGAACAAGTTGAACACAGACCCTGCTATATAATGATAATTTGCAGATCTGCTGCAAAAGAAAATTTTCAGTTGCTATTTCAAAAAATAGAAGAGGAAGGCTGTGCAACAGCTCAGGCCTGTGATTTCAGTTATTCGGGATCACAAATTGGAGGTCACCCTCAACAACATAGCCAGACCCTGTTTCAAAATTAAAAATAATATTTTAAAAAGAGCTTACGGTGTACCTCAGAGGTAGAGCACTGTGCCTACCAAGCAAACCCAGGGCCTGAGTCCAAGTACCAAAAAATAATAATAAAGGGGTGGGCAGAGTAGGGTGAGGGAAATGATTTTAAATGTTTTAAAACACAAAGCTTTTTTCTTTTGCAATCACCCCGTTTGTAGTTTTTCTTGCTTGCTATTTAAGAGGTTAAAATTTTAGCACTTGAGAGACTGAGGCAGGAAGATCACTGTGAGTTCAAGGCCAGCCTGAACTACATGATGAGGCCCTATCTCAAAAAGTAAAAAAAAAGAAAGAAAGAAAATTACAAAAAAAAATTGTAAATTATGATCATATGTTTTACTGTTTATATTGGGCAATGTCAGTCATGAATGCAAACACCACAGCATTTAACTCAGATGAAGGATTGCTGATAGCTACATAGTTAAAAGCCACTATAGGGACAGAAGACAAACTCCTAGGCCCTTAACCTACTACTCATTATAAGCATGTTTTGTGTTTTCTTCTAATCTAGACAGGAACTTAAAAGTGGCTTTTGCTAAAAACCATGAGTCTACATCTAGGCCTACAAATACCCAATAGGTAACTAAACATAAAATAGCTTTGTAAAATTCTAAGTCAAATCCTTCTAAACTCTGTCTATAGCACACTAATCATTTAGTTAATGTCAGTCTAAAAGTTGGTAAGATGAGGTCTCTGAGCCCTAACTTTACCTAGATTATCTCATAAGCCTTTAAGACTAAGAACACCAGAATAGGAGATTTACGGCAACATTCAGCTAGTCCCAGAAGTCTTCCTAGCCCTCAACCTAGAGTTGGATTCCACAAGAGCCTTGAAAGACAGGCTGTCCCACGCAAGAACAATCATCCCAAGGGAACTGAATCACCTACCAAGTCATGATGATCATCCTGAGCTCAGCTCCAAAATCAAGACTGAGAGATCGATTGACAAGATCCCAACTAACCAACACAGCCCATAAGTCTGGTCTCCATTCTTTTCTGAATGGACCAGCCTAATTCCCTTCATCATAGTATGGCCCTCCAGCACCTCCAGCGGGAGTTCTTCCCCTGTCTTCCTTTGCTTTCCTTTTCTAAGAGACCAACTTGATCTTTATCAGCTCCTTAAGCTTACTTCTCAAAGTTTTTGCCTTTAAATTCATACCATTGGTTTAGATTTTAATTTCCATTGTCACTAAAGCAAGACACACACTAGTCGGTGATAGAAGCACATAATTCATGTTTCCTGACTTGTCTGTGCAGGGTGCCTAGAGAGCTGGCTGGAAGGGATGGACACAGGGTGGCCCCAGGAAGGTTGGAAGGAAGAAGAGGAGGCCCACTGCACACAGATCAGGCCAAGCAGGCACAACTTTGGGCATGGGATAGATGGGCCAGTATTGATGCTCACATGGCGTCTGATGGCTTGAGCTGGGCACCCTCCTTTCCCATACCACCCTAGCCGCAGGCAGAGGGAAACCTTCAAGGATACTGCAGGCCTCATGACAGGTAGCTGGATCAGGGTAAGGGGAGAAATTTCCTCCTCCCACATTACCCAAATACACCCTGGTACTACCTGTGATGGGTTGCAAGTGCTGTGCCCACCAGAGAGGATGCACAGAGTCTGACTCGATCTCACCCACCTGCATGCATGCTGAGGTCCCTGAGGGGAGGATGGCTATGTTCACAAGGCTAGACAGGGCAGCTGCCAGGCTATCTTAGCATCAGGAAGCAGGTAGGTGAACTGATCCTCGGGGAGCAAAAAGATTGCAAGCAGTAGAGTGACACATGTGCCCAGATTCTACTCTCTCTTCTGTGCTCTATTGCCTGCCTCATTATGCTTTGCCATAAAACACAAGTTGAATGAAAAATTATTAAAAATTTCATGTCAGTAGCTGCTGAGCTTTAAGTTTTGAGTGTGGCCTTTTTATACACTAAGCTCTAGGAAAGAACTTTGACTGGTACCCAGAAATCAGCCCTGCATGCAGCCCTGCACAAAGACATAAAACCTAGCTGAGTGTTGTGGCACTTATCCGTAATCCTAATAGTGATTCAAGGCTGAGGCAGGAAGATTCCCATGTTTAATCTCAGCCTGGGCAATTTAGCAAGATCTGTTTTTTGAGATAGAATCTTGCTATGTAGTTCATGATGGCCTTGAACTCACCATGCAGTCTAGGCTGGTCCCAAATTCACAGTGATCCTCAGCTTCCTGAGTGCTGAAGTTACAGGCAATGTGCCACTATGAGATATATATTATAGTGACTAAGTTCCAGAATAGCCTTGAAAGACAGGCTGTCTTATAGGCTGCCAGGCTTATAGGTGGGAATATATATATATATATTCCATGCCCTCTCTCTCCCCCATACTGAGGCTTGAACCCAGGGACTTCATACATGCTAGGTAAATCTCCTAACACTAAGCTACATCCCTAACCCTGAAAATTTTTTTTGATAGTTTAGAAACATTTATTTCAGCTTCTCAATTTGTTATTTGTAATACTGAAATTTTTTGAGACCATAGTCACATTTAGGAAAACCCCAATCATGTTTCTTTCATATAAGTGCTATAAAATTTTAGAGCATGTCTAGTTTTCTTGGGCAGGGAATATACTTTTTTGAATTGGTGAAAATAGTTAACCAGGTTTTTTTGCATTCTTTGTATTTTATGGTTTGGAAATATAACCACATTTACTTGACACATCCCTTAAGAAGGGGAGCTAAATTCCTCTTCTCTTAAATGTGGCCTGAGTAACAAACAATGTGGTAGGGTTTGGGGGTGTGGCTCAGTGGTAGTGCATGTAAATTAGCATGTGCAAAAAGCCCAGTGTTCACTCCCTAACACTAAAAAAAATATGGTAGAGAAAATAGGTTGTCACTGCTGAGACTAGATCATAAAAGGCACTGAGGTCTCTCCCCCTCTTCCCTCTTTCCCTTTCATCGCTCCCTCTGATGGAAGCTAGCTGCCTGGTTATGAGGACACTGTTGGAGTATACACAAGTCCATGTCTTTCTGTGTCCCTTCCCAGCAACAGGATTGCAGCTACCAGCTGCAGAGTGAGCCATGAGCCATTCTGAAAGCCAGCACCAGCTCCCATCAGGTCTTTAGGTTCTTTAGGCTCTCTCTCTGTGTGTGTCTCTCTCTCTGTTTCTCTCTCTCTGTCTCTCTCTCTCTGTCTCTCTGTCTCTGTCTCTGTCTCTCTCTGTCTCTCTGTCTCTCTCTCTGTCTCTGTCTCTCTCTTTCTCTCTCTCTCTCTCTCTCTCTCTCTCTCTCTCTCTCTCTCATTTTAATGAGCAGAATGTTGTAACTGGGAGCCAGACACTTAGCTCAACTCTCAAAACCAGGAAGCCAGAGAGACAGGGCACCATCCTCTTCGCTGGCATTCACATTTCTTTGTCTTTTCTCTTTTTTTGGTACCAGGGTTCAAACTCACAACCTCACACTTGCCAGGCAAGCCCTTGTGCCATGGTGTTCACATTTTAAAGAGATGGCTCTGCAGACTCCAAAAAAGGCATTCCCGGAAGGAAAAAGTGGTAAAAAGCTTTTTAGCTTTGAAAACAAGTTACGTACATCCGAAAAAGAGATTTGTGTTTATAAGTTTTATGAAGAAAATGTCAAAAGTATCTATTTAAAGGAGGTGGTCTTTTTCTTTTGGTACCGGGAAAGGGTTAAATTATTTTAGACTTTTATTATTAGCTTCATGAGATTTCCTGAGCCAGAGGCTTCCGAATTCCTGACCTCCAAGAACTGTGAGGTAATAATATGGTGATATGTTGTTTTAAAGTGCTAAACTCTGGATCGATCTGTTACCCAGCCACAGATGAGTAAAATAGGGATGGCACTTAAAACATCCAGGCTGGGGATTTAGCTCAGCGGCATAAGCGCCTGCCTTATAAGCAGGCAGTTGTGAGTTCGACCCCTGGTACCGGTAAAAATCCAAATTTACCCACCAACATGCTGGACATTTGAATTGCACTTGAGTTTGTACCTTCATTCTATTTTACTGGATTACCATAAAAACCAGAATGGATCATGCATTGTAGTACAGATCATAATCCCAAAAGTGTTCCAAACACTGTAATTTGGAAGGTTGAAATTTCTTTTTTAAACTTATCAATCCTTGGTTCAAACTTTATGCTCAAGCTTCTTAATTGGCTGCAAAGAATGAATTGTTTGTAAGCAAAAACTGAAAAGAGCTGCAGTGTGCAAGGAACTTGGGCTTAAAATATTAGAGATCTAGATTTCATCAGATTCATAAACAAAACTAATCTTTAAAAACAGTCATAACATAAAATAGCAGCCCCGAGAAACATTTTCCAAGCTTTATATTCATCAGAAGCTGACTTATTTCAGTGGCCTCATTCTTAGAAACTGCATCAAGGGCTGGAGGTTTAGCTCAGCGGCATAAGTGCCTGCCTTGCAAGCAGGCAGTCATGAGTTCAATCCCTGGTACTGATAAAAACGAAAAAGACAAAAAAAAAAAAAAAAAAAAAAAAAACTACATCAAAATCCTCCAGAAGATCTGGAACTTCATCCTCCTCCTCCTCTCCAGGAGCAAGCGGTGCTTCTGTATCCACAGATTGGGCAGAGCTTGGGGCAGCCTCGTTAAACTCTTGCTCCAGTTGAGTGTTGGGTAGCATTTCTCTCAGCTGTTTTGTCTCAGCATGGCCTATCATTTTGAAAGTGTTTGCTGCCAGAGATGCCTGACTTTTGAGTTGCTGAAGTAGATAACTGTTCCTTGGTTTGGAAACATATTCACTTCTTCAATACCAGAGATTCTGTTTACCTCTAACTTCTTTAATGAGAACTGAAGTTTGTTTGTTTTTAATCATCTGCTGTAGCTGTTCTATGACCTATCTTTTTGTGTGTGCCAGGACTTGAACTCAGGATCTCTCGCTTGCCAGGCAGGTGCTGTGCTTCTGAGTTATATCCCACCTCGTGAGCTACTTGCTTTCTGTGAGCCATTCTTTTCCCATTATTCGGTCCTTGTGTCTGAAGTTTGATCAGTTTTGCTTGGTTCATGACAGTTTCTTTCATCTTGTCAGAGAGAACATGGAGCAGTTCCGGGAACTAGTGCTGGTGCTCAGGGGGTCTCAGCAGACCAGCTGAATTAGGCCCACACCCACAGGGATGCAAGGTGGCAGCTAGAGGAGTGTTGGAATCCTCAAAGCTTAAAATTCCTAAAGTCTGAAATTTCTAAAATCAAAATCCTGAAAATCACAATCTCAAGAAAACCAAATCTCAAATCTGGAAATCCTGAAAGTCAAAACCCCAAAATGGACTCAATTCCCTGAAAGAAAAACTATACAAGAGGAACAGAATCTGGGTATGGTAGATCAAGCTGGTAATCCCAGCACTTTGGAGGCTGAGGCATGAGGATCACTGCTAGTTCAAGCCCACGGGCTGCCTAATACAAGGCCAACCTGAATTACATAGCAACACTTTGTCTCAGAAAATAGAGAGACAGAGAGCTGAATTATGGGGATGGGATTAATGTATTTTTGATTGTGCAGGATACCTGTCAAATTTTTCCGTCATATACTACTTCTGCCCCTTCACATGTAACATCTTGCTTGCCTTCCAAAAAACATCCTTTAAACTGAGCAGGATGGCACACATTTATAATCCAGGTGCTCTGGGAAGCTAAGCCTGGAAGATTGTAAGATGGAGCACAGCCTGGGCAAGTTAGCTCCTTATGCAAGAGCTTGACTCAAAATTTAAAGAGAAAAAGGGAGTGCTGGGGATATTGTTTACTGACGCACAGGTTCCTTCTGTATTACAAAGCACATTGAACGGTGAACTCTTCTTGCTGGGAATTTGACCTCCTGACCACTAAATCTAACATTAAAAACTGTCACATGCTTCATTGGCTAATAGATGGCACTTTCAAAACAGTCCCCTAGGCTTTTTATTAAATATATACACCTATTGAATCCAAAAATTCTAGAATTTAGCCACTTATTTATGAGTCAAATGATTGGAAAGGACAAAACTTTTTATTAACACTTATTCGAAGATTTGGTGGTGTTTGCTGAAGAAAATTGGTTTCAGTCAAATCCCCAGACTATAATGGCAGATTTGGAATTAATTTCCTTAGGTTTTGAAAAGTGAATTCCCAGATGTAACCAATGAAGTGTTTTTTCCCATTCAGCCCAGTACTACTGGGGGGAAATTGAAATGAGAGGATTGAGCATGCATAGGACAAAGTGACAACTGCAGTTTAAAACACTGTCATTAGACATAGTCTTGCCAGCTACTGGAAAGGCTCAGACAGGAAGGTGGCAAGTTGAAAGACAGCCTGGGCAATTCAGTGAGACTTGGTCTCAAAATAAACAATAAAAAGGGCTGGGAGTGTGGTTCAGTGGGAAAGCCACGTGTTCAACACTCAGTACTGAAAAAAATAGGGCTGGGGATGTATCTCCTTGGAAGCAAGCCCAGCACCCCTGAGTTTGTTCACCAGTGATAATAATAATAAATTTTATATTTGTTTGAATTGGCCCATTTTAGTGGAACCAATTCCAAGAGTATCTGTTGAATTAAAGCTACCTTTACCTACAAAAGCCATTTATCTTATTTATTTACTTATTGGTGGGTACCAGGGATTGAACTCAGGATCTTGCACTTGCCAGACAGGTGCTGTGCCACTGAGCTATATCCCCAGCCCCAAAAAGGCCATTTTTTTTTTTTTTTTTTTTTTTTTTGGTACTGGGGATGGAACTCATGACTGCGCACTGGCAAGGCAGGTGCTTACGCTGCTGAGCTAAATCCCCAAAGGCCATTGATCTTAAAATAAAATTTAAAACCGTTTACATTTTCTTCTAAAACTATACTTTTAAGATTTTGATCTCTCAAGATTTTTGTGGCACTAGTGCCTTCACATTGGGCTATATCCTCAGTCCTGTGTTTTATTTTGTTGGTTTTTGTTTTTGTTTGTTGTTTATTTGGAGACAGAGTCTCCTAAGTTACCCAGGCTTTCAAACTTGTGAACCTCCTGAGTACTGTGATTACAGGCTTTTTTTTTTTTCTCACATCTGCCTCATACACGAGTCTTGTTATTTTAGGACAGTCACTAGCAACAGAACATTAGAAACTAAGCTGATTTATACAGGAAGATGCTGCCAACATCTATAAATATTTACACACAGTGTAAACTTATGCATTTCTGCGGTGTGACAGGAGTGCTGTCATTTGTTTTTTTATTTCCCTGCAAAAGATTCCCAGCACATGAGCACTTTTAGAAATAGAGGTGTGAAGTGACCTTCCTATCAGCTCAGTGCAAAGCTAAACCCTGAATATACCAAATCCTTTGAGAAAACTGTAACCTCTCCCTCTCTGCTTCCATTATAGATATAACATATAAAATTTTTTTTTTGGCAAAGTAGGCATGATGAGCTACTCTTTTGGTAAAAATGACAACACATTGGCTAATATTGACATAGCTATATAAAGGAGGTTTGTAACTCCTTTTTAATCTCTTTTTTGCCCTTTATAGAGTTTGAAATAAAGTTTTAGTTGATCTACAGAGCATCAAAACTGTCTGCATTCATTTCAGTCTGCTATGTAACGGAGGAATATAAAATTGTACTATTTTTTTCTCTTCTCATTTCATTTTGCATGCAAGGAAGCTACTAAAGTGTAAGCCTCTAAATATGTGTGAGATTTTACCTGAAATTCACATCACTGAGCATATACTGTCTTCAGAAGGACTGTGCATTATTTTTTGTGTGCTTCTACACACACACACACACACACACACACACACACACACACACAATTTCTGGAATAATATGGAATTACTTGAAAGGAGTATTCTGGGATGTGCTTCACCAGCCAGAATCAAACTGGTGATTGCTGAAAGACTTTTGATAATTTGAGATTAATTTTCTTGGGAAGTAAATTAAATGGCTGAGAGCAGACCCCTGGAAGGGCAAGAACAGATGGACAGGAACATGCCTCACTCTTCTCAGCCACTGTGGAATCTGCTCTCCCTACTTCTCAGGCCTACTTGGAGTTGTAGCTTGGCATGATTGCCGCCATCTTGAGCCCTGCATTTAACCAGTGCCCTGATTTGACCCAGGAAAATGGAAAATCACTCAGGGTATAAGTCCCATGAAACAAGCAGAATGTGTAGCCACAAGAGAAAAATTAACCTGCTTAACAAAAGAAGCAGGATACAGGTGTCAACCAAAAACTGATGTTAAGATTCTAGCTAAACTGTTTCCAATTTAGTGGTTTTCTGTTTAAAAGATTTGTAATTTTCCAGTTCAGGGCTAGCTGGTGAGAGTCTGAAATGGGTCCATGCAAGTGGTCACTGAGCTCAGTTAATTAAATTCCAAATTTAACAATTTGGCAGCTTGGATTCCTATACTGTTTACAAATCTATTTCACATAGCAAGGTCTCATTTCATATAATCCAGATGACAGCCATTGCAAAGCTGAAATTTCTAGGTATTTATTTAAAATTTATTTAGCAGGGATTCTGATTGGCTCAGTTTAGGTCAGGTCCCCCTTGATGTCTATTCTGGGTTAGATGGGCTCATGCATACTTTTTTTTTTTAAAACATAGAACAATACACACCTTTATTACATGAGCTAAGCGCAGAGGGAAGGTTTATTTGCCTTTCCTGGCCTTGATTTTCCTCAGATAGAACTCCAGCTCCTTGCCATCTAGCATATAACCCTCTCTTTGGCCTGGTCTTGATGCAATGCAGGCAAGAAGTTGCCCTGCTGGAACTGATTCTCCAGAAGACTGCTGATTTTGGAGTCCTTTTTCCTTTCATAATAATTCTTTTGAATGTACTTTGATGGGTTTTTTTGCTTAAAATCTCTTCCTCCTCAGGAGTCAGCTTGGTCCCCTTCTTGCAGCCCAGGAGCAGTGTGTAGTAGGATTCCTACCACTGTAGGTACAGTGTGCCCACCGTCAGTGAGCACAGTGCAGTTCTTCCTGTGGATCAGTTCATTATTGGACGCCTTGTGAACAACGCCAATGATCCTTGTTCTTCAAGTACAACACTCAGAGCCCCACGAGGAGTTTCCCATATCCAGCCTGAGGGCTCGGTGTTTCTTGTTACCTCCTCAAACTCCCGAGTGTATTTGGTGGGGGCCAATCTTAGTGTTGGCAGCAGGGCACCCCAACATATACTTCTGCTTCTTGTGGTAGGGCTTTCTTTTGCCCTCGCTCTTGCCCTGAGAGATGCCCATCGCTCAGCGCCAGCTGGAAAGAGCATACTTTTTTTTTTTTTTAAGACAGGGTCTCACTATAGCCCAGGCTGGCCTTGAACTCATAGCGATCTTCCTGCCTCAGTTTCCCAGTTGCTGGGATTAGAAATGTGCACCACCAGGGCTGGGGATTTAGCTCAGCGGCATAAGTACCTGCCTTGCAAGCAGGCAGTCGTGAGTTCGATTCCTGGTACCAATAAAAACAAAAAAGACAAAAAAAAAAAAATGTGCACCACCATATGTGGCTTGGTGGAGGGGGCACATATTTGGAAACAGTTGCTGACGGTCTGTGGGTGGACTGGGAGGCAGTGTGCTGTTGTTTTTATTACCTCCCTTCATATGTTTAGAATACTTGTCAGGTCTCTGCAGAGTTTAAATTTGCAACCCTTTTTTCAAAAAGAGTTTTGGATACAGCTGAGTATGGTGGCACATGCCTATAATCCCAGCACCCTAACAGGCTGAGGCAGGAAGATTGAAAGTTCAAGTTGCCAATTTAGCAAGACTCTCAAAATAAAAAAAAATTTAAAAGGACTGGGGACATAGTTCATAGTGCAAATCCTCTGGGTTCAGTCCCCAGTATTGGGCAGGTGGGGGGTGTCAATTACATATTTCCAAAGTCATTTTCCTGAGAAACTTGATGATAATTTGGTTTGACCAAATTAGCAATTATTGAGCTCCTGTTGTATGCAGAGGCCAGAAGCAGCCAATGGAAATGAAGCTGACATGGTTATCAAACGGGAGACACCAGGTGGTTGAACCCTGGGTGTGTGAATTTGCCAAGGGAGGGTAAATAGTGCCCAAGAATAAAGGTCAGGGAAGATAAGGCCAACAAACTCTCCCTGTGGCTTCCTCTCCCTGGCCTCAGAAGAGTAGCGAGGATGGAGACAATGGCTGCAAAAGCTTTGGCTCTGAAGAGAGAGAGGGGTGGGCAATAGGCAGTAGAGCCTAGAACTATTCTTGAGGGTAGGGAGGAGAGGCTGAAAGAGCCAATGAGTGCAGTCCTGACAACTGAGCGATGGTAAACAGCACAGATGAGCTGCTCTGAATTGGAGGAGGGAGGGCAGGCCCTGCATGCCATTGGATTAGGGAAGGGAAGATGCAGAGAGGCTTGCAGACGTTATGGGAGGAAGGCCCAGCCAAGTAGCCTCCTTTCTCCAGGAATCAGCAGGTTATTCAGAGCCCTTTGAGGCCTTTCTGGGATATCTGATAAGGGAGTTTGTTGGAGTGAACTGTGTCCCACTCCCTCCAATTCTGAGGAACCTCAGCCTGTGAGAGTATTGGAGATAAGGTCTTTAAAGAGGTAAATAAGGAGCCTGGGTATGGTGGTGCACACTTGTAACCTCAGTACTCTGGGAGGCTGAGGTAGAAGAATCCAAATTCAAACCTAGTCTGGGCAACTCAATTGACTTAGTGAGATGCTGCTCCAAAATTTAAAAATTAAGGGTTGGGGATGTTGTTCCAAGTGAAGACCCTGGGTTCAGTCCCAAGCACTGGGGAGGAGGTAATTAATGTTAAATGAAGTCATATGGGTGGGGCCATAATCCGGTAGGTGTGGCATCCTTAACCAGCAAAAGAAATTGAATAGACACACAGAAAGGAAAGACCATGTGAGGACTGGGAGAAGGTGATCCTCTATAAGTCTGGAGAAACTTGATCTGCTAACACCTTGGTTTTGGACTTCCAGCCTCCAGAACTGTTAGAAAATAATTGCTGTTGTTGAATCGATCTATTTGAGATATTCTGTGATGGTGGGCTAGTAGGCTATGTGGTGTATATGTGGACTGTATGGTAGATTAATAGAGGGAGAGCAGGAGGAGGTAAGGAAAGAGGGAAGAGCTTTAAGAGGGTATCAACAGCTTGCACATCTCTTGGAATGCTGAGATATATATAAAAAGAAATACTTGTGTTAGCAAAGCAATTTCCACTCAGTGGACAGGCTCTGGATTTAAACAGACTGGAGTTTTAGATCCAGAAAGTCACATATTCTTCCTGAGTTTCAGACTTTTTATTTGTGAGGAGATAATAAAACCCACCTCACAGGGCTCTTTGAAAAGAAAATGAAATAAGATATGTAGAAACATTGAGCACACTACCCAGGAAAGATCAACTGGTATCACTATTTGGAAAGAAGCTGCATAATTAGACCCTATTATTCAGAATCACTCAGATAAGTTCTTGGGGAAAGGGAAGAGAATGAAAAGAGAAAACATCTTAGTGTTTTGCATGCATACTAAGTTCCTGCAGTGAATGTAATCATTGTGTTCTGCACATGTGTACTAATAAAAATAAAAATGTCTTTTAAAAAAAGATAAATTCCTGGGCCCTAAGTGTCTGCATCCACATCTGTGATTTGGTGAAGAACTGGAGAAAGGGGGGACATACTGGTTTACAGGTAAGACTGCACTAACTCTGGGGTAGGACTGCCATAACAAATAGGAAACTAAGGGCCAGGAGTTTAGCTCAGCAGCATAAGCGCCTGCCTGGCAAGGGTGAGGTCATGAATTCCATCCCTGGTACCAAAAAAAAAAAAAAAAAAAAAAAAAGGAGACTAAATGTGGAGAGACTAATCCATAATATGCTTACATCCAGCACTGGGCCTGGCATGCATCAGAGGCACTGGCATGCCAGGTGTGGTAGCACATGCCTGAATGTGATATAGGCACTCTGGGAGGCTGAGGCAGGAGGATCTCAAGTTCAAGTCCAGCCCAGGTAATTTAAGAAGACTATGTCTCAGAATAAAAGATAAAAAGGAAGTAGAGGTATAGCCCAGTATAAAGACCCTGGGTTAAATCCCCAGTATGTTTAAAAAAATATTAGTGAATACATGTATGAATAAAGAGATCAATGAACATTAACAAGACCAAACACATATAAGCATCTGTTGATAGATGTGCTAATCAACCCACTTAGGGCTATAAGTGAGAGAAACCAATTTGAACCAGCCTAAACTAAGAAATTAAAATCAATTTTTAAAATTTTTAAATGGGAAGGGTGTTTAATTGCTTGAAAACTGATAGGTCCAGAAGTCAACTTCAGGTGTGGCTGGATCCAGGGATAGAGATGTATACCCTGCAGGTTTCCTCCATCTACTCCAAGCAGTTGCAGAGGAGATGGAGCCTTCCCTTCCAACAGTCCCAACTTGAGTTGGGACTCTGAGCTGCCTAGCCAGGAACCAGATCATCTGCATTCAACCAGCACAGCTCCAGGGTCTGAAAATAGGCGAGGAACACTTTTCCAAAGGAAAAACAGGGAGCTTTTCTCAGGAGGATGAGACAGATTTCTAGGCAAGCACAGCCCACCTCAATGTCTCTGGAAAGGAGTCAGGTGACTAGGTGAGAGAAGCGTGCTACCTGGAGGACACATGGGTCACCAGAGTAGTGCTGGGCCAGATTAGGGCCACCTGGGATTTGAAGGAGGCAGGGATCTGTACCTGAGTGCCTGGCCAAGGGGTGATATAGTATGTTGCTTACAAAAATGGCCCTGATTCCCCAACCACCCCCACACCCTGTGCATGTGTTTTTGTAGAATGTCCTACTAAAAATGGAGCCTGCTTCCCTCCTCCTAGGATCTGAGGTGCTCGTGTTACTGGTGTGGATGATAGAATGTGATAGAGGAGATGGTGAGTCCTGAGCTACACTCAAAGGATCTTCAGCGTCATTGCTTGCATATTTTCTTGGACCCTGGCTATTCCGGTACAGGATGAGACAGCGTATAGGGCTATTCCAACTTTCTTTGTCAAGGCTCCAAACATGTGCAAGAGCCCCACATCCTCAATACAGCTTCTTAACAGACGACACTGACCGCAGCTCAGATCAGAACTGCCTTGTTGGCTTGACGCGGTGATGCACACAGTCCCAGAACTAGGGCGGTGGAGGCAGGAGGATCACTGTGAGTTTGAAGCCAGCCTCGGCTACTTGGTGAATTCAAGGCCAGCCTGAATTGCATAGTGAGATCCAGTCTCAAAAAACAAAATGAAAAAGAATTGCCTTGTTGACTCATAGATTTGTGATTCATTGTAAGCCACTAAATTTGGGGATGGTTTGTTATACACTGCTGGAGGAAATAAGTAACAAACAGATACAAGCCAATTTAGGAAAAGCCTTAGTGAGTGCTCTGGCTGGGTCTCCTAGAGGGGCAGTTTTTAACACTCAGGAAGATGCCATTGGGGCTGGCTGGGCCTGAGGATCATGCCTGGTGGTATATATACTTCCTGGTGCTCTCACACAGGGATTTTAATGGACCTAACATGTTTCACGGAGACATAGGCATTAGAAACTCATAGAAACCATCCAGCAGGAGCTTCAGGGGAGAAGTACATTCTGACATTCAGATTTCTCCTTGAAGTATGATTTTCATTTAGACATTTTTACATGGAGTTGTGAGGAGGGAACAAAGAATGTACATACATGGACTCAGAGGAAGACTGTGGAAGATAGGAAAGAACCAAATGGGCCCAAAATTCTGCCCAGAAATAACACTAGTCATTTGGTTGGGATGGGAAGGAAAAAAACATCCAAGAGAAAACTTGGAAAACAAGTTGTCCTTGCTCCTTATTCATTTCTCCACTTGATTTTGGCATCCAGGCGACTCCTTTATCTGCCTCCAGACACAGAAAGTGGCCCCTAAGATTCCAGTCATATACTACATCGCATCATCTGCTCCCATGTCTGTCCTGCTCACACAACCTGCTTCAGGGACTGTCTTTACCACCCATCCAGCTAAGAATCCTGACAACCAGCCACCAAGTCCTGCTCATCTGCCACCTAAACCCCTTGTGCTCTCTGCAATCTCCTTAATGATCCTCTTCCTGCTCCATGCCTCTCCTGATCTAAACACCTGTAAAGTGAGTCTGAGTTCATCCATTGGCTCAAAACCTCAATTCTTGGGTGCTGGGATGTAGCTCACTGGTACAGTGCTTGGCTGGCACGTGCAAAGCTCTGAGTTCTATCCCCAGCCCAGCAAAACAAAACTGCATTTTTAGTCTGCAGTCTGATGTAATAGATCTTTCTACTTCAGTTTTTCCCTAAATTTTTCGCTGAAGGCTTTCCCCCTTTCCCCCTCTCAGCTGCTTCCAAGACTCAGGCCTGAAACTAGGCGTGGTGGTGTATGCCTGTAATGCATGCCAAGGCAGGTGATCACCACAAATTCAAGGTCAGCCAGGGCTACAGAGTGAGTTCCAGGCCAGCCTGAACTACATAGGGAGACTTTGTCTCAAAAACAAAAACAAACACCCCAAACAGACTCCGTTTGGCTGTCCTAGGATGCCAGATTGCATGCTTTTCTGCCTTCTTGGCTGGACAAGGGGCCTCCGGGTGCTAGCTTGGTGGGCGAACATGTTCCTGGCTCATCTACTAGGAGGGCCACTCCAAGCAGGCTCAGAAAGCAGGCGAGCTACATTCCCTTAGTAGCCAATCCGCAGCCCACCGTCCCCGGGGCACACAGAAGCACTTTATTCCACTTTCCAGGAACCTGCCCGGGAAGCCTGCAGGACACAGCAGGACTGGGGTCGTGGATCCCCAGGGTGGGCTCCCCCAGCTCTTGCAACCCACAGACACACCGGGGCTTGTGGAGGCCCTGGTGGCTGAGGTAGCTAGAGATGTGTGCGGCGCCCAGCCCACGGCCAGAGGTATTGCTCCGCAGATCAGCACCCCGGACCTCGACGGCGTCCCCGCCGCCCTCTCCGGCAGCATTGGTCTCTTCACTCAGGCCGCAGAGGACGCGGCGTGGCCGCCGTCACCAGGCCAGGGGAGAAGTCATCCCGGAGCTGCGTGGACCCTCCCCGGCCTGCAGATCGCTGAGTGCTCGCTGCAGGCGGGAACACAATGAGGGGCGGGCAGTCAGGGTCCCAGGAGCAGCCTTGGACCCCTGTCTTGCCTTCTCCTCCCATCCCAAAGTACCAGCATTGAGGTTATTTACTGGGATTGTTTGCTAGTCCAGCTTTTAGGAGAACGCCCTTTTGGGAACTCTGGCCTTGATCTCCCTAAGAGTTTCTCCTCTAAGCCTCTCCCATGGCTCACCTCGAACTTGCTCATGAACTCCGAAAAGATACCGAAGAAAGCCTCAGAGGTGGTGGCCTTGGAATCCTCCCCGAAGAAGGCCAATGCTTTGCCCAGCTCCTCCATGGCTTCATGCTGCAGCCCATCAAGGGCCCGAAGTGCAGGCTGGGCCGTCTCCAGGAAGGACTGCAGGGCCGTGGTTAAGGAAAGGGCCAGCCTCCCATGCACCCTATGTGTGTATATGTGGAAGGAGGGTACTGGGGATTGAACCCATGGCCTTCACACTAGGTTACATTTTCAGCTCATTTTTCATTTAATTTTGAGATGAGAGGGGCTAGGGATATAGTTCAATGGCATAGTGCCTGTCTGGTAAGCGCAAGGTCCTGAGTTCGATTCCAGTAACTTTCTTTAAAAAAATATTTTTAAGATGAAGTATTACTAAATTGCTCAGGCTGGGATTGAATTTGGGATCTTTCTGCCTCAGCTCCCTGAGGGTGGTGTAGAAGGGCAAGTACAGTGGCCAACATCTGTAATCCCAGCACTCAGGAGGCCAAGGTAGGAGGATTGTCTTAAGTTCAAGGTCAGTCTGGGACACACAGTAAATTCAAGGCCTGAGCTTCAAGGCCTGCATATTGAGACCCTGTCTCAAAAACGAAACAAAACAAAACACCCTAGAAGATGATGTGCACCAGCATGCCCAGCTTGAGTAAGAATTTAAGCGGAGGCTGTCTGATCAGTCAGCTCAAGTCCCTCTGCAGCTGCTGCCCGCCCTTGAATGGCCATGCATTATCTCTCCGAAGACCTCCTCCTGAACCCACGAAAGCAGGGAGGGCTCCCTTGGACTGAGTGGTGCTAGAGTGCAGAATGTTAGCCCCTACCTGAATAGCCTGGGTCTACACAGCTAAAAATCTGGGTGTTGGGGGGGCAGTGAATAAGTGATCTTTTCTTGCTTGATAGGAAAGGGGCAGAATCTGATGTCAAATTTCTGCTTTGGGTTGGGGCTGAAATCAGTGGTAGAACACTTCCATAGCATGTAGAAGGCAGTGAATTCTATACATAGCACTGAAAAAACAACCAAAACATCTGCCTGAGTATTCAGCCTCTGCAAGCATTATACACTGGTGTTAGGGACACACGACAGGTGCTTTCCAGGTGGAGCACCTGGATGTAGGCACAGTCCTCAGAGTCCTCCTCCTTGTCTAGATCTAGCATCATCAGGAAAAAAGCCCTGTTTCTCTTCCAAGGAGTACTGGGATCCCAGAAGGGGACAGGGAGAAGTGCCACACGCCCTTGTGTCCTATCCTCCCCATCTAGACTTGTCTCCTCCTCTATTGTTGATTTGAGTTATCCAAAAATAGATCTGGCCTCAGTTACCCAGATTTGGCATAAGCACTGAGTCTAAATAACCCAGGATGGCCGGGCTTGGTGGTGCACACCTATAATTGCAGCACTCTAGAAGGCTGAAACAGGAAGATTGCAAGTTTGAGCCCAACCAGAGCAATTTAGTGACTTAGTGAGACCTTGCTTCAAAATAAAAAAGGACTCAGTATGAAGACTCTGGGTTTAATCCCTAGTACTGGGAGGAAAAGAAGACCTGGGATAGAACCATTTTTTCCAAGACAGCTTGGACACATAACAGCCTGTTTCCAGACTCTCTACAGGTGTCTTCAGTGTCCAGTGGAGCCTCATCCAGCTCTATCTAACCACCCATGGGTCCCGTGTGGGGCTCAGAGGATACTGCCATGACCACAGCAAACCTGTCCTCACTGGAAGGAGACATGCTCTGGCAGGCAGCCTGTATCTCACTGATGGTACCATGGAGGTCAGCCAGGTCACCAGTCAGGGCACGTTGGTTCACTGTATGGAAGGGGATCAAAGCCTCATGGGCCCACATTCCCAGGCCAGGACAACCTGCCATCCTACTCATCCACCCAGCTTACCTTTGGCAGCCAAGGGTACGGTGGGGAGGTC
Source organism: Cavia porcellus (assembly GCF_034190915.1). Lineage (NCBI taxonomy): Eukaryota > Metazoa > Chordata > Mammalia > Rodentia > Caviidae > Cavia > Cavia porcellus. The sequence goes on along the minus strand of NW_026947506.1, from coordinate 35,726,834 downwards.
CTGAGCAAAGCCCAGAAGTTCGGGAAAGTGCTGGCTCAGTGATTTGGCAAGGATGTGCAGAAAGGTGGACTTCCCATCCACTGTCTTGGTGGAGTTCAGCTGCAAGTGACCCCCAACACACATGTTCGAGAATCCCGTCAGACTCCTGGGTACATGGTCCCAGCTTTTCCTGGGTTCTGGCACAAATTATTGGTCCTTTTTTTTTCTTTTTGGCAATCCTGGGAATTGAAGCCAGGACCTGCACACTGAGCCACTTCCCCGGTTCATTTTTATTTTGCAATTGGATCTCACTAAATTGTTAAGTTGTCAGGCTGGGCTGGAACTGGTGCTCCTTATGCCTCAACCTCCCAGAGTTGTGGGATTACAAGTGCCACCATCATGCCTGGCTCAATTTCTGGTCTTTGACACTTCTAATCTCCTTCCCCACCCCACTTTTTCAGATTGTGAGGTTTAGCTGAGAAGCCACCTTTACCATCCTTTTCTCCACCCTTGCTGCAGTCACATCCTGGTCTCTTGCAGCCAGCTTTGCCCCTGGGAGGAGGGCCCTCCATAGTCACTTATTCTCTCCCTCAATCTGTCCCAAATTGAGTTAGGCTTGGCCTTCAAGCCTTAGGTACCTTCAGCTCACCTCTGTCAGAAAGTTGATCTTGAAGCCTGTGGTCTTGTTGGTTTTGGGTTGGCTGTCATTGAGATAGTTGCCCATGGCCAACACAAACTGGAAAGGAAGGTGGGTGGATGGTGCCCAGGTGTTCACAGAGACCCCCCACCCATCCACCTCAATCCGGGTATCAGGATGAGTCTTCAGGCTGGAAGCCCCAGGACAGAAGAGTGGATGAGGTGACAAAGGAAGGGATGCACCCTGACCTCTAGGATCTTGGCGAGCTTCCGGCTGTTCTTGAGCTCCAGGGATGCCTGTCGCAAGCACTCCAGACTGCCTCGGATCTCCTCTGTCTTCTCCTGCAGGGTGGCCTGGAAGTGGAGGCTTCGCAGGCGGGTCTTGTATTCAGGGACTGACAGCATCTGCCACAAAGGCAGGACCAGGATTCATCCATCCCCCACCAGCCTGGTGGGGGCTCTGCTGGGTGCCTGGGCCTGGTACACCTTTAGGAAGAGTAAGTCTGGTCTCTAGGGGACGCTGTCACCCTATCTACTTTGTCCCTTAATTTGGTTATTTAAATTGTTAAACTAACTGGGTGTGGTGGCAAATATCTGTAATCCTAGCATTCTGGTAAACTAAAGCAGAAAGATTGAAATTTCGAGCACGGACTGAGCAATTTGGCGATTCAATGAGACCTTGCCTCAAAATTAAAAATAAAAGGTCGGGGAAGTGAGGTGTAGCCCAGTGCCAAAGCCCTGTGTTCAATGCCCAATGCTGGAAAACAAAAACAAAAACAAAAACAAAAAAAACAAAAAAACCCAAATACGTTAAACTGAAACTCAGGCCTGAGGGCGGGAGCAGTACCGAGCCGAGGGAACGCGAAACACAGGCAGCCTTGGCCACAGCGGTAGCCCTGACGGAGGCGGGGTCGCGGGCGCGGCACCTGCAGGACAAACTGGTCAGGCTCACTGAGGCGGCCAGGAGCCTCGCGGAAGGCCTGGTAGCGCTGCTCCTCGTCGGCGTCGGGCGCGAAGAGCAGCAGCTGCGCCAGATGTGCGGGCTCCAGGCGCCGGGGCTCCATGCTCATAAGGACCTGTCGCAGCTCCGCTGGGCTGAGCTTCAGGTGCGCCAGGAGGATAGCTGTGGGCGGGGCCGTGAGTGAGTGGGGCGGGGCCTCTCATGGGGCGGGGCCAATAGGCGGGACCAGCAGAGACGCCGGGCGTCGTAGAGGCGGATCCCGGGGAGAGGGCGGGGCTTCGGGGGCGGGGCTACCGAGTGGAACCCAGCGAGAGGGCTGCGGACAGGAGGCGGGGCCTGCTAGAGGCGAGGCGGGGACGGGGTAGTACCAAAGCCCTTCAGAGACTAAAAGGGTCCTAAATTTTAGTCGTGATACTGGAGAGTGAACCCAGGGCCTTGTGCACTCAAAGCAAGAAGAAGCTACCACTGAGTCACATCCCCAGCCTTAGAGAACTAAGAAACTAGTCGAGGCCAGAGCCTAGGAAGAGGTCTTCAAGGAGCAGAGGATGTGGCTGGAGGTGGGGCCAACTGGGGAAACAACTGCATGGCCAGGGCAGGGTGGAGCCCAGGCCCACACCTCCATCCAGGTGGGATTCCAGTAGCTACAAGGTTAGGAGGGCCTTCAGACCTCCAGGCGACGTGTCCAGGATTCCACAGCCTAATCTGTCATCCACCCAGATGGGTGCAGAGGCACCACCCGCCCCTAGAATCCCTAGGATCCTTTGGCCTCTTACAGGTGTTATAGGCCTTCTTGTGGGACAGGATCTCCACCACTTCCTTCTTCCTGAAGGGCTCTGGCCCGGGCACAGGCTCTGGAAGGGAAACGAGACGTTTAGCACTTCGGTTTGGATTTGGGACTGTCTGGGCTCAGAAGTGTGGCCTCAACCAGTGGCCAAGGATCCCTTCTCCTCCAAGCATCACCTTGTCTGATAACAGCTCTAATGTCCAGACCTCCCCATTCTTCAGCATCCCACCTGTGGATGCCTAGGTCTTGTACAATGTACTTAATGGGAGAGGAGTCCCTGCCCCTACTGCCACCTTTCTCTTCCCTGGGCCCTGGAGACTGAGCTGGCAAAGTAATGAAAACCAACTGTCTCTTGACCTTTTAGATGATTCTTCAATGGACGAGCTTTTCTCCTTCATACTGAGACCACTGACTACATATAATAACCCTGGTGGCTTGGCATCCTACCCAACCACTCTAGAGAGATACTCAGAAGGGGCGGAGGGGGAGGAAGGAGACTGGAAGAGGTATCTGTAGATGGCTTGCATTCACCCTATTCTGGTTGTGTGACTGTAAGCAAGTTACCCAACCTCTCTGTGTCCTCATTAGGAAGTGGAGGTGATCTTAGAATCTACCAGTAGAGTCCTCAAGGGATTAATTTAGAAGTGAGAGCATCTGGCATTTGGTAAGCACACTAAACAACTGCCAGTCATTATTACAACCTCCACTTTGAATGGGAAAAAACTAAGAAAGGGCTTAAAGGCTCGGAGATATATTAGGTAAATACCAGTCAGGGCAACCCTTGGGGGATCTTAAGTCAGAGGATGGCATAGATCATGGTATTTGGACTTTCTCTAGGGCCTGATAGGAAGCCACTCACTGACAGGTTTCTGGGTGCCAAAGTGGAGTTCCAGGTCGAGGTATTTCACCATGTCACTCAGCTTATCATAGTCCGAGTCTTCCCCGAGCTGTGAGAGAGCATGGGAAGCTCAGAGTTGAAGAAACAACAACAGCTAAACCACCCTCTCCTACCCAATCCCCTCTGAGGATTGTCCTGGGAGGTTCTGGAAAGAGGGTACTCATCAAACCCAGGGATGAAGCTGAGTAGGAGAAGACTGCAGAAGAAGCTAAAATCATCCAAGTTATCAGGCAAGGAACTGGCTTCCCTTGCAGTCAATAATGCAGCCAATCTTGGAACCCTATCCATGCAGAAGCAGGCTGCAGAGCTGGGCAGGGGCTGGAGGCAACCAAAGGGGCCAAAGAGGGTGGCTGAGAGGTCTGGCCCTGTTTGGAGCCTCCTTTGCAGGCCTCCTGTGCAGCCTGGATAAGGATAGCCTGGGACCAGAAAAAGGCTGATCCAAAACCAGGTTGATGGGGGTCGCCTCAGGCAAAGGATGGGATCATCTGTGAGCAGAGCTGGCATTGGAGGATCTGCAGCAGGGAAAGCCAGGAGCCAGAAGCTGGGCAGGTGACTGACATAGTCTAGGTGACAATCTGGAATGGCCATCTAGAGTTTGGACAAGGATGAAGATGGGGAAACTACTAAGTGAGAGATCAAAAAGGGAAAACAGGGTGAGAAAGTCTATGAACATGTCTACAGGGCAGGGAGGTGTGGTGTGGATTTTGGATGTGGCCAGATGTGTGACCTGTATCCCTGTGTCTGGTAGTGGGACCACAACACTATGAAGCAAAGCATGAAGACTCGTCTGAATCTCACAGAAGGTCTCCAGGGGACCCAGGTTGTGGCTCTCTGTTCTTTATCAAAGGAGGTAACAACTCTGTTCTCTGCTCAAGCCCCCTGGGAATTCTCTTTGGGGCTTGCTCATTGACACAGTACTAGAAAACACATTCTAATGACCCAAAGAACAGTTCTGAGGTATATCTTCATTTCACAGATTGGTCAGTGGTGGGTAAGGAATATGGTTGTTCTGCTTGATTTTAAGGGTAAGGCAGAAAACAGGACATAGGAATCTTGGGGAGACAAGACTTCAGAGCAATACAAAGAAGGATGGTTAAAGTTATCCAGTGAGGGATGGAAGGTCTTGACAGCTAATGAGTTCCCCATCTCTGAAGATACTCAAGCAAGGAATGGTAGTATCGTGTGGGAGGTGACTCAAGCATTGAAGTGGAAAAGTAAGAACTATATGCAGTTTAGATCAGCTGTCCTTTTAAGAGTCTAAAGAATTAATCTGGCCTCAAGAATGTGGCATTTCCAGATGTCCCAGTGTCTCTGGGTTAGGGATGCAGACTGGCTTCAATGCCTGCATAGATCAGCAAGGGTGGATATGCCCTGGGTCTGGGCTGCTACTCCTCTGAGCGGATGGGGAGGACCAGGGAATGTTCCAGCTGATGGCTTTGTCTTCATTGCTGCTGCCCAGGCTGCCCACTTCAAATCAGGGCCCTCATGGGCTCCCGGTCACTTACCTGCCCCCAGATGGTGCCTTCTGAGTTCTCCACCTGTTCCCACCGCAAGCGCTTGACACTCATGTGGCTAGTCTCACTGCGCCGGTGACCCAGACCCCGGGATAGCATGGGGGGTGCGCAGGGTACAGGTGGGGGCAAGGGGGGTGGGGGTGGGGGCGGAACTGGGTGACTGAGTTGGGTAAGCGGCTTAGCCAGGGCCTGAGCAGGGCCCCGGGAAGGCTCTGAGGTGCGGGAGTTCGGCTTGGGGTCGTGGAAAGGTAGGGGCGGGGGTGGTGGGGGGCTGAGTGGTGGCGGTGGGATGTGGTCCGAGATGGAGGAGTAGGTCAGGGAGCTGCCCTCTTCGCTGCTGCTGATACACTCGCTAGCGCTGCTTCGCTCATTGGTGACAAAACTGCCCTGGTCATCGTGGAAGCTCATCTAGAAGGAGATCAAATGAAGGCAGGGCATGGCTGTGCAAAGAGTCTGGAGCAGGCTGGAGGGGGTAAGATGCTGGGCAAGGGAGAGAGAGGGGATAGTCTGGGGCCAGGGGAAGACAGTATGGTGAGTTTGCCTGAAACTGCAGGTGGGAGAGTCTGGGAGGGTGGAGGATATCCCGGGACATGGAGCAGACTGATCCAAGCCAGGTTGATGGGGTAGTCTCAGGCAAAGGATGGGATCCTCTGAGAAAAGGGTGGCTCAGCCTGAGGCTGTAAGTGGGTAGCCTGGGCCGAGGAAGGGGTAACTTGACACACACTGTATATGGGAAGCTTTAGGCAAAGGGCAGGCTAGCCTCTAAAATGGAATGGGGTACCCTGGAGGAAGCCTTGGGGTAGCTCCACTCAGGCACTGAGGTAGTCTGAGACAAACTGTAGGATGAATGGGAGAAGGCAGGGAGTTAGCACAAGGTAAATCTGGAGGGAAGAAAGGTCCACCCCCAGGGATGGAATCTTCCACACTGAGCTATGTCCTCAAGCCTTTTTACTTTTTATTTTGAGACAGGGCCTCACTAAGTTACTAGGTGGCCCAGGCTGGGCTTGAACGTGCAATTGTTCTGCATCAGCCTCCCAGAATGCTAGGATTACAGTTGTTCACCATCATGCTCAGGTCTGCAACAGGCCTCTTATAGAAGTGGCAACACTTTTCCCTAACAGAGTCCCACCCCTGTGTGCATGCCCACCTCCTCGTAGTCATTCTCAGGCGTTAGGAAATCATCCACGATGGTAACCCGGGGGCCCAACTGCTCGCTCAGCACATCTAGGAAGCGATCTGTATCCCGGCTCCGAGTAGGGTGTGCAAAGGTGAAGAGCTTCCTGCGGCTGGATGGCCGGGCCAGGTCCGGACTTGGGGGGCTGTCAGGGCAGGTGGGCCCAGGGCCTGGCTGAGGGGAGGGTGCCCTGCTGCTGTCCAGGCTGGCGTAGGGGTGAGATTCAGAGCTGCTGGGGGAGGCCAGACCCCCTGAGCACAGCGGGTCGTAGCAGGGAGAGGGCAAGAGCCGCTCACTGGGCCATGAGATGTTGGACAGGGTCCTGGATGCTGTGTAGGAGATGTGGGAAATGCAATGTGAGGACCTCGGTTACCCAACACCTGGGTTCTTGGAGCAGACTGGAAGGGAGGACCCGGAATGGGTAGTCTCTGGGTACTGGACATTATCCTTTCCCTCCCCAGGAATGGCACAGAAGACCCTAGGTGACCTTGCCACCCATCATCTTCCCTAAGGGTGGCTAGTGAACAGAACTAGTGGCAGGGAGAGTACCACCTAATCAGGTCAGACTCTAGCTCCTCTGGGAACAAATCCCAGAAATCTTACCAGGGACCCATTTGAAAGGAGTGAAGGGCTTTTTCTAGGCCCCTAGAATAAGAAGTAGGAGGCACCTAGAAAGAATCTTCCTACCTGGGCCACTTATGGAGCACTGCATGCACTTCATAGTTTATCCAAGAGACACCAGCTAACTCAGACACTTCCTTGGGGGCAGTTCTCTGCTTTTCCAGATTGATAGCTGGGGTGAGGACTACCAGGGCTGGGACAAGCCTGGCCACGGTGACTCCTATCCATGCATGGAGGTCTCTAAGGTCCTTCATAACCCAGTCTCATGGCCATAGAGCAGAGGCAGCTCCAGGACTATGCCCAGGGGTGGGGATGACACTCAGACAAACAACTATAAAGACTGAGGCCAGTGCACCCTGAGGACCCAAGGCTGGCTGAGCCCTTACCTGTGCCCACCAGGCTGGGGACTGGGGGGGAGGCCCGGGATTTGGACACAGTCCCCATCTTCCCCTTGAAGCTGCTGTTCAATCGAGACTCCAGCTCTGCATAAACAGCTGACATCTAGGGGAGGGGTAGGTGAGTCCAGTCAGCTCTCATTACCCCCATGTCACCCCAGCAGGGCCTCAGAGGCCACGTCTGGGTGTTTGGCTCAGGTCTGAAGTAGCCACGAGGGTAATCTGGCCTGGGGTGGGTAATGGGCCACCCAGTCCCTACCCCATACTGATGCCACCTAGCAGGAAGGAAGGAGGTCTCACCATCTTGGGGTTGGGAGTCTCAGGGAGGGATGTGCCATCACCAGCCTGGCGCTCGCCTGGGATCAGAGGAAGAGGCATCTCAGGGCAGTCACTGGGATCTGCCAGGAGAGTATCATGGAGATCTAGTTACCACATCTGAGCTTTTTTTTTTTTCTCCCTTTGTGGTCTCAGGGATTTAACACAGGGCCTTGTACTGAGCTACGTCCCAGCACTCCTCCCTGTTTTAGATAGGATCTTGCTAAATCACTAAATTACTTAGGCTGGGAATGAACATGTGACTCTCCCACCTCAGTCTCCCAGTGCTAGGATTACAGGTGTGTGCCACCATGTCTATAAACTTCTTCATTTGAGCCCAGAGGGTCCAGACCCAACAAGCCCTGCAGACCCAAAGAGGCCACTGTTCAGCCCTGCTGACTCCTAATCCCTTTGATTTCTCATCTCACCAAGCCAATTTTAGAGGTGGGAAGCCTGAGCCCCAGTCCTACCTCCCACTTGCCGTATTTTCCATCAGGGCCTTACCGCAGCTGAGGCTGGCCTCCAGGCCCTGCGATCTGAGGCTGCGGCGGCACATGGAGGAGGCCCTCAGGGAGCTCCGTGGCTGGGGCTCGGGTGTCGGCTCCGGCTCCAGCTCAGGTTCAGGCTCTAGATCCAGCTCAGGCTCAGGCTCTGCTGGGGGACATGGCAGGGCGATGGAACACTTGTCCTCTGCTTCCACAAGCAAGGAGTGTGAGGGCAGAAGTCATCTGCAGCAACAGTGAGTCCTTCCCTGCTAGTGCGCAGGACGTCTCTCTTGGGGAAATGCAGGGACCAGAAACCAGGAACCTAGGGGGTGGGGGCCCCAGCTCAAGGGGGTGGCCCCAGTCCTCTTCCCCAAGGTTCCTCTCAAGACTCCATGTTTCCAAGGTCCTAATGCCCAGTGCTGGATCAAGCTTGTCACTGCTACTTAGTGGATCTTGTTGGGCAAAATGAAAGGTTCTAGGCCTAAGCAGATGTGTGGGACGTGTTCTGCTCAGCTTGGACCCTAAGCTTCTTACTGAAGCCCTCACTCTGTTTAGAAAACTGTGAGCACCCAGGACTAGCAACACTGAGCTCCAAGGGCCAGTGAACAGCAGCCCTGCAGGAACTGCCATAGCAGGTGTAGCGTGCCAGTGCAGTAAATTCACGAGATTTAACATCACTTCCTTTCACCAGGTGTCAACATGAAGGGTGTGAGGGTTTCTTGTTGGGCACCTCTCACTGGGAGGCAGCACGTGTGTGTGTTGTGTACTGAAGCCCAACACCCGCCATGGCCCGACCACGTGGTCAGGATCTAGGTGGTATGAGGGCTGGTGTATCTATAAACAGTGATCGTATGAATTTTCTTTTTCCTTTTGTCCTTTTTCTATTTTCCTCTTTATTCCTTTCTTTCTTTTGAAAGGGGGTCTCGCTGTGTAGTTTGGGCAGGCCTTGAACTTGCTATGTAGCCCAGGCTGGCCTCAAACTCATGGTGCTCCTCCTTCCTAAATCTCCCAAGTGGTGGGATTACACACATGCATCATCATGCCTGCCCAGCCTTCCTTTTAGTTTTTATTTTGTGACAGGGTTTCATTGAGTAATTAAGTTACAAACCTGCCTGGAACTCACAACCCTCCTGTGTTAGCCTTCCAGAGTGCTGGCATCAATGTGAATTTCTCCATCCATTGCATACTTGCCAGGGTACCCAGTGAAGCCATTGAGGTTACTCTTATTTTGTGTTTGAGTCTCCTGAGGCCCCAGGAGGTGAGCAGGGAGTCTAAAGTTTCAGATTATGCTGCATGGAGGTCAGGCTGTGTAGGCAATCCTCAAGCATGGACCAAACCCCAGGGTGCTGACTGTGTATCTGCCTGACACGTGGGCACATATATCATGGGAGGGGCAGGGTCAACTTTGAGACCTCACAGGTAAGAGTGGGTGTCTGTTTACCTGCCGGGGAGCAGCTGGCAGACACCTGAAGAGGAGGGGGTAGGGGAAAGGGACACTTACCTGTCATGGCTGTGTAGCCCAGGAAGCATGCAATCTTCTCCTGGCAGAGCTCCTGCTCCTCATAGGTCAGCAGCTGGTAGATGAACTGCCAAAGCACCTGTTTGGCAGGTGTGTCCAGCACTGGGTAGACATCAACGATGAGGGTGTCGATGTTCCTAAGGGAGGGTATAGGAGCAAGGGGCTTGAATCAGGGGTGTTGTGGTAGTGTTGGCAGTAGGTGAAGTAGCACTTCCAGGCCACAGATTTAGCTTGTGCTTTGACCTTGAAAGAGTGCAATGGACTGGCAGACTCTGAGAATAGGCTACTTAGCTTTAAGTACCAGCTATGCCATTTACTAGCTAAGAGACCTTTCTTAAGTTTCTGTGTTTCAGTTTCTTCATCCATCAAATGGGAATAAAAATAGCATCAATCACATAAAGCTGTTATAAAGATTAAAACATAAAAAATGCTTTGGGAAAATGGACTCACTGTATCATGGACTAGCAGATGATGGTCTGGGGGCTAAAATCTGGCTCATTACCTGTTTTTCATCTGTTTGTTTTGTGATAAGGTCTCACTTGAACTCACTATGTAGGCCAGGCTGGCCTCTAACTTGTAGCAGTCCTCTAGCTCAGCTTCCCAGGTACAGGTATGCACCATTACACCCAGATAGAAAATGATGTTGTTGTTTATTTTTTATCTTTGGCTGTTTTCTAGCTACTATTGCAGAGTTGAGTAGTTATGATGAAGGCCTATATGGACCATGAAGTCTGAAATATTTACTACAGTATTTGGTCCTTCATAGAAATATATTGCTGACTCCTATAATCTATGGAAAATAAAACTGGATTTTTTTTCTTTTTTGAGACAGTCTTGCTATGTATTTCAGGATGGTCTTGAACTCATTTTAGCCTAGGCAGGCCTCGAACTTGCAGCAATTCTCCTGGCTCAGCCTCCCAAATTCTGGGATTACAGGCATGCACCACCATGCCTGGATCTTTACCAACACCACACATAGAAGTGAACTCTAGTTGGATGGAATTATAAAATTAAGAGAGTATTTTTTCCTAGAAGCAGAAAAGGACTTAAAATTTCACAAACTGAAACTATAAGACCAAAAATGTAGTGAGTTTGATTATACAAAGTAAATGACATTTTCCCAAAGAAGTACTACCTAGACAAATTAATATTAGACACAAACAGAAGCAACAGAAATAACAAAAGTGATAAGGTATTTACAATGTCCAAAATCAAGGAGCTGGGTGTAGTGGTGTATGCCTGTGATCCCAGCATTCTTGGAGGCTGAAGCAGAAGACTACATGTCTGAACCCACTCTGAGTAACTCAGTGAGACTCTGCCTTAAAATTTAAAAGCAAGCAAACAAGTCTGGGGGTATAGCTCAGTGTGAAGATGCTGGGTTCAATTTCCTGTCCCCTGCCCCTGGCAAAAGACTACTAAAAATAAAAAGATGGATAGTGCTGCAATGGATGGGGATTTTGGACACCGATCTAAATGCAGACAGAGTTAAACTCATAGTACTTGGTGGAAAAGTCAGACACAGCAGCAAATGCGACAATGTAATAATAATATAATGATATAAAAGAAAAATACCTCATACTTTACAAGAACACCTTCAAACAAACAAATCCCCAGGAAACTTACCAGACTAGTGGAGAGAAATGGGAGAGAAACTACACCCCAAATGCATCACTGGACAAATAGGTGAACAAAATGTAGTACAGCCATACAATGGGATATATAAGGGAATGGAGTACATGGTACAACTCAGATAAACCTTGAACATATGCTAAACAAAGAGAAACAAATAGAAAAAGAAAATATGATGCTGAGTGAAAGAATCCAGGCATCAAAGTCCATATATTATATGATTTCATTCATATGAAAATCAAGAATAGGAAAGTCTATGGAGATAGCAAACAGATTACTGGTTGCTTAAAGTCAAAGAGTGGAAATAAAAAACAGTGTGCATAGAGGTGTCGTAATGAAAGTGATGGGCTTTTTTTCTTATGTGATAAATTTTTAAAATCAACTGGTGAGTGTACATATTTGTGTGTGTGTGTTTGGTTTTTTTTTTTTTTTTGGAAAAAGGTTCTCACTAACATAGTTCAGGCTGGTCTTAAACTCATTATGTAGCCCAGGCTGGCCTTGAACTTACGGAGATCCACCTGCCTTAGTCTCCCAAGTGCTGGGATTACAGGTGCCACCATGATTAGCCCAATGATTGCACATATTTGTGAATTTACCAAAACATCTTGAATGAATTGAGCTCACACTTAAATGTACACGTTAATGGGTCAAGTGTACAATATGGAAGGGCATGGGTGTGGCTCAGTAGTAAAGCACTTGCTCAGGATGTATGTGGGGACAGGGAGAGGCCAAACAAAAGGGAATGAAAGAGTAAAGTGCTTGGCACAGATCATGATAATGACTCCATGGGCAGAGGGGAGGGATAAATGCAGCCTCCTGCAGCTGAGGTATAAAAAAGATTGCCCCACCCTTACTCCAAGGGCCTTGCCCATGGCCAGTCCCACAGCAAGGCTCTCTTAAAGGTCCCATGTGCTGTTCCTGACTGCCTCACTTCCCAGAGAAGGTGTGACCTTCCCAGGGTTTGTCCTAGGGCAGCCCAACCTCTCCTGGGGTGCCTGGTACAAACTATTTCTGAAGCCTCTCCTAAGAGAAAGGGCTAAGAAGGCTCAGTCAGGGAGACAAGGATGGTGAGTCCGGTTAGGACCTGGGGCCCACCCAGGACAGAACCCCACCACCATTCTTCCTGGCCACCTGTGTTGGAAGAAGCTCTCCAAAGCTCGGCAAACCCCATAGCGCTCAGGAGGCGTGAGCAGGTGTTCCAGCTGCTGGCTGAACGTCCTTCCCTGGACCCGGATGCTGGATGGCAGGATCTCTGCCACCCACTGCAGCGAGGTGAGTGCCGAAGATGGGTTGGGGGAATCCAAAGAATCAGAGTCTGCTGGGACCAAAGATAGGAAGCATGATTGACCCAGAGCCCCTGACCAGGAGAAGTTTCCTTGGCAGCTGGGAATAGGATGGAGGGAGAGCCCTGGGCATCCCTGGGAAGAGAAGCTGAAGGTCTGGGGGAAAAGCCAGCACTCTGTAGACTCATAAATCTCATTACTGTGGGCATGGGAATCTCACCACTGGCAAATGGGACGAGTCCTTCCTCCACCACCAGTGTAGGCATCGCGCCACTACCCTGCAGCATGGACACCACCTTGTCATGGGAGCAGTTCCTGTCAGGCAGAAATGGTCCAGGAAGGCCTGATGGGTAAACCTTGTCCATGGCCACTAGCCAGGCTTCCCTGTCCCTGCTCATAGTGGCTACAAAGCAAGCTGGGCCAGATTAGCCAGGATCCTGCCTCTTTTGCTTGCTAATCTCTGTTCAGCAGAAGCCCCAGGCCTCAGCCTGCCTAGCCCTGCTGCTCTGGACTTCCTAGGCATAAAAGGAAGTATGCCTAGGTTATTTCCAGGCAGAGCTCCCCTCCCAGATCAAGATGTAGGTGGTCCCTTCCATTCTGTATCCCCAGCACAGAACTGAATATTTTCGGGGTGACCTGAGGTCATGGCCAGGTGGGAAGGGGTTGATTCAAGAGTTCCCAGTGGAAGAGGACAGATGTTGGGGGTCAAAGGGTCAGAGGAGTTTGTGATATTGATTTGGGTGTCCCGAGGGGCAAGAGTCCTAGGGGATAGTTTATCATCAAGCTCTGATGCTCCCAGTAGCCTCTGACCTCATGTCCAGTCCATTGAGGAAGAGGATCCGGTCACCTGACTTGAGGGCTGCATTGTCAGCTGGGCTGCCTGGAAGTGAAGAGAAAGGGTGTGTTGGTCAGCAGGGCAGGGCCATATGACAGTGTCCTGTGCTACAAGTGAGAAAGGACACTCAGCTAGGGATGGTAAAGGATTATACTCTAAGTACATCTTTCACGACCTGTTGGTCTCATCATGCCTGAGTAATAATAAAACCTCTATCTTTAAATTTGTGGGAGCATCTGGGTGTGATGGCACAGGCCTGTAATCCCAGAACACTGGGAGGGTAAGGGAGTAGGAGTGTTAGGTCAAGTCCAGCCTATGTGACTCAGTGACTTAGCGAGATTCTGTCACCAAAAACAAAAACAAATAATCAAACAAAACCCCCACACTGTAGCTCAGTATAAGATTTTGTGTTCACTCTCCAGTACCTCAAAGAAAACAAAATGAAAATAAAAATCAGGTCAGGTGTAGTGTCACACGCCTGTAATCCCAGCACTTGGGAGGCTGAGGCAGAAGGATTTGCCACAAGTTGGAGGCCAGTGTGGGCTACACAGTGAGTCCAAGGCCAGCCTGAACTACATAGCAAGAACCTGTTTCTAGGGGCTGGGGATTTAGCTCGGTGGCATAAGCGCCTGCCTTGCAAGTGAGTTCAATCCCAGGTACTGATTTAAAAAAAAAAAAAGACAAAAAAATTAAAAGCAAGAACCTGTCTCGAAAACTAAAACAAAACCAAATCACACAGGAACAGCTAATTTTCACTTTTTGACTTAGTCACCCTGGGAGGCTGGTAAATTGGCTTCTATAAATATATATATTTTTATTTTGCCTTTTTTATTGGTCTTTACACTAAATTTGACTTGGAAACATGTAGGGGAAATGACAAAAGGTTAAATATATACTCTCATATGGTGAAAGGTTCTCTCTTAGGCTATGGAGATTATCTGGAGAGGAACAGAACCATCAGGGAAGACTTCCTGTAGGAGGGTCACGGGAAATTTGTTCCTTGAGACTGCAAAGACAGAGAGGGTCATAGTGGTGGTTAACCCAAGAAAGCCTCCCTGGAAGTGTGCTGCAGTTCCTCGGGCCTTTTCCTGACACTACAGTCAACAGTTTAGTGAAAAGAACTGCAGCCTGCCAGTTATCAGCAGTTCATGTCAGAATGATCTAAAGGCTGGAACAATAGTGTAGAGGCACCATGGCTCTTTCCCATCTCACAGGGTATTGATGGGGATAGAGGTATCATGCTCAGGTTCTAGGAGAGATGGGTGCAGGACAGAGCAGGGGTCTCAGTCTTGTGAGGTGGTTGGTGACAAGGAGAGAGAGTCCAAGTCAGTGTCAGAAGTGGTGCCCCACTTTGACCTCCTGCAATGGAAATGAGCCCCCTCCCATTCTCCTGAAGGGGAAGGAAAGGATTCCCGCATGTGGAAGGCTCTGTTATCTTCAAGATGCCATGATTCCAGGTGCAAAAAGGAGTAAGCTGCCTGGGAGGAGACAGGGAATCCCGATTTGGGGAGCAAGGGCTGGAGGGTGCATGAGGCCCTGAGGCCCTGCCACCTCTCTAAGTCTGGTCTGCCATCAAGTGCCCAGGTCACAGTTGTCTTTCTGTGCAGGGCATGCTTTTTGGGGCCCAGCTCAGGCAGGCACCAGCTCTATTCTGGCTGCTCCAGTGCCTCAGGAAGTGCCCCCAGCTCTCCTAGTGGATAAAGGAAAGTCTGGATGCAGAACTTGGCTCACTTGTCTTGGAGTGACAGTGAACTTGGAGCCGAGATGCCAGGACTCAGACCTCTGGACTCAAGCATCTTGGTTAGGCGATTGATTTGGAGGAGAGGTTCTGGGACACTCAGAGAGCACAGATTACACGAAGTTGGTACCTGCTAGAGGGGGTGGGGCGTTGCTAAGCCGGGGTCTGCGTGGGGCAGAATTACTATGGAGTGCTACAAGGTGCCTTCACCTCGTCCTGAGCATTAGGAAATCTTAAAACAAACTGCCCAATCCTTACCAGGCAAAACAGACTCAATCCAGACAGGGCCGTGGCCACGCAGCGTGAAGCCAAAGCTCTTGTTGCCCTTATAGACTCGGACAGTCCTGGAAGAAAGGAGGTGTGAGGTGGGAGGCAGAAGAGTGGTTCCAGGATGCTGGGGATGTTGATGTCCCATAGTCTACGTTTTTAACTTCCTCTATTCCCCCAGATGTCCACCTCCCATTCCTTCTGCCCACTCCATCCCCAGCCCATGCAAAAAGGGCTTCAGTGTTCAGTGCCCGCGGGCCCCTGGTACCTGCGTGCGCCCCCGGGGTCGGCACGGCCACCCAGCAGGGAGGCAGCTTTGCGCGGGGGCGGCTCATCCGGGCGGCGCGGTGCGGCACTGGCACGCGTGGACACCAGGAGGCGCTCGGGCCGCTCCTCACTGCGGCTCCGGCGCAGCCTCTGCGCGCCCTGCGTCCGGCGGGCGCGGCACAGCTTGCCCAGCAGACCTTGGGACACCACCTCGTCGAAGCGCGCCCGGTGCTTCTTGGGGATAAAGATCCTGCAGGCGAGGACCGCAGAGTCGGGGCGCGTCCCCAGACTGCGTCCTGATTGCAGCCCAAAGTCGCCTTCTCACAGGGCGCCACTCCCCCCAAGGATGGCGGGGGAATCCTCAGCCGCCACTCCGTCTCCCATTCCGTGTCCGGATTTGCGTTTCCAACCATCTTGGGCCACACCAAGTTCGTGCGTCCCACTTGCTCCTCGTCAAGAAATCAGGATCATACTATCTTGTATTACTCTGGTCTCAGTGGGACCTCAGTGTTCCCAAAGCTAGTCCATGGGCTGGCTCTTTAGCCTCTGTCTTCCTCCACCAGCCTCTCCCTCACACTCCCTTTTCAGGCTTTGCCCCTTCCAGGCCAAGCTGCTGGCACTTCCTTGTCTGCCTGCCTGCTTCTCTAGCCAGCAGGGTCCACAGATGCATGCTGGGAATTTGCCAGAAATATGACATTGCCACCTTCAGTCCCACTGCTAAGCTTTTGCCAGATTGTTGCCCCTACCTCCTCCACTCTTTTTGCACCCTTAGCTAGGCAGGGCTGCCCTTGCAGACCCAGTACTCCCTTCAATTTCATCCCACATGCATTTAGTGAGCCAGGCGGTGGGGCTCAAAGCTAAAGGGCCTGTGGCTCCTCCTCTCTATAGAGTAGCCCTGAAAGTGGTGGGGGAAGGATGGCCGCCATGCAAGTTCACACCTTGGGATGGATCCTAGGGTCTCCTCTTTGGAGCAGAGAGCACTATGAAGGCTGGGTCTGCAGCTGGGCTGTGAGCCACAGTGCTAACTAACCAGGGCTTGGCACCTGGGAGGGACGCAGTACCCAGCACATCTGCCAGCAGTGAACTACATCTCTGCATAACAACAGCAGCTAACATCCTGGAGGACTTTGTGATCCATAGCAGAGGACTCTGAGGCACAGAGGGGATCCATAACCTTCCAGCATTGTACAGCTGGCTGGTCCCTGGTACAGCTGGAAAGATAGCCTAGCTTTCTGGGCTTCAGCTCTGTGCCGGGATTCTGACATTAGCAAAATCTCCCTGGCTGCATCCCAAGGCTCCCTTTTCTGTTTTTTGCAACAAAAGCCAGTGCCAAGGGCATGATGGGTAGGGAAGAGAGAGGAAAGCAATGGCCTTGTAGCAGGCTGAGGCACACCCCTCTCTGAGGCTGCTCTGTCGATCAGTGTACCCCCCACCCCATAGGTAGGATAAATAAGGCCAGGCAGGCAGGACAAGCTGCCTGGGGTGGAGGACATGTAGATCTTCCCATGGTATGGGAGGTATGGGAAGATCTTGGCCCTGCCCCCAAGCAAGGTCTGCTCCAGGTCTGATCACTCCAGGTGACCAGGAGACTAGAATGAATGACTTATTCAGCTGTGCCAGGAGTCCATCCCTGTCCACCCAAAGTGATTCCTGCAATCTGCAGTCTCAGCCTCTTTCCCCAGAGGGTCACTGAAGGTCTCTGGAGCCTGACATCTTCATCTGCCTGCTTTACACCTTCCCACATCCTCCCCGTCTGCCCACCTCATGCCTAGTAAAGGAGGGATGATGGGCCTAAGATTGTCTGTCCTATACTTGACCAGTTCTGCAAGGTGTCAACTCCATACAGCCAGCCTGAGTCCAGCCCAGGCAGAGTCTGGTGATCAAGCCTGCTCCAACCTCCAGCACCAAGTTGGTCACCAATTGCATAGGTAGAAAAAGGCCCATTCCCTGCTTGGCATCCTTGGGGTTGGGCCAGAAGCCAAGGCTGTCTGGTGAGCCAGATCCCATGCCTGGCTCCTGTGGATGCTCCATGCAGCTCAGCCTGGCTCAGTCACCCAGCTTGGGTCTGCTCCAAATTAGCTGATCCAGCAGAGCCAGGTGCAGTGGGGGTGAACTGACCATTGCAGACAGATCATTCACTGTCTCTCCAAATGCCACAGCCCAGCAATAGGTCTCTGAGACTTGTATGTCCCTCCTAGGCCAGGAGGCCTCTCTGAAGCCCCAGTACCCTTCCTGGGAGCTGCAAAATGACCTTGCACCCAGGGGCTCTCCTGGCATCCTCTCTCTCCATCACACTCCCTGGCCCTGTCCAGTTTTCTCTAACTTGACCTTGATGTCATCTAGACAACTTGTGGGGGTGTATGTAGTGGGAAGGTGCCCTGTGCCCTGATTCACCTGGGTAGCTTCAGGCTATCACAGCATCGGAGAGATGGTTCCTTCTAAACTCGGGAGAGGAGGACACTCTGGATTCTCACCTAGAACACCCGACCCCATCCTAATTCCTCTGCCCTGTCCTTTCATCCAGCATAGGAAGGGAAACGTTCTTTTCAATCTTAGCTCTTCCTTCCGACCCCCAACTCCTAAGGCTGCGCTCGAGTTCCCGGCACCCAACATTCAAACCTCACCGCCCTTGAACACACCCCATTTATTTCCAATCTCCCCGTAGCCCAGGCTCCGCCCAGGCTCTGTAGGTGCCCACCCAGAGCTGCGAAGCCCCTCTAAGCCCCCGCCCCCCTTTTCAGGATGGCCCGAGGTGAGTCCGTCGCGCCCAGGGCGCACAGTTTCTGGGAGAGTGAGATGGGGAAGCTACCTAAAGTGCCGAGAGAAGCCCTGGTCCTTCCCCATCTGGAGTCGGAACAGCGGTGCAGCAGGTGCCGAAGGGCCGGGGGTGGCCGAGCCGGCGAGCCGAGAGAGGGCACCGGGACTCCACGCGCCTCTGCCGGGCCAGCGCGCGCCGCCCCTCCCGAGCTGTCCCCGCCTTCGGCCCCGCCCCCTTCCGAGGCCCCGCCCCGTCCCTCTCCTTCACCAGGGGACCCTTAAACCAGCGCGCGGCTGACTTCGAAGGCAGGCAGTTCAGGCTAACAAGCTCTATCCTCTTGGCTCCCTCCTTTATTCCCTTCGAGAGCGCCTCACTTGCAACCTCTCCGGCTGGCCCCGCAGCGCTCCGGGCTCTCAATATTCGGCCACTGCGAAGACCGAGCAATTCAGAGGCACCCAACAGTTTAGACGACTCCCTGCCTGCCTTTCGCAGAGCATGGGAAGGCTTTCTGGAGGCGGTGGCCAACTCGCTGGGCCGCCAGGGCTCAGGAGGAGTTGGCCTGCAAGAACCCTCCTTACCTACCCAGGGGTAGCTCTGGTGAAGAGACTGGAGAGGGGGGCCTTGAAAGCCATGGTCAGCAGCTGAGATTGCATCCCAGAGCCACGGAGGTTGGGGGAGGGTTCATACTGGAGTTTATGGATTCAAGGGGAGGTGGTGGGCTTGTACCAAACCCGCCAAGGGAAGGGAGTGCTGGAGAGGCCACAGGGAAAGGGACA
The DNA here is from genome assembly GCF_034190915.1 of Cavia porcellus. Lineage (NCBI taxonomy): Eukaryota > Metazoa > Chordata > Mammalia > Rodentia > Caviidae > Cavia > Cavia porcellus. The sequence goes on along the minus strand of NW_026947506.1, from coordinate 35,708,000 downwards.
AGTGGCTAGAGTCTAATCCTAAAGAAGGGAGGTAGAGTCTGGGGCTAGAAGTGAGCAGGGGGCGGCCAGGCTGGGACCACTTCCAGATGAGTGGGAAGGGGCTGTCTGAAGGTCTCTCTATGACAAGCAGTGTCCTGCAGGGAGAGGAGAGGCAAGGAACAGCCAAGGAGGAAAGAGAGTGGCAGGAAGGGGTCTGGACTCCTCCCCAGCAGCTAGGCCTGCCACACACTGGAAGTCATAGAAGACACAGATGCCAATGCCTGGTTCTGCAAGTCCATTGCCACTGGTCCAGAATCCTGGCTGCTGAGAAAGGGTAGGATCTGAGATCCGGGAGCAAACAACGGATTTTGAGGAGCTAGTGTAAGATACTGGGGCAGGGGTTGGTCAAGGGCAGCCTCAATAGGGGACCTTAGCATGAGGATCCCTCTATAACAGGAGGCAGCAACCACACAGACAGGCCAGCACAGAGAGGGACTGAACTATGTCTCCCTTTGAAGATCCCCTCATGGGGCCGGTCCTAGGGTTCCTGTAGAGCTGATCATCAGACCATGCTGCTTACCACACTATACCTCAGCCCCCATTTCCTGGTCCCAGTGATACTATCCCCTTGCCATAACCTCCCTGGGCTACCTTTCTCCCTAGCAGCAGCAGGAGACCAGAGCCAGTGCCCCCTAATGTCATGTCTTCTTCACACTTTGTCTCTCAACCCTGTCAGGGAAAGAAATGTCTGACCATCCTCCCAGTGAGCATGGCTCCCTGACATCTGCAGGACCACAGCTGCAGTTCCACAGTTTCACCATGACAGAGCCATTTCTGGTTGCTTCATGCCAGCCAGCATTGGCCCAGAACCAGGCATGCCAAAGTCCATAGAAACTGTCCCCCATGCTCATCATTTGCAGAAAGACAAGCATGGTGCAAATGCTCATGCTGGAATTTAGACTCATTGCTTCAGGACTGGTCCTTATAGCACAGGAAAGGCCTCTGGTGGTGCCAGTAGCTGGACACATGACCCAAGATAGCATGGGATGGGTCAGATGACAGCAAAGCTGGACTTTCCTGATGCTTCTGCCTTCACCATAAAGCACTGCCAGAGAGTATTCCAGGGCAGTAGTTCTTAAGCAGAAGTGATTTTTTCCCCCCAGGGGACAGACAGTTGTCTAGAGACATTTTTGGCTGTCACAAGATAACAGCTAGGAGTAGAGTGTACTAGTGAGTAGAGGCCAGGCTGCTGCTACTAAAAGTCCTATAGGCACAGGGCCATTCCCAACAACAGAAAAATAATGGTTCAGAAATATGAATAGTGCCATGATTGAGAAATTTTCCCTTGGGAAAAAGAGATGCTTCTCCCTAAGGGAAACCAATGCTGATTGAGCCCATACTATGTGTCTGGTATTTCTACCCATACTGTCTCATAAAAGTCTCCTAATAACTCTTTATTTTGGTGTCCCTGACACTGTCACCAAAATAGAAGAGGCAAAGGGTACCAGAGGGCCCTGACACTCTACCTCCAGATTCTTAACCAATCTCTTTTCTGCTTACAGTTGGCAGAATTCATTTATATGGTTTCTGATGAGGAATCCTGCTGAGGACACATAAAGTTGGGGGGAGGCAGTATTGAGACGAGGTCTTGCTGTGTAGTTCAAGCTGACCTAGATCTCACTTACATAGTCCAAGTTGGCCTCAAACTCACTGCAATCCTCTTGCCGCAGCATCCCCAGTGCTGGGATCACAGGTGTGCACCATCACACCCAGCATGGAACAGGTAAGTTTGACTCGTCTTGTATTACAGACGAACTGTAAAGGTCAGTTAACCTGCTGAAGACTGTACTGTCAGTAAGGGGAGCCAGAGTTCCAGGTCTGTAAAAACTCCAAATTCCAGCTTCTTCACCACTTCAGCTACTTCCCTCCCACTCACCCCTCGACTGCCCTTTCTTACCCACTCCCGTTCCTCATATTCCCTGAAACTAGCTCACCACGAACTAGACTGCTTTCTTGCTCCCTCATGGCCACGTCACACTCTCCAAACTCCTGTCTTGCCCTAATTAGAGAGACATTGTACCACTTCATCAGCTTGGGTTCCCCTTGGGGACGGACCCAAATTAGACTCTGTATGGAGTGGCAGTGTTCACTGCTATTGTACAGGGAGATGATTCACGTATTTATTAGGTACTGGGATTGAACCCAGGGGTGCTCCTCCACTGAGCTACATCCCCAGCTCTTTTAAATTTTTATTTGGAGATGGCTTCTTGCTAAATTGCCCAGGCTGGCCTGGAACTTGTGAGCCTCCTGCCTCAGTTTCTCTCAGTGCTGAGTTTATGGGCATTGCTACCACACTCAGCTAAGATGACTCCTTTTGCTTATGTTGGACCCATCTTACCCTTTGCCTGAACAAAGGAGCCTGGGCATGTTCTTTGCCTGTACAGCCCAGACACTAAGTGGCTGTTACCATGTGTGGCCATTGAGTACCTGAAGTACTGCTTGTGAGGCTAAGCTGAACTCCCAACTTTATCAAATATTAATTCAATTTTAAGTAGCCACATGTGACAAGAGGCTACTGGTCCAGATAGTTCAGGACCATGGTCTCATGGTTCCTTCCTTGTGCTCCCACGGCTTTTGTTTTGGGCACTGGGGACCCTGCTTAGAGAGGCCATACCTCTCTGATTTGGGTGGGTCCAGCTTCCATGCACACATGCACATGCATGCACACATGTACACGCACACACATGACAATATATATATATATACATATATATATATATATTTATTTATTGGTACCGGGGATCGAACTCAAGACTGCCTGCTTGCAAAGCAGGTGCTTATGCCACTGAGCTAAATCCCCAGCCCCAGAAAATATATTTTTTCACCTCCCACCCTTTGGCTGCTCAACCTCTCCCCGAAGCCTCATCACTCCTTCATGTGGGGTCCTTGAAGACAGTGCCTCCTAGTGCCCCATCCCATCTTAAACTAAGCACTGTTGGGTTCCATGTGCCAGTGTGACACTGCCCTCACCATCTGTGCCTAGATATCTAGCCTGGACGAACTCCTTGGGGACTGTTCTACCCTCTCCACAGAGCACACTGCCCAACTCCTGGAGTCAAGGTCTGAGGCACAACACTGACACCTGCTACCTCCCCTGAGGAGTCTCTCTGGATTGCCCAGGGCTGAGCTGGCCATGGGCTGCCCCTTACCTGGCACTCAAGCCTCAGAATCACAGCAAGCTGTGGCCGTATCCCTTCCATGCCCAGTCCCAGCCCTGTCGGGAAGATGCGCACTTACAACCCCTACCGGGTCGGGTCGTTACAGCAAGGCTGCTAGCAACTAGCCAGGTTTCGGGAGGAGATATTCTGAAGTTAGGGGGTGGCTAAACCCTGCTGCCAGTGTAATTCTCTCCCTGTGGAGCCCAGCTGGGCACTGCCCCTCCTCTAGAAGCCTCCCGGATTTCCCTGTAGCACTTGGCATCCGCTAGTACACGAGCTGCTTCGCACATACACAGCCCCGCAGCACCCCAGGGATGCTGTGAGGCATCCGGCATCTTCAAGTGTCCTGGGTTCCCGCTTGCTTCCCAGAATCTAAATCGAGCACCCCCCTCCCCTGACCCACTGCCTGGCCACCGGTCGCTTGGGGAGGAGCAGCAGCCAGGAAAGGCAGCAGGGATTGAAGCCAGGCAGCACCAAGGGGGAATAACGGGGCCCAAGAGAGTTTCCAGCTGAGTCTGGGCAGCCGGCAGCTCAGAGACAAGCCTGCAAGGCGGGGCGGGGCCGGGGGCTGCTTTCCGTCACCTCCCAGGAAGCCCTCAGCGCCAAGCAGCATCTCCGCGGCAAATTCAGCTCTAGAAATAACTTTTTTTCCTGCCCTCGCTGGCTTTTCTCAGCGAGGGGCAGGCCCCTTACTCACCCCAGGCAGCTCATGGTGGCCTCTTTCGGTGGCCTCCTCTGCTCGGCTGCAGAGCCGAGACGCGCGGCCCGGCTGGTGGGGCAGAGGTGGGGGGGGGGTGGCCAGTCCTGTCCCTGACGTTGGCCAGGCCCAGAGGGAGGGAGGGGCAGGCTGTGGGATGAATGGCAGCGAGGGGAGGAAGAGGGCTGAGCCCGGGAAAGGGGAGCGCTGGGGCAATCGCAGGCAGGGGGCAAAAAAGGTCAGGCAGGATTGGAGAGGAGGAGTCTCTCCATCTTGTAGGAAGCTGAGCAGGCAGAAAGTGGGGTGCAGAGAGTTCTGGGTCACCTGAGGTCTTTCCAGGTGAAGATTTCGGGGAATTTAGTTTTTCCTTTGTGATAAACAAACTTAAAGGCTGAGCCTGAGGCTGAGCAGAAAGCATCCAGCTGACTGGCTTCATGGTCCTGTGACTGCTTCTAATTTGCTGTGTGACTTTGGAACAAGTCTCTGAACCTCACTGAGCCTCACTTTGGCTTAATAAAATGAGGTTATAGTGGCATTGGGAGATTCCATCCATCCAGAGAGAGTCCCTCTAGCTGATGAGGTCCTTTATCAACATCAAGAGTCAAAGATCAGACAGTAGGTGTTACCTGTGGGGGCGGGGTAGAAAATATAGTTCCCCACAGCACAGCCTAAGCTTCCTGTGGTCATACTGTACCTCGATAAAGAACTAGGAGTGCCTTGGCATCCTGTTGGGGATTTTCCCCAGTGGATCTGGGGCATATCAGCAGATGCATCCTCTCTGAGCCCTGTAGACGGCAGCCCCTGCCATCATCATGCAATGTGGTATCCTGGCAGCCTCCCTCTGGCTGCCCTTCAAGGTCCCTGGGTCACCTTTGCCCTAGGCTGAAGGTGTGTTGGGGCCAGTTTAAGATCAGACTTCTGTCTCCCAGCTGGGTTGGTCTGGTCTTGGGGTGGTGGTGAGAGAGAGGCCAGCCCTGAGGGAAACCCACCTGGCATGGCCATCCTGACCCAACGGAGGTACCTGAGGTTGTCCAGGAGTGGCCTGTGGGTCTCGTGGGGAAGCACCAGGGTGAGGGCCCACACCAGGTCATCCACCCGCTGTTCAGCTGCAAACTGCTTCAGCGCAGCAAACACCTGCTTCTTGGCAGCTGGCTGGTCCCCCAAGATTTCATCCACCTGCACAAAGGGACCCACAGAGGGACCATGGAGGATCATTCACCACCTTCTCTTTCTCCCTCAGTTTACCTACACAGGATCACTGACATGAGGAGTGCTTTGCCCCATCAATTCATTCCGAAGCTCACAGATGCCCTAGAGGTGAGCATGGTTGGTATCTTCATTTTACACGTAAGCAAACTAAGGAGGCAAAATGACTCCCAGGACAGAAATTTGTGGTGGGACAGTTCAAGGAATGAACATAGGTTACAAGGTTAGGGGAGCAGTATTCAAACCCAGAGGGAGCTATTCTAATGAATATTCTAAGGATCAAGGGAATCAGAAGAGCTTAAAAATGTGCCAGGCACTCACTAATTGCTAGTTACTATTATTATAATACTATGCTCTGTTCCTCGCATTGTTCGCTGAGAAAGCCCACAGAGAACACTCTGGCTTCATAAAAACGCATGTGTAGTCTTGAATTTTGATCATTTCTGTTCTCCTACTGGATTTTCATTTTCTTCCTTTTTTGTACACAAACAAGTGGACACTAAACAAGGCATGTATGCTCTAAAGAGTGGGCCTGCAGATGCACACACTGTTTCTGGAAAGTAGTGAAGTATTTCTAAAGCCTGTTTTTCCCCCAGGGTCTTTGCACTGAGCTACCTCATCCATCCATCTATCCATCCATCTATCTATCTACCTATCTATCATCTATCTATCCATCCTTTTATATCTATCTAATTAGAGACTGGGTCTCACTATGTAGTTCAGGCTGGCCTCAAATTTGTGGCAATCCTCCTGCCTTAGTCTCCCAAGAGTTGGGAGTACAGGTGTGTACAACATATCCGGTTTTATTTTTATTTTGAGACAGGGTCTTACTAAGTGTCTATGTTGCCAGCCTGGGCTAAAGCTTCTGGTCCTCCTACTTCAGCCTCCCAGAGTGCTGGAATGACATGCAGTCCTCCAAGCCTGGCTCTAAAGCATCTTCTTTTACCCAGTGACCTGTTGTCTAGGAATTTGTCCTAGTCATGTCCTGACAAGACAAAGGCACAATGAGGTATGATTGCAGAGGTTTGCCTCTGTAGTGTTTATAATACTTATTTGTTGGAAGAAATAAAAAATACTTGGCAATCTTATCTAAATAACTGCAGCACCTGGGGGATATTTGTAATCTTGGTTACAAGGATTGGTTATCCTTGGGGATATTTGTAATCTAGGTGAGAGAGAGAAAATCTTAAACCAAGCAAAAGACCAGATTCTGATGTACCTTTGGCCAGTTGGGAGACTCTAGCTAACCAGAGTCCAATTGAAGACCAGGACTTTGGCTTCTGAAGGAATGATACAGAAATGCAAAGGTCATTTAAGGCAGTGCCAGAGCCCTGCGGCACACTCTGAACAGATTTCTCCTGAAGAATGCTTTGGGACAGCAGTGTTCCTGCTTGGTAATCTATTCTTGGTTCTAAGTCTGAGGCTCTAGTACTGATTCTGTGAACCACAAATTCTTTTCCTGCCCAAGTCAGTGGAGTCAACTTTCATTATTTTGTAATCAAGTACACTCCAGATTATCAACATTGTATATCATGGATTCTAGGATGAACATTTTTTCACATTGGGATGTGTGTATGTATGTGTGTGTGTGTGTATGTGTGTGTGCACGCACGCGTGTGTGTGGTTGTTTTGAAACAGGGTCTCATTATGCTGTTCAGGTTCACATTGAGCTCACTTTGTAGCCCAAGCTGATTGCAAACTCACAATGATCTTTCTGCCTCAGCCTCTGGAGTGCTAGGATTACAGCACTGTAGAGAGCCGCCACACCTGGCTCATTTTTTCATATTCTAACATCTTTGATATCAGGATATGTCTTACTGCTGGTTACCATTCTTATGCATGAGTGTATTTGGTTGTAAGTGTTCATACTGTTACTTCTACTAAGTTATGTGCATTGCTAGTATTAAATATATCTAAGCGACAAGGCTTCCAAGAATTACTAAATTAAGTGTTAAGATGGGGATAAGAAAGAAAAAAAAATGAAGAAAGTAATAAGGAAGTGTGTATCATGGGCTAGTCAGGAGTGTTTTGTGTCTTAGTATTAAATAAACAACAGCCATCTTGAAATGGATGATGTTTTAGATTTGATGCACCATGGTTTCATTTGCTCAGTGAGAATGATGGAATGATGCTCTTAATCTTTATTTAAAACCATGACATGGGAGTGACAGCTAAGAGGTGCCAGGTTTCTTTCTAAGGGATTCATACTGTTCTAAAATTGATGGTAAAAAGTAAATAAATAATTGATCGTAGCTGGGCATGGTAGTGCATGCCTGTAATTCCAGCACTCAGAAGGCTGAGGCAGGAGGATCTTGAGTTTGAGCTCAGCCTGGGAAACTGATGAGACCTTGTCAAATAAATATTTATTTAAGTAGTTTGTCATCTTCACCTCTCTGTTTAGTTGACTCACTTCCATTTTCATTATCTGGAATTGCTTGTCCATTGATGTTTGTTTTCATTTTTTTAACTTTTTTTTAAAATTGGTAAGGGGATCTAACTCACTACTGCCTGCTTGCAAGGCAGGTGCTTATGCCGCTAAGCTAAATCCCCAGCCCCTGTTTTTGTTTTTTGAGACAGTGTCTTGCTTTGCAGTTCAGGCTGGCCTTGAACTCATGGTGATCTTCGTGCTTCAGCCTCCTGAGTGCTGAGATCACAGGTGTGTGTCACCACACCCATCTTCTTCACTGATTTTTCTATTTACTTCTTGTCTCTTTCCCACAGGACTCTGTAGGAGTCCAGGCTCCTTGTCCATCCTGTCAATCATTTTGGCTGGGGAAGAGCCATAGGTCACACACACCAGATCCCATGAATAAGATGGATGAAAACACACTGTCATCTTTTTATTTGACAGAAACTGCCACACATGACTCTGTTTTGGGAGCCAAGGACAGAGCCTGATCTTCCACCCTGAATGTGTTTTTGAACTTGAGAGCTGAATATCCCACTGCTTCCTAATTGGTCCTCTTGTGGGATGGAGGCAGGGTTAAGGCCAGGGCAGTGACCCCAGAGAGAATGAGTAAGCATTAGTAGGGGGATTTGGGACACTCCAAGCAGTGCCACTTTCCCTGAATGTCCGAGTCCTAGCCCATACAACATGTCACTGTCTGTCTCCCCACTGGATATGCTAGCCAGCTCTTTGATTCCTTTCCAGCCCCAAGCACAGGGCCTGGTGTGTGGTAGGCATCAATGCACATTTAGGGAACTGAATCAACGAGCAGCATGGAGCTGCATTTCCTGCAGGCCGCCAGCTGAGCCCTGCTGTGTTCTGGATGCAGCAGCAAGCACTCACTTTCCTGCCCTTGCTGTGCAGCCGAGGGTGGACAGTCTGCAATCAAAGTCAGCAGCAGCCTTGATTCAAAGGAGAACATGGCTAGCTGTAAAGACATTTTATATAAGAAAGAGGAAAAAATAGTTCCCCCTCCTGGGGCCTGTGCCACAGTGTGGTTTCGGTGTCAGTTATTACCTAGATGTTCTCAACCTACATCCAAGCATGAGGCACCATCACGGGGACACTAATGGCTTTTCTATTAAATATTAGCTACGTCAAGGAGGAAAAACTGGGGCAGGCTGAATGCTGGCAAGAACTGGGGGGCTGATCATTGAAAAGTAACAGGGGTCCTGCAGAGGCCCTTCACCTGCCAGAAGCAATCTTTTTTGGAGATGCATTTGGTTTTTAAGGATGCTTGGTGAGCCCTAACCAGAATCCTCCCTTCTCTTTCTCACTAGAAAATGCACCACAGCCAGCCTGACAGATTCTACCTTGCATGGCCCTGCTTCCTAGGCAGTTATGTCCTATAGAGAGCTCTAAATGTGTCACTTCTAACCCTGAAGAAATTACATGGTACTGGGGAGAGGACTTTATTTCCCTGGCAAGTTATGTAGGATTGTAGCAGACATTACAAATTCCCACCAACATTTCTAGTTCTCCCTCTCCCCAGATGCATGAAAGGCTAAATTTCCCCCCATTCTTGGGGAAGCAGCTGTGGGGTCAGTTCTGGCTACAGAGCATAGATAGGAGGGGCTATCCTATGAGCTGTAGCAAAATTATCCAAGTTGAGATGGGGGTCTGGAATGCTGAGACATCATAGGGATATCAGCCACTCTGGAAAGTCACCTGGACCTCTGGAGGACTTTGTGCAGGTAAAAAGCACACTTTTTAGGGCAAAGGCACTAAGGTGCTGATTTTGTTATAGCAGCAGGGCCTGTTCAGGGTACAGAGAGAAATTCACCTTTTCTTTTCAGTGATGGGAATTGAATCCAGGGTCTCTGAATGCCATGTACATGCTCTCCACCAAGCTAAATCCCCAGCACAGAAAGTCACAGAGTTTAAGGATCTAGACATTGGTGACACAGGGAAGCTTGAGGTGAGTTCTGCGTGTGTGTGAGGGAGTGTACACACCTGGTCACAAAGCCTAATCAAGGCCATGGCACTCAGAGGCCCAGGCAGGGCTTACTGCATGGTATGTGATGAAGGAAATGTTCCAAGGGGTCAGATTAAAAGAGTAAGGACTGGACTGAACTTGAGTATTGGAGGAGGCTGGGGTGGCACACAGCTGATACTTTGTGAGTGGGCCACAAAGTATCTGTAACAGCCAAACTCCAACAGGGCTTCCAGTCCTCTTGAGTCCCCAAACCCATGGCCAGGCCCTGCCACAGACAGGACTAAGTCCCTAAACTCAAATGTTCCATTCAGCAAGTAGTTTCCGGATTTGACATCCACATGGTGCCCAAGCCTCATACAGGGAGCGGAGCATCCAGACTCCAGATTCTTTCTTGGTCACACACAGGTTCCTCTTTGTTCTCCTGCAGCCTCAACCAAATGAAGATGAGCACACACACTTTTGAAAGTCTTGGAGGACAGGCCCATGAAGGTGCATGGCCTGCTATACTAAGACCTGGCCTATCTGTCCTTCACCGTTCCTTCCCAGCCCTGAGGCTCTAAACAATACCTCCTTCTATCTCTGTAATCACCTCTTGCTTCTGCCATGACTCAGGCCTTGGGCTCCTCTGGTGTCTCAGGTCTCTGCCATTCCAGGCTGCTGGGCTTCAGGATCTCCCTAAATTTCCACAAGTGACCTATCCAAGCCTGTTTGAGCCAAATTCTGGCAAGTAATATCTTTGGAAGGTTGTGGTACCCCTATGCTAGCCAGCTAGCCAACCAGACTGCTGTGCAAGGCAAGACTAGATTCTGGTTTTGTGGAAGCTTGGAACAGGTAGGCTCTTAAAAAAAAAAAATCACTAGCTGGGCATGGCTCATGCCTATAATCTCAGCACTCAGGAGGCTGGAGAATTGTTGCAAGTTTGAGACCAGCCTGGGCTGCAAAGTGAGCTTAAGGCCAGCCTGAACTGTTTAGTGAGGCCCTGTCTCAAAAAAAAAAAAAAAATCACTAATTTGTAATAGGAGAAATAAAAAGAAGGGTCCCCTATTTCTACACACAATGTAGATGGAAGTTAGCTACAACATTGAGCAATAGAAGCCAGACATTGAACAGTGCATGCTGAGTAATTCCATTCTATAAAGTTCATAAGCAGACAAAAATCATGGAGAGAGATAGATGTCAAAAGAGCAATTACTAGCTGGGTGTGCTGGTGCACACCTATATTGCCAGCATTCTGGCAAACTGAGTAGGAGGACGGCAAGTTTCTGCCCAGTCTGGGCAACTTAACAACTTAGTGAGATATTGCCTGAAAAAAATTTTTTAAATGGTAAGGATCTAGGTCAGTGCAAAGGTCTAGGTTCAATTCCCAGGATGAGGCAGGAGTTGGGAAAGGGTAGTGTGCTCTTGATAGGGAGCACAGAGAAAGGGGCATATGGGAACCTTCTGGGAAGAAGAAATTATGCTAGTCTACATTCTATTGTTATCTAAATTTTATTCTACATCTTGATTGGGATAGTGGTTACAATGGTGTAAGCCTGTATAAAATTTATTGGGCTGTCTGCATGTGTTCCTCCTGCATGCTAAGAAAATTCTTTACCACTGAGCTACAACTCCAGCATGACGTCCCCCGCTTTTATTAATTCCTTTTGATATAGGATTTCTTTATGTTTCTCAGGCTAGTCTCAAACGCCTGGGCTAATGTAATCTGCCTGTCTCCCCAGTATCTGGGACTATAGGCATCCCTATAGGCTATTTAATGCACTTTACTGTACTTTTGCAGTACTGCAACTAAAAAAAAAAAATCCCTATTGAACAAGTGAGCAAAACTTTCAAAATTAAGTGCAAGGCCCTTAAGCTTGACTATCATTTTAATTTTGTTAAGTCTGTCTTCAGAAATTTTCTCAGGTCCAGCAGTTGGGAGCATTGCATTCCTCACCTTGTCCCTACACCTGAGAGGCAAGTCCCCCACCCCACAACTCTAACCACGCCCCCTCTTGCCGCACCCCCGCTGGCATACCTTTCTGCTGAACTCCTGGGCCTTGTGCCTGCGCTCTCGGTGCACGGATTCGGGGCGCTTGCGGCCAGCCACGCGCAGGAGCTCGCGGCCCAGTGCCAGGCCGCGACCGGAACTCGCGGCTAGCAGTGCTGAGGTCAAGGCTGGGGGGCCGCCATCCGGGCCCGGGAGCACGCCGAGGCTGGGGGGCACGCGAGGGCAGCGCCGAGCCAGGCTCAAGAGACGCTCACGGCTCAGCCCGCCCACCGCCACCCCCTCCACCTCCACGATCTGGTCCCCCGGCCGCAGGCCCCCTGCGTGTGCGCTGCTCCCCTCGGCCACCTCCAGCACAAAGCAGGGACCGGAGCCACCCAGCCGGAACCCGAAATCTTCAGGCCATCCTTGGTTGGTGGCTGGCATGGGTGCGACTGGAGAGAATGAGAAACAGGGAATACTCTGTGGCTTGGCGTTCCGGACTGGCCTCCGGCCTTCACTTCGTCCTGCCTCCCCCCTCATCTGTGTGCTCTCCCTCTTCTACCTGTCTGTCTGTCTCCAAACTACAAGGAAGAATGGCCAAAAAGACGGAGCCTGAGAGGGGCAAGGGCGTGGGGCAGGCATCTGCTACACTCAGACCAGGAGGGCTCTGACCCCCAAGAAGTAGTGAGAGGGTGTGGAAATTGGAGGGGCTGTGACTGGGGCATGTGGCCAATCACCAAAGGACCCTTTAGGAAAAGGGACATAGGGGAGCTGGGGCTGCTGCCTCAGGGCCCCCAGGACACCAAGGGCACAGGTGGAGCTCTCTGAAGACATTTGTATGCATTGTCCTTCGCTCTGGACTTCATAAATTAAAATTTTCTTTCTTTGGCTTAAAAGACAAATGACCCATTTTTAAATCCTTCATTTGACTCCCTTGTTTTGTCTGCCGAGGCCACGCCTTGTCCTGGGAGCTGCTTTACTGTCTGGCTTCCACAGTACACTCAATATCCCTGGCTGTCTCTTTCTTCACTGTTCCCTCTCCTGTCGTCCCTCTTCTTAGCCTTCACCATCTGCCAAAGTCTCTCAGAGCCCTGCACAAATCATACACCTTTCTAGAGCCCCAACATGTTGGAACAGGATGAGGCCCCAGAAACCATATCAAGGGAAGAGGCTTTGCAAGCCTCCCCAGACTTCCCTGGAAATGGACACCAAAGATCCCTTACCCAAACCCCTCCTCTGCCCAGGGAATGGCACCTAATGCTAATAACACTGTATTTTACTTCCTATCTCAGACAAGACCTTGGGCCTCTGTCTAGAAGTCTGCTGTCCTGAGAATGGCCACTCAGGCCTCGTCTCTTGACAAGTAGGTTGGCTACCAGGCCAGCCTCCCTAGTTAGGTACTGGCCCTGGTGGGAAAGACCTGGCCATCACAGCTCCCAACTAGTCTCCCCAGGAGAGTTGTTTAGAGTCCTCTGAGGTGTGACATGTTGACCTGGGGGTAGAGAGGGTCTTTCTCTGGGCCCATTGCAAATTTGGGGTTACTGGCCACATTTTGCTTCTATATAGAGGATCAGTTCTTATAAGATCTGAACTCCTGGATCTGCTTGCCTGAACTTTACTGGTCTTCTGTAGTTTTTTTTTTTTTTTTTTTTTTTTCTTTTTGTCTTGATACTGGCAATCGAACTCAAAACCTCATACTTGCCAGACAGACACTTACACCACTGAGCTAAATCCCTGGTCTGTCTGCAGTGTGACAGAGGGCTGCTAGTGATTCAAGCTCACAAACCCTTTTTTTTTTTTTTTTTTTTTTGAGACAGGGTCTTGCTATGTAGTTCAGGCTAACCTTGAACTCACTATGTAGCCCATGCAGTCTTGAGTCCACATTGGTCCTCCTGCTTCAACCTCCCTAGTGCTGGGATCACAGGTGTGCGCCACCACATCCAGCTTTTTTTTTCCCTTTGACTTTTGGGTTTCATCCCATGCAACTGACGGGATAAGGAGAACCAAAAGAAAAACAAGTGAGTAGGATTTATGTGGCTGTGCTGTCTCCTTCTTTGCTCATTGCTGGTGGTGGCGTTGGGAGTTGCTTTTTGAGTTCAAGACCCTCCAGCTTCACCTCTTGGAGAAATAATAGCATACTTAATCTGTGCTCCTGGATCTAGGTGAGCTCAGGGGAGAGGGTGTCTGTCCTGCAAAAGAGCCCTGTTGTCTGGGCCGGTGAGGTGTCATGGGGAGGCAAAAATGAATCATTGTGGATAAATCGATCAGTGTGTTTCTGTCTATTTAGGGTAGGGCATTGTGGTTTGGGTAAAAACTGTCACCCAAAAGGCTCATGTTTTCAGATTAGGAGATGGTTAGATCATGCGGGACTGGCCTCATCAGTTAATTAATCCAGTGACAGGTTCATGGTTGAATGTGCTCTTTGGAGGTGTGGCCTGTTGGAGGAAGGAGATCACTGGGGGAGTGGCCTGGCCCTTTCCCTCCCTCTCTATTCTCCCACCTGTGCTCTGCTTCCTGGCTACCATGAAGTGAGCAGGCTTCCTCTGCCATTCCTTCTGCCGTGGTGTTCCTGCCTTGCAGCTAGCTGACCATGGACTGAAACTTCTGAAACTGTGAGCCAAAAATAAACGTCTCCTCATTACGTTTTTTGTCAGGTATGTCACAGCAATAAAAAACTGATATACAAGGATTCTTTATAGGAGACCATGGAGGGCCTATGCCATTATAGGCAGCTTGTGGTATGAACCCTTTCTGTTCTCAGAATGTCTGAGGTTCTCCTGGTACCAGTTTTGAGGAACCTTTGAGAAAAACTAGGTTTCAACCAGCTCTTGTTTTTCTCCTCTCTTTCTCTCTCTCTCTCTCTCTCTCTCTCTCTCTCTCTCTCTCTCTCTCTCTCTCTCTCTGTGTGTGTGTGTCTCTCTCCTCTCTCTCTCCCTCTCCCTGGAGATTGAACTGAAGGCCTTAGGCAATCACTCTACCACTAAGCTATATTCCAAGCCCCCTCTCTCCCTTTGAGACAAGGTCTTGCTGTATAGTTCAGGCTGGCCTTGAACTCACTATGTAGCCCAAGATTCCTTTGAATTCACAGCAATCCTCTTGCCTCAGCCTCTTGAATGCTGGGATATAGCATATGTCACCACACTGAGCCCCAGCTTTTAAATTTTGAGACAGAGTCTCACTAAATTATCCAGGCTGGTGTGAGAATTTGCACTCCCTGCCTCAGCCTCCTGAGTAGCTGGGATTACACTAATGTGTTACCATTCCTGACTACAGCTGGGTTTTGAAGGCCCTGGACTCAGATGCCCCTCAGTCCTTTACAGATGCTTGAAAACTTGTCAGTGGGAGTCATTCTCCCAGACGTTCCCTTACCCAGGGAGCAGCCTTTCCCCAGGAGGCCTGGGGAACACTTCTTGGAAACTGGGAGTCGGAGGAGGGAAGGGGGCCCACGGCTCCAGCAACGTGATGAACCAGGGTAATGTCCTTGGGTGACATCCAGTGAAAGCCTGTTCTACTTGGCCACCAGCAGGTGTGGTGTGAGAACTCACTGCATGAAAACTGTGGGGTAGAGAATTCATCATCACCTGAGGCTCTGGGGATCAGTCCTGATCCTCATTCTCACCTGCCAAGTTGTGATGCTGGCCACTGAGGAAGGAACCTCAGGGTCACTTCCTGCCAAAACACTGGGCTCCTGTGGTCCACTGGGTACAGGTGGGGTTATCACCTGTAGGGCTACTACCACATTTAGGGGAGCCTGAGGTCCATTTTGAAGGGAACATGGGGCAATTGACACAGGTCTCTCCAAGTAGTCTGGAATGGCATTGAACACTTGAGCCTCCTGCCTCAACCTGCCAAGCAGCTGGGATTGCAGACATGTGCCATCATACCTGGTTTTGAGATCAGATCTTGCACTATGACAGAACATAAACCTGCATGAATCATACCCTTCCACAAGTGCAGAATGTTGGAGCAGGAAGAAGACCTAGAGTCTATTTATATCCTGGAAGGGAAGTTCATAAACCTCTTGAGACCAAGTTAGGTGGGTTCTAAACCAAGGTCACTTCTCCAGCAAATGAAAGAACCAGTCTACCTTCAAAGTTAGTGCCATGCTGATTTGCTACTGTCCATCTCATGTGAAACTTCTGCTCAGATGATTGATAAAGAAGGGCTAATGTGAGCTGGGCATGGTAGTGCTGTAATCCCAGCATTCCAGGAGGTAGAGACAGGAGGACTGAAAATTTAAACCCAGACTGGGCATTTAGTGACTTAATATCCTACCTGTTTTAGAATAAACGAAAAGGGCTGGGCACACAGCTCAGTGTGAAGGCCCTGATTTCAACCCCCAGTACCACAAAAAAGGGGTCAATGGCTGGGATCCACTTTGGGCTGGGACCCACAATCCCCTCCACCCATGTACATATTCTGAGCTACACACCTAGACAAGGGTAACAAGGTGTCAGAAGCCAGAGCAGGCATCCTCTAACACTTATATCCAACCTGGGGAGCCCAATGGGCTGAGGAGACTGGCAGCATTCAGACCCCTATGCCTTCTGAGCCAGCCCAAGCCCTCCAAAGTGTCCCACAGACCCGTCTCGCCACTCTGAACACCCAGGCTGGCCTTTCCCTCTGCACCTGCCCCTGGACTAGCTCACAGCATAAGCGGAGGCATCTCAAGGCCACATCCCAGGTTACTGGATACTGTACTGTTCCCCACATTTGCTTACCTTCTACACCGATGACTGCAGTGATCGCAGAGGACAAGGCACAGCGTTCTTGGGACACTCACTTGCTGCTAACCCTCTGCTGCTCAGGGCCTTGGCATCGGTTACTGATGCGCCTGAGGGGACAGCTGGAGTTTCTAAGGCAAAGTGATCCTCTGGGTAACCTGAGCAGGTCCCCCGTGACCAGGCAGACCAGCAGGAAGGCTGGTCACCTTGGCTAGGACCCAGGTGGGCTGGCCCCTGCTACATGGCTTAGGGGGACAAGCAACAGTACTTAGGTAGAAGTAGAGGCTTGGGCTTGTCCACTTTGGAGGTTACAGGGCTGGATAGTGGATTGGGAGGATTCAACTGGGTCATTTGGGGAAGGACAGTGTCAGTTCAGTGGGACAGGTGATTGTCAAGGGGACTGGTGAGACCTCTGGGTCATAGAATCCAGTTCTCATAGAGAATATCACAGCGAGAGCAACACAGGCTGGGTTTATTGATGAGAGAAGGAAAGATCTATATAGAAAACGCAATTTGGGTAGGAAAAGGTCCTGACCTACATCATTTTGCAAGGCAGGTGCTTATGCCGCTGAGCTAAATCCCCAGCCCCGACCTACATCATTTTGGACATGAGTGTAGTCTATAAAACTATAGGCAAAGCGAATAGTGGTTGGTAAAATAGTCTCCCACAGGGGCTCAGGCTAATGCCAAAATCACACCATATGTGCAGCCTGGAATCAAATAATTTAGTGCATAGTGAGATCAAAGGGGGGGGGCAAGCTGGAATGATCTGTGTGGTGCTGGGTGAGAGATGGGGTAATCAGTGCCAACTTGTGTTCAGCTTACTATCTTACTATGAGTACAGGTGGATATTTGGAGAAGGGTTTCTAGAGGTGTGCAGGTGCATGGACTGATATATGCACATGTATGTGCATGCCCTGTCTGCTGAGAGGGTCTAGAAGCAAAGATATACCAGTAATGAACAGCACACTCAGTGCCCAGGTCTTGATTTCCAGTATCATTCACCAATTAAAGGGTCCCATATACCTTGGAGAAAAGGCTGAGTCTAGGTCTAGTATACAAGGGAGGCTGGAGCATCTTCCAGGGCTACAGACACTCATGGAGGTCAGGCTTGTTAAAGGGACACAGGAGCCACCTGAAAGCATTCCCAGTGACCAACACTGAGCCTGGTATGGCGACACACATCTGTAATCTCAGCACTGTAGGAGGCTAAGTGAGGAGGATCACAAGTTCAATGGGGTAATTTAGTACCTTAGCAAGGCCTTGTCTCAAAATTACAAAGGGCTGGGGTGTAGTACGGTGATAGGATACCTCTGGGTTCAATTCCCAGTACCACACACACACACACACACACACACACACACACTCCCAAGACAGAACTGAAGCAGTTTGAACAACAAAATAAATAGCACACTACAGTTGCCCATTGGTATCTGTGGAGGATTGATTCCAGGACACCCGTGAATATAAAATTACACTGATGCTCAAGTTCCTTATATAAAATATGTACTTGCGTAGAGGCCACACACATAAATCTGCATATTTTAAGTCATCCGTAGATTACTAATAACACCTAATAAAATGCTAATACAATGGAAATGTCCTATAGAGATTGTTTTCTTTCTTTCTTTCTTTTTTTTTTTTTTGTGTGGTACTGGAGATCGAACTCATGACCTCGAGCTTGCCAGGCAGGTGCTTATGCCACTGAGCTAAATCCCTGGCCTGAGATTGTTTTCTTATCTAGGGAATAATGATGAGGAATAAAGACTTGTACATGTTCAGTATACACACAATTTTAAAAAATGTTTTCAAGCATTGTGTGGCAATATGGGCCAATAATCCCAGCACTCGGAGAGGCTGAGGCAGGAGGATCACCAGCCTGGAAAAATTATTGAGTTAGTGAGAACCTGCCTCAGAATAAAAGAAAATTTAAAAGAGCTAATGAGACAAAGCTCAGTGTGAAGAACTCTCTGAATTCAATTTGTAGTACCAAAAATATGTTAATATTTATATTTGAAGAATAAGTATTTTTTAACATATTTATTTATGTATTCCTGTATATGTACTTTTTTTTGGTATCAGTAACTGAACTCAGGACCTTGCACTTGCCAGTCAGGCACTTATGCCCTGAGCTACATCTCTGGCCCATACATGTACTTTTTAAAATCTATGGTTGGCTGACCCTGTAGATACCCTATATTAGATTATACCCCTCCAAAAAAAAACATGAACATGAAAATGGACTGGGGATTTAGCTCAGTGGTATAAGCGCCTGCCTGGAAAGCACAAGGTTGTAAGTTTGATCCCTGGTACCAAAAACAAATAAACAAACAAAAAAATGAATTAGATTGTACCCTAGAACAGTGGCAGTAAACCTGTGGCACACATGCCATAGCAGGCTGTTTATATTACCAAAAGCTCTAAAAGTTTTGCTATCACTACCCTAGAGCATACAATAAATACCCACAAGTCCATACTGACATAAACAAGTGACTAATTAGATGAAAGACTGAATCGGGCATGAGGTCGCACACCTGTGATTCCAGCACTCTGGAGGCTGAGGTAGGAGGATCGTTGTGAGTTTGAGGCCACGCTGGACTACATGGCAAGACCCTGTCTCAAAGATAAAATGTATAGATGAATGCCTGAGGAGGAGACAAATGTACTGTGCTGAAGAATTTCAGATAATTTACAGCTCTTGCACTCCCTGCCCCCCAGGAAGGTGGAGTGCATCTCCCCACTCGGCAGATGGCAACTTCCTCTGGAAGCAGTGTGAAGGAGCTAGCATGTAGGCTCAGTGATACTCCAGTGGAGAAACCTAACAAACACCACCTCAGGTGGTTGATCAAGGTCAGCCTCCACAGTGACAAGCCACATGCATGGTACATACCCTTGACTCCTGTGAAGACAGTGGAATTTTTCATCTTCTTCCCCAGACCCAGAACACCCTAAGAAAAACTACAGGGGACTCCAAATGGAGGGCATTCTGCAAAACATTCAGCTGTTTACTTATTTGTTTATGTAGAGACAGGGTCTTGTTTTGCAGTGCAGGCAGGCCTCAAACTCACAGTGAACCTCCTGTCTCAGCCTCTCAAGTGCCTGGATTATAGGAGTGACCCACAATTCCCGGCAACTCAATTCTTTTTTTTTTTTTTTTGTCTTTTTAGTTTTTATCGGTACCGGGGATTGAACTCACGACTGCCTGCTTGCAAGGCAGGCACTTATGCCACTGAGCTAAATCCCCAGCCCCCACAACTCAATTCTTTAGGAGTGTCACGATCTTCCGAAGTAAGGAGTCTGAGAAATGCTCACAGGTTAGAGAGCCTAAGGAGACGGGGAATAATTGGACTGTGGTGGGAATAATTATCCTGGGTGGGAAGGTGACACAGAGAGAGGGAATCAGGGACATACTGGGGGCTCTGAGTGAATAATAATGGATCCATTTGGGTTCATTGGCTGTGACAAACACACCATAGTGACACAGGATGACAACCAAGGAAGATCTGAGTGTGGGGATAAGGCAAGAGTACAAACCTACAGCATGAATGCTATTCGTCTTTCAGTCCTTTTTCTCTCTCTCTTTTCTTTTTCTTTCTCTTTCTTCCTTTCTCTCTTTTCTGTACCACAGTTTGAACTCAACACCTCGCACTTGCCAGGCAGTGTTTATGCTGTTGAGCTAAATCCCCAGCCCTCTTTTTTTTTTTTAAAGGCAGGGTACACTGTGTAACTCAGGCTGCCCCTGAACTCACTATGTAACGCAGGCTGGCCTCAAACTCACTGTGATCCTCCCTCCGGAGTGCTGAGATTACAGGTGCATGCCACCATGTCAACTTGATTTTTTTGAAGGCAAAAGATGTTTATATGAGTTTTTGTAAACTGAAACCTCAGTACTCAGGTTTAATTGCAGTGCTGGCACTTTGTGGTAAATAAATGGATTTTGGGTTGCAGTTTGGGCACTTGCCCAAGCTGGTTTGCCATCACTGCCAAAAAGGTTTGCCATCATTGGTATATTGGTACTCTATATTATATTAACAACTTTTTTTGATGAACTAAATCTATTCTAAAACTAAAAGTTTATTTTAAAAATCCTCTCCTCAGGGTGTGGGCCAGATAGATTAGCAGCTACTTGTAATAAGTCACCATGACTAAACTGATTGTTCTCCAGACTTGATTTACTCAAAAGTGTTTTCCAAGATAGTGAGTTTCTGTGTAAGAGCTTGAAAGTAAGAATGTGTGACAGAGAGATGATTTTTTTCCCTTTATGTGTTCTCGTATCTCATATGAATAACACCATATTATAAACTGTGCTGGGGAGTTTAAAGTATATTCCCATGAATTAAAAAAATAATAACCATGAGTAAAAGAAAACAACCCCAGCACAGATGGAAGCATCTTATGTTACAATAGAATCCATCGAGCAGCACAGCTCCAATAGCTTAACAGGCTGCTTAATTGTGGTGCTGCATGGTAATTAGACATAAACAGTGACAGTCACATGGGTGAGTTGACAAGCTCTTTTGTCTTCTCTTATTAACAATGTTTCTCCAAGATGGTAAAAAATCCTGCTAGGAGCAATATAAAATGGTGCAGCCAATATGGAAAGATGTTTGGCAGTTTCTTTAAAAGTTAAACGTGTGGCTGGAGATACAGCTCAGTCACTGCACAGCCCCTGCCTGGTAAGTGCAAGGTCATTGATTCTCAGTACAAAAAAAAAAAAAAAAAGTTAAAAATATGGCCAGACACTGGGGCACAGTCCTGTCATCCCAGGAAGGCTGAGACAGTGGGATCCCAAGTTCAAGTCCTGCCTAGGCAATTTAGCAAGACCTTATCTCAAATAAATACATACATGACAACTAGGGATTCTTAGCTCAAGGGCAGAGGTCTTGAGTTTAAACTTTAGAACCATCCACACAAACAGAGTTAAATGTATTACTCAATTGTTTCAGTATGCCATAGTAAAAATACCATAGACTAGAAAATCAATTTGTTTCTGTGGTGCTGAATCTGAATCCAGGATATCATGCATGCTAGGCAGGTGCTGTACCATTGAACTGTATCCATAGCATGATACTAGATATTATTTTTTTGAGACAGGGTCTCATTATGTATTTTGGAATGGGCTGGAATTTATGGCAATCCTCTTGCCCGAGCTCTCCAACTTCTGGGATTACAGGCATGTACCACTACCCCTAGGTAGGGTAAAATTTTTTCTTTTCTTCTTTTTGAAAAAGTCTCACTATGTAATGCTGGCTAGCATTCAAGTAATCCTCCTGCCTTAGCCTCCCAAGTTCTGGGACTATAAGCATGAGCCACTGCACCCACCTTAGTATAATTTATAAATAATAGAATTTAATTGCTCACAGTTATGGGGACTGGGAAACCCATAATAAAATGCTTGGACCCCATAATAAAATAATATAGATGAAGTGGCTTACATGGCAGAGATTTATTTGACCATGGCCCTGAAGGCTAGAAGGTCACAGTCAAGGGACTGACCAATAAGTTCCTGGTGAGAGCCTTTCCTGGTGTGAAGACTGACTGATAATTTCTCACTGTGGAAAGAGAGAGAGAGAGAGAGAGACAGAGAGAGACAGAGAGACAGAGAGAGACAGAGAGACAGAGACAGAGGCAGAGAGATAGAGACAGAGACAGAGAGACAGAGACAGAGAGACAGAGACAGAGAGACAGAGAGAGAGAGAGACAGAGACAGAGCGAGACTCCACCTTTTGTGTTTTTTCTTATCAAGACACTAAGTCTGTAAGAGCAGGGCTCCACTTTTATGACTGCAGTTAACCTTAACATACTAGAGTTAGGGCTTCAAGCTATGAACAGTGTGGGGCAGAGGCACATACAGTAACTACAATAGTGCTCCTATGTGTTTACCCAAGAAAATGAAGATACATGTCCATAAAGAGACTTGGACACGAATGCTTACAGCGGCACTATTTGCAGTTGGCAGAAACCACAAACAATCTAAATATCCATCCACTGGTGAACAGATATATATAAACTGTAATGCATATCTATACAATGGACTTGCCACTTAGTAATAAAAAGAAATGAATGATGGATACAAACAAAAACATGATCGATCCTTAAGAACATTATGGTAAGTGAAAGAAGCTGCTAATAAAGACTGATTCTGTTTATATCAAATTCTACAGCATGAAAACTTTTTTGTAACACTGGCAGGTGGATTTGTTATTCCCAGATGGGTGAAGGGAGGGATAAATCACAAAGGACAGGGAGCACTCTTTTGTTAGGGATATGTAAAGAATCCTGAGCTGGGGATTTAGCTTAGTGGCTTAAATGCTTGCATGGTGAGTGCAAGGGCGTGAGTTTGCTCTCTGGTACAAAACAAACAAACAAACAACCCCCCCCCAAGAATCCCATGTTTTAATTAGGGTGGTAATCACAGAAGTACTATTATGGTTTATATCTACATGTCCCCCCAAAGTCTCATATGCTAATAGGTAGACTTTGGGAAGGTGACTGGATCATGGATGTGTGATACTCATGACTGGATTAATTCACTGATGGGTTTACAGTGGGGTATGAGGTTGAGAGGGAAAGCCTGGTGGTCATTATAGGAGTGGCATGGGGGTGCATATATGTCTTGCCTCCTCCCTTTGGTCCGTCTTCCTCCCTTGATCCTACTGTCTGTCCTTCTCCTTGCTGTGTCATGGGCTCTTCTCAGCAATGCCCCTCTGCCATGCTGTCCTGCCTTGAAACCAGCCTACTGTGCACTGAAACCTCTACACACTGTGAGCCAAAATAAATCTCTCCACCTTTACCTCGTGGGTATGAGGTATTGTACTTTCTCAGTGATGAGAAAGTAACTAAATCAAATACACAAGTCAAAAAACTCATCCAACTCTACATTGTCAATGTTTACAAGTTATTGTATACTAATTATACTTCCGTAATGTTGCTTTAAAAAAAAAACTTGAGAGGCTGGGGATTTAGCTAAGTGGCATAAGCACTGGACTGGCAGGCACAAGGTCATGAGTTTGATTCCCAATATCAAAAACACAACAAAAAAAAACTTGAATTACTTGAGAGATGCATTTCTAAACCATATTACCTAAGGGGTTGGGGAAATAAGAGATGTTAAGCCAGACTCAATCTTGTGTGAGACAGTTTTGTGTTTTTTTTTTTTTTTTTTTTTTTGACGCTGGGAATCAAACTCATGACCTTGCGCTTGCCAGGCAGGTGCTTTTGCTGCTGAGCTAAATCCCCTGCCCATGAGTGAGACAATTTTTATACACTGATTACCCCATTCAACTCACAACTCTCCCAACAAAGCCAAAGTTGCTTGGTTACCTTTACAGAAGAAAAAACAGCTTCAGAGAGATTAAGAGACTTGTCCAGGGCCACACAAGCTCGTGAGTGTTTGAGGTGGTATTTATACCTGTCTCCAGAGCCCTTGTTCTGTCAGAACTCTCTAATGCTGTGAAATAAGAAATATATAAATTGGTCTCTGCCAAAGTTTCCTGACATGGAGCTTCTAAAATCTTTGTAGTGTCCTGAGTAATAGAAGCCCCTGAGACAAAGCTCCTAAATCCTTTGGGATTTCTAGGGGGATAGGAACATCTCTTGTGCTAATAAGGCCACTCTTGGTGGGCTGCTGGATGATTTCAGGATGCGCCTGGTTGCCCAGGGGAACCAATCAGACGATTCAAGGGTAGGAACTTTCAGTGCCATCCCAACCTCCAGAGAGAGATGGTCTGGCAACTGTGTTGAACGCCAGTGGCCAATGATGAAGTCAATCATGGCTATAGAAGGAGGTGATCTTAAAAACTGTAAAGGCTGGGCTTCAGGGAGTTGGGACAGTGGTGCTCCCACTGCCTTTCAGAAAGAAGCTGTCATGCTCAGAAGCCTTTTCAACCATTCTCTACCCAACTCCTCATTGAACTGTTTACATGCAGTCTTTATTTTTCCTATAGCATATATACATATATATTTTTTATTTTTAATCGATGTATAATAATTGCACAAAATTGTGGCATTTGTCACCTTTAAAATATCTTGCCCAGTGTGGCAGTGTATGCCATTATTCCAGCTCTAAGGAGGCTGAGGCAGGAGGATCACCACAAGTTTGAGGTCAGCCTGGGCTATACAGTGAGTTCAAGGCCAGCTTGAACTACATAGTAAGGTCCTGTCAAAAAGCCAAAAACAATTTTTTTAATTAAAAAATTTTTATACTGGACATTGTGGCACACACCTGTAATCCCAGCACACGGGAGACAGAGGCAGAATTATTTTGAGTTTGAGGCCAGCCTAGGCTACATACTACGTTCAAGGTCAGTCAGGACTGCATACTGAAACTGTGTCTCAAAAAAAAATTAGTGAGACCCTTTCTCAAAATAAAAAATAAGAAAAGGGCTGGGGATGTAGCTTAGTGTGAAAGCCCAGTACTACCACACACAAATCCTTTGTAATAATTGACAATTGTCAGTAGAGAGTTTCCTCAAGAGTTTTCAATGACCACTCCAATCAATTAATCGAAACCTATGGAAAGAATTATAGGACCCTACAACTTACAGCCAAGGTCAGAAGTACAGGTGGAGCTTGTAGTTGATATCTGAGGTGGGTACAACCTTGTGGGACTGAGCCCTCCACCTGTGGGGTCCGAATTGAACTCCAAGTAGACATTATCAGAATTGAACCGAATTCTAGGACAGCCAATGTTTGTTGGAGAATTGCTAGGTGTGGGAAAACCCCACATACGTGGTATCAGAGTGTCCTGTACTTAGTACAGGGAGTGAGACGAGGGAAGAGTCGGTTGTCTCCTTTCCTACAGCCACCCTTCTGCTCTCAGGGGGACTCTGAGTTTTTTATTACTTGTGTTGACCATGGAAGAAAGCACTTTGCTGTGATTCTTCTCAGATCCTCCTTCTTGCCAGCAGGTAAAGGGACAGAGGCCAGACCAGGGCAATGGGTTATAGACAATTGTAGCAAAGGAACCTCTGGAGATCACAGGGTAGATGCTGTGGAGAGAGGTTGGCATCCTTGATGTCTCTCTCCATTTTACTTCTCAAAGTCAAACATCAGAAAATCCTCCAGATTCAGCCCTCTGATTTGAAATTATAACCAGAAGCCCTCATTTCTCTCACCTCCACTGCCACCACTCTGGTGCCAGCTGCCACCATCCTTGTCCTGGACTTGTTTCTTAGCTTCCTCACGGGTCTCCTCTTGTTCCCTCAATCTGTTGTCAACATGGCAGCCAGGGTCAGTGATATAGCTCAGTGGCACAGTGCCTTCCCGGCAAGTTTCCAAGGTCCTGAGTTCAATTCCCAATACCAAACAAAAACAAAAACAAAAAAAACATGGCAGCCACAATGAACTATTGGGGCAAGTCAGATGCTATTCTTGTCAGAGAAGATATGGGAAGAAGTTGGCTATAGGTGAGCTAAGGAGAGAGGCCTTAGAAGAAACCAACATGCCAAAGCTTGGTCTCAGACTCATGGCCTGAAGGACTGTGGGAAATACATACCTGTCGTTCAAGAAACTGGTATTTTGTTGTAGCGGTTGCAGCAGACTAATGGGCTGCCATAGTGAAACGATCTGAGCATGGCTAAAGGCTCTTCATTCAGGATGTGTTAATGGCATGGGATTGAGCATAGACCAAGAGACCAAATGATGATGGATAAAGATGGACTGGGAAAATCCAGACATTGATTTAAAATTGGCTAATGTCTCCCTCTCTCCCTGCCGTGTCTGTCCCATCATGTCCAGCCACTCTGGACAGAGGACACAGAGTCAAAGCTGGGGATATAGATCCTGCAGTCTTGCACTCCTACTCAAAGCCTCTGTGTGTATTTGCACTGCGCCCTTACACCCAGGAGAGGGAGAAGAGACACCTCCTATACACGAGAGATTTTCAAGGAGTTTAAAGGGGCCTGATTCCAAGGCCCTCCCACTGGCCTGGCCTGTTTGCACCTCCCTGGTGAGGTCAGAACTAGCTTCCTCTCACTGGTTTTCATGGTGCTTGTCTTCTCTTGACCTTCTAATTCTTTATTTTTGTTTTGATTTTGTTCTCTTTGGTACTGGGAATTGAACCTAAGGTTTTCACCCTAAGCTACATCCACGGTCCTTTTTTAAAAAAATTATTTTGAGACAGAGTCTTCTAAGTTGCCTGAGCTGGCCTCAAATTTTCAATCCTCCTGCCTCAGCCTCCTGGAGTGCTAAAATTACAGGTTTGTGCTATCACATCCCACCTAGGATCTCCTAATTCTTTGACCATCTGAGTTTGGCTTTGTTTGCCAGGCCTTCTTTTTCTGTCGAAAAGCTTCAGCTCTTTCTCTCTTACACGCTCTTGCTTCTCCTAAGGAATTGCATCCGTTCTGAATGACCTTGCAGCATTGTGCAACTGCAGCCTTGTGGATAAAATTTCTTCTCCCTTCCTTGGAATACACATTTCCTTGAACTTGCACCAGGAGACAGCTGCCAGGAAGGAATTGTATTAATAGATCTGCCTTTCAGTCTGGGAAATGAAGGACATCTACTGCAAGTTACTGCTGTGTCCCAAAGCATCCCGCATTTTAAATTGTTTTATTATTTCATCCACCCTAGCTTAATCTTAAATTTTTGGGACATTTTTTGAGATATACGGCTCATTACTCCAGATATTACAACTTATTCGATTCCTGCTTATTAACTCCTAACCCTGCAACCATGCCCTACCTTATCCAGATCACCTTTCAGGAATTCTCCCCTTCCCTGAGCAGCTCACGTGCTATGGGAGAAACTGATCCATGCAGTGTCTTCCGCAGGGGACCTTGTTCAACTCAAGCTAGGTGTCACATTCCACTTCTCTGGCTCTGCTGTTGATTCAAGGGTGAACATACTGCCCAAGTTAGCAAGGTGAGTGAGGATGAATCTCTGCATGCCTACTTGGAATGCTAGGGAAGACTTCCTCTTCCATCTCTCATTGGATGTGAATGCAGAGGCATGTAGTTTGAGCAGTGACTAGCAGCCTTTCTAACACCCAAAGGAAAACTGAGCCTTAGCGTGAGGCTGATGCTATAATAGCAGACTAGGGGACAAAAAGAACCTCTGTTCTTGGTGATGTCATTAAGCCGCTGCCTAAAATCATTCCTAAAATCAGCATTGCCTCTGGATATTCCAGGAGCAGAAGCCAAGAAATCTTTTTTGTTTAATCCAGTTTGAATTGGGTTTATGATTACTTGCAGTATAAAGCGTCTTGATATCTCAAACCTCTCGTGTCAGAACTACTACACTTTTCTTCTCTATTGATAAAATTTATTATTGTTGAGGATGGCATCTATATTACGGCTGATGTTTATTGAAGTGTTTTAGGGGCATTCTCTCATGTAACCCTCACTGCAACATTTTGAGGTAGATGCTTTCATCCTGACTTTACAAATGAAGAAACCAAGGCTCAGAAAAGTTATGAAAGTGGCCTAAAGTCAATTCAGTAGAAGAGATGGTTCCTTAACTGGATGCCAGGAAGTCTGATTTCCTGAGCATCTGATTCTCTTGGTCCCCGCCTGACCTCCCAGTCAATATGTTCATTCCCACATTTCTTCTCAGAATTAAGTTTCTGTTTGTGATTAACAGATCTCAGTACTCATGTGCTTGGTGTCAGATGTATTAATATATGATGTGATCCACTAGTCATGGTGGTACACACTTTGTAATCCTAGTACTTGGGAGGCTGAGGTAGGAAGCTCACTGTAAGTCTGAGGCCAGATTGGGCTATACAGTGAGACCTTGTCTCAAAAAATACAAAACAAAAAATGTGATTCAAAATTACAGTGAATGTTTAACTTAAAAATTATAACAATAAAGGAAACATTGCTATTAATCTCCCTCAAAATACTCCCCCTTGTTTAGAACACAGTCATTTGATTGTGCTTGCCACTTTCTGAAGCAGATCTGGAAGTCTTCTTTCATGAGTATCTTTATTTGCAACATCATGGCTGCATTTCTGTCCTGAGTTTATTCAAAATATTTCCCTTTTGGGTTGGAGATTTAGCTCAGTGGCATAAGTACCTGCCTGGCAAGTGTAAGGTCATGAGTTCAATCCCCGGTACCAAAAAACCAAATAAAAATGCCCCAAAATATTCCCCTTTCACTGTTATTTTGACTTTTGGAAAGAATCTGAGATCACACAATACCAGATCTGATGAATAAGGTGGAGGAAGACTACTGTTATATTTTTATTTGAGAGAACTTACTGTAATATTTTGAATCAATCTAGGATACTGAGGCAGCCACAACAGCACAAATACAGATGTGAAGACTTCTAGAGCTGTTTCAGAAAGTGACAAGAATGATGGGATGAATGTATTTGACCCAAGAGAGGTATTCAGAAGGGGATTAATTTAAAATTTAAACTGTAGTTTTGATCACGCTTTACAGGCATGTCACGTGACTCTGGAAATTCATCTTCATTTCCCCCACAGGTCTCAGCAAAGTGTTTACAATGCTGTGCTTCTCCCTTCTTCAGCCCCTGAAAGGAGATATCACACCTGATGGTGAGCAGAAGTATTGGTGACCAGAGTAACAGCATAGCATTCAGAACAAAGAAAGCTGTGAGATATACTGATTTAGGATCTGTTCAGAGAGCCCGGAAGTGGAGATTCTGCCCCAACCACTCCCTTTTACGGGGTATCTGAGCACATTGCTTGAAGCCAAGTAGAAATTCAAAACTGTGACTGGAGAACCCATATGTTGTGCTGTGAGCCACCTAACAGTGGTGCACTGTGGCCCCACCTGCTGGCCAGAGCAGTTTTTGTTTTGGTATTATCTACCATACAAGTTTCCTCCAGGTATAATTCATCGTTTTTCTTTCATTCATTCAACACATTTTTATTATGCTACTATGAGATAGGCATTAAAATAGTTGCTGTTGACATAATAATAAGCAAACACACATCCAGTCTCTGCCCCCCACAACAAAAATACTTTTGTAGGTGTGTGTGTGTGTGTGTGTGTGTGTGTGTGTGTGTGTATACCCATAATCCTAGTTACTTGGAGGCTAAGGCAGAAGAATTATGAGTTTGAGCCCAGCCTGGGCAACAGAGCAAGACCCTGTTACATTCCTGGGTTTTTTTGTTGTTGTTTCTCCATTAAAAAAATTCCTCATGACCAACAAATCACTGTAAACAAACATCCTGTGCTATGTACCTATTGCAAGAGTAGCTATGATGTCCTGTATCCCATTTCCCAAGTACTGCTTCAGTCATTCCCTGGGGGATAAGAGATCATGATGTAAAAGGTGGTTGATCCTGTCAAATGATCTTGCAGCAGGTAAACAACTGATACCACAGGTTCAGTTTCAGGCTGGCAACAGGGTTTAGGATGCTCCTAAGAGGAATTGTTTGCTATTTGCATCAAGGGTGATATAATCCTTTCTATCACACTTGAGTTACATCTTTAGTTATAGGTTTAATAGTGTTTTTTCCTATGGTAGTTTATATAATACAAGCATCAGTATTTGTGTTTGGAGGTTTTGAAGAACAAAGAAAAATAAAATGGCAGAAGCACATGGTTTTCAGGAACTCCACAACCACTGATAAATTCATCATGAAAAAATAATTTTTAAAAAAAGCAATGAATAGACTATAGGGTATAGTTGCAGAACTATTCATAACAATAAAAGAGTAGGACATAAAACAAATGTCCAACAATTAGAGAATGCTAAAGTCATTATATTATATTTTCAAGTAATAATGAAACTATCTTGTTAGGTGAGAAACACTTATGATAAACTAAAAAAATCAAAATTGTCTAGATACTATGATTATAGTCATGTAAATCTTTTAAGTGAATATAAAATTTCACATTTTTTGTATACAAAGGTACATGGTAGTAAAGTATCACTTAAGATAGAAAAATAATTGTTTTCTTTGCCATTATTTGTATATTTTGGTTTTTTTTTTTAAGGACAGGGCCTTGTTATGTCGTCTAGACTGGTCTTGAACTCGCTATGTAGCCAGGCTGGTCTTGAGTTTGCAGCGATCCTCTTGCGTCAGCCTCCCAAGTGCTGGAATTATAGTGTGCTATCATGCTTGGCTTTGCCATTATTTATATATTTGGATAAAATTTAAAATTTGTTTTAAAGGAAAACCATGAAATGGGGGAAGAGCTACAGAAAACATATCTCAACATGATTTGGAAAATTGGTTCGTCTACTCAGAAAGTCAAAAGCAGATGAAGCACTGGGCATGGTTCACTCAGAGCTTTGCCTCCATTGTTGTGTGCCTCTCTTGGGTCTCACTCCTCAGGCTCCATCCTCAAGTTCGCCTCCTTTCATGGTCCCTAAAAGAAGTGAGGTTTCAAGAGTTCTTTAATTTATCTCTCCCCACACCCTCAGTACTGGATATTGAAGCCAGGGCCTTTACATTAAGCTATATGCCAAGTAATTGGTTTTATTTTGAGACAAGCTCTCCCTAAGTCACTATGCTGCCCAGGCTAGGCCCACATTTGTGATCTTGCCTCAGCTTCCTAGAGTGCTGAGATAATATGAACCACTATACTTGGACCTTTAATATCTTCATTCAATTTGGTGAGAGAGGAAGAACCATTAAAGAGGAATTCTAATTGCAATCAGTTCATTTACACTGAAGTCTTGCTATGCCCTGGTTGTCCTGATTTCAAAGTTATTGTGATAAGGACAATAGTATTACTCTGATTGGCCAAGACCAATCTAATAGCTGGGACCCACCCTTAAAGTTGGAAATGAGTCTAATCTTACCCTAGGAGTATGCAGGGAGGAGTGTACCAGACCCACTGAGTAGGAAATCTAAACTCTCCATTTTTACTGTTCAAGTGCAGTGCAGGTTTCACTTGTGAAAAGCAGGAATGGGAGTAAGAAGGCAGTTGAAAAGTTAGAAGATAGTGACTTGGATAAGCTCTTTGAATGTTTACTTTCCCTTTTTTATGCTATAAAATCAAGATTTACAAATGTCCTTAAAATCTTGGAATTCTGTATTCTTTCATTAAGGGCAACAATTTTATGGTCTGTATAAATAGCTACTTCCCCTTAGAACAAAGTAGGCCTACTTTATTTTGCTGTGTAATTATAGCACTGTAGGCAGTGGAGTTTAGAACACTAGTAGAGAAGCCATAGCTCAGCTATGTAGCCATGGATATAATGCAGTAAATAGTTTGGTGTGAAAAGATCACCAAAACATAGTGCTGAGTAAAAAAAAAAAAAAAAAAAAAAATCCGGAGAACTATTATGTGTAAGGCAATGCCATTTCTTTTTCTTTCTTTCTTTTTTTTTTTTTTTTTTGTCTTTTTCCTTTTTATCAGTACCAGGGATTGAACTCACGACTGCTTGCTTGCAAGGCAGGTACTTATGCCGCTGAGCTAAATTCCCAGCCCCTTTCTTTCTTTTTTGAGATGGTATTGTTATATATTCCAGGTTGGCCTTGAACTTGTCTCCTGTCTCAGCCTCCCAAGTGTATAAATTCCATATAATTAAGGAATTTCTTTTTATTTCTTGAGACATGTTCTCACTATAATATAGCTCACGCTAACCTTAAACTCACTATGTATCCCAGGATAGTGTTGAACTCATGGTGATCCTCCTCAGCTCAGCCTCTTAAGTGTTGGGATCATAGGCCTGTGCTACCACAGTGTGCCTATTCCGTTTTATCATTAATATTGTTGGTGTCAGGAACAGCACTTGGTATACGCAATTTTGTTTTGTTGAATTAATTTATATGTGTATGTATGCATGTGTGTGTGCAGAGACGAAGGTTTTAGGATACACATTAAGTAATAGTAATTCTGTCATAGGATTGAGATTCAGGAGGAATGGTGGTCAAGGAAAAAATTTTATTTAATTTTGGACAATTTGACTCTTTATAGAGAAATGTTATTACTTGCATTTATTTCAAAAAATGAAAGACAACCCACACAAAATGCTACAGATGATCAAACCGAGGTTCAAAGTTAGTTTGAACTGAAACTCCCCTTAGCAAAATGAAAAGGGATAAAAATAAAGTTCTGCATAAATATTTTACCCCCAACTCAAGGCCAACCAGCAGAGTGGTGTCAGACGGAGATATGAAAATACCTATCCCAGTTCTGGTCATGTGATGCGCTCCATCTACATCCAGTTTTCTCTGGTCATATAACATCTTCAGAGTCTATTTTCACAAATTTGGGAAGGTGAATGATGTACTCGGAAGGTGGCCAGCTCAGTAAGGAGTATTTCACACACACACAAAAAAGGAATCAAGAAGTTCAAGTAGGTAGCAAAGACACAACAGGAAAAGAGAAGACTTTGAAGCTGGTGTTTAGAGATCAGACATTTTGCACTCAAAGGAAAGACAGGTTTGATTCAGGTTTTCAGAGGCATCAAGAATAGACCTTTCTCAGCGGATTTGGAGGCGTTTACAGCACAGGAACACGCCGCAGGAGACTGCTCAGCGCTATGTTTGGAAGCAGCTTTGTAACCCCAAGACTGGCTATCATCAAAACAAAGTCTTCTTTTTTATTCAAGAGGTTTACGGTCATGCGCTTGTCTCTGCTCCTAGGGGGAGATGTTCAAGGCTCTGTATGCAAACAGCGGGGCAAGAACAGGTGTAGAACGGACTCTGACTTTGACGGATACATATTGTGCCTTCTGCGGTGGAAGATTCTGGAACAAGCCGAACAGACTCCAACAATGTGGCCAGCTGTGAGCAACATGTATTCTGTCAAGACAGTGTATGAGCTTCGTGCCGGGCCCCCTGCTTGGCAGTGCGCAGCACACGACTGGACTCCTCCTACGCTGCTTCACAGTCCTAACGCACGGCCGTACCAGGCACAGGACCGTCCTCTTCTCAAGTCTACTAGGAAACCGGGAACTGAAAACCCATTATCAGAACCAAATAGAGCCACCAACCCACAGCACCAGGTATCCCGTCCCCACTTCCGCCGGAAGTGAGCCTGGCCGCGGGCGCCGCGATGACGTCACGGACCGCCGGAAGTCTCCGGGTTACACCAGGAGGCTGTATCTCTGTGCTAGTAGCGGATGGCCCCACTTCTGGGGGTAAGGCGGCCTTCGCGGGGCTTGGGGCCGTCCATCTCCCTGTCTGAACCTCCTCCTCTCTAGTGCTACTTTAACCCTGCCCGGGGCCCCGGCGCCCCTACCTGCTACTCTCCGCTTCCTGTGTCCCCTCTTGAGTCGGCCAACGGTTGTCCACACTCCTGGGCTTCAGCCCAATGGATTCTCCGGGCCTACTACAAACCGGCCCGTATGTCCGAGCCTGCTGAAAGCAAACTTCTGTGTCCCTTCAGAGCCTGTTATCCCTCCTCCCACTCAAAGCGGGGACGGGAGATACTTAGAGAATAGACTCTAGGAAGTCCTCTTTCTAGTCTCCACATATGGGAGCAATAGTGACGGGGAGGGACAATGGAGGCGTGGTAGGATATGTCTGTAATAGAGGGAGAGAAATTCCTAGACACCACACACATGGAAAGAAATAGGGAGGGGGCAGGAAGGTATAAACCCAAGACTGCTGGCCTATTTCTTCCCAATTAGCTGTTTCTTCAAAAGTCATGCAACTCTTTCACGCCTTGGTGTTCAGTATCCCCTCCTTCCACATGTTACCATAATGCATTCTGCCGCTGACTCCTAGTCTTACTAGGTGACGGTTGAACTCTTCTGTCTGTATCCAGCTTCCTGGAGGAACTATGTCTCCTGCTGTGTGTGCCACCTGTAGTGGCGCTCACACACCGCTGCCCAAGAGAAGCTCCTAGAAAGGAGCTGCTCATTTCTCCATCAATCTTGGGAAGAGGAATGCCACAGTTGTCAGCTGAAAAAATATCCAGTCAGGAGAAAGATGTAGGCTGGAGACCTTAAATTGGTGAGAATTGCTGCTCTCTGTTTTTTCTTCTATGTTATGAATAGCTGCTGGTTTGATTATCTTGGTTGGAATTTCTGGCCCATAATCCAATCCACTAAGGCCAAAAGGAAAACACTTTCAGTTTATTAATGTTAATGTATGGTCTCTGGTTCCCATGTGCTATTCCTGACAGTTTGACCTGGAGGAGGGTGTCCAAGGACAGGGGCATCTGATCCTGAGGGCAGGATTCCTGATTGCCACCTGGAAGTGTTTGTTCTGGTGATGTCAGCAGATTTCTTTGAGTACTTCCTGCATTAGTATATAGGTGAATATTTAGGGAAATAAAAAGAGGAATTGTTGCTGGAAGGAAGGAAGATAGATAAAGTTTTCTTCACTTTACAGGAAGGAGATGCCCCAAAGGCAGACCACAGTGTTCACCTTGAAGGGAAGCTTGTAGGCTGCACGACTAAAAGACCATAGTGCTCTATGGCATGTACTCAAGGGCCAGTGAATTCTGTTTTGTACCCATTTAAAGAGTTTGAGAATATGTATGGTAGAATAAATTTTTAAGTAGCAGCTAGTTATATTTATTCTGTTACCTATGCAGCTTGAAGGATGGACTTCCTCACTCTCTTTTTAATCTACCTGGATTTCATGATGATCAGTGTTCTTATGATCTGGATCTATCCAAGAAGTCATCATTTGACAAGCCTGGTCCAGGGTGGAACACAGGTAATAATGATCCTAGAATGCCACTGAAGTTTAAACACTGCAGTAGTCTAAAAGATTCTCCAGTTTCCTGGCAGGGCAAGAAAGTCCAGTTAAATTCACTGGTTCATTTAGTCTTTCATTTATGTCAGTTTTATGTTTTTGTTTTTGTTACTGCTGCAGGTAACCTTGTGGCAATGCTTTGAGATCAGATAGCTTTCTCAAAGTTGGCTGTTTGCCTCCGGATGTGCTGCATGTGGTTGGGCATGGATGTGAGTGGTATCTGCCTGAAGGTGCTTGACAGGTGAAACTGGGGAATGGATGAGCAGAAGTCGAACATGGGCTGCTTTTCCTCCTTCAGGGTCAAAAGGAAGCAGAACTGGGGACAAAATTAAGAATAAAACTAAGCAAGAATGAGACTGATTTGGGATGGGCCTGGCCTAATCAATGGGATCAGACTCAGAAAGGGAAAGAGCAGCCCTCACAGCAACATTCCCCGTCTCTACTCACCTCTTTTTTCCGAAGACCCTGACAAGTGCCATCTTGGGGTCAGGGTAAAAGTGGAGGAGTTGGCATCAAAGGAAGCCACTGAAAGAAAAATCCTTCTTTTTCTTCTTTCTCATTGGCTTCTCCACCTTTATGCAGCAAAACTTAGTATCTCCTATACTGGTTGGCTATGGGTGGAGCATCTTTAATTTCAGAGTAAGGAGAATGAGAAATGAAATTGAGCTTTTTTTCTTTTATTTCAGTTATTTTCCTGTATAATTCCACAATGCCTTCAAAGAGCCATGCAAAGGTGGCTTCGTTACTTCTTCTACACACGGTACTTACAGTTCAGAGTTTAAATATGTTCCTCTTTCTGTCTTATTTGTTGCTACTGTGTAGCTTCGGGAAGCACTTCAGGTTTCCAGCATAGTAATCATGCTGGGAAGGTAGAAGGATAGAGAGTCATGTATTTAGAATTTCTATTCACAAATAATCTGTCCTTTGTCTTTGTTTTTGTGTGTGTGTGTGTGTGGTACCCAGGATCGAACTCACGACCTCGCGCTTGCCAGGCAGGCGCTTATGCCGCTGAGCTAAAACCTCGGCCCTGTCTTTGGGGATTTTGATGTGTCTGCTTTTAAATAAAGATATTTAAAGAGTGGGGAAAGGTTGACGTGTATTTCTGTAAAATGCATGTGAAATGTTTCACCTGATTTCTTATTTAATGCTGAAAAGGATGTGGTTGCCCTAGTAACGTTTCTTAGTTTTGTATGATTTTTCACAATTTCTTCATGGAGCAGCCCTGTGAGTAAACTGCACACCTCTTTCCTTTCAGCAACTACACCTTTGTTATCCTGCAGCTGGTCTTGCAAGGGCTGGTTTATATCGAGTATACCTGGGAGATACTTGGTTACTGTCAAGAGCTGGAGTTCTCATTGTGTTACCTTCTTCTACCCTATCTGTTGCTGACCGTAAACCTGGTTTTCTTCGCCCTAACTTGTTTAACAAATCCTGGTAAGTTGAGGCTGTTAGCATACAGAATGGGGGATATTCAGCTGTCTTACTGATAGGATAGCACACAGGTGGTAGTCCCTTTAAAAAGACTGCGAAACTTCTGTGTTTTCTTTATTTTTTCGCCATTGGCCAAAAGGTTGTTTAGAGGTATTTTCTCTCTGTTTTGGTTCATTTTTTGGTGCCTGGGCTACATAATAGGTTCAAGGCTAGCCTGAGCTAATTATAGTTAGACCTTGTCTCAAAAAAGAAAAAAAAATTTTTTGTTTTGTTTTTTTTGTTGTTCCAGGCTTGGTAATCATAGTTATTCAGGAGGCTGAAGCAAGAGACTAGAAATTTATTGAAAGTCTGTCTGACAGCTTTTAAAAATTTTCTAACTGGTATGGTAGGACACTTGCTTAGCGTAGTTAAGGCTGAACTCAATCCTAAGTAATAAAAATTTTTTTTTGAGACTTACTCTTGGACATGTGGTCAGTTTTTGTAAATGACCCACATAATTGAAAAGAGCTTGTATTTTTTAATTCTTGAGTATAGAGAATGAAAAGCCTATTATATCAAGTTTATTAATTATGTTCAAATCTTTTTTATACTATTTTTTTTTATTTGCTAACCAGTTGTTGAGAGTGGTAATTATCTCATTCTGATGGTAGGTTTCACTCTTCTCCTTGTTGTTTGTGATTTTTGCTTCCTATATTTTAAAGCTATTGCATGTATATTCTTATTAGATGCATTCAAGTTTAGGGTTAGGATAATCTTTTCTTGTCTGTCTTTTCACAATATAGTGAGCCTCGTCATCACAACTAGTGCTCTTTGCTCCCAAGTTTCTTTTGTGTGGTACTAATTTTATTGTACTGTTTTTCTTTGGATTGGCATGTGCTTGGACTTTTTTTCCTATACTTTTAAACTTTTATGCCCTTAAAATAGCAATTATTCATCAACAGATAAATGGATAATTAAAATGTGATAAGCCTACTTAGTGGAATCCTAGTCATAAAAAAGAATAAAATCTGTGGGTGTAGCTCAGTGTTAGAGTACTTGCCTAGCATGTGGGAGACCGTGGGTTCCACCCATAGGATACAAAACAGAATAAAATAAAATGAAGTACAGATTCTTGCTATAGCTTGGCTGAATCATGAAAACCTGCTGGTAAAAGATTGGGATTGTGTTAAATCTGTGTAACAGTTTTGGAAGTATGACCAAACTGTATTGGTTCTTCTTACCGAAAGTACAAGGATATCTTTCCATATTCTAATCCTCTTCAATGTCCTTTTTCAGAATACTGTAGTTTCCTATGAAGTAGTCTTTTATTTGCTTCAGTAGGTTAATTTGTAGGTATTTTATTTTTTGGATGCTGTTGCAAAAGGTATTGTTTCTCTAATTTCTCTCTCAATGAGTTTATTCTTAGCACACCAGAAGGCTAATGATTTTTGAGTGTTGACTTTGTATCTAGCTATGCTACTAAATTTAGTTATTAAATCTAAAAGTATTTTTGGTGGAGCTTTTGGGTTTTTCTATGTAGAATATCATATAGTCTGCAAATAGTGATAATTTAGCTTCTTCCTTTCCTATCCTTATTCCTTTTATTTCTTTCTTTTATCTAATTGCTCTGGCTAGTGTTTCCAGGACTATATTGAATAGGAGTGGTGATCATGAATATCTTGTCTTGTTCCTGATTTTACAGTGGAAGCTTTCAGTTTTTGTCCATTTAGTTTGATGTGGGCTGTTGGTTTGTCATAGCTCTTATCAGATTGAGATAAAGACCATCTATTCCAATTTTCTGTAGGGTTTTTTTTTTTTTTAAATCATGAATTGGTGTTGGGTTTTGTCAAATGCTTTTTCTGCATCTACTGAGATGATCATACGGTTTTTGCCCTTGACTCTGTTAGCATAGTGTATTACATGTATTGATTTGCATATGGTCGAACCATCCCTGCATCCCTAGGATGAATCCTACTTCGTCATGGTGTACAATCTTCTTGATGATTTGCTGCATTGTTTGCCAGTATCTTATTGAGGAATTTTTTATCTATTCATTAGGGAGATTGGTTGAATCCTTCTGTGATTTTTTGGTATCAGATTAATGCTTGCTTCCAGGAATGAATTTGTAAGTGTTGCTTCCCTTTCAATTTCATGAAAGAGTTTGAGAAGTAGTAGCAGTAGGTCTTCTCTAAATTTCTTGTAGAATTCAGCAGTGGATCCAGCAGGGCCTGGGCTTTTCTTTGTTGGTAGGTTTTTAATTACATCTTCAGTTTTATTGACTGATACTGGTTTATGTAGAATTTTTATATTTTTTTGATTCAGCTTTGGTAACTCATATATATCTAACAATCTGACTGTTTCTTCTGTGTTTTTCATCTTATCAGAATATAGATCCTCAAGGTAGGTATTGATGATCTTCTGGATTTTTGCAGGATCTGTTGTGATTTCATCTTTTTCATTCCTAATTGCAGGTTTTTGAGTCTTTTCTTTTTTTGATAAAGTCGGCTGAGGTTTTTTCAATTTTGTTTAATCTATCAAAGAACCAACTCTTCAGTTCATTGAGTCTTTTGTCTTGTTTTCTTAGTCTCCATTGCATTAGTTTCTGCTCTGATCTTTATAATTTTCTCTTTCATGCAAGCTTTGGACTTGACTTGCTCTTTTTTTTTTCTAGAAGCTTGTGGTATAATATTAAGTTATTTGAGCTTGCTCTGTTTTCCTGACATGGGAATTCACCATTATAGATTTCCCTCATAGGGCCATTTACATTGTGTCCCATAAGTTTCTGTACATTGTATTGGCATTATTGTTTAATCATAGAAACTTTCTAATTTCATCTGTGATCCATTGCTTGTTCAGGATGGTGTTATTTAATTTCCATGTGTTACAAAGTTTTTATGATTTCTTTTACCTTTGATTCCGAGTTTCATTGAATTATAGTCTGATAATATGCATTGAATAATTTCAATTCCTTTCCATTTACATAAACATGTTCTATGAGCTAATATCTGTCTGCTTTGGAGAATGCCTTGCATGCAGCTGAGAAGAATGTGTATTCTGATGTTGTGGAGTGGAACACTCTGTAAACATCCACTAAGTCCATTTGTTCAGAAGTTTGGTTCAGTTCTAATATTTCTTGTTGACTTTTGAGGAGTTGATCTATTTGTGACTGGGATATTGAGGTCCCTACTACAACTGTATTAGTGCTTATTTGATTTTTCTTACCTGTTAATATTTGTTATGTATAGTTGGGTACACTGGTATTTGGTGCATGTATATTTATGATTGTAATCTCTTCCTTTTGGATTGTTTGCTTTACAAGGATGAAGTGATCTTCTTTGTCTCTCTTAATCAGTCTTGACTTGAAATCTACTTTGTCTGCAAATAAAATAGTTACCCCTCCTTTATTCTGGGTTTCTATTGCATGGAGTATTGTTTTCCATCCTTTGACTTTTAGTCTACGAATTTCGTTTTTAATTAAATGTTTCTTGTATGCAGCATACTGTATCTTGTATGTATGCATCTTGTTTCTTGATTCATTCTGCCAGTCTGTTTCTTTTGATTTGATTGGTGAATTGAGACCATTAACATTGATGATTATAACTGATATGTACTGACTTATCCTTGTCATGTTATTTTCCTGTTTCCTTTTTTCTCTTGTGTTTAATTGCATGCCTTCCCTGGTGGATTTATTCTGTTGGCCTTCAGGGAATTGTATCTTTGATATCTCTTTCTAGACTATCCTTCAGAACATTTTAGAGTGCAAGTTTGGTGTTCATGAATTTCCTCAATTGTTCTTTGTCATGGAAGTATCCTATTTCTTCATCAATTTTGAAAGATAGTTTTTCAGAATTCATTAATCTGAGTTGGAGGTTGTTTTCTTTTGGTATTGGGGATCAAACTCATGACTACACGATTGCAAAGCAGGTGCTTATGCCGCTAAGCTAAATCCCCAGCCTGGAGGTTGTTTTCTTTTAGAGCTTAACATATTTCACTGCAAGCTCTTCTTGGCTTGAGACTTTGTGTTGAGAAGTCTGCTGTAATTCTGATGTGCTTTCTTTTATAGGTGAATTATTTCTTTAACAGCTTTTAATATTCTGTTCTTGTGTTGAATTTCTGAAATCTTGACTATTATATGTCTTGGTGTAATTTTTTTGTTTTTTACCATGGCACTTGCTGAGTAAAAGAAACCAGGTACAAAAAGCCACAAATTATGTGATTCCAATTTTTGTGAAATATCCAGGAAAGGCAAATAAATTCATAGGGATACAAGTAACTTAGTAGATTCTAGGGCTTGGAGGCCCTAGAGAGACGCGGACAGTGATTGCTAACAGGTCTCTTTTTGGAGCAGTGATAATGTTCTAAAATTGATTGTGATGAAGGCTGCACAACTCTGCAAATACACTAAAAACCATTGAGTCAAGTGTGTGGGTTGTGTCTCACTAAAGCAGTTGTAAAAAATGAATGTAAAAAATGAATTTCCTAACATATTAAATATAGCAGTTTTAGTCATGTTGTTTTGGGTCAGATTTTGTGAACATCCAGTCCACCATATTGCTTAAGCTGACATTTGTTCTTACTTTTTCAGGCACTATAACAAGAACAAATGAATTATTACTTCTTCAAGTTTATGAATTTGATGGCGTGATGTTTCCAAAGAATGCGAGGTGCTCTTCATGTGGTTTAAAGAAACCAGCTCGATCCAAGCACTGCAGTAAGTATGGCTGTCGTGGCCCCAGCAGCGCCCTCCCTAGTGCAGTGTCATCATGGGCTTTGCTGGGAGGCAGTGTTTCATGAATCTCAAAGCAGAGAGATTTGATCCCCACCCATGGGGTGACCACTCTTGTTAGAGGCCAGACAGGGTTTCTTTCAGAGGACTGACAGGAAGGTTGTGTGTTTTGTATAGTGGCCATACTTAGCCCTTCTTTTGCCACATGGCAGGGTGTGTTCCCCAAGAAATGTTTCTGTAGGTGGCTGTGTCTGCTCAAGCCCAGTTTTCTGCAGAAGGCCCAAGATTCTACATGAGCACTGTCTTCATGGGAACATTACACATGTGTTTTAAAATTTTCTAGTCACTACATGGCAAAAGAAAGTTGCTTCATTTTAATCATATATTTTATTGAAACCAACATATTAGGCAAGCACTCTACCACTGAGCTATGTCCCTAGTCCTTTTTATTTTTGAGACAGCATCTCATTGAGTTTCCCAGGCTAGGCTCAGATTTGCCTCAGCCCTCCTCAACTTCCCAAGTAGCTGTATTACAGTCATGTACCACAATGCTTGGCCCTAAAATATCATTTGTACATGTAAAGTATAAAGGTGTCATAAGATAGTTTATGGCACCGGGCATAGTGGCACACGTCTGTAATCCCAGCACTCAGGAGGCTGACAGGAGGATCACTGAGTTCAAGGCCAGCATGAGCTGTGAAGTGAATTTAAGGTCACCCTGAACTGCTTAGTGAAACCCTGCCTCAAAAAAGACAAAAAAATAAAAGACAGTTTATGTTTTCTTTATCTCACTAAGTCTGTGAAATCTAGCATGTATGTTACATTTATAGTACATCTCATTTTGGATACTAAATTTTCATTGGAAATACCTGATCTATATTTAGAGATCATAAAATTTGTAGTTGGAAGAGAGTAGACTCACATACCCAAGGCTATATCCAGACTTCTTAAGCTTTCTAATAAATGAATTAAGTAGCATGACATTTTCTTTGATTATGCACATCTATTGTTGATATGATGATACATCTTTATCAGAATTGACTTTAAAGTAAAACCATCAGGTTTTTTTGTTTTGGTCTATTTTATTTTTCTGTTTTTTGAGACAGGATTTCACTATGTACTCCAGGCTCTGGCCTAGAACAGGGTGGCCTCGAACTCATGATGATTCTTCTCCCTCAGCCTTGAGAGTACTAGAATTATAGGCCTGCACCACTATGTCCAGCCAAATCCATCAGTTGTAGAACAATGTTTGTCCATGTTAAGTTTACAACTCTTAATGGCACCTCCGTATTATTTACATTAATTCAGAAGAAGATTGGATAAATTTAAAAACTAAATTTGTCAATATCAATAAAATATTCTTTGAGAGTTTTCTTGTAGCCATATTTCAAAGTTCAGTACTCAGATATGGCTGGTTGCTACTGTTTTAGACAGTGCAGTTCTAAAATCCTGGTGTCTCCTTTCCCGCATACCACCTACTGCCTCCTTTCCCCCATACTGCCAGTGTTTAATTTGTAAAAACCTCGGTGTCATTGCGTTGTTGTGGAGAAATACAGTGTGCGTGGCTCCCTCCCTTCTATGCAGGTGTGTGTAACCGCTGTGTACACCGTTTTGACCATCACTGTGTTTGGGTAAACAACTGCATTGGGGCCTGGAACACCAGGTACTTCCTCATCTACCTCCTGACACTGAGTGCATCAGCGGCCACCATGGCTATCCTGAGCGCGACATTTCTGGTCCGCTTGGTGATGATGTCAAATCTGTACCAGGAAATGTACCGCGATGACTTTGGACAGTTCCAGGCTGTCAACACAATTTTTCTTATTCAGGTAATTATGCAGTGGGCTGGGCAGTAGTTTTCTGAATTCAAGTTGGAAAAGTCATATTTTTCCAGTAAAAAGTGAAGTCATTCCTGTTTTGTTGATATTAAATTCACATACTATAAAATATACCCTTTTAAAAAG
The DNA here is from genome assembly GCF_034190915.1 of Cavia porcellus. Taxonomy (NCBI): domain Eukaryota; kingdom Metazoa; phylum Chordata; class Mammalia; order Rodentia; family Caviidae; genus Cavia; species Cavia porcellus. The sequence continues at coordinate 35,665,147 of NW_026947506.1, read as the reverse complement.
TTGGGGGTTTTTGTTTTTTTGCTTTGTTTTGTTTTTTTTTTTTTTGAGACAGGCTCTCGCTATGCAGTTCACACTGGCCTTAGACTCACTTTGTAGCCCAGGCTGGCCTCAAACTTGCCGCATTCCTCCTGCCTCAGTCTCCCAAGTGCTAAGTTTACAAGTGTGTGCCACCATGCCCAGCCATTCCACCCTTTAAATTTGTACAACTCTGTGGTTTTAGGAGGCATGTTCCCTTCACCACTGTCTCGTTTCAGAATGTTTCACTAGCCCAAAAAGAAACACTCCCATTCCATTGTTCCTACGTCCTGGCACCGTTAGTCTTACTTTGTGTCTTTATAAATTTGCCTTTTCTGGACATTTTATTTAAAGGGAACCATCTAACCTCTGAATTTCTGGACTGGCGTCTTTTTTATAGAGTAATGTTTTCAAATTTCATGGATGTGGTGGCATGCGTGCCCCTAGGAGTTGAGACAGGAGGATTGCTGTTAGTTCAAGGTCAGCCTGAGTTATACTTCAGTTTGAAGTACATAGGGAGACCTTATCTTAAAAGACTTTAAAAAAATCAAGTTTCTGTCATTGCAGCATGAATATATTTCATTCTTTTTTGTTTTCTTCAGCACTGGATAGGATCTTCATACTGAACTTCATCTCCAAGCCTCCGCTGGCTAGCTGGCTGGCTTCTTTCCTTCCTTCCTTCCTTCCTTCCTTCCTTCCTTCCTTCCTTCCTTCCTTCCTTCCTTCCTTCTCTTTCTCCCTTTCTCCCTTCTCTTTTTCTTTTGCTTTTTTTGTTTCTTTCCTTCCAGTGTCTCACTAAGTTGCCCAGCCTAGGTTTTAACTTACAGTCCTCCTGTCTCAACCTCCTGATATTTGGATCATAGGGATGTACCTATATGTCTGATTTCATGACCACTCATAATCTTGAAGCTAGTATGATGATCTTTTTTTTTTTTTTTGGTACTGGGGATTGGACTCAGGACCTCATGCTTACCAGGCAGGTGCTTTTTTTAGTTTTCTTTTTTTTTTTCCCCAAGATAGCATCTCACTATGTGATTCAGATTGGCTTCCAACCTGTTTCTCTTGTCTCAGCTTCCCAAGTGCTAGAATTATAGGTGTATGCCACCTTAAGCCCGCATGTGTTTTTTTTTTTTTAACTTTTACATTGAAATGGACTTAAAGCATGTTGCACAGAAGCATACAGGATGTCCTGTGTCCTGTTCACTCCCAACACCCCACTCCTACGCTAGTGTCATGTATAACCACAATACCATATTGCGGCACAGTCCACAGAGCTGAGTTCACTGGTCATACATGCGCACCTGCTCATGAATGCAGTTCTGTACAGTCTTGTCCAATGAGTAGCCTCATGGAGCTACTAGTACCATCACATTGCTCAAATGTCACCAGAAACCCTTCTACCACTTTGTAGCTGCACCCACCTCTTCTCTACCCGTCACGCCTGGCCACAGTTAGCCTGTTTCCATTCTCTGTAATTAAGTTATTTCACAAATGTTTCATCAATAACAGGCAGTACATACCTTTTATGATGTGCTTTTTGCACTCAGCATAATTCCCTTAAAGCCCATCCAAGTCATTGATATCAGTGATGTATTCCTTTTTGTTGCTACAGGAGTCCCTGCTTGGGATGTACCAGTTTAACCATCTGCCTTCTGAAGAATATTTGAGTAGTGTCCAGTTTGGGGCATTAACAAAGTTGCCATGAACATTTGTTTACAAATCTTATGTGAATATGAGTCTTTAGTGTAATTCTTGGGTCACAAAAGTCCATTTTAGGTTTCAAAAAGGACTCCCATATTATTTTCCAGAGCAGTTCAGTCATTTTACAATGGCTTCTTATGAATCCACAGTGTAACTAGCCCAGAGTCCAGTGTTCCTTATGTGTAACTCCTTTTTTTGAGGAAGAGGCACTATTAAGACTCAATGCCAGTGAATGTCCTTGTGCATGTATTTTTGTGGTTGGATTGTTTTAAGAGACAGTAATTTTTCCTTGCCATCTAGATTTTATTTTGATACATGAACTCAGGTCTGTATTAATCTACTTTGCAAATAGCTAACTGGCTAGTCCTGTTTCCTGAGTAGCCTCCCTTAGAGGAACACTTATTTATCCCAGAGTAAGCTCATACACACACCAAAATAATCCCTGCACTATTTGTCAGCGATGATTAGGTGCTGATGCATGGGTGGCTAAGGTGGTGACGCTGATGTGTCTGCAGACACGACTGGGGCTGGCACTCTCCATTTCCTAACATGCATCTTCTTTGCTCCCAGTACCTGTACCTGACCTTCCCAAGGATTGTCTTCTTGCTGGGCTTTGTCGTGGTGCTGAGCTTCCTCCTTGGGGGCTACCTGTGCTTTGCTGTGTACCTGGCTGCAACCAATCAGACCACGAACGAGTGGACCAGAGGAGACTGGGCCTGGTGTCAGCACTGCCCCCTGGTGGCCAGGCCCTCCTCAGCTGAATCCCAAAGCAACCAGAACATTTACTCCCAAGGACTTTGGAGAAACCTACAAGAGATCTTTCTACCTGCAGGCCCATCTTATGAGAGAAAGAAGAAATAAATGTAAAGAGTGTTACTGACTTTCAAATATAGTATACATTTATTTATATATGTGGATACTTGTAGGCATTATTTGGTTTCTACTATGTGTTTATAAATTGGCTGTTCTAGTTTCTGCTGTGTATAAACCTGCTTTCAAGTGGGGAAGGAAGGAAAAGGAAAGCCAGCATTTACTGAGTGACTAATTTTTGCCAGTTGCTGGGTAGATTACTTGCTTATCCTCTTGGGATGGAGCACCACTGAAGACCTGGCCAGGGAATCACTTTTCCAAGGTTCTAAGTATCACTGAAACCTTGATCTCACTCTATAATCTGGGCAGCTGGACAAGGAGGGTCCTTACAGCCATGTCTAGCAGGATCTCAGTGACTCAACACCTGGGGCTCTACCCTTTTTATGACCTTCCCTAGTCTATCTGTCTCCTAGGGGGTTTTCATATCCATTACAACATCCTCACTGAGGCCTTCTTTGTGCCAGCCTAGGCCTTTTACTGCAGGCACTTGCTGTGCTTGTGCCACCTGCCTTGGCCTTCACTGGCCTCTTCTGGCCATATTCAAGTCTTTTCTGCCTTGTTTAAAAATTCCAAAATTAAACTGCTAGTTAGTTCAGTGGAGAGATGAATGCTAAAAAAGAGACTTATGTAAAGTGCTGATGGGCATTAGGAAGGCAGGAGGGTTTTCAGGTGCAGGAAGCAGGTGGCCCAGACCTTGAAGGCTACCAAGTTTCCCACAGGCCATCTCAAGCTAGGCCAAGGAACCAGCAGCCAACAAAGCCAGGGTTCTGCACAGGACAGGGAAACAGAAACCCTGTGGACAGAGGGGGGGGGGGTAGGGGAAAGGCCCTTACCGGGCAACATTAGTCTAAGAAACCTGTGAGTTCAGAACAGACACAATTTTAAGATGAACTGCCCAGGCTGGGAGGAAACCCAAGTCCGCCGTCTTCCAGCCAACGCCTCGTCCTGGCTGGTGGGAACAGCAATGAAAGAAAAAGGCACATGCGTTGAACTGCTATCACAGCAGGTTCATGAGCTTAGAAAATCCTCCACCGGAGCTCAGTGGCGGGCGCGGCAGCGAGGTCTCCGCTCTGGTCCAGGGGCGGGGCCTACCTGCCCAGCGCGCCGCCGCTAGGGGGCGCCCTCCCAAGAGCGCGCGGCTGCCGTCTGCGCTTGGCCCCTACGGGCCGCCGTCCTCACTCCGTGGTTCCGCCACCGTTCGGCTGTGCGGCTTCGGCTCCAGTGGCTCTGGTTGGCGCTGCAGTCGGACCACGGGTACCTGCTGGCCGGTGGCAGCGGCGATGGATCCCTGAGCGGGCCGGCAGCAGGTAGCGGGCGGGCAGGCGGGCGCCGCGGCCCAGCCCGGGTCAGCACGGAAGCTAGACCGCACCTCTTTGTCTCCACGGGCGGTGGCGCGTCCCCGCCGCCCGGGCGGAAGTGGGGCGCACGGGGCATCTGGGCACCATGAGCGACATCCGCCACTCGCTGCTGCGCCGCGACGCTCTGAGCGCCGCCAAGGAGGTGTTGTACCATCTGGACATCTACTTCAGCAGCCAGCTGCAGAGCGGGCCGCTGCCCATCGTGGACAAGGGCCCCGTGGAGCTGCTGGAGGAGTTCGTGTTCCAGGTGCCCAAGGAGCGCGGCGCGCAGCCCAAGGTGCCTATTCCGGCCGTGCCCTTCCCTCGGTGACAGGCACTCGCCCAGTCCCCCGGTTTTTGCTCTGAGCCTTGTTACTGCGGCAGTCCCCCAATCCCCTGTCCTGCAGTCCTGCGGTATTCCCCAGCCGAGTGCCTAGTCTGCAGGCGGTGACAGCTGCGACCCAGCGGTGTTCAACGAAAAGACTTCCTTCGGGGGCTGTCCACCTACCTCATTAAAAACCTGTCATCTAGAGTCCTAAGCCTCGTGGGTTATCATGACTCCTCCAGGATGATATCTAATGAGACTTTTCCCCGAGTTTAGCCTCAGCATTCTGCTCCCTGGGACGTGGGTTTCTGAAAAGCAGCACCTTGGGGAACATAATATATTTCCTTCCTTTTTATTGGGCGAAGTAACAAGCATGCAAAAACCACATTTCTCACAGCTTTTTCCTGGGTTTGTTTTACAGAGACTGAATTCACTTCAGGAGCTTCAGCTTCTTGAAATCATGTGCAATTATTTCCAGGAGCAAACCAAGGACTCTGTGCGGCAGATTATTTTCTCATCGCTTTTCAGCCCTCAGGGAAACAAAGCTGATGACAGCAGGATGAGCTTGTTGGGAAAGCTGGTCTCTATGGCTGTGGCTGTGTGTCGAATCCCAGTTTTGGAATGTGCAGCTTCTTGGCTTCAGGTACTGCTCCGGAAATAGCCTTCCTTCCTGGAGTCTCTGAAGATGAGTTTACTTCAGAAATTTTCATTTAACTGGATTTCTGGAGATTTCTTTTCCACGTGTACTACAGTATGTCCTTTATCATTGCTGCCCTGATACCTGTGTTCCAGTCCAATTTTTATGTACAGTTTTATGTATAATTCTTTTTTTAAAAAAACCACTTGGAGAAAGTGAGATCTTTGTCATATCCTTGTGGCCACAGTAATGCACTGTACGAGCACACATGGTAATTCTGTGACTGTGTCCTGGGATAAGACCTGATTTTGAGTCTCACATAACAATAGACCACTGTTAGACATGAGAACTGTTCCCCTCTATGCTGGGGCACACTAGCATTTGTGTTATGGTAGGAGACATGAAGAAAAAGACAACAAAAAGGCACAAAATATTCAAAACGTGGGGAAAGTCCACCAGGCCACCCAGTCACATAGAATCCTCTTGGGTTTTGTACAGCATTATAATTCTTGAGGACTTTTTGTTGTTGTTGTTACTGGGGATTGAACCTAGGGCCTTTACACTGAGCTATATCTCTGGCCTTTTGGAAAAAAAACTTTTTTTTTTAAATTTTGAATGAAAGTCTTGCTAAATCACTAAGTTATCAGTCTGGGTTCAAATTTGTGATCCTCCTGCCTTGGCTTTCCAGATTATGTGCACATGTTTGCTACCATGCCCACACAAAGTCCCATCTTTAGACTAAGTGAAAAATTTTTTAGAGGAAAAGAAAACAGGATTTTGAAAATTGTATATATGCAGTCTTAAAGATGAGATTTTAAAATCGTTATATATTAAGTTACAGGAATGCTTACTTATTATTAGAAAGTCATTGTCTATACAGTTAGATTAGTAAAGCATGTGTTATTTCATACAGTTCCAAGGTGACATCATGTAGTAGATGACTTAATGGATTCAGTGAACAAAAAAAGTATATATTTACAATAGATCTAGTGTTAGGTAGTATTTTGGAAGATTCATTTTTTGATTTTTGTGGTACTGTACTTTTAGAGTGATTGATGACCAAAACTTTGGGTGAATATGTTTCTTAGCCAAGCTACCAGAATGTATTACAGTCAGTTCATAAAGTTCCTTCATTCCCAAGTACCTGAAATCAGTTCTTTGCCAATATAATAACTGTATTTAAAAAATAATTTTGCTTGTCCATAAAATTTGGCTAGCAAAAACATGCTGTTAGGTGCAGTGCACAGGTAAGTCCCAGTGAACCATATGCCTTAATTCTTGCCAATCCACAGTTCGTGCCCTGGAGCTACAGCTTCCTTCGCAGCTGCTGAGTGTGGCCTGAGTGGCTGATAGGCATGCACATGGAAAGAGAAAAAGGCAGGGGAGGGTGAGGATATAGGATTCGAAAGTATTAGAGGAACCTATCACAGAGAATAAGGTTGTAAGAGGAATTTGGAAAGTGCTGCTCTACTAAAACATCTTCCTTATTTAATAGTTCACAGACTCCCAGATCTTTTCAAAGTGTTGACAGCTGTTAATTTTTACCTGTTAGGCTCTCACCTGCTTACAAAAGTTACGATTTTTTTCACCTGAAGTCAGAAATCATCTTTCCTAAATAAATTTTAAAGCCAGAGTTGGTAGACCCTTTGTGCAAATATTTCAGTCCTTGCAAGTCATAGAGTCTCTGTTGCAGCTATTCAGCTCTGCCCTTGCAAGGCAAGAGCAGCTTTAGGCAGTAGACAAGCAAATGAGCACATTGTGTCGCCACGAAATTTTACTCACAGAGTCAGGAGGTGGAGCGAATTTGGTCTGTGGGCTTTAGATTGCTGGCTCCTGCTCCAAAGGAAGCTGTTAATAGCTTTCTCCATTCTGGGAAATGGCTCTGCCAGTTCTGGTGGTCCTCATTGTTTGTACATACTTACGACCTGCTAGTTACCAACACCTGTAGTTATGTGGCCTGTGGATTCCTTCCAGCGGACGCCTGTGGTCTACTGTGTGCGGCTCGCCAGGGCCCTGGTGGATGACTACTGCTGTTTGGTGCCAGGCTCCGTTCAGACACTGAAGCAGATATTCAGCGCCAGCCCCCGATTCTGCTGCCAGTTCATAACGTCTGTCACTGCTCTCTATGACCTGTCAGCAGGTAAAAGATAAACATGTTGTTGCCATCAAAGAAGCTTCAACTGATGACTGGTTTTACTTCCCAGTGAACGCTTTAGCTGTTTTTTCTCTGAAGTGTATTTGTTTATTTGAGGCCTAAAGGTAAATGTGTGGGCAGCTGGACCTGTGTAGTGTGCTATGAGGGAAATTTTCTTGGTGTCCCCAGTTGCTTGAGTTGGAATGATGTAAGGGGCAAATGGCCTAAAAAGCCAAGTTGTAGTCTGGTAAGATATGGCCTTCTCCCCAGAAATACGACTTGCTTTTTATTTCCTACATTTTAAAAAAAATTTCTTTGAAGCCGGGGATTTAGCTCAGGGCATAAGCACCTGCCTGGCCAGTAGGAAGTCGTAAGTTTGATCCCTGGTACCAAAAAATTTTCATTTAAATTATTTTATTTTTGTGTAAGTTAAAAAGAGATTTACACACCGAACTCTCAAAAGACCTTGGGCATGTGCATTAACCTTGTCAGAGTTTCTTCTCCACATTTGGTTTTTGAAAAATCCAGAAAAGTTATAAGAATTATAAAATAAACACTCATTTACTTCTCACCCAGAGTGAACCTACATACATGCTAAGCTATATGCCTAGCCCTTTTAAAAAAAAAAAAAGTTATTTTGAGATAGGTATTTTCCATGTCACCAAGTTTCCAGACTGGGCAACTTGTGATCCTCCTGCTTCAGCCCCCCAGAATGCTGGGATTATAAGCATACACCAGCATGCCCAGCTGTGATGAGCAGTTTTGTTTATAGTATGGCTCAAGCCCTATTTTTGGTCATATTTCAGGCTCCTCCTATTTTGCCCTCTGCTCTTGCTGCCCAGAGGACTGACAAGTAATTTAATTCTTTGAGCAGTATGAGAGCCTGCAGTGGTATTTCTGTTTCCATTTTCTGTTCAGCCCAGTATTGGTATCTGCCAGTCCCCTGAATATATTTGAGCCTCCTTTTCTTTGTAATCTTTTTTTTTTTTTTTTCTTGCTTTTACACATTTTAGCTCTTGAAAAAGTTTGTATAGCAATAGTTTGGACATACAAGTACATACCATATTCTCCCAGTAATCCCACACTCTCCTCAGGAGCAGTTTGCCTCCGGAGTAGGAGACAGTTCTTGTAGAGAGGTGCTACCCTGCTAAAGAGGAATTATCCTTGGTCTCTCCTGCATGGCTTCCTGAAAACAGTATTAGCTGGGTACTGTGTCCAAGCCTTTGGTTTTCTAAAAGGAAAGATTTAATCATACCCATTCGTGGCATTGTAGTTGCTTTTCAGGTCATCACTTGTCTCAGGCCAACAGGACAGAAGTTGGCCTTGACTCTGGGAATGGATGAATTGCCATGTGCAACAAGAAATAATGTTTGGGGGTAACTACTGACATGCAGCGTTTGTCTGAAACGTGGTGTTTTTCTCGTAAGCTGGTATGTCAGTGACAGCATTCCTCCAGCCACTCAGCACACAGTGGTGGCCTGGGAGGGACAGGCCTGACACCATTACCAGAACAGTGATTAATACCATCCTGGAAATGTGAGCACCTGGGGGAGTTTGTGCCTTCACATCATGAAAGGAAGACACTCACCCCATCATGCAGTCTCTTCCTGCCCAGGTGGTACTGGGAGCTTTGGTCTCAGTAAGGGAAGGAGTTGCTCACTCAGTAGCTTACTTACATGCGTGCCCAGGGCGCAGTGTAGGCTGACTTCAGGGTTTTGAAGAGGCTCGCCCTGGGGAGTAGTTCAGAGTTGTGGGTGTGAGCCTGGTGTTACCCAGACAGAAGTATCTGGGAGGATTAAGGGACTGGATGCACAGTTGTCAAGGGAAGGTAACACAAATGATGCCACCTGCTGCTGCCATCATCACATCCGAAAGGGCTGTGTTTAATAGCAGGTGGTCAGTAGGAATGATCTCAAGGCCAAGACTGACTTTGGGAGAAAGAACAGCCAAAAACCTTACCCTGCTGTGTACCTGGGTTGCCACACACTCCTTCCATGCTTGGTTTAGAAACTGCTCTCATCCTTAGCTTTCCTTCAAGCTGTGGGGTGCACTGCCCAAAAGGTGACTGGGGACACAGCCAGCCTGAGAGCCTGGCATGCCAGCCCCAGAATGGACCCTGTGACCTGATGGTCTAAGAGCCAGACTGCTTCAGGTCAGATCTGAGCTCACCATCTGCTTCTGATATGTCCCAGAAAATTACCTGACATCACTGTACCTCAGTTTCCTCATCCTTTGGGAGTAATTGATGGAGCTATATAAAGTTTTAATGCATTTGTCTGTGAAAGGGACTGAGACCAGTGCCCAACATAAGAAGCTCAGAATCTGTGTCAACATTCGTCCTCATTATTACTGTTCTTTATCTGGGCCCTGGAACTTGCCAGGTCTCAGGGATCATAGGAGGCCAAGCTGTTGCTTAAACAAGGGTTCTGGCTTGAGGCTGGGATGGTTGGCTAACCTAACAGATTTTTTTTCAGGCTCTGCTTTGAGCAGAGGGTTCTGGGTGCAGTGACCCAGCCTTCATGGGGTGAATGTTTTAGAAAACAAGATGGAAAATAGATAGGCCAGGCAGTAGTGACCTTGCCAAGCACGAAGGCTGTAAATTTGGGGAATCTGTCCTCTTCTGTCCACTTTCCATTTCTGTCCCAAGACCAAGAACACTTCTGACTGACTGATCTTTGCTTGCAGATGATCTCATCCCACCTTTGGACTTGCTTGAAATGATTGTCAGTTGGATTTTTGAGGACCCACGGTTGATTCTCATCACTTTTTTAAATACTCCGATTGCAGCCAATCTCCCAATAGGATTTTTAGAGCTCACCCCACTCATTGGATTGATTCGCTGGTGCGTAAAAGCCCCCCTGGCTTATAAAAGGAAGAAGAAACCCTGTTTATCGAATGGCCATGTCAGTAACAAGGTCCCAAAGGACTCAGGTGTGGGGATGGACAGAGACTCCCACGTCTTGTACTCAAAACTGCACCTCAGTGTTCTGCAGGTTCTCATGACGCTTCAGCTGCACTTGACTGAGAAGAATCTGTACGGGCGCTTGGGGCTGATCCTATTTGACCACATGGTCCCTCTGGTAGAAGAGATCAACAGACTTGCAGATGAACTGAACCCCCTCAATGCCTCCCAGGAGATAGAGCTCTCACTGGACCGGCTGGCACAGGCTTTGCAGGTGGCCATGGCCTCAGGAGCTCTTCTGTGCACGAGAGGTAGGTACCACCCCTGCGAGGTCTCCTGGGAATGGTTACAACACTGCAGAGAGAAAACAGGGACTCTTAGACACTGGTTTTGATTCCTGTAGGACTTCCTTTCATCCTGTAAGGAGGAGGGTGAAGGTTGCAGAATGTCCCCTTATTTAATGTCCCCATCCCAGGACTGATGTGCCATTGATGTGATATCTGGATATCACCTGGCTCTTTTGGCCCAGGACTGGAAACTTGGCCTAACAAATCTTTCCTCATGCGGGGATTTTTTTTCACTGTAGTCATTTTTCCTTAAGGCATAATTTACCTACAATGCATTGTATATATATACCTATATGGAACTGCCATCCAGAACACCATAGGTGTTCTCACTGCCTGAATTTCTCCCTCCCACCTGCCCTCTCTTTCTTTCTTTCTTTCTTTCTTTCTATTTGTTTATTTTTTGGTGCTGCGAATTGAACTCAGGACCTTGCACTTGCCAGGCGGTGCTCATGCCGCCGAGCTACACCCCCAGTATTCTCCTGAATTTCAGTGCTTGAGTCTGCCCAGTAGTAGCCTGGTGCCAGCAGTCCACTCTTGTTTGCTTTCCCATTGTTGACTCAGTCACAGTGGTGACCCTTCTCCTTGGCTGCTGGTAAGCACCCTGCCCTTGGGCACTTTCCCAGCCACCTGAGCAACCGTCAGTGAGGGTACCCCCTTTCCTAAATGGCTTCTTCTATCTTTAAAGCAAAAACTGCAGAAAACGAAGCCCATTTTCTAAAAGCACACTGGAAATACATATTGTCAGGTACTGTTGCCAACTTGCTGGCATTCTGGAAAAGAACCACATCAGCAACAGTTCGCCTGGTCTCCAGTCTGTTCCTTAACCCTGTATTTCCTTAATTGCAGATGACCTGAGAACCCTGTGCTCCAGGCTGCCTCATAACAAGTAGGTGCCTTGTTTGCTGGCATTGCTAGGACAGGGGTGGTGGGAGGCAAAGCACAGCAGACCCCTTTGTCCTGGATTCCTCACGACAAGTTGTGCTGCAGGGTTCAGAGCTTCTCTTTGTAAGGAGCCCCTTGGGATCTGATAAGTGAGGAGCAGAAAGGCCAGCTTAACCCACATGAAAAGAATCCTAAGTGAGTGTAAACATGGGCCAAGACTCATGGGAAGAAACCAGATCCCAGTCCAAGCTCACCCAAAGCTCCTTTGGCCTGCTTCAGGTTGTTGGGGAGGCCAGTGTGCTGGCACTCAGGTGACACTGAGTTATGGTCTTGGGGAAGCACTGCAGAGCCACCAGCCTAGAGCACAGGTTATCAGTTAAATGGGGGCTTGAGCTTCTCTCAGAAGGGACCTGGTTCCCGAGTATGATTTGCAGTGACTTTGGGCAGTCTCTTCAGATGTCTGTGAACCTCAGTTTCTCCTTTGTGAAAAGGGACAAGGGTACTGTTGGCTGCCTCCCAGGTGGTGGTAAGGATGAAAGAAGATAGTGTCTGTGAACTTCTCATCTTCCCCTCCACGTGGACTCCTCTCCATAACCTCAGTTGTACCCTGGAAAGCAAGAATAGCATGGCGCACTGCTGCTTCCTTGTAACCTTGGACAAGTTCCCTGCCTCCTGACGCCTCAGTTTTTCTCACCTGAAAAATCAGGAAAATCAGAGTTCCTGCCTCAAGTTCCCCTTGCCTTGTCCCACCACAGGGCTGTGAGGATTACTGAGTGAAAACCTAGAAAGCACTTGGAATAGCAGTTGGTGTAGGGTAGCCAGCAAGTGTTAGCTGCTGTCACCATTGCTATTCCTGTGATAACTTAGGGTTTTCACCTCTGTGAATCTGTCCTTGGCAAAGAAGCCAAAAAATATGTGCACAAAAACATCTCACACAAATTGCAATCTTATAAGTGGAAGCAGCTTAACTAGGGCTCAGGGAGACTTGGTGAAGTAGCCACCATGCTTCCCTGAGGGATGGAACATTATATACCCATTGAAAATAGCCACTGAGGCAATGTGCAAGGACATGTTCAAGTTCAGTCAAAGGCAGAACTGGCCAGGGTTTATAGAATTAGGTTAAGCTGGTTGGCCAATAACAAGGAGGCACAGTGCTCCAAAGGCTGACTTGGGCAGATAGCATGGATGAAGGAGTAGGGCTGTGTGGCTGACTGTGTGTGATGATCCCCCGTGGCCTGGTCCGTTGGTTCCATCAAGCCGGCAAGTCTGAGCAAGAGCTCGATGAGACAGAAATGTACAGACCCAGTGGCTGGGGCTGTGCTAGCTGCAGAGGAAGGGCAGGCTTAGTCCACGTTCAGAGACCCTGTTGTCCAGCCCCACAGATGGGCTCTCCTAAGTGAAGTGGAAGGAATTTGTAGGGTGGGCAGCACTTGTGCTGTCCAGCAGAAGGGACAGGCTGTCGCAGGCCAGCTCTCCTCCAGGAGACCTGCTGCTCCTTTTTTTTTTTTTCCTGAGCCTCAAGAAAATTTCTTGGAATTTCACTTGGAATCCTTTGAATTCTGTTGATCTCCGTGGTGTTACTCATCTTTCCAACTGGCCTGGAAACTCTTGGAAATATTTCAATGGCAGGGTGTGCGGATTCAAATAGAAGACCTTTGTTTTGCCTCTGTAATACTCCTTGGGTTGGCTAAATTCTTTTTTTTTTTTATTGGTACTGGGGATTGAACTCACAACCACACATTTGCAAGGCAGGTGCTTATGCCACTGAGCTAAATCTCCAGCCCTTGGCTAAATTTTTGATAAACTTTCTTACCAAGAAAAGTAAACATGAGTGAAATGGGGACATTACTAACTGCATGCCTGAGGCCCTCCTGAAGGCTTGGAGCCCCTTTGTGCTGGGGTGGGCAGATAGGGTTAGCTGTGACCAGCCAGCCTCTTCCCCTGGGAGCACTAGGCAGTGGCCAGAGAGCTGGCAGTGCACTGGAGAACACGCAGTCACAGGACACAGCAGTGCCACACTGGCAATGTGTAGGGAAGGTGCAGCATTATAGAATGAGGGGAGAGAGGCAGCTTGGACCTGGCAGCCTTCGTGTGGGGATCGGAGAGACTGGCATAGACCCACCAGCCAGCAAGGCCCAGACTGAAGCAAGCAGTGTCTGTGTGTCTGCACAGGAGCAAAGCAGGAGGCTGGGGAAGGGTAGGAAAGGGCTGCAGCCCGTGTCCTTAGCAGGAAGAGCCAGGCAGTTTCTGATGGGGAGCATCGTTGGGGAGTCAGTCCACTGAGGTCAAGTGAGGAGAGCTGGAGATGGTGAGTGATGCTGGGAGGTTCCGCTGGTCATCCTGGGAGAGTCTCAGAAGGACGCACTGAGCTGGACCTAGTGAGCTGGACACAGTGGCAGAGGCCTGTAATCCTAGCATTCCCACAAGCTGAGGCTAGAAGATCACAAGTTTGAGCCCAGCTGTGTGATTTAGACTGTCTCAAAAGTGAAAAGGGGCTGGGAACATATTTTGGTATGAAACCTATGAGTTCAATCCCCTCTACTACCAAAAAAGAGGGGGAAAAATTCAATTTAAATTTTTTTAAAAAGGAAGGTGGGAGGTCCAGGCAGCTGGGCAGTGGTTGCTGATGGTAGGGGCCTGGGCTGCTGTGAGGCAGGTGGTGGTTGTTCAGGAGACTCAGGAGCCAGACCTGGTGTGATCCTGGTACTGGGGAGCTTGTGAGCCAGATGGGCTGTGTGCGGCTCCACAAATTCGGGGTAGGTTGGGGGAGTAGGCCCCACAATCCAGAAGAACAGGGTCAAGGTGGGAACTGCGTCCAAGGAGTGCTGTGCCAGACTGTTGATTTCAAGTTGCTTTGAAAGACTGGCTTTAAAGGGGCTGATGCTTGAATTTGCTTATGACACAGTTATTGAGAATGACTTTGAGAGCTGGCTGTGGCGCCGTGGGTCTGTAATCCCTGCACTCAGGAGGCTAAGGAGCTTCCATGTGGAAGCTGCAGTGTAGATCCCCCTTCACAAGTCATTGCAGGGCATCCTGGCTTCCCGCTGCTGGATCCTCCTCAGCAAAGTCTTGCTACCCTGGGTCACCTCCTAATCTGTTCCCCACCAGCCCCCTCCCTCCTCTTGTGCTCAGTGTCCACTTACCTGGAAGCCCATGTGACATAGTCCTTCTCTGATGCCTCTCAGCAAGTGAGCATGTGGAGTGTCTCCATGTTCTAGTGACAGGTGCAGAGGGACAGGGCAGACCTAGAGCATGTGTGTGCAGGAGGTGATCACGGCCTTGGCGATCCTAATGCTTCTTCTTATTTCTGCAGCCTGCTCCAGCTGGTGATCTCTGGCCCAGTGCAGCAGTCACCACACACAGCGCTCCCCCCTGGGTTCTACCCTCACATCCACACGCCCCCGCTGGGCTATGGGGCTGTGCCGGCCCATCCTGCTGCCCACCCTGCCCTGCCCACACACCCTGGGCACACCTTCATCTCCGGTGTGACATTTCCATTCAGGCCAATCCGCTAGGCCAGCCCTAGTGAGCCGCCTCGTGGCTGAGTGCCTTCTGCAGCTGGGTCGAGGGAACCTTCTGGAGAGACGGGTGCTGGCCCCCCAGAAGAGGAGCTTAGGGAGGCAGCAGGCAGCTCCTCCTGGCTGGTAGAACCGTCTTCGTGTGAAGTTCCAAGTTGTCACAGTCCAGGTGCCTGCCTGGTCACATTCTTAAAAATCCAGACTGGATGGATGAAAGGAAAGCACACAGGCCTCTGCAGAGTGCGCTGCAAGTGTTTTTAATACTCCAGTTCTGTGGGCCCTGGCTCACTTACCGCCATTCAGACGAACCCTCGGAGTCTGTGCCCAAAGGAGCACTGAGGAGAAGCCTCAGATGTGCGTCCATGTGCCCGGCCTCTCCTATCTGTGAATGTGACATCCCTGCCACAAACACAGGCTCCTTCTGCAGCTCCATGAGCTCAGAGCAGAAATACTGTGACCCAAGCTTGGGCAGCACTGGGCACTGCTCACAGACACCTGTCAGGGTTTCCCACCACCTTGCAAAGGAACTTCTGTTTTATCGGGCGTCTCTAAATTTTCCTTTCATATGTTCAAATAAATGTTTTCTAAACAGTTTTATAGACTTTATGGAATTTTTTTTTTTTTTTTGGGTGGGACTGGGGATCGAACCTCACATGTACCAAGCAACAGTGTAATAAATGTGAGCTTGGAGCTTCTTTCCCTGTTTGTGATGATCATGTTAAAGTTGAGTCTTAAGTTTTTAAGCTACTTGTGACAGAAGTAGTGCAGTATCCCCACCCTGGCCACAGCCTAACCTCCAAACTCTGCTGACTTTTAGATGTCTGCCAGTCTTGGCTTCAAGTCCATGGTCTTTTTCCCCTCAGGTACAGATGACAGCCCTTGGGTGGCGGGGGGGGGGTGTTGTTGTTTGTTTTTTGTGTTTTTGAGACAGAGTCTTGCTATGTAGTTCCGGCTGCTCTTGAACTTAGCCCAGGCTGGCCCCAAACTCAGAGTAAGCCTCCTCCTCTGCTTCTCAAGTCAAGTATTTTTTGCTTACTATACTATTGGAAGCTGTATGGTTTGAGTCCTCATTAATTTAAGGAGGAAGAAAAGCTTAGTAACCATGTCACTATGGCTTCCCTAACCTGAAGTAAGAAGTGGCAAACAGTAACAGCACACAGTGGAGCATGAGAGGGCTAAGATTACCTTGTAGGGAAGAAATGTAACTCCAGCATTTATTTACCCTGCTATTCCTGGTTGAAGGCTGTGGCCTGGAAGACCAGACCAAGCTGGGTAGCCTAGTAAAATCCCCAGAGACAGAGAGAGTGAGTGTGTGTGATTTAAAATCTGGAGTTTAAGGCATCCCCAAGGTCAGGAGCAGGAGCTGAGGCCTTGCATGTAAGGAGCTGATCTTGCTTGGCAGGGACTGTATGTTCTAGCTTGGGGACAAGAGCTCACAGCCTTTCCAGCCCTTGGAGTGGTGAAGCCACTGACAGCCAGGGCAGGGGAACTGGCTTGCAAGGTGAAGCCCATCAGGAATCTGTTTTCAAATTGCATTAAAGAGCCATGGACATAAAGGAAATTTTGGGTTTGATTTGGTTATCTTTGATTAAACATGCTTAAGTACAAACCTGCCAATGTCAGATATGGAACTGCAGGTGTGTGCATCTATCTAGGTGGGACCCACTGTTGAGGCTGAAAAGATAGCACAGGGCCAGGTCTTGGTATTTCACTCCATACAGTGTGCATCACCAAAGAACTGTGAATCAGCTCAGTGTTGCTTCCTTTGTCTCTGTGGACCTCAGAGCAGTGCAGCCTCCACCAAATATTTCTAGGGCCTGGGTGTATCATAACTCCTCTCAGATCCAGGGTGGTTTTTGCTAAAATAAAACAAAAAGTACAAAGAAAGCTACTAACCAGGCGAGGTGGTACACATGGAAAATCTCAGCACTGGGAGACTCAGGAGGGTCATAAATTCAAGGCCAGCCTGGGTTACATAGCAAGATCTTGTCTGAATAAAATATAAAAACAAAAATAAATAAAAAAATGCTAGAGCCACAGACTTTCTTTTGTGGTCTTAGCCAGTAATTAAATCAACCAATTAAAACTGGAGGTAGAAGCCGACTGTTCACACACTCACAGTCTTGAGCTTAATGATAATGGTATCACCCATCTAGTAATTTTTTTTTGGTGCCGGGGAAAACTTATGACCTCATGCTTGCCAGGCAGGCGCTGTGCCACTGAGCTATATCCCCTGCCCCTAGGTAAAACCACTAAGTGCCATGCATCAAGTAGTAATATATGAGAAAACATTAAAAAGTATATGAGAAAATATTTGCAATGTGTAAAATAGTATGTCTCTAGAATATATGAATAACTACAAGTTAATCAAAAGGCATTCCCCAAAAAAGGTGAAAGAAATGAACAGAAAATTAATGGAAGAAGAAAAATGGCCAATAAATATGAACAGGCTGGTAACTAGGGGAAATGGATTGTAGTCGGCCATTTTTTCATTTAGTTATCAGACTGGCAAAATGAACTATAGCTAGAGGTATAGAGAAGCTGTATCACACAGTGGTAACTGGTTTAGTCACTGTTGAGAAGTTAAAAAATAAAATGCCCTTCTGACCCAGCAATTCCAAAAAACAAAAAAAGAATATTCAGTGCTGTTTGTCAGAGTGTTCTCTAAGTAGCAGGGGTAATAACCTATAATTTATATACACAGCTGACTGATTACAGGTATGTACCTGTGATCTCAGTATTCTGAACGTAGGAGTTTCACAAGCTCAGCTTGGACAAGTTCACAACATAATGGAACCCTGACTCAAAAATTGTTTAAAAATAGATGGGATATAGCTCAGTGCAAAGGCCCTGGGTTCAATCTCCAGTATTACTAGAATAATAAAATGTAAAATTCAGTGGCTTTTAGTGTATTCATACAGTATTATAATCGTTATCACTATTTTAGAATCTTTCATCATCACCAAGAGAAACCCTAGTTGTTAGGAGTCACTATCTTGATTCCTAAGGCTTGGGCAACTTCTGGTCTACTTCCTGTCTATGGACTCACCTTTGCTGGAAATTTCCCATAAATAGAATCACACAGAACATGTGAACAGCATATTTTATGTCATAGCATGGACCAGCGCTTATTTCTTTGTTAGGACTGAATAATCCATTACTTGTAAATGCCACATTTTGTTTATCCATGTATCCATTCATCAGGTGATGACATTTGGCTTTTATTTTGAGACAGAGTCTTGCTATATAGTTCAGGTTGGCCTTGGACTCACTGTGTAGCTCAGGCTGTCCTTGAACTCCAGGCAATCCTCCTGCCTCATCCTCCCAAGTGCTGGGATTACAGGTATGCCACCATGCCCAGCTTTTTTTTTTTTGGCCCTTTTTGAATATTGCTTGTGTTTAAGTTTTTGTGTGGACATGTTTTCAATTTCCTTAAGAAAAAATACACAATATTGCTCAGTGTATTTTTTTTAATGAGGAAAATCCAAATAAATCTTAAGTAACCATGTTCAGGAGCCTGTCCAACTAGTTGTAAACCTACCAGTCCTCAGAGAGCAGGCTGGTGA
Organism: Cavia porcellus; assembly: GCF_034190915.1. Lineage (NCBI taxonomy): Eukaryota > Metazoa > Chordata > Mammalia > Rodentia > Caviidae > Cavia > Cavia porcellus. The sequence continues at coordinate 35,646,913 of NW_026947506.1, read as the reverse complement.
TGTCAGTGGGTGATGCTAAGAGGGACCAGGTGCTCAGCTAAATAGGAGAACAAAGAGCTGATCGATGCCATCCATGGGCACCTGGGCCAAGGTGAGTACTGTCAAGATTTGTAGTTTTCTAGAGGGGGTGGAAATTAGATTTTTTATGCTGTATTAATTAACCTTTGAAACTGTGATGTTAGATGTCAAAATAGTTAAGGCAGAGATGGTGGCAAACACCTATAATCCTAGTAGTTGTCATCAGCAGGAGAGGCAGGCGAGTCCCCTCTTACCTCTTCAGAGATGTTCCTCACAAGTATCATTTGGTGTTTCCTTGGGTCCAGGTCCCTTCCACACCCAGCTTGGAATATTTTTGTTGACACAATGTCATAAAACTGAAGTTAAATCACTTTCCTTTCTGGGGCCACAGTGATAAACTGATGGAAGCCTGATTTCTGCAGGTCAAGCCCCTCTTATACCCTAAGTACCTTGACCCCTCTATGGCGTGTGTATTGACTGCTTGACCTCAAGTGACTAATTAGATGCCCAAAGTTCTCATCTGGTGGCCTTGCCTCAGGCCTTGGATGGGGAGTCACAGGTGGGGATGGAAAGGGAAAAGGCCTGGTGTGGATGCCAAGATGGACTGTCCAGGCCTGCATCTCCCTGAGGAGCAGAGGATTTGTCCTGAGCTACAGAAAAACTGAGGAAGATGGCGCTCAGCTCTCGGCCCTCTTCCTGAGTCTCTTAGTGAAGAGACCTTGCCAAGGTTATGTCAGCATAGTCTGAGTTTAATATGAATGCAGGTGTATGAAGTTGCTGCCCTAACCCTAGAGAACTGAGGGCAATGGGGAATGTCAGATCCCGAGATCAGTCCAGGCCAGCATTCCTGCCCCAAGTCTCTGGATTTTTCCTCAACCCCACACCAAGACCAGTGCTCCTAAGAACAGGCTCCTATGTGACTGAGGTTGGCAGCAGCCACCCTCCCTGCCCCAGCTGCTAGCACCATGCACTGTGTACAAGTTGGTACACATAGTCCTTGCATTCAGCTTGACTCACATCACATTCTGCTCGCTGGACTAAGTTTACCATATTTCCCCAACAAATCTCAGGCTTTTGGAATATAAATTGACACATCCTGGCCACTTTTTTCCTGGGACCTGGATGTTCCTCCTCTCCTTCCTCAGGTTCTGATGTACCAAGTAGGTTCTGATTGTTCAGGGATATCTGTGCAGGTGGGCAAGGAACAGTCAGCTCTCCCCTGCAGGGCTATGGCATTCTGGAAGTAGAGAAGTGTTTCAAAGGAACTGTAAGATGTCTAGGCCCTGCGTCCTTCCAAAAACACTCCTTTTATGGTCAGCATCCCTAGCCTTCCAGTGAATGCCTCAAACTCATACAGATCATCTGGTATCTGGTACAGTTATGAATCTATTACTGGTTGAATTTGGTTCCCCTCTTCCAAAAGTTCGTATGTCGAAGTCCTACATTTTTAGTGCCTTATTTGGAAACAGGGTCACTGCACATGTAATTAGCTTAATTAACGTGAATTAACATGAATTCATGGAAGTGGAGCTGAACCCAAAAAGATGGGTATCCTTATAGAAATGGGGCACAGAGACATCCATACAAATGAAGACAGTGATTGGGGTGATGTCTCCACAAGACAAAGAACAGCAAAAATTATCAGCAAACCATCAGAAACTGGGGAGAAAACTGGAATGGATTCTCTCTGCCCGTCCTCAGAAGGAACCAGCCCTGCTGACGCCTTCTAGCCTCAGAACTTCCAGATGAAACATGTCTGTTGTTTAAGGCACACAGTTTATCATATGTCAGTGTGAGCAAACCACAAAGTCCACATGGAGCTCCCTGCTAGATTTTCGTGAGTCTTAGCCTTTGAGGACCAAAGATCTAGCTCAGCAGCACAGTGCCTGCCCGGCAAGTGTGAGATCCCCATACCAAAAAAAAAGAAAGAAAGAAAAAAAGGGAAAAGGCAGCCTCTGAGATGTTCTCAGAGCAGATCTGGAAGGGCCTGGTTCCATGTGGGTCTTGCAAAGGAATGCTGAAGTCTTTCTGGAAAGGAATCAGCATCATCACACAGAACTGCCCTGCACATGATCTCGTATCCCTTTGCATTCATCTGAGCTTCAACAGAGGACACATGATCCCAGATAACCCTAATTGATAGCTGATAGCTTGATCTGTTTTCTTTTAATGGAGCGCCTTTCCCCATCCTGGAATACATATGGAAATTCCCTTCCCTTTCCCGAACTTGGCCCAATGACAAATACCAGACATCCTACCTTTTCCTGGGAAAAGGTGCCTATATACCATGTTTAGTGCCTTGATGTCATGTTTAGTACTAGTTTTAACATTTGTAGGGGTCTCTGTTTGCATGTGACAGAAACCCATCATGAATGAATTTGATGATGAAAATAAGTTTCTCAGAAAGATGCAAAGTCAGTTTGTAGGCGACCAGGGAGCCAGAGAACTCTGGGCTAAGGCACCTCTGGTGGTGAGTTCAACCCAGCCGCCTTCAGTTCTGATGTGACTGCTCCAGATTCCTGGAAGAGGTGGAAGGCTTTCTGCCTGGCTTTAGTCAGAAGCCCCACCGCTGTGAATCAGAGGAGGAAGATTGGCTACTATGCTGAGTAGTTTTTGCTGCACTTGCAGACGTAACATGGTACCTCAATTTGATTTCATCTCTCAATAAATATCGCAATTCATTCCACAGACACGTATTGGATGTGTATCATACTAAGTCTTAGGAAGACGGTGAAAACTAACCTAAACTCATTGATTGCATAACTGGCAGACTTGTGAATGGGAAAGACCCTAATTTGATTATAAAATCAGAATCATGCAAGTGTGTCATAGTCCTCTCTGGCTGTTACAGAAAATGCCAGAAACTGGGCAGCTTATGGACAATAGAAACTTGTCTTTCACAGTTAAGGAGGCTGGGAAGTCTAACATGAAAGTGCTGACAGATTCAGTGTCTGTTGAGGGCCTTTTTCCTGGTTTATAGAGCACTGTCCTCCTGCTGAGTTCTTAGAAAGAAGCTGAAGGTCTCTCTGGGCCTTTTTTATGAGGACATTAGTCCATTCAAGTGAGTTCTCCTCATGACCCAATGGTTTCCCCAAAGCTCCACACCCTCATATGTATAGCGGTCCTCAGCTTCTTTGGCGCTGGTATTGTGGAAGATAATTTTTTCAAGGATGAGAGCCTGGGGGTGGTTTCAGAATGATCCCAAGGAGCGCACAACCTAGGTCTCTCATCTGCGCAGAGCACAGTAGGGTTTGTGCTCCTATGAGACTCTGATGCCACACTCACCTGACAGGAGATGGAGCTCAGGTGGTGATGAGAGCAACAGGAAGCCACTGGAAATAGAGATGAAGCTTCACTCGCTCACCACCACTTACCTCCTGCTCTGTGGTCTAACAGACCACAGACCAATGCCAGTGCATACATGCTGGAAGGCTGTGCCACAGTCAATGTGCCACTGTCCCCAGTGCATATTCCAAACCTTCTCCATCACCTCCAGTGAGAGATGCAACTTCCTGCAACCCCACAGCCGCAGTCCAGGTGCAGCTCTGAGTCCATGGCACTCTGCTTCTCAGAGGGCTCTCCTTGGCCCATGACTTTCCAGTTCACATGACTTACCCACCAGTCACATTGGAAGCTAAAATACAAGGCAGAAGACTTTGAAATTCTAAGAGGGAAATAAGTTGTAATTCTATCCAGCCAAATTGAAACGACTCCTTAGACATGAAGTGTCTCTGGAGAATTGCTCATGAGATTAGGAGGGCTACGAAGTCTCAAGACCTACAGTCACTAAGCAGAGACCCCGGAGGGCCAGTGTGTAGTCCCACTATAAATCTGAGCACCTGAGAACACAGAGAGGCCATCATGTAAAGTGGAAGCTGAAGGCTGACACAGTCAAGACCGGGGGGGGGGGGGGGGGGGGGGGGGGGGGGGAACGGGGACTGAAATTTCAGTCCTACCTGTAGGGGGCGTATCTGCTTTACTCAGTCTCCTGATTAAAATGTCATAAACACCCTCAAGACACACCCTGAGTAAGATTTGGTCAAATGTGAGGTACCTGATAGCCCAATCCAGTTGGCACATAAAAATAACATCACAGAAAGGCTCCCAAAGGTATATTCACTAAATACATTTTCTCAAGACTGCGTCACAGTCTGCCATCCATGAAGATAATGAGCATTAGCTGTAGTGTCCGTCTCAGTGGCTTAGCCCCAAAATGTCTACATTTCCAACATGGGTGCCAAGGGCTCTGGTATGCAGCCGTACTGAATGTGCCAGTTTTAGTCTCTTGGTATGGTTCCCATTTTTCCATGGTCTCCTCAGTATTGCAGGAGGCTGGAAGACTGAAAACTACATTTCCCAGTCTCCTTGGCCCATTGGCTTCTGGGTGTATTCTGTCAATGGGACAAACTCACGAGATCTCAGAAGTTTGAGATCTGAAGACATTTCAGAGTGAAGGCTCAGGGCCAGACTGAAGACATTTCCTGCTTCTCATGGCACTTCAGGTTGTGGCTGGTGAGAGCACTGAAGTTCTTGCTTTTAGTCACATTTCCAACAGTGGCTAAAGCAGCTCCCATCACATAGTACTGAGAATTGGATAGCTCTCTCTAATTATCTGAGTAGCTCCTTTAACATCACTCCCTTTATGCTCCTCAGAAACTAGGGATACTATTTGGGGATTACAATGAGCAATGTATGTACGATTGTTGCCCTCTGATTGACGTGTTTTGAAATTTTGTTGTAGTTTTCTTTTTCCTTCTTCTTTCTTTCTTTTTATCCTTGAATAAAATGGATTTGAAGAAAAAAAGAAACTAGGGATACTAATCTATGGTAATCTCATCTTCTCCTTGATGATACTATAGCACTTTTAATATGTTTTTAGCAATTTTACTATATTCAGTATTCCATTTAATTATTGAAAAATTCTTATCTTTCCCTGGCTGAACATTCCCAGGCTCAGTAAGACAGAAGTTCCATGTGGAATGCATTTCCTCCAATACCACTAGAGCAGGAGAGCAGTGAAATAGAGGTGGCACCCCAGCTCCTATCTCCTACGTGCTTTGGCTTAGAAGTAGCGTACATCAGCTGAGTGTGGTGATACATTCCTGTAATGGAAGCACACTGGAAAGCTGAGACAGGAGGATCTCAAATTTAAGACCAGCCTGGGCAAATGAACAACTTTAGCATGACCCTGTCTCAAAATAAAAAAAAAAAATTTTAAAAGATTTTATCACCAGTACTGGTGGGGGAAAAAATTGAAGTAACATATGCCACTTCCCTTCATAACCCATTGGTAAAATTGATCATTTAACCCTAATTTCAACATGAAAGACATGGAAATACAGGTGAGCACTTGGAGTATTTAATGAGCACTGTGTCTCCTATCAGAATGAGCTAATCAAGACAGAACAAATATGGTAAGAGAAAACTGTAAATAGAACAAGAGTGTGAGGGAGCCAGGAAAGTCCCAGAGTGACAGGATGACCTGCCCACCTGGGCTCTAGAGACAGGAGCCTCTGGAAGGATGATTGGAGGGTACAACATGGGACAGATTTCTGACCAGGTTGACAAGTGGGGAGGTGGTTTGAGAAGTGTTTACAGAGCCAGGGAGGATAGATGTGCCGAAGATTTACTGAGGCAAAAAATGATTCAAATAAAAACAACTTTTTTATTTTAGTATTTTATTTTATTTTTATTTTTAAAAAAAAAAAAGATGAGAAAGCCATGAAGGGTGTCCACACAGGTATAATTATGGAAACAATAAATGTTTTAACCAAAACTGCAATGAACTGTAACCATCAGAGTCAGTACAGACCTCACAGGACAATGGCAGAGTCCCCAGTGTGACCACCTATACTTTCGATGCCACACACAAGTTCCAGGGTCCTCAGGCCACTTATGTCTGTATCCCAGCATTCTGGGAGGCTGATAAATTTGAGCCCAGGCTGGGCAACTTAGTGACCTAAAAACACCCTGCTTCAAAATAAGAAATAAAAAAAGGGCTGGGAATGAAACTCTGTAAAAGCTCTGGGTTCGATTCCCAGTACCACAAACAATCAATCAATCTTTGTCTTCCAAAAGATACTCTCTAAAATGTAATAAAATCATAACATGATAAGCATGTTATTTAAAAATATGACAACAAATACAGAAAAATGGGAGCGTACTCAGAAGCGTGATAAATTTATTGTTGCTAAAAGCCTTATAGAACTGTTGGGACATCCAGCTAGGTGCGTTTGCTACCTTGAGAAATATTCGAGGGATTCAGAAAGAAGAAAAATGGCAGCTGCTGTACCGGTGCTCAGAGCAGGTTGGGAAACACACACAGGGAGAAAAGCCCACTGCCTGCTGCCATTCTGCAAAGGCGGGCAGTGAGGGGAGAAGGAGGCAGAGCCTGCAGGGGTCATGGAGGGGGGTCAAGGGGAGGGGAAACCGAGGTGTTTTCCTCTCAGCAGTCCAGCAGGACGCCCAGGACCACCCAGAAGCAGAAGGTGAGGGAGTCAGTGTCTGGAGGTCACAGCTAACATTGTTGGGAGCTGTCTGTGGGGGGTGGTGGTGGAGGCTGGGTTGGAGAGGGGAAGGAGAGACCGGGAGTTGCAAGTTCTGAACATGAGGGAGTCCCCCAGGTGTGTAAATGCTGTTGGAAAGAAGTGTGCAGAAGTGCATCCTAGGAGGAGGCGAAACCAGAGGGGCAGCTCTGTCCCCATAGTCTCCAGGGGAGGAGAGGTATACACCTGCCGCTTGTCCTTATCTCCCTTGCCCACTCACTTTACTTGTTCCTACACTTCTGGCTGCCAGGCTACTATCTTCACACACAGGAGGTAATACTGGTTTGTCACCTGACCGCAAGAAGTCCTGTGTCCCAGATTAGCCTTTCTCCAAAGCCAGCTTCTGGCTGCTACAGTCGTTCCCCCATGCAGGTGACATATCCTCTGCCCTGCAGAGCGGCTGATGTTGGGTGAAGCCTCCAGAGTGCAGGCTTTTCTGGCAAGGGGCAGAAGGCCCAGTTCCAACCAAACTTCAGTGTCCTTGGGGATCAAAAAGAATCCAAGTGAGTGGCTGTGCTGTAAGCAGGGGCACAGGGCTGTGATCCCAGGAGGGCTTTGGTGCCCCTCCAGTGGGCATCCCCACTCCACCCTCCGCCAGACCTTTGGGGTTTTCAAGAGAACCTGAGCAACAAGATTTTTGTGTTTAGGGTCCAGATTGGAGGAGAGGTCTGTGCTTGTCATCCAGATTGGACAACAGTAAGACAGAGGCGGATAAGTCAGGTCAGCATTTGGTGGGAGGAGACCCCTGACCCAGGCAGAAAAAAGCCTGGCATGTGGGGAAGAGAAAGAAGCCACAGAGGACCTGGCCCAGGAGTAGGGGAGAGGAGCCTGGAGGAAGGAGAGGGAATGGAGGGCTGACCACTTGCAGGTGTGGCCAGAGAAAACGAACGGGACAAGAGACAAGACCCATCTCTGCCAGTTCAGGAGGGTGGTCCCGATGGCCCGCTGGATGCTGGATCCGTTTGGGTCACAGCTGCTGCCCTGGTTGTCCCAACACCCCTCCTGCCTGTCCTGGCTAACCAGAGGTCCAAAGTGCGGAGGGGCTTGTCCTGCTCTGAGCCCGCTGGGTCCTCCTCATTAAGAAGCATCACCTAATTAAGAGCTAATAAGCCCCAATTTGTACCCCTGCGGGGGAAGGAGGTGCCCCAGCCCAAGCTTGTGTCCACGAGGGGGTGGTACCGCCTGCTGAGAGCCCCTTCTCGCCGCATCCATGCAGCGACAGTCGCCAACCGTGGCGCGCGGACACGCGCACCGGGGATGCTCTGCAGCGCGCGCCGCTCTCGGCACCGGCCGGCTGGGACGCGCGCAGGGCCGCGCATCCGGTCCCCCGGCCCCGGTGAGTGGCCGGGCCGGGAAGGGTTAAGCCCACCGAGCTGGCGGCGGCCTAGAGTGGCGGCGGCAGCGGCGGCGGCGGTGGCAGCGGCGGGGGGCCGGGGCGCGGGGACGCGGGGCGCGGGGGCGCGGCGGGCGGCAGGGGCGGGGGACAGGATGCGGATGCCGGGGGGACTTCCTGTGCCGGCCCCGCGCCCCCGCCCCGGCCCGGCTGGCTGCCCACACGGACGCACGCACGGGAGGGCGGGCGAGCGAACGGGGACCCAGCCCGGCCGCGGCGCCCGCCCCCCGCGCCCCGCGCCTCGGCCCAGGCCGCCCGAGGGCTCTGGGCACCTGTGGCCCGCGGCCGCCCAGGACCGGTGGCGCGCGGCCCCCGCTGACCCAAGCCCAGGCCACTCTGCTGGACAGCCCAGGGCGCCGACCCCGGCCCGGCGGTGCGCGATGGTCTCCCGGGGCGACCCCTGAGCCCCGCGCCGGATCTGGGGCTCTGCTTCTGGCTCGTGCCCCCAGTCGAGAGTCTCCACCAACTTCTGCCCGGGAACTCCACTCTGCCCCTTCTCTTGGCCCAGGGCGATCTCGGCAGCCCTGACAGCGCGAACCCTCTGGAGTACCCCAAAGGGTCACCCGGGATGGCCGGCGCCTCCCTAGGTGGAGGTGCCTTCGGAAGGAGCCGGCTGAATGCTGTGTGGCCTTCACCTTACAGCCTCTGTTGACCACACCTCCCAGAGTGCAGGGGCTGCCGCCGGCCTGCCCGCCGCAGGAAATGCTGTCCCAGGTGAGGCCCTGGGGCGCCTCTCATAGGAGGGTTTGCACTGACTTTGGAAAGTCAGCCTAGACATGGGGGAGAAGGGAGGCCCGTATGTAGGGCCACCTCTGCAGGGTGGGCTTAGGAGCCCAGGCAGGTTGGCATCCCTGGGTTACACAGCTCTGGGTTACACAGCTCTTGGCACCTGCTTTCTCAGGAGGCTGGGGTGGCACCTGACACGTGTGGCCTGCCACTGGCCTTGGAAGGCTGGGCGAGCTCCCAGAGCAGTCTGGGAGACCAAGGGAACTGACATTCTTTGAAGGCTGCAGGGGAAATGTGACATGGACAGTCTCTCTCTTACCTGAGAGCACCCTCCAAATGTCTGTCTGTGACTCTGGCTCACAACCCTTTGAGGGCTGGTTCCATCATCATGATTCAATGAGCAGTGGCCATTGGCTTCATTGGGGCTACAAGGGAGCCCCCTGAATAGCCAAGGGAAGCTGTCACCTCCCACCTGAACAGCTCCCTTCCTTCCTCTCAGCACAGGCGGCTCCTGGGGACTCCAATGTGACCACCAGGATGGAGGTGGAGCCAGCAACAGAGACCTTCGTGTTGGAGCTGCGATGTCTTGAGGATGGGGGCCCAAGGCCTGACACCCTCTCAGGTGAGGACAGGGGGAGGGATGATGAGACCTCCCCAGAGAGAACAGAACCCAAGACCAGCTGTAGCTGAGAGAGGTACTTTGGGGTGGCTGGCAGCCCATACCCACTCACACCTACAACTTCAGCTACCTTGAGTAACATCTGCATGTTGGCCCTGAGATTTTTCCCAGGTGGCTCATCAGCCTGAGGTCTTGCTGGCAAGGGAACCCCCATTCTGGAATTTGGTCCCAGATGCTCCACAGTCATGTGGCTCCATTGTCCTCCTACCTGGGCCTGACTTCAGTTTTCACTTACCAGATGCACTCTGGGGCAGAAATATTCACTCCTTTGCACTTTGTGTTTCAAGCATTGATTTTGTGGCTTCCTTCCCTTCTGGCCGCTAATCCTGCCCTCTTGTCTTAGACTACTGCTTCCACCTGTTTTTCTTCACCTGATGCCAGAGGCAAATATGCTATCAACCTTGCAAGAGCTCCCTCTGGGATCCATGCTGGATGAGCCTTCTACTGTGGCCATAGTCCAGAGTGTCTGTTTCCTGTTGGATGCTTTAAGGGCACTGAATAGGGTCCAGGGCAGGGTTGAACAGACTTTGGATGGACAGGTGGAATAGGAAGGGTTGATGAGGACATGTGGACTAAACAAAGATTCTTTCCCCCCACTCCTTCAGTATTTGGGGTTGTATCCAGGGCTTTCACATTGAGCTAGTCCCCAGCTTCCCCCCTCCCCCCCTCTTTAATTTTTTATTTTGAGACAGCATCTTGCTAAGTTGCCAGGCTGTCCAGGCTAGACTTGAACTTGCTTGAATTTTTGCCTCAGCCTCCCAGAGTGCTGGAATTATAGGCATGTGCCTGGCTAGGATTCTTCTGATTTATAAATTTAACTGACAAAAATCTTGCAAGGGTATACATACCAGGCAATACTGTACATATTTACAAAATGCCTTTGATAAAAATGTCATAGTAGCCATGAGGCGAAGTTAGGTATGAGAGTCACACAGAGTTATGACTTGTCCCTGTTGCTCCCAGAGGAGGTGGGAGAAGGAGGCATCTAAGAAATATCAAACGTGCTGTAGGGACAGGTTTTCATGACTATCTACTACCTGCTTACCCCCAGCTACTGTGAGTGACCATGAAAAATGCATTCACTGATCTTTAGCCTAAGCATGGGTCATTAGAAATATTTTTCCAAAAGAAGATTATGTACATGTGGTTATCTTTTGGTTTTATTAAATCAATATATTCCTGGAAAAATGGCCAGAATGCAAAATTTCATCAATCAAAGTATGGCTTTCCATTCCAAAATTAAAATAGAATCCTGTGGGGGAAATATGTTGAAATCAGATCTGGAAATAGAGAAAGTTCCTAGGTTCATATGTGTAAAGAAGAGTTAGGATTTTCTGGGAGTATAATATTAATACTTACAAAAACTGAATTTGGACATCATGCAGAAGAGAAAAATATAGGAATAGAGTACCTGTTGTGTTTGCACCACACCCAATACTGTGGCTCCACATTTATCCTTTCTGAATTTCACAACATTTCTGAGAAGGATATATCTCCTTTGCAAAAGGGGAAACTGAAGTTCCATGAAATAAATTGGTCACTCCCCATGAGGCTTAGTCCTTTTTCATTTCTGAATGTCAATCTGAAATACTTTCAGTCTCTGAGTATTTCAAACACGGCTAGTTGAATCCTGTGGATTTGCAATTGGAGGGAATTTTCAAGCACATGCTAGGCAGTAGAGAATATTCCAGGCTCTTGAGCCTGTAGGGGGCTGGACAGCTCCTAATTGGAAGTCAGATTCTGAAACAAGGGCTGCCCATACGAAACCTGGTTTCAAAACCACTTTAGTGATTTCTCAAAACTGTTTGTGGTACTCCTTTTAGTCAGCTTTGCAGAAGTGCTTTATTATTTACAGAGAAGTTGAGTTCATCTATTGAAAGTGTGACCATCACCGAGGTCAGAGCTCAGCATGGGGCTGCTGGAATGCCTGGTTCTCTGGTTTCCAGTGGTTGTGGATGAAGCACAAGGGATTTCACAGACAACAGTGTTGGAGCTCTTGGCATGTGTTCTGGTAGAGGTGCCAAGTTCTAAGTTGTGTGAAAAGAAGCCCAGAGAAGGGGCTAGAAAGTTGGGGTTCAGAATGAGGTAACCAACAGCCCCTTGGGTATATTTCTAAGCTAGACTCTACCCTGACTACTTGCTCCATCCACCCTGGGCACCATCTGCCATGCTGCCATTATCATGATCTAATGCTTTTGAGTCTCTGCTGAACTCATTAGTGCACACTTGACTGGCTGTGCGTGGGAAGGGTAAGGGGCAGTTCCTGAGACACTGGACCAGACAGCTGCCTGTAGATCCTTCTCTCCTGGCTTCCTGCCATTTCCACTACAGGTGGCAGCGGTAGGAGTGAGAGTCAAGAGAAGGAAGAGGGGAGCAGCAGTCCACAATTACCAGCAGTCTCAGCCCCAAAAGCAGCCAGTAAGATCACGGAGGAAGCCCAGGCACTACAGCAGGAATTGCCACAGCAGCAGTTAAAGCAGCAGCCAGAACTACAGCAACACTCACAGGCTGAGCAGCCACAACAGCAGCAACCACAGAACCAACTGTTAGAACATCAACCAGAATTGCAACAGCAGCAGCAGGATGGGCAACAGCAGCTGCCTCAAGTACAACAGGAGCTACGGGAAAACCACCAGCCCCTGCAACAACACCAGGAACTGACACCACAGCTGCAGCTAGTGCAACAGCATGGACAGGTGGAACAGCAGGTGCAAGAGCAACAATTGCAGCAGCAGCAGCCAGTGCAAGAGCAACTATTGAAGAAGCAACAGGAACAATTGCAGCAACAGCAAGTGCAACAGCAACAGTTGCTGCAGCAGGAACAGTTACAACAGCAGCAAGCACAAAAGCAACTACTACAGCAGCAGCACCAAGTGCAAGAGCGACTACTGCAGCAGCAGCAGGAACACTTACAGCAGCAACAGGTGCAAGAGCAGCTATTGCAGCAGCAGCAAGCGCAAGAGCAACTGCTGCTGCAGCAGAAACAGTTAGAGCAGCACCAAGTGCAAAAGCAAATACTGCAGCAGCAGCAGCAAGTACTACAGCAGCAACAACTGTTACAACAGCAGGAACAACTACAGCAGCAACAGTTCCAACAGCAGCAGCAGCAGCTCCAGCAACAGCAGCTACTGTTGCTGCAGCAGCAGGAACAGTTACAGCAGCAGCTGTTGCTCCAGCAGCAGCAGGCCCAGATCCAGCAGCAGCTCTTGCTGCAGCAGCAAGGGCAGCTCCAGCAACAGCAGCAGGAACCTCTTCAGCAGCCTCCTGCTGCACTGGAGCCCGAGGAGGAGGAAGAAGTGGAGCTGGAGCTTATGCCCGTGGACCTGGCATCAGAGCAGGAGTTGGAGCGGCAGCAGGAATTGGAGCGGCAGCAAGAGCTGGAACGGCAGCAGGAGCAGAGGCAGCTGCAGCTCAAACTGCAGGAGCAGCTACAGCAGCTGGAGCGGCAACTGGAGCAGCAGCAGTTGGAGCAGCAGCAGCTAGAGCAGCAGGAGGTGCAGCTGGAGCTGACCCCCGTGGACCTGGGCGCACAGTCTCAGGAGGTACAGCTGGAACTGACCCCCGTTCAGCCCGAGCTGCAGCTGGAACTGGTGCCCGCTGCTGCAGGGGCCAGCGGGGCCACGGTCCCGGGGGCTCCGGCGGCCGTCGTGGTAGCTCCTCCGGGTTACGTGGTACTGCAGGAGCTTATGGTGCTGCCTGCCGTGGCCACACCGGCTGTGGTGGCCATCCCCGGCCCAGCGGGCAGTGCAGCTCTGACCCCTGCGCGGCAGCGACGGCGGCGGCGCGCACGGGATCGACCAACCATCTGCGGGGAGTGTGGCAAGGGCTTTAGTCGCAGCACGGACCTGGTGCGGCACCAGGCCACGCACACGGGCGAGCGGCCACACCGCTGCGGAGAGTGTGGCAAGGGCTTCTCACAGCACTCCAACCTGGTGACGCACCAGCGCATTCACACGGGCGAGAAACCCTACGCCTGCTCCTACTGCTCCAAGCGCTTCAGCGAGAGCTCGGCACTTGTGCAGCACCAGCGCACGCACACGGGCGAGCGGCCCTACGCGTGCAGCGACTGTGGCAAGCGCTTTAGCGTCTCCTCCAACCTGCTGCGGCACCGGCGCACACACTCGGGCGAGCGGCCCTACGTGTGTGAGGACTGCGGCGAACGCTTCCGCCACAAGGTACAGATCCGCCGCCACGAGCGCCAGCTTCACGGTGCAGGCCGCTCCCGGGGACTCGGGCTGCTGCGTGCACCGCGGCCCGCGCCCCCCAGCGGAGCTCCACGCGCCCAGCCAACCGCGGGGTCCACTGCTCCGGCGTCAGAGAAGGCGCCCTGATGCGTGAAGCGCCCGCCTCAGGGATCCGAGCGCAGGGGAGCGCGCTCAAGGGGTTGGTGGGGGGACGGGTTGTTTTGACCTGTGAATTCTCTTACACGCACGTGTGAAGATTGCCGGACGTCTTGCTCCCAAGTTCGTGATCGCTTGGAGTATCCTTGGGAAAGAAAAGACTTCCATCATCCCTCCATTCCTCGAGAAGTTCCAGGTTCACAGATTCACACCCACTCCTAGAATCCATCCACAAAACTTGATAGCCCAGAAGCCAACGGCTAAGGCCAATGGCCGAGACGGAGGTGGCCACATTGTTTTTCTTCTCTTGCGAAAAAAATTGGCTTCCCAGAAACAAGAGAAAACTTCCTGTGACAAGCAATTAACATTTTCCAAACACTATCCAGAGAATAAGGTATTTATATGGAGACACACAGGGAGAAGATGGATCTTGGTGAGAAGTATTTCAAAGAGAAAACCGGGAAGGGGTGTAGAAATTTACCAGGACTAGGTGGAAAACTGATCAAGGCATTGAATTGGCTTCTTGGTGGCATTTGCCTAGAAAATACTTGTTAGGATGGAAATGCATCAGGGTGGGTGTGATTCTGATGGAAATGCCCGTGTTTGCAGCAGTGTGCATGGCAGAGTGCAAAGAAGTCCCAGGAAGCCCTTCTCTGGATGGAAGGTAAGCCTTCCTTCTGTGCAGCACAGGGTTCCGCTTGGGACAGGCCATAGAGGAGTTCTAACCTTCTGCTGCCACATTCCAGCATCCCAAGCCCCACTGTGGCGCTTTAACATCTACTGAAGAACCGGAGAGGGCATTCCTGGGTTTTCTGCAAGGTCAAGAAGAGACCCCCTCCCAAGAGCTTGGGACAACCCCGCCCTGCCTCAGGCTGTTCAGATGGTGCTCGAGGGGTTGGTGCCTTGACACCAAGAGAGGGGTCTTCTGGACCAGGCTGTGAGAGGGTCTGCCTGGTATACCCTGCCTCCTGGCTGGAGAGGTGGAGAAAATATACTGGGGACAAGGATTGGAAGCAACAGAAAGGCTGTTTACCAAATCGTCTGGGGCAGGGGCTATAAAAGTAGCAGCAACTGCTGAAGTCTGGCAGCAGGAAAGTGTGTTGGGGGAAGAGGCCACCGGCTACCTCTGGCCCCCAAGCACTTCTTGCGTTACCTGATGTCCCATGTGTGGCTGCTTGATTCCTGCCCTCTTCCCTCCCTACTTCTCCTTTACTAACACAGCCTGCCATGTTTTACCCATGTGTTGGTAAGTGAGAAACCATGAAAAATAAATTAAAATGAACTATAGTGTCTTTGTCTGTATGCTTCTGTCACTGGATTTGCCTTGCCCCAGAGGCTTTATTTCTAAGGTGTTTTTAATTGTCTTTATTTTGGGAGGTGTTCCAGAGCACGGCTCTTGACCAGTCCTTCTCCAAGAGTTCCCCTTCTATCCTGTAGGACCTTGTCCAGGGAATAAGCTTATGCAGTTAAATCCTCATGGGAGAGACAGAGAGGAAAAGGTAAATGCTTGGGGAGGTGAGTTGAAGCACGTTAGAGTCCAGATGTAGTATGCAGTGCTGGGGTGGAGTGGAACTTACCACTGTTAGGCCACTTGGGGGAGTCATGAGACCTGGTGTCCCCACCCAGTGCTGAGAGTCCTTGATTTCCCCCACCAGGATTGAGGGTTTGAACATAGGGCCTTTGCACTAAGATACATCCTCAGTTTTGTTTTGAAGATGGTGTCTCATCAAGTCACCAAGCCTCAGCTTTCTAGAGTGCTGGGATTAGAAGCATGCACCACCATGCTCAGTTCCTTGGATTATAAAACTTCACCAGCCAAATGCCTTTAGTTTTCTTTTGGTCAATCTTTTGCTCCCCTGGCCTCCAGCTTTCATTCCCAACTTCACTAGGAGATGGTTCTTGGGCCACTGGAACTTGTCGAGCCCACTTATGTAGAAAAGCTGGATGTCCCTAAGAATTGTCTCTCCTTTGATGACCATGACCCTTAACTCATTAGGGCAGGTATGGGGAACAAGCCAAGTTTTGCTTCTTGTCAGGATAGCAGGGAGGGAACTTTCCTGCAAGATCTGATAAAAAATCTCTCTAAACGTTTGCACTTGAGACTGCCTGTGTATGTGTATGTGTATGTGTGTGTGTGTGTGTGTGTGTGTGTGTGTGTGTGTGTATGGTACAAAGGATTGGCCCTAGAGCTTTCTACTGAGCTATGTCCCCAGACTTTTTTTTTTTTTTGAGCTAGGGTCTTGTCAAATTGCTAAATTGCTTAGACTGGGCTTGAATTTATGACCCCTCTGCTTCAGCCTCAAAGAGAGCTGGGATTACAGAAGTGTACCACCATGCAAGTTTGAGAGCACGTTCTCACCTTTATTTTGCTTCCTCTCCTCTCCTTCCCTGTCCCAGTCGTCACTCCAACACCCCCTGAGACCAAGTCCTACCTAAATCTCCCAGGTCCCCAGGGAAAGAACTGACAGGATTTCCCACCAAAGATGGGTTAAGACCCCACTGCAGGAACCAGGAGACTGCAGCAACATGGATGCTGTTCCCACCAAGGAGCTGTGGAGCTTGCAAGGCAGGGGACAGTGGCCTTGGAAAGCTCAGCAGGGGCTCTTCCCTGTAGTAGGCCAGGGCTCCCTGTGGAGGTGGTGCCATGGAACTGGACTCCCTCATGTCCATGAGAATAGTAGGATGCTGGACTGGGAGGACCAGCTGTGTGCTAGGCTGCCAGGACAAGGTGGACACAACTATGGAAACAGGCAGTGAGGAGCACGGCAGTGGCATCCAGGAGCACAAACCTGTGGGGCTTCATGGTAGTGTATAGTGACCACAGTACTCCCAAGGCCAGGAGGGATGAGTAACCAGCTACTAGGGCATTGCTTGACTTACATATCCCACAAGAAAGCTGAGTGACCCTGAACTGAAGGACCTTGTCAGCTTCCCTGGTAGAAAGTCACAATGTCTTCCAGTTTCTAGATCTGAGAGTTCTCAGATCCAGAGGAGCTGGGTCCATGCAGAAGGATTTTTATGATTTTACTGTCTACAGTAAGCAGGAACAGCAGTGATTTCCCCATCCCTTTCCCATAAGGCCTGAAGCCACTAACCAGAGTAACATTCTCCGGGAAGATGAGATGACCAGGTCAGTCAACCAGGGGCCCTGACCTTGCCAGGATGAGGGTCTCAATCACTCACTGAGACCAGAGCCCCCACACAGCGGAAATGCTGAAGGCTGGGGTCTAGAACAGGGTAAGGAGGTGGGTGAAGAGTGTCAGCTAGGACTATGTACAGCGCCCTCCTTTGGTAGGTGTTCCCCACTCAGAGTGGAATCAGCGTCAGATGTGGGGTGGGCTACATGAGGACAGGAACCCGGGCTAACATTGACTCTCTGTTCCACAACTCTCTGGGTGGAGCCTCTGGATAGCTATATGGTTGCCCCAACCCCCAGCCTGGATTCAAGCTTGTGGCTCCCAGAAGCTCACATCCATACCTCTTCCACATATGCGGCCCCAGAAATGCCTGAGAATAGCTGTCTCTGGAGTGGCTTAGGAAGACCCAGCTACCTCACCTGAGTCTGGGACAACAGAGGCATCACTTTTGCCCTGGTGTGGATCAGGTTTTCTGGGTGGGTCTTGCCCTGAGCTTCTCTCCCTTCCTCCCCTATCCTGCCCTGTAGTCCCCTCTCTCATTATGTTTCCCAGAATGCCCATTTCTGATTCTGGTTAAGGTCAGCCATGAAGGTGCTTGCTTTGCTGCATAGAAACAGACAGCTGTCAGTGTCAGCTGTGATCATGTGGCCAGTTTCAGAGTCCTGGGCGGTAGTGGTTATGAGTACTTTGTACTTGTGTTCATTTGAATCTATTTGTTTAATGTTAACTATTTTTTCTCTCTTCCTGACTTATTTCCCAAACATCTAACATAAAGTGCATTAATTATTATTTCTTTATTTTGTAGTACTGAAGATTGAATCCAGATTTTCTCACTGGGATATATTCCCAGCCCTTTTTTACTTTTCATTGAGACAGGGTCTAACTATGTTGTCCAGGTTGGACATGAACTTGTGACTCTCCTGTTTTAGCCTCCCTCCCTTGGCTGGGATTACAGGCATGTGCCTCTACACTGTCTCCAGAGAACTTTACGTCTCAATAGTTAAGCTGAAGTAAATTTATTTAAGAGGCAATGTGTCATATCTAGAAGAGGAATGGCATTATCCAAAGATGGAAAAAGGAGCTTTGTGTCTTCTTTGGGAGAAAGAATCCCTGTGGCTTTGTGTTTGCACCATGGGATGTGGGCTGATTGCTTTATTTCAAGGTTAAGTATGGTTTGCTACTTTGGCTTCACACACACTTGTGGTTGTTTTGTGCTCCATTTCCACGACAGTTCTCTGCCTTACACTTTGAAATTCCTCTTTTAATATCCCCACCATATACTGGATGTGGTGACTCAAGCCTATAAACCCAGAATTTGGGAGGCTGAGGCAGGAGGATTGCTGTGAGTTTGAGGCCAACCTGGACTACAGAGTGAACTCAAGGCTAACCTAAACTGCATAGTGAGACCTTGTCTCAAAAAACTGAAAAAACAAAAAGCAAAAAAAAAAAAAAAAAGTCCCCACCATGCAGTATGGTGGTAGAAGTGGGTAGTTCCAGTACCCAGGAGGCTGAGGCAGGAATACTGCTTGAGCTCAGGAGTTGGAGACCAGCCTGGTGAGACTCTGTCTCAAAAACAAACAAAAAACCAACCAACCAAACAAAAAACACTCTCCCGAGGAACCAACTATGTGGGGAGTTTCATGGGAATAAACCAATCTGATCACATAGTTGAAGAGCAATGCCTACTGTGATTTTCGAGAACTGACATATGCTTTCCTCACATCTGAGCTAATGTCTAGGAAATGGTGTGGCCCTGCTGGGCTACAAAGGTTCTACACTGTCCCGGCCCCTACTTTTACACTCACAGAGACACCTTCAGGGCGATGTCCCCCCGGGGCTCTAATTCATACACTGGGAAGTGTACAAATAAAACATAGAGACCAGAGCATCAAGGAAAGGAGTTTTGCAGCTGATGTGGTATATGCCTGTGATCACAGCCATTCAGGAGACAGAGGCAGGAGCATGAGGAAGAGCCAGACACTGTCTCCAAATAAAATGACAATAGCTGTAGCTCAAGCTGTAGCTTAAGTAGAACTCTTGCCTAGCCTGCAGGGTGCCTTGGATTTGATCCACACTACACACACACACACACACACACACACACACACACACACGCACACACACGCATGTGCGCGCGCACACACACACACACATAAGCAGAGTTTTACTTGGAAAGAGAATAGTCTGGACCTCACGGCTCGCTCACCAATGACAAAATACAACAGGAGTCTTTATTTTTTTATGTATGTATGTATGTTTTTTAAAGAGCAGAATATATTTATTGAAAGAAAGAAAGCTTCTGTCTAAGAGAGACAGAAGGGGTCCTGAGTGGGTTGCCAAAGATTTTGTCTTTTATGAAGACTTTTAAAGAGTCAAATCATGAGGTGAGATGGGTCCAAGATAGAGAACACTTAGAACTTGCAAGGCAGATGGGCATGAGGTGGGACAGACTATGGTCAACCAATAAGATTAATTGTTCAGGTAAAATTGACCAAATCCGGGACAAATGGGGAAGCCAGTCACGTAGTAACTGGGCATTCTTAATGGAGGAGGGACTCTTCCTGTAGGGGGTTGGGATGGTGACTCCTGGCCTGCTCAAGGTGATCCATACCTATTTAGAATGTCAATACTTAGGGTGTGATTGCATGCATTTTGCCTTTTGTCTTGGGATCTGGCCCACAATGGGAGGTATCTGTCTCCTCTAAGGTCACAACATATCTTTGTAGGCTTCCTCGAGGGCCTGGCCCTGTCTGACTGCCTATAATATTTTTATCTAATTCGGCTGCCTATAACATTCCCCTCGGGGCTTGGGATTTAGCTCAGCGGCATAAGCGCCTGCCTTGCAAGCAGGCAGTTGTGAGTTGGATCCCTGGTACCGATAAAAATGAAAAAGACAAAAAAAAAAAAAAAAAAAAACCCACAACATTCCCCTCGCTAAAGAAGTATCCCAAACTGCCATGAGCAAGAAATGGGTGGTCTAGCTTCTCCAGGGTGAAAGGGTTGTAGTTGTCAGGGATACTCTGCAGAACTTCTAACCAATGGCCCTCAGTAGAAACCAGGCATTTTCATCTTGGGTAGGTGTACAGCTTTAAGTCTGAAGGAGACAAAGCCAAAGAAACAATTAAGTATGCTTGGGCCAAATAACAGAATCAATAGGATTAATACAAGTACAGTTAACTGTGATAGCTTGGACCCCAGAATAAAACCCAAGGAAGCAAGAAATTAAAATTTGGGGAGCAAAGGCTTTATTTTTGGCCAGGCCTGGCGATACAATCTCTGGGAGCCAATTTGGAGACTGCGCACCTTTCAGCTAAAAGGGTTGGGTTTTAAAGCTGAAAACCATAGGAATGTTGCGAACTTTGACCCAGTTTGATAACTTCCTTGTAGTTAAACGTTTCTTAAGGACAGCAAATTGTATTGCAGACAGGCTGAAGGTGGGTGGGGGGATTACAAGAAACTGAAACTTAAGTCTTTACTGGAGATGGAGTTTTAATCTCTATTGAAATGGCACATACAGA
This sequence comes from Cavia porcellus, assembly GCF_034190915.1. Taxonomy (NCBI): domain Eukaryota; kingdom Metazoa; phylum Chordata; class Mammalia; order Rodentia; family Caviidae; genus Cavia; species Cavia porcellus. The sequence continues at coordinate 35,626,557 of NW_026947506.1, read as the reverse complement.
ACAGAAAGGAAGTGCGCTGGTTAGAACTAGGTTACAACATTCCCCTCTGATGTTGTGACTGAGGCCAAGTCCTTGGCCAGGTAGTTGGGAAGACAGTATAGGCCATATTTCCTCCACAAATAAATACTTGTCCTTTGGTGGGATAAGGGAGGTAGTCTGGTTAACTGTGGAACTACAATTAGTAAACACAACAAACCCCATGTCAATGTCGGAGGTATTGTTATGAAAACCTTCTTGGAGACAGGGAGAGTCCTTGAAGCCTACTGGTTGTACTCTAAAGAGGGGACCAGCACTACAATTTAAGTAATCTTTTTCCTCCAGAGTGGTCAGAGAAACATTGGTGGGGATCGCAAGGGGCATGGGGGAGCCCTGTGCCATGCGTAACCAGCAATTTTCAGCCAAAATTGGGTTGGAAGCATTTAAGGCTTTATGAGTGGCATTTAGAATATCAGAAGTTTGAGCATCCAGATCAACTCCCCACGATTTAGGCAGCATCAAGGGGTGGCAATGTATCTGGGGAAACATTATTTTTTTAAATAAGAACAATTGTGAGAACATGGCCTTGGCTGGCTGCCTTTGTTAGGTATCATGCGGGGCTTTAACTTACACATCCACATTTGAGTCAAACCCCTTGTAACTGAGGGTATAGCAACAAGGAATGCTAACTTGTCCCCACAATCTGTCTGAAGACTATATTATATAATTTATCATTTATGTGGGAAGGACCATGATCCCTTTTTCCTATTGTATGTATAATTCCCCCCAGCCGGTGTCTTTATCTTTAGTATAGCCTCCTCTGCAATCACAGGGGCTCCCATACAAAGATCTCAACAATTGTTCTTTGCTTACAGGGGGACCAAAGCCGCCGTGCAAGGTCAGCATCAATGTTATTAAAATCCCCAGCAGTGGGATAGAAAGAGCAAAAGCAAGCAAGCTAAAGCAGTTCATGACTGGTATAATCTAACTATGTTTAGTCAATTTTAACTTTAAGGGGTTACCAGTCTGCTGTATAGTCCACTGAGTATGTCCCTCATTGTCCGCTATTTCCAGTGGCTTTACGTGAGTATGGTGAATCCATGCAGTTTTTCCTGCTACCTTGATGGCAGAGCGGGTACTGAGCACCACGGTGAAAGGTCTTTTCCAGCGGGGTTCAAGGGAGTCTCGATCATGATGTCACACCAGGACAGAAGTTCCTGGCTCGATGGGTGCTTTGAGTGGCATCTCTGAAGGCAGGTTCGAGTGTTTTTATCTAAACAGCTGGTGGATTGAGGCCAACACAGGATGGAGTGTCTGCAGGGACTTAATGAGATTTTGGTTAGTTATTTCAACTAATTTGTCCTCTGACAGTCTCAGTACCAGTTGAGGGGGATTTCCAAACATAGCTTCCAAGGGGGAAATTCCAGAAACATATGGGGTACATCTAGTTCTTAACAGTGCAAAGGGAAGAAGGCTCACCCAATTATCACCAGTTTCTAAAGACAGCTTAGCTAAAGTGTCCTTGAGAGTTTGGTTCATATGTTCTACTTGTCCTGAGCTTTGTGGCCGATAGGCACAGTGAAGTTTTCCAATTAATCTTTAATGCCTGGGCTAACTTTTGGGTGACTTGGGCTATGAAAGCCGGGCCATTATCAGTCCCCATTGATAGTGGGAGGCCAAATCAAGGTATGATCTCATGCAATAGCTTTTTAACTACCACTAAAGCTGACTTGGACTTAGTAGGGAACGCCTCTACCCAGCCAGTGGTGTTTACTAATACCAAGAGATAGTGGTGCCCCTGTAAACCAGGCTTTACCATGTCCGTCAAGTCTACTTCCCAATGTTCTCCTGGAACAATTCCTCAATGTCGAGTGGTCTCCAGCGTAGAGCTCTTGGCTGAGTTGACTAACAAGCACTGTGGGCATCTGGAGCTCAAAGAGGTGGTCAGTTTGGAGAGTTTTGGAATAAAAAACCAATTTCTGAACAATTCAGCAAATTTAGTTCCCCCTAAATGGGTAGTTTGGTGAGCCTGGTGTAACAGCTCCTGCCCTAGTGCCTCTGGTAACAGTACTCATTTATCAGGTAACTGCTACCAGCCCCCTGGGGTGGGGGATTTCGCTCCAAGTTGAGGTTCTAACTGCAGGTCCTTCTTTATGTAGACCGGTTCTGATAAAGTGGGAGGAACCAACATCAGAGCAGTTACCTCCTCGGTTGGCCCCTCTGATGTAGTGGCTATTTTCGAGTGGCCTGATCTACCAAATTGTTTCCTAGAGTAAATAAAAGCAACCTGCTGAGGCAGCCAGACTGCTGCCAGCAAGTCTAGGATCTGTGGAGCATTTTTTTTATCTTAGTCCCGGCCAAGGTTAAGAGACCTCGCTCCTGATAGATGGCTCTATGTACATGTACAGTAGCAAAAGCATATCTACTGTCAGTATAGATGTTTACCCTCTTTCCCGTGGCTAGTTTTAGCACCTCAGTCAAAGCAATGAGCTCTGCCTTTTGGCCACGCTCTAACCACTTAACCCAGAGTACCTCCTTTTCGGTGGTCACTGCTGCCCCGGCCACTCGTTTGCCATTCTGGATGAAGTTGCTTCCATTGGTGAAATAGTTGTCGGCATTTCCCAAAGGCTGGTTGGTAAGATCAGCCCATAGGTTCTGCTGCATTTAGAGGATGTCAGCACGCTCATGGAGAGGTGTCCTTTGTTCCTCAGGTCATCGTCAGGCATAAGAGTAGCTGGGTTTAAAGCTGAAGAAGTCTTGAAAACTACCAACTCTGGGTCTAGAAGCAGGGCCTGATAGTGTAAAATTCTAGCATTTGAGAGCCATTTTTTGGGAGGGGTTTTGATAAGAGTCTCTAAACTGTGGGAGATCACCACAGAAATCTTCTGTCCATAAGTAAGTTTTTTTTTTTTTTTTAGTCTCTTTAAGTAACATTGCCACAGCAGCTAGGATTCTCAGGCAGGGGGGCCATCCTCCTGTCACCAGATCCAGTCTTTTGGAGAGGTAGGCTATAGGTCTCTTCCAAGGGCCAGTGTCCTGGGTTAGGACTCCTTTGGCAATGCTCCTGAGTTTATCTATGAACAAGGTGAACGGCTTGGTAACATCAAGGAGTCCCAGGGCTGGGGCCTCTGTCAAGGCCCGCTTGAGCTGCTGGAAGGCCTGTTTGCATTCGTCTGTCCAGTTTAATGACTTTTGAGTCTCTCCCTTAAGGGAGTCATACAGTGGGCGGGCTATTTTGGTAAAATTTACTTGGTAAAGTTGATATGATTCTTAAAAACAATAAATATACATATATATGTGCAGATATGTTTACATTTTAACCAGAAAGAAAAATGCTCTTTTTAAAAGGCATGTCGAGGTTGCAAGTAATCAATTGAGGACTAAAACATTAAACAAGGCGCCACAACATTAAAGACACAAACAAAGGTTGCTTCGTGCACAGTTTGGTGAGCTAAAGGAAATAATTTTTTTATTATGAACCTTGAGTCTAATAAGCCATATGGATCCTGCAACAGAAATGGGCAACAAGCCCCTAAGTTAGTAACAAATTCAAACAGGCAGACAATTCTAAAGTACAGAAACACTGAACATAAATATCTAAATCCCTTTGTTCATTTTAGGCTCATAGAAGGGTTTCCTAGGAGAGAATGTTCTGTTAGATTTGGGGTTACCAAAAGGAGAACAATTAGAACAAATGGACACATGGTCAGACAAACAAGACAAGACAAGCTGCAGCAAAAATGGCCTTTGCTCAAAAATTGGCCAAACTTTGGAATTGGTCAAATTTTGGGATCTGGAGGAATTAACAAATTAACCAATGGAGTGGATCCCCTCATGGGGCAGAGTCACAAATGGACGAGATTCATCCCAAAAAACCAATTGACTCTGTCCTTGGGAGGTTCCCACTCCCAAAATTGAGGGCGTCCCCTCCCAATGTGCGAACTGACCGTGGTCTAATTAATCCCTCCAGAGTACTTACTTTTAGGTGTTCAGAATTGAGTCAGGGGTCTTGCTTCCATTCCGGATGAGCCCCCAAATGTGATAGCTCGGACCCCGGAATAAAACCAAGGAAGCAAGAAATTAAAATTCGGGGAGCAAAGGCTTTATTTTTGGCCAGGCCTGGCGACGCAATCTCTGGGAGTCAATTTGGAGACTGCATGCCTTACAGCTAAAAGGGTTAGGTTTTAAAGCCGAAAACCACAGGAATGTTGCAAACTTTGATCCAGTTTGATAACTTCCTTGTAGTTAAACGTTTCTTAAGGACAGCACATTGTATTGCAGATAGGCTGAAGGGGGGTGGGGGGATTACAAGAAACTGAAACTTAAGTCTTTACTGGAGATGGAATTTTAATCTCTATTGAAACGGCACATACAGAACAGAAAGGAGGTGCATTGGTTAGAACTAGGTTACAACTTTAACTAAGAGTTCCACCAAGAGGAGCTAGTAATGGCTTCCCGTAAGGAGGATAAGGATTGTTAGAAGATTTTGGCACAATAGAGAAGCAAAAATATAAAATGAACAGGTTTATTGAGTTGAGGACATGGAAAGGAGCACACAACCCATGGTGGCTGGGCTGTCTCCTTTGACCAGATACAGACAGGCAAAGAGTTATATGACCTCTGCTGATTGAAGTGGTGCCTGGGGCAGATATTGATGATGTGTGAGGAACTGATGGGAATTCTCTGTGCATGCAAACAGGAAGGGGAGTTTCAGTTAGGGCTGAAGAAGAAGCAGGAAGTGGTAGGCATTCCTGCTTTGGCCTTCCGCCATGTTAGACCACCGCCATAACTGTACAGTAATTTACACTAGGGCTAGAACCTTTCAAGGATAAGATCCAGAAAGTTTTTGAATATGACATGTTATTAATTTGTCATCTACTATCTTGAACAGTTAATAGATACTAGCGGAAGGGTCAGGAGTGTACACACATTTAGTTTTTACAGTTGCATAAGTACCTCTGCAACAGGAGTTTCTAAAAATCCTGAAAATTTACCAATGTATAATTACTCTTAGTTTCTCATCAAATTATCATATATGCAAGGGTACATAAGGTAAGCAAAAGATTGGTTTTGGGGAGGGAATCAGAAAAGGGCTCAAGGTATTACCTGTATTAGAGACCAGAGGGAGACAGAGGGATCTGAGTGTGATGTCCTTCCTGTCCCTGTCTGAGGCATTCAGGTGTGATAAAGGCCAAAGGGCTTTCTTGGCAGCTAGGTGAATATTTCTGTAGGCTGCACTTCGGACTACGTTGTGTCATGTTAGAGGTTTTTCTGTTCCCTGAGGCCTGGCCCCAAAAGGCTTATGACAAAGTACAGATATCCTTGGCCCACCCTCCCCATTTGCACTCCTTTCGCCTCTTTCTTTTCCAATTTTTTCAATTATTTGAGTTGTTTTTTTCTGATATTTAGATCATAATTTCCCCCTTTTCTTTACCTCTTCCCCTACCTTTACTCCTCCCTCCCCTTCCTGCCTTCTTTTGATCGAACCAGTGCCTCTACACTGAGCCACACCCTTAGCACTTTTAAATTTTTTACTTTTGAGACAGGGTCTCACTAACTCATTTGGTTGTCTCAGCTAGGCTCAAATTTTCAACCCCCCCTCCCCCCGCCTTAGCTTCCCAGAGTTCTGGATTACAGGCGTGCACTGCCATGATCAGTTTCCCAACTTCTCAGGAATAAATCTGTATGCCATTTCTTGACATTGTTTGAGGCATTGTCTATTGTCTTCCTGAAGTTGTAGGTGAGAATTTAGCACTGCTATACTGTCCTTCAATTTCCTTTCCTGTATCTATTTTTGTTAGAAATAAGTAAATAATTAGCGGTACAATAATATATAAATACAAACCAATTTTGAAAAATGTGATTTAAAACCACTCACTAATGACGTTTGCTTCTTGCTTCCAGCAGTGTGGCTTGTTCCCAGGGAATGCAGAGCAGGCATTAGGTTGTCCACAGCTGGGGGACTGCCAGACCAGCCCCAGACCCACTCCAGGATGCCTTGACACAAGGACAAGGCTGCTTGGCTGGACTTTTCTGGTACTGATGAACTTAATCCTCACAGATTGCCTCAAATTTACTAGGAGAAGAAGTGATTTTAAAACAGTTCCATCGAAGTAATATAGAAGAAATCTAATGGGCCCAGAGAAGGCACACATTTTTGTCTGATACACTTCCATTGTCATAGCTGGGTATGGTGGTACACGCTTGTAATGATAACACTCCGAGAGGCTGAGGCAGGAGGCTGGGAGGTCTTAGCTTGACCTGGACAACTTACCAGGACCTGGTATCAAAGTAAAAATATTTTTTAAAGGGCAGGGGATGTAGCTGGGTACAATTACCAGTACCAACAAAACCAAACCAAAAACAGTAAAACAATTTCCATGCCTATGTAATGTATCTATAAGCTGTTTGGAGGGAATGAGGGAGAGGGATACTCAAATGTGTTCATGAAACACTTCACTAGGGGTGTCTGCCTACTTCTTTCCTTGTCCTCCCCGAGGAGGCTGGAAGGCTGTGTGGTCATCCAGCAGTGGCCAGGCAGCTTCTCACACAGCCTACTATAGGTCACGTATTGCAGGTGGGGGAAGAAACCAGGCCTCTGAATCAGTCTGCAACTTGTGAGAGCCAGGATGTCTCTGTCCACACTTGTGGGCTTCAGGCCAGCCTACAGTCCCAAGTCTGGCCTCTTGGCTGGACAGAGCTCACTCCCACTCAGTTCCCAGGACTTGCACAGCAGCTGTCTCCTCCTACAGAAAGACTTTCTGGCCTGTTCCTAGGCTCCTATGCCATAGAGCAGCAAAAGATCCTAAAATACAGGATGCTGACCCATGTTCCTGCTCAGACTCCACATGCCCAGGGTAGGCAGGTAACAGATGTGTTCTCTGAAAAAGACCACAGCTAGTCAGTACTTACGGTGCTAAAGACCAATTTAATTCAGGAGCTAGTGCAAAAAGAGGAAAGAAGGGCCAGGGATTTAGCTCAGTGGCTCAAGCGCTTGCCTAGTAAGCATAAGGTCATGAGTTCCATCTCTGGTACAAAAAAAAAAAAAAAAAAAAAAGAGGAAAGAGACCTCAGTATAGAACTGGGCTCAATTCTGCACATGGAGGTTTACAGTCAAGGAGTCAGGGTGCAGGCAGGTGGGTGGAATATTATTAAGCAAGAGAGCTTCCAGGCAGACAGACTAAAGATGCTTGTGAGGCAGTCGGGGTTAGCAGACATCACCTAGGGGAGGTGGGAGATGAGGGATTTCAGGGTGATGAGGGCAAGGATTCTGTGCTGTGGGTGAGGTTCTGGCTAAACTGCCTTGGTGAGATTAGCACTATAACTGGGCAACACAAAGATGGCACAGAAGTTCAAAGGTGGAGAGGGAGTTTTGAAGAGCTCCCGAAGAGCCTGTGGTCTGGTGGAGGAGAGGGTTTTTATCCCCAGGTCCTTGGTCCTCCCCTCTCTGCAGTAGAGACCTCCCCCCATCCCCGCTTGCTCTTTGTTTTCATTGCAGGGAGCTGGGCTTGGCTTAACTTTGCCTGGGGAACACTTTTGTCACCTCTGTCTGCAAGTAGGTCCGGAGCTGTCTCCCCTCCACCCCCTCCCACCATGCCCTGCAGTTGTCTGGCTGAAAGATGGTGACAGACTTGAGGGACACAGGCATCCCAGGGAGGTCTGAGGCAGGAAGGACTGGCTCCCTCTGGAAGGACAAGGAGCAAAGGGAGGTCTCATTTTTTTACAGTGGTGTCAGGGATCATAGAACCAGGCCACAGAATTCCCATTTCTGTTATCTTGTCACCATCCATCTAGACCACCTAACAGTCTTTGAATTGCTCTTTACCAGCCTCCTGGATCCCCTGCTATTTCCTCATCCGTTTTGGCAAATCACAATCCTCCTCTGCCTGCCACCTCAGGGTCCCTGGGACTTGTCCCAAACTCCATTTTCTGCTCTTGACTCAAGCTTAGAGTCCCCTGACCCACCATGTCCCAGTTTCTGTCTACCTCTCAGGCTTGGCAGTACTACCTGTCTTGTGAAGTAGGGATGTCATCTCTGCTTTTGTCAGCCCCTGGCCCATCGCGCTTGGGGCTGCACCTCATTGTTAGGACTTTGGGACTTGCTCTGCCTCAAGCCTGATGCCTGGAGGCGGCAGCTGTGCCTTGCACTGCCGTCTTTCCTCCCAGACCAGCTTGTGATACTGGGCCAGCGCTCAAACTGAGGCTGGATGGGCAGCTGCTGCCCTCCTGCCCAGCCCGCCTCTGCCCTGTGTCCTTAAGGGGAAGCTGCTACACCCAGTGTGGGCATCTGCCTTTCTTGTTCCTGCTTTTTCTCCCTGGGGTGCACAGACTCAGGTGGGCTTTGTCCACATGTGGGCTGCAAGCCCCCTCTCCTCCAGCAACGTGAGCAGCTGGTGGCAGCAGACCAAGCTCCAGTGTGGGCTGGCCCCTCCTCACTTCCTGCCAGAAGGCCCACTGTTTGCTTTCAGTTAACATCGGGCAGAAAGATTCCCTTCCCTTGCTGTGCTCCAGCCCATCAGTGCCCTGCAGGGTGGCAGGTGACATGCTGGCCTTGGGCATACCTGCAAATTCCACTCCAGTTTCCTATCATCTGCTATAGGGATACCAACACCATATCTATACTTACAGTCATTATCACAGTGCCATATCACTGCCAGCCAAGGTCACACTCTTTTTTTAAATTTTTTTTTGTCTTTTTCCTTTTTATCGGTACCAGGGATCGAACTCACAACTGCCTGCTTGCAAGGCAGGCGCTTATGCCGCTGAGCTAAATCCCCAGCCCCCACACTTTTTTTTATTATCAGGTATTAAACCCAAGGCTTTTGCACTGAGCTACTTCCCCACCACCCCACTCCACCTATTTTCTTTTTCCTTTTATTTTGAGACAACTTTGAGATAAGTTGCTAAGTTGCCCAGGATGGGGAGGAATTTTTGATCCTCCTGCCTCAGCCTCCCAGAGTGCTGGAATTCCAGGTGTGCACCACCATCCCTGGCTGGATCATACTTTTGACTTAGAGGGATCCCACGGTAAATTCAGATGCCCTGAGTCCCATCCCCAAGTGTGGGGGCAGGTTCTTAGCCCAGTCTGGACAGATGTGCTGGTCTCCACATGTTGCCCTAGAGTGTTATGAGCCAACTTGCTCTTGTGGGTCTCTCCTTCCTGACACTCCATCTTTTTCCACAGTCCTGGGGCACAATTAGTTTTCTTGCTCTCTCTCTCTGCCTTTTGCAGTCCTGATATTCTTCATCTGGTTGTCACATCCCTTTGCATATGATTCTTAGAGCAGAGTGAACTATGTGGCCCCAATTTGTAGGTCTCCCCCAACTCTACCTTGCTTGGCTTCAGGGCCTGAGCTCCTCAGGGAATGAGTGCAGAACCCAGCACACAGCAGAGTGCAATGCATGTGACTGGTCATACCGAGTGAAGCAAAAGCAGCATGTGTGTGTTTGTGTGTATGCGTGTGTATGTGCATAGCCTGCGAGTCTAGGCATGAGGCCACAGATCTTAAAGGGATGGAGAGGGGGGTAAGGTATGCTTTTGGTCCTAGAATGTATAGGAAGGGAGATCCAGGGAAAGCCAGTGAGCAGAACCTTCCTGGGGCCATGAGGTTCATGAACCCAGAGCAGTGGGGGCCACACTGTGCTTTCAGGAGCATGTGCTGTGCACAAATACTGCACACAGACACGTGAGGTCAGAAGAAGGGGTAGGCAGGCCAGGATTGGATCCTGGGTCTCCCCATGCAGAGCATGGCTACAGACACCTGGAGCAGCTTACTCTGGACTTAGGGTATGGGTCAGGCAAGAATGGCTTTTTTGGGACAGCTATGCATTATCCTGAGCAGGCACAAAGATAACACTGGGCTTGGAGAAGGGTTGTGCGCCTAGACTTAGCCAAGCTGTTGGCCAGGTTCACTGCCCAGAGAAGGCAGGACCAGTGGAAGGGGCCAGTCAGGGTTGAATGACTGGAAAATATATCTGACTGTAAAACAAAGATCTGGAGACTCCTATCTCATGGTTTAGGTTTAATTCTCAGAGAATGGTGGGTGGCCCACCTGAGCACTCTGCTCAGGAAGTTACGAGGCTGGGGCAGGGGACAGATCACTTTGGGGGTAGCAGCCCCAATTTTACCTAGGATGCATGAATGGAGTCTTTGCCTGACTGTGCTCTCAGGGTTGTGAATCAAATGAACCTTGGAAACTGTGTCACAGGCAACAGGAGAGAGGACCCTCAGAGATGGGGATGAAACTGAAGGACCTGGGGACCAAGGCCTCTCTGCCCCGCCTCCACTCTGAGGAAGTATTACAGAACCTAAGTTAGATAGAAATTAATATGAAGTCAGAGAGGGATTGGGCTCCTCAAAGAAGTCAGTACAAAAAAATACAGACATCGGAATTGTGGCTGGGGGCAACCAGGCCTCGGGATGGCGAAGGGATAGCAAGGCCTCATGGCTCCCTAGAGATAAATGGCAGCTTGAGATTATAGTGTCATTAGCACTACTCAGTCCAGTGGGCCCAGACAGGCATCAGACACATAGGTGTGTAACCAGAACATCTGGACCCAAGCTCTCCTCCTTTCCCAAAAGTGTCTTTGCTTTTTCCATGTATCCTTGCTATGTTGACTCGTTTCCCTATTGGATCAATATTAGCTCAGCAGCTAGACTCATAATTTTATAGGCTGATTGCAGTTTTTTTTTGGTATTGAAACTCGTGATCTCGTGTTTGCCAAGCAGGCACTTAAATTGCTGAGTTAAGCCCCCGGCAGTTGATTGTAGTTTGATCCACGTTGTACTTACATTGTGATTTTGTTATATAAATTACCCCTGACAAAAGGCTGAGGTGGTCACCCATTTGGGACCCCTCCTGGAAATCAAGGAGCTATTCTTTTTGCCTTTATTTCCAATAAAACTCTAACTTCCTTCCCCCCCCCCAAAACCAATTTATTTCAAATAGAGAATAAAAAGAAAAAAAACTAAAACAAAAATTTAAAACATGTCAATCAGGGTGCAACAATGGTACATACACTGTGCATTGTCATCCTCAAATCATTCACCTGGAGCACAAGACATCTGCATTCAATAGTCTGAACAGTACCAGCACAAATCTTTCTCTTTAGTTAACTTAAGAGAAATGGGTAGTATAACTATTATCTATTTTTTATATTCACACACACATACATACACATATACATATGTTGTTTCTTTCAGCTTCTTATACTAGTGACACAATATGTTTATACATATGTGTCTTATTTATTTCACTTATGAGTATGTTCTCAAGTTGCATCCATTTGCCTATAAAAGTCTCCAGTTTTTCCTTCTTTAGGGCTGAGTAGTACTATATTGTATAAAAATACTACATCTTTTTTATCCATTCCTCAGTTGATAGGCATTTGGGTTGTTTCCAAGATCTGGCTATTACTAATTGTGCTGCTGTAAACATGGATGCACATATAATGCTGTGGTGTGATGCTTTTAATTCTTTTGGGATAACTTCCTCCTTTGGTAACTTTATTTCACAATGTTATGAGATCACCAACTTGGCACATTTGACACCTAACAGATCAGGAGTTATATTTTTTCTGTATCAGAAGGACCCCCAGCTGAGTGGGAGACATAGGCAGGGACAGACCAGAAAGGGTGGGGGGGCAGGAGCCCTAATGACTCCTTCAAAAACCTCTGTTGGGAAGGTAGTGAGGAAGAAATGGAGACATGGGTACAGATTAGGTGGGGAAAGGTCCAGGGGAGATGCTGGGTGACATGAGGTCCCTGCCTGACAAAGGGGAGGGTTCTGAGGCAGAGCCTGAGTGGCTGATTCTCTCCTATGGGCCTCCCTGCATTTCTTCTCTACCTGGCTCTGACCCCTGGAGATTGACCCCAATGGGCTGGACCTCTGGTTCCCTGCCCTCCAAGTCTAGGTGGATTTGGCCAAAGAACAGTGCTGGCAGGTGATAGGGTGTGGGAGGGAAGGATTAGGGTTTTCTTCTTGCCCCACCTCACTGTCCTCTACAGTGACAGCTCCCACTGGGTGAACCTATCTTCAACCTCCAGCTCACTGCAGGCTGGATACCATTTTACCCTTCTCTTCGTTGGGCCTAAGGGTGGCAAAGGCTGTCAGGCGCTGGCATCTCCACATTCCTCTACTGCTGTTCTTGGTTAATAGTTAATTTTCCTGCCACCTCTTCCCTGGAACCCCCTGGGGAAAATGCTGCTTCCTGCTGAACCTGCCAGGTAGGGTGAGTAAGGGTCTAAGCTAGGAGTTCAGAGTTTAAAAACTTGGATACTCACAGGACAACACAGGATGCCATGCGGAGGTGGCCTGGAGAAAAATGGTGGGGAATGGTGACCAATGAGGACAATGACGGCACTATCTCCAGGAGAGGTCTGAGTACTTCCTCGACCAGAGAAGCTCATAGCAGGCGCTGAAGTCCTTGGATGGAGGCAATTCTTTCCCGTGAGCCCCTTCTGGGCGGCATAATGGTTCAATGAAGGGTGGAAGCTGGGGAATGAGCCCCAGGCCACGATCTCTGTGGGTGCAGCGCTCACAATCAGAATCCAGCTGTGCTCACTATCAGACTCCAGCTGTGTCCCGACAGGTTTTGGGGAGGACTGTGGGTGGTCACTGAATTCACAGACCTTCCGCTTAGATCTTACCGGGCTGTATCACTTCTGCCTCTGTGTGGGCCTGCCCTCTGCTTGGACAGCCCTTCCCTCAGCCCAGCCCTGATCCTGACCCTGACTACACATGCCTCCAATTACGGCCTCTCCAACCCTCTCCAACCCTCGATCGTTCTACATTTGACTGGCATGGTCCATGGACCCCGGTCCTTGTCCACGGCTGTGCCCCTGCCCCACCACCTGCAGTAACAGCGGTTCCAGAACAGGGTGTGGCAGAGGTAGGTGGACATCACCAAGCTGCCGCTCCATTCCCTAAGAGGGATGACCATCTGCTGCCACGCCCTTTACCCACGGCAGGGTCTGCCAATAGCAGGCTGGCCTGATCTCCCTCCGTAAAGGGGTCAACTTCCCCTCTACACGTCGTAGGGTCCAGGAGGGTCTCGTGGACGGTCCTGGCCCTTAGAAGGCGCCCCCGAATCCCGGCGGGGTCAGGACAGAGTGCTCCAAGGGACTGGGCCCCCACAGGCGTCCCAAGGGGTGGCCGACGCTGGAACTCGGGGTTTTGAGTTTCACAAGCGTCTCGGTGCACTAGCGCTGCAACCCGCTCTCCGCGCTCGCCCTCCGGGCGACCCCGTGTGACCGGAAGCTCCCCCCTGTGAGCATGAATGGGCGGAGACAGAGGGCGGTACTTCCGGTGCCATGCGACGCCGCTGTCGCTGCCGCTGCCACCGCCTCCGCCGCCGACGCCGCCTCACAGCTCGCGGCAGTCACTTTGTGTCGCGCGGCGCAAGCGGCCCGCAGGCCCCGACCTCGCGTCCAGCCCACGGCTCGATCCGCTTGGCGCGTGTGGTGAGTGGGTCGCGCGAGGGGGCGACGGCGGCCCGGGCCGGGATGGACGCCTGGCGCGCGAGGCCTCGGGCGGCTAGGGTTGAAAGTGGGCTGGTCGTGGCGCTTGCGAGCCCTGGCCAGGTGCAGAACCGGCCATCGCGGCTACGCCCACGGCCGGCGAGGCCGCGGATTCCCTGCCTCTTGTCGGGAGGCAGCCAGCGACCCTCAGGCCCCGGGCCAGGCAGACGGCAATGAGGGGGCGGGCTGGGGAGGACACGCGCGACACCTGGGGAGGTCCCTGGCGCTGCCGCCGCCGCCACTACCTCAACTACCACCACCGCCACCGCCTTCTCTGGCAGCTGGGGCTAAACCGCCCCCGCCCCCGGGGACACACCCATCCAGGAGAGGCTGTCCTACCGCAGTGGCCGCTGCAGAAGATGGGGGTCCGAAGAGCCCCTTGAGAGGAGGGAGAGGAGAGACTGCTTGTCCTGGCGCCCCTGCAGCCTGCTTTGTGACCTTGGGGCGGGGAAGTTTGAGTCTTCCCTACTCTCTGCAAGTGGAAGCTCTAACTTGACTGCAATGCTAAGTTGTCTGCTCTCAGTAGGTGATTAGGGAAACTCAGTCTGAGGTTCGATGGAGTATGGAGTGGTCACACAGGCAGGAGAAGGGCTAGCCTTTGGTAGGGAGGTGATGGAGAAGGGGAGGTGCAGACGCATCAGACCTCTAGAGCTTCCTGTGTGGGGTGAAGTTGGCACGTGGTTCTGTTTAACAAGTATTGGCAAGCTATCCTGGATCTCCGATGGCCCCCATGGATTCACTTGCAACACGAGCAAGCTCAGGTAGAATGAGGGCTACTGAGACCCACAGACAGACAGAATTGTGGTGATCAGGAAAGGAGATCCTTTTGGTTGACAAGACTGAAGGGGCTCTGAAGTCCATGGAGCCACCCAAAGGGAAAGGTGACTAGATACACGTGTACACACATATCTGCTGCATATCTACTTGGGTTTCCCTGGATTTGAAACCTTTGTATAGTGTCTAATTCATGGTGATCCTCCTGTCTCAGCTTCCTGAGTACTGAGATTCCTAACAGTTTTCCAGCTTTGCCATTTCTTTCTGTCCTAGATGATTACCTTTTTGTGAATGACACTTGATCATCTCCAATTCTAAATATCTGCTCTACCATGTCCTAGGGTGCAGGGCCCCAATGGAAATGAAGGTCTGCGTGATCCAGGGATTGATGAGGCTGCTTACCTGATTCCCTGTGGGTTCTGATTTGGAATTGGAGGTCAAGGGAAAATAAGCAGTTTCCAGGGGGCTGACAAGACTGGAGTGGGAGGGGATGTATGGGGCTAAGAGCGGCAGGCAGGTTCCAGGACCTGGGTTATAGGTACATAAACTGACCGACCCTGAAGCCCATTTTTGCAAGCATTTGTTCTGAACCTGTAGTCGAACATGTATGTGTTTGTGTTTAGTCCTAGGCCTGTCTGCTCTGAGCCTTTGACCTCTGCAGGGCCTGGGCCTTCTTCTTCTGTGGTCACCAGTGGTTGACTTCTTGGGAGAAGAAGTGTCCTCTTTAAAGGCAAAGGCTTCACTGGGTAGGTGGGTTCCAGTTCCGAAGACCCCCTTTGCTGAGTTTATGTCTGTCACATTAACTGTAGGCTTTAGGATTCCTTAAGGACTGGAGTACTGTACTTCTGTGTGTTTGGAATGGCAAGATTCAGAGGGGAGTAAAGGGAGCTCCTATACTCCCTCAATTGTAGGTGTTGCCAGGAAAGAGAACCAGAAACTGTGTGTAACAGGGATCCAGGGTGGCTGCCTCTGGAAGGCCATTGAAGGGGAAAGAATTCCAGGGAGGGAGAATGGCACATGCAAAAGTCCTAAGGTGGTGAGTATGGGCCCCTTATTCTAGAGCTTCTTTTTTTTTTCTGTCAGCCTAGCCTTGGGGTCATGGGACAGTGGCTCCTCCAAGTGGTGGGCCAGGCAGGAGATTCTGTGGTGTCTGGGCTCAGCTTAAATTTGTAGCCTGAGGACTAAGTGAGGAAAGATTTCTGGGTCTGAGTTGGGAGGCAGGTGAGAAATCCTGCTGAATGTTCTCTGTGCCCTCAGTGTTGGGCATGATTGCATCCGTGGGCAACACGAGGCTCATGCATTTCTATACTTCAGACATGGTAGAAACAAGGAGGTAGACTTCTGAGAGAGGCCAGAAGCTTGGTGGCTCTCCTGGGCTGAGTTCTATGGATTGGATCTTTAATTTGGTGATTTGCATGTAACATGAGGGAGTTGTTGAGTGGACACAGGATGGTCAGGACCAAGATGGCTTCTAAGAGGCAGGTGTCTCTTCCAGGATTTGGGAGTTGCCTAGTTATCAGTGTAGGTTTTAATGCAGCTGATCGGGAAATTTTGGGAACAGATTATGTGCTGCTGAGGTACACACTGATGGTGGGAGTAAGAGCCAGTCACCGGACAGTGCTCCCAAGTGTGTCCATAGAAATATAGGTTCTAGTCTCTGACTGTTCTCATGGTCCTGAACATCTCCATACTGAGGGCTTTTCTGAGGCACACACTGTCCTCTGGTAGAGTTGGATAAGCTGTGGTGAGCCCTGTGTCTGGTGTTACCCTGTGGTCTGATAGTCCAGGATGCCTCAGGACTTGTTGCCCCATGCCTATGTTTGGCAGTGGACTGCAGTAGCTTTGGAAGTGGCCCCATTTAGGCCAGAGACACTGATAGAGCCAGGTGCTAGGTGATGAACCCAGTCTTGAGCTCATACACAAAAAGGAGCTACAGAAACTCCATAAACACAGCAGCTCTCTCTAGTCTTGGGAATCCATCAGAGGCTGATGAAGGCTGTGTGACTGACAAGGAGGAGCTGCCTCAGGGCTCCCTGCTCTACTCTCCACCCCATAGCGCTGGGCTCTCGACTCTGTGTTCTCCTGTCTGGATCTGCCATGAGCCTGAGGGCTGGCCATGTGTTCTATCAGTGGGAGACTAGCATCCTGGAGCCTCTGGGTATTGGCATTGTAGCTTTTAAGATTCTCTGATCCCCAGACTTCATGAAATGCCAGAGGGTACTTTATATTTGTGCTGGCCTAACCATGAGCCCATGTCTATGACCCACTGAGCTTTTTCCAGATGCCCAGGACAGAGCCGAGTGGGAAGGGCAGACTTAAGGGTGATATGTGCTCATGGCTCCTCTCCCATGACTTTCAGGAAGGAGCCCAGCCTGCTGATTTCCTAGTGCTGGTCTCACCTATTTTTCTCTGAGGAGTCCAGCAAAGCCACCTGTCCTTTCATCCTGCCCATCAAAGGCCCACAGTGTGTTTCTGCTGGGGCCTCACGTCTGACAGTTCCTGCTCGCCTGGCCCATGTATATGGAGGACTGGGTAAGCTCTGCATTCTGTGTGCTCATAGGTTACACTCACCCCTTTCAGTAAAGTATGGACTATTCTGGAGTGTGCTGCCTACCCTCCGTAAGACCCTCCATGTGTCTTATGGTCCTTCTGGGTAAAGCCTGGTGATCACTGCTTAACTCATCCTAGGAAGAAGCAATGGCTCCTACTAGGTGTGTGGTTGCTGGTGAGAAAGAGTGAGGGCTGTCTCCCAGAGGCTCATGAGGAGAGGGTCTTCAGGCTGCCTCTAGGGGACTGAATGTGCCTGTTGCACACGAAGATGGCAGACAGAGCCCTGATCCTTCGCTGCCCCAGTGACTTCACTGCATCTCCCATCTGTGTTTCAGGCTGAGCAGAAGCTCACTCACAGGGACAATGGCAGCCCTTCATACCGTACCGGATTCACCAGCCACCCAGCTCGAGAGGGTGACAGACGGGTCTGAATGTGATCCTGACCAGGAGGAGGAGGAGGAGAAGGGGAAAGACATGGAGGAGGTGGAAGAGGAGGAGGAGGAAGAGGAGATAGCCATAGAAGAGGAGGCAAAGGAAGTGGCGGATGTTGTGGAGGAGGCCGAGGTGCAGGAGGTGGCAGAGGTGGAGGTGGAGGCAGAGTTTGAGGAGGATGATGATGATGATGACAATGATGACGACAACCACGACGATGATGACAATGTAGAGGAAGTGCTGGCAGAGGAGCAGAGTTCAGGGTTGGGGACCCAGGAGCAACTTAGCCATGGTGGTGACGCCAAGTTCCCAGTTCGGGGAAAGGGTAAGAAAAAGGAGCTAACCCCTGGGGAAGAAAATGAAAGGTCAAGCCAGGAAGTTGGCTAGACCAGGGAAAGCTCTGGAGCCAGCACTAGAGTGGCAGGAGCCTTTCCTTTATTTTTAAATTAAAATTTTTTTTTGTCTTGTTGAGACAGGGTCTTACTATGCAGTTCAAGTTGGCCTTGAGCTCACTTTGTAGCCCAGGCTGGTCTCGAACTCACAGCGATCCTCCTGCCTCAGCCTCCTGAGTGTTGGGATTGCAGGCATGTGCCACCACGCCTGGCTTTTTTTTTTTTTTGAGGTACTTCTATGGCCCTTTAATTTTTATTTTTGAGAAAAGATGTTGCTGAATTGCCCAAGCTGTTTGGACTTCTTGCCTCAACCTCCCACTGTGCTGGGATTATAGGTTTGTGTTACTACACCTGGCTATAGGCCCAGTTTTTGAAAAGAGCAGCTGGGAGCTCCAGCCCTGCCTGTCAGCTGGGCGATAGATGGCTGGGATGACCCTAAGAGATCTTTCCCCTTAGCCCCACAGACATGCTGCATTCCAGCAGCTGCTCAGGATGAGGATCTGGAGGAAGAAGAAGAGGAGGATGAGGATGATGATGAGGATTTCCTGACAGCTGGGTCTCAGGTGAGCTACCATCTCTCATTTGGAGCTCAGGTAACCTAGGTAGGGTTTCCCTGGGGCACCTTCAACTGCAGTCCTGGAGGACTTTGGGGCCAGTTGGCACTGCGATCCTCAAGCAAAGGCCCAGGCTCTGAACTAGGACAGGGTACAGGTCCCAGGCCAGTGAGTATGGGTTTTTTCCCCAGGCCATTGAGTTGTTCTCATTGGTTTTGGCTACCACTCACTTACCTGTACTGTGCACGATGACTTCAGAGCACTGGCTGTCCCATAAGATCATTATGCTCCCCTGGAATGGCTGTGCTTCCCAGTCAGATGGGGAACCAGTGCCCACACTCAGTTGGTGCCATCTGTCCAGCCCGGAGCAGCCCCTCTGGCTGCTGAGGTGGACACAGCATTTGCTTGGCCCAGACGGTATGAAGTAGAGGGGCCATTGGGCTTGGGCTTCATTGTCTCCTGCCTGCTGTATGAATGAATCTTGCCTCTGCCCCGTAAAAGCTGTGTGGTTCACTATCCCTGAGCTTGAGTTCCTGGTCTCTGGATGAAACCCAGGTCTTGCCTTCAGGGATGGGTAAAAGCATGAAAGCCCTCTATAGATGTTGATAATGGGGTGCTGGGCTGTGTCCCATTGTTACCCACATTGTAGGGCCTCAGTGTGGTTTCTTGATTGTATTGCATGGCTATGTATGTACTCAGCCTCTCAGGGTAGTTAAGGGCAGTGTCTGGGGCCCTGTGCTTTCTAGGGGTTGATGACCTTTGAAGATGTGGCAGTGTACTTCTCCCTGGAAGAGTGGGAGAGGCTGGATGCAGATCAGCGGGGCCTCTACCAGGAAGTGATGCAGGAGAACTATGGGATCCTGGTGTCCTTGGGTAAGGAAGGGCCTTCTGTCCCAGAGAGGTAGCCTGCGGGGCTTAGCTGTCTGAGGGTAGGCTTTTGGAGCCTCAGGATCAGGCACCCACCCCCAGGGAAGCCCTGAGACCACTCTGGCCTCAGCAGGGCTAGAGAGTGTCTGAACCAGGTGGATTTGTGTAGTGGAGCTGCTGACTCCTCTCTGAGCTCTGCTGCCCTGCAGGGCAGGCTGAGGCAGGTGTGGCAGCAGCAGGGAGGGCTGTGGGAGGAAAGCAAGGTGGTGAGGGCTGTGCCTGAGGGAAGGGATGTAGAAACTCCTAGAGCTGAGTGAGGTGGGGAGGATGGGAAGGAGGAAAGGATCTGAATATGCCAGGGACCCACAGGGTCCTCTGTGACAGCCACTATCTGTTCCTCTCCTGGGCAGGATACCCAGTCCCTAAGCCAGATTTGATCTTCCGCCTGGAACATGGGGAAGAGCCTTGGGTCCCAGATAGCCCCCATCCTGAGGAGGGGGACATTGTCACTGGTGTCTACACAGGTGAGTGCCAGATCTGTGTGCTAGTTTCTGCCTCTGCCTCTTGGGTCTTCTTGGTCCAATTCTAAAGAGGCCCAATGTCTGGGCCTTAAATGACTAAATGATTCCCTATCCCCACTTTGGAGCTGGTGATTTCTTTTTGTAAATGAAGATAGTTGTCAAGTTGTTGGCTCAGAACTGAGACCAGGTACAAGGAGCCTAGCAGACTATTGATGAGGCCTTACTGATTCTGGAACTTCATCCATTCCTCTAGCTTTTCCACCCACTTGGCCATTTCTGCAAAATAGTCTCCTTTGGTTGCTTGTTCTTTCCAGAAGGCCATGGGCAGGCCTCTGACCTGTGTGGGCAGTTGGGGCTTTTTGGAGAGGGGATTTCGGAGTGTACATAAAGCATTTAACATGGCAAATTTCTCTGCAGTTCTAGAACTAGTTCTAGCTCTCTTCTTTCACTTTTCTGTGACCTGCTTTCATTTGGAGAATGAATTTGAACTAGTGTGTGCCTGTAATTCCAGTGCTATAGGATGCTGAGGCAAGAGGATCACAAGTTCAAACTCACCCTGGGCTACACAGTGACTTTGCTTAGTGAGACTCTGTCTCAAAATAAAAAACAAAAAGGGCCAGTGGTGTAGCTCAGCATGAAGACCATGGGTTCAATCACCAGTACTGCTAAAAAAAAAAGTTGTTGAAGTAATTTGAACTAAACCCGTGGTTTCCAACCTGACCATGTTGGACTCATACTGAGTTGAGATCCTCATTGGAGTCTATAGGTCATGCGTAGGTTTCAGATTGTAGAGGAAACTCTTGGCCTGCAAAAGTATCTGAGAGAGGGGCTTTTAAAAGAAAATTATAGCTAGGTATAGTGGTTCAGGCCTGCGGTACCAGCACCTGAGAGGCTGAGGCAGGAGTGCTGGGAGTTTGAGGCCAGCCTGTGCAGCAGATGAGATCCTGCCTCAAAAACCCAAAATGAAATGAAAAACATTTTCCAGTAGCATACCTGCACATGTACTTGTATTTTCACCTGTACTGTAGACCGTAAGTGGTGATTCTCTGAGGACATTAATGGGAAGTGTCTACTATTTATGGATACATTCAGAAAAGCCACCCATAGGGGAAGGGGACACAGGCCAGTGCTGGCCAGTCCCTTAGTGTGTGGTCTAGATGTGCCCCTTTTCTCTGTGCCTCTTAGAGGATCCTTGGGGTAGAGCATTGTGCGACCTCAAGCTGGGTGGTCCGGGTCTCCTCTTAGTACAGGTGACATGCACTATGGTACTGTGTCACTTGTGTTTGGGGGGCTCCCTTAGAGAGCTGGCACTGTTTTCTCCTGTGGCCAGTCATGGTGTTGTGACTGGTGGGCCTGGGTGGCCCCTGGACCAGTCCCATCTACAGACCCATCAGTAGGACAGGACTCAGGCAGATTTTGGAGAGATGCCTGCTCCTGGTTGAGCCCTATTTTCTGCACTGGAGCAGAGCACAGTGCTGGAGAAACTGTCTCTGGACCCTGTGGGGTGGCCCTGTTTCTGTGCAGGGCTGCCTTTGCTCACTGAGACCCCTTGGCACTGCTTTCCCTGCTGCCCCCTGGCCACTGAATCCACCTGCCTACGGCTGTTTTCTTTCCACTGGGGATTTCTGTGTTCTCTTTTTCCTAAATGACTTTTAAGTGCCACCTGTTCTCTCTGTCCTTGTTTCCAAACTATTTAGCCCTGACCCGGTCTCTTCTTAATCTCTAATGTCCACCAAGTGTGTGCTGCCTGTCCCCCATGCAGATTCTTACAGAGTGCCCCAGAGGTCCTAGTTATTCTGCCTCCTCCCCTACTCATGGCCCAGGCTGGCAGGAATGTGGCTACCAGTGCCACTAAGCTGCCGGCTGCCTTACCTGTCAGAGGCAAGTACAAGGGTAGTTTATTCTCAAGTACCTGGAATGGTAGCTGAACTCTCCACAAAGCCATGAGTCCCACTGCCCTTACAGGGTCCTCTGTACCCTCTCAGACTCTGCTCTACAGATACCCTTTGTCTACAAATCCTTTCTGGCCTCTGGGCCTTTGTTTGCACTGTGTCTTCTACTGGGACCTTAAGCACTCTTCACGTGGCTGACTCAGTTATTAGGTTCTCCTTTTGTTGCATGCTCTTTGACCTCTTTGGCTTTAGCCCCCATTTTCTGGGACGTTCCTGGTGTTCTAGACTTGGTGGCTGCTTCTGTAGTCTGCAGATACTGTGCTAGAACTGACTCAGCCCTGCAGGGGGAGCTCCAGAGGGCTGGCCAGTGACCCCTGCCCCCAGCTGCTGTTCCTGCCCTGCTTAAAGAGGAAGAACAGCGCCCAGGACTAATCCAGATTAAAAATTACATGGGAGGACTGGGGTTTAGCTCAGTGGTGTAAGTACCTGCCTGGAAAGCGCAAGGTCGAGAGTTCGATCCCCGTACCAAAAAAAAAAATCACATGGGAAAGAATAAAGATGGGATTTAAAAGGCAGTAAGCAAGCGGTGGAGACTCATTGCGGTGAGAGAATCTTTTATCAGCAAGCCAGTGCAGCTGATGTCCTCCATTCTCCAGCAGGCCCAGGCAGCACTAGCCTACTGAGGGTACTGCCCACACAACACAGAGCCATGAGTACCTGGGAGACCACAGAAGGCCAAGGCCACCTGCTGGGGCATGGCTGCCACTGAATCTCCCTGTTTTAGTCTTAGCCAAAGGACCAGGGCTTAGGTCCTGTTTTGCCCTAGATCCTAAGACTTGGTGCAGGTACAAGGCACAAAGGTGACATACCCAGTGGTGGGCACCTCCTACCTTGATGCCTGTCCTCCCCTGAGCCAGTTTTGAGTTTCTGTGCCTGGATAGCAGCAGTTTGGCTGATGAAGAGTCATGAGGGCCAGGGCAAGTGCTGACCTTACTCAGGAACTCAACACAGGTTATCAGGGAGGGAAGCCCACAGCTGTGACTCACCTCGAGGCCCAGGCCACCTTGGGCTTGCAGGGCAGGTTCTGGAGTCCCCAGAAAGGCATAGGTGGCTCAGTGTAGGTGTCAGAGATGATAGTGGTCAAGACCTCTTGCTGAGGTATTTGGGGGTAATTCAGCAGCCCATATAGGAGGTGTCTGGGGCTCTGCTGTGAGGGCTACCAGCTAACAGAGCATGAGGCTGCTGACTTCCTGTGCAGATAAACCAGGACCTGGATAGAAGCAAGGGAAGCTGTTGTGCTTATGGCCTTCTGGGCAATATGGAGGATCACCTTACTGTCTTTAGGAACCTCTAAGCCACAGGGCTTCTTTTAGGCAGCTCTGACCCTGCACCAAGTGCTGGTGACAGGGCAGGACCATGATGGCTAGTCCTCATCCCCTTTTTGTCTAAGGGTATGAGGCTGGTTAGGGGCCTGTCTAGGATTTGGAACTGGGGACCAGTCTCCTGGAGAAAAGGCTGTGACCACAAGAACCTGGCAGTAGGAAAACGGCACAGCCTGTTATAATACTTGAGGGACAGCACAGTGAACAAAAGGAGAACAAAGGATAAACAGCAGGCGGAAGCCTTGGGGAATTGATAGTGATACACAGTACCTGGTTCCCATAGTGATAAGAATACTTCAGTAGCACCATTGTAGGCACTTTCTGCCCATTTATTTATTCCTTGCAGCAGGTGCACAAAGTGAGATTTCAGTTGCAACTATAAACCATTTTACAGATGGTGAAGCTAAATGACACTAAATGACTTATCCAAGGTCCCATAGCCAGTTAATGGTAGAAATGGTGTTCAGGCTCAGCAAAGCCTGTGCCCTTGAACTGCCCTGGAGAGACAGCCAAGAGATTGGTGGTAAAGGGACCCCTGGCCCTTATGGAAATGAGCTGAGTAGGAGAATCACTGGTATGGAGCACAGAGATCTAGTGGACAATACTAAGATCTCTGAGAGCCTAGTATTGAGCTGGGAAAGGGAGACCATCTCCTTCAGAGACCAACACTGCCAAACAGTGTTTAGGAAACAGCTGTGGCCAGATGTCAGTACTTATGGTGGGAGAACTCACTGTAGCAACCTGAAGTGTTTAGTTCATTCCCGTGGCACCAGCCTGTCAAGGTGGCCTTTGCTTGGACTTTCCCTCCACCAGTTCCTGCTCACTTGTCCCTTCATCATGTGCAGAAGCCTGTTTCCCTGGGGTCTCAGTGTCCTCAAGGCTGAGCCTGGGAAGGTTCTCCCCAGAGCCCCTGATTTGCCTTTGCATTTTGTCCATAACTCCCGTAGTCCCTCTAGATTTTCCCAGAGGCCTTGCTGATCACTGCCCAAGGTCAGGTCCTCGGAGTACGTGTTACGTGCAAGGAGGTAAAATCCCAGGCCCATCCCCAGGGTATGCTCCCTCTCTGTTCTGGATGAAGTGGTTGTGTTTGACACTCGGGCCACTGTTCAGCTGTTGAGACACTCAGCACCTCTCATGATGTGAGCATCTTGTCTGCTCCAGCAGGGCTTTGATGAGTAGAGCTAATAATGCTTTACCTGGATCCAAAAAAGACCTTTGGTTTTGAGGTCCAGGAGTCTTCCTGGGAGCCCTCTCCCTGGAGTGGCTGTTACACTGGATGTCCCACTCCAGGATCCAGACCTGCAGACCTTGGGGCACTTAGCAGCAGAAAACAAGAGAACAGAAGCTGGCCTTGGGATAAGCTGGCCGCCAAGTCTCCCCTGGATCCCCTCCCAATGGCCCAATACTTCAGAGGCTTTTATCTTAGCTCTGATGTCCCCAGGACTCAAGTACCCTTCCTTTCCTCCCTAGATGTCAGCAGTGGCCTTGCTGCATATTTAGGTACAGCCTTGCACTTGTCCTTGTTTTTGGACAGGTGGCCATGCCACCTCCAGGACTGGGAGTGAGGCTTTCAGGTATCTCTGCAGATCCGCTCTGCAGAGCCTTCTGGGGCATGATGAGGACAGCCTCCGAAAGAGACCTGGCTTCCCTCTGCTCTCAGACTCAGGGGGAGAGTTACAGTGGAGGTGCCTGTGGGAGACCTCTACTGGGCCTGGTGTTCAGCTTTTTGAGGCAACAGATTCACCAAGTGGTCACTGATCCTTGACTAGGTCCTCAGGGGCACAGACTGACTCTGTCAGAAACCTGCTAGTAAATTCTCATGTCTGTGAGTTTCCCCTGCCGGGAATTCTGGGCTCTAAAGGGTAAAAGAACCAGATGTACCAAATGGTGCACATGCCATTGGAGCCTGGTAGGTAGAGAACAGGAGGCAGGGGAATCACGCCTTCCATGCCAGCCTTTTCTATATCTGCCTGGTGAGGAAGCAGGAGCCTGTGGCTGCAGGCCAAGACCCAAGATAAGGAGAGATGTTGGGCAAAGCTTAGCCCTCTGACTAGGCTGCCTCCACCAGTTGCCAGGCAGGAGATGTGTCTTCTTGTTCTGGGCATAGAACCCAAGTTACAGCTTAGCCTTTCGACTTACAGGAGCCTACAAGTGTGTTTACCCACTCTGCAGTCTCACAGGGCAGCAAGCCCTGAAGGGGCTTAGGGTGAGCTTAGGCTTCCTAAGGCCCCAATTCAAGCATGCCCTTAAAGCCCTAGGGGAAGGCCAGGGCCTTCCTCCCTAGGGCATTCATAGCTGGTGTGGGGCATGAACAGCTGCTTACCTCAGTGAGTAGAGATGTTTGGCTACATCTGCAGGAAGGGCAGTTCTCTAGGAAGTGCCTGCTAAGGGTTCTCACCCACTCACCTCTGTCTTCTGGCCTTTAGGAGCCTGGTACTGGACCGATGACATGGAGGACCATGAGGAGGAAGATGATGAGGACTTCCTGGCAGAGATTGCAGAGGAGGAAAATGAACCCCCAGGGTTGTGGTCTGCAGCCTATGGTGTGGGAGATGTGCCAGGGACATGGGGCCCTGATGACTCGGATTCTGCACAGACTCCAGAGGGCTGGGGATCTGACTCTGGCAATCTCGAGGTCCTGACGGAAGAGTCCGAGGAAAAGCCCTTCCTGCCTGGCCAAGAGCCAGGAATAAACTTGGTGACACCCTGGGCCTACCCCACAGTGGTGGCTGCACCAACTGGGCGGCCGGAGACCACATGTGATGTGTGTGGCAAAGTGTTCCCACACCGTTCTCGATTGGCCAAGCACCAGCGCTACCACGCAGCCGTTAAGCCCTTCGGCTGTGAAGAGTGCGGCAAGGGTTTTGTGTACCGCTCGCACCTGGCCATCCACCAGCGCACGCACACAGGCGAGAAGCCTTTCCCTTGCCCAGACTGTGGTAAGCGCTTCGTTTACAAGTCGCACCTGGTCACGCACCGGCGCATTCATACAGGTGAGCGACCCTACCGTTGCGCCTTCTGTGGTGCAGGCTTTGGGCGCCGCTCCTACTTGGTCACGCACCAGCGCACGCACACAGGTGAGCGGCCTTACCCTTGCGCACACTGTGGCCGCAGCTTCAGCCAGAGCTCAGCCCTCGCGCGGCACCAGGCAGTGCACACTGCCGACCGGCCACACTGCTGCCCTGACTGTGGCCAGGCCTTCCGCCTACGCGCTGACTTCCAGCGCCACCGGCGTGGTGGTGGCTGCACAGAGCCCGGTGGCAGTGACAGCGTGCGTCGGGAGCCCTGTGAAGCACCTGCAGCGGGGCCAGCAGGGCCGGAGGAATGTGAGACTGCACCTGAGGGACCCCAAGAGCCAGAGGCCAATGAGACAGACAAGGACCCCGAGAACGAAATGAGGGAGGAGGTGGCAGCTGCAGAGGTGCCTGCCCCTGAGAACAAGAAAGACTCTGAGTCGAGCAGACGGTTCCTGGAGATGGGCAATGGCTTGGGCGAGGGCGAAGGCCCCTCTTCACACCCTCTTGGCCTCCACTTTCCTGTGCACCCCAAGTCCTGGCTGCACCCAGATGGCTTCCAGATCCTAGGCCTTCCAGATTTCGGGGAGCGTCTGTCTGCCGATGGCCGGGCCCTGCCGGGACCGCTGGGAAGCCCGCTTGTGCTGGCAGAGGCTGCGGGACTGGGTCGAGACCCATTCAGCGGAGGTGGGGCCGGGGCCGGCTTGGGCCTGCGCATGTTTGCACCCACCGTCGGGGGGCTTCTGGCTGAGCCGGCTCCCGCTGCGATGGCTGAAGAGGAGACCCCGTGGATCTGCTCGGACTGCGGCAAGACCTTCGGGCGCCGCGCGGCGCTAGCCAAGCATCAGCGCTACCATGCAGGCGAGCGGCCACACCGCTGCGCCGACTGTGGCAAAAGCTTTGTATACGGCTCGCACCTGGCGCGCCACCGACGTACGCACACGGGCGAGCGCCCCTTCCCCTGCCCTGAGTGCGGCGCACGCTTTGCTCGTGGCTCTCATCTGGCGGCGCACGTGCGCGGCCACACTGGCGAGAAGCCATTCGTGTGCGGTGTGTGTGGCGCGGGCTTTAGCCGCCGTGCGCATCTGACAGCGCATGGGCGTGCGCACACTGGGGAGCGGCCCTATGAGTGCGCTGAATGTGGCCGCCGCTTTGGGCAGAGTGCAGCGCTGACGCGGCACCAGTGGGCGCACGCCGAGGAGAAGCCGCACCGCTGCCCCGACTGCGGCAAGGGCTTCGGCCACAGCTCGGACTTCAAAAGGCATCGGCGCACACACACGGGCGAGAAGCCCTTCCGCTGCGCTGACTGCGGCCGTGGCTTTGCACAGCGGTCCAACCTGGCCAAGCATCGGCGTGGCCACACAGGCGAACGGCCCTTCCCATGCCCCCAGTGTGGCAAGCGTTTCTCGCAGCGCTCTGTGCTTGTGACGCACCAGCGCACGCACACGGGCGAGCGGCCCTACGCGTGTGTGCATTGTGGTCGCCGCTTCTCGCAGAGTTCGCACCTCCTCACGCACATGAAGACCCACCGAGGCACTGCTGGCACGCCTGGGCAGACCGGGGCAACGACGACCCCCGTGCCGAAAGTTGAGGCACCCACCAGCGGGCAGCCGAGTGCCGGCTCTGCGCCTGGGGAACTTGGGAGCACGCTGCTGGAGTTTGCGGGCGGGACGAGCTTCGGCTCTGAGGCGGCGTTTGCGGGGCCCTCGGCCGCCTATGAGGAGAGCTAGGCCGTCGGCTCCATGCTATACTCCTCTGGCCTCCAGTCATTGAGGTTCCCTGTCCTGGGCACAGTGCCTTCCCTGGTGCAGTGTCTCCTGCTCCTTTTAGGACGTCGGGGTCCCCTCCTGCTGGCCCCTAACTCGAGAAGTGGTGTGGGGAGCATTTGGGAGCTGAACATCACAGAGGTTGGCCAGGGCAAGGCTACCGCCCAGACCCACCTAGACTGCAACATCCTCGGGTCCAAGTTGGAAGCAGAGCGGTTGGGATGGCGGGTGTGGTTTATTTATTTTATTTGGATTTCAGTTTGGCCCTGATAACAAGTGACTTTGGAGTTTGCAGTCGGGTTTGACAGCAAGGATAGGGTGAGGTGGCCGAGGGTCCAGCAGCCCGCTGCTCGGGTGGGTGATTCAGTGCTGATTTTGTGTCACCTGTGGATCTGGCTGATGAGTTCTTTCCATTCACTCATCAGTGAGAGATTCGGGGATCTGCGGGACGTCGGAGTGTCTGGGGAATTTTAAGAACAGCTCTTTGCAATGAGGAGGTGTATAGGTTTCCAAAAGGTGGGGCTCCTCCCCATCTAAGGAGATAGAGATGGGTATGGGAAGGCTTTATTCTGTCTACTGGACATTTATTTCCATCTCTCTGTAAGGCTTGAAGAATATGGGAGGAGGGGGGAGGAGGAAAAAATGCTGGAAACCAAAAGTGTGGCTTGGATGGGTGAGATGCACATATTAGCAGGGTCCACAAGGAGTCTGAAGCCTTCTCCAGCCTCACACTCACTGCTCCCATCCATCAGCACAGAGATGGGCCAGGTCTAGCTGGCAGGTGCAGTTTTTAGTCCTTTACCCTCCCATCTCATCTCTGGCAGTTAGAGGTGGCACATTCAGTAATCCTGAGTGCCCTATGCACACGAACAGATCTGGTCTCCTGGACTGCTGCTTCTCTGGGAACAGGGGGTCACATGGAGTCCTGTCCTCTTGAGGCCACTGCTCAGATAGCGTAAAACACTGAGACTGGGCCACAGGTCTTTCCCCATGTCCCACGAGAGCCAGAGAACCTCCATAGGTCCCTTTAGCTCTACTTCTGCCATTCTACACCAGAAGCAAGTAGTGTACGTGTCTAGATTCTTGTTCACATGGGTCAGTGATGACGCTGAGGACCTGGAAGCTCCCATGATGGCTGGAGGAATGGAGATCTGAGTTTGTAACACCCAGGATCCTTATGGGTGGACATCCCACCTCCAGTTAGGGCTTTTGAGAGCATTAGCCAGCAGCTGTGGCAGTGGTGGCAAACTTACAGCACGTGTGTCACAGCCAGCTGAATCATTGAAAACTAAAAGGTTCACCATCACTGAGTTGGGCATGGTTCATGTGAGGCCCCTTCCTTCTTGCTTTTGGGGCTGGGACTAGAGAACTGAGATTTTGAAGTACCTGCATTCCCTCTTAGACCTAGTTTTTCCATTTTAGTGTAGACATGGCCTTGAGGGCTGCGGGCCAGCAGCTAGGGCACTAGGGGCCGGGCAAGGTAGGAGATAGTGGGTGGGAGGTAGGACTAGCCAGGCATTGAGAACTAGCCTGGCCACATGAGGTTGCAGGTTGGGCTGGTGAGGAAGGCCGGGGGGGGGGACCTAGGAAGGCATCGGCACTGGGCCATGGCCTGTCTCAGGTGTCTCCCCTTCTTATGTTTTCTGGATCACAAACCTCCCAAAGGGCCAAAGGCTGAGGCAGCTGGGTAGCTTAGGGCATTTCAGGCACTATCGTACATGGCCCATCCGTGCAGCATTCATTCCTGGCCCTCTGGGGCCCCAGCTGCTTCTACCCTGTCCTGGATCAGTCAGCAGGAGGACCTAGCTTTAATAAAGAGTGGAAAAATAAGCTTTCTGACTGGACTCTGCTCTTTCCTTTCCTTGGTGACCAGCAATAAGGAGGCTCCTCAGGGTGCCAGGCCTGTCTTATTTGAGCAAACATGTTTCAGCTGTTTGGTTTGTTTCTTTGAGACAGTCTTGCTGTGTAGTTTAGGCTGGCCTGGAACTCATGGTGAGACTCCTGCCTCAGCCTCCTGAGTGCTGAGACTACAGACATCTGCTACCACACATAGCACGTTTTAGGTTTGTAAGAAACCTGCATGGGTCACAAGATGACGCTTGAGTCAGCCAGGATGAATTTGGCTGTGTGTTGCCTGTGCTTCCCAGGTCTTGCTGGGCTACCCTACCACTGCCACATCTGTGAAATACTTCGTCCTACATGACTGGGGTTATTTTGGCTACCCTTCTCATAGTCAAAGAGACACATACTCGAGCCTTTCCTCAAGTACCCAGCGTAGTGCAAATTTATCCAGGGCTCACCCAGTGTGTGCCAGTGCAGGGTGCATCCCCACAGCCCCAGGACACCTTCTTTAAATGAACTTGACTTTTTTTCACTGTATAGTATCCCTGCAGTCAGATCTGACTCCCATACTGCTAATATGGATTTGAAAAATACGAACTATGAAATGTTTTCTTTACAAATGTGATTTGGGGATACCACACCAGAGCAACCTAGTATTTCAATGAAAAAACAAAACCGCCTCAGAGTGGTGGGTGAATAGTAAGACCTAGTTAAAGACAGAAGGCCTTGGAAATGCTAAAAGTCCACATAGCAAATCTGAATCCCTGATATGGCTCAGGATGGTCCTACCAACCACTTTTAAGTGTGGGGGAACCCTCAATCCTATGACCATAAGAAAAAAATAGATAGCTACCTTGGTTATTTCTCTCTTGTTGCTGAGACAAAATACTGGACACCCAAAATTAAGGAAGGAAAGGCTGTTTGTGGAGGTTTCAGTCCTAATCAGTTGATTCCAAGGCAGGATGGCATGGTGAGGGGCAGCAAATCAAGGTGACAGGAGACAGAAAAGCAACAAGGACAAAAAGTTGGGGGTGGGAGAAGGAAGCTGCTTTTTCTCCCTTAAATTGTGAGCACGCTACCCACCCTTGGGTAGGTGTAGCACCCATACCATCCCCATACCCTCCTCTTGCACAGGCTCAGGATGTTCACAAAGTGAGGACCCTGGGCCCCTGCTGAGTCACTTAATGGCCAAAGTTTGCAAGTTGACCCAATGTATCAACCATAATGCCCTCCACTGCAGAGAGGAAGGAAACCCCAATGGCCTGTAAAATGGGACCTACGAAGGTGTCTCTTGGAGAGTCACAAGGCCTGAGTGTCTCCATCTCTGTTGTTTTTCTTTCCTGCCTGTATTCCTTCAACCTCTTCCTGATTCCTTTTCTCCTTTTTCTCTATTTCTTCAAACATTTCCATGTCTGTTTTCATTCTCTAATTGACTACATATGGAATAAAGAATTTCAAAATTTTGTGTTATATTTATTAAGGTTTTATGTTTCCTGTTTTTCTCAAATGTGTAAAATTTTCAACAGTACAGAAATGTGTCAGGTAACCATCTAGAGCCCCAGCACATCCAGCAGCTAGAGGCCCTGGGCACACGTCTGTGTATGTGGAAACAGTTAAAAATTAGGAATACTTTTCACATTGCTTTTCTTATTTAAATATGTATCGTGCTCATTCCTCTGAGCTGATTTTGATCCTTTTTTCCTGGTGTTTTCATTTCATTAATATATCAAAATTTATGTGACTGCGCCTTGCTTTGATATTTGGTTGTTCCCAACTGTCACTACTTTAGTGCTGCTGTGTAGAGTATATCTTTGTGCATATATCTTTGTGCAGTTACGTAGAATTGTAATATATCTGTCTATGTGAGGTTAAACCCTAGAGTGGTGTGCTAGGCCAAAGGGCGTGCAGATAGAAAGCCTTTTGCCGATGAGAAAGACCAGTCACAGGTAGGTCAGTGGCACATACCTGCAGTCCAGTCCTCAGGTGGCTGAGGCAAGAAGGACTAGAGTTTGACGTAGCAAGTTTGAGGTAGCACTGTCTCAGAAGGCGGGACAGCAAACCAGTGCACTGAAAGAATGCTAGTGGACTAACGTAGGGCATTGGTCATTTTAATCTTTATTCCTTTTAGAGAGGTGAACGACTTGCTTTTCTGTTTCTCTTTAAACATAAATTGGTTATTTATAAAACTCATGGTCTTTGCTTAGGTATTTTTAGAGCTGCCCGCATAAAATCTACCTGGTCTGAGTTCTCTTTGAGATGTTGCTCTGGCTGTTTCTGTGTTCCTGTCCTGTGATTCCCCTGTAGCCTCTCCCATGGCTCTGAAAGGGCCCTGAGTCAGACGATACATTTCCTTATGCTGGCTTCTGTGTTATTTCAGCAAAATCCCTCAGACTCCCAGAGGAGAGTGAGTACTGGCCTGGGGCTCCACTGTAGCCGGACTGGGAGACAGGGAAGAGTGGCTTCACCCTAAACCCACTGAAACAGTCTAACCTGCTAGATGTGATGACCTATGTGTGTGATTCTGGCACTCTGGGAAGCTGGGATTGCAAATTCAAGCCCAGCCTGTCTAAAAA
This sequence comes from Cavia porcellus, assembly GCF_034190915.1. Taxonomy (NCBI): domain Eukaryota; kingdom Metazoa; phylum Chordata; class Mammalia; order Rodentia; family Caviidae; genus Cavia; species Cavia porcellus. The sequence goes on along the minus strand of NW_026947506.1, from coordinate 35,594,503 downwards.
AAAAAAAAAAAAAAAAAAAAGATTGAGACAGTAGCTCAGTACAAAGGCCTGAGATTCAGTCCCTAGTACAAAAAAACAAACCACACAAACAAAAACAAACCAAACCAAAAGTCATCTAATCCTCCGATTTAGCAACTTGGGAAACTTTTTAACTAGTGAATTAGTGAGACCAACATTTTACATAATTGTGCCTAGTGCACATTTATACACACAAACAGTGCTTTTATTGTGTCACTTATTTCAATTATTCTTCACTCCTAAGTCATGATGGGCAGAATAAAAGAGAGCTTGAATTTCTCTACCCTGCAGCTCTTCCAGCCTGCTTTCTGACTTCTTTTATCCAAGGAAAAACCAACCTTAGTCCACCCCATAGACTGAAAGAAGCCTGCTAACCATAAAAGAAGCTGCAAACCATAAAAGTGCACAGAAAAAAGTGACATGAAACAGCTAATTTGAAAATCAGAACGCTATAGAGGTTTAAAAATTAGTATCTTCCATGGCTTGTGGAGACATTGCTTGTTTAGAAAACCAGATCTTGGGGAGGAAGAATACAGAACAAGCAGCAGCCTTGGAAGTTAAATATAATGGCCTAAAAGAAAGATTAGAAGGTAGAATGTATCTCTTACGAGATAGAGAGGGGGAAAATGCAGAAATGATGACACAGAAGATCAAAACAAGAATCTTCACATTTGGCTCACAGGAATTCCAGGAGAACACAGAGAGCCATAGGTTGGGGAATTACCCGAAGTAGACGGAGCACTCCACAGTGTTCCTGATTAAAGAACACAGAATGAAAGGGCCTGCCGGGGAAGAGCAGGATGGAGGAAGAGCTGAGCTAGGTGCATTTTCTTGAAAATCCAGAACAACAGAGAAGAATGTAAAGGTTTTGAGAGTGGACAAAATCAGTCGACTGTAGCAACAAGAATAAAACTGACATCACGTTCCTCATTAGCAATGTGTGATGGGAAATTTTTATTTTGAAATTTATTAAGAAAACCTTCAAATACACTAAGTTGGAAAAAACAGTATATGGAATCCTTTGTATCCATCACTTGTCTTTGAGAATTGACAGTTTAGCTGGATCCTAGCACTCTGGGAGGAGTTCAAGCCCAGCCTGGGTAACGTAGCAGTTTAGGAGGAGAGCCTGTCTCTATAAAAATTCAAGAGAGACGGGGTTGTGGATGCAGCTCGGTGTGCAGGTCCTTGATTCAATCCCTAGTACTAAAAGAAAAAAGAATTGGCAACTCCTGCCCAAATGTACTTCATCTACATCCTGCCTAACACTCCCTGGGCCTCTCTTATTTTGAGGCAAATTCCAGACATATCATTTGGCTTTGCTAGTGTTGTGGTTTCGTCCTCCCTCCCCTGTCTTATCATCTCTGGGAGCCTCCATGATGACCCAGCGATGTGGTCACAGTGCTCCTGATGCTTCTCCATGATGCCGGCCCAGGTGAGCAGGTAGCGCCTGGCAGGTGGTAGTTCCCAAACCCCAAGTCATCTCCCAAGTGTACAGATCCCTGGAAACCCAAGTGTCCAGCTATGGTGAGTGGTGCCTCTTCCCACTTGTGTCCCCCAGCGAGTCTGCTATGGGACTTTTTCCTACCAGGAGCCCTTGCGGTGTCCTTTTGCCACCCAGAACCAAACTCCTGGCTACCAGAGCTCACACCCAGACTTAGAGCCTGTGAGGCCTTTGGTTCTGACCTCTACCACTACTTCTGCTCGGCTTTTGCATCCCAAGATACTTGCTTACTGTTAGCATCTGCCTGTCTTGTAACTAAATTTTTTATCTTTCACTGCTATGTGACTGAGGCAGTGCTGACTACAAATTTGCCAAACTTTCTTGCCCAGCCTATTTTATTCTGAGACAGGTCTTAGTAAATCACAAATTGCCCACACTGGGCTGGAGCTTGCAGTCCTGCCTCAGCCTCTCAGAGTGCTTGGATTATAGATGTGCGGCATCATGCTCAGTTTCTGTGTCATTTTTATTACTCCCCTTTGGCTTTCTTGAGTGTCTACGTCATATCCCTTTCCCTTTCTGTTTCTCTAGCAAAAATCTATGCGTTGCCGGGGGGAACTGATCCAACCAACCACATTTCACAGCTTCCCTTGCAGACACAGACAGTTCAATGTAAGGAAAAAACGCCAGTGACACGGGGCTTCACTGGGAGGTGTGCCGCTGTGCTCTTTCACTTTTTTATTTTACATGGGATGCAGATGAGATGGCTAGAAGTAGGTGTCAGCAACCATCTTTATAAATGAGGGAGCTACATGGATGTGTTAAGAACGTCTGTGCAGAAAAATAGGAGTGTGAGTCCCTTGGTAGGACCTTTGTGTGAGCCACAGACTGGTCATCTCCAGATTTCTCTTCCTTACTTTGTTGTTATGAAATCACATCCCTTATTAGCAGCCAAAGCCAATTCCTAATTGATATCTCCAACCATCCCAAAGAAAGCTAGGAGACCCTGTAGCCCTGAGATATAATTTAGGCAAACCATCAGGCTAACGGAAGTTTTCTAGTATGGATTGTGGTCATCTGTTCTGGAATACCCTCAGTGTCAGACTGGGCTACCGAAGATGCACGAGGGGGAAGCAGGGATACAGTAACTGGGGTGGGGGTGGGGGTGGGGGTGGAGTTTGCTCCAGACAGTCATTCTCCTGAATTAGGCTGCAATTTGGGGTGCAAAAAGAAATCCTAATGTGGCTGTGTAGAGAAGCAGTTCCGGGGAGGAGCTGAGGCAGCAATGGGTGCAGTCTCCAAACGGAGCCAAATTCAAGGTGGGCTGGGAAGTGGGGACACAGCCATGGTCCTGCTCAAGGAACTTCCTGGTTTGAGGGACCACCTGGCTGTGCCCAGCGGAGGCCCAATAATTTACTTGCTGCTGGAGGCCAGCTGCTGTTGTCAAGACCCTTTCTCCTCTGAAATTTGCACTGACATCTTTTCCTTAAGATTTGAGAAGCATCTAATTGGAACAGCATGGAACATGGGCAGATTTCCCAACCACCAGGAAGCAGAGAGTTCCTGGCTCTTTTGACATCTAGAGTGGGACAAGGACACTACCTGGATCCTGGAGAGTCAAACGCTGTAACATCTACTCTACCTTGGTAGCAACTGATGGGTCTTGTGTGGCTCTGATGTGAAGTCTTTCTCCTGGCAGTGTGAGCTGTGGCTCTTACATTCACACCAGGCTGGATTAAAAGAGCATGCAGAGACAGGGTGGTCTCAGTGGGTCTTAGTTACTTTTCTCCTGATGAGAAGCAAGAACCCAACACCCAAAAGTTAAAGAGGAGAAGTTTATTTTGGCTCGCAGGTTGTATAGGTTTCAGTCCATAGTCACCTGGTTCCAAGGCAGTGGGACAGGAGAGGGAGGTGTGACAGAGCAGAAGCAGCTCATGGCAGTGTTACAGCAACTGTAGATTTACCAAAGGTGAAAAACCAAGTGGCACTCGGAGAAGCTTTATTACACTGGCAGGCCAGAGGAGCTGAGTACTTCAAAGTCTGAGCCCTGATCTAGTGTAGAAAGTTACTTTTATACCATTATCGGGTAGGGCAGGAACTTTCGTGAGTGAGTGGAACTTTATAAATATGAGAACAAACTGGGAACAGTACCAGGCTGCATAGAGCTTGTACCTCTGTTACACTCTGTTTAGAGAAGCAGAAGAAACACTGCAGGCTATTGACATATTTGGGTTTTGAAACATTTTGAACTCAAAAGTTCTTCTACAGCAGCAGCAAGTAAAAAGGGAGAGAGGAAAAAGCAGGAAGAGATAAATCCTTTGAGGCCACACCCAGCGACTTGCCTCCTCCGTCCTGGCTTCATCTCCCAACATCACATTTAGCTATAAACTCCTCAGTGGACTCACCCACCAATGAGTGTCACGTCTCCGTGACTCATTCACCTCCCGTATCCCTGCCTATGATCGCGTAAGGTTTTGGAGGAGATCTAGATATAAGCCATGACAGCCCTTCTTTAATATATTGAGAAATAGTCTTGCTAAGCTGACCAAGTTGGACTCAAACTTGCAGTCTGTCTGCCTCAGTCTCCCAGAGTGCTGGGGTTACAGGTGAGCACCACCACACCTGGCTTCCACGCCTTTCTTATTCTCCATCACTCAGGTTTTTCCTGGAGATCCTGGGGAAGTCTATTTGTTTGATCCTTGTTCTCTGGTGTCCTTGGCTTTATTGCCACTTCATCTTGGCATCCCCTCCTGGTTCTTTTATCCTGAAGCTGGGTTGCTAGGGTTGGAGTTTTAATGTCTCCAAGGCTAGGTTTTCATGGTGGTGCTATGTTAAGAGGTGTTAGAAATTTTAGGAGGTGAGGCATAGAGGAGGTTTCATCACTGGGATGAGCCCCGGACAGGGGTGGGGATGGGGCCCTGGTCCCAGCCTCTTTCTCTTTACTTTTGGATTGTGAGGTAAACTGTTGGCTCCAACACATGCTCCCCCTTACTGGTGTTCAGCATCCCCATTAGAGGGGTAACAGTCATGGATCTTCCTGATCATGGGCTAGAACCTCTAAAAATATGAGGCAGCATATCCCCACCCTTCTTTCTTTGTGATGCTGAGCCTTTGTACTGAGCTATATCCTCAGCCCCTTTTAAATTTGATTATTGTCAAGTTGCTAGGTTGCTGAGACTGGGCTCAAACTTACAATCTTCTGCCTCGGCCTCCCAAAGTGCCGTATGTACCATCATGCTCTGCTACCCTTTTCTCTTATAAGTTAATTGTCTCAGGTATTTTGCTCCAGTGACAGAAAGCTATTATATGACTCTTTAAACCATCACATGCACGTGGACTTATCCATAGTACTCAATCCCTCAGGGACTCCCTTTATGTTGGGCACCTGGACCTTAGAGGGTCAGGTGTGGCCTCAGTGCAATTCATGAGAAAAGTCACACTGAGACTCCTGTGCCCTCCAGAGCCACTCTGCCGAAATGCCCAATCTCACCTCCTGAGTTCTTTCTAGGTGGAGACAGCAGCATGCAGGACAGGTGACTACAGTGTGGCTTTATTTTCACTTGTCACGCCCATCCATAGAGCTGCTGGCTGGACAGTCTGCAAGAAATCCAGTGTTTCATGCATGAGCTGCCAGCCCAGGGTTTGAAGGCCCAGGGACATCTCTCTTCCTCTTCCTCTCCCAAATTGTACACAGCCTAACTGCAAGTCAGAACCTAGTACCAGGGAATCTGGGAAACACAGGCTGTAGCTTCCTAGCCTCAGCAGCACAGGAGGGCACACTAGAGGTAAGCAGGAGGGGGTTTGCATCCTTCCCTTTGACAGATAACTCCACACAGCTGGGCATCGTGCATGTGTCAGTAATCCCAGCACTCTGGGAGGCTGAGGCAGGAGGATTGCAAATTTGAGCTCAGCATGGCAACTCAGTGACTGAGAAAGACTGGATTTCAAAATAAAAAATAAAAAAGGCCAGGGATATATCTCAGTGCAAAGGCTATTTTATAGGTTGAAAACTCAGAAGGAAAAAGGAAAAAAATCCACAGATATCAACGTTTATCCCCACTGGAGATGGGGTTACTGATACCAGGCTTTGTGTGGCATGGCTGCCTGGTCCTCAGTGTTGAGCAGTCTCAGGCAGATAAAAACCACAGGTGAACCTACCTGCTGGTGACCAGCAAATGCTGTGATGTCTACACAGCAGGGGGCAACCGGATGGTTCTGGGGCCATCCTTCCCAGGGATCATCTCAGCATCGGCGACTTGCTGAGTCTCCTGGGACTGTTGTCAGCCACTGAGGGGACCACAAAGCAGCACATCCACCCTCTTCATCCTAGACCTCAGCTACAGTGGCAGACCTAGGAGGCTCTTTGAATGTCCTTGATCCTCGCCGTACAATCACCTACAGATGCTTTAAAAAAAACTGTTTACAAAGCATATTCTGAGCATTTCATTTACATGGAATCATACAATAGGTGATGATTGGTGCCTGGCATGGTCACCTAGGACAAATTTTCCAAGTTCACCCACCCTAGCACATATACCAGTATTTTCTGTTTACACTTGAGTTACATTCCATTGTGTGACTGTACTCCAGTGTGTGTATGCATTCAGCTGCTGGTGGACATCTGGCCTGTCTCCCTCTTGTGCCACTTTGAACATCTCCATGCAGGTGCGTGAGCATCTGTGTCAAGCCTCTGAGGCAGAGCCTAGGAACACAGCTGCTGAGTCAGTCATAATTCTGTTCAACTTACAGAGGAACTGCCTGTCAACCTACATTTTAAAATAATCAGTGTTCTAGGTTGCATCTCTTTCCGCTTTTTCTTTACTTTTTTTTTTTCTGGTGTGTGTGGTAATGGGGATTGAATCCAGGGCCTTTAAACTGAGATTCATCCCAAACTCTTTACCTCTTTTATTTTGAGACAGGATCTTGATAAGATGCTACATTGTTCAACGTGGGGTCAAATTTATGATCCTCCTGCCTCAGCCTCTCAGAATACTGGGATTACAGGAGTGTGTCACCATGCCTGGCTATATGATTTTATATTTAAATCAGGACTCAATAAAATTTTACATGTCTTTAATCCAGGTCTTTTAATTCTCTTTTACAGTATAATGCTATTTACCACTCCTTTCTCGCTTTCATTTTCTTATAACATCACTTGTTGAAATGTAGATCATTTGTCCTGTATAATTCTCTACATTGTTGAATTGGTTGAGTGCTTTGTTGTGATTAAAAAGAAAACCCAAACCTTATATTTCTTTATTCTCCTTGTTTATATCACGTGGGCAGACTGACACCACCCCCTGCACTTTCTGGTCAATCTTCACCTCAGTGACGTTAGGACAAGTGCTCATGTCTCTAATTAGAAGCACGTAGAGCTCTGCCTATGTTCTCAGTACTCCAGAGGCCGAGGCAGAAAGATGGCTGTGAGTTAAAGGTCAGCCTAGGATATGTAGAATATTCTTGCCAAGTCATTGCAGTTAAATCTGAGCAACCTCCTAAGTGTAACTCACAGTTACTAGGGAGGGTATAGCAGCATTTTGGAAGATACCTAGCAAAATGAAAAATGGATACAAACTTTGACCTCAGAGGCTCTTGAAAATTTATCCACTAAAAATAAGAGCACAAATAGGAAGGATGATTAATATGTACCAGAAATGCCTACAGTGTCTTTATTCAGGGAATTGTTGCAACAGCTCTCTTATTCCTGCTTTCCTGATGGGAAAAGGTACACAGAGGTCAGGCACCTTGGCGTGGCACACACTAGGCAGGGAGAGACGCAGTGCATGGGTTTCAGCAATGCTGCAGTGCTGACTGCCATTGTGCATTTGCCTTTGTAGGTCTCTCTCTGTCTCTCTGTCTCTCTCTCTGTCTCTGTCCCTATTTCTCTCTCTGTCTCTCTCTCTGTCTCTCTGTCTGTCTCTCTCATACCAGAAATTGAACTCATGACCTTGCATTTGCCAGGCAGACACTTAGGCTGCTAAGCTATACCACTGGCCCTGCCTTTATAAATCTACCTTTTGGGAAAAAAATCAAAACAAGTTGGTTATGATGGCACATGCAACTGCATACAATCTCAGATGCTGAGGAGACTGAAGCAGGAGGATCGAAAACTCAAGGCCATTGGCAAGATCCTGTCTCAAAATAAAATTGAGAGAGAGTTGGGATGAAATGAAAAAAAAAAAAAGAAAAAGAAAAAGAAAGGTCTGAGAGTTTGCTTTGCAGACATGAGCCCTGGGTTCAGTCCTTGGAATCACAGACCACACACACACTCATATACATGTGCGCAAATTCCATTTCCAGGATACAGGTGAATAAATTATACACATCTGTGCTATGGAGCATTACTGGAGTAAGCTACACTCACATGTATACAGTGTGGGAAGATGTCCATGACACACTGTTAGTGGAAGTAAGGTTACACAGAAATGTGTGCAAACTAATTTTTGTAAAAGAAAAACACCAAGCCCACACATGGAATCCTGACCACTGGCTTCTTGTCTGAGGGCTCTGCCAAGCATTCTCTCCCCTGATCCTCATACCTCCCAGAAAATTATAAGGAAACTGAGGCACTGAGAATCACCCCAAGACCTCATAGATCTATAGTCTAGGTCTCCAATGACAGCTGGAGAGTCGGGGGTTTGATCGGAGGCACCCCATTTCTGGGGTCTCAGCCCTTGCCTCTTCAACAGAAGTGTCTCAGACGTTCTGGTCTCCAAGAACACCCAGTGCGAACGTCACAGATCTACTTCTGCACCCCAAGCCCACAAGATGGCACATAGCCACCAGTGGTCAGTACCTTCACCTCACAGTGATGGGAGGTTTCAGATCTCAGATTTCTATGAGTCTGAGGACTGAATGCAGCCTTCCACCAAGTGCAAGTCCAGCCCTGTGAGACCTGAGCTGGGATGTGCTTTTGCAGCCCACCCTGTTATTCTTTGTGGGTATCCTCTGTGACCCTGAAATCTGCACTGACAGAGGGCCCTGACCAAGGTCATGCACAGCTCGGACCCACTACCCCAGGATGGCACCTTCTTTGCAAATATGAGCCATTTGCCACACTCCTTTTGTGTGGTACTGGGGACTGAGCTTGGCCTTCATCAAAGTTATACTTCCAGTTTTTTTTTGTTTTATTTTTTATTTTGAAAGAGAATCTTTCTAAATTGCACAGGCTGGGTTTGAACTTGTGATCCACCTGCCTCAGCTTCCCAGAGAGCTGAGATTATAGGCATCCTGCCCATTTTTAGAGCAGAACTACTATGCATGTCACAGTGCCTTAAACCTGGACATTCACTTCATGAAGAAGGATTATTATTATTTTTTTTTAACCAGGGACCAAACTCATGACCTTGCACTTGCCAGGCAGGCGCTTATGCCACTGAGCTAAATCCCCAGCCCAAGAAGGACTAACTTTTTGCTGTGAAAAAAGTAAATGTTGCAGATAGCTCTATGTTGTCTTATTAAGACAACATAGATCCCCTCCTCCAAGGAAACTCTTTACTATTTAACCATGTGGTCTTCCAGAAATTAGACTGATATACAGTAACTAGAGAGGAAATATGAGAACTATCACATTCCTGAGGGATTATGAATTATGCAGACTTTAAATAATGCTGATAAAACAAACAGTAAATTCCCAAATGGGAAAATACAATTTAAAAAAATGGTCAGACATCAGGATATCAAATCACTGCAAGGTTGTGGCCTTCCTTAGGGGAATATACCATGTTCAGAACCTGTGGGACATTCTGCGTTGCTTTGCTTATGGGTTTTTGATACGTTGACTTTTTAAAACACATATGTGGGACTGGGGATGTAAACCACGGTGCAGCACCTGCCTGGTAAGTGCAAGGTGTTGATTCAATTTCCAGTACTGCCTCCCCTCGAAAGCCACACATGTATTTTTACTATTTAGAGCATACATGCAACTTTCATCAAAATTGAATCCTATATTACATCTTAGAGTATAAGTTTCAGTTTTTATTCCTAATTAGATTGTGAACTGTTTAATGGGTAAGTTATTTTAGGTTACTTTGTCATTTTGAAATTTCTTCCACTACCTTTTTTTCTTCCACTATTTATTTTTATTTGTACTGGATATTGAACTCAGGCAGGGCTTTTGCACTAAGCTACATCCCCAGCTGTTTTTTATGTTACACTGTCAGGAGCTCACTAAGTTGCCCAGACTGGGCTCAAGCTTGCAATCCTCCTGCCTCAACCTCACAGAGTGCTGGGATTACAGGTGTGCACAGCTGTATCTGGCTCATTTATTTTGTGTATTTACTTAGTTAGAAATTTAATTGTCTAAATGTAAGTTGTTTCCATTTCTTTCTTGTTACTAAATTCCGATGATTCACATACATACATTTTTAGACAATCATTTTGTTAATATCCAATTGCTAGTATAAAGTCTTTTTTAATTGTTGCTACAGAGTAGCATCCAGGAGGGAAATGACTATTTCTCTAAGTCTGTACTTATCCTATTACAAGGTTTTATCCTTTTAAAACTTTACATTAAAAAATTATCTAGTGTATATTCTTTTTAAAGGTAAATTGCTGAATTGTTAGGATTATTTTAATTTAATTTTACAGGTGATCATGAAATATTATGTGGTTTGATTTCTTAAATCCAATAGGAGACCATGACTTCAAAGTGTTAAAGTTGAAAGGTGGTGAGAAAATGTCTGTTAGCAAAACTACTTAACAATGTCAAGAAACAGAACAAACCTTTTTCTTTTATACACACCTTTCTAAATCCATTATTAATGCATTCTCCCTCCCTTTCAGAGTTGTCGGACTGATGAGGCAAAAAAACCAAACCAAACCAAACGATTTCTTTTTAAAAAAAACAAAATAGACCCTATTTATAAAACATGCAAAAGATTTTTAAGTATGGTGTTACTGCAGAACCTAGTTCAAAGGGAATACAGCTGAGGAACAGAATATACTGTTCCTTCTACAAACATAGGTCCTTTTTTCTACTTTCTGGAAAAACACATTTTTTAGAGCATGGACTATAAAGTGGCATATAATGCAAAGCCAGAAACCAAGAAGCTTGTGGATCCTTTGTATTTGCAGCAGCTGAGACTATAGTAACAGAGTCTGAGCCAGCTCGCTTTTAAATGGCCAGAATGAAAAAGCAGCTGTATGCATGGCCATTTCTTTTTGAGCACATTCTTTGTTTTCCTCTTCTAGATGTTGAAGATGTCCGTTTAGTTTGATTATTTGTCATCTCAATGAAACTGCATCTATAGCAGTCACTATATCCCTTCGGTGGTTGCATCTACATTGAAATGTCATACTGGCCTTGTCTTGATGAGGAGTAGAAGTGGCAGCCGCAGACCCACCACACAGCACAGGTGCAGAATCATTTCCATTTTGCCAACGGCATCTTCACTCATAGAGTGTTCTCCTTTTAGCCTGCCAGCCACATGGATCTGTTCATCATTTGGAGGTTTTTCTAAGCCCAGAAAATCTAGAGCCTCTGACTTAGTGTAAGTACATGGGGTGGTGTTTTTAGTGCCAGAGATTTTAAAGGAGTTGACTGAATAAGGTCAAGATCTGCTGCTCTGCAAAATGAAATGTCTATGTTATTTCCTGCTGCCACAGTCCTCCCTGGAATTTGCACTATCACAGTAGCATTTGGAACTCTTCCTTGGAATCCTTGTTCCAGGTCAGCATTTGGTGGTGATATTTTTTTTTTAAGAGTAGATACTACATGTAATTTATTCACAACACAAATATAGGAATACCCATGTGTTCCAGGTATTATGCTAAGATACAGCATGATTAGCAAAAAAGAATAATCAGGGTTCAAATACAAGCAGCAGACTGAGCTCTGAGAGCCAATATGGGTTCTGGGTTGGGGAGGGGAGAAGACTGCCCACAGTGTGTGACACCAAGATGAAAGGGTGGCCCGTGAGGCATGGAAGAGAGGTCCAGGCAGACAGCACAGCGTGTGTGAAGATGGCCCAGAGAAAAAGCACTAGTCTTGGTCATCTTATAGGTTCTTAGAGATCATCCATCCAGGCCAACTCTGTCCACCTTTGTGGCTGTTGTTTTTCCCATTTATTTCGATTTTAACCCTTGGTAAAAAGGAGCCTCTAGCAAAACAGTCCAGTCATGGATGAAACTCTGAGCATTGTTTAAAATCAGGGATAGGGCCTTACTCACTGTCTGAAGTGATGAGCAGGTGGTGCTAAGTTGTCAATGGTCCCAATCTGTTGGTGACATCACCACCGAGGCAAATGCCTGAGTGAAGATCTGCTGGCAGCAGATGCTCTCTGAGCACCATCTTTCTAGAAGGCTCAGAACAGAATGAGGGACGCAGAGGAAGGAGGAAGGGAATGATGAGTTCGAGTGTCCTGTCAGAAGGCTGGGCCTCTTGGGCTGATGACTCTGTGCCAGCTTCCCACATGAACGGGGGAAGATGGCCAATGTGCCACCTATGGGATCCATTAGAACACGGGCTTTGGAGGGTGGCTGGGCCTGCTGGCCTTTCCTCCAAGGTGTTCTTTGGTTTTCACCACCAGACGCCTGTCCAGTTCTGCCACAGTGTCACTGGCCATCTGGCCATAGAGACTGTTTCTCTAGGAGTCTAACAGATTCCTCAAGTCTTATCCTTTGACTTCTTCAGGTTATTCATTGCATCATTGCATCTTTACGAACTGTAAAGTCTTTGACCTGCTTGATATTCTGTTCAGCCAGTCTCTCCAGCATCTCCCTGTGCTCCCTGGTTACCCGAATTAGTGTCGTTTGCACTGGGTTCAGACTCATTCTGCTTTCTCTCATAGCTTTGTTAGCTGCGGCTGTACACTTTGGGAAGCTGGCCATATTTCACCAAAATCAACTGCAGCGACTTTATGGTGATCTGGCCAATCTGGTTTAAAGCAAGCTTTCCATCAACAGTCACCACAGTAAGAAGATCAAGGGATCCTAGTAAAGTCCTTATATTGAGAGTCTTACTGAAATTATCCTTGAGTACTTCTATCACAGTCTTCCTTTCCTCATCCATCTATTCCAAGTGGATTACATCTTCAGCCAAAGCCATGTTAGTTTACTCTGGTTTGGCATTGTCCTTTCTGTTTGGCTTCGGCTTTCTCGGTTGCACAATGGTGAACTGGTACAGCCTGATAAGCCATGTGTTGGCTATCATCAGACTCATTTTCCACTCACTGTCTTTAGTGCAGTTTCTGAACCAGGTCTGATCAAGACTGCAAGAGGCAGGGTGAATCAAGCAGAAGCATTTAAACCCCAAGGTCATGACTAAAGACTATCCTTGTGAATATCCTCAACCACCGCCCAGGTTACTAAGGAGAAGACTTGTGCGATGGCGGGACGACGGCCTGGTGGTGATACTTTTAATGTTTCCAGGAATTCGACTGATTTCTGCCCGCTCAGCAGCAGTGAGAGAAGGAAATGCAGCCACACCAACCAAATGTGTACCAGTTACTGCTTGCTACATGGCACGGTCTGCTTCTGTGCTTTATATTACATGTGTGACTTGCTTCACTGTGCATAGATTGGGCTTGGAGTCATTTTTGTACCCCTGTACGCTCTGGAGAGTCCCCGGGAGGGGGCGCCACCGGCCTGCTCCTCAGGTGAGTGGCTCTCAGGGGCCATTGGCTGAGCTCCTTGGGCACCTTCCAGTCCTACCTAATCCAGATTCTGTATTTGCCACAACCCACTGTCTCATATATTTACCGTTCACTTCTGCCATGTCTTTAATTGATCTCTTTTTGGTTCTGTAGTGAGTGGAGAATGGTAATGCTGAACTTTTCATTGATTTATAAGAACTATTTATAGGGCTGGGGATATAGCTCAGCGGCACCAGTGCCCACCTGGCAAAGTGCAAGGCCCTGGGTATGATTCCTGGTACAAAAAAGCAAAACAAACAAATAAAAAACCCAACTATTTATAAATTAAGACGATAAATCCTTCATTTTCATGTATGTTACAAAGATGTTTTTTTAGTTGCCTCTAAACTTTGCTCCCATTTTAAACCAGAAAGCGAAAGGCTCGTTTTTCTAAAAGAAAGTCAGTTCTTAGCTTAATGAAGTGTACTCTTGTTCTATTTTCTCCGTCTATGCGTTATATATTCTAAAATCCACTTACGTTTAAGAGTGCACTTTTGAGTGTTAAAATCTGGAATCCAGCCAGGCAGAGTGGCACATGGATAGCCGAGGAGGTTAACCGAGGCCAGCCGGAGCTCCCTAAGTGACTTCAAGGCCAGCCTGAACTACACAGCGAGACTCACCCAAACAACAACAAAACAGCAGCAGGAACAAATCTGGAACCTAGGTAAAATTTCATTCACTCTAATATGAGCTAGAGATTCAGCCTTTATGGTATTTAAGATCTCACTAGTTGACAGAACATAAATCACTGAATATTTCATTTCCCACCATTCCCAAGGGGCCCTTTATATTTATTAGTGTTACTTTGTCCCATAACTCTTACCCAGCATCTTGGGATCTTTTTCTCCCCTTCAATTTTTTTTAACAGTGAAAAGTCAGCAGGGTACCTACCTAATGGTCAGCACAGTCCTATCTGTGAAAAAGACATACTTTAAAAAAAATTTCCGTTTGTTTTATCGTTAAATTTCACGCATTACTTCTAAAAAAGCGCGATTACGCCTGTAATCCCAACACTGAAGGTTAACGGAGGAGGATCCCAAATTCAGACTCAGCCTGGGCAACTTAGAATCATCTCACAACACGGTGTGGGGGGTGGATCTGGGGGTGGCAGCCGCGTCGAGGGAGGCTGGGGTGCATCTCAGTGTAAATGCCATGGGTTTAGTCCCCAGTACGGCTTTAAAGAATTCCTAGACTGGGATAATTTGGTCATAGTTTTCCTTAGCACGAGAGGAGAAAGGTGATGCGGGGCGAAGGAATGGTGGGGACGGCAGAGTGAAGGAAGGAGGACCTGCAGCGCTGGGAGGGGACAGGGAAGGCCGCAGGAAGAAGCCAGGCCGGAGGGGGGGAGGGGCGGAGCCGCCGGCTTCCGGGGTGGGGGCGGGAGCGGGGTTTCCGAATCCCGCGAGAGGCGTCCCGGTCCGCGCGGGCTCTGTGCGCAGGCGCAGGCTCCTCCGGAGGGCAGGTATGGCCTCTGCTGGGTCTTGCAACTCTCCTGCAGCAAGGGAGGCCTCAGGAACGGACTTGCAGAGAACCTCTCCTCTCCTAAACCTCTGACCGGGACCTGTCCACTTCAAAGAAGAGGTGCAGGACACCTAGGAAAAGAGCTGACAGTCCGGGCTGAGGCTGAGCCCCTGCAGCCTCGAGTCGCTCGGCCCAAGAAAGGGCGCAGAGGTGGTGCCCGCTGACTTGTGTGAAAGAAAGGTCACCGTCCCGGTGGGCCGCGGAGGGCTGAATGGAGGGCAGCTTGTGTCTTCTGCTTACCCTAACCAGCATCCCTGCCTCCGCGCTTCCTTTCCTTTGAGTCTCTGCAGACCCTGGGCAGCTTTTAACCTGGTCTGGTTCAGCACAAGTCTGCTCCAAGAGATACGCTGGTTTCGGTCTTTCCTGACCTTACAGAGTCCAGAGCCAGGGATGTTTCAGGTTGTTTCTTTTCAAAAAAGTTGGGGATTAAAGGAGTTCCCAAATGGGAAGTGTTTAGGATCAGTAAATCATGAATAGAAGTCAGATTTCCTTTAAGGGTTTTCACACAATAGCTTGAAATAACTTTTCAATTAAAAGGTGCTTTTGAGAAACTAGTCAAATTAAAAGAAGTAGTGTTTGTGATTTTGAGACTGGATCTCACTAGTTTCCCCAGGCTGGTCTGCAACTTGGGCTCAAGGAATCCTCTTGTCTCCGCCTCCCAAGTAGGCTGCTGTAAGGCCTACAGGGATGGGCTACTGCACCTGACTCAAAAAAGATAAAAAAAAATTTTTTTTTTGAAAAACATACATGTTTGAAGTATCTGTGCTGTTTTCCAAAGTGTGGATTCTTTCCCTCTGGAGGTAACATCATTGGTAGTAAAATAGATGTATAAAAATGTTAACCTCTTCCCATCAGTTTTCATGAAGGTGTTGTACTTCATGTGAGATGTGGTTCTTTGTGCCATCACTTTTTTTTTGTCTTTTTCGTTTTTATCGGTACCAGGCGTCGAACTCACGACCGCACACTTGCAAGGAAGGCGCTTATGCCGCTGAGCTAAATCCCCAGCCCCGTGCCATCACTTCTGATCTGAATGTTTCTGTATTCATGAGAGGGGGACAGACATTGCAAAAGCAAGCATAAAGACTGCAGTCTGTGTGAAATCTCACTTCTCGCCCACCACCTGCATCATACCTATGATAAAGCTGAAAGTGTTGGGGCACAATTGTAATGTAAGAACACCTGTGTAAAATAACAAACTTATAGATATTTCATGATCAGTAAGAGGTTTTTGACTAAGTTACTGTTCTGTTTCTACTAAATTCAACTGACCTTGACAGTGTCTAGTCCAGCCGCATAACTTCTGGTTCAAGACATCCTTAACTGTGCTCATTCAGTAAAAGCCCTCTCTCCCAACATTTCTATATTATGGCAATGCCCTTAACTGCTCATTCTGTAAGAGCAGAATTCATTGTGTGAATTCCCCTTGTTCCTGGAGTGTTTCTGTTGTTTCAAGGCTAGCCTGTCTGTCAACATATGACTCAATGTATGTAACCAATCGTGTAACATTTTGTCACTTGCTTTGTACCCCCTACCTCCCACTTCTAAATTCTGTATACACTAAACTTCTTCATTCAGGGCTGTTGCCTTTGAGGGATTATCCCTGCAAGAGCCCACTGGCTTGAAGATCCAGCAGTCCACTGGTGTGAAGACTAAGTGCTGTCTTCTTATCTCCTCAGTGCAGTCTTCCTTTGGTTTGGTTTGGCTTGGCTTGGCCTGGGAATTTTCTTGCAACAAAAGTAGCTCCTTGTAATAGGCCTTTGGATGTCTCCAGGCCAGTCTTTAACTAGAGCATGGGACGCTGTTGGGTGGTAGGATTATATTCATTTTTTAAGAAAGTTCCCTTTTTCCTTTTTTGGTACTGGGGATTGAATACAGGGCCTTTGCACTGAGCTATGTCCCAATCCCTTTTTATTTTTGAGACAGAGTCTTGCTAAATTGTGAAGTTGCTGAAGTTGGGCTTGAACATGTGGTTGCAATATGTGCTGCTGATCATCTTTCCATGTGCCTGTTGGCCTTTTGCAGATCTTTGGAGAAATGCCTATTTGAATCTTTCATTTATGTTTTAATCAGGCTGCCTGCCATTGAATTTTAGGAGCTCTCTGCATATTAGACTCTTATGAGACATATGAATTGTGTAATTATTTTCTCCTATTCTGTGAATTGCCTTATTAGTCAGTTGAGAATGTCTTGTGACACATATTTTATTTTTGGTACTGGGGATCGAACTCAGTGATACACATTTTAAAACTTTTATGAAGCCCATTTGATCTATTTATCTTTTGTTGACTATGCCTTTGGTGTCATATTCAAGCAATTATTGCCCAGTCTGATGTGGTAAAGCTTTTCTCACATTAGGTCTTTGTGTTAGCTTTCTGGTGTGGTGACCAAATACTGAGAAAAATCAAATTAAATGAGGAAAGGTTCATTTGGCTCACGGTTTCAGTCTGTGGTGGCTTGGTCTGGTGGATTTTAGGCCTGTGGTGAGTTAGCACATCGCAGCAGAAGTACACGGCAGAGGAAGGCTGCTCACTTCCTGGCCAGGCACTGAAGGAAGCAAGCTTGCTGTAATAATAGAGCCCCTCCCTGAAGCCCACGGAACCTTGAATCCACAAGTGGAATAAGCCATGAGGTCAAAGCCCTCAGGATTCAGTCATCTCCAACAGGCCCCAGCTCTGAGCACGGCTACACTGAAAACCACACCTTCAACTCATGGGCTTTTGGGGGACATTTGGGATCTAAACCATAATGTCTCTGATCCATTTTCAGTTAGTTTATCTTCAGTATTTGTTAAGGGTCTAATTCATTATTTTGCATGTGAATAATCCAGTTTACCTAGCATCATTTGTTGAAATGACCCCTTACTGATCTTGATACCTTTGTCAAAAATGGATTATCAGGTGGCTTTTTATTAATTTTATTAGTAAAAAGACCAGTAAGTGATTAGATCCATTTGTACCTGATGGAACAGTCATGCATGAAGCACCGGTGGTCCAGGTGAACGGGAATGTGCTAACTTTCCTAGGTTTAATTAATTTTGCAAACACCGTTGAAGGCCCCTCTGTGCCCTTGTATTCCTGGTGCTGGATATTCAGTGAAGGACCAAACAGCATTCTTGAGGGTTAAGACCTTGCAAGCTGCCGGGGAACAACGGCACAACTAGATTCCAGGACAGGAAGTGACGGAACAATGAGGACAAGCAGACTGAGGGAGACAGAGGGGGAGCACACTGGCCAGTGAGGCCAGCGCTGGAGCGCACAGGAAGGGACATAAGGCAGCGAGTCTGTGCCTGGAAACTCCAGGCGAAGGAACAGCCAGGTCTAGTTTTGGGACCCAGCCTTTAGGGGCAGAGGTTTGACTTCTTGTGGGAGCAGTGAGGAGGAAGGGGAAGACCTGAAAGGGCAGTGGTAGGAGGCGACATCAGAGATGGCCACAGGCCCGGGCACATCATCACAGTTGGTGTACTGACACCAAAGATAAACAACTTGAAGGCAGAAAAACGACATATTACAGGGAGAAGAGTGATTTGAATGGCTGTAGGTGTCCCATCTGACACCACGGAGACATGATGGTGTAAATATGGGGAAAGAGGGTCTGTCAACCCAGGAACTAGAACGGTAATGTATCTCTTAAGAATGACAGAAATGAAGGAAAACAGAAAGATCATCACTAGTGCATCCATTTTTTTCTAAAATGTTTAAAGATGGAGGGAATTTAATAGTAGAGGAAAACTTGAAACTTCAGAAATGAAGGAAAAGCAATAGTAGCAGTAACTAGGTAAATACCATAGAAGTGACATTCTCTTAAGTCCCTTGAAATATTTGTAACTGTTGAAAATAAAAAGGTATGACTGTCCCGAGATTACCAATGTATGGAGCACAACATACGTGCTTTCTAGAACAGAGTAGGAGGTGTGCACAGGCATCTGTATGGTTGCAAGCCCTGCACACTTTACTTGGAGTGGAAAAATGTCAGCTGTAACTATACTGTGAGTGGCTGGGTATGTCGCAATCCCTGCAGTAGCCATTAAAACATACAAAGAACTGTAACCCCAAAGCCAGCAGATAAACTGAAATGGAATGCCAAGAAATGATGTTAGTGGCCCTGGGATTTAGGTGCTAGTATGCCTGGCTCTTAGTGTTACAACTCTGAGCTTTGAGGGCCAATGCCTCTTAAATCTCAGCGTCACAGCTCCCACCAGCTCCCAGCCACTCCATCACCTCCTCAGCAGTGGGGGCTCATATCCCCTCTGCTCTTTTCTAGAAGCTTCCATTGCCGCTCTGGACCTCTCCCTCTTGTCTCCACTGCTCTCATGTTCTCTGGAGCTCCTCAAGGACAACAGCCTTTAGTGCTTCCAGCTCATTCCTAGAGCAACTTGCTCACCCCAGTGTACCCAATATAAGAATCACAAGTAGGCAACAGGACCATGCAGGTGAGACTTCTACTGGGGCCTGCATTGCTGCACAGAGGGAAGGGACATTCCTATATAGAGGGGCAGTTTCCTACACATGTGCAATCTCCTGTGTTTCATGGACCGATTTGGGGCATTCAGAGAAGTGATGGGAGTGGGGTCATCCAGACTGGTTTAGGGCATCCATCTCGTGTGGCTGCAAGGCAGACTCATCTGGAATAGGTCTATTTCAGGACTCTCCTGTGAGACTTCCAGGGAGCTGCAGCTCTCATGGTAACAAGCTGACTGAACTTTGGGAGAAACAGATGCTTGGTTAAGAGCTGTTGCTACTTTTACAGAAATGATTGGGCTGAAGTTGTGCCTGCCACCACTTGCAAGGAGCTTCCCAATGAATGTGTGTCATGGCCCACTGGGGCTTGGAGATAGGAAAGTGGGGCCTAGTCTTTGCCTGCACTGTGTCCTGTCAGGTATGCTGCAATAGCAGCACCTGAGCAGCCCAGGGTGTAGAGGGGTATTGTGGTTCCTGTCAGGGATGCAGGAATTAGGTCTCGGGTGCCCAAGACAGGGCAGGAAGGTACTGGAGCTCATTGCCCTGGGCATCAAGAGGAAGGGGTATGCCAGCTGTCAATCAAATTGCACCTGTCTGGCTGTTAAAGGGAAACAGAAAGCATCGAGCTTCGTTAGGAAAATATGCAATGTTCAGGTGACAAAATGAAATGAAATATCATAGTGAGATGAAACCAGAGTGATGTTCACATAGCAGAAAGCAGGCACAGCACGAAGGCGTCCAGAGGAACATGCTGGTTCTTAGCCCCTGCAGCCTGGCTGGGGGGGTGCTCCGCCCAAGTCATCCTGATCAAGCTAGGGCTCTGAAGCCCTGGCTAGTTCTTCCCATGTTGGGTCACTGGCTTTGGTGGCCTCCAGATGGGGACAGGTGGTCTCTCAAGAAAAGCATGTCCACTCAGCCCTTAGGACTATCAGGTGAAGGGCACCAGAAGAAAGGTCTCTCAACTCCTTTGGGCTTCAGGCACAAAAGAAAAAGTTGTTTGTGACAGTCAGTAGAAATGAGGGACTTCAGCATTATTAGATATAAAATATCAGAATTTTTTTCGGGAGGATACCAGTACTTGAACTCATGATCTCATGCCTGCCAGGCAGGTACTGTGCCACTGAGCTATATCCCCAGCTTATTAGATTTAAAATATCAACATGCATACAGTGAAAAGTATGGATAACCAGGGCATTTCTGAGGGTCAGCAGAACGAGGTTAGGGGTTGCCTCTCCCATGCTGCTCCTTGTTACCTGGGTTGGGTGAAACAAGCCAGACCAGCTGCATATTTAATGGGAAAGCTGAATTCTAAGAGTGAGATTACATAGTAAGTGATGTTGGGAAAATTAATTGTTTGGCCAGGAATACAGCTTAGTGGCACAAGTGCCTGCCTGGCAAGTGCAAGGTCTTGAGTTCAATTCCTGGCACAAAAAAAAAAAAAAAAAAAAAAAAAGAAAAAAGAAAAAGAAAATTATCCATTGTAGGGGGAATTTTTCTTTTAGCATTCAGAAGTCCATTTAACACTGAAAGATACAAAAATATTATAAAAAGCATAGTGGGGATGTTCATAATTATACCAACTGGAAAATATATCTGCGGCCTTGGAGCAGGAAAGGACTTTCCCAAGTATTTTGGGGAGGGAGGTACTAAGAATCAAACTCATGACCTCATGCTTGCCAGGCAGTCACTGTGTCTCCGAGCTATATCCCCTTTCCTACACAGTATTTTACTTCTCACATAGGATATTTTATACCCTGAAATTTGACAATAAAATTAAGATACAGTACCAAGCAATCTTGGCCACGTGATTATCCTTTCCTCTGGGAAGTCCTTCAAGTCAGCCTCCCACTGTCTACTGAGAACATTTTCCCATACCTCATGGTTCCAGAGGTTTCAGCCCTTTGCTTTACGAGGTACTTCAGCAATGGCACCTGTTACGGCCTCAGTCTAGATGTTCCGAAGCCTCATGTTGTCACAGATGGGGTTTTTCAGAGGTGGCTGGGTCTAGAATGTGTGATGCTGGATCCAGATTGTGATGCTGGGTTGATTCATGGTGCATTGCTAGGACTGAGGGTGTGCTACTCTGGGTGTTAGGGTAGCCTGGGTACCCTGAGGGTAGCCTGGATAGAATGTAAGGGACAGAAAGAGGGCTAATGTGGCTGCTTGTTGCTTGCTACTTCTCTGCCTTTGGCCTGCCACGAACTGTTTCTCCTCTGTGATGTCCTTCTGCCATGCCACCCTGTCTCAGAGCCAACTTATTATGGACTAAAACCTCTACAAACTGTAAACTACAATAACTTTGGGTGTTGGATACTTTATCTTAGTAATGAGGAAAGTAATGAAGATATCACCTGAGCCAGGTGTGGTGATGCATGCCTATAATCCTAGTACTCTGGGAGGCACCTTCCTCCACTTTGGTCTCATCTGTACTCCTATTTTTTCTGGCCCATTTCAGTCCTTCACTGGCAAAATGACCAAAGCTAACCTTCGCATCATCTCTTCCCAGTTGGTCTGCTCACTTTATTTTCACTTAACAAGGCTGTATCATTTATCTTGTGCTGACCAAGTTGAGAATCAACAATCGTCATACTGATCTCCCTCTGCAATGTCTTGTATTTTTCACTTTACTTTGAGGTCTGTGCTTGTATTTACTTTCTAATGACTTCTCTCAAAACCAGAACTTATTCTTTTGCACCCTCATAGTTTCACTTCTAATTGTAAGTACCCTTGGGCTCTGCATGTGCAGGTCTTACGTCTCCAAGTTCAACCAAACCATGGCTTGAAAATTATTGTACTGTACTTAACATAGGCCAAATTTGTCTTTTCACTGCTCTATAAACAATACAGTATAGCAACTATTGGTATAACATTTGCATTCTACTAAGTACCATAAGTAATCAGGGGATGATTTAAAAACATGGGAGTATATGCATAGGTTATATGTAAATACGATGTCATTTTATCTAAAAGACAAGCATCTGTGGATTTTGGTATACATGGGAGATCCTGAATGAAGGACCACCGTATTTGTTTTTGTATATTTTAAAGCTAAAGCACGTGTGTTGTCACGTCACCAAGCCATTAGCATAGAGTTTTCCTGTATTACTTAAGATACATCTTCTTAAAAAAAAATTGCAACAAACTTTATTTAACAACAGTAGGCGGTAACATCAAAAGGCACTTAGATTAAAAGAAAAATTGTCTAGAAGAAATTTCAATACCTTATAATAACCTACTTGTAGTTGCACCTGACTGAGCTCTACTGCTGTGAAGAGGCTCATGCACAGGTAGGAATGAATGATTTCTACATTTTCAAGTATTTACTGAATACTATTTCATACAGAGATACACATTATGCTTGAAAAAGATTTAACTGTTGATCCCAGATATACTTTACTTTTGTTGCGTTTGGAAGGGGTCATCTTTTGGACGAGGACATCTAAAGAGAAGAATATGTGGTTCTGGCCTCAAACTCATGGCAACCCTCTGACTCAGCATCCCAAGTACTGGGATTATAGACATGTGCTACCACACCCAGCTTGGATAAAATTGTTTTTGAAAAGTATGCAGTAATTGCTTCTAATTAGAGTTAAATGGTCCAGATTTTATAAAAGCAAGACAAGAGACTTCTAGGAAGACGATGGAGCAATAAGCAGCAGAGAAAACAGCCTCCCTGCGAGTCACTAAGACAAGAAGGGAAGGAGTGGACCTCCTGGACCCAGGAAGAATCTGAAGTGTGAATTGAAGCGTACAGAGTAAACAGTAAAACTCCAATGAAGAAGGTGGTAGCTGGTGGCACCTCTCTGGAGCCAGTCTCACCGTTTGAGAGGAGTTGTTTGAACCTGGGGTTGCAGTGATCGCTGGCAACCTCAGAGGACTCTGCAGAGATGTGGCAGTGGAGGGTGGCAGCAGATGTGGAGGACTGCACTGGCTGATAATGAGTGCAGAGGTCTCAGTCTTCCCACAGGAGACAGTGACTGGCCGGGAGTCACTTTTGGAGTCAGGCAGATAAGCTTGGAGTCAGAACTGCTGCCTGCTTCCTGCAGCAGATCCTAGCTGGGTGCAGACCCATGGAAACTGCTTGGGCTGCAGCGAGCCCACTGAGTGTGGCTCAGGCCAGGCCTGCTAAGGTTGTCCACTACTCCCCCATAAAGCAACAGCTGGCTTGCTGGGCGACAGTGGCACAATTTGGGACTCGGTCTCCACAGACTATCTGCTAGTGAACCCAGAGAGAATCCTGGAAGTGGACTATTTTTTTCTTTGTTTTATTTGTTTTTTATTTCTGTATTTCATTGTATGAGTGTGAGAGTGATTCCTAACCTCTTCGTGGGTGTGGTTCTGTTCTATCTTTCATCTCATCCACATATCTTTTCCCTTAGGTTTCTGTACCAGTTTCCCCAAGTTGATGAGATCCATTTTTGTCCTCCAATCCTACTTCTAATCTCTTTCTCTTCTCCCACTTATCTATATTCTCCTTAATCCATTTTAAATTTTAATCCTGAAGGCAAAAATGACACTTTATGGACTTACATATTGCATATAATTATCTGATCTGTTTCACATTTTGCTGAATAATTACCAATCTAGTTCATATGGTTAAAAGCTGCAAATTAAGGGTTAGCTTAGTTTGTTTTATACGCTGAGTTTGATGCTATTGGTACCACTACAGCCAAAACTGAAATAATTGTTCTAAACAGCTGTTGGGCCTAATAATCCATGACTGAGATTATGTAAGGTTCACAGAAAATACTGTGGCACAGTGCTAAAGAACCAGGGGTAGGCCAAGCAAGCAACTTCTCATCTCCAACAAACTGAAGAGGTAAAATCTTCTGAAAGGCTCAAAACCCCAAAACCAGCTACACCTGGAAGATACCTCAGAGAAGTAACCATCACCTAAGTGTCCTAAGTACCACCAATAAAGCAACCCACCGTAGGCAACCTACAGGCACCATCCCAGAAATTAAACTAAAAAAAAAAAAAAAAAAAAAAAAAAAAAAAAAAAACGAAAAGAAATGAGAAGACATTTAAACAAGATGCAACCCCAGACATTCGGTTCACCAAAGGCAAACCCTAGGAGCAATGAGGTGGGACAATCTGAAAGCCCCCACCAGATTCCTCCAAGTGGTAACATAAAGCAAGCTGAATGCAGCTCTGAACAAAATGAAGTCAGAAAAACAACACACCGACAGATGTGGATCTTGGAAGATATCTGAGTTTATAGTAGAGCCAAGGCTGAAAAGCAGTCACTGAGGTGTAAATCTGTGTCATACTTGCGACTTGTGTTGGGGAGCAATTATTTTAAAAAGTATTTATTGTAGGCTTTTATAAGGGTACCTGGAATACTCATATAAATCTTATTCATTTATATGGGTGGTCTGCTATATAGATAAAGATGGTGTTTTACGCTTTGGCTAAAGCAGCTTCTTCCTTTTCCTCTCTTCCTTCTTCTTTTCCTTCACTTCTTCCTCTTCCTCCCCGTCCTTCACACGGGGGAGTGAACCCAGGCCTTCACAAGGAGCTACAGCCTCAGCCCTTTCTTTTTAAAAAAATTGATGCAGGTTTTTCTACGTCACTAAGTTATCCAGGCTGGGCTCAAGCTTGTAATCTTCCTGCCTCAGCCTCCCAGAGTGCTGGGATTCTGCCTGAAGCTTCCTATGGCATTTGTCCTGAACATGCTGACGTGTGACCTCCGTTCTCACTCTCTTTCCCGTTCATGGTTACTGCTGGGCTCACTGACAGTGAGCTTCTCTCCTACTCAGCCCTTCACTCACTGCTCCTTGTGCTAATGTCACCTTCATTTCTCAGTGGGGAAAGGTATTATTTTTAAAAGAGCAAATCTGTGTTCACTGTTAATTTTACTCTTCTTTCCATTAGAACAAGTGGTTTCTTATTTTTATTTTTTCTAACTAAAGAGAAATATATACCTGGGACTTTATCCCAGGAGCCTGAAAATAGTTTCAGTGATAAATCACACTTACAAAGGTCATGTATTGACATTTTAAAGTACACTTAGTTTTTCTCATTCTGAGAAATCTAAAGGTTAAATGGTTTGATAAAGAGAAGCCAAGAAAAGCAAGACACATTCCCGTCTCCACAGCAGCACACTAAGAGTTGGATACAAACTCAGTCTCTACAGGAGACACACTCAATGTGGAATGCCTCTGAAACATGGTTCAGAACCAAGTGTTAGTGCTAAATGAGATTAATAATCATGGGAAGTTGTCTCTTGATCATAAGCAAGAAAATCTTCACACTGGAGAAAAATCTGATAAATCTGAAGAGCATAATTGAGATGGGAAACCACAAGCTTGTACTGTTGATCCTTTTGATTAATACGAAGCTCAAGCTTCGTACTAGGTTTGGGAGACAACAAGGGGTAGAAAAGCCTTCCCCATTTAGGCAGTTAGCATCCCTTAAGAGACGGCAAAAACAGCAGGGAAGCTGTATGACTGTGTGGAGTCTGGAGACAGCATCAATGTCATGCCAGTCACCAAGTCCCCCATGATACTAAGAGAAAGATCACCCCAAAGTTAAGGAATGTGAGAGGTCAGCCATTTGTAAATGCTGAAAAGTTAACACTGGGGAGTACACCCACAAAGCCAAAGCAAGCAAGAAGGCTGTCAGCAAAGAGCCTCCGCTCACTTCAGATCCTAGGACTCATGCAAGAGAGGACACCTTTGAATGTATGTATTGCAGGAAACCGTTTTCCTGGGATCCACACTTCACTGATCATCAGAGGACACACATGAGAGGACTCATGTAAAACAACATGTGGGGAAACCTTCCTGAAATCACAACTCACAGATGCACAGAGAACTCACCCTGGAGAAATCTCACGAATAAATGGCATGTGGTAAAGCTCCCTGCAAAATCTCCTCACAGACTGGTAGACCACAGTGGAGAACTCCAGTGGGTGCAATGGGTGTGCAGAAGCCTGAGAGTCCATCTGAGATTCTCACAGGGCAGAAGCCCAAAGGATATCAGGAATGTTGCCAGTCCTTTGTGAAGTCAGACCTCACTGGACACCAGAAGACATATGTGTGTGATGTGTGGGAAAAATCTTGTAGAAATGTTTGTGGTCAGGGAAGGGAATCATGCAAGTGTGCTAAGTGTGGGAAGTTTTTCTACTGTAAATTAGCCCTAAGCCAAGTGTGGTGGTACATGCCTGTAATCCCAGCACTCTGGAAAGCTCAGGCAGGAGGACTGTAAGCTCAAGTAAAGCCTGGATAATTTAGTGACCTACTGAGACTTTGTCTCAAAATAATACAAAAAGTTGGGGATTTAGCTTAGTGCTAAGGCCCTGGGTTCAATCTCCAGTTCCAAACACAAAAAGAGTCAGTCTTAAATGTTAGGAGAGAAATACAGGAGAGAAACCTTGTAATTGCACCAAGTGTGAGATACTGTGCTCAAGTCAGTCCTGATTATACATCAAGTACACACAGGGGAGGAACTTTATAGCCATCAAGAATGTGACAAAGCCTTCTGTGTAAAGTCAAATTTCAGTAAACACCAGAAAATTCACACTGGGGGAAAAAACCACCTATGAGTAGAATATATTTGGCAAATCCTTGATCCTTGTCATCCATCACTGAACTCAAAAAGAAGAGAAACCCTACATGTGGCATGGATGCAAGAAGTCTTGCAAAAAGTCAGTCTCCTGCCCGATGAGGTGTCTTATGCCTGTAATTCCACCATGCTGGAAGCCTGAGGCAGGAGGATCACAAGTTTAAACTGAGCCTGGGTAATTCAGTGACAGTGAGATCCTGTCTCTATATAATTAAGGGGCTGAGAGTGTAGCTCAGTGAAAGGGCCTATGTTCAATCCCTGGGGAAAAATCAGCACTTTACAGCCCTCATCCTAAGAAGAAAGCTCATGAGTATACTGAATGTGGGAAGGTGTTTTATGTGAATTCTCACATTAATATTTGTCAAAGACATCACACAGGAAAGAATCTCCATTAATGTGGAGAACGTAGAAAAGAATGTACCTTCTATAAAAGTTACCTGTACTATTTAAGAACCCAGTCAGAGAAACCCTACAAATGTAATGACTGCCAGAAAATTTGTCAGCATGTCAACCATGACTATATAAGAGAACTCATACTAAAAACAAGAGAGACAGAGAACTCATATAGCAGAGAATCCCTTTAAGTGTGATGAATGTGGGAAATTCTTCTATGCGAAGTCAGCCTTCAGTAAACAAATATTAGTAGACACACAAGGAGAAGACACAGAGGCACTATACATACAAATTCACAGTGAGAGCTGGTGGCAAACCACACATTGCACTGGCATTGAAGTGCTGTGTAGAGAAACATTTCTATTTTTCTACTGCCCTGTTGGGTTGTGCCTGCAGGAGTCAATGGCACACTCCAGTTGAAGCTCAGGAACCACTTATGTAATAAGGTGGCAGCTACTGTGCCCTAACCCTGTCCACTTAGCTCATCTGCATCTCCTAGCACACTGGGAGGTAGCTCTGTGAGGGTCTTACTGGAGCACCCTGATGTAGCATGGTTTTCCCTTACCTATCAGTGACTATTGGTGCTCGGCATAAGACAGACAGTGGCTACTAGAATGTTTAAGGAGATTCTGGGTAACTTTTGGGGATGATTTCCTCTCCAATAAAGAGACAAAGGCAGAATGAGATGGACTATCTAGGTGACACCATAGGTTGGATCTTGTGACTCAGCTGGTAAGTGGAGGCTGGTGAGCAAACAGACCTTGTCATAGATAGTGTAGAGTTGAATGGATTAGCTCTGATGTGGCTCTGTCTTGGGAACATTTTGAGGTCATTATTTCCCTATTGTTTAAACCTGAAGTTGAGGTTTTTCAGTAACTCATTGCTAGAATACATTCTAGCTTTGAAGGCAGATACATTTCAAAAAAATAATTACTTAGTCCACGGGCTAAAGTTAGCTCAGTAGTAGAACATGTGCTTAGCATGCATGAGGACCTGAGTTCATTCCCAGCACCGCTCCCAACAAAAAAATCATAAAATTCACAATGTTAGATATAGCAATTCAGGGACAAGATTCCTTCTGAGAAAAGTGATACAGCATTTTTGTTCTGTAAATTTCCAGGTAATTGAATGTTATCTCGTTTGAAATCATGGAATTTACTTTGGAGATTAAGTGTGGTGGTTAAGATAGGTTGTCAACTTGATTAGTTTGGGAGCTCTCAGTAGATTAGTAAAGCACACTCCTGGATGTGTCTGCATGGGTCGTGGAGGTGTGGCCTTGAGGTCTATATCTGGTCCCTTGCCCCTTCCCCTCTAGCACTGTTTCCCTACTCTGCTTCCCAGCTGTCATGAACTAGGCAATTTGCTTTGTGACACTTTTCCTCCATGATGTCCTTGCTTTGGAGCCAGCTAACCATAGACTGAATCCACTGAATCTGTAAGCTAAGTTAAGCACCTCCTTTAAGTTGGCACCCAATATTGTGTGCTAGCAACAAGAAAGCTGATTGATAAAACTACGTATGTATTATTTCGCTTATTCAAAAAAACTTTTAAAGAAATGACTCATTGACCTTTCCTTATTTTATTTTTGGTACTGGGATCAAACTCATGACCTCACACTTGTAAGGCAGGCACTTATGCCACTGAGCTAAATCCCCAGCCCCCTTTCCACCTTTTAAAACAAAGATTAGCCTTGATAGAAGCACCTAATCTTCAATATCTCAGAGAATGGTGGGCTCTCCATAACCATTTAGCAAATCTATCTTTTGTTCCTGATTTAAAATGCTATCTTCATCATATACTAAATTATTGTTTCCAGTGGCTTTATCTTTTTCTGCTTAGCCCTCGTGTACCAATCCTAGGAAGAGCAGTGAAGTGCACAGGATGACCTATTTCCTAGGCACCAGTCACCACATGGCCCTTTTGCCCCACCTGGCGTTTTAGGGAGGGTAACCTGATCTATGAGAGGACACTGAATATGTGTGAGAATTTTGCAATGGGAGACCTACACAGAAAGTATTTCCTTTGATTTGACTTGGGCTGCAGTGAGTTTTCTCTTGTATGCAGTTTTGGTCTCTACTCTGCTTACATATGTTGTTCTGACTGGGTTTGTTCTCTTTTACTCAACTATTTTGCAGTAGTCCTAAAGGGAGTCATGTCTTCATTGTTCTTGCTTTATGGATACTTCCCCACTTGTAAAGGGCAAGTCCTTCTTCATTCTTCTTTGAGACTTTCTTGGCTTTTCCTATGTTCATTCCTAGGATGACCTTTTGAGTGGACTGACATCCCTTCTCCACATCCTTTAGGTTGGGGCTGGATTTTTTTTTTTTTTTTTTGGTACTAGGGATCAAACTCATGACTTCATGCTTAACAGGCAGGTACTTGTGCTGCTGAGCTATATCCCCAGCCCTGGGATTTTTATTTAAATTTAGTCTCTATTAACTGCCCATGGAGGTGGCCCACTCTTCAGTCAGCTTGGGCCATTCTCAGTACCCAGTAGTGGCTGGGAACTTCACCACAAGTGCTTGGCCTAAGACAAGCCATAGATCATCCTTACAGCATGGCTATCACTCGCTGAGGGCCAAGGTGTCTCCTCAAGCTGCCTCCAATGAACAAGTGGTAGGCTCTTGGGAGCCACTGGGAACTTTTTGGGCAAGGTATCATAAGTTTGAATAGGTATGCCTTTGGAAGGTGTCTAAGATGCCAGGCAGCCCTACTGAGGGTACCCCCCTTTCTAAGAACTGTGCTTTCAAGTGCCAGGGCATGGCGACTTATGATACGGGGTGTGGAGTTAATCTATTGGACTTTTTAAATGAATAGTTCAGGACAGAAAATGTGAATGCTTGGGTACGGTGTTACATGCCTATAATCTCAGCACTCAGGGAGGCCAAGGCAGGGAAATCTTAAATTCAAACGCAGCCCGGCAACTTGGTCAGTTGATGAGTCACTCTCAAAATAAAAAAATTAAAAAAGGGCAGGGAATGTAGCTCAGGGTGAAGGTTCTGGATTCAATTCCCAGTATGGGTGTTGGGGGAACGAGAAGGGAAGGAAGGGAAGAAGGACAGAGAAAAGGAAGAAGGGAGGAAGGCAGACATGAAGGGCTGCTGATAGTGTTAGGTTATGAAACTTTTTCTCGGTTCCTTTTTCCTAGGATGCTCCTTCCTCTGCACACTCCGTCATTCTGGTAGCCCCTCCTGCCTCAGGCTCTTGGGTAGCTGGGATTACAGGTGTGCACCATGACACCCAGATTACAGAGCTATCACTTTTATGACTGCACAGTATTGGGCTTTGGAAACAGGCCAGCGGTCCATGCTAGTTCATCATTTTAGCAGGAGCTACAAACTTTAAAGTAAATGAAAAGTAAAAGTAATTTATTTTAATACAGTTATCTCTATATTAACAACACAGCAACATAATTTTAAAAATGTGTTTCCTTCATTTTGTTAAGCTAGAAGCAGTCTACAAAGCTGGCCATTATTTGGCTTGTAGTCACATGGCTTATCATACAGCCCTCTTTGAGGAGCCTCACCAACAGCACAGCCAGGCACAGCAAGACAGAATACAGAAGACAGGGAAGGAGAGGGGCCAAACTTGGCCTCAGAATGTGGCCTCAGTATTAACAGATAGTGTTGCCAGCATATATTCATTTTACTTTATTTTTCTTAAAGCTTATATGTGTAACTAAGCTACAATGCACTAGTGTGGAAACCTTTGGGGATAATCATTTCAACATATATATTCTGAACTTTTGGATCCTACTTCAGACTATATGATCAACTATACAAGTAACCAGACTCTTAATTACTGTTATGTAACATAATCACAATCAAAAGAATATGGAAAAAACTGCTGAGCACTAACAACAGGAGCCATGTATGATATTTATGAAAAACACAGCATTTCAGCTCAGTGGTGTAAAGAGGTAAGTTACTCAATGACGTAGGCCATAAAGTCAATCATTTAAAAGTAAAACCAGATCCTTACCTCACACTATATATTGTGAGCTAATGGTAATAACCCACAATAAATTACCTTAATGAAATTTATTTCATACACTAGAAAAATGTAATTTTTCAGGTAAATGATAGGCAGTTTAAGGAGGCATACACATTTAATTGTTTCAAGTTGATTTCCAATGCTCAAAACTATTTGTGTTACAATTTACAGAAAATAATATCTCTGTATCAACACCTCAAAATAAATGATTTACCTGAAGTCCTTCTGGATTCCATAACTTCTACAAAGTGTAACTGTTTCAGAATGTCTTCAGTTATTAGCAACAGAGCATTCTAAGTCAACTAGCTTAAAAATAAATACAATCTCTCACAAATGAAACAGACCAGACATCAAGTGGCCACAGGGCTGGTTCAATGACTCTGTCATCCAAGTTCCTGAATCTTCCAGTCTTCCTGTGAAGGTCATGAATAAACCATAAGCCCTTGCTGGAAGAAAGTACAATGAACCATATCCAGATAAGGTCATTGTCATGAAAAGACCCTATTTTGTGTTGCTTGAGTCCTTGAATCTTTGGGGAAACTTTTTCCAGAAATAACCTGTCAGGAGGGTTTGTTCATCTGTCTAGTCTTGGGTCCTTATGACCACTGAGAGCAACTGCTGGCAGTGAGAATGATTACTAGTGATCAAAACTAACAAGGATTTACCTCCTGTCCCCTGAGGAGCAGAGGGTACCCAGACACTGCCAGGAAAGTTGAGGGCAGAGTGATTGGTGGAGTCACAACAAAGTCTGCCACAAACTCCACTTCCTCACTTCCTTCATAAATGAAGAGCAAGTGCTCATCAGCACTACAAGATCAGAAAAAGACAAATAACTCTGACATTAGTCCCTGCGTTCCACACACACTCAACCATCCAAATAAACAACAGATTAAAAGCAGAAGTGGTAATATTTTAAGTTCATTTTTTAGTTGTGCAGAGTGCGTTAAGTACTAAAGCTATTTTTCATTCCTGGAGAATTCTGGCTTAATTTAAAATCATCTATGCAGGATTTTTAAAAAATTCTATGTTATACATATTTATCTCTTTTGCTGACTCATCTATAATTAAAGACATTATAAAAAACATTGTTTTTTAAAAGGATAATGTAGTTCACTAACAGTGATCAAGTGCATATTTATAATACCAAGGAAGAATACAAATATACTTTAAACCTACCAAATGTTGTTTCAATGGCAATGCATACTAAAATATTAACATGGTAGAGCTACTTGGAATGAGCAATCTTACAATATGAGTTACAAATTCATAAAGATACAATGCTCACCATACAGTTTCTATAAATACTAAAACAACTTCTTCAAGAGCTATTTTATTCATGAATTTAATGCTGCAGACTTGGCTAGTTATCCTTATGATTTTACATGTTTATAAATTGTATGTTTTCTCACAGAAGATATCTTGTTTTTTGTTTTCTTTTGTTTTGTTTTTTTACAAATTTGTTTTTACACTGGCACTGTCTTCTAGTATTAACAATTTCCAGAAGAGTATATTTCCACATTCCTAAAACTGACAGAATTCCCTGATATGCAAAGCAGTTTGATTCCTTGGTGAAACATACTCTATTTCACACATACATACATACATATATATTCTAAATAGTAATATATTTTTTTTCCTATACAGTCTAGTATTTAATGAGTTATAGGGTCTTGGTACAATCTTGTTTTCTGCCTTGCGAATATCAATCAATGACCAAAGCATGGGCTTATTCACACTCATCTGTATGAGTTCTCAGATGCAGTGCCTCTTCTATGAGGTTGGGATGGAAGTGGGTGTTGGTTCCAAGACCTTCCCCTCCCAATATCATCTGCAGATGTTAGGCCCTTTGGTAAAACTGTGCAGTTTTTGCATATAATCCATGTAATCCTCCCATACAGTTCAGACTGCCTCTAGGTTACTTATAACTAATATAATGCAAATAATTGTTCAATTGTTGTACTATATTGTATAGGTAATAACAAGAAAAGTCTGCATGTGTTCAGTACAGTTACAATTTTTTTACCAAATACTTTTGACTGGTTGAATCCAGATATATAGAACCCATGGATACACAATCCAACTGTGTAGTAGTGTTTGATTTCTGATAGAAGTTTCTTGCTCACTGTTATGAAAGGGCTGTGTGAGGTCAGAGAAGCTGTCCCACATCAATTACATTCACGTTCCCTTTCCTATGGATTCTCTGATGGCTATTGAATGCTGACTTGTGGTAGAATTTCTTCCCACACTCAGTACATTCATAGGGTTTCTCTCCTGAATGGGTTCTGTAGTGCACAGTGAGGTATGACATCCGGGAGAAGGCTTTTCCACACTCGTTACATTCGAAGGGCTTCTCTCCAGAATGGATCCGGTGATGGATGGTGAGATAGGACATCTGGGAGAAGCACTTCCCACATTCATAGCACTCATAGGCTTTCTCCCCTGTGTGTGTTCTCTGGTGTCTGTTAAGGGCTGAGTTCTGGCAGAAGGTTTTCCCACACTCACTACATTCATAGGGCTTCTCTCCTGAGTGGATTCTGTGGTGGATGGTGAGGTAGGACATCTGAGAGAAGAACTTCCCACAGATATAGCACTCATAGGGCTTCTCTCCTCGGTGGATCCTGCGGTGTCTGCACAGGGCCGAGTTCTGGTAGAAGGTTTTCCCACACTCACTGCACTCGTAGGGCTTCACTCCAGAGTGTGTCCGATGATGGATGGTGAGATAGGAGAGCTGGGAAAACAGCTTGCCACACTCACTGCACTCATATGGCTTCTCCCCTGTGTGCACCCTCTGGTGCCGAAGCAGGGCTGAGTTCAAGTAGAAAGTTTTCCCACACTCAGCACACTCATAGGGCTTCTCCCCAGAGTGGGTGCGATAGTGCACAGTAAGGTACGAGAGACGTGAGAAAAACTTCCCACACTCATTGCACTCGTACGGCTTCTCTCCTGTGTGTGTCCTCAAGTGGGTTGTGAGCGTGGATTTGCGGCAGAAGCATTTGCCACACTCACTGCATTTGTACAGCTTCACACCTGTGTGAATCTTCTGGTGGTCATTAAGTGCTGACTTTTGCGAGAAGGTCTTGCCACAGTCATGACACACATAGGGCCTCTCTCCTGAGTGTGTTCTCTGGTGCTGTGTGAGGTGTGTCTTCTGGCAGAAGGCTTTCCCACAATAACTGCATTCATAGGGTTTCTCTCCTGAGTGAGTTCTCTGGTGTTGGATAAGGTGGAGTTTCTGGTAGAAGTTTTTCCCACATTCATTGCATTCATAGGGCTTCTCCCCTGTGTGGGTCCTCTGGTGTACCGTGAGCGTTCCCTTCTGGCAGAAAGACTTCCCGCACTGGTTACATTTATAAGGTTTCTCTCCTGTGTGAGTCCTCTGATGAATAATGAATTTTGACTTTTTACAGAAGGACTTCCCACATTCTCGGCATTCATAAGACTTCATGTCCATGTGAGATCTCTGATGGCCACTGAGGTCTGACATTTGGAGAAAGGCTATTTCAGACTCATTCCAATCATAGGGCTTTTCCTCCATGTGATTAACAAAAACTGGGTCCTTTTGGAAGGTTTTCTGGCACTCGATGTATTCAAAAGGTTTCTCCAAAATATGCACTTTCTGATAAATATTCTCTTCTTTTATGTCATAAGTTGCTCCACACTCATCTGGATGCATTTTCTCAAGCTTAATGTGGAGGAGTGATTTTCCACACCCACTACATTCATCAGGTTTCATTTTTGCATAGCTTCCATCACTACTAATATATTCTGAAACAGATGTTAAACTCTTTTCACAGGCATCACATCTAGAGGATATTTTTCTTGAAGCAACAGGGCTCATTTCTACACTGAATGCTTTCTCAGAAACATTACCTCTCTCTTCAACCAGGGTTTTATTGATGAAGAATGTATGTCCATCCTGCTGGACTCTCTCCATCAGGTCATCAGCTTGCCAGACTTCATCTAAAAAGAGGCAAAACAAACTGACTTTTGTGTATCCTCCAGCCCAAGGTAGAGAACAAGACTGGTACACAGCATCTCATGGTGGGGCAGGTACTACTTCACTGACAGACACAAAGTGCCTCCCCTTCACACACAACCCTCCAGTGGTGGGTAAAGGAACTAACAAAACACAGCATTTTTAATCTTTGCTACTTTGTAATATTTTGCTCAAAACTGGTAGTTACAAGGTGAGATAAAGACATAAAGTGATGAGTGGTAGCGGAAGGATATTGGGTGAAGGGCTGAAGAGAGGCACAAAAGGACACAGGGCAGAGCAGACCCACAGGGCAGCAGCAGGGCTCAGCCTGGAGGTGAATGACACTTGGCTCTGCATTACTTCGTTATCTCCTTGGGACAGATGAGTTATTGTCCTCTAGGGCACTGTCTCTCCCCGTGTCAAGACCTTTATGGCAGTGTTTTTACTATTTTATGTGATTCATCCTGCTTTGCCTTTTCCCCCATTCTATATAGTGGTGCCAAATAAACAGACACCTGATTTTTTTTTTTTCTTTTTCTTCTTCCTTTGAGACAGGGTCTCACTATGTAGTTCAGGCTGGCTTTGAACATGGTTTTGTAGCCATGCTGGCCTTGAATTCTTGCCTTAGCCTCCTGAGTGCTGGGGTTACAGGCATGAGCCACTATGCCCTGCAATTTTCACCTAAATTTCATGTTTAGAGCCAGTGACTAGGGTTCCCGCTCTGAACTTTGAAAGAAATTCTTGGAACATCTGTGTCCAATAGTAAGTACATGTGGTCCAGAGAGCAGGTCACCCTTCCAAAAGTTCAGATTTCTTAAATATTCTAGTGATGCTGTGATTTAGGATGGAATTCATCTTGAATGTACAATTCTTTTTGCTCCTATTCAGACAGTGGAGCAGAACTAGGGTGAGGTGATTGAGTGAGATTTGTGGGCAGCATCCCACCTATCACCTGGAGATGACAGCTTGAACTCCAGGGACTTTGTGGGATTAGTTCAGTTAGCAAGGTGCTCAGAATATCTTCTGGCAAAAAGCAGAATATGCTCAGTAAGTTCAGAAATTGTTTTTCCTATGTTTAGACATACTGTCACCACCTAAGTTTGCATGGGAGTTGGTTAGTGTTCAAACCTTAAGGACAGATGCCTCAGTCTGCTCCCGTAAGAGTGGCTTTCATTTTTACTCATTTCAGAAATTCTGAAGGGAGTGTGACTATTACCCTGGCTGTCATCCATACAAAGTGAAACCATGCTAACCTTAATGTCCTCAATCTACAGCTTCCCGGAACCTACTGCTCAAAAGCAATGGAAAAAAGGGGATAGAGACGGGGAAGGAAACCCAATAAACAATAATTTTCCATTGAATTCATAGTGACTCCAAGCTAGGAGGAGACACCATTAACATTACTCTGTCCCAGGAAACCAAACTGTGTGATGGATGAGGAGAGTCACAAGATACACCCAAATGGGGACTTGGTTTTAAAGAAAGTGATCAGAATTCACTTTTGTCCAGTCATAAAAAGGTGGCAGAGACAGATCAGCATCTGAGGCGCCACTGCCTCCTGCTGATCGCTGTGACGCTAACACGCCCCACACAGCTGTGGCCCCACACCTTGGCTCTTCGATTTCACTTCCTTTACTCACTTCTTGCCTCTGGCTACTTAAAGCCTATCCTCAAAGGGATTTTCCAGGCTTCCACATCCTTTCTTACCGCAAGTAACTCCATTCCCCTTGAAGATGAGACCAAGCATTACCCATAAAATCATTTCACACAGTGTGGCTTGGCCTTGTATGAGAACATCAGCACTCCAGGCAACATAGGAGTTTTAAATTACCTCGGATAGTTCTGTTCCCTGGTCTGAGTGAGAACTTATCTCTTAGATCAGCGACGGTGAACATTTTAGAGCTTTCAGTGATACAAACAGCCTGCTGCAGCACGCATGCCATAGGTCTGTCACCCATGTCCTAGAAGCATGACTCTATTTCCTTTTTCTTTTGAATAGAATTAGAGAAGTTGTTCTTAATCTGAATCATGTAAGATTTTTCCCATACTTGCAAATGACTCAGGCAAGTGTATTCAGAAATAACTGCCTATCTATATTTCTGGAAGAATAGATGAGAAAGTCCTGACTTACCTGGCTCCTCAGAGGAACAAATATCTACCCTATGACACTATACTGAGGGAGGAGAGTATGTGCTTTTCTTTATAGGATTATAATCCAGGAGGGCAAAAAGCTCAAGCAAAATCTGTATCCTATCTGAGTACAGATGACTTGATCAGATGGAACTTCTTTTATGTTTTTGTCTTGAGGTGGAATGGAGTGGAAAGAAAGAAGAGTGGAGTAATGCTAAGATTCAGGAAGGAACTGAACTTTCACAAAGGCTGGAAATGTGAGCTCAGACTTAAAAAGCATGTTGTCCGGAAAGCACAGGACACGTCAACAACACATGAAGCCACGGGGATGACAGTCTCAAGAGAAGATTAGAAGTGTGCATCAAATGAATTCAGTAAACATTTGGGGAAATTACTTCTCCAATACTACGGTGATTTGTGAGGGTACAAAAGCTAAATTCCCCTCAGGTAGCCATAATGAATGGGAGAGGCGGTCTTTCGAGGCGAGGCATAAGATCACCAGCGACTTCAGATGAAGACACCTTGTAAATCCAATTAGAATTTATAACAATCCAGGCATGACAGAGAACAGTCCTTGATTATATCAACTCAAAGGAAACTGAGTATACAGAGAATTATGACACACTTGTTGTCACATTCCTATAAGCCCAGCCTCTGAAAGGCTGAGGTAACAGGAGAATCTTAAGTTTGAGCCCAGCCTGGGCAACTTAGTGACAAAGCCCTGGGTTCAATTTCTAGTACCAGGAAGAAGAAAACAAAGAAAAACAATCTCACAAAAGATAAAACCCATTCATAAGAAGACAAAGAAAACAATCTCACAAAAGACAAAACCCATTCATCTTGTAGAGGACAGTAATGCCTGCTGACAAGAGTATTTTTATTAATTCTACAGGGACTATTATAGGGAAAGAAAAGAATACTATAATTTAGTAAGGGAAGGGAAGAAGGTATTGGGTTTGGAAGCGTTCATGATCAGTGTTCAGGTATATGAGAACAAGAGAAGCTCTGTGGTCACAGAAGACACTGGGTCTATAGAATGATGGCAGACATGTCAATTTCAGTGTGTGCAGTATAAAAACAAAAACTTAACAGACTCAAAAAAGACGCAAACCCGAAACACTTAAAGCCCTCTGAGGAAATCACAGCAGGTGGAAACAGATCCTTGAAAGACATTCTGGAGGAAGTGGAAGGACAAGTCAAACATTTATGTATGTAATGCCCACTGAGCAGCTGCTGTGAAAGGACACTATTTAAGGTGTTGGGACTAAAACAGTAAGAGCTGAGATAAAAATGAGCACCTGGGAAGAAAGGGAGACCAGTTGTTGCTGCCACCAAACTTTGGAGGGGTTGGATTTTAGGAAGGACCAGCACCATCAAATGAAGTACAATCACACACAAGCCAAGTAGACAGACTACTCGTTTAGGCAGAGGATGCAAATTTCAGAATCTT
Organism: Cavia porcellus; assembly: GCF_034190915.1. Classification (NCBI taxonomy): domain Eukaryota; kingdom Metazoa; phylum Chordata; class Mammalia; order Rodentia; family Caviidae; genus Cavia; species Cavia porcellus. Next base: position 35,555,928 of record NW_026947506.1, on the reverse strand, counting down.
TCAAAGAAAGAGAAGTAAAAATTGAAACCGAGCATAGTAATAAGTCTGAGGTATTTTAAAGTAAAGTCCCCCCCCGCCCCCCCGCAAAAAAAAACCCAGGATGGTAACAATATAAAAGCTCCATTAAAAAAAAAAGAATTATAAATAGCTAAAAGCAAAAGAGATCTATGATAATGAGTTACTGAAAATGCTAGAAGATTGCTCAAAGCCTCAAGGTTGAAGAGAAAGGATTCTGAGTAGTGGTAAGCAGGACAAAGCTCCATAAACATGTTTCTATGAGGAAGGAAGATATCTTCTGGAGTGAAAGTCAGGTACCTATAGCATAAAAGTAACTATCTTTAGTCACTTCAAAAGATTGGGGGCCATCGGCTTCTAGGAGAAACATTCCCCAGTTACCAATCTCCTCTCTGCCTCCACTAACACACCTGGGCAGCTCTGAGGTGGGAATGCTCCTTCTACTATCCATGGCTCTTCTCCTTGCTCCAACTTGATGATAACATCCGGTTTGATAATGTGACACCCTGTTAATGAGAAATGAAAGAGAACTTGAGCCTGGCTGCTTGGTTTCAGGGTCGCCTCGTGTGGGGCAAGAGCCCTGTGCTTGATGAAAATCAGTTTTCACTGGAGAGGTCCACAACACCAAAGTGCCCTGCATGATGCCCCAAACAAAGCACTGACCTTTGTCCCATCAAAATTCCAAGTTAAAGTCATTAAACCAGAGAGAACTACCACGGATTTTAGTAACTGAGAGAGCAAGCATGTCCTCACCCACAGAGACGAGGTTGCTATAGTTCTCCAGCATCACATCTCTGTAAGTCATCTTCTCACTGGCATCCAGCTGCCGCCATTCCTCCTGGGTGAAGTCCACAGCCACATCCTTGAATGACACTGGTCCCTGAAATGGTACCGTGACCCAAATTGGGTGATGTAGAAAGGGCACATAGAGACAAGATCTTCTCAATGTCACTGGAAAAGCTGGCCACGAACACTGCATACTTTGTTAGACTGACAAGGAAAACACCTATCAGACACACTGCCACAGGGCTCATGGATACACATTAAGACCAAAAGCCAGGAGCAATCTTGGCTACCCAGAGACCAAACAAGGAGGTAGAGCCCTGGAGGAACAAGGTCTGTGGGGCACCTCGCAGATTCTAGGACACATTCTATGACCGGTGTCCCTTCTCCCCTTCCCTCTTAGCCATTTCTTCTCAGGTACCTCTCTCTCTCTCCAAGTCACCCTGAAGTTGGATGGTCCTGGGGTTCAGTCTCTGGTCATTTTCTCTTTGCTACATATACTTGCTGTTTTGATGGTGAGCCTTCCTGACTTCTTGGCTAATTTGTCATCTCTCTACCAGCATTTCCTGAATTTCTATCACCAGTCCAGGCATCTGTCCTCAACTTCAGACACTTAGGTCACAGATCTTAAACTCAATATACTGCACATTCAACTGCTATTTCTAAGCCTGTTCCTCCTACAGCCTACTTGGAAATGCTAATTCTTGCCACAATCAACAAAGCAGTAGGCAAAGCAAGCAACTTTCATTCTAGTTTTCTCTCTTTCTGCTTCGTTTTGTGATTCTAGGAACTGAACCCAGGGCTTCATACATGTAAAAGCAAGCACTCTTCCACTGAGCTATATCTTCCTCAGCCTAGTTTTCTATCTTATGGAGGATAAGTTTGTAGCCTGCCACATGAGATACCAATATAAGCTTGACCTGGTTGTTTCCATTTCCAGCTGCAAATTCTGAATCCCCTTTCTTCCCATTTACACTTTCAAGGAAAGAAGAAGCACATTCCTGAGGACAGATAGCTACTGGGAACTTGTAACACTCCATCTTAAAATGTCATCTTTTGAATAAACCTATCCTTTTCACAAATACACCAGTACTACAACTGGCTCCTTCAGTATCATCGTTCTATAGTACAGTGACAATGGCCCCTGTCACACATTACCATACCAGTAGAAAATGGGGTTTTGTGGAAAATACAGCTTTCTGAACATGATATGTACTCATCAGTAGAATCAACTGATAATGCCAAATATTGTATGCTATTGTTTTCAAAACAGGAATGAACATTAACCATAAAATAAAGGAGTCAGGCACAGTGGTGAACTCCTATAATCCAGGCTACATGGGAGGCAAAGGCAAAAAACCCCCAAAAAACAAAACAAAAAACCCCCCAAAAAACAAAACTGCAAAGAAATTCTCAAAATAAGAGGTGGGGATGTGGCTTAGTGGTACAGCATTTGCCTAACACATGCAAGGCCATCAGTTCAATTCCTGGCACAACCATACAAAACAAAATAAAACAAAAATCTAGAAGTTTAAACAATTGGAAGGTTAGCTGGCTGCTGAGTTTTAGGCACTTGCCCAGAAAGGCTCATAAAATGGAAATAACAAAGGCTTCAGATGATTTCTGCAAAACACAGAGGCAGGACAGACATGGAAGGCTGGGGGGAGAAAGGCTATGAAAGGCCAGATGAACTAGTATTTCTGAAAATGCTGGCTTCTCTGTGTGCAACCATCCATGCATGCAGTCAAGAGTCCTACAAGCATGACTCCCAAGATGTCAGGCTGTCCCTCAGCTCCAGATGCTAGGTGTCCAGGACCAGGCTCAGCTGGCCTGGGCAAGTGAGAGGGCCTAACCTTGGTTCGGGTATGCAGTGGTGGACAAGTGGCTCCTGCCCCAGCCAGACTGATCCATGACACAACTGCCCCACTGGGTGAGAAGACTGTCTCGGACAGCAACCCTGCAGCTTCCAGAAGCTCTGCCCATCTGTCATCCAGATGTCCCCACCCCTCACTGGCCAATCTGATAAAACTGTGAGCTTCCAGAAATTTGAACATCTCATCACCTTGCCTTGCTGTGTGCTAACAACCCAGTCATTTCTTAGAAAAAGACGGCCTACTTTTGCTTACTCCAGTGGTGTATCCCTCCCTGTGCGGTCTATCCACTTGTACCTGTCAATCCAGTTGCTGTACAATAGGCGAAAACAGCCACATGACCTTCAAATACTTGAGAGAAGAGGAAGTGTGGAGATGTCACTGATTTAGGAAAATTTAGGAAAAAAAGCAAATGATATGAGTGAATTATAAATAAAAACAAAGATAAATATAATGAGATGAAATATACCTATGACTAAAATAAATGCAAATGGACTCAATCTATTTTAAACTGGAATTCTCTTGTATCAAAAATTTCCCAGGGACAGTTGGGTGTGGTGGCACACACCTGTAATCCCAGCACTCAGGAGGCTGAGGCAGGAGGACTGCTGTGAGTTTGAGACCAGTGTGGGCTACATACCAAGTTCAAGGCTAGTCTCAACTACATAATGAGACTCTCAAAACAACCCCAGGGACATGACATGCTCTTCACTATTTTTATTTTTTGGCTGAGGTGGGCTTTGAACTTGTGATCCTTTTGCCTTGGCCTCCTAGTAGTTAAGATTACAGGTGTGTGCCTCTGTGCCCAGGCTATTTTAGGAAATAATAATAATGTGTGGATATTGGTTTAATAATGTGTTGATCTTGGTTTATCAACTGTACTGCACTGATGCAAAGTGTTACTAACTGGAAGCTACCAGAGGAGGAATCTCTGAAAACTCTGTGATATTTGTGTAACAAAATTACCCTAAAATTTAGTCTATTCACTCAAAGAAAAGGCCTTCTAAATAGAATATACAAATATACTCAAACTTAAGTCTTGCTCATGACAAAGAGTGCCCTCCCCATTCCCTTACTCCCATCCCCTCCACTGACATTCTTTTTTTTTTTTTGTCTTTTTTGTTTTTATCGGTACCAGGGATTGAACTCACGACTGCCTGCTTGCATGGCAGGCGCTTATGCCGCTGAGCTAAATCCCCAGCCCCTCCACTGACATTCTTGAGCTTGGGGTCAGCTGAGACACTGTCCTACTCCCTGTCTGTCTGGGAGCCCAGCTAGGCTGGAAAGCCAAGTCCTCTGACTCCCACCTCCACACCCAGCATTCCATGCTTTCCACACTATCAATCTATATATTACATCTTTTTATCTGATGATGTCCTGCTCTTCCCAATATTCATCTCCACTCCTGTCTTTTGGTCCCTTAACTGGCTCTCCAGAGCCCTGTACAGCCCCCCAACCACCCAACCTTATGCTGTTCTGGGTACTCAGCCACAAGTCTGAAATCCTCATCCCAAGAGACTTCATCATTGTGGGAACCCACCCTTTACCCTGTGACCTGGTCAGGACATTCTGACAGCGCTGAAAACCAGACTTCTGCTTTGCTGTCACTCCAGATTTCCCAGGCGTGTACCACCTATACTCTCTCATCACCTCTTATTACTCTGTCAACTGTTCCTCCAAGAAAACCAGGAGCTCTTTGAGGTCATGGAAGGCCTCTTAAAAAGCTCAACTCCATATCTGAGGAACTATGACATTATCAGCTAAGACAAAAACAAAACACTAGGTAAGGAGAGGAACAAGGTGTAGGAGACTTCTTTGGGACTCCAGGCACAGAGCAGGAGCCATGTCTGTGAGGATGACTGGTTTCCACTGCTCCCCGCTGTGAAGCACCGTGCAAGATTCGAGCTGCCTGAAGAGCAAACTGTCTACGCGGCAGTCAATGATGCAGAGAACCCCCAGCTGCACCACAGGGCTTCCCATCAAGCCCTCAGCCTCACTTTCCTTCTCAGTGGTGCAGGATCTACTACCCAGAGAAGAGGAGCACACAGGAGGGATACCACGCCCTGTGCATTCCGGCTCACATCAGCAACCCCCGTCTCCTCTGGCTGACTCAGGGAGCCCTCCAGCCTGGAGCCCTTCTGCTCCACACATCACCTGTATTCATTCCCCACTGGGTCACCCCCATGTTATTCTTTCCACCACCTGTCAGGACTTCAATTTCTGCTCTAGCTACGAGCCAACTTCTCTTCTCCCCCTTGGGGCAGGATTTTGTAAGTTAAGAACAAACCAAGTCTGATTCTAACAATTCTTTCCTAAACCCACCAGTCTGGATTTACCTTAAGGTCCAGCCAAGTAAATCCTGAGGAGGCCCAGGACCTGGGCAGGGCTGAACCCTACGGTTGGTTCTGTCCCCGGACTTCATCGTGAACAGTACTCCATGACCTCACACTCCAGGTTCTCACACTTGGCTTAGTACCAGCCCCACCAGCCCCTCTTCCTCTGGCAGATGCTGTATATAGAAAAGCCCTGGGCTAGCTCCTAGCAAAACACATATCCTGTCCTGCCACTGCCACTCATGTGAGCAACCTGTTTGAAATGGGAAAAACCATTGTGGCTTTTCTCAAACCTCCTTTCTCCATCTTCTATTCCCTCCCAGTTCACTGGCAACTTTGTTTTCCTCGTCACTCAGGGAGCCTCTGGAGGGGCTCCTGTGAGGAGCCAGCAGGATCTGATTAGCAGAAACACTCAAGGCGGGAAATGAGTGGAGCGAGGAAAGGAAGGAGGAGCAGCACAGAGAGGAAGTCACTGACACAGCCCAGAGACAGACATACAGTCTCTATCTGGCTGCAGAGACATGGTAAGGAGGAAGGATAAAAACCATTCGAACACAAAACCCACAAGTGTAAACAGTTACATGTGACAACAGAGCAGGGAGAAGTTTAGGAAGAATTCCATTCTCTGGAGAGCTGAAAAGAATGATTTTTTGAACCAATACTTCTGTTAACTTTAGGTGCCTTTTGGACACATTCCATGGAGATATTCACCAAGTGGCTGGACAGAGGTCCCGTGTGGGGGAACCAACAGAGCCTTGGTGGTTGGAACACAGGGGGAGGGTACATGAGGGAAGGAGGACGAACACAGGAAACCCAGAGATGCCCATGAAACTGACGGAAGAGGCAGCAGAGTGCGCTAAGCCAAGGATGGATGAACAGCTGCCAGTGTATGAGTTAGCGAGACCTAAGGCAAGCATACATTAGGTCATTGGCAACCTTTACCAGAACAGGACTGGGGAGTGTCAGGGACACAGTGGGACTGTGTGTTATAGGACAAAATGGGAAATAAAGGCACCACTGCCTGGGACTCATCACTGCTCTGTCCCTGTGTAACCCAGAGTGATTACAGAGAGAACTATTTGCGGAGGCTCATTTAAGGGTGAAAAGGCTGTTGCTTCAGATGATTTATGTGCATCCCCAAACTGGGCAGTAAAAACAATACATTCGCAGGGCAGCAATGTTTTAATCACCAGAAAAGTTGGGGCTGGGGATTTAGCTCAGCAGCTCAAGTGCTTGCCTGGTAAACATGAGATTATGGGTTCAATCCCCCACATCCCCCCACCAAAAAAAAAAAAAAAAAAAAAAGAATAAAAAGTATACACAGAGTCTTTCCTGAGCAGAACACACTCTGCTTTCTCGTTCATGAAGGACAAGTAAGACACCAGTAGCAATGGTTTAAGGGTTGTTATGTGGGAAGGCTAGTCACAATTACATCCAAGATATCTTTAAAATTCATGAGAAAACAAACATGATTCTGCTTACACTCAGTGTAAGGTGAGCAATGGATGGTTTTGTCCTTTTTTGCCATGAATGTCAAGGATATGAGACACATTTGTACTCTAGTTTTCAAGAATCTTTAAGAACTGTGTTATCTTCATGAATGGGCAAGATAAAAATGCCAAGTACTAATTACAACTTGTTTTGCCTGATCTATTATCTTTTGGTGTTTCACTGTAAAGTTGGAACCTTTATTCAATTCCTAAAGTATACTGTAAGTCAAATCAAAGAATAAACACATGAACAGAAAAACTCACCAGGGATTTTTTCATTTTCTACTGCTCTTGGAAAAATGTTGAAGTCTGAAAGCAGAGACAGATCTAGGAAAGAAAAATGCAAGCAGTGTCATTACACGCAATCTGCCCTACCACTGCAGGAATATCCTGCATGAAAACCTATCCAGGAAGTTCCCAGAACTTCCCCGTAAGTCTGTCTTATTGGAGATTGTCCCAATGGGACCTCAGAAAAAACTAGAACAAATCACAGCAATGCCATGTGCATGTTACAACCCACACAGTTACATGGTGAAGGGCTGAGATTTTCATGGAAGAACATAGAATTCTACTGAAATAACCTGCCACCATTACATGTCAGAGAAAAAATGACTTCTATTTTACTCATCTATTTTTTCACTGACTCTTACCTACTAAAGACCAGAAAATCCATAGGATGCTCTGAATAAAGGAAGTGAGTCCCATTTAATAGCAATACAGTAGAGGGAACATGAGCTTGGGAGTTTGAGTCCTATCACCAATCCCTACCAAGAAATCCGGTGACCTTGGTCCAGTCACCCACTTGCTCAGGCCCACTCTCTTCCTTTACCTATGGAGGCAACAAGAGATCTGTCCTGCACTGCTCTGCGTGAGTCTACAAAGCAGATCTGAGGGACTCAGCAGACACAGAGTAAAGGCCATGATTGACGCTTACAGACACCTTTGGGAGAATCTGATACGAGAGGAGGCAGGTGGGCCGCAGACCAACGTAGACAGCTGAGACCCGGGACGCCACGTTCCTGACACACCTGTCTAGACAAAGCGCTTCGGCTTGCGCAGCCCGCCCTGCTCCCCCGACCCACAGTCTCTCCCGGGATCATTCCACACCCTCCCTCGCCCGCGCGCTCCGGAGCTCGCCCAACCGTGGCCCCTACCGCCGGCCCAGCTGAGGATCCACGGCTCCCGAGGGTTCCAGGCAAGGCCGACCCCGCCACCTCCATCCCCTCGCAGGCCCAGCTGCTCCGAGGACCCAGAGCGGGGGCCCAACCTGCCCCCCAGGACTCACCGCCGAGGCCGCAGCGAGCCGCGCCAGGTGCCGCCGCCGCCGCACGCCCTGCCCCTTCGGCCTCCACCACGGCTTCGGGGCTCAGCGCCCGCGCTCGGTTTCCACTCAAGCCTCCGCCCAGCCGCGCGGACCCTAGTCCGCACAGCTTGCGCCCGCGTGGTGCTTCCCCTGCCGGTGTCCCGGCCCCGCAGTCTCCCCTACCGGAGGCCAGAGCCCGGCGACCAGAGCTGCGGGTACTTAGGACGCACCGGAAGCGAGGACAGGCCGGAGGAAGTGCGCATGCGTAAACACGAACACTGGGCGGGGAGCTCACCGGAAGGCAGCGTCCCAGGCGGTGGTCTTTCCTAAAACGTACCGGGGCTCTGTATCCCAAAAGGCTGTACGCCGCCAGCTTTAGGGACCCACTTTACCTCCTTTGGCAGTACACATGCGCTATCCTAGGCGCAAAAGCAGACCTGAGCGCCACACTGGTCTGCATCTGTCTCCAGGTCCTGCATCCTAGAAAGGGGCTGCACGGCTGCGACCTGGAGCCCGAGTCCTCTTCAAGCCTTGCGATCGTCCGGTTAAAACCGAGGCTCTGACTAGCGGAAGGAAACGATTCTGTTCCCTTAACTAAAATGCTAGCAAACATTGCCCTCAAATACGAAGATATCACAAATGCTCAGCGATGTTTTTCGGGGGGTGGGAGGTGAGAATGGGAAGCATTTATAGATTACACAACTAATACAAACTGTAAAAAGAGAATCAGAGAACAACTCAAAAGAAAACAGATTTAAAACAAAACAAAAACCAGATACCTGTGATCTGACCTTATTTAGCGTTAGGTAAAGTGTCAGGTTCAGAAAATGACACCTTAAGGACAATGCCTTGTCACTTTTGTTTTGAAATAATACAAGTGTCCTTGACCAATTGTTTTTTAAAAGCAAGTGGGGATAAAACGAAAAATACAAATTCTTGTCAACTAAGAAAATCCTAATGCAGAAAATGAAGAAAACAGTTTCACGTTGGGCTAAGCAGCAAGTGAGACTGCGTTGTCTGTCACAGGCAAATTACTAAAGGAACCACGAAAAAGAGAAATCTCACCTGCCTGCAGCCCCATAGATCGGAGTTACCGCGTGCCTGGTCTCAAACTAAAGGGCACTGAACTGCCATTGGCTCTGCGTTGTCACGTGTCTCCTCCCTAGTTCACTTGGGAATCAAGATGATCATCCATACTGCTTTATACCTTTATCAAAGGAAAAAGCAAAACTTAATTTCCCTTATTAACTCCTTTGAAATGAATACCTTCTTGCCAGACTCACTAAGGTATTTTGCACAGAGAGACCTTTAAAAAAAAAATCTACTTTTCTAAATTTGAAAATTTTGGGGTAGTTTCCTGTGGCGATATAAAATTGAGTTAGTTTGATTTTGAGTGTCCTCAGAAGGCCCCAGTGTCCCCAGCCTGTAGTGCTATTGGAAAGTGATGGAAATAGGTCTAATGGAAAGAAATTGGGTCATTGGGGACTGCATCCAGGCAATGAGAAACCTTTTCTTCCTTTGGAAAAAAGGTCAGAGGCTGAATTACATGATGTGGGAAGAACAAGAGCTGTTCATGTTCATATATGGAAGAAATGTCCAAATTCTCAGTCGAAGAATGCTGTAACTCAGCTTGCCATCATGACATCGGTCTTGAATTCCCTGGCTTTCCTGGAGCTCTGGAAAAAGGTGCTGGATTAAATACTTCACCCTGTTGGAGGTTACTGTGTAGTTTAACACCCTGTTCCAGGCCATCTCAGTGCTCCTTCCTCATACTAATTAATGGTTTGTACATGAGGTTGGGTGTTGAGCTCGTCCTGATGCCCTGGTCCCCAGCTCCTCTGCAGCTTTCAGCTCCTCCTGCACCATGTGAGTGTCTCCATGTCTGCTGCCTAGAAGGAGGCTCCATGACCAGGATCCTCCTGTTCAGTCCTTACTGCTGCTAGGTGTCAGGTTCAGAAAATGACACCATAAGGACACCGTAAGTCCTTGCTGCCGCACCTAGGTTCACTTCAGTGATAGTAACAGTGGTGTGAAGTAGCCACATCTCCAACCTCCAGTGGATCTTTTTCCCTGTATTTTTCTGCAGGGTCCATGCTTGGACCCTTTGAAGTTGCCTGGTAAACAGGGGCAAAAAAGGTGCCAGTCTGGATCTCAGGTTCCTGTGGTTGTCACCTGGCCTGGTCCACTGACCATGCTCAGCGCCAACAGGAACCTCTTCACTCAGCTCCCTCTGGTCTTCTGCCTTATGACTTCCAGCTGGTGTCTCCATTAATGCTCAACTCTGTCCCCTCCACTCAGGCACACTGCTGCCTCTTTGATGATCCCGTCCTGTTCAATGGCTTAAAAACTCCTACTTCAGCAACTGTGCAGGCTGTCTTAAGGAAGGCTTCTCTCCCAGGGCTCTAAATTCCTGTCATATGAACTCCCCCCACTTTTGCATTTCTTTTGGTTGGTACAGTAAATATGGATGTGATTCTTTTTTGGGGCAGGAGCAGCAAAAGTCCTCCTTCACTGCTATTCTCTTCTCCCCAAGTCCTTGCCCAGGTATCCTGAACTTCCATGAACATCTTAGTAGGTTATTTCCTCGAATGATGTTTCATCACTGAGGATTCCAGTTCCATTCTTCCACCAGAGAATTCCAAGTCAAGCCCTATACCAGGTCTGCTGAACTAAAGACTGAAACTAGATCCAGGCATCTGCATTTTAATGTTCTTCCATGTGGTTCTTAAACTGAAAGTGTGGTATTTGCAAAGCATTTCTGTTGCACTCTAGTATTTCTGCAATAGATCTACACCTTATTAAACTAAGCAACCTGGGAGCAAAAGACAAGTGGAGAGGTTACAGTATAGATCAGAGATAACCTGGGCTACTTAGTCCTTCTTAAAGAGGACACCAATGCATTTTAAAATGACACTACGTAGTTTTATCAGTCTAGGTAGAGTGGCTGAGAGACAGATAGGTAGATAGATAGATAATGAAAGAAGTAAGCAAATTTGAGTTTGAATTTTTATCTAAATAACCAGAACTCTGCATGATACAGAGGAGGAATTTTAGAAGGCAGAACTTTTGTTTTTGAGACAGAGTCTCACTATGCAGTTCAGGCTGGCCTTGAGCTCACTATGTAGCCCAGGCTGGCCTAGAATTCATGGTGATGCTCCTGCCCCTAAGTGCTGGGATTATGGCCATGTGATATATTAGAGGACAGAATATTGATCTAGTGTGGTCATGTATATCTTATAAATTGCGTCTTAGTTACTTTTCTCAATGATAAGACAAAATACCCGACACCCCAAGTTAAAGTAAGAAGGGTTACTTGTCTCACCGTTTGTAGAGATTTCAGTTCATAGTTGGCTGGCTTCAACTATGACATGTCATGACAGAGGAGCATCGCAGAGGAGAAATAGTTCATGATAAGCGGAAGGTAGAGAGCAGCAAGGCAGAAAGCTATAAGCAACAAGCAGGGATCCTCTTTCAGTCCCTTACGCCTTATCCAGGCTACCCATCCTCAGGGTAGGTAGCACTCCCACCGAGGGTGAGGCAGCCTTAATTCTATCATCACACCAGAAATCAGTCCCAGCATTATATCCTTGATTCCAGCAGCATTCATCCTAGATCCAGCCACCTCTGAAGAGCCCTACCTACGACCACATGAGGCTTGGAAGGGACATTAGATACAAACCATAACAGATGAATAGGTTCTGATAAATGTGCCTTGGTCATGTTTGTCAATGCAGGAACATCATACATACAGGAACTTAAACAAACCAGAATGTCTACCATGACCCTAGGTGATACAATAATATGGGACAGTTATATACACGGTCTGTTTTCACCCAAGAATTGACTTGTGGTATGTGACTGTATTTGTAGCTTGTTTCCTAGGAGAGAGGGTATAAATTTTTGTTTTGCCAAAGGAGGATCCATTCAGCTCTGATGATTGAAAGCATCAGAGACACAAATTGGAACTGAAAATGAGCACGGCTTTCTGGCCACTGCCTTTGTTCAGTAATGGGACCTGCTTCCTGCCACAGCAGGGCCTTGCCTATGCACGATGGACTCAGAGAAGACCCAAGGCCTTGAAAAAACTTCCCAGGAGCTTTCAGGCTATCGGAAGCCCTTTGAAGCTCCATTCAAGTCTGAAGCTTCAAGACTGAATGGAAAGTAGAAGCTTTCCACTGTGGACAGTTCTACCTCTTGAATAATTATACACCTTCTCAAATATATGGGCATGGATGTTTGTCACAATGATGGAAAATGAACAAATATTAACATATTTGTTAGGGAGGGTTGAGTCTTACAGTCAACACTATACAGTATTAGTTTAGACAGAGGTATAGGCAAAGATTTGTTTTGAATTGTGTGCAACTGGCCAGATTTAGGAGTAAGCACTTTGGTGAGATGTTAGGGATTGGGATTAGGGGATCAGCATGTGAGCTCATGGTCATGATGTTGACATATTAGTGACAGTCGTATCATGGTTAGAAGTCTAGATGTTAATTGAGTGGAAAGGATGAAGCTATAAGTTAAGTGGAAATGTGTTGCCTTCTCCAAAGCTGCAATCATTCACTATATACTCCAGAGCAGAATCACCCCCCATTCTTCCTATAAAGTGCAAAGATGGATCTGACCCAAGACATCGTAAGTGAATTTTGGAATGAGGATTGCTAAATGAGAATCACAAGTAGAACTCTATAACAGTTCTAAATTGGGCTTCAGAATGAATTTATAGAGATAAAATTGGGTTTGTAAACTGGTTGAAGCTTTAGTTGGGATTTACCTAGGATGTCACTCTTCTCATCTGGAAAATCCGCCCCCTCCAGAAGCCTGACACCATTTCATTCTTCTTTCCCAATTACTGAGCCCAAGAGAGTTGCCCATTTTCAGCACAAAGAACACGCTGGCCTCTTGTTCAGATAACCTAGTAGAATCCAGACACTTCTAATGTTATCACAACAGACTTCCTGGGGCTGGGGAACTCATGGAGAGACAATAAAGAATCAATTTTTCTTGGCCATCTTGTAAATGTTACATTCTTCATTCATGTCTGCCATCATATAGAAGTTGGACATCTGCTATTTTTATATAGTTGGTTCCCCCATAGTGTTGACATCATTTGAAGGTGATCTGCAGAGTATTATACGGGGAGGGAATTACTTTTAAAATACAATACTAAGGCTATAGGAGTGTCATAAGTTTCTTTACAGTATAAACTTCATTGGCTTACTGTGAATAGTGTGCTCACAGAATTATTACTATAGTTACTATATTTTTTTATTTTAAAGAGAATAAAATCAACCTAAATAAAACAGAATAGAGTCAATCAAAACAAAACAATGAAAATGACAGGACTTCAAACCAAGATAATAGGAAATCAACAGGGGCTACCATAATATATCTTGTTATGTTCAAAACAGGTTCCCATACCACCAGATATAATAAAATCAAGCAAAGCAAAACAGAATAAAACCAAACAAAACAATGGAAAAAATACAGGACTTCAAAACAAGATAATAGGAAATTAACAATGGCTACCATAATGCCTCTTGTTATCTTCAAAATAGCTGTCTAGATCATCAGACATAGGCATGTAAAATTAACCAAACAATACAAGAACTAAGTTTCTTCTTCATTTATCATCTTTTCAAAAATTTCAGGTGTGTGACTTCTAATTTCTACTATGTCTGTGCCTCCCAAACTTGTTCTGTGTGGGTTTGGGGGTCTGAGATTTTTTTTTTGTCTTTTTCATTTTTATCGGTACCGGGGATCGAACTCACGACTGTCTGCTTGCAAGGCAGGTTCTTATGCCGCTGAGCTAAATCCCCAGCCCCCCTGAGATTATATTTTACTCCTTCATCTTGACATTTTCCTGTGTTCCTCTGAATCATCCCATTGCTGCATCCCAGGTGCTTTCTGCATTGGCTGCCAATCCCTCGGTGTCATGGATTAGTCTAGGCACCTGGGTTCCTCCTATGTGGGGTTCCTGAAGTGGTGTGGGAGCACAGGGTGGTGGTTCACCGTTGCTCCCCTGATTTTTGTTGGACCTCAGGGTATGGCTTCTTCTCCAGGCCGACACTGGGCTGCTGGTGTAGTGCCTCAAGGCGTGGCCTCTTCCTATTAAATCCATTTGTTCACAGGTTTGGTTTGGCTCTGATATTTCTTTGCTGATTTTCTGTCCAGTCAATCTGCCTGTCCGTGACAAGGAGGTACTGAGGTCTCCCACTACAACTGTGTTATTGCTCATTTGATATTTCATGTCTACCAATAACTGTCTTATATAGTTGGATGCCCCTGTATTAGGTGCATGTATATTTATGGTTGTTGTGGCATTTGTGTCTCCAACTTTCTCACTAACTCCAATCAGTCTTGTATTATTCTTCCTTGCCTCGACTTTTAGCTGTTGGATTGATTTCTCATGGTCTCTTGTTATTTTTGAGTTTTCTTTTCATAATCACGAGTTGCAATTCTGTCTTCAAAATCTGATTATCCTTTCCTTCATTCAATATGTTGCATATACTTTCAATGGAGGTTTTAATCTCCTGGATCTCTGTTTGGATCTGTTTCATGGATTTCATTTGTCTCCTATGCTGGGCATTTTTTTTATTTCTATCATTTTCTCAGATTATCTATTATTTGAGTCTTCTCTAATATCTTTGATTTTTAGCATCATTTCTTTTTGTGCCTGAAAGATCATTTTCTCTATGGTGTTTTTCCACTTCTGTTTTATCATTTCAGAAAGTTCCAGTATTAAACTTCTAACTTTGTCCATCTCATTGTGTTTCTGGCCTATCCTTGGTGGGTTGGGGGTCTGGGGCTTCACTGTGCCTCCATATCCTAACATTCTCCATTTTCTTTTTACTGTGTTGATGCCTGCCAACCTGCCATATTATATAGCTCTACCACTAGCATTGATGCCTCTCTCAAGGAGGAAAGGAGATGTCCATTCCTCAGGGATGTCCTCTAGATGTAGCTGGTTTTCTATAGCTATCCCAAGAACCTACCTTTTTCTGGTGTTTATAGTTCTGTGATAATGTCCATATTGTGTCCCAGAATGTGCTGGGTATGGAGCCAATCTTGGCCTCTGTATGTGAAAGCTGGGACTGGTCTTCTGCCAGTGGAATTCTCCAGAGTCCAACCGTTGTCTCCTCACTGTTACTTCAAACACTTCCACATTACTGACCTCGCTGATTACTTTGCCCTCCAAAGATGCGTGTGTATCTATGTACCAAGCTATTGTTCTGGATCTTGGGGTTCCATAGGTCTTACACTCTTCCAGCCAGTCTCACTATCTCGGGAGGCTGGGAGCATGAACTCACTGTCTTCCAGATAGCCCTGTTGCCTGGTAGGTAATGCCATATTTATTTTAAGTAACATTGAGATAGTATAGCTTTTAAAATTCCTATTCTCATAATATTTTGTGTTTATTATTTTAACTTATGTAGGTACATAAATATTTTCTCTCGAGAGATTATTATCTTTTATATATTACACTAATATCCAGGTTAGTGGCCCCCAACTCTTATAAATATACACAAACATTGAATGTTCATTCCTGATTATTTACTGTGAATATTGAGCTAACATTCTTTAACTCAGCTTGTCTCATGTATCTGACATGCAAAAGAGCAAATGGGAGGTAAAAGAAATGTGTGCACTCCTGTCTACAGAGAATAAGACCATGCAGCTCTTCAGAATAGAAAATAAAGATGAACTGCCTTCTCACCTTCTCACTGTGTGTGATCCTGTCCATCTGAATTGCTTGTTGCCCTCAAATGATATTTTCTCCCCACAGATTGTGGTTGTTTGAATTTCTTAGCTGCAAAAGGGAGTCTTGAATTGTTTTTCATGTAGACAAAACAAATGCAAAGGAAAACTCAGAACACCACAAAATGCAGCAGATTGTAAGCTAGAGATTTAAAGTAGGTAATGAGGGGAAGGAATTGAAGTATAAAAGCCAGGCAGAGGCAGAAGAAGGAAGCAAGGCCTGTGGTTGCCTGGATGATCACCCTAAATCCTAAATGAAGGGAAGGCGTCTGTCTGAACAAGGGACACTGCCCAGGAATGGCCCAGGTGAGGAAGAAGCACAGGCCAGGGGTATTTTCCTTTGCCATTCCAGTCATAGAGGCTTCTGTTTCGTAACCTAAATGCTGATTTGCATCATAGGAAAATCTTGGTGTTCATGAAGAATGAAAATTTTCATTGTTCATGAAGAATGAAAATTTTCATGTTCATGAAGAATGAAAATTTTCATGTTCATGAAGAATGAAAATTTTCATGTTCATGAAGAATGAAAATTTTCATAAATTTTTGTGTTCATGAAGAATGAATGGAACCCAGATCAGTCCTTGCGTGGAGAGAGAGAGAGAGAGAGAGAGAGAGAGAGAGAGAGAGAGAGAGAGGCCTTGCAGAACAAATCTGGTGCCAACCACCTGTCTTCAGAAACCTTATGTCCATCTCTGTGGCAGGCTGCTGATCCTTGGTATGTCCCAGTAGACTGGCACCAGAAGGCACCAGAAGTTGGAAGTCAGCATTTTAAGCCCCACCTGTGGTTCCAGGAGAGGTATGAAATATCTGTTTACCTAAAGCCTTTGTGGCCCTACATTTAGAATCTGCCTTAAAGTTCTGCAGCTCTGTGGTATAGTGCCTCCTGACCCGTCCCAGGGGGACCTTTTTGTAGTGATATCCACCTTTCTATACCCATGTGTAGTTCTGATGTAACTCTGCAACAGAAATCATACCCAGACTGTAGAATGTTAGTGTATGCCCATAGGGGGGAGACAAAGACACAAAAATTGCATAAAAGGGAGCAACTATGCCATATTCAGCAATTGGCCTTTGGATAAAAATCTACTGGGTCAGTGTCTGCACAAATAAAGTTGCTTCCTGGGAACCAAAAGGTCATTTTATGATTGTATTACTGAAATGGGTGTCTCAAGGGCTGTGTTGTATCCTGTTAAGTCTGAAGTATGACAGTGATCTTGGTAACAGAAAAACATGAGAGAACATTCATTTTGGAATTCTCATAGAAATGCATCACTTTCAAAGCCAATCTTTTCTGGATATTAATCACTTAATAAAGTTAATCACTTAAAGTCACTTAATAAAGTTAATATTTAAAAAAAGTTGTTTCTTGGGATAAAGGCCTCGGTGTCCTGTCTCTCCACAAAGAAAATTCTGTAGCATTTCTAGGAGATAAGAGACCCAGGATCTACACACTGACCTACATTCTGAGCCTTTTTTTAAAAAAAAATAACAACTTCTATTTGGGACAGGATCTTAATAATTCAACAAGCTTCCCAGACAAGGCTAAACTTGTACTTCTCCTGACTCAGCCTTCCAGGATGCCAATTTTATAGGTCTCACCACCATGTCTCAGTCAAATATCTTACCTCCTAACTTCCCTGAAAATGCAACAACTCCATTACACTTCGCAGAAACCTATGATTTAGACATTGCTGCTAGCCCTCATTTTAAAGTAATGCCATTCTATGATTGTAATATTGAAATGAGTGTACACAAGTTTCTGTCAATGTTCTAGGTATATTTTGTGGTGCAGTATAAATGTAATTCCTCCTGTCTGTTCCAACTTTTTGTTTGTCTCACTATGCAGTTCAGGCTGTCTTTGGGCTTACTGTGTAGCCCAGGCTGTTCTCAAACTTGCAATGGTCCTCCTGCCTCAGCCTCCCCAGTACTGGGATTACAGGAGTGCACCACTATGCCAGGATGTTCCAACTTTTAGTTCATCAGAGAAGCACAGTAAAAATTTTTCTCTTATAGGAGGCAGTATTTTGTATTGCAAATCACTGAGACAACCCTGCTCCAGGCGTCATAATTGAGGTCTTATACTCGGGTTCTTTCTATCTTGCTCAAATCTCCCCAAATTTAAGCTAGATTCTCCCCAGTGGAGTGACAGTAAAAGGACCACACCTCCACCTTCAGGCACTCTTCCTCCCTGGGCTTTTATGAAGCAGGAGAGGGTGAAAGCCGAACCCTTGTTTGGATGCCTTGGTGGGGAGTGGCAGAGGGGACACCAGCCTGGGTTTCAGGTCCCCAGATGTCACCTGACACTGTGACTTCCAGCTGCTGCATCTACACAATACACAACTCTGTCCCTTGTGCTCAGGGACCCTCCTGCATCCTCCTAGTCCCAGTCTACTCAGAGCTTGAAGCTCCTCATCTGAACAGCAAGTTGGGATCTCTTAGGCCTGGCTTCTCTCCCAGGATCTAGATTCCTACGACCATGTTTCCAGTATTTTATTTTCACGTTTGTCTCTGCTAAGGCCAGAAAATCTAAATCCTTTCAGTCCATGTTAGGCAGAAGCATCAGGCTTCCCCACTCAGCACGCATTCTCTTCTTCCCCAGAGTCTTCCCGGGGTTTCTGGGTGACCGAAGTGGAAGTCTGCCAAGTATCAGTGTAGTTCTTGAGGTTCCTGGGGGTAGGGGGTTAGGAGGACAGCGAGAGGATGGGAAAATAAAGAAGAGAGACAAAGGCCGGGGGTCAGGTGGAGCCCTTTCTCCTAATGGAAGAAAAGGAACAGCTCAGCTACCATAGATAGCACTTCTACTTACACACTGGGGAGGAGGATGCAGTATCAACCCCTCTGCCTAGCAACTTGAGTACTGTAACTTTTGTGTTCCCTTCATTCATGTATCTTTCATCTCAGTTATCTCCAGGCACTCTACCACCTATTCAGACCTTTGATTTCTGTTTTTGCTACCATTGCTGGGCATTCATTCTAGGTCAATTGCTCCCACTGGCTCCAGGTCAGGTCCAGCCCCGTCCTTGTCTATTTGCTGTAGAGCAGTTATGGAAGCGTGGCTGGCTCTGTGAGGCTGTTTGGTTCCCTTCTCATGAGGGCCTTGACAAGTGGTGAGAGGAGCAGAAAGGAGCAGTTTCTCCCTGTGAAATAACCCATTAAGGGCTGGGGATTTAGCTCAGCAGCACAAGTGCCTGCTTTGCTAGTGCTGTGGTCATGATACCAGTACCAACAACAACAAAACCAAACCAAGCAAAACCAAACCAAACAAAAAAACCATTTAAAAGTCTGTAGCAGTTTGGAGAGATCTGTGCTGTTTTTTTCCCTAGTCTTGCTCTAAGCTGCTTTTTCATTTCCTCCCAAGTATGTAAATTTACAGTTTTTTCTTCTGGAAACAAACATACAAACTCAAGAAATTTAGCAAACTGTGTAGTGTCAGTGTATGAAAACTAAAAATTGATACAAAAAAGCCAAAAAGACCTAAATAAATGTAGAGTTATATTGATTGGGAATTTGAATCAGGTACTGAAGTAAACAACAATTTTGAGAAACAGCAGAGTCTGAGAATTTATGCTATTGGATTTGAAGACTTACTATGAAGCCATAGTGAGACAGTGATATGCTGCAGCCAGCTTGTTGTGAGCTCATGAAAGCCAAACGTTGAATTTTTAGAAGTTTTACAGGTTAGTTGTTGTGGTATTGGTTATTTGAAATTGCCTTTTGTGAGAGTATTTTTAAAACACACATCAGCAAACCACAAGTCAGATCCACACTAAGCCCCAACCACTAGGAGCCTGCCATGCCAAGCAGGGCCAGGCCATCTCAAAGAAGCTGTCTTAGCCACGGCACCCCTACTGTTTGGCAGGGTTGTGGCAGGCCTCACTGCAAGGCTTCTGGAATAGGGCAGCCTTCCACGTTAGTTTTAGTTTACACTCATTTGCCTAATGATACCCTTGTCTACACCTTGGACAGCTAGTAGGAGGTATCCTTAAAGGGTCAATAAGTGGTTGTGCTGCCCCTACAGGTGCAGCAGAGCAATTTTTGGCAAAATGTTCTCCACACCCGCAGATGAAACAAGTAACTGTTTTTTCCTTTCTGCTAGGCTGTGAATGATTCACCTGAGTGATAGCTGCTGCCAAGGTAGCCCTCAGTCCTGTGATGAATACCGACCACTACCAATGAACTTCTCGCCC
Source organism: Cavia porcellus (assembly GCF_034190915.1). Lineage (NCBI taxonomy): Eukaryota > Metazoa > Chordata > Mammalia > Rodentia > Caviidae > Cavia > Cavia porcellus. The sequence goes on along the minus strand of NW_026947506.1, from coordinate 35,536,185 downwards.
TTATGTATGCACAATGAGAAGTGTCTCCTTGCTCACTATTATCTTCTTCCCCTGGTCCCTGTTCAGGTAACATATGCTGCATACCAACACAGCTCTCAAATTTCCTGTGGAGAGGGGGGAAGGAATGTAAGGGGATGGGAAAATAAAGAAAAGAGATCAAAGCTGAGGTCAGATGGAGCCCTCTCTCTTGGTGGGAGAAAAGGAACAGCTCAACCACCTTAGCACATTTATTTATACACTCAGGAGAATGATGTCAATTTCAACCCCTCTGCCTAGCAACTTGTTTGCCTGGCTGGCCTGGGCACAGCTCGTTTATATGGTTTGCGTTGGGCTCTCCATGTTCTCACGGTTGGCCTTGCTTTAGCCCTACATGTGTAATAGACCTCTAGCTTCAGCTGTTCCCTACAGAAATCATCCTAATGGTTCAGAGACAGTGACTTGGCAGAGGACACCGGAGATACAGGTGCAGTGCCAGTGAGGATACAGTGCTGCTGGTGGAAGCCTAGGCTGAACTTCCATCTCAAGTCTCTGTTGACCATATGGGCACCAAGGCTGCAAAACAGGTTGTCACTGACCAGCAACACTTGACCCTGGTTCAAGTGCTGTCACACACCTGCCATATCACACCTCATCACACTGCACCCCCGCCCCCAATATCTTTCTTCCTTCTGTACTGTGATGGGGATTTGGTTTCCACTGAGGTCCTTGTTGCATTAATCACCCAGAGAAGTGGATATACACTGATGAGGAATGAGAGTCAGGCTGAAGGTCAGGGTCATTGAGTGAGAATCTATGATGCTAGGTCTAATGTGTGCATTTTCCACATTTGTGATTGGTGATGATTATTTTTACAAAATATTGAGTTTCAACATGTAAATATATTTTTCCTCTTTGTCTTATTACTTTCTCTCATTGCTGAGACAAAATATTTGATGCTCAAAATGAAGGAAAGGTTTTTTAGCTCACAATTTGTGGAGGTTTCAGTCCATAATCAACGGGCTCCAAGGCAGGATGGCATGGCCCAGAGACAACAGCTCAAGGCAGCAGAAGACAGGGAAAGCAGTAAGAGCAAAAGGATCCGGGAGCAAACCTCTTTTTCACCCTTATATTGCAAGTAGGCTACCTAGCTACACCATCTCTGTGCCCACCTCTTGCATAGGATCAGCATGTTTACAAAGTGAGGGCCTCAACCCCCTGCTGAGTCACTTAGTTAAGCTTCTGAACTTCTCAATCTTCAAGCTGACACAATATATTAACCATTACACTCTTATTATCCTTTCCCATTACCCCATTCCTCTCCCTCTTCTTTTCTTTCTGTTGTCCAATAATAGTCTCTCTAGCACTTCCATCTTTTTTTCAGATTTCTTCTATCAGGGTGAATAAGTGACATTTTTCTTTTCAAGTCTGGCTTTTTTTACTCAACATTATGATCTTCAGTTCAGTTCGATTCTTTCCTTTACTAAAAAAAATCAAAGTTCAGTTCTTCTTTATGACTGCTAATACTCCTTGGTCTGTGCTTGTGCATGTATGTGTTAGTATATATTTCACATTTTCTTTCCTCATTCATCTGTTGATAGACACCCAGGCTGCTTCAGTGCCTTGCTATTGTGGATTGTGCCACAATCAACATGGATGGGTAGGTGTCCCTATGGAATGGTGACTTTAATTCCTCTTAGAATGTACTAAGTGGTGCTATACCTTGATCAAATGGTAGCTTTATTTTAATTTTTTGAGGAATGTTCATACTAATTCTCATAATGGTAGTACTTTACATTCCTATTCCCAGTGGAGAGTTCTTCCTTTTCCTTGTATTCTTGCCAGCATGTATTGTATTTGTGTGTTTTCAGAAATAACTATACCAACTGGGGTAAATGGAATCTGTAAGGATTGTTTTTGCAACATCAGATTTATTTTTAAGTATTTATCAAGTTAGTTATCATAAACACAGATAAAGCCAGACTAACAAACCAAAAAGATAGAAAACACAGAGTAACTATACTAAAATTGAGGTACATTTTAAAGTACATTACAACACATTCTCTTCTTTTTCATGTTGTCTGTATTTTATTTTGAGCTTTATTTTTTATTTTGAATAAAACAAAACAATAAAATAAAATCAAACAATAAGAATATTGGATTTGAAAAAGAAGACAAAAGGAGGGAGCAAGCTTCTTTTTCACCCTTATATTTAAGTAGGTTACCTAACTACACTATATCTGTGTGCTCCTCTTGCACAAGATCAGGGTGTTTACAAAGGAAAATCACTAGTTACAAAGAATCAGCTGGTTGCTGAGTTCTGGGTGCTTCCTGCACTGGCTGCCTATCCCACAGTGCAGATTATTGGGCTTGACACCTAAGTTCCTCCAATCCAAGGTTCCAGGGGTGGTGGAGAGGTGTGGGGCAGAAGCTCACCAATGCTCCCCCAATGGCAGCAGAGTTTCAGGGTGTAGCTTCTCTGAGTCTGCAGCAGCGGGTTCATGGTGGGGGTGAGGCACTTGGTCCTCATGGATTTAAATTTTATATGTTGGGTTTCTCCTATAAAGACAAATTTTATGCTTCTTATTTCACTTAGTACACCAATTTCTCTATGAATGACTCAAGTTTATCCTTTATGGCAGAGTGCTACTCCACTGTATATAAATACCATATTTTCTTTATTCATTCATCTGTTTTTGAACATATAGGCTGCTTCCAAGATTTAGCTACTATGAACTATGCTGCTATAAACATGGATGTGCACCTATCCCTGTAATACAATGTTTTTAATGCTTTTGGGAAGATATCTAGAAGACAAATACCTGGGCCAAATGGAATCCCTGGTTTCAATCTTTTTGAGGAATCTCCATACTGATTTCCTTAGTGAGTATACGAGTTTACGTTCCCACCAACAAGGAAGGGTTCTGCCCCCCCAACCCCCCACTTTCATAGGGCTACAAAACAAGGAATGAGGGACTTAGGAAGTAAGAGATGGAAGAAAAGAAAGAGGCAGGACAAGGATGATCAATATATGGAAAATCTACAGAGCAGGAAAGGAGTTAGGAAATGAGATCCAAGAATTGATAGGGGAAGAGGTGACTCAGGTAGAAATACTCCCACAATGAAAGAAAGTATCTATGAGAGAAAGTTTGTAGGCACAGGATGAGGAGACAATGGCAAGGAGAATTGGGGGCATATGGAGATCAGCAAAGATTACGGATAGAACTGTGACTCTAGAGGTGACAATAGTGGAAAAAATTTGAGATTTATTTGCAAAAAGGGATTTGAATTGAGATAGTGAAAGGCTGAATTCCAAAGATATAAGCCTCACACTGGACTGGGGTTTCTTTCCTCAGACCTATGAATAGCACCCAGCATTCTATCTCAGGCCTGTGTTCAGAAGAAAAGAGAGACTGGTTGTCTTGGTTACATTTCTCTGTTGAAGCAAAACACCTGACACCCAAAATGAAGGCAGGAAAGAAAGGTTTATTTAGCTCACAGTTTGTGGAGGTTTCTGTCCATATTTAGCTGGCTCCAAGGCAGGTAGTGTGGTGGAGGGACAATTGTTCTTGGTGGCTATGGCAGATGCCAAAAGTGACAAGAGCAAAAGGTCAAAAGGGGGGAACACAAAGAGAGGAGAAAGCTTCATTCCCTTCCAACATTCAGTGGCACAAGATAAACATTTTCATTCCAAAAGTTGCAAGCAGTAGAATACAAAGGATTGGGACAAAAGCAACTCCAAAATCCAGCAGGGCAAACATTAAGTCCTGGAGTTTCACATTCATTATCTGAAGTAACCTGGTTGTGAGTTCCAAAATGCTTGAGTGACTGCCTCCACAGTACTTGTGGTAGTTGTAGCACCCACAGCTTCCCTTTTAGCTGGCTTTGTTCCCTCCTTGCTGGTTTTCTTAGACCATCCATGCTCCTGGATTTTCCAAAAGCCTGACCTCACTCTGTACCTTTGGCTTCACACTCACACATTGCCCTCTCAAAGGCGCACTGCTGGCTTTCCCAACCTTCTGAAATCATGGTTGTAGGCCTTTTAAATTTCAGACCTCTTGCCTTCTGTATGCACCTAGCACTAGCACCATGTGGATGATGCTGAGGTCTGCTGCTGGCTGGAGTAGTTTCTAGGATTTCTTCTCTCTAGGCTGTAAAAGTCAAGTGCCTGGATTGCTGAATACTCTGACTTGATTCTGCGGAAGAAACTCTCTATGCTGCTGCCACTCTGGAACCCTGGGTGGCTACCACTGCCATCCTGGAACATGGTGTGGCTGTTGCCATTCTGGAACATGGTGCTCTGAGGCTTTCTCCTCAAAGCAAAGTCTTCCACTTTTGCAATTTTGAGGCTGAAAATGGTGGAGCTGTGCTGCTTCTTGTGATGTCCCCAAACATCTTTTATATTCTCATGTTACTTCTTAGCAATTGAGATTTCAACTCTATCTTTACAGTCCACAGCTTTACTGGAACTTCTTTTCAGGCCAAAGTCACATTTTAAATCATCCTTCTGAGCTCTTTTTTTCTTGACTCACAATATAAATCTGATTAAAAGCCCCCAACAATAGCCATATCACAGCTTCAATGTTTAACTGCTTTGAAATTTCTTCTGATGGATTAATTAGGCCCTGTCCTTAATTTTAGTCTGAGGCAAAGTCTCTGACATGAGCAAAATACAACCTTTATGCCAGATGATGTTGGACACATCTGGAGTCCAAAAACCAATGCAGTCCTTTTATCCAGCAGAAACCCTGTGAGCCTGGTCTTTACTGGAAGGATTTCTGTAAGCTTTCTGGTCTTCAGAGATCTGACCAGAATCTTCCATCCAGAACAGCTTAAGGTGTTTCAGTGCTACTTTTTCAGGTGGCTTCTCCAAACCTTTGCAAATCTTCTCACAAGCCATTCCCAAAGTCTCTTGAACCACACTGTCAGCTACAGCAATGGCCTCACTCTTGGTATCAAATTCTGCCTTGATTATTTTTCTCTCATGGTTGAGACAAAACACCTGTTGCCCAAAATTAGGGAAGGGAACGTTTATTTAGCTTACAGTTTTTGGAGGTTTTGTTCCATATTCAGCTGGCTACAAGACAAGGTGGCGTGGCTGAGCGGTAACCAATCATGGTGGCTGTGGCAGAAAAGTGAAAAGAGCAAAAGGGAAGAGCACAAGGGAGGTGTGAGCTTCTTTTCCTTCCTTTGGTTGTGTGCAGGTTATCCACCGCAGGGCAAGTGTAGCACTCATGCCTCCAATCCCAGCACTAGACAGTGAACCAATCACAAAAGCTAATTCAGCTGCCTCTATGATTGCATGAGGCTTTAGGGCATCCAGATATAAACCATAACACTGGTCCTCAGACTCTGAGGAGGAACTTCAGGAGGACCTGATGGGTCTCTTTGATGCAGTTCTTGGGTTAGTAGTCTACATTCTGGCTCAGAAGAAGTACACAAACAGCTCCTCCTCAGAATCAGAATTGGAAGCAGAGCTGGAAAAGCAGGAAGGGCAGGAGGAGGTGAGTTTCTGACTCATCCTTAAAGGGGAAGCTCAGCCTTTCACCTTGGTCCTCTGGCCACAAGTGGAAGATGGGGTGGTCATTGGAATCTAAAGATGACCTGGATGGGGAGAACTCAGCCGCTCTGACTTAATCCAAAGGAAGAGACAAGGCACTCACATTGATGCCCTAGCCACAAGAGGAAGAGGGAGTTTGTATTTGTCAGAGTTCCATGAGGAGCTTCAGGAACCATCAGGGATCACTAAACCCTGTGTCATCTATACACAAAGATGTCGCAAAGAAGCCATAATGGTTCAAGAGGAAGATAAGAGGAGTCACCTGTCCTCAGTGCTGCCTGAGAATGAGATCTTCACCAGGCTGCTTGGTAAGGAGCCTCCAGGCTGTGCCTCTCTCCCAGCTTGTTAGGAACATGAGAGAATTTTGCTCACCTTCCTTTCCAGTGGAGGAGAGCTCACTGTAATCCAAGAGCTCTCCATTCCTCCTCAAGGAAATGGAGATAAACACAAGTCTTCAAATATGCTCCATTGTGATCAGAAAGCTTGACTGTAACAGAGATCTTGTTGACTTTGCTTAATGTTCAGGCTTTTTAGCACTAGATGGGTGTCAGGGTCACATTTATTTCTAGATGTGCTCCTCAGAGGAAAAAAGGACCTGCATGCTTCCTGAGTTTGAAAGGGGTGCATTCATGTGTCATGGGGACACCATAGTGTGCTCAACAATTCTAATCATGCAGATATTGCCACTACCCAGGCCCTCACTCAGTTGTTCCTCCAAGAATCTAAGGGCTAAGCCCTGTTCCCTGTCAGCTGAATGTTCTTCTCCCTGATCTTTTCATCTGCCTACCCAGACCCCATCTTGAACCTTCTTTCAGGCAGGCCTGATTCTTCTCATTTTTTGCCCCATGGGAAATCCTGTGCCAGCTTCCAAGCTAATAATTTGATGTCTTCACAGAGGATCCTGTAATCAAGAGATTCCAGCCTGGGACAAGAACCTGAGGGCATATGACAAGGTGAGGTCCTTCTACTTTAGTTAGACCTTCACTGAGGCATAGCCTTGGGAGGGCAGGATTCTAACCCCACAGTTATTCTGCCCTTGCCCATGAGAGGAGCTCCCACTTGACCTGTTCACTGTCCAGAATCCCTAAAGGCTGAGCAAAAATCTTTATACCAGTTTTTGTATCAGGGTAATGCTTATTTCTAGGAATGAATTTGGGAGTATTGCTGTAAGCAAATTTTAAATGATTTAAAACTCATCTACAGAGGCCTTCTCTCAGTTGGTGTTTTGGTTCCTTTTTTCTCATTGCTGAGACAAAATGCTTGATGTTCAAAATGAAGGAAGGAAAGGTTTATTTAGCTTACAATTTTTGAAGGTTTCAGTTGGATTTCTGTGCTGAGTAGTCTAACTCATCTGGATGCAAGGCAGGGTGGTGTGGCTAAGGGGTAGCCATTCATGGTGGCTGCAAGTGATGAGTGAAAAGACAAAAGGGCTAAGCATGACTCCTTCCCTCTCTTATACTATATGCTGACTGCCCATTCTTGGGCAGGTGCAGCAGTCACACCACCTGTCTTAGTTACATTTTACTTGTTGCTGAGACAAAACACCTGAAGCCCAAAGCTGGGAAAGGAAAGGTTTATTTCTTACAGTTTTTGGAGGTTTCAGTCCACACTCAGTTGGCTCCAAGGCAGGCGGGCATGGCTGGGCCACAGTTGATGGTGCCTGCAAACAGCAAGTGGGAACCAGCAAAGAGCAAGACACACCTTCTTCCTGCCATTATATCACATCCTGGCTCCACCCCTTTGTGGGTGGAGCACTGACACCACCAATACAAGCATTAGACAATGAACGAATAACAAATGCACAATTCAAACCCATGAGGCCTGGGGGCCACAGACATAAACCATGACATTTCACCCCTGGCCCCCAGGACTCAGGTACATCCTTTATACAAAAGACATTTAGTCCACCTCCAAGAGTTGCCAAAATCCTAACAGTTTCAGCATTGTTGAATAGTCCAAGTACCAAGTCTCCTCCAAGATCGATGGTAAACTCTTAACTGTAACCCCCTGTACAAATGAAACACCTTAAACATTTCTGAAATTCAAAGGCACAAGATAAACATTACCATTCCAAAAGTTACAAACAGGGAAATATAAAGCATTGGAAACAAAGCAAGTCCAACATCCAGAGTTCCCTGCTCAGCATCTGAAGCAATCTGGTTGCAAGCTCCAAAACGCTTGGGTGATTCCACCCCCACAGCACTTCCAGTGATTTCAACCCAGGCATCTTTTCTCTTAAATCCTCTCTGCTTGCTTTTTGCAGCTTTCCTTGGATCATCCATGTTCCTGGCTTTTCCAAACTTCTGGGGTCTCCACTGCACCTTTGGCTTCACCTTTACATCTTCACAAATTGCCCTCTCAGGGGCACACTGCTTGGCCTGCCAGGCCCTTTGCAATCGAGGTGGAAGCCGTCTTACCCTTAGAATTTGTGCATTTTCCTTGCACCTAAAACCAGCACTTTGTGGATGCTGCCAAGGTCTGCTGCCAACTGAAGCAGTGGCCAGGCTTTTCTCTCTCTTGGCTGTAGGGGTCAGTTGCCTGGATCGAAGGGCTCTGTTTACCTTATTGTGAGGAAAAGCTTCTCTATATTGCCGCCATTCTGGAACCTCATGTGGCCTCAGTCGCCATTCTGGAGCATGGTGCTCTGTAGCTTTCTCCTCTGAGCAAATTCTTATGAGGCTGCAAATGGTGGGGAACCTCTTCCTGGGATGCCCTGGGGCCATCTTTCTTATCTCTTTGTTTCTCCTCAGCAATCAAAATCTCAACTCTGGCTTTATAATCCACAGCCTTCCTGGAATTTTCCTTCTGGCCAAACTCACAGTATTGGAAATTATCCTGCTGGGCTCTTTGCTCTTGATTCAAAACATAAAGCTCGCTAAAAGCCCCCAACAATAGCCATGTCACAGACTCAATATTCGATTGCTTTTTAATTTCCTTTTCAAGATTAATCAGTCCATTACCCTTAGTCTCAGTCTCAGGCAAAGTCTCTGGGCAGGAGCAAAATGCAGACAAACTTTCTGCCAACCCATAACACACATCATGGGGAGTCCAACAACCAAAGAAGTCCTTCTTCCCATCAGAAACCTCCCAAGCCTGGTCTTTACCATCAGGCTTTCTATCAGCCTTTTGTTCTCTTGAGCTCTGACCAGAATCTCCTCTAGAGAACAGCCTAAGCTGCTCCAGCTCTATGTATCCAGGCGACATGTCGGGACCTTTCCAAACTCTATCCACAAGCCATTTCCAAAGCCTCTCGAGAAACATGGTCAGGTATAGTCACAGCAAAGGACCCCACTCCTTGGTGCCAAATTTTGTCTTAGTTACTTTTTACTTGTTGCTGAGACAAAACACCTGAAGCCCAAAGCTGGGAAAGGAAAGGTTTATTTCTTACAGTTTTTGGAGGTTTCAGTCCACACTCAGTTGGCTCCAAGGCAGGTGGGCTTGGCTGGGCCGCAGTTCATGATGGCTGCAAACAGCAAGTGGGAACCAGCAAAGAGCAAGACACACCTTCTTCCTGCCATTACATCACATCCTGGCTCCACCCCTTTGTGGGTAGAGCACTGACACCATCAATCCAAGCACTAGACAATGAACAAATAACAAATGCACAATTCATACTCCTGAGGCCTGGGGATCACAGACATAAACCATGATACCACCAATCCCAGCACTGGACAACAAATCAATCATGAACACTAAACTCAGCTGCCTCAATGACTGCATAGGCTTGGAGGTCATCCAAACACAAACTATAACAGTTGGATTTCTGTGCTGAGTAGTCTAACTCTCACACTCTCCTCTGGTGTATAATTAATTTAAATTTGGTAATTTAATCCTGTATTATACAAGAATTGCCAAATAAAGATAATTATACTTTTTTACTATTAATTTTTTTATTTTAAGGAAGATAAAACCAAGGAAAATAAAACAGAATAAAACCAATCAAAATAAATCAGTATAAGTGATCCAGAGCATCAAAAACCTTACAAAATCAACAGTAGTTACTATAATGCCATTTGTTGTCTTTGAAATAGCTACAGATATCTTCAGATATAATAAAAATCAAATGGAACAGAATAGAAACAATAAAAATAAAGCAGTGAATGCAATAAAAGACTTCAAAACAAGCCAATAGTAAATCCAAAATGGCTACCATACTATGTCTTGATATCTTTTGAATAGCTGCTCGTACCATCAGATTTAACATTATCAAACAAAACAAAAGAGAATAAAGCCCCAACCAAGAAAACAATGAAAATGATATGGTTTCCAGGCAGGGATCACGTCCTGGTGAGGGCTGGTTCTCTACTCAATCTGCAGTCTGCGAATGGTGCTGACTTGGAGAGAGCTTGGATCTGGGTGTCCCCACTCCACAGCGGTAATTATACTCTTAAACAAAAGTTTATGCTCATAGCTTAACTGCATTTATGAATAAACTTCTGGTTTTTCTGTTTAATTTTAAATAGGTTGCTTGAAATTTTCTCATCTATTTTCTATGTGCCCCTGCCACTGCATTCCCCCCAGCCGAGTGTCCCACTGTGTGGCCCAGGGTGGCCTCAAACTAGAGATCCACCTCCCTCAGCCTGGGATTACAGACTTGCACCACCACACCAGGTCTGGGTGTGTTTGGCATTCACTTTTACATCATTTGAATGAGCCAAATTACAATGAAAATGCATACAAATAAAAAACCCTTTTTACTCTTAATCTGGTATCTCGTTTGGTGATTATAGGGATGCATAATTTTATACTGATAAGTTATAATCCTTTTACCTTAAAAGCTGCTGAAGCTTTGGCATCATTGATGGGCCAGAATAAAGACTGCAGAAATATTTTAAGACATAATGAGTTTTGACAAAATTTTAGCCAAGACAGGTTTTGATTATTTTGATTATTTACACACTTACTTTTAGACACACATATATAGCAGGCATAAGTAATAACTTAGTCTTTAGCAAAGTGTCACTGCTCTAAATGTATGAATATATACACACATACAGTTGAATCATGGAATTGCTATTTATTATAGCTCAAAACTGGTGATATACTGGCAATTTTTATGATATAAACTATAATATATTTATATACCTACACATATAAAACTCAGTGTCTAATAGGCTTTTTGCTATTCATACACTTGTGCTAGAGTTTTATTATTTTTAAAAATACTTCCTTCTTGCAACTGCTGAGTCATTTAGCAGGATTGAAATGAGAATGTAATTCGTCCTGTGGTCATTTGTATGGGACTATGAATAGGTTAGATATTTGTGTTCCGCGTAGGGTCTCTCACGGATTTGAGAGTCATATTCCCCATGGATGCACTAACCTAACATTTTGGATGAACTTGTGTGGGTAGAACGATGTTGACTGCATTCACGTGAACTGTGTTAACCTGGTAGAGAGTCATTCCGCGGCTGCTCCTGGACTCGGGAGCTGCAGCTCCGGGGCCTTGGTGAAAGTGCGCGGTGCTTGAGTGAGCGCTACTTTCTCATTCCGTGTAGTTATTTGGGTTTTCTGAGTAACATAAGATGTAACTTTGCGGCCCTGGCATTTAATATGTAATGATAACGCCCTGTCTTTACTTAAAACTACAGGCATAGCCAGCCACTTCCAAATTGGCGAGCAAGAAGATGCCCATGAGTTTCTTCAGCACACGGTTGACGCCATGCAGGAAGCGTGCCTCAGTGGCAGCAACGAGTGAGCACACAGCATTTCTTCAGTTTACACCTCTGCCTTGTTGTGCCTGTGTTTATGTTGGGTGCACTTACCAGGCAAGCGCTTGAGCTGCTGAGCTAAATCCCCGGCCCCGATTTGCACTATTTTAAAATGACTAAAAGTTAAAAAGATGTCCTTACTATCACAATTGGAATTTCTTCAATTATAGATGTCAGGAAATGAACATTGGTTTCGCTGTTCTTAATTTCCATGTCGGCACGCCCTGGCAGGTCTAAAAGTCTCTGCTTCTCCTAATTGTGCCAGGCATTTTCTCTGTTGACCTCCAGCCTAATAAGTGTTTCCTGCCTCTTTTCTCTCTGAGTCAGTGTCCAGTTCCTGTGGCTTCTCCTAAAATCTAAATGCAGACCCAAGAGAAAGACGGGCGAGACCCTTGTGTAACACTCCTAACCCACCCGCTACTGCCCACACACCCGGTACAGGGAGCTCCCTTTGCATTCCTCTCCCTGTCCAGGGCTTCCCGGTCTGGACAATGACAGACTCTGCCTTCCCTTCCTTCCCCAAGCCCACGTGGGGTCACAGGGCTGCTGAGGGCATCTTCCTCCTGCTGCTTTGCTTGAGAGCCGAATTCCTGCCTTGATTTCAAAGTCCCTCCATAATTTAGCTCCTTCTGTCCTCCTCCCCAGGTTGTCACTGTGCCCCACCAGGCAGGGCCAATCTCTGATACCACACAGACTGGTCTTTTATTTTCTGTGGCTCTCCTCTCTGAATTCTTGTGCTTTTATAAATGTACATGCTTTTAAAATCTAGTGATAACATCTGTAATTTTGCAGAATTCTTATATCACTGTTTTGTCTTTTTCAGGTTAGACAGACACACCCAGGCCACCACACTAATTTGCCAGGTGTTCGGGGGATACCTGAGATCTAGAGGTGAGTTTTTGTTCACAAGTCGATAAAGTGGCGCACGCATGTGGTAAATTAGAATGAAAACTGTGGAAATAAGGAAAAGCAGAGACTCCCTCCTCCTCCCTGGAGCAGCCCCTGTACCAGTTCCTAGTCTCTCCTCCTGGTAGTTTCTTATTCATCAGCACGCTGAGAGCCGACTGTAGAGTAGTTGTGTTTTGCCTTAACATGAGTAGCAGTCTTTCTGCTTGAGCACACACAGGTCTGACGGGCTGTTCCACAGCTGCAATGGTGTCCGTTTGGTTTACTCTCCTATCGACGGATACTTAGCTTGCTATTTTGTTGTTACCATATAAAGGTGTACATGGTAAACTCTTAGTATTACAATTTGAGTTATAAGGCATATTTTAATTAATTAATTAATTTTTTGGTACCAGGGATTAAACTCATAACCTTGCGCATGCCAGACAGGTGCTTATGCTGCTGAGCTAAATCCCCAGCCCATACGATGTATTTTAAATTTTAACACTGACATGTCATCATTCTAAGAAGTCATAACCCATTTGTATTCCATCCAGTAGAGTACAGGGGGCCAATTCATAACACCTTTTTCTACACTGTGTATAAGATTAACTTTTCCCAATCTAGTAGAAGAAAATTATACTGTTTTAATTTTTTTACTTTGAAATAGCATTTGTATTCTTTAATTTCTATATTGAGGCTACCATATTGATTATCTTTCTTATAGACCTTTCTTATCTTTTGCAATTTATTTTTATTTCATTCCAATTTTTTAAATTGCAATGGCGTTTCAGATACTTTTGAACCATATCTTGATATTATGCAGGAGACAAAGGTAAATTTAATAATTTTTGTGGTGGCTAAGGTTTAAACTTTTATTACTCTTTGACTTTTCACTTAATAAAATCAGATTTTGGTACATATATTAGCAAACCTTAGATGGTTCTTATTCCTTAGAAATTGTTTTAGCATCTTGCATTTTCTGAACTATATTTTTGAGCTTTTATTTTTCTGATTACAGACGTAATGTATGCTTATGATGACAAGAACAAACATTGTAGACACATATAAAGTCTGCCCTTCAGGATTCATGCTCTAAGTCATTTGATACACACTATACCAGAATAGATGAGGTGCTTTTTTATAAAAATGGATTATGAGCAGGGCATGGTGGTGCATATCTATAATGCCAGGACTCTGGGAGGCTGAGGCAGGAAAAACACAAGTTTGAACCCAAACTGGGCAACTTAGTGAGACCCTGTTTAAAATAAAAATAAGAGAAGGTTGGGAATATAGCTCACTGTGAAGATCCTGGATTCAGTTACCAGTATTGCAAAAAACAAAGTTTTTTTTTAAAATCAATTATGCCTCTGTCTTTTTGTCCACTTGCTGTGTTCATGTCCATCTACTTGGAGGCCTTCCTCATGAGCGTGTTTGGGCAGTTGGTGGTGGCCAGTAGGTGGCCATAGCTCCTTGTTGATTTCCACTTTTACAGTATTCTAAGTAAAGCTGCACGAGCCACCTCCTCACGTACTTTTGTTCACTTTAATCTGCTTGTTTTTAATTGGGGTGGGGGGACAATTTTCAGGGGTTGGCGCTGGAGATTGAACCCAGGGACCCCCACTGCCACTTAGCTACATTCTCAGCCCATTAAAAAAATTTTTTTTTTAAAAATTAGGACCTAAGTTGCTGAGGCTGGACCCAAACTTGCAGTCCCCCTGCCTCAGTCTCCCAAGTAGCTGGGAGCTCTGCCACACCACACCCATAAAAACATTGTTTTCATAAAATTCTCTTTTGTTTTTCTGAGTCTCCTGCTTGCTTGCTTGCTCTTTCCGTCTCTCTGACTCCGCGCAGTGATGTATTTGTGCTTTTTCCTCCCAGGCTGCTCCGAGTATTAATAAGCTTTTGGCGCAGTTCATGAAGCCAGAACAGCTGGATGGAGAAACTGCTACCAGTGTAGCAAGTATGACGGGCAACTTGCAGTCCCTGACTTGGCTGCTCGAGTTGGGGTGGCAGGGAGCCCTGGTTTTAAAGAGCGGGCGTGTTTGAATGGCCGCTAGGTGGCCTTAGCTTCTGGTGCCATCTGGGAGATCCTGGCCATCTGTGCCCTGGAGGCCGGAACTGGTGCCCGAACTGTCTCAGGATGGGCAGCTCTGTGCCCAGGGAATAGTGCTGCCACCCTGGGTGCCTCAGAGCTGCGACAACGTCTGCTCAGCAGCATCTTCCTTGACTTCCTGTTAGGCAAGACTGGAGGGAGGGAGGGTGGGGTTCCCTCCTCCCCCAGAAGAGCTGAGGATCTTTCTCACAGTGGGTACCGTGGGGTGGGGTAGTGTTGGCTGGAAGCCTCTAATCTACATTACTCAGTGATACATTTCCCCAGGCAGTCAAAGGAGTGTTTTAACAATCCTTGTTTCATCTGTTTTAGGTAATTTCCACTTTCAGGTGATAGAGATGTATATTAAACAATCTTTTATTGTCAAGTATTCAGTATTTGAGGGAAGACGGTGCTTTTCTCACCAAGACTAGAGATTTTTCCTGACACTTTTATCTTTCCCTCCCCTTTTGTATCTGGGAAGATCTGTGTTTTCACAAAATTATACCAGCCTAAAACATCAATTCACTTTCACTTTTTTTTAATTGAGTTAATCTATTATTTTATTTTTCTGCAGTAGTAGGGGTTGAACTCAGAGCCTTATGGATGCCAGGTGAGCATCCCACCTCTGAGCTACACCCCCAGCCCCAGTTAATCTGTTTTTGACATCATTGATGCCCTGTACATCCTGATATTTCAGAATTGGGTTTTCTTTCCTGTCATGCAACTAGGCAATTTTTCCCAGTTTTGTTTTTTGCTTTGTTTGTTTTTTGAGACAAGGTCTCTCTTTGTAGTACAGACTGGCCTAGAATTCATGGTGATCTTCCTGCCTCTGCCTCCCAAGTGCTGGGGTTATAGCACCATGCCTGGCTATCCCCAGTATTTTTAATTTAAATATTTTCACTATTGGTTTGGAGGAGGAGTGATATCCTTCATCTATTATCCTCATTTTGGAATTTTGAATTAGGGTGTTTCAGAGAAATAGCAAGGGAAACACTAAAATACCAGAACATTCACATGTTAATCTTCTTAATCTTTTGTTTCTGTTTACCCCCAGGTGCAAAAATATGGTTCCAGCTTCCAAGATGTTTTCTGTTCATAGGTCATCTAATGTTGTCATGCTTTCTCCGAAACGGTTTGCAAATTCCATTGGTGGAAAAATTGCTAAGGTATGTAAATGATGTTACTGATAACCTTTTATATGGAGCCAAGACTTCATGCCAGTAGCTGTTAAACATTACAAATGACTTAATCAAACAATTTTGTTGATTAGCTTTCTGAGCTTTTCTTGCATTGAATAGCAGGGAAAAAGTCAAAGAACTGAGTTAAGAATGTGGTCAGTACACTTATGAGCACCTGTGTTTTTATGTACTCTTGGGGGCTAAGTAGGTCTAGTGATAAAATTGGGAACTCTGATCTGTGTTTGGGCGGCATGGGGTTCTTTGATATCCACAGTAATGAGTGAGTACAAGGAGAACTTGTACAATTAGAAGCCCAAAGAGGACTTTCTCACTAGATGTTGCCTCTCTTTCATTGAAGTTTATCTTCTTGTTTTCTGATTTTTCACCTACACTGAATTTTCCTATTGTATTCCTACTTATTAAGGCTTGACAGTGGTCAAAAATTCAATAACAAAGTTGGGCGTGATGTACTCAGGAGGCTAAAGCAGGAGGATTAGGAGTTTTGGGGCCATGCTGGGCTATATAGTGAGTTCAAAGCCAGCTTGGCCTACATAGTAAAATCCTATTTCAAGAAACAAATAAAAATGCAGTTACATAGAAGAGAAATAATACAATCTTGAAATAGCCTTGAGTGGAGGCATATGTCTGTAATCCCAGCACTAGGGAGACTGAGGCAAGAGGACTGCTGCAAGTTTGAGGTCAACTTAGGCTACATAGTGATTTCAAGGTCAGCTTGAACTACACAGCAAGACCCTGTCTCACAAAAACCAAACTAACTAATTAAAATTAAAATAATTGGTGGTGACTGTCCAGAGTTGTCATTTTGTGACTTTTGCATCTCATGGATTTGCAGAATTCACTTAATGTGGATCCTTACTTATTTAAGGAAAATAAAGACAGACACCGCAGCTACCCTTAGACCAGGGGTCCTCCAGGCTGTGTCCTCTGAAATGTGGCTCAGTGCACTGGGTTTCTGCTGGAACATCCCTGTGCTGTGTTGTGTGGGTCTCCTGGGACACCCTAAATACCCCTCCCCTGAACATGTGGGGCCTTCTGTGCCTTTAGAAGTGACATTCCTTTCTCCTCTGTCCATTTCTGTTTAGGATGTGAAATACCTCGAATATCTCGACATTAAGCCATTCACGTCACAGCCCAACGGAGAACCCATCATTTATGCTCTGTAAGCAGTGCTGGTTCACGCGGGATACCAACTGCCATGTGGGCCATTACTTATGTCACGTAAAAGTAAGCCGTGTGGATTTTGCTCGTTGCTTTTACATAGATTCTGTAGACAGCAAGCACTAGTGTTCTTTGGGGGGGAAGGTGGGAGTTTGACAATTAAAGTGTGAATGCCTCTTTTTCTTATTCTTTTTTTTCTGTCCTTGTTAACTAACAAAATCTGATCTTTGTCTCTTACTGGCTGTCTTTTGCAGGCTAGCAATAGCCTGTGGTACCAGATGAATGACTCCAAGGTATCTCCCAGTGATACTGGATCTGTGCTAAGCCAGCAAGCCTACATATTGTTTTATATAAGGCACTGTCATGAAAAAGAGCTACCAAATGTTCTGTAATGGCATTTCTTTTCACCTCATCCATATTCGATTCAGTTTTTTTTTTGGTTTTTGGTTTTTGTTTTTTTGGTGGCACTGAGAATTGAACTCAGAAACTTTTACTTGACAGGCAGGCACTTACGCCACTGAGCCCTTGAGTTACTTTTTGAAAACTGGAGTTTAATGTTTACGTTGCCACATGCGTGGAGAGTCAGGAGGCCGCTTCCTAGCATGGATTGTGAGCTGGCTTTAGCTTCCAGCTCTTTGGCACTCAGCGCCAGAGGTGGAGACAGAGAAAGGTGACCATTGAGGGGGTGGGGTGGCTTATGCTGCTGGCAGCAAACGGAGTGGACCTGGAGATGTGGAGGCCGTGGGCAGAGGGCTGGGGAAGGGAGCTCTGAGCACCCTGCAACCAAGCACGCCTTCCTTTGTGTGTGGCCTAAGAACCCCCTTCTACTCTCAGGACAACGAACTTCCCCATGGGGACTGGGGACAAGTTATCTCCTCACTGAAGAGCCGAGATCCAGGCGGGTGATTTATTGCTTCCTGGCAGCTGGCAGCTAACCTTGAGAGTGTGTCAGAAGCTTTCCAGGTGCCAAGGGCAGCCTGCAGTTCCTACAGAAGGTTTCCCCAGAGCCTCAGTGAGTCCCTGTTTTCCATGATTCAAGGAGCTGTTGACTCTGTCTGGAAATAGCTGCTCTGCTTCTGAGGCTCCAAGAGGGAAAAGCGAGCCAGAAAAGTCGGCAGTCCGTGATTCGGCGTTTGTTTAGACTTAATTTTTAAGAATTAGACATGCATCTGGAAATAGGAAAAGTCTAGAGGTGCAGAATTATTGTTGCTGAAAAACAGGATTGATGCAAATTTTATTTTTATTTAATGAGAAAATTTGGTGTCTAGAGATGATAGCCTGATAGTGACTTGTGGCCGGCTATATTTAAAGTGATAAAATATTTAGTAAATGTAAGCCATGGAAAAACCTGTATAGCAGTCATGTTAACTATTGGCTTGTCTCTTTCGGCGGGGATGCAGTCCACCTGGAACAGGGCAGAGTCCCTCAGGGGACCTCACTGTGGTGCTTGAGGCTGGCAGCCCCACTCCTGGTTGGCATGAGAAACTGGACCCAATCACAAATCTGTGCAGCCAGTTTACGGAGGCTTTCCTACCCCCTGACAGCAGTCTCATGCTACCAAAGTTGTCTTAGAAAACAGCTCAGCCAAACCTGATGAGTCTTTGCCCATCACAAACCTTTATAGCACCAACCAAATGTGCATGGCGTTAGATCCACTTCCTGAACCCTGTGATGCTCAGAAGGCAGCACAGGACTGCAGCAAAACCCCCCAGGAGGTCAAAGCTTTGCTAACCAAGAGCCTGCAGGACTCTGGTCCAGCAGAGACAGTGGAGCAGCTGAGCCTGGCTCCCTCCACACATCCAAAAGGTGAACATGAGCCCGAGCATGTAATTTCTTAGGGCCTAGCTAAGTTTCTTCCCTGTGAAGGGACGGGTGACAAACACTGAGTGTGGTGGGCTGTGTGGTCTCAGTGGTGACTACTCACCTCTGTCAGGAGCACCAACCTCACAAAGACCACTGCACGCTTCAGCCAAAGTCTACAGACACTGACATTTGGATTTCACACATTGTTCAGGGAAAGCAAAGTACTGCTGCTCTTTGGAAAACATGAGTTTTGAAAACATGACAGCCATTCTTACTCACAGGTGATAAACAGGCGCAGGGCCAGCTTTGGCCTTCGAGACACAGCTTGCCAACCTGTGCCCCGGCCCCAACTCCCATCACTTTCACTCTTAAAAAGAGGCCAGCGCTCTGCCATCTTCTGTGCACTTGTGCTCCTGTGTCCTGACCTTTGACCACTCATCTTTCTCCTGCAAACCCCTGACCTCTGACTCCATTCAAATCCGGTCAGTCTCTTTGGCCCTGGCCTGAAGTCCCTTCTGACCTCCTGTGAGAACTCAGCAGTGTGATGGGGCGGGTGTGGCCTGTCCCCTAGCCCCAGGCTCTGGGGCATCTTCCATTGGACCAGAGGCCCTCATCTTCATGGGAATGTGCTTTCCTCTCAGGAGGACCTTGCAGGAGGGGCAGTGCCAGCCTGCACTTGCTCAGCCTGATGTGGGGCTGATCTCAGGCAGCCAGTGTTAAATTATAAGAAAACTGTCTCATTGTAACCACGTAATGCATACTCAGAGCACAGACACCACAAGTCATACAAAGTCATTAAAAGTGTTCTTAAGTATTGCCTTCTAAACAAAACAAAAAATTCACAAGTTAAGGTAAGCACTTTTCCTGTCTGTCCCTTTGCTTCTTTGTAGCACCACTAAGCAGGGACAGAGAAGGCATTGAAATCCTGAGGAAAACCTAATTCCCTGGTGTTGAGCTGTAGAAAGAGCAGCAGGAGTGGGGGGCACTGAACTCCAAGCCAGCACTGGAGAGCGCGGAGACTGGGGCAGCCTCAGCAAGGGAAGTGCAGGGCTGGTTCCTCTTGCCTCCCTCACTGGAAGAAGCCAGCAGCGCCCCCCATCTGAATCAGCAGTCATTGGATAAGCATCTGGGATGAGAAGCTCATGTGTGTCCCCTACCCAGGCAGCAGAGCCCATCCCAGGAGCTCAGCGCCTAGGCCTAGAGGTCACGCTGGGGCTGGGTCACAGCCCTCACCTGACACGGCCGCTCTGTTGGGATGAGGTCCGAGTGTCTTAGAGCAGAGCCTTCATGGTGTCCAGGCTGGGTCTGAATCACTTGCATTCTGTGGTCCTGGAAGGTGGGGACTTGTGTTTCATGCTGTGCACTTGTGGAGGTAAAGGGAGTGGTGAACCATTTAAGCCACGAAAGCAAACTGTTCTTGTGTCTCATACCCAATCGCACGGGTGATTTCAAATGAACTTCAAGGCAAATTATCTATAGAGGATCAGTATACAGTTAATTAACATGCTTTATCTGTGTGTCCTCAAGGGAAAGCACTAACTCTGAGGAACTAAGCTCTTCCTGAGGATTGGGAAGGCTTAGCCACAGTTGGGGTTCAGGCTGGGCGGGTGCAGCAGGGCCCAGCAGATGGCGCCTCCCTGGCTGGGCAGCTAGCGGTTCCTCTGCAGCTGCCTGGCATCCCTGGGTTTCTCTACTGCCATTCAGGAAGGCAGTGATGGCTTCAAGGGAAAAGAGCTTCCCAAAGACCAAGGGGACCTGCGGACAGGGTGGGACAGAAAGGGGGGCCTGGCTTCCTGGGGTCTCCGCCTTCAACTAATGCTTGTGCCTCGTCTTTCAGATTCAACATGCTCCAAAGAAACCATGTCAGCTCATTTTAACTTTTAAAGAAAAAATTTTTTACAAATCTTCATGGTGCTTCCTCGGTAAGTACTGTGCAGATTTTACTATGTTTCTTAAAATTTTTTGTTTGTAATGTTTAACCATTCATTTGTTACCCTTATTCCAAAAGAATAAGCACCTTCTACAATTGTTGACTATTGTAAAATATAGCGTATACAAATCACATTGAAAATAATGACCTGTAAGCGCCTGCCTTGCAACCATGCAGTTGTGAGTTTGATCCCCAGTACAAAAAAAAAAAAAAAAAAAGATAATGACCTGGAATAGAACATCTCAAATGCTTCTTGATTCCAGATTCTGATTGGTTACTTGAATTTCATGTAATGTTCCTCCAAGTTAGAACTGATACAAGACCAACTGGGAAACCATGAAATTATTTAAAAGTATAAACTGACAATGCACATATTTAATTTAAAGACATTTTAAAGTTTACAAACTCTCAACTAGACTTTGAGGGCAGTCTGTTTTCTGTGATGTTTGATTGTAGACACTAAATGGCTTCCTATTTTAATTATGTTCCAGATTTGAAAATGTATTTTATAGACAAGTTCTGTTTATTAACTTTGTGGGCCTTTTCCAATCAACTTAGCAGTTATGATAAGTATTCACCTTATGAATGTATAGTCCAAACATTTGTAAAGCTCACAGTATGTTTTTATTATGTAATACTTTTTTATACTGTGTCTCATCACTTGTGTGATATTAGAGTCTGAGTTGTCAGCTTGGGTGCCTTAAAGGTTCTAGTAATAGTCACTATCATGCTGTGATTTTATTTTTAATATGGATATGCTATCAAACTGTGACACACTCAAAACTCACTGGCCCTGCATCAGGAGATGGACTGGGGAAAACTGCATTTAATACAGATGGAAACTGTTTCTATGTGAATAAATTGTATGGCTTAGACTGTTTGCATTCAGAGATGTGTAAAGTTTGATCTTTGTTTTATGAAATATTATAAAAGCACTTGCCCCTGTAAACACACAGTGTGTAAAATCTGTAGAGCACATGAATGGCAGGAAATTAAACACTTTGTGCCATTTATTACTTGTTTTCCCCATTTGCTTCCAGCCATGTCTTCTCTGATTTTGGGTTCACTTTCCTCGAACCTCCACAGCTCTGGCTGGTGTCTCAGGAGGTGCCTCAGACCTCAGAGGTGGGTCAGGGAGAACCAGCAGTGGTCTGCTGGACCCAACACGTGTCTATTTTAAAGAAGCAAGTCTTAGACCACCTTGTTTTGACAACATGAGATTTAGTGAGGACAGTATTGCAAGTTTTAGCTGCATACACTCGTCAGTTGTACTGTTCATTTTGCAATGAAATATCAGTAGATATTTTGATATCAATAGAAAATTCATACAAGTTGTAGGGTGCATATACATTGAATAACAAAACACCCCACCAATCAGTATATGCACATTACTTGTATATTAACTATATTTAGTTAATGGAAATGTTTTCTGAGGGAAAGAAAAATAAGAAAATGAGAAATTACAACATGTGGATTCTGGTCTATAATAGACCTAACTGCTCAGCAAAGCACATCTGCCTAGATGTGTGCATTTGAAACCTTCAAAATAGGCCCTGCTTTGTGTGAAGCATTAAATGCTGCTTCACCTATAAACATCTTTGAGTCCATTTGGTGCCACATTAAACTACATGAAAGTGTTTCAGGACCCCGGAGATGTGGGGGCTTTGGGTGTGGATCTAGGGTGATTCCAAATAAACCTCAAGTGATACCCGGCACAGCAAGACAGCTGGGGTGCTGTGGAGCGGCCCTCCCAGTTTTCCTCCTCAGAACTGCCTGCTGCCCTTTGTCTCTGGAAGAAACTTTGCTTTGGCCAGAGTCGGGACTGATGACTCAGGACGGAGTGCAGACCCTCAGGCGGGGAGGTGAAGAGCATGACTGAGCCTCACCGCCCCTGTAGTGGAGTGTGGTGGGGTCCCCATTTCTAGGCAGCCTGACGGAGGCCAGGTATGCAGCACCGTGGCAGACACACTCAGGGTTAATACTGTCACGAAAACTCTGGTGTTACATTATATCATGGAATGCTCTTGATAGGGCAAGTCCCTTAAGATTCTGAGCACCAAGGCCTTCTGTATGACCTTAAAAGATTCACCACCAGCTGACTCCATGCTCACATAACACCTTAAAACAGAAAGCTCCACAATCCCAGGGCTGTACCTGGGTTAGATAGTAGGGAGAGGAAGCCACTCATCATTGTGTGAACTGCTGAGCCAGCACTGCTGCAGTCCCTGGCAGAGCTGCCCGAGCGTGACCCACAGTGTGAAAACATTGAGGTTGGTCCAGGTTCAGGCAGCTGGGAGCCAACTTGCATACACACCAATTGGTATGACATAAAGCTACACATTGTCAGCCACCCAGAGGCAAAGGGCCCAGAGCGGCACAGTGTCTGCCTCAAGGCAGTTCATGGGAAGACGTATTTCTGCGTAAGTGCATTCAGTCTGAGGTTTTCATTCCTGGACTTGCTTTTGCACAAGAACACAGAGAACTTCCAAAGGCTGCAAACTCTGGGTTCACCGGCACAACCAGGGCGGGGCAGCAAGTCTGGTCAGGGGTCACCAATCAAACATCCCATGTATGGAGCTAAAGAGGGCCCAGGTATTAATGCAGGGAAACCCCAAAGTTACAAACAAAACTCCCCGTAGGCGAGACTGTTATCCACTGCCCTTGTCCTTGTCCAGCTGACAGTCTCAGTGGTGGGGCCATCAATCTCTGTTGTATGTGGATGTGGGTCCACCCTAGTTTAGATTTGGAGCTCTCCACTGTTCACAGGTCCTTTATTTCAAAATACTAAATGTATGGGAACCTCAGCACAGTAGTAAAGAGGAACACCTGGTGTGAGTATATTAAAGGTGAGCACCCACTGTGGACTTGGGCTCTACCCAAGGATCATAGATTTTAACCCATGTTAGACATCAGGAAAGTGACCCTGTTACAAGGACAATTTATATCTACATAGCTGTCTCAGGACTGTGCTGTCTTTCCACTGCTGTCCCCCAGGGGATCATGACCAAGTACCTGTGTGATCAAGAGGCCTGATGTGTTCTACAGGGCAGGGCCCACCCTACAGAGTTCCTGGGACTCCGTTCCCACGCCATCTGCAGCTTAAACTGCACTAGGTCATTGCTGCTCTCAGGGTTTACTGCTTCTCAGTTTGAGTTTGGTTTGAGTTATCAGATTATCTAGTTAAATGCTTTTTTGATAAACATTGGGCTCTATTTCAGGTAAATACCCTTATGGGCTTGGCTGATAGCCAGCTTCTGAATTGGGATCTGTTTCAGTGTGGCACTGGGGGACTGGAAAGCCAGAAAATATGTGCCTAGGGAAAGGGACAGATGTAACTGACTTTTTAAGAGTTTGGGTTTTTTGTTTGATTTTTGGTTTTTTGGTAATGAAAATCAAACTTAGGACCTTATGATTGCCAACTGGGTACTGTTCAACTGAGTGATGTTCCTGGCCCTGTTTTTTTTTTTTTTTTAAGATAACAGCAAATTTAAATATTTAAGAAAGCACTAACAGGCCAAACACTATTCGTCTGTGAACCAGCTGTCGCCTGTGTTGTCACAGGGCTTCAGTGGTAGTCATGGAACTTGGAGCAACAGAGCTGCACGAGTACAATGCTGAGGCATCACTGGGCGGTGGCGGCCGTGACCTCACATGCAGTCCTGGAGCGGCCTTTCCTTCTGCCCGTGTGCTGTCTCCCTTGCTTGAAGGCCACAAAGCTGGCTTTACTTCTGTCTGTATAGTGGTAGCCAGCCTCCCAGGAAAGCCAGCCGAGGAGAGTGTATGTGAACTCACGTCAAGAGGGCTGTGTTCTGACAGACACTGAGTGTCCCGTGTGTGGATTAACCAGAAAATGAGGGCCTGTGAAAGGTGCACATGGGCAGAGCAGGTGAAAGAGAGGGGCTGTGTTCAAGATTTGTGTAACTTGTCAGTCACAAGAACAAAGGGAGGCTGTGGGCTGGAGCGGATCCTGATTCTGCAGTGCTGACCTGGCTGTGGCTTTCTTCCTTGCAGAATTCACCCCGCTCCAGTGGGACCAGGCCACGGAAAGACCCAGCAAGGAGTTCCACAGCAAGTCCCAGTGAAGTCTTAGGGTCAACAGGCCTAGTCCTGTTAATATTAATACTTCTATACAAAACTGGTCAGTTAACAGCCCCTGAGGTTCCAGAATACCCTGAGAAACAAAAAATCACCATCAGTATTGAAAAATATATTTGAAAAATAACCTATGGGATACGTTTTTTGCCTTTGAGGAGAGTGAGAAAGCTGTGACTGCTTCTCATTTTCCTCTGCGTCACCTGCTCTGGCCAGCAATGTCCTTGCACACCTCTGAATCCAACCCCACGTACTTTCTCATTTCATCTTTTTAATGACAGAGTATGTGAAGGGCAAAATGTGACCATTTCTCAGTTTACACGGTTGTTGGATTCCTGGGGAGTGTAGTGTCCGTGAAAACTGTGGCAGTAACACGACTGGGATTTTCACCCATGGGTGTGAGGACGTGCAGGGGAGGAGCCTCCTCCTGGCACTGCGCAGCCCAGATGGCCCCTGAGACCCTGAGTCAGGGTGCAGAACTGTTAAGGGTGAAGAGGCAGAGAACGCTCACTCCCACTTGACCTTAAGATAGAGCAGCGGGGCTGCGCTGTCATTTCACAGTGATCTTCCCTGGTTTCTTTCCTAACCCACCCTGGTCCCCAAATTCAGTGTGCAAGAGAATAATTACACATTTGTGTAAATGAGGCCCTGTAGGTACTGCAGCCAAGCACGCCTTCCTTTGCGTGTGGCCCCAAGAACCCCGCTTCTACTCTCAGGACAACGAACTTCCCCGTGGGGACTGGGGACAGGTTATCTCCTCACTGAAGAGCCGAGATCCAGGCGGGTGATTGATTGTTTCCTGGCAGCTGGCAGCTAACCTTGAGAGTGTGTCAGAAGCTTCCCAGGTGCCAACGGCAGCCTGCAGTTCCTGCAGAAGGTTTCCCCAGAGCCTCAGTGAGTCGCTGTTTTCCACGATTCAAGGAGCTGTTGGCTCTGTCTGGAAATAGCTGCTGTGCTTCTGAGGCTCCAAGAGGAAGAAGGGAGCCAGAAAAGTCAGCAGTCCGTGATTCGGCTGTTTGTTTAGACTTAATTTTTAAGAATTAGACATGCATCTGGAAATAGGAAAAGTCTAGAGCTACAGAATTTTTATTAAAAATTTTTGGTGTTTAGAGATGATAGCTTATTAGTGGCTTGTGGCCGGCTATATTTAGACTGATAAAATATTTAGAAAATGTAAGCCATGACAAAACCTGTATAGCAGTCATGCCAACTACTGGCTTGTCTCTTTCTTTTGGTGAGGATGCAGTCCACCTGGAACAGGGCAAAGTCCATTGGGAAACCTAACCATGGAGCCTGAGGCTGGCAGCCCCACTCCTGGTTGGCATGAGAAACTGGACCCAATAATAAATCTGTGGAGCCAGTTTAAGGAGGTTTTGCTGCCCCCTGAAAGCAACCTCATGTCTATCAAAGTTGTCTCAGAAAACAGCTCAGCCAAACCTGATGAGTCTTTGCCCATCATAAACAATCTTTATAATACGAATAAAAACAGCATTGGGGCAAATACACTTCCTGAATCTAAAGTTGAGAAAGGAACACTGGACTGCAGCAAAACCCCCCAGGAGGTCAAAGGGTTTCTGAGAGCCATCAGGACTCTGTCCAGCAGAAACAGTGGAGCAGCTGATCCCAGCTTCCACCCACATCCAGAAGATGTATGTGAGCCCGAGCTCTTGGTTTCCCTCAACAGAGACCAGTGTGGTGACCAAGGCCCCATCTCAGAGCACCGGTGAATCTGCCAATGCACTGCCCTCTGCTCAGCACACAAGCCCCCATCCTGATGGCCCTGAGCACAGTCAAGGGGAGAGGTGCACTGAAGGTAAAGCCGGCCAGAAAGTTCTGGATCGCCATCTAGTTAAAGAGGAAATCGGCAGCCTTAGGAAAGTTGACCGAGGACATTATCATAACCGTTGAGACTGCTCCTTCCGTGGGGAACATGTGCAGAAAAGTAAGAGTCTGAGTTGGAGCAAGACTGAGGGTCATTGTCGCAGAAAGCAGTACTTCTATACTAGAAAGCACAGCAAACAGGAGTGTCATGCTGTGCAGCCCCACAGTGGGAGCTGGCACCCTCTGTGCTATGTGGAGAGCTGAGTCCCAGGGAGCGTTGCAGTCTGGGCAGGTACAGCTACCTAAGGGTGTCTCCTAAGCAGGAGAGGGGATGAGCAGAACTGGAGCCAATACCACCATTCGGGCACCAAGCATGCCCGGTTCCCAGCGAAGTGTGACCCGAGAAGATGTGGTGGGATCAGTGCAGATACTACCCCGAGAGGTACACCCCCTAGGCAGGCAGGGAGCCCAGTGTGAAGTGGCCACAAATGGAAAAGAAAAGGAACAAAAAGAAAAAGAGGCGGCATTTGGGGAAATCAGATTCTGCAAAAAGCCAGGACTGCCCTTACTGAACACCTCGAGCAATGGGACAGTCAACTATTTCCGGAGACCAGAGGGCAGCTTCTTGCTCAGTGATGGCCTGGTTGGAAGGCATTGGATATTTCTGAAAGAAAATGAAGCATTTCAGGATGCAGGGCAGGGCTGACCAGAGCCACGTGTCGGCCTGTAGCCAGGGTAAGAGCAGATTCTTGGAACTAAGAAGAGAAACTCTGACAAGGTTTTGAAGTGGTGACTGACACACAGACAGAACCTGAGGTGGCCTGAAAGGGTGCGTGAGTGATACAGGGCTCCTGCCTTGTCCACCTCGACTCCCAGGCCCTAGTCACTCATTGTCTCTGTGTAGTTTGGGTGCCTGACACTGATCCCTAGCACCAAAGGATGGTTACGTGGAAGTGGAATTTATGACCCTGGAATTTAGGCACTCTGGGTATCTGAGTATGTGCTCCCAAGACAGAACTTTTGTGTTTTTCATGCATTTTTGGAAGCTATGCTTTCGCAGTGTTTGCTTTACTCTCCTGATTCCTTAAAGCATCCAGAATGTATCCTAGCTCATAATTTGATGACCTGGGCCATTAGAAATCTTAGTGGTCTCCTCTGCCAGGGATGCCTTTGAGGCTCCTGGCCTGCTATCCCACTCTGGGCTCCCGGGCATCTCGGATTCCTGTGTGTAGACTGCTCTTTGTGGTCTGATTGCAGTGGGGCAGCCCCTCCCCCTTTGTGACTGGTTCCCTGAGGAGGAGCCCTGAGAAGCTTGTTAAGAGTGAAAGTGATGGGAGTTGGGGCCGGGCACAGGTTGGCAAGCTGCGTCTCGAAGGCCAAAGCCGGGCCTGTGCCTGTCGCTCATCACCTGTGAGTAAGAATGGCTTTCGTGTTTTCAAAACTTCCAAAGAGCAGCAGCACTTTGCTTCCCCTGAACGATGTGTGAAATCCAAATGTCAGTGTCTGTAGACTTTGGCTGAAGCGTGCAGTGGTCTGTGTGAGGTTGGTGCTCCTGACAGAGGTGAGTAGTCACCGCTGAGACCTCACAGCCCACCACACTCAGTGTGTGTCACCTGGCCCTTCACAGAGAAGAAACTTAGCCAGGCCCTGCCCTAGACACTGAGGGGCACTTTCTTGAGTGAAGGCCATGCACATCAGTGCAGGGATTGTGGCACATCACCTCGGTTGCCCCGAGGCCTTTTGGGTCCTCAGTGGTTGAAATGTGTTCTCTTGGGGAGGCCCAGGCAGGGCCAGGCTCCTGCCTTCCGCAGACCGGGATCCTTGTGCAGCTCTGACAGTTGTGAAGAGAAGCAGGCTCCAGGAAGGCTGAGGCCACCACAGGGAGCACGGCAGACTCACTGCTGCTGCCAGGACTGGAGGGAGGCAGTGCGGCATTTGCTCTTCACCATTAGAAATTATTTACATGCGCAGAGTGGTTTCACATTAACATTTCAGCAATTTGCAGAAGGGATGGGTGTTTTTGACCTCTGTGTGTTACCTAAGGATCAGGTAGTGACACAGATTTGGTCTGTGTGTTGGGCAGGTTTCCCGCATTGTCAGAATCCCTCATCCTGGCAGGGCAGGTCAAGCTAGAGCCCACCTATCTGGGGACAGCAGCCTCCATAGTGTTGGCATGGCATTTAGGGCTGTGTCCACTCAGCCACTGCAGGTGCTGCAGTCAGGTCGTGACTGAGTGGTGGCCCATTCTGTCCCTAGTGCAGAACCACTGATGACTGGTTTGCAGCCAGCACTTCTGCCAGGAGCACAGACCAAGGGCCCTTGGACTCCGGGCCTCCTGAGAGGGGGCCTGGCTGAAGCCAGCACTTTCCTGTGTCCTGACCTTTGACCACTCACCTTTCTCCTGCAAACCCCTGACCTCTGACTCCATTCAAATCCAGTTAATTTCTTTAGCCCTGGGCTGAAGTTCATTGAATCCTCCTGTGAGAACTCAGACTTGTGATGGACAGGGTGTGGCCTGTTCCCTATCCCCAGTGTCTGGGGCATCTTCCATGAGACCTGAGGCCCTCACTGTTGTGGGAACTCAGTTTTCTTTCTGGGAGATCCTTGTAGCAGGAGTTTTGTGTCAGCCTGCACTTGCTCAACCTGATGTTGGACCGATGGCAGCCACTATTAAATTACAAGAAAACAGTCTCCTTGTAACCAATTAATGCATACTCAGAGCACAGACACCACAAATTATACAAAGTCATTAAAAAGTTTCCTAACTGTTGCCATGGAAACACAACAAAAATTCACTAATTAGGGTAAGCATTTTTCCTGCCTGTTCATTTTTTTCTTTGTAGAAGCACTAAGCAGGGACAGAGAAGGCACTGAAATCCTGAGGAAAACCTAATTCCCTGTGGTTGAGCTAAGGATACAGCAGCAGAGATGGAAGGTCCTGAACTCCAAGTCAGCACTGGAGCGTGTAGAGACCTCTTTTTCCCCATCAGCTTTCCAGGACTAGGGCAGCCTTGACAAGGGAAGCTGAGAGGCTGTTTCCCCCCTCCTCCCTCATTGGAAGAAGCCAGCAGGGCTCCCCCATCTGAATCAGGTTTCATTGAATAAGCACCTGGGATGAGAAGCCCATGTCCCCTACCCAGACAGCAGAGCCCATCCCAAGAGCTCAGCGCCTAGGCATAGAGATCACGCCGAGGCTGGGGCACACCGATCACCTGACAGGGCCACTGTGTTGGGATGAGGTCCAGGTGACTTAGAGCAGAACCTTCACGGTGTCAAGGCTGTGTCTGTGTCTCTTCTTCTTGGAGGTGGGGACTTGTGAAACTACTCAAAAGTGTTTCAGGACCCTGGACATGTTGGGGCTTTGGGTGTGGATCTAGAGTGATTCCAAATAAACCTCAAATGATACCCGGGCCCAGTGAAACGGCTAGAGGTGCTGTGGAGCGGCCATCTCCCTCCCAGTTTTCCTCCTCAGAACTGCCTGCTGCCCTTTGTCTCTGGAAGAAACTTTACTTTGGCCAGAGTTGGGACGGATGACTCAGAACGGAGTGCAGACCCTCGAGGGGGGACGGGGGAGGTGATGAGCATGACTGAGCCTCACCGCCCCTGTAGTGGAGTGTGGTGGGGTTTTCTTCTAGGCTGCCTGGTGGAGGTCAGGTAAACAACGTGATAGATGCCCTCTGCGTTAATACTGTCACAAAAAAACCTGGTGTTAGATGATTTCATGGAATGCTCTTGATAGGGCAAGTCACTTAAGATTTTCAGCACCAGGGCCTTCTCTGTGACCTAAATGATTCACCACTAGGTGACTCCATGCTCACGTCAACACCCTAAAACACAAAGCTCCACATCCCCAGGGCCGTACCTGGGTTAGATAATAAATAGGGAGGAGAGGAAGCAGCTCATCCCTCTGTCAACTGCTGAGCCAGCACTGCTGCAGTCCCTGGAAGAGCTGACCCAAGGGTGAGCCACAGTCGGAAGGCATCGCGGTTGGTCCAGGTTCAGGCAGCGGGGAGCCAAGGTGCATATACACCAGTCACACATGTCAGGGTGACCGACTTGCCTTGCTCAAACACTTTACTATCAGTAAAGTAACAGCATGAAAGTTTGGAAGTAAATAAAATCAGTCTAATGCATGATGGAGAGTTCAATAAAGCTTACATATTAAGGTCAACCACCCAGGGGCAAAGGGACCAGGGCTGCACAGTCTCCACCTCAAAGCAGCTCGCAGGAGGACATATTTCAGCATAAGTGCATTCACCTTGTAGCAATCTTCCTGCCTCTGCCTCCCAATTTCTGGGATTACAGGCATGTGCCATCATGCCTGGGATTTTTTTTGTTGTTGTTGTTTTTGAGGCAGGATCTCTTAAGATTCCCTTATTGGGTTCAATTTGTGATCATCCAGACTCAACTTTCAGGAGTGTATTACAGGCCTGGTCATTATGCCTCTGTCAAATTTCTTAATTCTCAAATTGGCTGAAAATGTAGCAAACCCTTTTCATATCACAGAAATTTATGGTTCCCATATTGCTGTCAACCCTCTTTTTAATAACAGTATCTCTCACTATGTAGTCAGAGTGGCCTGGAACTCACAATATAGCCAAAGCTGGCTTTGAATTCATAGAAATTCCTATGCCTCGACATCCCTAGAGCTGGAATTACAAGTGTGTGCTTACCACACCCAAAATTACTATTTTTAAAATGAGAAAAAAAGATCTAGAATGAAAATTACCTGCTCAACGACATATAATTTCTGGACAGTAATTCTTGTCCAGAGGTTACTGCGTATTTTCCAGCTCAATGTACTATAATCCCTCCTTTCTCTATTCCAACTTTTATTCCATCAGGGTAACATGGTGAGAATCTTTCTCTTGCAAGAGGCAGCATTTTATACTCAGAAGCACTGAGACACACTCACCTCCACCATCAAAAATGAGGTCTGACTTAGACCTGGATTCTTTCTGTCTTGTTCAGATTCACTAAACTTCAGTCCCTGTGGAGAGCCTTGAAAAACGAACTCAAGTTACTTAGTTGATGTTTTTAGCCTTCATTACTGTAAGAAATGCTCAAATAGGATGGAATTTGGCTAGTTGCTTCCGTGCCAGGATAGCAGAGTATGGTGAGGGCAGGTGGAAGAACAAATCTCACCTCGCAGCAGCTAGGAAGCAAAGAGAGCAAGAGCCAGGGCTGGGCTCCTGCTGACCCTTGAAGGGCACAGCTCCAGTGACCTCCTTCCTCCTGATATATCCTACCTCGAAAGGATCCCCACTACACACTATGGCTATGCCAGAGACCAAGCCTATAGCAGTGGGCCTTGGCTGCTCCATCAAACTTGTCCATTCTTTTGAGGTATAAAATTTTTCATGTGAATTAGCTAAATACTTAACATCTCCACCGTCCCATCAGTACTCCATGCTGTTCTCTCACTTCCTGATATTTTTATAGCATAGACAGCTCGGGATAGGTGCCCCTGCTGCATGATAGTTTAGAACCTCCCTGAGAGGCCACCTCCTCCCAATCTGAAAAGAAAAAATGCCAGAGGCTGATTTAACTGGTAGGGAGGTCCAAGCTATCTTTGTTTGCACAAAATTCTTCTGAACATTTTCACATAGAACTTTTTGATTCTTGAAATAACGGGTGGTAGTAATATGTATTCTCAGTTACTGTATACAATGTGTCACTATTTCTGTTCAATACAAAGCAGTACTTGGTGTCAAATTCTTCAGGTCAACAAAGGAGTTGGGGTTTATCATACCATACAGTGTGGTAGAGCAGGATAGGATGGAGACTTTGGAGTTTTCTTCCATGTGATGTGTGAGTCTTTAAAGGAGGCTGTCAGGATGGGGGTCCCTCGTTTCCCCATGGCTTTCCCAAAGAGCTCTGAAGCAATAAAGTAGCCCTGGATGAAATACCCACCCCACTGCAGCAGAAGAGCTCAGTCATTTGGCCGAGAGTTTGCCAGCAGGTTCCAGGCCCTGAGAGTCCTCTTCCCTCTATACAAAGTACTGAACACGCACAGACGAGCACAAGGCCCATCCTGATGCTGTGGGCCTGCAGCTCCTCTGCAAAATTCAACTCGTCCTGCATTATGTGAACATCTCCACTGCTGTGTTCTGAAAGGGACATGGTGGCCATGATCCAGGACCCTACTGCCCAGCCCTCATGGCTGCCAAACATAGACTGCATGTGGATTCTCCCCAGTGAGGTGATGATGACAGTGGTGTAAAGAGACAAGTCCTCCACCTTCAGGTGACCTCCTCCACGTGCTTTTCTGTAGCACCTGGAGGATGGGAGCCATGTTGGGATGCCTTGGAAGCTGCCTGTAGAAGAGAGGCAGAGGGGACATCAGCCCACATTTCTAGTCCCCAGTTGTCACCTGGCACTGTGCACTGACCCAACTGAGTCCAAGTCAGGGAATCTCTGCATCTGGTTCATCTCTTGTCCATTTCCCGGTAACCTCCAGCTGCTTTATCCTACTCCGTCTCTTGTTCTCAGTCACCTTCCTGCACCTTTCAGGTCCCATCCTGCTCGATGCTTGGAAGCTCCTCATCTGGACACCAAGATGAGCTCTCTCAGGCCTGGCCTCTCTCCCAGGATCTAGGTTCCTATGACCATGTTTCCAGTATTTCCCCTTATTTTTCACGCTTTTCTCTGCTAGGCCAGAAAATCTAAATCCTTTCAGTCCATGTTAGGCAGAAGCATCAGGCTTCCCACTCAGCACTCATTCTCTTCTTCCCCAGAGTCTTCCTGGGGTTTCTGGGTGACCAAAGTGGAAACTGTCCTCATGGTCAGAGACGGTGACTTGGACTCCACGCAGTGCTGCTGGTGGAGGCCTGGGCTGAGCTTCCCTCTCGGGTCTCTATGGCCACATGGACACCAAGGCTGCAGAAGAGGCTGTCACTGGCCAGCAGCACTGCAGACTGCTGCCAGCATCCCCTCAGACACACCCTTCCGGCCTGCCGCACACCTTGCGCGTCACGCCTCGTCCCACTGCGCCGCCCTCTGACTCTTGCTTCCTGTTGTACTGCAGTGGGCATTTGGCTTCCACTGGGGTCCTGCTGCAGTCTTCACTCAGAGAACTGAAAACTGAAGGGACATCAGTGAGAAATGGAAGTCAGAAAAGAAAAAGAAAGGCCTGGAAGCCAGGTTGAAGGTCAGGGTCACTACATGGGGATCTATGAGGGTAGGCTCTGGCATCTGCATTTTCCACTTTTGTAATTAGTTACGATTACTTTTATAAAACTTGAATTTCAATGCATAAACACACTTTCGTCATATTCCTTCACCACTGCTCTTTTTCACTACCTCGTTCCTGTTACCTTCTTTCTTCCCTGTTGTCAAATAAATTCTCTCTTCTACTTTCACGTCATCTGGTTTAGATTCCCCATATCAGTGTGAACAAATGATATCTGTATTTGTCTTATTTTCCTCAACATGTCACCTTCATTTCCATCCATTTTTCTGCAAATGATGCAATTTTGGTGTTCTTTATGGTTGATAATATTTCACTGTCTTTGTGTGTGTGTGTGTGTGTGTGTGTGTGTGTGCCACGTTGATGGTGAGCTAGACTGGTTCAGTATCTCGGCTCTTGTGAATTGTGGCACAATAAATATAGATATTCACATATCCCTGTGGTGTTCTGCCTTTCACCCCTGCAGGTATATACAAACAGTGGTATAGCTTGAGCACATTGTCATTCTGATTTTACTATTTTGAGGAATTTTTGAGGCCCTGGGAGAGCGGCCAAAGGTCCTCACAGGAAGGATTCTCCAATTTTAAATCTTTATAGGGTTGATGAAAAAATGTGTCATGGATGAAAGTAACAAATAACTCTCAGACATAGCCCAAAGAACAGACAGACCTTGTCACCAAGATGGATTAAAACAAGACTGAGGGTCCCAGTGTGGTTACCACCCAAAAGTCCCCCATTGCCAAATGGCTAGACAAATCCATGGCATCTCTCCACACAGTGGACTGCTATTCCTCCCGGAACAAGGGAGAAACTCTTGACATCCTGCATCACGGTGGGACCGTGAAGATGCTGTAGTAAGAAGAGGAAATGTGCCCAAAGACAAACATGGTCTTAGTCCACAGGATTGCAGGGCACACAGGGAGTGCAGAGCTGTCCATTCATAGAACAGAAGGGAGAATGCTGGTTCCTAGGGGTTGTGAGAGGAGACCAGGCTTTCATGCTTTCAGTGGTTCTGTGATCCTGGTCTGGGCCTTGCCTTAGATTTGTTTGTCCATTTTTACCCCATCAGGGGGAGACTCTCTGCTCAGGATAAGGAAAATCTTTTGCAAGTACATAGAGTGAGTGGCTGGACAACAGAATCAGTGGACAGTCATGTGTCACATATTACATGTTGGCAGTGATGGACCACAGAGGCGATGGTGACTGTGTGAGACGGTGTCTGCCTATCCCTCCTAGGCTCGCAGCTGGGTGAGTTCATACTGTTATACTGGCTCCATGATGATGTCAAGGAAGCACCCATTTGTCACAACACATCTCCATCATTATTTCCACATGTCTGTTGTGGAAAAACAAGTCAGCTGTGCTATGCAGGTGGCCCATGACTCTCACCCCACCTCCCAGGAGGCTGGGCTCCAAGTCCATCACTTGGGAGCCTGAAGGCAAAGCACTCTGCATATATAAACACAGCATGGATAACAAGCAATTTGGACAGAGTAGATTCTGGATTTTTTTTGTGGAGGGGCAGGTGGCCTTTGGGTGAACTCATGGCGACTCCTCATGCTTCTCCCCAGTCTGTGGAACAGGGAGGGTCCCCAGTCAAGTTCCTAAAGGATTCCCTGGAAGTAGGGTTAGATGAAAAAATTCCAGGACTAACAAGGGAGGGCCTGGAGACAGAAGAGGTCTGGGAAGGTTACCAGTCAGGAGGGAGAGCTACAAAAATTGGGAGGAGGGACACAGGAGGGACAAGAGGTCTACACTGGGCAGCTAGATAAGGAGACCCTGGATCAAAAGAGGGAAGGCACTGTAAACCAGGAATTCACAACTCCTGGAGGACTCTGGCCCCATCCCTCCTTAGCAATACAGAGAAAGTCGTCACATAAGTCTTAAAACATGTCCCCACCGACATTAGAAAGCCTGGTTGCCAACAGTCCCCTATTTCATAGAACTCCTGGTGATTTTGCTCAATGCAAATCATTTTGGTACCAGACATGTAATAGGGTCACATTCACATGGAGAAAGCGCTTGTATGGTTTCTGAGTAGGAAAGAGGCGCATTCACGTGCCTCAGGGCCACCATGGTGTGCTCAAAGGTCCTAATCACCCTGATACTTGCTGCTACTCAGGCTCTCATTCAGTTGCTCTTCCATGAGTGAGGGTTCAGCTGGTGTCACTGCCAGCTGAAAGTCTTTCTAACCCCTCTCTTCATCTGCCTGCCCTGCGCCCTTTGGCAGGCAAGCTCTACTGCTTGTTCTCTTGCCCTGTGGGAAACACTGTGCCAGGTCCCAAGCTAATGAAGAGCTCTCTTCACAGAGGATCCTGTGCTCAAGAGACTCCTAGCCTGGGACAAGAACCTGAGGGCATCTGACAAGGTGAGGTACTTCTCCCCTAAGCAGGGCTCCTGCTGTGGCACCGCCCATATGATCATAGTTTTGTGCATTGTTTTCAAGTATCGCTCTGTTGTTCTTTATTTGTTCTTCATTATGACTAATAGTAGTCCACTGTGTAGGGAAGCACATTTTCCTTATTCATTCATGTGTCAGTGGCCACCTTGACTGACCTATTATCTTAGCTATTGTGAATTTTGCCATAATGAATCTGAGTATGCAGGAGTTCCTATGGTATGGTCACTGTAATTCCTTTGAATATGTACCAAGGAATGACATGGTTTGAGCAAATGTTAGTGGATGTTAACTTATTTGAGGAAATTTTACATGATTGCGATGGTGGCTCCACTAATATACTTCCCATCCCCAGTGTCCCGGAGTTGCTTTTTCCTCACAGCCTCGCCTGAATTTATTGTTTCTTTTTGTTTTCAGAGATAGTTATACTGACTGGGAACACATGGAATCTCCACGTAGCTTGATTTGCAATTCCCTAGTGGGTAAACACATTGACTTTTATCTGGTTATTGATCATTTGTACTTCTTTTGAGAGGTGTGTGTTCAGATGTTTTGCCTATTTCTTGATTGGACTATTTCACTTTTTGTTAAGTTTGAGTTGCTTATATATTCTAGATTTTAATCTTCTGTCAAAAGCATAGCTGGCAAAGATTTTCTCTCATTCTACAGCTGTCTCTTCACTCAGTTGTGTTCCCTATGAGTGGAAATTTTTAATTGGATACATGCTTGCTTAATTTTGGTTTATTTCCTGACATATTTCAGGATATCTTTGCCTGTGCTTATGGCTTCAAATGTTTCTTTTGGGAGTTCCAAACTTTCAAGTTGTATACTTAGGTCTTTGATATATGTTGAATTTATTTTGGGGCAGGCCAAGAGCCAGGGGGTCTAGTTTCAGTCTTCTAAAGTAAATATCTAGTTTTCCCAGCACCTTGTGTTAAAGAGGCTGTCTTTTCTGCAAGGTATGTCTTGCCTCCTTTGTCTAGTACCAGGTGGCCAGGCATCTATCTCCATTGTTATATTTCTCCAAATGACCCTTATGCTGAAAGGCTGGTATTGGCAAAGCATTTCTATTGCACTCTGATATTTCTTTTAAAAAATGTATTAAGATTTATATTCTAGGATCTAAACAAGTTACTGAAGTTTCAAAGGTGAGTTATATTCAGCTTTTTACCATGAACTTTGCAATCTAGCAGCAAAAAAATGGACTAGAATTTAAACCCTGTCACTTCACAAACCAAAAACAAGAATCCTAAAGTATGTAGATATAATCAATCACTGTACAGTCATTTTCAACAGAATAATAATATTCTTACCAAACACCACCAATTATACAAACTAAATAATAGAGCAGCTGCAGCCCAAGATTAATAAGTTACCCAACACAACTGAAACAGAACACTCGTTTACCCTGCTCACACCAAGGGATAATTTATTTTATCATGCAACTTTGTTGTTCTCCTGTGATTCTCAAACTGTTTTCTTTTAAATAATAGAATCATGAGTACAATTCTAAGGATTCAGGAGATTTTTATGTTTCTTTCTAAATTTTAAAAATCATATTATTAGAGTTCACAGTGTTCTCCCAGCCCTCACAGTTCCAACACTGGTGAAGAGCTGATATTTTATACAATCTCTGCCTTTTGGACTATGAACGTCAACCTACAGGAAGGCCTATTGAGTGATTTATTGAACATTACTATACTTCAGGGTCTATTCTGAAATCTTTTCCATCTTTATAACAACCTTTTGCATTTACAATCATTTATTAAAATGCAAAGAAACAGGGCCTCAATTTCTCAAACAAGGCATACAGCACACAGTTATAACCTATACCAGAAAGGAGAACATTCTTTAAAAATCCAATGCCTTGGGCAGAGACCTGATTTACATTAGAGTTTATCTTCAAAGGAATTTATTTTTATTGGTACATTTTAGGTATTGATAATGGTCACTTTCATCATAAGGAATTGGAATCTGTACATAATATAATTTAATTCCCCCCATTCCCTTTCAACCTCTCTTCCACTCCTTATTTACCAAAGTTTATTTCCATTTTTCCTTCTTCATTCATTTTTAAATTTTCTCTTCTTTGCTTTTCCTCTTATTCCCTTTGTCCCCTCCCCATTTGAACACTGTTTTGTAATACCTACTACACATTTTGAATTTTATTTACAGTTTCTCACAACAGAGAAACGATGTGCTATTTAAACATGTGTATCCTATTTATTTCACTTAAGAGTATGGTATCAAGGTGCATCCACTTAGCTAGAAAGGGGTTAAATATAATTTTGAAACTATGGCCATTTTCACTATATTGGTTCTTCCTATCCAACAACAAGGGATATCTTTCCATTTTCTGATATTTTCTTTGATGTCCTGCTTCAGAGTACTGTAGTTTTCAAGGTAAAGTTCTTTAATTTCCTTTGTTAGATTCCTAGATGTTTCATTTTTTTGGATGCTGTTATCAAAGGTGTTGTTTCCCTAATTTATGTTATTTGTGTACAGGAATGCTATTGATTTTTGAGTGCTGACGTTGTATCCAACTACACTACTGAATTTGGTTATTAAATCTAAGAGTCTTTTGGTGGTGTTTTGGGGGTCTTCTGTGTAGTTATCACATCACCTACAAATAATGATGATTTGACTTCTTTTCCTATCCTTATTCCTTTTTTTTCTTGTCTAATTTATCTGCCTACCATTTCCAGAACTATATTACATAAGAGTGGTGATAATGAAGATCCTTGTCTTATTGCTGCTTTTAGAGTGAAAGCTTTCAATTTTTTGTCCACTTAGTATCATGTCTTTTGCCCTTTTTATTTTTATTTTCTTGGGCTGGTGATCAAACTCACGACCACACACTTGCCAGGCAGGAAGTGTGCCACTGAGCCATATCCACTACTTCCCCCCACTTTTTAAAAGCAGCATTTATTTGAGAAAACTCACCCTCCTCTATCTTTTTGATTCATATTTAAATTTCTTAAAAATCTATATAAGCTGCTTGCCAGCATTGGAAATCACGAACGTTTTTCTGAAGACAGTTCTCTGAATGGTCAACTAAAAGGAAGACAAGTGTCCCTCTATCCCTGTGGCCTTGGGAGTTTCATCCTGGCACATCACTCTCAGCTGTAGCTGCCTGTTTGTCACAGAAAAGTTCTGCTTTTTCTCTAGATAAAGGCAATGAACTAGCACTGATAACCCCTTGTATGACCAGGTGATTTCTGAAGGGCCCATGAGAATGCAGTGCCAGCCGCAGTCCAGCGCTTTCATTAGCAGCAGCTGCCCTTGAGCCTGAGACCAGGTGCACGATGACGCAGATCCTCGGAGCGACAGATAGGTGACGTTTCTCTCTCAAAGATGCTTTAGTGTGTCGCATGTGATAGGCACCAGTCTTGCTTCATGCTTCTCCCATAATGAAACTGTTTTCTTCATTGTCTGCATTCAAAGAGAGGATTTTCTCAGTTGGCAGGCGATGGCAATTTTAATCCCCACTACCACTAGCTTTTAAGTAACCAGTGGGCAAGACCACTGCTTTATTATTTCAGCTTCAAAAAACCGAAATGACCAATCAATGGCCATGTCATTTTCTAAAACTGACAATGCTACCTAATGCTGAACAGTCTTCACAAGGTCAGACCACAGGCATCAGTTTTCTTCTTTCAGTGTTTTCTGATTCTTCTTTGACAGTTTTTAAGCACTGTGCTTTATCCTAGATATCCTACAATTTCTACTCCTTCTTTGCAAAGCATCGCTGAGCATTTGTGGTACCCTCATGCTGAGGGAAACGTCTGGTAGCATTTCAGTTAATGGAACGCGAGGCACTCTCCTTTCTTTCCGTTTGTCAGAATCTCGTTTCCAACGGTAAAGTCGCAGACGTTGAGAGGACTTGGGTTCCAGTATATACAATCACAATCGCAATGGCTACAAGGAACTGGAGAAAATGCAGATGAGTGCAGGGCTGCATGAAGCCTTTGCGCCCAAGTTAGCGCCGGTGTATAATTGGAGGAGGCAGAGCCCTTATGCAGTTCCCTAAATCAGGATGTGTTTAGTCTTTAAGGGAACAAAGTGCAGGTAATTGTGGGGGAATAAAGGCCAGGCCTGGGCCGTGGACTTCCGGTTTGCTCTGCGCATGTCCCTGTCATTCCGAGCTTGCTTGTTTACGCACGCGCGACTGCTCGGGCCTGTGGTCGCTTCCGGTATCAAGTGCTGACTTTTCTGGACCGCAGGATTTGGCTCCTGGGCTACGATTTCGTAGCCCTCGGGGCCAGGGGTACTGGCAGGCCTGGTACCAGACAGGCGCAGGTGTGCGGGCCAAGGTTCGTGCGGCTGAGCAGAAGCTTGAAAGGAGCAAGAGCGGGAGCGCAGAGCCCGAAGCAGAAGCCAGAGGGGCCAGATGGACGGATTCTTCAGTGGCCTCGCTGACTCTGCCAGGCAGTTAGACCTGGAGGGGGCGCAGATTGGGTCTCTTCGGGAGCTGCGGGGCCACTGCCTCAGGAGCCCACCAGGGAAGGGCGTGAGTTTTCGGTCCAAGAAAGGACAGGAGTGGGGGGGGGGGGAACACACCACTGCTGCCGAGGTTGGAAGCACGGGCCAAGGGAAGGTGTGGAAGGCAACCAGGAAAGCCGGCAAGACTGAGGCGCTCTCTACCTGAGAATCTAGGGATGCGGTCGGTGTCTTGGGGACACCGGCCTCAGCTGCGGACATCAGCCCTCGATTCTCTTGATGCTCCCTGAGACTCCATCATCGTCTTGGCGCTCCAGACTCTCCCAAAATGTCTGCAAGTGTCGGTTAGCACCCTACTCTGTCTGCTGAGTTCCCTCACGTGTGCCCTTAGTGACTCAGTGGAGTGCAAAACAGATCTCTTACTGCCTTGGTTGGTAGAGGAAAGACTGGGGCAGTGCGGGTGGGTTTCTGAGTAAGGTTGTTGATAGGACTCAAATGCTTGGTCCAGTGTTCTGTCCACTGTGTTTTTTACGGACAACTTTCACCATTTTTAATCAGGTAACTTAAAAACAAAAAAACATGCCTATGCCCAGGAATCCCACTTTTGAGAGCTGAAATTCTCAATTCCTGAGATCTGATTTCTTTTAAAGCAATTTAAAGAAACAAGTAAAATATATACAAAGATTTCTCTCCGCACCACCATCACTCTTTTATTTAATGTCTTCTGGGCTCCCTTCATGCAGGTTCTTCCTTTCCGTGGATGAATTTTTCAGCTCATTTCTGGCTTATGAGTAGTCATATCTGTTCTGATCAAGGAAGCAACTGTACCTTTGTTGTCTCAAGGAGTCCTGTGTGGATGATGCCACCATCTCCCTGCCTCTATCCCCTTCCTTCCCTGGACCTCATTGTGTACACTCCTGAAGCCCCACGGAGAAGCTTCAGATGGAGATGTTTATTCAGGGATTTCTTTGTGTATTCACCCCTCTGCCCCCAAGTGACCAACACTGCATGGCTCGGGGGGTGCATGAGTTCCAACAGCATTTCCTAGACCTCCCTTCCCACTGTATCAGGTTCCTTGACATAGAGAAGTCAAAAAACCCAGATATATGCTTGTGTGAGTTCTCTTCCATCTCCAGTGACTACTCACACTCCTCTTCTGGCCAGAGGACAGATGTAGGAAGCTGGGGTCCTGAGTCAAACCAACCCCTCTATCCCTATGGTATTCTTCCTCCTTCTCTCACTTTTTGTTCTTCCTTTTCACTGTCTCCTCTCTTCCTCCTCCTCCTTTTCCTACTTTACCCCCCCCCAAACTCCCTAAAGGACTGAGGCAAGAAGTGTGGTGCTAACCAAGGGACTTGATCAAAATGGTCAGGTAGGTTCTTCTTCTGCTCCTGGGCAAATGAAGACCAATCTATCCTCATCTTTGGTCATAGGCCTGAGACTGCAGGCTGAGTGCTATTCACATGCCTAAGGAATGAAACCCAAGTTGAGTGTTATGCCTCTGTCTTTGGAACTCAGCTTTTGATCACCTAAGTCCAACTCTGCCTTCCCAAATCATTGAACACTTCACTGTTATCCACCCCCCCCAGCCAATGTTCCATCTTTAATCTTTGCTGATGTCTATCTCCTCCCAGTTTTCCTTATCATCCCCTCTTCCCTTGCCTACAAACTCTTCCTCTGATAGATACCTTTTCCCACATAGTAAGGGGACTGTGCTTGTGTGTCAGTGTTTTACTACAGAAACATACAACACAAGACTACAAATGTACAAGAAGTTACAAGATTGTCTTATAGCGGCCACCTACAGAATCAGATGAGGAAGCACTCAGAGAGTGTCTGCACACTGGAGACCAAAGGATTCAGCCAACGTCTGGAGCTCACTGTAGTGTCCTGTGCAAGTCTGTATCAGGAGGCTGATAGGTCTGCGATGGAAGGTTGAAGAGTCTGTGCCAGCAGGCTGAAGGATCTGTGTGAGAAGCTGAAGAGTCTGCTGGAGGCCAGGAGATGATGTCCAGGTTGAAGGCAAAGACTGGAGCTCCTTTGAAGAAACAGAAGAAGATCCATCCTTCTTCATTTCCTCTTATACCATCCAGTTGATTACTTGCCCTAGGGTGGTTTCTCTACACCCTGGGGTGTAGAATTGCTGATCAATTTAGTTAAGCTTCTCTTCTCCAGTTGACACAATCACTCAACCATCACAGCTTGAGTCACCTCTCCCCTGTTCATTCTTGGATCTCATCTTCTAAACCCTTCCTTGGATCTGCAAGTTCTCCATCCTTTGAACACTCTTGTCCTATACCCCCCATCCTTTCCCACTCCCATCCCTCGCTTCCTGATTCTTTCCTTTCTCTATCTGTAGCCCTTCTTTCTTAACTGGTCACATTCTCAGATCTCTTCTGTCTTCAGGCTCTCGGCTGATGGTACTAGAATTTTGTCATCCACACCACGTCCAGGCCATACCTATCCTGAGGATCCAGGCTAGGGACTCTGGTCCCAGACTTGGAAAAAGGTTGACAAGTGGCCATGAATTCTGACAGATGCTTTCTTCCACTCCACAAAATGTAAACTTTGATCTGCTCAAACTGGACTTTCCTTTAGGCTGGCCTTATATATACATGGTGTGCCTGCTGAGGGCTCCTAGAGTGGTGGGATTCCAGGTGGAATCACTATGCCAAGCACTTTCCAATCTTTAAAGGGTAGACTTGATTGGCATTGAGGTCGGGCATGAGGAAATAATGATGGGGTGGGGCGTGTTCTGAGGAACGGATCATTTGCTAACATTGTCATTGTCCAAACAGCCAACAGTGACCTCTTGACCCATCTGTGAGAGTTAGAACATCAGTAGGCGATGTCTTGTCATGGAACCACCACAGTATATGTGATACCTCATTGGTTGAAGTGTCCTGTGCAGCACAGGACTGTACACTTACTGTGTGAGGCACTCACAACCACACACCGGTTTCTTTAAAAGGTTCCAATATCCATCTCTTTACTTGCTCTGTTCGCCCTTCCTCCTTCTCTCCTTTACACATTTCATCAGACTTTGAGCTTATTTCACATTTCAGCTCTTCTCATACTCAACCCTCATCCCACTTTCTCCTCTAACTGCTTTTGCATCTCTTTGCCTGCCTGCTTTATAGTCTTGTTTTCTTCTGGCTCAGAAGTTCCTTCCAGTTCCTCGGCTGCTCCCTGGTCTCTGATGCTCCCACCTGCCAGGGTGCTTCTCTGCAGCCATTCAGTATCCATGCTGTTAGCCCTTTCCTTTCTACCCCCCTCTATTTGACGGGTTTTGCCCTCCTAATCATCTCCCCGGGCTCAGAAATTGCTCTGTATCCTTATTTCTTCCCAGTTGTTTACATTTTTCTAAGTTTTCTACCTGTTGTGTAAAATTGGAATTACAGGTTGTGAGAAAACCTCTCATAGACACTGGAATAGCACACGGAGGCCCCACCTTGCCTGTGTGTTGTCTGCTTACCTGGGCCATTCCCAGGCAGGCATCCCTCACTGGGACGCCTTTCCTGTATTTGGAATCTACGGTGATTATCCAGTCACCCACAGAGTTTACTTACTTCCTCTCAGTCTTACTGTCTTTTCTACTTCAATCTTGCCCCCTTCTTTCCTGCCTATTAAGTCTGGTTATAATCTATCTTTTATAATGTTTTGGGGTTTTGTTTTGCCTATGTGAAAAATCACTGAGAATTCTTTTTCAGAGTGAAGAAGTTTGGTCAAATAGCTACAGATCCCTGGGGCAGGGAGAAAATACCACTTGATGGCAAATACGCAATTCAGATCGATATGCAAGAAGGTGAGAAGACAGTTCATTTTATTTTCCTGAAATGCATGACTCTGTCTTCAGTCCCACATCAGACACATGAATCAAGCTCAATTCAAGACACAGCTCAGTCAAAATGCTCACAAGTCAGTAATGAAGAACAGACATCCAGTTTCATTTCTAGTCATACAACTTAGGGTATAGCAACACCTACCTACAAATAAAATGGATCTGAGAGTGCAAGAGATAAAAGACCAAAAAATCTCTTAAAGGAGTATATATATATATAGGTCTAGATATAAATATAGCTATAGATATTGGTCACTTGAAATATTCAACACTGAACATTATACGAACAGTGTTATAAGATATAAATACCTGTCATATCACAGAATTATAGTACAATACTACAGTATAAACATTTCTATGCCAAATAATGTTAAAAAATAAACCAATAAAACTTGTATATTAAAGCAAACTGTGACACTGCTGTGACCTTCACATTAAACTTTAAAAATAATTGACTCCCAAATGATCTACAGGTCTCCAATTGATTTTAAGACTGTGGAAACCAAATATATCAAAAAGCATTATTATGACTTTTATCCAGGTGTTCCCCCAAAGCTTCAT
This sequence comes from Cavia porcellus, assembly GCF_034190915.1. Lineage (NCBI taxonomy): Eukaryota > Metazoa > Chordata > Mammalia > Rodentia > Caviidae > Cavia > Cavia porcellus. The sequence goes on along the minus strand of NW_026947506.1, from coordinate 35,491,526 downwards.
GCATTTAGAAGTTGGGCTGCTCAGAGGTGGTAGATCTAGGGTGAGTGAATGTGAATTAAGGATATGATAATTGATTAGTCTACTGATTCGCTTAGTCCTGTTCTGCATGTGGGTAATGGGAAGCCACACTCTGGGTGTGGGTGGCACCAATCAATAGGCTTATCGCTGGATGGAATATAAAGGGACAGAAAGAAGCTAGAGTTGCCGCCACCACTGCTGCCTCATGCCTACCCTGCCATGTACTGTTTTTCTCTGCAGTGTCCCTCTGCTATGGTGCCCTGCTTTGGAGCCAGATGAGTATGGGCTGAAATTTGTAGATTGTGAGCCAAAGAAAGCCTTTTCCTCCTTTTTTATGAATGTTGGTGTCTTAGTTACTTTTTACTCATTGCTGAAGGAAAAGTTTATTCATTACAGTTTTTGGAGGTTTCTGTCCACACTCAGTTGGCTCCAAGCAGGCGGGCATGGCTGGGCCGCAGTTCATGGTGCCTGCAAACAGCAAGCGGGAACCAGCAAAGAGCCAGACACACCTTTTTCCTGCCATTACATCACGTCCTGGCTCTACTCCTTTGTGGGAGGAGCACTGACACCATTAATCCAAGCACTGGACAATGAACGAATAACAAATACACAATTCAAACCAATGAGGCCTGGGGGCACAGACACAAGCCATGACATTCCACCCCTGGCCCCCAGGACTCACGTATCTCCTTTATACAAAAGACATTTAGTCCACCTCCAAAAGTTGCCAAAGTCCTAACAGTTTCAGAATTGTTCAGTAGTCCAAGTCTCAAGTCTTCTCCAAGATCAATGGCAAATTCTTAACTATAAGCCCCTGTATAAACGAAACAAGGTTAAACATTTCTGACATGCAAAGGCACAAGATAAACATTACCATTACAAAAGTTACAAACAGGGGAATAGAAAGCATTTGAATCAAAGCAATTCCAACATCCAGCAGGGCTAACATTAAGTCTTATAGTCCCACACTCAGCATCTAAAGCAATCGGGTCGCAAGCTCCAAAAGGCTTGGGTGATTCTACCCCTAAGGAACTTCCAGCGATTTCAACTCCCGCAGCTCTCTCTTAAATCTTCTCTACTCACTTTCACTGCTTCCCTTGGATCATCCACATTCCTGGCTTTTCCAAACTTCTGGGGTCTCCACTGCACCTTTGGCTTTACCCTTACATCTTCACAAATTGTCTTCTCGGGCACACTGCTTGACCAGCCAGACCCTTTTCAATCGAGGTGGAAGCTGTCTTATCATCAGAATTTGCGCATTTTCCTTGCACCTAAAATCAGCACCTTGTGGATGCCACCAAGGTTTGCTGCTAGCTGAAGCAGTAGCCAGGCTTTTTTCTCTCTTGGCTTTGGGGTCACTTCCCTGGATCACAGGGCTCTGTTTACCTGATTGTGAGAAAAAGCTTCTCTATGTTGCCACCATTCTGGAACGTCGTGTGGCCACTGTTGCCATTCTGGAATACGGCACTCTGCAGCTTTTCCCTCCGAGCAGATTTTTTTGCCTTTGCTGTGAGGCTGCACAGGGTGGGGACCCGCCTCCTGGGATTCCCTGGGGCCATCTTTCTTATCTCTCTGTTTCTCTTCAGGAATCAAAATCTCAACTCTTGTCTTTACAATCCACAGCCTTCCTGGAATTTTCCTTCTGGCCAAACTCACAGTATTGGAAATTATCCTACTGGGCTCTTTGCTCTTGATTCAAAACATAAAGCTGGCTGAAAGCCCCCAACAATAGCCATACCACAGCCTCAATGTTTGATTGCTTTTTAATTTCTTTTTCAAGATTAATCAGTCCATTGCTCTTTGTCTCAGTCTCAGGCAAAGTCTCTGGGCAGGAGCAAAATGTAGACAAACTTTCTGCCAAGCCATAACATACATCATGTGGAGTCCAACAACCAATCCAGTCTTTTTTTCCCAGCAGAAACCTCCCAAGCCTGGTCTTTACCATCAGGCTTTCTATCAGCCTTCTGGTCTCCTGAGCTCTGACCAGAATCTCCTCTATAGAGAACAGCCTAAGCTGCTCAGCTGATGGATCCAGGCAACATGTCCAAACCTTTCCAAAGTCTGCTCACAAGCCGTTTCCAAAGTCTCTCGAAAAACATGGTCAGATATAGTCATAGCAAACGACCCCACTCCTCAGTACCCAATTCTGTCTTAGTTACTTTTTACTCGTTGCTGAGACAAAATACCTGAAGCCCAAAGTTGGGAAAAGGAAAGGTTTATTTCTTACAGTTTTTGGAGGTTTCAGTCCACACTCAGTTGGCTCCAAGCAGGTGGGCATGGCTGGGCCGCAGTTCATGGTGTCTGCAAACAGCAAGCGGGAACCAGCAAAGAGCCAGACACACATTTGTGGGTGGAGCACTGATACCATCATTCCAAGCACTAGACAATGAATGAATAAAAAATGCACAATTCAAACTCATGAGGCCTGGGGGACACAGACATAAACCATGACAGTTGCGTACTTCTTCCTAGCAACAAAAAGTAAGACAACCATACCACCAACTTCCACCTCAACAGCAATTGGAATTAGGAATGTAAAATTTAGGTGACCACAAAAACTGTGGTTATTCATTGTCCTTCCATGGACTCCCCAGCTCCAGAATGAAGTATAATAGACTATCTTTGAGTTCTTCTGGAAAAATCTGGATTCTTCTAGATACCCAAACAAGAGACTTGTCTAACTTATCCCTAGAACATGATTAGTGTCAGCATGGTCTGTGTGCTGAAATGGCTTTTCTTGCCCTGGCCCAGAGATCTGGAAATGGGGAAGAAAGATCATGTCAGGCTTTGTGGGGTCAATTTTCTAGATGAAGAGTGACACATTAAGTCACTCCTAACCATAGTCTCAGGCAGTTTACAAATCCAACTTTATCTTAATCCTTCATTCTTAACCCCAGACCTGAGGCCTCAATTGCAGTTGTGGTTCAGAATTTTTGTACCTCATTCCAAAAGTCACTTAAGATGCTTTAGGTTAGACTCAGCTTCATGCTTTACAATGAGGCCTTGAGGTGATTATGCTTGGGGACTAGAGCACCCTTGGAGAAGATGGCATATTTTATGTTACATTTTTTCAATTTTTCCTATTATTTTCCTTATTACCACACTATAAACATAACTAGTAAATCTGTCAAAATCGTGACTATGAGCCACATACTTAATCCATGATCCCATTCCCTTTTATGTCACCAACATGCTTGGCTTATTGCATACAGTTTAAATCTTGGCCTCCTCATCTGTACAAATGCATACTGTAGTGTGTTAAATGGCAAAGTACCTCCCTGGAGCCCATGTTTATTAATCTTCCATGATTCTGACAGATACCCATGACCCTAAATTTGAAGGTGGATATATATATATTTATGGTTCCAGGGACCAAACTTATGACCTTGTGTCTGCCAGGTAGGTGTGTGCTGCTGACACATAGATGGGTAATTATTCAAGAGGAGAAATTCTTCCAGAAGTGGCACAGGAGACAGAAGATGCCCCAGGTGCACTCAAGCCATATCACTGTGGATGTGAACTAGGAGGAACACATAGGCTAATTCCATTCCATATGATACCTCCTTGTTCCACATTTAACTAAATTCCAAATGATATCCCTAAGGGATTATATCCCCTCAATAAACGACAAACACAAACAACTTTTAGGAGAGATGGAAGTTTGTGTCTAGTAGGTATTCACTGGGGACAGAAATCAGCATTTAATCTGCACTGTCATTGGGACTCCATTGCTCTGAATTAAATAATCCCTACCAAATCTCTGAGAGAGAAAGAGAGAGAGAGAGAGAGAGAGAGAGAGAGAGAGAGAGAGAGAGAGAATATGCAGTGTCCTAGCACCCAAGACAACACTCCAAAGTTGAGTTGACACACCTTATGTTGTCTGCTTGTCATGTTGGTTGGCTGTGGGGGGGGGACAGGGAGAGGCCAACCTTGGGCCTGGGTCTGGGCTGGTTCCTGATGTGTAGACAGTGGACAGGGTGGGAGGTTGATGAGAGGAGCCTCCTCTGGGCTCCCTGCATTCCCTAGATAGACCCCAGCGATGCTGTCTGAACTCTGGGACACAGGCACACACACCTTGAGGTCACTGTCCTCAGGGTTCCAGGGTCCCGGGAATAAGGGTGTGGTCTCAGCCCCACACCCAGCACACAGGAGCATAAGCTTGGATCTGGAAAGCAAAGCAACTCCAGAGTGAATGAAGACCTGCAGTGACACCAGCCAGTCTTCCTGGTCACCTATCCCTGGTCTCCCCCATTCCCGTCTGTGCCAATCTAGCCTGTCCCTGCCAGCCCAGGCTCACCCACCTCACATCCTAAGGTCCCAGCCCATGCAGATGAACTGGTAGTGCAGCGTATGGAACTGCAGAATCTTGGCAAAGTTCCTCCTATAGAGGAAGAATAACATGTTTAGGTTAGGAGCCTGGTCATCGTCCTCCATGTCATTGGCCAGGAAGCTGGGAACAAAAGTTTCTGGTCTGAGGCACAACCGGAAAGAAGGTTCCTGAAGGGTATTTTAGGTAGGTAGAGGGGAGATGAGGAACTAAGAGTCCAAAATGTTCTGGGCCCTGGGTCAGCTCTGTGGAGAAAGGTGAGCCCCCTCCAGCTCAGGATGCCATCAGCCCAGCCCTGAGTTCCCAAGGGCCAGGTATGAGTGCAGAAGCATAGGCTACATGGGGCCCTTCTGAAGGCGCTTCCCAGGCCAGGGATGAAGACGACCCTTGTGTAGAACCTGAGGTGGCCTCCTGCCCCGTCACCAGCTAAAGTGATATCTGTCTCCCCACGTGCATCCTCTCCTTTCCCTGCAGCTTGTCCTCTGTGCACATACCTGTCTCCTGACCCCAGGGGGGAATCTGCATAGGGTGACCTTGGTATGTTTCTGTGTCCTGCTCACCCTGCCCAGTGGCCAGCACAGGAGGACTTTGCTGAGAGTGTTCATGAATTCCACAGTCTTTCCCACGTCTCTTCCGATCACTAGGATCTCAGGCAGAGGATGTACTGCAGAATGCTTTTGTGAGTGAATGAATGAAGGAATGAATGCCAGCTTTATCTGTAGACAAACGCCATGGTGTATGCCCCGTGGACTTGGTGCTTTTTGGAAATTATCTTGTTACCTTACTAAGTTGCCCAGGCCTGGCTCAAACTTGCCATTCCCGAACTCAGTCTCCCACAGTACAGTGATTATAGTCACTCGACCTTGATCGAACCTTGGGCTTCACCTTTGGACTCAAATAATCCAACCCCCACGGCACCCTGAGTGGCTGGGAATGTAAGTGTGCAGCACCACAGCTGTCCAGGTTTGGGTATTTTGACCGACTTGAAGATACATACTTTTATTCTGGTTCAGTTTGTGAAGACATGGACAGAAAACACGAGATAAAGGCAGAGAAGGGTGCTCAGCAGGAGCAGTGAAAGAAAGGGAGGGAATATCAAGATGATGAGCTGGCGTGGGTGTGGAGAGATTGTAGAGCAGGTGAGTTCTGGGGACAGCTAGGCCTTGGTGTGCATGAAGTACTTAACGATGCGGGAGTCATGAGGCAAGCCAGCTTTGGGCCCACCTTTGAAGGCTGATCAGGCAACACAAAGCCTGCTCCCTGGCTCCCTGGCTCCCTGGCTCCCTGGCTCCCTGGCTCCCTGGCTTCCTGGCTCCCTGGCTCCCTGGCTGCCTGGCTTGTGGAGAGACTTGTCAGAAGGACCAGCAAGGAGCACATTACATTCAGTGTGTGCCTGTCAGGAGGGCATGCATGGGCCATGGATCTAGGAAACCCAGAGGAGGGGACAGGGAGACATTTGGTATTGCTAAGGAAGGGAACCCTCAAAGGGTCAGAAATGCCTGCCCTCGGGTCTGCCTCCTGAGGCCCACATATGCAGGAGCCTCAGTTTCCTCTGGTGACATGCTTTAACCAACATGAGGGCAGACTGCAAGATTCCTAAGAGGAGCATGGGAGCATGCAGTGTGACGCCCCTGTGCTACAGTCAGCAGTACAGAGGTTTAAAGCCAGAGGCCAGGTTAGAGTCCCCTCCTGGGGCTGACCATGGCCTGTGGAGCGAGGCGCAATACTCACAGCACCAGGAAGAAGTGGATCCTCTGGTACTGTCAGGGGAAGAGGCCGGCCTGGCTGAAGTAGGCGATGGCCGTGGCCAGGAGGTTCTGCAGAAAGAGAGGACAGTCAGCAGGCACAGCTGGAGGAAGGATGTGGGGACATGGACTGAGAGGGCCAGCAGGGCCCCAGTCAGAGAAAAGGCTCCGATGTTGGGTAGCCTGGTCATTTGGAGAAAGTCAAGGGCTGGAAGTTATTTGCAAATGAGAGCCGTGACGAAAAGGGAGTCCATGATGCCCAGGTGGCTCTTTCAAGGATCTAATTGAGACTAGGCATTGAGGTCACTTGGATCAGAATGGGGTCTTTTAAGTTGGAGAAAAGGGGTTCCCTGAAAGCTGAGAGGCAAGACCAGGTGCTTCATGTAGCCCCAGCCAGAGAGGCCGTATGCAGGGAGACTGTTGCCTGGGCTCAGTTCACAGAGGGCCCTGGAAGAGCAGGGTGCTGTGCCCATCCAGCCTGCAGGCCCAGCCAGGCCAGGAACAGAGATGATGCTGAGTCCAAAGGTGCTGGAGTTTTGTGGGGTGAAGTGGGGGTTCCTAGCAGGGACATAGGAGTAACTGTGGGGCTGGAGCCTGCCCTTCCTGGGCTTTGCCACAAAGAGAGCCCAGCTCAGGAGAGAAGCACTTCACCTTGTCAGAGGCCTTCAGGTCTTTGTCCCAGATCAGGAATCTTTTGATGACCAGAGCCTCTGTGAAGAGAACACTGTGTTAGATTTTCACCTGGCTAGGAGTCCCTGGGTGTGAGAACACAGAGCAGAACCACAGCTGCCTGCGAGAGCCCAGAGTCAGGCAGATGGGAAGGGGAAAGGGTCAGGGGCTCATCCCAACTGAGAGGAGCAACTGAGTAGGGCCTGGGTAGCAGCAGCCATCTGCCTCCCTAGGACCTCAGGAGGAGGCCTCAGGGGCCTCCCCGACACACAAATGCACCACTGCAGGAGTCAGAGGCATCCTGGTCATTTGCTCTCTTGATGGGCACAGCAGTGTCACAAGGACGTTGTCCCTGCTCCGGTGCTGCATGCAACCACTTCTATTCAGGAAAGTGAGCAGCTCCTTTCTATCAAGTGGGCTGGTTAGAACCATACTTTGTGATGGGAACTTGCGGGAACAAGTGGGAATGTGTTTTGAGGACTGCGTCTTTCACTTGTGTGTCCCTGGGGAAGGATGACACTAGAGTCCTGCCAGAAGGCCAGCTCAAGGGTCAGTGAGCTCCTTTCCATGGGTGAAAGCGACAGGAAGCCACTGAAGCTTCTAAGAGCCGTGAGGAGGTGCTGTGTGGAGTCTCCTTACCAAGCAGCCTGGTGAAGGCCACGTGGTGTTCAAGCATCACTGAGAACAGATGCTTCCTCTTCATCTTCCTCTTCAGGCCACCGGGCTTCTCCACGACACCCGGGTGGGTCAAAGGCGCAGGGTGTAGGCATCGCAATGGCTGTCGCTGCTCCTTTTCCATCAGGGACAGATACTCCCTCCACTGCTTACGAGGCGGGAGCCTGATGCCTTCCCACAGGGATACTATGTCACAGCACCAGGGCCCTCCCCTCTGCTCCTCCTTGGCCTCTGACGAGCACCCCCTCTTGCACTTGTAGCCAGGGGACTGAGGTGAGAGGCTGGGGTTCCCCCTCAGGGCTGAAACAGAATCCCCCTGTGATCCTCATCCTTTTCCACCTCTGATTCTGATTCTGAAGGAGGCATCCTTCTGCTCCTTCTGGACAGGCAACTGAGGCAGGAAGAAGGGTGTCAGCCTAAGGGCTCCACTGAGGAGACCCTAAGTCCTCCTGCAGCTGTACCCTAGACTCTGAGGAACAATCTCTCTTCCTTCTCTGAAAAAAGGCCCAAAGCAGGAAGCTGGGTGCTACCAACAGACCTGAGGAAAGAAACCCAGGTCCAGTGTGAAGCATCGTCTTTGGAATTCAGCCTTTGACCATGTGTTCTGGTTTGTACCTCGATGTCCCCCAAAGCTTTGTGCGGTCATAGAGGGGAGATTTGAAGGTGATGATTAGGGTGTGTGAAGGTGGATTAAGGCTGTGATGTTGGGTGCCCCACCCTGGGTAGGGGTGGCACCAATCAGTAGATTTGCAGCCTGGACGGAATATAAAGGGACAGAAAGAGGGCAGACTTGCTGTTGTGGCTGCTGCTGCTTGGCTGGTGGCTGCTTCCTGCCTGCTCTGCGATGCCCCTTTGCCATACACCCTGCTGGGGAGCCAGGCAATGAGCTGAAGGAAACCTTTCTTTAACTTTGGGTGTCCGGTATTTGTCTCAGCAACCATGTCACCCCAAATCCCTCCTTGGAAGTAAACCCCAAAGTTCCTCCACAGTTGTCCCCTCCAAAGCCCTGCTGATCTCCATGTGCCCCCACTCTTCTTGCCACTGTTCCTTCACCCTGTCCCTACAAACCCTTCCTCATGCAGACTCTTTGTCTCATTGAGTGAGGACACGCTGCTTATCCACCTCTCCCCCTGCTCATTTTTTTTTTTTTGCCTTTTTTTGACACAGGGTTTCTCTATGCAGTTCAGGCTGGCCTGGCTCACTTTGTAACCCAGGCTGGTCTTGAACTCAGAACGATGCTGCTGCCTCAGCCTCCCCAGTGCTGGAATTACAGGTGTGCGCCACCGAGCCTGACTCCCCTGTTTATTCTTGAATCTCGTCTCCTGACCCCTTTTCAGTTCTGCAGCTTTTCCACCCATTAACCTTGGTCTCTCATTGCTGAGACAAAATGATGGACACGTGAAGTGGAAGCAGGGAAGATTTATAGTTCAGTCTGTAGATGTCTCAGACCATAATCAGCTGGCTCCAATGCACGATGGTATGGCAGAGGGGCATCACAAAGGAGAACTAGTTCGTGGCATGGCAGAAGCAGGAAAGCAGTGAAGTCACAAGCAGCAAGTGACCAGCACCAGCCTCTTTCTGTGCCTTATATTTTATCCACAGTGAGGCACCCTTAATCCTACCCAGAATCTGGGCATTGTCTGATCCACCAAGTCATAAAGCTGGACATGCACAGCTGCAGTTCGTCACATACGTGATTGAGCCAGGCAGCTTCAGAGGGCACCAGTTCCATGAAGAGGTTGCCCAGAGCTCCTGTTGCTGCTGTATTGCCTCTGTCTCCCAGCATGCACCTGTGCTTCACAGGGTGTACCAGATCATCAACTCTCAGAGGAGGAGAAGCCTAGGGCCTGGTTTATGGATGATTCTGCACGTTATTCAGGCACCCCCAAGTGCACAGCTGCAGCATTATAGCCCCTTTCCAGAACACCCCTAATAGACAGCAGCAAAGGGGGAATCTTCACAGTGGGAAGAACTAAGGCAGTGCACCTTGTAGTACATTTTGCCTAGAAAGAAAAATGGCCAGATGTGCGACTATATTCTGATTCATGGGCTGCAGGAAACAGACTGGCTGGATGATCAGGAACTTGGAACGCACTTTACTGGAAGACTGGTGACAAAAGATATTTGGGTATGTCGATGGACCTCACCAAATGGACAAGGAGTGGAAAAATATTTATATCCTTTGTAAATACTCACTAAAAAGTGACCCCAGTAGAAGACTTTAACAATCAAGTGCATAGGGCCATCTGTTCTGTGGCCAACCTCTTTCTGGGCATTGTCTGATCAGCTACCCCTATCATTGCCCTGTAGACTCATGAACAGTATGACTATGCTGGCAAAAATTGAGGGTTATTATGGGATCAGCAGCATGGAGTCCTACTTACTAAGGCTGATCTGGGTACAGCCACTGTCAAGTGCCCAATATTCCAGCAGCAGAGAACATCCCTGAGACACAAAGATGTGTTGGGTATCTTGGGGAACATGTCACAGTCAGACATTCTAACAGGTAGGGCCAGTGGCATGCTGGCATGGACAAAGGTGTGAGACACTTTTGTCTGGGATGGGGAGGGACAGGGACAGCTGGTTGCCAGGGCTGTCTCTCTAGCACTGTGATGGTACCTGACCCTGTGGGCTGCCTTAAGGCTTTAAAGAAAGGTGAGCATATGGGTGGATGTAGAGTCCAGTGAGTGAGGCTTGGGTATAGGGCCCCAGATGGCAGTTATCCAGGGCCTTGTTAACTGTGGTCAGAGTATCCAACATTTTCTTTTTTTAAAATTTTATTTAAGGATAAAAAGAAAAAAAAAACAAAAAGGGTACAAGTTATACAGTTTCAAAAAAAAATAAACAGTAGGAAATCACTAGTTAATAGATTACATATTTTTATCTTAGAAATAATTGTTCAAGTTACAAAATTAAAACATATAAAGAGGACATTCAAACAGTGAGACTGCAAACAGTTCTGTTCAATGATCCAACAAAAACTCAGTAATATGGTTATCTATCTTATATGCTTAAATATACATGCAGTTATATCCTTTAGAGCACTTTCTTTTCCTCTCTTTTTTACAATGACAATTACACATTTTGGGTTTTATTACTCCACAGTTCTTACTACTTTTTTTGAAGGAAATAAAACCAAATGCAACATAACAAATCAGAGTCAGTCAAATCAAAAGGATGGACATAGTACATGATGTAAAAACAGAATACAAGATAATCAATAATGGTTACCATAATGACTCTTGCTATCTTAAAAAGAATTGCCTACATCATCAGTTATAATAAAATTGAACAAAACAGTAAAGAACAAAACCAATAAAACCAAAACATTGGAGACATTACAGGACTTCATAAGAAGATAATAGTCAAACCAGAATGGACATCATAGTGAATCTTATTGTCTTTACAGTTGTTGCCTATACTTTCGAACTTGGTACTATCAAGCAAAACAGAATAGAGGAAAATCAGTGAAAACAAGATTGTTGGAGCAATACAGGGTTTCAAATAAAGTTAATAGGAAATCAAAGTGGGTTACTGTGATATATCCTGCTATTTTTAATATATTTTCCCTTAATTAAAAAGATAAAAATAAAAAAAATAATAAAGGAGATTGAGATAAAAGAGGACATAACAACAAAATAGCACAGGTCAGAACATAATCATTTAAGCAAAATAGTGTTTTACCACAAGATATCCCGACATAAAAGTAGTTACCATAGTGTCTCTTCCCTTGAAATCTTTGAGTATAACTTCGTATACTGTAGCATCAAACATATCAAGACAATGTAAAACCATTCAAGAGAATGACAGTATTACATGGTATTTAGAACCAACTAACAGAAAATGAACAATGGTTTCTATATTATCTCCATATTATCTCCTTGTCTATAAAAGTTTTTGTTTATATTATCACATATGATAAAATCCAATAAGATACAACATGTTAAGACCAATGGAGACAGAAAAACAAAAGCTTGATGGGATTCCAAAACAAGATGATATTAAATCAGCACTAGCTATTATGATGTCTTGTTTTCTCCAAAATAGCTGTTCATACCATCCAATCTTCTCTGCCTCATTTCTGTTGAGCTCTTTTTCTGTCATTAGTTGTCAGTTTGTCCTCTTCATTTCGCTTTCTGCTCTATTCATTGTGGCCTCTCTGCTACTGTTTCTGGAATCTTGGTACTTTTCTTTTTCAGAATGTCCTGCAGTATTCTCTGTAGAGTTGGATTGGTGGCTGCAAATTCCCCTAGTTCCTCTTTATCCTGGAAGCACCTTGTTTTTCTATCAATTTCTAGGGACAGTTGTACAGAATATATCAATCTTGGCTGGAAGTTATTGTCTTTCAAAGCTTGAATTATTTCGCTCCATGCTCTTTGTGATTTGATGGTTTGTGCCAAGAAGTCTGCTGTAATTCTGATGGGTGTTCCCTTGTAAGTGATCTGTTTCTTGTCTCTGACAGCTTTTAATATTCTATTCTTATATTGGATTTCTGGAATTTTGATTATTATATGCCTGAGTGTAGCTCTGTTTGAGTTGTAGGTGGCTGGGGTCCTGTATGCCTCATACATCTGAGTATCTTTACCTTTTGCTAAATTAGGGAAATTCTCATAGATTATTTCTGTGAATAGCCTTTGTAATTCATTTGTTTGTATCCCTGCTTCTTCTTTTATGTTCTTAATTCTTAAGTTATAGATCCTCTTATCATCTTGCCTTTGCATTGTTACTGTTTCCTTGTTATTTTTAAGAAGCTTTTCCTTTCATGCTCCCACATTATGAATCTGTCCTCCAGTTCAGATAATCTATCCTTAGTTTCTTTCAAGCTGTTATGCCAGCTTTCAATAGAGTTTTTAGTTTCCTGGTAATCTCTGTGAACCTGCTTCATGTATTCTACGTTTTCTCTGTTTTCTCCATCAAACAATTCTTCCCTTTTTTTCTTCCATTCCTCCATCTGTTTTTTTCTTGGGAGGTGCTTAGCATTTCTTTAACTATTCTACTTATATGTTGCTTTACTTGGTTACATATTTCACTTTTTTTTTGGTCTTTTTCATTTTTATTGGTACCAGGGATCAAACTCATGACTGCTTGCTTGCAAGGCAGGTGCTTATGCCACTGAGCTAAATCCCCAGCCCCAATATTTCACTTTTGAACTCGTCTATGAGGTCCCAGAGATATTGCTTTATGTCTGTTGGTGCCATGCCTGATAATGCATGTTTTCTGTCCTCATTCTCCTTTGCATTTACCTTTCCTGGATCAGTGTTCTCAGGGCTGGGGACTGAGCACCCTTTCTTGTTGCTCAGTCTTCTCAAACTTTTTGTTCCTTCCATATAAGTGTATATAGGAGGCCCACTTTCTTTCTTTGATGGTTACAGTTTGTTTGAATCATGCTGGGTAGGTGTTCCTACCCATTACAGTGCACTAGGGAGACACAGACCTGGGCAGCCTATGCTGGTCCAACCCCTCCAGGTCAGTCAACCTGCTGAAGGCTTCCCTACATTAGGGTGTGCTGCCAGGCACAGGGACCTGGTTTGGGCTAGCCTACTAGTTCTTGGTCCACAGCGTCACCCAAGTCAGGTGCTCCCCACCAATTCTACTTGAGAGCAGAATATGTGACTGAAGTCACTGCAGCATCCTGTTCAGGCTAGTCTTCCCGGTCCCAGAATGTCCTCTGTTGGAGCCTCCTTGTCTATGGAAGGGTCCCCGTTCCTCTCACTCACTGCAGATCAAGGCAGGGCTCCCTGCCTGCTCTGCTCTCAATTCAGTTCACCGATTCCCGATCTCAGAGCTTTCATGTCTCTATTCCTGCTGTGCCGATTCAGATGCAGCAGCGGGTGCCTGAGAACATGGCGGACAGACAGCAGCAGCTACTGAAGGCTCTCTAAAGGCTCGGCTCAGAGGCCAGGAATGATGCGGACTAAGGAGATACGAACCAGTAGAGATATGCTCTGCTGACTCAGGAACGAACTGGGCTGAGAGAATCTAACTTAGAATACAGTCCTGGTGCTAAAATAGGAACAGAAAAATCTCGGTGTGGAGGCTCGACCCCGCGCCATTGGAAACCGCGGTTTGGATTTCCCGCTGCCCAGCGGCTGGCTGCCTCCACAGCGGCTCGGCAAGGAGAGACGCGACCGCCGAGCTCTGGGAACGGGAGTCTGCGAACGGAGTCCCCGCGCCATTGGAAACCGCGGTTTGGATTTCCCGCCGCCCAGCGGCTGGTTGCCTCCACAGCAGCTTGGCAAGGAGAGACGCGCCAAGCTCTGGAAACGGGAGTCTGCGGAGTCCCCGCGCCATTGGAAACCGCGGTTTGGATTTCCCGCCGCCCAGCGGCTGGCTGCCTCCACAGCGGCTCGGCAAGGGGAGACGCGCCGAGCTCTGGGAACGGGAGTCTGCGAACGGAGTCGGAAACAGGACGGACAAGGAGGAAAACTGACTGGTGGCGAGGTGAGCAAGAAACTGATCCCCTACCACAGTTTGACTCCAACGGAGGTTTTTCTGGGCTCGGGCAGTCCTGTAAGAGCAGGGCGCGGTGACAACTCCAGCCGCACATTCCCCTCTCGGACGGGGTTGGTGAAAGGTGCCTGGCCTGAGTGACGCTGCTGGCGGACTCCCTAGGCTGGCCTAACCCAGATCCCAGAGCCTGACGGTGGCCCGGAGGAGCGACCGACTCCCGCGTAGGCTGCCTCCTCCGCAACTCCCTGGGGCGCAGCGGTGGGCGGGAACAACTAGCCAGCGCAATTTGATCAGGCTGTGGCTGACAGGCAGGAAAGCCGGGCCTCCTATGTAAGATTGCATTTTATAAGGAACAGAAAATATGGGGAAGGGAAGCAACAAAAAAGGCTCCTCGGCCCCCAATCCTGAGAAACAGGCAATAGTGGACACCGCACCAATATACATTAAGCGCCATCTAGAGAGCCTCATAGACCAATTCAGGAATGAAGTTATCAATGACCTGAAGCTAGAAGTATGCAGAATAGTTAGAGAAATGCTAAGCACCACCCAGGAAAAAGCAGATGGTGGAATGGAAGAACAGAAAAAGAGGGGAGAATTGCTTGATGGAGAAAACAGAGAAAGCATTGAGTATGTGAAGCAGGTTCAAAGAGACTATCAAGAAATTAAGAAGTCTATCCAAGACTGGCATAACAGCTTGAAAGAAACTAAGGACAGACTATCTGAATTGGAGGGCAGACTTGAAACATGGGAGAATGAAATGAAAAACTTCTTAAAAATAACAAAGAAACACACAGCAATAATACAAAGACAAGAAGATGATAAGAGGAGCCATAACTTAAGGATTAAGAACATAAAAGAAGAAGTAGGGACACAAACAAGTGAACTACAAAAGCTACTCACAGAAATAATCCAGGAGAATTTTCCTAATTTAGCAAAAGGTAAAGATACTCAGATGTATGAGGCATACAGGACCCCAGCTACCTACAACCCTAACAGAGAAACACCCAGGCATATAATAATAAAAATTCCAGAAATTCAATACAAGAACAGAATATTAAAAGCTGTAAGAGACAAGAAACAGATCACTTACAAGGGAATACCCATCAGAATTACAGCAGATTTCTCTTCACAAACCATCAAATCACGAAGAGCATGGGGAGAAATAATTCAAGCTTTGAAAGATAATAATCTCCAGCCAAGATTGAGATATCCTGCCCAACTGTCCCTGGACATTGATGGAAAAACGAGGTGCTTCCAGGATAAAGAGGAACTGGGGGAATTTGCAACCACCAATTCAACCCTACAGAAAGTATTGCAGGATATTCTAAAAAAAGAAAAATACAAAGAACCCAGAAATAGTGGCGGGGAGGCCACAACGAATGGAGCAGAGAACAAAATGAAGAAGACAAACTGACAGCTACTGACAGAAAAAGAGCTCAACAGAAATGAGACAGAGAAGATTGGATGATAGGAACAGCTTTTTTTGGAGAAAATGACATCTTAATAGGTAATGCTGATTTAGTACCATCTTGTTTTGAAGTCTCATCTAGCTTTTGTTCTTCTGTCTCCAATGGTCTAAACAGGTTGTATCTTATTGGATTTTGTTATGTACGATAGTATAAGCAAAAACCTTTTAAGGACAAGGAGATTATACAGAGACCATTGTTCATTTTCTGTTAGTCGATTCTAAATACTCTATAATGCTGTCATTCTCTTAAATGGTTTTACATTGTTTTGATATACTTAATGCTACAGTATATGAAGTTGTACTCAAGGACTTCAGGGAGGGAGTCAATATGGTAACTATTTTTGGGTCAGGATTATCTGGTGGTGAAACACTATTCTGCTTAAATGGTTATGTTTTGATCTGCCCTGTTTCGCTGTTATGCCCTCTTTTTTCTCAATCTCCACTCCATTATTTACTTTTTTATTTTTATCCATTTAATTAAAGGGAAAAATATAGCAGGATATAATATAGTAACCCACTTTGACTTTCTATTATCTCGATTTGAAGCCCTGTATTACTCTCACCATCTTGTTTTTGACTGAGGTTCCTCTATTCTGTTTTGCTGGATAGTATCAGGTTCAAAAGTTTAGGCATCAGCTGAGAAGATAATGAGATTCATTATAACGCCCATTCTCGTTGACTTTTATCTACTTTTGAAGACCTACAATATCTCCAATGTTTTGGTTTTGTCGGTTTTATTCTTTATGGTTTTGTTCAATTGTATAACAACTAATGATATAGGCAATTCTATTAGAAATAGCGGGAGGCATTATGGTAACCATTGTTGATCACCTTGTATTATGTTTTTATATTATCTATTATGTCCACCCTTTTGACTTGACCGATTCTGTTCTGTTATGTCACATTTGGTTTTACTCTCTTCCAAAAAAGCAATAAGAACCGTGGGAGCAATGAAACCCAAAATGTGTAATAGTCATTGTACAAAAGAGAGGAAAAGAAAGTGCTCTAAACTATATAACTGCATGTATATTTAAATGTATAAGATAGAAAATGATATCACAGAGTTTTATTGGATCATTGAACAGAACTGTTTGCAGTATCATTGTTGGAATGTCCACTCTACAAGCTTTAATTTTGTGATTTGAACAATTATTTCTAAGATGGCAATATGTAATCCATTAACTAGTGATTGCCTACTGCGCATTTTTTTCTCCTGTAAATCTGTATAACTTGTACCCCTTCACTGTTTTTTTTTCTTTCTTTTCTTTTCTCCTTAAATAAAATTAAAAAAAAAAAAAACAGATGCAGCAGCGGCGGCAGGAAATTCAAGCTGCAGTTTCCAGAGGTGTGGGTTCCAGCTTCAGCACTGAGACTTTAGCTGTTTCAGTCATAGAACCAGGATTGCATTTCCTGTTGGTTTCTCTCAGCTTAGTTCACTCCTGGGTCAGCAGGGTATATCTTCCCCTGCTTAGGACTCCCCATGCTGCACCATTTCTGGAATCTAAGCTGGCTATCTCAGAGAGCCTCCATAGCTGCTGTTATCTATCCACCATGTTCTCCTGGAAGTCCTCCAACATTTTCATAAGGAAACCTAAGTCTTGGCTTGGCTCCTGATGGCCTCTCTGAGAATAGAGTTGTTGTGTGGGCCTGAGCACCTGACTCACAGGACCCTTCTGCTCTGAGGAGGATGTGTGAAGACCTGGAAGCAGCACTGGTTCACCCTGACTGACCTGGCCTCTCCTTGAGTACAACATGGGGCAGGGACCCTTGGGCAGTGGCCTGCTGAGGCTGGCCGTGTGCCTTTCCTTGTAGGTAAAGAGCCTATGGACGTCATCCTGCTGTCAAACTTCAGCATCAGAGAGGTGGAAGATCCGTGAAACCCATGAGTGGCTTCCTGTCACATGTGTCCCTTTTGCCTGCTTGAACTGATCGTGCAGGTGCCTCAGGCGAGGAGCCTAACAGCAGCTTAGGAGCCCTGTGACCTTTCCTCTCTCGCCCTAGAACTGTTTAGCTTTACAGTCTCAGCCATCAAGGGCAGGTCATCAAAGCCTGCAAGACAGAGGCTGACTGCTAGGCCCTGAGGAGAAAGAGTGGATAAGATCCATGGAGTGAGGCTGGGGAGGCAGCACGTGCACATGCACTAGGACACACACTGTTTGCACTCTGACCCTTGTGTCTCCAAAGTCTTGGGGGCAGTGCTGCTAAGCCCACCCCACAGTGCGAAACCGCTGTCTTATTTGAGACACAGGATGGGATAGAAGAGGGGTTTGGGCTCTCCAGGGCAAGTGCTGGCCTCACTCTAACCTGCTCCTTTTCTTTTCTTTCCCAGAGCAAGCCTCAGTAAGGATCCTTTCTATGACATGTTGGCAATGAGGAAAAGAAGGATTGCCAATAAGAAATAGAGCTGCCTTGGCCCAGCAGGTAAACTACAACCCGAACTTCACAGCAGATGTGACTGGTGGCTGCCCTAACATGACAGCTGGGCTGCACTTCCTCAGGTGACAGTGGTCCCCAGAACCAGCTGTGGCCCCAGCTGCACACCTCAAAGCCTGTGCTGTGTGTGGCCTGGATTGTGGTCAGCTGTGTTTCTTCCTGCTCATGCCTGGCCACGAGCCTTGGTTCCTGTGGCACTGCAGGAATGGAAGAAGATTCCCTGTGGGCATCTGCTGATCTCACCATGCCTCTGGGTGGCTGACCTTAGTGTGTAGCTTTATGTCACACCAGACTGCAGAGGGGCCAAGGCTAAAACTCTCCATCATGCATTAGACTGATTTCCAAACTTTTATGCTGTTACTTTAACAGTCCTGGAACTCTAGTGTTTGAGCAAGGCAAGCCTGCTGCCTTGACATGTGTAACTGGTATATATGAAACTTGGCTCTCGACTTCCAGGAGAACATGGTGGACAGATAGCAGCAGCTATGGAGGCTCTCTGAAAGAACCAGCTTGGAATTCAGGAATGGTGCGGAGTAAGGAGTTGTGAGCAGGTGGAGATATGCCCTGCTGACCCAAGAACGAACTGGGCTGAGAGAAACCAACTTGGAGTGCAATCCTGGTGCTATAACAGGAACAGAAAGGCCTCAGTGTGGAAGCTGGAGCCCGCAGCATTGGAAGCCGCGATTTGGGTTTCCCGCCAAGCAGCGGCTGCATCTACATCGGCTGGGCAGGGAGAGAGACGCGCGGAAGCTCTGAGAACTGGAATCAGCGAACGGAGTTGAGAGCCGGATGCGCGGGGAGCCGTGCATCCATCTCCGGTGAGTGAGGGAAAACTTGGTCTCTTCCCCACGGGCTAGGAGACTCCAACAGAGGACATTCTGGGACTGGGCAGACTTGCGGGAGCAGAGCGCTGCGGCGACTTCAGCCACGTATCCCCCTCTCAAGCGGGATCGGTGAGAAGTGCCTAGCCTACATGATGCTGCTGGCTGAAACCCAGTGGGCTAGCACAACCCAGATCCCAGAGCTTGAGGGTGACCTGGAGGGGTGGGCACCGCATAGGCTGCCTGACCTGCAACTTCCTGGTGTGCTGCGGTGGGCGGAAACACCTAGCCGGCGCAATTCAATCAGACTGTGGCTGACAGGGAAGGAAGCTGGGCCTCCTATATACGCTTGCATATATAAGGAACAAAGAATATGGGAAGAGGGAGCAACAAGAAAGGCCCTTCGGCCCCCAATCCTGAGAAACAGGCAATAGTGGACACTGCACCAATAGACATAAAGCGCCATCTAGAGAGCTTCGTAGATCAGTTCAGGAATGAAGTTATTAATGACCTGAAGCTAGAAATAAGCAGAATAGTTAGAGAAATGCTAAGCACCACCCAAGAAAAAACAGATGGTGGAATGGAAGATCAGAAAAAGAGGGGAGAATTGTTTGATGGAGAAAATAGAGAAAGCATAGAATACGTGAAGCAGGTTCAAAGAGACTACCAGGAAACTAAAAAGTCTATCGAAAACTGGCATAACAGCTTGAAAGAAACTAAGGACAGACTATCTGAACTGGAGGGCAGATTTGTAATATGGGAGAATGAAATGAAAAACTTCTTAAAAGTAACAAAGAAACAAACAGCAATAATACAAAGACTAGAAGATGATAAGAGGATCCATAACTTAAGAATATAAAAGAAGAAGTAGGGACACAAACAAATGAACTACAAAAGCTACTCATAGAAATAATCCAGGAGAATTTTCCTAATTTAGCAAAAGGTAAAGATACTCAGTTGTATGAAGCATACAGGACCCCAGCCACCTACAACCCAAACAGAGCAACACCCAGGCATATAATAATTAAAATTCCAGAAATTCAATACAAGAACAGAATATTAAAATCTGTCAGAGACAAGAAACAGACCACTTACAAGGGAACACCCATCAGAAATACAGCAGACTTCTCGGCACAAACAATCAAATCACGAAGAGCGTGGGGGGAAATAATTCAAGCTTTGAAAGATAATAATCTCCAGCCAAGATTGATATATCCTGCCCAACTATCCCTGGAAATTGATGGAAAAACAAGGTGCTTCCAGGATAAAGAGGAACTAGGGGAATATGCAACCACCAATTCAACTCTACAGAGAATACTACAGGATATTCTAAAAAAGAAAAATACAAAGAATCCAGAAATAGTGGCAGAGAGGCCATAATGCATGGAGCAGAAAACAAAATGAAGAAGACAAACTGACAACTAATGACAGAAAAAGAGCTCAACAGAAATGAGGCAGAGAAGATTGGATGATAGGAACAGCTATTTTGGAGAAAATGATGTCTTAATAGGTAATACTGATTTAGTATCATCTTGTTTTGAAGTCTCATCAAGCTTTTGCTCTTCTGTCTCCATTGGTCTAAACAGGTTGTATCTTATTGGATTTTATTATGTATGATAGTATAGGCAAAAACTTTTAAAGACAAGGAGATTATACAGAAACCATTGTTCGTTTTCTGCTGGTTGATTCTAAATACCCTGTAATGCTGTCATTCTCTTAAATGATTTTACATTGTTTTGATATATTTGATGCTACAGTATACAAAGTTATACTCAAAGATTTCAAGGAAAGAGACAATATGGTAACTACTTTTATGTTGGGATTATCTTGTGGTGAAACACTATTCTGCTTAAATGGTTATGTTTTGATCTGCACTGTTTTGTTGTTATGCCCTCTTTTATCTCAATCTCCACTTCATTATTCACTTTTTTATTTTTATCCTTTTAATTAAGGGAAAAATAAATAAAAAATAGCAGGATATATTATAGTAACCCACTTTGACTTTCAATTATCTTGATTTAAAGCCCTGTATTACTCTCACCATCTTGTTTTTGACTGATGTCCCTCTATTCTGTTTGCTTGATAGTACCAGGTTCAAAAGTTTAAGCAACAGCTGTGAAGATAGTGAGATTCATTATAACGCCCATTCTCGTTGACTATTATCTATTTTTGAAGACCTATAATGTCTCCAATGTTTTTGTTTTGTCGGTTTTGTTCTTTACTGTTTTGTTCAATTTTATTATAACTGATGATATAGGCAATTCTATTAGAGATAGTGGGAGGCATTATGGTAACCATTGTTGATCACCTTGTATTATGCTTTTACATTATCTATTATGTCCACCCTTTTGATTTGATTGACTCTGTTCTGTTATGTCACATTTGGTTCTACTCCCTTCCAAAAAAAGGAATAACTGTGGGAGCAACAAAACCCAAAATGGGTAATTGTCATTGTTCAAAAGAAAGTGCTCTAAACGATATAACTGCATGTATATATAAGTGTATAAGATAGATAATGATATCACTGAGTTTTGTTGGATCATTGAACAGAACTGTTTGCAGTCTCACTGTTGGAATGTCCACTTTACAAGCTTTAATTTTGTGACTTGAACAATTATTTCTAAGATGACAATATGTAATCCATTAACTAGTGATTTCCTACTGTTTATTTTTTTCTGTAAATCTGTATAACTTGTACCCTTTTTCTGCTTTTTTTTCTCCTTAAATAAAATTTTTAAAAAATTAAAAAAAAAAAAAGAAACTTGGCTCCCAGCTGCTTTGACCTGGACCAACCACAATGCCCTCACACTGTGGGTCACCCTTGGGCCAGCTCTGCAAGGGACGACAGTAGTGCTGGCTCAGCAGGGCACACAGGAATGAGCAGTTTCCTCTCTTCCTATTGTCTAACCCAGGTACGGCCCTGGGGATGTGGACCTTTGTTTTAGGGTGTATACGTGAGCATGGAGTCACCTGGTGGTGAATCTGTCATCACTATGGTCACCTGAGAGCACCTCTGCTCGATGGCTGTTCACCCAGGATCATGCAGAAAGCCTTGGTGCTCAAAATCTTAAGTGACTTGTCTAATCAAGAAAGAGTATTACATGAAATCACCTAATTTCAGGTTTTCTTTCAATAGTATTAACTCTGAGGGCCATCATGCTGTGCACCTAACCTCCACCAGGCTGCCGAGAAGTGGGGACCCCACCACCACACTCCACTTATGGGGCAGCGAGCCTCAGTCATGCTCATCACCTCCCCGCCCGAGGGTCTACACTCCATCCTGAGTCATCAGTCCCAACTCTGGCCAAAGTAAAATTTCTTCCAGACACACAAGGCGATAGGCAGTTCTGAGGAGAAAAACAGGGAGGGAGATGGCAGCTCCACAGCACCCCTAGCTGTCTCACTGGGCCCCGGTATCATTTGAGGTTTACTTGGAATCACCCTAAATCCATACCCAAAGTCCCCACATCTCCGGGTCCTGTAACACTTTTGAATAGTTTAATGTGGCACCAAATGTACTCAGAGTAAGACCATTTATAGATGAAGCAGCATTTAATGCTTCACACAAAGCAGTGCCTGTTTTCAGTCTTTTTTTTTTTTTTTTTTTTACCGGTACCAGGGATCAAACTCACGACCACAGGCTTGCAAGGCAGGCGCTTATGCCGCTGAGCTAAATCCCAAGCCCCTAGCAGTGCCTGTTTTCAAGATTTCAAATGTACACATCTACACAGATGTGCTTTGCTGAGCAGTTAGGTCTATTATAGACCAGAATCCGCCAAGTTGTGATTTCTCATTTTCTTTCCCTCAGAAAACATTTCTATTAGCTAAACATAGATAATCTACAAATAATGCACATATACTGACCGGTATTTTGTTATTCAATGTATATACTCCCTACAACTTGTATGAATTTTCTATTGATATCAAAATATCTACTGATATTTCATTGCAAAATGAACAGTACAACTGAAGGTGTATGTTGCTAAAACTTGCAATACTGTCCTCACTAAATCTCATGTTGTCAAAACAAGGTGGTCTAAGACTTGCTTCTTTAAAATAGAGACGTGTTGGGTCCAGCAGACCACTGCTGGTTCTCCCTGACCCACCTCTGAGGTCTAAGGCACCTCCTGAGACGCCAGCCAGAGCTGTGGAGGTTTGAGAAAAGTGAACCCAAAGTCAGAGAAGACATGGCTGGAAGCAAATGGGGAAAACAAGTAACAAATGGCACAAAGTGTTTAATTTCCTGTCATTTACATGCTGTATATTTACAGGGGGCAAGTGCTTTTTAAATAGTTCATAACACTAAGATCAAACTTTACACATCTCTGAACAACACAAACTGTCTAAACCATACAGATTATTCAGATAGAAACAGTTTCATTCTGTATTAAATACAGTTTTCCCTACTCCATGTCCTGATGCAGGACCAGTAAAGTTTGAGTGTGATAGCATATCCATATTAAAAATAAAATCACAGCATGATATTGTCTATTACTAGAAACTTTAAGGGACTCAAGCTGACAACTCAGACTCTAATATCACACAAGTGACGAGACAGTATAAAAGTTTTACATAATAAAAACACTGTGAGCTTTACAAGTCTTTGGACTAAACATTCATTATGTGAATACTCATCATAAGTAGGAAAAGTCCCACAAAGTTAATAAACAGAACTTGTCTATAAAACACATTTTCAAATCTGGAACACAACTAAAATAGGAAGCCAATTACTGTCTACAATCAGACATCACAGAAAACAGACTGCCCTGTTGAGAGCTTACAAACTTTTAAATATGTGCACTGTCAGTTTGCATTTTTAAATAATTTCATGTATTCCCAGTTGGCCTTGCACCAGATTCTAACTTGGAAGAACATTACATGAAATACAAGTAACCAAACAGAATCTGGAATCAAGCAGCATCTAACACATTCTATTCCAGGTCATTATTTTCAATGTGATTTATATACACTATATCTTACAATAGTCAGCAATTCTAGAAAGTATTTATTCTTTTGGAATAAGAGTGATTAAGACAAGGTTAAAACTAAAAAAATAACACCAACAAAAACCAAACTAAACAAACAAACAAAAAAAGCAAGGTAAAACCTGCATGGTACTTAGCAAGGAAGTACCATGCAGACTTGCACAAATTTTTCTTTAACATTTAGGCTGAGGTGGCATGACCTCTTTGGAGCATGTTGAATCTGAAAGAGGAGGCACAAGCATTAGTTGAAGGCAGAGACCCCAGGAAGCCAGGCCCCCCTTTCTGTCTCACCCTGTCCGCAGGTACCCTTGGTCTTTGGGAAGCTCTTTTCCCTTGAAGCCATCACTGCCTTCCTGAATGGCAGTAGAGAAACCCAGGGATGCCAGGCAGCTGCAGAGGAACCGCTGGTGGCCCTGCCAGGGAAGCGCCATCTGCTGGGCCCTGCTGTACCCGCCCAGCCTGAACCCCAACTGTGGCTAAGCCTTCCCAATCCTCAGGAAGAGCTTAGTTCCTCAGAGTTAGTGCTTTCCCTTGAGGACACACAGATAAAGCATGTTAATTACTGCATACTGGTCTTCTATAGATAATTTGCCTTGAAGTTCATTTGAAATCACCCTCGCGATTGGGTATGAGACACAAAACAGTTTGCTTTCGTGGCTTAAATGGTTCACCACTCCCTTTACCTCCACAAGTGCACAGCATGAAACACAAGTCCCCACCTTCCAGGACCACAGAATACAAGTGATTCAGACACAGCCTGGACACCATGAAGGCTCTGCTCTAAGACACTCGGACCTCATCCCAACAGAGCGGCCGTGTCAGGTGAGGGCTGTGACCCAGCCCCAGCGTGACCTCTAGGCCTAGGCCCTGAGCTCCTGGGATGGGCTCTGCTGCCTGGGTAGGGGACACACATGAGCTTCTCATCCCAGATGCTTATCCAATGACTGCTGATTCAGATGGGGGGCGCTGCTGGCTTCTTCCAGTGAGGGAGGCAAGAGGAACCAGCCCTGCACTTCCCTTGCTGAGGCTGCCCCAGTCTCCGCGCTCTCCAGTGCTGGCTTGGAGTTCAGTGCCCCCCACTCCTGCTGCTCTTTCCACAGCTCAACACCAGGGAATTAGGTTTTCCTCAGGATTTCAATGCCTTCTCTGTCCCTGCTTAGTGCTCCTACAAAGAAGCAAAGGGACAGACAGGAAAAGTGCTTACCTTAACTTGTGAATTTTTTGTTTTGTTTAGAAGGCAATACTTAAGAACACTTTTAATGACTTTGTATGATTTGTGATGTCTGTGCTCTGAGTATGCATTACGTGGTTACAATGAGACAGTTTTCTTATAACTTAACACTGGCTGCCTGAGATCAGCCCCACATCAGGCTGAGCAAGTGCAGGCTGGCACTGCCCCTCCTGCAAGGTCCTCCTAAGAGGAAAGCACATTCCCATGATGATGAGGGCCTCTGGTCCCAAGGAAGATGCCCCAGAGGCTGGGGCTAGGGGACAGGCCACACCCGCCTCATCACACTGCTGAGTTCTCACAGGAGGTCAGAAGGGACTTCAGGCCAGGGCCAAAGAGATTTACCGGATTTGAATGGAGTCAGAGGTCAGGGGTTTGCAGGAGAAAGGTGAGTGGTCAAAGGTCAGGACACAGGAGCACAAGTGCACAGAAGATGGCAGAGTGCTGGCCTCAGCCAGGCCCCCTCTCAGGAGGCCCGGAGTCCAAGGGCCCTTGGTCTGTGCTCCTGGCAGAAGTGCTGGCTGCAAACCAGTCATCAGTGGTCCTGCACTGGGGGCAGAATGGGCCACCACTCACACACGAAGTGACTGTAGCACCTACAGTGGCTGAGTGGACTCAGCCCTGAATGCCATGCCAACACTATGGAGGCTGCTGTCCCCAGATGGGTGGGCTCTAGCTTGACCTGCCCTGCCAGGATGAGGGATTCTGACAATGCTGGGACCCTGCCCAACACACAGACCAGATCTGTGTCACTACCCAATCCTCAGGTAGCACACAGAGGTCAGAAACACCCATCCCCTCTGCAAATCGCTGAAATGTTAATGTGAAACCACTCTGCGCATGTAAATAATTTCTAAGGGTGAAGAGCAAATGCCTCCCTCCAGTCCTGGCAGCAGCACTGAGTCTGCTGTGCTCCCTGTGGTGGCCTCTGCCTTCCTCGAGCCTGCTTCTCTTCACAACTGTCAGAGCTGCACACAGATCCCGGTCTGCAGAAGGCAGGAGCCTGGCCCTGCCTGGGCCTCCCCAAGAGAACACATTTCAACCACTGAGGACCCAAAAGGCCTCGGGGCAACCGAGGTGATGTGTCACAATCCCTGCAATGATATGCATGGCCTTTACTCAAGAAAGTGACTCTCAGTGTCTAGGGCAGGGCCTGGCTAAGTTTCTTCCCTGTGAAGGGCCAGGTGACACACACTGAGTGTGGTGGGCTGTGAGGTCTCAGCGGTGACTACTTACCTCTCTCAGAAGCACCAACCTCACACAGACCACTGCATGCTTCAGCCAAAGTCTACAGACACTGACATTTGGATTTCACACATCGTTCAGGGGAAGCAAAGTGCTGCTGCTCTTTGGAAGTTTTGAAAACACGAAAGCCATTCTTACCTCACAGGTGATGAGCGATAGGCACAGGGCCGGCTTTGGCCTTCGAGACGCAGCTTGTCAACCTGTGCCCCGGCCCCAACTCCCATCACTTTCACTCTTAACAAGCTTCTCAGGGCTCCTCCTCAGGGAACCAGTCACAAAGGGGGAGGGGCTGCCCCACTGCAATCAGAGCACAAAGAGCAGTCTACACACAAGAATCCGAGATGCCCGGGAGCCCAGAGTGGGATAGCAGGCCAGGAGCCTCAAAGGCACCCCTGGCAGAGGAGACCACTACGATTTCTAATGGCCCAGATCATCAAATTATGAGCTAGGATACACTCTGGATGCTTTAAGGAATCAGGAGAGTAAAGCAAACGCTGCAAAAGCATCGCTTTCAAAAATGCATGAAAAACACAAAAAAGTTCTATCTTGGGAGCACATACACAGACACCCAGAGTGCCTAAATTCCAGGGTCATAAATTCCACTTCCACGTAACCATCCTTTGGTGCTAGGGATCAGTGTCAGGCACCCAAACTACACAGAGACAATGAGTGGCTCAGAGCCTGGGAGTCAAGGTGGACAAGGCAGGAGCCCTGTATCACTCACGCACCCTTTCAGGCCACCTCAGTTACTGTCTCTGTGTGTCAGTCACCACTTCAAAACCTTGTCAGAGTTTTTCTCTTCTGAGGAGTTCCAAGAATCTCCTCTTACCCTGGTTACATGCCAATACATGGCTCTTCTTTGGGAAAGATCCAGTATCCTCCACAGTCAGGCCATCAGTGAGCAGGTAGTTGCTCTTGGGTCTCTCAAACTAGCTGATGTTCCTGTAGCTGGAGGCCTTCAGCAGGTGCAGTCCTGGTTCTTTTTCAGAGTATTCTGCTTTCCCCAGGTGCCTCTTCTTTTTCTTTTTCTTCTTTTTGTGTCTGTAGAGGTCAGCTTTGGAGTATGCATCTAGAATATCTGAATCCAGCCGATGCCTGCAGAAGCAGCAGTCAGAAATTAGCAACCCAAACACCAGCACCACCTCAGACAGCACCTGGCACTGTCATGACCACATACTGAGGACACTCAATGTTCGGGCTCAGGTAAAAGCTTATCTAGTTAAAAATGTGTTCTCTACTTTCCCCCGTAGTGATTTTTAAAGCCAGGGTCAGAAATTCAGCAACTGAGCTCCACTCCTGGCACCTACCCTTCCGTGGTGCTGGGGCTGTCAGCCGGGACATGACCTGCAGGACTTAAGTGACATCTCCTGGAATCAGTGGCCAAAAGAAGGAAGGAAGGACATTCTGCAATGTGCCTCAGCCATAGAGGAGGGAGAGGCTTGTGAGCTGATTCCTTTTCCTAACCATTGCCTATTTACATATGGCTGTTGGCAACCTTTTGCTAGGATTAATTTTAAAAGAAGTCAACTAGAATACATGGGATTTCATTCAGGCTCACTCATCTTGCTTTGAACCAGTCACTTTAAGGCAGTTGCTGGGGTTGGGCGTGTGGCTCACTGGTCAGAGCACTTGCCTCGTGAGCACAAGGCTGTGGATTTCATCCCCAGCACCACATACAACACACACCACACACCACACACACACACACACACACACCACACACCACACACACACACACACACACACCACACACCACACATCAACTACCTTTTTTGCATTTTAAAAGTACAAAGATATTTACATTTCAGATTGAGAATTAGAGATAAAGGCCAAGAAAATAATGATGCCCTCAGACCTCCACTCTAGGCAGGCAGCAAAATATCAGCAGAACTATGGCCCCCCATTTTCTGCTGACTGCGTAGTCACTAAGTTTGAAAAAAAAATAGCAGATATAAAAATGTAACTACACCTGACCACCAATCTTGAAGTGAGAATCCCCAAGTTCCCTCTACAGAGCTCACATTTACTCCTAGGAGAGGTATAAAGCATTACCTGAGAATGGCAAAGTGAGACATTTTATGACACATGAAGTAAGACAGAGCTTGAAAGCTGCACCATTTTAGAAATGTGCGGAAACTGAAGTCTCAAAACCCACAGAGGTGAAGAATTCAGACTCCGCTGGGAGAGCCCGCCCTCACCTGTGGTCACGCTCCTGGTGTTGGTCTTTAGATTTCTTCTTCTTCTTTGACCTTTTGTGCTTCTTCGCCTTAGGCTCCTCCAGGTCTTTGGGCAGGCTCCTGTGGGCTTTCTTTTCCTCATGACTGTCATTACTTTTTGTATTCTCATACCTGCATTTGCGTGACTTCATGCTTTTGTGTTCATAAAACTGATCAGACAGGCCACAGCCACTGTCGTCAGCTCCAAAGGCAGCTTCTTCCTGGGAGTAGCGCTTGGGGTGCAGAGGGAAAGGGGGTGCAGCACCTGTGCAAGGGCTGTGGAAGTGGGTCCGCTCCCTCACCGGGGCAGGAGGCTCCCAGCCCTTCCTGGCCCAGGAGGAGTCCTTATGTGGTCCCTTCACATTGGGCTTCCTGCCTGCATATGGGGTGTACCTGTCGGGGTAATACCTGCACCGGTCCCACCGCATCTTCTTGGGGTCACACTTCTCTGGGAGCCAGGAGTGCTCGCTGGCTGAGCGGTGATATCGGCTCCAGTCCTGCTCAGCCCCTCTCCTGGTTCGGGAGTGGTGGCAGCTGTACCTTCCCAGATTGTAGCGCTTGCCAGGACTGACTGACTCCCCACAGCACAGAGGGTGCCGGCTCCTGCTGCGGGGCTGCACAGCAGCGTGGCATTCCTGTTCGCTGTGCTTTCGGGTGTAGGAGCGCCGCTTTTTGTGCCAATGACACCCAGTCGACCGCTCCTTCCTTCTTCCTCTTCTGCATGTGTTCCCCACCAGAGGAGTGGTCTCTACGGTTATAGCAATGTCCTTGGTCAACTTTCTTAAGACTGCCGACTTTCCCTTTCACTGGAAGGCAATTCGGAACCTTCTGGCAGGCTTTATCTTTGTCACACCTCTCCCCATGACTGTGTCCAGGATCCCCTTCAGGATGGGCACCTGAGGTCCTATGTGGCTGAGCAGAGGGCAGTGCATCAGCAGATTCATCTGTGCCCCAGGACAGGGCCTCTGTGTCACTACACAGGTCTCCACTAAGGGAAACCGAGAGTTCAGGCTCCCATCCACCTTCTGGATGTGTGGAGGAAGCTGGGCTCAGCTGCTCCACTGTCTCTGCTGGACCAGAGTCCTGCAGGCTCTCAGGTAGCAACACTTTGTCCTCCTGGGTGGTTGCGCTGCTGTCCTGTGTTCCCTTCTCAGTGCCACAGGGTTCAGGAAGTACATCTGCCCCCGTGCTGTTTATGACACACAAAAACTCATCAGGTTTGGCTGAGCTGTTTTCTGAGGTAACCTCTTGGGTAGATGGGACGCTGTTGTGAGCGAGTAGCAAAGCCTTAAATTTCCTGCATAGACTCATCATCTTGTTCAGTTTCTTGGGGGAACCAGCAGTGGGGCTGCCAGCCTCAGGCTCCATGGCGAGGTCCCCTGATGGATTCTGCCCTGTTCCAGGTGGACTGCACCCCAGCCAAAAGAAAGAGACAAGCCAGTAGTTGGCATGACTGCTATACAGGTTTTGTCATGGCTTACATTTTCTAAATATTTTATCACTCTAAATATAGCCGGCCACAAGCCACTAACAAGCTATCATCTCTAAACACCAAAAATTTTTAATAAAAATTCTGTAGCTCTAGACTTTTCCTATTTCCAGATGCATGTTTAATCCTTAAAAATTTAAGTCTAAACAAAAAGCCGAATCACGGACTGCCGACTTTTCTGGCTCCCTTCTTCCTCTTGGAGCCTCAGAAGCACAGCAGCTATTTCCAGACAGAGCCAACAGCTCCTTGAATCGTGGAAAACAGGGACTCACTGAGGCTCTGGGGAAACCTTCTGCAGGAACTGCAGGCTGCCGTTGGCACCTGGAAAGCTTCTGACACACTCTCAAGGTTAGCTGCCAGCTGCCAGGAAACAATCAATCACCCGCCTGGATCTCGGCTCTTCAGTGAGGAGATAACTTGTCCCCAGTCCCCACGGGGAAGTTCGTTGTCCTGAGAGTAGAAGCGGGGTTCTTGGGGCCACACGCAAAGGAAGGCGTGCTTGGCTGCAGTACCTACAGGGCCTCATTTACACAAATGTGTAATTACTCTCTTGCACACTGAATTTGGGGACCAGGGTGGGTTAGGAAAGAAACCAGGGAAGACCACTGTGAAATGACAGCGCAGCCCCGCTGCTCTATCTTAAGGTCAAGTGGGAGTGAGCGTTCTCTGCCTCTTCACTCTTAACAGTTCTGCACCCTGACTCAGGGTCTCAGGGGCCATCTGGGCTGCGCAGTGCCAGGAGGAGGCTCCTCCCCTGCACGTCCTCACACCCATGGGTGAAAATGCCAGTCGTGTTATTGCCACAGTTTTCACGGACACTACACTCCCCAGGAATCCAACAACCGTGTAAACTGAGGAGTGGTCACACCGTGATACGGCTGGAACGTCACCAAAAGTCAGTCACCACCGCAGCCCGACAGCGCAGATGGCAAATCTGGAGGCAGCGTTTATGCTGAATGGTCACACGGTGAACCTGCGGGCGGGCGGCTGCCACCTGATGCAGAGTCCTGCAGCAGTGGTTTCATCTGCAGTTTGCACACGAAGCAACCACGCCTGCATTTCAAACTCCTTTCCTCTTATTCCTGAGTTACGTTACAGGTAGGTGAATATATTGATTTTTGCTAAAATTGAATATGGGGACAAATTATATTTTCTGTGAATTTAACTTCAAATTTCTAGAGAGGCCCTTACAAAATATGTGCTTCATGACAGTGCTGGGACCCCTCTTTCTCTAAACTCAGTTTGCCCTTCACATACTCATTCATCATTAAAAAGATGAAATGGGAAAGCACGTGGGTCGGATTCAGAGGTGTGCAAGGGCACTGCTGGCCAGGGCAGGCGACACAGAGGAAAACGACAAGCAGTCACAGACAGCTTTCTCACTCTCCTCAAAGGCAAATTAACATATCCTATAGGTAATTTTTCAGATAGACAGATAGATTTGGCTTGGAGAACAGGCAGTTTATTATGATTCCAATGGTGATTTTTTTGTTCCTCAGGGTGTTCTGGAATCTCGGGGGCTGTTAACTGACCAGTTTTGGACAGAAGTAGTAATATTATCAGGACCACACCTCTTGACTCTGGGACTTCCACTGGGACTTGGTGTGGAACTCCTTGCTGGGTCTTTCCGTGGCCTGGTCCCACTGGAGCGGGGTGAATTCTGCAAGGAAGAAAGCCACAGCCTGGTCAGCACTGCAGAATCAGGGTCTGCTCCGGCCCACAGCCTTCCTCTTTGCTCTTGTGACTGACAAGTTACACAAATCTTGAACACAGCCCCTCTCTTTCATCTGCTCTGCCCATGTGCACCTTTCTCAGGCCCTAATTTTCTGGTTAATCCACACACGGGACACACAGTGTCTGTCAGAACACAGCCCTCCTGACATGAGTTTAGTATTCTGTCCTCGGCTGGCTTTCCTGGGAGGCTACCACCATACAGACAAAAGTAAAGCCAGCTTTGTGGCCTTCAAGCAAGGGAGACAGCACACGGGCAGGAGGAAAGGCCGCTTCAGGACTGCATGTGAGGTCACGGCTGCTGCCGCCGCCCAGTGATGCCTCAGCATTGTACTCGTGCAGCTCTGTTGCTCCAAGTTCCATGACTACCACTGAAGCCCTGTGACAACACAGGCGACAGCTGGTTCACAGACAAATGGTGTTTGGCTTTGGCAGTGTTTTCTTAAATATCTGAATTTGCTGCTGTCTTCAAACAAACAAACAAAAACAAAAACAACTCTTAAAAAAAGTCAGTTACACCTGCCTCTTTCTTTAGGTGCATACTTTCTGGTTTTCCAGTCCCCCGTGTCACTCTGAAGCAGAGCCCCATTCAGAAGCTGGCTAGCAGACCAGCTTATAAAAGCATTTAACTGAAACAGAGCCTAATGTCTACCAAAACAAGCATTCGACGAGATAATCTGATAAACCAAACTCAAACTCCCTGCATTTTCAAATTTCTTTTTTGAAACAGGACTTCATTATGTAGGCTAGGCTGGCTGTAAACTCACTACACGAAAAACTCAAGACACTGTAAAACCTGAGAGCAGCAATGACCCCGTGTAGTTCAAGCTGCAGATGGCCTGGGCATGGGATCCTGGCAATTATGGAAGGCAGGCCCTGCCCTGAAGACTTCTTCAGACCTCTTGGGCACACAGGCACAGGGGCATGATCCCTTGGGGACAGCAGATGGAGAAACAGCACAGTCCTAAGACAGCTATGTGGACATAAAGTGTCCTGTAATAGGGTCACTTTCCTGATGTCTAACATGGGTTAAAACCTATCTACCCCTGAGTAGGGGCCTAGTCCACAGTGGGTGTCACCTTTAATACACTCACACCAGCTGTTCCTGATTACTTCTATGCTGAGATTCTCATGCATTTAAAATTTTGACACAAAGGACCTGAATGAACTTTTTGACAAGAAATCCAGGTTTAGACAGGACATGACAATCACTGGAATGTTAGCCTGAGGGTTTGAGGACAGACCCTTAGAGTGAGGTAAAATCAGAGGCCACCTCTGAGGTGTTACCTTCACCGGGTGAGGGGGAAGCTGTGGTCCAGGAAGCCCTGCTGCAGCCTGCTTGTTAGCGATGCCCCGAGGACTGGTGACCCGGTGGACAGAGGACTGACCACGGCGGTGGGTGGGATGCTTAGCAAATTCACTCCCACTTTTCACATCATTGGTCCTAGGGACAAAGAATGAGAGGGCTTAGGGTGATGGAGGGCATCTTAGTAGAGACAGATTTACAGACTCAGTCCCTCTGGAAGTCACTGATTCTAAGTCACACTGCACAGAGCCTTAGGCTGCACTAGCTGCTTTAGGGGTATAGGTCAGTGGGGGGTGCTCAGCTCAGGTCACAAGGGCAGCTGAGTAAAGGAAATGGTATTTTTAAACTCTATTTTGATGATGCTGCTATCAGGATATTTTTTTCTGCTTACATTTGTAAATTAAAAATATATACCATTGTAGAAAACTTATAATGTCCAAAAAAAATAGAAAAAAAATGTTGCCCCAATAGTTTCCCTTTGATCAGATCATCTCCCCGTTTCTACTCAACACCAGTGTTTAATATTTCAAACTGCTTTTCCTCCACATACAGTCACCACTTTCCCAAGGCATTAAAAAAGGTTTATAACAATCACTCCTAGGAGGTGATGGGCAACATAGCAAGACACTGTCTCAAAAAAGAAAAAAAAATCTTAAAAACTGCATAAAATTTCAATGCATCATTCTGCTGTTGTTGAACATTTCAGGGTATTCTGAACTTGAAGTTACTGTATTTAAAAGGGACACCTTGGAGGCTGCAGTGTGGCTCAGTGGTAGCGTCTGCCTAGCTTGCTTGTGGCTCTGGGTTTTATTCCCAGCATGAATAAAAGGGGGGCGGGGAACACCGTGGAATACACATCAGATTTTTTTTCTAACAGTGAAATTTGTGAGTCAGTTTGCAGCTGCAGCAGGATCAACCCAACTGCTGGCCCCAGCCCTGGCCAATGCCCAACCAGCACTGTGCTCAGCACTGGGGAGGTGCTGGGTGGGACCATGCAGGGTGCTCAGAGCTCCCTTCCCCAGCTCTCTGCCCATGGCCTCCACATCCCCAGGTCCACTCCATTTTCTGCCAGCAGCATAAGCCACATCACTCCCTCAGTGGTCACCTTTCCCTGTCTTCCTCTCTGACACTGAATGACAAAGAGCTGGACGCTAACGCCAGCTCACAGTCCATGCTCAGAAGCGGCCTCCTGACTCTCCACGTATGTGGCAGTGTAAACCTTAAATTCCGGTTTTCAAAAAGTAACTCAAGGGCTCAGTGGCATAAGTGCCTGCCTGCCAAGTACAAGTTTCTGAGTTCAATTCTCAGTGCCACCAAAAAAACAAAAGCAAAAAACCAAAAAAAAAAAAAAAAAAAAAATCAAAACTGAATTGAATGTGGGTGAGATGAAAAGAAATAACATTGCAGAACATTTGGTAGCTTTTTTCATGACAGTACCTTATATAAAATAGTACATAAGCTTGCTGGTTTAGCACAGATCGAGTATCCCTGGGAGATACCTTGGAGTCATTCATCTGGTACCACAGGCCATTGCTAGCCTGCAAAAGACAGCCAGTAAGAGACAAAAATCAGATTTTGTTAGTTAATAAGGACAGAATAAAAAGAATAAGCAAAAGAGGCATTCACACTTTAATTGTCAAACTCCCACCATCCCTCCCAAAGAACGCTGGTGCTTGCGGTCTTACAGAGTCTATGTAAAAGCAATGAGCAAAATCCACACAGCTTACTTTTACGTGACATAAGTAATAGCCCACGGCAGTTGTATCCCGCGTGGACCAGCACTGCATACAAAGTGTATACAATGGGTTCTCCATTTGGCTGTGACGTGAATGGCCTAATGTCGAGATATTCGGGGTATTTCACATCCTACACAGAAATGGACAGAGGAGAAATGGATGTCACTTCTAAAGGCACAGAAGGCCCCACATGTTCAGGGGAGGGGTATTTAGGGTGTCCCAGGAGACCCACACAACACAGCACAGGGATGTTCCAGCAGAAACCCAGTGCACTGAATCACATTTCAGAGGACACAGCCTGGAGGACCCCTGGTCTAAGGGTAGCTAAGGTGTCTGTCTTTATTTTCCTTAAACAAGTAAAGATCCACATTAAGTGAATTCTTCAAATCCATGAGATGCAAAAGTCACAAAATGACAACTCTGGACAGTCACCACCAATTATTTTAATTTTAAGTAATTGCTTTTGTATTTTGAGATAGAGTCTTACTATGTAGTTCAGGCCTGCCTTGAAATCACTATGTAGCCTAGGCTGACCTTGAACTTACAGCAGTCTTCCTGCCTCAGCCTCCCTAGTGCTGGGATTACAGGCATATGTCTCCATGCCAGGCCACCTCAAATAATTTAAGAATGTATTAGTTATTTCTCTTCTGTGTCACCACATTTTTAATTTGTTTCTGAAATGAGACTTCACAATGTAGGCCAGGTTGGCTTTAAACTCGCTATATGGTCCAGCGTGGCCCCAAACTCCTAATCCTCCTGCCTTAGTTTCCTGAGTGCACCATGCCCAGCTTTGCTGGTGAATTTTTGACCACTTTCAATCTTTAGTAAGTGGGAAGAAAAGAGGAAAATTCAGTGTAAGTGAAAAATCAGAAAACAGTAAACAAGAAAATAAAAGAGAGGAAAGATTTAGTGAAGAAATCCTCTTTGGGTTTCAAACTGTACAAGCTCTCTGTATCCACTCATTACCTTGGATACCAAAGAACTGACTATGAAGCCCAAACACAGAGACGCGTTCCCAATTTTATCACTAGACAGGGTACAGTAAAAACACATGTACTCACAGGCACACAGACCAAACTCTTAACTCATTCTTTGACTTCTTTTCTGCTATCCAATGCAAGAAAAGCTCAGAAAGCTCAAAATTGTTCAGATAGGTAGTTTAGTAATCCTTAACAGCTACTAGCACTTAAGTGGTCACTCCACATAAAAGGTCATTAATAACAGCATCTACATACCTTAGCAATTTTCCCACCAGTGGAATTTGAAAAATGTTTTAGAGAAAGTACAAGAACGTTAGATGACTGATGTATGGTAAAATTCTTTGAAGCCAGAACCATGATTTTGCACCTTGAAGTAAACAGAAACAAAACATTAAAAAGATTAATATGTGAATTTTTTTATGTTTTAGTGTTGCCCTTGCTATTTCTCTGAAACACCCTAATTTGATTCCAAAAAAAGGATAATAAATGAGAGACATCACCCTCTCCAAACAAACAGTAAAAATGTTTTAAAATACTGTGGTTAGCCAGGCATGGTGGCACACACCTATAATCTCAGCACTTGGGAGGCTGAGGCAGGAGGATTGCCATGAGTTTTAGGTCAGCCTGGACTACATAGTCACTACATGGTGAGTTCAAGGGCAGTCTCAACTACAGAGAGATCCTGTCTCAAAAACAAAAAAATAAACAAAACAAAATACAAAACTTGGGGAAATTGCCTAGCAGGATGACAGGAAAAAAAGCAGAAATCTGAAACAGTGGGATGCACAGGGCACTGATGATGTGAAAACCACATTAACTCATTTGAGGGCGTGGCTCAGAGGTGGGATGCTTGTCAAGTACGAGTAAAGCCCTGAGTTCAACCCCCAGCACTGCAGAAAAAAAGAATTGGTTAACTCAATTCAAAAAAATTGAAAATGAATTGATGTTTTCTGCTGGTATAATTCTGTGAAAGCAAAGCTCTGCCCAGATACAAAAGGAAAAAAAAAAAGATAAAAGTGTCAGGAAAAATCTCTAGTCTTGGTGAGAGAAGCAACATCTTCCCCCAAATACTGAATACTTGATGATAAAAATTCTTTAATATAGGTATCTGTATCACCTGACTATAAAGTGGAAATCTACTTAACACATATGAAACAGGAATTCATAAAACAGACTCCCTTGACTGCTGGGGAAATGTATCACTGAGTAATGTAGATTAAAGGCTTCCAGCCAACACTACCGCACCCCACGGTACCCACTGTGAGAAAGATCCTCAGCTCTTCTGGGGGAGGAGGGAACCCCACCGTACCTCCCTCCAGTCTTGTCTGACAGGAATCAAGGAAGATGCTGCTGAGCAGACGTTGTCGCAGCTCTGAGGCATCCAGGGTGGCAGCACTATTCCCTGGGCACAGAGCTGCCCATCCTGAGACAGTGCGGGCACCAGTTCCGGCCTCCAGGGCACAGATGGCCAGGATCTCCCAGAGGGCACCACAAGCTAAGGCCACCTAGCGGCCATTCAAACACGCCCGTTCTTTAAAACCAGGGCTCCCTGCCACCCCAACTGGAGCAGCCAAGTCAGGGACTGCAAGTCGCCCCGTCATACTTGCTACACTGGTAGCAGTTTCTCCATGCAGCTGTTCCGGCTTCACAAACTGCGCCAGCGCCTCATTGATAGTCCGAGCACCCTGGGAGGAAAAAGTCATCAAAAGCACGTCACCACGCGCTGTCGTGGTTTATGAGAGAGACGAGAGAGCAAGCAAGCAGAAGACTCGGAGAAACAAAGGACAATTTTATGAAAAAAATGATTTTATGGGTGTGTGTGGCCGAGCTCCCAGCTACTTGGGAGACTGAGGCAGGAGGACTGCAAGTTTGGGTCCAGCCTCAGCAACTTAGGTCCAATTTTCAAAAAAAAAATTTTTTTAATGGGCTGAGAATAGAGCTAAGTGGCAGTGGTCGCTGGGTTCAATCTCTAATGCCAATCCCCCCAAAATTGTCCCCCACCCCAATTAAAAACAAGCAGATTAAAGTGGACAAAAGTATGTGAGGAGGTAGCTCGTGCAGCTTTACTTAGAATACTGTAAAAGTGGAAATCAGCAAGGAGCTATGGCCACCTACTGGCCACCACCAGATTTCCAAATTTTGGAAACAAAATTTGGATACACATATATCACTGTGGTACGACCTTTTTAATTCTTCTGGGAAGACACTCAGAAGAAGAGTAGCTGGATCAAATGGGACCTCTAGTCTTAGTTTTATGAGGAATCTCCTCACAGATTTCCACAGTGGTTACAGAAGTCTACACTCCCACCAACAGTGGAGAAGGGTTCCTTTTCCCCACAGCCCCTCTGGCATTTGTTATTGGCTGATTTCTTGATGATGCCATTTTATCTGGGGAGAGATGGGGCGCTGTTTTAATTTGCATCTCTTGAATGACCAATGATGTTGAACATTTTTCATATATTTATTTGCTATGGAATATTTCTTCATCTGAGAAATGTGTATTCATCTCAGATGTCCTTTTTGGATTGGGTCTTTGAATTTGTGGGGTCTAATTTTTTTCAATTCTTTATATTTTTTAGGTATATGTCTTTCGTCTGAGGGACAGCTGACTATAGATTTACCCACTCTGTGGATTGTATTTTCACTCTGTTGGTGATTCCTTTTGCTGTGCAAAGACTTTTAATAAGATTAGATCCCATTTGTTTATTCCCATTTTAGATCCCATTTGTACTGTTTCCCAAACAGTCTGGGTTTTGTTTTTGAGATGTCTGCCAACATGTATGTCTTCGAGATTTCTACCTATTTTCTCTTCCAGTAGACTTAGTGTTTCTGTTTTAATATTTAGATCTTTGATCCATTTTGACATTAGTGCATGGTGGTAGACAAAGGTCTAGTTTCTTTTTTTCTTTTTTTGAAATACTGGGGATCTAGCCCAGGGCTTTCATACTGAGCTAACTTCCAAGCCCTTTCCTTATTTTTATTTCAAACAGGGTTTCACTAAGTTGTTCAGCTGGGTTCAAACTTGTGATCCACCTGCTTGAGTC
The DNA here is from genome assembly GCF_034190915.1 of Cavia porcellus. Lineage (NCBI taxonomy): Eukaryota > Metazoa > Chordata > Mammalia > Rodentia > Caviidae > Cavia > Cavia porcellus. Next base: position 35,452,960 of record NW_026947506.1, on the reverse strand, counting down.
TCCCAGAGTCCTGGGACTATAGACGTGCCTCATTGTGCCCTGTTCATAATCTTATTTTTATAATTAGTATCTAATCTATTCTGGTGCAGTGTATATCCAAGACTAAGAGCATTAATCCTGAAGGGTAGGCTTTATATATATCTGCAATATTTGTCTTTTTCATTATAAGCATGCATTATACTTGTAATCAGAAAAATAAAAGCTCAGAAATATAGTTCAGAAAATGCAAGATGTAAAACAATTTCTAAGGAATAAGAACCATCTAAGGGCTGCTAATATAGGTATCAAAATCTGGTTTTATAGCCAAGTATGGTGCCATGTGCCTGTAATCCCAGCACTTATAAGACTGAGTAGGAGGATTTCCACAAATTTGAGGCCAATCTAGGCTAATAGTGAGTTCGAGATTAGCCTGGACCACATAGTGAGACTGCCTCAAAAAGCTGGAAAAAAAGAAAAAAGAAAAAGTAAAACCCTAGTTTTCTTTTTTGGTCTTTTCAAGGCAGAATTTCACTATGTGGTTCAGGCTGCCCCTGAACTCACTTTGTGGGCCAGGCTGGCCTCAAACTCACTGTGCTCCTTCTGCCTCAGCCTCCAGAGTGCTGGGATTCCAGGCATACACCACCAAACCCAGCTAAAGCCTTGGTTTTATGAAGATTTACTTAAGTGAAAAGTTAAAGGATAGGCACCACAGCTGCCCGCCGAAGGAGGGAGCTGGGCTGAGCCGCTGGAACCTGCCCTGGCCTTGCCTGTGACCTTTTTTTGACCTGGAGAGCACCAGCACTACTGCCACTGCCTGGAGGAGGGAGCAGCCCTGCTGAGGAGGTTTGAGGCCTACCTAGGCCATAGGGGGACCCTCTATCAGCCTGGGGAGCTTTGCCATCCAAGGAGCTGGATGACTACACAACATCCAATCCCTGGGAGAGTATGAGATCCTTGCTTTAGGGGGTTGGGGGTCTGCTGGGCTTGCAGCCACACTATATTGGGTTTAGCAGGATTTGGGATTGCCTCGACCACACCAGGTGGCCTCTTTCCCTCAAGGGAGCTTTGTTACCAGAGGGGGAAACTGTGCAGCTTGAGGAGACTTTAGGTCTACCAGAGAGGAGCCTGGCAACCCTCTTTTAATCCAGGGGCTCCACTGCCCAAGGAGGGAGCTACACTACCAGAGGAGTCCCAGGACCCCAGGACGTAAGAGACAATTTCCCACATGCCCAGGGGAAACTCTGGAACAACACTTGAAACACAGAAATATAGGAAAATTACAAAACAAAAGACCAAAATGCAATCTCAAACATCTAGCCCATCCCAAGAAAGCCTAGGAGCCTTCTACATAGAAGAAAATACATGCCACATACCTGAAATACCTGAAACAATAGTTACCAAAATAAAGAAGCAACTCCAGGAAGCTTTAAAAGAATTCAAACTAGAAATAATCTCTCGGGTAAAAGAAGAAATGATAAAAGAAATGAAGGAGATGCTGAACAATATCTAAAGAAGACAGTTTAAAAATTGGAGGAATTAAAAGACAAAAAAAAAAAAAGAAATATACCATTTGGGCTGGGGGTTTAGCTCAGCGGCATAAGCGCCTGCCTTGCAAGCAGGCAGTCGTGAGTTTGATCCCAATACTGATAAAAAGGAAAAAGACAAAAAAAATTGGAGGAACTAAACAAAAATATAGAATCCCTGGATGAACAATATAAGAAAAAAAACAGAATATATAAAACAGATGCAAAGAGATATACAGGAAATCAAAAATTCCATTGAAAGTTGTAAAAACTGCCTCAATGAATGTGAAGATAGAATTTCAGACCTTGAAGACAAGATTGCAGCCAGTGAACAGGAAAGGAAAGATCTTTTAAAAATAACAAGAAATCATGAAATAACAATTCAATACCTGCAAGATGATGCAAAGAAAAACATCATAAGGTTGATAGGGATAAATGAAAAAGAAGGAGACAACATAAAGGTGGTCAAAAGGATATTTAGAGAAGTAATAGCTGAAAATTTCCCAAACATGAAATTGGAAACTGATATCAGGATCAATGAAGCATATAGAACTCCAAATAGCCATAACCAAAATAAAACTACACCCAGACATATAATAATCACCATCCCAGAAATCAAATAAAGAATAGAATATTAAAAGCTGTCAGAGAGAAAAGACAGATCACCTACAAAGGAAAACCTATCAGAATCACAGCAGACTGTAGAGAGCGGTGTGACAACCCCATTGCTGCCTCCCCGCCCCTCTCTCCTATGGGCACATAATGCATCTGCCTACATTAACCATAATCCTCTCCTGCTTACGTCACATACCCGGACGTGACGATGACCCATCCGAAACCACCCTATAGCCTCTTCCTGTCCCACCAGTCTGCCCTTGGCCCATAAAAGCTGCAGCCACTTCCTGAATAAATGAGACTTGATTGGACCCATCATCTTGTCTCCATCTCTGTCTCCCACCCTGTTTTATCTCATCCCCGTCCCCCCTCCAGGTACACCCCACGAATTGATCCAAGGGCCGGATCAAGTGGCGCCCAGTGTGGGGCTCCTGGCATGGGGGAGTTAACGAGGGAGCCATTCGAGAATGCCGGCTGAAAATGAAAGTAAACTGAATCACGGCTGAGGCCTGTGCAGACGACCACCCAAAGTGCCACCCGAGTCATGGTGAGTAAAAGGCAACCCCATCCCCTTTCCCGGACATGGGTCAAGCATTGAGCGAACATGAATTGTTTGTGGGAGGCCTTAGCAAGGCATTAAAGAGGGGTAAGGGTTACAACAAAAGAATTGTTGCAGTATTTTCAGTTTATCCATAAAGTTTGCCCTTGGTTCCCCCTAGAGGGCTCTATAGATACCAAGAGGTGGAAAAGAGTAGGAGATGCTCTAAAAGATTTTTATAGGGTTTTTGGTCCTGTAAAGGTTCCAGTGACCACCTTTGCATACTGGAATTTAATCTCTGAGCTGCTTACTCAGCGGCATGCAGATCCTCAGATTAAAGAGACTGTCGTACAAGGTGAGGCTGCCCTGCGCGACTCCGCTAATTCTACCCCAAATCTGTCCTCAGAAAAATCTGCAGCCTCTGATCTCTCAGACGCAGAGGCTGATGGCCTGTTAGAGGTCCTCCAAGATGGCGATCTGCCACCACTTCTTCCTGTCGACATGATTGACAGGTTCTGAGATGGCGGCCCCCCCCATGCCTCCACTTATATGAATCCATTGGAGATTCATATAAGTGTTTATACCCCGACCTCTCTGATTTTCAAGAGGTCGACTGGGAACACCTGGCACAACAAGCCTCTACATACCACCCTGACCCTGTTGTGGCACCGGCTGCCATTAAGCCCCTGACTATGATGATGCATTTAGTGTCTGCCCTCAACCTTCTAGCATGCTAGCGGAATTAGAACAAAGAAAAAGGGATCTTTTAAAACAGATACAGCTAGAAAAAGAATGCTAAAATCTTTCAACTCAATTACTACACAGGTTTATAGAGCCAAATAGAGTGCAGTATAAGCTAGCAGTTCTCGTGGCCAGGCCCTCCCCTACAGGGGGATCAACTCAAAATTGGGAATGCAAAACTAAACCCCAAATTATATCCAAACTAAATAACCGACCGGGGCCTTGCCCACAGGAGTGTAACTTATATCAGATAGAGATGCATAGCTCCTGTTATGATGCTGTACAAGGATGTACTGGCTTAGATAATACCGCTTATTTTACAGCCATACTTACAAAAATAAAAGTGGCAACAGCCAGAGGCAATTGGGGCCTCAACCCCTCTGTATCGGGAAGCCCCATATACACCCAAGCCTCCTGCAAAGGCGAAATCAACAAGCTGGTCTGTTGGTTAAGAGGGCTCCAATCCATGTCTCAGATGGGGGAGGTCCTCAAGACATAATGAGAGAACTTTATGTTGAGAAAAAACTAAAAGAAATAGAAGACAGTCTATTCCCAAAGATCAATTACCATCCGTTAGCTCTCCCCAAATCACAGGGTGTGAATTTAGACCCACAAACTTATGATATCCTTTCAGCCACTCATCATGTACTTAACCTCACTAACACTGCTATAGCGCAAGACTGTTGGTTGTGCATGGCCTTAGGCACTCCTATGCCCTTAGCCATCCATTCCAACTCAACAATTGACTACTCTCGTGATCCACATAATTTTACCTGTAGACCTTCTCAATAATTTCTAGTCCAGCCATTAATGACACTCAACGTATTCATGACCTGCCTACAGGGCTCTCTCCAAAATGATTCTACCCTTATAGATATGGGCCATCTCCTGTCCACTGCCTGTGTTCAATTTGTCAATCATACAGGCCCCCTGTGCCCCCTGACAGGACACATTTTTGTCTGCAATAATAATAGGGCCTATACCTATATTCCAGCCAACTGGACAGGTACATGCATAACTGCTTCCCATCTGCCCGACATAGATATTGTCTCAGGTGACCAACCTGTCCTGGTGCCAACACTTGATTACATTGCTGGCTGCCAAAAACAAACGGTAACACTGATCCCGCTTTTGGTGGGAATGGGCGTCACTGGCGCTGTAACCATGAGTACTGCTGGCCTCACCGTTGCCTTAGATAAATATACTGACCTATCCAACCAGTTGTCTGAAGACGGTCAAGCCTTATCCTTTACAATAAAAGCTCTCCAAAACCAATTAGACTCACTGGCAGAAATCATCTTACAAAACAGACGAGGGCTAGACCTGTTCACAGCAGAGCAGGGGGGAATCTGCCTTGCCTTATAGGAAAAATGTTGCTTCTATGTCAATCAGTCCGGTGTTGTGCGAGGCAAGCTCCAAGAAATAGAAGAACAACTTCAACAGCGACGACAACAAACGGCTGCTAACTCCTCCTTCTCGATGTGGGGGGGGGCGGGGAATTTTCCCTTACCTAGCACCTCTTTTGGGTCCCCTAGCTGCCCTGTTGCTTCTTCTCTCTGTGGGTCCTTGTATTTTTCAGAGGATTATGATGCTCATTAATAACCGGATAGACACGTTTATGGCAAACCCATTCAGGTACACTATCACCAGCTGGAGATGGCAGATCAACAAACTTACCAGGAAAGAAATTCCCATGAGTGGCCCATATGACGATGTGGCCTAACCGCCCTGGCAATGGTTAGGCAGCCAGAGACGGGCAACTAGGACATACATATTACACTACCTGCCACCTATGACAGGCACAGTACCAACTGCTGTCCTGCAAGCCCATGACGGGTAGGGCCCTGTTGGGTTCATGTAATGAGGTCCTTGACCTAAGACAGGTGCTGTCCTCACAGGGCCGGCCATACTCCTGATTAAATAATATAGAAAGGGAGATGTAGTAGGGAGCAGCATGACAGCCCCATTGCTGCCTCCCCGCCTCTCTCCTATGGGCACATAATGCATCTGCCTACATAAACCATAATCCTCTGCTGCTTATGTCACATACCCGGACATGATAATGACCCATCAGAAACCACCCCATAGCCTCTTCCTGTCCCACCAGGCCACCCTTGGCCCATAAAAGCTGCAACCACTTCCTGAATAAACGAGACTTGATTGGACTCCTCATCTTGTCTCCATCTCTCTGTGTCTCCCACCCTGTTTTATCTCATCCCCGTTCCCCCTCCAGGTACACCCCATGGATTGATCTGCGGGCCAGATCAGCAGACTTCTCAGCACAAACAATAAAGGCAAGAAGAGCATGGAGTGAAGTATTTCAGATCCTAAGGGAGAATGATTTCCAACCTAGATTGATGTACCTTGCAAAACTGTCCTTCAAAATCGATGGGGAAATAAGATACTTCCATGACAAAGAACAGCTGAAGAACTTCATGATCACCAAGCCAATCCTGCAAAGAATATTGAAAGACAGTTTAGATACACTTAGGAAAAAACCACTAAACAAAGCAGACAATTAAACAGAACAGAAAGATAAAGATGCAACAGCAGAAATATAACATGTCAACAATAAGCCAATATATAACAGTTATAAACATTAATATAAATGGTCTCAATGCACCAATTAAAAGAAAGAGACTGGCAGAATGGATCAAGAAACAAAATCCAACCATATGCTGTATACAAGAAACCCATCTAACCCAAAAGGATACTCACAGACTGAAAGTCAAAGGATGGAAAACAATACTTCATGCAACAGGAACCCAAAAAAAGTGGGAGTAGCTATTCTGTTTGCAGACAATGTGAACTTCAAACCAATAATGATCAGAAAAGATGAAGAAAGTCACCACATACTGGTTAGGGGAAAACTTCAAGAGGAAGAGATAACTATCTTAAATATATATGCACCAAATTCCAGAGCACCCAGTTATATAAAACAAGTAATATCAGAAATGAAAAACCAAATTAGCAGTAATACAATTATAACAGGAGATTTTAACACACCATTGACACCAATGGACAGATCAACCAGACAGAAAATCAGCAAAGAAATAAAAGAACTGAATCATACCTGTGAACAAATGGACTTGATAGACATATACAGAGTATTCCGCCCAACAACAACAAAATACACATTCTTCTCAGCAGTACATGGGTCATTCTCTAAAATAGACCATATATTAACTCACAGAACATATTTAAATAAATGCAAAGGAGTTGAACTTATTGCTTGCATGTTATTGGATATAACGCTATGAAATTAGAAATTAATGATAAAAGATACTGCAAAAATCCCAAAAACATGTGGAAACTGAATAAGACACTCTTGAGTAATCAGTGGGTCACAGAGGAAATTAAAGAAGAAATTAAACAATACCTACAAACAAATGAAAAGACAAAAACAACTTACCGGAATCTGTGGGATGCAATGAAAGCTGTCCTCAGAGGAAAATTTATTGTACTGAGTTCCCACATCAGGAAAACAGAACAAATATAAATAAATAACCTGATGTTATACCTCAAACATCAGGAAAAAGAAGAGCAAGTCAAGCCCAAAGCCAAAAGAAGAGAGGAAATAATAAAAATCAGTGCAGAAATCAATGCAATAGAGACTAAGAAAACAATCCAAAAAAATCAATGAACCAAAGAGTTGGTTCTTTGAGAGAATAAATAAAATTGATAAGCCCCTTGCCAACCTTATTTTAAAAAGGGAAGAAAAAGCTCAAATTCATGCAATAAGGAATGAAAAAGGCAAAATCACTACAGACCCAAAAGAAATACAGAAGATCATCAACCCCTATTTCAAAAACCTCTACTCTCAAAGGTTTGACAACACAGAAGAAATAGACAGATTCCTAGAAGAATATGAAGTACCAAAGCTAGGTCAAGAAGATGTAAAACTGCTGAATAACCCAATTTCTATTAATGAAATTGAAAACGTAATTAAGTCCTTACCTACAAAGAAGAGCCCAGGCCCAGATGGATTCACTGCAGAACTCTATAAGAAATACAAGAAGACCTAATGTCAACACTCCTCAAAATCTTCAATGAAATCGAAAGGGAAGCAATCCTTCCTAAGTCATTCCTGGAAGTAAATATTACTCTAGTACCAAAAGCTGAGAAAGACCCAACTGAAAAAGAGAACTACAGACCAATTTTCCTAATGAACACAGATGCAAAAATTCTCAATAAAATATTGGTAAATAGGATGCAGCAAATCATCAAGAAGATTATACACCATGACCAAGTGGGATTCATCCCAGGTATGCAGGGATGGTTCAACATACGTAAATCAATAAATGTAATCCATCATATCAACAGAGTCAAAAATAAGAATCACATGATCATTTCTATAGATGCAGAAAAAGCTTTTAATAATGTCCAACATTCATTTATGATAAGAACCTTGCAGAAAATTGGAATAGATGGTCTTTACCTCAACATAATAAAGGCCATTTATGACAAACTAACAGCCAGTATCATACTAAATGGCCAAAAATTGAAGGCCTTTACTTTAAAATCAGGCACAAGACAAGGATGTCTCTTATCACCATTCCTATTTAATATAGTACTGGGAATACTAGCAAGAGCAATTAGACAAGAGAGAGAAATAAAAGGCGTAAAGATAGGAAAAGAAGAAGTTAAATTATCATTATTTGCAGATGATATGATACTCTACATAGAAGACCCCCAAAACTCCATTGAAAGACTCCTAGATATAATAAATAAATTCAGCAATGTGACTGGATATATAGTCAATACTCAAAAATCAATAGCATTCCTATACACTAACAACAAAATCACAGAGAGAGAAATAAGAGAAGCCACACCCTTCACACTAGCAACCAAAAAAATGAAATATTTAGGAATTACTCTCATGAAAGAAGTGAAAGACCTATACAGGGAAAATTATAATATACTGAAAAATGAAATTGAAGATGATCTCAGAAAATGAAAAGACATCCCTTGCTCATGGATAGGAAGAATAAATACTGTGAAAATGGCCATTCTCCCAAAACTGTTATACAGATTCAATGCAATCCCAATAAAAATACCATCAACATACTTCATAGATCTAGAGAAATCACTCCTAAAATTCATCTGGAGCGAGAAGAGACCTAGAATAGTAAAGACAGTTCTAAGCAGCAAAGGCAAGGCAGGAGGCATCACAATCACTGACTTGAAGTTATACTATAAAGCAACTGTAGTAAAATCAACATGGTACTGGAATCAAAACAGAGCCGAAGATCAGTGGAATAGATTAGAAGATACAACCACAACTACAAACACGCTCAACCACCTTATCTTTGATAAAGGGGCCAAACATGTTCAGTGGAAGGACAGTCTCTTTAATAAATGGTGTTGGTGGGGCTGGGGATTTAGCTCAGCAGCATAAGCGCCTGCCTTGCAAGCAGGCAGTCATGAGTTCGATCCCCAGTACCAATAAAAAGTAAAAAAGAAAAAGACAAAAAAAAATAGTGTTGGAAAAACTGGCTCTCCATATGCTGAAAACTAAAACTAGACCCATGCCTATCACCATATACTAAAATAAAATCTAAATGGATCAAAGATCTAAATATTAAAACAGAAACACTAAATCTAGTGGAAGACAAATTGGGTAAAAACCTTGAAGACATAGGGGTAGGTAGAGAATTCATGAACAGGACTCAAACCGCATGGGAAATACTTCCCAGAGTCAATAACTGGGATCACCTCTTATTAAAAAGTTTCTGCACGTCAAAAGAAATCTCTAACATAGTGATAAGAAAATCCACAAACTGGGAAAAAAATCTTAGTGAGCTGCCCCTCAGACAAAGGACTTATGTCTAAAACATATAAAGAATTTTAAAAAATCAGACCCCCAATATTCAAAGACCCAATCCAAAAATGGGCATCTGAAATGGATACCTAATTCTCAGATGAAGAAATACAAACGGCAAATAAATACATGAATAAATGTTCATCATCATTAGTCATTAGAGAAATGCAAATTAAAACTACGCTGAGATTTTATCTCACTCCTGAAAGAATGGCCAGGATCAAGAAAACCAACAACAACAAATGCTGGAGAGGCTGTAGGGAAAAAGGAACTCTCCCGCACTGTTGGTGGGAGTGTAGACTAATGCAACCACTGTGGAGGTCAGTCTGGAGATTTCTCAGAAATCTGGGACTGGAAGCCCTATTTGACCTAGCTATTCTACTTCTAGGCATATTCCCAGAAGAACTGAAAGCATCACACCACAGTGATATATGTGCACCCATGTTTATAGTAGCACAATTTGTAATTGCAACATCTTGAAAACAACCTAAGTGTCCATCAACTGAGGAATGGATAAAAAAAGTTGTGGTATTTTTATACAATGGATTACTACTCAGCTATAAAGAATGATCACATTGAGACATTTATAAATAAATGGACGCAGCTTGAAACCACACTCATAAGTGAAATAAATCAAACTCACATGTATAAATACCAAATAGTTTCCCTAGTGTAAGAAATGATAATACATAAAAGTACATGGTAATCATGATTCCCAGTCATACTGGTTTGAAGCCATATAATGTTTTCACTCATTAATTGGAATGGTTTTAATCTGGGTTGTTTGATTTTATTGTCTGCGATAGTACAAATAGCTATTTTGAAGAAAATAAGACAGCGTAATAGCTAGTGCTGATTCAATACCATCCTGTTTTGAAGCCCCATCAAGTTGTTGTTCGTCTGTTTCCACTGGTTTTAACATGTTGTATCTTATTATATTTTAATATATGTGATAGCATAAACAAAATTTTTTATAGGAAAAGAGATAATATAGAAACCGTTGTTTGGCTTCTGTTAGCTGGTTCTAAATACCCTGCAATACTTTCATTCTCTTGCATGGTTTCACACTGTCTTGATAAGTCTGATGCTATAGTATACGAAGTTATACTCAAATATTTCAAGGAAAGAGATACTATGGTAACTACTATTAATGTCAGGCTATCTGGTGGTGGAACACAATGAAGCTTAAATTGTTTGGTTCTGACCTGTGTTGTTCTATTGATATGTCCTCTTTTAGCTCAATCTCACTTTTTTCTTTTTTTAAAAATTAATTTATTTCTTATTATTTTTTAATTAAGGGAAAACTAAATTAAAAATAGCGGGATATATTATAGTAACTTTTTATTTTCCTATTAACCTGATTTGAACCCCTGTATTGTTCTCCACATCTTGTTCTGACTGATTTTATTATATTCTGTTTTGTTTAATAGTATCAAGTTTGAGGGTATAGACAACCACTTTATAGGCAACAAGATATTCTATGATGCCCATTATGGTTTGACTAGTATCTTCTTTGGAAGTCCTGTAAGGTCTCCAATGTGGGTTTTATTGATCTTGTTCTGTACTGTTTTGTTCAATTCTATTATACCAGATGATACAGGCAACTCTTTTTAAGATAACAAGAGGCTAATGGTAACCATTGTTGATCACCTGGTAATCTTCCTGTTCTGACTGACTCTGTTTTGCTTTGTCACATTGGGGGTTTTTTTTGTTGTTGTTCTATTTTGTTTTGTTTGTTTGTTTTTCCTCTTCAAAGAAAAAGTTATAAGAACTGTGGGAGTAATAAAACCCAAAATGTGTAATAGTTATTGTAAAAAAGAGAGGAAAGAAAGTGATCTAAAGGATATAACTGCATGTATATTTAAGTGTGTAGGACAGAAAACCATATTACTGAGTTTTGTTGGATCATTGGACAGAACTGTCTGCAGTCTCAGTGTATTAATGTCCACTTTGTATGCTTTAATTTTGTAATCTGGACAACTGTTTCTGAGATGACAATATGTAATCTATTAACTAGTGATTGCTTACTGTATATTTTTTCTCTTGAAATTCTGTATCACTTGTACCTTTTTACTGTTATGTTTTGTTTTGTCTTTCTCTTTAAATAAAAAAAAAGTTAAAGGATAATAAAGATTTAAAACTTGACCACCATAAAAATTATCAAATTTACCTTTATCTCCAAGGTAATATCCAGATATGGATCAAAGGTATCTGAGACACCCTTGCAATTTAAACATTGGACTGAAATAAAAATAAAACATAAGCGAAGTATAATCATTATGACAGACGTAAGTATTAAAATTACAGAATACAAGTACTATTTGAAAGTAAAAGCATAACTTTTCTCCTACTACACTGGGAAAAAAGTTAATCTTCTACACAGTGCAGGAAAAGATCTTATGAATTGGCCCCTTGTACACTTCTGGGTGGAATATAAACTGGTATGATCTCTTAGAATGACAGCATGTCAGTATTAAAATTTAAAATACAGCTTAGGATTTAAATTCTAATTCTTGCCCTTTGGGGCTGGAAAAAAATAAAGAAATTCTAATACTAGAAGTTTATCATGCACACTGTTACACAAACACAAAAGCGTGAGCACATGGGTGGTGTTCATATAAGGCACTGATGGTGACAACAGAACAGCAAGCTAAATGTCCATCGATAGGGGAGTAAGACAAATGGGCGCCACTGCCGCTGTGGAACAGCCCGTCAGACCTGTGTGTGCTCAAGCAGAAAGACTGCTACTCATGTTAAGGCAAAACACAACTACTCTACAGTCGGCTCTCAGCGTGCTGATGAATAAGAAACTACCAGGAGGAGAGACTAGGAACTGGTACAGGGGCTGCTCCAGGGAGGAGGAGGGAGTCTCTGCTTTTCCTTATTTCCACAGTTTTCATTCTGATACCACATGCGTGTGCCACTTTATCGACTTGTGAACAAAAACTCACCTCTAGATCTCAGGTATCCCCCGAACACTTGGCAAATTAGTGTGGTGGCCTGGGTGTGTCTGTCTAACCTGAAAAAGACAAAACACTGATATAAGAATTCTGCAAAATTACAGATGTTATCACTAGATTTTAAAAGCACGTACATTTATAAAAGAACAAGAATTCAAAGAGGAGAGCCACAGAAAATAAAAGACCAGTCTGTGTGGTATCAGAGATTGGCCCTGCCTGGTGGGGCACAGTGACAATCTGGGGAGGAGGACAGAAGGAGCTAAATTACGGAGGGACTTTGAAATCAAGGCAGGAATTTGGATCTCAAGCAAAGCGGCAGGAGGAAGACGCCCTCAGCAGCCCTGTGACCCCACGTGGGCTTGGGGAAGGAAGGGAAGGCAGAGTCTGTCATTGTCCAGACCGGGAAGCCCTGGACAGGGAGAGGAATGCAAAGGGAGCTCCCTGTACCGGGTGTGCGGGCAGTAGCGGGTGGGTTAGGAGTGTTACATAAGGGTCTCGCCCGTCTTTCTCTTGGGTCTGCATTTAGATTTTAGGAAGAAGCCACAGGAACTGGACACTGACAGGGAGAGGGAGGAGGCAGGAAACACTTATTAGGCTGGAGGTCAACAGAGAAAATACCTGGCACAATTAGGAGAAGCAGCGACTTTTAGACCTGCCAGGGCGTGCCGACATGGAAATTAAGAACAGCGAAACCAATGTTCATTTCCTGACATCTATAATTGAAGCAATTCCAATTGTGATAGTAAGGACATCTTTTTAACTTTCAGTCATTTTAAAATAGTGCAAATCGGGGCCGGGGATTTAGCTCGGCAGCTCAAGCGCTTGCTTGGTACTTACAAGGTCATGATTTCGATCCATAAAATAATGCAAATCAGGTGGGAAGAGGCAACGCAGAGCCACAGGGTAAAGCAGACAGATCTGTGTATTTTCAGCATAAACACAGGCACAACAAGGCAGAGGTGTAAACTGAAGAAATGCTGTGTGCTCACTCGTTGCTGCCACTGAGGCACGCTTCCTGCATGGCGTCAACCGTGTGCTGAAGAAACTCGTGGGCATCTTCTTGCTCGCCAATTTGGAAGTGGCTGGCTATGCCTGTAGGTTTTAAGGAAAGACAGGGCTTTATCATTACATATTAAATGCAGGGCTGCCAAGTTACATCTTATGTTACTCAGAAAACCCCAAATAACTACACGGAATGAGAAAGTAGCGCTCACTCAAGCACCGCGCACTGTCACCAAGGCCCCGGAGCTGCAGTTCCCGAGTCCAGGAGCAGCCGCGGAATGACTCTCTACCAGTTAACACAGTTCACGTGAATGCAGTCAACATCGTTCTACCCACACAAGTTCATCCAAAATGTTCCGTAAGAGACCCTATGCAGGACATAATATCCAAACTATTCGATCCTGTACCAATGACCACAGGACAAATTACATCCTGCTAAATGACTCAGCACTTACAAGAAGGAAGTATTTTTAAAAACTATAAATAAAACAGTAGCAAAAGTATATGAATAACACAAAACCTATTCGACATTGGGTTTTATATGTGTAGGTCTATAAATATACTCTAGCTTATATCATGTAAAACTGCCAGGATCCTGCAAGTTCTGACCTATATAAATAGCAATTCCATGGAATTTACCTTTGATGATTCTTGTATAGTACAGGATTGATTTACCAAATTAAAACTAAATATAAATCTGTTAAAGAAACCTGTGGGACAATATGCAGGTTACACTACTCAGCACAAAAATCCAACTATCTGAGCAAAAGCCTCTGTAAATAATTTTATTAACAAACTGCATTTTAAATCACCTAAAATTTGCTCATATTAAACTGTGGTCTTCTTTTTTGTTTGTTTGGGTACCAGGAATCAAACTCAGGACCTTGTCCTTGGCAGGTGCTGTGCCACTGAGCTGTATCCCTGGCCCAGTCTTATTATATTGTCATCTCTAGAATTTCTAAAATAGTTTATATAGTGAATGTTTTACTAAACATCTGTTATTAATTAAACACATATCAGCTGGGTATGGTGGCACACAACTATAACCTCAGCACCAGAAAAGTACTTATCCACTTACAATAAAATATTTGTAATTTATTTGTAATAAACTTTGGACTTTTAAAAAAATCATGTAGGCCATTAAGCTAAAAACCAGGCATGGCAGTGCATACCCGTAGTCCCAGCTACCCAGGAGACTGAGGTAAGGCGATCCCTTAGGCAATCTTATTAGCCCTCATCTCAGGAAAAGACTACCTTGACTACCTCGCTTGAAAATACTTCTCTGCTTGGAAGGCTGAGCCAGGAGGATTGTTGTGAGTCCGAGACCAACCTGGACTACGAAGTGAGCTCAAGCCTGCCCGAACTGCATAGAAAGACCCTGTCTCAACAAAACAAAACAAAACAACTTCACTGGTTGATACTTATGCTGCATTTCATTGATGACAAACATGGGTTTAATAACATCCCCAGGATTATTGAGTGCCTCGGTAATATGGTCTTGCATTATACACATCATGCAAAATCCTTCTGCATGACCTGAAAGATAGATGTTAATGCCCCATATTAGCAAAATACAACTAGATAGTAAACCATAAATGAAGAGCACATTCCTGAAAAGAAATAACAGTAGCAGCTGCTAGGTGTACGCACTGACTCATCTACTTTTATTTTCATGTAGTTCTCTAAAAAAAAAAAAACTAAATAATAAGTATATTTTGGCTCTAGTTCACAAGAAAGGAAAAAAGGCTCAGGAGTTGAAAATATCCCTGTAATCTCAACACTTGGGAGGCTGAAGCAGGAGGATCACTGCAAGTTCATGGCCAGCCTGAGCTACAAAGTGAGTTCAGGGCCAGCCTAAACTGAATACTGAGATGGTATCTCAAAAAAATTACTTTCTTGTACTACTATTAGTTTCAAATGTGAAAGAATGTTAGCAATTTCTATGTAAATATTCTGGCTTTCCTGGCCACATATTACAGTCTCTGTTTACATTTTTTTTCTTCTTTTTAAAACCAGTCCTTTAAAAATGTAATAAATGATTCCTAGTTCATGCCAAGTGGTGTTATTGGAAACTAGTGGCTAGAGGCATGATATACTTCTTAATATCCTACAAAGAATAAGGTATCTCCTTACAGCAAAGAATTACCTGGCCCTAAATATCAAGAGGTTCTGCCTATAGAAAAGCTTCAGAACTTATCTAATAAAGCTTTAAAATCCTTGAAAGGATCAAACTATTTCTAGTTTACTACATCCCAAAATAAAGCTCAAAAATATTTAAGTAGAATCTGTTAGATGAAAAATACACTAGAGGATTAATAACAGATTAGACACCACAGAAGAAAACATTAGCGAATTTGAGGACACTCGTTATGGATAGAACATAGCTGTAATAATATATCAAGAGAAAAAAGAAACCTTAAAGTAACAGTAACAAGAGAGATGTGTATCAGTGAGCTGTGGGACAATTCCAAGTTGTCCTTGGTATGCATTTAATTGCAGTCTGAAACTAAAGGGATGGAACAAACACGTCGAGAAATACTTACCTACGAAAGAACTGCACAAGGAAGATTCTTAGGGTGATGGAATGATTTTGCATTTTGGCTGAGGTGAGGTGGTGGTTTACATGGATGCTATACCTTTGTTTAAGTTCAAAGAATTTAAATACGAAAATATTAATTTTATTCTGTGAAGTATATGGTTTTTTTTAAATGACCAAAAGTTGTCCCAATTTCATGGGAATTGTACATATACATATTTAAGAACCTCAATAAACTCAAAGTAGCACTGCTTAAGTCAAGCAACGAAATCTTAAAAGCAACTCTGGATAAGAAGCGTTCCAAAGGCAGGGAAAACTGACAGCAGACTTCTTGTCAGAGAGTGCAGGCCAGCAGGTCATACACTAACATCTTAATCTTATTAAACATCTTAGTTAAAGAAAAATAAGATGCTAACATCTTTCATAAAGATGAGATTTTCATACCTGGGAAAATGAAACAGAACTGGTTTTCCCTATTTCTTCTGCCATATGCAACAACAACAAATTCCTTGAAACTGCATATTCAGCTCACCCATAAAGAACAAACTTGACCTGGTTTGGGTCTGTGGCGCGGAAAACGTGGCAGGCCATCTGCGACTCGGGATCGTCGGGCTGCGCTTTGATCAGAAACTGATTCATGGCCGCGATGGCAGAGATGGGCAGCAAGGGGGTGACGGCGGGGAAGATCGCCAGCAATGTGCAGAAGAAGCTGACCCGCGCGCAGGAGAAGGGGACAGTACAGCTGGAGGATTTAAAGTCGTGCTGAGACCGGAGGCTGCAAATCCCGCGCCCTTAAATCAACGAACAGACTCGTGGACCCAACACGAAAAGCTGAGTTGCTTTTGGGGACTGCGGAAACTGAGACCCAGATCGAGACTCCAGGCGGCAGCCAGTTCTGCACCGCTGCACCAGAGCAGATGTACAGAGCTCTGGCGTTTCGAATCTAAACGGTGCACAGAAATCTGACCAGTCAGCGCTGAGCCGCGAGGTGGGGAAAAGTGGACGGCTTGGTGTGTGGCGGTCCCGGAACGAGGACTTGCACCGGACTCTGGTGAGTATAGAAAACCCCGCGGCGGCTGGGTTTGGCCAGAGAACAGCTGGCCCGCCACCACGGGGAAATCAATAACACAGAATCTGGTGCAGACATATTAGCCTGGCGGCAGAAATCGCAGCTTGGTGACATCACCAGGACCCCCTGTAGGGAGGGCTGGTGGAAGACATCTTGAGTCCTGGCAGAGTCTGATTGCTTGCTGGCTTCAGCTCCGCACGGAGAACTTAGTGGGAGCCATCTTGGTTTTGGGCAGATCTGCTTTTCTAGAGCTCCTATCACAGAGAGGTTTGGAAGAGAACGGCTGGGACCTGGGCAGAATCCTGTGCCATTACCCAGCTGCTTCTGATTCAGGGAGAACTGGCAGGAGCTGTTGGGGCTAGATCAGGCCTCTGCTTGGGGCCCAATGGGCGGATGCAGAATGGTCACAACTCAGTGACAACCAGAAAGTACAGCCTAATTTATGAACTAACTGACACAGAGGCTAGAGACTAGACTGTACCGCCCCTGCATCCCAACCTACCCCAGATAACAGCAAATTGGGGAGGACAGCAAAAACTCAAGCTGGCACGCTTCTGAAAGGCCCTAAGCAATTCGGAGAGGGCCAGAGAACTCCAGGACAGTCTGAAAGAAACCAGAAACATGACAAGAGATAAAAATAAAAAAAAATCTCCAGCTGTTCAACAGGAGAAATTAAACCCAAGAGAACTAAACACTGAAGAGAACAAGCACAGTAACCATCCATTGCTCGACTCAGCATCAGCCGAAATTAAAAAGTATTTACACGATCTCATAGAGGAATTTAAAGATGTACTCCTGATCCAAGTGAGGCAAGATATAAAGAGATTAATTAAAGAAATGACAAGCCCTGCCCAAGAGAACACAGATGGAAGAACTGAGGAAATCAGAAAAGAAAGAGAAGCATCTGAAGAATTTAAGCATAACTTAGAATACATGAAACAGATCCAAAGAGAAAATCAGGAAATTAAAAACTCCATTGAATATTGGCAAAATGCCTTGACAGAAACTAAAGACAACCTTCTGAAACTTGAAGAGAGATTTAGGGCTTATGAACGTGAAAGAAAAAGCCTCTTAAAAATAACAAGGAACCAGAAAGAAGCAATTCTAAAACTGGAAGATGATAAAAAGATGCATAACCTAAGAATAAAGAATGTGAGTGAGGAAGCAGGAACATCCAAAAATGAAATACAAAAAATATTCACAGAGATATTAAAGCAAAATTTCCCATGTATAGCAAAAAGAAATGATATCCAGATAAAAGAAGCATACAGAACGCCAGCTACCTACAACCAAAACAGATCTACACCTAGGCATATAATAATCGAGATCCCAGAAATCCACCAAAAAAACAGAATATTAAAAGCAGCCAGAGAAAAGATGCAGTTTACCTATAACGGGAAATCTATCAAAATAACGGCAGACTTATCAACACAAACTCTTAAGTCAAGAAGGGAGTGGGGAGAAATATTCCAAGTCCTGAAGGAAAAAAATATGCAACCTAAGTTCATATATCCATCAAAACTCTCTCTAAAAATTAATGAAGAAATAAGATACTTTCAAGACAAGGAGGAACTGTGGGAGTTCGTGGCCACCAATCCAACCCTACAGAGAGCGCTGAAGGACATTACAGAGAAAGAGAGGAAGAGATATCAGGATTACAGCTACAGTGGCAGAGAGGCCTCAGTGTACGGGGCAGACCATGGAATGAGGGAATAAGGTGGACAAATTATAGCAGAAAAGTGGAGTAGCAGACATGAGGCAGAGACGGTAAGCTAGTCTTTGGTAGAGACAGCTCTGAAACTATATTTAAAAAAAAAAAAAAGCAGAGGTCATTGCTAATGGTGTATAACGATTTAAAAGACACAGTAGTCCTAGTGCCATATTTAGATTGAATTAAATTTGTTCTGGTCTGTCCACTCATATCAGATTTGAGGACACAGACCTCTAGAACCAAAAATAGCAGGTTATACCATGGTAACCATCCTTACTTTCCTATTGACTTAAGCTGAAATCCTGTATTACTTACATTGTCTTACTATGACTGATCTTAATTGTATCTGAATCATAAGACTATTGGTTGGCCTTGACTGATCCTATTTGAAATCCGTATGCGTGTTAGAATCAACCCTAAAAGTAGAGGAAACTACTCTGAGCATGACAGGATGTAAAGGATATCCATACTGGTATGAATCAGTAACAGCTCTCAAATACTACAATGCAGTCAAAGATAAGTTTTTATAAAAATAGATGATAGTATATTTAACTATAATAAGCCAGTGTTGTCGACAAATCTATTGAAAATAACAAGAGAAAACATAGTAGCTATGGAAGATCATTTATATTATAGTTTTGTAAGTCTTATCCATTGCATGTTTATCTAGGAAATTGTTTCGCTGTCTTGTTATGAATTGGTTTTCCCTATAATACAGAGAGGATAGGAACAAATACTCTGAAGAAGAGACCTGAAAAACCCGAGGCTTATTTTGTAGCATTATAATATAAATTCTAGCAATCTATTGCCTGCTGATTAAAATGACTCTGGACTGGTTTCTTCAGCTCAACTTCAGCATATGCAGAGATGGGGACGGCTATCACAAAGAGAATGAGAGATGCGAGGGTAGTTGGAAATGTCTTCCCTAATTTGGAACTTGAGGACCTAAAAAGACTCCATCATCCTGTAATGATTTGATTAGTTCTATAATATGCAATAAGTATAGAAAGTGGGTGAAGTTAGGGACAACTATCTGTAAGAAGCTAGAGACAGTTAGATAAGGTAGATCTCCAGTGGACTTGCTTTGAAATCTGTATTTCTTTAAATTGTTTTTTATTTTTTTTTTAAATGTTCTGTTCTGTTTTGATATTGTTAACCTTATCCTCTTAGAGATGTAAAACAAATAGGTGGGACTGATAATCATATTACGGAGCTTTTGATCGGCCATAGAGCAGAATGGTTTGTAGGGTCACTTTTTTGAATGTCATTCTAAATACTTTAATTCTATAACCTAAACAGCCATTTCGAAGAAGACAATTTGTAACTTATCAACTGGCAATTTCTTACCTTTTGTTTGTCTGTAATTTAGTGTTATTTTTCTACCCTTTTATTCTTTAATCTCCATGTATTTTTTTTTCGTTTCCTTTTCTTTAAATAAAAAAAAAAAAGAACAAACTTGAGACTTTTGTAGGAAAATGGAAGCAACAAGAGACTGTAATCACAAGTGAAATAAATCAGTCTCACATGTGTAACCATCACATCGTCTCCCTGGTGTGAGACACTTAAAGGGTAAATAAAGTCTAACATGTGACATAGGAATAAAAATTTCAAAAGGAAGGAGGACAGGCTGGAGATACAGCTTAGTGGCACAGGGTCTGCCTGGCAAATGCAAAGTTGTGAATTCAATCCCTGTGAATTCAAAAAGTTTCAAATGGAAAAAGGAAGTAGGATGGGGGAAAGTGGGGAGGGTACAAGTTAATTATACTACTAGTATCTGTTAGTTCATTGAGAAGAAAGTTTTGTGCTAATATCAATTGGAGAATTTTTCATGCCTGTATCTTATACTCTGAGTAACTAAAGATAACACCTAATGTATTAACTATTGTTATTCTATTATTTTGTTATCAAGTGTTGTTTTACATTTTTCCATAAAATAAAAGAAAAAAGAAAATCGGCTCTTGAAGGCTAAAAGAAATCCTGAATATTACAATGGTTTATGGCTCCCTAAAGTCCCTAAGAGAGACTGAAAGGTAGAGAGAAAAAGACACACACTAGGGACTTCAGGGCTCCAGCATGGTGGCAGTTTCTTTAGTTTTCTTTGTGCCTCAAATATTCCAAACCTGGAGCTGAAGAAGACTGTAACCTGGAAACAGCAACAAATGCCCAGAACAAAGCCGCCACAGAAAGCCTGCCTGTCCTACCCAACCAGAGGCTGAGGCAGGGGCAGCCTAGTGTGACAGTCAACTTTAGAAAAACTTGTTCTACACCATCTCTTGTGTGTATGTATGCAGCCCCTGCCCAAAATGTTATGATACCTTTAAAAGCCTTTAACTACACCTTTAAAAACCTTTCTGACCCCCCACCCACTGCAATCCTTGGGAATGGCTCAGCCAGGTGTGTACCTTTGCTTTGCAAACTTAACAGTCCAAAACTGTACCCGCTCTGTCTGGTCTGCACACCTAGCAGGCAGTGTCACTGTGCACGAATCATCCCATGTTCAGGTCCCAGGCAGCCAAGGACCACGCCTGTGGCCTAGAGCCCAGTAGAACTAATCAAATGAGCAATGCTCATGATTAACCCTGCCATGCTTTGCCTGAATGCTCTGCCCTAATGCTGTCCTCTCATTCCTGTCTTCTACTTCTTGACCACTCTGTGTCTTTCCCACATGTCCCTATGTAGTCCATGATGCCTCTTGTCTTCAGGACCTATAAATACACTAAACTGTACTTTTAAAGCCCCTCCTGTGCCTTCACCTGAAGCTGTTCCTGACTGACCACTATGTAAAAGAACAGCCACACTCTACAGGACAACTGTGACTCCAGCTCTACCCACACCTGCAGTCGCCAAGAGGAGAGCCTGGACTTCACCTGCCAGGCTCTAAGGCACCCAGCAGATCTATGGGAGATGGATTAGGAGCTGGAACTTTCCTCACAGTGTCTGTAGGTCCCCCAAGCTCCACGCAGGTGAAGGTATGCAGAGCCAGCACGTCCACCCTCACCCAGTAACACAGAGGTGCCCCTCTAACCCCATCCCTCAGGGTCACAGTCAGGACTTGCCGTGTGGTAACAAAGCTACTCCCACTGCAGCGTCAGTGGGGACCCTGCAGAGATGCAACTTCCACTCTCACCCACAGCAGCAAGGGCCCCAAACCCCACTTTGAGCCAACAGAGGCCGGGTAGAGAACCTGGACTTCTACCTCAGCCTGAGCTCACTTCCTCTGCCTGAGCAGTGTCAGAAAATCTGGCTAAAAAAGAGTTTAGGTAAGACCCAGGGTCCCATAATATGCAAAAATGCCCAAGTTTCAAGTGAAAAATCTTTTACCACACCAAGAACCAAAAATTCTTCAAAAAAATTGTAACATTCTGACTTGGTTCTAAATGTAAGTAGGAAAAAGTATTTAAAACAATTATAATTTAAGAGAAAATAAAGGAACAAAAAAATAAAATAATCCTTCTAAACTTCCTTCAAACTGGTAAAAATGACACTGCCAGTAGACTGATAAATTATGTATGTATAATGCAATACCTAGAACACCACCAAGGCATTCCCTCAAAAACACCAAACGAAAATGGAATTCTAAAAATATTCAAGTAACCAACATGGTGTAAAGTTAAAAAAAAAACAAAGAGAACAAACAAAAGCAGAACACAAAGTGGCACACTAAGTCTTGATACATCAACAATCCTCTTACTTCTAATTTTCTAAATACACCAATTAAAAAACACAGTGGTGTGTGATGTGCACACCTGTAATTCCTACACTCTAGGAGTCGATCCAGAAGATTCACAAATTTGTACCCAGCCTGGACAACTTAGCAAGACCCTCTTTCAAAATGAAAAGTGGAAAACATACTAGGGATATACTGCAAAGGCCCTGGATTCAATACTCATTAACAAATGAATGAATGACACAGAGAGACAACGTGGATTAAAAACATGATCCAATCATATGCTCTCGATAATAAACCAAATTTAAATGTAATGCTATAGGCAGTCTGAATACAAAAGTATGAAAAAGATACAGTATGTGGTTATTACTCAAAAACAAAGAAGGTCTATGTTAATGTCAGATAAAGGTAGACTGCAGATGGAAGGCTCTGGGTATAATCTCCAATACCAAATGAATGAATGAATAAGTGATACACATGGAAAAATGGACAGAGAGAGGGACATTATATATTTGGTGGAATTAATGCATTACAAATTTAAGGGCCAATCCGTTAAGAAAACAGATATCTTGCAAGAGGTGAGGGCACATGCCTCTAATTCCAACTAATTGGGAGGTTGAGGGAGAAGGATTACAAATTTGAGCCCTGCCAGGACAACTTAGTAAGGCTGCTTCAGAATCTGAAAAGGGCTGATACAGCTCTCAGTGGCAAAATGCTTGCCTAGTGTGTGAAGGCCCTGGTTCAACACTCAGCACCACCATAAAAAAGAAAGGGAAGAATGAAGGAAAGAAAGGAGAGAAAAATAACATAGCAATCTTGAATGTGTTTGTACCAAACAATAAAGCTGAAAAATATATGAATCAAACTCAAAACTGAGAAGTGACCAAGAAACATCTACATTTAGAGATGGAAACTCAATGACTCATTGAATAATTCAAAAGAAAATCATAAAATATATTGAAAAATCCAACAATATTCTCAGCTACCAAGTCAAATCAACATTTATAGAACATTCCATCCACTCAAAAGCAAAATACACATTTCTTTCAGAGTCCTCAAAAAATTTAAGTCTCCTCCAATCACAATGGAATAAAAAATAAGTATCAGTGAGAGGAAGATAAGAAAACCTCTAAATAACTGGACATTGAAGATGTCTAAATGATACAAGGATCAAAGAATAAGCATCAAGGGAAAAAGACAGGGTTTCATTATGCAGTTCAGGTTGGCAGTGATCCTCCTGCCTCAGCCTCCTGAGTGCTGATATTCTAGGCTTGAGCCACCACACATGACCACTAAAGGAAAATTTTATAATATACTGAATTGAATAAAAATAAAATTTGGGGCACAAAGCAGTACTGAGAGGGAAATTTATAACAATTACCAATATCAGGAATGAAACTGAGGATATTACTAATACAGGTCCTGAAAACACTGAAAGAATAATAAACACTATGGATATTTTACACACATAAATTTAAAAGAAATGGACCAATTTCTCAAAAAAGCAAACTATCAGCCTGGTGTGGTGGCACGTCTGTAATCCCAGAACTCAGGAGGCTGAGGCAGGAGGATCATTGTGAATTCGAGAACAGCCTGGGTTACAAAGTGAGTTTAAGGCCAGCCTGAACTCACATGAGACCTTGTCTCAAAAAGACAAAAAAAAAAATCCAACTACCACCAGTCATCCAATATAAAATAAATATTTTCAGTAATCCTATACTTACTAAGAGAATTCAATTTATGATTTTTTTTTGTACTGGGGATCAAATTTATAAACTCACACTTGCCAGGAAGGCACTGTGCTGCTGAACTATATTCCAAGTCCCAATTCATGATTTTAAAACTCCCAAAGAAGAGAAACTCTGAGCTGGGGATGTAGCTCAGCAGCATAGGTGCCTGCCTTGCAAGCTCGTGGTCGTGAGTTCAATCCTCAGTACCAGAAAAAATATAAAATAAAACAAAGAAGGAAAACTCCAAGACTAGATAGTCATACTATAGAATTCTACACATTGTAAAAAGAACAACAATTCTACAAAATCTCTTGTAAACAATTAAAAAAAACTGCTAATGTGTCCCAACTAGCTACAAAATTATGTAGCTAATTTTACCCTGACACCAAAACCAGGCAAAGACAGTACAAAAACAAAAAATATCTCTTGGGTAGAGATGTAAAAGCTTTACTAACTTATTAACAAACAAAACTGGGCAATTTATATGGAGAATTATACACTATGACCAGAGTTTATTCCAGGTATGCAGAGATATTACAAAAATCTATCAGTGTAGTTCACTGTATTAACAGGCTACAAAAATACCAAGCTGAGCATGGTGGTGCATGTCTGTAACTCCAGAATTTGGGAAGCTGAGGCAGGAAGACAGTGGAAAGTTTGAGACCAGCGTGGGCCATGAGCGAGTTTAAGACCAGCCTGGACAGCATGGTAAAACCTTGTCTCAAAAAAATCAAAAACAAAACACAACACAACCAGAAAACATATGATCACATCAATTTGATGCAGAAATCATTTGACAAAAATCCTCAATATACATTCAGGATTAAAAAATTAGAATGAGACAAATAGGAATGGACAACAAATTGAATGTTTCCTCCTAACTTCAGAAAAGAAGGGTGTCTCTTCTCACCACTTTTATTCAACAGTGCTGGAATTTCCAGCCAGTGAAAAAAGAAAATAAAACAAGGAAATAAATAAAGTAGACAAACCGGGAAAGTATAAGTAAAGCTGCCCTGAATAGCACATGACATGATGTGACCGTGCATGTAGAAAATTTCAAGGAATCTATGCAAAAAAAAAAACAAAATCAAAAGACTGGAGCTAATAAATGACTTCAGCAAGGTCACAGCGTACAAGAGATCAACATGATGCAGAAATCAAATGTGTCTCTATATTCCAGCAAGGACTGCACAGACACCAAAATTAAAAATAAAATATTACAACTAAAAACAAACCAGCCAGGAGGAGGAGGAGGAGGAGGAGGAGGAGGAGGAGGAGGAGGAGGAGGAGGAACAATGTGTGCATCTAACCAAACTACTTCCTCTTGCTGTACTAGTGCCAGTACTGGGTTTTTCAACCACACCTTACTTTCATTAAGCACCAAGTGATACAAAAGCTGTCTGTGGGGAATGAATCTTGGACTTAGAAATTGAGGGAAATGCAGTATTTATTCTATAATTTAATATAATCCCCTGGCATAGCAAGTATCTTTAGCTGAGGAGTCTCCAGGTGGTTTTTCTTGGCTTAAATTTTTCTGTACTTACCAAATACTTTATTAATTTACTCTTTGATGGAAAGACAGTTGTAAAACAATCCATTTAAATTCTCCATTTAGTAAATAATTATGCAAGAAGAAACTGAGGTTTTTGTATGTTTTATTCAGATCATTGACAAATTGCACCAGAGCACACACACAAACCTGAGCATTAACTCAGAGCCAAGAGCAGGGAGACTTCATTTATAAAGGATGACAGATAATCACGGTATGCAGGAGTCAAAAACCTCAAAAACAGATATTCTACATCCTGCTTCAGTAGTCAGCACTGAGCTGGCTTCTATGTAAAGGCATCTGTGTAAGTTTTAACTGATTTCTGCCCCAGGTTGCACGTGGAGCCTCCAATGCTGAAAGGAAAGCCCTGCAGGACCCCACGAGGTTGGGGGCCGGGTGAGAGCTCTTCTCCTCTGCTTAGAAGCTGGGAAAGGACTGAAGCCTTCCAATGAAGGCCAGAGGGCAGGATCTCTTAATCCTGTCTATGCCAACCGTTAATGTCAGACATCATGTCACATTTTTAACACGTGTAAGAACTGGGGGTGTAGCTCAGTGGTAGAGCACTTGCCTGACACATGTGAGATCCTGGGTTCGACCCCTAGCACAACAAAAATGAAAACAAAAACATTTTAACAAGTGTAGAAAACTAGGCGGGGGTTAGAAATGCTAAGAGATAATACAAATAGGTTTCCTTTTAAATACCCACCCCGAGGTCAAATTAGATGCCATATGCTTCTTATGAAGCTAAATACAAATCCTGGGGTCTAAAAGAATAAAGCACCTTTACAAATTTTTTTTGATACATAAGCATTTCATTTTTGACTGGACTCAGAGTAGAAGCTCTCAGAGAAAAGCCTGCATCTGTTGGCAATTTGTTCCTGGTGTTTTTCTTTAGCTTCCTTCATTCTCTTGGCCAGAAGCTTAGAATATTCTGCAACCTCTTTGTTTTTTTTTAGTATGTGGTTTCTTCAGAGCCATACGGGCAGCATTCACATTGGAGGACACATGGAGTAACAAGACGCTGAGTCTTGGGGGCTTTCATCTTGGGTTTATCTTCTTTGTTTAAGGGCTTTCTGACAGCCTAGTGGCGGACATCATCATCTTCAGAAAGATGGAAATGTTTATGGAGTCTGCTTGCTCTTTTGGGCCCCTGGCACTGAGGCACAGTAGTATCAGTCAATCCAGGAATATCTTTCTCTCATTTTTTACAATAAACAAATTGAGAACCCTCAGATTGGCATCCACAGTGCAACCTGAGACAGATTTACGCTTTCTCTCTCTGGTTCTCCCTGGTCTGTAACAGGAATGCCCCTTGCTCAGTAGCAAGTGGACTTGGCCATGAATCGAGAAGCCCTGCTTCATGGAGAAACCTTGCTTGTCATTCTCACCACTGATTTGGACCCCTGTTCTTCACCCAGAGTCAGCAGCAACTTCTGTGGCCATACGCTTCTCACGGACTGTACGAAGTTTAGGTTCATCACCACCTCAGTGATGGCAGCCACTAGCTGGGAAGGCGATGTTCAATTTCATGTTGAAGCAACTGATCACCCTCCCGGGGCCACAAAAAAGAGCAAGAATAAGCCAGCTTCTTAATGATCGCATAACTCAACTTAATTCCTTTCATTTTAGAGGGGGAAAAAGTGAGTAGGTTAGCATACCACAGTCCACAAACACCACTGTGCACGACACTTACATATCTTGGAGTGTTCATGTGACAACATGTAATTGGCGAGAGGTGCTGTGTATGTCAGACACTGCAGCGCTGCATTGGCAAAGCAGGTGTTGCCCAGGTTCTGAAGCCCAGCGCCAACTCCGTGAGTTTGCTGCCACTTAAGACAAATCTTCTCCGAGGGAAAAAGAACTTTCTGTGGCAGCGCAATGCTGTCACCTGGGAATAGAAAAATACACAACAAAGATTTAAAAACACAACTCCGCATGCTGCTAAAGCCAAATAAATAATGATACTTGATCGACATTATAAATTTCATTATCGCTGCCAGAAACACGCTGCCAGAAAGGGACATTTAACAAGACAGAACCTAGAACAGGAAAAGCTAAGATTTAGTTTCTTCAGTAAATAAATTGCAAACACAAAAGGTGGGAGGGCTTACAAATTATGAGAAATTTCACAGACAGATCCACAAATGCAAAGTGCAGACTCCAATGGATGTCGCTTTCAATGACTGAGTACTGAAAACAAGCTACACAGCCACCCATGACAGTGCATGCCTGTAACCCCAGCTACTCAAGAGGCTGAGGCAGGAGGACTGCTAGCAATTTAGCAAGATCCTGTCTGAAAATAGAAATAGCTCAGCACTTCCTGGGTTCAATCTCTGGTACTCTAGTACTGAAAAAAACACGACAACCAGAGATATCTGAATATTGACTACATTTTTAACATAGACATTTTTAACTTTTAAAAAGAATTCTACACATATACACACTAAAATACTTATAAGTGAAATATGGAATATTGGACTTGCTTTAAAATTCTCTGGATAGGGTCAGTGTGTGATCTGGCTATAAGTTAGTAAATGTCAGAGCTGGCTGACGACTTTGTGAGAGTTCATTACAATTACTTCTTTATAGCTACTTAACCCAACCAATGGAATAGATAAGGTGAGCCAGCCCCTTGAACGTTTGCTTTGGATGCGTGTATTCAGGGCCGCCTCCATCCTTCCCATCGCATAGGCTGGGCCTCCCCTCGTGTCTCGGTTTCAGTCCTGGTGGTTGGTACTGGTGAAGAGACAGCTTACTGCACTAGGAACTTTCAATCACCAGCAGCAAAACTGATTTTCCAAAGATGG
The DNA here is from genome assembly GCF_034190915.1 of Cavia porcellus. Lineage (NCBI taxonomy): Eukaryota > Metazoa > Chordata > Mammalia > Rodentia > Caviidae > Cavia > Cavia porcellus. The sequence goes on along the minus strand of NW_026947506.1, from coordinate 35,424,712 downwards.
CAAGCGTCTTGGTGCTAACAGAGGCAAAGACGGCCTGCAGGTGCTTCTCCACTGAAGAGATATTACTGACTATTTCAGTAATATCTTGAGAGGGAACAAAGAACAAACAGGAAAGGAAAAATGAGTCTGTGGGGAGTAAGACAAGACCAGAGTGAGGAGCGAAAGAGAAGCCCCAGCAATGTGACAGAAGCTGGAGCCCTGCGGAAAGGTGGTCTGTGGGAAAGTCTTTCTTGTTTTGTTCTGTTTTTGTGCCTGTGGGAAAGTCTTGATGGAGAAGCCAAAGGACCTCAAACCTTTATGTGTAACGTAAGTTGTTTTGATCTGTGACATAAGCTTCCCCTCACACACACTCAGAACACCTTCAACAAACCACACCACCCACTCCCACACCACAGTATCAAAGTTACTAAGAGGACGCAAAACAATACCAGGATGGAACTATTCTAAGCTGAACCAAATTCCCATTAGAACTAATTCTAGTATTATCTTTCTTTGCCTTTCAAATCTTCAAGGGTTTAAACACAAGCCTTTCAAGTACCAATTGAAAGTGTTGAGGTTTCACTCATCTGGATAAATTTTAACAAACGTAACTGTGTTTACGTTATCTGCTCTTTTCCAAAGACAGATGCAGTATCTACTTAGGGAACACGATACTACTGGTTAGCTGAAAATATAAAAATTGCTCCTCTCCATTCTCTCTAAGATAGTTTATCCTTCTAAAAATTAGAAATAAAAGAAATTATTCATATTTGGGAACTAAAAAAATAATAGCCTGTTATGCTACATATATTAATAATGAATGCTTACTCATTAAAGGAAAATAATTTGCATCATATAATTCTGGCCACGTGTGTGGAAAGATCTCTTAGAAAATAAGCACCTCTCTGAAACTACCAACCTACTGACAGGATTTATACAGGAGTTTCTGGCAGTGAGCTTTTTAATAGTACCTTGATCCTTTGGTGGTGATGGCTCTGATCTATCAGAGACAGCCGAATCTGAATAAGCAGCCCCGGGCACTGGTCCTAAAGAAAGTGTGTGACTGGAAACATCACTTAGTGAAGACACAGCACTCCAGCCGGCAGAGCCTGCGTCCACGTCTCCAGTGGAGACTGCCTCGGAACGGCCGGGCTGATTCTGACGGGCTGATGGGTCTGAAGAGTCAGCTCTGCCAATTACAGTCATTGTTCACTCTGCTAAAATCAAAAAAACAAAGGAATCTACTCACCCGGCCATTAGATTTTGGAATGCTTTCTAGCCATTTTAACTTATTTTCAAACAAATCACCCGAGTATAAAAACATTAGTATTTGGGGGCAGGCAGTACTTGGAATTAAACAAATGGTCTCACCCATGCCGGCCAAGCACTCTCTCACAAAACCGCATCCTCAGCCCTCTATCTCTTTTTAATAATTTTCTTGGGACATTTAGAATCATGCTAACCTAAAAATATCAATTAATTTCATTTCAAAATCTTTGACAAACTATTCATGCCTTCTAAAAGTATATTTCAGTTTTTGATCAGGCACTTCAATTTCCATTTCCAAAATTTACTCATATTTACTAAGTACTTACTTGCACCTCTCTGTTTAACACTAGAAACTATTACTAATATAATTAAATTTTCAGTTCACATATAATTTCTTAGGAAACTGTCTTGACTATGTGAAAACAAAAATTAGTTTTGATTTTTAAGTTAAAGTTCAAAATGAGAACTTAAAAGGAAAAATATCACTTCCTAATGTAAATAATGGAAATCTCTTCCTGAACAAACAAGAATGCATGCTCTCTTGAACAATGAAAAAATACAATACTGGAAGTCTGCCACCGACACATCACCATCAAACCAAGCTATTTCTGCCTGAAAGGAGACAAAATTATCTTTATTTGCATGTTATACATCTATCTATGAAAAAGAGAACATGAGCACATACTATCAGGATCCAATTATAAAAACCAATGAAAATAATCTTAATCATAGGTGCAGAGAGAGGAGGCAAAACCAGAGTGAGGGGAGGAGGTATCATGGTCGGAACTGTGTAATGGGAGCGAGAACTGTGTCCTCATTCAGGATCACATCAACTGGGTCAGATCCTCAGAGAATAAAGTCTTTAGGATGGGTCCTAATCCAATGACGGCGTCTCCGAGGGAAAGGGAGTCTGGATGCATGACCAGAGGGACAAGTCCATGTGAAAGTCCAGGAAGGAATCAAGGTGAGGCATTGACAAGCCTGGATGTGTCAGCAGTGTTTTATATGCTCTGTATTTTATGTAGTTTAGACATTTTAGGCAGTGTGTTGGCCTGAGAAAAATTCCCTCTCTTATGTATAATTGCTTTTTCTGGATACTAAAGGGCCACTCCAAACACATGAGTTTCCTATAAAAACCAACCAACCCAGGATCTGATCTCAACCATTTACTTATCTAGATATTTCCCTAATATTTCCCCTGCCTAAACCACGCAGGCCCAAATACAAACATCTAGAGATGTCCCAACAACCAAAGCCCAATAAAAATTATCTCAATCTGCCATTTGTAGCTGTCTACTCTGGTCTGGCTTGCTTTTCCTCCAAAACTCCATAAAGGCGGATTCGGTTTCCCCCACATTGTGATCTTCTGCCAGGTGACCCACACCAGATGCATCCGCTTGGTTCCACTGGCCTGGGCAACCTCCTGTGTGAGACCTGGTGTTACATGAATGTCTTCCTCCTGGTGCTCATTCTTGTCCCATCTCTGGAACACAAACCCCTTATCATCCTGTGTCTAAGATTACACTCTCAGAACACTGCAGATTTCACAGACTAGGCTGTGAGAAAACGGTGCTAAGCCAAGTGCCTCACTCACCTGAAGGAGCTGGTGACAAAATCTGCACCCTCAGGAGACACCCACAAGCAGGGAGATTCAAGGGGTGAAGGCCGAGCAGGGTCAGAGAACCTCTGACCTAGGATGGACGTTGGTCAGAGGTATCAACTTCCTAGGAGCAAAAATGAAAGCTTGTCATTAGGAAAGGATGGTTATGCCAGCTCGCATGACTGCTTCCCAGGCATCGCTCCTCAATGTGTAGACATGCCATTTACTATTCCCCACAGAACCGTGGAGTCATGTCCATGGAAGTCAGTAAGACTTCCATTCTACAAGTTTGCTCAAAATCCAACAACTAGTGTCTTTATACACATTCTTTGCAGGGCTGGAAGGATTTTCTAGGCAAATGCTCCACCCTTACTCATGGCAAAGGGGCAGGGTACAGTTTTGAGTGGTAGAGCCTCTGCATTGCTGTGGCAAGAGTGCTGGACAATTGTGGGTCTAACTTACTTCAGTGGCCAAAAGACGGAAAGTCAGTGATGACAGACAATTGGTTCTGCTGACTTCAGGTAAGAACTATGGTTGGTTTAGGGAAGGACACTTGGAACTGTAAGGATGACCCATGGTTATTTATGTACATACTTTTTCTAGAAACACTCAACCTTCCATTCACCTAGGGATTCTCTGCCCATCAGGGAGACAACAAAGGTGTTTGTGCCACAGACTGCCTGCCCTCAGTGAGCTTTCAAGCTGCTTATGGAAAGCAGGTGACCAATAAGCGATAGCTGTGAAGGGAGAGAAGGTGGGAACAGTGGATGGTGCAGGTGGAGGATGGGAGAGTGCATGTTACTTTCTGTATTTTATGATGTTTGGATGCCTAAAAAATCTCACTGGCCTGAAGGCACACCCTTGCCAGCACTAGCCATCTTTCCAAGCACAGTAAATTCTGCCTGAGACATGTCCTCCCGGTAGGAACACAGCTTTCCTGAGTCTTGCTTTCACTAACATTTCCCGGGCTCTAAACCATTTGAGGCCTGCTGCTGCCATCTAGTGACCTCCCCAACAATGAAGCCAATGAAATTATTTCAGTTTACTGGGGTTTTTCCAGCTTTTTTGTTTGTTTGTTTTTGAGACAGGGTCTCGCTATGCAGTTCAGGTTGGCATTAAGTTCACTTTATAGCCCAAGCTGGTCTCAAAATTTCAGTGATCTTCCTGCCTCAGCCTCCTAAGAGCTGGGCACTTTGCCACTTCGTTTGGCCTGCTGTACCTTCCAGCACCCCAGTAAAGGCCCTGCCTTGGCCTCTCCATTGTTGTCTTCTGCCACGTGAACTACCCCAGATGGTTGCCCTGGGTTCTCCCCAGCATGGGCAACCTCATCTCTCAGGCCTGCAAGTATATAAATGTCTTCCCTCTGAGCCTCATTCTTGTCCCCCGCTAGGCCTGCAAACTCTTCCTCATTCTGTCTCCACTGCAGGGTTCATGGACTGGTGCGGTGAGAAAACAGGGCAAAGGAAAGCCAAGTGTCTCCCTCACTTTAAAAGTTGACTACAAAATACGTACCCCTAATTAGAAGGCTCTTCACCAAACAGGTACTCAAGGGGAGAAGGCCCGTAGAGGCCCTGCCCAGCAGGGTCAGAGACTCTCTGACCTAGGGATGGATGTCGGTCAGTGGTACTGGCAGCAATCAGCCTCCTAGCAGCCAAAATGAGGGATGGTCATTAGGAAAGGATGGTTATGCCATCTAACCCAGGAGTGATGACTGATTCCCAGGCCTCTCTCCTCAGGGTTTCAGACATGTCACTTACAAATATGCACAGAATTGTGGAGTAGACTCCAAAACTACTTTCATTATATAAGACAGATGTAAATAGCATTGCTCATAATTCAGCAATCAGTAGTCACCGGTGGTGCATGGCTGTAATCCCAGCACTTGGGACGATGAGATTAGAAAGTCAATGCAAACTCCAGAGCAGCTTGAGCTACAAAGTGAGCTCAAGGCCAGCATGAACTGCACAGCAAAACACTGTCTCAAGAAGACAAAAAAATCAGTATCCACAAAAATGTTCCTCACTGGGCTGTATGTGGTTGTAGGATTTCCTAGACAAATGAGAGTCCATCCCGAGTGATGGTGTAGGTCAGGGCTGCAGGAACCCCAGGGTACTTGCGGAGGGTGCTCTAGGATGTGGGCCCAACTCACCTCAGTAGAGGAGAAATGGAAAGTCGTCAGTGACAGAAAGCTGGTTCTATGCTCTCAGGCAAGAAACAAGGGTGGTCCGAGGGATGTTACTCCAATCTGTAAAGATGACCCCACACGACCTTCAGTCATCTATGGCTACTGTGTCTTTAAAACACTTTCCCTTTCAGCCACCTGGGGTTGTCTCTGCCCTTCAGGGAGATACCAACGTGTTTCTGCTAAAGAGTCCCTGCCCTCAGTGAGCTTTCAAGCTACCTATAAAATTGGGCTAAGAAATCAGTGATATCCTTGAAGGAGAAGATGAGGGAGACAATGGAAAGGTGCTGGGGTGCAGGGCGGCTGAATGCTTTTTACTTTTTCAGAGTCTCAAAGAGCTCACTGGCCCGGGAGTCACTGCCTTCCAGCCATAGCCATTTCTTCTAAGCAACAAAAATCCCACCACAGGCTGGCATTTCCTCCATAAACCACCCTGTCCTGAGCCCATACTCCAGGATCTTCCTTACCTAACTCTCTCCCACAGGCTATCTCCCCAATATTTCCCCCTCTACACCATCCAGGGTATAGTGCCCCCATCTAGCAACTTCCCCAACCAAAGTCCAGTGGAATTAACCCAACTTGCCATTTCTAAACTGCAACTCAGTGGCTCTGGTTAGCCTCCCCCTTCACTCTCATTTGCTGCCCTGTGTCCCACCAGATGCTTCCTTTAGTTCTACCAGGCATGGGCAACCTCCTCTCTGAGACCTGGAGGTTCTTAATGTCTTCCGTCCAAGCCTCATCCCTGTCCCCTCCTAGGCCTGTGAACTGTTTCTCTTCTCATCTCTAACATCCGCTGCAGCTTTCACGGACCGGTGTGGTGAGAAAACAGGCCAGAAGGAAAGCCAAGTGTCTCACTCACCTTAAGGAGCTGATGACAAAAACTACACCCTCACAAGGACTCCACAAACAGGGAAATTCAGGGCTGAAGGCCCTGAGGGGCCCTGCACAGCTGGGTCAGAGATCCTCTGACCTAGGATGGAGGTTGGTCAGTGGCACTGGCAGGAATCAGCCTCCTAGGAGCAAAGGTGAGGGATGATCATTAAGAAAGGATATTTATGCTGGATAACACTGGACAGAGGAAAGTGTCCCAGGCATCTCTCTCCTCAGTGTTTTAAATCTGCCTTCTGCTATTCTCCACAGGGCTATGGAGATATGCCTGTAGTATAGTATTTCTTTTTTAGGGACTAAATGCAAAGTAGATTTCTCACTGTCTAATAATTAGTGTCAACGCGTAGTTTCTTCACAGGGCTGTAAATGGGTGAAAGGGTTTCCTTCACACATGGGCTCAGCTTTGAATAATGATGAAAGATCAGGGTGCAGATCCTGGTGGTAGGAGCCGCTGGGTGTTGTGGGAAGCTGTGGGACCAACTCACCTCAGGACACAAAAAATGGGAAGTTGTCAATAAGAAATGGTTGTTGAACAGCCTTCAGGTGAGAAATATGCCTTGGGTCAAGACAGGATACTTCTGTATGTAAAGACAACAGTGTTGGTAACTTATAAGCAAATCTCCCAGGTGCCTAAGACAAAATATTTACCAAAGAAACTCCTGGAATTCTGTGCCACTTCCAGAGAGTCTACTGTTAATTATGTCAGGTCCTTCAATGTGACTCCAATCCTGTTGGTTACCTGACATCAACATCTCCTTTACAAACTAAGGACTGAGACACAGGTTCAGTAATATCTGTAAAATTGCGGACTGTTCACATGTATTCCCTGTGGACATACACTTGAGTATCAATGACAGTTTTTGAGTTTTTTATAATATTGAAGAGACCTGATCTCATTCAGTGGGGAGGATGCTAAATTGACTATGCAATATCAGGTTTGGAGAATTACATTATATTAACATAGAATGCTCCCCAAAACATATGTTCAAACTAAAAATACAATAAACATGTATTTTTGTATACAGTAACAAATCCCTTTAAATTACTATTTGATTATGAAATATGCCTATTTCAGTGAATGGAAGAAGAATACATGAATGGAAATTAATAGAACAGGCACTAGACTAATGTACATAAAGCTGTCTTCAGCACAGAGGGAAGGAAAGGAGTCCTAATGATTGATATGAGTCGCAGAAGGGTTGGAGGATGTACTCAGAAAAAAAATATTTTTTTATACATATTAAAATTGAATTTTAAGGGTCACCTTAAATGACACCAGATTTTGATCACTCACTCTTATATATGACATTTGAACAATTCCAGAAATAAATTTCATCATCAAGGTGTGGAGATGTGATGATTATGAGATATAAACATAAAACATTCGCAGGGAATGCTAGTGGAGAACTTTGAAAGTAATTTTAAGGAGCACAGCCTGTGATCTCAGCAATCAGGAGGCAGAGGCAGGAAGATCAGCATGAGTTCAAGGTCAGCCTAGACCACACAGTGAGTCCAAGGCCAGCCTACACTACAAAGTGAGAGCCTGTCTCAAAACACAAAGCAGCCATCCCCCAAATTATACAGGACTGTCTTCTATAGTGTAGGGCAGAGAACTTTACAAAACAAAACACGGGCTGGGGATTTAGCTCAGTGGCATAAGCACCTGCCTTGCAAGCACATGGTTGTGAGTTCAATCCCTGGTACCGATATAACAAAACAAACAAACAAACAAAAAAGAAAACACGTGGTACCAGCACGTGGTCTGGGACTACATTATATGTGACTGGACACTGAGAGGTGCTAAGTCACTGTCCAGACTTTTTCAAACAGGGATCTGGATATTTCCAGTTAAAGTACTTTGTAAAAATGTTGGTTACTAGGATCAAGGCTTAAATTTTTATTTTATTTTTAAATATAAAATATATGAGATGTGAACATAAAACATTCTCGGGGAATAGTAACGGAGAGCTTCAAAAGTAATTTTAAACAAGATGGCCTGTAATCCCAGTGCTCAAGGGGCAGAAGCAGGAGGATCTCTAGTCTATGATGCCACTGAATTCACTGTGAAGCCCAAGTTGGGCTTGAACTCTTGATCTTCCTAGCTCTTACCTCCTTAGGAGGCTTCATCGTCACTAAAACTTGTCAAAGCTTAACCAAAATCTCGTACCTGCTAGTTTTATCTCCCTGTTTACAAATATTTCAAGCCAGGAATGGTATGTAACACATCCTCTGAGTTACTCCAGAGGCAGAGTCAGGAGGGTGGTAAGTTCTCGGCCAGCCCAGGCAACCCATAGTGAGACCCTGCCTCTATGTAAAACAAAAAATGCCTCTAGGATCAATCCTCAGTACTTGCCACAACCAAAACAATATTTTTAAAGATTTGAAATAATGGGCCCGGGAGTTTAGCTCAGCGGCTTAAGTGCCTGCTCGGCATATGCGCAAGGTTGTGAGTTCAATGCCTGGCACCAAAAAAAAAAAAAAAACAAAACCAAAAACAAAAAACAACAAAACAGGTTTGAAGTAGCACAAAATATATGTTTTTCAGACTGCATGGGTGTTGAGGCCTCAAACTCAAAGGGTAAGTCCAGACATTGACATGGGAACCGCCTATACCTCCTCGCAGTAGGCACTGGAAATTGCCATTAAAAGTATCTCAATTGACTAAGAAATGTCAAGAGCCAAGTTTGGTTTGATTTAGTCACCTTCGCAGATATAAAGGAGAAAGCAGAAAGAAATGTGTTCACCTGAACAACTCCCTTGGCATCGGAGAGTGTTGCCAAGTTCCAACCAAGTAAGTGAGCCCATGATGATATTGTCACAAGTGTTGCTTGGCAGCCATGCAAATGAGCAGATTTCTCACTCCCCATTGGCTAGGCCGCTCCTCACCCTCACTAGATGGTTGAGATCTACTTTAACATGTGAATTATTGTGGCTCCCCCAATATTTTCCTCCAGGTTCTGTAGGGTTAGCTCTGGTGATTCTATTCCATTTTTTGCTGAGGTTGTTTAGGGCTCTGGATCACGTGTGGGCTCTAGTGGGGATGGGGGTCTGCAGACTCACGTCCTTGCTGGTAGCAGACTCAGCTTTAGAACAAGATGCAAGGTGCAGTGTCTTTTGAGCTCATCTTGGATGCCATGTACTTTGCATTTTCTGTGCTCTGTGCTAATGTTCACACACTCTAACCTTAGTACAACATGAGAGCAAACTTGACACGGGTGCAGAGGCAGGGAAGCAGAGACCAGAGGCTGCCAGCTGTTCGTGTGTTCTGGGGACTGAGTCCAGGACTTTCTCACTGAGCTGCCTCCCCAGTCCTTTTAATTCAGTGCACTTGGAGACAAGTTCTCCCTAATTTGCCCAGGCTTTACTAGATATGGATGCTAGTGACTTTGCCTCCCTGAGCACTGGGATTTCAGGCAAATGCCACCACACAGGTTCCTGGAAGTTGTCGTCAATCTAGCTACTACCATGTCCCAAACTATTTCCTTATATAGTTACAATGTGCCTGCAGGGTACCCAGAACCCTTGTTAGAAATAAGGAAATCTGAAGCACTGCATACAAGATTGGGTCCAAACACACACAGGGACAATGTCATTCACATGAACAAGCATTAGGTGGAGAAGAGTTCACTGCAGTTATACACAACACCACATTATGAGACACCTCATACCACATACTTATCAATCAGGTCATTTGTCCACCTGGTGTAGATAGTATTCTTTTTTAGCCAGTGCTAAAGACTGAACCTCACACACTCCAGGTTAATTTTGTAGCAATTTGGACAGCCCTGTCCTTTTAATTTGTACTTTTTCATTTTGTTGTAAAAATTTCTGTGGTACTTGTAAGGAAAAGAAACTTAAAGTGGTTTTTTTTTTTTTAATTGTTTGGGATTTTTTTGTACTATGAATCTGACTCAGGATCTCATGCATGCCAGGCAAGGACTGTGCCACTGAGCTAAATGCCCAGCCCCCTTTTCATTTTGAGACAGAATCTAGCTAAACTGTTAAATTGTCAAGGCTGGGCTAGGACTTACAGTTCTACCATATCAGCCTGCTGTAGTGCTGGGATAACAGGCATGCACCACTCCTCGCCATTCTTAATACTGTTTTAATAGTGGGCTTTTTATAACTCTTCATAATACTAGCTTAAAGTACATAAAAATCTGTCCACAATTCAAAGATTTAATAAACAGAAACTCAGAACAGAACCGAGTTTTCATTCCTACTCAATCCAAGCATGATAAGTACTACTTGTACAGGAAAGGCTTTTCCAATAAGCAAAGAGAAGTTCTTTTCATTCTATAAATTACCAAAGATTATCATTAAACTCAACAAAACCATCGCGATGCACTGTACGGGCTTAGGATCTATGATGAAAACCAAATGCTCCAAAGTTACCAAGCCATTTAAACAATTCCAACAGGGAGTGCAGTCACCCTGTCACTGCCCCTGGAGAGGAGACTGGCGTGGAAGGCACAAGCAGCACTTCTAGAAGCTCTGGGCTGTCCTTGTGCTTCAGTAAGTGGGCTGACACATCACACTTAGGTCTCATTCTTTGTCTTTTTGAGACAGTGTCTGGCTATGCAGTTCGGGCTGGTCTTGAACTCACTTTGTAGCCCAGGCTGATCTCAGACTGCCAACGATCCTTAAATGGTCCATTTTTAAGATAAAATACTAGTGAACTATGAATGGAGAATTCCTGGCAGTTAAGAGTGCCTGATGGCCCGGGAACATTCATGAATTTAGAACACGTCTAAGCAAACGGACCTTGGGGGAGAAATAAGCTAGTGCTGGAAAATGTAGGCAAAATAGCTATGGCTAATAGAGACATGGGGATCATAAAGTCCCATGAAATTGCTAAACATGAACATCTGCTTCTTAAAAAGTCCTAAGCCCCGGGGGCTGGGGATTTAGCTCAGCGGCATAAGCACCTGCCTTGCAAGCAGGCAGTCGTGAGTTTGATCCCTGGTACCGATAAAAATGAAAAAGACACACACACACACACAAAAAAAGTCCTAAGCCCAGATTATATTATGAAGAAATCCAAACTCAGATTGGGAGGGGGACCAAGGAACTCCCTTATAAAGAGAAAAAGAAAACCTAGGTGGCATCTGGAAACACTGTCCCCATAGTACTCAGCCACCGGGGAACTGTAGGAAGGGACCTGTGTGCTAGGAAAAATTCCTTACTGTGAGCGCTCTTAGGTGTCTCTCGCCTGCTCAGCATATTCCTACCCTCCTGAGACTGATTAAAGCCACGCTTTTATAATCTTCTTGCCTCTGAGTCCTTTCTTTGAGTTCAGGCAAGTGAACCCATTTCTCACGTACTGGAGAACAAATTCAGGACCTCCCGCATGCTAGGCAAGTGATCTGCTACTGTTATATCCATAGACTTTCTGATGTAAAACCTTTTAAAAGGTTGAGGGAGTCTTACAGGCAGCTGAGTTAGTTAGGAATATTCTAGGCGGCCAGAGAGGGCTGGGCCCTCAAAGGAGCCAATGCAGAAGACCAGATACCTTGCAACCTTGCAGAAGACAAATACCTCCCACTGTGGGCCAGATCTCAAGACAAAAGACAAAGCAAATATACCCATATCCCAAGGATTGATAGTCTAAATAGTTCTCTATCACCATGAGAAAGCCAAGAGTCACCATCCCAATCCCTACAGGACAGTCACTGTTCTTTAAGCATGCCTGTTTGCTATGTGGCTCACTTTCCCATTTGTTCCTGATTTAATCAATTGTACCTGAGCAATTAATCTTACTGGTTGACCAAAGTTCTGTCCCATTTTATGCCCACCTTGTGAGTTCCCATGGTTTCCCCACCTCAGACCCTTCTCACCTTCTGGCTTTGTTCTATTAAAGTCCCTAAAAACCATTGTTCATTTTCTGTTAGTTGATTCTAAATACTCTGTAATGCTGTCATTCTCTTGAATGGTTTTACATTGTTTTGATATACTTAATGCTACAGTATACGAAGTTGTACTCAAGGATTTCAAAGAAAGAGACAATATGATAACTACTTTTAGGTTAGGATTATCTGGTGGTGAAACACTATTCTGCTTAAATGGTTATGTTTTGATCTGCACTGTTTCGTTGTTATGCCCTCTTTTATCTCAATCTCCACTCCATTATTTACTTTTTTATCTTTATCCTTTTAATTAAAGGAAAAAAAATAGCAGGATATATTATAGTAACCCACTTTGACTTTTCATTACCTTGATTTAAAGCCCTGTATTACTCTCACCATCTGGTTTTTAACTGATGTTCCCCTATTCTGTTTTGCTGGATAGTATCAGGTTCGAAAGTTTAGGCATCAGTTGTGAAGATAATGAGATTCATTATGACGCCCATTCTTGTTGACTTTTATATACTTTTGAAGACCTACAATGTCTCCAATGTTTTGGTTTTGTCGGTTTTATTCTTTACTGTTTTGTTCAATTGTATTATAACTAACGATATAGGCAATTCTATTAGAGATAGCAGGAGGCATTATGGTAACCATTGTTGATCACCTTGTATTATGTTTTTACATTATCTATTATGTCCACCCTTTTAACTTGACCAATTCTGTTCTGTTATGTCACATTTGGTTTTACTCTCTTCCAAAAAAGTAATAAGAACCGTGGGAGCAATGAAACCCAAAATGTGTAATAGTCATGGTACAAAAGAGAGGAAAAGAAAGTGCTCCAAACTATATAACTGCATGTATATTTAAATGTATAAGATAGAAAATGATATCACAGAGTTTTATTGGATCAATGAACAGAACTGTTTGCAGTATCATTGATGGAATGTCCACTTTACAAGCTTTAATTTTGTGACTTGAACAATTATTTCTAAGATGACAATATGTAATCCATTAACTAGTGATTTCCTACTGTTCATTTTTTTTCTGTAAATCTGTGTAACTTGTACCCTTTCCCTGCTTTTTTTTTCTTTTCTCCTTAAATAAAATTAAAAAAAAAATAACAATAAAGTCCCTAAAAAGACAGTCTTTAGTGACCCACTCAGGAGCCCTCTGTCTCTCTCTCATACATAAGCTTTCTTTCTCTCAATAAATGTATTCTGCTCTTAACCTCCATTATTCCTAAAATTCTTTGATTTTAGAGAACAGGAACTCACACCACACATCTAGCAGTTTGGGAGTTTCTTTCCCCTATATCATACTCACTGTGTATGGCACTGTATTGGTGACCGTTCTTTTCCCTTTTCTTTTATCTCCTTTCTTCTTTCTTTCTTTCCTTCTTTCCCTCTATCTTTTTGGTGTTGGAGATCTCAGCCTGAGCATCACCTATGTCATTGTTCATTTTATCTTTCAAACTGATGACCCAGATATTTTATTAAACAGTATTCTGGATGTTTCTAAGAAGGAATCTTTGGAGGAAATGAACACTGAGTAGTGGAATTTGGGGAGCACAGTGGTACATGGTTGTAATCCCAGATACTCAGTACGCTGAGGCTTAATGATTGCAGTCAAGATCAGCCCAATCAACTCAGACTCTGTCCCAAATGTATGAAAAGGACTAGGAATGTACCTCAGTACTAGAATACTCCAGATCTAGAGCCTGAGTCCTAACATAAAAGAAATAAAACAAAGTATAACCCATATGCTAGAGGTACTTCCTTGTAAAAACAATCGCAAGGTCTTATAAGAGATAGTAAAGATAACCCAAACGGAGCAGGCATGGTGTAATCCTAGCCACTCAGGAAGCTGAGACAAGAGGATCTTAAATTTATAGACAGCCTGGGCAGTTTAAGGAGATGGGCACAGTGATGCATGCCTGTAATCACAGGCCACCAGGAGGCTAAAGCAGGAGGACTGAAAATTCAAACCCAGTCTAGGTAATTCAGTGAGACCCTGTTTCAAATAAAAAATTTAAAAAGGTTAGGGATACAGCTCAGTGCCAGGCCTCAGGTTTAATCTCCAATACTGAAAAATAAATAAATAAATTACCATGGGTCCTAAATCTAAATGTAAGAGCCAAAATAATAACTCTCATCATAAAAAAGTAAGTAAATCCTTGTGCTCTTAGATTAGACAATAGATTCTCAGTATGATACTAAAATCACAAATGACAAAAGAAAATTAAAATAGATTTCATCAAAATTGATCACCAGGCCTGGTGGTGCATGCCTATAATTTCAGCATGTGGGAGGCTGAGGCAGGAGGATAGTTGCAAGTTGAAGACCAGCCTGGGCTACAAAGTGAGCTAAAAGCCAGCCTGAATAGCATAGTGAGACCCTGTCTCAAAAAGACAAAAACAAGGAAGTGAAAAGAACAACTCAGACAGTGGAAGACAGTATTTGAATATATATTTCTCCAATGAAGATACACAAATGGCTAAAGAGCACTTGAAAAGAAATCTAGTATTGTAAAAGCAATTTTGATTGTGAAGGAAAATTCTAGACTTACATTTTTCATACCATTTTAAGGATGAGACCGGGAAGTGCAACCTGTTTCCATAATTAAAAAGCTGTAAAACTCAGCTAAGCCTTGACATCCTCCTGCCAGCTGCAATCTGTAAGATAAACATAACTCGGCTGGACAGTACATCTTGTTTTACTAGCTTACTTTCAAGTTCTCTAGGACAGACTGGCTCAGTTAAAGACAGTGACTGACTTTTTGGTTTTGTTCAGCACAATCCTGACTTCATTATATGATCATAACCCTAATTAGCCCACCTAGAACAAATCTGCCTGACAACACATGACCCAGCCTAGGTAACCAATTATAAACTAACTTTCTATCAGCTTATGTACTTCCTGCTTGCAAACCTATATAAACAAAATCCAAAGCTGACTCGGGGCTGATGATCTGAAACGAGATTCCTTTCAGCCTACTAGCATAATAAAGTTGTATGGCTTCCAAAGTTTCTTTGGTGCTGTGTCTTCCCTCTGGTCTGGTCCTGAACCCTGTAACAGTATCGGCAGGAGTGGTGGTGCCGGCCTACAATTCCAGCACTCAGGAGGCTGAGGTAGGAGGATCACTGTGAATTACAGCTCAGCCTGGGCTACCCAGTGAGAACTTGTCTCAAACAAAGAAACACTGCTCAGTATCAGCAGTTTTCAAGGAAATGCAAATGAATGGAGTGAGGTATCACTAGACTCCCCCCAGCACCATGACAAGTAGCATCTTTAAAAAAAAATAAGGGTTTAAAAGGATGTGAAGACATTTGACCTCTCATATAGCTGGTGTCCAACCAATGTGGCACACAGCTTGGTAGCTCCTAAGAAGCTCACCATAAAGTGATTCTATGAGCCAGCAATGTTTTCCCTGGACCTATTCCAAGAGAATTAAACCCTGTGCCTCAGCCTGTCTGTGCTGCTGTAAAACCTGAGGCTAGGCAATTTGTCAAGGACACAAAGTCATCCTGTTACCATTTTGGAGCCTTGGGGCTGGGGATTTAGCTCAGCAGCATAAGTGCCTGCCTTGGAAGCAGGCAGTCGTGAGTTTGATTCCTGGTACCTGAAAGGGTTTTGGCCCAGACAGGACTCTGTAGCCAGGAAAGCCACAACCGGAAGCAGGAAGCCCCATCTCCCCTGCCCCTAGGAAGTTACCTGTGACGCCATCTTCCTGCCCCTGGGAATTTACATATGGTGCCAAACCTAGGACCAATGAGCTACCTGTGTATCCCTAATGCCCGCCTTAGGTTCCACCCCAAACCGAGGCTATTTACAGGCCCCCACGCCACGTGTCCGCCGGAGAGATCGCCGGACGCCAGCGGTGGTGGTGCCGGTCATCTCTCTCCGTGTTCTCAGAATAAAGGCCGCTTTTTATTTTATATTTCTCATCTTTTGTTAATATTTTTCATCTTTTGGAAATAACTCTATCATTTGGTGCCGTGACTCGATCGGCAGGCAACTGACTCTTGGGCCACATACCCAGTTGAGTCTCCTAGCTGATAACCAGATACCATACTGGATTAATCCCGAGCTTTTTCCTCTCCCGAGACGTTCCTGTCGCCAGCCGCCTGCACTCCGCATCGGCCAAACTGATTTCAGGTGAGCACTCCCCGGGGAACTTTTCGCACTGGGCAGCCCCAGTGGAATGTTCTCCCCGTCTGCGTGGGTCTGTGCATTTTCACGTCCTTAGGACTGCCCAGGGCAGGGTTCTTTCTGGGCAAACCTGCGTCCACAAAATCTCTCACGTTCTTTGGGTTCGGATAGCCCAAAGCAGAGATTTTTGGGACCACCCACACTGAAAGAATGCCTCACTTCCCTTAAAGCCTTGTGCTTTCACGGGCAAAACTGTTACTGACCCCACGTAGGCTCCACTCCTAAATCTCTCAGTGACAACTGGAATTTATGAGTTTTTGGAACCTTAGCCGCCGCGTGGTACCACAAATAAGTGACGACTTGTTCTGGACCTCCGGTTTTTTTCTTGCCTGAATCAGTTATGGGGAACGTATTTTCTAACTCCCAAAAGACGCCTTTACAATGCCTAATTTCCAATTTACGTACTCTAAAAATTAAAGGTACCATAAAAACTAAACAACTAACTTTTTACTACCAGGAGGTCTGGCCAACCTACCCGCTTATCGGCAAGCCTTGGCCCAAAAAAGGAACATTTGACCCCTGCATTCTCAGGAACTTGTACGATTTTTGTCAAGCTGGCAACAAGTTATTAGAACTCCCTTATGTCCAAGCCTTTCTTATTCTGAGAACACGCCCATCTCTCATTAAGTCTTGTGCTCCCGCTGAGATACTTTTAGCTAAGTCTACTGCGCCGCAAACTTTTCCGTCCTGCCCTCCGTTGTTTTCCCGGCTACCGCCTGCCTACCACCAAACTCGTTCCCTGCCGTTACCTCCCGCCGGGCCGCTCTCCCTTCCCCCTATGCCTGATTCTCTCAGCAGCTCTAATCCCTCTCCGTCGCAGATACCTCCCGCTGTGCGATCGTCTCCCTCTCCACCTTCCAGGACCCATAACTCTCCCAGCAGCTCTAATCCTTCTGTGTCGCAGTTATCTCCCGATGTTCGATCCTCTCTCCCTTCGTCTCCAGGGACCCATAACTCTCCCAGCGGCTCTGATCCCTCTGTTAGCGCTTCCTCGAAGTCTCTGACTTCCTCTCCTGAGAATTTCTATCCCCTACAGCATTCTCACCGCCCGCCCACCATACTAGGTCTCGGTCGCTATGTCCTTCCAGCAGGCTGCGTGATTGTTCCAGCTTGCATGGGGAACAGTCGCCATGTTGCAACCCTCTGCCACGTGGCATGGCGCCGCCATGTTCAGGAGGGCCACATGGTGACAAGGCGCTGCCATGTTTTGGGTCTCGTGACAGGGTGCCGCCATGTTCCCAGGACCCTCACTGTCAACGGGCGTCCCCTTGTGGCTCCTCTTGTGAACTACAAGAGCCGCCCTGTAGCAGTGCACATGACGCTTCATTGTGCTGCCGACAGCAGTCCTCTAGCTGCAAGGCACACAGTGAGACGCCATCTGCTCCTGTTTCCCAGGGTGACCGGCAGCAGCTCTGTAGCCGCTCTACAGATGATTGCTCACATGTGCCTACCGGAAGGATGGCTGCTCAATGGCTCTCTGCTCCGGAATCTCCTCAGGCTCTGCTACCGCTTCGGGACCAAGCTGGCCCCAAGGGGCTTGTTAACATCCATGTGCCTTTTTCCCTTTCTGATCTATCCCAGATTACCCTTAAATTAGGTAGCCTCTCTGTTAACCCACAAAATTATATCCAGCAATTTAAATTTATTACTAATTGTTATGATTTACATTTTAAGGATGTTTATGGGATTCTAAATACCACTCTCAGCTCACAAGAACGGAATCAGCTGTGGCAAGCAGCTCAAAAAGAAGCTGATCACAACCCAGCTGTGTTCCTAAATTGGCTTTCTAATCCTCGCGCCCTGCAAGCAGTTCCAGCTTTGCACGATGTGTTGGGCCGCCTCCCAGCCCCTCCCCCATGCGCTGTCCCAGCCCCTCCCTCCCCCATGCGCCGTCGTCACCGCTGCCATCTTACACGTTTCCGGGGGCAGTCCAAGCCCGCCCCTGCGCGCCACGTCCCAGCGCTTGCCCCACCTGCTGGGTGTGCTCTGCTGGAGCGCAGCAAAACAGCAGCTCAGTGGCTCTGCTCAGGCGTGCTTTTTTTTACAATTTGGCTCTGCTCAAAAGATGCTTTTTTATTACAATTCTCAAACCATTTAATCAAGGTTATTGGCCACCTGATAATTTTACCAGCCTTATTTGTCAATCAAAGCCTTCACCAATCTCCTGTTTAACAACTAAGGTTATAAATTCCTTTTTGCTGGGAACCACTAGCTCTATTTCAAGACAAGGGTTTTCTTCAAAGTTTTATTTTATTTGTCTTGGTTCATACTACTGCAAATAACAACTTTAAAAGTAAATGTGTTCAGAATTTGACAGTATTAGATCAGTTTTGATTTATTCATAAGATTGCTAAACCTTTACTGCAAAATGTTTCCATTAAAGCCTTGTTTGGCAGACTAAAGCTTTGTTAATTCTACGTGTCACCCTATAAAAAAAGCGATGTGCCATCCAGATAAAGCCTGCTCTCTAATCCAAAATGCCAATATTAAATTCCTGCATACTTACTTAATTCTACTATAGTCCAAATCCCAAACAAAAAGGCAAAGCTTGACCTTCAAACCTTATAGAGATCTTAATATGGTTTTTCATAATTTTAACACTTGTGACACTTGGAGTTCTGAGACAGGTAAACCTACACAAGGTGGAGCTGCCTGGCCCCTCCATGGACCACGCTCAAATGCAGCAGAAGACATTGGGCAAGAAAATGCCCCATCCTGGCATTCTTTGAGACCTTACTCCAGGGCTACTGGACTGTCCTAGCCACCAGAGAGTGGGTAAGTCATCCTAAGTAATAGCCCTCACAGGAAATGTCGACACTGCCAGATTCGTCACCGACAGAAAATCGCTGCTGAAGACTGAGAAGACTCAGGGCCAGCAGCCCCCTTTGTGGGTGTCTGTCTCGGATTCCAAGTCGCACTAAAGTCTCAGGTAAGACATTCTCTATATTTGTGGACATAGAGGCCATATATACAGAGTTCTTCCTGAGTATTCAGGCTGCTATATTAAGTCCTCAATCTTTATGACAGGGTATTGATGGTCAACCTATGCCATTTACAAACAGGGCCTATTTTGTGCAGGTCCCAATCCTAAATCTTAAAATGCCTTTTATACAGGCTGATTTAGACTCACTGAGGCCTCAACAGCTTCCACCTGTTGTTGCTGGTGGACCCTCCCTCAGTGATATAGACCACCCCCTTCCTTTCTTGTTCACCAATTTGTCAGACAACCCTGGTCAAGACTGACAGATACATTTTTGTCTTCTCACTTGGTTTATACTTTTTCAGGATACATAAAAGCCTTTCTCATACTTGCTAAAGTTCTGTTACAGTAAATCATTCCAAGGACTACAACCAGGTTACAGTGACCCATGCCTAAATCAAAGTTGCTAGACTGCCATCCTGGTTTCACATCATTCAGGCTAAGAGGTGCCCTCCCAGCCCTAAATCTGATCATTCTGAGTGGTCATCTCATCTTCTGTCGCCTACCCGTCTCCGTCTCACAAAGGCCTCGCAGCCACAGTTAACAGGCTAAATCATGTTTTGTTATCCACTTTGGTTCCTAATTTCTTACATTCTATTAATGATCATTTTTACAGCAGGACTCTTGACAGTCTTTCCTAAAGACTCCCACATCATGCGTAAGATAATCTTCATAATGTTCTATATGATAACAGTTGCAGTTCTTTCTACCCTCAGCTGTCTGGTTAAACGTGACATCCCTGAAAGCCTAAGCCCTTACCTTCCCTATACGGGTACAGCCACCGCCTTCCCTGCTCTCCCTATTCTTTCCAGTTCAACTCCTGGACCAGAGACAAGTTTTATACACCTACCCTCTTAACTTTTATGCTTTCAGATGGGGGAGTAATCACCTCTCATAACTCCACTCCTCCTAACCCCACGTTTAATTTTCAGAATTCTGCCTTACCATGGAAATGTTTCTACCTCAACATGGTCCTGATAGAATGATATGTCTAAATCAAAGGCACCTTTCCTTCTACCTCACCTGGGTCCTTAAATATGACAGTGCCATGTCTCCTCATAACATTTTGTCTCTTTGTTTTTCCAGTTTGACATATGTGCATTCACCAGTGAAGTTGTCCTGGCCAAAACACCTGGCACCAGCGTCTACCTGGGCATCAACCTTCATCCCGTTGACTCCCCTAGGCTCCAGTACAGCGCCCTTTGCCAGCAGGAAGTAGTTAAAGAGAGAAATCTTCGCCCCTTTTCATAATAATAATCATAAGACGGGATATGAAAGGGTTTTGGCCCAGACAGGACTCTGTAGCCAGGAAAGCCACAACCGGAAGCAGGAAGCCCCATCTTCCCGCCCCTGGGAATTTACATATGGCGCCAAACCTAGGACCAATGGGCTACCTGTGTATCCCTAATGCCTGCCTTAGGTTCCACCCCAAACCAAGGCTATTTACAGGCCCCCACGCCACGTGTCCGCCGGAGAGATCGCCGGACGCCAGTGGTGGTGGTGCAGGTCATCTCTCTCCATGTTCTCAGAATAAAGGCCGCTTTTTATTTTATATTTCTCATCTTTTGTTAATATTTTTCATCTTTTGGAAATAACTCTATCAGTACCGATAAAAAGGAAAAAGACAAAACAAAACAAAAAAACAAAACAAAACCATTTTGGAGCCTGGGGAGTGAAAGGTTCTTGCCCTGGTATAAATTACTA
This sequence comes from Cavia porcellus, assembly GCF_034190915.1. Taxonomy (NCBI): domain Eukaryota; kingdom Metazoa; phylum Chordata; class Mammalia; order Rodentia; family Caviidae; genus Cavia; species Cavia porcellus. The sequence continues at coordinate 35,404,056 of NW_026947506.1, read as the reverse complement.
TACAATTATGGCGGTGGTCTAACGTGGTGGAAGGCAAAGTGGAAACACTCACCACTTCCTCCTCCTTCTTCAGCCCTAACTGCAACTCCCTTCCTGTTTGTGCAGAAAGAAAATTCCAATCAGTTCCTCACACATCATCAATGTCCGCCCCATGCTCTGCTTCCAATCAGAGATCATATAACCCCCTGCCTCTCTGTATCTGGTTGACGGAGACAGCCCAGCTGCCTTGGGTTGTGTGCTCCTTTCCACATCCCCAATTAACCTATTTTCTTTTTTTACTTTTCACTACTCTGTTGCACCAGAAAACTCTAACAGGGAGCCCAAGATCAAGGTGCCACCATCCAACGTCTGCTGTGGGCTGCTGTCTGCTTCCAACGTGGCACCAGATTGCTCCACCATCGCCGGCAGAGTGGGGAAGGGCAGAGGGCCTCCTCCACCTGGGCCTTCCTGGAAGGCAATGTGCCTGTGCGCCCTGTCCTGTGACAGAATCACTTCCCAGAGGCTGCACTTCTCTTTCCCTCCCTTCTTTCTCCCTCTCTCCATATCCCTCTCCCTCCCTCTCTCCATTTCTCTCTCTCTCTCTCTCTTTTTCCTCATTTTCTCATTCTTTTATTTCTGTCTTTTTCAGTGCTGGGGATCAAAGAAAGAAATATAAAAGAAAGAAAGAAAAAAGAAAATACCCCTCAAAAAATGGGCATACGAAAAAAATTCAAAAAGAGTTAGAGTTACAGCTCAGTGCAGGAGAGTCACCTAGAGTTCACAGCCAGTCTGGGCTACATAGTGAGTTCAAGTCCAGAATGAACTACATATCAAGACATTGTTGCATAAAAACAAAACAAGGGGCTGGGGGATTTAGCTAAGCAGCATAAGCACCTCCCTGGCAAGAGCAAAGTCATGAGTTTGATCCCCAGTACCAAAAATAAAATATCTTTTCTGAGTTTTGCTTTTACTGAAGGTCCCTTGCATGTGGTGAGTTATCTTTTTCTTGCTGCCTTCACAATTGTCTCTGATTCTTTATAACTTGACTATGACCCAGTGCATCTCTGAGTTTATCCTATTTGTAGTTCATTGAACTAATTGTATTTTAAATCAAACTGGGGAACTTTTCTTCTTTTATCTCTACAAGTATTATTTCCTGTTTCTTTTTCCTTCCTTCTGGGGCATATATTGATGAGTTTGACAGCATATCACAGGTCTCTGAAGCCTGCTAATTTTTATTTTCTGTTTCTCAGCCTAAATATTCTCAATTGACCCATCACCCCCATTCCTCTGAAAAGGAGATATTAAGACATCACCAGACAAAGAAAATGGAGAGATTTCTCACTATGAGACTTGTCCTGAAAAAGAAAAAAGGAAAAAAAAGACTGAAGATGCTGCATGGAAATGAGTGTTTCTTCTCATTCAAATCTGCTGTCGAGCCTCTCCAGTGAGTTGTTTTGACTACTACGCCTGTAGTTCAGACTGGCCCTGAACTAACTCTGTAGCCCAGGCTGGTCTCTAACGTGCAACGATCCTCCTGACTCAGCCTCCTGAATTATGAGATTATAGGTGTGCATCACCACACCTGCTCATCCCAGAGTCTTACATTGCTGTTTATTATGGTGGTTATTATTTGTTTGCTGATTTTTCTGGCCTAATTTTGTGCAGTCTGCTTTCACACACACACACACACACACACACACACACACACACACAAGATCTCAGTATGTATCTCAGTCTGGCTCTGCCTTCAAAGTCATCCTCTCTGCCTCAGCCTCCTGAGTGCTAGGATTACAGGGGTGCACCACCACCCCAGGCCAAAGTCTCTTTGGTTATCTCTGTAATTAGGTGATAACTGGATGGGATTTTAGCACCTTAGAAAGGCTCAGTGCTACAGCCTGGGGCCCCCTCCAGAGCCCAGCAAGCAGCTAGCAGCTCTGCTGAGGATTTACCACCTGCCTACAAAGAGACCCCTTCTCTAGAACAGGGTCCCAGACCACCATGCCAGGTGCTTCCCAGCAAAGGGCACCGCCCTGCAGACACACTGCTGCCCGCTGGACTCTTGGGAACACACAGGAAAGTCTTCACAGCTTTCCAAGGGACATCCCATTCCACAGTTATTCTTTTCGACTTTTGGGGTTTTTTTGGGGGGGTAGTTTACAATCCTCCTGCTCAGCCACACCCAGATGCACGGCTACACCCAGACTCCTTTTGAGAGTTTTGGTTTATATTGTTTGTTTCATTTTCTCTGTTGTGCTTTGCTTTGCTTTGTTTGTGGATCTCTGGTTGGCTCCGACTGGTTTTTCAGACAGTGACAATGCTTGGAGGATGGAGCTCCTGGGTCCTCCAAGCCCAATTGGCCTGACCAGAGTGCCAGGAAAGTGCTTGTTGTAGATTAAAAACTGGTGGTCAACTTAACGCCAGAGGAATTAAATCAGCAGTGCTGAGCATGGATGTTTTACCTGAGGAAAGTTGCCAGCATAGAGATGTGGAGAAGAAGAGAGGTGCTGAGGCACTGTGGCATTGTGGATTCTCCTTCATGTTGCTGTCTGAGCCGTTGGTTCTTCTGGAGAAGCTTCCTGGCTCCAGAGGGGAAAATGTGTGCTGCTTAATCACCAGGATGATCTTGTCACACTGGCTTCCTGGCATGTACTCGCCTGTGCTTATCGTCAGAGGAGCTCTTGGGGCCTCTGTGTCCCTGAGGATGGCTGTGGTGTTTTTCAGGACAGCCCTGGTCTTTGTTTTTAGCATGACTTCCCGGCTCCAGCATAGAACTCTCACCCCCGCTGGCATGGATTTTCTGGTTTCCACCACTGACCTTTGAGCCTTCCCAGCACGGATCCATAAAAGAGACTGGTGTGAGTCCTTCTTGTGGGCTCTAGACCTCCAGTTGACTCATGGGAGGCATTGTCATGGGCTCTGGGTCTTCATCTGGACTCATGTGGGACATTGCTGTGGGATTCAGGCCCTTCGCTAAATATTCTATGTCTTTAGTGTTGTGGATAGGTTTCCTGCATTTTCTTGTGTTAACTCTGGGTGATTATTAAAATAATATTATAAATTCCATGTCCTGATTCGGATTGTTCTCCTTACAACCCCCGACTACAACAGTGCTTATTTCCCAAGCTGCCATGGTCTCGAGGTCCTGCTGTTCTTTAAGGCTGCTGGGAATGTGATTGAGAGGGGCGGCCCTGAGACAAATTCAAGTGCCACAGAGATCCGTATTTTCCTGGGAATCAGCTGCTTTATTTGAATCCATTCTCTTTGGATTGATGAGAGCTTTGGGGTACTTTGCAGAGCTCAGGAAAGGTTGGATTTGACATGTTTTCTCAGCCCTCTCTGTTTTGGTGGAAGAGTAGGGAGTTCACAGATTCTCACTTCACCGTTCACTATTCTGGAATTGCTACCTCACATCCTTTTTCTTTTTAATTTTTAAAGATGGAATCTCACTATGTTGCCCAGGCTATGTTGAAATCCTGGTCTCAAGTGATCCCCCTGCCTCAGTCTCCCAAGTACTGAGGTTTACAGCTCTGCTCAATCTTCTTTACCTTTTGGTTGTTGTTTTGAGACAGTGTCTTGCTCTGTAATTCAGGATGGCCTTGAACTCACTATGTAGCCCAGGGCAGCTGTGAACTTGAAGTACTCTTCCTGCCTCAGCCTCCAGTGTGCTGGTATCATACACAGCTGAGTTAGGTAGGAATATTCTAGGCAGTCAGACAGGACTAGGCTCTCAAGAGAGTCAATACAAAAGATGAAAACAAGCTGAGTGTGGTGGCATATACCTTCAATCCCAGCACTCTGGAGGCTGAGGCAGGAGGATTATTGCAAGTTCAAGACCAGCCTGGGCTACAAAGTGACTTCAAGGCCAGCCTGAACTGCATAGAGAGACCTTGTCTCAAAAAGACAAAACAAAAAGCAAGCAAGCCCATTACAACTGTGCCTAGAGATTCATCTTTTAGAGCTCAGGCCTCAAGATAAAGATAGAATAACCAGGCTTACCAGCCTCCCCAAGGGATAAGATAGTGGCAACACCTGGTTCAATAAAGTAGATAGACATCAGTCACCTCAGTGTGTGACCAAGACCCTCAGATCCATCCCTTTCTGGAAAGTTCCTCGTTCTTTCCATGTGCACTTGCTGCATGGCTTGCTTTCCCATTGGAACAGTGATACCTGAGTGGCATCCCTGCAACTCTATTGGTTGATCATAGTTTTGTCCCAAATTGTACCCACCTCATGATTTTGCTCTATAAAAGTTCCTCTAGAAAGTCGGCCCTGTGGCAAGCCATTTGGGTCTCCTGTCTCTCTCAAGAGTTGTCTCTCAATAGAATTTCCTACTCTTAATCTCCATCATTCCTTAGAATTAATTCATTCCTCAAGCAGCCATGTTGGCACATGCCCGTAAGCCCAGCACTTAGGAGGCTGAGGCAGGAGGATCACTGCAAGTTTGAGGGCAGCATGGGCTATACAGTGAGTTCAAGACAAGCCTGCATTTACACAGCAAGACCCTGTCTCAAAAAGAAACCAAATAAATAGAATTTATTATTCAATTTTGGGGAACAGGAACTCTGCATATGGGACATCTAGCAGGTTGGGAGTTACATTTATTTTCCCTATATCTGACAGTCCTATTTCACTGGGATCACAGGACTGTGCCACCATGCTCAGCCCTCTATTCAATTTTTTTTTTTTTTTTTGAGACAGAGTCTCACTATGCAGTTCAGGCTGACTTGAAACTCACTTTGTAGGCCAAGCTGGCCTCGAATTCATGGCAATTCTCCTCTCAGGAAGTGTTATTTTAGCCCTTGTTTTTACTGCAGAAACTGATGGTCAGTGAGGTCAGGTGACTTTGGTAAGGACACAAACACCCTAAAACCCAATCCCAGATTTGAACCCCTGAAGGTCCATCTACTTTCAGGGCCCTCCCACACAGTGCCTCCCCTTGAAGCTAATTCTCCTTCTCCAGATCAGCTGCTGACACTGAGTTTATTCTGGACTCGCCTGTGGGAGGAAGGCTAAGGAACAGTCCAGTACCTGGCTATGCCAGCTGGAAGCAGGGCTGAGGACTGACAGGCAGGAGGTGAGTCCCAGGTGTCAGACCAGTCCCCTGGAGGAATCCTGAAGGAACGGTGGCAGCTCCCAGGTATCCATGCTGCTCTCCTTGCCACCAGGAATGTTAGTGCCTGCTGTCCCCAGGTGAGCTAGCAGGACGCACCACATCACTGAGTCACACATGACTAGGTCCCTGGCTGAACGCAGGCCTCTTCTCCACACCCCAGTCCCTGGCTCCCCATCTCGAGCTGATAAATAGTGAATTAAAGCACAGGCCTGGGCAGCCACTCTTAGCCCCAGCCACGTTGGCCACAGGTCAGGCGGAATCTGGGGAGGAGGCTGGGGTTCTTCAGGCCAGGGTCTGGGTGACAGGAACTCAGAATGAGTGACATAGACAGAAACCGTGCCTTCCTGGAGCTCACAGTCTGGTCAACAGAGGACATCCTAATGCACACCGGAAGGTGATAGGTTCGATATTAAAATATAAAAGAAGTCAAGCATGGTAGTCCACGTCTCTGGAGGCCAAGGCAGGACTGCCACAAGTTCAACGCCATCCTAAACTACATAGTGAGGCCCTGTCTCAGAGAGGAAGAAAACAGATAACAAAACAAAAACCATGGTGTGTGTGTGTGTGTGTGTGTGTGTGTGGATGTGTGAGAGGGTGTAGGGGTGTAGATGGCAGGGAGTTTCTTTTTTTTTTTTTTTTTTTTTAACTTTTTGAGACAGGGTCTCATTGTGCGTGCAGCTCAGGCTGGCATTGAGCTCATTTTGTAGTTCAGGCTGATTTTGAACTCCAAATGATCTTCCTGCAGCAGGCTCCCAAGTGCAGGGATTACAGGCACAAGCCACCTAACCCAGCAACACCCACCTTAAAAAAAAATGTAGTTTTGGATGTAGCTCAGTGGGAAGACCCAGGGTTCAATCCCTCAACACTCACTCCAAAAAAAGGTGTGCATTTGTAATTGGTCCAATGCCCAGCACACTGACTTTGGGATTTTGGGGGTTTGGGGGGGGGGTTGATACTGGGGATCAAACTCAGAACCTTGTACTTACCAGGCAAGCGCTTACACCACTTAGCTAAATCTCCAGCTACACACAAACTCATTACCAGAGAGGGCCCGCCAAAAGTAGACAGACACCGCCCACCTTTTTCTCACACGCACGCGCCCCGCAGCACGCATACGGCCCTGTCACTTGTAAGAGCTCCCTGGAACCAAACTTCTGACCCGCGATGGAGGGGCAGGAACTTACCCTGCGCCTGCACTTTGAGGGACTTCCTGTCGTGGGGGCGTGGCTGCGCAGGCGTGCAGGGTGCCCAGGCCCCTGAGCATAAACAAGAGTAGGGCTGGGACGAGGCAACGTTTGAGCCTGGAGCAGCCAGCGGTGGCGAGTAAGATCCAGCACCGACCCTGAGTGCATCTTGATCGTACCCCAAGAGCGCGCGGCCGCTTGGCCACCACTTTGGCCAACCCGCCGCGCGCGCAGCCATGAACCTCGCAAGTCAGTGCATCAAAGCTGGCGCTAGCCAGCTGCTGTTCGGCAACTTCAACCCCGATAACACGTAAGGCCCGGGCTGCAGCCGGGGTCGGGGCCAGAGGTCAGGGGTCAGAGTTCTTAGCGGGCCTAGGGCGACTGCCTCGCGCCGGTTCGGAGGGGTCGGAAGGGTCGGAAGGGTCACGGCTTGGACTTCCCTAGCCACTGCTGAGGCGCTGCGGGAAGGGAGTGGCTCAAGGAGGCTTGCTGGCGGCTCGGGCTTGGACCCCGCTTCTCCCCATGTTACAGTGGAACTTTGCGGCTTGACTCGCGGTCCTGGCTGCCCCGTGGCGTGGACTTGTCCCCCACCTCCGCCTCCAGGCTCTGCCTTTGCCCTGCTTTTCCCCTTCCGGCCTCTTCCTCGTTGCCCTCGCATCCCATGGCCCCTTCTCTCGCTCATCTTCTTTTTACGCTGTTTTCTTTGCCAGGTAACTGTCTCCTCCAGACAACAAACAACCTTAGCAATATATTGGCCTTGGCCCAGGAGAAACTGAGCCTAGAGCAGTACAGGAACTGGCCCTAGGGATCTCAGGGTGCAGGGCATGGGACATCCGTGGGCAAGAGAGACCGTAATGTCAGTTAGGGGTTCGAACCCGAGCTTATTAGCTCCATATGATAGGGGTCGGAAGTGGCCTCTTCAGGGCTGCCTCTGATGGGTCTTGAGGGGAGTTAATAGATAAGTTTTCTGGAGAAGGAAGGATGAGTTAATGGGGCTGGAAGGGAGAAGAGCCATCTTGGGAAGTAAGAGGAAGTGATGTAAGAGGAGGAGGAGAAGGAGTGAATCACTTGGCATCATTTGAAGTCCTTGGTTGTTAGTGGCAGAATGGAATGAACAAAGTAGAAAATGAGATTTTTTTTTCCTAATTAAAAGTAAACTGCAGAGTGGCAAACACCAGGTTGGAAGTGTGCAGCACGTGCCCTCTCAACAGCACCTTCTCAAAGTTGTGTGGTTGTCAAAGAGAGTTGTGCAGCTATGGGGATTCAGTGCCCACCCCGGGGCCCAAATGACACCTGAGAAAACTTGAACCTAGAAAGAGGGTCAATAGTTGGTTAACCATGGCATGGGGGCAGGCACAGAATCTTGTCTCCTGAGTTCCCTGGCAGTGCTCTTTTCACTGTCATGCTTGTTTTTTGTTTTCACTTTTATTTTTCATATCTCCAGAGCAGAATTCTGAAGACAGTTTAGAATTAATGATGTAGTAATCTATAGAGGTTAAGGCTAGCAAATACTGTAATATTGTGTGTGACCAAAAAGCCAACACAACAAACAATCCAGACAGTCTGTTGCAGTTTGTTGTAGTTGGGATCAACTAGATAATCTGGGGAGAGAGTAGGAAACTTTGAATCATTCTGATTTTATTTAAAACCTTTAGAGAGTCCTGGGAGCCGAACCTGCAGGACTGGATTCCCAGCCATGGGGAGGAGGGGGGCAGGTGGGGAGGAGGGGTTGCAGCATTGCTCCCAGCTGCTAAGACCATGCCCAGTGTCCCAAATCACAGAGGATGCGCAACAGGTTTCTGTAGACCTAACTGGCTCACACCCAGTGACCTCCATGTGCCTAGTAGAGGCTAAACCCAGTCCCAGGAGCCAAACATGCACAAGTTGGCTCCCAGAGCATGGAGGAAGCTTTGAAACATTGCTCAAAACTTGGAAGTATAGTAAAATGTTGAAAGAGCAAAATGCAATCTCAAACTTCTAGTCCAACTTTAGCAAGCCTAGGGAGACTTGGACATAGGAGAAAATGCAAGTCATACACCTGAAATTCCTGAAATGATAACAACTGAAATAAAGGAACTATTCCTGGAAGCTGTAAAAGAACTCAGATCAGAAATAATCTCCCAGGTAAAAGAAGAAATGGTAAGTGTAATGAAAGAAATGCTGAACACATCTAAAGAACAATGAGGAACAATGCAAAAAGATGGTAACCCTGAATGAACAGTGCAAGAAACAAACAATTCATGAAGCAGATTCAAAGAGATATACAGCAAATCAAAAGTTCCATCGAAAGTTGGCAAAACCACCTCCACAAAAGTGAAGATAGAATTTCAGACCTCAAAGACAAGATTGCAGCTAGTGAACAGGAAAGCAAAGATGTTTTAGAAATAACAAGGAATCAGGAAATAATTAAACAGCTGTAAGATGATGCAAAGAAAAACAACGTAAGATTGATAGGGATAAATGAAAACGAAAGGGACAACACAAATGATATCAAGAGACTATTTACAGAAGTAATAACTAAAAATTTCCCAAACATGATAATGTAAACTGACAGATTGGTGAAGCATATAGAACTCCAAATAACCATAACCAAAATAAAACTACACCCAAGCATATAATAATATCCCAGAAATCCAGCATAACGTCCAATACAGTGTCCAACATAACAGAATATTAAAAACTGCTAGACTGGCCCTGAATCAAGGCTGGCAGCTTCCTGACACTGTTGGTTTCAAGCAGGAGCCTAAAGAAATGTCTTCTATGATCTGTTGGCCATTTCAAACCTTGGGCGGTGAAATGGTCAATTCATTAGAAAGAAACAACTTGAAGCAACCCCACTACACACACCCCATGAGTGGCTGTGAGCGTGGCAAGCTGTAGTGGCCCAGAATAGGAGCCACTGGTGTTTAATGTGACCTGCTCCATGCTGGGACTTGGAACGCTGGGAAACCAAGCAACCCCCTGCCCCCATAAGCAGCTGTGAATGTGGCAGGCTCCGGTAGCCGAGGACGGGAGCCTTCGGCATTTACTGGAGCCGTGCCATGCTGGGACCTGGAGTGCCAGGAAACCAAGCAACCCCTCCCCCTCGCCTGTTTTGTTTTGTTGAACTTCAATATACATGAGAGTATGGACAGCTATTTTGAAGAGAACCAGAGGCTCTACAACAGCCATTAGTGACTTCTCTGTTGTCTGGTTTTGAAGACCTAAATCACCTTCCTCATTCTGTTCAGATCAGTTTTATACTATGCTGTTTTGTATGAATTTTCTGTATGTGAAAACATGGAAAACTATTTTGAAGAAAACTAGAGATAATATGATAAGACAGTGAAGATCTCAGGTTGTCTAGCTTTGAAATTTTTATCTTATATCCTATGTTGTTCTGTTGTGTTTAATTTTACCCCCTTTAAAGTAAAAATTTTTAAAAAATTTTAAAAGCTGCTAGAGAGAAGAGACAGATCACCTATAAGGAAAGCCTCTGAGAATCACAGCAGACTTCTGAACACAAACAGTGAAGTCAAGAAGACCATGGAGTGAAGTATTTCAGATCCTAAAGGAAAACAACTTCCAACCCAGACTGATTTACCCTGAAAAACTATCCTCCAAAATGCATAGAGAAATAAAGATACTTCCACAACCAAGAACAGCTGAAGAACTTCATGACCACCAAACCAACCCTGCAAAAAATACTGAAAGACACTCTAGATAGACATAGGAAAAAAACCACTAAACAAGGCAAACAAACAGTGGAAAGGTAAAGAAGCAACAGCAGAAAGATAACGTCAAAAAAGCGAATATATATCAGTTATAACCACTAATGTAAATGGCCTCAATTCACCAATTAAAAGAAACAGACTGAAAGAATGGATCAAGAAACAGCATCCAACCATATGCTGAATACAAGAATCCATCTAACCCGAAAGGAAACACATAAACTGAAAGTCAAAGGATGAAAAACAATACTTTATGCAACAGGAACCCCCCCCCCCCGCAAAAGCAGGGTAGCTATTCTGTTTGCAGACAATGTGAACCTCAACCAAGAATGATAGAAATAAAGAAGGTGGGGCTGGGGATTTAGCTCAACGGCATAAGCACCTGCCTTGCAAGTAGGTGGTCATGAGTTTGATCCCCGGAACCAATAAAAATGAAAAAGACAAAATAAAAAATTAAAAAAAAAAAATAAAGAAGGCCACTAAGTACTAGGTAGGGGAAAATTTCAGGAGGAAGAGATAACAATTTCAAATATATATGCACCAAACTCAAGAGCACCTATACCAGCTATACAAAACAAATAATAACAGAAATGAAAAATCAAATAAACAATAACACAATTATAACAGGAGACCTTAATGTGCCATTGACACAAAGGGACAGATCAATCACACAGAAAATCAGCAAAGAAATAACTGAACACCTGTGAGCAAATGGACTTGTTCACATCTGTGAACAAATGGACTTGATGTACGTGTACAGAGTGTTCCACCCAACAACATCAGAATATATATTCTTCTCAACAGTGCATGGGACATTCTCTAAAACAGACTGTATACTAGTCCACAGAACATAAGTAAGTGCAAAAGAATTGAAATCCCATGCATGTTATCAAATCATAGTGCCATGAAACTAGGGATTAATGATAAAAGAAACTGCAAAAACCCCACAAAAACAAGGAAAATTGAATAATATACTCCTGAGCAGTCAGTTGACTTTTGGTACTAGAGTAATATTTGCTTCCAGGAATGAGTTAGGAAGAATTGCTTCCCTTTCAATTTCATTGAAAAATTTGAGGAATGTCGACATTAAATCTTTGAATTTCTTGTAGGATTCTGCAGTGAATCTGTCTGGGCCTGGGCTTTTTTTTGTTGGTAAGGATTTAATTACATTTTCAGTTTCATTAACTGAAATTGGGTTATTCAGCAGTTTTACATCTTCTTGACCCAGCTTTGGTAATTCATATGTTTCTAGGAATCTGTCCATTTCTTCTGTGTTTTTGAACTTACGAGAGTAGAGGTTTTAGAAATAGGTGTTGATGGTCCTCTGTATTTCCACAGAGTTTGTAGGGATTTCACCATTTTCATACCTTATTACATAAATTTGAGTTTTTTCTTTTTTAAAATAAGATTTGGCTAGGGGCTTATCAATTTTATTTACTCTTTCAAAGAACCAACTCTTTGATTCATTTATTCTTTGTATTATTTTCTTAGTCTCTGTTGCATTAATTTCTCCTCTGATCTTTATAATTTCCTCCCCTCTTTTGGCTTTTGGCTTGACTTGTTCTTCTTTTTCTAGATGTTTGAGGTGTAGAGAAGGGAAGCAATTCTCCCTAACTCATTCCTGGAAGCAAGACCCAACCAAAAAATGAACTAGAGGCCAATCTCCCTAATGAACATAGATGTAAAAATTCTCAATAAAATATTGGCAAACAGAATGCAGCAAATTATCAAGAAGATTATACACCATGACCAGGTGGGGTTCATCCCAGGAATGCAAGGTTGGCTGAACGTACGCAAATCAATAAATGTAATTTACCATATCAATAGAGCCAAAAATTAGAATTACATGATCATCTCTATAGGTGCAAAAAAAGCTTTTGATAAGGTCCAACACTTATCCATGGTAAGAACCTTACAGAAAATTGGAATAGATGGTCTTTATCTCAATATGATGAAAGCCATCTATGACAGACCAACAGCCACATCATATTAAGTGGCCCAAAACTGAAAGCCTTTACCCTAAAATCAGGAATAAGACAAAGATGTCCATTATCACCACTCCTATTCAATATAGTACTGGAAATACTAGCCAGAGCAATTAGATAAGAGAGAAATTTTAAAAAGTAAGGATAGGAAAAGAAGAAGTTATTATTTGCAGATGACATGATACTCTACATAGAAGACCCCCAAAACTTCATTGAAAGACTCCTAGGTATAATAAATAAATTCATTAATGTAGCTGGATACAAAGTCAGCACTCAAAGATCAATAGCATTCCTGTACACTAACAACAAAAACACTGAGAGAGACATAAAAGAAGCCACAATAGCATGCAAAAAAATGAAATAGTAATCAATCTAGTGAAAGAAGTAAAAGATCTATTCATTGAAAATTATACTACTATGAAAAAACAAATCAAAGAGGATCTCAGAAAATGGAAAGACATCCCTTGTTCATGGATAGGAAGAACAAACATGAAAATGGCCATTCCCCCAAAAAATGTTATACAGACTTAATGCAATCCCAATCAAAATACCACTAGCATACCTCACAGACCTAGAGAAATCACTCCTAAAATTCATCTGGAACCAGAAGAGAACTACAATAGCAAAGGCAATTCTAAGCAACAAAGGCAAGGCAGGAGAATAATCCCTGACTTGAAGTTACACTACAAAGCTACTGTAATAAAATCAGCATGGTACTTGAATAAAAACAGACCTGAAGATCAATGGAATAGATTAGAAGATACAACTATAAACACACTCGGCCACCGTATCTTTGATAAAGGTGCCAGACATGTTCGCTGGAAGAAAGATAGTCTCCTTAATAAGTGGTGCTGGAAAAATTGGCTCTCCATATGCCAAAAACTAAAACTATACACGTGCGTATCACCATGTACTAAGCTAAAGTCAAAATGGACCAAAGATCTAAATGTTAAAACAGAAACACTAAATCTTCTGGAAGACAAAGTAGGTAGAAATCTTGAAGACAGAGTTAGATAGAGAATTGATGAACAAGAATCAAACTGCATGCCAAATACTTCACAGAATCAATAATTGGGATCACGTCCTATTAAAGAGTTTTTGCATGTTGAAAGAAACTCCCAGCATGATCAAAAATTGAGAAAAAAAAACCTTAGTCAATTGTCCTTTAGACAAAGGACTTCTGTCTAGAACATATAAAGAATTTTTAAAAATCAGACCCCCAAAATTCAAAGACCCAATCCAAAAATGGGCATCTGAGATGAATACACAGTTCTCAGATGAAGAAATGCAAATGGCAAGTAAAAACATGAAAAAAATGTTCAGCATCATTGGTCATTAGAGAAGTGCAAATTAAAATTACATTGACATTCTGTCTCCCTCCAGAAAGAATGGCAGGACAAAAAAAAACTATCAACAACAAATGCTGGAGAGGCTGCAGGGAAAAAGGAACTCTTTTGCACTGTTGGTAGGAGTGCAGACTGGTGCAACAACTGTGGAGATTCCTCAAAAAGCCGGGATTAGAAGTCCCATTTGACCCAGCCATTCTACTTCTGAGCACATTCCTAGAAGAACTGAAAACATCACACACAGTGATATATGTGCACCTATGTTTATAGCAGCATGATTTGTAATAGCCAGATCTTGGAAACAACCTAAATGCCCATCAACTGAAAAATGGATAAAAAAGATGTATTTTTATACAATGGAGTACTACTCAGCTATAAAAAATGATCACACTAGGGGCTGGGGATTTAGCTCAGCGGCATAAGCACCTGCCTTGTAAGCAGGCAGTCGTGAGTTCAATCCCTGCTACCGATAAAAAAAAATGATCACACTGAAATATTTATAAGTAAATGGATGAAACTCAAGACCATACTCATAAGTGAAATAAATCATATGTGTAAATACCATATAGTCTCCCTAGTGTAATAAATGACAAGAGGACATAGGATGCAAAATACTCAGTATATACAGTGAAAGGATAAGAGTCTACTTACAGGGGAAAAATAATATCTCAGAGAAAATGAAAAAAAAAGGAAAAGAAAAAATATCTAAAATTATATAAACACACTTAGGATAGCTCAGATGATTGTACTACAAATTCTGTAAGTTCTTGGAACAAAAAGTTAACATTCATAGCATTGGAACAATTGTATTATTGTATGGTGATGTGAGGAACTCTTGAAGATCATTATGTAAAATAACCCTAGTTATGCTCCTACCACCTTGTTTGGAAGGCTTGTATTGTCAGTGTTTTGGGTTCTTTGCTATTTTTATTTACTTATATTTTTTGTTTTGTGTTTTTCTAGGAATTTGTTTTGTTTTTCCCTCTAATACAGAAAGGATAGGTATACATGTAAACACTCATACATGCCTAGAACTTCCCCTAAACAGTTTATGAGAATTGATTATATAGTGCATGATGAAATGAACAGCTACTTTGAAGAAAAAGAGACACTATAGTATCCAGGGCTGATTCTGTAGTGTCATGCTGTGAAATCCAGCAATACTATTATTATTTGTTCAGAGTGATTTTAGCCTGTTTTGTATTGTTTAATTTCAACATACATGAAGGGATTGGGGATTTAGCGCAGTGACACAAGAGCCTGCCTTGCAAGGGCAAGGTTGTGAGTTCAGTAAAGTTGCTCAACATACTTGAAGGTATGGACAGCTATTTTGAAGAGAACAAGTGACATTATGGGAGCCATTGTTGATTTTCCTATTGCCTGGTTTTGAGGGCCTGTAATGCCTTCATCATTCTGTCCTCATCAGTTTAATACTATTTTGTTTTGTATGAATTCATTGTATGTGAAGATATGGACAACTATTTAAAAGAAAATAAGAGACATTATGATAGCCAGTGATAATCTCCTGGATAGTGTATAGGATTGATCACCATACTACTAAGTTTTTATTAGATAGTTGAACAGAACTATTTGCAGTCTCCCTGTTTGAATTCCCATTTATATGTTCCACTTTTGTATCTTGAACAATTATTTGTAAGAGGACAATATGTAAACATCAACAAGTGACTTATTACTGTTATTTTTTCTTTGAAAGTATGTACTATTTCTACCCATTTTCCGTTTTGTTTTGTCTTTCTTTAAATAAAAAAAAAATATTCTCTCTTTCTCCCTTTTTTTTTTCTTTTTGAGACAGGGTTTCACTGCAGTTCAGGCTGGCCTCAAACTCACATCGAACCTCCTGCCTTAGCTTCTCTAGTGCTGGGATTACAGGAGTGCACTACCATACCTAGCTGTTGTTATTTTATTTTTAAGTGGGCTGCCACGTTCCTCATATGCTAAAATGTCACTCTGGCCTGAAATAGAACCTTTTCAGTTTTGGGAATCATATGTTACTACTCAGTATTAAAGTTATTAATGCAAGAAATTTCTGTGGAGTTTTTTGTTTGTTAGTTTTGTTTTGTTTTTTGAGAGGTCTCACTATACAGTTTAGGCTGGTCTTGAATTCACTGTGTAACCCAGGCTGGCCTCTCAAGTAGTGGAATTACAGGTGTGTGCACTACCACCATGGCCTCTGTGTCATAATCTTGACTTGCCCAAGAGACCTTGACGGAGAATGAACAAATTGAGAGGAATTGTAAGTTAAGAGGAATTGTAAGTTAGAATTATACTCAAAATTTATTAGACTAAGACAATTCTGGGTTTGGTTTTGCCTGGTTTGGTTTGGTTGGTTTGGTTTTTGATGGGATGATGGTGGTACTTAGGTTGAACACAGGGCCTTTGCGCTGAACTGCAGCCCCAGCCAATCCTGTCTCCCTTTTTGTATTTTGTATTTTCAGACAGGCTTTCACTAAGGAAGTCACCATGCCTGGGATGGAACTCTCAGTCTTCCTGCTTCAGACTCCCAGAGTACTGGCATTGTAGACATTTGCCACTATGCCTGGGTAGTTATTTTTCTGAGTGCTATGTCAGTGTTTCCCAAATTGTGTAAAGCTTAAAAAAACATCTCATATTATCCTCTGGAGAACTAAGAATTTTAACCATAAAGAACCCCCCCACACTTTTGCATTTTAATAGTTAAATATATCTACAACACAGAGAGATTATTTGAGTTCCCAATTAGTATTCTCTTGCCCTGAATATTGAATATTGAGTATTACTTCATACCAGTTTGACAAATATATATATATATATATATCTATATCTATATATATATATATATATATCTTTCTTTTTTTGTTTTTTAAGTTTCTTGAGATAGGGTCTTGCTATGTAGTTCAGGCTGGCTTTGAATTCATTATGTAGTCCAAGCTGGCCTCAAACTTTATAGCACTTTTGCTTACCCTTGAAGGAAATGTAAATGTTCCTGTAGTTCATGTGTTTCCCTCTCTTCTTCCCCACTCTAAGTTAATGTTAGTACTGTAAAGGAAGATGATTTTTGGTAAGGCCAAGAATGGTGAGCTAGAATCCACATGTACTGTACTTAGGGACGCTTGCAGACCGTTTCACTCAAGTCTATTTAAGCTATACAGCAGTTTTACTTGTTTGTTTTTTGTCATTAACATGTTTAGCAACACAGTATTCATTGAAAACCAAGCTATATTTGTCTTACCTTTCTTGTAATATGATCTCAAGTTTGTCATCATGGTTCTTATCCTAAAAGTATGATTAAGTTTTATTTGCTTTTTACCATTTGTTTTGTTTTTGTTTTTTCAACTAGAAGAATGAAAAGGAAAGCAGGAGCAGCTGGTCACAGACGTCCTCGTTTACCTGGTTAGTCGTGTCGTATCGTCGTGTCCCCCCCCCCCCCGGAAGTAACACTGTAGAAGGCTTACAATGGAGGCCTTCGGCTCTTTGAAGTGAATTTACCAGTGAATAAGTGGCAGGTGGTCACTTGACTCTTCAGTGGAAATATCAGGAACTAAATTTTTCCTGTGGCTATGTCTGTTTTAATTGATATTTCCAAAAGAGATAGCTTAAAGAAAAGGCTATGCCTTCTCAAGCCTTGTGTTTGAAGAATTGATGTTATGAACTGTCTGGAGGTATTGGTTGCTTTATCCACTGTGTTTCTTGTTTCCAGGTGACTATTACCATTCTGGGAGAT
The DNA here is from genome assembly GCF_034190915.1 of Cavia porcellus. Taxonomy (NCBI): domain Eukaryota; kingdom Metazoa; phylum Chordata; class Mammalia; order Rodentia; family Caviidae; genus Cavia; species Cavia porcellus. The sequence goes on along the minus strand of NW_026947506.1, from coordinate 35,387,015 downwards.
ACTGTTTTCTTTGTCCTCATCTATAAGTTGAAGATGGTTTTTGAGGCTCCTTCAGCCTTAAAGCTGGCCATTCTGCCTGCTGTGCAGAGGATATGGTTGAGAAGGACACTGCCCAACAGCAGTGGCCAGTGGCAGGGATAGTGATGTGTTAATGCATGCAGGGGAGAAGCTGCTGACTTCCGGTTTCTACTGTGGTTTCTGTGAGTGATGACAGCACCTCAGAAAAAAAATCAGTGAAGGAGCCAGGTGTAGTGCTGCACTGGGCCTGTAAGCCCAGTAGTTGGGAAGCTGAAGCAGGAAGATCACTAAGTTACATAACAAGACCCTGTCTCAAGAGAGAAAAGAAAAGAACAACAAAAATAATTAATGAGGGAAAGAGCTCAGCTTGGGTACTCATGAGCCTGAAAGGCCTTTGGACCATGCAGATGCAGGTCAGGGTGGAGATGTGAGTTGGAGGAAGAGCTGTCCACCAAAAACTCATGGTGGCTGTGGTCCTCAGTGAGGCTGCCAGAACTTTGCAGCAATATGCAGGCTTCTTCCTGTTTACAGTGTTGGCCTGTTCCCTCTTAACTGCATAATCATCAAGAAGGTAATGAGAAGGAGTGACTTTATTGACTGATGATTGGGAACAGGGTAAAGACGAGGAAGTTAGGAGAGAGATCTTGTTCACATTTGTGTGTGTGTGTGTGTGTGTGTGTGTGTGTGTGTGTGTGTGTGTGTGTGTTTTACTGGGGATTGAATCCAGGGCCTTCACACTGAGCTATATACCTAGCCCAACCCCTCCTCCCCACCTTTTTGAGACATGGTCTCACTGTGTAGTTCATACTGACCTCAAAGTTGCAGCAGTCCTCTGCCTCAACCCTCCAAATGCTGGGATTACGAGCGCGCGCGCACGCGCGTGCGCGTGTGTGTATGTGTGTGTGAGTGTGTGTGTGTGTGTGTGTGTGTGTGTGTGTGTGTGCAGTGGTAGTATTCACTGAATTTTTTTAATCACTCTTTGGAAAGATACAGAAGACATCCAGAACTGCTTCATAACATAGCAAGAACAGTGGGATACATGTTTGTTTGAAATGGAAACAGTTCCTTTAAAAACGGTTTGTTTTCTTGAGTTGTCATTTGCAGCTTTTGAACAGCGATTTGTCAGAGAGTCAGCGTGGAGTAGCAGAATGGTCATAAGCTTTGGCTTCTTGCTCAGTCATTTGTCGTGTGGCTTTAGATGGATTACTTCATTTCTGGGCCTCAGTTTCCTTTTACTTTTGGCAAAACAACTAACGCCTGCCTATGAGATGCTGTCAGGATTAGAGGTAATGAACAAATGGCAGTGTAGGCACAGCTCCACCATGAGATGGCAGGGGAAGCTTTCGTTCTTCCCATGAACATAATTTTTGAAATTTAGATTCGCTGGCAGGTGTACTTTGTCCCCTTTGTCCAGTTTCCCCCAGTGGTAAAACAAAACTGCAAAGTACCGCAACCAGAATACCCACATCCATCTCTCTTGTTCATGTCACTGTAGTTTTACTGATGTGTCTCTGAGTTTTCTACAGTTTCACACCTGAGGAGATTCCTGTATCTACAATCAAAATACTGAGCAATTCCACAAAGACCCTTCAGGTTACCCTTTATAACTGTACCTGCCTCCCTGCACTGCACCCACACCTGTCCCTGGTCCCTAGCTGCCTCTAATCTGTCCTCCATTTCTCAAGTTCGGAAGTTGTCAGTTTTTATCACTGTAACAAAATACCTGAAGCAAGCTAAGTTTATTTAGTTATCATTTGGAGGTTCAAGAACACAGTGCCTGCTGCCTATGCTTAGTTCTGGTGAAGCACATCTCTGCCCCCCTCCCCATGTTTATTATGTCCATGAGAGCAGGTAGTGATACCTGGAAACCAAAGAGAGCTCGTGAGGCTAGACTTGCTATTGTAAACCCAAATATCGAGTTCAATCATCCAAGCATTGTAATCCTCTTTCTAGTTTTCCTCACAATCCAAAAAGTTAAATTTGTAATCCCATTGAGACGTTATTGGAATCCTAGCAAGTTAATTCCAATCTACCATCAACAATCCAACCCATGGTGAGAGTAAAGACAGCAAGACATGTTCCAAGTTAAGGGCAGCCAAGGAGTCCTAAGTCCAGTCCTCATGAGGACATGTAGACAAAGGCCTGGATGGTAGGCCTCTCTCAGCATTTATTTATTTTTTACTTATTTATTTTTTGGTACCAGGGATCAAACTTATGACCTTGTGCTTACAAGGCAAGCACTTGAACCACTGAGCTAAATTTCCAGCCCCTCTCCCAGCATTTATTATCTTGTGAAGAAAGGGGGGTGGCTCAGGGATGAGTGATAGTGAGGATGTTGGGGATTACTGAGTAACTTGAGCTGGCTGGCCAGGTGCAAGAATGGCATCTCTGTAATTTGCAGAGATAAAGATATGCAGAAGATCAATTTACAGGGGTCTGTGTTAATCACTTATGAAGGAGGACAAACCCCAGTGACCTGAAGACCTCTTGTTAGGACCCTTCTCTTAGAGGTTCCACCATACCCCAGGAGTGGCACCCAGTGGGCCAAGCTGAGCCCACACACCTATGGGGTCATGCAGACCATAGCAGAAGGATGTAACGTTCTGTGATGAGGAATTCATCCAGGTTGCATATGGTCGGTCATTCCTTTTACTAACAAATAGTATCCCATGGTTTGAACACGCCTCATTATAACCATTTTCCTATTAAAGTATCTGTGGGCTGATTCTGATTTTTGGCTGTTACAAGTTAAGCTGTCGTGTGTCCAGGTGTGGTAGTGCACACTTGTACTTCCAGCTACTCAGGAGGCTGCAGCAGGAGGATCACAAACCCATACTGTGCAACTTGGCAAGACCTTGTCTCAGAAAGGGGGAGGGGAATCCGAGTAGTGTGTCCCTGGTTTCAATCCCCAGTACTGACCAAAAATAAGTGGAAATGGGAGTAGAAAGGAGAAAGATCTGTTACAAGCGTTTGTGTTAGAGTTTTGTATGTGCACAGGTTTTCATTTTTTGGAGGTAAATGCTCAAAGGTGCAGTTGCTGGGTGGTAGAGTAGTTGTGTGCACAGATTGTTTGAGAAACTGCACATTGTTTTCCAGGCTGGCTGTAGCATTTACGCTCCAACCAGTAATAAGTGCCTGAGTTTCTCTGCACCCTTGCCGATGCTATCACTGTATATTTCTGTCACTCTGATAAGCGTGTGCAGTGCTATCTCATTGTGGTTTTGTGTTCCTTTGCCACTGACTGTGTTCAACATCTTTGTGTGTGTTTATTGCTGTCTGTATATCCTCTGTGGTGAATCATTTGTTCCTGTGTTTGCCCGCTTTGTAATTGGATTGTTTGGTTTTTTAATGCCATTTTGTGAATTCTTTCTGTGCTATAGATACCAGTCATTATTGGTGTGTGGTTTGTAATTATTTCCACCCACTTTGTGTGTAACACTTAGAGTAGACCTGAACTTGCCTGTGGCTGGAACCTAAGGATCCTTATGAGGAGCTAGCTCATAAGGAGCATAGTATTCATAGTTTGTGATTTGTCCACTGGGATATGGATTCAGAAAGAGACTTACCATTTTGAGAGCTACATGAGCATAAAGTATTTTTGGTTTTTTTGATCTTTGGGTTTTTTCCTGAGACCAAGGTCTCACTGGGTAATTTAAATAGGCCATGAACTCACCATGAAGGCTAGGCTGGCCTCAAACTCACAGTGATCCTCCTGCCTCAGCCTCCCTAAGGCTAGGCTTACAGGCACGCTGCTGCCACATCCAGTGAGCATAAAGTTTTGGAAATCAGGTTTCTTGCATATTAGAAATGCCAGTGTTTCTTTCCGAGTGTTCTGATATTGCCAGCTTAGCTTTCTCTGTACTTCAGAGTCCATTTTGAATTCCATCTTTTCCACTAATCCCAAGAATGAGAGGTTCTGCCAGGTAATGTGTGATAGAATTGTGGCGGCGGCTGAAAAGATAAGAAGTATGAAATATAAATGACCTTTATTTTAAGAATGCCCCCCACCCCCTGGGGTGCGGCATCTCCCCGGGTCGTGATCTCTCCGTGGGACACATGGAGTGGGGACATATATGTAGCTTAGGTTGGGGGTGGTGCCTGAGGGGCATTAGGGATGCACAGGTATCTCATTGGTATTCATTTCTCACCAAAGCAAATTCCTACGGGTGGGGAAGATAGAGCTCCTTGCTTCTGCTTGAGGCTTTACCAGCTATGTGTCCCTCTTGGGCCAAAACTCTTTCAATGTGAATGGACATCTCCTGTCACTCTCACATCCACTGGTGTAGCACATTTTAATCTTTAGGATCTGCCTTGTGCCAGCCTGTTCTGGTTGCTGGAGAGGAAGAGGAAGAGGGACAGCATTCCTGCCCTCACGACACTGGTGTCTAACTGGAAGAAGACTGAGAGCTGACATGTTAGCCAGGCGTGGTGGCACAGACCTGTGATCCCAGTACTCGGAGAAGGAGGCTGACACAGAAGGGTCGCCAAGCTATTTCGTGACTTAGGCCTGGTCTCGAAAAATAAAAAGAGCTGGGAATATAGTTCTATGCAGACACTCTGGGTTCAACCCCCAGTACTTTAAAAAGAAAAAAAGTAAATACATTTGCGTCAGGCTGGGCTGGGGGCACAGTGGCAAGCACAGACGTGAATAACAGCTCCTGTCCCAGGATAAAGCAAAGACAACAGGGCTTCTTTGTGCCACTTGCTTGGAATTACGGTGTTCCCCTGCCCCCAACCCTGTTGAAGGCCCCCTCAGTGGAAGCTGTCCCTGCTCTGAAGGTGAACACCCAGCCCTTGAGAGGGGGAGAGCAGCACTAGGCTTCTTGGACTAGGTTCCTTGACCCATGGTTCCTGCTGGCTGGCTCAGATTTCACTCCTCTTTTGTCCTTAGGCTGGTCTCCTGGTGCTTACCAAGTCTTGAGTAACTGAAGATGTGATCTAGATAAAAGAGGTGTGAACCAGAGCCACTATTCCTGGAGATCTCCCCTCAGGACCTTTCCTCTGGAACCATAGCCCTGTCCCTGCAACAGGATTCCTGTGGCTTTGATAAATGGCTGACACGTTCATTAAATTAAATCTGCAGCCAAAAGAAAGCCTCTGATTTGTCCTATTGTTGCCTCTTGTCTGTTTGAAACCCACAGAATCTCCTTCCCTGTTTGAAGGCCAGGGGCTTAGAGAAGGGAAAAAGAATACCAAAACCTAGTTTTGCCTCTTCGGCAATGTAAACTTGGCTGACTGGCTTTTGGCACCATTTGTCAAAGGCTTCAGTGGAATCAAATGTGTGTTTAGACAGCTAGTCTTTAAGGAGACACTTTAGTGACAACAATGATTTGTCTTCCTCTTAGTGAACTTCAATCCTTAAAAATAGATGATGAAATGGGCCAAGAATAGTTTCAGGGTTAATACTTTAAACTGCAGCTGTTTCACTGTTCTGTCCTAGAGTACTGTCTACCTTTCCTCGCTCACGTACTTTCTTTGAGTAGATAAAAGAGAGTCTCTTGGGAACCAGGGTAGCCTCTGAGTGAATGTCCAGGTTGCTTCTTAGCATTTTTCTGTGGGTGGAGCTAGCAAACAATCTCACTTCCTAGCATGCTGGGTATTGGCTCACAGCCTTCTAACTTTTAGCATCCATCATAAAATGAGAACTTTGCTATCTGTCTCTTGCTGTTACAGAACAAATGAGCCAGAGTTTGTCCCAGGAGGAAAACAAGATTGACAACTGCTTATTTCATTTCTTTAATTAAAAAGACCCAAGGCCTTTACCCCCACAGCACTGTAAGGTTTTTACTGTCTCTGTTGTCATTTCAAACTTAGAAGGTACATGAACTGGGCACACCTCGCCACTTGTCCACATGAGTCCTGTGTCTTTTCTCCTTCCTCTGCAGGCCAGTTCTTGTTGTTTGAAGACACACTGTATGCAAATGTAGTCTCTCCACCTTAAAATGCTACTATAGTAATGTCCTCCAAAATGAATAGGAGGTGTAATAGAAGGTGTAAAATATCACAAAAGTTTAGGAGCTGGCTTGTTTAGATTCTACATTGTGCCTTTTCTTTATACCTTAGCATTTTCTAAGCCAGGAAGCATCACTCATGAAGTGTGTGGTTCTAGGATACTACGTGAGCAAAATGTTCCCAGCTCAGCAAGTGACTGAAGCTCCATATACACATCATCCATCGTCAGATACACACATCATCCATCGTCTCCTAACACCTTTTATCAACCTATTGCTTGGCCAAGAAACCAATCACCATTTATTTTACTGGCTATCATCAACATCTTAAGGTCTGAGAAATGGTATTTTCTGACATCGTTCCTACTTGACAGGCCACTCACCAGTCTGAATATTAATTTCAGTGAGATTTATAGTAATGGAGAAACTGGTTGCCTCTCTTGCCTGAACCTGTGGTAATGGAATATTAGACTTAATTCCTATCCCTGCAGAGCTCCAGACATTGGACAGGCTGGAAGTGTGTTTTTATCAATTATTTAAAGGCTCTCTTCTTCTCTTCCTGCTTTAGGAACTTTATCATTGCCAGCTATAAACTATGCCAGCAGAAGCAAAAGAAACACTCTTTTTTCAATCAACTAATTGATTTCTCAGGTCAGATCGTAGATAGGCAGTCTCTAGAAGAAAGTTTACAGAAATTGTGGCAGAGGCCTCCTAGAGTGAGGCCAGGCCTTTGCCACTTGTGGTCACTGAAGCTTATGCTTAGATTTTGTTCGTGTCAGCCTGAGTTCTTTGTGGCACTAGTGTGCTGGTAATGTGTGCCATCTTGAATAATGATACCACCCTGTTTTTTTTGCTTTTCATTTGACTGTCATCTCCTTTTTTCTTTTTAACCAGTGTGGACTTTGTTTGTTTGTTTTCATACGAGGGATCAAACTCATGACATTGCATTCACCAGGCAAGCCCTTGTGCCACTGAGCTAAATCCCCTGCCATGTGTGGACTGTTGTTTACCGTTGTTCCTGGGAGGCCTAAGCTGTCTGTACCCTAGTGTAGTGGAAATGATTGTTGGGTATGTGGATTCCATGTACAAGGTATAATTTTATTAATGTAAATATTTTTAATTTTAAAAGGTTTTTCTTTTTTTACAGTAAAAAAATTGCCATTAATGCCCTTCAGAGTACTCCACCTCACTTTGAACACACCGGATTCATGCTACTTTTTGACACAGTTCTGAAGTCTTCTTTCAGGAATGTCTTTAGTTGAGCTGTTGTGGCTGCCCTGATGTCCTGATGCAGTTCAAAGTCTATCCCTTTTGTGGTCAATGTGTCTTTTACTGTAGAAAATTGTTTATTTTAACACAGTATTTTCCCACCTTTGTATGTGTTTGGAAGTTCTATTGAGTGTGAAGTGTAATTGGAAATGTCAGAGCTGCGTCTTTGCTGGGGAGTTCTTGGGGAGCCTTCCTTGCCATTGGCAGAGGGTTTTGTCCTCTCCTGGATTAGTGGCTTCTTTGAACATCTGATGCAACTTGCAGATAGCTCTGATTTCAGAGGCGTTAGAGACCTCCTTGACCCCTATCCGTGTACCTCCTGTGGTCTGTGGACTCATGCCCTCTGGGAGGGCCTGCCCTGACACTGTTTTTTCCTGTCTCATGGTTGCAGCGCATCTTGATGTCCATCATCCCTGCTTCTTGGGTCACATCTTTAATATATCAGCCAGAGTTCAGATTTCTGTAGTAGGCTGCCTAAGCTGGTCTTTATTGTGGCTTCTAAAAACCTTTTGGAGATAAAATTTTTTTTATCTCATAAGGTAAATAAATCTTTTTAAAGCATACAATTCAGTGGGTTTAGTACATCTATGCTGGCTTGTGAAGTGTACCATAATTAATTTTGAAATGTTTCTATAATCCTCAAAAGCAAGCCTAAGTCCATTAGCAGTCACTCCCTGTTTCCTCCTCCCACCCCAAGCCCACCAATCTACTTTCTGCTTCCATAGATTTGCTGTCTGGACGTTTCAGATAAATGGAATCATGTTTGGCTGGCTCTTTCACATAGATGCTTTCATGGTTCTTCCCTGCCATGGTGTGTCAGTACTTCATTTCTGTGTCTTGCTAAATAGCTTCTGGGTCTTTGACATTTGGGGGCTGCTGTGAACTTTGATGTACGAGTTCCTATGTGGATATTTAGTACCTTGGGATTGGAAATGCCGAGTGTGCATCTTTGTTTTGCCCATGTGTGTGTGCTACTGAAAGGCAGCTTCCTACAGTGGAGAAATGCATGCATAAAAGATAACCACGTTTTAAAATCAATAGATGCTTCCACTTTGCCCCTTGACAGAGGCAGGGCCAGCTTGGGTTCCCGAGGTGGGGGAGTGAGCAAGCTGCCTTCCTCAAGCCCTCTAAGTGCTACTTACATTTTCCTGTTTAAAGATGTGTGACTGTTTTAAATGTCCATTTGCCTTGATGATTGGTAATCCTTGAATCAACTGAAATTGAATTTTTTGTGCACAGTTAGGGGCCTTTTTATTTCTATTTTTTAAACTGACCATTTTATTTCCTTTGCCTGGTTTTCTGTTGGATTACGTGTCTCTTACTGATCTATAACAAATTAGCTACCTATAATCACAGAACTTGGGAGGCTGAGGCAGCATGATAAGTGTAAGTTTGAGGCCAGGTAGGATTACACACTGAGTTGAAGGCCAGCCTGAACACTATAGCGAAACCCCTGTCTCAAAACAGAAAGCAGGCATGCAGGCACAAATTAGCCATTTGTTAAAGAGTTTCGAATATTTTTTTCTGAGTCATCATTTGGTTTTTTTGCCTTTCTTATCAATCTGAAATCTTAATTTTTTTGTTTTGTTGTTTGTTGTTTTTGAGGCAAAACCTTGCTCTTGTATTCTAGGTGGGACTCAAACTCACTGTGTAAACCCAGTTGGCCTTGAACTAATAGGGTTCCTCCTGCCTCAGCCTGTGGAGTGGTGGAATTACAGGTGTGTACCACCACACCTAGTTTGGTTTTGAATTTATATATATTCAATCATATCAGTCTTATGTAAGGATTCTTAGGACGGAATGCTTTTTCTATCCCATGTTAAATCGTTTTTCAGTGTTGTGTTCTACTTACGTGAAATGTAAAACACATCCACCTTCAGTCTGATGTAAGAAATCATTCACTTTCACCCCATGTCTGGAAAAGACATCTGTCTCATGGCCTTATTTACTTACTGGTGTATTAAGAGTGATTGAAGATGAACTTTTATTTTTGGAACAGATTCTCACTATGTAGCCCAGGCCGGTCAGAATGAGCTTTTCATTGACACTAAATGTCAGAATTTAGTGTTTGTGAAATCTCAGTTGTGTGTATAAGGAAATTCATTTCATTGTTCTGTGAATAATTATAGTTTTAAAAAAAAGGTTTTCTGCCTCTACATCATGCCCCATTTTTTTTTAAGTCTGAAATAAATCTATTCTACTTCTTTCATTAAAAATTTCAGGAAAGCCAGCTTAAAGACCATGCAGGGTAGGATGGATGAGCAGACACTAACTCGTGATGGTGAACCTTTTAGAGCTCTCCGTCATAACAGTCAGCCCACTGTGGTACTTGTGCCAAAGGTTTGCCACCACTGCTCTAATCCATTGATTGTTTGCCTTCTCTGTGCCTGCATTGAGGTTTATTAATGGAAGTTTTGTTAATGGAAATTTCTAAGCACAAATGAAAGTCAAAAGCACTTTTCAGCTCACATCCACCTTCCTACCACTCAGAATGTGTTGCTAATATTTCATTAGCTCTGCTCTCATCACCTGCCCACCAACCACCTCACTCTGTGCAGGTTCCAGAAGACATTGCAGACCCCGGGGCAAAGTCCCAAAATCTTACCTCAAGCATAACTGAATAGGGTTGAGAGTTTTCATTTTTTTTTAATAAGGTAAAGTTTATGCACAGTGGAACACACAGTGAGTTTTGAGAAGCACCCACATATCTAGGGGGTACCCTGGCTCAAAGCTCACCATCATTCTACAGAGCTCTTCAGGCTCCTACCACCCTCAGAGGCAACCAAGGTCCACCTTTTTTCTACTATAGTTTACCTGTGCCAACTAGAACTTCAGATTTTTCACTCGGCCTATTTTCTGGAAGCACATCGGCATTGTGTCAGTGCCAGCACATACTGTGTGACCACGCATATCTGCTCCTGAGGGATCTGTGTGGACGTTCTTGTGGAAGTTTTGTGTGCATGTTTGCATGTGTCTTGAGTAGCACTCCTACAGCATTATTGGATTGCACATACTCAGCTTACAGAAAGCCCCCAGACCTCCTCTAGTGGCTTGGAGGTTTGTGTTCCCACCATCATGGCTTGCACATGTGTGTGTGTCCGTGCACATACACAGTGCTGAGGCTGGAACCTGGACCTCACACACACCCTCATCCCTTATTATGATTTAATTGGCATTTCCCTGGTGACTAGTGATGCTGATTGTTCTCATGTGTCTGTTGTCTGACTCTACTTTTTCCTAGTCTGGCTTGTTTTCTTAATTTTCTGTGTTTTAAGTAGATACTTTTTATTGTGATGTAGTCTGATTTGTCTTTTTCTTTTAATGATTTTTACTTCCTATGTCCTGTCTAGGAAACCATTGCCAACTCTCAAATCATGGAGCTATTTTCTTTTGCATTTTTGGAAAGCTTTGTAGTTATACTATACATAAAAGCTCTTTCATGTTTAGGCCAGTGATACACTTCAAATTTGTGTGTGTGTGTGTGTGTGTGTGTGTGTGTGTGTGTGTGTTGTAAGGTATAAATCAAGGGTAGTTTCCTTACAAATTCCTATTCCATCACTCTGTATTGAAAAGATCTGCTTCCCTTTTGAAGATTGTTTTTGTGCTTAAAAGCAGTCCTGTAGGTGAATTTGCTTTTGAATTCTTTTGTTCTCATCCCTTGATCTATTTGTCAGTCTTTGACTTTGTTCTTTTTGAGGTAATCTTAGATATCCTAGGTCCTTTGCTTTTCTATATACAATTTTGAATCAGCGTGCAGTGACTATAAAAATTTGGCGAGAGTTCAAGGTTTGTATTGGACCTAGAGATCAATATGAGGAGAATTGATAAACTAAATAATATTGAGTTTCCAATGCATGAACCTGGTATATCTCTCCATTAATTTAACCGTTCTTCAGTTTTCATTTTGATATGGGGGTCTTGTATCTTTTATTAAATTCAAATATGTTATAATTTGGGAGTTGTCAGTGTTATGTTAGTTTTTAAATTTCATTTCCTAGTTATTTGCTGCTGGTGTATAAGAATAGTCCCCCTTTTTAGGGGGAGGTGGTTTGTAGGGGGGGATTCAAAGCCTTCGACACACTAGACAAGTGTTCTAAAACTGAGCTACACACCAGCCTCATTTTTGTGGTTTCATCTTGTATGCTTTGCCTTGCTAATAGCTGCTTCTGTAGGCACCTTAAGATTGCAGTAGGGATAGCTGAACGGCTTCCTTTTGGGCCCTGTGTTTTGTTTCCTTACTCTGGCCCTGTTGCAGTATGAGAGACACCTCCAGCACAGAGTGAGGGAAGCAGACACCCTGACTCCCTCCCTGGGTCTCAAAAGGAAGAACCGTGTGTATAGCATTAGCTATAGACTTTTCATAAATGCCCCTGATCCACTGACGAAGTTGCCTCCTATTCATAGATCTGTAAAGAATTCTTACTAGAAAGAGCATTGAATCTTGTCATGAGTAGTCTGCTTCTGTTGAACTGGTCTGATTGTTCTCTGGCTGATGAGGGTCTTCCCAGTCCTGCAGATGGCCTGCAGCCCCTCGGTAGGGACCTGCTCCTCCCCAGGGTGCCCTCGGCAGTCTCCTCCCTGCATTCTCCTGACTTCCTCGCCTTCTCTTGATGGTTCAGCCCTGGACTTGAGTATGCAGTGAGGAGACCTCCCATCTGTTAGCGTTCTGCCTGTGATACAAATGGCTGTAAAAACCCATAAATATTGATTTTGGGGTTACAAGTAAACTTCAGCAAAGATGACAGATTCACAAATACAGAATCTGAATAAAGAAGATCAACGTATTTGGAAATAAGATCTTTTCACCACTCATTTAATTTTAGGAGATCCATGAATTTTTAAAAAATTTACTGTTAAGGGGCTGGGGATTTAGCTCAGCGGCATAAGCGCCTGCCTTGGAAGCAGGCAGTCGTGAGTTCAATCCCTGGTACCGATAAAAAGGAAAAAAGACAAAAAAAAAAATTTTTGCTGTTAATAAACAGTTGGTTTTGTATGCACCATGTTTTCCTAGTCTTAGAATTAAAAAGCTATGAGTCCAGCACCTTCCTACTTCACCGTTGAGATAATTAATGCCAGGCCTGACAGCCAGTTACTGCAGAGTCTGATTTTTAAACTGGTTTTTCCCAGGCACTCCTCTGGGTCACCATTGCACTCCCAGGACACAGAGAGGCACCCTGTACTGTCGCCTTCCCAGTGCAGGTATCAGAGTGAAAGCAGTTGAAATTTAGCCTAAACTGTTCTGCTCCTTAGATGCAGCATCTGGGGATAATGGGGCTTCATGAGCAAAACCACACCTCACAAAAGTGGCCTGTGTTTAAGTAACATTGCAGTTTAAGAGATTGGTCTCTAAAGTAGTGTTTGAAGCATTTACAGAACATCCAGAATCCAACCACCGAGTCTCTCTCCAGCACCAGGGTCTGTGGAGCTGCCCCCTTCCTGCTGGGCAGTGTTAGATGAAGGGACAGCCAGGCATGGCTCTGTCCCAGCAGGGGCCCTGCGCGTAGATCAGTGGTGGCAAATCAATGGCACACATGCCACGGTGGGCTGTTTATATCATTGAAAGCTCTAAAAGTTTACCATCAGTGGAACTGGATGCGCCATGGGAGCTACTGACTGGCAGGGTGAGGGCATGAGATGCAGCTCAGCTAACACTTGGGAAACAACAGAGATAAAGCAGGCTCGCCAAGAGGGGTGGAGGGCAGCTTGTGGAGGTGGCCAGCAGTGATGAAGAAGGGCCAGTCTCATAGCCCTGCAGTGGCCCAGGGGTGGGGACCAGCTCCCAGCTCTCCTGATACCCTGCCCCCCCCTCAGGCTTCTTATCACAACCTCATGAGTTTCCAGTGCAAGGGGCATCAGAGAACCTATGTCTGGCTCTTAGCAAGGTTCTTCGAGCCACATGTAGTTGACATGCTAGTCCAACGTCCATTTCTTCAGATCCTGCCTTGTCGGGGCCATGCCCCGAGACCTCCGCTCCTTCACGGGGAGGCAGCACCTGCTCCGGATGCCATCAGGCACCCTGGCCACTTTCTAAACCATTTGCTTTTTGATCCTTGAAATAAAGGTTTGTGCACTGCTGTAGGAAAGAAGAGAACCCGATTTGATCTATAAATAGGTAAAAGTAACTGAATAAACTGAAAAGCTTAGAATCGGGGCTGGGGATTTAGCTCAGTGGCATAAGCGCCTGCCTTGCAAGTGTGTGGTCGTGAGTTTGATCCCCGGTACCAATAAAAAAGAAAAAGACAAAAAAAAAAAAAAAAAAAAAAAAAAAAAAAAAGCTTAGAATCAACCTTTTCCATTCTGAATAATAGCTTTGTTTTTTTTGTTTTTTTTTTTTTTTTTTTTTGAGACAGGATCTCCCTTTCTGGTTCAGGGTAGACTTGAACTCACTTTGTAGTCTAGACTGGTCTCAAACTCACACAGATCTTCCTGCCTCAGCCTCCCAAATGCTGGGACATGGCTTTTTTAGTTGTTTTTGTTTTAAACAAATATGTGCTGTGGCAGTTAGGCTGTGTCTGACTCTTCAGTTCACATCATTACGTTGCCAGTACCTAGGCTGGTGTTCAGCTGTTTGCTTGTCAAATCCATGAATAGATTGCTACCCTGTACTTGCTTAGAAATACTCCTCCACTTACAGTGGGGTTGCATCTCAACAGACCCATCCTGGCTTGAAAATACAAAAAATGGAATCACATTTACCATACGTGACCTGAATGCCACCCCCAGCAGCACAGCCCTATGGGGTACAACCAGAGCCTACAGAGTGCAGATTATTCTCCTGGTGGTCTTGGGGATGACTGGGGGTCATATCACCAGTCCAAGAAAAGATGCAAACTCAGAATCAGAAGTACAGTTTCTCCCAAATGCTGTCACTTTGGTACCGTCATACAGTTTAAAAATTGTAAGGTAGAACATGATAATTGTAAAACCTTCTGCAGTTCATGTCTTAATAAAATAGGTTCTTGTATCTTGTTTTGTCACTTCATCTACTAGTTTGGTTTTCTGAATTAGTGTATTTTTAAGTCCTCTGATCTAAATCCAGCAACAGAGCTTATTAAAGGAATTCTTTTAAGTAATTCTGTGATCTGTCTTCACATAGAGGGATGATATCTATATCCATAGTGGCAGCTTTCCTGGGACTCCAGAAAAATCGGAATTTCCACCCCCTTGGGCTGTCCTGGTACACCAGGGGCCCGGTAGTCTCTGCCTTAAGTGTGTGTTTGGAGTGCGTTTGTGTCGGGTGGATTTAGCCTGTTGACTCCAAGATCCACGTGTTTTTCTTTTTTTTTCTGGTTTCAGCTGACACTGAAGATGTGTGCATTGTAGAAAGATTGTTCTCCAGCAGCTTAGTGGCCATCGTTAGCCTCAAAGCTCCCAGGAAGCTGAAGGTTTGCCACTTTAAGAAGGGGACTGAGATCTGTAATTATAGCTACTCCAACACGATTCTGGCCGTGAAACTGAACAGGCAGGTGAGTGAGGCTCTGGTATGGATTTTAGTGTACATTGCTCCCTGTCCCTCTGCTTCCAGCCTGGTATGGTTGTCTCCTCCAGGGCCTCCAGGGTGGAGCAGAGGGTGGCACCATGCAGCTCCCACCAGCCAGCCATCCCCGTGCTGGGCACACGTTGGCCAGAGGCTGACTGCTCTGCTGTCTCCTCAGCAGCTTTGTCCCAACCATCACATTCATGACACTGCCTTCCCCTGCCAGGCTGTTTCACCCGTTCTTTAAGACACAAGTCTTAACAACTTACTGTCTGTCTATTTGCTTATCATGGGTTGGGGATTTAGCTCAGCGGCACAAGCTCCTGCTTGGCAAGTGTGAGGTCATGAGTTCAATCTCTGGTATTAAAAAAAATACATTTAATTGTCCAGAGATGTCCAGGTGTTTATGTATCTTTTGCTTTTATGAATGTTACTTTTTAAAAATGTTTCAGACCCTTTTTTCCTTCCATTAAGTTGTCAGTTTGACTTGTCTATTCCCCAAAACCCAGCAGAGTTGGTGAGTAGCTCTTGGGTTTGTTCAGCAGCCTCCCCTGGCTCAGGTTAGCACACGGTCCAGCTCTGCCCATTAGCTCCCCTGTGTCTCCCAGCTCCGGCAGCACCGCACACCCTGAAGGGAGGGCTGACTTGGCCCCCAGGACAGAGTGCGAGCTACAGCTGGAGCTGGCTTCTGGTTGGAACTGGATGAAGGCAGCCCTCTCACTTAAGCCTCGTTAGCACCGGTTTGGTCTGTTAAGTGACAAAATCGGTTAAACTGAGAAATCATAGCATGTAATAGCTTGAAGATTTTAAAAATCTAAGATACATAAATGTTCCTTCCTGTCCCAACAAAGAATTGTGTGCATGCCAGGTTGTCTTTCTTGTCTGAATCATTCCCTCAGTGGATCCTGTAAGTCTGCGTGCATTTTCTGCAAATGGGCAAGAACTTGCAGCAAAATAAGCTTTGTATTTTTATGGATTTTTAAATTTTTGTTTGTTTTGGAGACAAGTGTTTTGTTAGGTAGTTTAGGCTGGGTTCAAACTTACAGTGATCCTCCTGCCTCAGGTTCCTGAGTGCTGGAATTACAAACATGTGCCCTCACACCTAACTTAATACCAGTTTTTAGGTGTCTTTTTTTTTTCTTTTCTTTTTTGTTTTTTGAGACAGAGTCTCTGTGTGTAGTTCAGGCTGGCCTGGAACTCAATATGTAACTCAGGCTAGGCTTAAAACTCACAGGCTGCAGGGCAGGGCCCAGCTGCTCCTCTTGTCCAGCCTCCCAAGTGCTGGAATCACAGGGGTGCATGTACCACCATGCTCAGCCTAGTATCAATTCTTAAAAGCAACTGCCTTTAGCAAATGTTTCCAAAGCCCGCTTTCCATGTAGTTCAGCATGATAGCAAGTTACATTAGTTAGAATTCCAGTGCTCCTGTGCCCACCTCTGGCAATAAGAAGCCTTCTGCATCCCAAACCTTGAACATCCAGCCTGTGTGGATGGATGAGTAAGGAATGGAGAGCGTCTTAACCAGGACTTGGCTAATAGAGAACCAGGGACATGTGCCATAGCAAGTGTTTCTTCATGGTAGGTTTTCTGTGTTCTCTCTAGAGGCTCATTGTGTGCCTGGAGGAGTCTCTCTACATACACAACATTTTACTGCACACCATCAGGGAGACCCCCCCAAACCCTGCAGGTAAACTTGTTTGTGAGAATCTTTCTGATTTTGCCTTGTGAGATCAGCTTTAGGATGCTGGGTGCGATACCACACACCTGTAATCCCAGCGCTCTGGGAGGCTAAGGCAGGAAGACTGCAATTTTTGGCCAGCCTGGACAACTTAATGACTTAACAAGACAGGGACCTCTTCTCTGAATACTTGGCTATGTCTGAGCCTGCTAAAAAACTTTCTTAATTATACCTATAGGTGAGAGATTTTTGTTTCTTTATGTAGGTTCCATGGATGAGGCTGATTTTTAAAATTGTGGTTTTAAACCAGTCAGCTTTCTGCTAAAGTTGGTCAGTGGGCAGTACCAGCTCTTTGGTTTGCTCAACATTCAGTACATAACTGTTGCTGGCTTTTGAGGTTACTGATCATTTCAAAGCAAAGGCCTTTTTATAGTGTTGACATCACCTAAGTTGGGTTGGGGATACCAAATTTTAAAAATGCTGTTGTTAGCTTATCAAAATGGTATTTTATTTGTAATTTTAAAAATAAATGCTAAATTACAACTAGAAAGGCACACTTTCAGACTTGACTTGAACCTGCTGTCCGTGTGTTACTACAGGCTTGTGTGCCCTCTCAATAAACAGTGACAACTGCTACTTGGCGTACCCAGGGAGTGCCACCATCGGAGAGGTGCAGGTCTTCGACACCATTAACTTGGTGAGGGCCCTTTTGTATTTGGTTAACTCTTTAACACATTAACAGTGGGGCCATAATTCATATGTCCCACTGCTGGGCGCCTCTGATGTGGACATGTTAGGTTCCCGCCAGCTTATAGGTGGTAAGGTGGTACACGTGTGACTGTCTCATTTTATTAGCAAAAAGATGGATAAAAGTGATTAGATCCATGTGTAGCAGCAGTGACACCAGTGCCCCGATGGGACAGTCAAGCATGTTTCAACCCTGGAATCTTTAGCCCAACTGCACAGTTATCACTCCTCTCAAAGGTGGAGCAGGGCTGGTTGAAGCTGCCTCTGCGGGTCCCCGAGTGCTGAGCTCCTGCAGTGGGGGTGGCCCAGGCAGTGTGGAGACCTTCAGGGAGAAAGTGCTGTGTGTCTTAGAGTCTGAGCAGCACTTGCGTAGCCCCACCCCAGTCAGTCAGGTGGACTTGATGTTGTATTGGCCAAATGGTGGCTCATTGGTGGCATTTCGGTCTGCTGACAGACAGTAGCACAAGGCACAGGCTTTCATGCATGGCAGCCATGTTTTGTTGGTTTCCCATTTCAGAGAGCTGCAAACATGATCCCAGCCCACGACAGTCCTTTAGCGGCACTGGCTTTTGATGCAAGTGGAACCAAACTTGCCACTGCTTCTGAGAAGGTAGGTGCTGTGGCCCAGGAAGAAGTGGGTCGAAGGCCTCAGTTCCAGCTCTGTGCACGCAGACAGGTTTTAGTAATGCTGCCTTGCAGAGAAGCCATGCGGCCACGCTGGTAGCTGCCGGGGAGTAAGGGAAACGTGAGCGAGTCCACTTTCTGTCCCAGCCACAGTCTGTCTTCTAAGGAGGAAGGCCTGGGCTCACTGGCACTTTGTCCCAGGCACAGAACAGCTAAGCACAGGCTGCAGGGCAGGGCCCAGCTGCTCACCTCAGGACAGCCTGGGGAGGTGGGGACCAGGCACTGGTCTCACTTCTCCCCACCAGGCCTCACTTCTTAAACTCCTACGCTCAGCAGCAGCACCGCCCTCAGCCAGCTCAGGGCCTTGGGGATGTTTACTGTCCTGACTGTGACACTGTGTCATTGTCTGACAAGAGGATACACACTTGTTGTGGAAAACACGGAAAGGCACAGAGCAGATGCAACTGCATTTCTAGCCAGGCCGCTGTCCCCAGTGTGTCTTCAAACTGTGATGTTCACGTTCTGTGGGGGAGAGTTTAGAAAATAAGGAAAAGTGTAAAAGTCAGAGAGAGGCCAGTAAGAATGTCTGGGTTGAGATGCTGTGGCCTAGCCAGGGGTGGTGGCTCAAGCCTGTAATCCCAGAACTCTAGGAGGCTGAGGTTGGACAACCTCAAATTCAAGCCTGTCCTAGACAGTTGAGTGAGTTATTGAAACCACGTTCCAAAATAAAAAGGGCCAAGGCTGTAGGTTCCTACAGTGGCCCTAGGTTCAATTTCCAGTACTGAAGAGGGGGAAAGTGATCTTTTTGGCTTTTTTTGAGGGGTGTAGGAAGGTTTGGTTTTTGTTCTTTTTTGTGTGTGTGTGTGTCTTTTTTCCTTTTTATCGGTACCAGGGATCAAACTCACAACTGCCTGCTTGCAAAGCAGGCACTTAGGCCGCTGAGCTAAACCTCCAGCCCCTGTTCTTTATTTTTGAGACAGAGTGTTACTATGTTGCCCAAGCTGGTCTCAGACTCTTCAAGCAGTACTCTTGCCTCAGCCCCCTGAGTAGCTGGGACTACATGTAGGAGCCATCACACCTGGCTGTCTTTTGTCTTTTAAGTATTGCAATGTATTTAACGTTTAGTTTTCATCAAGATATGCACAACATGAACTTTACTGGAGGTGAGCCTGCCTAGGGTATGATGCTGCTGGGGGCCATCTGTAGGGCCTGAGTTCACATATAGGATGGTTGAAGTACTATTCCAAGCAAAGTATGTCCAGGTGGTTTCTACAAACCAGCTCGTTTTGTTTTTTTTTGTTTGTTTGTTTGTTTTGAGGAGGAGGGTTTTTGTTTTGGGTACAGGATCTCGCTGTGTAATTCAGGCTGACCTCAAACTCACAGTGATCCTCCTGCCTCTGCCCCCTGAGTGCTGGGATTACAGCCATCAACCACCATGCCCAGCTACAAACCAGTGTTGAAGTCATTTCTCTTCAGGCTAAGGACCAGCAATAAAGGAGCACAGGCTAGTTTAATATAATTGAGTGATTTTATAAACACTTGCATTATTTAGCCCACAGTATATATGTGTTACTGAGAACACATACACAGCCATGTCAGCAGACCTGAGAAAGGAATTTCCCGGAAAGGCTCACAGACCCCTTCATTTACGCTGCATCCAGCTGTCTCACTCTAGTGAGGGTAGAGCAGTGGCTCTCCTCACATGCACTCAGGGCTTAGGGGTGCTTTGCTGTCACAGTCTGTGTTTCAAGTACATTCTGAGCACTGCACACAGCCATCTCCTCCTGGAAACCCACATTGATGAGTTGCCCCACTGTGGTGCTCTGGGAAGTCTGTGTCCCCTGGAATCCTCGTCTTCCATAACAAGCTTGATGGCCATCTGTTTGTCTCTGTTCTGTGAGTAGTAGACCCACGTGTGTAAACAGAGTCCTGTGTGCTCACAAGCCAGTGGTGGCATCCATTGGAATGCCCTCGTGGTAACACCTCTCAGCTCTGTCCCCATGCTGTGCATCCCAAATCCTAACTCAAGACACCCTTTGAGTCGTGCTTCATTTTATCAGCGTTAGGTGACCCCAAGCATCCATAGCTGCTACAGGGGTTTGAAAACCAGATGTGATTAAGAAATTGCTGTTTTCTCTGAGGGGGATGATCACAGATTTGGCCTGTGGCCTCTTTTCTTTGCTTTTACAGTAGGTTATTTCCACAGTTGCCGGCCAGGAACTCGAAGGCTCAGGGGCTCTTTCTGCCTCAACCCCACTGAGTCCTGGGACTGTAGACATGCACCATCCACCAGGCTCCACACGGCCTTCTTTAAATACCTCCACGCCCAGAACAGAGCAGCATGCTGCCAGATGTCAGCGTGACTCTAGCAGGCTCTCCTGGTCTTCCAGGCCTGGACCCCCACCTCATCTGCCATGTTGGTCCTGCTTTCCCTCCAAAGCTCTGTCCTTCTCTTCTGTCTCTTGGAGATTGTGTTTGTTTTCTTGTCATTGTTCTTTTCGGAGCACCAGTCCTCTGTGCACTTGCCAGCTGCACTTGGATTTTCATTTTCTTCTCCCTGAAGTTCTAAATCGTCCTCCCCTCCTGAGTCTGCGCCTCCCTCAGTCCCACTTCCCAGGGACTTGTATTCCTTGTGCCACCTGATCACAGCATAGCATTCTCTCATTTCATGCCGAGGGATCAGAGCAGCTGCCTGGGCTCCTCCCATTGCTCACTGTCAGGTTTGGACTCCAAGCCTCTGATTGTGCTAGTAGCCAGGTATATCCCATCCATGGCCCACAGATCATAATCCTGGTGCTCAGCTAACTCCTGCAGGGACTGTGTGGGCATCAAGGGCACTTGACAGGGACCAGAGCAGCGCAAACTCCACATCCTGTGCCCTGCAGCACAGTGGTCCCCTGAAGCTCTTGTGCCCCTGGGCATGTGAAACACAGCTGCCTTTCAATTATATTTCAGCCTGCCTGCACTTGTGCGCCTGTGTCAGGTCTTATTACGCAGATATGTAGGTTTTCTTACTCAACCTCGGCTTGGGTTATTTCATCAAGCTAATTTAGTAAGTTAAAATGTTTTACAAAGGACACTTTATTACCTGTTTACATTAACTATATTATGTGTTTCACATGTAGTACAAGTTCCTCTTCACTCAGTGCAGTCCAGGCAAGCCCAAAGTTGGGCACCTGTGTGCTAGACCAGCCCACACGTCCCCTTGCCCAGCTCCTCTGGGAGTGTGAAGTCCTTACCCCTTAATCAAAATCTTGCTGTTATGTTTCTTCTTAGCTCTTAGTACTTCAAGCACTTGGAATTTCAGAGACACTAAAAGTAGAATATTTTTTTCCAGGTTAAAGAAATCTGCTTCATACAGCTGGGGATTTAGCTCAATGGCTTAAGTGCCTGCCTGGCAGGTGCAAGGTCATGAGTTTGATCCCCAGTACCAAGAAAAAAAAAAAAAAAAGAAAAAGAAAACTGCTTAATTTGCATTTAAACAGAATCCAGTCTGTGGGATAATATCACTGGGCTTGTTCTGGGTCCAGGCCACATGTAACTTAATCCCACTTTCAAGGAACTTGGTATCATGTCCCCTTGCAGCCCTTAATTAGTATGACAGAGTGAATTGCTGTTGGTGGCCTACACCTCTAAGCCCAGCACTCTGGGAGACTGAGTCAGGAGGATCACAAATTTAGGGTCAATTTAATGACTCCTTGTCTCAAAGTAAAAAAGGGCCAGGGATGTAGCTCAGTGCAAAGGCCCTGGGCTTGACCTGTAAAGGAGAAGCCCTTCGCCTTGTTTTTGTGTGTGCATGCGTAAAACATCGTGTCCCTGTGACACTTAGAGCTGCTCACTCAGTGGTGTCCTTGCATTGCATCCAGAGGGAACCACTGCTCTCCAACTCCATGTCCAGAAATGACCTGCCTCGCCCGCCACAGTCTGCTTCCTAACCACCTGCACTGTGTCCCCTCCTCGGCCCACTGCGAGTTAGATAAACAGCTCCTTTCTGTGCCGTGCTTCAGTGGTCTGCACCTTTCTGGCTATTTATAAACATGCAAGGTTGCCCTAACCATTTTTATATGCAGCAGTCTAAACCTTCTAAACTGTGGTGTGAGGTTGAAGGTTGAATAATTCTTCCTACTCACAAATCTGAAATGTGGGCTGTTGAAAGGTTTCCGTTCCGTTTGCCCGTCTATTTCTTTTTGTGCTCCTTTAATGCCAGCATTTAACTGAACATTTTGATAGTCTCGCGTTGGAAGTCCTGTTCACTTCTCCTCTTGGCTTCTGACTCATGCTCATTCTTGCTTGTGTTCACATTCTGTCTCACCCATGCATAGCCCTGTTAACTTGCTTGAGGGAAGGGAGATAGGAGACGTGGAGAAAGCCATGCTCCTAGGCTGTTCACTGTAAAGCAGGGAAATGCTGCAGCTTTCCAAGTATTCATATTTTTTCTCTTTGTGAAAGTTTAATATGTCTTAGCAATTTGCTACATTTTAATGTACTTCTTCTAAGGCAGCCAAGTAAAATTTCCACTAGCAAATTCTAACAGTTCAGATGTCTTACACTGCACATAAGGCTTCCAGGCTGTTCTGTTTTGAATAACAATAAATTGAAGTAGGCTGACAGAGACAGGTGGGCTGCTGGGTACATGCCATGGTATGGGGAAGCCCAGGTCAGCCTGTGGGGCTGTGGGCTTGACCTAGGACTGGGCATGGAGGAGAAGGCCCTACACTTCTCCCAGGAAGGTTCTGTTGCTGGAAATGGACCACAAGGTTCATTGTTATCTGATGCAAAAGAAATAGAAAAGGTCTGTTTGCTCAGCTTAAAGTCTGCCTTTTTTCTTTCCCTGTTGCAGGAGACCATGATTAAGGTATTTTCCACTCAGAGGAACAAAAACTTTCTGCATTTTGGAGAGGAAAAAAGAGGTAAAGTATGTAATTCCCTGGGCTGACTCTGGAAGTTGTAACTGGATTTTGGTTTCAGTTATCTGTGACCCACAAGTATAACTTGAAAGAACAGTTGGGAAATTCTGCTTAAATACAAAGCCATATTCTACCCACCGGGATAACTGACCAACGTTCAGAGTCACTCTGATCAGGGCAGGTAGATGGCACTTTCATGAAAGCGCGCTAGCTGATTGGAGGAATGTTGGCTTGCCCACGAAGCAGATTTAACTTTTGAGTTCCAGAAAAGAACAATGAGAGATGCTGTCCTGTGCAAAAAGGAGGCGCTGTGCTAACCTGCATGTGGGAGAAACCTGTGAGAAGGGCCATCTAAGGACAGCGGCATCTGCTCACCTAGGCCCAGTCCCCTGCCCCAGGGATGTAGCAGCCGCTGACTGTGGCCTGAGGTGAGGCTGGGCCCTGGATGCATCCTGCTGAGTCTGCCCTTGTGCCCTGGGTGTGGTCCTGAGAGGATGATGTGACCTCATGTGCACTGTCAGGACTGTGGCAGCCATGGGATGTCATAGGGCTCTAGAAATCATCAGGTCGAATGCAGGAGACCATGCCAGTGGGGACAAGATGTCTTGGGACCCTGGCCAGGCCAATGGCAGGGGCAGCAGACCTTGCTGAAGAGTTAGTTATAGTCACACGAAAGAGGAGCAGTTGGTAAAACTGTCCCCTGAATTATTGAGTGGAAGGAAACTGAGTCTCTTTGTTGGTTCTGAGGTCCGCATTCCCCTATCAGGGTGGCATGCAGGCTGAGGGGGTTGCATCCTTGCTGTGGCCTGGTCACTCGGTGAGAGGTCTGCAGGCAGTTCCTGTGGAGCTTCAGACTGCCTGGAGAGGCTCAGAAGATTGATCGCATGATGGAGGCCTTCGCTTCTCGCTACTGCCTGTGCAACCCAGGCGTCTTCCAGTCCACAGGTCAGTGAGCCGGCTCACAGCCTGACCTCAGCTCTGCTTCAGGACAAAGGCCTGTGGCACAGGGCACTGTATTCCTGGGACCTTCTTTGCCTGTGCCAGCATAGTCTTGCCTGAGGTGCAGGGAGCCACTGTGCACAGGTTTCTGCTTTGCTCTTCCCTGTGGCCCCCACACTCCATGTCCAAACCTCAGCAGAGCTCAGGCTGCTGAGTCCCTCACTGTCCTCTGCCTTGTTGCAAACACATACTGTGTGCTGTCATTCGCCATCATCATGCTGAACACCAGCCTGCACAACCACAATGTGTGTGACAAACCCACTGTGGAGCGGTTCATCACCATGAACCGTGGTATCAACGAGGGGGACGACCTCCCTGAGGAGCTGCTAAGGGTGAGTCTGTGGGACTGAGCTGCTGAGCCTCCTCATGGTGGCGCTGTTCCTCTTCCTTCTTAACTGGGGACATTTTGAAACGCCCCAAGTTCTCTGCAGATGGCAGTGCTGGTTCATTCACTGTTTTTTTTTTTTTTTTTCCCCCTTTGCAGTATGGGGAATCAATTCAGGGGCACTCTCCCACTCAGCCACTTCCCCAGCTCTTTTTATATGATTATTATTTTTTAACTTTAAGACAGGGTCTCAACTGGTGGGATTCCTTGGTGGAACTCCTTCTGCCTCTGCCTCCCAGATTTCTGGGATTACAGGAGTGCGCCACCAGGCCCAGCTGGCTTATTTATTGTAAGTGCATCTCTCAAGTGTGTCTGGCTTACAAGTTCTGCTACTCTTTATGCTTAGTCTGTAGTGGAAGAGACAACAGAAAAAACAGTTGCTTCAACTCTGTGCATTTTTTAAAATTTGGTGCTATTTTACCCTTACAGAACTTATATGAAAGTATTAAGAATGAACCCTTTAAGATCCCAGACGATGATGGGAAAGATCTGATATAAATGTTCTTTAACTTGATGGGGAAGGCTGGCTCCTGAAGCTGGGTGAGCCTGCTGTGTGTGCCCTGTCCACAGCCCCCAGCCCGCCTGGCAGCTCCCTGGTCTCCCTCCTGCTCCTCATAGCAGAGGCCCCTATGCACAAGGCAGAAACGTAAAAAAGAGTGCAGTTGAACCAGAGCCCACTCTAAGCAGCCACACATCCCAGCACCAATGGCTGTTTCCCTGAACAGTGTCCTTTCTAAGCAAGCCATGGGCTCAGTGTCTATGGCAGGGACTTCACAACCCATCCCAGAAAACTGCTGAGTTAGTGTCCACCTAAGTGCAGGGCAGTTTTCTCTGCAAGAAGCAAGTACATTTACCTCCAAAGAACCTGTGTGCCTTCCTCTTGGTTTGGTGTGGCTGTGATTTTTGATGAGTGGTTTAAATGTGCCTTCTTGTTGTTTTCCTTCTGCCTGTGGCTCCCACCTTTCTGTTCTGTGACAGGCTGTCCCTGCTTGTCCTGCGTTAGGAGGTAGGTACCCAGTGGCTTCTCTCCCTTCCCCAGCAGCTCATTCCAAGTCTTCAGCTGCCTGTGGCTGCCTCTCCTGGGAGCCAAGCTCTTGACTGCCCCTCCTGCCCCTCTCTGGACCCCATCCCTGTTTGTGCCTGGCCCACACCCACATGCACCCACAGGTGGCGGGGCTACCTGGACCTGCTGCTACTCAGTATCATCATCTGCCTCCTCGTGCTGGTGGGCCTCATCCGCAGCTCCAAGGGCATCCTGGTCAAGTGAGTCTGGAGGTGAGGTGTACTTGTGGGAGGGATGGGTTGAGCACCTGAGGTACTGTCTCCCCATCATGGGTCTGTGTGGGACTCAGAGGCCTGCCCATGGTCTGCCCGAGGTCTACCCGAGCCTGCTCCAAGATGCCCAGTCTGGGTTGCCTCAGAAAAGTCAAGAGAGCTGGAGCCACCTGCCTAGGTCCCCAAGTGCTGGGGAAACCAGGAGATCAGGCCGGAGCTCCTGTGACCTCTGCCCGTGGACATGGAGGAGGTTTGGTTGGCTTCATTATTTACCAGGCTGGTGGCCTTAGGCAGGTGTTGTATCAGCTACCAGTCACTCCCCTTGGCCCAGAAATAGAAAGAGTGACAGCTTGCCCTTAGGGTGGCTCTGAGGTGATGTTAGTGTCCCTCCCTGAGTAATTGCATAGCCACATCCCAGCTCCTGTATGCACCTTGTGCAGGAAGGGTCCAGAGGACTCTCCAGCTCCTGCCCAGTGGCACTCCTAGGCCTAAGAGGGACAAATAAGTAAAATGAAGGTCACAGGTAATGAGAACTGGGGAGACGCAAAGCCTGGTCAGGTAGCAGGGCTGCGTGCACCTGGCATCCAGGGTTCATGAGCGTGGGGGTGGTGGAGTGGAGGCCCAGGCTTGGACAGCACACAGGCCTGCAGGTTGGGAGTGAACACAGTGTGGGAGCCAGGAGAGGTCAGTGCGGGAGGTCCAGCCCTGCAGGCAAGAGCCCACCCGCCCACGGTGCTCAGAGGGCTGCCCCTGGGGATGAAGCTTGGCAGGGCCTGGTCTGACCGAGGCTAGCAGGACCTTCATCCTGCTCTGTGAGGCAGACACTGGGACGGGGTGGGGTGGGGGTGGCCAGTGATGGAAGATTTGCCAGCCTGCACAAGGCCTTGGATTCCATTTCCAGCACTATAAAGAAAAAAAAGAGAGAGAGAGAGAGAGAGAGAGAGAGAGAGAGAGAGAGAGAGAGAGAGAGAGAGAGAAGGAAAGCAGAGACTCATCTGCTAAAGAAAGCGTTCTGGTGACAGGCCTAGCGACAGGAAAGGCAAAGCCCAGGAAACCTCCTGTTCTTTAGTCAAGGTGAAAGGGGAACCTGTCCAGGCCCTGGGCCTTGAGAGGGCCTGGTCTCAGCCAGAGGTCATGTCCTCAGGTGTACCTGGGTTTTGCCCTCCATCCATAGCCCAGTGAGTGGCATGACCTAGTCCCTAGCCTGGGAGATGCTGACTGACTTTCTTTGTCCCAAGGGTCTGCTTGCTGGGAGTGTTGGCCCTGGTCATCAGCTGGGGTGCCCTGGCTTTGGAGCTAGCTGTATCTGTGGTGAGTGGTGGAAGACCAGCAGTCCCCATCTGCTGAGCCTGGGTGGGAGGTGAAGGAAGCCAGTCTGTCCTCTCCCACCTTGTGCCAGGTCACTGGGTCCTTACCATGTGTACACAGCATATCCATACCCCCCGATTCGTACTCCACCTTCTTGAGCCAAAAGTGGACCCTGGGGTAGGTTCTACCCACTGAGGGCCCAGGGTACCGCCTCAGGGAAGGCCCAGCTAACTCCCTTTCTTGCCTGCGCCCACTCAAGGTTCCAGCGACTTCTGTGTGGACCCTGACACCTACGTGACCAAGATGGTGGAAGAGCACTCAGTGCGAAATGGGGGTGAGTCCGTGGCCCTGTCAGAGTTGGTCCTCCTGGCTGGACTGAACTGGGAGAGCCAGGTAAACAGGGCTGGTGTGTACAGAGAGGTGTCCCTGCCTTCATAGCCCTCGGTCTTTGAGAAGCTGGTGCTAGGCCAGGAAGCTAGGGAGCCAACAGGACTACCTTGGCCACCTTCCTGGAGCTGGGAGCCCAGTGCTGCTTGAGAGTGGGCAGTCTGGGAATGGAAGGCCTCCAACAGGTGGCACTGAAGTTGAGCCAGATGAGGCTGTATCTTGTGCAAAGGCCAGAGGCACAAATACTAGACAGCCCTGGACTTCCTGGGAGAGGAGAGGGTAGAGAGAGGCTAGCAGGACCAGGCCACAGGTAGGAGACTGGGCTTTATTCTGGAAGGGCAGAAGAGAGATGTGAGTCATGATGGAGTAGCCTCTTCAAAGCTTCTTTGGGCTCTTGGGATGACAAGGACCTGGGGCATGGCTTTTGGACTCCTAAAGACAGGAGTGGCTTGAATAAGTAGGATGGGGCATGGACAGGGGTGCGCTTTGGGGGTGAGGCTGGTGGGACTTCCTGATGAGCTGTACAGCTTCTACATTGGGTCTGACAGGCTTTGAGTTCCTGGAGGCTCAGATTGGAGCACAGATCCCAGGGCTGAGTGCAGGTGCTGTCACTACACCAGCCCCAGTCCACATAGGTGGGGGCCCTGAAGGATCTCTCTGGAGGCCACAGCTCACACATGTATGTGTATACAATCACATATATACATGTGTGCACATGCATACATGTGTATGCACACATTTGCACCACACACACATGTGCACACAGACATAGCACCCAAGTATACACATGTGGACACATGCAGGCACACACTTGAAGACGTGTGCACACACACAGACACCTTACACAGACTCGCACAGTCTGCCACCTCAGCCCACCTTGCCCTCTCTCCGCAGACATTCTGCAGTACTACCTGGCCTGCTCGCCCTATGCTGCCAACCCCTTCCAGCAGGTGAGAGCCAGCCCTGTCCTGAGAGGCTGGGCCAGGTGCAGGGGTGGGGAGAGCCCAGGGCACAGTGTCTATGGAGAGGCTGAGCAGACCCTGTTCTGGCCTTTGTAGCCCACACATCCACGGCCCACAGGCTCCACAGAGGCAGAGCAGAGCAGCCAGGTGAATGCTGGGTTGGCCTCACTTGCTGCCCTGGGACTGCCACACTGTCCCCCTGGCACAAACCTTTTCTTGTGAGCTGCTTAATGCCACCACTGCCCTGGACTCCTTTCACTCCGTGGGCTGTCCAGGGCAACTCCTAGGGGGCAGGGGACAGGCTGTCCATTTGGGTATCCTGGTGGTGAGATTTGGGGGTAAGCACCACTGCTCAAACCCTTTCCCTGCTGCCAGTTGCTATACGGGATGGCATGACTCTCAGTCCTGAGCGCTGTCTGCCTCAGGACTTTGTTCTCTAGAGTGGGCACAGGGTTCCCATCACCGTGTTGGGCTGTTTGGCCCCTGGGTGTGTAGGCAGCTGGAGAGCAGGATGAGTCCTGGAGCCTGAGGGCAGAGCTGGCCACCTGGGACTTTGCAGGCTGCCTGGGGTGGGTGGGGAGGATGGGCTGTCCAGCTGCTGGAACTTACGCCTCTCTGTGGAGCAGAAGCTGTCAGGCAGCCACAAGGCACTGGTGGAGATGCAGGACATTGTGGCCGAGCTTCTGAGGAACGTCCCCCGGGAGCATCCCGCCACCAAGGTGAGGGGCTACAGAGCCCAAGAGGGGCTCTGGGGGACTGTAGGAGTCCTGTTTCCTACACCTGTTCAAATGGTCTTTCTTTTCCTCTTCTCCTTCCATTTTTTTTCCTTTTCCTTGGGGATTTTGATAGAATTTTAAAAAATAATTATGTTCTTTATTTTCAAAGTAATAGAAACTCTTTCTGTTAAAAGAAATGGGGACTAGGGACATAGCTCAGTGGCAGAGCACTTGCCCACCATGTGTAAGGCCATACCCAGCGCCACAGGAAGACACCAGACTGACATTTGTACCTCATATTCCCAGAGGTTAGGCTGCAAGCCCAGGGTCAAGGTATGGCTGGGCCGATCCTGCTGGAGGCTGCCTTCCTTGGATTATAGATCCTGTCTTCTCCCCAAGTCCTCACGGGGTCATTCCTCTCTGTGTGTCTCTGTATGACACCAGGCATAGTGGGCCAGCACCTAACCCCTGGTGACCTCATGTCTAATGCCCTTTCTGTAAGCACAGTGATCTGAGGTTCTGGGTGGGACCTCAGCACAGGAGTTTTAGGGGACACAATGCAGCCCACAACAGGTTCTCTTTTCTCAGGATCCCAGCGGGTCCTTAGAGAAAGTGTTACAGCTGCAATCCTGGCACTCAGGGAAGCTGAAGCAGAATGAGCACAAATTCAAGCCCAGCCTGGGCAACTTAGTGACTTAGCAAGACCTCATCTCAAAATAAACAAAGCCATGGGGATGTAGCTCAGTGCAAAGGCCCTGGGTTCAATCCCCGGTACCACAAAAAGAAAAAAAGAAGGGAAGAAAATATGTGACAGGAAGCAGTGCAGGGTCAAGCTGGTGATCTGGAGGAGCCACAGTCCACCTGCAGGTGTTTCTGCTTGGCCATGTCCCCGTGTGTGAGACAGGGCTGGAGGTGTCTGTGCACGTGTGCACATAGAACACATGGGACGCTGTCACGGGTGTGTAACAGAGTCAGGCTGTCTCTGTGCAGTTTTTTGTACAGTTTTGTCACTTGAGGTAGTGTGAGGACTTTCCTTTGTCTTCCACTGTTCCTTAACTAGGACTTTACCTTTTAGCACTGGGGGCTGAACCCAGAGCCTTTGCACTGAGCTGTATCCACAGTCATTTTGGTTTTCAAGACAGCTTCTTGCTAAGTTGCCCACACTGGGCTTGAACATATCGTCTTGCTGCCTCAGCTTCCCAAGTACCTGAGATTGCAGGTGAGTGTCACCAGGCTTGGCTACTTGAAGTAGAATTTTTCAAAGCTTAGCCTGTCCTCTTCGGTGGCATGCAGTAGCTGTCTGTTCTCTCATGATAAGGGAGATCTGTCTTCATATAGTAATGACAATGGACAGGTATCCATATGTCGCCTGTGCCTGCAAGTCCAGGGCAGACTCCAAGATCACACGTGCTAAAAGCTGGGGTCCTCAGGGCCTGTGCCAAGGTGGAGTGGTCAAAGGTGGTTTCTGGGGCAGGTTGGGAGGCTCTCAGCCTGGGTCTCCGCATAGTGCAGTGTTGACCTTGAGTTTCACTTGCTCCCAGGACCCCCTGCTCCGTGTCCAGGAGGTGCTGAACGGCACGGAAGTGAATCTGCAGCACCTCACCGCCCTGGTAGACTGCCGCAGCCTGCACCTGGTGAGGGCCACAGCGGGCAGAGGGTGCCGAGGAGGTCAGGAGTCAGAGCAGCCTTGTGGGTTTGAGGGGAACTGTGGGGCAGGGAAGAGGTCAGGGGAGCTGGGAGCTAAGGGTAGAGGGGAGCTGGGGAGAGGGCAGGAGTGGCCCTTGAGAACAGCAGACTCAGTAGGTGATGGGGGCCTCAGCCCAGCCTGGCATCAGGGCATCCAGGCTGCTATAGCTGAAGCTTGCCTGGCCCGTCCATCTCACACTTTCTGCCCTTGACTCTGTGTCCCTGTTCCCTCTCCCTGTGTCTCGTCTCTGCTGGCTCAGGACTACGTGCAGGCACTGACGGGCTTCTGCTATGACGGCATCGAGGGCCTCATCTACCTGGCGCTGTTCTCCTTCGTCACAGCCCTCATGTTCAGTTCCATCGTCTGCAGCGTCCCACACACCTGGCAGCAGAAGAGGTGAGCCTGAGCAGGTCCTGAAATGTGGCCCAGCTGTCTTTGGGACGGGGTCCTGGAGACTCCAGCTCATGGCCCCAGAGGTGCAGGTCTCTGCTCCAGCTGAGTGCTCCCATTCCACAGAGGAGCTCAGCCAAGGAGGGGCACCAGAGTCTCCTGTGCCCTTGGCTTGGCCCTGTTCCCCCATGCTGAGGAGCGTGCTCACAGGTCACTATTCCTAAAGGCCAGGTCCTCGGGTGCAGGGGTACAGAATGGTGGATGGATCTCGGCTATGTGATCTCCTGAAGGGGCAGTTCAGGTGGCTGTGGCCTCTGCTGGGCGACCAGGATCGGCCAGATGCAGCTCCCATGGAGCCACTCTGTCTGTATCTTTGAGGTGGGGTTCCTGGCAGCCCCTGCCTCAGGTTCCTCATTTAATCCTGGGTTGAGTGGGCGTCAATTCTGGTTGGAGGGCGTCGAGCTCCTTCCCTTACAGAAGCCCCGTGGTCCATCTCCCGAACCTGCTGCCTCTCCTCCCATTTGGGCTGCGGCTGCTTCTTGGTGCCCAGCTTGGATGGCAGGTAGCTCAGATCTGATTTATTCCCTTTGCCTGGATTTTTGTTATTTTCTCTTGTGATGATGACGATGTTGCTGGTGGTGATAGACATTGGTGGCTATGGTGAGGGTGAAGGTGGTGATGATAGTGGTGGTGACAGTGATGGTTAGTGGTGGTGATGATGGTGTTCATCATGGTGATGGTGAAGGGGTGACAATGACAGTGATGCTGCGGCAGTGATAATTATGGTGGTGTGGTAGTGCTGGTGGTGATGGAGGCTGTGGTAATAAAGATAGCAGCTCTAGTGGAATGGCTAAGAGCACAGCACTTGAACTGGATGGCTGTTTTCTCCCTCCTGGAGCAGCAGACAGCTGCCTGCCCAGAATCACCCTCCCCTCCTGGGGTGACCTTCAGCCTGCCCGTCCTCCAAACCCCTTTTTTATGCTGGTGTTGGGACCAAAAGGGATGGGCAGGGGCGGTGGCAGACCCTGGGCCTCCATCCTCAGTGTTTGAGCCCCCCAGTGTGATCAAACCTCAGCGGAAGGGACTGTCCTGCTCCAGGTGGGGGCCATGGAGACCTGCTCGGCCTGCTGCTGGCGTGTTTCTGACCTTGGGGCCGGAGGGCAGAGCTGCGGGACCTGCTCAGAAGCACAAGCGCTGCCAGTGGCCAAGAGCCACACACAAGGTGAATGTATATAGCATGAGAGGTGGCCGCTGCCTGGATGTGGCCGTGAGCCTGTTATCTCAGGAGTCCTGAGATATTTTATTTTTCTTGGCAAATACTAAAAATCTTCTCAATGTAATTTCTGTGGTTTCTATTCAGCTTGGGTTTCATGTTTTAAAATAAACATTTTAATGAACAGGTGACTTCTGAGTTTGTCAGGAAGGTCTCTCTCTCTAGGCCCCTTGTAGGGTGAGGCAGGGGACTCAGCTGGGTGGGGACAGACCAACAGGACTGAGGAGTCAGGGAGAAGACCTGATGAGCCCCAGGAAGGCACCAGGCCTGGGTGAGGGCTGTGGCCGCAGTGAAGATGGTGGGTCCCTGGGTAGATGGGGCCTTGCAGGCCTGCAGCTGGCCCCAGGGGTTGCAGTGGGCATGGCGGTGTGGTCATAGATCTGGAGAGCCTGGCTTTCCAGTCTTACCCCCGGGTGTAGGATGGGGAGGGACTGCTGGGAGGCTGTGAGAGGCCCCTAGCAAAGGTGACTGCCCTGACACAGCACAGGCTTGGTGGAAGAGCTGAGGACCAGGACGGAGCCCGGGGAAGTCCACTAGTCTCTTCATCCTTCCAGAAGCAGCACCTGCACTGCAATGAGTCCTCCACCGCTGTGGGGAGAATGGCTTTCTGTTTTCCTAAGAAAAGCAGGTTCCAGCGCATGAGGCAGCTGCTCCCCAGGCCATGCAGTAGACAGTCGTGAGGTGGCAGCACCTATCGCCCAGGGAGACATCAGATCCATGAAGGTAGGGCCTTTGGCCATCAGTGTTTGGAGCCTTGGAAGACACCTGGGCCCTGGCTCCCAGCTTGGGCTCATGTGGACACCAGGAGGAGATCACCAACAGCCTCTACCAGAACTTTTAAGATTGACTGTGCAGCTGGGTGTGACGGTGCACACCTGTAATCCCAGGACTCAGAGGCTGAGGCAGGAGGATCACAGATTAAACTCCAGCCAAGGCAACTTAGTGATTTAGTGAGACTCTGTCTCAAAATTAAATAATTAAAAATAAAAAAAAGAAACTTGGGATGTGGCTCAGGGCAAAGGTACTGAGTTCAGTCCCCTGGATCAGAGGAAAAATAAAACATCCTGGTACCTAGTAAGGGGTGATCTGCTCACCCCGAAGGTGTTAGGCTTGGCACTGTTCTGGGTGCCCTGTGTAGCAGTGGAGCACAGCTCTGCCCCACTGATACTCCAGTGGGAGCAGAAAATAGTCAGAAGGTGACAGAACCGGTGTGAAAGCATAAGTGCTGCAGGACAAAGAGCCCTGGCTCTTTGGGGCAGGCAGGGCAGGCGAGCTTTTGACAGTCAGGGAAGCCTCCCTGTACCTGCAGGGGTCCCAAAGAGACTGGAGGTGAGGGCTCCCGTGAAGCCCCACTGCTGCTGCTACAGCTCACTACGAACTCAGCGGGTTTAAAGCAGCTGTATTACCATACAGTTCTGGAGGTCAGAAGCTCCTTTGAGCTCTGACTCAAGGTGTTCATAGGGCTGTGTCGCCTTTCCTGGGGCCTCCAGGGGAAAAAGCCTAGGAAGATGGCCTCCTGCCCTTTCCAGCTTCCAGAGGTGCCCACATTCCTTGGCCCTGAGCCTTTGCCTCCATCCTCAAAGTCAGCAGCATTCTGACAATGCCCCTCCCCTCTTGCCTCCCTTTTATAGTGCAGGCTCCTTGTGGTTCCATCCAGCCTACCTGATTAATCTACAGTAATCTCAAGATTCCTTTTGCCATGTAAGGTCACATGATCACAAGTTTCTAGAATAGGATGTGAATATCTTTGGGGGCTATTCTGTCCACCACAGAAACTTGCCTTAGGGCTATGTAAGCAAACAGGGTTCCAGGCAGGCAGAGCAGCCAGGGCAAAGGCCCTGAGGCAGAGCCTGCTGAGGTGCTTTGACTAAAATAAAAGTGGCTGGAGAGAAGAGAGTAGCTAGGAGTTGGAGGATTACAAAGAGCTTGTGGGTCTTGTGAGGACTTTGACATTTATCTTGAGGGAGCTATGGCAGGTCTGAGCAGAGTGATGTCCATTTTAACAGGATCATCCTGGCTGCTGAGGGGGAAGGGGACAAAGCAGAAGCCGCTGACCAGTTAGGAGGCTCCTGTCATGGTGCAGGTCAGAGCCGATGGCAGCAGGGCTGGGGCAGAGCTGGGACTGACAATCACGCTGGCTTCTGGAAGGAAGGTATGCTAACAGCTCTTCCTAGCAGGGCAGCTAAGGAAGTGGGGTTTGGGTCAAGCAGTTGGGGCAGGATTGTCATAAACTGAGGGCACGGGTTTGACAGCCCAACAGGCCAGAGGTCCAGCTGTGCCCATACTGAGTCAGAGGTCTTCTGACATCAGCATGCAGGGATGAGGGCTCAGGGAAGAGCCCTGTTGGTGTCTGGAGGAAGCTCGGGTGCAGGTGTGCTGGGTGCCACGTGAGGACAGCACGTCAAGGGGAATGAAGCACACGTCAAATGAGACTGATGGTCAGCGATGGCAGATTCAGTGACCTGGATGCTGAGTGGTCCCAGACAGGGCTGACGAAGCCCAACAGCGGGTGCTGGGTAGCAGCTGGGGAGAGGAGCAACTGGAAGACAGAGGCAACCAGCCTTCTGAGGAAGTGAGCTACAAAGCAGAGAAACAGTGACGCTGTTTGCGGGGCAGGGCAGAGAGGGGCTGTGTGTGTGTGTGTGCGTGTGTGTGAAGGTGGGAGATGAGTGCTCACTGGTAGGGCTGATGGGGCCCGCCCAGCACAGAAAAGAAAGCGACTGTCCGGGAGCAGGGGAAAAGTAATTGGTAAACTATTTTTTCCCCAGCACTGTGGTTTGACCTCAGGACCTTTACACTGAGCTACTTCCGCAGCCCCTCGCACCCCATCCACTTCTGACACAAGGTCTTGCTAAATCGCCCAGGCTTTTCAATCCTTCCACTTCACCTGGAAGTGGTGGCCCTGCTCCTGTCACCTGCTGGGATTATACGTGTGTGGCACCCCACCCGAACAGGATTTCTTCAGTAGTCAAGGAGGGCTGGGAGCCAGGGGAGGCCTGGCTACAGACACATGTGACCATCCCTGGCATGGGGGCTGGGCGGTGGGTTGGCACAGGCCGGTGAAATAGGCAGCAAGGTGGTTAGAGACTGGAGAGGGGGTAGGTGTGCAGGAGAGGGGTTGGGAAGCACTACTGAGGGCCCCCTCAATAGTGAGGTCCAGAGTCTGGAACAAAATGAGACTAGCCAGGGGCAGTAGTCATTTTTCTCCAGTCACATGGAGCCCCTAGAGCAGGCGGCCGGCTCCTGTGACCAGGTCCCGGGCGCTAGCCTGGCCCACAGGAGAGAAAAGCAGCAATGGGAGTGGAAGGTGAGCTCAAGCCTGCAGTGCCTGAGATTTCAGCCAGGCGAGAACAAACCGTGGAAGGGGTGATGGGAGTGAAAGACTCCTTAAGGTCAGGGGACACCTGGAGGGCTGGCCAGCAGGTGGAGGCAGAGCAGATGGGGCGGCAGGGAGGGCGGAGGCTGTGGGGGCGGGGTGGAAGGGGGAGAGCGGCTACGCCAGGACTCAAGGCTGGATGGGACAAGGTGTGCAAGAGCCAGGAGCCAGGAGCCAGGAGCCAGGAGCCAGGAGCCAGGAGCCAGGAGCCAGGAGCCAGGACTTGAAATCCCTGAGCAAGGAGCCTGTGAATACTCCAGGGGAGCAGGGATTGAAAACCGGAGAGGTGCAGGGACCGGCAGGTGCCAGCAGGGGGCGCTGGGTCCTCGGCAGCAATTGGCAGCGGGGGTGGGAGAACTCCACCGGGTCCCAGCCCTGGAGTCCGGCGATCAGCATCCCCACAGGGACCCAGAGGTGCTGTGCCGCTCAGCTGGCAGGCAGCCTGCTGGAGAGGAGGGCACGGTCCCCCTGTGAGGACGCTGTCAGGCACCTCTGGTTTAAGACAGCAGGAAGAGTCGGGCTCCCTGGGGCCGCTGGTTCTGCTCCAAGGCTAAGCACTCCCCATTCCGCATGGCAGATGCAGGTAAATATGCTCCGTGTCATTGAAACGGTGTGTGCAGTGGCTTCGAAGAGCAAACTCAAGCTGTAGTGGTCACTTCTTTCCTCCCCTTGGCCTGCACACCTAGGGCCAGGCCAGTCTCAGAAATGGCAGGATTCAGACGGGAGATGCCACCGTTGCCGCCAGACGGCGCCCAAGGACTGTGACTGGTTGTAGTGCGGGTGTAGAGGCTGGAAACTGGGTGCTAGGCTATCTGGGGGGGAACAGCTACAACTCTGGGCCCCCTTTATTCTAGGCAACATCTAGGGGTCCAGGTGAGGGGACTCCTGGACCCTGAGTCCCTCCTGAGAATGCCCCAAGTGCCTTCTGGGGAGGTTGGTGCTGGGCTCAGAAAGTAGACTTAGGAGGGGTCACCTCCAAGAATGCCAGTAAGGCTGGTCTGGGGTGGCAGATGGTCCTCTGGGTGGCAGGGGTCTAGCCACTTTGTCTCACTCACAGGGGCAGGGTCTAGGCCTGAACCCCTGCTTCCCTCTGACAGGTCCAGAGAAGGGGCTTGGAGAAGCCACCCAGCAGGCCTGGTCTGCCTCCTGCTTGCTACTTGGAGTGGAGGAGGTGCGGCAGGAGGACCTGGGATCCCGGCTCCACTGCCATCCTGCCTGCCAGCCTTCCAGGCCTCCAGCCAGTGCCCCCGCTACACCTTTCCCTGGTCCATGCCAAGGGGAATGCCCAGCTCTCCCCACTTCACAAAGCCTTCCCACTGCAGCCAAGAGATGCGTTCTCAAGGATGTCAGCTTTGGGGACCACAAGGGGAGTCTGTGTACCCCAGACTGCAGGCCACGGCACACACCCCTCCCACCCAACTCACCTGGAAAGTGGAAGCTGAGGTTGGA
This sequence comes from Cavia porcellus, assembly GCF_034190915.1. Taxonomy (NCBI): domain Eukaryota; kingdom Metazoa; phylum Chordata; class Mammalia; order Rodentia; family Caviidae; genus Cavia; species Cavia porcellus. The sequence goes on along the minus strand of NW_026947506.1, from coordinate 35,350,137 downwards.
GGCTGTCTTTCCCCCTCCTTGAGGACCCAGCAACCTGTAGTTTTACTTTCCAGTTTCACAAATGGTGGGCAGTTTTGGAAGGAGCCAGCCAGGACTCCTGACTGGCCCCAGCCTGGGATGCCAGTGTGTGTGGGGGTGGGGGGGCCATCCCGGGAACCTGCCTGAGGGGACACACAGTTCCTCTCATGCCTGGGTGGCTCAAGAGCCCCTTCCTCACCCTGAGGGGCCTGCCCAACTAGGGCCCCCCTCCTTAACTGGCTTCCCCTTCTGACAGGAGCAACTTCCCTACTGAGCTTCTCCCTGGGACAGGAAAGGCCCGAGGCTGCCGGTGTGTGTCCCTCCCAAAACCCTCCCCACCAGCTACCATTTCTGATGAGGCCCAGGCTGGGGAGGGCAGGGCACCCTGCACACTGCTGTTCCTATTTGGGGCCATACAGCCAGCTGCGACGATGGACAGACTGGTTCCAGTGCTGACAGTCCACTTGTCCCAGGTGTCCACAGAGCTGTCTTGGCCACTATGTCCTGCCACACCTTGCTTCTCCATCGCCCTCCTGTCTACAGCTCTTTCAGGGAAGTTGCTGAGGCCATGTGGGGGACCAGGCGGAGAGCACCCCGCCTCTGACTCACCCATGCAGGAAACAGGCCCCTGGGCTGTGCCCACAGCCTGTTCCGCTGTGACACCCCCGCCCACCCAAGTGTCAACTTCCTTGTCCAAAAGACTATTGAACCATCCAAGAGTACATGGCCATCATCTCTGCCAGGCCCTGCACTCTTCCTACCAGGGACAATAGCAGCAAAGTCTGGGGGTGCCTGCACCAGAGGTCAGGACAATAGGGGTGTGAGGCTGTGCTTTCCTTCCACTCTGACTTAGCCACTGCCCACACCCCACAGTGCCACAGCCTTTAGAAACCACACCGTGTTGCTGACTCAGGCCTCTCCATGCCCAAGCCTCAGCCACAGCAGCCACTAGCAGAAGCTAAGAGGAAGAGCCCAGTTGAGGGTGCTGTGCCCATGGGCACGTGTCTGGCAGGGCAGAGGAAGGGGCGAGTGAAGGTCTCCGGTGTCAGGGATGGGCAGGTATCTTTCAGAGAGCTCCGCCTGGCTGAGGATTTAGCTCAGGATTTTGCCTGGTAAGCATGAGGTAAGGAGTTCGATCCCCGATACCAAAAAACAAAACAAAAAAACCAAAGAGCTCTGCCTGGAACAGTAAGCCGCAGAAGCACAGTAAAATGGGGGCCCTGGGGGTAGGCACCTGCGTGTGGGGGGAGCAGAGGGTGGGGAGGGGGCAGCTCAGTCTTGAAGAGGAGGAAGTGAGGCAGCAGGAAGGGGGGTGGGGAGGGGATTCCCCAGATGGAGGCTAGATGTCCCTCAAATGCTAGATTTGAGGAAGAAAGGCTGATGCAGAGCTGCTGTCCTTAGATGAGGCCCAGTTCCTGGGACTTTCGAAGGTCAGGGCAGGTCAGTCAGCAGCAGACATTTGGGCACTGCCATCCTAGGAGGGTCTCTCCAAACTCCACATGAGGAGAGAGAGTGGATCTAAATGTCAGCAGCTCCAATGCCTGATCTTGGGCATTGTCTGCACTGGGCCTCAGTTTTCTCATCTATAGAATGGACTCTGTGGGCTTGTGATGAAGGTGGCCAGGGAGGTGCCTGGCTCAGCCACAGTGGTAGTCACTGATCCTCTTACAGAATGAAATGGACTTCAGAGCCTAAGGCTGCTCCCTTGGTGGGGTCTATAGCCCCTGATGCCTGCCCACCAGTGACCACCCTGCACTGGGCTGGTCAATCCTGTCAGGTCCAGCCAGCAGATATTTACTTGCGTACGTACGTACACATGTATGTGCATGTTTGAGGCAGGGTTTTGCTATGCAGTACAGGATGGCCTGGAATTCTCAGGTAGCACAAACTGGCCTCAAACTCAGCAGTTTTCCTGCCTCGGCCTTCTGAGTGCTGGGATTACAGGCGTGCACCACCATGTCCTCTTTGAATCCCAAATTTCCTTCCAAAGTACTTGGCTTGTAGGTCTTCTGTGTTTTGGGAACTGGGGCTTGAACCCAGGGACTTTGTGCCGAGCTACATCCTCAGACCTTTTTACTTTGTGAGACAGGATCTCAATAAATGGCCCAGACTGGGCTTGAAATTGCAGCCCTCACCCCTGCTCCCAGTGTGCTAGGGTTACAAGATGCACCCCCAGCTGGGTTTTCCACTTGCCTACACACTGTGAAGCAAACCACGTCTTCCCTTCCTTTACCTCTTGGCCCCCTGGAACCAACAGATGGACCTGGACGCAACTTCAAGCCAGGACCCAGAGCCTGGGCTGCTGCAAAGAGCACCTTTATTCACAGCAACAGGACATCACCATGGCAACAACACTCCAATTCCCTGAGAGCTTCTCCCTTATCCTCCACTTTCCTAGCTATGTCTTTGCAAACAGAACACAGAACGCAGGACACACCCTAAGGCCAGGTGAGCCACACTGAGCCAGGTGGTCTGGGGAGGAAAGGGGAGGGCGATTCCAGATACTGGAACACATAAATACAGAGCAGGTTAGACATTCCCCGGTCAGCTTTACAAACAAAGGGATCCCAAGTTTGGCTTCTGCTTTTTCTGATCCACAGAAAACATAAAATAAGACCCTCCCCACCCCGAAAAAACATGCAACACCCTCCCCTTAACCCACCCTCTGTCAAAAACAGCACAGTAAAAAAATACTGTCACAATATTTACAGGCACGCCCACTGTGGGCGACATTCTCTCTACTTTGGAGAGGAGATAAAATACTCAGCTCTGACTCCCCCAATCAGGGGAGACAAAGCAGGATCTCAGGGGGCTGGGAAGGCCCCCAGCCCAAGAGGGCTGTTCACTAACTGCACAACCACCAGGGGACTCCTGGGGTCACTGGGATGGGCAGTGGCTCCTGTTACTCAGAGCCACATGCAGTGCCTGAACTACCAGAAGGGGTGCAGGCCTCACCCCCAAATCAGCTTCCTCTGCTCCAAGCATGGCTCAAGACTCCAGGGCCCATGCTCAGTTAGGAGGGGAACCCATATCCTTGCAGAGAAGCCCTGAGCAACAGAGATCCAAACCTCATAACAACACAGAGCTGCCCAGAGGGAACCTCAAGGAGCAGAACTGGTCGGCAGCCTGCTGCCTGGTGAGCATGTGACACACACACAGGAGTGAGACCCTGGGGGCTTTAGAGCCAAGGCCAGGGCAGCACAACAGAGGTCCCTGGGTCCTCTGGATACCAGGGGCACCCAGGGACAGGGGTCTCAGCCATGGCTGCTAGAAGATGGCGGTGCGGGGACACCAGGGTGTGTCCGGGTACAGGTGACAGTGGATGGAGCGGAACCTGCAGGGACAGAGTGGAGGGCTGGTCCATGTAGGGCACGGTGCCAAGTGCCACTTGCAGTCCTGCAGCACCTAAGAACCCCCCACCCCCAAGAAAAGAGCTGAAGACAGTAGCCGTGGTCCTGCTGGGACCCCAGTCTCCTCACCTGGATGGGTCAGCCTCTACTGAGAAGGGGCCCTTCACATGGACAGCATTCCGCTTGTTTTCAAACATGCCATAGCTCAGGGTCACCTGTGTGGGAAGGGTCAGGTGATGCTGGAGGGGCCCAACAGTGCCTGGGCCCTAGACAGGGTGACACCCTGACTGGCTGCTCAGGAATGGAGGAATGGAGTCCAGAGTGGGGGCTGCAGGGGAGTATCTACTGACTCTGAATGAAAGGCCCAGAGTACATGGGATCCCCCAAAGGTGGAAGAGGAAGGGATGGCACTGGCGGAGACCCTGGCCCAGTGGCAGCCAGTAATGGGGCTCTCCCTGACTTCCTTGATTTACTTTTCTTGTGGTTCTGGGGATTGAACCCAGCACCTTAGTTAGCACTGAACTACATCACCAGCCCTTTTTAATTTTTATTTTGAGACAAGGTCTTTCTAAATCACTAAATTGCCTGGGCTGGGTTCAGACTCATGAACTATCACTCCTGCTTCAGCCTTCCAGACTGCTGGGATTGTAGTCATGCACCACCTGGCTTGATCTTTTCTTTAAAATAGAGCCATCCCAACTCGTGCCCTCTGGGCTCTACCCCTCACCCCTCACCCAAGTCCCTCCAGGTTCTGTGCTCAGCCCTTCCTGCGCTCATTCAGTCCTGGCCAGGCCCAGGGACGCACACCTGCTCATGGAGCTCAGAGGCAGGCACCTGCTGCAGGTTCTCCAGGTGCGAGTGGAAGAGGCCACTGCGAATGAGGGGCACGCCCAGCAGAGCTTCCACAATGTAGCCCACAGTGCAGTCGTCTGGCAGCCGGATGCGCTCCGCAGTGCTCATGAAGTGGCCTCCGCTGCAGGGGGAAGGGTGGGGACAGTAAGCAGGGGCAGCTGCCTGTGAGGGGTCTGGGAGGGCTCCACAGACCGGGCAGAGAAGAGGCAGACGCGTCTGCGGGGCAGGGTGAAGAACATGCTGAGTCTCCTGCCCTGGTGCCACTTCCTCCTCCACACCAGTTCTGAGGCTCCTTGGTTCTGAGTGTGCGTGGCGGTTTCTAACAGAGGAAGAGGCCCTGTCCAATGGGACATGGCGTGTACTGCCCCTGGTGCCTGTTCTGGGCAGGGCCGCTGTGGAAGAAGTGGCCCTGAGTGCAGCTGCCCCTGAATCCTGGGGAAGGAGAGGGCAGGAGGCAGGCAGAGCCAACACACAGGCCAGGACCCCACTGCAGGGAGGACTAACCAAGGCAGGCCCCGCAGTTCCACAGCGCACTCACCTGGCCCATGGGCTCATTTTCAGCGCCAGCCCTCGGCTAATGCAGAAGCCAGCCCCACCAGTGGCAAACCAGAAGTGAACAGGACGCTGGGGACAGGAAATTGTCATGAGGTCGCAGGACAGGATAGAGACCAGCTCCAACCCACCCCAGGCTCATGGAACTCACCACCCTGTTCTCACTGACACGCTCGGTGGCCTGGATGGGCCGGTCCAGGCTGGGCTTGCCAATGTAGATGTCTTGGGTATGTGGGTAGCTGGCCAGCAGCCTCAGCAGGGCGCGCAGGTTGACATAGTTGTCATCATCCACATGGCAGAACCATCTGAGGGCAAGGCAAGGCTATGAGGAGGGCACCTTCAGACAGGGGAAGGTGCTGGTGGGCGTGGGCAGGGCAGGAGAAGCTCCTGGGGCCAACTCACTTCCTCCCGGACTCAATGAAGTGGTCATACTCCACAGCCATCTTGCAGGACAGCGCCTGGCGGCTGTGAGCAGCTGAGCAGTTGGTGTTGACCACATTGCCTGCAGGGGTGGGGGTGCTGTGAGGGCCTGGGCACCAGCAGGGTCCCCCAGGGGCCCCCCTCACCCTAGTGCAAGGCTGAGGCCCATGGACCCTCCCTCAGCCCGCCCCCTCCCCAGGACGCCCCGCCCCTGCCCATTCAGCCAGCTTTTTCCCAGCACCCGCCACCTGTTGCCGCTGGCCAGGCTCAAAGGGACCTTGGGGGCTGAAAGGGCCTTGTTTGCATGAGAATTGGGGGCCCCCGAGTGGTGGGGCGGAGCGTTGAGCAAACCCTTGAGTAAACTGCCCTCCTACCTCTCGGCCCCTGACCCCTTGGCCACTGTAGAAGAGGAAGGAGGGACATTTGCTCTGAAAGAAGGCACCCCCTCCTTGCCCCAAGCCCCCCAAGCCCAGGGCTCACCCGTGTGCCTAGCCAGCACTTCATCCTCCCCGTCGGTGAAGATGAATGTCTAGAAGAAAAGACACGACCCTGAGCTGCAACTTAGTGTCTGCCCCTGGGCCACGGTGGGGTGGTGGGCAGTGCTGGGTCCCCTGGAGTTGCAGCTGCAGCTCTGGACATCCCCTCCCCACCTCTGCCCCTCTGCCCGTACCGCTTTCCCCTCCTGCAAGAAACAGTGCTCAAGTACCCAGGGTGAGTGGCAGCTGGATGGGGCCTCACTCTCTAACCTTGACAGCTGGGCCCAAGGTCCCCTAGGCAGCTGGGAGGCACGAGCCAGGTGGGTGCCCCACCAGGTAAACGGCTCCTCACCAGCTCGCCCTGTGCACCTGGTGGCACACACCCTTATTGACACAGTGCCTGCCTATGGGCTTCAGGGTCACAGGAGTGGGTAAGGGACAGGCGGGGGGGAGGGGGCAGGCAAGAGCTTTGGGAAGCCAAGTCTCAGTCACTTGGGTCGGGGACAAAGGCCTCTGTTGGGTGGCTGCCAAGCCCTGGCAGACAAAGGGCCCAGAGGGAGGATGAATCACCAGGCATTGTCGGCTGGCTTTGTCCTGGGCCTAGTGGCAGGGGTGCAGGAGGCCTTAACTTGGAGGAGAGTTAAGCAGGAGTGGCCATGCGTCATTACCATACAGCTGGCTTGGTTAACTGGGCCAGGCTGGGCAAGAGGTCCTTGGCAGGGGTGTGGCCACCAGCACTGCAGCCCAAGGCTGCGCCATTGAGCAGATTCCCCAGTGTGTGACCAGTGTGATTGGTTACCCTCTGCCAAAGCTGTCCCCAAGGTTCTGTGAGATGGTGTTGGTCAGTGTGGTGGTGGCAGGAAAGGGCCTCCTCACCCCACCCCAGTCCCCAGTTGAGGTCCCAGACCCCCTCCTGTTGTTCAGGCAAGGTAATGGCTCATTGGCAGAGGACTGTGCCCTACCCAAGGCCACAGCAAAGCTCCACCTGTGCCGGCACACAGCCATCCTGCACCCTGCCAGGATTGCTCTGCAGAAGAGGAGGGGGCCGCTGGGGTGGGGTGAGGAGCTGCCGGTGCTGGCCTGGGCCCGTTGGCACACGGGGAGGTATGTGCCTTCCTCTGCGGGCCCCGCCCAGCGCGTGCCGCCTGCCATGCCCCACAGGACTGAGCGCCAGCCTGGGGCGAGCGGGGGTGCTCTGCGCAGACAGTGGGGGGCTCCCATACCCACCAAGCCTTAATTTCCTTTTGTGTACACACAGCTCCAAGGGAGGCTCCAGGGCTTGTGGGCCTGCAGTGCATCACACCCCCAGCAATCAGGGATCCCTGCAGGCCAGAAGGCAGCAACCTCGCACACCTGGACAGTCCCAGCTCTTGGTCCAGCAGGACCTTGGGCCTGGACATACCCATGGGTGAAGCTCCTGGGGTGCAGGTCACAGGCCACAAGCTCAAGGATATACGGATGTCATCTATACCTTCTCCATGAACCCAACCCTGGACAGGCACAGACTCGCACCCAGTCCCCAACTTGCGCCCCAGCACTCCAGTCCAGGAATGCCGTGGGAGGCGGAGAAGGCCAGCCCGTGCAGACGCTCCAGTGCGCTGCTGGATTAAAAGGAAAATGCTTTCTTAATGAGATCAAGCGAGGCCTGTTCTCCCTCGCTTTGGTGGTATCCTAAAAACCCAGCCCAGGGCTACAGGAGATTAAAGTCACCTTTGTTCAGCTCAGGAGCAGGAGGCCTCCCAGAGAAGTGCTGGGAGGGCCCGGGCGTGGAGCCTCCATCTCTCCAACACAGTCACCAGAAGAAAAACAGCAGGGGCTGCAGCTGCAGGCCACCCTCCTTCACCCAGACTCAGTTTCTGCCTCTGTAAATGGGCTCAATAGTGCTCATCTATGTTAGGCAAAGCACTGAGGACAGACTGTCCTTTCCCGAGCTATCATCATCACCACCCCAAGTACACAATCGGGGAAACCGAGGCCATGGTCACACCTTACTTAGGGCCTCCTAGGAATGTATACCCCCCAACTTCCCGAAGGAGGAGAATCAGGGTAGTGAGGGCAGCAGGACTGGATGAGGACTGAGGGGGAGGCACCCACAGGAAGCAGCATTGTTCCTAGAGCCTTGATTCAAAGAAACACAGGATGCCAAGTTCTCCCCCAACCATTGTGGCTGCTGTGGTGGCAGCCGCTGCTGCCTGGCGTGCTCCTGGGAGGTGGGGGAGGAGCAGCAGGCCTGGAGCCAGGCTCTTCACCCTGACCTCAAGGCCTTGCTGACCAGACCGCCTAACCCCCACCTTTCCAGTGGTGAGAACCTTCCAGCACAGTCACTGGGGCCTAGGGCTCATGCCCCAGATTCCCAGATTGCCTTTCCAAGGCACCCCTGACTCAGTGGGTGCAGAGGGCACCTCCATCAAGAAGCCTGCCTACCCCACCCTGCAGGCAAATGCCCGTTGGACCTCACAGCCTCTCCAGTGTCCCCCACTGAAACTAGGCCTAGTTGCACGGCACAGGCTAGGAAAGCAGGCTCTGCACTACAAGTTCCAGAGACCCCTGCCCACAAAAGACGGGCTATGCTTGCTGTGCGCATCTGAGCTGATGGTGGAAGCAGATTCAGCTTCTCCTAATGGGGCAACCTTTCAGCAGGGTCATCAAGGCCCAGTGCAGTGATGGCCCCGACCCTGAATACCTAGTAGGTATTGGATATGGTGCCCCCAAGACCTCCAAGTTTTGCTGGCCCTCTTTTTAAAACACTCTGTTGGGAAGGCAATGTTTTTCCCATTGTAGAGATTCAAAATGTGAGTCAGAGAAGCCCTAGGTTTGCTCAAGATTATTCAACGCAGCTGAGAGAACTAAGACCCCCTGACCACGTCCTCTCTGCTGGAAAAAGCCCCAAACTCCAGGATAAGAGGTGATCAGAGCTGGTTGGTGGCAGTCGAGAGGGCTGAATGCTGTCCTAGGTCACACAGAGGGAAGGCCAAGTGCTGGGGGAGGGGGTGTCCCTGGCTCAGGGATGGTGCCCCACTAGAGTTTTCAGGGGTGGGGGGCAGGCCCCCTCATCGCCAGGCAACCTGAGTGGCCAGCACGGCAGTAGCGGTTCCCATGGAGCACAGAGCTGCGCACAAGAGGCCCGACGCCTTTCTCCCAGGAGAAAGGGGCTTTGTTACCTTGCCCATGGGGCCAGCGTGAGAGCCGACCAGCGCTGGGAATCCTAACGGCCCCAGTCGCCAAACAAAACCCGTGGGCCCCCCACCACCCCTTCCACCGGCCTCCTAAGCCTCTGGGAAGGGATGCATAGTTCCCAGGAGGCTGCCATGGGGTTCCCAGACCCCTCTCCAGCCAGGGCCAGATAGGACACTGCTCCCCAGCCCCATTCCAGAGATCAGTAGGACCTTCCTTGTATCCTAACCCCCACTTTGTATCCTAACCCCCACTTTGCCATGAAAGGAGCTCGATGAGGCTATAACTCCCGGGTCTGGGGGCCTGGATCAGGGGTTAGAGATGTGGGGTTGGTGGTGGGCTCCCATCGTGACCCCAGATACCCCTGAGCCATCAGACCTGGGGCGGCTTCCCCACTGCTCCTATAGGCTCCGCCCTCTGCCCCTTCCCGCCCCAGCCCAACCGTTCTACTGTAGCCTCAGGGGCGATTTCAAAGTGGGGTGTGTCTTCATTCCGTCTAGGAACGTGATGCCCAACTGGAGGAGTGAAGTGCAAAGATGAGGCCTCAGGGTCTCCAGCAGGAGGAGAGCAGATCTCTACAGACCCCCAAACCCACCGTCTTTCTTTCAGCATACACTTCCCAGGGCCCACCTGCCAGCAGTGCCTTGACCCCACACCACAGCAAACTAAAATGGGTAAGGGACCCAGTCCCGTACCCAGAGGTCCTACATTCTCCCTTCACTTCCAAGACATGTGCCTTCCTCCCCGGAAGGGTTGACGGGGGTGGGGGTGAGGGGTGGGCGGGGAGAGGGTGTCTCTCAATGGGCTGGAGCAGAATATGATGGGGACGTTTGGGGAAAATAAAGGCCCACTGCTATCTGCAGTTTGGAGAGCAACATCACAAGCACCAACCCCAAACGCAAAGACTGCTGTAGGGTCGGTGTGGCCCCCGGGCCTCTGGAGCCTGGCGGAGATGTCCCCTCACCCAACATTTCCAAAACTGTAGGGATAGTGGCCCCAGGAGGTAAACAGGGCTCAAAGGAGCTGAATCGGTGGCACCGGGCAGCAACGTAGGTGACAGGATATAGCTGGCCCCCAGCGGGAACTCCCCCCGCCGCTGGACAAGGCGGCGCGCGCCAACCCCACCTGCCTGGCCAGACCGCCGGGACTCACCATCTCCTTGTGGCGCGAGATCCAAGTTTCCAGCAACAGGTCTAGGCGCGCACGATGAAACTTCCTGGTGGTCTTGACCGCGATGAAGACATCGCGGGGGACCAGTGGCTCGGCCGGGGTCCGCGGGTGGCCGTCGGCGGGACGGGGGTTGCCATCGGGCGGCGGCCCCGCGTCCCTGCGCGCGCGAGTCAGCAGGCTGAAGTACTCGGACAGGCTGTGCACCTCGCGGGCTAGCACTCGGGGCGCCGCCGCTGCCTCCAAACCAAGCGCTGGGGGCACTAAGCTGTGCAGCGCGCGCCGGCCGCGCTCGGCGGGCACCGGAGCGGGTGGTGGGTCAGCGGTGAGCACCAGAAGGCAAGCGAGCAGCGCGCCCGCCAGTCCTAGCAGTAATCGCCGGCCGCAGCGCTTGAGCATGGTGGGCGCGGCCGGCGAGCGCACGAACTACCCAACTTCTGGGTCCCGCGCCGTCTAACAGCGCGCCACCCGGCCCCAGCGCTCTTAAACGCGCTCCCGGTCACGCCTCTGCATGCTGATTGGCTCTGGCCCTCAGGGGGCGGAGCATCGCCCACGTGGGGCCGCTGCGGGGGGCTGGGAACCTCGGTCGCCCCTCCAGCCGGCACACGTGCACGCCCCGCCCTGCCCGGGGTCGTCCCCGGGAGCCACCAGGGGGCAGGGGAGTGGTTGGGGCTCGGGTCGGGCCCGCGCCGGATGCGCCAAAAGGGGACACCTAGGCTGACCAGCGCGGGCCTGGGCCGCACTCGGCGACTGGCACGCGCAAGGGCGCGCCCTCCGCGTCTGGGCTGGGTGTTGGGACTCAGCTCCGGCTCCGGCTCCCCGCAGGGGATGTCCTGACTTCCCTCCGGAGCCCAGCTTCCTCCTCCCGGGACAAGGCAACGGGACAGACAGAAGTCTATCCCCTCGTTCCAGCGAGAACACCTGTCCCAAACTCCACCCCTCGCCCGGCTACTTCCTGGAGTGCTGTGTCCCCCGAAGTTCTTAAGCACCCAGTGGCAAGAAGTTAAGGCCGCCCTATCCCTCGAGGGATGAAAGGCCGCCTTCTGTCCCATTTGGTCCCTCCTCGCTTGGGTCAGATGTGACCCAGCTGTGCACCGCTCTGCCCCGCCTTCCAGCACATGGCCCCCAACCCTGGCGCTTCCCACGGGCCCAGGCCGACCCCCTGCACGAGCGGTGGCGGCAGGAATGCGCTCCTGGAGCGGGTAAGGCACTACGGGGCCGGAAGTGGCCCAGGGTCCCCCTGAGCGGGCACAGGGTCTGAGCCCCCTTCCCTTCTCTTCCAAGAGGGGGTGGCTCTCCGCTTGGCTGCGCCGAGGTCCTGCGCCCACACTAAGGAGACCCTGTGCACCCACCGGCCCTTCCAGGGCCCAGCCCCCAATCATCCTGCCTGCTGGCCTCTATATGTCCACAGCGCTCATCCCTTTGCCCAGTTATGGGCCCTCCCCTGCATGTCAAAGAGGCAGGACAGCCGCGATCTCTTGGAATCCTGGTGGAAAGGCCAAGGACCGGCCCCTGGCCATTGCAGGGCTGTAGGAAGACTGCCTCAGTGGACGTCTGCCCCACCCCCACTGAGAGGCTCTGGCCCATTTGCTCTGCCCCCTTAGAGGTAGGGTAGGGGCGTTGGTTCCCAGGCCTCTTCCGGAGGGTCCCAGGTAATTAGCAGACAGCACCTCAGGCAGGCAGATGTCTGTGAGCAGATGGTGCTAGCTGTGCCCAAGTGACAAGTCTCCCATAGCCTCACCTCCTGCCATAAACTCCTTCGCATCAGCCTGACCCCAGCCCTGAAGCCTCCCATAACCGCGGGCCTTTGGGAGGGGGCTCCCCAAGTGCCAGCCAGCGCCAGCTTCAGGCTCAGCGTCTTTGCCCCACTTCCTCACCCCCACCACCAATCCCCACCATTGTGCTTCTCAGCCATTTGGAGTCTGAGCCTTCTCCGCCCAGTCCTCTCTCCCCTGGACCACTTGGCATCCTGCACCCTGATCTTCCTGTGCCCAACCTGCCTGCCCTATTTACTCTCCTTGCCGTAACCAAGCAGCTCTGATTACATCCCCCCTCTCCCATAGGCTGTGCACAGAGAGATCAAGTCCGTGGCTTCCCCTTGCCGGTGGATTCAAAGTCCTGACCTGGTGTTCACATACTTTTTAGGAGTCCCAGCCCTGTTCCTTGCTGCTTCTACAACTTCATTCCCCAACAGCCCAAGCATGCTGGGCCCTGACATCTGTGCCCTGGACTTGGAATCAACTCAAAGGCATGGAGAGTCAGTGGGCAGCCCTGGGGGCCAAATATTCTGCAGACTTCCAAGAGGGAACAGGAAGCAGCCATTCTACCCACAACTACGTGACTGACTCCATCAAATCAGAGGGTAGGATTCGCTCAAGCCCTTAACCCCAGGCCTCCATGCTCCTGGCTCTCTGGCCACTGTGGCTTTCAGATGCCAGACACTGGGGGCAGTGAACCCATTGTACAGAGCACAAGCTGAGGCTCACAGGAGGAGCATCTGTGTCAAAGGAAGCCCTGCAGCCATCTGTTGGGAAGTAGGGGACCCAACTGTGACCTGCGAATAGCAGGACAAAACTTGCAGCTATCTTGTGGGGGCTGCAGGCCTTGGCAATAGTGATTCTATTTGTTTGCTGTCAGGAGATTGGAATTTCGTGGTGACTCCTTGAGGTCTGAAAACTGGAGGAGGGTGGCTGACCAGCTGCCTCCGCCCCTTCCCCAGGCCCAGCTCCAGCTTGAGGCACTCCCCTTCCCCCTAGATCCCAAGGCTATCTCCAGGAACTGCTCTCCAGGGAGGTGCTTAGCTGAGGGCAGGAAATGGGGGTCTGGGAGGGGGCGAAAGAGGGAAGGTCAGGTTGGCTGGGAAGCCCCTTGGGACCCTGCAGTCCTGGAAGGGGGCAGAGGGAGGATGGTCCCAGGCCCCAGCGTGGGCAGGATTCCAGGAGCACAGCCAGGCTTCTTGCCTTCCCATCCCAGAGTGGCCACCTTTCAACCGACCTTGGACAGTGACCTTGCTCCACTCCTGTGAGCCTCAATTTCCCCACCTGTAATATGGAGATGACTTTTTTTGCAATGCTGGTGACTGAACCCAGAACCTTTCTCTTGGTAAGCTAATGCCCTACCACTGAGCTACATTCCCAGCTGTGGCTTTCCTGAGGCCTCCAGGACCCCCTCCAGGCTCCGGGCAGTATTGTGCCCCACTGAGTTCAGAGCCTCTTCACCTACAGGCTCAACCTGGGGTCTGTGACCTTGGAGCGCTTGGGACTGGCTGCCACCTTTCCTCAGTGGTGTCCTGGGAAGATCTGTGGAGACCTAATGGGTGAGCCATTAACTACGCAGGAAGTCATCCGAGGCAGCCCACAGGCCTATCACTGCTCTGTCCAGTGGTTCCACTCAATGTCCTGGAAACCTGCCTCCCCCGGCCCACAGCCCAGCCCAGAGAGGGAAGGTAGGGTCCCTGGCTGCACATCCAGGCAGGAATGTGAGACTGGTTGCTGGACAAGCTAGGAATGCCAGACTGCAGGCCGATAGGAGGGAGCACCAGGTACCTACAGACCCCTAGGGGACAGTAGCCTGGCCAGAGTGGCCTAGTCTAAAGCCTGTGGGTGAGCATCATGCGGGAGGATGAGAGGGACAGGGCCTGGTGGAAGCTAAGTACCAGGACTTCCAGGCGGGGGGTTGGGGTGATTCCCATGGTTGCATTGGAAGGCTGGGATAGGCAACCTCTTGCTGTGATCAGAGGCCCACTTGGTCCCAGATGCCTGCCTGCCCTGCACCCTTGCTGCTGCCCACTCTGTGTGGTCTTGGGCCAGTTCCCGTCTCTCCTTGTGGGCTCAAGATTCTACTTGGCTGTAATGGTAACGTAGCTGGCGCCTCCCTGCCCTGCCCACCAAGTTGGCTTGGGATGGTGCTCTGCAGGCATAAATCAACCGCCTTCCCACTGGCAGCCTGACCCTTAGGTCTGGACCCTGGGCCCTGGCATGGACAGAGTGGCTGGTCTTGTTGGGGCCAGTCTGACTTGGCCTCAGTGACTCAGAAAGGCTCTCGGGAGTACCCTGACTTGGGCATGCTGCAAGCCAGCCAAGAGCTGCCTCTTCCAGGAAGTCCTCTATCCCCTAGGTCATCCGTGGATCAGTACCAGCCACCTGGTACTGCCTTCCCATGCCTTCCCATGAGGGCAGCACACAAGTTACACTATGTCAGGGCCTGGCACAAAGGAAGCACCCAGTAAACTCTGGCTGAGTGATACATGGTGGGGGTAGACAGATGGATAGATGAATGGAAGGACAGACAAATGGAGGAATGGGTGGATAGATAGTTGGAAGGGTGGATAGATAGACCCGTGAGTGGATAAATAGGTGAACAGACAGGTGGAGAGTTGGATGCCTAGATGGATAGACGGATGGATAGACGGATGGATGGATGAATGGATGAATGGATGGATGGATGGATGGACAGATGGATGGGTGCGTGGATGGATGGATGGATAGGAGGATAGACAGCCTGTTGGAGGCCACCTGCTTATGACTGAGCTTGGCCATCCTGCTGGGAAAAGTACCGGTACCCCTTACACAAGCCTCCAAGGGCCGCTCTTAAGCCTCAGGAGTCCAGCAGGGACAGCAGGGAGAGGGTCTCAGCCCTGGGGCATGGATTTGTCCACACTAGGAGGGCAGACCCAAACCTGCCAGCTGAGCCTCTTCCTGTGACTGTGCTTGGAGCCAGCTGGGTTGAGGGGCTGGCTGGGCCTAATCTGATTTGCAGGTCCCAGGCGCAGAGCCTGACTACGAGGACCCACTTACTGAGGTCCTGCAGAGGCCAGACACACACCCTGCAGACACCAGAGTCACCCGGCCCTAATGGTCTTTGTCTTCCCAAGAATGGCTAGCTTGTGTGGCAGCCACAAGTAGGCACCAGGCACAGGCCCCCGCCCCAGTCATGACCCTGTGCCCAGGGGCAGTGGAAGGGGGCTCCAGGCTGGGTGGAGGCGGAAGAGGTCAGTCTTGGCTCCGAAGGCCTTCTTCACTGTGCGAAAGGTACGGCTGCGACCTCAAGCTCTTCCTCCGTAAGATGGGCTGTCCTCTTAAGGACAGGATGGATATGGCGTGGGTGGGTGGGAACCTGGGCTCCCAGAAATGACAGTCACTTCTGCAAAGAGAAGAGTCATCGGGTCTGAGAGTCATTGCTGGGCTCAGGCTTCCACCCAGTCCTTTCATCCATTCGTCTGTCTGACTGTTCGCCTACCCCTGTCCCCAGCCCATTTCACTCGCTCATCCAACACTGGCCCTAAATGTTTTCTCCATGCCCAGCCCTGCTCGGTATGGAGGGATTTAGACAAGGAATTTGCCAGCCTCTGGCCCAGGGAGCTCAGCCTTGAGGGGAGCATTCAACAGGCACCCAGATGTCGCTGTGCAGGCCGAGGTGGGTAGGGCTGGAGGATGGGCCAGGCACAGACACGCTCAGGGCCTCTGTGAATCCACTGTGAGCCAGGGCTGAGTGGGGAGGGGGCTCCCTGAAAGGCCTCTAGAGAAAGATGTGACATTTGCCCCAGGGCTTGACACTTTGGACAGGTACAGTTAGACAGCAGGCAGATGTGGAGGCCTTGGGAACACTTGGAGAAGTTGTGCGCAGGGTTGAGTAGGTGTGAGTGGAGCCACCGTGGGAGGTGAGCACAGAGCAGTGAGCAGAAACCTCCAGTCCAATCTCAGGATGCCATGTGGGAGGCAATAGAGAGCCACAGACGGCGGAGAGCAAGAGGAAGTGGACCGAGCGAGATGCGTTACAGAAGTTATGAGCTCCTCATCAACGCTGAGCCTGTCTGTGTCTGCCTGTCTGTCTCTCCCTCTGGCCTTGCATCCTTGGGGCTGGAAAAAGAGGAAGATGACATGAGACCGGGCTGTCTTTGCCTCTGTCTCCCTTCCCACCAGTAGGATTTGCAGAGGACAGGGCCTGGCAGCTCAGCTGTGTGGGAGGGCATCAGGGTGATGAGCAGGCTGGCAGCCGAGGCAGGGACAGGCACTCAGGGCCACAAACCAGGCTGAAAGGAACCCGGAACACCCAGCATCCTAGGCTGTCCCTCCTCAGGACAGCTTGGGCCTCTTGGCCTGCAGGGACTGTTGGAGCATGACCTAAGCAGCGTGATTCTGTCCCTAGGAGGACATTTGGAAACCCATGTTTAGAGACATTTTTGCTTGTCTCAACTGGGAAAGGACACAGCAATGCCACAGCAACAAAGGTAAGTTTTTAGAAGTAGCAGGACTCTCAGCGTGGCTCCTTCCTGATCTGGGGCTACACAAGGTGAGCAGGTGTCTGATGTTGTGACCCGAGGAGCTGCTTGTCCCTCCTTCCTGCAGGAGGTCACATGAGGGCACAGAACACAGCAGGCAGGGCCGCCAAGACAGTGTGGCCTCCAGAGCAGCGGAAGGATAGCATGGGGACTTCCGGTGGTGGCCAGAGATGGTGGGGAGGGGGTTGGGGCAGGGTTGGGGGTTCAGGGATGCAAGGCTCAGTGGGTCAGGGGTGGCAGGGCTGACCTCACTTGCCAGCACTCTCCACTCAGCCTCCAGGTGGTCCCAGCTCAGGCCAGGTCAGAGGGGGAGGGAGGGCCTCCCTGAAAGCTGTTTGCTCAGCCGAGCTCAGTCTCCAAAACAGGAAGGCAGTATTGACAGAGGCGCCTGCCAGGTTATGCTCCCCCAGAGTCTCCCCTCCTCCTGTATGCAGAGGGAGGGCAGCTCCCCACAGACCCAGCCTCCAAGGCCAGTGCACCAGCAACTCCCCAGGCTGCACACCAGGAAGAGGTGCCCACAGCTCACCAGCTGCATGAGGCTTAGAGCCAGGGGCTTGGGGGGAGGGATGCACTTTGCAGATGAGGAAGCTGAGGCTCAGAGAGGGAAATGAGCTGACTCAGTTACTGCACAGGGGTATAGAGTGGTCTCAAACCCAATGGGTGTGACTCTGCCCACTTTTGGCATCTGACAAATGGTTCCTACCCAGGCAGTGCCACAGTAGGTGGTGGCTGCGGACCTCCTCCTCCACCCCACAGGGGAAGCTGTGGAAGCAGCAGGGTGGCACAACAGGCTTCCCCAGGAACTCTGGATCATTCTTGGCAGCCACTCGGTCAGACTGGGCCTGGCAAGAGCCCAGCAGTCCACTGTCTGTGCCCCACCACTAACTAGATACCCAAGGTCCACAAGTCGGGGCTGAAGCCACCCATGCCTTCCAAGCTGACATGGGCACCCTGCAGCTTCCCTGGGCCACGGATTCCCTGGGTCATGATTCCATGCCAGCCTCATGGTCAAGGGGCTCCAGTTCCTTGTCCTGAGCTGGGGCAGGTGGATCTGGTTGGGCAGTGAGGGCTGGCCCTGAGTCCTACATGTGGGCTTCTGACCTCACACCTTCTCAGTTGGCCACCACAATTTAGGCCCTGCCAACCTTCTGATGCCCTTCATTCCTCACACCTTCCTGCCCTGCATTGGCTTCTCCAGGCAGGCTCAGCATCCATCTCAGCCTCCTGCAGGAAGCCTTCCCTTCCTGTCTCCAGGGCCCTTTACCCCTCGGTCCCCTCCAGCCGAGTGGTCTTGGTGGTCAGTACAGCAGAGCTAGATGTCTGCTGGAAGTGGCCCTTGCTAGAAGAGCAGGGAAAAGGGGCCCAGTTCAAAATCTCATTTGACAGATGGGAAGAGTGAGGTAGAAGGCAGAAGAAAGCCACCTGTGAGACTGAGCAGCTACAGGCTCACAGTGGCTAGCATCCCCCCGTGCCCTGGAGAGCCCTCTGTTGTAGGCAACGAGGCTCCAGCACTGCTCAGGTGCATAAGGCAGGCTGGGGACTTTAGGCTCTCTCCCAGCCTCTGTCCCTTGCCCTGGAAGGCTCTGCTGGCCAGGCTGCACGAGACTGTGCAGACCCATTCCAGGCCGGGTGGTGAGACAGCGGGCTGGGGTGATGGTCTGCGTGGTTTCCAGGCCTGGCCCCACCCCAGGTACAGGAGCCGATGCCGTCTCTCCTTGATGGGGAGGGGCCCTGGTCTGGGTGCATCTCTGGCCTCTGGAGCTTGAGTTCGTGGCCTTCTCGAGGTGGTGACACAGCGGCTCCCATCGTCCTTGGCGGCACACCCTCGGCTCTTCAGTGGGGCTGTCCTGCTCCACTCACATCCCGCCTGCTGTGCTGTCACTCTATCCCCACGACCCACTTTCCCTCGTTCCCTCATTGTCTGTGTCTTGCAGTGGGCAGGGCCCTGGGGGACAGTGTCCCCTTTTGAGGCAGGTTGATGGTGGATCGGGTGTCCTGTCTGCTGACAGGGGCAGAGGCCGTGGCTTTCAGGTCCTCAATAGCCAGCGATTAGATTCCATCCCCAGGGACCCCTGTTGTGTGGCCATTGTGATGTCCTGGGAACCACAGCCTCCCAGCCAGACAAGGATGCGCCTGCCTCCCCCAGGGGAGGGAGGCTCAGGGTGGGATGCAGGCTCAGTCTGTTCTTAAAGCCTCAGGGAGGGCACACACACACAAAGCCCTGGACAGTTGAGGTCTTAGGGGAGGTTGCCCCCACTAGCCAGACAACTTGCTGCTACCCAGAGCCACTGCTTGGGGAGAAGCGTACCTCCTACGGCTGGGTATACAGTGCTGCTGTTGGTCATTGTGCAGCCTACACATAGGAACATGGCAACCCTGAAGTCCCCTCAACCCCTCTCTGCCACTCTCACGGGTTTCTGTATCTTCTACTGGTCATTTTGGCCAAGTGCTCCCCAGCCCGCACCCACACAGCAAGGCTTAGCCTCAGCCTTGGTTCCCGATGGCATCTCAAAGGACAAGCTGACATCTCAGGTCCTAACTCTGAGGCATTGTGTTTCCTCCCCGAGAAGTCAAGGGTGGGGTTTGTGGGAGGGCCTAGTGCAGAAGCCCTGGCATCAGGACAGAGGTGGCCCCATAAGAGAGCATGAGCAAGCTCTGCTAATAATCACGCCTGGGACCTCCTGGCACAGTCACAGGAAACCTGGTGTGGCAGTGGCAGGAACCAACACCTCTGGTGGGTGCACACTCACTTGTGGTACCAGCAGCCCCTGTGTGCAGGGGTGTGTACTCAAGTACATGCTGATGTTCTGGTGTGTCCTGGAGAGGGGGACACAGCGTGCTGCCAGTCTGCACACTGGCCATGTGCAGAGGATGTATGTCCTCGTGTGCACACGCTCAACCCATGCAGGCCGCCCCAAGACGGCTCCCTCCCCGGTACAGCTGGAGACTCCGGAAGGAGGAGGTGGAGTGTGCTGGCCTCATCTTTGGTCCCCAGAGAGATGGCAGGGCCAAGGTGGGAGGCAGAGGCCGGGCCTGGCCCTGGGCGGGACCCTGACACTTGCTTCCTGCCCAGCACTGGCCAGCAGCGGTGGATACGGAAGGTCGATTTTTCAGGAAGGCAAGGCCTGGAGAAGTGGCTCCTGTGGCTGAGTCAGTGCCCTGCCACCGTTGTGACCCTCCTCCGCCTCCTTTTCTCCGGGAAACCTCCCTGACCTCTGCCTGCACCCAAGCCTGTGTGTGGCACTGTGGGAGAGTGAGACCCAGCCAGGACTGCATCCCTGTGTCCCCAAAACCAAGACATGTTCCCCAACTCGTGACCCCTGCAGGCACAGGGCAGTGGCTAGGGCCAGGGCAGGCCATCCTGAGCAGCCACCAAACCTTCCCCTTCCTGTCTGGAAATGTTACTGCAATGCCAGTCTCCCAGGGCCAGTGCACTCGAAGCAAGCAAGACAGACCCACCTTACCCTTGATACTCCATTAGCACCCTCAGGCTGCAAAGTGTGGAACATGCAGATTCCGCGTGGGGTCCACACAGAGTCAAATAAAATGGAGGATAAGCCAGGCCTGGTGGGGCATGCTTGTAATCTCAGCAGTCTGGGAGGCTGAGGCAGGAGGACCCCAAATTCAAACCTAGCCTCCACAATTTTTAAAAACCTTATCTCAAAGAATGAATTAAATCAGTGGGCGTAGTGGTGCACACCTGTGATCCCTGCACTTGGGAGGCTGAGCCAGAAGGATCACCATGAGTTCGAAGCCAGCCTGGGCTACGTAAACGAGTTCAAGGCCAGCCAACACTGCATAGCAAGACTCTGTCCCTAAAATAAAATAAAATAAAATTTAACATGAAACAGCTGAGGATTCAGCTCAGCATGAAGGCCCTAGATGCAATACTCAGTACTGGAAAAAAAGAAAGGTAGAAGGTTGGGTGGAGACCCAGAAGGTGTCACAAAGCTTGTGGGACACCATTCCTATGCAAGAACCACAGGTGCAGGTCTAGCACAGGTCAGACTGTGTGGGGAACTGGGTCTTCTAGATCTCAGTGGACAAGGGCAAGGCTTGAATCAGGGTCTCCTTCAGTGTACAGGAAGTGGGGGGCGCTGTGGAAGGGATTCCAGTTGGATCCATGTGTGTTCTGTCCCTGGGGAACAGGGGTCCCCACTAGCCCCCTGACCCTAGAAATCTGGTCCATTATGAGCCACCCCTCTGACCCTCCTGGAGCAATGAACTGAAAGTCCAGCTAGAGCTCAGAGGCTGAGGTGTAGCCCTGGCTCCATAGAAAGTGGGGAGTTTGCCCATGGGGTACCTAGCCTGGCCCCTCCCCACCCGTCCCAGGATTTGGTATGGGGAGATGAACCTTTTCAGAGCCTCGCAAACCCTGACTTTGTTTCCTAGGGTTGCTGAAACAAATTAGCAGAAACTGGGTGGATTCAACAACAATAAGTCCTTATTCTCCTGCAGTTTGGGTGGCCAAGGTTCTGAGGGGAAGTCTGGTCCCAGTCCTTGTCTGGCTTCAGTCACCTGCAATCTTTGGTGCTCCTTGCCTGGGGCTGTCTCACTCCATCCCAGCCTTGGTGGGCACAGGACCTACTTTGAGTGTCTGTCCTCTCCGTGGTGGGGTACTGGAGACTGAACACAGGGCCTTCACACTGAGCTACATCCCCAGTCCTGTTTAACTTTTTTGAGACTGGGTCTCACAACATCACTGAGTGACTGTCTTAGTTACTTTTCTCGTTGCTGAGACAAAATACCCAACACCCAAAGTTTAAAACGGAAACGTTTATTTTAGCTCACAGACTGTAGAGGTTTCAGGTCATAGTTGCTGGCTCCAAGGCAGGACAGCACGGCAGAGGGCATCACAGAGGAGGCCCAGTCCATGCAGGCAGAAGCCGGGAGGCAGCAAGGCAGGGAGGTGTGGAGGAGGCAAGCGGCAGGTGAGGACAGCTGCTCCCTTCTACCTAAACTACGTGTCCTGAGGGCAGGCACGCCCAGGTCGGGCCTTCCCATATCTACACCCCGAACTACTACGCCAAGCCAAGCCAGCCAGTGGACTAATTCAGTCATCACGCACCCTGGAGCCCAGCATCACACACCCAGATCCAGCCACCTCTGAGAAGCCCCACCTATGACTGCATGAGGCTTTGAAGGGGGACGTCTAGATACAAGACATAACAGTGCCTTAGGCTGGGTTTGAATTTGAGATAGTCCTGCCTCAGCCTTCTAGAGTTCTGTCCTCTCCTCTTACAGGAACATCAGTCATTGCATTTAGGGTCCATTGTAAATCCAGGATGACCTCATCCTAGGTTCCTTAACTACTTGAGGTTGTATGAAGACTTTCTCCAAGCAAGGTCCCCTCAAGGGTGAGGATTTGACTTATCTTTGGGGGGCTACCATTCAATCTACTTTGCTCCCAAATATCAAGGATCTGGAGGCCACACCTTCCTCACTGCTAAGCCAGTTTCTCTGCACTGGGTGGAGCACTCCTTGGCACCTATGTCTGAGGTGAGCAGGGCACAATTTAGAGGCTGTGGATCAGGCAGTGTCAGGGTTCCCCATCAGGAATGTGGCCGAAGCCTCACCCCTGCAGGATGGCTGGGCAGGCAGGCACTTGGCCCTGCACCTCCAGCTGGTTCAGGAGCCTTAGGGACCTGTCCAGCATGAAACAGAGGGCCACACACCAAACAGGAGTCAACTGCTCCGCAAGCCCTGGGCTCTTGCCGTAGCAGGCTGTTTGCCCCCTGGTCCTCAGGTTGGGGCACGAGTGTGGGTGAGTGACTACCAGACCAGTGCCAGGGATGTCAGGTTCCCAGTGCTTAGCCCCTGGGGTCACCCACTTGGCTAGCAGAAGGCCCAGCCCAACCTTCCAAAGCACGATCATCACATGAATTGTGGACTCAGGCATTTCTTTTTTCAGTAGTACTGGAGAGTGAGCATAGGACCTGTACACAGAGCTATATCCCTAACCTTTTTTATTTTTTATTTTGACATAGGGTCTTTATAAATTACCCACAAGCTCAGACTGGCCTGGAACTTGCGATCCTCCTGCTTCAGCCTCCCTGCTGCCAGAATTACAAGTGTACATCACTGTGCCCAGCTCCAAAAGTGCCTTTTACAAGATACGGAAGCCTGGGCTGAATCAGCCAGTAGAGTCAGGATTCAGAGCTGGCTTCATTGACCCTGCCCAGTTCTGCCTACCTGCCTGGGTCCCAGGGTCAGGGAATGATTGGCAGTGTCCTGGTCACAGATATACAACCTGAGGCTGAGAGTTTCCGTTCTGATCTCAGGCCCCCAGCTCGACAGATGCAGGTCAGGACAGGTGGAGCCAGCTGACCTCCACCTACCGACCACTTCCTGCAGGGCTGGGAGGAGGTACTGGGAACTGGCCTGCTCTGGGTCTCCCACCCCCAGGTGGCTGCCCCCAGGGAGGCCTGGTCAGGGGCTCAGGTGTCCCACACAGCCGGTTCCTCTGCCTCTTCCCATCCTGGCCTCTGTGGAGCCAGAAGGAGGTCACTCCCCGGGGGCCACAGGCAGCTCTGGGACAGGTAGAGTGGCTATCTGGCAGCAGGCAGGGCAGGCCAGAGCAGATGCCATCTCCTCTGTCTCCTGGGAGACAGGACCGCCCAGGTGTGTCTACAGGGACCTTGTGAGGCTGCTTCCCACGACCCCTGTGCCCACCCCATGGTGTCCAGACCTGCAGCTGCCTGTAGCCACAGCTGCTCAACCAGGGGTGGGAAGGCACCTGAGGCTCTCTGGCCTGGCAAGGTGGGGCCTGTGTACTGTGCTGGCCCAAGAGGTGTCTCCTGTCCACCGCCCAGGCCTTCCTGGGGGTTGGGATCACCAGCCCATTTGCAGGTCTGGAAGGGGGCTCCTGGAGTGGGAGCACAGGCCTGAGAGGGGTCCCAGCGGACTCCCCCCTGCACTTATCCTAGACTCCACTAAACCTGCCTTGAGCTTACCTTGGGGCTCCATGGTAAACTGAGGCCAAGAGGGCAGGGTGTTTGCTCAAACATGTGCAGCTGGCACATTGATCTGCCCACTGAAACCCCACCTCTGCCATGCAGACTCTGCCATCACCCAGGTG
Source organism: Cavia porcellus (assembly GCF_034190915.1). NCBI lineage: Eukaryota > Metazoa > Chordata > Mammalia > Rodentia > Caviidae > Cavia > Cavia porcellus. The sequence continues at coordinate 35,326,770 of NW_026947506.1, read as the reverse complement.
GACTCTGATGATTCCTGCTTCCTCTCCGAGCCTTAGTGTCTTCAGCTGTAAAATGGGAACAATCGAACCAGGTGCGGTGACACACACCTGTAATCCCAGCACGCAGGAGGCTGAGGGAGGAGGGTCACTGGAAATTCAAGGCCAGCCTAGGCTACGTAGTGAGACTCAGTCTCAAATAAAATTAAAAATAAAATAAAATGGACCGGGAATATAGCTCAATGGCACAGTGAGCCTGGCAAGCTCGAGGTCGTGAGTTTAATTCCGGGACCTAAAAGAAAAAAACAAAACAAAGCAGGGGCAGTCCAAAGGCCTGGCACAGTCTGTGGTGTTCACAGTTGGGGATGTCACTACTGTCTCCATCCCACTTCATGTGACCTTCCCAGGGCCAGTCTGGTGGTCGTTCTCACGGCTGGACTCTGGACTCAGATAGTACTTTGTTCTTGGGGAACCTAGCTCTGTCCCCTCCCTCGCCACTGGGTCTTCCAGTGAGCTCTGCCTCCTGCACCAAGCACTCTGTGGGGTGCTGAGCCTGTGTGACCTGCCCGGCCCTACACAGTTCCTTCCCCAGCTGTGGTGCTACAAGTCAGAAAACTAAGCCTCAGAGAAGCAAAGCCCGGGAATGAAGGCCTTGCTGTTCAGACAGTGCCCGGGAGCCAGAGGTGGACGGGCCAGTGGGTGAGGGACTGGGTCCTGCAGCTGTGCAGAAGCTGGACCTTCCCATATGTTGGCAGGTCCTCCCTCGCACCTTGGGGTCTGTGCCAGCCTCTGCCTGGCTCCATCACACAGGAGGGGTGGCCGCAGTGAGGGCTGCTGCTGGCTGCTTCCAGCCTCAGACAAGACTTGGGGCTCCAGAGCCGACGTTTGACCCGCCAAGTGCAGCCTGCAGGATAGCCACTGAGGTCCCCCTCTCCCATTCCTATTATAGCCCTCCCTGGAACCTCTGTTCATGCATTGTTCCGTAGGCAGTCCCAGGTTCTCATTATGTGGCCTTGGGCAAGTGTCTTATCCTCGCTGGTCTGCAATGTCTTTGGCTTGGCAGAGGAGCCTGGCAATCACGACCGGTCAGCCTAGGAACTTGGGGCCAGGGGGACAGGAAGTGCAGTGTGGAGGCGGCCGCAGGCCCTGACAGTGCAGCCAATAGTGGCTGCGTGGTTGGAGCCTCTGGGGTCTCCCAGGAGGGTTCTGGAATCCTGTTCGCACCCACGCGCTGTAAAGAGAAGCACTCCCTGTCCTTCTCTGGCCTCGAACTGCCCCTCCCCACACTGCAGGCCAGGGCTCTTGCTGCTCCATCTCTTGAAGGAGGAATGGATCCTCGCAGGGCCCCTCCCTGCCTGCCCAGTCACCAGCCTCCCCAGCTGGCCTCATTCCGTGGACCCCCCCCAGCCCCTGTGCGATCTGGGCTTGGGCTCTTTGCTGTCCCCAACCTACCCAGCCAGTGTCCCTGGCCCTTCTTTTTAATTATTTTTTTTCCTGCAGTAGGGATTGAATGCAGGGCCTTCTCACTGAGCTACATCCCCATCCTGTTTCAGTTCTTAAATTCTGAGACAGGGTCTCGCTAAGTCACTAAGTCAACCAGGCTGGACTTAGACTTTAGGCTACTGTGGCCTCACAACCCAGAGTGCTAGGGTTACAGATGTATTCCACCATGCCACATCCACCCCTCTGGCCCATCTTTACACTCACGGACTCCACCCCGGGGCCCACCTGAATCATCTCTTGAAGCATTTTGAGCTAAAAACATGGTGTGAGGCCTGAGTCTGAGCTAAGGCCAGGGCTGCCTCCCCCTTGCCAGATGGCCTGGAAAAGGCCTCCAACTAGAGGTCAGGCTCCGCCGCTCCCCAGCCCCAGCCCTTCCTCCTGAGACTCAGTTATCTCAGCTGCAAAATGGGACCACTTCCTGTCCTGACTTGGAAGACTGACAGTGACTGTGGACAGGCATCCGCAGGTGCCCTTTCCCGATCCTTTGTTACACTTTCCAGGGGTGCCACTGTTCACCCTCAGCCCATCCAGGGAGCCTCCACCTTGCTGCAGGCAGGGAGCCCCTGCAGGTGAAAAGCCCATCAGAACTGTGCTTCCCAGCTGCTTGAGCTGGAGCCTGTGTCATACCATGCTCCTGGGGGCACGCCACATGGGGAGGAGATGCCCGGGTGAGCTCCCCATCACCCGAAGCATGCAAGCAGAAGCTAGGGTGGACAACAGGAATCAGCCATGGACTGGACGCCTGGGTAGTTGTTGGACCTTTTCAATCATACACTGCCTGGCATCCAGGATGCACAACTGTCTTAGGGGACAGATGATGTGGCAGAGGAGGGGATCTTCCTGGTGAGTCTGTGCCCCGGAGGGAGATGGGACTGTTGGGTTGGCCAGGGTGGAATTTGACCTCAGCTGCCGCTTGGAGGCTGTGTTCTCAGGATGTGACCCCCTTCTGAGAGCTGCCCTTTCTATCCCGCCAAGGGCCTCCCGCCTCCTCCACCTGCCGCGTCTCCTGGCACAGGAGCCCCTGCTCTGGAGTCCCTCCCTGGCTTCACCACCAGGTGGTTAGGATGGACAGTGTTCCAGGGCTCTGGCAGAAGGTGACATTCCTGTGAAGACTGACAGAGGAGCCAAAAGATTCCTGCAGAGGAAGAGCACCCAGCCCGAGCAAAAGTCCTGTGGCAGGAGACTTGCTGGCTCATTCCAGAAACAGGGAGCTGTAGCTGGAGATCAGTTCAGGAGGAAGAGGGGCTGAGGTCACAGAATGGAAGGGGACAAGCAGAGGCAAAGACAAAGACAGCCCTTGAGGATCTTCCAGTCCACGGGGAGAGGAGCTGACCACTTGGAAAGGGCTGTTTCCCGCCTTAAAGTCCCCAGTGGGGAGCACTGGGTAAGATTCAGGGACAAAGGGCCATGGGGACTGGATTTATGGTGTCCCCTGACCTCGCCAGAGAAACCAGCCTTGGTGGGCATGGCCAAGTCACCAGTGACCTGCCTGGGGGTGGGAGGGTCCAGATGAAAGGGCCAGAGAAAGGATTAGCCGCAGCCCAAGGCCTGGCAGGCACCATGGCAACCTGGATGGCGCAGAGCTGGGGAGAGAGGGCCTGTGTGTTAACACCGGGCTTCCCGCTGCCCACGGGCCGGGGGCTTGTTAACCAGCTTACCAGGCCAGGCTGCCCATTGACATGGAAATCCAGGCCCGGGTCTTCGGTTCTAGTCTGGAAGGGCCTGGGAGTGAGAAGAGAGGGTGCAGAGGGGCTGTGGGGTGGGCGGCGGCAGGTGCAGGGCCCACTTTCCTGCTTGCAGCCCCCAGGGTCCAAGCAGCTTCTGGGGCCACATGTGGTCCTGAGGCCTGGCTCTGTGGGCCAAGCCCTGTACGTGCTCCACAGCGCTCCTTGGCGCCCTGGGTGAGGGTGAGCGGGTTTGCAGATGGGCGTGGGGACCTGCCGCCTAGCATGGCCAAGGACGTCAGCATGAGATGGGCAGAATGTCCCTTGCTCAGACCTCAGCACCCACCCTGACTTCCCATCTCTCCCAGGCTGACTGCTCTGGATGCCTAAGTGTCTCCAGCCCTGGGGGTGTCCACAAAAGGCACTCTGGGACTTGCCAGAGAGCAAGACAGCCCAGGGGGTGGGACAGCCCCAGACTAGCCTGGAGACCTGTCTGTGGCATCAGACGGTGTCCCCACCCAGAGAGGGGCCCAGGCCCTGGTGCGGGGGAAGCTCTGAGATGTGCCGGAATGTGGGGCGGCTGGGGAGGAAGGATCCAAGCAGGTGTCTAAGCCCCTGTTGACACAGGATTACAGCCATCTGGCAGCCCCTCCCTGCGGGCCTCCTCCTCCCCCAACTCCCTCCTTCCCTGCTCTGGCTCCAGGCAGGGACAGCTCTGAGCAGGACCTCAGTCTCCCCATCTAGAGCATGGGGAGCACTGGAGGTGAGGGCTGGGGTGGAACAGGGATTCCTCTTGGGGAAACTGAGGTCAGGGTGGTGGCAGAACCTAGTGACTTTCCCTGTACCCCAACCCAGCTGTGACCTCCTCCTTGTCCTTCCTCAGTGTACACACATGCAACCACGTGCATGTGAGGAGCTGCGTGTATCTCGGGAGGACGACGGGGTGACTGGGAGCCAGGTCTACCTGGACCCTCTAGCTCCTCCAGTGCTGTCACTTATCGCCTCCATCCCTACAGCCACAAGCAGATGGTCCCAGCGAGTCACAAAGGGCCAGGTCCTGGCTCGGGTGCTGCAGCCCCAGGCAGGCAGTCGGGGAACCAACAGAGGCCTCAGGCTGCTACCCCTGCCACCCCCCACCTGGTGTTGGGTTTCCTCAGGGCCAGGACCCAGCTGCACACAGCTGGCTGAGGTTGAGGCCAGGAATTTGAGAAGGCTGGGTCCCGGGGCTCCTAGGAGGGGCTGTGAGTGCTCACCGGGGCCTGGGGATGGCTGGCCACTCTGAGTCCCCAGCCCCAGGCTGCCATCTGCCTCTGTCTCTCTGGGAAGGGGAGGGGCTGCCTGGTTCCTCTGCACACAGCCCCTCCTCACATCTGGGCTTTCCCAAACCCTCGCCTCCCCAGCAGGCCCTGCACCACTGCCCTCCCTGGACTGCTCTACCTTTTCCTTAAATTGAGCATGAGATCTTCTTGCCTCAGCCTCCCACGATGCTGAGATTGCACCTTGCCCCGCTCGTTTGATCTTTCTTTGAGGGATCACAAAGGCAAGCTCAGAGGCAGTCACCTCCCTGCATGCACCAGGCCACCAGCGGGTCCCTGTGCATGTCATCCTTTCCCTCACCTCTGCTTGGGGGGTCAGCTCCTGGGCGGCCCTTTCGGAGGCCTGCAAAAGAGTATTTTGCCTGTAGCGGCCTGAGGCTCCCAGTCCTCGGTACCTATTATGTGTCAGACTCAGTCAAGGGCCCCCTCCAGGGCACATGCGGAAACGGGGCTGGAGGAGAGACTCTGCTGGCTGCAGCAGGGCTACAGGTATGAGAAGCCCTGTCCGGTGGAGGACCGAAGCGGGCAGTCAGTCAGCCTGGGTCTTCTTCCTAAGCAGGAGATGAGAGGGGCCCTGTGGTTAGGTGAAGGGGACCCCGGGCGAGGGATGAGGTGAGAGTGGACCCAAGAGAAAACTCAGACATCCAGATGGAGGGGCCACATTGCAATGTTCAGTCGCACCAAGCCTCAGACCAGTCTAGCATCCTGGAGAATGAATACTAGAGATTGGGCCACAGCAGGGTGCACAGGACTCCACCAGCCAGTCGGGCATGTCTCCTGCAGGACTCTGTCGTTTTCTAAACTCCTGAGGGGGCCTGACACCTGGGTGCAGGACCCCCGGGCACTTCATCAACTGAGCCAACATTTATTGAGCACCATGCTATGTGAATGGCCCCAGACTGGGCAAGAGAACAGGGTGCTCTCCACAGTACCCCCTCAAAAGGAGTCTTCTGCTACTTGCTGTGAAGCCCCATGGTGATGAAAGTGTGAAAAGAAGGCCTGATTTAGCTGGGCCGAGGTTCTGGAAGGGGAAGCTTGTCAGGCACAGCAGCACAGTGAGTGCAAAGGCCCTGTGGCCAAAGGGTAGAGTGCTGAGGAAAGGTCAGTGTAGACTGAGGGGAGGGAACCTGTCTGGGGAGGTGTCCTTAACCCTGCAGCCATTCTAACCCTGCACCTGGAGGGCTCTGAGGGCCGGGTCAGTGCATGGTGGCCAGACGCAGAATCACACCAGAAGACCCACGTTCAGGGCCCCACAGTGCTGATGGGGGCAGAGAAGCAGATGCGCCCCGCCTTCTGCCGCATCCCCTCCCCCAGCACACACAGCCGCCAGGCGGGTCCCTTTCTGTGGGACCCCTTTCTCTGGCTCTTCAGCAAAGCAGTTGCTCGAGACTAATTGAATTTTCCGCCTGGGAAGGGCTGGGAGCCGCGGGCTGGGAAGAGGCTTGTTAACAGGCGTCGCTCCCGCCCGCGCCGCGCTCTGCTCTGCCGTGGGGGCGGGGTGGGCGGCGCGGTGGCCCGGGACAATGGACCGCGGACAGGACGCAGCCCCTGCCCCGCACCGGGCAGCCTGAGCCAGCCCCAGGCCCAGTGTCCCCAGCCCCCGGGCGGCTGCGAGGACCCTGGGGACTTCAGGTTCCCTCCACCGCAGAAAGAACTGGGACTGGGTGTGGGAGCGCCAGGATCTAAGACTCGGGCCTGGCGGCCAGGAGGGGGCAGAGCAGGCTGGGTGAGGGTCGACCCCTGCCTAGTGCTGACTCACTCCCTGCCCAGCGGTCAGCAGTGTCCACCGCAGACACCAAATGTTTATGTGCAAGGCCTGCGCCCTAGGGGTGACAGCGGGGAGTGGAGAGCAGCCTGGAGGCAGGGGAGCGGTTTGCAGCCGGTGGGACTCCTGTCCCAAACGCCAGCCCCTCTCTCTTTTTTTCTTTTTTTTTTTTTTTTGGTACCCGGATCGAACTGCTGATCTTATGCTTGCCAAGCAAGCGCTTATGCTGCTGAGCTAAACTCCTGGCTCTTTGTTCAAGGGGAGGGTACAGGGCGCTGAACCCAGGCCTTTGCACTGAGCTACATTCTCCCCACACACACACACACTACTTGTTAAAAAATTTTTTTAAATTTTGACACAAGCTATCACTAAGTTGCAAAGTTCCCTGAGCTGGGCTCAACCTCGTGATCCTCCTGCCTCAGCCTCCCAGAATGCTAAGATTCTATCAGCACACCTAGATCCCTCTGTTTTTCTAGTCCCTCCTCCAGACTCTCACTTAGACAACACCCCACATGCTCAGAGGTGGCCCAGTCACACTATTCAAAGCTCTACCCGCCTCAGAGGCTGGGGATGGGGTCAGAGAGGACACACTGCCCTCTTGGGAGCTGCTGGAGGCTTGGCCCTCCTAGGGAGTCTCCTGAGACAGAGCCTGTGCTGGCTGGCATCCATGTGGATCTGAGTTAAAGCCAGGAGGGTCACGGTGGGATTGGTGTGGCCGGTGGTCAGGCCCCCAGGGCCAGTGACACTGGCGTGGAGGACTAGGGAAGGGTCTGAGCCCAGGCTAAGTGCAAGGGATCTGTCGCCATCTACACTGAGGACACGGTGGCTTGGCTCATGCTGAGGAGGTTGAGTCCACCCCACAGCCTGGTTTCTTTCCCCACTGGGTTGCCTGGAACAGGACTGATGGGGACTGTGGCCAGCTCAGGCTTGGCTAGGCCCCATACTGAGGGGCTGGGAGGGCCTGGGGCAGGGCACTGAGGAAAGGGTCTGGGTGGGGCGGGCCAGCGTGACGCAGGGTCTGGAGTCGCCATCTGCCCCACCGCCCTGGTCCTGGCTGACCTCGTGTGCCCACAGCATGGCCACCTCCTTCCTCTCCCCGCTTCCCTGGGCGGGCCCTGGTCCTTGAAGCGGGTACAACCCTTCCTGCCGCCTCTGCGGACACGTGCCAGGAGGCTGCACGGCCTGGGGTGGGGGTGCTGAGCAGCTGGAGGTCATGTGGGGGACGGACTGGGGACAGAGACTTTGGGTGCTGAGGATGGCGACTGCCTAGAGAAATGGGGAGCTTCTGTCCCATCTCTGCTGCTCCTCTCTCCTATGTGTTCAGCCCTCCTCTGGCCCTCTGCCATCACCCGAAGCCCTCCTTCCTGAGCCAAGCAGGGCACAGCTGTGACCACACCTCTGTCCTATTCCAGGGCGCCAGAGCAGCCACCTTAGAACTCCAGGCAGCAGATGAGCAAGGTACAGGTGTGGCTTTGTGACTGGGTCACTCCTATTGGCCAGAGAGAGGACTTGTAGGGTATGAGGACCCTGAGGTGGCCCTGAGGCTGGGGGTGGGGTGGAGTAATCCCGCTGTCCTAACACAGGGCAGGATGTGCGGAGCTAGGCCCAGAGAGGGCACTTGGCATCCTAAAGCGAGAGGGAGGTGCAGAGGTGAAGGGACAGGCTGCAGAGATAGACAACAGCAAGGGCTGGGCGCAAACCAAACAAAATATTTAAAAACAAAAACAAGGGAAAATGAGAGACAGAGACAGGGAGGGAAAGAGACGGCAGGAGACAGAGTAAAGGGGTGTGAGTGTGGCAGCCTCCTCTTTTTGTCTTTTTGAGACAGGGTCTCACTATGCAGTTCAGGGTGGCCTTGAACTTGTAATGATCTTCCTGCCTCAGCCTCCCAAGTGCTGGGATTAGAGGCACGTGCCACCACGCTAGGCCTGTCTTCATTTCTTGGTAGGAACCGCAGAAGGGACACTGAGGGTTTGGAAAAGGAGTCCTTTTCTTTCGGGGCTGAGGCCCAGAAGCTCGGGGTGACTTGGCAGCTACATGAGACACTCATCCTGGGGGCATTTTTTCCCCATAAGATCATCCTGGGCTCTGTCCAGGGCTCCCTCTCAGGCCCCAGGGTGAGAAACGCTCCCCTACAAGCCCCCTGTGACCTGCAAGGGGTTCACTAAGGGCCTTTCCCACAGCCTCTCCGGGAACCGGGCTTGCGCCTGCGCTGAGCTCACAAGGGTAAAGAAACCGATGGTGTCCCTGAGGGCCTCACACCCACACTCCCCACCCCTTTGAGCCACATGTCCCCTCCGGGTCCCTAGCTATACCATACTGCCCCTGTGCTATCCCCCAAAAGGCAGGAACTACCCGACTGGCCACAAGGGGTCTGAGTCCACTCAGAAAACACAGACTTCTGGGGCCTGCGCAAGAGACAGGGAACAGCTGAAATGGCCACGGTCCCCCAAGAGCCCCTCTCTGGGCAGGGTGGGGCTGTAGAGAAAAGGAGGTAGGACGGACAATAGCTGATGGTTCCAGGAAGGAGCCTGGGGGAGAGGAGTGCCTGACCAGAGGAGGGCGCCTGGGGGCCCACCTTCCCATCATGTCCTCCAGGGGTTTCTGTCTGATCTTCCCCCATGTGCATCCTGCCCCATAGGGAGAGATGGATAGATAGTGTGGGAGTGAGTAGATAGATGGAAGAGTGATGGATAGATAGATGGAAGAGATGGGTACAAGGATGGAGACTTAGCCATAGGTGAGTGCATAGATGGTGGACGGGTGGGTGGTGGATGGATGGATACATGAATGGATGGGTGGATGGATGGTGGATGGATGGTGGATGGATGGTGGATGGGTGGATGGTGGATGGATGACACATGAATGGATGGTGGATGGATGGACAGAGGCACAGCCTCTAGGTTTATTCTTTATAGGAACATTGAGATGAGCTCAGGGGCTGGTGGCCAGTGGTCCGATCTTTGCCTACAGGGTTAAGCAAAAGCCAGAATTTAGGTACCTCAAATGCCCAAGATAATCCCAATATCAAGTACCAGTCATCACAAGACCCAGAACATGAGCATTAGCGCTCCCTGAGATGGATGTAAACATGAAAACACCCTCTGAGTGGAGGGTGCTCGGGGTCTCAGCATGAGCAAAAAGGGGACCTCAGCTCCATCTCCTTTCTGCCCTGCACCTGCGAGAGGAGACTCTCCTCCAGCCCAGTGAGGCCGGCAGACAGCGTGGCTTCCGGCTCAGCATGGGCCTGGCTGCACAGGCAGGCACACGCGCCCGCCACACTCTCCTGACACTGTAACGGCCGAGGGGCCCCGCCCGGCTCTGCTGCTGACCTGTGACCTTGGCCCTGCCCCTGCCCTTCCTGGCCCTCTCTGTCCTGTTGTGGCTGTCTGGCAGCTGAGGACAGAGGGACCGGCTGTGTGGGGGCTGTGGGCCTAGGCACGGACTGGCCTCGAGTGGCTGCGACCTGGCTCTGGCTCCTGTTGCTGACCACCGCGCTTCCTCCCTTGCGTCCCTCTGGGGAGGGACCGTAATTAACGTCTTCCTGTTCAGATCAGAAGCCCATTTCCAAAAACATTTTCGAAGGATTATTTTGCAAAGGAAATGTTTTTGAAAGAATCCTGTGTCCCGTCCCAGCCCAGGGAAGTGGACACTGTTGTCAGAACAGGGGCAGCAGGTTGGGGTAGGGGTGGCCTTGAGGGCAGGGTAGAGAGCATAGTGGACTCAGGTGGGTTCAGGTCCCCTTTCTGGGCTGCCAGGACCCCAGGGCACAGAATCCAGAGTAGCAGTAGGAGAGTGGAGGCGAGGGGGAAGCAAGTGTCTTTGTCTTGGGCCCAGGGGCCCTTTGGGGCCTTAAACCTGGACCTTTTGTGTCCCTTACTTGTGAGACAACACCCTGGGACGTGTCTACCTGCTCCTCACCTCTCCCCTGTGTCTCCACTGAACTCCCTCCTGTCCCCCCAGGGTGTCCCTGAGGTCTGTCCTGGGCTTGGTGTCAGCCCTTGTCCATGGGCCCTGCGCCCCTGCCTGTTTGCTGGCCCCTGGGATACTTCAGGTCATCCCGCTTCCCCTTGGCCTCGGCCTTGCTCCAGCCTCCTGCCTGTGGACATTCCCTGTCCATCACTTGAGTTACGCACGCGTGGGCTCTTGTGTTTCACACTGCAGCACTGCCCGCTTGGCACAGAACCAGCAGGACCTTGAAGTGTGGAGAGCAACGGCCGTGGCCACTTCTCAGACACTCCCCCTTCCAGAAGGAATGGCTCTGTCTCCTGGGGGACGGAGGCTCTGGGCTGCTCCCTCCAGGTCTCAGGCTTTCACTCAGATCATCCTCCTGGTCCACTGTGGTCTTCAGCTCCGCATGGACGATGAGGATTTAAAAAAGCTTGTTCAATAACTAAATGACTGATCTGTGGGCCTAGAGAGATGGGTTTTTACAGCCAAAGTGTTTTAGTCTCTAAAGATGACCCTTCAGTTTCTGGTCTCCAGGTCTGGGCTGGGCCCTGCCAGCACAACAGCCAGGTTTCGGGGTGCCCCTTCTGTGCCTCTGTTTCCCCTCCCTCCCCCAAATTTATAGTTATCACCCAGCTGTGTGCTGTCCCCTGCACTCTGGCAACCTCAAGCTGGGGAAACTCTGGAAGCTCCGCCCAGTGCTGGCCTCACTGCTTGAAAGACATTTCCCAATGCTCTGGGGACGCAGGCAGGAGCCGGGCCAGCTGGGTAAGTGGTGGCCGAGTGTGAAGGGCACGGGGTAGGAGGGGGAGTGCCCAGCCAGGCCTGTCTGCACCGCCACCCACGTGCTGAGCTCCTCAGACAACTTCTCCATTTTTGTGGACCTCAGTTTCCCCTCTGGGAAAACAGGAGCTGTCCAGCCTGGGAGAGGCAAGGGGGATCCCCCTCCCACCTCCCCAGGCTCCCCTGCCCGTCTCCTGATTTCCTCTCCATCCCAGCGCGCTCTCGTCCCTGGCCTGTCCCTCCAGCCCCTCCCCTTGGAGACTCCTCTGTCCCTTGCACATGTCCTGGGATGGTGTGCGGTTATTTTGGGAGCTGGTGGCTCCCCTGGGTGTTTCCCAACTGCCTTGATGGGAGCAAGCAGGCTATGAAGCCAGACATAGCTGGGGCGGGTGGGCAGGTGGGCGGGCGGCCTGTGGCAGCTGGAGACACAGGGAGTGTGGTGTGGGGACACACATGTCTGGGGCTCAGGCTCCAGGAGGCCCAGAGCCAGACCTGCTCATTGCCAGCTGCTCCCCCAAACCTGGCAAATGTGTCTGTGCCTTCGGGTACCAGGGGCTCCTCAGAGACCCTGGGCCAGGCCTGTTTCCCTCTCCTTAAGAAGCCGGGTGTAGTGGGACAACCCTGTGATCCTAGCTCTCTGGGAGGCTGAGGCAGAAAGATTGCAAGTTGGAGGCCAGCCTGGGCAATTTAGTGACATAGTCAGACCTTGTATCAAATTTTTAAGTAAAAAGGAGACTGGGGCTGTAAGTCAGTGACAGAGCATTTGCTTAGCACATGTGAGGCCCTGTGCTCCAGCCCCAGGGACACAAGAAAGAAAGAACCCAAACAAACTTGAGCTGCAGGTGTGATTTAAAATCTTCAGCCAGAGATGGTGGCACAAACCTGTGGCTCCAACATTCTAGGAGGCTGAGGCAGGAAGGTCACAAGTTTAAGCCAGCCTTAGTGACTTATCAAGACTCCAAAACATAAAAGCATGTGGATGCAGCTCAGTGTGAAGACCCTGAGTGCAACCTCCAGTACTGAAAAAAAAAAAAACTAAAATTGTCTAGTGAGTGGCCATGCTTAAACGATTGTTTGGGGAGGTTGCAATAAATTTTAATTATAACTGTCTGCAGTGGTACACACCTATAATCCCAGCAGTCAGGGGGCTGAGGCAGGACTGCCATGAGTTCAAGGCCTGCAGGAACTACATAGTGAGGCCCTGTCACAAACAAAAAATAGTGGCACATGTTGTTATCCTAGCCCTTGGGAGGCTGAGGCAGGAAGATTGCCATGAGTTCAAGATGAGTCTATGCTCATAGTGAGTTCAAAGCCAGTCCAAATTACAGAGCAAGACCCTGGCTCAACAAAACCAAGTTGGAATACAGATTTTATTTAACCCAAGATATCAAAAGTATTATCATTTTAACATGTAACCAATAGAAACCCTATTAACGAGACAGTTTCTGTTTCTTTGTGCTGAGTGTACAACAGTCAGTGTGTGTGTTATGTGCACATCTCAGCTCAGTCTCCAGGTGTCCATGGCTTTGTGCTGGTGATCCTTGAGGACAGCACAGCACTCTACCGCCTGTTCTCACCATACTTTATCACCACTCTCCGTCTGGGAGTCACTGAGCCCCTGTCTGCTGAGTCCTGGCCCAGCCTGTCATGTGGCGCCTGTCCGTGCTTGCAGATGCAGACCGAGGGCCCCAGAACCCAGGGCCAGCTGTTTGCTCAGCTCTGGTGCAGGGAAGGGCTCCTCACATCCTGGGGTTCACACCCCCGGTTTAGGGTGGCTCAGGACTCCTGCACACCCCTTCCCCACCCCCGACCCCACCACCTGGCCACTTTCTCATCCAGTTGGATTCCCAGTTCTTCCTTCAAATCCGGCCGCCACGTCTGTTCACAAAGCCCGGCACAGCCTGCATCCCCAGAGCCTACGCCATCTGCAGGAATCATCACTGTCCCCTCCAGGCCAGATGTCAGTGGACTGCTCTGCTCCACCCAGCCGCCCACTGCTACTTCAGTCACGACTGCATCTGGGCCTTCATCGTGACCTTGCAGAGAGCCGGGCCGTTGGGTCAACTGGGGATCTCGGAGAGTTGAGGACACAGTTTGAAGGCTGTGGCCTCACCAGGCAGCTGTTTCCCCTTTGCAAACTCCACAGGACCAAACCCGCCCCCCCAACTCCAGCCCACCAGACTGGGCCCCAGGGAGCAGGGCTGCCCTGGCCAACTCCTGCTGACACCCTGGGGCCTCTGAAGGGTGTCAGGGAGCATGGCTCCCTCCAGGCCTTGAGACGGGGGACAGGGACAGGGAGCGGGGGGAGGAGAAGCGCTAAGGCCTCTCTGGAGCTTGCTTCCAGTTGGCAGGGGGAAGCTGCTCCAGGGAGGTAGTAATTTGCCTGTGGCTTAAAAGATACAAACGGGTGCTGTTCTATTACCCAATTTGACATAAAACCCCAGATTCAGGGAATCCCCCACATGGCTGTTCCTGGAATCTGCTGTGAAGCCAGGGAGACAAACCCAACAAAGCCAGAGCTGGTAAATCCAGGATTTGGGACGAGGGGACAGATGCTGAAGTGAGGTTAATAAACCCCTGCCTTGGTGTAAGGGAAGGTGACTCTGGGGAGGTGGCACCTGGAAGAGGCTAGAATGTGGGGAAATGCTAGCTAGGCTAAGAGTGAGAAGGAGTATTCAAGGAGGTATTATGCAAAGGCCCTGGGGCAGCACAGGGCTCAGCATGAGCCTGGGTTGGAAGAGAGGGGCCCAAACCAAGGGACAAGCAAGACAGATACACTGTCGGAAGGTGTAGTATCTTCTTTCCCAAATACAAGAGCCAGTTAGTTTGGGGGTTGGGGGTACATTGGCACTCATGTGCTCCATGGTCTCAGGAGGAAGGTACCTCTAGCTTGTTCAAGACTCAGTGATTTTCCCAAGCCACTCATTCATTTATTTACTCATGCATTCATTCAGCAAATGTTTCCAGAGCTTCATGGGCTCTGGGACAGCCTGGGCTGTGGCTGGGTGAGACCTGCCCCCTCCCCCCACCTCCAGAAGACAGAGGACGTGCTAGGAGGTGAGGGTGGAGCATACAGGAAGCAGAGACTGCAGAGCCCAGCTGAAGTCAGGAAGGCTCTGGAAGCTGAGGAGGGGCTGTTGCAGGTCAGTGGGAGAGGCTGGCTGTGGCCAGAGAAAATGGAAACCCATCCTGTGTGCTGAGGGCAGTGGGAGCTATGGCAGATGTGACTGAGGGCTTGCAGTTGCTGACGCAGGATGCCCTGGGGTTACCACTCCCTGCGCCCCATTTTACAGATGGAGAAAATGAGGGCTGTGAATTCCTTTGGCCTGAGGCCCCTGCCATATGATTCACCTGACAATAGCTTGCAGTTGGGAGAGAATGGAAGAGCTCTTCACAGCCAAGTCAGCTCAAGGCCGTGTGTGAGGGGCAAGTGAGGGGTGCGTGCGTGTGAGGGTCTGTCAGACCTGCTGTCTGTGGTGGGCTCCATGTCTGTTACCCAGCAACCCTGGGGGAGTCACCCTCATATCCTGTCTGTGTGTCTCTGAAACAAGTGCTCTTCCTGCCAAGCTGGGCTCCTGTTTGGGCCCAGGCAGTTTGGGCCTGGCTCTAGGGGCCCCCAGGTTTGGCCAGTGAGCCTGAGCCAGGTGCGGTGGTGCACATCTGCAATCCCAGCTACCTAGGAGGCTGAGGCAAGAGGATCTCAGGTTCAGCAAGAACTTGTCTTATAAAATAAAAATAACATTTAGTGGTTGTTTGGTTTTGATGGTACGGGGGATCAAACTCATGACCTTGCGCTTGCCAGGCAAGCGCTTACACTACTGAGCTGAATCCCCAGCCTCTATAAAATAAAAATAAAACAAAATGGTCTGCAAATGGAGTTCAGTGATGGAGTGCTTGCCTAGCAGGTATAAAGCTCTGCATTTAATTCCCAGTGCCTGGAAAGAAGAGAAAAGCAGGGGAAAAGAGCTTGGTACCTCACCATGCACTGCTCCTGGGGAGGCAGTTGCACTGGTTGGGGTGCCTGCAGGGAAACTGGCCAACCACGAAGCCAGTGCCTGGCCCCGGGAGCTAGGACATCCATGGACCAGCCAGGCTGACACAAAGGCGAGGCCTCTGGCAGGAAGGGGCTCCTGGCCAGCTGGGCTGGACACCGAGGCAGTGAGGGAATGGAGACAGGAAGGAGGCTGCGCAGCTGGAATCTGGGGCAGCCATTGTCTCACCTGGGGCTGGGCGCCGGCTGGGGGCCCCATGTGTCTCCCCCAGTCTGGAGAGCAGCAAGGCCCCACCCTGGCCTCAGTTTCCCACCTGTAAAACCAGCCACACATCTGGGGATGACACAGCAGTGACACTGAGACGCGTGCCAGCCATCACCCCAGCACTTGGCCTGAATTATCCCTGTGAGCCCAGGGCTGTGGTCGCTCCCCTGTGACAGAAGCCCCAGAAGTCAGAGGCGGTCAGACCCCTCAGAGGGGTCACCTGCGTCTCACACAGAGGGGCAGAGCCGGGACTCAGGCCAGCCCACTGTTCCAAAGTCCTGGCTGCTTCATCTTCCACTCTGCCTGTGTGGTCATGGGCCACGCGCTCACTTTAGGTTCGGGACACTGACAGTCAAACAGCCCGACCAGCTGTGACAGGACGGCTGAATGGAGACAGATGGCAGGAAGGCAGGTAGATAAGTGGACAGGTGATAGGTAAAGGATAGGAGTTTCGCTCACAGGCACGGAAACCACAGGAAACCTGTCCAGGTGCGAGCCATGAGGTCACGGCCACTCCAGGGCTCCAGGGCTCCAGGACTGTGGTCTGAAGCCTGAGCCCTCTCACAGAGAGGGGCAAGCCATTACTCTCCAAGGATGATGCTGGACAGGCTCAGAGACCGAGGGACTTGCCCAACACCACACAGCAGGGGCAGAGTCAGGATCTTCTTTGCTGAGCTCAGCTCTGTTTGAGGCTCCGAGCTGCCCCCGCCGCCCCTCCTCCCCCTGGATTCCCCACAGGAGGAGACTGGGGCAGGAGCACGTTCGCTTCCAGGTGGACGAGGGGAAACAGGAAAGGCCCCAACAGGAAGAGGGGGAGGAGGATGCTTTGGGGCTTCCCAGGTGACATCCTGGCCCAGGCAGGGTGGGGCCAGCCCATCCTCCACCCAGAGCCACCCTTCTCCCACCCTGATTGAGCCCCAGGGATCCCCAAGGGACCCAGGACTCTGTCAAGGACTGGCCCTGGGCCCTGCTGGGAGTTGGCCATGGCCAGGAGCCTTCCTGCAGGGACATGGTATCCTGAGAACAAGGTAGGGGTCAGGTGGCACCTGGGGTGTAGGCACCAGGGACCCGAGCCCCTTGCCGTGGTGGATCTTTCCAGGCCAGTTCCCACCTACAACAGCCAGCAAAGCACCTGCAGTTAGTTAGCATTTTATTGAAGGTCTGGCCGGGTGTGGGAGGAGGCCCAAGGCACCCTGGACGGGGAACCAGCCAAGGCTCATCTCAGGGTGCAGGCTCCGCTCAGTAGCTCCCGTCCCTGCAAACACCCAAAGGACACACCTCAGACCCGGCCACCAGGGCACAGATCTGGACCGGATGTTAGGACGGTGACTTCCCGTGGCCAGATGTGGGAGGCCAGCTGGGAGAGGGGTGGGAAGGAAGGCCAGGCGACAGCCCCTGCCCATCCTCAGGAGGTCCCTACAGGGGGACAGAGAGGGACAGAGAAGGACATTACCCCCAGCTCAGGCTGCGCTTGGCCAGCTCCACCTGGGCCAGACGGTGGTCACTCAGCACCCGCACCCTGGTGATGGCGGCCAGCGGTCTCTGGCGGTGGGGGAACTGCAGGACCTTGTGCTCCTGGGCGTAGACGTGGAAATGCTCCCCATCTGAGCTGATTTCCATCTGGCCAAGTGGTAGAGTCATCCTCAGGCCAGCTGCCAGCTCCTTTCTCCCAGAAGGAAGGAGCTGGTGCCCAGGTGTGAGCATCCCATGGCACAAATGGGGAGACCGAGGCTGGGGGAGACTTACCAGGAAGGGTAAACTGTGGAGCTGGCCTCCAGGAACCCCCTCCTTCCCAGCCTCCTGTCCCTATCACCCTCCATCAGGCCCCACCCAGGCCCCTGTCACCTCAAAGGGCTCCCCCAGGGCCAGTGGGAAGACACTGGACACCTCCTCCTCGCCCCACCGGCCGCCCTGGAAGGCATTTCCCACCACCGTGGCGCTGGAGAATCGGGGCTTGATGTGGAAGGCGATGTCTCCTGTTTCAGACAAGAAGTTGATCTCAAACCTGGAGACACAGTGTAGGTCACAAAGCCAGTTCAGGGCTGGAAAGTCCCAGCCCGAGGCCCAGGAGGAGATAGCAGTGTCCCTTACTTGTCCTCGCTGGAGTCCGCCTGCCCCTGGACCATGAGGCTCCAGCCAGGGGCCAGGCCCCCTGCACAGAAGGCTTCAAACTGAAGAGAGAAACAAGGGGTCAGAGCCCTGTGGGGCTGTGGCCTCCTCCCCTCCCCAGCCCCAGCCACGCACTCCCCTGTGTGACCCTGCCTGGGACTATGTACCTCTGAATGTCCTCCTCATGGCAACGGTGGGAATGGGATGAGCCTGCTCGGCAGCAGCTCTGGGGGGACCTTTGCCCCTGTATCCCTGCTGCTGGGGTCTAATGGGCACCAGAAGGGAGGAGCACAACCAGCCTGGGAGCCCCACACCACCCAGCCCTGCTCAGGCTCTCACCCACCTGCACGGCCATTGCCCCACCACCAGGAGGACTGCGGCTGGTCAGGGGCAGGGATATAGGCCGGCTGGGCTGGGCGGGGCACAGCAGCCCTGCCCCCAGGGGCCACGTCCCCTCCACGCTCCCCTTCTCTGGATTCGGGGGCTGGGGTGGGTGTAGCTGCACAATAAGGGACCCGTTCTCCATTCTCTGGGCCTGGGTTATCCCCAGCATCAGGAAAAAAAAAAAAAAGCATGCACCAGGTCCTCCCGCACCCTGCCCTTCCCGGCCCCACCTCCACTGGGCCTGCCAGGCTCTGCCAACTCCATAGTCCAGATGCCTCCCACCTCTGAGAACACAGCCACTCCGAATCCCACCCTAGAGACCCAGGAGAGGGAGCCCTGCTCCCCTCCCAAATCTGCCTTTCTGGCCAAGTGTGAAGGGCCTGCCTGGCCTTCTGGGGTCCCAACTGATGCCCCGGGCCACTGCCTGACTTCCTACCCATCCCATCCCATCCCCCAGGCAGAGCAGCCTCATGGGGCAGCGGGGATTAGGCCAGCGCTGGTCAGCGCATTCCAGGGCTGTGGTGAGGGGTAGGGGCTTCCCGGCCCCTCCTGGCCGTGTGCCCTGGCCCCTCTCCGGCTAAGCCAGGGAGGGAGGAAAGGGGGCTGGGGCTTCCAGGCGGCCTTGGGGACAGGGAGACACAACTCCAGGCTGCTCTGGAGAGCTGACCAAAGAGGGACCTCAGAGCTCCTGTGTGCAGAGAACGTGCAGTGAGCATGTACAAGTGTGAACCATGGGTGTGCAAGGTGCGTGAGTGTGGTATGTGGCTGCGGATGATGGGAGAGTTGCCGAGTCCCTGCCCATGATCTCTAAACTGGATCACAAGGGTGTCCCCCAGGTTCCTCATCTTTGTGCTTCTGCCTTCCTCCTGTGCCCGTGTTTCTGTATTTGTGTTCCTGTGTGTCTCCTTCCTTTTGTCCCCATGTGTCCCCCACTCATTCTTTACTCCAACAAGGCTGACCCTAGGGCCTGCAGGGCAGCCCTGACAGAGAGGCTGTATAAGATAAGCCTGCCACGTCCAGGTCGCCATCCTGCCTGGTCACCCAGGGCCTGGCAGCAGCCTGCCCCAGAGGGTCACAGAGTAAAACCTCTGGCCACAGCATGGGGCACAGGGATGGGGTCGTCAAGAAAAGACACAGAGCCCGGACACTGAGCATGCAGGGCCTGGATACCAGACACCCTGCAAGCAGGGCCCAGGGCCCAGAGCTGGGCAGACTGCAGAGTCAGGGGCTGGGGCAGGCCAGCCACCTTGAGCCAATGACCCTGGGCCTTAGTCTTCCCAGCTGTGTGCTGGGTTCACCAATGCTGACCTCTGCTCTGTGCAATGCCCTGGTCATGGGGGCCACTCAGCCTCTGTCCCCTGGTCTTGAGGTTAGCAGGGGAACTAGTTGGAGGGACTTGGGTCTGGTGGGAACTGGGGGGCTGTGGCAGAACTGGGCCCCACACTTGCTGGAAAGGGATCAGTTGTGGCTACCTGAGGCCAGAGGTCAGAGACCCCACTTTAGTTGGCCGGGAGAGGTCTGAGCCCCAGCCTCCCTATCTGAGCCATGGTGTTGTGTTACAGGAAACCCAGAGTCCCTTGAGCCCGCCTGCTCCAGCCCTGCTCAGGCTCTGCAGCTCTCCGACAGAGAGACAAGCACCATGGGACGAGGACCTGAGTTCTCACCCCAGTGACTTTAGTCTCAGAACCTCTCACATCTGGTGGGAGCCCAGAGCCACCCAGCTCCGGGCTGATGGCACTGGGAAGCGGAGAGAGCCATGGATGGAGGGGGCAGCGCTGCAGGCTGGGTGAGGACACTGTTCTCTCCAGCTTGCCAGCCACGGGGCTGGGTGCTGGGTGCTGGCTGCTGGCTGCTGGCTGCTGGGTGCCGTGGCTTGGAGCCCAGAGCAAACAGATCCCCTGTCCCAGAGCTGCCACCCCCTCCAAATGTGTGCTTTGTCTGGTGTTGTTGACAGGAGGCCCTGAACAAACAGAGCTGAGAGACAGTAACTTCTCAGCCCTGGCAGTGCCCAGCACAGGGCAGCCGCACAGAGCCGCCAGGCACTAAATCTGAAATCCGGCCCAGAACACAGCGCATCATCTATGGAGTGCCTGTTCTGTGCCAGGTACTAGCCCAGTTTTTGTTTTGTTTTGGGGATTACACCAGGGCCTTCACTCTGCACTATATGCCCAGTCCTTTTCATCTTTCTAGTTCGAGACAGGATCTTGCTAACTCTCTAAATTGCCCTGGCTGGGCTCCAACTTGCAATCCTTCTGCCTCAGCCTCGCAGAGTTCTGGGATTACAGATGTTCACCCCACACCCAGCATATTTACTGCATGCACATGAGACTTATCCTTAAGTCTCTGATCCAGAGAGCATGAGAGCACAGAGAAGTTAAGGGACTTGTCCAAGGTTCCACAGGTAGGGAGCAACTCGGCCCCATGAAAGGCTGGGTGAGAGGGTCCCAGGCTCACCTGCAGTGGCCCCCACACAACCCTCTCCACATCGGCCATCAAATCTTCCCATCCTGGGCACGTCCTCTATCACAGAAGCTTCTGGGTTCTCTCCCCTGCTTGGGACAAGGGGAGTTGTCTTTTTTTTCTTTTTCTTTTTGGACTTTGGAGCCAGGTTTCATTTTATAATTCAGGCTGAGCTTGAATTCATGATGATCCTCTTGCCTCAGCCTCTAGAGTACGGGGATTACAAGCAGGTGCCACCATC
This sequence comes from Cavia porcellus, assembly GCF_034190915.1. Taxonomy (NCBI): domain Eukaryota; kingdom Metazoa; phylum Chordata; class Mammalia; order Rodentia; family Caviidae; genus Cavia; species Cavia porcellus. The sequence continues at coordinate 35,306,365 of NW_026947506.1, read as the reverse complement.
CCCATCTTGGGACAAAGGACATTCTCCATCCAGACCATTAATGGAGGTCCTACTGGGTGCAGAAGCTGCCAGGAACCCTCAAAGTCAGGGACAGGATCGTTCTGCATGCATGGGATCCTCCACTGTCCCCTCCCCACCCCCACCCACAGCTCCTAGCACACAGTGTGTTCTCCGATGATGCAGTGCCTCTACCACCCTCAATTCAGGCCAGAGGAGGACCCTAACCCTGGAAAGTCAGTGCTAAGAAGGATCCAGGGAGCCCAGGTCATCCTGGCCCTGTGGAGCCTGACTTCGCGTGGGGCACTGTGCTGGGGGCCATGCTGGATGGACACACGGAGGTAAGTGAGCCCACGTCAGTGATGGAGATGGCCACCAGCCACCCAATCGTGGACTTGGGGAATATTTGTTGAGCACCTACTGGGTGGCAAGCTGTGCTGTGAATGAGTCAGACAAACAGACAGACAGACAGACAAACAGTTCATGCCCTCAGGAGCTTCCTGCATCTGAGGGAATGAGTAGGCACTGAATGACAAAATCCCAAATGGAACTTCATGGCTTTGGTGTTGTTAGGATCAGAGTTCTGGAGCAAAAACACGGGGAAGGGAGATGGTGCGCCCAAGCAGAGCTGGCCTTGGTGGGGAGGCTTCCTGCAGGAGGCAGCAGTTGAATGACCCCAGAGGAGCGCAGGGCTGGCTGGGGTGGGGGCAGTGTTCCTCACAAAGGGAGCGGTGAGCAGAAGCCCCGGGGAGGGCAGGGTGAGGGGCTACACCTCCTCTTGGTCTTTACTTTTGGGCACTTCCTCCCCAATTAGCCCTAGTTAACCCTCAGCAGCCCAGTGCCCAGCTATTGTCCGGGGCCTCTGCCCTCAAGTCTCCTGTCACCCTGAGAATCTGCTCCTCGGTGTCACTTGCTGGGGCTGCCAGTTCTGACCCCCAGCACAGTGAGCCTGGTCCTCTCCCAGGACGGCCTCTCCGGTCCACATCTTCCTCTTTTTTTTTTTTTTTTTTTTTTTGTCTTTTTCTTTTTTATCAGTACCAGGGATCGAACTCACGACTGCCTGCTTGCAAGGCAGGAGCTTATGCCACTGAGCTAAATCCCCAGCCCTTCCACATCTTCCTCTTGCAAATCAAAGCAGCCCCATTGGCCTTGGACACAAGCAAGGGGTCTTGAGTGTCCTTGCTTCTCCTGAGCCTCAGTTTTCCCATCTGAGAGAGACAGTGGGCTGATGAACTTTTCTGAATGTTTTGTGAGGGCTGGGACAACCCTGTTTGGTCCAAGGGAAAGATACAAGGTGGGGGCCACATGACACCACACTGCACAGGAAGGACCAGTGTGGGCTCCCCAAAGTGGGCTCCCTCAGGCACCTGGGTCCAGCCAAACCTTTGGCTCCAAAGTTCTCTCGACACTCTGGGAAGCAGCACAATTACCCTATTATCTCCCCCTTTTTTCAGTAATGGGGATTGAACCCAAGACCTGTGCACAACTATATTCTCTGTTCTTTTCTTTTTGAGACAGGATCTGGCTAAATCAGTAAGTTCCCCAGGCTGGTCTTGAACTTGTAACCCTCCTGCTTCAGCCTCCCAGAGTGCTGGGATGACATGCGGGTGCCACTGTGCCCAGCTTGGCTCCATTTGATTGTTGTGCAGCTGAGGTTGAAGGGCAGCGGTGAGGCCCAGGGTCCTGAGCAGATTTGCCCAGCACAGAGGTGGGGGCGCTGCTTGCTACCCACTTGGGTTTGCAGGCCCCACAGCTGCACCCCATAGCTCGGTGCTCCTTAGTGATTTGCTCACTTTGCCACCACAAATGGAGCTCACATAGTTGTTTCCATTTCCTGTTGAGAATCAAACGCCCAAGTTGGGCAATGATCCTGGGTAGACGGAGGCTGGAGGGCAGGCGGGGCCCAGGACACACAGGGCTAACCCCTGCCCTGTAGGCGGTGTGCAGGCCCAGGGTGCCCAGGCCGGCTTGGCGGCCAGTGGGATGCTCCTGGGGCAGGCTGGGCTGGGGCAGGGCAGGGCTGCCCCAGACACACCTGCAATGGACCAACTTCCTAACGTTAAAAATCCAGAGGTTAGGGCCACCTGCTCGGCACCCAGTCTGTCTCTCTCAGACAGAAGCTTTCTTCCTCTCAATAAGTGTATTCTGCTCTTAACCTCCACTGTTTCTAAAATCCATTCTTCGATGTTAGAGAACATGAAATCGTACCAGACATCTGGTAGGTTGGGAGTTTCTTTCCCCTGTCTCGTTTGGAGATCTTCCACCGAGATCATTGGTCAGACGAAAGAGTTTGCCTTTGTTTCACAGACTCTGGGCTGGGTCTTGTTCGGGTGACAAATTTTTATGCTTCAAATTCTATGTTTCTGCCAATTACTTATAATTGTGTCTTTGTTTCTTCTATACTTTTGTTTGTTATGTCTTTGCCCATTGCTGCCCGAGCAATTATACTTGTAATCTTATTGGTTGCCTACAGCTCTGTCCCACTGCATGCCCACCTTGCGAGTTCCCATTTTCCCTCATCTTGGACCTGCCTCACCTTGAGGTTTTGCTCTATAAACATCTCTAGAATATACAGGGTCATTGGCAACCCACTCAGGGTTCCTTCTATCTTTGTCTTAGACAGAGCTTTCTTTCTCTCTATGAAAATATTCTGCTCTTGAAAAAAAAATCTGGTTTCCTTGGGTGTTGCATCACATGCCTGTAATCTTAGCACTCAGGAGGATGAGGCAGGAAGACATGGTGAGTTCAAGGCCAGCCTGAGCTACATAGCAAAACCTGGCTCGGAATCAGGAGTCTCCTGCACTGTGAGCCTGCAGATGGCATCACTTGGAGCTTGAGCAGCTGCACTTGGTGTTGAAGACAATGGCCAAAGACAAATGCAGAGGGCGGAAGCCCAGGAACATATTTCAGATAGCCAGCCCAAAACGCTCTAGGTCCAAAAGCAAAGCATGTCCAATTCCAAGAATCTTAAGAAGGTAAGCACGGTCAGTGATGAAAAAGTGCACAGAGTAGATAAGTTTAGGAGTTTGGCCTCTGCCCAAAAGGCCTTTCTCCCCTGCAGAAAGAGCTGACTACTCAGTAGCAGTGCGGAAATGAAGCAGTTGATATGAAAGCAGAAGATATAAGAATAAAGGCTCAGTTATAGTACGGTCGAGATACAGCCATTTATCCAAAAAATTCAATAAAATAAGCGCTTTATTTAAAAAAGCCACGGGCTGGGGAAATAGCCCAGCAGCACAGCGCCTGCCTGGCAAGCCCAAGATCCTGAGTTCTATTCCTGGTACCAAAAAACACAGCCAGGTATGGCACATACCCGTAACCCAAGCACTCAGGAGGCTGAGGCAGGAGTATCACCTTGAGTTCAAGGCTAGCCGGAACTAGCTAGAGAGACCCTATCTAAAAGTAAAGTAAAACAAATACAGTCAAATTTTGTCTTGTTTGGGCCCTTGCTCCGTTCACCTCTTTCCACCAGGATAAAAGTATTTGGTCTTAGAGCGGACACAGCCTTCTGTATCCACCCCACGTTCCAGCCCTGTTCCAGACCGGTGCGCAACAGACTGACCGGCAGAGGGCGCTCCAGACTGGGTTTGCCTCCCCCAACTCCAGGCTGCAGAGGCTGGTGTCCAGCCCAGCCCCGGACAATGTAAGTCCTACACTCTGCGGGTGCAATTCTTCTTCCCTGAGGCCAGAGACTGAGGCAGAACAAGTGACCCCACCTGCCTCTACCGCAGAAGCCAAGGCCTAGGGAATGGCACGAAGAATAAACGCATGTGGACTCCCTGACCCTCTTCTGCAAAATGGGCCTCCATGAGGAATGGCGTGCACAATGCAGGCAGGTCCTGTCCACATGTATTCCTCATGTCGGACCTGGCCAAGAGCTCCCTGTACTGCCTGTGGCCCGAGTTCCTGCTTCAGCTCAGTGACAGCTTCCTTGGCCCCTCTGTGGCCACCACTCACATGGGGGCAGCCAGGAGCTTTCTGCAGCTCCACTGAGTCTCAGCAAGACCCCCTAGGGTGGGGCTATGTGCTTCAAGAGAGGGCCACCCTGCAGCCTTGGCCTCTGTGTGGGGTGGGTTGCTCGGGGCAGGAAGTAGGCTGGCCTGGCAAGAGCCACCACCCTGTGGGGCCCAGGACAGCTGCTACACGGGAGGAGTGGCTGCTGCCTGTGCTGGGGGCCTGCAGAGGTCTGTGCCCAGAGATCCTGTGCGAGGTCTCACGGGCAGAGTGGCTCTCCCTGTGAGGGGTGTCCTGTGGCAGTGGAGAGACAGACCCTGGTGTCCATGAAAAGGGCATCTGGTGAACCTGGACTCCGCTGCACACTCTGGGAAGCAGCATAGGTCCCAGAGCTGCCAGCAAGTGGGCAAGGGTAGAGCAAGAGAGAGGTAATTGCCTGTCTCCGAAGACTAGGATCCAAAGACTTGTTGCAAGGGCTGATTCTGACCACAGGACTGATACCTGGGGCCGTGGTAGGCTGCAGTGTCTTTTTAAAATCTGCATTTAAAATTTTCCCCCAGCCTTTCTTTTCTGGTATTGAGGCTTGACCCCAGGGCCTTCGCACTGAGCAACATCCCCAGCCCTTTTTATTTTTCTGTTTTGAGACAGTGTCACCCTCAGTTGCTAAACTGCCCAGGATTCAAATCTGTGACCTTCCTCCTTCAGTCTCCCAGAGTGTGTTACAGATACACAGGGTCACAACCAGCACACCCCCCCCCCCCCACACACACACATGCATTTTACCTCGAACATTTTCAGGCATACTAAAAGTTTAATTTTCAGCCAATGTCCATGTAGCCACTACCTGGGGTCAGCATGGACACTGTCCCCAACTTGTTCTGTCCCCGTTCTGTCCACTTGGGTTGGGTGCATTTCATAGTAGCACAATGCAGCCCAGAAGCTTCCTCAGAGCTTTATGAACTACAGTTCAGTATTTGCCTGTGGCTCTTCCTGTCTTAAAAATTTAATAAAATGAACATTTTCCACCTGGTAGGGGATTGAACCCAGGGCCTTTGCACTGAGCTACATCCTCAGCCCATTTTTTATTTTTTGAAACAGAGTCTCACAATGTTGCTCAGTTGGGGGATCCAGGTGGGGCTTGAATTTGCAATCCTCCTGCCTCAGCCTCCTAAAGTGTTTACAGTGGCGGTATTTACAGGTCTGCCCCCCCCCCCATGGTCAGCTTGTACGTACTTTAAATGCAACATTTGATGAAGTGTGGCCTTTTCAACAACCTCAGGAGCACTGACCTCTATTCAGGCACAGAACACTGCCCATCAAGACCTCAAGAAGTTCCACTGGGGGATGTGAGGGTGACCTGGCTGCGACATCTGTCACCCCATTGATCGCCAGAGTTGATTCGGCTGATCTAACTGGCCAGGCGGGTGTCCCCTTCCTCCCTCAAGGATCCATATGCATCCCTCCCGAAGCTGCGCTAGAGGACGACCACCCCGATGGAGGAGGATTGTTCCTCAGTCAGAGTACTGCACCCCCCTGCTAAAACCTCCAAACAAGCTCGCAAGAAGTTCCACTGGGTCCTGCTTTGTATTGCACTGTGTCCTCCAATGTGTACTCTGAAGCCTACAGTAAGGCTGCATCTTAGGATAGGGTCTGTAGGCAATGATTAGGGGGGAATGAGGTTATAAGAATGGGACCTTAACCCCATTGGATGGTGGCCTTATAAGAATAGGACATAGCCTAGCCTGGTTATGGTGGCACATACCTGTAACCACAGCATTTAGGAGGCTGAGGCAGGAGGATTGCGCTGAGTTCAAGCCCAGTCTGCCGTATAGTGAGGGCAAGTCCAGCCTGAACTAAATACCAAGACTCCTGTCTCCAAAAAGCAAACGAAAAACCAAAACAAAACAAAAACTAAAAGGACACAGTGAAAAGTTGGCTCTCTGCAAACCCAAAGAGCCCCCCAGGGACACCTTAATCGTGGACGGCACAGCCTCTAGAGTAGCGAGAAAATAAATGTCCCTTATTTGAGTGACCCAGCGCTTTGCTGAGGCAGCTGGAGCTGAGACAACTTCCCACGCAACCCCCTGCATCCCCAAGCTGCTGCGATTTTTTTTTACGCTGTACTCTAGGGTTGCTTATTTTAGAATTTCCTGTAAACAGAATCTTCCTTGTATCTCTTCACTAATAGCAGTTTCCATGTGTACCCGGAACGCTTTGAAACTGCGTCACACAACCCTGTAAGAAACCACCAATTTCTGTCTGAGAGGCTGGCAAAGCTCTGGAAGCAGCGACAACAGTCTACAGCACTGTGATTATGACCGATGCCAGCCCATTGCACCCCGGTTGAAGTGGTCAGGCTTGCTGGCCCACATCTGTCAGCCCAGCACCGTGGGAGGCTGAGCCAGGAGGATCACAAGTTCAAGTCCAGCCTGGGCAACTTAGTGGAGCCCTGTGTCAAAATAAAAACTAAAAAGGGCTGGGGATATAGCTCAGGGTAAAATGCTTAATGCTTGCCTGGCATCTAAGCGCTACTGAAAAAAGCAGTTACCATGGCGAGTCGTATGAAGATTTGATGGCAATTTGAAGATGATACTGTTAGACCGGTGTCGCAAGGAAGACTCCAAGGGCCTCGCTCTCATGTAAAAACAATGGGGTTTTTATTATTCCGTGTACACGGGGTCCTCCAAACAGGTGGAAACGGAGAACCCTGAGTTGGGGCAAGGCTGGTGTTTTTAAGGATGAAAACCGCAAAGCAAGCATTGTTAGTCAGCAGACTTTATCTCTGAGTTTCCTGACATAATTACCTTACTTTAGCACCACAACCGTTCTATTTGTAGAGGGCAACAATGGTTAGCATATCAATTGGGTAAGATTTTACAATTCTTTACAGAAGAGAGCATTGGTTAACATATCAATCTTTTACCCAGGGGAAAAGGAAGACACACATTTACAGTTACAGGTTTACTATGATATAAACGAAGCTATTTTTGTGAAGAATGTACAATCTAATACAATCTGATGCAATTAACACAATTTGTGATGGGGCTTCTGGATAGGGAAGACCCAGGATGTCAGGAGCTATTACCTCAGGCCTTTGTTTTATGGCCTTTAGGAAGTTAAAACTTAACCTAGTTGGATTTGAAAGGAGAAGGGGAGGAGAAGCAGCAGATGGAACGAGCTTTCTTGGTCTCTTCAATACCAAAATATACCCCACGCTATTCACTGTATTTTATTTCTTTCTTGCTTTTTGCAGTGCTGAGGATGGAACCTGGGGCCTTGCCCAAGCGAGGCCAGCAAGCTCTCTATCACAGAGCCTCACTCCCAGCCCGCGAATGGGGAGGCTGTGTGCTATTTGAATTATGTCTCAAAATGGCTTTTTTTTTTTTTTTTTTTGATAAAGGAAATCACTGAAACAGGGTTCTGGGGGAGTTGGGGTGGGAGGCCCAGCCCAGGGAACACTGGGTGGCCAAGGCAGACGCAGGATTCCGGTGGCGGCGGATGCAGGATTCCCAGCTCTGCAGGCATTTGCCAAAGCCATTGAACTGCACTCCACAAAGAGCGACCTTCACTGTATGCAAATTTCAAAAAAAGTAGCCAGGATGTCAGGGGAGCCCCGGATGGAATGCGGGCTGTGACAATGATTCTAATTGAATTACAAATGTATGACATCATTCAGTGAAAGGAGAGGGAAGAAAGGGGCTGATCTAACCATCAGGGACAACACTATTTTGTCCGGGGACTGGAAGGCCTAGGACAAAAACAACTGTATACAAACACCAGACTCCGGGGTGAATTCGTTTCCCACAGGGGCACGGCTCAGCGATTCCACAGCCACATCTGCGAGGACCGAGCTGGTGACTCAGGGGACAGCAGATGACAGAGCCAGAGAAAGGGTGAAAGCTCAGCACAGATCAGCGACTGGACGCCCACACGCCAGAGGACAAAGCTTGACCCTTGCCTCTAGCCGTGTGCAAAAATAAACCCTAAATGCACGGGTGTCCTGATGTCAGAACAAGAACCGAGACTCTCAGCAGAAATGGGCTGCAAGCCTCAAGACATCTGGTGATGGTTTCATGCACCAAAAGCACAGGAACGAAAAAATATAAGGAGGTAAGTTAGATTTCACCCACACGAAAAACTTTTGAGGACCAAAGGACAGAAGAGAGGGAGAGACAACCCATGGGCTAGGAGAAAGTGTTTGCAAATTACAGATTCCAGATAACACTGGTAAGTCCAGGATGGAAACAGGGCCTGCAGCTAGCCCCACCAAAGCTCAGCAGATTTAAGGTGGGCAGAGGCTTTGATCTTAAAGTTCTAAAACCCTGGACACTTTACAATGCTCTGCCATCTTGTGGACTGGGAAGGGACAGCTACTCCTGGGGTTGCTGATCACCAGAGATGGCAAATGGACCTCCCCCTCCCCCGCAAGGGCTGGGGCTTGAACTCAGGGCCTTTACACTGAGCTACATTCCCAAAATTTAACGTATTTAGTTAAATTCTGAGACAAGGTCTTTCTTGGCGGGGGGATTTCAGGAATCGAACTCAGGATCTCTTGCTTGACAGGCAGGCACTGTACTACTGAGCTATACTCCGGGCCTGTGAGAGAAGGTCTTGTTAAATCACTAAATTGCCCAGGTTGAGCTGGCATGGTAGTGCACACATGCAATCAGGAGGCAGAGGTCAAGGGCAGCCTGAATTATGTAGCAAGACCCTGTCTCAAAGAAATCAAAACTAAAAAAATAAACGGTCCAGGCTGGGCTCAAACTTGCTATCCTCCTGCCTCAGCCTCCCAGAGTGCTGAGATTATAAGGCCTGTGCCACCACAGCTGGCAAGGTGAACCTATTTTTGTTGTGTAGACTCCCAAATCTCTCCCCACTGCAGTCCCAGCCAGGAACATTCCTGCCCCACATCACCCCAGAGCTAGGTATTAGACAAGCAGAGGCCAGAATCCACCAAGAAGATTCAGTCCTCTGCCCCCCAGTCACTGGGCTGTTTACCTGCTTTGCCCAGGAAAACTTCTAGGAAACCTGTAAATAAAGGCTGTGAGCCAGGTGTGTGTGCGTGCATGTGTGTGCATGTTGCACACCTTTAGTCCCAGCACTCTGAGAGGCTGAGACAGGAAGATTGCAAGTTTGAGCTCAGCCTAGGGAATTTACCAATTTAGTTGAGACCCTGTCTCAAAATTAAAATATAAAAAAGGCTGGGGCTGTAGCTCAGTGCAAAGGCCCTGGGTTCAGTCCTCAGGACCACAAAACAAACATTATGTGCCCTTTCTTCCAACCTACTGGCGCTCTCCTGTATGGCTTGGTGGCAGCCCACTCCTCTTGGGGACAGTGAATGGCTAGCTATCTCTCAATGGCAGATGCTTCCCTAATCTGCTGGCCTTGCCACACCAAATCTTGAGCATATTTTAGCTTTTTAAAAATTTATGTATTGAGGGGGCGTGTTTTAAGCCAGACGTGAGTAGGTGCTGCTCCAGGAAGACTCACGGTGGCCCACAACATGAGCACAGGAAAAGGCTCAGCATCATGAGTCACCAGGGCAACGCTAACCCATGGGGTGGGGCGGTCACTCCACAACAAACAAATCCCAAAGCTGGAAGGCCACGGGTACGGCAGGGGTGTGAGCAAATGAACCCTTCGAGTGCTGCTGGTAGGATGTGAAATGAGGCAGTGCTGTGGGAAACAGTCTGTCTGTGCCTAAAAAAATGATACAGACTCCCCACGCGACCCCGTCCCTCACTTCTGGGTATGCACCCAAAGAATCGTGAGCAGAGGCTCAGAAGAGATAGTTGGTATTTTGGTTGTTTTTTTTATGAGGACTGAGGATTGCATCTAGGTCTTTGCACTGAGCTACTTCTCTACCTTTTTTTGGAGAGAAGACCTCAAAAAATTGTCCAGGCTGGATGAGAATTTGTGCTCCTTCTCCCTCAGCCTCCCAGAGGGCTGGAATTTTAGGTGTGCTCCACCATCAGCAGCTCAAAAGAGATATTTGAACACCAGAGATCATAGCAGCATTATACATAGTAGCCACAGGCAAAAATGACCCAAATATCCAAGTGGGAAAAGGCATAGACAAAACTTGGGCCATTCTTGCAAAGGAATATTATGTAACCCTGATAAGGCAGGAAATCCTGACACATGTGACCACAAAGATAAGTCTAAAGGACAGGATGCTACATGAAATAAGCCAGTCACCAAAGGATCCATACTGTAGAGAATTCCACTTCCACGAAGCCCTGAGAGCAGTTAGACTGATAGAGATGGTAGAGCAGGGGTTAGGGGGTAGACTGTCATGAAGACAGTCTTACTCCATGTGAGATGGGCCATGGCAGTGGATGCCATGAGAGGTCCCCTGAAACCTGGTTCAGATGGGTGCTTCCTGTAGTGTGTGTTTGACCAGGATGGAAGCAGTCTGTATCAAGCAGAACATTCCCTTAGAGTCTTTGGGATCCTGACTGCATTTCTCTTTGCCAGAATTCAAGGATGTCAGTGGAAAAACCGGAGAGATTTAAACAGTCTGCAACCTAGCTGACCGCACCACCTGATGTCATGTGTTCATTTTGACACAGGTGTTGGGAGGCAGTGTGCTGTCTGGGGGAGGCTGGGCTTCAAACCTGAGACCACTCTGTGGTCTTCGCAATCTTTCTAGAAAAAAGCAATTATTTCAAAATGAAACACTTAAAAATGAAATTATGCAGGGCCAGAGGCTCTGCTCGGCCCACCGCCCAGGCACAGGCCTCTGTGGTGTGGTTGAGGGGGTCCCCTGCAGGGGAGCCCAGCTCAGGACTCCTACCTGGGGGAGGTGGCAAAGTCTCCAAGTTCCTTGTCAGCAAAATGGGGAACAACAGTCTCTACAGTCTGGGGCTGGCGAGAGGCCCGGCAATCGGCGCTCGGTGAGGTAGTCTGATAGCCAAGGGTGGAGACTAACAGGCCAGCCCACGACGGGAGGCCGCTGTGACCGCAGCTCCGCCTCTCACCGGCCGGCGCCCCGCACCCTCTCGGTCATTTCCGGTCCTCCCTCCGCGACACCGCTTACGGAGCTGTCTTTTCAGCACCAAGCGGTGCTCTTGCCCAATCCAAGCAGCCAAGGGACCCTGAGCTCCATCACCTGCTTCCTGGTGGCCACTGAGGCCTCTGAGCTTCTAGAGAGGAGCAGGATGGGCCAGGGCCCCAGGGATGGGGACCAGGATACAGAGGAACCTGCTGGAACCAGGAATTTGGAGGGGACTGTGGTTTCCATGTCCCTGGTTCCCAAGCAGAGAGGGCTGAGCCAGGACCCAGGGCACAGGCAGGGTGCCTGGGGGTCATTCTCGTCCTAGGGACACTCAGAAGGGGACAGTGGTCTTCCAGGCTGGAAGTCGAGGGTCTCCCTCACTGGGTGTCACCCCACTTGGCTGGAGGCTATAGGGAGGGCTCCTCTCTTCATCCTGACCCAAGCATTTCAGGGCAGTGGCCTGAAGGGGGCCTGAAGGGAGGTGCTGCACCCCAGCCATGCACCTTCGCCACCCCAGGAATGAGGAGCCTGGTAGGGTGGGCAGGGCCTCTGCTGCCCCGCACTCCCTGCCCTGGCTGGTGTCCACGGGTGGCCCCGTGGCCCTGGGAGTGGGAGACACTGGCCCGGTGCTGGCTGGGGAGGGCCGGAGGCAGGGGAAGGGCTCCGGCTGGCTTTGCTGTGCAGAGCCCCCATAATCCTGGCCTCTGTGGTTGGGGAGGAAGGACCCATGGTCTGGCCTGCAGGGCTGTGGTTTGAACCCAGGCAGTCTGACTCCATCTTCTAGATATTCGATTGGCTTTGTTTGGGAAAATGATGTATTCAGAGCTGTTTTCATTCTTTTCTTGTTACTTAAAAAAAATTTTTTTTGTGGTACTGGAGACCAGACTCAGGGCCTTAGCACTGAGTTATGTTCCAGCTCTTTTCTCTTTTAATTTTCTTTTTAACTTGTTTTTGTCTTTTGAGATAGAGGCTGGCTTTATAGCACAGGCTGGCCTTGAACTCACAGCAATAATCCTCCTGCCTTGGCCTTCTGAGTGCTGAAATTATTATTTTTTGGGGGGTGCTGAAATTATAACTGTGCACAAAAATGCTCTTTGCAAAATCCATATTTGCAAACCAAGACCTCTTTCATTCTTTCTTTAAACAAAGTCTTGGTTTGCAAATATGGATTTTGCAAAGAGCATATTTGGGGGGACCGGGTTGCCACGGCTGGGGAGCAGTTGACCACTTTGGGCTCTGGCAGAGGCCCCAGGCCCATGCTCTATCCCTGCCAATTAGGGGGACACAGCAGGCAGTGGACAGTGGGTGTGAGCGGGGCTGGATGGAGCTGCATCCAGGCCACAGGAGCTGGGATGGGGGCTGGAGGGACCCACTGTGCGCTGGCCAAATGCCCAGAACATCTCAGAACCTGGAGGTGGGGTCCCCTCCTTCCGGGAGCTCACCATGCCGCTGTTGTCATCCTTGCTGAGAGGACAGAGGAGGCGGGGGTGGGATGGGTCCTGGGCCAGCTGCACCTGACTGGCTGTTTCCAGGACCCCAGCCCCAGCCCTGTCCAGCCAAGAACTGTCCATCCCAGCAGCCGGCCATTCAGGGCCCAGTAGCTCAGGCCAGGACCCACCATGGGACAAAGCCACAGTAGAGGCCACAGCCCAGCTGACCCAGGACAGGCAGTTGGCGCTGCTGTGCGCATGGCCCTCACCATGGAGACCGCCGCTTGTGGCTCTTCTCAGAGGTGGGCATTGTTTGGCTGCCAGTGTGTGGCATGCGCCCAAGAGCCGGGGCTGGCACGGTCACTCTGGCAGGTCCTTGGCCCGGGATGAGTTTTCCCACGCTCCAGGTTCCAGTGGCCCTGGCTTTGGGGAGACTGAGGCCTGGAGGAAAAGTGTACTGGGGAGCCAGGAAATGCATGGAAGCCCTGGCTTTGGAAGGGGTCAGAATCCAGGGGACAGTGAGTGACACAGTGACTTGGTTCCCACACACCAGCTTCTCGGCCTTCATGCCCACCGGCCCTCCCCCGACACCTGTCCCTTGTGGAGATACTGCACAGTGTTCCTGCACCTGGTCACTTCCTCCCCGATGCCATCCTTAGCTTCTTTCTGCCCAGTAGGAGAGGCCTTGTTCCTGTCACACTTGGCCTCCCCCATGCATACCCCACTTTCTCTGTGGAGATCTGCACCCCTCCTGTGCAGCACCTGAGTTCCTGGGGTCCATCTTCCCATGGCAGAGACAGGGGAGTCACTGGGGAAATCTGTAGCCTGAGTCAGCCAGGGCTGGTGGCATCTGCTGGGATGTGGCTCTTGGGTGACAGGAGACAAGGACAGGTTCATTACTTGTTTCCTATGACCCACGGCCACCTCCAGCACCTTTCAGGTGGTGGTTCCTCTTCAGGGGTCCCCTGCCATTTGAGCCAGGATTAGGGCTCAGAAGAAAGGTGGCCCTGTAGGAGGCGCAGCCTCTTCTGCCTCCAGCTGTATAGCCCTAACCTGTGTCCCCAGCTGGAGATGAATGCAGTAGCCTGGACCAGGACCACAGAAGTCCCACAGGACGTAGCCCCTTTGACCAGTGGCTCCAGTGACAGGTGTAAAGCAGGGCATGTGACAGGCAGGACCCTGCACAGGGCAGGTGAGGGCAGCATGGCGGGGCTGGTGGCAGGTCTGTCCTGGCTGTGACCCTCCTCCCAGGGAAGCAGGAAGCAGGGCCATCACAGCAATGAGACTGAAGGGAAAGGCCCAGGAACACCCAGCCCTCATCTGTACTTTGGAGAAGGAAGCCAGAAGTATTAATAGGGGCCTGTGATCCCAGCATTCGGGAGGCTGAGGCAGGAGGATTGCTGTAAGTTTGAGGCCAACCTGGGCTACATAGAGAGACCCCATCTCAAAAACAAGCAAACAAACAAACAACCCCTCCAAACCAAAACAAAACAAAAAACATGAGAAGCAAAGTTTTTTTTTTTTTTTTTTTTGACAGAATCTTACTCTGTAGTTTAGGCTTGAACTCACTCTAGCCCAGGCTGGCCTTGCGCTGTCAGCAGGTGCACAGTAATTTTGAATTTCAGATAAACACTGACTTGCTTGGAGTCTGATAGCCAATGGACTACCGGAGACAGGCTTACATCACAATTGTTTGTTCTCTGTCTGAGACTCACATTTAACTGCACATCCCGGGCTTTCGGGGGCAGCCCCACCTCCTGGCCCAGGGAGGGCAGAAGCTGCTGTCTGTGAGCGGCAGGTGAGCAGCTGGCCCCGAGGGTCAGGGGACAGTGCTGAGCTGGTGTCGCACCTGGGCAGAGAAGATCAGCGAGATTTCAGCCCCCACTCATTATCTGCCCTTCCTGCCAACCCAGCCATTGGACTGCAGGGGACCCCAGGCCCTGCCCAGTGAAGAGGGCAGCAAGTCCTCTCCCCAAAGCCGCTCTAGCTCGGTGGACAGCTCGGCACTCTAAAAAGTGACCAACACGGGATGCCAACCTGAAAAGCATTTACACTGGAAATGCTGCGGGATTTTGGAGAACATCTTTTTACTGTGGCATCTTTTATTTATTTGTTTGTTTGATTAATTTCAGTACTGAGCATTGAATCCAGGGTTTTGCACTGAGCTACACCCACAGTGTTTCTAAAACATTTTTTATTTTGAGACAGAATCTCACTAAATTGCTCAGTTGCCCTGGCTGGGCTTGAACTTGTGATCCTGCCTCACCTCCTAGAGTGCTGGATTATAGGCCTGTGCCATCACACCTTGCTGATTTTCTTGAGGGTCACTGTTGTGACTTGTTTCTTGGTTTAGTTCATATCCTGCCTCAACTTTTTTTTTTTTTTTTTTGAGACAGGTCTCACTATGCAGTTCAGCCTGGCTTTGAGCTCACTGTGCAGCTCAGGCTGACCTCAAACTCCTGCACTCCTCCTGCCTCAGCCTCTTGAGCACTGGGATTACAGGCCTGCATCACCATGCCCAGCCTCACTCTGATTCATGTTTGTGAACTGTCTCCTTGGTGTGTGTCTCCTTAGATGTTATCTCAAAATCTCACTAGGATCCTGGGCTCCTTGAACTCTCAGCAATCCCAGGCCTCAGGTGGGATCACAGGTGTGTGTCACCAACCTGGTTTTGCTTGTTTTAAATTCCTGTGGCTTCTCAGCCCCGCTAGTGAGAGGGCAGATGTGTCTGGGCCATTGTCTGAAGGGGGACCAGTCTCATGGACAGGGCCTTCCTCCGGGCTCTGGGTGTCAGCTTCAGAGCAAGGGCAAATGGAGGACCCTGGGCCAGCGAGGAAGAAGGTGATGAACACCATCGCTTATTTACACGTGCGCTGGAGTCCAGAGTCTCCAGGCAGAAGGCTAAGAGTCTTCAGAGTGTACTTAAAGAAATATTCTTTCATTGAAGAGAAAGATTTGTGCTGGTATTGTTCGGACAATTGAATGCAGATGTCTTGTGTGCTGGGTGAATGATTTGGGTGACAGTGTGCAATGTATGTACCCCTGATTGAAGCGTTTTGAAATTTTGTTCTCGTCCTCTTCCTCCTCTTTCTTCTTTTCTTTTTATCCTTGAAGTAAAATGGATTTGAAAAAAGTTATTGAGGAAGAACCCATCAGTGGTTGCCGGGGCTGGGGGTGGAGGCTGGGGTGAAGCGGTCTGGGGGTGGCCCTTGCTGTGACTGATTGGTTCTCCATCGTGATTTTGGTGTTTATTACAGCAATCTGGGCAAAATGAAAGGTGGGGGATCTGATTTCCTGGTTTATGGGGGGAGGGTACGGGAATCAAACTCACAACCTCATATTTGCCAGGCAAGCACTTGTGCCACTGAGCTAAATCCCCAGCCTGTTTTTGTTTTTTTAACATAGAGTCTCACTGTGTAGTTCAGATTGGTCTTGAACTCACTAAATTTCAGAGGCTGGCCTGGAACTCGGTGAACCTTCTGCCTCAGCCTCCTAAATGCTAGCATAAGGGACATGTGTTACCACGCCCAGCTAGTTCCTGGTTGATATTGTGCTAAAATTACTTACGATGTTACCACTAGGGGAAACCCAGGGCCTCTTTGTAAATTCCTGTGAATTTATCATTATTTCAAAGTAAAAAGTGAATAACAAATATTTCCTTCCTCCTGGTTCCTGTGGGTCAGAAATTCAGGGCAGCTCAGCTGAGAAGCTCTGGCTATGGGTGGCTGAGGCAGCTGCAGGAGACTCCACTTCAGCTGCTGTCACCTCAAGGTTCCACCGGGACTGGGGCCCCTCCTGTCGCTCCTGTGCCAGACAGCTGGGGCAGAGGGTAAAGGGAGGTGGACTGGGAAGACCTAGGCCCCCAGATTGGAGGTCAGAGTCAAAGGCCAGCGGGGGCTGAGTGTCCCAGAGTGGGTCTCCTCCAGTGGAGACCCCCACGGAGAAAGATGTCAGTGGTGACAAGGCCCAGGGCTGACCAGGGATGCAGGGCTGTGGCCATGTCGTGTCCCCCACCCAGCTGCGATCCCGAATCCTCTGCTCCTCCACGCAGGATCCAGGATCTGGTGCAGAGAGGAGGCCTGAGGCTGGGGTCCGGCTTTCCTGGGCCGTGGACTCAACCCCGTGTCCCTGCCATCCCCTCCCCGACCCCTCACTCTCTCCAGCAATGACGCAGCTGTGCGGGGACCTTCCATCTCTGAGGACGGACCCCAAGTCAGAGCCGGGTGTCCAGCGAGGATGGTGCGGGGCGCCGCAGGAGGAGGAACACCGTGACCAGGGGTGGCAGGGGCTGGGAGCTGATGGGCAGGAGCGCCCGGTGCGCACCAACCCGGGGGCTGCAAATGCCCCGCAGCGCCATCAGCTGGGGAGACACAGTGAACGCGGGTGTAGACTTTTTTTTACCTCTTAACGATATATCATTTCTTTTTTTTCCAGAACTGTTTACATCCCCAGTTCTTTATTTTTTACTTTGAGACAGGGTCTCGCTAAATTGCTAAATTGCTCAGGCTGGGCTTGAATTTGGGATCCCTGCCCCCAACCCCCAGAGGGCTGAGATGACAGGCGTGCGCCCCACGCCCAGCTGCACGTAGACTTTCCCCGAGCTGCGCCCTAAGGAGCCTGCACTTCATTGTACACAGCGGGGTCCTTCGTTAGAAGGTGACGACTTTTACGCGGCCCAGACAAGCGGATTAGAACCTAATGACAGGGCCACCCCAAGATGAGGTGAGGGATAGAGGGTGGGGGGCGGGCAGAGGCTGCCTAGAGGCAGGACTGGGGAGAGGTGAGAACAGTCCCCTTGTTCAGGAGCCCAGGGGGGAGCCTGGCTGATGCCACAGGAGAGGAACACAGCATTCTGAGGACAAGGTACTGCTCTCCTGGCCCCCACAGTCCTCTTGGGGTGTGGTTCTAGGTTCCTGCTCCTCCTCAGCAAGAAAAGGGGTTATAAGGGTCAGAGCCCAGGCACAGCCCGTGACCAAAGATGCCAGCGCCCCATCTCCGGCCCACCACGGCCTCAAGTAGATAAGGCTGTGTGCTGGGACCCTCACTCCTGGCCTCCAGACAACGTGGGCCGCCCCGGGATGGGGGAGCAGGAGTGGTGGTGATGGGGCTTCAGGGCCTGGGGAGCCTGGTCACAGGTCCCCCAGAGCCCCTGAGAGGGGCCAGAGTGGTCATCTCAACAGACAGTAATGATACAGCGGGTGGGACCTGGGCCTGGGGTGCTGGAGAGGTAGCCCCCAAGGACAGGTCAGGACATCACTGTCACACTCTGGGTGCTGCGGGCCTGGGGATCCTCTTAAGATTGGCGACATGAGGGCTGCAGAGGCCTGGGTCGGGGACCCACCTCTGCCATGGAGTCCCAAGCCGCTGATAGTCCTCCCAGCCCAATGCACGGATGCCATGGCGGGGGTGAGGGGGTGACCTCAGTCGTGTGGAGTTTGCCCCGCGCTCCCACTGCTCCAGGACGCGCCGCTGTCACCGAGCCGAGGCTGCCCCCTGGTGGACGGCGCCGGAGCAGCCTGGCCCAGCCCACAAGCAGTCTGGTTTTCTGCAGTTTCCTCCTCCTCAGAGACTCGGGCAGCTGAGGAGAGGACATCAGCCTCGTCTAGCCTCGTCACCACCCATGGGACAGGGAAGCTGTGGGGCCACACCAGGGCAGAGGGCAGGACCAGGCTGGGCTGGTGGAGAAATGTCCCAGAAGTCCCCTGCCAGGGCCAGAGAGCCAAGATCCTGGAGCAGGTGCTAGGCAATGGCTTTGAGAGACCTTGGGCAAACTACAACCTCGCTCTGCCTCAGTTTCCCCATCCATAAAATGCATAATGATGGGTCAGAGTCGGATGCGGTGGGCCCGGGCCAGGGGTGGGTGTCTAAACTAGGATGTGCTGCAAGTGAAAACCACACACTGACCTTGGAGACCAGTACCCAAAACAGGATATAAAAAAACCTTTTTATAAAAACCAAAATATAAAATACCTTAGTAATAAGATAATGATTTATAAGAATTACAAATGGAAATGCCAATATTTTAGATACACTGGCTCAAATATATGATTAAACCAATCCCCCGTTCTTCCTTTATTCTTTTTCATGTGGTTCCCAGAACATTGTAGGCTAGATGTGGTGGTGTATGCCTCTCATCTCAGCATTTGCAAAGCTGAGGCAGGAGGATCACCACAAGTTTGACGCCATTAGTGAGTTCAAGCTCAGCTTGAAATATATAGTGAGATCTCTGGCTCAACAAACAAAACAAAAACAAGACAAGACAAAAAGAATATTATATCTCAAGAAATTTAAGAGCAAAAGAAAAGAGAATATTATAAGTTAACGGTAGCTCAAAGGGTTGTCAGGAAGGTTCCACGAGCCACCTTCCACCATCAGGAGACCTGGTACAGGTGGCTCCTCCTGTCAGGACTGATGCAAAGTAGCTGCTAAAAGGAAAAATTGTATTGAAATGTCTTCTCTGCAAAATTCACAGAAAATCTGTGTTCTCCCCATGATCCGTCTCTGCTTCTTTTCATGAATTTTTTTTTTTTTTGTTTTTGATCTTGCGTTTGCAAGCGTGGATCCAGGTCACCGGTTGGGAGACAGCGGCAGCTCCTTCTAACCTGTAGGCACATGGGGGCCAGGGGGCTTGTACTCAGCTTCTACCCAGGAAGCAGAAGGGGTGATGGCCCGGCCTCTGCCTCTGCCTCAGCCTCACGCCCTCCCTGAGTCACTGGGACCCCCTGACCCCACCACTGCGGCAGGCTCCAGCCCTGTGTGACCGCATGAGACCAACACCTGTCCATGGTTGTGCTCATTCTTGGAGAGCCTGGAGCATCCCCCCCCCCCCAACTCCAGGCATGGAGTGCCCTCCTCAGACCACAGAAACGAAACTGGAGCCCAGGGTGAACTCAGGGCTTGGGTGGCCACTGTGTCCCCTCAGAGGACAGAGACCACAGGTGGGCCTACTGGAAGGCAGAGGAGGCCAGATATGGCGGTGCAGCCTGTAATCCTCGCACTCTGGGAGGCTGGGGCAGGAGGATCACAAGTTCAAACAGCTTGAGCAACTTGACCTTGTCTCAAAAAATAAAAAGGGCTTGGCTGTAGCTCAGTGTGAAGGTCCTGGTTCCATCCCCAGTACCACAATACCACAAAACAAAAACTAAAACATAACCCACCAGTGGTCAGGAGTCTGCGCTGAACTCCAGCCCTTGGCGCTCTGCTATCAGGAGGTTAGGGGTGTGGGAAAGTCCAGTTTCAGGGATGACAAAGCTTGGAGGCTCCAAGGAGGCTCCACATGTGACTGGGTGAAGTGATCAGGGCTGCAGAGAATCAGGGGAGCAGAGAATCAGAGAGTGGGTGAAGCTGGCTGGGCCCCACAGGCAGGGGTCTGGGGCTCAGCCCTGCAAGCCACCTTGCTGGCCAGCTCTGCCTTAAGGGGTCATCCTGGATCTGTCGGGTGCAGAGCCTGGAGCTGAGTGGCAGGATCGGGGAGGGACATGGTAGCCATTGGCCAAGTGGCAGGCTTGCTAGTGACCCCGACTGTGGTGACAGACTGATTCCTTCCAGGAAGTACTGGAAGTCTAAATTTTTATGTGAAATTGCTTGACTTTTAAACATTTTAAAGCCAAGCAAAACCCATCTTGGCCCAGATCTGACCAAGATCTCTGCATTGAGGTGTCCACGGGAGGGACCCCAGGAAAGCTGCCAGGGAACCCACATGGTTGGCCCAGAGGCCTCATCATCAACCCCTCTCCTGGTTCGTTACCCAGGAGGGACACCCGAGAAGAAGGGGCCCCATCAGGACCTAGGAGAGAAAGCAGGGACCTGAGTCCCGTTCCTCTTGCTCCCTCTTGGGATGAGGAGATGAACCCAGATTCCTGTGGGAGATCCAGAACCACCGTGGAGGTAGGGGACACTGGCTAGAAGGTCCCTCCTATTCCCTGCTGAGCTGAGGCAGAGTCCCCTGAGGTCTGGAAGGGCTAAGGAGGTGCTTGCTAAGGGCCCCATGGTCCAGCCAATGGACAGCTGGACACAGAGAGAAGCTTACTGCAGAGACCACAACCACAGGCCACAGTGGTGGTGGCAGTGCTTGGTCATGGTCATGTGTGACTGCACTGGGCTCCCTGGGCCCAAAGTGTGGTGCCAGGGGCTCCTCATCAGGCTGGTGGTGGCAAAAAGAGCTTGCCCCCATGGGGACCAGCCTGCCTGCTGCACCCCCATCCTGAACACTTACCATAGTACCCTGCTAGGTACCTTCAGGGTCCTCACAGGTCATGTGCACAGCACACCCTGGGAGCCAGAGCAGGAACGAGGGGAGCCAGCCAGGCCTCCTGGAGCTGCTGGGGCTGGGGAGGCACTCCAGGGGCCAGCAGGGGCCAGGACTGCCAGGCTCAGAGGTTCTTGGGTGCCATCTGGAAGCCCTGGGCTGAAGCCTCCAAGAATTGGTCTCCCAGCAGATTAACTCTGGGCTCCGTGTCACCTCCTCTAGCAGGACACTTGGCGCCAGGTCAGCCACGCAGGAACCAGTCCTGCTGAGAGGGTGCCTGGCTCCCACAGCTGTAGCCTGGCTCTGGTTTCCCACCAGGACATGAGATGGGAGGGCCCTGGCTGTGTCCAGTGCCCACTGGGTGACCTGGGCCTAGACTTCCTCCTACAATGACACCTGTGAGCTCTGTCCCTTGGGATGAGTCCTTGGCTGACACATTAGACAGAACAGCTCTGTGGTGTTGGGGCTCTAGACAGCTCCTAGGCACAGAGTGAGTTCGAGGGTCCCGGACCCCATTTACAGGAGGTAGATAAGGAGCCTGGAAGTAGTCATGCCCAGGTCTCCATGGCTGCCGCCCAAGTGGCAGGAGCCCTGCTGGATGGAGGCTCCAGAACTCACCACCCTTTGCAGGCAATGCCTCCTTGGCTGGCCAGGGTGGGGCTGCTACCCAGGCCAGTGGGGTTGGAGCCTGGCCACACCCTGGGCTGTGGGTGTTTCTCCTAAGCCCTGGATTTTTCCTCTCCTCCCTCTGCCCAGGGCTTTTCTGCCAATCTGGCCAACTCCAGCGTCCACATCACTCCCCCATGACGTGATTAGGCCTCTGTGCCAGTGAGGCCAACACTGGTGTCCACACCCGTTCCCCAGGCTGCTTCCGGCTATTGGTTCTTTCTGCCAACTCCATTTTCTCATCATCGGTGGGCTGGGATCCAGAGCAGTCAGCAGGCCAGCTGCATACTGCCTCTCTGCCCTGTCCGCTCCTCCTGCTGCCTCTTGCAGAAGGCCAGAGCCTGCCTGGACTAGGACACAGTCTGTGCCAGTTGGCTGGGGCAAGGTCTGAGCTCAGTGCCTCAGTTGTGGGTGGTGTTCTTGCATGGTTCCTTCAAAACTTTGGGGACCAGGATATCTGGCCTCAGCAGGCCATCATAGCCTAAGCCTCAACTTTTCCATCTAGAAAATGGAACTACTGCTCTACACAAACCTCCTATTGTCCTATGTTTCCACTGGCCTTTTCCCAAGCAGGCTGCCCTTCCTTATAAACCCTTACCTAGTCCTGAGTAACTTTGTCCTGGAGAGGATGTTTCTGTGAACAGGGCCACGCCTGAGGGCTGAGGCCAGGATGAATGGGGGTCTCGGGGAGGACAGCAGCCTCCCAGAGGTGAGCACCTTCTGCAGAATGCACTTGGAGGGACGGCAAGGAGAGGAACTCCACTCCCCAGGAACTTTTGTTTTGTTTTTAATTTTGTCTTTTTGAGATAGCGTTTCACTATGCAGTTCAGGCAGGCCTTGAATTCATTTTGTAGGCTAGGCTGGCCTCAAACTCAGGGATCCTCTCCCCTCAACCTCCTTGGAACGGTTTCCGAAGGCACAAACATCTGTCTGGAGCTGTTTCCCAGCTCCCTGATGAACCCACCCTGCTCAGGGCAGCAGGCCCCACGCACAGCATGGCAGTAGCGCTAGGCTCTGGGAGACATTCCTGGAACAGTTTAGAACCAGAATGTTTTTCAACCAAACATTTTAGAAACCATTTCAAAGTCAGCCTACTTTGAAACTCGACACTTGAAAAGCTACTCTGCAAGTTTCAAAACCTAAAACTTCTGAAAACCTCCTGGCAACTGAGACCAACTGAAATGGCAAACAATTCCATCCATAGTGCTTTTTAAGCCTGTTTATTATTTTTTGAGACAAAGTCGCACTCTATGTGATTCAGGCTGGCCTAGAACTCACTACATCCCAGGCTGGCTTTGAACTCCTGTGGATCCTCCTGCCTCAGCCTCCTGAGTGCTGGGATTACAGGTGTAGGCCACCACACCCTGTTTAAACCCCCAGTTTTTACAAACTGCCTTGAAATAAATGTGGTTTCACCAAAGCTGGATTTTCCTAAGGAGGCAGGATGGCTGGCAGCCCTCGAGCAAGTTCTCCCTTGCACAGTGGGCACCTGTGGTGCTGTCAGAGGTTAGGAGGCTCCTGCATTTCTGCTTTCTGTACTCCTCTCAGAAACTCTCCCACCTGGTGATCTCTCCTCAGCGCTCCCAAACCAGGCACCTGAGCAGTCACCAGCCCTCCAAGGCTGATGTTCTCTTTTGGGGACCAACTGGGCCCTTGTGGCCTGCATGTGACTGAGACTGCAGGACACGAGCCTGGGGACCCACCTCGCCTTGTGCTCGCTCACATTTGCCATTTGGTGCCTTCATACCCATCATGTTTTGTTCCTCCAAGGCCACCGAGTGCCACTGTGAGCAATGCCTGGTGACATGGATGACCTGAGGACACTGTGGTCAGCGAAACAAGCAGACACAAAAGAACAAACTCCTTGTGACTCCACCCCTGTGAAGCCCCTAGAGCAGTCAGATCTCTACAGCCAAAAGCAGGGTGGCGGGAGCCAGGGTGCTGTGTGAGGAGTTAGCGCACGGTGGGTACAGTTCCAGGTTGGAAAGGTGGGATTTCTGGGGTGGCCGCAGTGACAGCTGCACCCCAGTGTGTATGAGCTCAGGGCCCCTCGATGTGCCCTTACACCTGGTCACAGTGGTGTCCTTTATGTGATGCTCATATTACCAGTTTGGGAACTGAAATGAACACCAAGGGGAAGCATCCCTGCTACCAGCCCTGGTTCATCCAAGGAAGTATCATTATGGGATCAACTTTCTTCCTGTGAGATATCCCTTCCCTGCACAGGAGGGCCCGCCATGTAACCATAAAATCTAATGGCTTTATTTTAACCAATGTTAGTTTACCCAGTTCCTATTCCACATGTGCAAGAGCAGCTGTCCGGCCTTCCACATCTGGGAGGGCCTGATGCTCATGAGGCTCCACCGCCCTCGCCTGCTCCCCATAGGATTCTCCAGGGACCCAGGTCCCTGGAGTGAGGTCTAGGTGCTCACTTAGCACAGGGCTACGTGCTTTGAACCTTAAAGCAGAACACTGTCTAGGACCCACAAAGGCACAACTGAATTTTAGCTGGTGTTCAGAGAAGGAAAAAAGACAGCGTCTCCTCCTCAATTCAAGGATTTCGAAGTGCTTCTGCACGCTGACCCCCGGCCAGGTGTAAGGCAGCAATCTCACACCCTGCAGAAACAACAGTGCAAGAACACTGGTGGCTCTCTCCCACCCAGGACAACTGCAGGAGGAGACAGAACTGCACCAGTTTCTAGGATGCACTTTAAATTCTAGCAGACAGACCTGAGTGTAAGCTCTTCTTCTGTGAGTTTTGCATGCACCAAAGTCCATTTGTGCGCTGATGCATTCCCACCCACAGAAGCAGGTAACAGGTAAAGAAAGCCAGCTCACCAGCTGGCTCACAGGTGCCCCTCTGCAGGCACCGCAGGGTGAGCATCAGCCTGAGCACTGCCCTGTCCACCTGAGGGCCCTTCCAGCCACAGGTCTGACTCCAGCCTGGGCTCGTGTGTCTGAACCAGCCCCCACATGCAGGTCCAGGTCCCAGTTTAGGATCCACTCCGCCCAGAGACCTTGGCCAGGGCTGCCCAAGCCCAGCTCTCACACCTCTGCACATTACTAGTCCTGCCCACTGCCGGCTCCCACCAGCCCCAGCTGAGGATGTGAAGAGCAGAAGGAAAGAAGGCTGCGTCCACTCATCACTGCAAGCAGCAGACCCCATCATACAACCGTGTCGCTACTGTCACAGCCACATTGAGTCATCCAGGCCTCCAAACCGGTGTTGCATCCTCACCAGCTTCCCTCTCAGTGATGCAGAAAGAAGAACTCCCGAGGAGGAAAATCTCCCATGCTCCCCAATTAGCCTCCACTGATCTGAACTGGAATCCCAGTGAGGGCCTTGCCCCCATCCCTGGGTCTTGATACAGTGACTGCATAGTTATGCAACTTCAGAACGCCAACACATCACCGGTGCCCCGGGGAATGCTGTCCAGCACCCTCAGGGGTCATTGGCTCTCCATGAATGCAATGTCTTCCATCCTAGTTTATCAAACACCAACTTATTAATGAACAGACCGGTGTGTGAGTCAGGATCCTGTCTGTTTAAATGCCACAAATCCAACTGGTGTTAGCTTAAGCAAGTGGATACTTCTCAGACCCCAGGGCTGGAAAGTGTGGATGCCTCTGGCTTCAGGGGCTGGGATCATCCGGAGGGCCACGCCCCTCGGTCCCCTGCCTTACGTCCTTGCCTGCAGGTCTGAGTCTCGGCTGGCCACAAGCTCTCTGGGCCAGAGCCAGACGGGGTGGGAGATGCAGCACCAAGGTGGGGCGGAGGCTCCTCCTGGCATAGGTCTCCCCTGGCTGTCAGCAGGCCCCGCCCTGTGGCTCAGCTAGGGGCTCCATGGCAACCTGCAGAGGGGCTTCTGGGTACCAAGATGCAGTACCAGTCTGCAGCTGTGGGTACAGGAGGTGACACAGGTTGGAGGATGGAGGCAAATAGAGTTAAAGTCTTCCAAGTTTGGAGATTGGTTAAAATTATCTAACTGTGCAATACTATTTTTTTTTTTTTTTTTGATAACAGGGCTCAAACTTACAACCTCACCCTTGCCAGGCAGGTCTGTGCTGCTGACCTCTATCCCCGGTGCATACAATACTATTTTTAAAATAGTTTTTTCTTAATGGGGGAAAAAAAGATAAATTTCTATATAGGTTACTACACTCTGTGGGCCAGAGACATGGCAGAGAATTGAAGGAAATGAAGCCCTTCCTCCGGGACAGTGGGCTGGCCCTCTCCCAGAGCCCACCTCCCACACCCCTCGGCCTAGGTGGTGGCCCTGCAGAGGAGCTGGGTGGGCGAGGGAATGGTGCTGGCAGCTGCTCCAACAGCCCATCAAAGGAAGGTGATTTTCAATATGATGCAGACTGAGTCCAGGGTCACCCAGCAGCCACAGACTTCACAGGCCTTGATCTCAGCTGAAAACAGGCCAGGCAGGGACACTGCGCTGCCCCACCAGAGCACTATGAACACTCCAGGAGCTGGGCAGTGCTGACCAAATGCTATGAATGAAGAGACAATGTCAGTGTGCTGCCAACAGCAGGAATTTCTGCAGCAGTGCCTCGCATGTGGATGCAAGGTCACCCTGCGGAGGGGTGTGGCCTGGTGTTTAAGGGACCTCCTGAGTCACCCTGCTGTCACTGTCAAAGGATTTGCCTGCCACTCTTCTAAAACTACAGGCAAGGCCTGTGCTGTGGCAGAGCGTGTGCCCCAGGGATCCATGTGTTGGATCCTCCACAGCTGGCCTAGGGGCAGTCCTGAGGTCGAGGGGCTCATGCCCTCAAAAGGGGCCATGGGACCCCAGTTGTGCTCTGGCCTCCCATCTGTGATGTGACCCCTGCTGCTGGCTCTGCCCTAAAGTCCTCATCAGAGACCAGGTGATGTTGGTGGCACAAGTTGAGCCTCTAAACAATGGGGTCATAAACCCCTTTTCTTTATAAATTACCCAGCCCACCACGGAAAACTGACTCCAACGGCTACTTTCAGACTTGGGGTCCTCCTCCCACTGAGACACCAGGAAACCGCCTCCTCCACTGGCCGCCGAGGCCTGGGCTCCGGGTTTCTGCTGTCTCCACCCACCGTGTGCACAACCCGACGAACCACAGAGCAGCGAGAGCGCAGCCGCCACGATTTACTCTGGCTTTCCTCCACTGTCATATTAAATATCTGAAATATATTAATCTTAGAAAACAGTACTAACACAGTGCTCAGGGAACACAGGCTGTGGAGTGCACAGCAAGCCCAGACTGCAAAACCATAGCTTGTTTAAAACCTGGAACACGTGAAGTCAAGACCAGACCCTCGGCAGCCTCTCCACCAGGGCATGTGACTCCACACGAGGCAAGGAAGCAGAAGACAGGGCGCAGTCCTAGAGCCCCCCTCGGATGTCACCCGCGGCAGGCCCCCATGGGCTGCGGGGGACCCGGCCAGCCCGGCTCTTCGAGGCGTCCTCAGCCTCTGAGCAGGTGCTCGGGCTTGGGGTAGCCAAAGAGAACAAAGTCCGCCTCGTAGAGTTTGTAGAGTTGCCACCGCCAGGCCAGCGGGATCTCGGCGAACCAGTCCTCCTCCCAGCTGCTGGCAGTTCTGTTCCGGTAGCTCGGGGGGAAGTGCACCTGCGCGTCCACCTTGAGCAGCTGCAGCAGCTGGGCGGCGTCCGCATCCAGCGTCTCCAGCTTCCCCACGAAGTCGTAGTCTATCTGGCACGGGTGGCAGAGGCGGTACACCTGCCGCCAGTGCTCGTTGAAGGGCGCCAGCTTCTCGGTGTGCGGGTCCAGCAGGTACTGGATGAAGTTGGCGAAGGTGACCTTGAGGCCGGCGCTGAAGGCCTCGCTCACCGAGGCGGGCAGGCTGGTGCGGTTGGCGTAGAGCCGCAGCATGGGCGCCGCGAACTTGCGGTAGAACTCCTCGTTCTCCAGCTCGAACTTGCTGCGGAAGGCCGAGATGAGCCGCACGAAGGGGTCGCGCACAAACAGGAACTTGGTGTACTTTTTCAGCTTGATCTTCATGAGGTGCCGCGAGAACCTGCCGTAGCGCCGCCAAAACTTGTTGAAGGTCAGGTGCGCGCTGCTGTTGTGCACGCGCTCGCGCGGGATGTCCAGCGGGTCGCGGTAGGGGGCGCCGCGGTCCAGCAGGCTCTCGCTCAGCACGATCATCACGCGCTTCCAGTTGGTGCAGGCCACCTTGGGCACGTAGCAGTAGATGACGCCGTGGCGGTCGTCCACGATGAGGTGGTTCAGCTCGTAGTTGGGGATGTCGTCGAAGGAGCGCTCCTTGGTGGGGAAGGCCAGGCTGGAGTTGGCGCAGAAGTGGCGCAGCACGCTCCTCCGCTCGGCCTGTTGCCGGCCTGCGTCGGGGTGCTGCTGAGCGTTCTGGGGGGACCAGTCATAGCCCCTCACGCTCTCCTCCATGCGGCTGTCTGCCGGCTTGTTGGGGGCCTGTACTGTGGGCTGCGTGGTCTTTTTCTTGGAAAAGTCGTGCTTTGCACCAGAAGCGAGCAGCTTATCTAGAAATTCGTCCACATTGGAGGGGAACTCCTTGTCCTCCCCCTGCCCGGGGGTGGGCAGGGGCGCCAACGCGTGGGCTCTGGACAGGGTAGTGTGCAGGTAGAAGTGGGCAGTGCCCACGTTGTCCCAGTACACGATGATGAGCAGAACCATGAAAACAGACCCCAGCGCCAGCCACAGCCGGAAGAGCCGGGGCTTGGTCATGCTGCCCGGCCAGGGCTGGGCCCGCGCCGGCCCCTCTCACTTCAGCGTCACAGAGAGCCAGGGCATCGCTCTGAGGTGAACCTGGAGGCACAACGATACCATGTCAGTGACAGCCCTGCTCAGGTTCCTCTACCGCCCCACCTCCTGCTCCTGACTCAACCTTGTTAGGCCTCCTCATCACTCCAGCTCCTCTGTGGAAGGTGACTGATGCCTCTCGGAATGACCCAGACCAAGCGTAACCAACCAGAAAAGCAGAGACCCTCCATCACTGTACCACACAGAGGAAGGCCTAACAGCAAGGAGCTACTCTCCAGGAGGAGGAGGAGGAGCAATGAAAAACAGTCAGCAAGAGGCTAAAGCCAAAGTTTAGGAAAATGCTAAAGATGCCCTGTCCCTAAAACACCCTCCCCCGGTGCACATCCGTCAGAAATAGCTCCTGCAGTGGCTGCCTTGGAGAGGAACTGCCGGGCCCAGATAGCACAACAACCTGCTTCCTGCTGTGTCTACTATTTGATGGGGAAGGGGCAGCAGACCCACTTAGTGAGCCTGGAGCCAGCTCGGGAGGTGGTGGAGGTGTGTGACACATGCCAGGTTCCAGAGTGCCAGTGCCCATCTCATGAATAGAGCTGGGAACCTGTGCACGATGGCCTGAGTGCAGAAAACTCTTCAGCAACATCTGTCTCACCTAAGCCAAATACCAGTGCAACACAACACGGGGGCCATCCTGGGGCCGATCCTCCAGCCCATCCCTCTTCAAACTCCTGGTAACACTGTGGGGCCAGGCAAAGCTGAACCCCCTCCCTCCACCCAGGGGAGCAGGAGATGCTCTGAGTGTCCTACCAAGGCAGTGTCACGTAGTCCTGCAGGGGCTGGCCTCGACCTCACTCGGCATCAACAAGGTGGAAGGATGGGACAAGGTAGGTCACCTGTCCTCTGACCCACCCCCTGGACACAGAGAGGCCCTTAGGAAGCTGCCCTCACCCTACTCCTGTCCCCATCAGCACCCATGGGGTGGAACCAGGTGGCTGGAGGTGGAGCTGGCTGGCAGTCCACTTTCTCCACTTCTCTCTGCTGAGTGTAGAAAACATTAGCCATGCACACGTTAATCAGAAGAAAGCAGAGATGGCTATATTAACAGCACATGCAGTAAATTTCAGAAGAAAAATTCCAATAACCATTGTACCCTCAGGACCAAGTGCAGTGGCACCCCAACCCCAGTAGCATGTTTGTGTGCAGACTGTATAACAGGACATCTGTTTGTGAAAATGTGCAGATGACTGGGTGAATATTCACCAAGACAGCACTGCTAAGTATCCTTGGGTAGTGGGCGTTTGGGTGACTCTGTTATGGTTTATATCTAGATGTCCCTGACTGAATCATGGGACAGGATGCCTATCATGGATTAGCCCACTGATGGGTTTATAGGGGTGGATTAGTCCACTGATGAGTTTATAAGTGTGGATTAGCTCACTGGTGGGTTTACAGGTGTGGATTAGCCCACTGATGAATTTATAAGTGTGGATCATTCCACTGTTAGAGTTTACAGGTATGGATTAGTCCAGATGGATTTACAGGTGCGGATTAGTCCACTGATGGGTTTACAGGTGTGGATCAGCCCACTGATGGGTTTACAGGTGTGGATTAGTCCACTGACAGGTGCATAGATATGGATTAGCTCACTGATGAGTTTATATAGATGTGGATTGGCCTACTGATGGGTTTACAGGTGTGGATCAGCCCACTGATGAGTTTATAGGTGAATGTGACATTGAGAAGTGAAGCCTGGCTGGAGGTGCATGCCTCCTCAATGATTCTCAGCTTCCTGCTGCCGTGCCATGGACTGAAACCCCTACAAACTGTGAGCCTTTTATAACCTCTCCTCCTTTAAATTCTGAATGTTGAGAATTGTGTTCCGGCAATGAGAAAGTAACTAAGAAATGACTTCTTTGTGGTTTACTGTATTTAAATTTGTTTTTGTTTTACATTAACTTTTGTTTTTTACTATGAGAAAACAATTTTCATTTTTTAAAATATAGGCAACTGTGATAATTTTTTAAAATTTTATTTTGAAAAGAACAAAACCAAATGAGAAAGGACACAAAACGGGATCATTCAAAACAAAAGGGTGGACATAGCACATGATTAAAACCACAATACAAGGTGATCTACAGTGGTTACTATGATGTTTCTTGTTATCCTCAATAGAATTGTCTATATTATCAGGCATAGTAAAATTGAAATAGCAGTGCAGAACAGTATCAATAAAAACAAAATATTAGAGACATTATAGGACTTCAAAAGCAGGTAACAGTCAAACCAGGATGGGTATCCTAGTGAATCTGTGATCTTCAGAGTAGTTGCCTATATTCTCAGACTTGATGGTATCAAATATAACAGATTTGGATAAAGTCAGTCAAGACAAGACAGTGATCCAACAAACCAAATTCAAATAAGATCAGTCATAATAAGACAGTGTAATACAGGGCTTCAGATTATAAGAAATTAAGGATGGTTACCATAGTATATCCTGCTATTTTTAAAATAGCTGTCTGTGTCCTCAAGTCTAGGACAAGTAGACAGACTGGAACAGAATATAATCAAACTAAACAGAGCGATGAGAATAATGTGGATTTTAAATCCTGATACACTATTAACAATGTCCTCTGCCTTACTTTTTTAGACAATTCTTCTCTTTACTTTCACAAGGTGTACTGTACATTTTGGATCCCACTAACTTCTTTAGTTTTGTTGGTACTGGGGCTCAAACTCACAGCCTCACACTTGCCAGGAAGGTGCTTGTGCCACTGAGCTAAATCCCTGGCCCTGCTTTAGTTCTTAGATTAGGGAGGCAACCCACTATTTACCTACGAAGTTCTGAACCTTTTCACCCCTGAGCTTGATCTTAAGTTGTATTCCTATACCTACAAAAGCCTCAAGGTTCCTTATACCTGAATAGTTCTCCACTGCACAGAAGTGTCACGTCTTTCCAACCTATCTGCAGCTGCTTGATGAGCTACCCCTCTTTCTCCCTGGTTCCCTGTCACATCAAGCGTTATTTTGTCATCTTTGACTTTCAGTCCATAAACCGTTTTTCAGTTTGATTATATTGCTTATGCAAAGCATCTCAATGGACCCTACCTCCTCATCTACTCTGCCTGTGTTTCTTTTTGTTAGTGTATCAAGGCCATTTATGTTAAGAGAGTATAGCTAACCTTCTCTGCCTCATCTCTGCTATGCTATTTTTCTGCTGTTGGTTGTCTACTTTTCCCCTTCATTCCACTGTTTGCTCTGTTCATTGAGGCCTCTCTGCCACTGTTCCTGAAACCCTGGTGGTTTTTTTTCCTCTCTCTCTCTCTAGAATGTCCTTCAGTAATTTTGGTAGGGTTGGATTGGTGGTCATGAACTCCCACAGTTCCTCTTTGTCATGGAAGCATCTTATCTCTCCATTAACCTTGAGAGATAGTTTTTCAGGGTACATCAATCTGGGTTGGAGGTTATTTTCTTTCAGAGCTTGGAATACTTTGCTCCAAGCTCTTGATTTGATGGCTTGTGTCAAGAAGTCTATCATGATTTTGATGAGTTTTCCTTTATATGTGATCTATTTCTTTATTCTGACAGCTCTTAATATTCTGTTATGTTGGATTTATATTATTATTATATGTCTGTGTGTAGATCTGTCTTGATTGTAGGTGGCTAGAGTTCCATATGCCTCATTTAATTATCATTTCCTTTTCCTATGCTTGGAAAGTTTTCCTTAATTATTTCTGTGAATAGCCTTTGTATTTCATTTGTGATTACTCCTGCTTCTTCACTCACATTTTTTATTCTTAAGTTATTGATCTTCTTGTCTTCTAGCCTTTGTATTGTTACTTCCTGGTTCCTTATTTTTAAGAGATCTTTCCTTTCACGATCACTAGCTGCAAACCTGTCTTCAAGTTTTGATAGTCTATCTTTAGTTTCTTTCAAGCATTTTTGCCACCTTTCAATGGAATTTTTAGTTACCTAGTAATCTCTCTGAATCTGTTTCATGTATTAGAATACAAGAAAAATCTAGAGTTTTTTTTTATATTCTTCATCAAAGGTTTCCCTTTTTCTGTGTTTCTGTATTTTTCCATTTGTGTCTCCTTGAGAGGTGCTTAGCATTTCTTTTATTAATTTTCTTATATCTTGTTTTACTTATATTAGTATTTAAGTCCTATAATGTCATGAAGATATTTCTTTATGTCAGTTGATGCTGTTTCTGATACTGCATTTTTGCTGCTCTCGATCTCTTCTGTATTTACCTCTCCTGGACCCATATTCCCTGGGTTGGTGGCTAGAGACTTTTTCTTGTCATGTTTCTGGTTTTTTTCAGACAGGTGTTTAGTGGAGGTCCCAGGCCCTTTCTGTATTGGTTACGGTTACTCTGAAGTGTGCTGGCTAGAGATTGCTGCCCTTTCCCTCCAAGCCAGTCAAACACTGGGGGTCTTTACCACTTTAGTGTATGCAGCATGGATAGAACCAGTTCAGGACAACTTCAGGGGCTAGTTTGTCCCTAACTCTGAGGGGGACCCAGTCCAAGCTGTTTCCACCAATCTGCTCCTTACCAGGAACAGTCAACTGAAGCCACTACAGTTCCAAGTTCAGGCCCATCCTGAGTGATTCCAAGATGTTGCCCAACCAGTCTCCCCATCCTGTGGGAGGACCAAATTCCAAGTATTCACAGCGGGCCAGTGCAGATGTCCATGCCAGCTCAGTTCTCCATTGTGATGCATCCTCCCACCAAGGTCCTCAGGCTCGCCAACCCCTGACTTCAGTATGAGCACAAGTTGGACCGGCCCCAGTGAGAGTGCGTCTGGCTCCAGCCTTCCATCCATGTTTTTTTCTTTTCTTTTCTTTTTTTAAATTTTCCCTTAGCTTCTTCCTGGGTTGTGAGAATCCCTCTCCTTTCATCTGGCCTTCTCCATGCTGTTAAATTCTAGCATCCTAGCTGTTTTTTTCAGAGAGGTTCTTTACTACTTATCCATCCACCATCGTACTATCAGCCGGCAACTGTGATAGTTAATTGTGTCAACTAAGAAATTCTCAACTAAGTTGATGGTTTTTGTTTTTTGGGTTTTTTTGGTACTGGATTGAACTCATGACCTCGAGCTTGCCAGGCAGGGGCTTATGCCACTGAGCTAAATCCCCAGCCTCAACTAAATTGGGTCAGCAAAGCTGTGGGTGTGGTTGAGGGGATTTACTGAAGACAGAAGCCCCGCCATGGGCATGCTTGCCCCCTACCTGGAATAAAAGGGAAGGAAGAAGGAAGGTTCCTTCTGTTTCTTTGGGGGAGCTCCAGTGTTCACCTTCACCTTGGATGCTGTCTTCTGGCATCAAGCACTTCTTTGGCCTCCTGATAGGGACTGGCATGGGACACTGCAGTGAGCTCCAGGCCTTCACCCAGATCTTTCAGGTTTCTGGCACACAGGCAGCTCTTTCCCATTCTTGCACACCTGACTCAGTGGGCGGCCACCTGTAAGCCAATCTTATAAATCTTCATATACTTGCACATCTTGCATTAAATCTGTTTCTCTTTGGATTAATGCACCTCAGGAAAAAAAATCTGTTTCTCTAATAAGTACTGACTAATACAGGTTTTGATACCAGGAGTGGTTCTAGAGAAACAGAATTATAAAGATGAAATTCTTCAACGGCTTTAGTGGTTCCTGGAGTTGGCTAATTTGATGAGCCCTGAAGATGCCATGCTCTCTCCTTTGGATACTGTGGAAATGCTGAGAGTCCTTGGTGTGAACATCTTAAAGGAATTCACAGTGTAAATCCACCGCATTTTTCTAACTCACCACTTGTGAGATGTCAGAAATTCAGCGACTCCGTATGTGACACTTTTGAATGTTTTGGCAGAGTGGGAAATACAGTGATGCTGGCTGGTTGCTCTTAGCATCTCTGGACAAACTAGGGAAAGAAAACAATGAGCTCAAAGCATCCAGAGGAATCTAAAGTCTTCCAACTGTGAGGAGAAATTAGTAAAAGACAACAAGGAGCCCAAAGATTCAAATTCCCAGCTGCACACACATAAAGAATTTAAGTTTCTAATTGTGTTCTAAAAGGGAATCCCCTCTCCTTTACCTGCAAGGTTGAGACTGAAGAAACCCAGCAAACCTAAATCCTCATAATCCGACTGGCTGAAATACAGCCTAAGTTTCACGCTCAGCCTCCAAAGGTATCTGAAGTAAAAGTAAGGGCTCTGATTGGAAAAGAATGGGATCCCGTAAACGGGGATGGAGATGGCTGGGAGGATCCTGATGAGGCTGAGGACACTGAGCTACTTACTAAATACTAATGAGATTCTTTTCCAGAGGAGAGATTTCCCCACCCAGGGGGTGGAGGCATCCCCACCCCCAACCCGTGGTACTGGCCTCTCCTTCTATACCTGAGAAAACTAACCCTGGGTTGACCAAGCATGATAATGCTGACACTCCTCAAGACCCACCTGAACCACCCATTTTTGAGCTTATAACCAGCTCAAGTCACAGATGGCTCTTAAGAGTGAGGTGCATGGTGTGACCCATGAGGAGATCCACTAGTCTCCCAACAAACTTCTTGAATTTTCTGTTATAAATGACGCCTGATGAGCAAGTGTGGAAATGAATTTTGCAGGTGTGGGATAACGGTGGCAAAAACATACATTTGGGTCAGGCTGAGTTTGTTAAGGGCCTGGTAGGCAGGGACTCTGAATTTAATGTTGCAGTTTGCAGAGTGAAAGAAGGTGTGAACAGTTTCTTAGGCTGATTGGCAGAAGTGTGGAAGATGCCTCACTGTGACTGAGTCAGAGACGCTTGACGTTCAGTAGTTTACTGCTGATGAGAGGATTTAGAGACTTAGGGAAATGGGAATAGTGGAAAGGATGTATCACACTAAACCTAATCCACCACACTGAGATGATCCAGAAAATGTACTCTTCATTAATACCCTGAGAAACAGATTTGTGAGGGGAGCACCAGCATCCCCACAAAGCCCTGTCATGGTCTTCTCTGTATACCAGACCTTACAGTGGGGAGTCATTCAATTGGGAAATCTGAGGGCAGTGGGTTTAGTTGGATCCTGGAGTGGCAGGGGTCAAGTGGCAGCACTTAATTGTCAAAGGCAGGGTACACGCACTTATCACAATGGTCAGCAGAACGAGAAAAATGATCAGCATGGTCTAGAGTGTTGGCTGATTAGCCATCATATTCCCAAAAGTAAAAGAGACAGTAAGCCTACAAAGTTGTTACTAGATTTATGTAATCAAAATAAATATGGGCAAATGAACAAAAATTTACTTCAAATCACAGTGACAGGGAATCACAGCCCCTCAAACAATTCTCAGACTTGAGCCAGTTTACAGACCCAGAGCTCCTGGAGTCAGGGGAGCCTGGGTCACCTTAAGGAAGGACCCTGGTGTACCACCAGAAATTTATACAATTTCTCCCACCCTTCCTCAAAGGGATCTAAGGCCTTTTACCAGGGCAACTGCACACTGAGGGAAGGGAAATGGTTAGATATTTGGGGGACTTACGGACACTGGTTCTGAACTAACACTGATTCTAGGGGATCCAAAACATCACGGTGGCCCTCCAATAAGAGTAGGGGCCTATGGAGGTCAGGTGATTAATGGCGTTTTAGAAAAGGTCCAACTCACAGCAGCAGGCCCTCAAACCCATCCTATAGTCATTGCCCCAGATCCAGAATGTGTAACTGAGAGATACACTTGGTACTTGGCAGAATCCTCACAGCGGTTCCTTAACCTGTAGTATCAGGCTCTTAGGGTTGGAAAGGCCAAATGGAAGCCATAAGAGTTGCCTTTATCTGGTAAATAGTAGACAAAACTAAGACTGCATCCCTTGAGGGACTGCAGGGGTTAGTACCACTACTGAGGACTTAAAGGATGCGGGGGTGGTTGCTCCCACCACATCTCCATTTAATTCTTCCATTTGGCCTATGCAAAAGACAGATGGATCTTGGATAATGACTGTAAATTACTGTAAACTGAATCAATTTGTGACTCTGAGTGCAGCTGCTGTGCCAGATGTGGTTTCCTTGGTTGAGCAGATTAACGCATCTGTGGTACTTGGTACACAGCTACTGATTTGGCAAATGTCTTCT
Source organism: Cavia porcellus (assembly GCF_034190915.1). Lineage (NCBI taxonomy): Eukaryota > Metazoa > Chordata > Mammalia > Rodentia > Caviidae > Cavia > Cavia porcellus. The sequence goes on along the minus strand of NW_026947506.1, from coordinate 35,270,244 downwards.
CCTCCATTGCTTTCAGCTGGCAGGACCAGCAATCTGCCTTCACTGTCCTATCTCAGGGCTATATTAACTCTCTGGCCCTGTGTCACAACTTGGTTTGCAGGGATCTTGACTGCCTGTTACTCTCACAAGGTATCACACTGCTGCATCCCACTGATGATATCATGCTGACTGGATCAAGTGAACAGGAGACAGCAACCACTCTGGATTTGTTAGGGAAGCATTTGCAAGGTGGAGGATGAGAAATAAATCCAACTAAAATTCAAGGTCTTTCTACCTCAGTAAAATTTCTAGGAGTCCAGGAGTATGGGGCATGTAAAGATAAGTTGCTATATCTGGCTGCCCCAATAACCGAAAAAGAAGCACAGAGCCTAGTGGGGCTGTCTGGATTTTAGAGGCAACACATTCCTCATTCAGACGTTTTACTCTGGTCCATTTACCAAGTGACTTGAAAAGTGGCTAGTTTTGAGCAGGCCCTGCTCTACGACAGGTGCAGACCGCTGTGCAGGCTGCTCTGCCACAGGGGCCATATGACCCAGTGGACCAATGATACCTGAAATAGAGATGCTGTCTGGAGTCCCTGGAAGGCCCCCTACATGAACTGCAGTGGAGGCCTGAGGGATTTGGGAACAAGGCTGTGACGTCATTTGCAGACAACCACTCTCTCTTTGAGAACCAGCTCTTGGTCTGCTACTGGGCCTAGGTAAAAAACTGAACACTTGGGGCTGGGGATTTAGCTCAGGCATAAGCACCTGCCTTGCAAGTAGGCGGTCGTGAGTTCGATCCCCAGTACCGGAAAAAAAAACACTGAACACTTGACCATGGAATGCCAGGTCACCAGGTGACCCAAGTTGCCCACTTTGATCTGGTATTATCTGACCAACTGAGTCATGACGCTGAACATGCACAGTAACAGTCTATCATCACATGGAAATGGCACACACATGACTGAGCCAGAGCAGGTCTGGAGGGCACAAGTAAGTTACATGAAGAAGTTGCCCAGCTGCTCATGGCGCCCACTCCTGCTGTATTGCCTTCTGTCTCCCACATGCACCTGGGGCCTCACGGGTGTACCATCCTGTGTACCATATGGGGGTACCATATGCTCAGCTACCAGAGGAAGAGAAGGCTCGGGCCTGGTTTATGGATGGCTCTGCACATTATGCAGGCACTCCCACAAGTAGACAGCTGCAGCATCATGGCCCTTTACAGGGCATTCCAGAAGGACAGTGGTGAACGGAAATCAGCACAGGGGCAGCACTCTGGGCAGTGAACCTGATGGTACATTCTGAGACGAAGAAGTGGTCAGATGACTGACAGTGTAGCCATTCATGGACTGTAGACAACGGTCTGCCAGATGGTCAGAAACTTGAAAGGCACATGATTGGAAAACTGGTAATAAAGATATCTAAGAAGTGATAGGTGCACAGAACTCTCCATGTGAGCAAGGGCTATAGCATCTCACGTAAACACTCACCAAAAAGTGACCTCAGCAGAAGAGGACTTTAACAATCAAGTGGACAAGGGGAGTGATCAGCAGATAGCAGTCAACCTTTCTTCAGCTACCTGTGTCATTGCCTAACGGACTCAAGAACAGAGAGTCTGTGGTGGCGGGAATGGAGGCTACACATGGGTTCAGTAACATGGATCCCCACTCACCACGGCTGACCTGGCTACATCCACTGCTGAATGCCCAACGTGCCAGCAAACCAACACTGAGCCCCCGATACGGTTCCATTCCATGGGTGGTCAGCCTGCGACCTGATGTTGGACTGCTTCCATCATGCAGAGGTCAGAGCTTTGTCCTTACTGCCACAGACACTTACTCTGGATGTGGATTTGCCTTCCATGCACATAATGCTTCTGCAGAAACTACCACATGTGGGCTTACAGAATGCCTTTCCCACCATGATGGAATTCCACATAGCATCGTCTCTGACTAAGGAACACATTTTATGGCCAAGGAAGCGAGTTGATGGGCTTATGCTCATGGAATTCACAGGTGTCACCATATTCCTCACTACTCAGAAGTGGCTGGATTGATAGAAAGGTGGAAGAGTCTTTTGTAGATGCAGTTACAGTGCCAGCCAGGTGACAACAGCTTGCAGGACTGGGCAAGGTTCTTCAAAAGGTTGCATATGCTTTGCATCAGCATCTAGTATGCGGTACTGTGTCTCCCACAGCCTGGTCCAGGAATCCAGGGGTGGATGTGGGAACAGCACCACTCGCCATTACCCCAGTAATCCACTAGCAAAATTATTGCTTCCTATTCCTTCAACCCTACACTCTGCGGGGCTAGAAGTCTTAGTTCCAGAGGGCGGGAAGGCTTTTACTAGGAAGCACAACAATGATCCACTGAACTAGACGCTAAGACCCCACCCCGGCCCATCATCTTGGTCTCCTTCTGCCTTTGAATAAACAAGTTAAAAAGGGAGGTAAGGTGTGAGCAGGAGTGACTGGCCCAGACTATGAAGGTGAAGTTGGACTATTACTCTACAGTGGAGGAAAGGAAGTGTAGGAGATCCCTTAGAATGCCTCCTAGCATGCCCTGTGATTATTCAGGTCAGCGGGACACTACAGCCGCCCAGTCCAGGCAGGATAACAAACAGCCCAGAACCTTCAAGAATAAAGGTATTTTTAAAAAAGAATAAAGGTATAGGTCACTCCACGAAGAAAAGAACCAAGACCCACTGGGTGTTGAAAGCCAAGGGACTACAATGCTAGCTGTGACGCCATGATCAGTCACACAAGTGGACTGCAACTGTAATAGTTTTCTCCTACTATGCTTCTTATGTAATATGTTGATAAAGTTAATATTGGTTCTTAAGTACCCTTGTTAAACCTGTGTTACAATGTTTAGTTATAAAATGTTAGGAGTAAGCATCACCCGAAGTTGTTTTCTATTCTGGGGAGCTATCAGTGCATTTCCACTTGTATGCAGGATAGTTAGAACACATTCAGCATAAGTACAAACTTGTCTTTGTAACTGGAGACTAAGTATGACTTCAGGAAATGCATCTGACAAGCAGAGGACTATGACGGTTCAATGATCGCGTCCACCTGAGTCAGAGCTCTTTTTTCACCATTCTTGAGCCCACGAGGGATGAAGGAGCCAGAACCTGAAGGAGAGTGAGCGTGCACTCAGGCTGAGGGTGAGGACTGCAAAGACTACATACGCTGGGTGCCATTCTGCCAGCCCCAGCGACTCCTGCTCCAGAAGCTGCTGGAGTGAGGATGCAGGGAACAGCAGGACAATGGCAGTGAGCCCCAGGGAGATGAGGGCTCAGCCCCGTGTTAGCCTCCTGGATTTGCACCAGCACCTCAAAGCAAAGGCTGCAGCCTGCAGGGAAGCTGAGAAGGAGAACAGCTGAAAGGACAAAGATTCCGGAGAGTGCGGTGAGGGTTACGCCTTCCTGTCAGTGAGGGACACAGCAAGGCGTCCCGTAAGGTGAGCCTATCAAAACTAGCTGGATGCCACCCACTGTGTCCTCAGCGTGTCTGAGGGGCAGCAGGAGCGCATACTGAAGAAGTACCACATCGTGGTGGAAGGAGATGGCTGCCTACTGCCTATCAAGAGCGCCAAGGAAATGAAGTTTCCTGTGGCCATGCTGTGAGGCCTGGAGGGGAAAGACATCCCCGCCCAACACCTGTCCACCATTCTGTCTGGCCAGGACATGACTGCATCACTTCACGGAGTCAGGCAAGATCCTGTGTTCACGCCGCTCACCACGAAGTCTGCCTGGAGTAAGAGAAGCAGTTGCCTTTCTCTAAACACGAGGGACCCGTGGACTCATCATCTGCCCCTCCTAGGAACAGGCCCAACAGACCCACGGCATTCTGGATAATTAATGCCATCACTGCAGGAGGACGCCTCACCCCTCCTTCACTGTGATCCTTCAAAGAGCAGATGGAGACCACCTGACACAGTGTGCACAGGACGGTGGCCGTCCCTGCGCGCCTCATGAATTAGATACACCAGGAGATGGTCAGCCTCGACACCTGTCACTGTCTGGCTCTGGAGGAGGCTGACAATGGTCGATGGGGGTTCGAGGGCAATACCTGCACCACCTTCTCCTACTCAGAGGGCCAGTGGCAGAGTCTGCGCTTCAGTGCCACCATGCAAAAGAGGATCCAGCACAAGAGCACCCTGGTAAAGCCTGTCACTATCAATGTGGGTTTGCACTGCGGCTGCCAGCCTGGAAGCCACACGGGAGGCAGAATATGTGACGGAAGAGGCCAAGGTGGCGCTGCCTGCTTGACTGCCCACAGAAGACCCCTCTCCCTGTGTGAATCTTTGTGGAGGAGGCAAATGTAGCTGCTGCTGAAGGGAGCTGAGGCTGTGGCCACCCAATGGGGCAGAGATCAGGAAAAACTAAGGCCATTCAAAGTGTTTCAGGAGGGCAAGAAAGATGTGCTGATGGCCACAGATGTGGCCTCCGAGAGCCTGGACTTCTCTGCCTTCCAGCACGTCATCAATCGTGAGATGCCTGAGCAAACTGAGAATTACATGCAGACAGCTGTACTGGGCACTCGGGAAATGCTGGCGTTGCCACCACCTTCATCAACAGGGCCTGTGACGGGCTGGTGCTAGTGGACCTCGAATCCTACTTTTAGGGGCAAATCAGAAGGTGCCACCAGTGCTGCAAGGACTGCACCACAAGGACAATGCTGGACAGTGGAGGAAAGGATGGCTGTGTCTCCTGTGGGGGCCTTGACCGCTGGATCAGAGTGTCCCAAACTTGAGGCCATGCAGACCAAGCAGCTCAGCAATATTGGCCACGAGGACTTCGTGACCCACAGCCCCATGGATGTCTGTTTCTCCTTTTTCTAATGACCGAGTAAAGATGTATGTCCTATGCAAAGTTAATAGGTTACTTGAGTTTAACACCTTCATATAGTTGTGACTTATAGTATGGATAAACAAGTTAATGGGCTATGTATTGCTTTAGTCCTATGCACTTGCTTATAAGCATGTGGTTATTATTTTATTCATGTTTTATTATTTTATTTATATATGCTTTATGTAGTATGATACATGTATGTTACATTGGTAGTGGGGCAGTGCATTAGTGCATGAAGTACTTAGGGTAAAGAATTGCATGACTTTAAAATGCTGAAATACATGACTGCGGTGTTAATGAAGGTAGTTTAATTAGAATTACGGCTTTGGGTGCTGGTGGTAGAGCTGTAAGTTTCTTGCTTAATGCTGAGGTCCTAGGCCTGTGGCAGTGGACACACGGCATGCAGGCCACAAGGGGCTATTTGTATCACGGAAAGCTCTAAGAGGTTCACCTTCACTGTCCTAGGGAGATGAATTCTCTGTTTTTGGTTTTCAAGCCCAGAGGAATGCTGCAAAGATTCATCGTTTAATAGATTATCTCCTAGTAGGCTTATTAATGGTATAAAGAGTAAACTAACAGAAAAATGCAGGACGGGTGCTAGTTGAGCGTAATATTAAATGGGTACTGTACTGGCTGCCTCCGATCCATATTAGCTCAAGTAAATTTGCTATTAGCATTCAGAAAGGCATTGATTCAAAGGATGAAATGTACTTGGTTGTTTCAATAAGTGAAGGATAGGAATGATAGGTAACATCAGGATGGAAGACATTAGTCCTAGTACTCCTCCGAGTTTCTGGGGGATGAGGCGTAGGACTGCATACGCAAGATGGAATATTCTGGTATAATATGTGGAGGAGTGTTAAGTAGGCATGCGGGTATGTGATTACCTGAGTCTCCTGTTAGTTTGGAGAGAATAAAACTAAACTTAGTAAAGTAAACAAGGAATAGAACTTGTAAGAGATCTTTAAATGTATAGGGATAAAATGGAATTTTATCTGCGTTGATGCCTTTATGAAGAAATAAATGAATTACTACTAAAGCTGGGATAATAAATGGTAAAACAAAAAGCTAATTAATTAATTGGATCAGCACAGTTCTGGGTGTGGCTGAGGGGATTTACTGAAAACAGAAGCCCGGCACTGGGCAGGCTTGCCCCCTGCATGGAATAAAAGGGAAGGAAGAAGGAAGGCTCCTCCTGTTTGGGGGGACATCTTCACCCTCACCTTGGACTGCCAGCACCGGCCCCGCAGCCTCCTGATAGGGTGGCAAGGGACACTGCAGTGAGCCCCAGGCCCTGGCCTGGATCCCTAGATCTCTGCTCGAAACAGCCTTTTGCATTCTTCAATGCTTGACTCTGCAAGTGGCCACTGTAAGCCTGTCTTATAAATCCTTATAATGTTTATGAATTACATTAGGTATGTTTCTCTAGTATGCACCAACTGATACAGCAACCATAAAAATTAAATGTTATAAAAGAAACAATAAACAAATTGACTTCAGGAAATTAAAAGCTTTGGGGTATGACAAGCTACATCAGAGTGAAAAAACTCAGAATGGGAGAAATATTTCCAGACCCTGTGCCTGACCTGAGATTAGTATCCAGAAACCATAAAAGACTCTGGAAAGTAAAAACAAACCACCTGATTTAAAAATGGCTCAAGGACTTGACTAGAACTTTCTTTGAAGATAATATACAAATATCCAAAAAATACAGTACATGAAAAGGTCCTCAAAACCACAAGTCATCAGGGAAATGCACATCAAACCCCAATGAGAAATCACCTCACACCCATTAGGTCACAATGATCAAAAAATCTGAAAAAGCTGTGGGTAGCAGCACACGCCTGTAACCCAGCACTCAAGAGGCTAAGGCAGGAGGACTGCTGCAAGTTCAAGGCCAGCCTGGGCTATGTAGCAAGACCTTGTCTCAAAACAAAACAAGAAGCTGGCTGTGGTGGTGCCCTGTAATACCAGCACTCAGGAGGCTGAGGCAGGAGGATCATTGTGAGTTTGAGACCAGCCTGAGCTACAAAGTGAACGCAAGGCCGTCTGAAAAAGACAAAAACAAAACAAAACAAAAAAAAATCCACAAGCAAACTGAAAGGTTCTTGTTGCCCTGGTATAAATTACTGTACGGTTATGGCGGTGGTCTAACTTGGCGGAAGGCCAAAGGTGGAACACCCATCACTTCCTGCTTCTTGCTCAGCCTTAACTGCAGCTCCCCTTCCTGTATGCACAGGAAGAAAACTCCAACCAGCTCCTCGGGCATCATCAATGCCTGCCCTAAGCATCCCCCCTTTCAGAGGTTATATGTATATCCCATGCCCCATGTTCTGGCCAGCGCCTTCTGGCAGAGGGATCCAGGTTATCTATGGTCATGGTCTCCTCTCCATGTTGTTGGAATAAAAGCTATTTTTTAACTTTATATTCTCTTTTATCACGCCGAAAACTCTTTCACATACAACCAAAAAAAAAAAAAAAAAAAAAAAAAAGAAGAAGAAGAACCAAAAAAAAACCTAAAGAAACAAACAACAAACATAAAACCCTGAAAATACCAAGTCCAGGCCAGATGTGGCAAAACTGGCATCCTCATGCCACCTGGTATGATGGTAAAATAGCACAATCCTATAGAAAACAGGTTGTCAGTTCCTCCAAAAGCTGAACATAGAATTACCACATAAAATTACCATATGGATCCAGGAGTGGTGGCGCACACTTGTGATCCCAGCACTCAGGAGGCTGAGGCAGGAGAATTGCTGTAAATCTGAAGCAACTACATTGTGAGTTTAAGGCCAATGTAAACTACATAATGAGATCTTGTTTCAACAAAAGAACTAAATAAATGAATAAACAAAATTACCATAAGAACCAGCAATTCCTTTCAAGGTCAATCCCTAAGGAATTGAAAGCAGGGCCTGCAGAGGTATTTGCATCCTGTGTTCACAACGGCATGATCACAACAGCTACAGCAGGGCGGCAACTCAATGTGTATGAAGGGGTGAACGGAGGAGCCAATGTGGTCTCTCCATACGGGGACAAACTTAAAAGGGCGGATTTTCACACCTGTTGCAAATGGATGAACCTTGAGGATATGATGCGAAGGGAAATAAGACAGACACAAGCCATGCAATTCCATTACGCAAAGAGCGGAGGAGATGGATAAAATAGATGGTGGTGGCCAGGGGCTGGGGTGGAAGAATGGGAGGTGAGTGCATATGGACGCAGCTTCTGTTTAGCAAAACCAAGAGAGTCCTGGAGAAGGATGCTGCTGATGTTTGCACAGCAGTGTCAATGTGCTTGTGCTACAACAACAAAAATTAGAAAAGCAAGAGAGGAGAGAAAACAATTAGGGCTTATAGCAAGGGACTTGGAGGTACTAGTGAATGAATAAAGCAAATGTAGGACCATGTGTTTTACAAGTTCTGGCTTTAAGAACACTGCAAGCTGCAAGGGGAGGGTCCAGCGCAGCTGCTACTGCTCACCCCATTCACCCCTTGCAAAAACCTCAGGGCTGACTTTGCCCGCAATGATCACTAAACAGACGTTAACTTCCCCAAATGTATAATGGGGTGTGCATGAGAACAATTCTCCTTAGACAGCAAAGTCCTGCAGGGCTGCTCACTCAACTTTGCACTGCTCCAGGGCCTCACCGCACCCTGAGCCCACCCAAACCTGCCGGGGTGCCCGCCCAGCCTTTCATAGCCGGGGCGGAGCCCTCAATCCTGGCTGTGGAGCCCATTCACCTTTGAGTCTGAGAGGAGGCAGTGCTGCTTTTTTTAACATCAAGGGCAGGCCTGTGCTGCCAATTCCAACCTCAGACAAGCCACATAAACAGCAGGTGGAGAAACAAACCAGCACATACATGAAGTAGGTCTGTGGCAGCGATTCTTTGAAGTGAGAACTCTGCTACTCGAAAATGTGCATCACAGGTCTTAGAACTTCAAGGAACACGAGCAGGGAGAGATGAAGGCCACCAAGAGAGCGTTGTCAAAAACTCTTACTATTAAAAGCTTTTATTTTTAAAAGTTTCTAGAAACTTCTGCCCCATGCCCGGACAGTTCCAGCCTGAAATCTGGGCAACGTTTTGCTGCTTTCTGGGAATAAAGGTATAGGCCGGGTCAGACAAGAGCAGCTAGGCTGAGATCGAGGTCATGATCCCCTCCATCTCCCGCTAAAAAACAAAACAAAACCACAGTGGCCACACTGATCTCAGAGCATGATTCAAAAACTAAGAGCATTGCTGGGAAGAGCTCAGTGGTACAGCGCCTGCCTGCCAAGCGCAAGGTCCTGAGTTCAAGTCTAGGAACCAAAAAACAATCAAACAAACAAAGACCATTATTTCTAAATACAAAATCTCTGAGTATGTCAGAAATGCTGTGGGCAGAAAACCCTGAAGTTTCACAGATGAAAGGACTTCCCATCGATAGGATAAGGGCTTGTGAGAGCTTGGTTTCTACCACCTGCAGAGAACGGAGAAGGCACTGTTTCACCCCAGCTCATTCCAAAGGCTGTGTCTGATGTCCTTGTAAAGGCTGCTGCAACACGGAGCAGGTTTGAACCCAAGCACAGCGGTCAGACCAACAGGGTTATTCTTGCCTGGGGAGGGCCATTAGACTTCTTTCTCTGCACACAGCATGCAGGGCACGATGCTGAGGCAGACTCAACAGTCCAGAAAGTGGGCCCTGCTGAGGGGCCCCACTGGTGCAAACAAACCTTCACACCAACAGCAGACTTTAGCAAGCAGGTCTGCAGAGTGAGTTCACCAGGGAGCCAAACACACAGGACAAGAAGGGCACCCTCAGGGCCTGGCTGTCTATGGACAGGAACGCAGGTCTGCTCCTGCCTTCAGATTGGGATTTACACTGTCACTTTCCTAGGTCTGGACCTCTCAGCCTCCAAAAGCACATGAGCCAATTCCTTATGATCAATCTCTTCATACAGGCATACTGGGTCCCTAGTACAAACACTTCTGGTCACGTGGACCAGAAGTGTGTGTGTGTGTGTGTGTGTGTGTGTGTGTGTGTGTGTGTCTGTGAGTGCTGAGAACTGGAGGCAGGGTCTGTGGCCTGGGGGAAGGAAGCCAGTGTGGAGTCGGGCCACAGCCAGGGAGCGGCTGGGTCCACTGTTTCCCACACAGATGCAGCCGTGCCCACCATCTGTGGATGACCATTCCTTCCTGACTGAATCACTCTGCACCTCTGCCCTCTCTCTCCTCTTTCTATCAGGTTTATTGGGGTATGTTTACACACAGTAAAACGCCGGCTCCTGTTAAATGGACAGCTGGGTGAGTTTTAGCAAGTGCATATTACAGTTAAGATACAGGCCATTTCTAACACTGCTAAAAGTCCCCTCGCTGCCTGCCCTGGCTCTGGGCAAGGCCCACTGTTTCCAGCATATAAGTGGATTTGCCGTATGTGTACTTTTAGCTGTGTCTTTCCTCAGCACAGTGCTCCTGAGATTCATCCAAGCTGCTGCTTGTATCAGTAGACTGTTCCTTTTCTCATTGCTGAGGAGGATTTCACATTATGAATATCAACTGTTCAAGATCTATTTCCCAAATGATAAGCTACTGAGAACTTTTGTGCACAGAGACCAGGGCTGTTTTTTTGTTTTTTGTTTTTAAATGCTGACTTTAAAAAGTCCAAAAAAAGGTGATATAAAAAATATGCTGGGCAGAGTGGCACATATCTGTAATCCCAGCAATTTAAGAGACTGAGGCAAGAGGATCACAAGTTCAAGTCCAGCTGAGAAACTTATCAAGACCCTGTCTCAAACTCAAAAATAAATAAATAAAAACTCAGCTCTTGGGAGCTACTCAGTTTAGTCAATAACAATGCTGGCATCAGGTCAAACTGACCGTCAAAGTATAATATGCATGAATCAAACACACAAACTTAAATGCTGCATGGTTTCTCTTACCTGAGAAACCCAAAGTATATAAATTAAAGAGCAAAGGAAAAGATTGGTAATAGGAACCAGGGAGATAGATCTTTTGCAAATGAGGAGGGGATTAAGAGGTAGAGGGAGATGAAGGGAAGGGAACGAAAAGTAAGATGCATTATGCATGTGGGCTTCGCTCCATGGTAAACACACACACTGATACAAAACGAAGTGACAGAACAGTAGAATATGCAAATCGTACACTGCCAATGATCAGTTATAAAATTTCAGGGCCTCCACATGGAAAGCTACGAAACACTTTGAATATAAAATGAAGCTCTAAGGGCTGGGGATTTGGCTCAGCGGTATAAGCACATGTTTGAGAAGTTCGAGGTCAGGAGTTTGACCCCAGCACCAAAAAAAAAAAGAAGCTCTAGATGAAGAACTGTGTTAACCACACCCCCCAGCAGCCTCAACACCAAGAAGTCTGTTCTTTCAGCTGGGTTCCAGGAAGAAAACAAACCTTGATCAAAATCCCAAAGAGGAGTTTTGTAGGGCTTGACGAAACTAATTTGTAAAGGTATTAGGAAACGCAAGGGTTCTAGAATGTTCAAGACAAGCTTGACAAGGAAGCACAGACGTGGAGAACTCACACCAGTTCATTTCAAGACTGACTACAAAGCTGTGAGGCAGTAAGGCAGTGTGCAGGGACAGACAAGGACACACGGGAGAGAAGAGAGCCCAGGAGACCCAGACCTGCGCGGTAACAAATGTTTAGCAGAGCTGGCAAAGAACTTCAGCGAGGAAGTCCTTTCAGCAAACGGTGCTGAAACAACAGGACGTCCATTAGGAAAGAACAAACCTCAACCCCCAAACCTCATACCTTACACACAATTTATTCATGGGCCACTCCCCTCAACATGAACACCAACTATAAACCTTCAAAGCCAAAAGAAGACATCGCCCACAACCTCAGGGGAGACAGCCACTTGTCAGGATGATAAACACACAAACCACAGGAGAAAAAATTATTTATACATTGGACTTAAGCAAAATTTAAAATTCAGGTACTTCAAATTTTACCATTAAGAGAATTGGTCCCAGACCTTCGGGAGACTGAGGCAAGAGGATCACAAATTCAAGTCCAGTCCAAGCAACTTAGTAAGATCCATCTCCAAATGAGAAAAAAAAAAAAATAAAATGAAATGAAAAGGGCTACTTGGGTGTGTTGGCACATGCCTGTAATTCCAACATTCAAGAGGCTGAGGCAGGAAGATCACTGTGAATTCAAGGCCAGCCTGCAGTACAAAGCAAGACCCTGTCTTAAAACAGAGAGAGAGAGAGAGAGAGACAGACAGACAGACAGACAGCGAGACACTGACCTGTGTTAAGGGCTAGAGTATATCTTAGTGGCAGAGACCCTGACTAGTATACATGGGGCCCCGGGTTGAATTCCTAGTACTGCCAAAAGTAGATGCCATTCCACGCTGTTTACACGTACGCAGTTTTTTTTTTTAACTTTCACTCTAACTGTGATGGAATTAGGGCAAAAAAATATAAATGACTTGCCCAAGTCTGTAGCCAGCAAGGGCTCTGTGCTGGTCTCTGAAGGCCTGAGAGTCCATTGTCCCAACCACTCTCCTCTTCTGGCCCCCATGGTGTATGCAGAAATGGGGAATTGACTAGATTTTTACTACCTTTATTTCTGAAAGAATTAGCTCCTTCATATGCAAATAACCGAGCTCCAGAGCATTAAGTCAACTGACAGGACCTTCACTAGGAAGTCTAAGAATCTTTCAAGTTTCCTTTATTTATGCTACTGGCAAAGACCAGAAAGTACTTACTGCTTCTGCTTACTACTTTTCCAGCTTAACAAACATTCTACAAAGCAAGTCATTCACTGCCGCTGCCAGCACTGTAGTCAACAAAAATCTGGAAAGTTCCTATTACTGGTGTCAATGTGCACCCTGCACTCCCCGACATGCAGCAGCCCTGTGTCTGCTGGTGTGCTCACTAAAACCCTACTGCACTTGGTGTCACCAGGACTATGGTTTATTTGCTTATAATAGTACTCTTCATTTGTGTTCAGTTAACCTGCAAAACAAAGCTGACAGTACATACGACTAAATGTAAGTGGTAAATGGTCACACCATCATGACAACAGAACATGAATTTATGTCCCAGAAGACCTGAATGAAAGCTGGCCACAAGCTTGACCTCCAAAGTGCAGTGACTTCCCCACAGAGATGGGTGTGGGGGCACAGGGCTTGTTGGCTCTTTCTTCTCTGTCTCTGAGCCCCTGGACAGCATTTTCCAAGGGGACAGAGTCCAAGCTCACACCAGCAACCTAGCGTTCCCAGGTGACACCTTGAGTTTTCAGAAGACAGTGATCATGTTCGATGTATCTCCTACGTTCCGCTCAATACCCCAGAGTTTCACCTGCAGCATCGATGCACACCCTGTCCTCTCTCGGCCTCTCTGTCCTCCATCTCCCCACAAGCTCACCCTGGCTGAGCCACCATCCGCTCTTGCTTGCATGTTAGAAAGCCCTGCAAACCTCTTCCTGCTCGTGCCATGCTGCCCTTACAACCAACCCCAGAGCCATAGTTTTTCTGGTAAGAGCCAGATCCTAGTACATCTCTTCCCCAAATCCTCCAATCGCAGGTGTCCTCTGTCCATTACCGGGACCTCATTGGTCTCATCTCTTATCCCTTTGTCCCCGCTGACCCCAGTCAGTGGACTGCCGTCCATCAGCTGTGCAGTGGGGCAAGCTCCCCTTGCTGGGCGTCAGTACTCTGTCTGGCCTCCACACCCTGCTGCATCTCCAGAGCATTGGTCTTTACTCAGGTTCAGTCACTGTCTGCCCACTGTCATCACAAGTGCTATACCGTAACTTTAGGAGAGAAGTTGTCACAGCTGTGTCCTGAATGCTCCTAACAGCCCCCAGCATACAGTAGGTGCTCAGTAGATGCTATGCTAATGAAAAACATACAAATATGACTGATGCTGGGGGGAAGGTTGAGAGGCTCATTATTATCCTCTACTTGTGGTTATGTTTAAAAACCCCAAGAAACAGAATCAAAGGTGAGTGTGGCAGCACACACCTGTAATCCCAGCACCGGAGAGGCTGAAGCAGGACAGCTGGGAGTTTGAGGTCAGCCTGGACTACACAGTAAGTTTAAAGCTAGCCAGCACTACATAGAGAGACTGTCTCAAAAAGCAAAAAAAGAATCAGTAACAGGAAAAAATATGATGACAGAAAAAAGTCAGTATCTATCAGTAACTCACCTTGGCAGACTGGATCAAATCCAAAACCCAGTAGTATGATGTACAAAATAAACATACTTAATTCAAAAAGAAATGCATGGACTAAAAGCCAAAGGACAGGAAACATATGCCATGCATTGGGAGCCCCAAAACAATCAGGAGTTTTTCTATTTTTAGACAAAGTGGACTTTGATGACAAAAGGCAAAGAAGGTTACTACATTTAGATTAAAGGACTAACTCACCAGAAAGAGATAACAGCTACTAACATATACGCACTGAACATCAGTGTACGAAATGTCATAAAATTCACAATCCTGAACATGAAAAATCAGATAAACATCAATACAGTCATAGTCGAGGACCATAATACCCTGCTGTCACAAATAGATACATTAGACACAAACAAAAACAAAAAACCCAGAATTGAAACACAACTTCCAACAAACAGACTTAATTGATATCTACAGTGTGCCACCCAACAACAGAATATGCATGTGTCTCAGCAGCACATGGAACTCTGTCTAAAGCAGACCACACATTAGCCCCTAAACCACACTTAATACAAGAGCACTGAAATTACTCCATGCATATTATCAGATCATAGTGCAATAAAACTAGAAACCAATGGCCAAAGAAACCACAGAAATTATGCAAATACGTAGAAATTAAACAGTACACTCCTGAATACTCAAATGCTTACAGAAGTAACTTCCTAGAATCAAATGATAATGCCAGTACAACATGCCAGAACCTATGGGACACAGAGAGAGAACACAGTTTGAAAAGGGAAGCTTATAGCTGTGAACACCCATATCAGAAAAACAGAACAAAACGAAACAAATAACAATCCAAATCCAAAGCTAGTGTTATGGCTTGTGTCTAGATGTCCCCTCAAAGCCTCATGAAATTACGTGGAAGGGGCGCTTTTCAGAGGTGGCTGGATTTAGAATGTATGGTGTTGTGATGTGTGATTAGTAAGTCAGTCTACTGATTGGTTCGGCATAGTTTTGGTTAGGATTAAGGGTGTGAGTGCTACACCAGCCCTAGGGATGGTAGCCCGTATGGAACAATATAAGGGACAGGGCAGGGGCGAATGTTATCTCACTGCCTCTTACTTGTTCCTCCTCGGCAGTGCCCCTCTGCCATGCCACAGTCAGAGCCAGCCAACCAGGGGCCGGAACCTCACAGACTGTGAGCCCAATAAACCCTCCTGTAACTTTAGGTGTTGGATATTCTGTTTTAACAAGAAAATTAACTAAGACAGCAGCTAATACAGGAAAAAAGATCAGAGCAGAAATGAATGAAATCAGACTTAAAAATACAAAGAATGTAAGAGACAGTTCTTTGAAAGAAAAAATAAAACAGTCAGTTAATCTTAACAAAACTAAAACTAAAAAAAAAAAGAAAGAAAAGACTGCAAGTCAATGTCATGAGAAAGAAAAGGGAAAAATCACAACAGACACTGCCAAAATCTAAACCATTATTAGTAACTACTTCGAAAACCTGTACTCTAATAATTTGGAAAATCCATAAGAAATGGATACGAATTGATAAAGAAAATGTGGTATTTATATAAAACGGAGCACTACTCAGCCATAAAGAAAGATAAATCTGAGTCATCCGTAGGACAGTGGATGCACTTTGAGATCCTATCAGTAAAATACGTCAGACACAGAAGATTAAATATTGCACGGGTTCTCTTATAAGAGAAACCCAAAATATAAATAAAAAACAAAATAAAAGATAAATAATAGGAACCAGGCAGACAGATCTTTAGCAAAAGGGAAGGGGATTAAGAGATGGAAGGATGAGGAAAGGGAAGGGGGTGAAGGGAGAATTAAGATGTGTGCCGTCCACGCACCGCCTCTGCATGAGGAGTGTAAGCATTCCGTACTGCAAACATGCACCAATGAAGAATATTAAAAAAATAAAACAGCCTCAAGTGCATGAGAGCAAACATCCCCTTACAAAAAAAGAAACCAAAAATGGCTAAAGAAAGCACAGAATCTCTAACAAGTAACCGTGGCCAGGAGACAGGACGCGGGGAACAGGGACAATAAGAGGAAGTGAGAGCAAATAAGCTCCGGCAGAGGAAGGCCCTGCACAGACGGAGGGGACAGGGGCTCGTCCTGCACAGTGCCAGCTTCTTGGAGGCTTTGTTCTTGTTTTTTTGGACCAGGGATCAAACTCATGACCTCGCCCTTGCCAGGCAGGAGACTTTGTTCTTGTTTGTATCAATCTTCCGCACACATGCACTAAGGGCTAAACCGTTCCTCCGAGTTCATCAGGAGCCCAGCAGTCCCTTCCTCTTCCCCTGTGCTTCCTACTGCTCAGTGACACAGGCCCCCGGAGCTGTCACTTAGCTTCCCCCATCACAGCAGGTGAGAGCATCCATCCCCTCTCCACACTGTCCCTACAAAGGGTATCATGATTCCAATTAAAGCCGCAGTCCGTGTTTACACACATCAGCATGGCTGTAGAGAGACTATTCGGGGCTGAGCCTTTGAGCACATTATAATCATTTTTCTTTCCCCACACAACAGTTTATTTTCCGGGGACTAATAACAGCCTGTGTCTTCATTTGCTTTGTTTTCTAGGTACTTATCACTAATCCAGCCCAACTCTGCCAGCTGTCTCCATCTCCTCTGCAGATGTTCCAGAGCATCAGGTGTCGCCTTATAATTTCATCTTCTCCTCGCAGAAATCCTCCAAGGAGTCTGCGCGTGGCTCCTGCCTGGAATGTTGGCCTCATGGGGCCTGGCTGCCCCTTCCCAGGCTGGACACCCCGTGTCACCAGTCACCTCTTTACAGCTCAGGAGGGGAAACTGCGGGGGTGGGGGTGCTGAGACGCCTGAGATGCCCATTCTACCTCCCGTGCTTGAGTGTGGAGCTTGAGACTCATGCTTCTCTTTACAATTTGAAAAGCAAGGCTCTCTGATGTTCTAGCGTTGGGGGCTGCTCCTTCCACAGCACAAGGCTCTTCTGCCTCTCGGCCTATGACCACTGTGTGCGGTCTGTTTTATTTCTTCCCTGGGAGCTGCCCAGTCTTCTGTTCAGGTTCTGAAATCTTGCAGCAGTGCGCCTTGGAATGGGCATGCAGCTAACGTTTTTTTTTTTTTTTTTTTTTTTTTTTTTTTTGAGACAAGGTCTCGCTATGTAGCTCAAACTGGCCTTGAACTATGTATCCAGGCTGACCTCAAATTCCACAGTGATTCTCCTGCCTCAGCCTCCCAAGTAAGTGCAGGGATTAGCAGCTAACTCTCATTGCCAGATTCTAGCAGGGACACGTGCACCTTCCAGTCAATCCTCTGCTTGCCCAATTCCTCACAGTGTGATTGAAGCACAAGCTTCCCTTGCTGCCCAGCTCTTTAGTTTTTAAAAATTTATTACCATTATTATTATTATTATTATTATTGGTTTTTTGAAACAAGCTCTATGTAGTTCAGGATGGCCTTAAATTCACTATGTACCCCAGGCTGGCCTCAAACTTATGCAGATCCTCCTGCCTCAGCCTCCTGAGTGCTGGGATTATAGGTGTGTGCCCTCCAAACTTGCTCTGCCCAGCCTTTTAAAACCCAAATTGAGAGGTGAAAAGCCCAGATGAGGGCAGGTAACCTGTGTTTTCATCCTTCCTGCTGGCCACTGGGTGGCCCTTCAGAAAAGTTTAAGTCCTAGGACATTCTGTGGGTGATTTTGCACCATTTTTCTCTATTCTTTCTTGCTAAAATTTAGTTTACCTGCTGACTTCCTGATCTGATTCTTTTTTTCTCTCTCACTTCCCAACTCTTTGCTATTCTGTTCCACTTTCTGAGAACATTCCACCTTCAGAGCACCCAGTTGCCTGCTTCTCACCTCCCTGGCCTCCAGCTGGCACACTCCCTGCCCCTCTGGGGGTGGCCTGGCCTGGCTCTTCCACTTCCACACAGGCTTTCTTCACATGGCCCCATGTTCACATTTAAGGCACAGGGGATAACAGGACGTGATGCTCTGGACCCTGGGAGGGGTTATGAATTATGATCCCCCGTGTTGTTATGTTTAGGTCTCTTCTCTTGGGCTCCTCAGACCCCCAAAGCCTGCAGTCTGCACTCGTACGGGGGCTGAGGGGCTCTGTACTGAATCCTTTTGGTCTGAACACCCCTGTCGCCACCCCTACTCTCAGCAGTGCTTGGCGTTTCCCATTATGGTCTGAAATATGTTGAAAGTCTCTAAATAGTTAGAGAAACCTCCTCCTTGGTTAGCAGCAGGAGGCAGTAGCTGAGAGGGCCAGTTATCTCCAGGCACATCTGTGGCCAGGGACTGGAAAGCCACCAGCCCCAAATGCAGCCACCAAGCAGGTGTGAAACTTAGCTACTTTCTAAGAGGAAGAATTTATAACTGGAAACTAAAGATGTGAAGTGTTTTAACATGACAGGCCAGCTGCCTTTGTTTCACTGTTACCAACAGCCAGTCTCTCACCCACTGCACCTTCAGCCCTGGACTCTAGGAGAGAACCAGCCTTGATACTACTGCGTTTATGACAACGAACTGCATGCACACAGTCAGCCACACAACAGCTTCTCATCTGTCCTCCAACCTCGGACTGCAGTTCCCTAGAGTTCCCACCTGGACCTAACAAATGTCTAGAATTCTGCAAGTCTGAAACTCACCTGTGCTTTTACCCTCCCCTCCGCACCCCAACATACCACAGAGCAGGTCCCAGCGCTGCCTACTGTGCCCACTGGAGGTCACCTGCCCTTCCTTCAGCACTTGCTACAAAGGACCACCACCCAAGGGCCCCCCGCTTTTGTCCTCTTCCGCTCCTCGGCCTTTTGTGTTCTCGTGGGCACTGTCCTAAACCCACAGCCACAATGCTACCTGCTCAAGGCAGTCTGCATCTCCAGACCCTAAACCACCTTTTCCCTCCCAGCCAAAACATAGATTTAACAGCCAAATCTCCTCCTCACACCTCAACTGTTCACATCCACAAACATAAAACTCAGACTCCCCAGTGCAGCATGCCAGGCCCCTCACAGAAATCTATCTGTCTTTCTGCCCAACCCCAATTCGACATCTTCTAAGCATGACTGTCCTCACCATCGCCTCCCCTTGGAATGTCTTCCCCAAACACCACTAACCCTTGACGACCCAATTTCCACTCCCTTCCCATGGTGGAAAACTCCCAGAGCCAGGCTTAGCTGCTCCCTCTCTCCACACTTTGCTAACACCTAGCTTGCCCATGCCAGCTTCGAGCTGCCCAGGGCAAGGCTCACACATTTCCAGCATCCAGCACAAACTAGATCTTGTGCACAATTAGAGGCCCAACAACGTCTGCAGAACCCATGAAGCAGGTGGACACCAGTGACTCTGAACCCTTTCTTCAGGCCTGCAAACACGGCCCAGCGCCCTACCAACTCACATGCAGGGAAACTAAGCACCTCACCATTCCACCCAGTTGACAGCAGTGGACTTCACGTTATTTCCGAATTATCCTGCTTTTCTTCTGTCACCCAGACACTAGCTCACATTCTCAACGCCGACCTCACCTAGAAAGGCTAAAGCATGCCCTGCAGTGAGGGCAGGGAGGGGACCAATAGCCCTGCTATAGACTGCATCCCCTCTGCCTGCGGTCACATTCTTATTCATCCTGGCCTTCCGACTCTCTCCTGCACAGGATTATAAAATAAATAATTTAATAATCATGAAAACACTACAGCTTGTTGTGCTCCCGCCAGACGGAACCTCTGCCTGAGCCAAGGGTTTGCCAGCCATGTCTTGGTGGCCATGAGCCCAACAGAGAAGACAGATCCCACTGTTAGCCACTAATGCAAGGCTTCCATTTGCCCAAGAGGCAGGATGCTGCTTTGAGAGCACAGGGTCATTTAAGTGATGCTTTTCCATGCCCTGCCTGTGAGCGGGCGTCCGCACAGCACAACTCCCAGCTGTGGTCAGCAAAGGGGAAGCCGCCGTCAGGGGCAGAAAGATGCCCAGCAGACCCGGACGAGGTGTGGTACCCGAGCAGTCCCTGCTTAGGAACAGTCCTGGCCCCCAGCCGAAAGCCGACCGCGGACTGTGAGCCTCCCGTAAGGGATCTCAGGGACACTGCAGCATCTTTGTTGTACCGGAAGCATTACCGATTTTGCTGCATGAGGACCAATTAGCCGAAGAATAAAACAGACACCAACCACCGAGCAAGGCCGGGTGCCCGGTCTGTCACAGAGGCGATCGAAGGTGATGGCGGCTGCACACTCACTTTCACGCACCCTGCTGGCCCCCCGCTCCCCGCGAGGAGGGTGCTCAGAGAGGGTGTGTGCCACGCCAAGGTCACACAGCAGACTAGAGTGGGGCTCCGAACCCAGAGCCACACTGGACCTGCCCATCCCGCGCTAGGGGACCGACCCGCGCTCCTCCGCCCGGCTGATACACCCGTGCCTGCTCGTGAAACCACAGCACGCCCCTCGCCTCTGGCCTTACCCGCGTCCTCGCGCCGAATCCTGGCCGCAGCCAGCACCAAGCCGCCTTGCAACTAAATGACCCTCCCGAAACGTAGTCCTGCCCACAGCGCTAGAGCCCCGCCCCCACAATCTTCTCGCGAGATGTCGTCACGGAGGCAAAGACACCTAGTGGCCGTCCTCGCCGTGCGCCTGCGTTCTCTGAACGCTGCCCCGCCCCGGCCAGTCGCTGCCATGTGGCGCTGTATTTACTGCTACAGACTGGCCACGCCCACCAACCCCAGGAGCCCCTCCTCTTCAGCAGCAGCCAATCCAGGGCGACTAACCTTCCAACATTGAGGGTGGGGCAGGGGCAAGGGCGGGGCAAGGGCCGGCAGGGCGGGACCTACTCTGTAGTCAGATTTGAGTCTGGTTTCTCCTGACTATAGTCCTACTACCTGGCTCCTTTCTCCCCTCCATCATGTGGAGGTTGTTGCCAGGGTCTATACTGAGCTCCGTTTCCAACCCTTACTTATTTTTATTTTTGAATTTTGAGACATCTCTCTAAGTTTCCCAGGCTAGGCTTGAATTTGCGATCCTTCTGCTTTAGCCTTCCAGAGCGCTGGGACTATAGGTGCATCCGATTGAATCTGGCTCCCTCTTTAATGATGTTCCTGCTGTTTGACGGATCGATTATGAGTCTCAACTCATTGGGAGAGGACTGTGATGCTCATCAGCTAGGGCTTTAGATTCTTTGTGTAATCTTGGCAAGTGAATTAGCCTGTCTGAGATCGTCTCCGAATCCACAAAAAAGTAAAGAAATTACCTTGTGAGGAGTCTCTGGGACTCAAATGAGTTGTGTGCAAAGTGCCAAAGCGAGGTGTCTAATACATACGAAGCCTACACTAGTCATTCTTGGCATCTACTTTTTAAAATTGTGATAAAACATACATCACATTCAAGTTACATGTGTGCGTGCGTGTGTGCATTACTGGGACTTGAACTCAGACCCTTCACATTGAGCTGCATCTTCTTTTTTGTTTTGAAAAAGGATCTTGCTAAGTTGCCCACTTTTGGCTCAGACTTGTGATTCTCCTGTCTCAGCTTCGCAGCATGCTGGGGCTATAGGTGTGTGCCACCATATGGTAATAAGCCATTTTCCATATTACTATCTACTTTAATGGTAGAATAAGCTTTAAATCTGACAGTACCAAAGGCTAGTGGGGTTGCAAAGCAGCTGCATTGCCTACATTGCTGGTAGGAATGCAAAAGAGTGCAGTCCATCTGGAAACATCGACTGATTCTTAGAAACATCTTCCTGACAACGCAGCAGGCTCAGTTCTAGGTCTTGAGCTAAGGAAATGAAATTTATATTCCCACAAAAGCTGGTATTTGGATGTTTTCATAGCTTTGCTCAGTTTCCCTAACTGGAGACAACCCAGATGTCTGCACCCAGTGAAGGAGTAAACTGTGGCACAACCACACAATGGGATAGTACTCAGCCATAAAGAAACAAACTCAGTGCATACAACAACCTTGTGCTGACTGGAAATGAAGCCAGTGTCAAAGCTGTCTGTGAGTGTATTAGTAACTTCCATGGAGGAGGAGCCCTATATGCACAATTTAAAGAAGGAGAGGCTTATTTTGGCTCACAGTTTCAGATTTCAGTCCATGGTCAGATGACTCAGAAACACTGTAAAAAGGCATGGTGGGGGGAAGGCACCCAGGTGGTGGCAGCCAGGAAACAGAGTGCGAAGAGAAGAAGAGAAAAACCAGAGCAGAGTCCCCAAGGTTTTGTCCCCAGTGAGCATCTTCATCCAACTAAACCCTACCTCTTAAGTCTCCATCACCTCCCAATAATACCATACTCAAAATATGACCTCAGCTGTGTATTAAGCTACTGATGAAGTTAGAGCCTTTGTGATCCAATAATTTCTGGAAATACACAGTATTCTTTACTAATTCTCTGGGTGTTTCTCAATTTAGCCAAGTTGATGAGCACAATTAACCAACCCAGCATTTGAGGACATTTAGGGGATATCTTTAGAAAAGACAAAACACCAGGACAGATACCTTTTGGGCTAGGGCTGGGGCTAGGGAAGAAGTGATTTTTTTTCTTTTCTAAGACAGAGTCTTGCTATGTAGTTCAGGCTGGCCTTAAAACTCACTTATGTAACCCAGGCTGGCCTCAAACTCATGGTGATCCTCCTGCCTCAGCCCAAGTACGGAGATTCCAGGCATGTACCACCCCACCCAGCTTGGGAAAAAATGATTTTTGAAGAGTGTGAGAAAATTGAGGGGGATGCACAGTTCTGTTTCTTGATCATGGTGGGTGGAGTAGTTACACAGGCATATGCTTTTCTCCAAGCTCATAAGGCTGTGAGTTCAAAGGATACATTTTACCATATATAAATTACATTTTTGTTTTTAAAAAAATCTCTTAAAATACCATTTCCCCTAGCTGGAGTTCTGTTAGTTACTAAGAAATGGCAAAATAAAATACAAAATAAAAAAGATTAAATGAAATCACGTCGAGGGTATGCATTTGAAGGTACTCAAGGCTGAGAATTCCTAAATTGTTCCTTTCTTCAAGCTCACACTGCAAATGCTTCATTGGAAATTTGAACAAAGCTCTGAAAGACAGCTAGTGAGTGCGGGAAAGAGGGCCTTGGAAATCAGGACCTACATGTTGATCATGACCACCCCTTACTGGGATGGGGGTGGAGTGAAGTCATTGTGTAATGAGTGCAGACACATTTTTGAGATGAAGAAAATGTCCTGCAACATGTTGAGGTCCTGGTTATGCAACATTGTAAATGGACTAAATGCAGGGGAATGCTTCACTCTGAAATGGTTACTTTTATGTTAATTTTACCTCCATTGTAAATAACTGGATTGTGAAACTAAAAACAAGTGGAAACATTTTTACTTTTTCTCTCTGAAGTAGCTACACAGTTTCCACAGGCTATAGATAAGGAAGGAGCTAAAAGAAGTCAATCAACTAGGGAAGGTACACTGCTGTGTAAATGACAGAGCCAGGACCAGAATTCAAATTTTGGGCTTCAGAGCCAAGACTATACAGCAGCCAAGTGGCTTCCTTGGCTGGGAGAGGATCTGTTGAGTGGTCAGGGCCAGCTCTGCTCTAGAGGTGCCCACAGTGGTGAAGGTCTTCTCCTCTATGCTCCTTCAAGTCATGCTCAGCTGGCCCCACTGCCTCACCTTTGGTGCTCCCCACTTACCCCCTGTACAAGGTGTGACCTCCCCCAGGCTGACCACAGCTTGGCTCAGCCAGCACCCACCTCTCACATGCAAGGCAAGTGCTCTCCTACTGAGCTGCACCCCTAGCTTCTGTTTGTATTTCAGTTAAAAGTATTTCCAGGTCCCCCACCAGCTACAACAGCTTCTGCTTTCATAACCAGGATTGCAGCAGAGGAACACTAGAAATCACCATGACTTGGGCAAGAGAGAGACTAAGAATTCTCAGTTTCTGCTGACAGGGACAACTTGAAGACCCTAACAACTCCTGCGCTCCTGTTGCTATGAGCACCATTAGGGTAAAGGGGTGGTGCTGCCAATTGGAGACACCACAACCTTTCCAGGAAAGGAGAATGGGCAGAGTGCCCCACTAATGATGCACCCATTGCTCAGACTTATACAGTTCTGAACACGGCTCTGCGGTACTTGTCTCAGTGTCCTGGAGGCCCTGTGGGGTAACAGAGTGTTAGGAAGCAGGTCTGGATGCCAAGGCTACCACCCAGCAGCCAGGTGACCTTGGGCTGGTCCTCCAGCCTCTGAAAGTCTCTAAGCTTTGGCCACTGAGCCACTGCACCTCACTCCACACCCCAGTCCCACCAAACCTGCTCTGCCTCCTGCTTTACCCTGAAGGGCCCACATGCTGTGGGGCTACATTTCCAATGAAAAGGCAAGGGGACTCTGGGCCAGTCCCATGTGGTTCCCCAGGTGGGCCAAGGTGGGGTACAGCTGCACCCTGGTTGAGGGACTCTCAGAACCCTTCTATTCCATGTGCTAAGGATTAACCTGGGGGTGTGGATGGGAAGCTGGGGGCCTCCAGGAAAGAGCCTATGTACCCAAGAACTGAAAGAACACACAGAACAGTTGCAGTGGGTAAAATATTTGTGTCCTCCCAAACTCGTCTGTTGAAACAATTTCAAATTAATAGCATTCAGAGGGAGCCCCAGGGTAGTCAGGTTAGTAGGGTGTGGCCCTCACGAATGGGATTAGTGTCCCCTAAAAGCAGTGAAGACACAGCATGGAGTCAGCAGCCTGCAAGCCAGAAGCAGATCCTGCCTGAGCCCATTCAGGTCAGTACCCTGATTTCAGACCTCCCACTTCCAAGCTGAGAGAAACCAGTGTCTGCAGTCTGTAAGCCACCCAGCCATGGTATTTTCTTGTAACAGCTGAATAGACTATGCCACTAACTCACGCAAAAGCAAGGGAAGAATGAGCTAGTGTGGGATGTGGGTCTCCAGTCTTCTGTGGTAAGATGATCTGTTCTTGGAAGGAACCTCCATCTCCTGCCACTTGATCCCCACTCTCAACACCGGGGCTCACCTCCTTGCATACCTCCAAATTGGGGAGCTCACTCCCCACCTCCCACCTATGGCTGCTCAGGCTCCACAGGCCTAATGGCTGGAGTGCTGCCCCCCCACCCCCCACTGCCCCATCCAGCATCCTCCCAGAGCAGACCATGGATGAGGGTTGGTCCTGGAACAGCATCTTTAATGATGGTGACCCCAGAAAAGCATGGGCTTCCTGGGAGGGTCCATGGTCAAGGCTGGCCGTCCATGGTGCCATTCTCTGAGAGGTGAAGTGGTCCTGGGGTGGTGTGTGCGCTGCCCAGATGAGTTCCAGCCACAGCCCATCTTGCCCATCCTGGCCCCCTGTGTGCCTGCTGCGCCAGCCACCAACTACCTTGGTCTCTTAGTGGTGCCACCAAGTCGTCTGTGGGGCTTGCTGGGAGGCAGTGGGCTGTGGTGTTGGCCTCTGCTATCTGCGGACCCTGGGGCAGAAAGGAGACCTGTCTTGGGCCAGGCAGACTCAAGCAAAGCCAGCACCCCAGCGGAGACACCTGGCCTTGGACTCCACAGCTACAGGCCCTCCCTCTTCCAGCCCCTGTGAACTGGCTGACTGGGTCCTCAGGGCCTTTCCTTGCCTTCCTCTAGGTCTGGAATGGATTTAAGTGCTCTGGCGCTGCCAGGCTGTTCCTCAGGGCTCTTCTGAAGCCACAGGCACTCTCTAGTGGCTGCACCCAGCAGCTCGGCCAGATGCAATAGGACAGGGGTCTGGAAGTCAGGGGTCTCTCCAGCTCTGTCCCTGCACCCCTCCCAGGTCCTGCCTGGCCCATGACTGCACACAGGGGCTTACAGAGTATGAATCTCAGGCTTGCAGATCTGCTGCTTTCCCTCCAGCCCTGGCTTTGCCCCATTCCAAAGCCTTGTAGGGCAGGAGCTGCAGAATGGCAAAGGGCAAGCTGCAGTGACACTGACCTTGGATGTCCTGGGGCAGGAGAGGTCCCCGGCTGGGGCCTGCACTGCTCTGCCACATGGGGCTGGGAAAGGTGAAGCTGATTTCAGGAATGCGCAGCGTAGCTTCATCTACACAGCAAGACCAGAGACAGGGGAAAGTTATTTTTAGGATCACGCAATGAGTGGCAGAAAAAAATTAAAATCTATGAGTGCTGAGCTCCTTACCTAATTCCTTCAGTGGCTTCCCCCACCCCTGGAGGTTTATTTATTCTATTTCACTCGTTGATTTATCCATGCACTTGGGTTTTTGAGACAGGGTATCGCTAAGTCAGCAGGCTTGCTTCACATTCATGATCCTCCTGCCTCAGCCTCCTGAGTGCTAGGATTTCAGGCACCTGGCTAAAAGGTTATGTTTTAGGTAAACTCCTGTAGTGTTTTTTTCAGTCTCTCCCAACCCTACTCCTAGTTGATTTTTCCTTCTCCAACACCAACTAAACTTTTTTCTTCCATCCCTGCTTGCTCTCAGCTGCTCATTTCATGGCCATAAAGAGGACTTTTTGGCTTTACCAAACATCTGAAAACAGAAAGAAAGCTAGGGGCCAAGCATGGTGGCACATGCTTGTAATCTCTGCCCTTTGAAAGGCTGAGACAAGAGGATCACAAATTCAAACTCGGGCTGGGGAATTTAGCTTCAAAAAATAAAAATGACTGGGGATAAAATTCAGTTCAAAGACCCTGAGTTCAATCCCAGTACTGGTGGTGGGAGGAGAACATTTATTTATTTACCTATTTTGGTTTTTGAGACAGGGTCCTGCTATTTGTTTAGGCTGTCCTTAAACTCACTATTAGTTCAGGCCGGCATCTAACTCATGGCAATCCTCCTGCCTCAGCCTCTCAAGTTCTGGCATCACCACATCCCAGAGCATCCATATTTAAAGCCAGCAATGGGTGAGTGTGGTAGGGAGGCATGTGGGTCTCTCCCATCCGAGCTGAGTACCCTCTTCCTCTGCTCAGTGGTCACCCCACAGAGAGGCCTTCCAGCTGCTCAAACTCTAGTCGCACTTTTCCTGCACTCCAGCCTCCTGCCTGGCCTTGCTCCACTCCCAGCATACCTGTCCTGCAGGCCTTGGATGAGGCTGATCTCGGCTTCACGGGGAGATGCATGCTCAGCTCTGCAGGGAAGGAGTCTCTGGTCCCCTCCAACCCCTCTAAGTCTTCACTGTACCATAGAGGTACATAGAGGGAAGGCCCTGGGTCATCTGCTTGCCATGCTGCTGACACCCAGGATGACCCTGAGGAGGTTACTGCCCCCTCCAGCCTGGGCACATGGTACGTGCTCAGTAAGGGGGAGCTTTTGCCAGGGAAGCAGCTGTGCGAGCTGATGTACCCCATGATCTGTGGGGACGACTGCCTCACAGGTTTCCTTTCCATCTGCAGGAACTGGCACTTATATAAATGGAACAAAAGTGAATTACAGAAGTTTCACAAAAGTGAAAAACAGAACATGTAGCCACACTATGTTTCAATATGGGCTCTCTCTGTGACAGGTGGTGTGGGAATCTTCTGCAGGTGACCACTGGTCCTGCTGTGACCTTCTGACTACCTGGACATGGCTGGTGTCCTGATGTGGGGATGGTGGCAAAAGTCCACAGAGGACATCATTCTCGGTGGCTACTGCAACATGGTGGCACATGCAGGTTTTTATTTATAATTTGGATCTATATGGCAAAATGTTCACAATGAGCATTCACTTTTTTCCTTCTTTTTGTAATACTGGGGATTGAACCCAGGGCATTTGCACTGAACTACATCCCCAGCCCTCTTTGTATTTTTAAAAAATATATATTTTTTGAGACAGGATCTTAGTCACTAAGCTGTCTAGGCTGGGTTCAAACTTGCAGTCCTCCTGCCTCAGCCTCTCAGGGTGCTACAGTTACCAGCTTGGACCACCATGCCCGGTTCTCTTTTTGTATTACTCATACCTAAGGGGTCACCATTTGGACCTGCCCTGAACACACCCTCAGGGCAGGGAGTGTGGTCTGTACTGAGGTAGCTGACTCTGGGCAGGACATCAGTCACCAGCCTGAGCTCCACTGTCACTCCCAGCAAACCAGCAGCAAAGCTGGGTGCCCCTCAAGCGCCCTTCTTCACGATGCCAGCAGCCTCAGCTAACTTACTGTGCTAAGAAGACTTGAGGTCAGTCACAGAAAGGCACAGACAGGTGATAACCGCCCGGACCAATGATTGCGAACCTTTCAGAGTGTTTACTGATATAAACACCCCCACGGTGGCACGCATGCCATAGCTTTGCCACCACTGGCCTAGACTACAACATGTTTCAAATTCACAATCAAAAGAAGGAGCAATGCTGTGTTTAAGTGTTGGACACCCATAATCCCAGAACTCTGGGAAGCTGAGGCAGAAGAGTTGCAAGTTTGAGCCCAGCCCTGGCAACTTTGTGACTTAGCAACCCCTGTCTCAAAATAAAAATAAAGAGGAATGAGGTGTAGCTCAGTGCAAAGGCCCTGGATTCAATTAAAAAAAAAAAGACACAGCAAAGAACATGGGGGTCAGGGATGGAGCTCAGCAGCACAGGGCCTGCCTGGCAAGAGTGAGGCCCTGAGTTCAACTGCCGGTACCCAGGGGAAAAAAGAGAAAAGAACATGCTGGCTTCTTTCCCCAGTCCCAGACCTGTGTGGAAACCGAGGGTGGGTTTTATCTTGGAGGCCACAGGAACAGCTGGGAGAAAGCTCTTTCCTGGTGACTTTGATGGCTGGAAGTGTCCAAGGGGCAGCTGACTCCCAGCCAAATGCTCCACAGAGAGGGGAGGTTTCTCCATCACCTGCGGGGAGAGCACACAGCCGGGCAGGTGTGAGCAGGCATGCGAGAGGAGTGAAAGGTTAAGGTCACGCTCTGAAGAAGGGCTCGGTGTGTTCCGGGTGAGTGGATGAGTTCCTGCCGGCCCTCTCTCCAGTTCCCAGGGATGAGTAAATGAATGACACTCTGGCTGTGATTCCCTCCTCCCCTCAAATCCTCCTAATGGAAGGAACTCCCATCGAACCCCAGTGTGATGGTTAATGGTGCGTAAATCCACTGGGCCACAGTGAACCCAGGGACCTGGCTAACCAGTGTTCTGGGTTTGTCTGGGCAGTGTTTTGGGATGAGCATAAAGTTAAACAGCAGACACCCTCCATCATGTGGGTGGGCCTCATCCAATCAGGTGAAAGTCTGAACACAACAGCAAGGCAGGCTTTCCCTCAAACAGGACAGAACCCTCCTGCCTGCTGGCCTTCCAGCTGGACCCCGGGCTTCTTCTGCCTTGAACTAAAACCTCGCCTCTCCTGGGTCTCCAGCTGCTGCCTCAGCCTTGGATCTGGGGACCTGCTGGACTCCATGAGCCACTTCCTGGTGACTGATGTCTCTCTTTCTCTCTGTGTGTCTATATGGACACAGAGGGTTTTTGTTTTTGTTACATTTTTAGATATGCATAGTGATCACATTCATTACTGGGAGTTTATACCTGTACGTGACGTATCTTGCTTCTTCTTTTCCCATTCCCCTCCCCTCCCTTCAGCCCTCATCCCCTCCGCATCTACACAACCTTGTTTTCCGTTTTTTTCTCCTCTATTCTCTTTTTCCCTTGTCCCTTCCTTCCTTTCCCCCTCGTCCCGCCCATTTGAACCTTTTCTCCTCATTCTCAGTCTCCATTACAAATTTTGGTCCTTATTCATTCTTGCGGTTTCTCACACCAGAGAAAACCACGCAGTTCTGTCTCTCAGGAGAGCGCTGACCACAGGCCGCCCTGCAGCCCTTGCTGCTGCCTCCTCTCAGTCCTGCTGAACAAGGCAGCGGCTCCTTCCATTCCTGAGCCCGTGGGCACCCCATGCCCCACCCTATGGGGCTCTGGTTGGCAGAAGCAGGACCACACCCTGCCACACTCTAGCTACTGGCCTTGCACCCACTTGTGCATTCACCAGGAGAGCAGGGAGAAGGAACCCTGCCAAGGGAGACCAACTCCCTGGGAGCCCTGGGACCCACAGACAGGTTCACACCCTGCTCCTCAGACCTGCCCTCTCAGGTGTGTTTGCGGACATGCTAGGCAGGCTCTCAACGCTGAGCCTTGCTGTGGGTCACATCATGCAGTATCCCAAGCAAGCAATTCAAAGAGGAGACTATGATCCTACAGGGTGTTGGTCAAGTAAAAAAATTGAGGCTCCTGCGTGGCCACTGAAAGGGAAACAGAAATCCTCAAGGTGGCCAGAGTCTGCAGCCGTCTGCAGTCATTGGTCTGGAGAGTCATCTCTCTCTGAGATGAGAAAGGGGGCCTGGGCGGTAGGCCCTGTACTGGGCTCGGCAAGGGAAAGAGAGATGGTGGGATCAGCACCTAACAACCCAGCTCTCACTGGTTATTTACTAGGTTCTGGAATCAAGTAATGTGTTTTTCCTTAAGTTAAAAATACAAACACTGAGCCAGGGGTGGTGGTGCATTCCTGTAATCCTAGCACTGGGGAGGCTAGGGCAAGATAATCATTGCAAATTTGAGATAACCCTGGGCTACAAAGTGAGCCCAAAGCCAGCCTGAATTGAATATTGAGACCTTGTCTCAAAAAGACAAAAAACAAAAATAAAAACAAACAAACCCAAAACCCCAAATACTGGCTGGGTATAGTTGCAAAAATCTGTAATCCCTGGACTCTGAGAAGCCGAGGCAGGAGGATTGCAAGTGCAAGCCCAGCATGGACAACTTACTGAGACCCTGTCTCAAAAACTGAAAAGGGATGGGGATGTTGCACAATGCAGACCCTGAGTTCAATTCCCAGTGCTGCAAAGAACTAAATGTAAACTAAATACTGGCTGGGAAGGCAGGTTAGTGGAAGAGTGCTTACCTAGCATGTAGGGCCCTAAGTTCCATTCTCAGCACCAAAAGAAACAAAACCACATGAATATTTACAACATCATATTAGGGGAGAAGCAAACATCTTACAGTACTGCATGGGGATTCTAACTGCGTGGAGCCTGAGAAGCCTGAGAAGCAGACCTGGTGGAGGCCCCCAGCCTGCCCACCCCACCTGGCTCCACTCCAGCAACCAGGCAAGAGGTGCTGTGCTGACGGCCACCTACCAGTTGCATGCTGCGGGTGACTGAGGGCGACTGTTTCCTCGTAGCCTTCCTTTCCATGGAGCGGTCCCTGCTGGGGCTGGCAGGCAGCCACCTCTTCTCTGCAGGGCTGGGGTTTGGGGTAGCACTGGGCTTTGGGTCTCTGGAGTCCAGAGCTGCCTCCTCCAGGAGGTGGCAGGAAGAGTGGCTGCTACTGCTCTCCCTGTCCTGTGCTTTGGAGCGCCGGCTGGCTGCAATGCGGGCAATGCTCTTGGTGCCCAGGGCCATTTCCTTGAGGGCCTGGGCACTCAGGGCTGGGCTGCCAGCCTCCCCGATCAGCCAGGGTGTGCCCGACTCCAGACCAGCTGAGGGGCTCAGCTTGGAGATAAGGCTCTTCATGGTCAGGGTGCTTGGCTTCTGCTGGGAATCAGCACCAGAGGGGAAGGTTAGTGTCACTGGCTATCACTATGTTGCCAGAGAATCTCTGTTTTCTGGAGCAGACTCAAAGACAGTGACTTGAGACCAGGGTCAAGGCACCCAGGGTCATCCCTGGGCCAAAGTTTCTCCTGACCAGAGTCCCCGGTCCTGTGCATGGCAGAGTTGCCCCATAGCTGCCTGTGCAAGGGGTTTCCTCGCTGGTGGTCAGCAGCTGGAAAGTCTACAGCCTGCTCATTTATCCTGAGGAAGCGAGAAGAGCACTAACAGCTTCTTTCTTTTAAAAAATGGTGCCACGACTCAAACCCACAGACTCACACACATCAGGCAAGTACTTCTCCATGGGCTATGCCCAGCCCGGCCTGTGGGCTTCCTTATGATAGTTCATAGGACAGGACCAGTGACCAATTCAGGGGTACCCATGGCCTCTTCCTTCCCCAAGCCCACCCATTTGTCATCCTGCTTCCCTAAAGGACCTGTCCCACCCTGGTCCCCATGCAAAGGAAGACTGTGTGCTTGGTGGAGGAGGACAGGTGGACACACACCACATGGGAGTAGAGAGTGAGACACAAAATTCCAGTGCAGGTAAAGCAGCAGGACTCAAGGCTTTGAGTGACAGGGAAGTCAGAAGGGGACAGCACGGGGGGGGGGGGTTGCTCAGCAGCAGAGCACTGTGGGGGTATCACTGAGTTTGTTGGGACAAGCAGTGAGCCAGCTGATGTTCTTCAAGAGAAGTACAGAGGAATGAACAGCATTTCTCCTTTAGGCTACTGAACCAGTTTTGTTTTTTTTTTTTTTTTTTTTTTTTTGGTT
Organism: Cavia porcellus; assembly: GCF_034190915.1. Taxonomy (NCBI): domain Eukaryota; kingdom Metazoa; phylum Chordata; class Mammalia; order Rodentia; family Caviidae; genus Cavia; species Cavia porcellus. The sequence continues at coordinate 35,238,020 of NW_026947506.1, read as the reverse complement.
TGGCACCATGCTGAGGCTCCAGGATCCCTCATTTTATGGTGAAGAAATAGACTCAGAGGTGTGAGGTAGGTTGCCCACCGTCACAACACAGCAAGGGTTAGCATCAGGATTTGAGTCCAGGTCCATCTATGTGCTGAGCCTCAAAGTGCTCACACCTGCGAGAGGAGAAGGTCAGGAGGAGGCCACTGGAACCTACGAGGGGCTTTTAACTCATGCACTCACCTGCTCCTTTCAAATAAAATACTCACCGCGTGCTGGTGGCCGCTACCATTGTGGGGCCTCCGGGACAGCCCTCCTTCTGGAAGCCCTCGCCCACCCATGCATGCAGCTCTGACAGGTGGGGTGTGAGGCCCCCTGGGACAGGACAGGCATACCAACCTCAAGCAGGGGAGGAGTCAGCAGGGTGCGAAGCTGTGGTGGAGGGAGGAGAGAATCCTGCCGGCCCAGCTTTCTGGATGGCGTGGCTTTCGATGACTTGTTACCATCCCTGCAGATGAAGCAGAGTGCCCAGCAGGGATACTATCAGGGCTTGGCACCTTTGATCAAAGCCTGAATCTGGACTTCTGTACCACCCCAGCCACAAAGGTTGTACCCCACTTTGGGGCAGGGCAGTGGCCTCAGTCATGTTGCTGATCCTCTATCATGGCCAGGCCAGTGCTGAGAGCCAAGGGTCCCTGGTCGAGGAGGCCCTGCCCCACCTCTCCATTAGTGGGGTCATGAGCCCAGTGGGTAAGGGATGTAAGCACAGCCCCTGAGTGCTGTGGTCCCTACACCCAGAGGGCTAGAGTATGAGCAGGAAGAGCCCTCCACAGACCAGAAGGCTACCAGCCTCAGGGCAAGTGCTCTGCAATCTTCTTGTTATATTGGTGAGGTAACTCCTGGTGGCCCCTGGAGAGACCCAGGTTAGGACCAGTTGGGGCTGAAGACTGAGCTAGCAACACACTCACACAGTGTAATGCAGGACCAGAGGCTGACTCCATACACGCTAGCCCCTCAGCTGCAGACACAGTGTCCCTGTGCCCCACGCACAGCTGGAGGGAGCTCAGCCCGGGGTCTGACCACATCCAGGCTGTGGCTGCAGGCCCAGCTCTGGACAGGGAGGCCAAGATGGCCTCCTTCCAGGGAGAGAGGTAGGGCTGGGCTGACCCAGTGGTCCTGCAGCCCCTCCTGAACACTGTGTTCTCAGGGCCGAGCCAACAGTGTTCCCATACGTGGGATGCCAGTGGCAAAGCGGCATCCAGCCCAGACCAGAGCAGGGGCACTTGTTCACATGCACGTGTGTGTACATGACACACGACACATGGACACAGACACGCACTGTACACAGGACATGTGTTGGGACCCAGAAAATGAGACTCCTACTGAAGGCATCAAAAGCAAGGTCCCTCTGACCTTCCCCTGCCCTCCTGTGTCTTGTCATTCTTCCCCACAGCACAGATCCTCCTGAGTAGCTGGGATTATAGGCATGCACCACCACCAGGGAAGATTTTGTTGGAGGGAAGCACTGGGGATCGAACTCAGGACCTTCACACTGAGCTACCTCCCTAGTGCTTTTTGTTTGAGACAGGATCTTATTGGGTAGTTCAGGTTGGCCTTGAACTCACAGTAATCCTCTTGCGTGCTGGGATTACAGTCATGTGCTCCTGTGCCCAGCTCATGTTATTCTTAAAATAATTCTGCAGGAAGGGGATGTTAGAGTCTCTTCACCAAAGAGGAAGGTTCTGGGAGGTCCTTGGTCCCCAAGCCAGCCCCGCCTAGCTTACCTATCTCTCTCCAAAAGCAGCAGGAGGAGCTCAGATTGGAGGCCACAAGGGAGACTTTTCCTGTCCTCGTGCTGGGCTTGGCTGGCCTCCGGCAGAGGTGATGTGTTCACAACAGAAGCATCCTGGGAGCAGACAGACAAGGCCAGCAAGGCCAGCAGGGCCCAGGTAAGATGACACCAAGAAGAGGGTCTCTGAGGGGTCATGGGCAGGTCACTGCCCTCCCTGGTACCACCATTCAGTAGGGAGGCCAGCGAGGCAGCTCCCTCACTGGAGCCCCTGCCACGGAGACAGAGGGAAGTGCTGTGCTCAGGGGGCCTCCAGGGACCATCACATGGCCTGATCCTTGGGCAGACGTGGGGCACAGAGGGACACCTTATAGTCAGAGCCTGGAAGTCTGCAGGTCCTCGAAAGGCTAGTCATGAAACTACTGTACAAGCCAGCAATTTCACTTCTGGTCTCTACCCCAAAGAATGGAAAGGAGGCTCTCAAAAGAGATATAGGGGGTGATTGAAAAATACACTGAAGGTTTAATTATCAAAAGATTCACCACATTAAAAGACACGTTGCCATTAATCACGCTCAAAAATACCCTCCCTCGCTCTGAACACTCTTATCCCGTCAGAGTTGCAACTTTTTGAAGCAGTTCCTTTCTTGTGGGTATTGTGGGGGCTGCCTCCATGTCCTGCACTGAGTCAGATGCTTCCTTTCCTGGTCATGTTGACTTAGGAGAAGAGCAGGAAGTTGCATGGTGTCGGAATAAAGTGACGAGGATGAGCTATCATGCTTTTGACAGAAATTACCATAAATGTTTTGAACCAACCTGGGACATAGAGGCAGCCATGAAAAGATATTCTGAAAGAAGACTTCCAGAACTGCTTCTGAAAGTGGCGAGAACAGAGAGAAAAGTCTGTTTGAAGACGGGGGATCTGGGTAAGGTGGCGCATGCCTATAAACCCAGCGCTTGGGAGGCTGAGGCAAGAGGATCTCAGAGAGCTCAAGACCAGCCTGAGCTATCCAGGGAGACTCTGTCTATAAAACAAAACAAAAGATAATAAATAAAAGAAAGAGAGGAAGTATTTTGAGGGGAATTAATGGTTGTGTGTCTCATACTATAATAACTTTTCTTAAATTTTAATTTAAACTCACTGTATGCTTTGATCATACCTCATATCTGCACACTGGTGTGCAGGGGGTTAGACTCACCTGCAGTGAGCTGGCCATCCTGGAGTGCAGCAGCAGCAAGCGGTCCAGCGTGCCCTCCCCCAGCTCCCGGAAGTATAGACGGTACTGCCTCTCCAGGGCCTCTGGCACCTGGACGCCACTGTCTGAGGAGCCAGGGAAGCAGGGGTTAGAGCGGGGTCAGGACACCCTCCCACACACAAACCAGGCAAGTGGCCACCACTTGTTAAAAAGCAGCACCACTGCTTTGAGAAGGCAAGAACTCCTGCCTCATAGAGGAGGCTTTTCTGATGTTCTCCTATTTTTTTCATTCATTTTGACTTTAAAAACATTTTGTCAATGCTGGCATTTGTACCCAGGGCCTCACACATGCTAGGCAAGTGGTCTGCTACTAAGCTATACACACAACCCAGGCTTAAGATTTGTCTATTGTTCACGTATTGCCTTTGAATCATAAAATATCATTGGTGATTCTAATAATGGGCAAATAAAATTTAATTAAAAGTTAAAGGACCACTCCTTACAACTCCAAAAGAACTGAAAACAAGTTTTTAAGAAGACTTGCCAGGCAAATTTTTTATAATCCCAGCAACACTTGGGAGGCTGAGGCAGGAGGATCACTACCTGGGCTACCTAGTGAGTTCAAGGCCAGCCTGAACTGTGTAGCAAAGACTCTGTCTGGAAAAAAAAAAAAAAAAGAATTGTAAGCAAATGTTCTTAGCAACATTATTCAGAATCACCAAAAGATAAAAACACCCAGAAGCACCTGAACAGACAACGGAGAAGCAAGATGGCCTATCCACATAGTGCAGGGCAACTCAGCCTGAGAAGGAATGAGGTTCCCACACCGGCTGCGACATGAAAGAGTCTAAAAAATATTTAACTAAGGGAAAGAAGTCAAGCGCAAAACATCACGCGTTGAACGGCTCCATTTCTGTGAAGTGTCCAGGACAGGTAAATGCAAGAGACAGAATGTGGGCTGGGGGCTTTCAGAGCCTGGGGTGGGGACAGTGGGGAGCCACTGTGAACGGGGTGGAGCTTCTGGGCCACTGGGTGCTGTGGGACCAGACAGAGGAGGTGGCTGTCTGTGGTGGGGAGACACGTGAGAGGCCCCTGAGTTGATCGCTTTAAAATGTGCAAAATGGTGAATTACGTAATTTTAAATGTTTTTATAAGCATTACTCATTTTACAAAATACTCAGTTTGAATGTGGTAACTTCGTACATACGACATGGTTTGACTGTAGCCACGCCCACTGCCCTCCCTCCACCCCGCCCCCCTTTTTATCCCCTCCTCTTGTCTGGTCAGGGTCCTGCTCCTAGTTCACGGTCCTGCTCCTAGTTCACGCCATCTTTCTCTCTTTGATTCCACACATTAGGGGAAACGTGGTACTTGTCTTTCTGGGTCTGGGTTGTTCTACTTAAGGCACTGATCTCCAGTTTCCTCCACTGCCCTGCAGATGACATAATCCTGTTCTTTATTTTATTTGGTTTTATAAAGTAACATTTACTGTAAACACCAGACTAGATTTGAACTTACTACGTAGCCCCAAGACGGCCTAGAACTCTTGGTGATCCTCCTGTCTCATCCTTCCACACACTTGGATTACAGATATGTACCACCATGCCTGGCGTGTTACTTTCCTTACCCATTCATCTGTTGATAGGCACCAAGGCTAGTTCTAGGGTACCACAGTAAACATGGGTATGCCGGTGTCTCTAGAGTATGATGACTTTAATCTGAGAGGAATACGCCAACGAGAAATATAGCTAGGTCAAAGGGTAGCACTGTTTGTAGTTTTTGAGGAACCTCCATGCTGATTTCCATAGTGACGGTACTAGTTTACATTCCTACCAGCAGGGGGCAGACGTCTTTCCCCCACATCCCCCCACCATGCTGCGTTTTTGTGTTCACAGGGGGAGCCTTTCTGACTGACACGAGGTGGACCCTCAGTGCAGTTTTCATTCGCATTTCCCTCATGTTGTGTAAGTCTCAGCGAAACCATTAAAGGAGGAAATTAAACAGCAGCCCAGTTATAGCTCTGACACAACTTGATCGCATATAGGCAGGCGGTGGATTATAGAGAATGGGAATCTGTTTTCCTTTCCATTCTTTACTGCATATAGGCAGGGGGTGGATTATAGAGAATGGGAATCTGTTTTCCTTTCCATTCTTTACTGCATATAGGCAGGGGGTGGATTATAGAGAATGGGAATCTGTTTTCCTTTCCATTCTTTACTGCTGCTATACATTTTTAATGCCTTTCTCAGCCAGGCACAGTGGTGCACAAATGGAATCCCAGCACCCTGAGAAGCTAACGCAGGAGGCTCACAAGTTCGGTCCCAGCCTGAGCAGTTCAGCAAGGCTCAAAAAATGTAAAAAAGGCTGGAAAAGGGCTAGGTCCAGTGTAGGCCTGGAGTTCAGCCCCAGTACAAAACAAATAAAACCCTGAGTAGACTGGGTGATTTTTGGTTTACGGACATTAAGGGGACAACAGGCAAGGCTAAGATACAGTCAGCAAATCGGTATTATATCAGTGTTGGTATCCTGTCCTCACGTAAAAAAATACACTTGCTTTTAGAAAATATCCCCTAATGTATTTAAGGGTTAAAAACATGGCTTAGGAGAGAAACAGAGAAAGAAAAAAAGAAAGAAAGAAGGAAAGAGAGAAAGGTGAAAGTGAGAATGTTACTACATGCGAGTCTGAATGGATTCTCTGTACTATTCTTGAAACTTTCCTGTAAGTCTGAAATTGTGTCAAAACAAAAGCTAAAAAAGGACCTGGGTTGGGCCAGTGATTTAACTTGTGGCGTATGCGCCTTCCTGGTAAGCACAAGGTCATGAGTTTGATCCCCAGTACCAAAAAAAAAAAGGAGCTGGGTGTTATGGTGTCCACCTGCACTCCCTGCTCCCTGCTGCTGTGGGAGGCTGAGGCAGGACTGCAAGTTCAAGCCTAGCCGGGGGAAACTAGTAATTCAGCATAAATCTGTATTAGCTTTTTTAAAAAGTAGGGAGGTGATGAGGATGTGTCACAGTCCTAGGTTCAATACTCAGGTCTCTCTGTCTCTGTCTGTGTCTCTCTCCCTGTCACACGCACACACACACATGCACACACACACACACACACACACACACACACACACACACACATGCACACATGCAAGAGAGAGGCAGATCTCACTCATCCTTACAGAACCACGCCCAGATGAGTGAGAACACAGCCCTGGTGGGTGTGCAGCACAGTCTGAGGATGTCAGGCTTCTGCCCAGCTGCTCTGTCACTGCACAGGCCATCTGAGAGGACACAGGGAGCTGCCCACAGCCGGCCTGGCCAGAAAGCAAAAAGGCTGAGGTCTACTCCATGCCACAGGGGACTATGCAGTGCTGTTTGTTTGTTTTGTGGTACTGGACCAAAGGGCACTCTACCATGGTGCGACATCCCCATCCCTCTTTCAATTTTTCCTCTCAGACAAATTCTCACTAAGTTGCTAAGTTGTCCAGGGGAGACTTGAACTTGTGCTCCTCCTGCAGAGGGCTGGGATTACAGGTGTGCCTGTCTTTCTTTTCTTTTGCAGCTGTTTTCTAGCCCCAGGTACAGCCTCCACTTTCTACACAATAACAACATAAGCCAGAGTATCCAGCAGGCTGGTCTCACCCTGCATCAACTGCCACTGGCCCCGGATGAGCTGCTCGCAGAGCCGCCGGTGCTGGTGGCAGTGCTGGATCACCAAGTCTTTCTGGCACAGCAGGGTCTTGCAGCGCAGGCTGTCGGCCCTCAGTTCCGTGTTCTCCACCTCCAGCTCATGGGCCCTGCACAGTAGCCGCAGCACCTCTCGCTGGTCCTCACTGGTCACCTGTGCAGGCAGGAGCGTCTCCATCTTTGAAGCCTTCTGCCTAGCAAGGGCAAGCCGCTGCTCCAGGCCAGCCTGGAGGGAGACCAGGACTCAGAGGATGCAGGCCAATACATGCTTGTTAAGGGACAGGTCTGAACACACATAGGTATGAATAGACTCAAATGCACCAAAGGTCAAGTGATTACAAACATTAAACACACCTCCAAACCCCTTCTCAGTAACCCTCAATTAGTACTTCATTAGATCACACATCCGGCCTGCTCAAGCTGACACTGTAAAGTAACCACCACACCACACAACTGTCCAGGCTGCCTCCTGGGCCCAAGCTGCCTTGAGGGCCTAGAATCTGGGCCCCAGGAATGAGTCAGATGATGGCTTTGAGCACACTGAGAAAGTTTCCAGCACACTGACAAGGCCAACGCCTTCTTGATCTGTGATCTGTAAGGAGAGAGGATTGGCTCAGCGCCCCCATCATGATCTTGCTCCCCAGTCTTCCACACAGCCTCGTGCCAGCTCCTCTGACTCTCTGGCTGAACAAACAGCTCGCTAGCATCCATCATGAGGACTATGTCACCATGCAGAACTGCAGAAAGTGGGGCTCCTGACTGTGTCACACAGTGAGCTCCTTCATCTTTTTATTTTAAGACAGGGTCTTGCCGCATTGCCCAGACTGGCCTCAAACTTGAGATGCCCCTGCCTCATCCTCCTAGGGAGCTGGGATTACAGGCCTGCACCACTACGCCTGGCCTCCTCCATCTTTAGATCCCCAGAGCCCGACATGGCACTGGACACTTACAGCACTGATTCGTTTATAACTAACTTTTCCATTAGCAGACCCATGAGCCCTAGACCATCCATATCAGCATCTATATCCAGATCTTCAGGTCACGGTTTCTTGCTGGTACACAGCACAAGCTTAAGCAAAAGAAATTTTTCTTCTTTTTAAATGTCAGAAGAAAAACATAAAGGTCAGAGGAAATCAGATTTTTAAGTTTGAACTGAAATTGCATAATCTCCAAATTGCTACAGCAGATGTAATAATCTGAAGACACCCTTGGTTTGGTTACATAGCTTTTAAGTGAAATAAGTGCCTCTTGCATTTAACAACCTGACATCATCAGACAGTTTGTGCCTTTGCCTGGAAATGCAGCCGCAAGCGTGTAAGTAAGGGTACAGCAGCATCAGGCTCCCTGGCATCACCCCGAAGTCTCCACCACGTGGCAGCTCAGCCATTTTCTTAATGAGACTATTAAGTAACCAGTTATTACATAAACAGCTCACGTAAATAAGTAGCTCTTCTCGAGATGCAAAATTGTGAGGACTTCCTTCTCTAGAAAGGAGGTTGGACACAGCTTTCGTCTGGCCCCAGGTCTGCCTATGACCTGCTTAACCAGAATCTGGCAAAGACTAAACAGATGCTCCTGGAATCACTTTGCGAACTGGAAAGTGAAGGAGCTGAAGGTTTTGCCATTCCAGGCTCCAGCCACAGAAGGTGAGGTGTGCAGGGGTCTCAGTGGACCGACGGTGCCACCCTTGCCCCATTTCCACACACTGGTCCTCAGACCCCTGGGGGAGCCATGACTGCACACTGTGGGCCCCAAGCACTAGGTCAGACGCAGGTCAGGCCTCAGCCAATGGCCTCTTGTTCTCTGGGGCTTTGGGACAATTTACCCAGTATCTCTGAGGCTCCATTTTCTCATCTAGAAAGTGGTCCTGCCTGCCCCCTCCCCATGCACAGAGGGTGATCACAAAGGATCACCTATGCTTGTTCAATAAGCCCCACCCCCTCACTGGACCATGCTGGCCCCTCCCCCTGACCTTGAGGGCTGAGGTTTTCTGATGCTCTGCTAGCAGTAAGTTGACTTCTTCTGTGGTCACAGCCACCTCCTGCGGCTCTTCGGGCACGTCCTCCCCATCAGTGCCTGCCAGCTCCTCATCTTTTTCCAGCTCACTCTGGTCCCTCTGCATGTGGAGGTCGCTCTTCCCCTGCTCCCAGCTGTGGCCACAACAGGGGGTCAAACTGCAAGCCTTGTTCAGAGCTGGGGGTCCTGGTACCTCCAGTCTCAGGAACCCCCACCTTTTATTCCCCTGCAACACTGGGGCTTGAACCCAGGGCCTTCACATTGAGCTATATTCCCAGGTCTTTATATTTTTTATTTTTATTTTATTTTGAGAACAGGGTCTCTCACTAAGTCACTATGTTGCCCATGTTGGGCTCAAACTTGCAACCACCCTGCCTCAGCCTCTCAGAGGGCTGGGATTATAGGCAGGGACCACCACTCCCAGTTCCAGGCCCCTTCTTGACCCCAGATGGTCTCCTTAAAGGTTTGGATGTAAAAGGGGCACAGAATTGGGTCTTATGAGCTGCTCTCCCCTCCCTCTCTCATACATATATGTTATATAATACATATAAATACCTCAGTTCACGAATGCTTCTGTTTGCAAACAATTCAGTTTGCCAACAAAAGCATTTGACAAAACTCTGCCTTTGTTTGCAAATTCCTCATGGAATGACAAATACAACCACAGCCATCTTCCCAACACAAACACAAATGCAGCCATTTTCCCCAAAATTGTAAAATAAATTAAGTTGGTAAACCAAGGTACCACTGTATCACTGTATATATAACTATATATATAAATTATATATAACTATGTACTATAAACTATATATAAATATAAACTCTACATATATATAAACTATACCTATATCTATATTTACATCTATATGTTAGTCTTCCCCAGCCACAGCCTCTCCTATCTACATGTGCCCTATTGCACCCTGTTTCCTTACTGTAGACTAGGACAATGACAGGACACAGTCCAGGGCTCTGAGAATAACTGCAGCTCCCCAGGCCCTGCAGAGAGGGTGCCGGTGAATCCACACACATGGGTACCACGGGGGAAAGCAGTGGTAAGGGGGCCAGAATGGAAGGGACCAGGTTGTGAGTGCACTTTTAAAATTTGAACTCCCCTAAGTAAGTCTTGTGCTGTTTGAATAACTGAAGAGAAAAAAAAGAGAAAAAAGGAAAAAAGGAAAAGAAAGTGAAAGGAAGGAGAAGCAGGGTCACTGTGGCTAGAACTTGGGAACTGGGAGCAGGGGGTGAAGGAGAAGAAATCGGTAAACCACATAAACAGGTGGTCGTGTGTCCTGGGTCATTCAGGGCTGTTTCAGGGCCCACCTGCTGTTCTGGAGCAACAGTTGACAGTGCCCTGTCACCCCCAAGGGCAGCCTGGTGTGGATGACATATGTGATACGGTCTCTCCATCTCTTGCAGAGAGGAACAGGGGACAGAGTGTGAAGGGAGAAGGAGCTGTGGCCTAGGGGATGAGTAGTGGTGGGCAAACCCACCCCTCTGAGCCTTACTGTCCTCTTCCATGAACACTGTTGATCCAACTGGCTCTGGACTCCAGCTGCGACAGACCAGAAGGAGGCAGAAGCCTCCTCATCTGGCTCAGCTTAATCACAGCAGCAGAGGAGCTAGGGAATGGGGACAGGAGTCCTGCTTTGACCCACAGAGAACAGAGGTGGCCAGACAGAGCAAGAACAGGGGCTCCCTTATGGCCTCTGCAGGGACACTCACTCCGCAATGGTCAGCAGGTGGCGGTACAGGTCCACATGCAGTTCAAGGTTGGTGTTCTCCAGCTCCACCAGGCTGTGCCGCATCTCCATCTGCTCCTTAAAGGCCCCGATTAGCTGTGCCCGGATCTTGTTCATCTGCAAGTGGCTCTCCTCTTCTGCACCATGGGGGCCAACCGTGACTGTGGGCAGGATGGGATGCTATGCCAGGAGCAGGACCAGCTAAGCTCAGGTTGAACCCCATAGTCACTCACTCAAGTGAGGTCTGGTTCATGGCAGGACTTGGCACCCATGTGTGGATGGATGAAAGATGAAAGGATGGATGGATTATGAATTGATGGTGGGTGGGTGGATGTATAGATAGATGGAAGGATGAATGGATGAGTGGTGGGAGAAGGGTGGGTGAGTGCATGGATGGGTGGATAGAAGAATGGATGCATGAATGAGTAGATGGATGGATGGATGGATGGATAAGTGAGTGAAAGGATGAACAGATGAATGGATGAGTGGATGAATGGAGAATGGAGGGAAGGAAAATAGATGGGTAAGTGGGTGTGTGGATGGATGAATGAATGAGTGGATGGATAGATGAATGGGTGGGTGGATGGATGGATGGATGGATGGGTGAGTGGGTGGAGCTGTGACCTAGGAGATGCATAATGGTGGGCACACCCACATCTCTGAGCCTTACTGTCCTCTTCCATGAACACTGTTGATCCAACTGGCTCTGGACTCTAGCTGTGACAGACCAGAAGGAGGCAGAAGCCTCCTCATCTGGCTTGGCTTAACCTCAGCAGCAGAGGAGCTAGGGATTGGGGATAGGAGTGCTGCTTTGACCCACAGAGAACAGAGGTGGCCAGACAGAGCAAGAACAGGGGCTCCCTTATGGCCTCTGCAGGGACACAGATGGATGCATGTGTGCACCTGTAGATGGATGGAGGGTAGGTGGGAGGATATTTGTGTGAATGGATGCATGTGTAGGTGGGTGGATCAGCAGACGAATGCATAGGTAAGTAGATGGATGGGACTGGTGGATAAATGAGTAGATGATGCAGATGGATTCAAACCCTCTCTTTGTCTGGTTTGGGGCCAGGACGCCTGTATTTGAGTCTCAACACCGCCCAGAGGGTGAGGTTGGGCTGGCCACATCAGCTCAGACCTCAGCTTCTCAGGGAAATCCTGCCACAGCATCACCAGAGTCTGCCGCCTGCTCTGACAATAGCCTTGCTTCTCTGTCACAGTTCTCTGCATGTCTGTAATGAGGAACATCTAGTGAGAAGTACTTCACATCTGCCTTTCCTGCTGGACTGTGAGCTGCTCCACAGAGCTGGAGTAAGTTCACAGTCTATTTCTTGTGGTAAATTCCTAACAGTTGACCAGTAATTAATCAATGGCTTTTTATTTTTGCTATGCTGGAAATCAACTCCAAACCTTGTCATGCATGCTGGCCAACCCTCCCACCCCAGGAAGGAGCTCTCTCTGGGCCTGCTGTTTCTCATCTAGTGCCTGACTTGAGGGCAGTGGACATGAGCTGCCCCTTCTCTCTACACAGCAAGCAGCCTAGATTGAGGAAATAAACTGTGGCATGTCTGGATGAGTGAGTCACCACCCACCATTAAAATAAGGTTTTGAAATACTTTAGAATTTTAGTTTTATATTGTTTACTTTTTATGTTTTATTCCCTACAATGAAGATGAAAGAGTTGAAAATAAATTTATTTATTTTATTCTACTTTCTTTTCTTTTTTTGCAGTGTTAGAATCTAGCCAGGGCCTTCTAAGTGTTACACAAGTGCTGTTTCACTGAGCTACACCCCAGCCCTTGAAAAGAGTTTTATAGTTCTATAGTTTTATAGTACAGTTTTTGTTCTCTAAGATTAAACTGAAAAAATAAAAAGAAACCAAGAAAAAAAACCCAAGGTTTTGAGCTAGATTTGGTGGCATACAACAAAAAGCCCAGCCACTCAGGGGATCCCAAATTTAATGTCAGCCCGGGCAACTTAGCAAGACTGCATCTCAACATGAAATGAAGAAGTCCAGGGGTGTAGCTCAGGACTAGGGTGCTTGCCTGGTATTTATGAGGCCTTGGGGTCAAACTCTAGCACTGCAAAAAATCAAGTTTTCAGGGAACATTTGGAAGCCCCACTTCTTGGTTTTTTTGGTACCAGAATCAAACTCACAGCCTCATGCTTGCCAGGCAGGCACTTGTGTCCCTGAACTAGATCCCTGGCTCACACACATCTTGTTAATCACCCAATGACCTAATGCAGTAAATTCTCTGCAACACCCCACTTCTCACCCCACTGAACCCTCCAAGTACCCAATAATCCAGCCTGTTACCAACCAAAACACATCCCCTTTGAGTTCCTTTCTCCTCTGGCTCCAAAAAGCAACCTTAACTTCTAGGTTGATCAGAGAAATACAGTACCCAAGGGCTCAGGAGGCCATGGTAAGAATGCCCAAGTACCCACCCTAGGACTGAGACCAGCATACTGGGACATACCCTCCTGTGTGACAGAGGCTGAGGTGGGGCCAACATGCAGAGAGATGGTCCCAGACATGAGGCCAGGGGGAAAGCAAGTGGAGAACAGTATCTGGGTGCAGTGGCCACCCCTGCAGTTCAGTTTCTTGGAAGCCTAAAGTAGGAGGATCTCTCCTGTCCTGGGAAGCCCAGGAAGCCCAGCCTGGATAACACAGTGAGACCCTATCGGAAATACGATCACAAATAAAAGGTATACAGGAGGATTATGCAGGTCACATGCAAACACTATACCATTTTATATGCACTTGAGCACCCAACGACTTGGGTATCCTGGGGGTTCCTGGAACTGATGCCCCTTGGACAGTTAAGTTCAATAGTATTTACACAAGTACCGTGGAGATATATTTTTCTTACAATAAAACATGAAGAATCCAAAGAACCCCTTGATCATCTGATCACCCCTCCCCACCTGTAGCAACAGTTCTCTGGGAGGAGCACCTCCCGCACCCTTCCCTGTGTGGCTATGAATGCAGGCCTGTACCTAGAGGTGGGTGAGGTTCTGTGGGTTGTTCAAATAAACAGCGCCAGATTGCCACTACTCCTCCCCCACTGGCTTCTGCCACCCCTGGCGTGTATCTGAGGACTTCGTCTGTCTGCACAGTGGCCCCAGCTGGCCCTCAGCCTCAGCTGCAAGGCATTTGGGGCTCTCTTGACCTGGAATCACTCTCTGGTTACAGATGCTCAGAATGGACCAGCAGGAGGAACCAAGCCCACACTCAACCCTACCTTGAACATCTGGGATGCCAGGTTCGCTTTTGTTCTTCTCTTGCTTCTCAATCTTTGATTTGAGATGCTCGATCTCCCTGCGCAGGTCCGAAATGACGTCTGTGTACTGTGCGATGCGGTAGGAGACGTTCAGCAGGTTGCGCTTGACCTGGTAGAGAAGACAAAGGCCAAGGATGGACCCAGAGGAGCTGGGTGTTGGAGCTGGTGTGTGAATGTGTTTATGTTGTAAACTCCAAATCGATGCTGTTCGACCTTAAAAAGGAAGTTGTGGTGATGCATACCTGTAATCCCAGCATTCTGGGAAGCTGAGGCAGGAGAACTTCAGGTGCAGGTCCAGCCTGGGCAACTTAGTGACTTAGTGAGAGCTTGTCTCAAAACAAAATTTTAAGGGTTGAGGGTGTCAGTCAGGGTGAAGGCTCTGAGTTGAATCCCAAGTACCTTCCCACTCCCTGGTACACACACACACACACACACACACACACACACACACACACACACACCGTGGGGTAACTCAATCAAACCGTGATCAAGAATATCAGGCTCCATGAAACCAGCCAGGTGAAAAGGGCAAATTGTGTGGGATTCTGCTTAAATGGGGTCCCAACGCTCATCAAATCCATGGAGACAGAAAGCAGAATTGTGGTGCCAGCCATGGTGGTATGTGCCTGTAATCCCAGCACTCAGGAGGCGTTGTGAGTTCGAGATCAGCCTGGGCTACAAAGTGAGCTCAAGGCAGCCTGAACTGCAAAAACACAAAAAAAAAAAAAAAAAAAAAAAAAAAAAAGAAAGAAAGCAGCACTGTGGGAGCAGGGCTGGGAGGGGCTGGGAAGTGGGATTTTAAAGTCAGTTTGGGAAGAGAGGAGGTTTCATGGATAGGTGATGGTGTTGGCTGTAGACCAATGCGAATGTGCTTAATAGCATTGCTCAGTGCACTTAAAATGCCTAAAATGATACATTTTATGCTACATATATTTTATCACAGTAAAACAGTCAAGTAGTCCATGGAGAATTATTGAAAAATCCTCCTACCAGCTGTCCCTCCTGTCATTTTGATGTGTGTCTTTCTAGGTTCTCCTGAGCAGCTCTGTACACATCTCTATCTAGAAAGACACAAAGTCTGTGTCTTAATTGTTAGGAGGGGCGGTGTCCAGGCTATAGATTATTAAAAAAATTTTTTGAGCTTGCTGTGTAGCCCAGGCTGGCTTCCAATTCCTGAGTTTTAGTGACTGTCCTGCCTCAGCCTCCTGAGTAGTTGGACTGCAGGTGCACATCACCGTGCTAGTTCACAGCTCCTGTTCCTCTACTTGCCTTCTCCCCAGCCCCACATCTGGAGACCATATGTATGCACACTGGCCCCACCTCACTCTCTGTCACATAGGAGGGTGCGTCCTGGCTTGCTGGTCCCAGCCCCTGGGTGGACCCTTGGGGTATTCTGGAGCTTCTGGCTGCAGCCTCCTGGGCACCCGACTGCTGTTTATCTCTGGCGGATGTGGAGGGTAATAGGCTGGCTCCTGGAATGTGTGCGCTGTGAGCTCAGCAGCAGGTAGGTGTGCAGTGGCCTCTGACTGTGCACCATACACGCATCCCGTGGTCTCAGCTTCTGGGTCACCTCCTTGACCTGAGGCCCCCTCTGGCCTCCTCTGATCACAAGGCTTCTAAATCAGTCTTTGCTGCTTCTCTCTAGCAGCCCAGTGTTCTCCTCCCGTGCACTGTCCACTGTGTAAGTACCAGAAAGCAGTGTCTCCTCTCTGCCCTCAAGCTGCCCCTCTGTGCTTTAGCTGCTGGTGCTCAGCTCAGAGCTGGGCCCTAGGAGGGGCACAAGAGTCCACATATCTAATCCAGCATTCCAGGAGACTGAAGCAGGAGAATCACAAGTTCCAGCTCAGGCTGGACAATGGAGTAACTTATCAAGACCCTGGACCAAAAAAGAGCTGGGGATGTAGCTTAGTGTGAAGGACCTAGGTTCAATCCCTATTACTGAAAAAAAAATTAAACAACTCCTATCAGCCTCTGACCGCTTGCTATGTGCCGCCTCTATACTAAGCTGCAACACGCACCATCTCACAGAATTCTCAGACTGAGTCGGAGCCTTTGGACTGAAAGAAAGTGTAGACAAAGAGCACAGTGGTTGCACAGGGCCTCTGGCTCCCACTGAGAGCTGCAGGAGGTGGGAGAAGTTGTTTTTTCCCTCCCTGTAAAGCGGGGAGGATAACAGGATCCACTGCTGACAGCTGCTGTGAGAATGAAATGGATTAAACCACACGTGGACTTTACAGCCTTGCCTGCCACACAGTAAGAGGTGACCGTGACCCTGCTCCAGGCCTGGGAATGTGATCTTGTTGGGAAAATGGTCTTTGTGGATGTAATGAAGGGCCACAAAATGAGAACATTCTAGATGAGGGTGGTCCCCAATCCAAAGCCAAGTCCTTATTCAAGAAGAGATGAAAGAAACAGAGAGAAGAGTGACAGTGACATATGCATCTAATCCTAGCACTCTGGGAGGCTGCGGCAGGCTGATCACCAGTTCCCGCCCAGCCTGAGCACCTTACCCTTGTCTTGATGTTCTTGGCCCTGTACGCGTAGAGCAGTGTAGTCCGTGACTCTTCAAAGCTGCTGCTGGCTGGGCTGATGTGGGCAATCATCACCGTGTGGCTGTTCCCTCCCAGGGCATCCTACTTGGGTAGAATCACTGAGCTGAGGTGACAGGGCTGCCCAGGGTGCCAGCCCTCCCCCAGCCACCACCAGGCCCACCTAGAGTCAACCTAAAGAGGACAGTTGATGCTAGGAAGCTGGGACCAGGCTCAAGAGGGGACCTTGGCAATGATGTGGGACCTTCCAGGCCACTCTGCCTTCTGTTCTGATGAGCAGATTAAACCAAGAGATAAAGTTTATAGGGATGTTTAACCACTGCTTTGCTTTTATTTATTTTTTGCCTTTATTCATGTTTCTCTTTGCTGTAGAACAAGGTGACGATTTTTAGCTCAGTATAAAGAGAACTCTTCTCACACCAGAGCCCTTATGATGGGGCTGGTAGCTTCAGAGAGGTAGTGGGCTCCCTGTCACTGGGGGGATGCAAGCAGAGCTGAATCACACTCAGAGGGGGAGAGGTGGGGCAGGCCGTGACCAGAGATGGCCTCTGTGGTGTCTCCCAGCCTACAGAAGTTCCTGGAAGTGCCCGAGACTCCTGCCTGGGCCTTGTCCTGCACCTGGAGAGGCCGAGCACCCACCTTCAGCAAGCGCGTGAGCTTGCTGTCCCGAAAGTTGACGTACTGCGTGCGGCTGCCCTTCTCACTCAGCGCGTTGATGCAGTTGCCCAGCGCCAGCAGCGAGCGGTTGATGTGCGCGCCCTCCTTCATCCTCTTGCCACGGTTCTGGGTCTGTGGGAGAGGCCAGCTGAGCCCGGGACCTGTGTCCCACCCCGCAGTCACCGCGCCCGTTCCCATGGTGATTGGCCTGCTCACCCTGCTTTCCTGGGGATCCTGACCTACAGCCTTGCACAGTGGGGGTCCACCTGGGAGAACCCGGCCTGCGGTGCTTTCCCCGCCATCCTGCTGACTCCTCACACTTGATTACATTCCTGCCCACTGCCCAGGGAGCACAGGCCCCCTGAGCACACAGCCTGGCCCTTGCTGGCCCCGGGCCCTCAGATCCTGGACACCTGCGGGAGCCTGGCCACAGCAGTGCTCGACTGCCCGCAAGTGCCAGCGAACAGGTGGACCAAACTGGAAACCAAAACTGCCGCTGGGCAAACCACCTCGCAGTGCGGTGACAATGGCGGGATGCGCCTTCATCCTCTTCCCTTTGCTTCCCTGCATCTTCCAGGTTTTCTGCACTTTGTGTTTTAGAAACCAGAAAAGAATTATTTACACTTTCTTTTAAAGGTGAGGGTTTTAGAGCCCACCGGCGCATGGTTTGGAGTAGCTGGAACTACTGATTGCAACCGACAGATCTCCCAGTCTGTCTAGCCTCTTTACTTCCCAATCAAGCTTCGTGGAGCTGTGGCAGGGTGTCACCGGACAGCATGTGTAAAGCTCAGCACAAGCTGGGCAGGGAGGCACTTGCCCAGCTTCTGAGCATTCTAGGAGGCTGAGGCAGGAGAAGCACAAGTTGGAGCCCATTAATTAATAAGGGCTGTGGTTGTATCTGAGCGGGGAAGGCAGGTTCGGTCTCCAGTACTGTGCACAGCAAGGGCACATAAGCAAGATGTCAGTAGACTCAGGCTGCCAGACTGACCAAGCTGGAGGTAGTCAGTCCTGTGTTGTGTGTCTATGTTGGGGCAGGAGATTTCTTGGAGACCTTGTGCCCATAACAAACTCTGTGAGACATTTTCTGTGAGGGCACAGCAGACCTCAGAGATAGCACTAGGTCACTGAATATGTCGCTCAAGCCCCAAGGCCCAGAGAGGGACACTGCCCTGCCCAAAGCCACACAGCAAGTAGAAGAAACAGAGCAGGGGCGCAGGACCCGGACTCCTTTGTGGTGCTCTCCCCTGTCACCAAGCCCTAGGGAGGCCAGTCTGGTCTCCACTGCTTCCTGAGGACACCCCTGCCCACAGCCAGTGCAGTCTCCTCTGTGGTGCTCAGTTCCTTGGTGACATACCCGCAGCTGTCTATCTACCAACCTTGTTCTCAGTATTCTGTGTTGTGCTGCTGTGGCATCTTGGGGTGTTGCTGATTTGGGGGGCACCCCTCCCAGGTCACCAATCCTAGGATGGCAAATGACCTACCTGCATGCACACCTTTCACCTGCATGCCCACCCCCAGAGCCTACTTCCCAGCCCTCCATGATTCTGAGCAAAGCTGAACCAAACCATCCTGGGCCACGCCTTCCATGCTGTCTAGTGGGCATGACGCTGCCCTCCTGGGATGGCACTGGTGTGTGCTAAGTGCGGGGTACACTGGAGGGATGTGACCAACATCACTTATGGATGACCTTCTTCTGACATTGCCTCTGTCAGCTCCCTCTGGATCTCTGGCCCTTGGCTGGGTCCCTGCACTCAGGGACTGCTCACGACACTGATGCCATTGCCAGGAGCTGCACACCCACACCCAGAGAGAGGAGAATCAAGGAATGGTGAGTCTCGCTAGGGAGGTGGGGGTTGGAGCAGCCCACTCTTCCGGGCCTAGTGCTATTCCAGGCATTGAAGGCCTGGTCAACAAGGACTGAAAAGGGTCTAAGGCAGTGGACATAGTAACATCTGATGGGGCACACCTGGGAGGCACGCTCGGAGCCGGCCAGGTCCACCATGAAGAGCTTGCCGAGGTGCACTTCCTCTGCCAGGTCTGGGCTACGCCGCCGCTGACACACTGTCACCTGCAGTACCGCATGGGAACGTGAGGATGTCTTGTTGGTGGCTGTGGGTTCCTGTGTACGCTGCCGGTTGCCCTTGGTGAGGAGCTGCATGATCTGAGGACAGAGGCAGAAGAGGGGTGGCCAGAGTGTTTGAGCAGCCAGGTGTGCATTCAAGGAACACCCAGAAAGTGGAGGGGTGGCGGTGCTCTATGTACCCCACAGAAGGGAGAATTTGTGGTTGATTGTAGGAAGTGATTCAAAAATTAGTCACATGTGACCAAGCAGAAACAGCAGAGTCCTGCCCCCTGCACTGGCTCTTCCCATTCTCCATCCCCAGCAGACGTCACCAGTGGATCCCCCACCTCTTCTCCCAGAGCAGCTCCAGGTTCCAAGGAGCTGCAGAGTTGCTGGCATTGGCTGGGGGACTGGAACCCAGCTGCCAGGCAAGAAACTGTGGAACTCAGGCCAGGGAGACCCTGTTGAGCACTCGCTGTGGACATCCCCAGGCTAGGACTGTGAGGTGTGTGTGGAGAGGCTGCTGAGAACAGGAGGCACCCAGCAGGCCCACACTGGGACACGAGGGGCTGGCAGCAATGGAGCTGGACCAGCGTGGCCATGCATGTGGGATGAGGGCTCAGCACTGAGGAGTCAGTGCTGACTCTGCAGGTGAGAAGGAGCCATGCAGACTCCCTGGGCAGGAGAAGGCCCACCCTGGGATGAGTCAAGTGTGGGATGGCACACAGACTAGAGGCAGAGAGAGGGTGGAGCTATAGATGTGTCAGGAGCCGGCCCTTGCTGAAGGAGCGCCCATTATGTCAGGTGGCAGGTGGACCAAGATCCAGATAAGAGGTCGGGACTACCTGTCATGCTGTGTGAGAGGCCTGAGCCTGTAGCAGGCGGCCTGGGTGAGGGTTGTGCCGTGGGTCCATTAGTGATGTCTGCCCTGAGTACTAACAGAGAGGCTGTCACCACAGAAATGACTGCCATTCCCTGAGTGCAAATCCCAGTGCTAAAACCCACAATCGAGCTGCATTTTGGTCTCTGCTCAGCAAACTTGAATCAGAACTTTGTGAGCTATGTGGTGTAGCTGACCCTCACCTCTTGGACATTCAAGGTGGAGACCTCTGTGATGCCAGGAATCTGGATGCTGCCCCTAGAATCTTCCCTTATGTCTAGAAATCCAGAAGATGGGTTCAGGAGGTCCCGGATCACTTCATTATATATCTGGAGTGGAACAGAAAGGTTGAAACAGAGAAGGTTTGGTGAGAAGAGTCCCCTGTAAGGACTTCCATACCACCAGGGCTTGAGTTGCTGGAGAAACGGGGCCAAGGCTTTGCACAGGCTGCCAGCACATGGTAACATGCAGGGCTGGTGCCTCACACACACACTCGGGTCTCTGATTATTACACACATCCTACAGACAAGGTGGTGAAGTTAGATAGGCAGGCTCACCTCAAGGTAAGACATGGACACACAGTAGTCCATGTGGTCTCGGGTCTCCTCAATGGCCTGGAAGAGGTCAGTGAGGGTCTGCAGATAGATGCCAGGCTCCGCGTCCATGCCCAGCATGGTGTGGGTCTTCCCTGCACCTGCGGGAGGGGTGGGCTCCTGAGACGGGCTCAGCTGTGTTGTTTCCCAAGAAGAGAATTAACACATCTCTGTGGGTGAGGGGTGTGTGTCTACAGGGGTGCCTCACCCCTTCACCCTGTACCCCATGAAGGTGAGGACCCAGCTGCTCTTTCCTTCTGAGTCTGGCATATACTAGAACTCAAAATGGGCACACACTGCGACTCTGGACAAGCTGCTTCCCTCCTGTCTCCCCGTCTGTGCAATGGCAGGACTAGGGCTGGGCCTGTCTGACTCTGATCCCCTTTGGTTCCACTTCTGAGAAATGGGAGTTTAGGTCTGCAAATGGTTGAACTCAAATTATACTCAGAGAAGAAACTGTGCTTCTCATGGGTAGCAGAGCACAGGCTTGGGCTGAATTCTAGATTCACACCCCGACCTTGTGGAAGTTGCTGTATCTCTGGGCTTATTTCCCATCTGTGAGCAGAGGTCATCCCACCTGCCTCTTATTGCTGCTGAAAGGAAGCCAGGGCCCAGGACGTAGGCTCCTGTGCTATTCAGGTTTTTCTGCCACCAACCCAGTTCCCTCCCCAGGACACTGTGGATGGTACCTGAGGGGCCGTAGGCAAACACTGTTGCATTGTATCCAGAAATAACGCCCTCTACCAAACGCCGGATGGTGGTAGAGTACACGTCTTCCTGCAGACAGACCGAAGGACAAGCAGTCAAAGGATGTTCAGCCTGAGTTGGCAGTGCGGCTGCTTGGAGAGGACAGTGTGGTGGTGGACAATGTGGTGTCCCTCTCTATGAGCATGGCACACAGAGGACAGAGCTCAGTGTTAGGAACTCCTGGGTTCCCATCCCAGTCCTGTCACTGGGCTGCTCTGGGCACACAGCCTCCCTGTGCAGAGCCTTGTGGTGTGAGATGGTGGTGAACTCAAGGGGGGTTTCGTGGGTTAAAACAAAGGCACATGAGAGCTGCGACCATGAGGCTTGACCTGCCCTAGCCCAAACACAGAGGATTCCCTCCCAGGGCTTCTCTGCAGTTGAGAGGCTGAAAAGGAGGCAAGTTTCTGGTAGGAGTGGTGGCTTGGGAGTCTTATGAGGAGCATCATGATTCCTTTTTTCTTGCAGTACTAGAGATGGTCTCAGGTGTCACACATGCTAGACAAGCCTTCCACCACCAAGCTATATCCCTGGTTCTTTTTAAAAATTTTATTCTGAAATAAGTTCTCACTGTCTAACCCAGGTTGGCTTTGGACATGCAATCTTCCTGCCCCAGCCTTCTGAGTAGCTGCGACTACAGGCATGTGCCACCACGCCTGGCTATCATGATGCTTTTTGTGGGCTTAACCTGGGACTCAAACAACAGGGGCAATTTGGGGCTCACAGGATGTGGTAAAAGACCACAGTACCTAGCAGTAGGGATGTGTGGGTAGTGAGCTCCCTGCCCACCAGGGAGTTCAAGGAAAGACACCATCAGGGCAGGCAAGTTCAGCCAGGCTGACAGAGCAGCAGCCCCCACCTCCTAGGCACCTTCTCTGCGTCCTGCTCATGAAACTGCTGCCGCTACTGCTCCTCTGGGACCCCACAGCCTGCACTGCCTCTCTCTGGCTGTGGACCTGGGCCTGATCAGGGTTCTGTGTGATCACAGGCAGGCAGCCTGGTCTTCCCTCACCAGGAGAGTGGGGATCTGTGCCTATGTATTCCACAAGCTCACTGCAAGAACCCTAGAACGAGGTACCCCAGGGCCTTGTGCACAGCACAAGCTCACAGTAGCTGCTGGATGAATGCTGGTACTCAGGCCCCTCCTACCCACTGCTGTGTAACCATGTGAAGTTCTGACCCAGGGGCACCCTCTCTGGCCCACCAGCATCCCTGCCGAAGGCAGGAGATGCCCAGGAGAGGCCCAGGAGAGGCCCCAGCTGGGGCCTTGCTGGCAGATCAGGGCACTGGCTGGTGAGAAAGAGTGGCAGGTTGAAGAGGCTATAGATGCTTCCCCTTCTCCTCAGAGGGGCCCAGTCTGATCTCCCACCCTTGAGCCTGGTCACCCCTGGGCACTGCTTGACTGTGAGGTGTGCACAGGTGGTTCTGTGCCAGCTGTGGGCCAGGACTCAAGGGTCCACCTTGTTCTCTTGCACCTCTAAGGCCACTGTGCTGCAAGAAAACCCATGCCACACAGAGAAGGCCTAAGTGGTCCGCTGGTAGATCACTTGGAGGAGCTGCTGGCCAGTGCCAGAATCTACGGAGGTCTGAGTGAGCGGATCACTGGGAAAAAACCTACTAAAGTTTGAGTGAGTGGATCACTGGGGACATCTGGCAGACAGTGTCCAGCCTGTGTCTGCAAGTCTGCCCAGGAGAGCCTGCCAACCCGCAGAATGGGAGGTCAAAACAGACGGTGGTGCAAAGCTGCCTTTGTCTGCAGGGGCGTGTCCCACTCTGTCACACCAGGCCTGGGCTGCTCAGAGTCAGGTTTGGGACCAGCTTTCCACTTCTCTGGCAGAAGGAAACCACTGAGGAGGGGCAGAGCACGGTCCCTTCACTGGGCCTTAGGGCTAAATGTCCCCAGACTCCATCACCTTGTACCCTGACTCGAAGGCCTGGGCTCAGATCTTGATTTTACTCATAGCTGTAAGGTGGAGCATCAGGCTCTAGTGACACAGGGGACAGCATGGGTCCTCAGTCACGTGCAGCACTGGTGGGAAGGATAAGGAAGGAGCAGGACTTGATGCTGGCCTGAATGTCTGACTTGGCCTCACTGTGACCTCTGGAGCCTTGGTGCACATTTATGCAATGGGCTGGACCCTCCTTCCTGTCCTCACAGCCGGCTCGTCCCCCTTTAGGCCTCAGTGTATTGTAGATGTCCCGGCTCAGGACAGCCCTCGCTGGCCACCCCACACCAAGCTTGACAGGCTGAGCAGCACGGAGGGTCCTCTGCTGCCCTCAGCCTTCCTGGGACATGGGCTGCAGCAGGTCTCCTCCCTGGGTGCACAGGAGGGGCCCCAGTTGGGGGAGTGAGTTACTGAACTAAAGAGAAGCCCCTGCTGGCCTGTGCTTGGGGGGAGGGGCTCCCAGTCCTGTTCCTGCTCAGGTTTTCAGCTCATACCTCCTTTGTCCTTACTGTGACCTGGGAGAAGTGGACTCGAGTAGGCTGGGGAGGGTGGGCGAGTGGGCACCTGTGTCGAATGCTGGTCAAAAACTCTGTCAAAGATGAAGGTGCGCTCCCGGGACCGGTGTGCACGCAGGGTGTCCTCGGGGTCCTCACTAGGGTCCATGAGTACAACTGCCTGAACAGGAGGGGCAGGAGAAAGCTGGTCAGACCCTTCCCTGCCCTCCCAAAGAAACAGGCCCAAGCTTCAAGTTGAACCAGGGCCAGGGTAAGACGTGGATGTTAGAGGAGCTGTGGGCCTCTGTGCTGGAGTCCACCAACCTAGCACCCACTCTGGTCCTCTTGTGCCAGGCAGCAGCTCCTGCTCCTGCACCCCAAGGCAAATGTGAGCTCCCCAGCATGCTGGGCTCTGCTGCCACATTCCCAACACACCCACAATATCTCTGACAAACCACGGCTCCTCAGGAGGGCAACTGGAACAGGTCGCCTGACACTACAGACCAGTGTCAGCAGCAACTCCCCTGGGGCCTGGGCCCCACAGTGACAACCAAAGAGAATCAACCCTGAACCAATGAAGACGGGAGGAGGAACTTTGTACACTATGGGTGCTGGGCTGGCCACCCACTGCTGTGCTCACCCTACGCAGCCCCGAGGATTTTCAGGGGGCGAGGGATAGTTCACGCACAGGAAGGGAAAACCAACCCTCCATTGTGGCTTTGTTCCTCAGGGCCTGGGGTCCCTGCGGTGTCTCCCACCCCATAGGAATATGCAATTATAAAGCGAAGTGTAGGAGGCTCTCTGGGGACAGAGCACTCAAGGGAGACCTTCCTAGGAATCACTATACACCCTGCCTGGTGGGAACTCATGGACTGGCGGGCCCTGGGAGGACCACAGAGTTGGGGAGCATGGCAGGGTGGCACCACAAACATGTGGTATGGCTACCAGCTCGTCTCCTTTAGTCAGAGCTTTGGAAACTGAGGTCCTGTGGGCCAGAGTCTGGAGCAGTTCCTGAGGAATCAGTGGCAGCTGCACCCAGGTCCCCAAGGCTGTTCCTGGCTGCTGGCCAGCTCTTGTTCCATGACGTGAGCTGACTCTGTGCTTTTCTTTTCCTTCCAAGGCCAGGAGGGCTATAGGATGAGAGGACACAGGGGCCGCCCTGTGTGTGCTCACGGTGGGCCAGGCCTGTGCTGTAGGACCAACTGGAACGGCCTCCAACTCAGAGGGCCATGGAGGGGCCAGTGGAGCTGGTGACCATACCAGGGTTCTGGAGCCCTGAAGCCAGGTTTCCAGCTGTTCCATGGTCACCAGACAGGAGGCCTCAAACATGTCACTGTGCTCCAAGCCTCAATTTTCTCCCCTGTTAAAAGGCAGTGATCATAGAATCCGCTGCCAAGGTGCTGAGAGGGGTGAATGGGACAGCCCCTGAGTCCTGGGCCCTCAAAAAGTTATCAGCTGCATTGGATGTGAGCTCCAAAAATACTTCTTTCTTTTGTTATAAAGAAATTATTGAAGCCAGGTTCAGTGGCACATGTTCTGCAAGCCCAGCACTTGGGGAGGCTGAGGCACGAGGATCACAAATTAAAGCCCAGTCTGGGCAATTCAGTGACTTAGTGAGATCCTGCCTCAGAATAAAAATTTTGAAAAGGGATTGGGGAGAAAGCAGTCAGTATGCAGGGGAGAGGGTTATGTCAGGTCATGGTTAGGAAAGCTTACAGTAAGATGTCAACATCTGGAAAATCCAGGTGCAGGAATATGGGGGGCTCTATAGTATTCTTGCAGCTTCGTAGTTGGTCTGAAGACATTTCAAGATCAAAGTTAAAGGAAAATGTAAGCATGTCACAACACAGATGAGCCTCAGTAACAACAGGCTACATAGAAGCTACACGCAAAAGGCCACATACTGTGGGTTTCATTGATATGAAACATCCAGCATCCAGGTAGAAAGCAGACCGGTGACTGCCAGGGGCCAGGCTGGGGGATATGACAGCTTAATGGGCGTGAGGTCTCTCACTGGGTGACCAGCAGAGTGGAATACACAGTGAATTTGTGTGGTATAAAACATAGCCTGCCATTCTGAAGACTGAGCTGGCTTCCTACAGCCCTGCCCTGCCTGCTGGCACCTGAACGATGGCCTCATCTTTGGGGTGTACTACCCTGTTAGAACATGGGCCCCATGTGCTGTTTCTGTCAAGTCTCGTCTCCTTCCTTGATGCTGCCAGGTGATGACAGCGCCATCTCCAGCACGGACTGTCACATGTGAATTTCAGCAGAGCAGCACTCAGTGTGCCCATGTTAGCCCTCTGCACTGCAGATCCTAACCACTGTCCTGTCCGGCTTAGCCTTCCATAGCCTCTGTGCTGCCCTCCCCTGGCTTCCCCATCCAGTCATCTTCCTCCTGACCTACCAGATAAGAACGAGGTGCTCCTGTCCCCGGGGCAAGCAATCACAGGGATCTCCCTCCACCAGCATCGTGAGCCTTCTATCCTGAAGATAAACAACCTCCCCAGAGCCACATTTCACTCTTACTTACTGAAGACAAGCAGGAGAATCCAGCCCACCGAGCACTTCTCCCCCTAGATTCTGCATTTATTCTTGCAAGTGACAGCCAAGGACAATGCTTCCCTGTGAGTAACTAGGCGCAACCCCCAGGGCTCTGCCAGCAGATCTAGACCTAGACCTGGACCTACCAGCTGTGTCCACTCCACCTCTCCTCCTGCTCTCAGGGCTCCTGAGGCCAAGCTGGCCTGACACATAGCTGAGCCCAGCTCCTACAGTTTTCCACATTCCTGCTCTGTTCCAGGGTCCCACTATGTCCTCCTACACCACAGCAGTGGGGTGGGGGGCATCATCCTGGCTCTACCCATGTCAGAGCATGTGGTAAATGAGGAAAGCATGCACTGTAACAGAGCCTCACAGCCACTCTGCCATGGACACGTCTCCTCTCTCTCCCTCACCTGGTCCCCTACTTTGTGGGCAATGATGGTGGCTCCTTCCTCCAGTTCAGCCTCACTGAGTGGGCGGATCCGAAGCGCCACCTGTGGGTAGGACACACACAGCACGTTCACAGGTGTCCTAAAACAGTCCCTCTCCTCAAGACTCCAAATCTCTGCCTTGCTCTTCCTCTTGGGGAAGGAGTGAAGGGCCAACCCTGAGCACCCCTTTGTTCTGTCCTAACTCCTCAACACTCGCACGAAGGTGCTCATGCCTCCCAGCAATGCTTTGAGGAACACAAGCCACTGTCACCTTCACTGAACACATGGGACTTTGAGGCATGGAGAGGTGAATTAACTTGCCCCAGGCCACACAGCTGCAGAAGGAACTTACCACCTTGCCCAGTATTGACCACCAGAAAGAGTGCGCACCAAGCTTAGCTCATCAGGCCAGCACAGAACACTTTGGGAAGACACCAAGAGGAAAACTGTAGGACTCCATTTTCTTTATCTGGCTCCCCTTTATCAAGGGAGCCTACAGAGACCCCTGGGGTTAGATGATACATGAACTGTAGCCACACATGCTGGTCTTTAACTGACTGGACTACAGGCTTGGGGCAAGTCCCTAGCTCACCCAAAGGCCAACCAAACTAAGGATTCAGGCAGTAGGTGCCTGGCATCTGGCATCCTAGTGTGGGCCCTGAGGTTCCTGAAAAAGGATGCTCACTGGGCAGGGGATGAGGAGGGGGTGGTAGGTTACCAGGTCCCAGGAAGGGAAAACCAAGGAACAGACCCGCCCTGAGGGTGCTTGGCTGAGAATGCCCAGCAGAGGACAGGTAGCTGGGACAGGGATACACTCACCATGAGCTGTTGGTCCTTGGGCTCCATCTCCCTGAAGGCTGGGCTTCCCCCGGATGGGGAGAGGTCGGTGGTGCTCTGGGAAGGCATGGTGCCAGCCAGGATAGACCCCTGCTACACTCGTTGTGGTGTTTCCTGCTATCCTGGCAGAGGCAGAGGCAAGGAGATGTATCTCAGTTCACCTCACCCAGCCCCATGACATCAGCTGAGTCCTTGGGGAGGGGAAAGCCAGGGCCATTGAGAGCTTGTTTACAAACCTGATGTCACCTCTAGCCCTCTCAGCAGTCAGAACAGCACACTCACAGCTAAGTGGGTCCCAGGCATGGGAGCAGACCTGATTTCGTCCACCCACAACAGCCACAGCTGGGAGAACAAGGCAGCCTTCCTGCCTGTGCACCCAGCTGTCATGGCAACCTGGGTCTCACGGGCCTCTCTGTGCACTGCTGAGCCCACTTGCCACCTGCCCTGCACATGGACTAAACCTGTCCTTTGCAGTGTAGAGCCCTTTCCTCCCACCTTGAGCCAAAGAGGAGGAGCTACAGGGTCACCGGAGATGTTGTCTACTGCTGGAGCCACTTTGCTATCTCAGGTCCATTGTCTTAAAGCTTTCTCGTTTGAGGGAACAAATAGCAAATGCTGTCAAGTTAAACATCTTGTAAAGTTCTTTTCCAGATACCTAAGATGACCTGTTTGGTGTATTTAGATGCAGTGTGAGTCTTTCTCTAAGTCTTTCACACTCATGGCCTGATCCATCAGGTGTACTTGCTGCTGGGCTCTTTTCACTGTAACCCTGGAGGACAGCCCTGCTCCAAGAATGTATACAGCCTGGCATGCAGGTAGCAAGGGTACAAGATCCAGAGTGATGTCCATAATGCTCTTGCAGTCTGACAAACTCACAAATCCTGGATCCAGGAATCCCAGACCTGAGCCCACCTACAAGGCTTCCAACTAGAGTTGCAAAGAGGGTAGAGAGGCAGAGTAGAGTTAGACTCACACAAGGTCACTAAGCTTGCAGGCTCTCATCCAACAGGAAGGATCCAGCCTTTCTTGGATCCAAACTGGCCAGTTTAACTGTATAAAGCCAGCACTGTGCTTGGTCAATCCTCCTCCACTGCTGGTGTCCAGATCAATGCTGAGCATCAGATAGTCCTTGCCACCCCTCCACTTCCCACATCCCTGACTCCTTCCCTGAGAAAAGTAAGGGTGGGTGTTGGTGTGGGGGGGGAGCGCCTGGAGAATCCAAGTCTAGGGTTCCAGCACTCTCCTAGACAGGCCTCGAAGGCAGTCCTGAGCCCTACGACACCCACCCACTTGCTCAGGAGCCACACACAAGTCAGGTAAGGAACTTCCCCTGCAGGAAGCTGCCCTGGAGAGTCCATCTCTATGGAGAAGAGAACACCAGTTTCAAATTGTTTTATTTACAAATCAGGTAATTACATTTGAGTTTAGAACAGTGAAACACTTTTGAAAGCTATTAAAAAAATCTGTTATAGAATTGTATGCTTTCTTCTCACTGCCATAAGCTGGACACACACATTTAAAGGACACGGGAATGACCAAGAATGCTATAAAAATGTGTGCTAAAGGGGACAGGACTCCGACAGTGACAGTATCAGAGGAACTAGAGGAAGAAGGGCCAGAGATCAGGAGAAAGGACAGCACCAAGTGTCCCTCACTGGAGGGGCCAGCCAGGACAGAGGCCCTGATGAGCCCAGGGCACAGCCTCATCCCGAGGACATCCGCACAGCATTCCAGGGGCTTGTCAAGGGCCACACTGGGCTTTGTCCCCTAGCCCAAGGCTTTAGACTGTTCTGGGAGTTCCAGTGGGCCTTGGGCCTCCCATGTCCTTGGCCACTGATCCTCAGTGCCCCTTCTGTGCCTCCAGCACCATGAGATGCAAGGGAGTTGGAGGACCAAAATGCACAGGGCAGACAGTGGCAGCACTGCGGGCAGGATTGAGCCAACACCAGAGGCTGCTCCTGCCCCTCCCAGACAGCGAAGGGAACACTCGAGATGACACAGTGCCTGAACTGAGCCTCACCACAAACTTTCCACCTTGCCTAGCTGCAAAGTTCAAGGGGTTTCATCAGATAAAATGACATGTTTCTTCACAGAAAACAAAAATGCAAGCAACTCCACTGAACTCTGTGGACTAACTCATGGCCAGAGACGGCACAGTAGGAGCAGACTCCACAAACTAGCTGTCATGAGGGTCCCCACAGGGCACTGTGAGTGCCGGGAGGCAGAAGGTACCATGCCTAGGCTGGCCAAAGACCCTTACCACTGGGGAGGGAACAGGCACCAGGGTCAAGGCCACGTTCTATGTGCAAACAAAGGAGAAAGACAGCTTGTTCATACAGGTTTGCTTTATTTCCACGGTCAGCCTGCTGAGAAGACCTGCCACTCCCAAAGGCAGGCGCAGGCAAGTGCTTCCTGGACAGCTGTTGGGTGGCTCCCAGTTGGTCTTCAGGATGCACCTGACACAGCCTACACAGAGCCAGTCCTCCAACACAGTAACCAACCACTCAGCTGCAGCATCCCTGTAAACACCACTACAGCAGGACAGTACCTACAGGAGCACTGCAGCCGGAGTCCAGGCGCAATCGTTGCGGTGGT
This sequence comes from Cavia porcellus, assembly GCF_034190915.1. NCBI lineage: Eukaryota > Metazoa > Chordata > Mammalia > Rodentia > Caviidae > Cavia > Cavia porcellus. The sequence goes on along the minus strand of NW_026947506.1, from coordinate 35,208,008 downwards.
GACATCCAAACAGGAAAAAGTCAAAGCAGTGCCCCAAAACTGCCCCCTGTGGATGGACACCAGGGGCTAAAGGCACAAAATCATGTCGAGATGGAAGGATCCCAGGTGTGCTCACAGTGGAGTGAAAGAAAGCACAGGTAAAAACCCAGGAGCTGTGCGGGCTTTCTGCAGGAGAGCCTTGGCGCCAGGGCCTGGCACAGTGACCTGAAACATGAATCACTGGTTACTTTACATCCTGCTGCGAAGAGGACCCACAGCAGCAGCACCCGCCTGAGAGCAGGCACGACAGCCGTGGCACTACAAGGCCAGGAGAGTGGGAGAGCTGCTTCAGTCTCAAGGACCACAGTGACCTCCGGTGTGCAGCCAGCCTCGAGTCCACAACTATTCGGCCCAGAGAGACCAGGCAGTATCTGAGCATTTCCGGCCACATGGCTGAGCCCTCTCTATCCCAGAGGGCCCTCGGAGCCCTGGATGTCCCTGCTGTGCTTCCACCTCAGAACTGACTGGCATCAGCCAACACAGGCAGTCACCGCTGTTGTGCCCACTCTCCTTCCTGGAAGGTGTCTCAAGGCTGTCCCCTGGCAAAGCTCCGTGGAGCCAGCCACGCCTGCCATTGCCTCTGCCCTGGCACTTCACACCAATCACCAAGGTCTCCCTGGCCACAGCTCCTCCTTAACCTCAGGCACCTGCATATCTACCAATGCTACCTCCTGACACCCAGGAGGGGCTCTGCACACCCTCGAACATCCCACACACCAGACTGTACCAGCCCTGCAGCCCTGGAGCTGGCCTCTCGATCTTACACAGGTATCTGTTACTTGGTGGCCCAGTGAGGCAGCGAGAAACCCCAGTTCACAGGTGCTCCCTTGGGGCGAGGGAGTTTGTTTCTCACCACAGTGCTCTGGTCATTCCTGGTTCCCAAGGGGAATGATCTCCTCTGTGACAAAGAACTCGATGGTCTCCTCCTCCCAGTCATCCACATTGCTGTCCAGTTCATCTGTGTCCACTCCTGAGAAGTGAGAGAGAAGGCTGACTCTCGGGTGGATCCTCACCAACAGGGCCCAGTGGGATGGGTAGCAGGCTTTGTGCCCAGCACTGGCACACAGCAGAGGGCACCGCTCCTCTCTGCACAGCCTTAGAACCTGCCAGTTACCTCCTCTCAGCTCTAAACGCTCATTCTTCTGCTCCATGTAGCGCTCCTGGGCCATCTTCCGGTATTTCCGGAAGTCTTCCATCATGGTTCTCCTCCTTTCCACCAGTTCCTATGGACAAAGTGCAGAGGCGTTACAGAACACAACTCCCATCAGCAAGCTCTCAATGCAGAGAAGAACGTCCTTCTGCAAGGATCCACACCTAATCAGTGGATAACCCAACAATGCATCCAAACAGGGATACTCAGACCTGGGGGTGGTGGTGCACACCTATAATCTCAACACTTTGGGAGACTGAGGCAGGAGGAATAAAAGCTCAAGCCCAACCTGGGCAATTTAGTATGACTATGCAAAAATAAATAAATAAATACAAAATATGGCTGGGGAAATGCAGTTCAGTGCAAAGGTCCTAGGTCCCATCTCTAATACCACAAAGCAAAAATAAAATAAAATAAAAAATAGAAAAAGACGCTCAGGGTGGAACTGTGTGCGGGATACACTTGTTCCCATGTTCCTCCTCGACATAACATCCCACCACCACCACTTATGTAACTGAGAAGATAACGCCAACAGATAGAGCCAGTCAGGCCATCTGTTCCAGGACCAGGACTGGTCTCCAGTTGCCCCTGCTGGTCCACCCCACAGACAGGGAACATGCTGGTGGTGAGGAGCAGAACTCTCCTCGCTGCCCAACACTGGCCTGCCTGTGTCATGCCCCGGACAGCAGCTGCCTTCAGCTGCCCTCTCAGCCCCCACAATCAGGCTCACCTTTGAGGCTTTGGACTGGCTCAAACGGTCCTTCTGCTCAAAGATCTTCGAGTATTTCTTCAGATCCTTTTTAATTTGCTGAATCAAAGACAAGTCACTCAGATTAACACTCAGAACAAGAACTACAAACACAACTTTCAGAGTCTCTGTCCTCAGTGATCAGAAGATCTCTGAATGCAGTCCTGTTGTCCCTTGTTTCTGAGTTCACTCCATGGAGCAGCAACTCTGTCCTGGGCTTCACACTCACTTCTTCACTTTAGCCAGGTACCACTGGCCTACTCCCCAAGAGCCATGTCTGCATGAGTCCCCAAGGCTGTGTTCCAGCCCCAATCCATGCAGTCCTTCCAGGCACAACCTCTGGGTCATCCTGACTACCCTGAAGCTCCTCTTCCCCACTTGCCCACCTTGCATTGCCAGGAGTACTAAAAATGTCTCACTTCTATTCCCCAGTCACCACCACCACAGTGGCTTCCACACCGCGAGCCTGAAGAGGAGCTCACACCTTTATCTGTTCCTGGCTGAGAAGTGTCGGAGGCCGAGGTCTCCACAGCAGCTGACAGAAGCGGTCCTTGTTATTCTTTTGCAGGAGGCGTCCCTGGAATGTCCACAGCCAGTAGGCATTGTCCACCTACAAAATAGCAGGGGGAACCCTGAGCTGCTCTATCAGGTCACATGAGACTAACATCCTAGAGCCTCGGCTGGCAACACAGCAGCCACTGCATCTGCCAAAGGATTCCCTGGGCGTTTGAGAGACAGCAGGGAACAACCCGGGCAACTTATTGAGACCCTGTCTCAAAGTAAAAAATTAAAGATGTAGTTCAATGCAAAGGCTCTGGGTTCAATCCCCAGTAACACAAAAATGAACCCCCTCAAAAAACAAACAAACAAATCAAAAAACCAGCCAATACCCACCCCCCAGCAAAAATAAATACACAAAAAAACAAGCAAGAAAGCAAGAGAAAAATAACCCTATTCAAGACACTATTCCCAGGGTATCTACAAAGTGGGTGTTCCTAAAAACTCATTGTCTTCACTAAACAATTACTCTATGTGATCTCACAGGTACTAGCTGCATGAACTTGAACTGTCAACATCTCCTTCCCCGCACTCTCTGAAACACCAACCGCTGCTCTTTGGAAGTCAGAAACAGGAATGCTGACATACTCTGACAAGCTAGACAGGCGCAGGAAGGAAAGGCCTGTGCTCCTTCCCTGAGGGTCCTGCACACCACCACCAGCCCATAAGGCCAGTCTGATGCAGCCATGGCTACTTGGGTCTTTCACCTTACCTTATGGCTCCACCAGGACACAGAGGTGACCACATAGCGTCCAGTGGGGTCCCATTCAACATCAGAGGCCATGTAGTGCTCTGCGATGTTCATGACAGTGCAGTCTGAGGTGTCAACGAATGCCAGGGCCCCATTCATGCTGTGGAGATAGCATACAGTTAAACCTCCCACATTTCCATAAAGACCAGTGTCCCAAAACAGACCAAGGAGCAGGCTGTGGGCTGATAGCACCCAACCTTCTGCCACAGCTGCAGAGTTTATACAGAACAATCATAGTGACATTCTCGGAAGGAGGGTGTGACACAGGGAACTCATATACAAACAGGGCACATAAGGCTCCATGCATTGTGATCATTGAAGAAGTGTTATGGGAGGCTGGCCAGCCCTCCAAAACTATAGCAGTGAGTTTGCAACAGAACAGAGAACTCAGAGGCAGTGTCATATGGCTCCACTTTAAGCTAGAACAACAGAAGGAGAGAGACATTAAGCTCTCATCTTTATACCAATCACAGCAGTAATGACAGTCACCCAGCTGTCTAGTTAAATGCCTGCCCTGGTAGAAGACTCAGAGTTTTCCAAGAGGACGGCCAGCAAGATCTTTTCTAAGTGCAGGGGAACATCTGTAAGAGCTTTCAAAATTCCTCACCCAACTCTCAGCCCTGTGATGGATACACAATGGAAAGACAATGTCCCATTCTCCCCAACAGAGCCTCAAGGAATCAGAGCCCTGCTGAGACCCAGCAGAGCCTGGCCAGCACGTGGCTGCAGCTGGCAGAGACGCTGGGACTCACCTCCTCAGACCAGCTAGCACAACGAACTGCCCTTGGGGACTCCAAAAGATGGTGTTTGCCTGCTGCTTATCGAACATTTCTGGAAGGAAAAAAAAGTGCTTGTGAGTCTGTGCCACAGCCAAGATGCAAAGTTCCCTAGGGATGGTCTGGTAAAAACAGACTTACAGCTGGGACCCGCTGACTCATTAACCTGACCAGTTACCTCTGAAAACTACTTCAGAAGGCCTAGCATTTAGGTACAGTTTAGGTCATGAGCCACACTTAAAAGAGGAATAAAAGGGAGCACAAGGGTCCTTTAAAGCTAGAGTACTTTCTTAAAAAACTTCCCAAGCCAAGTGAACAAAGGGCCCATCATCCACAGTTAAATGTCGTACTTATCATGCCTAGAAGTCCATGCTGCCTATCAGCTAATCCGGGACATGATCCCAACAAGAGCATGGGCTCCTCTAGAGACTCCCAATACCTTTTTTCAATTTTAAGGTCACAGAAACTAAGTTTATCATCTTTCTACACATGCTCATTCTCACAATTAAGGATAGTTCCTGCCTGAACTGCATCCCCCACACTACCCATGACTGCATGTCAGGCTGTTAATAATAAGCTATGGTGAATTCCTCTTTAGCTTCAGGAGACTCCAAGGACAGATGTGAGGAGGGAAAGAAGATGCAGTGGAGGAACATTACCCTGTGGGCATTACACCCACTCCAACAAGCAACTGGACAGTGACAAAAACATTCTTTCAGTAGGTCATGTTCCTGACACACATTACAGGATGCAGATGACACAAAACTGACAACCAGCCTTAATAAAGGCACGTGACACACAAAACTCAGAAGGGAGAGGGCACCTTTCTCTGCATATATTTTGTAACTTCATATGAGATGCCTTCTGTTTATAACTGCCTTTTTTTTGAGATAGTGTCTCATTGTGTACTCTAAGATGGCTTTAAACTTGTGGCAAACCTCTTGCTTAAGCCTCTTGGGTGCTCACGTTACTGGCATGTGCCACCACACCTGGCTTTGGAACAGCCTTTTATCTTTTTTTTTTGGTACCGGGGATCGAATTCATGACTGCACGCTTGTAAGGCAGGCACTGAGCTAAATCCCTGGTCCCTGCCTTTATCTTTATATCCAAAAGAATACTACAACCAAGTCTGTGATGCACAGCCCACTGTTCCTGCTAAGCTGCAGCAGAGTGAAAACTTAAATTTATGCAAGTATCTCGGGAAGAGTGATTCCCAGGACACCTGAATCCCTCTTGGGTACTCTGTGGCCCAGGAGTGAAGAAGCACAGCCTGAGACACCCTGATAGATCCCCATGGATGAGAAACACTGGTGAAGCAGCCACTGCTTGCTCAATCCCTTAGCACTTGCTGAGACCGTGTGTGCCCTGATCCTTGCAGAGCAGTGAGGGCACAGTGGACAGAGCGAGAGGCAGCTATCCTCAGGGCCACCACACAAGTGAGAATGACAAGGCCCTCTCAGGGGAGAACAGTGGGGTGATCCAGCACCCTAAGGCAGAAACAACCCTTCGAAATGGCCTGGCCACTTGCCCTGGGACAGGGGGACTAACCCAGGCAAGAAGGAGCCATGTCTACAAGTTGACTCTTGTGCCCAAGGGCAGATCTACTGTCACTCAGAACAGTGGTCAAGGACTGAGCTGAAGGCTTGGACGGCTCAAAACCTGCACCATGACCAACGTCTCCCTCAGGCAGCCACACACCCATCACCAGGCACAGTGTCACCTGAACCCACAGCCAAGCATTTACAGTGAGTGTCCTCAGGTAAGTCACTCTCTCCTCCTGGGCAGTAGCCACATCCAACCATTCACCCTGACGTGGCAGAGGCAGAGTCCCCCAGATTCACCAACCACTTACTGATGAGCTCGATCTTCCCATTGTTCTTGACATGGTAGAAGGAGACAGATATCCGTGGTGCCTCTCCATGGAGCACAGCAAACTTACTACCATTGGGTTCCCATGCGAAGGCTATGATGGTTTCTGAGATCAAAAAAATGCCCCTTGTGAACATCTGTGAAAATATCTTCATCAGTTAAGATGCTCACTACTAAGAATAAATGATATTCATTAGTCAACCAAAGGGAAAAAAATTCAAATTCTAAAAATCACTGCAAGGACCACAGAGCAAGTGACAGCAAGAAGAGGCGCACATTTCCTAAGTTCAAAAGCAGGGGATTTAACCTTTGTGAGATATCTTGTGTGAAACCTTCCCTGATTCCCAGAGACTACTGCTTTCCCATGCATCACACACACCGTGGACAAGCTGACATCTGGTGTGGCTCAGGGACATCATCTCTTATATTCAGCCTGTGTTAGCACAGGAAGACTATAGCCTCTTCCACCCTGACACATGGCTACGAGGCATACCTTCTCATCTCTGAACTTCTTTTTTCAGTCACAAAACAAAATCCAAAGTAAAGACACATGCTGATGCCCAACTAAAGGCAGAAACACAGCACTGAGTAGCTTGCATTAGACAGGCAAGGCAAGGAAAGTAAGCTTTGAGAAACATAATTAATGTTTCTTTTGTTAAAAAAAAAAAAAGGGCTGGGCATGATGGCATACACTGGAAATCCTAGCCCTCTGGAAGGCTGAGGCAGGAATTGGGACAAGTTTCAGGTCAGTCTGGGCAACTTCCTGAAATGCTGTCTCGAAATGAAAGGCACTGAGGATGTGGTCAGTGGAAGAAAGCACTTTCCTAGAAAGCATAAAGCCCCGGGGTCAAGCCAAGAGGCCCTAAAAAGACTAAACCAAACCAAAAAAAAAAAAAAAAAAAAAAACAAAAACACCTCTGCTAGCCCAAAAACATGTTTAACATGTAAGTGGGGACTTTCAATCAGCAACTGGAAAACAAGGACCCCAACTGGAAAGTGCAAGAGCAAAACTAGGACTCCAACATGTGCTCCAACTCAGAGAGGCAAAGAGCCTTAAAGCACCTGCTCAATCAGTTCACAGCAACGGTGCGGAAGCTAAGCGTGAAGCAGCGCAGAAGGTCCAGCTGGCTACCAGACTACTAAAACTTACCTTTCATTTCAACCACATCGACAGGCACCTGTTTCTCTCGCATGCGGAAGATCTCAAAATTTGTGACCACACCCTGTTTATTAAAAAACAAAAACAAAGATGTAGTTGACATTCTGGGGATTCTTAAAAGCATGAAGATTTAAAGAACCTAACAATAAGGTAAAGATTAAACTCATGTGCCCAACAAACACACGACACCTGAAATGATCGTAGTCGTACCCTCATGAGAAAGCGGTTCCTAAAGCTAAGGAGAATGAAGAGGCACGGCTGTATTAGGCTTTGGCCATGGTCACTCTACCCAGAGGTCCTACATGCACACAAGAGCTCCCAGATACATACTGCAGCACACCAACCCAATTCCCCAGTGCCTTAGGCAGTTGTCAATGGCACCAAATGAATTAGATATAATGGAACCTCCGGCTCTGGAATCTAAGGCAGCACCTGGGCCAATGAGAAGGGCACAACTGCCAGTGTATGAGCAGATGAACATAACACTGCCCATCAGCAACAAAAAGAAACACAACACAAACGCACATATGAACTGTAAGGACACAAGTGAAAGAAGCCAGATACAAAGGGCCACAGACTGATGCCATCAACATGCAAAGTCCAGAGGGAAAATTCAGAGTTAGAAGGGTGAAGAGGGGAATGAGGGGCAGCTAGGGAGTTTTTTTTTGGGGGGGGGGGGAGGGGGAGTGACGGCAATGTGTGTGTGTGTGTGTGAAACAAAAATGTTCTGGAATTAGTAGTACCCACTGAATTACTTTAATAGTATGTGAATCAAATTAGCAAGTTCAATGCAGGAAGAAGAAAATCTCCATTAGAAGAAAAATCTAGGCAATTACAATGGTGCCTCTGTTCATGAACTTCTTTCCTAATTCTGGTCACAGAATTGTTTAATCAGAATTGTGGAAAGAATTAAGTTTGTGAACAGAGGCACCACTGTACTGATAAACAATAAATGATGAAAACAAATAAATCTGGTGCAGTACATGTAAAGAACGCTATTCTAGGTATTTAAAAAGAGAGGAAGGTGTCTGGAGATATTATAGCTCAGTTCAAAGGCTCTGGCTTCCATTCCATTGTTAAGAGGGAGGAGTGGGAGAGGGTAAAGCTCAGAGATTTTTCACTCAGAAAAGCAGCTATCCTCCTCAACTAGAATATGCCAAGACCTCTCAATCTGATCAGCTAACTGCTTTCAACACCAGGAGGGTCTGAAAATAATCCACAAACTTTAACAATAAAAAATACCCATTAATAGCTTCCAAGCAAAATAGTTAGTTTACAATCAACTTGAAAAACAAACAAAAACTTGTTTCCTTGGCATCCACTTACCTGTGTGCCTTTTGGAGTCCTGTCTACTTTAACACACAGGTAATCTCCGTTTTTCTGCCAGTGCAGCTTGCAGTCCACCACGTTGAAGAGATTCCTTACTCGGATCTCCTGTCTGCTGGGAAGCTGCATCAGGGTCACTCTGGCTGGAATATCTTTGTCTTCTGGCACCCAAAAGGCTATTATGTTACCACCAGGAGACCAAGAAAAGTCTCTGCAGGGCAAAGAAATAAAATGTCACCCAAAGACTGAATAAAAGTGAACAGCGGGGAAGAAGAGCAAAACTCATTTATTGTATAAATGCCCCATGTGGGCACCCTGACTCCGAAGCAGAGAGCTGACCACACAAGAGCCCTGTTCCTGGCAGTCTGCCTGCAGTTCAGCTGTCCTCATGACTCTGGGGCACAATCCCATCGTTTTAACAGTGAGGCAGTAGAGATAGATGTTATTAACTCTGCCCATTGTGCCATGGCAGAATGACCCAACTCTGAGTCACCACATACTCCTGCTACAAGATAAATTTTAGGCTGATGAGTCAGGTGCAATGATTCATGCCTGTAACCCCAGCACTCAGGAGGTAGGAGGACCACCTCAAGTTTGAGGCCAGCCTGAACTACAGAGAAATCATGTCTCAAAAAATTTTAGGCGAGGGTGTGGTGGCTCACACCTGTAATCCCAGCACTCGGGAGGCTGAGGCAGGATGATGGTTGGCTATAAAGTGAGCTCAAGGCCTGCATGAACTGCATAGAGAGACCCTGTCTCAAAACTACAAACAAAAAACCAAAAATTTAGGGTAATGGATCTAGTTGTATTACACAAAGATAAATTAAGAAGCTGGGGAAAACAAGTGCACCATCCTCGGGTTTACCCCAACAAGTGCTGCTTCTTTCTGGCTGCCTAACAGCTGAGTGGTAAAAGAGGGATAGCAAGTCAAACCACTGCAGGGGGTCAAGCATGTGCATCCCCAATATACACATGCTGAAATGCTAACCACCAAGACAATGGCATTAGAGGCAGCCTGTGGGAGATACGGAGCAGCCCACCTCTGAGGAACTCCTCACCAGATAAAGTCTGTGGGTGCCAAACCTCAGACTTCCAGCCCCTACATGGAGAGGAAGACATTTTGCTGTATGAAGCCACCTAGACTGTGGTGTTGTGTTACAGCACCCAGACACAATCAGACAATGATAGAAACACTCACTTACTTTATTCCAGAGATCTTCAAACTCTTCTTGTCCAAAAGACCCATTGACTGTGCAAAAGAAAGAAGAATATAGTTGAGTGCACAGTGCAAATGCTTCAATTGCACATATTTTAAGAAAAAATCTGCAGCACTGGGGACTGAACTCAGGGTTGCTCTAGCAATGAATTACATCCCAAACCCTTTACTTTGATGCAGTCATGCTAAGCTACCCAGGCTGCCCTCAAATTTGTAATCTTCATGCCTCAGCCTCCAGAGTAACTGGGATTACATACGTGTACCACCATACCCACTTATAATGATATAAATGGTTTTTAACATGTTAATGCTGCAAGTTTGCCTAGGGAACAACAGAAGTACCCAGGCTGACAGATGACCTGGAAGACAATCAATCCCAGCAGTAAAATGTATTCCTCTCAAGGATTTTATGAATCCCCAACCCTATATAATTCCTGCAGCAGCCATGGCAGGGCAGGCATGATTCAGCTGAATCCCACACTGAGGGCCAGAGCAGTGCAGGAAGCACACTCTGGCCTGCACACTCTAAGCTGCATTTCCTCTTCACTGCACCTCAAATCAAAGAGCAGTGCTACCTTCTCTAGCACACATACTGCTGGTTATGAGTGATGGACAGACTAGTTTGTCAGATCACTAAAATCACTCACAGGAGTTTCATAGATGCTAAGGGTGTCCATTGTCATTCTTGCAAAAAATTTACCATCATGGCTCCACCTAAGAAGAAGAAAAGAAGTTCCAGGAAACAACAATGAAAAAAGAAAAGGTACAAAGAGTCCACTGCTGTGGTCTACTTACTTGAAAATAGGCCAGTGTGCTGAGCTCTCACAGTGAAAACCTCTCTTCTTGTGCCCAGTAAGGATGTCCCAGATGACTATAGCCTGAGGGTCATCCTGAGTGTCCATCAGGGGGCTAAAGGTCACCAGGTATCTGTAAGACAGGGGCCCACTCAGCATAACCACATAACTCTAAATCTTGTATGTATAATATTCGTTTGTTTTATGCATGCCTAAGATTAACTTATAAAGTAAACAAGATAGGAAATCAATGATAAAGTTGAACAATTCTAACAATGTACTATAATAAAAGTTAAGTGAAGCCAGGCATGGTGGTGCATGCCTGTAACCCCAGCACTCAGGAGGCTGAGGCAGGAGGATTGCTATAAGTTCAAGGCCAACCTGGGCTACCTAGTGAGTTCAAAGCCAGCTTGAGCTACACAGCATGACTCTCTTCATTATGTGAATGTGGTCTCTCTCTTAAAAGAGGCAAGACATAAAGCAATGTTCTTGTGCTGTGGCTGATGGAAGGCGCTGAAACCTTAGAATGTGAAGTGGGATGGGGGAACTGTGACACTCCCAAAAGGCTTAGGGGAAAATGCTTACAGGGTGTTAAACAGAAGAAATAACAACAAACCCAATAAAATATTACATGGAGAATCTCAACAAAGAAAGTATACAGGATTGTTCTCGAAGTTTTCTTTTTTTTTTTGGTACCAGGGATTGAACTCAGACTACGCACTTGCAAGGCAGGCACTTATGCTGCTGAGCTAAATCCCCGGCCTCTCGAATTTTTCTATTAAATTTGAAATTAATCATAAAACAGAAGTGTTTAAAAATCATCTGCAGAAAACTGGCACGAGGCAGGAATAAAGAACACATCCACGTAATTGCTTCTCCAACAGCTCACCTCTCACAAGGCGAGAAGTCGATGAGCTGAACCCCCTGGTGGCTGAACCTCTGGATCTGTTTGAATTTCTCTCCTCCCCAAAGAGCAATGCCTCGCTGATGGAAGGTGGCCAGGTAGGTGCCCTTGGGAGACCAACGCACATATGTCTCTGTCCACCTCTGTGGAAAAGGAAGGTCAGCATTACCACAACAAAAAAGTCAGACACAGAGACCCTTCCTCTTCTACCGTGAATCTACTTTTCACATCTCAGAACTTATTTCAAAGCTGCATGTTGGGAGCTGCAGCCCCGAGCCCGGTCGCCTCACTTGGCGGACGTGAGGCCTGTAGTAAAGAGTGAGGCCTGAGGTAGATTACCCCTCCCATCGAATATGCTAGTTTCCTGCTTACCGCGTAAACAACCCGCTCAACAATATAGTCTGCCTGGCAACTGATGATGTTAGCCAATCAGCTTGCCTTGCTTACTTTAACATGATTGGACACTGTACCCGTATATATACTGGTGCCACCCCTGGGAGGAAGTAGAAGCCAGGTAGAAGCCCGAAAGTAGAAGCCCAGAAGGAGCTGCGGAGAGCGGACCGATAGAGGCTTTGGGGCAGACTAAAGCACAAGAGGAGCCGCGGAGAGCGGACCAAAGGAGGCTTCAGCTGGGAGAACCTAGGGCAGGCTGTACGGAGAAGAAAAATAAAAAAAAAAGGTTGTCCACTACCAGACTGTGTCGTGTGTCCTTCCTGCCGGCCGGGAGCGGACATCGACATTTGGAGGCCCGCCCGGGGACTGATCACCCCCGAGACGTGACAGTGGACAACGCTCCAGTACAGAGCTGCGAGACAGGTGAGTTGGGGATAAGCCTGGGCTCTGGGTGGCGCGCACCTACAGGGCTTTTAGACTCCCCTCAGGCTCACGCGTAAGTGGCGGATTCCTTGGGCCTCACGCGGTGAGTAACATATTAAAAAATGGGAAACATGCTAGGTAGCGGCACTAAGAGCGAGGGTGGTTGTGGAGAAAGCTCTCAAGAGCTTACAAAAGTATGCAGGGTATCTGAGCAGGCCCAGTCAGGGAGCTCCCGAGAGGGGTCCGTCAAGGGGAACAAGGATGCTAAGGAGGAGGACGGGGCTCTAGCCTCGGAGTCGTCTGACTCCGAGGACGAGGGAAAGTTAAATGGCAAGGAGGCCAAAGAGACTAGCTGTCAGGAGCCTAAGTCGCTCCATAAGGAGTCGGGTCTGCGGAAGAGTAGAGAGCTCCTGAGTGCGCCCCGACGCGAGAGGGAGGCAAAGCCTTCCGCCCCACCTCGGGGGCCGTTTCCGGAGGCGATTCCTCGCCACGAGGCGGCCGCCTGGGAGCCCCCCCCCCTTTCGTCAGAACAGGAAGTGATGCACGGGCCCCCATTTTCCGCCCAATCACGGCCGCTGTCTTATGCTCCGCCGCCGGCGGATCGGTATTTTCACAGGTGGCTTTGGCAGGGGAGACGCTTGTTTCATGAGGTACATCCACCACCTGGGATGGATAGTGACCCCTACGAGATATTTCCTGTACAAGTAGCTATGGGCCAGGGACGCAATGTATGGGAGCCTTTTGAGATAAAGCAGATTAGAGAACTTAAAAATACAGTTACAACCTTTGGGCCGACTGCGCCTTACACCATTGCCATGCTGGAGAATCTGTCTTCTGGGCCCCTCACCCCCGCGGACTGGATTCAGCTGGCGGGGGCGTGTCTGCCCTCGGGTGGTTACCTGGATTGGCGAGCCTGGTATGCAGAGTCCTCTGCAGAGCAGGCTGAGAAAAACGCCAATCGGGGAGACCGGGGGTGGAACAAAAAAATGCTTGTGGGAGAGGGTCGGCGCGCTGATGGTCAGACTCGGTTCCCCGGCGCTCTCTGGCGGGGAGGAGATAGAGAGCCATCCGCTCCGCCCTGGAGCTCTTTTCTAAAAGCGGCTCCCCGCCGAGAGGCCGCCACAGGAAACCCTCCCTTCCCTCAGCCGGCACAGGAAGTGACGCCCCGTTTCACTCTGTCGCGACCGCAGTCTTATGACGTCGCGCCGCTGGGCAGACGGTATTTTCATGGGCGGCTACTCTGCCGAGCAGGCTGAAAAAAACGCCGGTCGAGGAAAAAGGGGGCTGGGGATTTAGCTCAGCGGCATAAGCGCCTGCCTTGCAAGCAGACAGTTGTTAGTTCGATCCCTGGTACCAATAAAAAAAAAAAAAAAAAAAAAAAAAAAAAAAAAAAAAAACGAAAAAGATAAAAATAAAAAATAAAAAACAAAAAGGGGGAGTAAACCCTCGAGGTTTGATCCCTGGTGATGTTTGGCAGATGGACATCACACATATACAGGAGTTTGGGACTCTTAAATATGTTCATGTTTCCACAGACACCTGTTCTCACGTCATATTTACAACAGCAGAAACAGGTGAAAAAGTGTCTAATGTGATCAATCATTGCCTGGCGGCTTGGGCCGCATGGGGCAAACCAAAGATATTAAAAACTGATAATGGACCAGCCTATATAGACAAAGCTTTCAATGAGTTCTGCAAAATGATGGAGGTTCAATTAAAACATGGTATCCCATACAATCCCCAAGGTCAAGGAATCATTGAGAGGGCTCATAGAAGCCTCAAAGAAATTTTACAAAAACAAAAAGGGGGAGTAGGCCAAGGCCTGGCCCCAAAGGCACGATTATCCATGGCACTATTCACACACAATTTTTTAAATTTAAATAATGATAATCGCTCCCCAGCTGTGGAGCACTGCAACCCTTCCCCCAACCATAAAGGGTGGGTGAAGTGGAAAGATGTCCTGACAGGACAATGGATGGGCCCGGATCCAGTGGTCAGCTGGAACCGAGGCGCGGTTTGTGTTTTCCCACAGGAACTGGGACGAGAACCACTGTGGATACCGGAGAGACTGACACGGGCAACAAAGCCCTCGACTGAAGATCAGACCTGCCCTACTGGAGATCCATCACAGACCAACCAACAAGATGAATAGAAATAGCGGTAGCCCGAAATGGACAAAAAGATCCTCAGGCATATGCATGGCTTGCTCGATTGGCCCACGACCGAGTCTAGATATGGCGGGCATCCTTCATTCTCCTCCATAAGGTGACAATACACAGCAGGGTAGATGAGTCAATGACGGGTAAGAGCGTGCCTCCCCAGCACGACTCGACCTAAGCCAGGCCCTACCCCATCCTGCACGTAAGCCGCTGAACTGTTAGATGCTGCCCAGGTCTAAATTTCTCTCCAAGGGGATTTCTTTACGGAGAGGAAATGAGTGCAAGCTTGTGTGCATCCAGGTTCCGTCCAGTTTGTGCCTGGCCCTAGAAAAAGGACGAGGGCCTCAGGGCCTTGGCAGACCATGGGACGGCCGACCAGGGTCTAAGCCAAGGACCTACGGTGGGCCTACGCATAGGGCATAAGCCTCTGCACCCAGTCCAGGAAGGGCTACGATGCGCACATTCATAAAAAATAAAAAAGGGGGAGATGTTGGGAGCTGCAGCCCCGAGCCCGGTCGCCTCACTTGGCGGACGTGAGGCCTGTAGTAAAGAGTGAGGCCTGAGGTAGATTACCCCTCCCATCGAATATGCTAGTTTCCTGCTTACCGCGTAAACAACCCGCTCAACAATATAGTCTGCCTGGCAACTGATGATGTTAGCCAATCAGCTTGCCTTGCTTACTTTAACATGATTGGACACTGTACCCGTATATATACTGGTGCCACCCCTGGGAGGAAGTAGAAGCCAGGTAGAAGCCCGAAAGTAGAAGCCCAGAAGGAGCTGCGGAGAGCGGACCGATAGAGGCTTCGGGGCAGACTAAAGCACAAGAGGAGCCGCGGAGAGCGGACCAAAGGAGGCTTCAGCTGGGAGAACCCAGGGCAGGCTGTACGGAGAAGAAAAATAAAAAAAAAAGGTTGTCCACTACCAGACTGTGTCGTGTGTCCTTCCTGCCGGCCGGGAGCGGACATCGACAGCTGCACAAGGAATAAAGAAATAAAAGTTGTTCTCAGAAAGTAACCTCAGACGGAAACACTCTTATTGCTCTTTTACTAGCTTCTCAAATAGTTTTTCTCTCTTAAAGAAACAGAGAAGAGGTCAGTGCAACAAACACATACCGCTCTTTCTTCAATTGAGACAGGATCCTTCACATCATTCCAGAATATGGAAGTCCGGTCTCCACTCTCAAAAATCACACTGTATTGATCTCTACATTCTGTCTCTTCGAGCCAGTAACGTAAATTTCCCTAAAAAACCCCACGAAAACCCAAAAGCAAGAGATTTAGTAACACTTCATCAATGTTAATCCAAGAAAACTCACCCATAGCTACTCCTTTCAGAGGACAAATTTGGCAAGTATCTTTTTACTCCTAGCCACTCATGATCTCAAGATACCCAGCACTTCTGTTAGCTTAGATATAGATGGCACACACTTACCAGGTCTTTGAAAGGCTGTTTTTCTGGAATATCCCATTCGTCACTGATCATCATGTACCTGAAGGAGAGAGGACAAGTCCTAAGCAGTACCAATTGGTGACCATTTGGTGGTGACAGGGAGGGTACAATGTCAACAATCAGTGGTGCACACCCAGGCAACCCGGTTCCCCCTTTCCCTGCCCACAAGGGGACAGATAGAGGGACAGACAGAGGAGTGCTCAGCTGGTCTAAGTAATGGTGAGATGTCTGCTGGCCAGGAACACAGGGCACACAAGAAAGCACTACTCTTGTCTGACACTCTGAAAAGCCACCAACACCCATTGAGAGGCACATTCTTGAAGTCAAGTGTGAACTCACTTGTCAAAATCGGTCAAGAGGTTGACTCGGAACGTGTGCTGCTTGTCAAGCTTATAGCCATCAGCATTTTTCACAGCGTCCACAGCGTGGGCAGGAGATGCATATTCCAGGAAGATATACCTGAAGAAAGAAAGCAGGCAACATACACACATGCAGGCTGTCAGTTCAGGCAGGTCACACTACGTACACCAGAGACCTCACCCTGTAATGTACCTTACTACCCCGGCCCTGAGGCAATCAAATTGAATCATACCACAATCCACAGGCTGAGCAGCTTCTCAAACATGAATGCATCCTAACTGTGAGAGCCAGTGTAATCTCAGTCACAATTTAGAGGTTAACAAAAATGTGTGATTTTTTTTTTTTTTTTTTTGTGTGATAGCACTGGGGATGAAACCCAGGCACACAGGGCCTCTGCACTGAGTTACAACTTCAATCTTTTTTTATTGTTGAGACAGTAAGTATCTCACCAAGTTGCTTTAGCCTGGGCTTGTACTTATGATCCCCCTGCCTCAGTCTCTCAAGATAGCTAGGATTAAAAGGTTCTACCACCACATTTGTCTGAAAACATGTGTTAATCTGACTGAAGTTAGACTCATGATATTTATGTAAGTCAAAACTTAGCAACTTGTACACTTTAAACTATGCAAGTTTTTTGGCTATCAAGTACCTCATGGGGACTTTTAAAAGTAGCACATTATTAGTTAAGCATGGTGGTACACAATGGTAGTCCCAACACTTGAGAGGCTGAGGCAGAAGGATTGCCATGAGTTTGAGGCAGCCTGAGCTAGGTAGTGAGCTTATAGCCAGTCTGAACATATAGCCAGACCCCGCTTCAAAAAAAAAAAAAAAAAAAAAAAGAATTTGAGTTGAAGGTGTACGCAGCTCTGTGGCAGAGCATTTGCCTATCGTGCAGGACACTTGAGTTAAATCCCGAGCCACCAAAAAGCCACCAAACAAAATTGAATATTATCATTCTCATGTTCCCATGACGCCAACTCTGTGATCTCAAGAAGTCTCTGATGGTACTGGGAAGCAGCAAACCAGCTTCCATCAACTGCCAGCAATAGCTGCTCTGACCTGCGCTGCACTGGCCAGGGCATAAAGGGCATACACTGCACATGGCTCAACAATCTTGCTCTTAAATATGACAAAGAAGCTCTCACACTTGCACATGAACATGATGGATACAAGACTGCTTAGATGTCTACCAACAAGAAAATGAACACCTCACAGATAACAGAATACCAACAGCATGCACAATGGATCAAAGAAGGCTGGGGTTGTAGCTCAATGGTAGTGTGCTTGGCCAAGCATGTGCGAAGCATAGGTTTGATCCCTAGCACTGCAAACAAATAAACAAAAAATAGAATGAAAAAAAAAAAAAGAATGAAGAAGCTGGCCATGGTGGTACATGTCATTAATCCCAACACTCTAGCCTGCAAACTCAGTGAGACCCTGTCTAAAAATTTAAAAATTTTTAAAAAGGGTTGGGGATGTAGCTCAGGATGAAAGCCCTGGGTTTAAGCTATAGTACCACCAAAAAAAAAAAAAAAAAAAAAAAAAAAGCAGAATGAAATTTATCGATGTGCAAGATCTAATTTGTAAGAAAAAAGGCAAACTTCAGGTAACATATCTACATCACAATTTTTGGGGGGGACTAGGAATCGAACTCATGACCTCATGCTTGCCAGGGAGATACTTATTCCCAGCCCTTCTACAACCCCAATTTTAAAAGACACACTGCTACATTTTGCCAAGTAGTGAGAGTTGCTAATTAACTGGCAACATGACACTTTCACTTAAACTGTAGGATGCACTTCAATTTCAGAGATGTGGGAAGCCGCCTATGATGGCGCCCATTTCCTGCTTCCGGGTTCTTCCCGGCCTGAACAAGCCCGCCAAATTGTCATATCTGCCCAGTTACCCGTGACGCTAGCCTATCAGCTTGTTAGGCGCGCTTCTCTGTGGTTGGATACTGCTTCCCCTTATAAGAGGTTGTTCCTGCCCCCAACGGGCGGAAGAGGAATCAACGTTGAGGGTGGCGGACCTTGTTAGGTCCGGTTCGCTGTACGTAATAAAGTTTGAGAGCTGATCCTGCTCGAGTTTGGCCTCCTGTCTTCCGCGGCTCCGGTCATCTGGTGGCCCCCGTACGGGGAAAAAAAGACTCAGCGACGTGCCTCTTCGGCCCGGAGGTGCGATTGCTGTCGCCTGCGGTACGACGGAGGACCTGGCCCAATAACAACGGAAGGCCGCGAGCGCCTCTTCTCTTCACCCTGATCAGCTACGTGAGATACAGCGGTTCCCGGGACAGGTGAGTACTGGGTCACCTGGGTTGGGTGGACGCACCTAACAGATTTTGAGTGCCACACGAGTGGACGCTGGGTTTTTTTTTTCTTTCTTTTCTTTTCCCTTTGCATCTGTTTTGCTTTCGCTTCGCTAATATAGCCCGACAGGCTTTTGAGCTCGATCGGAATGCTCAGAGGAGCCCGGAGCCACTGCCGATTGTGGGTCTCCGGAGGACCCTCAGGGCTCTAATTCTGATTCGGATTCGGAAGGCTCAGAAGAGGAGGTCGTCTTTGCTAAGCATGACCCTCCTACACCGTTAAAAGAGGAACTTAGGGCTCGGAAAGATAACACCACCCTGCCCGAGCTACTCTGCCTTACGGGAGGAGCTTAAGCCCTTCCGCCCTTTGGCAAGTTCGCGACCCACGATCGCCCCTTTCAGGGCGCCAGGCCCCACTGCACCGCTGTGGCCGGAAGAGGAGTTGCTCCCTGGGCTGCCACCACAACCTATGGCACCGCCCTGGTTACACCGCTTCTCAGGTTATGTTTGCTTCGGCAGAACCTGGAGAAAGGGCCACCCATGCTATTAATCATTGTCTTGCAGCCTGGGCTGCTTGGGGAAAGCCCAATATATTAAAAACAGACAATGGTCCTGCTTACACCAGCAAAACTTTTGTACCCTCAAGGACAAGGCATCATTAAACGGGCACATCGGACACTCAAGGGTGTCTTACAAAAGCAAAAAGAGGGGATAGGCCACGGCCTAATGCCCAAAGGGAGAATATCATTGGCACTCTTTACCATAATCATTCCCCTGCCATGGAACATAGCAATCCGTCCCCAACCGACAAAGGGCTGGTTAGATGGAAAGATGTCCTTACAGGACAATGGATGGGCCCGGATCCAGTGATTAGCTGGACCCGAGGTGCGGTTTGTGTCTTCCCACAGGAACCAGGCTGCGAACCGCTGTGGGTCCCGGAAAGATTGATGCGAGCAGTAAACTCCCCACCAGTTCCTGATAAAGCACAGGAGGATAAGCCCGCGGACACAAGTCAACTCGACCCTTCTGGGACTGACGCTCAGCGCCCGAGACCATCTACAAACTAAAATGTCTGGTTTGGAGTTTTTTCTATTCTGTGGGTTCCTATTAATCACCCCTGTGATATGCTCAGATTCCACAGAACCACCACAATATCTTTGGGGTCCTTGGCACCACCCGCCTACATTGGCACCTTTTTCGGTGGCCTCGCCCGCCTCACCCAGGGTTTACACCATCAATCAAACAGTCCTTGATTATGACCCACCCGCTTAACTCCAGTCGACCCTCCATTTCTCTTCCTTCTGTCCCACGATTACCTCTTTTTGGATCCTAATTGCCATGGCCATCCTAGTGGGGCTTGTTGTTATTAAATGCTTGTTAGATCGCCTCATACAAGCTCAGCAGCAGGTTAAGATCACAGCCATGGCAGCCATGCAAATGGCAGCAGGTGGCCCATCAGGCCAGCAGGCCGCCGCATATCTCCTTCACATTGCAGAACATCAGCTATAAGAGCTGAGTGGGCAAGCCAATGACGGGTAAGACGGGAAAAGCCCTCCCGGTCAACCTAAGACAGGCTCCACTCAGATATACATGGCCTATAAGGCCAGGGGTCCCTCCTGGAGTCAAATTATTGGCATTGAGATGCGAAACCAAGGGTACTGCAGTGCCATCCGCCCCAAAGGTTGGGGGGAAGGCAGGAATGAATGTCTATATGCATCCAGGTTCGGTTCACAAAAGCCTGGCCCTGCGAAAAAATGAACCACTCACCTTGAGCATGGTCCTGGCGCAAGGATATGCACAAAACAGGGTGATGCACAGCAGGGTATAGACCTCTACATTCTCTCATGCCTCGGCCTACAAGGTAGGCCCACTCCTAGGTGTCTAACAGCAACAAGGTCATAGACACCTTGGAGGGACCCACAGACCATCCTATTTTAATAAATAAAAAAGGGGGAGATGTGGGAAGCCGCCTATGATGGCGCCCATTTCCTGCTTCCGGGTTCTTCCCGGCCTGAACAAGCCCGCCAAATTGTCATATCTGCCCAGTTACCCGTGACGCTAGCCTATCAGCTTGTTAGGCGCGCTTCTCTGTGATTGGATACTGCTTCCCCTTATAAGAGGTTGTTCCTGCCCCCAACGGGCGGAAGAGGAATCAACGTTGAGGGTGGCGGACCTTGTTAGGTCCGGTTCGCTGTACGTAATAAAGTTTGAGAGCTGATCCTGCTCGAGTTTGGCCTCCTGTCTTCCGCGGCTCCGGTCACAGAGATGTTTAAATGTGGAGAAAAATGGTCAAAACAAAATTTTATGTGCAAAATTTTCTTAAAATTCTGCCAGCTTCCAAAGGTTACCTAAGGTTTTACCCAAGACATACCTAATTTGTCAGTTAATGTTCTGAGGGCAAAATTAAGAATCAAATCCTGATTCTTTACAAGTTTTCAGCCAGCTCACACAGTAACTCAAGAGCTGTCCTGTGTCCCCAGTACTGGGGAACCAGGACCCAAATCTCAGCTTCTACAACCTTCTGGGCTGGCACTTGAATCAACCTTACCCCGTAAAGCATGGGTGTACAACAGGTTTCCACAAAGGATAACCATTACCAGCACACAAATGCTACTTCAGAAACGAGACAGCAAACTCACCCTTTTGTCTTTCCATCTTCCTCTGGATAATAATCATTTGTGATTTTGCCAAACTTGGAAAAGATCTTGTGAATGACATTTTTGAGTTTCTCAAGTCGATCAGGTCCCACTTGAGGAACATTGTCCACTACAATCACTGAATCAATTCCATCTGCTTCCTGAGGCCGATCTTTGAGTATATCACCAAGCAGTTCTGTACAGGTGAGAGAATTGCCAAAAATGATCTTTAAAATACAAACAAACCAAGAAACAGCCAGGTGTAATAGCATGCACCTGTAACCCCAGCAGTTGTGAAGTGGAGGCAGAAGTACTACTGCAAGTTCCAGGCCAGCCTGGGCTACATAAGGACATTAAGTCCAGCCTGATCTACACAGTGTGGCTGATTGAAGCCTTTCCCCCCAAAAAACAAACCACTAAGAATCACACTCAGGTGTACTGAACAAACTTCCAGGTAGCAAAATATGAACTGTCTAATCTGCTTTCATTGTGACTAAAAGAACTCATGAATTAAATGTTATAGCTTGTCTGTAACTCCAGGACTCCGGAATTTCAAACCCAACCTGAGCCACTTAGCAAGTCATATCATTAGCATATCAAAACACATCAAGGAAGTCCCCAAATTACTAGGTGTTGTAGATAAGAAAGCAAATATGTACTTCCTACTGTATATCAAGGTAAGAACACTAAACTAGGAGACTTCAGCACATCCTTATAATTCCAGCAATTTGGGAGGTGTAAGCACAAGAATCATGAATTCAAGGCAAGCCTAGCCAACTACAGAATTAACTAAATAAGCTAGAATATATAAACTTCTATGCATGTAATTGATAGCATTTTCTCTTTTTCTTAGTGATACACAAAATAATGAGGCATCTTCTCTGCTGTGATGGCACATGCCTTTAATTCTAGCACTCAGGAAACTGAGGCAAGAGGATCACTGTGAATTCAAGGCCAATGTGGGCTACACAGTGAGTTCTAGGCAACCTGAACTATAGAGGAAGACTCTGAAAAACAAACAAAGAACAAAAAAGAGATGTATCTTGCAAATGATGGTGTCTTTAACTTAATGAAATGCCAGATAGGGAAGCAAAAAAGCACTGGATGATGGCAGACATTAAGTATAGAAATGCTTAGGATGGTGCTTGGAAGACACAGTGTGTTTATTTTCCATGTGTTTCATATGTTAATTTATATACCTAAAGGTTCAAAATGTGCTACATTCATGCCACCTGCTTTTAAAGCCCAAAACTTTAATATTCAAAGTTCTTAAAATAAAACAGCTGGCTAGAATATGAGAAACAGAAGGTTCATGTTATAAAGAAAAACAGGAGAGTAAGTAACCCAACAGGTCAGTGACTCAAAGGCACTCTGTTGCTGCTCTGTGTGAGGCTGGTATCAGGCCCAAGCCTTGGGACCAAGAAGCTCCTCGGGCATCACTAAATAAAACGCCTGACCACCTGCTGGTGGAGGCGCCTGACCACCTGCTGGTGGAGGTGGCCACAAGGGCAGCAAGTGAGACCCCAATGAAATGAAGCAAATCTCCATCTCCTCAGTATGGTTCTGTACACATCCTAAACCTGGGTAGCTTGCCTACAAATCTGTAAATTAGAGTACCTAGAAAAGTAAGGCATCTTTTATAGCCACCATTAAAGTGCACTCACCAGGTGAAACCACATCAGTAAACACAGCCAAAATGATTACTAGTTAATTTTTGAATAGCCAAGAAAAATGGTTGCAACATGAATTTCTTGTTCTGGGAGCTAATTATCACTCTGATTTTTTATAATACTCCAGAATTTCAACATATTAAGTGATATATCACAAAACACTTCAGTTTGTTCTAAAAAGTTAAAAAGTCATGAGTTCCATCCCCAGTACATGGGTGGGTGGGGGGGAGTGGCCAAGCATGGTAGCTCAAACCTCTAATTTCAGCAATTGGCAGTCCAAAGAGGATCTTGTAAATCTGAGACCAGCCTGAACTACATGGTGAGATCTTGACTCATCATATCAAGTGTGAAAGCTGTGAATAATTAACTGTCAAGAGGCAATGTTATTGGGGCTGGAGATGTAGCTCAGCGGCATAAGTGCCTGCCTTGCAAGCAGGCAGTCGTGAGTTCGATCCCGGTACCGATAAAAAGGAAAAAGACAAAAAAGAAAAAAAAAAAGAGGCAATGTTATGTCTTTTGGCAGAGTGAGGTTTATTTCATTTTATGTTGGGTTTGTTTTCTCCCTGTTTCTAGTATTAAAATTTAAAAACAAAACAAAAAACCAAAAAGTTAAAAACTGAATTCTCTCCACTCCTTTATGCAATCTTTTCATTACTGTTGTTTGTGTTTTTATCTGTAACAAAAACTTAAAACGTTTTTTCAACTTGGGTATTGTGGAGCACATCTGAAATTCAAGCTACTGGGGAGGCTGAGACAGAAAAACTACAAAACAGGCCAGTCTGGGCAAAACAGCAAGACCCATCTCAAAAAAAGGAAAAAAGGGGTGGTTCCATAGCTTAATAGTAAAGTGCTGGACTAGCAGGCCTACTTAGTTCAAGACATGGAAGAGGGGCAGCACATCTGTTCAAAAGGGGTAAATAGTTTCAAGTAATAAGCTGTCATAAACCATTTTGAATTAATTTCAACACTTCATGAATAGTTACCTTAAAAACTGCCACTGGGCTATGGATATAGCTCAGTGAGTATTTAGCATGTGCAAGGTCCTGGGTTCTCCCCAGCAACTTTTCCTCTCCCAAGTAACAGCCACTTGAATACTAAAGGTGCTTAAATTGAGATCAGACAAAAAGGAAAAAGCAAGGAATGTGGCAGGTCAAAATCACAGCAGTGCCAGAAATTCCTTATATGATGCTGGAGTGAAACCTCTGGGATACTTTTACAAGGTGCTCAGCAAAAATGGCCTATTAAACTTCATCTGAAACTTACACAAGTTTATACCATAAAAAGCTCAGCTTCTATACAAATTATAAACTCCATCCCAGAAGTTCAGAGTGTCTACTTAGTCTTAAAACAAAAACCTGCCCTTAGCTAAAAGGGAACAAAGTAACTATACAATGTGAGACCCATTTGCTATCAGGTACTCCTGGCTCTTGGACTCCCAATCTGGCTCCAGAAAAGAATTTTCAAAACTAAATAGGAAAAATGTAGACATAAACTACTTAGATAAAGAAAACATTTGAAATTAAAAGTTTTGATCACATATTTGTCTAGCCAAACAAAAGGAGCATCTGAAATACTGAACAGAATGAAAGACAAAGATTAAGGTGTGATTGTGGGAGAGAACAAACTCTTGTGGGAGAGGCAAGACAAACTCCACACTGCTTTTCTTAAAACCCAGTCCATTTTGGAGAGGGATGAAGATCCTCTCTTACCTTCCCCAGGCCCCACTGATCCTACAAGGGCACACCTCAACCAGGAGAGTACTAGTTCTTCAGGTCGAGGTAGCTTTCCCTCAAGCTAACAATACACACATCAGGACCCCTCTGGCACCTAGAAGTCACAATGACTTCAACCAGCCTGGGCATCCCTGCAATCAGGGTACCATTCCCTGGCTATCAAACTCCAAATTCTGGAGTTTGATAAATAATCTTAGTGAGTATTTAGCATGTGCAAGGCCCTGGGTCCTCCCCAGCAACTTTTCCTCTCCCAAGCTAACAGCCATTTGAATATTAAAGGTGCTTACATTGAGATCAGACAAAAAGGAAAAAGCAAGGTCAAAATCATAGCAGTGCCAGAAATCCTTTATATGATGCATTATCATCTGTGAATCAGATGGGCTCAAACAACCTGAACTGAAAAACCTGAACAGGGGATAGCAAAAAAAAAAACCAACAAAATAAAACAAAACATCTATAATCTCAACTAACACTCAAGGTTGAGGTGGAAGAATCCAGTTCAAGCCCATCCTGGGCCAAATAGTGACTTCAAAGCCAACCAGAACTACACAGCAAAATCCTGTCTCCAACAAAAAACAACACAACCTAGAGCTGGGAGTGGCAGCACATCCCAGTAATCTCAGCACCCAACAGGCTAAGGCAGATCTGAGGGCAGGTCACTAACCTGGGCTACATAGTGAATTCAAGGTCAGCTTGAACTATGAAGCAAGAATTTGTTTCAAAAAACTGAAAAAATGATCTTCAAATTACAGGGATCCTTCATTACATCCATATTTTTTTGCTACTATGAATCGAACTCAAAACCTTATGCTTGCCAGGCAGGTGCATGTGCTCCTGAGCTATATCCTTGGCCCCACACCTATCTTAAAACAACAGTTTTTGTTCGTTTTTTGGAGACACGGTTTCATTATGTAATCCAGGCTGGCCTTTAACTCATGGCACTCCTCTTGCCTCAGCTTCTGGAGTGCTGGGATTACAGGCACTATGGCAGAGGTAACCACACTCAGGAAAACTTAGTAGTATCTTAAAACGTAAGAAAAACTGGTATGTTGAAGACACAACTGCTCTGGGCAGGAGACTAATGTGAATTCCCAGCAACCTGCCCCACTTGAAGGGAAGGATGCACTTTTGCAAGAGTGACAGGCACAGACTAAAAGCTCTTAAAGTCTCAAAGTATATGTTTTTTTAAAAAAATTTCTCATGCTAAAATGTCTCTTATAAAATAAAAAATATTGAAAGTAACTAGTGACCCCCTAAAAATGTTAAATTAACAATTTTATTGGATCTTTAGACTTGATGTATCTCCACCTCCTTCAACAGTGGAGTCTTTTTCACTTTGGTATTAAGTTAGTTGACATATACAAGAACTGCATGATGCAATTCCAGCTCGGAGAATTAAAATAGCTGGAAAAAAAACAACCTGTCATCAGAAGTCATTTCAGCAAGGACACTCCCAGGCAGCGAGCAGAAATAATGCCCGTAAAGCCACAGTTACAAAAAAAGCCAAGTAAGTTGCAGAACCAACGATGCTAAAACCAGAAAAAGTAATCTACCAACAAAAGTAAGGAACTAACACTAATGGTTGAGGCAAGAGAGAATCCCTACAAACCTATAAGGATAAAAACCGAGAAGCAGATGGGATTTGACAGGTTCTGCCCTACTAAGACATTTCTGTGGGGCGGGGATGCAAAGGCAACTGACTCGGCACAACCTGCCAAGAGGTCTGACTGGTCAGCTCCGCTGAACTTGGCCTGGAAGGCAGAGGTCTTGCCTAGTTATGCTCCCAGCTGCTCCTCATGCACACTGGGCCACCGTGGAACCCACTTTGGTCCCTACTCCTCTCCAAATGTGCGGATATGCTGCAGATCACTGGCTCCCAGTGATCTCTTCTGGATCCCTCTCTGAAGAGAAGAAAACACGACCCGTGTACTTGCAGCACCGCCCCACGCGAGAACGCCAGCTGCAGACAGAGGTTCCTCCACCTCACGGCCACTCTCGCACCTCTTACCTTCGTCGCTCACGTCATCCACAAAGTCCTCGGGGTCGCTGAAAGAGGGTTCTTCCGCCTCGCCGTTCTCCACCGGGCGCTGCGCGGCCTCGGCTGCACTGCCCTCGGGCCCGGCCGCCTCCTCGGCGCACTGCTCGCGGGCCTGCTCTCCTGGGGACTCAGACTCGGACTGAGGCACCAGCTCCTCGGTAGGCGGCGGCGGGGGCGATGCAGCCAGGCCAGGGATTGCCTCCTCAGTCGGCTCGGGACTCACCTCAGGCTCCGGCCCAGCTGCCGTCGCCTCTTCCTCAGCTTCCTCGCTCCGTGCCACCTCAGGCGCGCCAGGTCTAGCCGACACCTCCTCAGGTGGAGGCTGACCGGCCAGCTGATGCCGGGCGCGCCCTGCCCGCTCCTCGGCCGCCTCGGGCGCCGCCACGTTCTCCGCGTCCTGCATGAACCGGAGACAGTCTTCGCGCGGCTCTGCGACGCGTTTCCCGCAGATTGCCCAGCGCCGGCTAGCACCTAGCCACGTGCGTGCGCCGTGAGGGCTGTACCAACTGCGGCGCGGGGATTAAACCAAACCCCGCCTGTCCCAAATCACCAAAGGAACTCCAGTGCGCAGAAAAGTGTTTGCCACTAATTCTAACGATGCTTTTGTGTGAATGGAGAGCTCAGTTTTCTACCAACAAACTTGCTCTCTGCAGCCATTACTCACGGGGGAACTATTATTACCCCGTTTCTGACAGCAGATGGTTCCGTCCAACATGGTAGCTACACCCTTCCTTCTCCCATCGGGCCATTCGGTAGAGGACAGGACTGTTGAAGGCGCTGACAGATTCCAGCAATCATTTAAAAATAGGAATTCGCATGAAGATATGCTGTAACCAAAAAATCCGTACCATGAAAACTTCAAGTTCAAAAAACTTTCCTACTTGGGCTATTTTAATCTATAGCCAGACAGCCCATTTAGCTTACTTACTTTTGAAGTCCCCCTTTCCGTTTTTTGGATTTTAGTCGCGTCTACCGATGGGGGTAAAAGAACGGACCATTCCAAACTACACAATTCGCGGCTGGCGAGAGACGCCCGTTACAAGTAGAAAAAGGACATCTCCGCTCAATACAAAAGCGAAGGCAAACGTTTCATTTACTTAGGCGTCCCTGCCCGCAACACCTGTATCTCAGGTGCGCCCCCCCCCCGACGGTCACTATGGTTTGGTCCAGGGAAGCCGCTGCCCTACTCTCAGGAAGGGGGTGAGGCAAGAGTGGTCACGTGGGTCTGGCGCCTGAGTTTGGAAATGCACCGCGTTAAATAGGGTATCCTGTGGGCTGTAGGAGGGGCGTTTGTAACTGTCTTTTTCATATTAAGCTACGTCTCAGCCCTTTTTAAAAGATCATTTTGCGACAGGCTCACTTAGTCGCTAAAATTCCCAAGCTGGGCTTGAATTTGGACTCCTTCAGCCTCCTCGGGTCACAAGATTATACGCGCGCGCTACCACGCCGGGTTTCTTGTTTTGCTGAGCTCAAGAGCAGCTGCTGGTTTGTTTTAATCGTGCTACAAGGGGCGTCAGGGGTCTATGTGCACAGGAGGGAAGCAGAATTTTTGGTTGGAGAGATCAGGAGCTCTAGAGATGGCCTGCAAGACAGTGAATGGCCCTCTTGGCTCTGCATACTTTTTTAAAAAGTCATTAGGATGGAGCTTGGAATAGCTCAGATACTTTCGGATGGTAAAAAGTATGTTGTTGACAGGCAGAAACCCTAGGATTCATTTCTAGCACCAAAAAATGTAGTATTGAGAAATACGAAGTGAACGTCTTCCATCGGATCAGTGGGCAGCATTGGGGGACGGGGCTGCCTCAGTTGGGGGTGCAGGACGGGGAGCTATGTCCCTCAGCGTTCTGTCGATAAGAGGGAACGCTGTGCAGGCCATTGATCACAGGTAGGTGAAGAGGAGGAAGGCAGATTTGGGAAGTGCCTTGGCCTTCTGCAGAAAAGCGATGTGAACACACAAGCCGTTAGGGAGATGCGCATAGGAAGCAAGAGGCGGGAACTGAGCAAAGGTGGGTGGGCCCGGGCAGAGATTGCTGGTGTATGATTATTTTTGGGGGTCCCTGCTGACTTGCTCTTCAGAGGTTAATGTATGCCCTGGACGTGATGTGTGACCCACCAGCTCTTAAGGAAGTGGAGCATCTTCACCCGCCTTCATTTTGCTCGGAGTATTAAATAGAAGCAGTGTATTTGGGGCATTTCCTGGGTGCCTCTCGTGAGCTGCCACTCTGTTTGGAAGACAATGACGTGAAGAAATGATAGAACTACAGTAGGATAGTGATGACAACGGCGGATAGCAGACTGTAGCAGGGATGGTGCAGGCCGCCTCTGCAGGGGAGCAGAGAGGCCTCTGAGGAGGAGGAGGTGCTATCCAGCTGGGACCTGAGGTGCTTGTAAGGAGCCAGCAGTGGGAGAATGGCACAGGGCTGGGGCTGCCTTTGCTTAAGGGAATGGAAAGTGGAAAGGCCTTGGTGAGGTTTGCGCTCAGGATTAAGGAGGGCGGAGGGGATGGGGATTAAAAAAAGAGTGAAGGTGTCCTAGATACATGTATCAGCTCCCTGTGAGGAATGAATCATTATGTACTCCAAACGTGCTAAGAAAAATAAAATCATCATTGTTTTGTAGTATTTAAATTTAACCATGGATTCTTTTCCACATCAGCAAAAGGACATTTAAAAATGGGAAGTTGGGGGGCTGGGGATTTAGCTCAGTAGCATAAGCACCTGACTTGCAAGCAGGCGGTCGTGAGTTGGATCCCTGCCAGCGATTAAAAAAAAAAAAAAAAAAAAAAAAAAAAAAAAAAGGGAAGTTGGGGCTGGGGATTTAGTTCAGCAGCGTAAGCACCTGCCTTGCAAGCACGCTGTCTTGAATTCAATCCCCAGTACTGATTAAAAAAAAAAAAGGGAAGTAAACACAAATCAAAAGGTGAGTGTGCCTATGCCTGTAATCTAGCACGAGGTTGAGTATATAGCAAGACGACCCTTTCTCAAAAAAACAGCTGAATGTGATAGTGCACATCTGTAATTCCAGCAATTCTGGAGCCTGAGGCAGGAGGATTACCAAGAGTTCAAGAGAGAATCTTATTCTTCCAATATACTCATGCGTAGCCAGGCGTGGTAGCTCACGCATGTAATCCCAGCACTTGGTAGGCTGAGGTGGGAGGATCATTGCGAGTTCGGGACCAGCCTGGGCTACAAAGAGAGCTGAAGGCCAGCCTGAAATGCATAGCAAGACCCCGTCTCAAAAAAAAAGCAATAGTTATGCATGCTCTGTGAAGGGAGTGAATTCTGAAAAATATGCCCTAGGGCAAGTTTGTCATTTAGAGAACAACATAGAGGACTTCCACAAACTGACAGTGAGTGTGTCATCAGGTGATGCAGTCATGAGGGATCACCATTGTATATGTGGTCAGTTACACATTGAAACACTAACTTGTCATACATGACTGTATTTGAAAGCATACTTATTAGGACACAGAGTCTGAATGTCTGTTTTGTCAAATAAGAATCCAGACAGCTCTGATGTAGCAATTGTAACTGAAGGTGAGCAGTTTCCTGGCCATTGACCTTGTACTGTAATGGTAGTTGCTTCCTCCCACTGCAAGGCCTTTCCTATCTATGAGGCGCTCCAAGGGGATCCAGGGCCTGGAGGAAGCTTCTCAGTTAATTCACAGGATATTTGAAGCTCCCTAAAATCCAAAGATCCAGAACTGCACGGAGCATAAACATTTACTTCCTGAATGCTGCATTCACTGATGTGAAAACCTCATGCTTGGTGTGAGTAGGTGAGACACAGGTAGGGGATAAGGGTACAGAGAACCTTTACACACAGCACAAATGACAGACAGGTTTCTCATCAATGGATTGCAGCAATAAATCAAAAGTAAATTTAGAGCCCAAGTGTGAAAGCTACCCAAATGTCCCCAGATAGACAAATGGCTACAAAAAATACGGAGTCTGCATGCACTGGGCTATCATTTCTCTCTTAGAAAGAAACAGACATCTGCACCAATGACAGATCCTGAAGACATCACACTCACTGAAGTGAGACACACAAGGACAAATGCAGTTTGGTCCACATGACGGCAAGGCACATGAGGGGCCCGAAGCTATCCATGCATAGGGACACAAAGGAGAACAGTAGTCACTAGGGGCTGCAAGAGGGGACACATGAGTCAGTGTTTCATGCGGGTAGAGTCAGTTCAGGATAATGAAAAACTCTCAGACGTGGGTGGTGGCAATGGCTGCACACGAAGGCAAACAAACAGTTGTGTGCTACTTATGACATCTCGGCCAACCAGCTCGGGACCACGTAGAGGAGGGTAGTTGTAGGAAATGGTGTCATGCAGTGACATCATGACCTTGTCAATTGGATAGGATCACTCTATAATGTCAGCATAGTGGCAAAATCAACTTATTACAGACAACTAAGTTAGATAAAAATGAACAGGCAGTCATCCAGGGGCCAGGCTCTCAAAGCAGTCAGTGCAGAATTGAGACACATCAAAACTGTGGCTGGAGACATGGGAAGAGAGCCAGGCCTGCAAGCCTCCCTATAGACAGCAGCTTGAGATCGTACTGTAACCATCACCACCCGGTCCAGTGAGCCTAGATAAGGCGTCACATGCACAGGTGTCCTAATCCAGACTCCTATCCCTTCCCTGAACTGCCTTTGACCTTTCCATGTTACAAGTTATAGATAAGCTAAAGTTAGTGATGCCCACCGTATACCCTCACTTTGTGCCTTGCTTCCCTATTGAATCAACAGTAGCTAAGCTACTGTACTTGTAACCCCACAGGTTGGCCTCAGGTTGTCCCAGAGTAGTCTAAGATGTGATCATTTTCACCTATAAAGAACTCCAAAGTCCTTCAATGGCACCCACTTTCCAGAACCCCTCCTGTCCCTCAGGAATTTTCTCTCAACAAACTTTCCTACTCTTAACCTCCTTTGCCCTCATATCCATTCTCTGATTATTGAGAGACACAAACTTGGCACATGTGACACCTGACAGGTTGAGTGTCACTTGCCTGTGAAAGCTGACAATAGCTTTCTCAGAACATACCCTGTCATGAAGAGTGCCTTAAGGCTCTCAACCCTATACTTTAAAATGATACAAACTAACCAGGCATGGTACCGAATACCTATAATCTCAGACCACAGGAGACCCTATTTGAAAAACAAAACCAAACAAATGAAACAAACTGCTACAGATCAACTGGGAGTGGTGGCATAGGCCTGTAATCCCGGTGGGGAGGGGGCTGCAGAGGCCTAGACGGTCACCTTCTTTCTGCGTCACCCTCTCATCTCATCCCACCTCCACAGAAAAGATGGTATTCTGTAGATTTTCCACTTAGTCTTTTACCTGCAATTTCATACCTATAGTACAAAAGTGTTTCAAATTTCTAGGCCAATGGTGATACAGTTGCTCCAGCACTTGCAATGTATACTATCAATGGCTAATAGGAATTTGGGGCTGGCTTTAGGTGATCCATAGACTCAGGAGGGTCAGTACCAGTGGACGTATATGTCCAGATGCCCTTAACTAAAGGAAGATGAAAAGGAAACACCAGTTCTCAGTGGAACCTTCAGTAGGCTTCTTGGTAAGGAGACAACTCACAGTACCTGCCACCCAGCTCTTAAGGAACACTGGAAACTTCTGGTCACTTCCTTCACTGTTGAAGAGAGCCTGCTGTGAGTTCTGAGCTCACCATTCCTGGAGGACTCCAGTGCAATCCCTCTCCAGGGACACACAGATGACAGTGGTGATGTGGGCCTTAAACTTGTTCTCACTTGGGATCGCAAACCTTGGTTCCATCCAGCCTCCAAGACATCCAGCAATTACTAACTTGCCTAAATTGGAAATGATAGCAGCACTCGAGGGGTGACAGGATCACAAGACAAAGTGACACAGATGCCTTCTGACTGTTGAGGTGAGGCATTCATACTCTAAGGTCCAAACCAGGCAGAGTTGCTGCTACCCAGGTCCTCCCTCAATTGCTCCTTTGGAAGTCTCAGGGCTGAGCACCTGTCCCCTGCCTGGTGAGCATTCTTCTTCCTCTTCCCATTCACTTGTCCCCAGCCCCATCCAGAATCTTCTCTGTGGCAGGCACAGTTCTGTTCCCTAATTTTCTTCCTCCAGGGACTCCCTTGCCAGGCTACAACTTAACACTGAGCTCTCTTCACAGAGGATCTGGTCATCAAGAGTTTCTTGGGCTGGGACATGAACCTGAGGGCCTCTGACAAAGTGAGGTCCTTTCCCCCTGAGCTGGGCTCTCTTTGTGGCAAATCCCAGGGAGGGAACGATCCCAGTCCCACAGTTACTCTTATGTCCCTGCTAGGAACTCCCACCACATCCTCCCAAACTCCAGCCCCTTTAGGACTCAGCATTTTCTGCCTTTCTGGCCCACCTGGGCCTGCAGGCTGCACCCTGCTTTGCCAGGGCCCTCTGTGAACTGAGCCCAGGCAACAGTCTCCCTGCATACGCCCTCTCTGGCTGGGGCTACATGAAGCACCTGGTCTTGCCTCTCAGCTTTCAGGGAACCCCTTTTCTCCAACTTAAAAGACCCCAGTCTGATCCAAGTGACCTCAATGCCTAGTCTCAATTAGATCCTTGGAAGAGCCACCTGGGCATCATGTACTCCCTTTTCCTCACAGCTCTCATTTGCAAATGACTTCCAGCCCTTGACTTTCTCCAAATGACCAGGCCATTCAACATCAGAGCCTTTTCTCTGACTGGGGCCCTGCTGCCCCTTCTCAGTCCATGTCCCCACATCCTTCCTCCAGCTGTGCCTGCTGAGAGTCCTCTCTCCCTGAAGAACCTCCTGGCCATGGTCATTGCCTACCTCAGCCGGGCTGGCCTCTTCCCCTGACAGTACCAGAGGATCCACTTCTTCCTGGCCCTGTGAGTACTGCGCCTCCCCCCACAGGCCATGGTCAGCCCCAGAGGGTGGGGAGGGGACTCTAACCTGGCCTCTGGCTTTAAACCTCTGTACTGCTGACTGTAGCACAGGGGCATCACACTGCATGCTCCCATGCTCCTCTTAGGAATCTTGCAGTCTGCCCTCACGTTGGTTAAAGCATGCCACCAGGGGAAACTGAGGCCCCAGACAACAGAGGCAGGAAGAACCCATATGTGGGCCTCAGTCCTCAGGCCTGAGGGTGGGCATTTCTGACCCTTTGCGGTTTCCTTCCTTAGCAATACCAAATGTCTTCTTGTCCCCTCCTCTGGGTTTCCTAGACCCATGGCCCATGCATGCCCTCCTGACAGGCACACACTGAGTGTAATGTGCTCCCTGCTGGTCCTTCTGACAAGTCTCTCCACAAACCAGGGAGCCTAGGAGCCAGGGAGCCAGGGAGCCTGTTTTGCCTGATCAGCTTTCATAGACAGGCTCAACGCTCACTTGCCACGTGGCTCCTGCACTGCTAAGTACTTCATGCTAAATTCTTCACCAAGGCCTAGCTGTCCCCAGAACTCACCCGCTCTACAATCTCTCTACACCCACACCAGCTCATCATCTTGATATTCCCTCCCTTTCTTTCAATGCTCCTGCTGAGCACCCTTCTCTGCCTCTATCTCGTGTTTTCTGTCCATGTCTTCACAAACTGAACCGGAATAAAAAGTATGTATCTTCAAGTCGGTCAAAATACCCAAACCTGGACAGCTGTGGTGCTGCACACTTACATTCCCAGCCACTCAGGGTGCCGTGGGGGTTGGATTATTTGAGTCCAAAGGTGAAGCCCAAGGGTTCAAGGTCGAGTGACTATAATCACTTTACTGTGGGAGACTGAGTTAGGAAATGGCAAGTTTGAGCCAGACCTGGGCAACTTAGTAAGGTAACAAGATAATTTCCAAAAGGGTAATTTTTAAAAAAGCAATGGGGATATAGATCAAGAACTCTGGATTAAGTTCCCAGTATTGCAAACAAAATTAAAAACTCTAAACTGTGTGCCTCCTTCCCTGATCTCCCTTTTGTATTCCGACGGCACTGTCCTCAAGTCCCTGCTGACAAAGGACATTCTGTACTCTAGATCCTTGTCTCCCCTCTCTCTACCTAAAATACCCTTCAGAGAGACAACTGCTGACAGCTGGGTCTTGCACTCTAAAATAGCCAGCTTAATCCTTTTCATTTCATTTTCTGTTCTAGCACCAAGTCCACGGGGCATGCACCATGGCGTTTGTCTACAGATAAAGCTGGCATTCCTTCCTTCATTCATTCACTCACAGAAACATTCTGCAGTGCACCCTCTGCCTGAGATCTTAACAATGGGAAAAGACGTGGGAAAGACTGTGGAATTCACGAACACTCTCAGCAAAGTCCTCCTGTACTGGGCAGGGTGGGCAGGACACAGAAACATACCAAGGTTACCCTAAGCAGATGCTCCCCTGGGGTCAGGAGACAGGTATGTACACAAAGGACAAGCTACAGAGAAAGGACAGGATGCACATGGGGAGATAAGAGATAATTTCAGCTGGTGACGGGGCAGGAGGCCACCTCAGGTTCTACACAAGGGTCCTGTCTTCATCCCTGGCTTGGAAAGCGCCTTCAGAAGGGCCCCATGTAGCCTATGCCTCTGCACTCATACCTGGCCCTTAGGAACTCTGGGCTGATGGCATCCTGAGCTGGAAGGGGCTCATCTGTTCTTCCCAGAGCTGACCCAGGACCCAGCTTCTTTCTAGTTATGCCCTGGACCAGAAACTTGCTTTTGTTCCCAGCTTCCTGGCCAATGACATGGAGGACGATGACCAGGTTCCTAACCTAACATATTATTCTTCCTCTATAGGAGGAACTTTGCCAAGATTCTGCAGTTCCATACACTGAACTACCAGTTCATCTGCATGGGCTGGGACCTTAGGATGTGAGGTGGGTGAGCCTGGGCTGGCAGGGACAGGCTAGATTGGCACAGATGGGAACAGGGGATACCAGGGATGGGTGACAAGGAAGACTGGCTGGACATGAGGGTGGTGTCACTGCAGGTCTTCATTCACTCTGGAGTTGCTTTCCTTTCCAGATCCAAGCTTATGCTCCTGTGTGCTGGGTGTGGGGCTGAGGTCGCACCCTCATTCCAGGGACCCTGGAACCCTGAGGACAGTGACCTCAAGGTGTGTGTGCATGTGTCCCAGAGTTCAGACAGCATCGCTGTGGTCTATCTAGAGAATGCAGGGAGCACAGGGTAGGCTCCTCTCATCACCCTCCCACCCTGTGCACTGTCCACACATCAGGAACCAGCCCAGGCCCAGGCCCAAGGTTGGCCTCTCCCTGTCCCCTGACACAACCAACCAAATTGACAAGCAGACAACAGAAGGTATGACAAACTCAACTTTGGAGTGTTGTCTTGGGTGGTACAACACTGCACAGACTTCACACACACACACACACACACACACACACACACACACACACACACACCATTGTCTCAGAGGCACAGATTTGGTAGGGATTATTTAATTCAGAGCAATGGGGTCCCAATGACAGTGCAGATTAAATGCTGATTTCTATCCCCAGTGCATACCTACTAGACACAAACTTCCATCTCTCCTTCTAAAAGTTGTTTCTGTTTGTCGTTTATTGAGGGGGGTATAATCCCTTATGGATATCTTTTGGAATTTAGTTAAATGTGGAACAAGGAGGTATCATATGGAATGGAATTAGCCTATGTGTTCCTCCTAGTTCACATCCACAGTGATATGGCTTGAGTGCACCTGGGGCATCTTCTGTCTCCTGTGCCACTTCTGGAAGAATTTCTCCTCTTGAATAATTACATGTCTATGTGTCAGCAGTGCAGAACCTACCTGACAGACACAAGATCGTGAGTTTGTTCCCAGGTACCATAAATAAGTAAATAAATACATATCCACCTTCAAATTTAGGGCCATGGGTATCTGTCAGAATCATGGCAGATCCACGAGCTCCATGGAGGTACTTTGTCATTTAACACATTACAGTATGCATTTGCACAGATGAGTAGGCCAAGATAAACTGTATGCGATCAGCCAAATTTAGGAGCAAACATGTTGGTGACATAAAAGGGAGTGGGATTATAGATTAATCCCATTCATGGTCATGACGTTGACAGATTTACTAGTTATGTTTATAGTGTGGTAACAAGTGCAGATGTGAAGGGACAAAACTGAAAAATGTGAGTGACACGAAACATGCCATCTTCTCCAAGGGTGCTCTAGTCCCCAAGCATAATCACCTCAAGGCCTCATTGTAAAGCATGAAGCTGAGTCTAACTGAAAGCATCTTAAGTGATTTTTGGAATGAAGTACAAAAATTTTGAACCACACCTGGGGTTAACAATGAAGGATTAGAGATAAAGTTGGATTTGTAAACTGATTGAAACTACAGTTGGGAGTGAGTTAATGTGTCACTCTTCATCTAGAAAACTGACCCCATGAAGCCTGACATAGTCTCTCTTACCTATTTCCAGATCTCTGGGCCTGGACAAGATGAACCATTTCAGCACAAAACCATGCTGAGACTAACCATGGCCTAGGAGTGGGTTAGAAAGCTTCTTGTTTAGATATCTCGAAGAATCCAGACTTTTCCAGAAGAACTCAAAGATAATTAGTGTACTGTATTTCCTCCTGGATCTGGGGAGTTCATGGAGGGACAATGAGCAGCCACAGTTTTTGGAGTCACCTTCTAAATTTTACATTCCTAATTCCAATTGCTGCTGAGGTGGAAGTTGGTGGTATGGTTGTCTTAGTTAATTCTTGTTGCTGGGAAAAAGTACCCAACATTCACAAGTTAGAGGAGGAAAAGGCTTACTTTGGCTCACAGTTGACAGAAGTTTCAGTCCATAGTCAGCTGGCTCCAAGGCACCATAGCAGAGGGACACTGCAGAGAAAAACAGTACATGGCAGGGCAGGCATGAGGCAGCAGTGGTGGTGGCAACCCTAGCTTCTTTCTGTCCCTTTATATTCCATCCAGGCTATAAACCTATTGATTGGTGCCACCCACACCCTAAGTATGGCTTCCCATTACCCACATGCAGAACAGGACTATAAACCAATCAGTAGACTAATCAATTATCATATTCCTAATTCACATTCACTCACCCTAGATCTACCACCTCTGAGCAGCCCCACTTCTAAATGCCTGAAGCTATGGGGGGGGGACAGCTAGATACAAGTCATAACAATGATTTTTGATATATTTGGTTTCCACAGTCTTAAAATCAACTGGAGACCTGCAGATAGTTTGGGAGGTAATTATTTTTAAAGTTTGATGTGAAGGTCACAGCAGTGTCACAGTTTGCTTTAATACACAGTACAAATTTTATTTTTTAACATATTTGGTATAGAAATGTTTATACTATAGTATTGTACTGTAATTCTGTGATATGATAGGTATTTATATCTTATAATACTGTTCTTATAATGTTCAGTGTCGGACATTTCAAGTGATAAATATATCTATTACTATATTTATATCTAGACATATATCTATATCTATATCTATATCTATATATATATATATATCTCCTCCTTTAAGAGTTCTTTGGTCTTTTATCTGTTGTACTCACAGATCCATTTTATTTATAGGTAGGTGTTGCTGTCCCCTTAGTTTTGTGACTAGAAATGGTAACTGGATTCTTGTTCTTCATTACTGACTTGTGACCACTGAGCTGTGTCTTGAATTCAGCTTGATTCATGCGTCTGATGTGGGACTGAAGGCAGAGTCATGCATTTCAGGAAAATAAAATGAAGATGAACTGTCTTTTCACCTTCTTGCATGTCGATCTGAATTGCTTATTTGCCATCAAATGGTATTTTCTCCCTGCCCCAGGGGTCTGTGGCTATTTGACTGAACTTCTTCACTCTGAAAAACAATCTCACTGATTTTTTACATAGGCAAAACAAAACCCCAAAACACTACAAAAGATAGATTATAACCAGACTTAGGCAGGAAAGAAGGGGGCAAGATTGAAGTAGAAAAGACAGTAAGACTGAGAGGAAGGAAGTAAACTCTGTGGGTAACTGGATAATCACCGTAGATTCCAAATACAGGAAAGGCGTCCCAGTGAGGGATGCCTGCCTGGGAATGGCCCAGGTAAAG
Source organism: Cavia porcellus (assembly GCF_034190915.1). Taxonomy (NCBI): domain Eukaryota; kingdom Metazoa; phylum Chordata; class Mammalia; order Rodentia; family Caviidae; genus Cavia; species Cavia porcellus. Next base: position 35,169,493 of record NW_026947506.1, on the reverse strand, counting down.
CAGACAACACACAGGCAAAGTGGAGCCTCCCTTTGCTATTCCAGTGTCTATGAGAGGTTTTCTCACAACCTGTAATTCCAATTTTACACAACAGGTAGAAAACTTAGAAAAATGTAAACTGGAAAGAAATAAGGATACAGGAGCAATTTCTGAGCCCGGGGAGATGATTAGGAGGGCAAAAAACTGTCAAATAGAGGAGGGTAGAAAGGAAAGGGCTAACAGCATGGATACTGAATGGCTGCAGAGAAGCACCCTGGCAGGTGGGAGCATCAGAGACCAGGGAGCAGCCGAGGAACTGGAAGGAACTTCTGAGCCAGAAGAAAACAAGACTATAAAGCAGGCAGGCAAAGAGATGCAAAAGCAGTTAGAGGAGAAAGTGGGATGAGGGTTGAGTATGAGAAGAGCTGAAATGTGAAATAAGCTCAAAGTCTGATGAAATGTGTAAAGGAGAGAAGGAGGAAGGGCGAACAGAGCAAGTAAAGAGATGGATATTGGAACCTTTTAAAGAAACCGGTGTGTGGTTGTGAGTGCCTCACACAGTAAGTGTACAGTCCTGTACTGCACAGGACACTTCAACCAATGAGGTATCACATATACCGTGGTGGTTCCATGACAAGACATCGCCTACTGATGTTCTAACTTACACAGATGGGTCAAGAGGTCACTGTTGGCTGTTTGGACAATGACAATGTTAGCAAATGATCCGTTCCTCAGAACACGCCCCACCCCATCATTATTTCCTCATGCCTGACCTCAATGCCAATCAAGTCTACCCTTTAAAGATTGGAAAGTGCTTGGCATAGTGATTCCACCTGGAATCCCACCACTCTAGGAGCCCTCAGCAGGCACACCATGTATATATAAGGCCAGCCTAAAGGAAAGTCCAGTTTGAGCAGATCAAAGTTTACATTTTGTGGAATGGAAGAAAGCATCTGTCAGAATTCATGGCCACTTGTCAACCTTTTTCCAAGTCTGGGACCAGAGTCCCTAGCCTGGCTCCTCAGGATAGGTATGGCCTGGAAGTGGTATGGATGACAAAATTCTAGAATCATCAGCCGAGAGCCTGAAGACAGAAGAGATCTGAGAATGTGACCAGTTAAGAAAGAAGGGCTACAGATAAAGGAAGGAATCAGGAAGCCAGGGGTGGGAGTGGGAAAGGACGGGGGGTATAGGACAAGAGTGTTCAAAGGATGGAGAGCTTGCAGATCCAAGGAAGGGTTTAGAAGATGAGATCCAAGAATGAACAGGGGAGAGGTGACTCAAGCTGTGATGGTGGAGTGATTGTGTCAACTGGAGAAGAGAAGCTTAACTAAATTGATCAGCAATTCTACACCCCAGGGTGTAGAGAAACCACCCTAGGGCAAGTAATCAACTGGATGGTATAAGAGGAAATGAAGAAGGATGGATCTTCTTTTGTTTCTTCAAAGGAGCTCCAGTCTTTGCCTTCAACCTGGACATCATCTCCTGGCCTCCAGCAGACTCTTCAGCTTCTCACACAGATCCTTCAGCCTGCTGGCATAGACTCTTCAACCTTCCATCGCAGACCTATCAGCCTCCTGATACAGACTTGCACAGGACACTACAGTGAGCTCCAGACCTTGGCTGAATCCTTTGGTCTCCAGTGTGCAGACACCTTCTGCGTGCTTCCTCATCTGATTCTGTAGGTGGCCGCTATAAGACAATCTTGTAAATTCTTACACATTTGTAGTCTTGTGTTGTATCTGTTTCTCTAGTAAAACACTGACACACAAGCACAGTCCCCTCACTATGTGGGAAAAGGTGTCTACCAGAGGAAGAGTTTGTAGGCAAGGGAAGAGGGGATGATAAGGAAAACTGGGAGGAGATAGACATCAGCAAAGATTAAAGATGGAACATTGGCTGGGGGGGGTGGATAACAGTGAAGTGTTCAATGTTTTGGGAAGGCAGAGTTGGACTTAGGTGATCAAAAGCTGAATTCCAAAGACAGAGGCGTAACACTCAACTTGGGTTTCATTCCTTAGGCATGTGAATAGCACTCAGCCTGCAATCTCAGGCCTATGACCAAAGATGAGGACAGATTGGTCTTCATTTGCCCAGAAGGAGCAGAAGAAGAACCTACCTGATCATTTTGATCAAGTCCCTTGGTTAGCACCCCACTTCTTGCCTCAGTCCTTTAGGGAGTTTGGGGGGATAAGGAAGAAGGAGGAAAAGGAGGAGGAGGAAGAGAGAGGACAGTGAAAAGGAAGAACAAAAAGTGAGAGGAGGAAGAATACCATAGGGATAAAGGGGTTGGTTTGACTCAGGACCCCAGCTTCCTACATCTGTCCTCTGGCCAGAAGAGAAGTGTGAGTAGTCACTGGAGTTGGAAGAGAACTCACACAAGCATATATCTGGGTTTTTTGACTTCTCTATGTCAAAGAACCTGATACAGTGGGAAGAGAGGTCTAGGAAATGCTGTTGGAACTCATGCACCCCCCGAGCCATGCAGTGTTGGTCACTTGGGGGCAGAGGGATGAATACCCAAAGAAATCCCTGAATAAACATCTCCATCTGAAGCTTCTCAGTTGGTGGGGCGTCAGGAGTGTATACAATGAGATCCAGGGAAGGAAGGTGATAGAGGCAGGGAGATGGTGGCATCATCCACACAGGACTCCTTGAGACAACAAAGGTACAGTTGCTTCCTTGATCAGACCAGATATGACTACTCATAAGCCAGAAATGAGCTGAAAAATTCATCCACGGAAAGGAAGAACCTGCATGAAGGGAGCCCAGAAGACATTAAATAAAAGAGTGATGGTGGTGCGGAGAGAAATCTTTGTATATATTTTACTTGTTTCTTTAAATTGCTTTAAAAGAAATCAGATCTCAGGAATTGAGAATTTCAGCTCTCAAAAGTGGGATTCCTGGGCATAGGCATGTTTTTTTGTTTTTAAGTTACCTGATTAAAAATGGTGAAAGTTGTCCGTAAAAAACACAGTGGACAGAACACTGGACCAAGCATTTGAGTCCTATCAACAACCTTACTCAGAAACCCACCTGCACTGCCCCAGTCTTTCCTCTACCAACCAAGGCAGTAAGAGATCTGTTTTGCACTCCACTGAGTCACTAAGGGCACACGTGAGGGAAGTCAGCAGACAGAGTAGGGTGCTAACCGACACTTGCAGACATCTTGGGAGAGTCTGGAGCGCCAAGACCATGATGGAGTTTCAGGGAGCATCAAGAGAATCGAGGGCTGATGTCCGCAGCTGAGGCCGGTGTCCCCAAGACACCGACCGCATCCCTAGATTCTCAGGTAGAGAGCGCCTCAGTCTTGCCAGCTTTCCTGTTTGCCTTCCACACCTTCCCTTGGCCCGCGCTCCTGACCTCGCCGGCAGTGGTGTTCCCCCCGCCACCACTCCTGTCCTTTCTGGGACCATAAACTCACGCCCTTCCCCAGTGGGCTCCAGGTCTAACTGCTTCGCAGAGTCAGCGAGGCCACTGAAGAATCCGTCCATCTGGCCCCTCTGGCTTCTGCTTCGGGCTCTGCGCTCCCGACTCTTGCTCCTTTCCAGCTTCTGCTCAGCCACACGAACCTTGGCCCGCACACCTGCGCCTGTTTGGTACCAGGCTTGCCAGTACCCCTGGCCCCGAGGGCTACGAAATCGTAGCCCAGGAGCCAAATCCTGTGGTCCAGAAAAGTCAGCACTTGATACCGGAAGCTACCTCAGGCCAGAGCAGGCGCGCATGCGTAAACACGCAAGCGCGGGACGACAGGGACATGCGCAGAGCGCACCGGAAGTCCACGGCCCAGGCCTGGCCTTTATTCCCCCACAATTACCTGAACTTTGTTCCCTTAAAGACTAAACACATCCTGATTTAGGGAACTGCATAAGGTCTCTGCCTCCTCCAGTTATACACAGGCGCTAACTTAGGCGCAAAGGCTTCATGCAGCCCTGCATTCGTCTGCATTTTCTCCAGTTCCTTGTAGCGATTGCGATTGTGATTGTATATACTGGAACCCAAGTCCTCTCAACGTCTGCGACTTTACCGTTGGAAACGAGATTCTGACAAACGGAGAGTGCTTCGCGTTCCATTAACTGAAATGCTACCAGACGTTTCCCTCAGCATGAGGGTACCACAAATGCTCAGCGATGCTTTGCAAAGAAGGAGTAGAAATTGTAGCATATCTAGGATCAAGCACAGTGCTTAAAAACTGTCAAAGAAGAATCAGAAAACACCGAAAGAAGAAAACTGATGCCTGTGGTCTGACCTTGTGAAGACTGTTCAGCATTAGGTAGCATTGTCAGTTTTAGAAAATGACATGGCCATTGACTGGTCATTTCGGTTTTTTGAAGCTGAAATAATAAAGTAGTGCTCTTGCCCACTGGTTACTTAAAAGCTAGTAGTAGTGGGGATTAAAATTGCCATCGCCTGCCAACTGAGAAAATCCTCTCTGTGAATGCAGACAATGAAGAAAACAGTTTCATTATGGGAGAAGCATGAAGCAAGACTGGTGCCCATCACATGCAACACACTAAAGCACCTTTGAGAGAGAAACCTGTCTGTAGCCCCGAGGATCTGCGCCACCGTGCACTTGGTCTCAGGCTCAAGGGCAGCTGCTGCTAATGAAAGCGCTGGACTGCGGCTGGCACTGCATTCTCATGGGCCCTTCAGAAATCACCTGGTCGTACAAGGGGTTATCAGTGCTAGTTCATTGCCTTTATCTAGAGAAAAAGCAGAACTTTTCTGTGACAAACAGGCAGCTACAGCTGAGAGTGAGGTGCCAGGATGAAACTCCCAGGGCCACAGGGATAGAGAGACACTTGTCTTCCTTTTAGTTGACCGTTCAGAGAACTGTCTTCAGAAAAACGTTCCTGATTCTAATGCTGGCAAGCAGTTTATATAAATTTTTAAGAAATTTAAATATGAATCAAAAAGATAGAGGAGGGTGAGTTTTCTCAAATAAATGCTGTTTTTAAAAAGTGGGGGGGAAGTAGTGGATATGGCTCAGCGGCACACTTCCTGCCTGGCAAGTGTGTAGTCGTGAGTTTGATCACCAATCCAAGAAAATAAAAATAAAAAGGGCAAAAGACATGATACTAAGTGGACAAAAAATTGAAAGCGTTCACTCTAAAAGCAGCAATAAGACAAGGATCTTCATTATCACCACTCTTATGTAATATAGTTCTGGGAATGGTAGGCAGATAAATTAGACAAGAGAAAAAAGGAATAAGGATAGGAAAAGAAGTTAAATCATCATTATTCGTAGGTGACGTGATAACTACACAGAAGACCCCCAAAACACCACCAAAAGACTCTTAGATTTAATAACTAAATTCAGTAGTGTAGTTGGATACAAAGTCAGCACTCAAAAATCAATAGCATTCCTGTACACAAATAACATAAATTAGGGAAACAAACCTTTGATAACAGCATCCAAAAAAAATGAAACATCTAGGAATCTAACAAAGGAAATAAAAGAACTTTATCTTGAAAACTACAGTACTCTGAAGCAGGACATCAAAGAAAATATCAGAAAATGGAAAGATATCCCTTGTTGTTGGATAAGAAGAACCAATATAGTGAAAATGGCCATAGTTTCAAAATTATATTTTAACCCCTTTCTAGCTAAGTGGATGCACCTTGATACCATACTCTTAAGTGAAATAAATAGGATACACATGTTTAAATAGCACATCATTTCTCTGTTGTGAGAAACTGTAAATAAAGATCAAAATGTGTAGTAGGTATTACAAAACAGTGTTCAAATGGGGAGGGGACAAAGGGAGTAAGATGAAAAGCAAAGAAGAGAAAATTTAAAAATGAATGAAGAAGGAAAAATGGAAATAAACTTTTGTAAATAAGGAGTGGAAGAGAGGTTGAAAGGGAATGGGGGGAATTAAATTATATTATGTACAGGTTCCAATTCCTGATGATGAAAGTGACCATTATCAATACCTAAAATGTACCAATAAAAATTCCTTTGAAGATAAACTCTAATGTAAATCAGGTCTCTGCCCAAGGCATTGGATTTTTAAAGAATGTCCTCCTTTCTGGTATAGGTTATAACTGTGTGCTGTATGCCTTGTTTGAGAAATAGAGGCCCTGTTTCTTTGCATTTTAATAAATGATTGTAAATGCAAAAGGTTGTTATAAAGATGGAAAAGATTTCAGAATAGACCCTGAAGTATAGTAATGTTCAATAAATCACTCAATAGGCCTTCCTGTAGGTTGACGTTCATAGTCCAAAAGGCAGAGATTGTATGAGCTGTAAACCTCATAGCATAAAAAATATCAGCTCTTCACCAGTGTTGGAACTGTGAGGGCTGGGAGAACACTGTGAACTCTAATAATATGATTTTTAAAATTTAGAAAGAAACATAAACATCCCTGAATCCTTACAATTGTACCCATGCTTCTACTATTTAAAAGAAAACAGTTTTGAGAATCACAGGAGAACAACAAAGTTGCATGATAAATAATCCCCTGGTGCGAGCAGGGTAAACGAGTGTTCTGTTTCAGTTGTGTTGGGTAACTCATTAATTAATCTTGGGCTGCAGCTGCTCTATTATTTAGTTTGTATAACTGGTGGTGTTTGGTAAGAATATTATTATCCTGTTGAAAAGGACTGTATGGTGATTGATTATATCTACATACTTTAGGATTCTTGTTTTTGTTTTGTGAAGTGACAGGGTTTAAATTCTAGTCCATTTTTTTGCTGTTAGATTGCAAAGTTCATGGTAAAAAGCTAAATATAACTCACCTTTGAAACTTTAGTAACTTGTTTAGATCCTAAAATATGAATCTTAATACATTTTTAAAAAGAAGTATCAGAGTGCAATAGAAATGCCTTGCCAATACCAGCCTTTCAGCATAAGGGTCATTTGGAGAAATATTACAATGGAGATAGATGCCTGGCCACCTGGTACTAGACAAAGGAGGCAAGACATACCTTGCAGAAAAGACAGCCTCTTTAACACAAGGTGCTGGGAAAACTAGATATTTACTTTAGAAGACTAAAACTAGACCCCCTGGCTCTCGGCCTGCCCCAAAATAAATTCAAAATATATCAAAGACCTAAGTATACAACTTGAAAGTTTGGAACTCCCAAAAGAAACACTTGAAGCCATAAGCACAGGCAAAGATATCCTGAAATATGTCAGGAAATAAATCAAAATTAAGCAAGCATGTATCCAATTGAAAATTTCTACTCATAGGGAACACAACTGAGTGAAGAGACAGCTGTAGAATGAGAGAAAATCTTTGCCAGCTATGCTTTTGACAGAAGATTAAAATCTAGAATATATAAGCAACTCAAACTTAACAAAAAGTCAAATAGTCCAATCAAGAAATAGGCAAAACATCTGAACACACACCTCTCAAAAGAAGTACAAATGATCAATAACCAGATAAAAGTCAATGTGTTTACCCACTAGGGAATTGCAAATCAAGCTACGTGGAGATTCCATGTGTTCCCAGTTAGTATAACTATCTCTGGAAACAAAAAGAAACAATAAATTCAGGCAAGGCTGTGAGGAAAAAGCAACTCTGGGACACTGGGGATGGGATGTATATTAGTGGAGCCACCATCGCAATCCATGTAAAAGTTCCTCAAATAAGTTAACATCCACTAACATTTGCTCAAACCATGTCATTCCTTGGTACATATTCAAAGGAATTACAGTGACCATACCGTAGGAACTCCTGCATACTCAGATTCATTATGGCAAAATTCACAATAGCTAAGATAATAGGTCAGTCAAGGAGGCCACTGACACATGAATGAATAAGGAAAATGTGCTTCCCTACACAGTGGACTACTATGAGCCATAATGAAGAACAAATAAAGAACAACAGAGCGATACTTGAAAGAAATGCACAAAACTGTGATCATATGGGCGGTGCCACAGCAGGAGCCCTGCTTAGGGGAGAAGTACCTCACCTTGTCAGATGCCCTCAGGTTCTTGTCCCAGGCTAGGAATCTCTTGAGCACAGGATCCTCTGTGAAGAGAGCTCTTCATTAGCTTGGGACCTGGCACAGTGTTTCCCACAGGGCAAGAGAACAAGCAGTAGAGCTTGCCTGCCAAAGGGTGCAGGGCAGGCAGATGAAGAGAGGGGTTAGAAAGACTTTCAGCTGGCAGTGACACCAGCTGAACCCTCACTCATGGAAGAGCAACTGAATGAGAGCCTGAGTAGCAGCAAGTATCAGGGTGATTAGGACCTTTAAGCACACCATGGTGGCCCTGAGGCACGTGAATGCACCTCTTTCCTACTCAGAAACCATACAAGCGCTTTCTCCAGTTGTGAATGTGACCCTGTTACATGTCTGTTACCAAAATCATTTGCACTGAGCAAAATCACCAGGAGTTCTATGAAATAGGGGACTGTTGGCAACCAGGCTTTCTAATGTTGGTGGGGACATGTTTTAAGACTTATGTGACGACTTTCTTCTCTGTATTGCTAAGGAGGGATGGGGCCAGAGTCCTCCAGGTGTTGTGAATTCCTGGTTTACAGTGCCTTCCCTCTTTTGATCCAGGGTCTCCTTATCTAGCTGCCCAGTGTAGACCTCTTGTCCCTCCTGTGTCCCTCCTCCCATTTTTTGTAGCTCTCCCTCCTGACTGGTAACCTTCCCAGACCTCTTCTGTCCAGGCCCTCCCTTGTTAGCCCTGGAATTTTTTCATCTAACCCTACTTCCAGGGAATCCTTTAGGAACTTGACTGGGGACCCTGTTTCACAGACTGGGGAGAAGCATGAGGAGTTGCCATGAGTTCACCCAAAGGCTGCCTTCCCCTCCACAAAAAAATCCGGATTCTACTCTCCAAATTGCTTGTTATCCATGCTGTGTTTATATATGCAGAGTGCTTTGCCTCAGGCTCCCAAGTGATGGACTTGGAGCCCAGCCTCATGGGAGGTGGGGTGAGAGTCATGGGCCACCCGCATAGCACAGCTGACTTATTTCTTCACAACAGACATGTGGAAATAATGATGGAGATGTGTTGTGACAAATGGGTGCTTCCTTGACATCATCATGGAGCCAGTATAACAGTATGAACTCACCCAGTTGCGAGCCTAGGAGGGATAGGCAGACAGCGTCTCACACAGTCACCATCGCCTCTGTGGTCCATCACTGCCAACATGTAATATGTGACACATGACTGTCCACTGATTCTGTTGTCCAGCCACTCACTCTATGCACTTGCAAAAGATTTTCCTTATCCTGGAGCAGAGAGTCTCCCCCTGATGGGGTAAAAATGGACAAACAAATCTAAGGCAAGGCCCAGACCAGGATCACAGAACCACTGGCTTAATAAAAGCATGAAAGCCTGGTCTCCTCTCACAACCCCTAGGAACCAGCATTCTCCCTTCTGTTCTATGAATGGACAGCTCTGCACTCCCTGTGTGCCCTGCAATCCTGTGCACTAAGACCATGTTTGTCTTTGGGCACATTTCCTCTTCTTACTACAGCATCTTCACGGTCCCACCGTGATGCAGGATGTCAAGAGTTTCTCCCTTGTTCCGGGAGGAATAACAGTCCACTGTGTGGAGAGATGCCATGGATTTGTCTAGCCATTTGGCAATGGGGGACATTTGGGTGGTAACCACACTGGGATCCTCAGTCTTGTTTTAATCCATCTTGGTGACAAGGTCTGTCTATTCTTTGGGCTATGTCTGAGAGTTATTTGTTACTTTCATCCATGACACATTTTTTCATCAACCCTATAAAGATTTAAAATTGGAGAGTCCTTCCTGTGAGGACCTTTGGCCGCTCTCCCAGGGCCTCAAAAATTCCTCAAAATAGTAAAATCAGAATGACAATGTGCTCAAGCTATACCACTGTTTGTATATACCTGCAGGGGTGAAAGGCAGAACACCACAGGGATATGTGAATATCTATATTTATTGTGCCACAATTCACAAGAGCCGAGATACTGAACCAGTCTAGCTCACCATCAACGTGGCACACACACACAAAGACAGTGAAATATTATCAACCATAAAGAACACCAAAATTTCATCATTTGCAGAAAAATGGATGGAAATGAAGGTGATATGTTGAGGAAAATAAGACAAATACAGATATCATTTGTTCACACTGATATGGGGAATCTAAACCAGATGACGTGAAAGTAGAAGAGAGAATTTATTTGACAACAGGGAAGAAAGAAGGTAACAGGAATGAGGTAGTGAAAAAGAGCAGTGGTGAAGGAATATGATGAAAGTGTGTTTATGCATTGAAATTCAAGTTTTATAAAAGTAATGATAACTAATCACAAAATTGGAAAATGCAGATGCCAGAGCCTACCCTCATAGATCCCCATGTAGTGACCCTGACCTTCAACCTGGCTTCCAGGCCTTTCTTTTTCTTTTCTGACTTCCATTTCTCACTGATGTCCCTTCAGTTTTCATTTCTCTGAGTGAAGACTGCAGCAGGACCCCAGTGGAAGCCAAATGCCCACTGCAGTACAACAGGAAGCAAGAGTCAGAGGGCGGCGCAGTGGACGAGGCGTGACGCAGCAAGGTGTGCGGCAGGCCGGAAGGGTGTGTCTGAGGGGATGCTGGCAGCAGGCTGCAGTGCTGCTGGCCAGTGACAGCCTCTTCTGCAGCCTTGGTGTCCATGTGGCCATAGAGACCCGAGAGGGAAGCTCAGCCCAGGCCTCCACCAGCAGCACTGCGTGGAGTCCAAGTCACCGTCTCTGACCATGAGGACAGTTTCCACTTTGGGCACCCAGAAACCCCGGGAAGACTCTGGGGAAGAAGAGAATGAGTGCTGAGTGGGGAAGCCCGATGCTTCTGCCTAACATGGACTGAAAGGATTTAGATTTTCTGGCCTAGCAGAGACAAGCGTGAAAAATAAGGGGAAATACTGGAAACATGGTCGTAGGAACCTAGATCATGGGAGAGAGGCCAGGCGTGAGAGAGCTCATCTTGGTGTCCAGATGAGGAGCTTTCAAGCATCGAGCAGGATGGGACCTGAAAGGTGCAGGAAGGTGACTGAGCACAAGAGACGGAGTAGGATAAAGCAGCTGGAGGTTACTGGGAAAAGGCCAAGAGATGAACCAGATGCAGAGATTCCCTGACTTGGACTCAGTTGGGTCAGTGCACAGTGCCAGGTGACAACTGGGGACTAGAAATGTGGGCTGATGTCCCCTCTGCCTCTCTTCTACAGGCAGCTTCCAAGGCATCCCAACATGGCTCTCATCCTCCAGGTGCTACAGAAAAGCACATGGAGGAGGTCACCTGAAGGTGGAGGACTTGTCTCTTTACACCACTGTCATCATCACCTCACTGGGGAGAATCCACATGCAGTCTATGTTTGGCAGCCATGAGGGCTGGGCAGTAGGGTCCTGGATCATGGCCACCATGTCCCTTTCAGAACACAGCAGTGGAGATGTTCACATAATGCAGGACGAGTTGAATTTTGCAGAGGAGCTGCAGGCCCACAGCATCAGGATGGGCCTTGTGCTCGTCTGTGCGTGTTCAGTACTTTGTATAGAGGGAAGAGGACTCTCAGGGCCTGGAACCTGCTGGCAAACTTCTCGGCCAAATGACTGAGCTCTTCTGCTGCAGTGGGGTGGGTATTTCATCCAGGGCTACTTTATTGCTTCAGAGCTCTTTGGGAAAGCCATGGGGACTCCAAGGACCCCCATCCTGACAGCCTCCTTTAAAGACTCACACATCACATGGAAGAAAACTCCAAATTCTCAATCCTATCCTGCTCTACCACACTGTATGGTATGATAACCCTCAACTCCTTTTTGACCTGAAGAATTTGACACCAAGTACTGCTTTGTATTGAACAGAAATAGTGACACATTGTATACAGTAACTGAGAATACATATTACTACCACCCGTTATTTCAAGAATCAAAAAGTTCTATGTGAAAATGTTCAGAAGAATTTTGTGCAAACAAAGATAGCTTGGACCTCCCTACCAGTTAAATCAGCCTCTGGCATTTTTTCTTTTCAGATTGGGATGAGGTGGCCTCTCAGGGAGGTTCTAAACTATCATGCAGCAGGGGCACCTATCCCGAGCTGTCTATGCTATAAAAATATCAGGAAGTGAGAGAACAGCATGGAGTACTGATGGGACGGTGGAGATGTTAAGTATTTAGCTAATTCACATGAAAAATTTTATACCTCAAAAGAATGGACAAGTTTGATGGAGCAGCCAAGGCCCACTGCTATAGGCTTGGTCTCTGGCATAGCCATAGTGTGTAGTGGGGATCCTTTTGAGGTAGGATATATCAGGAGGAAGGAGGTCACTGGAGCTGTGCCCTTCAAGGGTCAGCAGGAGCCCAGCCCTGGGCTCTTGCTCTCTTTGCTTCCTAGCTGCTGCGAGGTGAGATTTGTTCTTCTCCCTGCCCTCACCATACTCTGCTATCCTGGCACGGAAGCAACTGGCCAAATTCCATCCTATTTGAGCATTTCTTAATGAAGTAATGAAGGCTAAAAACATCAACTAAGTAACTTGAGTTCGTTTTTCAAGGCTCTCCACAGGGACTGAAGTTTAGTGAATCTGAACAAGACAGAAAGAATCCAGGTCTAAGTGAGACCTCATTTTTGATGGTGGAGGTTGGTGTGTCTCAGTGCTTCTGAGTATAAAATGCTGCCTCTTGCAAGAGAAAGATTCTCACCATGTTACCCTGATGGAATAAAAGTTGGAATAGAGAAAGGAGGGATTATAGTACATTGAGCTGGAAAATATGCAGTAACCTCTGGACAAGAATTACTGCCCAGAAATTGTATGTCATTGAGCAGCCAATTTTCATTCTAGATCTTTTTTTCTCATTTTAAAAATAGTAATTTTGGGTGTGGTAAGCACACACTTGTAATCCCAGCTCTAGGGATGTCGAGGCATAGGAATTTCTATGAATTCAAAGCCAGCCTTGGCTATATTGTGAGTTCCAGGCCACTCTGACTACATAGTGAGAGATACTGTTATTTTGAGGGTTGACAGCAATATGGGAACCATAAATTTCTGTGATATGAAAAGGGTTTGCTACATTTTCAGCCAATTTGAGAATTAAGAAATTTGACAGAGGCATAATGACCAGGCCTATATTACACTCCTGAAAGTTGAGTCTGGATGATCACAAATTGAACCCAATAAGGGAATCTTAAGAGATCCTGCCTCAAAAACAACAACAACAACAAAAAATCCCAGGCATGATGGCACATGCCTGTAATCCCAGAAATTGGGAGGCAGAGGCAGGAAGATTGCTACAAGTTGAAGGCCAGCTTGAAATGGATTGAGACCCTATCACAAAAAACATAAAGAAAAAAATTACTTAGAAAGAAGCTCAATTGTGTAGACCTGGGGTTTATTCCATAATATCATAATTTAAAAATGTGATTCATTAATAATAATTTTGGGTTGGGAATGTGGCTCAGTGGTAGAGCTCTTGCCTTGCACGTACAAGGCCCTGGGTTCAACGCTCAGCACCACCAAAGAAAACCCTAAAAAACAAAAACAATAATTTTGTGGGGTTTGGGATATAGCTCAGTGGTACAGCGCCTGCCTGTTAAACAAAAGGTCATGAGTTTGATTCCTGGTATCAAAAAAATTGTAGTGAGTAACAAGCAATCCATCCTGAAACAGTCACAAAGATTGAGAAGATGAGAGTGCAGTTCATCTTCATTTGATTTCCCAGAGAGATGTATGTTCCTCTTTAAGAAACAGGGAATACACACGTCTATATACAACCCAACTCCTTTTTGCAACACCAGACACAGGAGCCAAGCGGATGAAAGAAATGCAGCTCAGTGCTCTCAACTCAATAATGAGGAACAAACATGTATGAGAGTATTTATTTATAAGAATTTGGGGATACTAACCCATAATTATAAGGATAATGCATATATTAGTATAATAGAGATAAAGATAAAAATCTCCCTTATTTATTCATGTAAAACAGTTAAAATATTAAACAGAAAACTGTATAAGAATAGCATGTTTTCTTTTTTATTTTATAAGAAACCCACAAAATTTCATAATAAAATAATAAGGATTCCACTGTGTATCATTATTTTGAAAATACTGACTAAAAGCCATAAACCAAAAATGTTCCTTTTTTTAATCCCTAGCCCCCAAACAAAAAATATTCTTACAAAAAGGAAACAGATCATAACATTTCCTTTCAATGAACTAAGATAAACTGTCAGTATAAATGAAACCAAATAGTGTTTCTCAAAAGTCCACTTCACATGTTTTCTTTGGATAGGAGCCATATCAAGTATTGAACTGAGAAGAAGAGATACTACACTTGGTCTTAGCCAAAAGGCCAAGAAGCAATGAATACAGTTTTCAAAACTACCCAAACTCAAGGTGTTTAAAAGAGGCATACTAACTATTCTGTGCTCTGTGTGCTGAAAATGAACTCAGGAGATTTACAACATATCCCAGAGCAATCTTGACAATCCTGGGACTCTAATGTAATACTTTGAATTAACTTTTAATTTCTTCTCATTCTGAGTCCATACAAGTCATCTTGAAATTATCTCATGCTTTAGAAATCAAACAATTCTTTAAAAAAGGAAACCAGTCCTCCAACTGACATTAGCAGTGAGCATGTAAAGTTGAAAAGTGCCTCAGGATGAAGGGGACCAGAGAAACTCACCCTGTCACTTGTCCCTGTATGGATTCCCAGTTCCTGGGAGTCTGGTGGAGGGGTCCACTGGCTCCTTCTGGACGAGTCTGCATTCTTCTCCGTGGTCTGGACAGGAAACTCTGTTCCCTCCCATGACTGTCATTACTGGCAGCCTGGGCTTTGGGCTGAAATTGCTCCTCTGCCCTGGGCCAGGAGATGTGGAAGGAAGAGAGATGATGTCAGACCCTAGGGGGCTGCCTTTCCTAGATGAGAAGATTGACATTCTAAGTGCGTTCTAACCAGAGTTTCCACCAACTTGTTAGTCCAATTTTCTCACTAGTCTTTCATTCTTAAGCCAAATCCTGAACCACCATTTCCCATCGTGGTTCTCAGACGTTGGTTAATCTTGTCATTCTGATAAACCTCTGTGATAATCTACTTGAGGAGAACATATGTCATTGTGCAAGAGTAGAAAGTTACCTAGATAAGGAAACGGGAAAGGAAGCTCTCCCAGGTGCACTCAGGCCATAAGCAGTGTGTCTGCAGGCTAACTGGAATGAACATGTGGTTAGGGATACTTCTCTGTCATTTCTGGATATCTGCCCTGTGCTGTCTAGTATCTCACAGTGAAAATACTTTGTTATCAATGAATGTCTACTGTTGCAATCTCTGAAACTTTTAAATTGATGACAACAGAAAAAAACCCAGAATTTAAGTGGAAATACAAATTTATATAGGCTGATACACACCAAGTACAAAAAAATTTTCTCCACAGCCTCATATGGACCCAGCTGATGGTAGTGAAGAGATTTTCTACCAAAACTGCTCCTCCAGGAAGATGTGCTTTCTAGGAGGTCTGCTGAGCGGCCTCCCAGCACCCAGGGCTTCCCTCCCAGGATGTGTGTATCTGACAGTCACTTCTCTGAATGTGAAGGAAATGTTACTGAGTAGTTCCTTTGGTAAATGGCTCATCAATTAAAATGTATTCCAAGTCCCTCTCACCTTGAACAAAGAATCGAACGAGACAAGGGGAAAATGTGCCAAAAGTTTATTTGAAGAAGTAAAATGAAGAGTGATGGGTGAAGGGGTAAGGGAGCAAATGGCTCTGTGGAGCAAACTTGGGATGAACAAGGGGGACAAAGAGACAAGCAAAAATAAAAGTACGCTCTGGGAGATAGATACAGGGTGGGCTACTGTGAAAGAGACGTGGCTCCTCCTGGTGTCCGTGTCCTTACACGTCATCCACATTTCATGGGAACCCACGAGAAGTTCTACACACAGGGTCCTGAGAGGTGGTGCTATGCAGACTCTGGGATCCAAGCCAGTCTAAGCCACGCCCATCTCCTGTCTCAGGAAAGAGGGAGGACGGCCTTGTGCTGGGGACCACGGTGTGTAGAAGGTGGATGAGAGTTGTGAAAACTGGTCCTTGACTGAGTTTCCTGAGCTTGCCAGATTGACAGAACCCCGTGCAGTGGTGTACCCCAGGGATGCAAAAGATCTGCCCTCAGGCCAGGGTCTTCAGGGGTCCAGATTCCTTACAATGCAAGGTTGTGATCTCACTGCCACCCTGAGTTCAGGATCATAAAATTGGATCTGGAAAGAAAAGCAGGTCTCTAAAAGGATGAAGACCCCCAAGGACATCACCGCCTGTTCAGCCTGCAATTCTTTCTAGTCCCCAATCACCGCAAAACTACTCCTCCTCTCTTCTCAGCTGAGCTCTCTCTCTCACATCCCATTCGAGCAGACTGCCCACCTCCACACACTCTGCCAGGAACATCCCAGTGTCTCAGTGCATGCAGCTAATGAACTGCTTGTGGAACTAGGAATCTTGGCAAAGTTCTGCCATAAAGGAAGAAGACTATGCCTAGTTTAGGAAGCTGGTTTTTCTCCTCCACATCATTGACCAGGTAGTTGGAAAAGAAAGCAGGCTGCTGGTCATGGGCACAGCCAAGAAAGAGCTAGGTCATCTCCCTGGGAAGCATGGATAGATTGCCTCTATTTCAGGAGATCATCAGCCTGGGCAGCACTCCCAAGACCATAGCTGCTTGGGGAGGCCAGACTGCACGTAGCCCTAGAGAAGGGGTCTCCTATCCAGAGACCACGACAGGAGCCAGGTGGAGAGACCTGGGAAGACTCCTGTGCTAACACTGCAGTTGTCACCACCGTATCCCTACCTCCCTTCCCTGCGGCTTGTCCTGGGGGAACACACCTCTGTCTCCCCACCACATAGCAGGGTGACCTGGGCTTCTTTTTGCCTTCATTCCTCTCCTCCCTAATGGCCAACACCAAGCTTGGCTTATGGGGTGCATGAAGTTCACCATCATTTCCTAAATCACTTCACTGGCCCAATCCCATTCCAGTGAAGTGAATTCTGCAAGGAAGAAAGTCACAGCCAGATTAGTATTCCAGATTCAGTTTCTGCTCCAGCCCACAGCCTGTCCCCTTTGCTCTTGTGACTGTAAATTACACAAATCATGAACACTGCCCTTTGTTTTATCTGCTGTAACCATGTGAGCCTTTCACGGTTATAATTTTCTGGAAGTTAATCCACACACAGGACAAATGTCTGTCAGAGCACAGCCCTGCTAGCACAGGGTCATGGGTATTCTTTTAGGCTGGCTTTCCTGGAAGACTACCACTATGCACAGAGAATAAGGCCAGTGTGCTGGCCTCCAATCAAGGGAGAATGCACACGAGCAGAAGGAAAGGCCGCTTCAGGACTGCATGTGAGGCCCAGTGATGCCTCAGCATTGTACTCTACCACTGAAGCCCTGTGACAACACAGGTGACAGCTGGTTCACAGACAAATAGTGTTTGGCCTGTTGGTGCTTTCTTAAATATTTAAACTTGCTGTTATCTTAAAAAAAAAAAACAGGGCCAGGGATATAACTCAGTTACACAGCACCCGCTTGGAAATTGTAAGGTCGTAAGTTTGATTCCCAGTACTCAAAAAAAAAAAAAAAAAAAAAAACCAACAACAACAACAACAACAAAAAACTCCAAAAAGCAAAGAAGAAAACTAAACTCTTAAAAAGTCAATTACACCTGGCCCTTTGTGTAGGCACATACTTTCTGGTTTGCCAGTCCTGCAGTTGTCACGCTGAAGCAGAGCCCAATACAGAAGCTGGCTAGCAGTGAAGCTCACAAGGGTATTTAACTGATATAGAGCCAAATATTTAAAAAAAAAAACAAAAGCCATTCAACTAGATAATCTGATAAATCAAACGCAAACTGAGAAGCAGTAAAGCCTGACAGGAGCAATGACCTAGTGCAGTTCAAGGTACACATGGCCTTGACATGAAGTCCTGGGAACTCTGGAGGGCAGGGCCTGCCCTGAGGACCACATCAAGCCTCTTGATCACATGGGCACAGGGCCATGATCCCTTAGGGACAGCAGATGGAAAAATAGCAGTCCTAAGACAGCTATGTGGACATAAGATGTCCTTTTAACAGGATCACTTTCCTGATGTCTAACATGGGTTAAAATCTATCTGACCCCTGAGTAGAGCCCAAGTCCACAGTGGGTGCTCACCTTTAATACACTCACACCAGGTGTTCCTCTTTACTGCTGTGCTGAGAGTCTCATACATTTAGTATTTTGAAATAAAGGACTTGTGAACAGTGGAGAGCTCCAAATCTAAACTGGGGTGAGCCCACATCCACATACAACAGAGGGGTTGATGGCCCCACCACTGAGACTGCCAGAGATGGACAAGGACGATGGCAGTGGATGACACAGTATCCCCTATGGGGAGCTTTGTTTGCACCTTTGGGATGCCCATGCATTAACACCTGGGTCCGCTTTAGCTGAACTATTGGGCTATTTTATTAGTGACCCCTGGCCAGATTTGCTGCCCCACCCTGGCTGTGCTGGTGAACCCAGAGTGCTTTGGAAGGTCTCTGTGTTCTTGTGCAAAAGCAAGTCCAGCAATGAAAACCTCAGACTGAATGCACTTATGCTGAAATATGTCCTCCCACGAGCTGCTTTGAGGTGGAGACTGTGCAGCCCTGGTCCCTTTGCCCCTGGGTGGTTGACCTTAATATGTAAGCTTTATTGAACTCTCCATCATGCATTAGACTGATTTTATTTACTTCCAAACTTTCATGCTGTTACTTTACTGATAGTAAAGTGTTTGAGCAAGGCAAGTCGGTCACCCTGACATGTGTGACTGGTGTATATGCACCTTGGCTCCCCGCTGCCTGAACCTGGACCAACCGCGATGCCTTCCGACTGTGGCTCACCCTTGGGTCAGCTCTTCCAGGGACTGCAGCAGTGGTGGCTCAGCAGTTGACAGAGGGATGAGCTGCTTCCTCTCCTCCCTATTTATTATCTAACCCAGGTACGGCCCTGGGGATGTGGAGCTTTGTGTTTTAGGGTGTTGACGTGAGCATGGAGTCACCTAGTGGTGAATCATTTAGGTCACAGAGAAGGCCCTGGTGCTGAAAATCTTAAGTGACTTGCCCTATCAAGAGCATTCCATGAAATCATCTAACACCAGGTTTTTTTGTGACAGTATTAACACAGAGGGCATCTATCATGTCGTTTACCTGACCTCCACCAGGCAGCCTAGAAGTGAGGATCCCCACCACACTCCACCACAGGAGCGGTGAGGCTCAGTCATGCTCATCACCTCCCCCAGCCCCCCTCGAGGGTCTGCACTCCGTTCTGAGTCATCAGTCCCAACTCTGGCCAAAGCAAAGTTTCTTCCAGAGACAAAGGGCAGCAGGCAGTTCTGAGGAGGAAAACTGGGAGGGAGATGGCCACCCCACAGCACCTCTAGCCGTTTCGCTGGGCCCGGGTATCATTTGAGGTTTATTTGGAATCACTCTAGATCCACACCCAAAGCCCCAACATGTCCAGGGTCCTGAAACACTTTTGAGTAGTTTCACAAGTCCCCACCTCCAAGGAGAACAGACTACAAGTCACTGAGACAGCCTTGACACCGTGAAGGTTCTGCTCTAAGTCACCTGGACCTCATCCCAACACAGTGGCCCTGTCAGGTGACCGGTGTGCCCCAGCCTCGGTGTGATCTCTATGCCTAGGCGCTGAGCTCTTGGGATGGGCTCTGCTGTCTGGGTAGGGGACATGGGCTTCTCATCCCAGGTGCTTATTCAATGAAACCTGATTCAGATGGGGGAGCCCTGCTGGCTTCTTCCAATGAGGGAGGAGGGGGGAAACAGCCTCTGAGCTTCCCTTGCCAAGGCTGCCCTAGTCCTAGAAAGCTGATGGGGAAACAGAGGTCTCTACATGCTCCAGTGCTGACTTGGAGTTTAGGACCTTCCATCTCTGCTGCTGTATCCTTAGCTCAACCACAGGGAATTAGGTTTTCCTCAGGATTTCAGTACCTTCTCTGTCCCTGCTTAGTGCTTCTACAAAGAAAAAAATGAACAGGCAGGAAAAATGCTTACCCTAATTAGTGAATTTTTGTTGTGTTTCCATGGCAACAGTTAGGAAACTTTTTAATGACTTTGTACAATTTGTGGTGTCTGTGCTCTGAGTATGCATTAATTGGTTACAAGGAGACTGTTTTCTTGTAATTTAATAGTGGCTGCCATCGGTCCAACATCAGGTTGAGCAAGTGCAGGCTGACACAAAACTGCTACAAGGATCTCCCAGAAAGAAAACTGAGTTCCCACAACAGTGAGGGCCTCTGGTCTCATGGAAGATGCCCCAGACACTGGGGATAGGGAACAGGCCACACCCTGTCCATCACAAGTCTGAGTTCTCACAGGAGGATTCAATGAACTTCAGGCCAGGGCTAAAGAAATTAACTGGATTTGAATGGAGCCAGAGGTCAGGGGTTTGCAGGAGAAAGGTGAGTGGTCAAAGGTCAGGACACAGGAAAGTACTGGCTTCAGCCAGGCCCCCTCTCAGGAGGCCCGGAGTCCAAGGGCCCTTGGTCTGTGCTCGTGGCAGAAGTGCTGGCTGCAAACCAGTCATCAGTGGTCCTGCACTGGGGACAGAATGGGCCACCACTCAGGCACGACCTGACTGCAACACCTGCAGTGGCTTAAAGGACGCAGCCCTGAATGCCATGCCAACACCATGGAGGCTGCTGTCCCCAGATGGGTGGGCTCTAGCTTGACCTGCCCTGCCAGCATGAGGGATTCTGACAATATGGGAACCCTGCCCAACACACAGACCAAATCTGTGTCACTACCTGATCCTCAGGTAGCATACAGAGGTCAGAAACACCCATCCCTTCTGCAAATCGCTGAAATGTTAATGTGAAACCACTCTGTGCATGTAAATAATTTCTAAGGGTGAAGAGCAAATGCCGCACTGCCTCCCTCCAGTCCTGGCAGCAGCAGTGAGTCTGCCGTGCTCCCTGTGGTGGCCTCAGCCTTCCTGGAGCCCGCTTCTCTTCACAACTGTCAGAGCTGCACAAGGATCCCGGTCTGCGGAAGGCAGGAGCCTGGCCCTGCCTGGGCCTCCCCAAGAGAACACATTTCAACCACTGAGGACCCAAAAGTCCTCGGGGCAACCGAGGTGATGTGTCACAATCCCTGCACTGATGTGCATGGCCTTTACTCAAGAACGTGACCCTCAGTGTCTAGGGCAGGGCCTGGCTAAGTTTCTTCCCTGTGAAGGGCCAGGTGACACACACTGAGTGTGGTGGGCTGTGAGGTCTCAGCGGTGACTACTCACCTCTGTCAGGAGCACCAACCTCACACAGACCACTGCATGCCTCAGCCAAAGTCTACAGACACTGACATTTGGATTTCACACATCGTTCAGGGGAAGCAAAGTGCTGCTGCTCTTTGGAAGTTTTGAAAACACGAAAGCCATTCTTACTCACAGGTGATGAGCGACAGGCACAGGCCCGGCTTTGGCCTTCGAGACGCAGCTTGCCAACCTGTGCCCGGCCCCAACTCCCATCACTTTCACTCTTAACAAGCTTCTCAGGCCTCCTCCTCAGGGAACCAGTCACAAAGGGGGAGGGGCTGCCCCACTGCAATCAGAGCACAAAGAGCAGTCTACACACAGGAATCCGAGATGCCCGGGAGCCCAGAGTGGGATAGCAGGCCAGGAGCCTCAAAGGCATCCCTGCTAGAGGAGACCACTAAGATTTCTAATGGCCCAGGTCATCAAATTATGAGCTAGGATCCATTCTGGATGCTTTAAGGAATCAGGAGAGTAAAGCAAACACTGCAAAAGCATCGCTTTCAAAAATGCATGAAAAACACAAAAGTTCTGTCTTGGGAGCACATACTCAGACACCCAGAGTGCCTAAATTCCTGGGTCATAAATTTCACTTCCATGTAACCATCCTTTGGTGCTAGGGATCAGTGTCAGGCACCCAAACTACACAGAGACAATGAGTGACTAGGGCCTGGGAGTCAAGGTGGACAAGGCAGGAGCCCTGTATCACTCACGCACCCTTTCAGGCCACCTCAGGTTCCATCTCTGTGTGTCAGTCACCACTTCAAAAACCTTGTCAGAGTTTCTCTTCTCAGTTCCAAGAATCTCTTCTTACCCTGGCTATAGGCCAACACATGGCTCTGGTCGGCCCTGCCCTGCATCCTGAAATGCTTCATTTTCTTTCAGAAAGATCCAATGCCTTTCAACCAGGCCATCAGTGAGCAAAAAGCTGCCCTCCGGTCTCTGTAAATAGTTGACTGTCCCATTGCTCGAGGTGTTCAGTAAGGGCAGTCCTGGCTTTTTGCAGAATCTGATTTCCCCAAATGCCTCCTGTTTTTCTTTTTGTTCCTTTTCTTTTCCATTTGTGGCCACTTCACACTGGGCTCCCTGCCTGCCTAGGGGGTGTACCTCTCGGGGTAGTATCTACACTGATCCCACCACATCTTCTCGGGTCACACTTTGCTGGGAACCGGGCATGCTTGCTGCCCGAATGGTGGTATTGGCTCCAGTTCTGCTCATCCCTTCTCCTGCTTAGGAGGTGGTGGTAGCTGTACCTGCCCAGACTGCAACGCTCCCTGGGACTCAGCTCTCCACATAGCACAGAGGGTGCCAGCTCCCACTGTGGGGCTGCACAGCATGACACTCCTGTTTACTGTGCTTTCTAGTATAGAAGTACTGCTTTCTGCGACAACGACCCTCAGTCTTGCTCCAACTCAGACTCTTACTTTTCTGCACATGTTCTCCACGGAAGGAGCAGTCTGAACGGTTATGATAATGTCCTCGGTCAACTTTCCTAAGGCTGCCAATTTTCTCTTTAACTAGATGGCGATCCAGAACTTTCTGGCCGGCTTTACCTTCAGTGCACCTCTCCCCTTGACTGTGCTCAGGGCCATCAGGATGGGGGCCTGTGTGCTGAGCAGAGGGCAGTGCATTGGCAGATTCACCTGTGCTCTGAGATGGGGCCTTCGTCACCACACTGGTCTCTGTTGAGGGAAACCGAGAGCTCGGGCTCACATACATCTTCTGGATGTGGGTGGAAGCTGGGCTCAGCTGCTCCACTGTTTCTGCTGGACAGAGTCCTGCTGGCTCTCAGAAACCCTTTGACCTCCTGGGGGGTTTTGCTGCAGTCCCGTGTTCCTTTCTCAACTTTAGATTCAGGAAGTGTATTTGCCCCAATGCTGTTTTTATTCGTATTATAAAGATTGTTTATGATGGGCAAAGACTCATCAGGTTTGGCTGAGCTGTTTTCTGAGACAACTTTGATAGACATGAGGTTGCTTTCAGGGGGCAGCAAAACCTCCTTAAACTGGCTGCACAGATTTATTATTGGGTCCAGTTTCTCATGCCAACCAGGAGTGGGGCTACCAGCCTCAAGCACCACAGTGAGGTCCCCTGATGGACTCTGCCCTGTTCCAGGTGGACTGCATCCTCACCAAAAGAAAGAGCCAAGCCAGTAGTTGGCATGACTGCTATACAGGTTTTGTCATGGCTTACATTTTCTAAATATTTTATCAGTCTAAATATAGCCGGCCACAAGCCACTAATAGGCTATCATCTCTAAACACCAAAAATTTTTAATAAAAATTCTGTAGCTCTAGACTTTTCCTATTTCCAGATGCATGTTTAATTCTTAAAAAATTAAGTCTAAACAAACAGCCGAATCACGGACTGCTGACTTTTCTGGCTCCCTTCTTCCTCTTGGAGCCTCAGAAGCACAGCAGCTATTTCCAGACAGAGCCAACAGCTCCTTGAATCGTGGAAAACAGGGACTCACTGAGGCTCTGGGGAAACCTTCTGCAGGAACTGCAGGCTGCCGTTGGCAGCTGGAAAGCTTCTGACACACTCTCAAGGTTAGCTGCCAGCTGCCAGGAAGCAATAAATCACCCGCCTGGATCTCGGCTCTTCAGTGAGGAGATAACTTGTCCCCAGTCCCCACGGGGAAGTTCGTTGTCCTGAGAGTAGAAGTGGGGTTCTTGGGGCCACACGCAAAGGAAGGCGTGCTTGGCTGCAGTACATACATGGCCTCATTTACACAAATGTGTAATTACTCTCTTGCACACTGAATTTGGGGACCAGGGTGGGTTAGGAAAGAAACCAGGGAAGATCACTGTGAAATGACAGCGCAGCCCTGCTGCTCTATCTTAAGGTCAAGTGGGAGTGAGCGTTCTCTGCCTCTTCACTCTTAACAGTTCTGCACCCTGACTCAGGGTCTCAGGGGCCATCTGGACTGCGCAGTGCCAGGAGGAGGCTCCTCCCCTGCACGTCCTCACACCCATGGGTGAAAATCCCAGTCGTGTTACTGCCACAGTTTTCACGGACACTACACTTCCCAGGAATCTAACAATGGTTTAAACTGAGAAATGGTCACATTTTGCCCTTCACATACTCTGTCATTAAAAAGATGAAATGAGAAAGTACGTGGGGTTGGATTCAGAGGTGTGCAAGGACATTGCTGGCCAGGGCAGGTGACGCAGAGGAAAATGAGAAGCAGTCACAGACAGCTTTCTCACTCTCCTCAAAGGCAAAAAACGTATCCCATAGTTTATTTTTCAAATATATTTTTCAATATTGATGGTGATTTTTTGTTTCTCAGGGTGTTCTGGAACCTCAGGGGCTGTTAACTGACCAGTTTTGGATAGAAGTATTAATATTAACAGGACTAGGCCTGTTGACCCTAAGACTTCACTGGGACTTGACATGGAACCTGTTGGTGTGTTTTTCCATGGCCTGGTTCCATTGGAGCGGGGTGAATCCTGCAAGGAAAAAAGCCACAGTAGAATCAGGGCCTGCTCCAGCCCACAGCCTCCCTTTGTTCTTGTGACTGACAAGTTACACAAATCTTGAACACAGTCCCTCTCTTTCACCTGCTCTGCCCATGTGCACCTTTCACAGGCCCTCATTTTCTGGTTAATCCACACATGGGACACACAGTGTCTGTCAGAACACAGCCCTCCTGACATGAGTTTAGTATTCTGTCCTCGGCTGGCTTTCCTGGGAGGCTACCACCATACAGACAGAAGTAAAGCCAGCTTTGTGGCCTTCAAGCAAGGGAGACAGCACACGGGCAGAAGGAAAGGCCGCTTCAGGACTGCATGTGAGGTCATGGCCTCTGCCGCCCAGTGATGCCTCAGCATTGTACTCGTGCAGCTCTGTTGCTCCAAGTTACATGACTACCACTGAAGCCCTGTGACAACACAGGCGACAGCTGGTTCACAGACAAATAGTGTTTGGCCTGTTAGTGCTTTCTTAAACATTTAAATTTGCTGTTATCTTAAAAAAAAAAAAAAAAACAGGGCCAGGGACATCACTCAGTTGAACAGTACCCAGTTGGCAATCATAAGGTCCTAAGTTTGATTTTCATTACCAAAAAACCAAAAATCAAACAAAAAACCCAAACTCTTAAAAAGTCAGTTACATCTGTCCCTTTCCCTAGGCACATATTTTCTGGCTTTCCAGTCCCCCAGTGCCACACTGAAACAGATCCCAATTCAGAAGCTGGCTATCAGCCAAGCCCATAAGGGTATTTACCTGAAATAGAGCCCAATGTTTATCAAAAAAGCATTTAACTAGATAATCTGATAACTCAAACCAAACTCAAACTGAGAAGCAGTAAACCCTGAGAGCAGCAATGACCTAGTGCAGTTTAAGCTGCAGATGGCGTGGGAACGGAGTCCCAGGAACTCTGTAGGGTGGGCCCTGCCCTATAGACCACATCAGGCCTCTTGATCACACAGGTACTTGGTCATGATCCCCTGGGGGACAGCAGTGGAAAGACAGCACAGTCCTGAGACAGCTATGTAGGCATAAAGTGTCCTTGTAACCGGGTCACTTTCCTGATGTCTAACATGGGTTAAAATCTATGATCCTTGGGTAGAGCCCAAGTCCACAGTGGGTGCTCACCTTTAATACACTCACACCAGGTGTTCCTCTTTACTACTGTGCTGAGGTTCCCATACATTTAGTATTTTGAAATAAAGGACCTGTGAACAGTGGAGAGCTCCAAATCTAAAGCAGGGTGGGCCCACATCCACATACAACAGAGGGATTGATGGCCCCACCATTGAGACTGTCAGCTGGACAAGGACAAGGGCAGTGGATAACAGTCTCGCCTACGGGGAGTTTTGTTTGTACCTTTGGGGTGCTCCGGCATTAACACCTGGGCCCTCTTTAGCTCCATACATGGGATGTTTGATTGGTGACCCCTGACCAGACTTGCTGCCCCGCCCTGGCTGTGCCAGTGAACCCAGAGTTTGCAGCCTTTGGAAGTTCTCTGTGTTCTTGTGCAAAAGCAAGTCCAGGAATGAAAACCTCAGACTGAATGCACTTACGCAGAAATACGTCTTCCCATGATCTGCCTTGAGGCAGACACTGTGCCGCTCTGGGCCCTTTGCCTCTGGGTGGCTGACAATGTGTAGCTTTATGTCATACCAATTGGTGTGTATGCAAGTTGGCTCCCAGCTGCCTGAACCTGGACCAACCTCAATGTTTGCACACTGTGGGTCACGCTCGGGCAGCTCTGCCAGGGACTGCAGCAGTGCTGACTCAGCAGTTCACACAATGATGAGTGGCTTCCTCTCCCTATTATCTAACCCAGGTACAGCCCTGGGATTGGGGAGCTTTCTGTTTTAAGGTGTTACGTGAGCATGGAGTCAGCTGGTGGTGAATCTTTTAAGGTCATACAGAAGGCCCTGGTGCTCAGAATCTTAAGGGACTTGCCCTATCAAGAGCATTCCATGAAACACCAGGGTTTTTGTGACAGTATTAACCCTCAGTGTGTCTGCCATGGTGCTGCATACTTGGCCTCCACCAGGCTGCCTAGAAATGCGGACCCCACCACACTCCACTACAGGGGTGGTGAGGCTCAGTCATGCTCTTCACCTCCCCACCTGAGGGTCTGCACTCCTTCCTGAGTCATCAGTCCCGACTCTGGCCAAAGCAAAGTTTCTTCCGGAGACAAAGGGCAGCAGGCAGTTCTGAGGAGGAAAACTGGGAGGGAGATGGCCGCTCCACAGCACCCCAGCTGTCTTGCTGTGCCGGGTATCACTTGAGGTTTATTTGGAATCACCCTAGATCCACACCCAAAGCCCCCACGTCTCTGGGATCCTGAAACACTTTCAAGTAGTTTAATGTGGCACCAAATGGACTCAAAGATGTTTATAGGTGAAGCAGCATTTAATGCTTCACACAAAGCAGGGCCTATTTTGAAGGTTTCAAATGCACACATCTAGGCAGATGTGCTTTGCTGAGCAGTTAGGTCTATTATAGACCAGAATCCACATGTTGTAATTTCTCATTTTCTTATTTTTCTTTCCCTCAGAAAACATTTCCATTAACTAAATATAGTTAATATACAAGTAATGTGCATATACTGATTGGTGGGGTGTTTTGTTACTCAATGTATATACGCCCTACAATTTGTATGAATTTTCTATTGATATCAAAATATCTACTGATATTTCATTGCAAAATGAACAGTACAATTGAAGGTGTAAGCTGCCAAAACTTGCAATATTGTCCTCACTAAATCTCATGTTGTCAAAACAAGGTTGTCTAAGACTTGCTTCTTTAAAATAGAGATGTGTTGGGTCCAGCAGACCACTTCCTGGTTCTCCCTGACCCACCTCTGAGGTCTGAGGCACCTCCTGAGACGCCAGCCAGAGCTGTGGAGGTTTGAGGAAAGTGAACCCAAAGTCAGAGAAGACATGGCTGGAAGCAAATGGGGAAAACAAGTAACAAATGGCACAAAGTGTTTAATTTCCTGCCATTCGTGTGCTCTACAGATTTTACACGCTGTGTATTTACAGGGGCAAGTGCTTTTTAAATACTTCATAAAACAAAGATCAAACTTTACACATCTCTGAACACAAACTAAACCATACAATTTCTTCACATAGAAACAGTTTCCATCTGTATTAAATGCAATTTTCCCCACTCCATCTCCTGATGCAGGGCCAGTGAGTTTTGAGTGTGTCACAGTTTGATAGCATATCCATATTAAAAATAAAATCACAGCATGATATTGTCTATTACTAGAACCTTTAAGGCACCCAAGCTGACAACTCAGACTCTAATATCACACAAGTGATGAGACTCAGCATAAAAAAGTATTACATAATAAAAACATATTGTGAGCTTTACAAATGTTTGGACTATACATTCATAACGTGAATACTTATCATAACTGGTAAGTTGATTGGAAAAGTCCCACAAAGTTAATAAACAGAACTTGTCTAGAAAATAAAATTTTCAAATCTGGAACACAGCTAAAATAGGAAGCCAACAGTGTCTACAATCAAACATCACAGAAAACAGACTGCCCTCAAAGTCTAGTTGAGAGTTTGTAAACTTTTAAATAAGTCTTTAAATTAAATATGTGCACTGTCAGTTTATAATTTTAAATAATTTCATGGTTTCCCAGTTGGCCTTGCATCAGTTCTAACTTGGAGGAACATTACATGCAATTCAAGTAACCAATCAGAATCTGGAATCAAGAAGCATTTGAGATGTTCTATTCTAGGTCATTATCTTTTTTTTTTTTTTTTTTTGTACCAGGGATCAAACTCACAACTGCATGGTTGCAAGGCAGGCGCTTACAGGTCATTATTTTCAATGTGATTTGTATACGCTATATTTTACAATAGTCAACAATTGTAGAAAGTGTTTATTCTTTTGGAATAAGGGTAACAAAGGAATGGTTAAAAATTACAAACAAAAAAATAAAAAAAAAAACATAGTAAAATCTGCACAGTACTTACCGAGGAAGTACCATGAAGATTTGAAAAAAATTTTTCTTTAAAAGTTAAAATGAGCTGACATGGTTTCTTTGGAGCATGCTGAATCTGAAAGACGAGGCATAAGCATTAGTTGAAGGCAGAGACCCCAGGAAGCCAGGCCCCCCTTTCTGTCCCACCCTGCGGCAGGTCCCCTTGGTCTTTGGGAAGCTCTTTTCCCTTGAAGCCATCACTGCCTTCCTGAATGGCAGTAGAGAAACCCAGGGATGCCAGGCAGCTGCAGAGAAATGGCTGGCAGCCTGGTCAGGGAGGCGCCATCTGCTGGGCCCTGCTGCACCCGCCCAGCCTGAACCCCAACTGTGGCTTCCAATCCCAGTCCTCAGGAAGAGCTTAGTTCCTCAGAGTTAGTGCTTTCCCTTGAGGACACACAGATAAAGTATGTTAATTAACTGTATAC
Organism: Cavia porcellus; assembly: GCF_034190915.1. Lineage (NCBI taxonomy): Eukaryota > Metazoa > Chordata > Mammalia > Rodentia > Caviidae > Cavia > Cavia porcellus. Next base: position 35,140,396 of record NW_026947506.1, on the reverse strand, counting down.
TGATATTCTATAGATAATTTGCCTTGAAGTTCATTTGAAATCACCCGTGCGATTGGGTATGAGACACAAGAACAGTTTGCTTTCGTGGCTTAAATGGTTCACCACTCTCTTTACCTCCAGAAGTGCACAGCATGAAACACAAGTCCCCACCTTCCAGGACCACAGAACGCAAGTGATTCAGACCCAGCCTGGACACCATGAAGGCTCTGCTCTAAGTCACCCGGGCCTCATCCCAACAGAGCGGCCGTGTCAGGTGAGGGCTGTGACTCAGCCCCAGCCTGACCTCTAGGCCTAGGCGCTGAGCTCCTGGGATGGACTCTGCTGCCTGGGTAGGGGACACACAAGGGCTTCTCATCCCAGATGCTTATCCAATGACTGCTGATTCAGATGGGGGGCGCTGCTGGCTTCTTCCAGTGAGGGAGGCAAGAGGAACCAGCCCTGCACTTCCCTTGCTGAGGCTGCCCCAGTCTCCGCGCTCTCCAGTGCTGGCTTGGAGTTCAGTGCCCCCCACTCCTGCTGCTCTTTCCACAGCTCAACGCCAGGGAATTAGGTTTTCCTCAGGATTTCAAGTCTTCTCTGTCCCTGCTTAGTGCTCCTACAAAGAAGCAAAGGGACAGACAGGAAAAGTGCTTACCTTAACTTGTGAATTTTTTGTTTTATTTAGAAAGCAATACTTAAGAACCCTTTTAATGACTTTGTACGATTTGTGGTGTCTGTGCTCTGAGTATGCATTACGTGGTTACAATGAGACAGTTTTCTTATAATTTAACACTGGCTGCCTGAGATCAGCCCCACATCAGGCTGAGCAAGTGCAGGCTGGCAATACCCCTCCTGCAAGGTCCTCCTGAGAGGAAAGCACATTCCCATGACCATGAGGGCCTCTGGTCCAATGGAAGATGCCCCAGAGCCTGGGGCTAGGGGACAGGCCACACCCGCCTCATCACACTGCTGAGTTCTCACAGGAGGTCAGAAGGGACTCCAGGCCAGGACCAAAGAGATTAACCGGATTTGAATGGAGTCAGAGGTTAGGGGTTTGCAGGAGAAAGTTGAGTGGTCAAAGGTCAGGACACAGGAGCACAAGTGCACAGAAGATGGCAGAGTGCTGGCCTCAGCCAGGCCCCCTCTCAGGAGGCCCGGAGTCCAAGGGCCCTTGGTCTGTGCTCCTGGCAGAAGTGCTGGCTGCAAACCAGTCATCAGTGGTCCTGCACTGGGGACAGAATGGGCCACCACTCAGGCATGACCTGACTGCAGCATCTGCAGTGGCTGAGTGGACTCAGCCCTGAATGCCATGCCAACACTATAGAAGCTGCTGTCCCCAGATGGGTGGGCTCTGGCTTGACCTGCCCTGCCAGGATGAAGGATTCTGACAATGCCGGGACCCTGCCCAACACACAGACCTGATCCTCATGAGGTCAGAAACACCCATCCCCTCTGCAAATCACTGAAATGTTAATGTGAAACCACTCTGCGCATGTAAAATAATTTCTTAAGGCAAAGAGCAAATGCCGCACTGCCTCCCTCCAGTCCTGGCAGCAGCAGAGAGTCTGCCGTGCTCCCTGTGGTGGCCTCAGCCTTCCTGGAGCCCGCTTCTCTTCACAACTGTCAGAGCTGCACAAGAATCCCGGTCTGCGGAAGGCAGGAGCCTGGCCCTGCCTGGGTCTCCCCAAGAGAACACATTTCAACCACTGAGGACCCAAAAGGCCTCGGGGCAACCGAGGTGATGTGCCACAATCCCTGCACTGATGTGCATGGCCTTGACTCAAGAAAGTGCCCCTCAGTGTCTAGGGCAGGGCCTGGCTAAGTTTCTTCCCTGTGAAGGGCCAGGTGACACACACTGAGTGTGGTGGGCTGTGAGGTCTCAGCGGTGAATACTCACCTCTGTCAGGAGCACCAACCTCACACAGACCACTGCATGCCTCAGCCAAAGTCTACAGACACTGACATTTGGATTTCACACATCGTTCAGGGGAAGCAAAGTGCTGCTGCTCTTTGGAAGTTTTGAAAACACGAAAGCCATTCTTACTCACAGGTGATGAGAGACAGGCACAGGGCCGGCTTTGGCCTTCGAGACGCAGCTTGCCAACCTGTGCCCGGCCCCAACTCCCATCACTTTCACTCTTAACAAGCTTCTCAGGCCTCCTCCTCAGGGAACCAGTCACAAAGGGGGAGGGGCTGCCCCCCTGCAATCAGACCACAAAGAGCAGTCTACACACAGGAATCCGAGATGCCCGGGAGCCCAGAGTGGGATAGCAGGCCAGGAGCCTCAAAGGCATCCCTGGTAGAGGAGACCACTAAGATTTCTAATGGCCCAGGTCATCAAATTATGAGCTAGGATACATTCTGGATGCTTTAAGGAATCAGGAGAGTAAAGCAAACACTGCGAAAGCATAGCTTCCAAAAATGCATGAAAAACACAAAAGTTCTGTCTTGGGAGCACATACTCAGATACCCAGAGTGCCTAAATTCCAGGGTCATAAATTCCACTTCCATGTAACCATCCTTTGGTGCTAGGGATCAGTGTCAGGCACCCAAACTACACAGAGACAATGAGTGACTAGGGCCTGGGAGTCAAGGTGGACAAGGCAGGAGCCCTGTATCACTCACGCACCCTTTCAGGCCACCTCAGGTTCTGTCTCTGTGTGTCAGTCACCACTTCAAAAACCTTGTCAGAGTTTCTCTTCTCAGTTCCAAGAATCTCTTCTTACCCTGGCTATAGGCCAACACATGGCTCTGGTCGGCCCTGCCCTGCATCCTGAAATGCTTCATTTTCTTTCAGAAAGATCCAATGCCTTTCAACCAGGCCATCAGTGAGCAAGAAGCTGCCCTCCGGTCTCTGTAAATAGTTGACAGTCCCATTGCTCGAGGTGTTCAGTAAGGGCAGTCCTGGCTTTTTGCAGAATCTGATTTCCCCAAATGCCGCCTCTTTTTCTTTTTGTTCCTTTTCTTTCCATTTGTGGCCACTTCACACTGGGCTCCCTGCCTGCCTAGAGGGTGTACCTCTTGGGGTAGTATCTGCACTGATCCCACCACATCTTCTCGGGTCACACTTCGCTGGGAACTGGGCATGCTTGCTGCCCGAATGGTGGTATTGGCTCCAGTTCTGCTCATCCCTTCTCCTGCTTAGGAGGTGGTGGTAGCTGTACCTGCCCAGACTGCAACGCTCCCTGGGACTCAGCTCTCCACATAGCACAGAGGGTGCCAGCTCCCACTGTGGGGCTGCACAGCATGGCACTCCTGTTTGCTGTGCTTTCTAGTATAGAAGTACTGCTTTCTGCAACAACGACCCTCAGTCTTGCTCCAACTCAGACTCTTACTTTTCTGCACATGTTCCCCATGGAAGGAGCAGTCTCAACGGTTATGATAATGTCCTCGGTCAACTTTCCTAAGGCTGCCAATTTTCTCTTTAACTAGATGGCGATCCAGAACTTTCTGGCCGGCTTTACCTTCAGTGCACCTCTCCCCTTGACTGTGCTCAGGGCCATCAGGATGGGGGCCTGTGTGCTGAGCAGAGGGCAGTGCATTGACAGATTCACCTGTGCTCTGAGATGGGGCCTTGGTCACCACACTGGTCTCTGTTGAGGGAAACCGAGAGCTCGGGCTCCCATCCACCTTCTGGATGTGTGGTGGAAGTTGGGCTGAGCTGCTCCACTGTCTCAGCTGGATCAGAGTCCTGCTGGCTCTCAGAAACCCTTTGACCTCCTGGGGGGTTTTACTGCAGTCCAGTGTTCCTTTCTCAGCCTTAGGGTTCAGGAAGTGGATTTGCCCCAATGCTGTTCTTATTTGCATTATGAAGGTTGTTTATGATGGGCAAAGACTCATCAGGTTTGGCTGAGCTGTTTTCTGAGACAACTTTGGTAGACGTGAGACTGCTGTCCCAGGACAGCAAAGCCTTCTTAAACTCACCACACAGACTCATGATCGTGTCTAGTTTCTCATGGGAACCAGGAGTGGGGCTGCCAGCCTCAGGTTCCAGGGCGAGGTCCCCTGATGGACTTTGCCCTGTTCCAGGTGGACTGCATCCCCGTCAAAAGAAAGAGTGAAGCCAATAGTTAGCACGACTGCTATACAGGTTTTGTCATGGCTTACATTTTCTCAATATTTTATCACTTTAAATATAGGCAGCTACAAGCCACTTTCCGACTATTATTTCTAGACACGAAATTTTCTCATTAAATAATATAAACTCTTTTTTAACAAAAATTCTGTAGCTCTAGACTTTCCCTATTTCCAGATACACTTCCAATTCTTTTTTAAAATTTTATTTAAGGATAAAAAGAAAAAAACAGAAAAAGTTTATAAGTTATACAGAATTTCAGAAAAATAAACAGTAAGAAATCACTAGTTAATATATTACATATTGTCATCTTAGAAATAGTTGTTTAAGTTACAAAATTAAAGCATATGAAGTGGACATTCAAACAGTGACACTGCAAGCAGTTCAAGGATCCAACAAAAACTCAGTAATATGGTTATCTATCTTATGCGCTCAAATATACATGCAGTTATACCCTTTAGAGCACTTTCTTTTCCTCTTTTTTACAATGCCAATGACACATTTTGGGTTTTATTATTCCCACAGTTCTTATTTTTTTGAAGAGAATAAAACCAAATGTGACATAACAAAACAGAGTCAGTCAAATCAAAAGGATGGACATAGTACATAATGTAAAAACAAAATACAAAGTGATCAACAATGGCTACCTTAATGCCTCTTGCTATCTTAAAAAGAATTGCCTATATCATCAGTTATATAAAATTGAACAAAACAGTAATGAACAAAACCAATAAAACCAAAACACTGGAGACATTACAGGACTTCAAAAGAAGGTAATCAAACCAGAATGGGCATCATAGTGAATCTTTCTGTCTTTACAGTTGTTGCCTATACTCTCAAACTTGGTACTATCAAGCAAAACAGAATAGAGGAAAATCAGTGAAAACAAGATGGTGAGAGCAATACAGGGTTTCAAATCAAGTTAATAGGAAACCAAAGTGGGTTACTATAATATATCCTGGTATTTTTTATTTTTTCCCTTAATTAAAATGATAAAGATAATAATAAAAAAAAGAGATTGAGATAAAAAAGTACATAACAAAACAGCACAGGTCAGAACATAACCATTTAAGCACAATAGTGTTTCACCACAAGAAATCCCGACATAAAAGTAGTTACTATAGTGTCTTTTCCCTTGAAATCTTTGAGTATAACTTCGTATACTGTAGCATCAAACATATCAAGACAATGTAAATCCATTCAAGAGAATGACAGTATTACAGGGTATTTAGAACCAACTAACAGAAAATGAACAATGGTTTCTGTATTATCTCCTTGTCTATAAAAGTTTTTGTTTATATTATCACATATAATAACATCCAATAAGATACAAGCTGTTAAGACCGATGGGAGACAGAAGAACAAAAGCTTGATGGGACTTCAAAACAGATATTAAATCAGCACTAGCTATTATGATGTCTTGTGTTCTCCAAAATAGTTGTTCATACCATCCAACCTTCTCTGCCTCATTTCTGTTGAGCTCTTTTTCTGCCATTAGTTGCCAGTTTATCTTCTTCATTTCACTTTCTGTTTCATTCATTGTAGCCTCTCTGCCACTGTTTGTGGAATCTTGGTATTTTTCTCTTTTAGAATGTCCTGCAGTATTCTCTGTAGAGTTGAATTGGTGGTTGCAAATTCCCTAGTTCCTCTTTATCCTGGAAGCACTTTGTTTCTCCATTAATTTCTAGGGACAGTTATGCAGGATATATGAATCTTGGCTGGAGGTTATTGTCTTTCAAAGCTTGAATTATTTCGCCCCACACTCTTCGTGATTTGATGGTTTGTGCTGAGAAGTCTGCTGTAATTCTGATGAGTGTTCCCTTGTAAGTGATCTGTTTCTTTTAATATTCTGTTCTTATATTGGATTTCTGGAATTTTGATTATTGTATGCCTGGGTGTATTTCTGTTTGGGTTGTAGGTGGCTGGGGTCCTGTATGCCTCATACATCTGAGTATCTTTACCTTTTCCAATATTAGAGAAATTCTCCTTGATTATTTCTGTGAACAGCCTTTGCAGTTCATTTGTTTGTATCCCTGCTTCTTCCTTTACATTCTTAATTCTTAAGTTATAGATCCTACCATCTAGCCTTTGTATTGTTACTGCTTGTTTCCTGCTTGTTACTGGCAACTAATGGCAAAAAAAGAGCTCAACAGAAATGAGGCAAAGAACTAGGGAATTTGCAGTAACAATACAAAAATTGTTATTTTTAAGAAGTTTTTCCTTTCATGCGCCCAAATTACAAATCTGTCCTCCAGTTCAGATAATCTATGCCTTAGTTTCTTTCAAGCTATTATGCCAGCTTTCAATAGAATTTTTAGTTTCCTGGTAATCTCTTTGAATCTGCTTCATGTATTCTATGTTTTCTCCATCAAACAATTCTCCCCTTTTTTTCTGTCCTTCCATTCCACCATCTGTTTTTTCTTGGGAGGTGCTTAGCATTTCTTTAACTATTCTTCTTATATCTTGCTTTACTTGGTTAAATACTTCACTTTTGAACTCGTCTATGAGGTCCCGGAGATATTGCTTTATGTCTGTTGGTGCCGTGCCTGATATTGCATGTTTTCTGTCCTCATTCTCTTTTGCATTTACCTTTCCTGGATCAGTGTTCTCAGGACTGGGGACTGAGGACCCTTTCTTGTTGCTCTCTCTTCCCATACTTTTTGTTCCTTCCATACAAGTGTATATAGTTTCTTTCTTTGTCAGTTATAGTTTGTTTGAATTGCGCCAGCCAGGTGTTCCTGCCCACTGCAGTGTACTAGGGAGACACAGACCTGGGCAGCCTATGCTGGGCCCGCCCCTCCAGGTCAGTCAACCTGCTGAAGGCTTCACTGCGTTAGGGTGTACTGCCAGGCACAGGGACTTGGTTTGGGCTAGCCTACTGGGTCTTAGTCAGTGGCATCACTGAGGTCAAGCACTCCTCACCAATCCCGCTTGAGAGGGGAATATGTGACTGAAGTCACTGCAGAGTCCTGTTCCAGCTAGACTGCCCGGTCCCAGAATGTCCTCTGTTAGAGCCTCCTAGTCTATGGAAGGGTTCCCCGTTCCTCTCACTCATCGCAGGTCGATGCAGGGCTCCCCATCAGCTCTGCTCTTAAATCAGTTTGCTGATTCCCACTCTCAGAGCTTTCGCGTCTCTATCCCTGCTGTGCTGATTCAGATGCAGCAGGGGCGGCAGGAAATTCAAGCCATGGTTTCCAGAGGCATGGGTTCCAGCTTTGGCACTGAGACTTTAGCTGTTCCAGCCATAGCACTGGGATTGCATTTCCAGTTGGTTTCTCTCAGCTTAGTTCTTTTCTGGGTCAGCAGGGTATATCTCCCCCTGCTTAGGACTCCCCACACCGCACCATTCCTGGAATCTAAGCTGCCTAAGAGCCTCTGTAGCTGCTGTTATCTATCTGCCATGTTCTCCTGGAAATAATGAAAGCAGTCAAGCAGCGCCTCGCCTAGTTGCCGGCCATCTCTCACATTTCTAATTCTTAAAAATTAAGTCTAAACAAAAAGCTGAATCACGGACTGCTGACTTTTCTCGCTCCCTTCTTCCTCTTGGAGCCTCAGAAGCACAGCAGCTATTTCCAGACAGAGCCAACAGCTCCTTGAATCGTGGAAAACAGGGACTCACTGAGGCTCTGGGGAAACCTTCTGCAGGAACTGCAGGCTGCCGTTGGCACCTGGGAAGCTTCTGACACACTGTCAAGATTAGCTGCCAGCTGCCAGGAAGCAATAAATCACCCGCCTGGATCTCGGCTCTTCAGTGAGGAGATAACTTGTCCCCAGTCCCCACGGGGAAGTTCGTTGTCCTGAGAGTAGAAGCGGGGTTCTTGGGGCCACACGCAAAGGAAGGCGTGCTTGGCTGCAGTACATACATGGCCTCATTTACACAAATGTGTAATTATTCTCTTGCACACTGAATTTGTGGACCAGGGTGGGTTAGGAAAGAAACCAGGGAAGATCACTGTGAAATGACAGCGCAGCCCCGCTGCTCTATCTTAAGGTCAAGTGGGAGTGAGCGTTCTCTGCCTCTTCACTCTTAACAGTTCTGCACCCTGACTCAGGGTCTCAGGGGCCATCTGGACTGCGCAGTGCCAGGAGGAGGCTCCTCCCCTGCACGTCCTCACACCCATGGGTGAAAATGCCAGTCGTGTTATTGCCACAGTTTTCACGGACACTACACTTCCCAGGTATCCAACAATGGTTTAAACTGAGAAATGGTCACATTTTGCCCTTCACATACTCTGTCATTAAAAAGATGAAATGAGAAAGTACGTGGGGTTGGATTCAGAGGTGTGCAAGGACATTGCTGGCCAGGGCAGGTGACGCAGAGGAAAATGAGAAGCAGTCACAGCTTTCTCACTCTCCTCAAAGGCAAATTAACATATCCCATAGGTTGTTTTTCAACTATATTTTTCAATATTGATGGTGATTTTTCGTTTCTCAGGGTGTTCTGGAATCTCAGGGGCTGTTAACTGACCAGTTTTGGACAGAAGTAGTAATATTAACAGGACCACACCTCTTGACTTTGGGACTTCCACTGGGACTTGTTGTGGAACTCCTTGCTGGGTCTTTCTGCGGCCTGGTCCCATTGGAGCGGGGTGAATTCTGCAAGGAAGAAAGCCACAGCCAGGTCAGCACTGTAGAATCAGGGCCTGCTCTGGCCCACAGCCTCCCTTTGTTCTTGTGACTGACAAGTTACACAAATCTTGAACACAGCCCCTTTTTTTAATCTGCTCTGCCCATGTGCACCTTTCACAGGCCCTCATTTTCTGGTTAATCCACACATGGCACACACAGTGTCTGTCAGAACACAGCCCTCCTGACATGAGTTTAGTATGCTGTGCTTGGCTGGCTTTCTTGGGAGGCCACCACCATACAGACAAATGTAAAGCCAGTTTTCTGGCCTTTAAGCAAGGGAGAAAGAAAGGGAGATGAGCAGAAGGAAAGGGCGCTTCAGGACTGCATGTGAGGTCACGGCTGCCGCCGCCCAGTGATGCCTCAGCATTGTACTCGTGCAGTTCTGTTGCTCCAAGTTCCATGACTACCACTGAAGCCCTGTGACAATACAGGTGACAGCTGGTTCACAGACAAATGGTGTCTGGCTTTGTCAATGTTTTCTTAAATATATGAATTCACTGGTTTAAAATAAACTCTTAAAAAAAGTCAATTACAGGGTTAGGGATATAGTCCAGGGCCCAGCACCTGCCTGGCAAGTGCAAGGTCCTACATTTGTCTCCAGGCATGAGAAAGAAAGAAAGAAAGTAGAGGAAAGCAAGAAAGAAAGAAAGAAGAAAGAAAAGAGAAAGAAAAGAGAAAGAAAGAAAGAAAAAGAAAGAAAGAAAGAAAGAAAGAAAGAAAGAAAGAAAGAAAGAAAGAAAAAGAAAAAGTCAATTACACCTGCCCCTTTTCCTAGGCACCTACTTTCTGGTTTGCCAGTCCCACAGTGTCACACTGAAGCAGGGCCCAATTTAGAAGCTGGCTATCAGCCAAGCTCACAAAAGTATTTAACTGAAATAGAGCCAATGTGTACTTAAAAAAAAGTATTCAACTAGATATTCTGATTACTCAAACCAAACTCAAACTGAGAAGCAGTAAAACCTGAGAGCAGCAGTGACCTAGTGCAGTTTAAGCTACACGTGGCCTGGACATGGGAGTCTCGGGGACTCTGGAGCGCAGGCCCTGCCCTGAAGACCACATCTTGATCACATGGGCACATGGCCATGATCCCTTGGGGACAGCAGATGGAAAAGTAGCACAGTCCTAAGACAGCTATGTGGATATAATGTGTCTTTGTAACAGGGTCACTTTCCTGATGTCTAACATGGGTTAAAATCTATCTGACTCCTGAGAAAAGGCCAAGTCCTCAGTGGGTGCTAACCTTTAATATAGTCAACTTGTTGATGCTGAAATTCTCATACATTTAATCTTTTGAGATAAAGGACCTGAATGCACTTTTAAAACAAGAAAGCCAAGTTTAGATAGGATATGACAACCACTGGAAAGTTAGCCTGAGGGTTTGAGGACAGACCCTTACAGTGAGGTAAAATCAGACGCCTCTGAGGTGTTACCTTTACCGTGTGAGGGGGAAGCTGTGGTCCAGGAAGCCCTGCTGCAGCCTGCTTCTCAGTGATACCCCGGGGACTGGTGCCTGGGCAGCGGGAGGACTGGCCATGGCGATGGGTGTGATGCCTAGCAAATTCACTTCCACTTTTCACATCATTGGTCCTAGGGACAAAGAATGAGAGAGAAGGCTTAGGGTGATGGAGGGCATTTTAGTAGAGACAGATTTACAAACTCAGTCCCTCAGGAAGACACTGATGGCAAAGGCACTGATTCTAAGTCACACTGCACAGAGCCACTAGCTGTTTTAGGGGTGCAGGTCAGTGTTGGGGTGCTCAGCTCAGAACACAAGGGCAGCTGGGTAAAGAAAACAGTACTTTTAAACTCTATTCTGATGCTGCTGCTATCAGGATAGTTTCTGTTTGTGTTTCTACATTAAAAATATAGGCCATGGTAGAAAACTTATAGTGTCCAAATATAGGAAAAAAACTGCATTGCCTCCCAGTAGTTCCCCTTTATAGATTATCTCTTCATTTTCACCCAACACCAGTGTTTAATATTTCAAATTGATTTCCCTCCACATACAGTCACCACTTTCCCAAGGCATTTTTAAAAAAGAGTTTGTAACAATTACTCTTAGCAGGTGATGGGCAACACAGCAAGACACTGTCTCAAAAAAGAACAAAAAGAAAAAAATCTTAACAACTGCATAAAATTTCAATGCATCATTTTGTGATTGTTGAGCATTTCATGGTATTCTTAACTTGAAGCTACCATGTTTAAAGACACCCTGGAGGCTGCGGTGTGGCTCAATGGTAATGCCTGCCTAGCTTGCTTGTGGCTCTGGGTTCTATTTCCCAACATGAGAAAAAGGCGGGCGGGGAACACCATGGAGTACACATCAGATTTTTTTCCAAAAGTGGAATTTGTGAGTCAGTTTACAGCTGCAGCAGGATCAATCCAACTGCTGGCCCCAACCCTGGCCAATGTCTAACCAGCACTGTGCTCAGCACTGGGGAGGTGCTGGATGGGACCATGCAGGGTGCTCAGAGCTCCCTTCCTCAGCCCTCTGCCTACAGCCTCCACATCTCCAGGTCCACTCTGTTTGCTGCCAGTAGCATAAGCCACTCCACCCCCTCAGTGGTCACCTTTCCCTGTCTCCACCGCTGTCGGCACTGAGTGCCAAAGACCTGGAAGCTAATGCCAGCTCACAATCCATGCTCAGAAACGGCCTCTTGATTCTCCATGCATGTGGCAGGGTAATCCTTAAATTCTGGTTTTCAGATTTTGTGTTTTAGTTAACAAGGACAGAATAAAAATAAGAAAAAGATGCATTCACACTTTAATTGTAAAATTCCTACCTTTTCCCCCAAAGAACTCTAGTGCTTGCTGTCTTACAGAATCTATGTAAAAGCAATGAGCAAAATCCACATGGCTTACTTTTACATGGCACAAGTAATGGCCCACACGGCAGTTGTATCCTGCGTGGACTAGCACTGCTTACAGAGCATAAATGATGGGTTCTCCATTTGATTGCAACATATATGGCCTAATGTCAAGACATTCAGGATATTTCACTTCCTAAACAGAAATGGACAAAGGAGAAAGGAATGTCACTTCTAAAAGCACAGAAGGCCCCACATGTTGAGGTGGGGGGTATTTATGGTGTCCAGGAGCCCCGCACAACACAGCACAGGGATGTTCCAGCAGAAATCCAGTACACTGAATCACATTTCAGAGGACACAGCCTGGAGGATCCCTGATCTAAGGGTAACTACGGTGTTCTCTCTGTCTTTATTTTCCTTAAACAAGTAAGGATTCATTGGGTCTGGGGATTTAGCTCAGCGGCATAAGCGCCTGCCTTGCAAGCAGGCAGTCGCGAGTTTGATCCCTGGTACCGATAAAAATGAAAAAGACAAAAAAAAAAAAAAAAAAACAAAAAAAAAAACAAGTAAGGATTCACATTAAGTGAATTCTGCAAATCCATGAGATGCAAAAGTCACAAAATGACAACTCTGGACAGTCGCCACCAATTATTTTAATTTTAATTGGTTACTTTGGTTTTTTGAGACAGGGTCTTACTGTGCAGTTCAGGCTGACCTTGAAATCACTATGTAGCCTAAGTTGACCTCAAACTTGCAGCAGTCGTTTTGCCTCAGCCTCCCTAGTGCTGGGATTACAGGCATATGTCTCCACTCAAGGCTATTTTGAGAATTTATTCATTGTTTTTCTCCTATGTAACTGCATTTTTTATTTGTTTCTTGAAATAGGATTCCACTGTGTAGGCCACAGTGGCATTGAACTCACTATATAGCCCAGCATGGCCCCAAACTCCTAATCCTCCTGCCTTAGCCTCCTGAGTACATCATGCCCAGCTTTGTTATTGACTTTTTGATCATGTTCAACTTTTACTAAGTAGGAATAAAATAGGAAAATTCAGTGTAAGTGAAAATCAGAAAACAAGAAGATAAACTTCAATGAAAGAGAGGCAAGATCTAGTGAGAAAGTCCTCTTTGGGCTTCTAATTGTACAAGTTCTCCTTGTACTCACTCATTACTATGGATACCAAAGAACTCCATGAAGCCCAAACCATGCAGCCCAAACACAGATCAGCATTCCCAATTTTATCACTAGACTACTTAGCTCCCAAGAGTATAGTAAATACACATGTACTCATAATCACACAGAGCAAACTATTACCTCAATTCTTTGATTTTTTTTTCCTGCTATTCAATACCAGAAAAGCTCAGAAAGTTAAGCAACCAAATTGTTTGATTAGGTCATTTGTAATGCTTAACAGCTACTGGCATGAAGTCTTGGCTCCATATAAAAGGTTTTTAGTAACATCATCTACATACCTTAGCAATTTTTCCACCAATGGAATTTGCAAACCATTTCAGAGAAAGCATGAGAACATTAGATGACCTAAGAATAGAAAACATCTTGGGAGCTAGAACCATATTTTTGCACCTGGGGGTAAACAGAAACAAAAGATTAAGAAGATTAATGTGTGAATTTTCCGGTGTTTTAGTCTTTCCCTTGCTGTTTCTCTGAAACACCCTAATTCAAAATTCCAAAAAGAGGATAATAGATGAGGGATATCACCCCTCCTCCAATCCAATAGTGAAAATATTTAAATTAAAAATACTGGGGGTAGCCAGGCATGGTGCTATAATCCCAGCACTTGGGAGGCAGAGGCAGGAAGATCACCATGAATTCTAGGCCAGTCTGTACTACAAAGAGAGACCTTGTCTCAAAAAACAAAGCAAAAAACAAAACTGGGAAAAATTGCCTAGTTGCACGACAGGAAAGAAAACCTAATTCTGAAACATCAGGATGTACAGGACATCAATGATGTCAAAAACAGATTAACTGGGGTTGGGGGTGTAGCTCAGAGGTGGGATGCTCGCCTGGCATCCATAAAGCTCTAAGTGTAACCCCTAGCACTGCAGAAAAATAAAATAATAGATTAACTCAATTCAAAAAAAAAAACTGAAAGTGAATTGATGTTTTAGGCTGGTATAATTTTGTGAAAACACAGATCTTCCCAGATACAAAAGAGGAGGGAAAGATAAAAGTGTCAGGAAAAATCTCTAGTCTTGGTGAGAAAAGCACCGTCTTCCCTCAAATACTGAATACTTGACAATAAAAGATTGTTTAATATATATCTCTATCACCTGAAAGTGGAAATTACTTAAAACATATGAAACAAGGATTGTTAAAACACTCCTTTGACTGCCTGGGGAAATGTATCACTGAGTAATGTAGATTAGAGGCTTCCAGCCAACACTACCCCACCCCACGGTACCCACTGTGAGAAAGATCCTCAGCTCTTCTGGGGGAGGAGGGAACCCACCCTCCCTCCCTCCAGTCTTGCCTAACAGGAAGTCAAGGAAGATGCTGCTGAGCAGACGATGTCGCAGCTCTGAGGCATCCAGGGTGGCAGCACTAGTCCCCCAAGGTCCCATCCTGAGACAGTGCGGGCACCAGTTCCGGCCTCCAGGGCACAGATGGCCAAGATCTCCCAGAGGGCACCAGAAGCTAAGGCCACCTAGTGGCCATTCAAACACGCCCACTCTGTAAAACCAGGGCTCCCTGTCACCCCAACTGGAGCAGCCAAGTCAGGGACTGCAAGTCGCCCTGTCATACTTGCTACACTGGTAGCAGTTTCTCCATCCAGCTGTTCTGGCTTCATGAACTGCGCCAAAAGCTTATTAATACTCGGAGCAGCCTGGGAGGAAAAAGCACAAATACATCATCGTGCAGAGTCACAGAGACAGAGAGAGCAAGCAAGCAGGAGACTCAGAAAAACAAAGGAGAATTTTATGAAAACAATGTTTTTGTGGTTGTGTGTGGCCGAACTCCCACCTACTTGGGAGACTGAGGCAGGAGGACCGAAGTTTGGGTCCAGCCTCAGCAACTTAGGTCCAATTTAATGGGCTGAGAATGTAGCTATGTGGCAGAGCACCCTGGATTTAATGTCCAACGCCAACCCCCTCAAAATTGTCCCCCACCCCAATTAAAAACAAGCAGATCAAAATGAACAAAAGTATGTGAGGAGGTGGCTCGTGCAGCTTTACTTAGAATACTGTAAAAGTGGAAATCAACAAGGAGCTATGGCTACCTACTGGCCACCACCAACTGCCCAAACACACTCATGAGGAAGGCCTCCAAGTAGATGGACATGAACACAGCAGTGGATAAAAAGACAGAGGCATAATTGATTTAAAAAATTTTCTTTTTAGCAATACTGGTAACTGAATCCAGGATCTTCACAGTGAGCTATATTCCCAACCTTCTCTTATTTTTATTTTAAACAGGGTCTTACTAAGTTGCCCAGTTTGGGTTCAAACTTGTGTTCTTCCTGCCTCAGCTTCCCAGTGTCCTGGCATTATAAGACATGCACCACCATGCCCTGCTCATAACCCATTTTTATAAAAAGTACTTCATCTATTCTGGTATAGTGTGTGTATCAAATGACTTACAGCATGAATCCTGAAGGGCAGACATTATATGTGTCTACAATGTTCTTTTCATCATAAGCATGCATTACATCTGTAATCAGAAAAACAAAAGCTCAAAAATATAGTTCAGAAAAATGCAAGATGCTAAAACAATTTCTAAGGAGTAAGAACCATCTAAGGTTTGCTAATATAGGTACCAAAATCTGATTTTATTAAGTGAAAAGTCAAAGAGTAATAAAGGTTTAAAACTTGGCCACCACAAAAATTATTAAATTTACCTTTATCTCCTGTGTAATATCAAGCTATGGTTCAAAAGTATCTGAAATGCTGTTGCAATGTATACATTAGACTGAAATAAAAACAAACTGCATAAGATAATAGTGTAATCAATATGGCAGTCTCAAGTATAGAAATTAAAGAATACAAATGCTATTTCAAAGTAAATTAGAACAGTATAATTTTGTTCTATTAGATTGGGAAAAAAGTTCATCTTATACACAGTATAGGAAAAGGTCTTATGAATTTGGCCCCCTGTACACTACTGGATGGAATACAAACTGGATTTGACTTCTTAGAATGACAACGTGTCAGTGTTAAAATTTAAAATGCATCTTATGGGCTGGGGATTTAGTTTATCGGCATGAGCCCGTCTTGGCAAGCGCAAGGTCATGAATTCAATACCCAAAACCAAAAATAAATTAATGAATTAAGATATAACTTATGACTCAAATTTTAATACTGAGAGTTTATCATGTACACCTTTATATGGTAAAAACAGAATAGAAAGCTAAGTATCCACTGATAGGAGAGTAAACCAAATGGACACCACTACAGCTGTGGAACAGCCCATCAGACCTATGTGTGCTCAAGTAGAAAGATTGCTACTCATGTTAAGGCAAAACACAACTACTCTACAGTGGGCTCTCAGCGTGCTGATGAATAAGAAACTACCAGGAGGAGAGACTAGGAACTGGTACAGGGGCTGCTCCAGGGAGGAGGAGGGAGTCTCTGCTTTTCCTTATTTCCACAGTTTTCATTCTGATACCACATGCGTGTGCCACTTTATTGACTTGTGAACAAAAACTCACCTCTAGATCTCAGGTATCCCCTGAACACCTGGCAAATTAGTGTGGTGGCCTGCGTGTGTCTGTCTAACCTGAAAAAGACAAAACACTGATATAAGAATTCTGCAAAATTTTGGATGCTCTAACTAGATTTTAAAAGCACATATATTTTAAAAAGCACAAGAATTCAGAGAGGAAAGCCACAGAAAACAAAAAACCAGTCTGTGTGGTATCAGAGATTGGCCCTGCCTGGTGGGGCACAGTGACAACCTGGGGAGGAGGACGGAAGGAGCTAAATTATGGAGGGACTTTGAAATCAAGGCAGGAATTTGGCTCTCAAGCAAAGCAGCAGGAGGAAGATGCCCTCAGCAGCCCTGTGACCCCACGTGGGCTTGGGGAAGGAAGGGAAGGCAGAGTCTGTCATTGTCCAGACCGGGAAGCCCTGGACAGGGAGAGGAATGCAAAGGGAGCTCCCTGTACCGGGTGTGCGGGCAGTAGCGGGTGGGTTAGGAGTGTTACACAAGGGGCTTGCCCGTCTTTCTCTTGGGTCTGCATTTAGATTTTAGGAGAAGCCACAGGAACTGGACACTGACAGGGAGAGAGAGGAGGCAGGAAACACTTGTTAGGCTGGAGGTCAACAGAGAAAATGCCTGGCACAATTAGGAGAAGCAGGGACTTTTAGACCTGCCAGGGCGTGCCGACATGGAAATTAAGAACAGCGAAACCAATGTTCATTTCCTGACATCTATAATTGAAGAAATTCCAATTGTGATAGTAAGGACATCTTTTTAACTTTTAGCCATTTTAAAATATGCAAATCGTGGCAGGGGATTTAGCTCGGCAGCTCAAGCGCTTGCCTGGTAAGTGCAAGGTTGTGACTTTGATCCTGGTAACACACACAAAATAATGCAAATCAGGTGGGGAAGAGGCAACTCAGGGCCACAGGGTAAAGCAGACAGATCTGTGCATTTTCAGCATAAACACAGGCACAACAAGGCAGAGGTGTAAACTGAAGAAATGCTGTGTGCTCACTCGTTGCTGCCACTGAGGCACGCTTCCTGCATGGCGTCAACCGTGTGCTGAAGAAACTCGTGGGCATCTTCTTCCTCGCCAATTTGGAAGTGGCTGGCTATGCCTGTAAGTTTTAAGGAAAGACAGGGCTTTGTCATTACATATTAAATGCCAGGGCCTCAAAGTTACATCTTATGTTACTCAGAAAACCCCAAATAACTACACGGAATGAGAAAGTAGCGCTCACTCAAGCACCGCGCACTGTCACCAAGGCCCCGGAGCTGCAGTTCCCGAGTCCAGGAGCAGCCGCGGAATGACTCTCTACCAGGTTAACACAGTTCACGTGAATGCAGTCAACATCGTTCTACCCACACAAGTTCATCCAAAATGTTAGGTTAGTGCATCCATGGGGAATATGACTCTCAAATCCATAAGAGACCCTACGCGGAACACAAGTATCTAACCTATTCAGTCCCATACAAATGACCACAGGACGAATTACATTCTCATTTCAATCCTGCTAAATGACTCAGCAGTTGCAAGAAGGAAGTATTTTTAAAAATAATAAAACTCTAGCACAACTGTATGAATAGCAAAAAGCCTATTAGACACTGAGTTTTATATGTGTAGGTATATAAATATATTCTAGCTTATATCATAAAAACTGCCAATATCCCACCAGTTTTGACCTATATAAACAGCAATTCCATGATTCAACTGTATGTGTGTATATATTCACACATTTAGAGCAGTGACACTTTCCTAAAGACTAAGTTGCTATGCCTGCTATACATGCGTGTCTAAAAGTAAGTGTGTAAATAATCAAAATAATCAAAACCTGGCTAAAATTTTGTCAGAACTCAATATGTCTTAAAATATTTCTGCACTCTTTACTCTGGCCCATCAATGATGCCAAAGCTTCAGCAGCTTTGAAGGTAAAAGGATTATAATTTATCAGTATAAAATTATGCATCCCTATAATCACCAAGCGAGATACCAGATTAAGAGTAAAAAGGGTTTTTTATTTGTATGCATTTTCATTACAACTTGGCTAATTAAAATGATGTAAAAGTGAATGCCAAACGCACCCAGAGCCTGGTGTGGTGGTGCAAGTCTGTAATCCCAGGCTGAGGGAGGAGGATCTCGAGTTTGAGGCCACCCTGGGCCCCACAGTGGGACACTCGGCTGCGGGAAATGCAGTGGCAGGGGCACATAGAAAATAGATGTGAAAATTTCAAGCAACCTACTTAAAATTTAAAATTAAACAGAAAAACCAGAAGTTTATTCATAAAGCAGTTAAGCTATGAGCATAAACTTTTGTTTAAGAGTATAATTACCGCTGTGGAGTGGGGACACCCAGACCCAAGCTCTCTCCGAGAGTCAGCACCATTCGCAGACTGCGGGTTGGGGAGAGAACCAGCCCTCACCAGGACGTGATCTCAGCCTGGAAACCATATCATTTTCATTGTTTTGTTAGGTGGAGTTTTATTCTCTTTTGTTTTGTTTGATAATGTTAAATCTAATGGCATGAGTAGCTATTTAAAAGATATCAAGACATATATTAGCTATTTTGGATTTACTATTGGCTTGTTTTGAAGTCCTTTATTGCATTCATTGTTTTGTTTTTATTGTTTCTATTCTGTTCTGTTTGATATTTATAGCCTGAAGCTATCTGAAGCTATTTTGAAGACAACAAAAGGCATTATGGTAACTACTGTTGATTTTGTAAGGTTCTGAAGCCCTGTATCATTTATACTGGTTTATTTTGATTGGTCTTATTGTTTCCTTTTCCTTGGTTTTATCTTCTTTAAAGTAAAAAAATCAATAGTAAAGAAAAGCGTACTTTAATTTTGACAGTTCTTGTATAATACAGGATTAGTTTACCAAAATTAAGCTAATTATAAACTATTTGAAGAAACTTGTAGGACAGTGAGTGTTAGACTACTCAGCACAGAAATCCAACTGTTACAGTTTGTGTTTGGCTGCCCCTCAAGCCTCATGAAGTCATGGAGGCAGCTGAGTTTAGTGTTCGTGATTGGTTTGTTGTTCAGTGCTGGGATTGGTGGTGTGACTGCTGCACCCACCCAGGGATGGTATAGAGATACTATATCTCTATACCAGGGGTGGTATAGAGATATAGTATAGAGAAGGAAGGAGGCATGCTTAGCCCTTTTGTCTTTTCACTCTTGTCACTTGCAGCCACAATGAATGGCTACCCCTTAGCCACACCACCCTGCCTTGCAACCAGCTGAGTATAGACTGAAACCTCTAAAAACCATAAGCAAAATAAACCTTTCCTTCCTTCATTTTGAACATCAAGTACTTTGTCTCAGCAATGAGAGAAAAGGAATCAAGACATCAACTATCTGAGAAAAAGGCCTCTGTAAATGATTTTATTAACAAACTGAGTTTTAAATCATTTAAAATTTGCTTACATCAATACTCTCAAATTCATTCCTGGAAGTAAGCATTATCCTGATACCAAAACTGAAGAAGGACCCAATTAAGAAAGAGAATCTTGGGCCAATTTTCCTAATGAACCTAGATGCAAAAATACTCAAGACGATACTGGCAAACAGAATGCAGTAAATCATCAAAAAGATTATACACCACAATCAAGTGGGATTCATCCCAGGGATATAGGGATGGTTCCACATATGTAAACCCATAAATATAATATACCATATTAACAGAGCCAAGGACAAAATCATATGATCATCTCAATAGATGCAGAAAAGGTTTTTTGACAAAGTCCAGCATGCATTCATCATAAACAAAAAAACCCTACAAAAAATTGGAATAGTCTTTATCTTAATCTGATAAATTCCATCTATGGCAAACCAAAGCCAACATCATACTAAATGGACAAAAACTGAAAACTATCTCTCTAAAATCAGGAACAAGACAAGGATTTCCATTGTTTCCACTCTTATTCAAAACAGTCTGGAAACTTTAGGGGTAACAATTACACAAGAAGAAGTAAAAGGAATAAAGGACTTCCGGGAGAACATGGCGGACAAATAACAGCAGCCACGGAGGCTCTCTGAGATTACCAGTTTAGAATTCAGGAACGGTGCCCTGTGAAGATTCCTACGTGAGAGGAGATGTACCCTGCAGACCCAGGAATGAACTAAGCTGAGAGAAACCAACTGGAAATGCAATCCTGATGCTATAACAGGAACAGATAAAATCTCAGTGCGGAAGCTGGATCCCGCGCCATTGGAAGCTGCGATTTGAATTTCCTGCTGCCCATACTGCGTCCCAATTCGCACGGCGGGGAGCGAGATGTGTAAAAGCTCTGAGAGCGGTGAACCAAACGGCATTGAGAGCGGGACTGGCAGGGAGCCTTGCATCGACCTGCGGTGGGTGAGAGAAATGGGGACCCTTTCATAGGAGACTCCAACAGAGGACATTCTGGGAACGAGCAGACTAGCCAGAACAGGGTCCTGCGTGACTTTAGTCGCATATTCCTCTCAAGTGGGAGTGGTGGGGAGCGCTGGGCCTGGTGACGCCGCGGACTAACATCCTGTAGGCTAGCCCAAATCAGGTCCCTGTGTCTGGCGGTGCACCCTAGCAGTGAAAGATTCAGTAGGTTGACCTGGAGGGGTGGGCCCAGCAGAGGCTGCCCAGGTCTGTGTCTCCCCAGTACACTGCAGTGGGCGGGAACACCTAGCCAGCAGATTCAAACGAACTGTAACAGATAAAGAGAGAGAGAGAGAGAAAAAAAAAAAACTGGGCCTCCTACATATGCTTGTATGGAAGGAACAAAAAGTATGGGAAAAGGGAGCAACAAGAAAGGGTCCTCAGTCCCCAATCCTGAGAACACTGATCCAGGAAAGGTAAATGCAAAAGAGAATGAAGACAGAAAACATGCAATATCAGACATGGCACCTATAGATATAAAGCGGTATCTCTGGAGCCTCATAGACGAGTTCAAAAATGAAGTATTTAATGAAATAAAGCAAGAAATAAGTAGAATAGTTAGAGAAATGCTAAGCACCTCCCAAGAAGAAAAAGATGGTGGAATGGAAGAACAGAAAAAAAGGGTAGAATTGTTTGATGGAGAAAATAGAGAAAGGTGTGTTTCTCTCTTTGCTGGTTTGAGTTTGCTGCTGGCAGCCGCCATGAACTGCTGCGACCATTTCCTCAATAAATGAGACTTGATTGGACTTCGACTTGTCTCCGTCTCTCTGTCTCTTGCCCTGTCTCTGTTAATCCCCATTCCTTCTCCAGGAAACTGCCCCGTGGATCCAGATTGACCCATGGGCCGGGTCAGCCCATGATTAACCCTGCCCGGCTTTGCCCAATGCTGTCCTCTCATTCCTGTCTTCTGCTTCTTGACCACTCTGTGTCTTTCCTACATGGTCCTAGGTAGCACACCATGCCTCCTGTCTCCAGGATGTATAAATACACGAAAACGTATTTTTCCTAAGCCTTTTCTGTGCCTCCACCTGAAGCTGTTCCTGACCATTATGTAAAAGAACAGCCACACTCTGCAGGGCAACTGTGACTCCAGCTCTACCCACACGTGCACTGCAGGGGCCTGGTGGAGAGCCTGGACTTCACTTGCCAGGCTCTAAGGAACCCAACCCAGCCCCTGGCACAGATTTATGGGAGATGGATTAGGAGCTGGAACTTTCCTCATAGTGGCTGTATGTCCCCCCAGCTCCACGCAGGTGAAGGTATGTGGAGCCAGCACGTCCACCCTCACTCAGTAACACAGAGGTGTCCCCTCTAACCCCATCCCTCAAGGTCACAGTCAGAACTTGCCGTGTGGTAACAAAGCTACTCCCACTGCAGCGTCAGTGGGGACCCTGAAGAGATTCAACTTCCACTCTCACCCACAGCAGCAAGGGCCCCAAACCCCACTTTGAGTCAACAAAGGCCGAGTAGAGAACCTAGACTTCTACCTCAGCCTGAGCTCACTACCTCTGCCTGAGCAGTGTCAGAAAAGCTGGCTAAAGCGGAGGTTAGATAGACCCAGGGTGCCATAGTATCATGCAAGGTCACCCAGGTTTCAAGGGAAAAATCCTTCACTACACCAAAAACCAGAAATCCCTCAAACAAAAACTGTAACACTCTGACCTGCTTCTAAATGTAAGTAGAAAAAAATTATAGTTTGAGAGAATAACTAAAAGAGAGTGACCAAAAAAAAGAGAGAAAATATTTCTAAAGTTCCCTCAAATTGGTAAAATGACAATGCCAGTAGAATGATAAATCATGTATGGTGAGCCAGGTGTGATGGCATATGACTGTAATCCCACCCCTTTGAGAGACTGAGGCAAGAGGATCGTTTCGAGTTGGAGACAAGCCTGGGCTACAAAGTAGGCACAAGACCAGCCTAAACTGCATAGTGAGGCCCTGTTTCAAAAAAGACCCCACAATTATGTATAATGTGATACCTAGAGCAACACAAAAAGACACACTCAAAAACACCAAGTAAATGCAAACGGAATTTAAAAAAATATTCAAGTAATCCACAACAGGCAGGAAGTAAAAGAAAAAATGAAAAACAGAGAACAAACAAAAAGTAGAACATAAAGTGGTACACTAAGCTTTGGTTCATCAATAATCCTCTTACCTCTAATGTTCTAAATACACCAATTAAAAAACACAGTGGCGCGTGGTGTGCACACCTGTAATTCTTGCAGTTTGGGACCTGAGCCAGAAGAATCTCAAATTTGAGCCTGGCCTGAACAACTTGTCAAGACCCTGTTTCAAAATGAAAAGTGAAAAGTGGACTGGGGAAATAGCTCAGTGCAAAGGTCCTGGATTCAATTTCCAGTAAAAAATAAATCAATGACACAGATTGATAAACAAACATAATCCTTCCAGATGCTGTCTATAGGAAACCAAATTCAAGTGTAGTACTATAAATAAGCTGAAAGTAAAAGAATAAAAAAGATACTCTAGGCAACTACTACTCAAAAAAAGGCTATGTTAATGTCAGATAAAGTTGGACTGCAGATCAAAGGCCCTGTGTTCAGTCTCTAATACCGAATAAATGAGTGAATGATGACACAGATGGACAAAATGGACACAGAGAGGGGCACTGTATATTTAAGGTAATTGATGCATTACACTTTTAAGGATAACTTCATTAGGAAAACAGCAATCCTGAAAGATGTGGTGGCACATGTCTGTAATTCAATTAATTGGGAGGCTGAGACAAGAAGATCACAAATTCAGGTCCAGCCTGGGCAACTAAGTAAGACTGCTTCAAAATTTTAAAGCACTGGCATAGCTCGGCAGCAGTACACTTGCCTACCTGTGAGGGCCCTGGGCTCAATTCACAGCATCACAAGGAAAGAAACAACAATCTTAAATGTGTTTGTACCAAACAACAAACCTGAAAAATACATGAATCAAACTCAAAAACTGAGAGGTACAAAGAAACACCTACATTTAGAGATTTAAACTTCAACATCTTTCTGTCAATGGTTCATTGAGTAATTCAATAGAAAGTCATAAAATATATTGAAAAATTCAACAATATTCTCAGCCACCAAATCAAACTAACATTTATAGAAACTCCATCCACCAAGAGCAGGTAAATGGCAACTGTAGCCAGGTTTGTTCAAGCAAGTGTGTTCCTCATGAACTGGCAGAGAAGGCTACTCCCAGTGTGAAGGAGACACATGCCTCCCTGGGACACAGCTCTGGACGTCCTTGTAGCCGCTGAGGACATGGGAGGCACGCCTGGAATGCTGCATTCCACCCACCACATCCAGCCCTGGAGATTCGGTCTCACTGGGAGAGAAGGAAATGGCCATGGGAGGCTTTGATACGGTGCAGAATCCTAACCCCAGTAGTCTAAGCACCCCACAGGGTTTACAGGTAGAGATTATCTGTGGGTCTCCCTTGAGAGAGACAGGTCAGCCAAGAGCAGGGCCAGATTCTTGAGGTTATGCTGCAAGGCAGGGACACAGGGAGAAGCTCTGCACACATCTCTGGGTGATCTATGCCCTTCTGTGCTGTGTTACCCCACAGCGATGATCAGTGAGCCAGGGAAAGAGCTCATACTCTGCAAGGCTCTAGAAAGAGTGCTCAGGACCCACTGGAGGCAGGCAGCACAGGCAACTGCCACTGTGACTCTAGCCAGCCAACTCTACTGCAATCAGTTTATACCTCCAGCCTCAGCTCACTCGAAGTCCTGTGGGTGCTGGAAAAGGCTCTGGGAAAGGCAGGTGGCTGTGAAGGGATGCAGTGTCCAGGGAGCCTCACAAAGACCCTCTGCAGACCCAGAAATGTGATTGTCCAGACCTCTACAGCTGATACCACGACTCAGGTATCTTCTTGCTGCCACTACAGCCCTGTTTCTGGGCCAGCCTCTCGATGCCACCAAGCCACTCATGAATGAAGCCAACCAGAAGATCACCATTCTGTTCTCACAGCTACATGCCTGCCACTGCCAAGCATTCTGGGAAGACTCTGGATCCTCCAAAACTTTATGCAGGGAAGCCTGGTTCCAAACAGTAATGTCTGTCCCATTCAATAACAGATCCTACAATCATACTGCTTAGAATATATCACTGCAAAGCCTTTCAAACCGTACTGGCTTTCTGCAGAACCGAATCTACTTCCAAACAGTGGCTGTCCCAAAGATTCCAGCTATTGTCACAAAAGCTGCTCACAAGGTCAAAAGTTTTGCAGTTTCTCCTCCCTGGAGGAATATGTGACAAGTCAAGTCGCCTTGTCAAGCCCCAAGAAGCCCAGAGCTGGCGGTGGCTTTCCTTTATGAATCCTTCACTTAAGTAACAACAAAAGCATTTTCGGAAGGCATTTATATCACAGACAGCCAGTTTTGCATCTGCATTTACTGGCTGCTTCAGATCTGTCCCTAAAGGGAACCTGGTGTCAGAGACTAATGCCCCACAGGTCAGATTTCTAGGCCAACCCTGAGGGCCGCACAACCCTGGCTCTGGAGACGTCCTTGCTCAGAAGCCAGCACACATTCTCAAGGGGACCTGACCCTCCACAGATGTGTGGCCTAACTGAAGTTCAGGGCACATCTCTATGGACAGAGGTTCCCCAGGGTCCAGAGCCAGGTCCAAAGTGGGTGACAGCAAAAGAAGCCTCTGTCTCTAGAGATGCAATCTGAAGATAAACTGAAACCCAAAGCTGCAGAAAGCATCTCTAAGTGGGAGGAAAGTCAGTCACCCAAGTGTTTAAAGGCCCACGATACAGTGGCTCAGGAGAAGCAGTGGACATCTTGCATCCAGTGATGCAGGTTTGGTGAGGTCTGACACTCCTACTGCTTTGCTTTAATAAGAAACAAGCGGAAAATTACAACTATGTAACTGCTAAGTCCCCTCCCAAGTGAGAGGCTGTGGTGTGTGAACTTCAGTTAGTGCCCCTCCGTCCTTTCCAGCAGCCTCTGGTGCCAGATTCTGAAGCAAAGTCAGCAAACCACACAAAGCAGGGAGATGATGAGTTATTCCTTCTCCATAACTTCCAACCTTATCTATTTCCAGTTTTCAGGAAGTCTTCTTCCTCTGCGGTCATCCTCCCTGTGGCTAATTCAGAGGACACCAGTGATCAGAGTCACCTGCACAAGGATCGTTCACCTTCTTCCTTAATCACAGAATGCAGAGCACAACCTGTTTGTCCAAATGGGATGGGTTTGGTTTTTAAAAAGCCAAGAGAAGTGCAGAAAAACCCTACAGAATAGCACACATCCTGCGTCATCAGATCTGTTTTTCTGGGAAGTGTGACCTGCCTTTTTCTTTTCTATTCAATTCTCACTCTATCACACAAGCACTTTGGGGAACCATCCAGACCAGACAGCCAGGGAGCTGGACACCTGCTGTGACAGATGTTCATCTCCTGCTCTCAAGAGTCCCATTTCTGATGAAAAACAAGCTCAAGTCACAGCAAAGAGGGAGGGAGAGGTCAGTGCAGGCTGACGCGGGTGACGGACACTGCTCCCTTCCAACAGGACAACATGGAACCCATTATCATTCCAGCAGCAGGAAAGGGGATCAGGAAACCTCACACACTGTGCTTTATGTCCCTCTTTCCTAAATCCTAACTTTGCAACTGCAACCTGAACCAAGCTCTGCATGCAAACATAATTCAATCAGGTGTCATCCTGCCTGCTGCTGTCTGGAGAGGAAACACTCTTAGCTGGACTGAAAAGACTGCTCCCCTCTGGAATGCACTAGAGGTGGCACCGATAATCAAATTCTTTTTGGCAATTCAGATTAACCAAACACTTGACAGGCTACAGGGGCTGGGCAGGCAGATCTGCAGCTCACCATCCCTGGCTCCCCAGGGACACGAATAGGTCCTCCCTCGAGCCAGAGCTCTGCTCAGCATATGTCTCCTGAGACGCTGTCCCTGTGTGTGTGGGGGGGGTTGGAAGTGGAACAGAAATAGCTGTGAAACAATGCCTGTCGCGTTGGGGCACAAGAGTCAGCTGGTTTCCATGGCATCCGAGCAAACCTGCCCCTCTGCCATCCAGGTGTGCACTCCGCGGGGGTGGGAACGCCCCGCGTGGTCCCGCGGCCCTGAGCGCGCGCTCCGCTGCACCCCGCCCAGGCGACTCTCGCATCCACCGCCCTTCCTCGCGCGTCCAGCACTCACCTCCAGCGCACCCAGTTAAAGCTAGGGGTCGCAGGCGCCGCGTTCCCGTGCGGCTCCCACGCCTGCCGTTTGCCCGGTCCGGTACCGCGATCCGCGCGCGCCGCGGCGCCTCCTGCTGGCCGCGCAATGGCAGGGGCGGGGCCTGCCCCGATGGGGCGGGGTCTCGTGGAAGGCGGGTCTAAGAGAGGCAGGACGGTAACCTGGCACTTCGACGCCCAATAGGCAGAAACGGCACCTAGTGGGGCGGGACTCCGAGGAGGGGGCGGGGCCTGATGACTTAAAAAGTTGGCGCGTGCACTGGCACCTCCAGCTGGGTGGACCCGGACGCGAGTTGAGGGCGGGGCCTTGATAGAAGGGCGCGGCTGGTTCTAAATCTAGGCCGCACCCGTAGGCTTGAAGCTATGAGGTAGTTTGACCCATCTCTCCGTTCACATCTGGTAGTAGCATATAGAGTGTGTGATGGGTGTGGCTACGGAATTGTGCCCCTGGATTTATGAGCATCTAAGTCTTTGAAAGGAAACGGGTGGCGAATTTTTTCCCTCATAAGTCAGAGCTATAAATATAGTCACACAGCGATTCTAAACGCGGCAAAATGGGGCCAGGTCCTCTCTGGTTCTTTGGTTCTTTTGCCCTCCCTTGTACTTTGTTTTCTTTAAAAACAAGCAGAAACAGTTTGCGATTCCAACACTTTGGGAGCCTAAGGCAAGAGGATCACAAATTTAAATTCTGCTGGACAAACAATTTAGTGACACCCTGCCTCAGAATAGAAAAGAGTACTGGGGATGAACTCAGTGAGAAGCCCCTGGGTTCAATCTCCAGTACCAAAAATATATTTAAAAAAAAAAAACTCCTGTCCTTAATACTCGGGCTTTTCACAGCCAGGGCCCTTTCCTACTCTAATGCAGTTGCTCGTCTACCCCTGGACATGGTTTCTGATTGCAACATCAGAATTCAACACTGGGGCTGAATTCACGACTACTGGAGTGTAATTTTTTATACTAATGACCTCATCATATTCAAGGTGGGGAGAAAGCAGAACAGATATAGGCACATGACCTACCCTATGGTAGGCCCTTTACTAGGGCCTTGAATGCTCACATCAACGCTAGGAGGCACGAGTTACTCTTGATTCAGATGAGGAAACAAGCTCAGACAAATCAGATTGTTGACAGTTGAGCCAAGACTTAGCTTAAAAAATAGTGCCCTGAATCTTTACAGGAGTCTCATGAATGCCCTCCGCCTTGTTCTCCTGGGCTGGGAGGCTGTAGTCGGAAGATACTCAACACAAAAACGCAGTGTTTAAATAAATATTTGCTATAGAAAAAGACATTACTCCAAAACCCTCTCAAAGTCCTTTCTGCCACTTCAAACACACTTATCACATTATTCTTGCCACTTTCTGCAGCAGTTCTGGAAGTCTTCAGCGTCTTTACTTGTGTGATCAAAACTACAGTGAATGCTGGTGCCACATGCCACCTATGCAAGGGCAGGCTCATGAAAACATGACAAGGAGCACTCATGCACTTTATTCACCAAATCTGGCACTGTGTGACTTCAAGCTCTTCCCCAAAATCAAAATGATCATGCACGGCAAACTTTTGATTTGCTTCAGGACGTTATGAAAAATGCAACCGTGCAAAGCACTCATGAAAGAGCTGCATCAGAAGTGGCACAAGTGACAGAATACATGTATTCAACGTGATGGGGAGAGTTTTGAGGGGAATTCATGCCAATGTGTTTTTACTGTGATAATTTTTATTTTCAAACACACATCATACATTTTGATCACACCTCATCTTTCAATCCTGCTTTGCATGAATGACAATCATCTTAAGATGGCAACTACCAGAGCAGAAAGGAGAACCTACGCTTTCCTTCCGAGGCCTCCCTCAACATGACAAGGCCTCTCCCTGAACCACTCTTGGGCAGAAGTTGACAAATTACCACCAGTGAGGGGGCAGATCTAGCATGCTGTCTGTTCTTTTTAAATAAAGTTTTATGGGTGGAGAGTTTCACGCTTTTGTTTGCATACTGTCCAACTTTTTTCATGCAACAGAGACTCTACAATTCAAAGGCCTAAAACATTATTACCTGGCCCTTTGTTAAAATTTGGGGTGAAGGGGCTGGGGATTTAGCTCAGCGGCATAAGCACCTGCCTTGCAAGCAGGCAGTCGTGAGTTCGATCCCCGGTACTGATAAAAAGGAAAAAGACAAAAAAAAAAAAAAATTGGGGATGAAGAACTTGGTCCAGGTAGAGCTCTTCTTTCTAGGCCCCAAGAAAAGTGTGAAAGCTCGAGTTTAATCCAGTGTCCAACTTTGTAGATGTGGAACCAAGGCCAGGAGCGGTCCATGGTGTTATCTAAATTCACAAAAATTAGTTAATAACAGACTACTTGTTTCCACTCAAAAGGATGTGCAAAGTGTCAGTGAGGCTGTGGAGCAATCACAACCCTCACACACTGTGGTGGGGATGTTTGGAAAACTAGCAGAATGCAGAATCCCCATGGGAACCAGCAATTGCACTCCCAGGACAAGCCCCAAGAGAAATGAAGATGTGGTTCCACCTAAAAGCTTGTCCTGGAGCATTCACAGCAGCGTTCTTCACAATATTCAAGAGGTAGGAATAACACATATGTCCACCAATGGCAAATGAATGAACAAAAATGACACACAAGTACAATGGAACACAGCTCAGCCACAAAAAGTAATAGAATACTGATATATCCTGTGATGCAGATAGACCTGAGAATGTGCTGAGCCAAGTGAGCCAGACGCTAGAGGATGAACATTTTATGATTTCTTTCAAATAAAAATTTAGGATAAACTGTGACTGGTGGTTCACACCTGTAATTCCAGCATTTGGGAGGCTGAGGCAGAAGGATCATTGTGAGTTCAAAACCAACCTAGTCTACAAAGTAAGCTCAAGGACAGCCTGAACTACACAGTGAGACCCTGTCTCAAAAAGACAAAAAAAAAAAAAAAAAAAAAGATAGGCACATGCATAGAAACGAAACAGTTAAGCAGTTTCTTGGGGCTGCACAAATGTGGGATGAAAGAGTGATGTTCAGGGAGTTTAGAGTCTCTTTGGGGGCTAATAAAAATGTTCTGAAATTGTTCTTGATAGCTGCATGATTCTTTAAATACACTGAAGTCCTTGAATTGTATACTAGTGCGAAATGTTCGGTATATAGTATGTGAATTACATCTCAATAAAAATTTATTTTACTTGGTTTTTGAGACATGGTTTCAGTGTATATTCAGACTGGAATGTTTTCAGACATGACTTCACTAAGTAGCTCAGGGTGGCCTCAGACCCACAGCAAGCCTCCTGCTTTAGCCTCCTGGGTTCTGAGATTACAGGTTCATGCCACCAGACCTAGTCCAAGATGTTTTTAAAAAATATTCAATCTCACCCACAAAAAAGTATGTGCGTGAATGATTCTCTTTCTTACTTTGATTGAGTCAGTCCACAAAGTATATGCATTTCAAAATATTGTTATATGTGATGTATATAATTTTTTAAAATTTAAAATTAATTAAAATAAACACAAATTAATTAAAATAAAAATTCAAAAACAAATAGGCAAGAAATACTAACAGTGGTTGCTTCCAGGTAATGGAGTCTGCAGCAGATAGCTGTTTCCAGGGACAGCTGCACCAGTGTGCATCTCACCCCACAGTCTTCTTACCCCGTAATGTGGGTTCCCCTAATTAGGTGTGAAGATAGATGGGTCTACTTTCCCTCCCCTCGGACATGCAAGGAACTGTTCAGCTGCTTTCTCCACAGAAGGCAGCAGAAATTACGATAGTGACTTCCAAGGTTGGGTCATAAAAGGAATGTGTCTCTTGCCAGGCTCACTGTCTTGAGACCCTGGTCTTGGGCCCAGCCCCCATGTCACAGGGAAACCCAGGCCACAAGGGAAGTCCCCTGTGAGTCTATATTATGTATGCCCTTTTATTCTGATAAAACGGTCTTTTTTGACATCTGGGGCTGTGGAAACCTAGAAGGACACCTGCAATCCCAACACTGGAAAGGCTGAATCCTTCCAAATTCAAGAATATCCTGGGCTACAAAGTAAACTCCAGGCCAGCCTGAACTGCATAGCGAAATCTTTTCTCAAACAAACAAACAAACAAAAACATAAGAAAACAAAAACTTCACAAACAGGATCCCCTGCCAGCACGCAGCAGGACATTAAAAAGTCATGTGCCGATGCCATTCTCTAGACTTCATGGAGCTATAAAAGGGAAGATGGAGGACACTTGGGTCTTCCTGCTCTCCTTCCCAAAGAAAAGCCTTAAAAAGCAGGAGGGGCGGTCCCTGCCCATAGTTGCCCCTAGGAGAACCCAGATGTAAACAGGACTTCTGGGGAGGCAGCTAGAACCAGGAATTCGCCCCTGCCTGCAGACAGGGTAGCCCTTCCAAAATTGGGTCTGCTCTTTCCCAAATGAGCTCCATCTCTCCTACCTGCTCTCCTGACCCTGCATGAGCTATCCTAGCACACTTGCAGGCACACATGCTGCCCAGCTGGTCTCCATGACCACCCAGACTCAGGACCTGAGGGCATGGGCCATAGGATCTGAGACCGTAGGACTTGGTCCTGTGCTCCTCTCAGCAGAATTCTAAATCTTTTTTATATTCTTCATTGAAGATTTGCCTCATTTTTCTATTCTTCCATCTGTGTCTTCTTTAGAGGTGCTTAGAAACTCTTTTATTATGTGAAAGGGTTTTGGCCCAGATAGGACACTGTAGCCAGGAAAACCACAACCGGAAGCAGGAAGCACCATCTCCCCTGCCCCTAGGAAGTTACCTGTGATGCCATCTTCGCGCCCCTGGAAATTTACATATGGCGCCAAACCTAGGACCAATGGGCTACCTGTGCATCCCTAATGCCCGCCTTAGGTTCCACCCCAAACCCAGGCTATTTACAGGCCCCCACGCCACGTGTCAGCCGGAGAGATCGCCGGACGCCAGCGGTGGATGTGCCGGTCACCTCTGTCTGTGTTCTTAGAATAAAGGCCGTTTTTTATTTTATATTTCTCATCTTTTGTTAATATTTTTCATCTTTTGGAAATAACCCTAGCATTATGTTTCTCATTTCTTCTTTTACCTGAGATAGTATGTCTGTTCTAAGTTCTTTTATAGCCTATTAGATTTGTTTCTTTTTGGGTTTTTTTTTTTTTTTTTTTTTTTTGTACTGGGGATCAAACTCAAGACCCTGTGCTTGCCAGGCAGGCACTTAAACCACTGAGCTAAATCTCTGGCCTTGAAGTTGTTTTTTTCAGTTGCTGTTGCTTCAGAAACTTTCAGGTGTGACTCTTTTGTGTTGACATTTCCAGGACCAGGACTGCTTGGGTTGGAGGACAGAGACTTCCTTTTGCTTCTTCCTCTTTTCACGTTCCTGGTTTCTTCCGGAACAAGTGGTTAGTGGGGGCACTTCCTGTGTTGGTTATAATTTCTCTGAAGTCAGACTGTTTGCTTTTGGACTATTGGTAGCTGGTAGAGTGCAAACAGGGGTGGGGCAGGCTGGTGCCTCCCTCCTGAGCTGCTTAACTACAGGGAGCCCTCAATAGGCATAGTCCACTTTGCAGCAGGGTGGAGCTGGTTGGGGATAGCTTTAGGGAAATTTAGCTTTAGGGTGATGGCTGTTGGACCATGTATAGGGTAGTACTCAGTCCAAGCAATTTCCACCAGTCTGCTCCAAGCTAGGAGTGGCTGAATGAAGCTGGCCGCAGTTCTGGTTTTGGGTTTACCCTGTCCAACTCCAAAATGGCCCCTGGCCAATTGCCCACTCCAATGGGAGGACTGAGTCCCCCACACTCACCGCTAGCCAGTGCAGTTCTCTGGTCCACTGCTCCCCTCTGCCACCACGTCCCTGCTGAGCCCCTCAGGCTTGCCAGCCACCAGCTCCACTGTGGCCTTGCATCCCCAGGTTTGAACGGTGCTTCTCACACAGCAGTTCTGGCTCCAGAAGAAAGTGCTGCCAGCTACCGCCTTCTTCTGTTTAAGTTTTTATTTTCTTTATTCTTTTTGTGGGCTTCAATTCTCATTTTAGGTTCTTCCTGGGTCAAGGGGATCCACTTCTTTCCTTTTTGTCTTTTCCACAATGCTATATCCCAGCATCGGGACTGTTTCTCTCAGAGAGGCTGTTTACTCTGCTGTTTACTGTTCTGCCATCTTCATGACAGCTTGGGAAATGATCCAGTACACCATCTTCCCGTGGGTGGGGGCCCTGAGTCTGGGGCAGATGGGCAGTGAGAGCGCAGAGCAGGCCGTCAATGCCAGGCCACATACAGCTGACTCCTTGAGCTCCCCAGCGCCACCTCACCATATTTTATGATCACTCCCTCGTGATCAACCTTTTATGGCAATTTCTGTCAAATAAAAGTGGTGTGTCTTCACCCACCATATTCACTGGATCTGGCACTGTGTGACCTCTGACTCTCCCAAAGTCAAAATGACCATGAAAGGGAAACATTTTGGATCAATGCAGGACATGGAGGCAGCCACGAGAGTGCAACTACAGACACTTACAAAACAATACTCGCAGAACTGCTGCAGAAAGTGGCAAGAACAATAGCATAAATATGTTAAAAGTGAGGGAAGGGAGTATTTTGAAGGGGATTCACAGCAATGTGTTTTTACCGTAATAAAGATGTAAGCATTGACTGTTTTTTGGGTCACCTCTCATCAGTTGCATTTTGATTAGCAGTATCTATGTGGGGTAGAAGCCAGCACCTTTTCCTCTCCCAGGGGACCTGCTTGCCAACCTGGGACAGGGTCTGCTGTGCCCACTGGTGACCTCTGTGCCACACTGGTAGCCATGGAAGTTGGTAATGCCACACATCCAGGTTATTTATTTATTTATTTATTTAGAGACAAGGTTTTCTTATATAGTTCAGGTTGGCCTTGAACTTGTGATTTTTCTGTCTCTGTCTTTCAAGTATTGGGATTATAGGTGTGCGCCACCATACCTGGCTACATCTAATATTTTTAAAAATTGCTATTGAGTATTTTTAAGGTCATTTCTTCCACCTCCACTCTGGGAGAGACTTAGGGACACTGAGTTTCTGTGGAAACAGCAAGGCAGACACGTGGGCATTAAACAATCCCAGCTTTGCTCTGCTGGCTAGAAGGAGGGTGCCCTTGAGCAAGTCATCAGCTTCTCTGTGCTTTGGTGTCCTGCCACGGAGGATCAGTTACCAGGGAGGCTGTGCTGGTCACTGAAGGACATGTAGAAAACTGTCCCCCACAGATAGAGACTGGGAACTCAATGCAGGTGGGCCTCCCGCCTCCCCAGTTTCCTGCTCTTTCAATGCCCAGCTGTGGGATTTCCTGGCTCTTTCTGGATCCCCATGTGCAGTTCCCAGAGCCTGCACCTCAGCCTCCTGCTACACAGCCATGGGCAAGTGTCTGCCTCCCAGCCTGGGGAGCTTTGGCTCCCTGCTTAGCACCAGCAGGATGAAACCAGAGTCCATACTGTGAACAACCTGAGGTCCCCCCACTTCCCTGGTCCAAAAACAGGGGCTCTGTCACCACTGTAGGAGAAGGTGCCAGGTCTCCTTGCCAACCATGAGGGGAAAGGGAGCTTCTGGTGTACTGAAGCCCAGGGTTGTAATATTTGTTCCCTACAAAGTTTTGGGGCATCCACACACCTGTGGGGCCCCCTGTGGTCACCAAGGCTTTGTACCTTCAGATCCAGATGCCTTTGGATTCCCAGCCTGGCCCTCCTCGCCCAGCCACCCAGCGCTTTCATTGGGTCAGGTCCCTGAAGCCCTGGGATGTCCTGGCCTCTCCCTGCCACTTCCTGCCTCACCTCCCTGTCCACCTGCCCTGGCAATGTCCACAAACTCAGGCCCAGAGTGTCGGCCAGGCCACTGCCAGAGACCTTCCTGGCTCCTTGGAGTGTGGCAGCAGCTCCCCAGGATCACCCTGGACACGATGGTCCCAGGACAGACAGGAAGCAATGTGCAGCTGAATTCCCACTCTGCCATTAGCAAGCTCCTGGGACAGAGCCTGGGGGAAGTTCTTCCTGCAGTGTCTGTGATTGGGAAAGATCAGGGTCTGGGCTGTAGTAAAACCAAATCCTGGGAAAGTCACTTCATGAATGAAGTTAAGAAAGAGAAAGGTGTACGAGAAGCAGGTCTGGAATTAGAGCTAATGGAGGAAATATGGCCAGGACTCATCAGAATGCCCTCCTCTGTCTGTACCAACCTGTCCACTGTTTGAAATTTCACCGTTAGTGATTGTTTCCCTTGGCAGACACCCCTGCATTGGCTTTTTTCCAAGTGGACTGCTATCAAAACCAATTAGGACACCAGGCTGGGCACCATGCATTCTTATCCTGTTACATCTCCCCTCGATCCTGCAAGGTACCTCTTCATTATACCCATCTTAAAGCTGAGGACACTGAGGCTCACAGAGTTTAGGGAACTGACCCAAACTCTCACTAGTGGGGTTTTCCAGATCTGATCCCAACTCTAGTGAGACACAGTCTGCCATCCAGGAGATCATGCAGGCACCTGGGTGACACACAGGATCCTGAGCGCTGGTGAAGATGAGCACAGAGAATGATAGGGAGCAGAGAGGAGTCCTTAAGTTAAAAGGAGGCTGCACCAGGGACTTAGCTTAGTGGCAACAAGCACCTGCCTGGCAAGCGTGAGGTTGTGAGTTTGATCCCTGGTAAGAAGAAGAAGAAGGAGGAGGAGAAGGAGAAGGAAGAGAAGGAGTGGGAGGAGAGAAGGAGAAGAAGGAGGAGGAGGAGGGGGAGGAGGAGGTGGTGGTAGCTAGACATTGCTCTGTGCTGATGTGTGGGCTGAGGTTTCAAGGATGAATATGAGTTATACAGATGACAGATGAACAATGTTCTCAGCAGAGAGCCTGGCACCTCAAAGTGGGGGGCATGCAGGGGTGGGTGTCCCTGGGAAATGCACCAGTGAGTGCCCAGGAGGAGAGGCACAAGGAGATGTAGGCGTCACACTAAAGGACCTTGGGAAGGCTATAGGACCGTTAAAGTAGTGTCCCAGACATCCAGTTCTGTTCCCAGGAACCATCCTGGTCCCCATCAGCACCCAGATGCCACACTTCGGGAGTTCCCCCACAGAACCTAGGGCCACCATGAACCTCTTCCTAGCCTTATGTCCAGCCAGAGGTCACATCTTCGTGTCCTGGCCCTTGGCAGGAACCAGCCTATCCATAGTCCTCTTTCCTCCTGGCCTTCCAGCCCTGACTCCAGCTGATGGGAGCACTTGGTAAGCTCCATGGGGTCACCTGACCCCAGTCAGCTTCCAGGGACTGGGCATACCATGTGTAGACACAGGTGCATGCACACGCGCACACACACACACACACACACACACACACACACACACACACGTGAGCAGGTGGATCAAACCAACCCCAAAGCAGGCCCAACTCAGAAGCTGTCCGTCTGAGGAAGGTATCAAGGTGGTTTAATAATGCCTTGGGCACACGGGATCCCAGGTGCCAGTGCCCTGGCCTGCCCTGGAATGCCACCCTATCTTGGCCTGTCCTCATCCACCCCATCCACATGGGATTTGCAGAATCAGAACCTTGAGCTCTGAGACAGATTCTTTCTCCAGAAATGCTGAGATTTCGGTTCAGCTCTTGTCCAGGTAGTGTGCAGGCGGGCGGCCTAGCAGGGGCATGCTGTGGGGCACCTGGGCCCTGGCGAGGTTGAAGGACCAGGTCACTCTGCCAAGGCTCCCATACAGGGGAACCTGAGGATTTGTCCCCCAGGTCTATCAGAGAGACCTCTGAGAGGTCAAGGTGGTTTAATACTGGCTTGGGCACACAGGGTCCCAGGTGCCAGTGCCCTGGGCTGCCCTGGAATGCCACCCTATCTTGGCCTGTCCTCATCCACCCCATCCACATGGGATTTGCAGAATCAGAACCTTGAGCTCTGAGACAGATTCTTTCTCCAGAAATGCTGAGATTTCGGTTCAGTTCTTGTCCAGGTGGCAGTGTGCTGTTGGCACCCAGCAAGAATCCAAGTGTTGATGTCACGAGCCCTAAACAGGAAGCAAGTGTTCAAGTTGCCAGGATCTGCTTCCTCCACTGTGGCAGAACGAGTGAAGTTTCCAGGATGAGAAGAAATGGCCGGGCCCACAGAGTCAGAAAGGCCGACTGCTGGCTCCTTTTCTGTGCTGAGAAGCAGCAATGGTGGAGTACAGCATCCGGGTGTGTGCCTCTGCATCCCTCTCCTGCCACCACGCTCCCCACTGCAGAAGCTCCCCAAAAAGGGGGAAAAGGGGAGAAGAAGCAGAAATTGTTAGTGTCAGAAGATAAATGTGGTCTCCAAAGTGGTGACTTTTAACTGCTGCCACCATGATGCCACTTCAGGGCTCGCCAGTCAGCACAGGCCAAAAAATTCCATCAGGATCTGCCCAGGGCACACTGTTGAAAAGAATTTGACCCCACACAGGCTGCAATTGATTGGTTCTGTCTGCCCTGGTCAAGGATACTCCCCATCCCTCATCTATAAGCCGGATGACTTTTCTTGAACAGGGGACAATTCCCCCGTCAAGACTTTGGCAGCTGGAAGGAGACCCTGGATACCAGGCTGCACAAAAACTGCCAGACTCCTCACTAGATTCCTCAAGACCTTAAAAAGCACCTCTTGGCCTGTCATTCTGCAATATGCCCTTTTCTGAAAGTATTAATGTTGGTTGTATTAGAAAACATTTTCTAAAGTAGAAACACATTACGAGGTTAATTGCTCCTCTGTGAAAATTACTGAATCTTTCCTTCTCTGTGGGCAGCCAAAGGAAGGTCTGTCTGTCACTGGAAGAAACCTGACACCCATCTTTTGAGGGTGGGAAGACAGGCCTCAGTACTGTGCTCTGGGATAGAGTTTGCAGATCACTTCCCATGATGCTTTGCTCCAAAAGCCCAAATGACCTGTGGATTCCAGGCCACTTCATTTGGACACCTTGGTCTGCAGGGTGCTGGGAAGGTAGAGGTACCTCCAGATGGCATAGTAGTGAGTACCAGCACCAAATGCCACAAACAGATGCCAGATGGCATGGGCAAAGGGGATCCTGCCGTCGCTCTTGAAGAACACCATGCCCAAGCAGTAGAAGACCCCTCCAGTCATCAGCTCCCAGATCCCTTCAGTGTTGGGCTGTCAGTAAGGACAAGTATAGTGCACAAGTCAGAGGAGCAGCCAGCTACTCTCCCACTCCCCAGAGTAAAAGACACATAGGTGTCAAGCCAGCCTAGAGTCCCCAAGGGGAGTCTCAACACTGTGATGCTTCCAGGTCTACCCATATTATGTCACAAATGTACCATGTTTCTATCAAAATCTCAACAAATATATCTATGGCTTTTATATTTTTAAACTGTAATCCATCTGATTATAACCCAAAGAACTGATAGCATCTCGAACGGGTATTTGCACACTATGCTCACAGCAATGTTACTCACAGGAGCCAAGAACTAGAAGCAGCCCAGGCATCCATCAGTGTGAATGAGTGTAGAAACAAAGGTAGTATACACATGCGGTGGGATATTCAGCCTAGAGAAGGAAGGTCATTCTGACACCTGCGACAACATCGATGAAACTTGAAGACATGATGCCCAGTGAAATAAGCAACCACACAAAGGATGCATATGGGAAAAGTTCATTTCTGTGAGGTGCCCACAGTGACAGAAAGTAGAAGAAGTGCTATCAGGGGCTCGAAAGAGGGCAGAGAAGTTGTTCTTTGATGGTATGGAGTTCAGATTGCAGAATGAAAACTGTCCTGTGAATGGATCGTAGAGTTGGTTGAATGATATTCTGAATATACTTCATGCTTCTGGATTATAAAGCAACTGATGTCCATGGTTAAAAAGTAAAAAATAGAGAAAAGACAGCAGGAAAAGAATAGTAGGAAAAGTTTTTCACACTAGCTTCCTGATATGAATTCAGCTGTTCTCATTGTTGGAGGATCTCAGGAACTCAGGACCTCGCTGTTGCTGAGGATGGCTGTAGTACTTTTGGGGGGAAACTTGGTTCTTATTTTGAGTGTCACCTCTTGGCTCCAGAGCAGAACTCTCGGCCTACTAGCACAGATCCTTTGCCCCACTGACACGGACTTTCTAGTTTCCACCCTTACCTTTGGGCCTTCGCAGCACAGATCCGTGAAACAGACTTGCATGAGTCATTATTATGGGCTCTAGGTCTTCAGCTGGACTTCTGCAGGGTATTTCCATGGAATCTAGGCCCTTGGATGGATATTTTAGGTCTTTAGTGTATGGATATATACCTGCACTTCTTGTATTTGACTACTTGGGTGACTGTTAAAGTAATACTATAAATTATGTATCTTGTCTTGTTTTCCTTGCAAACCCCCGACTGTAACAAGGGGCAAAAAGGGAAATGCTCTGGCCCAAGATAGCAGTGTACAACCACACATACATACTACAACAAATTTAAGGTTCAAAAAGTCCATGAATTGGGTAACATGGAGTAGTTGGTTAAGCCACCTGCCCAGGAAGCAGGATGTCCTGGGTTCAAATCCCAGAGGTACTTCCATGGTTCCTTTACCTGGTATAGTGGTATATACTTGTGATTCCAGCACTTAGGAGGATGACAGGTTACAGCCCAACCTGAACAATGCGGCAAATTAATAAGACCCTGATCTCAAAATTAAAAATGGGTTGGGAATCTAGTTCAGTGAAAAGGCAATGGGTTCATAACTAACTAAATAAATAAACCCATATCAGCACTTGGGAGGCTGAGGCAGGAGGATCATGTGTTTGACACCAAACTGAGCTACATAGCAAGATCTTGTCTCAAAAACAAATAAATTCCACTGGTTTAAGGAGAATCTGACTGGACAAACCCTAGACTAAATCACGGACCTGAGTCTATACATTGGGTTGTAGAGAGTCAGGGCAGAAATGACTTCTCTAAATTCATTTCTAAACAAATAAATGAGTAAGCAGACAATAATCACAGTGACCTGGGGGCTTCAGGGTCCAGTCTTCAAGAAAAAAATCATGAGCTACAGTGTGATCCATACACAGCCCCTTTACTCATAAAATCTACCAAACATTTAAAGATTAACACCACTGAGAGTCTCCCCGAAAAGAAGAGGGAACTCTTCCTAACTCATTTTAGGAGGCCAGTATTACCCTGAACCCAAAACCAGATAGACACCAAAAGGAAAACAAAACAAATCTGCAGAGCCACATTCCTCACTAATGCAAAGTTTTCAACCATAATTAGCAAACTGAATCCAACAGTGAATCTTTTTCTTTCTTTCTTTACTTGGCACTGAACTCAAGGCCTTTACACTGACCTAATTTCTCTAGCCCTTTTTTTGTTTTTTATTTGTTTTCATGAGACAGGCTCTTACTATAGCCCAGTCTGGCCTCAAACTCATGTCTATCTTCCTGCCTCAGCCTCCTGATTGCCAGAGTTACAGGTATGTACTACCACATCTGGCACAAAATCCTTTAATTCTGAGACAAGATTTCACTAAGTAGCTAAATTATCCACACTGGGTTTGGACTCACAATCCTCACACCTTAGTCTCCTAGAGTGCTGAGATTATAGAGGTTATCCCCCCATGCCTGGCTGACAGCAAATCTTTTAAAAATTATATATCATGATCAAGTAACGTTTTATCCCAGAAGATCAATCAGAATAATATACTACAGTAATAAAATAAAAAACAAAGCCACAAGAGCATCTAATAGATGCAGAAATCTTTGGACACAACTAGCATTCCTTCCTGATGGGACACTTGGGGCAATAGGAACAGAAAGGGATTTCAGAAGTTGGGCATCTCCATAATGCCAGCACTCTGGAGGCTGAGGCAGGAGGATCACTGCAAGTTTAAGGCCAGCCTGGGCTATATAGTGAGACCCTGTCTGAAAAAGTGGGAGGGAGCACTTTAGAAACACAAGGAAGGGATCCTTCAGAGGACTCACAGCTAAGCTCACACTCCATCATGAAAGTCTTAATGCTTTCCCTCTAAGATAGGAATAGGACAAAGGTGTCATTGAGCATAATGGCACAAAAATCTATGGAGGGAAGATCACCACAAGTTCTCAGAAAACTAAAAACAGACAAAAAGCTGTGGTGTTGGTATACGGAAAGGCGTGCAGGTAAACGAAAGAGAATTAAGAAATAGGCTCCAACACTTCTAACAGCTGTGGTTGAGATAGCTCGGACCCCGGAATAAAATCCAAGGAAGCAAGGAATCAAGAAATATGGAGCAAAGGCTTTTATTTCAGGCCTGGCAACGCAGCCCCCTTAGGATCGACCCCCAGAGACTGCGCACCTCAGAGACCGTACAAAGGGATTTTAAAAGCAAGAGAGAGAGAGAGAGACAGAGAGAGAGAGAGAGAGAGAGAGAGAGAGAGAGAGAGAGAGAGAAACAACCAGCAGAGCTGTTAAGCTGTTGACTTAGTCCTGACAGTATCTGGAAACTGTAAAGCTGTCGACTTAGTTCTGATAACATCTGGAGCTTTTGGTGCATTTAGTTACTTCCATCCTGCGGATAAACATTATCTTGGAATAGCACATCTACAATATCATTCGGAGAAGAAAGTAGAAAATTAACTATATCAGGACAGCTCATTAGCACTAACATGTGGAAAGGGGAGAAAGTTACAAGAAGCTGAAACTTAAGTTTTTACAAGGATTAGAAACTTAACCCTATCAGCGCATACAGAACAAGAGGAGGTGCATTGGTTAGAGTTAAGCCATAACATGGTGTTACAGTTGAGTGGGCCCAAAACTGTCAGGTTCTTGTGCACAAGGCAAGAATTGTGGAGGACACACTTCCTCATGTGTAGTAACTACGTTTACTGAAGATAGCGGATGGCAGCAGGAAAGGACAGAGGGCGAAGGGAAGAAGATTGGGACGGTAAAAGAAACTCACAGGCAAAAGGAGAAAGGGCCTCCACGCCGCTGGCTTCTGGTATTTATAAGGTCGGACACCGCCGGCCCGAGGCGCCGCCCACTGTCGCTCTCTGACGTCATCAGCCTGCGCGACCTCCTAAGCCTAAACCTGGATCCTCGTTAGGGTTCCTGGCATTTACAGCTGAAGGGAGAGAAGGGAGTGACTCAGCTCCTTTGTTTCTAACTGTACTAATTTCAAGACAGTGCAGCGAGGCAAGGAAGGAAAGGAAATGGCTTTTTCTTTTTTTTTTGTTTTGGTACTGGAGATTGAACTCACGACCTTGCACTTGCCAGGCAGGCACTTATGCTGCTGAGCTAAACTCCCAGCCCAGAAATGGCTTTTTCAACAAATGGTGCTGGGAAAAGTGGAGAACTTAGTGCCAAAGGCTGAAGCTAGGTCTCTGTCTCATGTCCTACAGACAATGAATTTCAGAAGCACACAGGCCCCAAACTCAGACCCCAGAGGCCTAAAGAACAACATTGTCGTCTGATCGC
Organism: Cavia porcellus; assembly: GCF_034190915.1. Lineage (NCBI taxonomy): Eukaryota > Metazoa > Chordata > Mammalia > Rodentia > Caviidae > Cavia > Cavia porcellus. The sequence goes on along the minus strand of NW_026947506.1, from coordinate 35,098,257 downwards.
ATATTTCAGTGTAAGAGCACCTGCCTACCATACAAGAGTCCTGGCATGGGAGTGCCGTCCCATCCAATGGAAAATGGAAAACCAGAAGGATCATTTTCTGATTGAAGAAGTCTGCTTGTCCAGGCAGGGTGGCACACACCTACAATGATAACCACCCAGGAGGTTGAGATAAGAGCATGGAATCTGCGAGTCCATCCAGGACAATTTAGCAAGGCCCTGTGTCTAAATAAAGTCAAACGTGCTGTGGATTTAACCCAGTGCTACCTGTATCAAGCTCAAAGCATCACGGGAGTGCAGTGTTGGAAGAGTCTACTACGCTCATAAGGATGTCAAGCACAATGTCATGGATCCTATTTCAATGGGTGGAAGAACAGATGTGTAGAAATGAATTGAAGGGCACTACACTAATATTCATGACACTGATCACAGTAAGTAATCTCTCTTGGGGATTAAATAACATGCTTGTAGTGTGAACATTAACATTAGTTTATAAGTAACATGCAATTACCCTAAAAGGGGACACCTTGTGACACTTGCTCTGTTGAATAGTCACATGGGCAAAAAAAATTAATCTGTTCATTAATGCACTGAACTCTTTAGTTATCTAAAACATCTTTCTCTTAAAATACATCCACTTCAATTCATCTAGCCTGGTCTCTACAGTCAGGGGGTCAACAAAGGCATTTGTGTCAAAGAACCCCTGCCCTCTGTGGGCTTCAAGCTGCTTATAGAGAGCAGATAAGCAATTAGAGATTTCCCTGAAGTAAGGGCAGATGGGGGAAACAGTGGAATGGTGCAGGGCCAGAGGATAGGAGAGTGCTTTTTACTTTGTACATTTACAATATTTAGATGTCTCAAAGAGCTCTCTGGCCTGTGAGATACTCCCTGCTCAGAAGTAAGCAATTCTTCCACACTCCCCAGATCCTACTAGAGGATCTGTACAAACCAACCTTTGCTGAGTCTATATTCCCCACATCTTATTTACCTAACCATCTCACACAAGGTATTTCCCATCCTCTTAACCATCCAAGGGTGAAGTGTTACCCTCTAGCACCTCTTAAACAACCCCATAGAATTACTCCAATTTGCCTTCTCTAAACTTCAGACTCTGATCTTGCTTGTTGGGCCTTCAAAAATCCCAGGTAAGACTTTGGCTCAGCTTCTCCCCTCATTGTTGTCTTCTGCCATACGGCCCACCCCAGATGCTTCCCCTTGGCTCTGACTGGCATGGCAACCTCCCTATTGAGATCTGGAAGGAAAAATATTTCTTCCTTCCAAGCCTTGTTCTTTTCCCTCCTGGGCTTGCAAATGTTTTCTCATCCTATCTTTAACTTCTGCATTCTTAGAATGCAACAGGTTTTATGGACTGGGACTATGAAACCACAAGAAGTGGGAAAGTCAAGCGTATAAACTTAAGGACTTGATGACAAAAAATGCACCCTTGCAAGAACTTTTACAAAGAAGATTTATGGGGTGAGAGCCCTAAGAGACTCTGTCCACATGGGTCAGAGGACCTCTAACTTGAGATGGGTGTTGGTCAGTTCTAGTGGCAGGAGTCACCTCTTAGGAAGAAAAATGAGGTATGGCCATTAGGAAAGGATATTTATGCCAGCTGACACTGGATGACTATTTCCCAGGCATCTGTCCTCAGTGTTTTACACATGTCATTTGCTATTCTCTATAGGACAGGTAGGTGGGATTAGTATTTTTATTTTACAGGATAGAAATACTAATGAAGCACATGGCACATAATCCAACAGTTAGTGTCAATATGAAGGCTCTTCACAAGGCTGCTGGTGGACAGCAGGATTTTCTAGGCAAATGGGTTCGGCCCTAAGTGATGAGGAAGGAAAAAAGGTGCAATTCCAGTGACAGGAGGCCTTGGGTGCTATAGGAAGAGTTTTGGACAGTGTTGGTTCTAGCTCACCTCAGAATCTGAGAAATGGATATTCATCAATAAGAGATGGTTGGTTCTGTTACCTTAGACAACAACTATGCTTTGGTTCAAAGCAGGACACCACAACCTAAAGATAGCAGAGCAGGTAAGAGAGAATCAGATCCCCTATGTGCCAAGCAGGAGACTCATCACAGAAACACACGGCATTCCACAGTAGTTCTGGAGAGCCTACTATTAACTAGGTCAGTTCCCTCCATGTCACTCTAATCCTGTAGGTTACCTGACATCAGCACCTCCTTTTCAAGCTAAGGACTGAGGCACAGGCTTAATAATAATATCTTTAAAATCACATCTGGAACAATTTCAGTATTTCCTGAGTGAGTAGTCAATATTTCCTGAGTACTGAAATTGGTTTGAGTCTCTTTTATTTCTTTTCTTTTCTTTCTCTCTTTTTTTTCTTTCTTTCTTTCTTTCTTTCTTCCTTCCTTCCTTCCTTCCTTCCTTTCTTCCTTCCTATCTTTCTTTCTTTCTTTCTTTCTTTCTTTCTCCCTCTCTCTTTCTTTCTTTTGAGATAGGGTCTTGCTATGCAGTTCAGGCTGGCTTTGAACTCATTATGTAGCCCAGGCTGGCCTTGAACTCATCACGATCCTCCTTCCTCAGCCTCTCAAGTGCTGGGGTTATAAGCATGCACCACCACACCCAGCTCTGGTTTATGAGTTTTTGTAGTATTGGAGAGACCTGTTCTCATTCAGTGGGGAAATTATTACATTTATTCTGGATGTCAGATATAGAGGATTATGTTATACTAATATACAAGGTTCCCCAAAACATGTTTTTAAATGGATGACAAACTGAAGATAGAATAACTATATCTGTGGTAATTCTATACAAAAATCCCTCAAAGTGACTTTTATTATGATATGTTCCTATTTTAATAAATGGAAGATGTATAGAAATTAATTACACAGCATCAGACTAGTATTCATGAAGCTGACCATAGAGAATACAGAATAAAAGAGGGAGTCATAATGATTAGCATGGGTTATTGTAAAATAGAGTTTTATCCTTATCCACACAGGGTTTGGAGCCTATTCTCAGAAAAAATGTATATATGTATTCGTCACACAATAAAATTGAATTTTAAAACTTACCTAAAAAAGACACTGTGTATTAATCACCTACTGTTACATTCAGCCTAGGACAATTACAGAAATAAGTCCATCATTAGGGTGTGAGGATCATGAGGATACTGTTGGAAATAAGCTCCAGAACTCATTTGTTGGTTCGAATAATAAAAGACACTTACACATGGAGAAATCTTGAGAAGGAATTTTATTTTTGTAGAAGTGCACATGCATGAGGTAGCAGGTCCACCGGCCAAAGGAGAGCTTCCCTTTTACCCCTAAGGTAGGAGAAGCATCTGACCTTTGAACTCACTGGATGAATTCAAAGGCTCAGATCTATCCAGGTTGACTAATCTGAGTGGTGTGAGCTGTGGGGTTAGTGTGTTGCTGAGCAAGTTGGAGAGGAGGCATGGGGTGTAGAACAAAAAGTTCTCAGTGCTTATCCTGCGGGAGGTGACATGTAATTTGAAATGGATGGTTCTTGGTTCCTTGGCCTAGAAAGGGCTGCATTTTGGGAAAAGGTCCACAGCCAACATTTCTTGGTGCATAGGATATTAAAGGCATCAGGGTAGTGAGTAGATGGCCAGATCATTTAAATCTGAACTGGAGTTGTTTTAGCCTCTTGTTTTGACAGATATGACAAAGCCTGTTTCCAACAATATGAACATAAAAATAAAGCCTTTTCCAGGGATGCTGAAAGGGAACTTTGAAGTAATGTTAGGCAGGACAGTATTTCATAGTTTAGCGCCAGGGAACTTTACAAAAGAAAACACGGGGTATCTGGGCACGGTCCAGGGCTACATTACATTGTTCATGGTGACTGGAAATGAGAGGTGCTAGGTCTTAGTCCAGTCTTTTTCAAATATGGATCTGGACATTTTCAGTTGAAGTATTTGGTTTTTTTTTTTAGTTGAAATATTTTCTAACATTGTATATAAAATGTTGGTTACTATGTCTAAGGCTTAGATTGTTTTTTATTTTAAATTTTAAAAATAGTTTTTTTATTTTAAAGAGGGTAAAATTAAACAGAACAAAACAGATCATAAGGAAATAATTTTAAGAAACACATATTTCAAAGCAAGACCATGGGAGATCTTCACTGTCTACCATATTGTCTCTTGTTTTCTTTCAAACAGTGATCTACATCTTCACACACAGTGAATACATACTGAATAATATAGTACTAAACTAATCAGAACAGGATGATAAAGGCATTTTAGGTCTTCAAGACCAGACAATAGGGAAGTCAACAATGGCTGTCATGATGTCTCTCGTTCTCTTCGAAATAGCTGTCCATATCTTTACGTGTGTTGGAATTAAAAATAAGAGACTAGACTAATACCACTCTGAACAGTGAATAATAGTATTGCTAGATTTTATATCATAATGCTACAGAATTAGCACTGGGTATCTTAGTGTCTCTTCTTCTTCAGAGTATCTGTTCATTACATTGTGCGTTATATAATCTGTTCTCGTAAACTGTAGAAATTCTACACATGTGTGAATCTCTAAATGTATACCTATTCTTTCTGTATTATAGGAAAAACAGATCAAAACAAGACAACAAAACAAATTCCTAGAAAAACATGAAACAAAAAAGACATATAAAGTCACAATACTAGGTGATCTACAGTAGTTACTATGCTGTCTCCTGTTATTTTCAATAGAATTGTCTACATTATCAGGTATAATATAATTGAACATAGCATTACATAGCAATTTTAGTAAAAACACAACATTGGAGACCTTGTAGGAGTTCAAAAGCAGTTAATAATCAAACCGGAATGGGTATCTTATTGCATCTTGTCATCTTCAGAATAGTTGCCTCTATTTTTAGATACTATCAAGCATACCAAATTCAAATAAAATCAGTCAAGACAAAACAGCAGTCAAATAAGCCAGATTCAAATAGGATCAATCATAGTAAGACAATGTAAGTAATACAGGGCTTCAGTTTAAGTTAATAGGAAATTAAGGATAGTTACCATAGTATATCCTACTATTTTTGGGATAGCTGTTTGTGCCCTCAAATTTAGTATGAGTAGATAGACTGGAACAGAATAAAATCAAACTAAACAGAGCGATAAGACTAATGTGGCTTTTAAATCCTGATACACGATTAACAATGTCCTCTTCCTTTTTTAGACAAGTGTGCTTTGTATATTTTGGGTCCCATTAACTCCTTTAGTTTTTAGATTAGGGGGGCACCTGTTATCTAAGTGGTTCTGAACCTTTTTACCCCTGAGCTTGATCTTGAGCTGTATTCATTTACCTACTAAAGCCTCAAGGTTTTCCTTCTTTATAGCTGAGAAGTTCTCTACTTCACAAAAGTGTCATGACTTTCCAACCTATTTGAAGCTGCTGGATGAGTTGTCCCTATTTCTCTCTGGTTCCCTGTCACATAGAGAATCATTATCTCATCTTTGATTTTCAGTTTATTGACCCTCTTTCAGGTTGAGTATATTTCCTATTCAAAGCATCTCGATGGATCCTATGTCTTGATCTACTCTGCCCCTTTCTTTTTATTAGTGTATCAAGGCCATCTATATTAGAGATTATAGCCAATCTTCTCTGCCTCATCTCTGCTATTCTACTTTTCTGCCATTATTTGTCCACTTTTCTCCTTCATTCCACTGTCTGCACCATTCATTTAGGCCTCTCTGCCACTATTGCTGGAATCCTGGTATTTTTCTCTTTTCTCTCTAGGATGTCCTTCAGTATTTTTTGTAGGGTTGGATTGGTGGTCAAAAACTCCCCCAGTTCCTCTTTGTCATGAAAACATCTTGTTTCTCCATTAGTTTTGTGAGTAAGTTTTTCAGGGTACATCAATCTGGGTTGGAGGTTATTTTCTTTCAGGGCTTGGACTACTTCACTCCAAGCTCTTCTTGATTTGATAGTTTGTGTTGAGGAGTCTGTCATGATTTTGATGGATTTTCCCTTATAGGTAATCAGTTTCTCTTTCTGTGACCACTTTTAATATTCTGTTCTTGTGAATTTCTGGGATCTTGATTATTATATGTCTGGGTATAGATCTGTTTTGGTTGTAGTTGGCTAGAGTTCTGTATGCCTCATTTATCTGACTATGATTTCCTTTTCCTATGCTTGGGAAGTTTTCCTTAATTATTTCTGTGTATAGCCTTTGTAATTCATTTGTGTTTACTCCTGCTTCTTCACTCTCATTTTTTATTCTTAAGTTTTAGATCCTCTTGTCATCTTCTAGCCTTTGTATTGTTTTTTCCTGGTTCCTTGTTATTTTTAAGAGGTCTTTTCTTTCACGATCACACATTGCAAATCTATCTTCAGATTTGAAAGGCTAATTTTAGTTTCTGTCAAAGCATTTTGCCAACTTTCAATGGAGTTTTTAATTTCCTGGTAATCTCTCTGGTTCTGTTTCGTATATTCTAAATTTTGTTTATATTTTTCACCAAAAGTTTCTCTTCTTTTTCTGGGTTCCTCCATTCTTCCATCTGTGTCTTTTTGAGAGGAGCTTGGCATTTCTTTTATTAATCTTTTTATATCTTGCCTCACTTGGATTACAATTGAGTTTTAAGTTTGTTTATGAGGTCATGAAGGTATTTCTTTATGTCCGTTGATGCTGTGTCCGATATTGCATGATTGCTGCCCTGGATCTCTTCTGTATTTACCTCTCCTGGACTTATTTCCCCGGGGTCAGTGGCTGGAGGCTTTTTAAATTTCTTTTTCTTGTCATGTTTCTGGTTTCTTTCAGACAGGTGTGTGGTAGAGGTCTCAGGCCCTTTCCATACTGCTTATGGTTTTTCTGAAGCGTGCTGGCTGGTGGCTTGCTGCCTTCTCCAGTTTGCTGTTATCTGAAGTACATGCAGGGATGATGTTGGCTGGCCCCTCTCCTCTGAGCCAGTCAATTGGTTAGTGCCTTCAGCACGTTAGTCTGTGCTGTGTGGATTTCACAGGTTGGGACAGTTTTGTCCCTGGCTATTGGGTCCTGACCAGAGGCGTGCTCTAGCCCAAGCAGATCCCACCAGTCCTCTTTGGGCCAGGGGCAGCTGACTGATGCCACTGTGGTTCCCAGTTCAGGCTTGTCCTGCCCAACTCTAATATGTCCTCCAGCCGGCCACACCTGCCGCAGGATCTAATTTCCAGCACTCACCACGAATTAATGCAACTCTCTACCTTGGCTACGCTCTATGCTGTGCCACATCCTCCTGCCAAGGGCCCCAGACTCACCAACTCCTGATTTCGGTGACCGCAGCTTCAGTGGGACCGTGAATTGTCTGACTCCACCAGTGAGCGTGTCTGGTTCCAGCCCTCCACTCACGTTTTTCCTTCCTTTCTTTCTTTTTCTTTTTCCTCAGTTTCTTCCAGGTCATGAAAGTCCCTCTCCTTTCATCTGGTCTTCTCCATGTTGTTAAATTCTAGCATCTGAGTTGTTTTTCTCAGAGAGGCTCTCTACCCTGCTACCTATCAAGCCACCATCTTTCTTTAGAACACTCAACCTAAAATTAGTTTTGAGACGGGGTCTCACTATAGAGTCCAGAATGCCTCTGAACTCTCTGTGAGTACAGGCTGTGAGTGCAGGCCCCTGATCTTCCTACCTCAGCCTCCCGAGGATGGTTTTCTTTTTTGGCAAAACTTGTCAGTGTTTTACCAAAATCTGGTACCTGGGAGGGATGGGGTGATCTGGTTGTAATGGAATGGCAATAGGTGTTTATTAGGAGACAGGGAAAGGGAGGAGATATCCCAGACTCTAGGGTTTAGATGTGGGAGGTCTAGGGTTTAGATCTTCGGGTGAGACTGGAAAAGGAAAGAGAAGGGCTGAACTGACAGGATCCCCCTGAGTTGTTTAGGTAATGCTGATCTAATGGGAAAATAAGTCAGTAACAAGCGGGCATGGAAAGACCAAAGACTATTATGAATATGACCAACAAATGTTTTACTAGGGAGACTCAGTATTAGCCTTTTATAAGGAGGATAAGGAGAAGGTCCAGGGAATTTTAGAATCTAATTTGCCTTAACCTGTTGTGTAATACCTTGAATAGCTATAGAAATATCAGAAGGATACAGTATTTAGCTTTTATAATGGTGCAAGAACCCTCTTGTGGTGTTTTTAGAATGTCTAATTTCAGATGACAGCTTGAGATATATATATATATATATTTTGGGGGGGGAAGCACACAGACCAATCAAGATATCTTTTACAGTAAACAACTGCTATTTTATTTTTTATCGGTACAGGGATCAAACTCACGACCGCCTACTTGCAAGGCAGGTGCTTATGCCGCTGAGCTAAATCCCCAGCCCCAACCATTGTTATTTTAGAGAGCATATGAACAGATGACAAATGTTTATCTACTTTTGTTATACATTTCTTCTGGGTGTTTAAGACCAAGTCAGGATGAGACCTGTGTTAATTAAAGTTGTCCTCTTGTTGTCATCAAGGTCAGGTAAGCCTCTTTAGGCATTTTGCTTGGAACCATATATGAAGCCTCTCAGCTCCATCATGTCAGCTACTGGGATGTCTCACAGTCTTGCTTGCCTCGTGACCCCTTCCCCTTAGGCATGCTGCACAACTTTGTGGATGTCTGTCTTCTGGGTTCCATCAGTCTGGGTTCTATCAATCTCCCTGAAAATCTGGAGAATTACCAGATTTGCAGGATCCTGTAAAAAGTTCTCTCATTTCCCAGGTCTCTGTTGACCTTGGAGGGCCAGGGCCAAAATGCTGACTGTTCCCTTAGCCCAGTTATATCCCTGATTTTGGCCTCTAAACTTTAGTTATTGAACACCCAGAAAAGAAGATGGGTTAGAATGTTGTGACAAAAGTGAATCTGGGAAAGTAATGACAGCCAAGGAAGTCAGGAGGCAGTGAGCAACTTTATTTTACACCAGTTGTCTTGGCTGGAGTAACTTCCAACAAAAGCCAGGCAGTGAGTGTTTGTGTGCCAGCATTTTTATATGAGGCATAAGCAGAGGTTACAAAGGCAGGACAGCCTGATGGTTCTGATTAGCTAGCAGGGTGAGATCGTCAGTTACAGGGCTAGAGTAATGACCATCAGTTACAAGACTAGATTAATGACCATAAAACTTAGTACCATCAAGTATCTTGAATGAAGTATGCTTTCCTGGTTACAGGGGTCAAGCAAGCAATTACAGAGCCATGAAACTGTTACAGAGCTAGGTAGCTTTAAAGAGGGCAAAGTTTTAAAAAGAACAGTTTTTCATAGTACAGTTTATATCAGTCTTAGTTAGCAGATGTAAAGCACAAGTGTGAATTATATTTTGATAGCTGTGGTCCCCTTTTAAAAGCAAACAGTTGTTGTAAGCTTTGTAATTTAACCTCTTAGAGGGAAGGGTGTTTTTAATCAAGGAGTTTAAATTTAACTTTTGGTGAGTTGGAGAAAAACTGGGGTATTAAGACTCTAGAGAGCAAGAGCTCAGATGCTGCCTGACCTGGGGGAGGTCTGGCGGAAAGGGAGGAGCAGGAGGACAAGGCAGTAAGTAGTCTGGACTGGGAGTGTGGCACAGTGGGAGGTGGGAGAGCGCATGACTGAAGGTTAGAGGAGAGGCAGGCAGGGTGCCTGAGCATTGCAATAAGCAGACCTTTGGCAGGCGGCCCTGGGTGGGCTCAGGCTGGGTGTGGATCAGTCTGCTATTGAAGCCAGATAGCTGCAGTGTGGTGGCAGCAGGGAGGGAAGGGGTGGCCATGGCTGTGCCATGACCTAGGACATGGCAGTGGACACAGCCAAAGGTATGGCCTGCTGCACTCAGGGCTCCTTCGAGCTGGGTTGGGGCCAGGGGACCTGTCATGCAGGCTCATGTTTTCCATACCCTACCTGGACTCAGGAGCTAGTGCAGGTGACAGGCTGCGTGTGCCGGCCCCGCGGTCCCACTGTGTGTATGAGCGCCAAGTGGGTCTTGACCTCTGTGGTGGTGACCTATAAGGGACACATAAAAGCCTGAGCTGAATGCAGATGAGAGTTTATAAAAGAAGACCCATTTTACACAATTATATCAAAGTCTACCAGATGACACTTCAACATAATTTTTCCTTAGTGCTAGAACAAGATTAAAAACCACAGTAGTCACAACCAAACAGCTGAAGTGAGTAGAAATGGAACATATGTGAAACAGGAATATAGGACCTTGTCCACAGGAGTGAGACATCCCTCTAAAGAAATATCATAAGGTGATTTATAAAAGGCACAGACAGTGCAAACAAGAATGTCAGTTATGATGACCTAATATAATTTAGCAGTCAAGAAATAAAAGCAAGTTCTTATCTCCTGTTATTTGTTATTTTGTAAAGTAGAAAAATCAAGTGTCATGCTCTGGTCACTGAGAACTGTTGTCTAGTGGGAAGTTTGGCCACACAGTGTTGCACAAAAAAATCAGCGATTTGGGCTTCAGATTGGGAGAAAGAGAGGTCTGAGACTGTGCAGGAGGCACGCTAGCAGGCCTGGGTAGGGGTGGGGTGAAAGGTAGAAGGTGGGAGGGGAAGGTGGCACCTGGCTGCAGGCAGACAAAGGGCAAAAAGGCCATCTGTAGGGAGATGTGGATTTTTAATTAGGACTTGAAAGAAGGCATGATCTTAGTAAGCATCAGTGGTCAGAGTTCTCTGGATGTTTCATGCCTCAGTGGACAGAGATCTTGAGGCGTCCAGTGTAAATGTCTGGATGTCTTCAGATGTGTGGGTACTTGGAAGAGTCCCTGCTCCGTCTTGTCTCTTTTATAATATCCTGTGTTTGCTGAGGGTACGGCTGATAAGCTGAGAACAGTGCCTCTGCTGGCAGACAGGTTGGGTACTGGGAGAGCCATGTCCAAACCCGGCCTTATGTTTTCCTATATATATGAAAAGTCCCATTTTATCTACATAATGTATACATGTAAAATTTCACGTGCAATCTTTGATATTAATAGAGTAACTCATTACTTTCCAAAGTGGATGTACCAAGTTAGACTCTAAGTGACAGACTGCCTTCTTTCTTTCTTTCTTTCTTTCTTTCTTTCTTTCTTTCTTTCCTTCTTTCTTTCTTTTACTTTCTTTCTTTCACCCAATCTAGTGAGGTTGAACTGTCTTTTTATACTTACTGGGTAAATATGTGCCAAGGACTCAGGGGGTTCTGTAGGAGTCGTAGTGGGGATGGGGTTGAGGAGGGGGCCCAGCACTACCCTGCTTCCTGCAGCATTTCTTGCTCCCTGAGGTGTGGCCACTCTGACATTTCTTAGCTTCAGTGTGTCTCAGTGTGTGTCTCAAATGTTGGAGGCTCACCCACGTTTGAGGGTGAAGGACCAAGTGCATTTGGGAGCTCTGAGTTCAGCAGGAAGATGTGCTGGCTGTTTCCCTGCTAGGTGAGGTGTGCCTGTGCGCTGGTTGTGGCCTCCTTGGTCAGTACCTGTGGACCTGCAGCTGTTTGGATGGAGCCGAGAGCAGCTTTTGACTTTGGGTAGCAGTTTGGGAGGAGGGAGGCTGGTGACCTGCCCTGTAGTCTTGGAGCCCCGAGGGGAAGACTGGGGAAGATGTCAGTATTTGTCTTACCCATGAGTGTTGGTAGAGTACCAACATCATCAACTGTGTTTGGTGTGTGCTAGCCTCTGTTTCATGCTCTAGACATAAACCAAAGGTCTCGCTGACAAGTGGGAAGGAGAAGGGGTCAGGAGCTCGTCATACAGCCTTCCAGCCAGTCTGCCATCCATCTTCAGCCTTATCAGACATTGCCAGATGAGTCTTTAAAACAGCTGTTGAACTGATTTCTTTTTTCTTTCAATGCTGAAGACCTCTCCTTAGAAGAGAGAGAACTTTTAGACATTCGTCGAAGAAAAAAGGAACTTACTGATGACATTGAGGTACAGACAAAACAAAACTCACTCTTAGCTTTTACTTTTGGGTGAAATAGTGAAGAGCTTCAGGGAAATATGAAAAATGGGTGTATAGTGTGTGTATGTAAGAACTATGCAAAGAAACAAAGCAAGGAGTCATCTGAGCTAGCAATGCAGACTCTCCATGCCAGGCCACACAGGCTCAGGCAGAAGTCACGATGGTGCACCTGGAGCCTAGACCTGTGGGTCTGGAGTCACAGTGGCAGCAGCAGCAGCAGCCTGCAGCACCTCGTCTGCCACAGTCATATAGTAAAGGTGGTTGTGGTGACACTTGCATAATCCTGGCCCTCTGGGAGGCTGATGTGGAGGATCTCAAGCTCAAGCACAGCCTAGGCAATTCAGTGACTTAGTAAGCTCTGTCTAGAATTTTAAAAAATTATACAGGGCTAAGGATGTAGCTCGGTATGGGTGTCCCGGGTTCAGTCCTCACTACCACCAGAAAAAAATTTTGTTTTGGTACAACCTTGTTTGTGTACAATATTTGAGTACTTGGAATACTGCTTATTCCATTTTTGGCACTCAGATGTCCTTTGAATGAATAGATAGTTATAGATCTGGTTCCAGCTAGGTACCAAGTCTGCTAGGTGGCGGGAGCAGAATGACAAAGATGAGTAAAACCCAGATGAGTAAACATTATCCTTCCCACATTTGCACACTTTACCCAAAGGACAGGGTGGAGGGGTTTTCCACAGGAGACACAAATGAATACAGCCACAGTTTCAGAGCTGGGGTGCCTGAGACTTTTACAAAAACTATTCAGGAGGCCTTGGCTTCCTTGGGCAAGGCTCTTCTTTGAGAAGCTTCTTAGTCATTGTCCCTGCCAAAATAAATATGACCTCACAGACCACTCACTGTAGATCCAGACCTTGTCCCAGACAATAACTCCTTTCTAGGAACTCACTTTTAAAGTCTGAATTTCTTGGCATACAAAAAGAGGGTTCTGAATAAAAATTTCTTTGTTTTTAAAAGATAACTCATGGACATTTGTAGTCTATGGTTACCCTTCATTCTTGGGAAAATCCTGCAACCTAGAGTAAGTTCTTTGGCTGACACATAAGAACATATTTTATGTGGACACTAATAATCATACCGCTGATGAATATGGAATCTTAATTTGGCTCTGACTGCGTTATTCTGTTGGAGAGAACACTAAGGCCCAGAGGGCCTAGGAGTCTCTCAGCCAGTAGGGGACACCAGGGAAAGGGTGAGCCTGTCCCCTCTGTTTCTGGCATCTCTGAGTACCATGGACCCAGATTTCATTTCACTCCCCAGTCCCTGTCCTTGGTGCTTCATGTCTTACAAAGTGACAGAAATTACCCTGAGACTGCCTGGCTAACTTGATGCCACCTAAATCTGAGCTTCAGTTTCCCCTGGTTTCCCAAGAACAGGCAGTACAGAGGGGAAGGCAGGCGGCCTGTGCCAGGTAGCGGAGAATAGGTGCAGTTAAGTGGTTTTATCTTTTTTTTTTCTGATACTTACATGTTCCTTCCTGACTTTACACACAAATACTGTAGACTCTGCATAGGGTGCCCCTCATCTTTAGTATTTGATCAGAGGTGGACACATTGTTTTGTTTCTCCTACGCAATGCTGGGTGTGACTGAAGCTCTAGCTCTGTCTACAAATGTGTTGAGGTTCTGGACCTGTGATGATCAGATGATCCCTCAGGAAACCTGCACCCGGAAGGTGAAAGTTCTGAGTCTAGGCAGAGGAAGGTTAAGACCACACAATTTCCTCTTTTTGATAGAGGCTGAAATACGAAATTGCAGAAGTGATGACAGAGATCGATAACCTGACTTCAGTGGAGGAGAGGTAAAATGTTTATGGCTGTGCCTTTCTTTAATCTCTGCTCTGTGTCTTTATCCTCTACCTGAATTTGCCAACTGGTGAGCGTAGTGGGTAAGAAGGCTGACATGGGAAGTGGGGGCCTTTGGAGTTGTTTGTTCTTTCCTGCCCTGCCTCCCTCCTGTTCTCTCTGAAGGCGGAGGTTTCTTAGCGAACAGCACAGCTATAGCTAGTGTAGGAATTTGTTTATCAGATAAGTTCTACCCACTGTGAAACTGTCTATTGCTTCTTAACTCAACCCCAGAATGGCATGAAGTTGTCAGTGGGAATGTCTTTGTGGATTTGATATTTAGGGTAAGTATCAGGTTTTTGTTTTTCTTCTTTAGGAGTTGAGTTTATTGAGTTAAATTATCAGCAGATTTTATAAGCTTTGGAAATAATGGAGGATGCTTTACAAAATTGAATGTTTTTAGAACTGAAACTCATTAACGATGAGTAGCATACCAGTAAGCTCGCAGATAAACTCAAATCTCATGAAATGCACAGCACAGTAAACACTAATTTTTTTGAAGTGATGCTACCACTGTACCACAGTTCTTGGGTGCAAACTCACCTCATGCTTAGGATGTCCTTGCTGTTGGTTCTTGGTTGTCATCTTACTTTATATGCATCATGTGTCAAAAGTACAACAAAAAGGGCCAACATTGAGAATTTCATGTTAGTCAGGAAGCACAGAGAGAAGCACTTTGATTAATATACTCAGTCCTTACAACAGCTTATGAGGTAGAAAGTTCCATTTTAATTCCTGTCTCACTGTTGGGCTGGATGAGGCTCACGGCAGCTGAGGACCTGCTGTCCTGAAGAGGAACGTGACTGCAAGACGCAGGCCTGCAGCCATGGCTGCTTGCTGAGCTGGCTGGAGCCTGGGGTTTGGTTCATAGGAAGCTGAACTCTTCTGGCCTAGTCATCCCATGGCATGTGCTTGTCATGTCCACAGAAGTAGGAATTTAATGACACTGTCGTGAATGTCTTAGTAGACCTTGTTTTGTGTCCCACTTCACCTAAAAGACACATTTTTTAACTTAATTTTTATTAGTACATGTTTGCAACCACTAATGAATATTGTGTTTTCCTTGTGTGGAGTTGGTGCGTGTATGCGGCACAGACTAATTCCTTTTTTCATCTCCTCTTCCTTCCATCTCTTGATTCCCACCCCATTTGAGAAAGATTTATCTCCCTGATTACTATTTGCCTTTTTATTTTGCTATTTTATAATTTAGGTTACTCGTATGGGAGACACCAATCAATGTTTAAAGCTTTGTGTCTCATTTATTTCACATAAGATTATGGTCTCAAGGTATATTCATTTTTCTAGAAATGGCTCATTCATCTTAGCCCATAGTAGAATAGTACTCCAGTGTATGTAAATACCACATTTTCTTTATCCATTCATCTGCTGATAGACATATAGGCTGCTTCCATCTGATTCTTCTCAATGGCTGATCTGTAACTATGCTACCTAATAAAAGCAGAAGGTATATTTATTCTGCCTTTGAACTTTTGCTGGGAAAATTATCAAAATTATTTGGTTTATAGTCTTGGTTTCGACACTTGCCCTAGTCAGCTGGCTGCCGTGACAAAATACTGTTGACTGGGGGCTTAAACAACAGACACCTATTTTCCCATTGATCTGGGTACTGCCTGTCTGACACTGGAGTGCCAGCATAGCCAGGTTCTGGTGCATGCCCCCTCTCCATTTGCAGGCTGTTGCCTTCTTGCTGAATGCTTACATGGCCAGGGTGGAGCATGTTCACTCCAGGGTCTCTCTTCCTAAAATGGCACAAATTTTAAACTTGAGGACTCTGCTCAAATGACTTATCCTAACCTTAACTACTCCTAGGGGCCCTATATGTTCATATTGTCACTTTGTGGCTTTGGGCTTCAATATATACATTTTGCAGGGGACACAAATATTTAGTCTGTAGCTATACCAGATAATTTCATGTGCTGCAGATGCATTCAAAATTGTATCTACCCCCTATCCTTACTAAGCTGTGTAATAGTGTGAATCATAAAGATATCCTCAAAGTAAATTCTTTTAGGCTACCAGGGAGGTGATAACATTTTAAGCAAGGAGATTTGGTTTGTTCAGGTAACTTAGATTCTAGAAGTAGCACTTGGGCTTATAAATAAAAAGCAAGGTTTGGTTAAATTAAGGAAGCTAAAAACATTCTACTACTCTTTAGAGTCCCAGTGTCCTAAAATGCCTTTCAAAGAAAATTTCTTGTTTGTAACAAGGAGTTTAGTGGAGCAGAAACTGAGGACTCTGCAAGGAAGAAGATACATGAGGTCAGGTGAGGAAGGACTGATGCCCAGGTCACATAGGAAGGAGCTGCTATGGGAAGGGAGAGCAGCGTTCGGGGTTCAGGAAGTCAGAGGAGGCAGATGCAGAGAATGGGGCAACAGTGGAGACTGCGAGACTCTTCACGCTGTGCTGACCTGTACCAGAGAGCACTGTGGGCCCTAGGTGGGGGAAGGAAGCCAGAGAAAACCCTTGGTCCATGGAGACAGGCAGTATCCGGGTGGTGGCAGTACAGAGGAGGAGAAATACCCACTTCCAGAGGTCAGCAGTGGGCATGACTCCCACCATCTATGTGCTGCGCCACCAGCTTGTGAGAGGAGGCTGCATTAGAAACTAAGAGCAGACGACATCCAGGAGATGCCAGTGACATAGAGAAATAGACTCTCAGCCAATCACTGCCGAACACTTGAGGACAGCACCATCTGACAAGACATAAGACTGGACAAATAGAAGCAAAACAGGAGGAAACAGGCCTGCTAGAAACAGTGGAAAGAAACACTAAAAGTGGGATATAGTTACACATGTTATAAATATCATCAAAGAGATTGGCAGGATGGGCCTACCCATGATACCAAGGTGGGGCATTGTGAGAATGTTGGAAATAAATAGGGATGGCACGTGAACTCTGGGCCGTGCCCCAGAGAGGATGCTGCTTCAGCATGGGTTCGAGGCCTGGAAGAGAGTATAATAATTCTCTGCTGTTTTACACAGAATTACAAGGCATGGAAGATAAATCTGGCAAACCAGATTTCATCCAATTGAAGTCTCAAAGGAAACAATTTAAAATGGAACACAGGAAATTTTTTTTGTCTTTTTGAGACAAGATCTGTTTATGCAGTTCAGGCTGGCCCTGAGCTCTCTTTGTAGCCCAGGCTGGTCTCAAACTTGCAAAGATCCTCTTGCCTCAGCCTTTTGAGTGCTGAGATTACAGGCGTGTGCCACTACGCGCAGTTTAGGAAATATTTTAAAGAAAACATCCATTATTTTAGAATGAGACTAAGATAAAATTCTCAGATTCACAGTGCTCATCAAATGTGAAGCAGTATAAATTTTTGAAGGACCTATCTACACCTATAGATAGATGTACTGAATAAAATATCACAAAACTTGTAGTAAAGAGGAAGTCATTAAATTTTCCAAGAAGAAAAGACTAGGCTGCCTAAGAAGAAACGAGCTCATTATCAGGAAGCAGTAGATCAAAGAGAAAAGCGAAACAGTTCCTGAGGTTGAGAAAAACATGACAAAGCTGAGAATTCTGTCTACCAAACAGTTGCTCAGAAAAAAGGCAAGTAAAGACATTTTCAGACATGCAAGGACTCAGTCAGTCACCAAGGCATTTCCCCTGAGTCTAGTAATTGTGAAGTTGGAGGATTACACCTCCAAACAAACACACAAAATGAATCCACAGGATAAAAAAAAAAAGACAAGCAATATTTATAGTTGAGCCAGGTGTGGAGGCTGAAGCCTACATGTAATCCTAGCTCTTGAAGATTGAAGCAGGATTCCCAGTCTGAGTCTTCCCTAGGCAACTTGGTGAAATCATATCAAAATTATTATTTTTCAGAAGAGCAGTGTGAGTCATGGACTGGGAGAAGAACCAAGAAGCCAACCCCCTCCTGTGAGCCAATGACAGAAAGAAAGAAAGAAAGAAAGAAAGAAAGAAAGAAAGAAAGAAAGAACGAAAGGAAGAAAGGAAAGAAAAGAAAAGAAAGAAAAGACATCTTTATTATGGGCACTGGAGGGCTGCCAACGAGAGGCAAAGAGAAGGTTAAGAAAAAAAACTCAATGACTTTGTAATTTGACAGGGGCGGAGTTAAAGGGGTGGGATGAATGACGTATTGACACTTAAAGGGGCGGGGTGAATGACGTATTGACAGCTGATTGGAGGAATGTTGGCGGGCACGCAAAAGCTGGAGATTTAACTTTTGAGTTCAAGAAAAGAACACAGGGAGGCTGTCCAGTGCAAAGGCAGGCGCTGTCCAGCGTCTTGTTAACCCACATATGAGAGAAACCTGTGAGAAGGGCCATCTAAGGACAGCAGCATCTGCTCTCCTGGGCCAAGTCCCTGAGGCAAGAGCATGCCTGACCCAGGGAAGCAGCAGCCGCTGACAGTGGCCTGAGGTGAGGCTGGGCCCTGGATGCATCCTGCTGAGTCTGTCCTTGCGCCCTGGGTGTGGTCTTGAGAGGACGATGTGACCTCGTGCACTGTCAGGACTGTGGCAGCCATGGGATGTCATAGGGCTCTAGAAATCATCAGGTCGAATGTAGGAGACCATGCCAGTGGGGACAAGATGTCTTGGGACCCTGGCCAGGCCTATGGCAGGGGCAGCAGACCTTGCTGAAGAGTTAGTTATAGTCGCACAAAAGAGGAGCAATTGATAAATCTGTCCCCGGATTATTGAGTGGAAGGAAACCGAGTCTCTGTTGGTTCTGAGGCCCCCATTCCCCTACCGGGTGGCACCCAGGCTGAGGGGGTTGCATCCTCACTGTGGCCTGGTCACTTGATGAGAGGTGTGTCTCTCCACAGGCAGTTCCTATGGAGCATTAGGCTGCCCAGAGAGGCTCGGAAGATTAATCACATGATGGAGGCCTTCACTTTCGCTATTGCCTGTGCAACCCAGGCGTCTTCCAGTCCACAGGTGAGCCAGCTCACAGTCTGACCTCAGCTCTGCTTCAGGACAAAGGCCTGCAGTACAGAGCACCCTATTCCTGGGACCTTCTTTGCCTGCGCCAGCAGTCTTACCTGAGGTGCAGGGAGCCACTCTCAAAGGTTTCTGCTTTGCTCTTCCCTGTGGCCCTCATACTCCATGTCCAAACCTCAGTAGAGCTCAGGCTACCGAGCCCCCCGCTGTCCTCTGCCTTGTTGCAGACATGTGCTATGTGCTGTCATTTGCCATCATCATGCTGAACACCAGCCTGCACAACCACAACGTACGCGACAAGCCCACTGTGGAGAGGTTCATCACCATGAACCGTAGCATCGGTGACCTCCCTGAGGGGCGGCTAAAGCTGAGTCTGTGAGACTGAGCTTCGGAGCCTCCTCATGGTGGTGCTGTTCCTCTTCCTTCTTAACTGGACATTTTGAAACTTCCAAGTGCTCTGCAGATGGACAGTGATGGTTCATTCACTTTTTTTTTCTTTGCAGTACTGGGAATCAATTCAGGGGCATTCTCCCACTCAGCCACCTCCCTAGCTGTTTTTATGATTATTATTTTTTAACCTTGAGACAGGGTCCCTTGGTTGGACTCCTGTCTCTGCCTCCCAGAGTTCAGTGAATACAGGCCTGGGCCACCAGGCCCGGCTGGCTTATTTACTGTAAGTGCATCTCTTAAGTGTGTCTGGCTTACAAGTCCTGCTGCTCTTTATGCTTAGTCTGTATTGGAAAAGACAACAGAGAGAACAATTACTTCAACTCTGGGAATTTTTAAAATTTGGTGCTATTTTTCCCTTACAGAATTTATAAGAAAGTATTAAGAATGAACCCTTTAAGATCCCAGACGATGGTGGGAATGATCTGATATACATGTTCTTTAATTTTATGGGGAAGGCTGGATCCTGAAGCTGGGTGAGCCTGCTGTGTGTGCCCTGTCCACGGACCCCTAGCCCACCTGGCAGCTCCCTGGTCTCCCTCCCATTCCTCATAGCAGAGGCCCCTAAGCACAAGGCAGAAACATAAAAAAGAGTGCAGTTGAACCAAAGCCCACTGTAAGCAGCCACATATCCCAGCACCAATGGCTGCTTCCCTGAACAGTGGCCTCTCCAAGCAGGCTATGGGTTCCATGTCCATGGCAGGGACTTCCCAACCCATCCCAGAAAGCTGCTGAGTTGGCTTTCACCTAAATGCAGGGCAGTTTTCTCTGCAAGAAGCAAGTGCATTTACCTACAGAGAACCTGTGTGCCTTTCTCTTGGTTTGGCATGGCTGTGATTTATGATGAGTAGTTTAAATGTGCCTTCTGGGGGACGGAGCAAAGATGGTGGATAGATAACAGCTGGCTACAGAAGTTCCCTCAGATAGTCAACTTAGAATTCAGCATAGTACAGTGTGGGAAGCCCGAACAGAGGGAGATGAATTCTCTCATCCCAAGAAGAAACTAAAGTGAGAAGAACCAATCAAACATACAGTCCCGGTGCTATTATTGGAACAGCTAAAGGGTCAGTGCTCCTGCTGCTATAGCAACTTGTGGAGCTGTCCGAGGTCCCACTGCTTCGACTCACTGGAGGCAGGCGCAGACACGCTGAGGTCGGGGGTCAGCCAGCTGAATGGAGAGCTGAGCCTGCGAGGAGCCTGCAGCGACCTGTGGTGGGTGATGGGAGTGGAGCCATTCCACAGAAAGGGAGGCTTCGGTGGACAACATTCTGGGATCGGGCAGGACTGGCAAGTACAAGGGGCAACTGTGACTTCAGTCAGTTGTTCCCTTCCCGAACGGGATTGGTGGAGTGCACAAGGCCTGGGTCACGTGACCTGGCTGAGACCCAATAGGTTACCTGAAATCAATTCCCTATGGCGGCGGTGCACACCAACCATCCTAACACAGTGAAGCCTCAGAAGTTTGACTGACCCGGAGGTGAGTTGGCACATAGTAATACAGTGCAGGCCTCAGCAGCTTGACCGATCCAGAGGGGAGAGGCCAGTTCAAGCTGCCCCTGTTTGCAACTCACTAGCAAACTGCAGTGGGAAGAGACACCTAGCCAGCGTGCTTCAGAAGAATTGTAACCAACAAAGAACTAAACTGGGGCCTCCTGGAAGAAACAAAAAAGATGGGAAGAGGAAGCAACAACAAAAAGTCCCTAGGTCCCAACCCTGAGAACATTGACCCAGGACAGGTAAATACAAAGGAGAATGAGAACAGTAAACAAGCAATATCAGACACCAGTGGACATAAAGAGATATCTTTGGGATCTCATAGACAAGTTCAAAAGTGAAATAGTTAGCCAAGTAAAGCAAGATATAATAAGATTAATAAAACAGATGCTAAGCACCCCTCAAGCAGACACAGACAAAAGAAGGGAGGAACTCAAAGGAGAGAACCATTTGATGAAGAATATAAAAAAATATAGAATACATGAGGCAGATTCAAAGAGATCACCAGGAAATTAAAAACTCTATGGAAAGATGGCAAATCAGCTTGAAAGAAACTAAGGATAGATTATCCAAACTGGAGGACAGTTTTGCAATGTGGGATTATGAAAGGGAAAACTTTTTAAAAATAACAAGGAAACAAGCAGTAATAATACAAAGGCTAGAAGATGACAAGAGGATCTACAACATGAGAATAAAGAATGTGAATGAAGAAGCAGGGGTACAAACAAAGGAACTACAAAGGCTATTCACAGAAATAACTAAGGAAAACTTCCCAAACATAGGAAAAGGAAATGATATTCTGATGTATGAGGCATACAGAACTCCAGCCACCTACAACCAAAACAGAGCTACAGCCAGGCATATAATAATCAAGATCCCAGAAATTCAATATAAGAACAGAATATTAAAAGCTGTTTGAGACAAGAAACAGATAACCAAAAAGGAAGGCCCATCAGAATAACAGTAGACTTCTCGACACAAATCATCAAGTCAAGAAGAGCCTGGAGCGAAATATTCCAAGCCCTGAAAGAAAATAACCTCCAACCCAGATTAATATACTTGGATAAACTGTCTCTAGAAATTAATGGAGAAACAAGATGCTTCCAAAACAAAGAGGAACTTGGGAAATTCACAACCACCAATCCAACTCTACAGAAAATACTGCAGGGCATTCTAGAGAGAGAGAGAAAAGTACTAGGATTCCAGGAAAAGTGGCAGAGAAGCCATAATGAATGGAACAGAAAACAGAATGAAGAAGAAAAGCAGACAACTGATGGCAAAAAAAGAGCATAACAGAAATGACACAGAGAAGGTTGGTTATAATCTCTAATATAGATGGCCTTGATACACTAAATTAAAAAAACACACGTGGAGTAGATCAGGAGGCAGGGTCCACCGAGATACTATTTATAGGAAATTAACATGAAAAAGAGTATGTGGGCTGAAAATCAAACATGAGAAAACAATGCTCTATGTGACAGAGAACCAGAGAGTAATAGGGGCAGCTAGACCAGTATTTGTGGATAGGTTGGAAAGACAGGCTTTAGTAGGTAAAGGAATACAATTAGAGATCAAGTCCAGGAGAGAGAAGGTTCGGAACCACTTAGGTAAATAGCATGTTGCTCCCCGCCCTCCAATTTACAACGAAGGGTCTTGGTGAGACCCAGAAATGCACAGTGTACCCTGGGGAAGTGAAAGAGGAGGGAGAGTCTTCAAAAAGATGACAGAAGATATTGTTATAGTGTATCAGGATTTAAAACCCACGTTACTCGCACCACTCTGCTTAGATAGATTTTATTATTATTTTTGATAGATTTTATTCTGTCCCAGTTTATCTACCTGCATTAGATTTGGGGCACAGACAGCTATCCCCAAAACATCAGGATATAGCACAGTAATCATCTTTAATTTCCTGTTGTCTCAATCTGGAGCCCTATATGACTTATATTGTTTTATCATGAGTGATCTTAGTTAAATCTGGTTTGTTTGATAAATGTTTGTTTGTATGATATCGACAGATTTTATTCAAAACTGGTATGATTTGGTTTGTTTGATATGACAGATTCAAAACTGATTGATAGTATCAAGTCTGAGAATATAGGTAACTACATTGAAGATGACAAGACTCTACAATACACATTCTGATTTGATAACTGCCTGCTTTTGAAGTTTTATCCCCTATACAAAGTTGTGTTTTTATTAATACTGTTATGTACTAATATGTTCAATTATGCTATGTCTGATGATATAGCCAATTCTATTGAAGATAACAAGAGACAACACAGGAACTATGGTAGAACTCCTTGTACAATGGTCTTAGGTCTTTTTTGTTTCATGTGTTTATAGGAATATGTTTTGTTTTGTCTTGCTTTGTTTTGTTTCTCCCTCTAATTTAGAAAGGGTAGGAATACATGTTAAGACTCATGCATGTGTGAAATCTATAAACAGTTTATGAGAACTGATCTTATGACACATGATGAAATGAACAGATACTTTGAAGAGACACTAAAGTACCCAGTGCTGATCCTGGAGTGACATAATTTGACACCCAGCAACAGTATTATTCTTTGTTCAGAGTGATATTAGACTGCTTGAGTTTGTTCAATCTCAACATAATTGAAGATATGGATAACTGCATGTATGTTTAAGTGTATAGGATTGATAACCATATTTCTAAGTTTTTGTTGAATATTTGAACAGAACTGTTTGCAGTCTCTCTGTTTGAAGTCCCACTTTACATGTTCCACTTTTGTATCTGGAACAACTATTTGTAAAAGGACAATGTGTAAACATCAACTAGTGATTTCTTACTGTTTATTTTTTGTCTGGACGTATGTATTATTTCTACCCATTTTCTGTTTTGTTTAGTCTTCTTTTAAGTAAAATTAAAAAAAATAAATGTGCCTTCTTGTTTTCCTGTGGCTCCCACCTTTCTGTTCTGTGACGGGCTGTCCCTGCTTGTCCTGCGTTAGGAGGTAGGTACCCAGTGGCTTCCTCCCCTCCCCAAGCGGCTCATTCGTCTCTGGGTTTCTCTTCCCCATGTCGGTCTGTGTGAAGCTCCGATCTGTGGCTGCCATTCATCTGATTCATTTGGCTTGACTTGGCGGGGGAATGGTGTTGTGCACAGTGTGGTGTATGTGACACCTACCCCTAGTGATAGGGTCAAGACAGCTAGGAGCAGAAGTACATGGGGACGCTGGGAACAAACTAGACCCCCCCCCATCTTTAGGGTCTTGCAGCAGCAACAGCCTGTCCCTGTAGAGTCACAAGTGCCCCATAGTAATCGAGCAATGCATGTTTGCACCTGCTAGAGGGATTCTGGGGACATCTCAAAGGCTTCCTTATCAGGAACAAAGAAATCTAATGGAGTTTGTACTCTATGAACAAATTTAGGCTTTTTAGGGCTTGACACTGGGGGATGGATTTTTATCTTCCCTTGGCAGTAAAGCCCATGAGATGACAGCATTGTTTTCCAGCTGCTTCTCAGGACAGAGTATTTCTGTGTAGCATGTAAGATCCGAGGGCTGGAGTTCTGGAGACTTTTAAATGAATTTTTATTGAGGGAAGATTAAAGACATGGCTTGATGACAACTGTACAGCCATGGGCTGCCTTGGCTGATGGGTGCTGGGGTGCATCCTGTGGGCCCACTGTTCCCACTGAGGCCTTCAACCTGCAGCATTGCTCTTTGACTTTTCTCTGGCTGTGATGAGATTTAGAAGAGTTCTGAATCTTTTCCTAAAAGCCAAGTATTGTAGCCTTGGAGTTCGATGCCTGAGTGACCTGAGATACACAGCAGACTTTTCACATCACATTGTGCTCGTGGTGCTAGAATAGGGGCAGGAGGAAGACTACGTCTAAAGATGCAGCCACAGTGCTTGGCCTGAGCAAGGAGGCCCTTCACTGGGTCAGGCAACTCCCTTCCAGGCCCTGTGCTGCCTGAGTGTGTCCCCTGCAGGGAGGTGAGGTTGCCAGCCTTCGTGGCAGCTCAGGTGGCCTCTGGTGCTCTGGCGATATAAACAAGTGGATGAAATGAAGGCGTGAGAGAGGCTGGTGTTTTCTGACGTGTTTCCTGATTGAGGAGATAAGGCCACCAAAACGAGAATGTAGAACACTTAAGGGAATTGTGAATTTGGCCAGATACAGCCAGACATAGCTCAGTGGGCAGCTGAGGGGGGCACAGGGGAGTCTGGGAAAGTGCCATCCTGTGATGTTGGCACCTGTAGCCTCTCTTGCCCCTGTAGCTTCCTCATCCACTCTCAGACATGAAGTGTGACTCAAGTCACCCTTGTAGGGTGACCCTGCACAGACTAGGCAAACAGGGTCCCTCTCAGCACAGGGCATGACATAGTCAGGATGCAGGCACCAACTGAAGCTGTGCAGCGTGGGTGAGACTCAGGCACATTCTCAGGAAACAGGAAACTGCTTGTATGGACTGTTCCCAGCCCACAGAAGCAGCAGTTCTGTTTCTGTGGAATACATGTGTGAGATCAGCTTTTGGCCACATCCATTGCTACTTCAAGCCTCCAGCAAAGTGCTTATCTCCCTGACAAGTAGATTTTTTAATGACTGAACATATATTCAGGTGGGAATAGTCTATTGTCCTTTTCTTGTAGCACTATGTGCCGCACTTAGGGTTTTCTGTGAACAGTGGAGAACTCCAATTCTAAAGTGGGATGGGCCCACGTCCACATACAACAGAGGGATTGATGGCCCCACCACTGAGACTGTCAGCTGGACAAGGACAAGGGCAGTAGATAATACAATCTCCCCTTTGGGGAGCTTTGTTTGCACCTTTGTGATGCCCATGCATTAACACCTGGGCCCTCTTTAGCTTCATACATGGGCTGTTTGATTGGTGACCCCTGGCCAGACTTGCTGCCCCGCCCTGTCTGTGCTGGTGCACTCAGTTTGCACCCCTTGGAGGTTCTCTGTGTTCTTGTGCAAAAGCAAGTCCAGCAATGAAAACCTCAGACTCAGTGCAGAAATACGTCTTCCCATGAGCTGCCTTCAGGTGGAGACTTTGCAGCCCTGGGGCCCTTTGCCTCTGGGTAACTGACCTTAGTGCGTAGCTTTATGTCACACCAGACTGCAGAGTCCCCAAGGCTAGAACTCTCCATCATGCCTTAGACTTATTTATTTCCAAACTTTCATGCTGCTACTTTACTGATCCCTCTCCCAGTCCTGAAGCCTTGACATGTGTGACTGGTGTATATGCAACTTGGCTCCCAGCTGCCTGGACCTGGACCAACCACAATGCCTTCCCACTGTGGGTCACCCTCGGGCCAGCTCTGCCAGCGACTGCAGCAGTGCTGGCTCAGCAGTGCATACAGGGAGGAACAGGTTTCTCTCCTCCCTTCTATCTAACCCAGGTATGGCCCTGGGGTTGTGGAGCTCTCTGTTTTAGTGTTGACGTGAACATGAAGTCCCCTAGTGGTGAATCTTTCACGGCCATACAGAAGGCCTTGGAGCTCAAAATCTTAAATGACTTGCCCTATCAAGAGCATTCCATGAAATCATTTAACACCAGTTTTTTTTGTGACAGTATTAACCCTGAGCGTGTCGGCCATCGTGCTGCATACCTGGCTTCCACCAGGCTGCCTAGAAGTGGGGACCCCACCACACTCCACTTCAGGGGTAGTCATGCTCTTCACCTCCCCGCCTGAGGGTCTGCACTCCGTCCTGAGTCATCAGTCCCAACTCTGGCCAAAGTAAGGTTTCTTCCAGAGACAAAGGGCAGCAGGCAGTTCTGAGGAGGAAAACTGGGAGGGAGATGGCCTCTCCACAGCACCCCTAGCTGTCTCACTGGGCCCTGGTTATACTTTGAGGTTTATTTGGAATCACCCTAGATCTACACCCAAAGCCCCCACATCTCTGGGGTCCTGAAACATTTTCATGTAGTTTAATGTGGCACCAAATGGACTCAAAGATGTTTATAGGTGAAGCAGCATTTAATGCTTCACACAAAGCAGGGCCTATTTTGAAGGTTTCAAATGCACACATCTAGGCAGATGTGCTTTGCTGAGCAGTTAGGTCTATTATAGACCAGAATCCACAAGTTGTGATTTCTCATTTTCTTATTTTTCTTTCCCTCAAAAACATTTCTATTACCTAAACATAGATAATATACAAATAATGTACACATATTGATTGGTGGGGTGTTTTGTTATTCAATATATATACCGCTGACAACTTGTATGAATTTTCTATTGATATCAAAATATCTACTGATATTTCATTGCAAAATGAACAGTACAACTGACAGGTGTGTGCTGCTAAAACTTGCAATACTGTCCTCACTAAATCTCATGTTGTCAAAACAAGGTTGTCCAAGACATGCTTCTTTAAAATAGACACGTGTTGGGTCCAGCAGACCACTGCTGGTTCTCCCTGACCCACCTCTGAGGTCTGAGGCACCTCCTGAGACGCCAGCCAGAGCTGTGGAGGTTTGAGGAAAGTGAACCCAAAGTCAGAGAAGACATGGCTGGAAGCAAATGGGGAAAACAAGTAACAAATGGCACAAAGTGTTTAATTTCCTGCCATTCACGTGCTCTACAGATTGTACACACTGTGTATTTACAGGGGCAAGTGCTTTTATAATATTTCATAAAACAAAGATCAAACTTTACACATCTCTGAATGCAAACTGTCTAAGCCATACAATTTATTCAGATAGAAACAGTTTCCATCTGTATTAAATGCAGTTTTCCCCACTCCATCTCCTGATGCAGGGCCAGTGAGTTTTGAGTGTGTCACAGTTTGATAGCATATCCATATTAAAAATAAAACCACAGCATGATGTTGTCTATTACTAGAACCTTTAAGGCACCCAAGTTGACAACTCAGACTCTAATGTCACACAAGTGACAAGACACAGTATAAAAAAGTATTACATAATAAAAATATACTGTAAGCTTTATAGGTGTTTGGACTATACATTCATAATGTGAATACTCATTATAAATGGTAAATTGATTGGAAAAGTCCCACAAAATTAATAAAAAGAACTTGTCTATAAAATACATTTTCAAACCTTCAACACAACTAATATAGGAAGCAAATTAGTATCTACAATCAGAAATCACAGAAAACAGACTTCCCTTAAAGTCTAGTTGAGAGCTTGTAAACTTTTAAATAAGTCTTTAAGTTAAATATGTGCACTGTCAGTTTGCACTTTTAAACAATTTCATGGTTTCCCAGTTGGTCTTCCACCAGATTCTAACTTGGAGGAACATTACATGAAATATGACTAACCAATCAGAATCCAGAATCAAGCAGCATTTCAGATGTTCTATTCCAGATGTTATTTTCAATGTGATTTATATACACTGTATCTTACATAGTCTGCAGTTGTAGAAAGTGTTTATTCTTTTAGAATAAGGGTAATTAAGGCAACGTTAAAAATGAAAAAACCCCTCCCCTCCAAATAGATGATAAAAACTGCACAATGCTTAGAGAGGAAGTACCATGCAGACTTGCACAAATTTTTCTTTAATATTTAGGCTGAGGTGGCATGGCCTCTTTGGAGCATGTTGAATCTGAAAGACGAGGCACAAGCATTAGTTGAAGGCAGAGACCCCAGGAATCCAGGCCCCCCTTTCTGTCCCACCCTGCGGCAGGTTCCCTTGGTCTTTGGGAAGCTCTTTTCCCTTGAAGTCATCACTGCCTTCCTGAATGGCAGTAGAGAAACCCAGGGATGCCAGGCAGCTGCAGAGGAACCGCTGGCGTCTGGCTAGGGAGGCACCATCTGCTGGGCCCTGCTGCACCCGCCCAGCCTGAACCCCAACTGTGGCTTCTAATCCTCAGGAAGAGCTTAGTTCCTCAGAGTTAGTGCTTTCCCTTGAGGACACACAGATAAAGCATGCCAATTACTGCATACTGATCTTGTATAGATAATTCCTCTTGAAGTCTATTTATCTTTGTTTTTTTAAGATAGGGTTTGCTACGTGGTTCAGACTGGCCTTGGTCTCACTTTGTAGCCCAGGCTGGTCTTGAATTTGGAATGATCCTCCTACCTCAGGTTCCCACAGGGACTACAGGAGTGTGCCACCAGGCCCAGCTTGAAATTCATTTAAAATCCCCCTTGCTGATCGGGTATGAGACACAAGGGCAGTTTCCTGTCGTGGGTTAAATGGCTCACTACCCTTTTTACCTCCAGAGCCACAGAATACAAGTGATTCAGACCCAGCCTCGACACCACGAAGGCTCTGCTCTAAGTCACCCAGACCTCATCCCAACAGAGCGGCCGTGTCAGGTGAGGGCTGTGACCCAGCCTCAGTGTGACCTCTAGGCCTAGGCGCTGAGCTCCTGGGATGGGCTCTGCTGTCTGGGTAGGGGACACACATGGGCTTCTCATCCCAGATGCTTATCCGATAACTCTGATTCAGATGGGGCCCTGCTGGCTTCTTCCAGTGAGGGAGGAGGGAGCAACCAGCCCTGTCTTCCCTTGCCGAGGCTGCCCTAGTCCTGGAAAGCTGACTGGGAAAAGAGGTCTCCACGCTCTCCGGTGCTGGTTTGGAGTTCAGTGCCCCCCACTCCTGCTGCTGTTTCCACAGCTCAACCCCAGGGAATTAGGTTTTCCTCAGGATGTCAGTGCCTTCTCTGTCCCCCTCTGTGTTTCTACAAAGAAGAAAATGGACACACAAGAAAGTACTTACTTTCATTCGTAAATTTTTTGTTTTGAGGCTAAGTTTTCCATCACCTAGAAGACAAAGGTTAGGAAACCTTTTAGTGACTTTGTACAATTTGTGGTATCTGTGCATTATGTGGTTACAGTTAGACTTAGTTTTCTTGTAACTTAACACTGGCTGCCTGTGATCAGCCCCACATCAGGCTGAGCGAGTGCAGGCTGGCACACTGCCCCTCCTGCAAGGTCCTCCTGAGAGGAAAGTGAGTTCCCATGAAGATGAGGGCCTCTGGTCCCAAGGAAGATGCCCCAGAGGCTGGGGCTAGGGGACAGGCCACACCTGCCCCATCACACTGCTGAGTTCTCACAGGAGGATGGAATGGACTTCAGGCCAGGGCCAAAGAGATTAACTGGATTTGAATGGAGCCAGAGGTCAGGGGTTTGCAGGAGAAAGGTGAGTGGTCAAAGGTCAGGACACAGGAGCACAAGTGCACAGAAGATGGCAGAGTGCTGGCCTCAGCCAGGCCCCCTCTCAGGAGGCCCGGAGTCCAAGGGCCCTTGGTCTGTGCTCCTGGCAGAAGTGCTGGCTGCAAACCAGTCATCAGTGGTCCTGCACTGGGGACAGAATGGGCCACCACTCAGACATGACCTGACTGCAGCATCTGCAGTGGCTGAGTGGACCCGGCCCTGAATGCCATGCCAACACTATGGAGGCTGCTGTCCCCAGATGGGTGGGCTCTGGCTTGACCTGCCCAGCCAGGATGAGGGATTCTGACAATGCTGGGACCCTGCCGAACACACAGACCAGATCTGTGTCACTACCCAATCCTTAGGTAGCACACTGATGTGCATGGCCTTGACTCAAGAAAGTGCCCCTCAGTGTCTAGGGCAGGGCCTGGCTAAGTTTCTTCCCTGTGAAGGGCCAGGTGACACACACTGAGTGTGGTGGGCTGTGAGGTCTCAGCGGTGACTACTCACCTCTGTCAGGAGCACCAACCTCACACAGACCACTGCACGCTTCAGCCAAAGTCTACAGACACTGACATTTGGATTTCACACATCGTTCAGGGGAAGCAAAGTGCTACTGCTCTTTGGAAGTTTTGAAAACACGAAAGCCATTCTTACTCACAGGTGATGAGCGACAGGCACAGGCCCGGCTTTGGCCTTCAAGACGCAGCTTGCCAACCTGTGCCCGGCCCCAACTCCCATCACTTTCACTCTTAACAAGCTTCTCAGGCCTCCTCCTCAGGGAACCAGTCACAAAGGGGGAGGGGCTGCCCCACTGCAATCAGACCACAAAGAGCAGTCTACACACAGAAATCCGAGATGCCCGGGAGCCCAGAGTGGGATAGCAGGCCAGGAGCCTCAAAGGCATCCCTGGCAGAGGAGACCACTAAGATTTCTAATGGCCCAGGTCATCAAATTATGAACTGGGATACACTCTGGATGCTTTAAGGAATCAGCAGAGTAAAGCAAACACTGCAAAAGCATAGCTTCCAAAAATGCATGAAAAACAAAAGTTCTGTCTTGGGAGCACATACTCAGACACCCAGAGTGCCTAAATTCCAGGGTCATAAATTCCACTTCCACGTAACCATTCTAGCTTTGATGCTAGGGATCAGTGTCAGGCACCCAAATTACACAGAGACAATGAGTCACTAGGGGCCTGGGTGTCAAGGTGGACGAGGCAGGAGCCCTGTATCACTCACGCACTTTCAGGCCACCTCAGGTTCCATCTCTGTGTGTCAGTCACCACTTCAAAAACCTTGGCAGAGTTTTTCTCAGGAGCTCCAAGAATCTCCTCTTACCCTGGCTGTATGCCAATACGTGGCTCTTCTTTGGGAAAGATCCAGTGTCCTCCATGGGCAGGCCGTCGGTGAGCAGGTAGCTGCCCTCGAGTCTCTTGAAATAGCTGATGTTCCCATGGCTGGAGGCCTTCAGCAGGTGCAGTCCTGGTTCTTTTTTAGAGTGTTTTGAGTTCCTTGAGTGCCTTTCCTTTTTCTTTTTATTCTCTTTGTGTCTGTAGAGGTCAGTGTCAGAGTATACATCTAGAACATCTGGATCCAGATGATGCCTGCAGAAGCAGCAGCCAGAAATTAGCAACCCAAATACCAGCACCATCTCAGACAGCACCTGGCACTGTCATGACTTACTGAGGCCGCTCCATGTTTGGGCTCAGGTAAATGCTTATCTAGTTAAAAATGTGTTCTCTACTTTCCCCTGTAGTGATTTTTAAAGCCCAAGGCCAGAAATTCAGCAACTTCAGCTCCGCTCCTGGCACATACCCTTCCGTGGTGCTGGGGCTGTCAGCCGGGACATGACCTGCAGGACTTAAGTGACATCTCCTGGAATCAGTGGCCAAAAGAAGGAAAGAAGGATATTCTGCCCTGTGCCTCAGCCATAGAGGAGGGAGAGGCTTGTGAGCTGATTCCTTTTCCTAACTATTGCCTATTTACATATGGCTGTTGGCAATCTTTTGCTAGGATTAATTTTAAAAGAAGTCAAGAAGAATACATGGGATTCCATTCATGCTCACTCTTCTTGTTTTGAACCAGTCAGTTTAAGGCAGTTGCTGGGGCTGGGCGTGTGGCTCACTGGTCAGAGCACTTGCCTCATGAGCACAAGGCTGTGGATTTCATCCCCAGCACCACACACCACACACACATCACACACCATACACACCACACCATACACACCACACACACAACCAGACACCACACACACATCACACATATACCACACACCACACACATCACACACCATACACACCACACCACACACCACACACACCACACACACACACCACACACCACACACCACACCACATACACATCATACCACCCACCAACTACCTAGTTAGCATTTTAAAAGTACAAAGACATTTAGGTTTCAGATTGAGAATTAGAGATAAAAGCCAAGAAAATAATAATGCCCTCAGACCTCCACTCTAGGCAGGCAGCCAAATATCAGCAGAACTATGGCCCCCCATTTTCTGCTGACCGGGTAGTCACTAAGTTTGAAAAAAAATAGCAGATATAAAAATGTAACTACACCTGACCACCAATCTTGAAGTGAGAGATCCCCAAGTTCCCTCTACAGAGCTCACATTTACTCCCAGGAGAGGTATAAAGCATTACCTGAGAGTGGCAAAGTGAGACATTTTATGACACATGAAGTAAGACAGAGCTTGAAAGCTGCACCATTTTAGAAATGTGCGGAAACTGAAGTCTCAAAACCCACAGAGGAGGAATTCAGACTCCGCTGGGAGAGCCCGCCCTCACCTGTGGTCACGCTCCTGGCGTTGGTCTTTAGATTTCTTCTTCTTTTTTGACCTTTTGTGCTTCTTCGCCTTAGGCTCCTCCAGGTCTCTCAGCAGGCTCCTGTGGGCTTTCTTTTCCTTATGACTGTCATTACTTTTTGCGCTCTCATATCTACGTTTGTGTGACTTCATGCTTTTGTGTTCATAAAACCGATCAGACAGGCCACAGCCACTGTCCTCAGCTCCAAAGGCAGCTTTTTCCTGGGAGTGGCCCTCGGGGTGCAGAGGGAAAGGGGGTGCGGCACCTGTGCAAGGGCTGTGGAAGTGGGTCCGCTCCCTCACCCGGGCAGGAGGCTCCCTGCCTTTCCTGGCCCAGGAGGAGTCCTTGTGTGGCTGCTTTACACTGGGCTTCCTGCCTGCATATGGGGTGTACCTGTCGGGGTAATACCTATACCGGTCCCACCGCATCTTCTTGGGGTCACCTGTCTTTTGGAGCCAGGTGTGGTCACTGCCTGAGCGGTGATATCGGCTCCTGTCCCGCTGCTCGGCCCCTCTCCTGGTTCGGGAGTGGTGGCAGCTGAACCTTCCCAGACCGCAGCGCTTGCTGGGACTGACTGACTCCCCACAGCACAGAGGGTGCCGACTCCTGCTGCGGGGCTGCACAGCAGTGTGGCACTCCTGTTTGCTGTTTTTCCTGGTGTAGGAGTGCCGCTTTCTGTGCCAATGACCCCCAGTCCTCCTCTGACTCCTACTCCTGCTCCGATTTCTCTTCATGTGTTCCCCATCAGAGGAGCAGTCTCGATGGTTACAGTAACGTCCTCTGTCAGTTTTCTTGAGGCTGCTGATTTTCCTGTTAAATGCAGGACGATCTGGAGCCTTCTGGCCGGCTTTGTCTTTGTCACATCTCTCCCCATGACTGTGCCTAGGGCCATCAGGATGGGGGCCTGGGGTCCCGTGTGGCTGAGCAGAGGGCAGTGCATCTGCAGATTTGCCTGTGCTCCAGGACGGGGCCTCTATGTCACCACACTGCTCTCCGCTGAGGGAAACGGAGAGCTCGGGCTCATGCCCACCTTCTGGTTGTGTGGAGGAAGCTGGGCTCAGCTGCTCCACTGTGTCTCCTGGACTAGGGTCCTGCAGGTTCGAAGGTAGCAACACTTTGTACTCCTGGATGGTTTCGCTGCAGTCCTGTGTTCCCTTCACCGCGTCACAGGGTTCAGGAAGCGGATCTTGCCCCGTGCTGGTCTTGTTTGTGTGACAAAGGTTGTTCACCATGGGCAAAGACTCATCCAGTTTGTCTGAGCTGTCTTCTGGGGTAACCTCTTTGGTAGGTGTGAGGCTGCTACCAGCGGGCAGCAAAGCCTTCTGAAATTTGCTGCACAGACTCATCCTGTCCAGTTTCTTGGGGGAACCAGCAGTGGGGCTGCCAGCCTCAAGCACCACAGTGAGGTCCCCTGATGGACTCTGCCCTGTTCCAGGTGGACTGCATCCCCGCCGAAAGAAAGAGACAAGCCAATAGTTAGCATGACTGCTTATACAGGTTTTGCCATGGCTTACATTTACTAAATATTTTATCACTTTATATATAGCTGGCTACAAGCCACTATCAGGCTATCATCTCTAGATACCAAATTTTCTCATTAAATAAGAAGAAAATTATATCAATCCTATTTTCCACCAATAATAATTCTGCACCTCTAGACGTTTCCTATTTCCAGACACATTTCTAATTCTTAAAAATTAAGTCTAAACAAAAAGCCGAATCACGGACTGCCGACTTTTCTGGCTCCCTTCTTCCTCTTGGAGCCTCAGAAGCACAGCAGCTATTTCCAGACAGAGCCAACAGCTCCTTGAATCGTGGAAAACAGGGACTCACTGAGGCTCTGGGGAAACCTTCTGCAGGAACTGCAGGCTGCCGTTGGCACCTGGGAAGCTTCTGACACACTCTCAAGGTTAGCTGCCAGCTGCCAGGAAACAATCAATCACCCGCCTGGATCTCGGCTCTTCAGTGAGGAGATAACCTGTCCCCAGTCCCCACGGGGAAGTTCGTTGTCCTGAGAGTAGAAGCGGGGTTCTTGGGGCCACACGCAAAGGAAGGCGTGCTTGGCTGCAGTACCTACAGGGCCTCATTTACACAAATGTGTAATTGTTCTCTTGCACACTGAATTTGGGGACCAGGGTGGGTTAGGAAAGAAACCAGGGAAGATCACTGTGAAATGACAGCGCAGCTCCGCTGCTCTATCTTAAGGTCAAGTGGGAGTGAGCGTTCTCTGCCTCTTCACCCTTAACAGTTCTGCACCCTGACTCAGGGTCTCAGGGGCCATCTGGGCTGCGCAGTGCCAGGAGGAGGCTCCTCCCCTGCACGTCCTCACACCCATGGGTGAAAATCCCAGTCGTGTTACTGCCACAGTTTTCACGGACACTACACTCCCCAGGTATCCAACAACCGTGTAAACTGAGGAATGGTCACACCGTGATGCGGCTGGAACTTCACCAAAAGTCAGTCACCACCGCAGCCCGACAGTGCAGATGGCAAATCTGGAGGCAGCGTTTATGCTGAACGGTCACACGGTGAACCTGCGGGCGGGCGGCTGCCACCTGATGCAGAGTCCTGCAGCAGTGGTTTCATCTGCAGTTTGCACACGAAGCAACCACGCCTGCATTTCAAACTCCTTTCCTCTTATTCCTGAGTTACGTTACAGGTAGGTGAATATATTGATTTTTGCTAAAATTGAATATGGGGATAAATTATATTTTCTGTGATTTAACTTCAAATTTCTAGAGAGGCCCTTACAAAATACATGCTTCATGACAGCGCTGGGACCCCTCTTTCTCTAAACTCAGTTTGCCCTTCACATACTCATTCATCATTAAAAAGATGAAATGGGAAAGCACGTGGGTCGGATTCAGAGGTGTGCAAGGGCACTGCTGGCCAGGGCAGGCGACACAGAGGAAAACGACAAGCAGTCACAGACAGCTTTCTCAGTCTCCTCAAAGGCAAACTGACATACCCTATAGGTTATTTTTCAGATAGATAGATAGATAGATGGATAGATAGATAGATAGACAGACAGACAAACAGGCTGGGCTTGGAGAACAGCCAGCTTATGATTCCGATGGTGGTTTTTTGTTTCTCAGGGTGTTCTGGAATCTCAGGGGCTGTTAACTGACCAGTTTTGGACAGAAGTAGTAATATTAACAGGACCACACCTTTTGACTCTGGGACTTCCACTGGAACTTGGTGAAGAACTCCTTGAAGGGTCTTTCTGTGGCCTGGTCCCTTTGGAGCCGGGTGAATTCTGTAATGAAAGCCACAGCCAGGTCAGCACTGCAGAATCAGGGCCTGTTCTGGCCCACAGCCTTCTCCTTTGCTCTTGTGCCTGACAAGTTACACAAATCTCGAATACAGCCCCTCTCTTTCACCTGCTCTGCCCATGTGCACCTTTCTCAGGCCCTAATTTTCTGGTTAATCCACACATGGGACACACAGTGTCTGTCAGAACACAGCCCTCCTGACATGAGTTCACATACGCTCTTCTTGGCTGGCTTTCCCAGAGGCCACCACTATACAGACAGAAGTAAACCCAGCTTTGTGGCCTTCAAGCAAGGGAGAAAGCACACGGGCAGGAGGAAAGGGCGCTTCAGGACTGCATGTGAGGTCACGGCTGCCGTCGCCCAGGGATGCCTCAGCATTGTACTCGTGCAGCTCTGTTGCTCCAAGTTCCATGACTACCACTGAAGCCCTGTGACAACACAGGCGACAGCTGGTTTGCAGACAAATGGCGTTTGGCTTTGTCAGTGTTTTCTTAAGTATTTGATGTTGTCTTCAAACAAACAAAACAACTCTTAAAAAGTCAGTTACACCTGCCTCTTTCTTGAGGCACATACTTTCTGGTTTTCCAGTCCCCCGTGTCACTCTGAAGCAGAGCCCCATTCAGAAGCTGGCTAGCAGACCAATTTACAAAGCATTTAACTGAAACAGAGCCTAATGTCTACCAAAACAAGCATTCGACTAGATAATCTGATAAGCCAAACTCAAACTCAAACTCAAACTCACTGTGTTTTTAAAATTGTTTTTTGAAACAGGACTTCATTATGTAGGCCAGGCTGGCTATAAACTCACTACATAGTCCAGCATGGACTGCAAAACCCGAGACTCTGTAAAACCTGAGAGCAGCAATGACTTAGTTCAGTTCAAGCTACACATGGTCTGGACATGGAGTCTTGGGGACTCTGGAGGGCGGGCCCTACCCTGCAGACCGCATCAGGCCTCTTGAGCACACACACACAGGGGCACTATCCCTTGGGGACAGCAGATGGAGAAACAGCACAGTTCTAAGACAGCCATGTGGACATAAAGTGTCCTGTAACAGGGTCACTTTCCTGATGTCTAACATGGATTAAAACCTATCTGACCCCTGAGTAGGGACCTAGTCCACAGTGGGTGTCACCTTTAATACACTCACACCTGCTGTTCCTGTTTACTTCTATGCTGAGATTCTCATACATTTTAAATTTTTAAACAAAGGACCTGAATGAACTTTTTGACAAATCCAGGTTTAGACAGGACATGACAATCACTGGAATGTTAATGAGGGTTTGAGGACAAAATCTAGAATGAGGTAAAATCAGAGGCCACCTCTGAGGTGTTACCTTCACTGTGTGAGGGGGAAGCTGTGGTTCAGGAAGCCCTGCTGCAGCCTGCTTGTTAGCGATGCCCCGAGGCCTGGTGACCCGGTGGAGAGAGGACTGACCACGGCGGTGGGTGGGATGCTTAGCAAATTCACTCCCAGTTTTCATATCATTGGCCCTAGGGACAAAGAATGAGAGGGCTTAGGGTGATGGAGGGCATCTTAGTAGAGACAGTTTTACAGACTCAGACCCTCTGGAAGTCACTGATTCTAAGTCACACTGCACAGAGCCTTAGGCTGCACTAGCTGCTTTAGAGGTGTAGGTCAGTGTGGGGTGCTCAGCTCAGGACACAATGGCAGCTGAGTAAAGG
The DNA here is from genome assembly GCF_034190915.1 of Cavia porcellus. Classification (NCBI taxonomy): domain Eukaryota; kingdom Metazoa; phylum Chordata; class Mammalia; order Rodentia; family Caviidae; genus Cavia; species Cavia porcellus. Next base: position 35,060,775 of record NW_026947506.1, on the reverse strand, counting down.
AAATAATATTTTTAAATTCTATTCTGATGATGCAGCTATCAGGATATTTTTTTGTTTGTGTTTATAAATTAAAAATATATACCATTGTAGAAAACTTATAGTGTCCAAAAAAAAAAGAAAAAAAATGTTGCTCCCAATAGTTCCCCTTTGATTAGATAGATCATCTCCCCGTTTTCACCCAACACTAATGTTTAATACTTCAAGCTGCTTTCCCTGCACATACAGTCACCACTTTCCCAAGGCATTAAAAAAGATTTTATAACAATCGCTCCCAGCAGGTGATGGGCAACATAGCAACACTCTGTCTCAAATAAGAAAGAAAACAAAAAAATCTTAACAACTGCATAAAATTCAATGCATCATTATTGAGCATTCAGTGTATTCTTAACTTGAAGCTACCATATTTAAAAGGGCCACCTTGGAGGCTGCAGTGTGGCTCAGTGGTAGCGTCTGCCTAGCTTACTTGTGGCTCTGGGTTTTATTCCTAGCATGAAAAGGGGGGGGGGGGCAGGGGACACTGTGGAATACACAGCAGATTTTTTTTCCAAAAGTAGAATTTGTGAGTCAGTTTACAACTGCAGCAGGATCAACCCAACTGCAGGCCCCAGCCTTGGCCGAGGTCTAACCAGCACTGTGCTCAGCACTGGGGAGGTGCTGGGTGGGACCATGCAGGGTGCTCAGAGCTCCCTTCCCCAGCCCTCTGCCCACGGCCTCCACTTCCCCAGGTCCACTCCGTTTGCTGCCAGCAGCATAAGCCACCTCACCCCCTCAGTGGTCAACTTTCCCTGTCTCCGCCTCTGGCACTGAGTGGACGCTAACACCAGCTCACAATCCATGCTCAGAAGCGGCCTCCTGACTCTCCATGTACATGGCAGGGAAAACCTTAACCTGCAGTTTTCAAAAAGTAACTCAAGGGCTCAGTGGCATAATTGCCTGCCTGGCAAGTGCAAGTTTCTGAGTTCAATTCTCAGTGCCACCAAAAAAACAAAAACAAAAGCCCTTAAAACTGAATTGAATGTGGGAGAGATGAAAAGAAATAACATTGCAGAACATTTGGTAGCTTTTTTCATGACAGTACCTTATATAAAATAATACGTAGGCTTGCTGGTTTAGCACAGATCGAGTATCCCTGGGAGATACCTTGGAATCATTCATTTGGTACCACAGGCCATTGCTAGCCTGCAAAAGACAGCCAGTAAGAAACAAAGATCAGATTTTGTTAGTTAACAAGGACAGAATAAAAAGAATAAGAAAAAGAAGCATTCACACTTTAATTGTGAACTCCCACCTTCCCCCCCCCAAAGAATACTAGTGCATGCTGTCTTACAGAGTCAATGTAAAAGCAACGAGCAAAATCCACACGGCTTACTTTTACATGACATAAGTAATGGCCCACATGGCAGTTGTATCCCGCATGGACCAGCACTGCATACAAAGTGTAAACAATGGGTTCTCCATTCGGCTGTGACGTGAATGGCCTAATGTCCAGATATTCTGGGTATTTCACATCCTAAACAGAAATGGACAGAGGAGAAAGGAATGTCACTTCTAAAGGCACAGCAGGCCCCACATGTTCAGGTGTGGGGTATTTAGGGTGTCCCAGGAGATCCACACAACACAGCACAGGGATGTTCCAGCAGAAACCCAGTGCACTGAATCACATTTCAGAGGGCACGGCCTGGAGGACCCTGGTCTAAGGATAGCTATGTTGACTCTCTGTCTTTATTTTCCTTAAACAAGTAAGGATCCGCATTAAGTGAATTCTTCAAATTAATGAAATGCAAAAGTTACAAAATGACAACTCTGGACAGTTACCGCCAATTATTTTAATTTTAATTACTTACTTTTGTATTTTGAGACAGAGTATGTAGTGCTATGTAGTTCAGGCCTGCCTTAAAATCACTATGTAGCCTAGGCTGACCTTGAACTTAGAGCAGTCTTCCTGCCTCAGCCTCCCTAGTGCTGGGATTACAGGCATATGTCTCCATGCCAGGCTACCTCAAATAATTTAAGAATGTATTAGTTACTTCTCTTCTGTGTCACCACATTTTTAATTTGTTTCTGAAATGAGACTTCACAATGTAGGCCAGGTTGGCTTTAAACTCGCTGTACGGTCCAGCGTGGCCCCAAACTCCTAATCCTCCTGCCTTAGTTTCCTGAGTGCACCATGCCCAGCTTTGCTGGTGAATTTTTGACGACTTTCAACCTTTAGTAAGTGGGAAGAAAAGAGGAAAATTCAGTGTAAGTGAAAAAATCGGAAAACAGTAAACAAGAAAATAAAAGAGAGGAAAGATTTAGTGAAGAAATCCTCTTTGGGTTTCAAACTGTACAAGCTCTCTGTATCCACTCATTACCTTGGATACCAAAGAACTGACTATGAAGCCCAAACACAGAGACGCGTTCCCAATTTTATCACTAGACAGGGTACAGTAAAAACACATGTACTCATAGGCACACAGACCAAACTCTTAATTCTTTGACTTCTTTTCTGTTAAGCAATGTAAGAAAGGCTCAGAAAGCCAATCAACAAAATTGTTCAGTTAGGTAATTTAGTAATCCTTAACAGCTACTAGCACTTAAGTAGTCGCTCCACATAAAAGGTCATTAATAACAGCATCTACACACCTTAGCAATTTTCCCACCAGTGGAATTTGAAAAACGTTTTAGAGAAAGTACAAGAACGTTAGATGACTGATGTATGGTAAAATTCTTTGAAGCCGTAACCATGGTTTTGCACCTTGAAATAAACAGAAACAAAAAAGATTAAGATTAATGTGTGGATTTTTTTTACATTTTAGTCTTTAGCTTGCTATTTCTCTGAAGCACCCTAATTTAAGATTCCCAAACAAGGATAATAAATGAGGGACATCACCTTCTCTAAAAAAACAGTAAAAATGTTTTAAAATACTGTGGTTAGCCAGGCATGGTGGCACACACCTATAATCTCAGCACTTGGGAGGCTGAGGCAGGAGGATCACCATGAGTTTTAGGCCAGCCTGGACTATATGGTGAGTTCAAGGGCAGTCTCAACTACAGAGAGATCCTGTCTCAAAAAACAAATAATAAACAAAACAAAAACAAAACTTGGGGAAATTGCCTAGCAGGATGACAGGAAAAAAAGCAGAAATCTGAAACAGTGGGATGCACAGGGCACTGATGATGTGAAAACCACATTAACTCATTTGAGGGCGTGGCTCAGAGGTGGGATGCTTGCCAAGTATGCATAAAGCCCTGAGTTCAACCCCCAGCACTGCAGAAAAAAGAATTGGTTAACTCAATTCAAAAAATTGAAAATGAATTGATGTTTTCTGCTGGTATAATTCTGTGAAAGCAAAGCTCTGCCCAGATACAAAAGGAAAAATAAAAGATAAAAGTGTCAGGAAAAATCCGCACCATCTTCCCCCAAATACTGAATACTTGATAAAAATGCTTTAATATAGATATCTGTATCACCTGACTATAAAGTGGAAATCTGCTTAACACATATGAAACAGGAATTCATAAAACAGACTCCCTTGACTGCTGGGGAAATGTATCACTGAGTAATGTAGATTAGAGGCTTCCAGCCAACACTACCCCACCCCACGGTACCCACTGTGAGAAAGATCTCAGCTCTTCTGGGGGAGGAGGGAACCCCACCATCCCTCCCTCCAGTCTTGTCTGACAGGAATCAAGGAAGATGCTGCTGAGCAGACCTTGTCACAGCTCTGAGGCACCCAGGATGGCAGCACTATTCTCTGGGCACAGAGCTGCCCATCCTGAGACAGTGCGGGCACCAGTTCCGGCCTCCGGGGCACAGATGGCCAGGATCTCCCAGAGGGCACCAGAAGCTAAGGCCACCTAGTGGCCATTCAAACACGCCCGCTCTTTAAAACCAGGGCTCCCTGTCACCCCAACTGGAGCAGCCAAGTCAGGGACTGCAAGTCGCCCCATCATACTTGCTACACTGGTAGCAGTTTTCTCCATCCAGCTGTTCCGGCTTCACAAACTGCGCCAGCGCCTCATTGATAGTCCGAGCACCCTGGGAGGAAAAAGTCATCAAAAGCACGTCACCATGCGCTGTCGTGGTTTATGAGAGAGCAAGCAAGCAGGAGACTCGGAGAAACAAAGAGAATTTTATGAAAACAATGTTTTTATGGGTGTGGTGTGGCAGAGCTCCCAGCTACTTGGGAGACTGAGGCAGGAGGATTGCAAGTTTGGGTCCAGCCTCAGCAACTTAGGTCCAATTTAAAAAAATTTTTTTCTTTTTAATGGGCTGAGAATGGAGCTAAGTGGCAGTAGTCCCTGGGTTCAATCTCCAATGCCAATCCCCCCAAAATTGTCCCCCACCCCAATTAAAAACAAGCAGATTAAAGTGAACAAAAGTACGTGAGGAGGTGGATCGTGCAGCTTTACTTAGAATACTGTAAAAGTGGAAATCAACAAGGAGCTATGGCCACCTACTGGCCACCACCAACTGCCCAAACACGCTGATGAGGAAGGCCTCCAAGTAGATGGACATGAACACAGCAAGTGGACAAAAAGACAGAGGCATGATCACTTTTTAAAAATTGTCTTTTAAAAAAATTATTTTAAAGAGAAAAATCAATAAAAACACTGATACAAAATTTCAAAACAAGACAACAGGAAAGTCACAATGGTTAATACATTGCTTGTTGTCATCTTCAATGTAGTTGCTCAGATTACAAGAAATAGACATGAAAAACTGATCAAGTAGTACAAACACAAACCTGTCTTTTCAGTGAACTAAGAGAAATTAGTAGTGTGACTGTCCTAACTATCTTGTGTCTGTGTGTATACATTTCCCCTTCCTCCTTCTCTCCTTTCCCCCATCACTTTAGAACAGTTTCTTCCCATGTCACGACAGCTAGTGTACATTTTGGATCTCACTTACTCTTTCAGTTTCTCACACTAGGGAGACACTATGATGGTTGCAATGCCAGTCTGATTTATTTCACTCGTGTTGCATCCATTGTTCTTTAAAGTCTCAAGCTTATCCTTCTTTATGGCTCAGCAGTACTATATTGTATAAAAGTGCCACATCTGTTTTTGTGCATTCCTTTAAAAGCATTTGAGTTGTTTCCAAAATTTCCAAATTTTGGAAACAAACAGGTGCACATATATCACTGTGGTATGACGTTTTTAATTCTTCTGGGAAGACACCCAGAAGAAGAGTAGCTGGATCGAATGGGACCTTTAGTCTTACTTTTCTGAGGAATCTCCTCACAGATTTCCACAGTGGTTACAGAAGTCTACACTCCCACCAATAGTGGAGAAGAGTTCCTTTTCCTCACAGGCCCTCTAGCATTTGTTTTTGGCTGATTTCCTTTTTCTTTTCTTTCTTTCTTTTTTTTTTTTTTGGTACTGGGGATCCAACTCACAACCACGCACTTACAAAGCAGGTGCTTATGCCAGTAAGCTAAATCCCCAGTCCGTTGGCTGATTTCTTGATGATGGCCATTTTCGCTGAAGTGAGATGGAATCTCAGTGTTGTTTTAATTTGCATCTCTTCAATGACCAATGATGTGGAACATTTTATATTTATTTGCTATTTGTATTTCTTCATCTGAGACATGTATTCATCTCAGATGTCCATTTTTGGATTGGGTCTTTGAATTTGTGGGGTCTAATTTTTTAATTCTTTATATATTTTTAGATATGTCTTTTGTCTGAGGGACAGCTGACTATAGATTTTTCCCACTCTATGGGTTGTATTTTCACTCTGTTGGTGATTTCTTTTGCTGTGCAAAGACTTTTTAATAAGATTAGATCCCATTTGTTTATTCTTCGTAGTGTTTCCCAAGCAGTCCGGGTTTTGTTTTTGAAGAGTTGCCAACATGTATGTCTTCAAGATTTCTACCTATTTTCTCTTCCAGTAGATTTAGTGTTTCTGTTTTAATATTTAGATCTTTGATCCATTTTGACTTTAGTACATGGTGGTAGACAAAGGTTTAGTTTTTTTTTCTCTTTTTGAAATACTGGGATCTACTCTCTAGGGCTTTCATACTGAGCTAACTTCCAAGCCCTTTCCTTATTTTTATGTCAAACAGGGTTTCACTAAGTTGTGCAGCTGGGTTCAAACTTGTGATCCACCTGCTTGAGCCTTCCAGAGTCCTGGGACTATCGACATGCCTCATTGTGCCCTGTTCATAATCTTATTTTTATAATTAGTATCTAATCTGTTGTGGTGCAGTGTATATTAAATGACTAAGAGCATTAGTCCTGAATGGCAGACTTTACATACATCTGCAATATTTGTCTTTTTCATCATAAACATGCATTATACCTGTAATCAGAAAAATAAAAGCTCAAAAATAACAAAAATATAGTTCAGAAAATGAGAGATGTTGAAACAGTTTCTAAAGAATAAGAACCATCTAAGATTTGCTAATGTAGGTATCTAAGACTGGTTTTATAGCCAGGTATGGTGCCGTGTGCCTGTAATCCCAGCTCTTATAAGACTGAGGCAGGAGGATTGCCACAAATTTGAGGCCAATCTGGGCTACACAGTGAGTTCAAGACTAGTCTGGACTACAGAGTGAGACTGCCTCAAAAAGTTGGAGAAAAAGAAAGAAAGAGAAAAGAAAGAAGAAAAAGGAAAACCCTAGCTTTCTTTTTTGGTCTTTTTTGAGGCAGGGTTTCACTATATGGTTCAGGCAGCCCTTGAACTCACTTTGTGGGCCAGCCTGGCCTCAAACTCGCTGTGCTGCTTTTGCTGGGACTCCAAGCTTACAGCACCAAACCTGGCTAAAACCCTGGTTTAAGATTTACTTAAGTGAAAAGTCAAAGCATAAGAAGGATTTAAAACTTGACCACCATAAAAATTATTAAATTTACCTTTATCTCCAAGGTAATATCCAGATATGGATCAAAGGTATCTGAGACACCCTTGCAGTTTAAACATTGGACTGAAAAAAATAAAAGATAAGCAAAGTGTAATTATTATGACAGCCTCAAGTATTAAAATTACAGAAAATAATACTATTTCAAAGTAAAAGAAAAGTATAACTTTTCTCCTTCTACACTGGGAAAAAAGTTAATCTTCTACACTTCTGGATGGAATATAAACTGGTATGATCTCTTAGAATGACAGCGTGTCAGTATTAAAATTTAAAATACAGCTTAGGATTTAAGTACTAATTCTTGCCATTTTGGGCTGGAAAAAAATAAAGAAATTCTAATACCAGGAGTTTATCATGCACACTGTTACACAAACACAAAAGTGTGAGCACATGGGTGGTGTTCATATAAGGCACTGATGGTGACAACAGAACAGCAAGCTAAATGTCCATCGATGGGGGAGTAAGACAAATGGGCGCCACTGCAGCTGTGGAACAGCCCGTCAGACCTGTGTGTGCTCAAGCAGAAAGATTGCTACTCATGTTAAGGCAAAACACAACTACTCTACAGTGGGCTCTCAGCGTGCTGATGAATAAGAAACTACCAGGAGGAGAGACTAGGAACTGGTACAGGGGCTGCTCCAGGGAGGAGGAGGGAGTCTCTGCTTTTCCTTATTTCCACAGTTTTCATTCTAATTTACCACATGTGTGCGCCACTTTATCGACTTGTGAACAAAAACTCACCTCTAGATCTCAGGTATCCCCCGAACACCTGGCAAATTAGTGTGGTGGCCTGGCTGTGTCTGTCCAATCTGAAAAAGACAGAACACTGATATAAGAATTCTGCAAAATTACAGATGTTATCACTAGATTTTAAAAGCATGTACATTTATAAAAGCACAAGAATTCAGAGAGGAGAGCCACAGAAAATAAAAGACCAGTCTGTGTGGTATCAGAGATTGGCCCTGCCTGGTGGGGCACAGTGACAACCTGGGGAGGAGGACGGAAGGAGCTAAATTATGGAGGGACTTTGAAATCAAGGCAGGAATTTGGATCTCAAGCAAAGCGGCAGGAGGAAGACGCCCTCAGCAGCCCTGTGACCCCACGTGGGCTTGGGGAAGGAAGGGAAGGCAGAGTCTGTCATTGTCCAGACCGGGAAGCCCTGGACAGGGAGAGGAATGCAAAGGGAGCTCCCTGTACCGGGTGTGTGGGCAGTAGCGGGTGGGTTAGGAGTGTTACACAAGGGTCTTGCCCGTCTTTCTCTTGGGTCTGCATTTAGATTTTAGGAGAAGCCACAGGAATTGGACACTGACAGAGAGAGAGAGGAGGCAGGAAACACTTACTAGGCTGGAGGTCAACAGAGAAAATGCCTGGCACCATTAGGAGAAGCAGAGACTTTTAGACCTGCCAGGGCGTGCCGACATGGAAATTAAGAACAGCGAAACCAATGTTCATTCCTGACATGTATAATTGAAGCAATTCCAATTGTGATAGTAAGGACATCTTTTTAACTTTTAGTCATTTTAAAATAGCGCAAATCGGGGCCGGGGATTTAGCTCGGCAGCTCAAGCGCTTGCCTGGTAAGTGCACCCAACATAAACACAGGCATAACAAGGCAGAGGTGTAAACTGAAGAAATGCTGTGTGCTCACTCGTTGCTGCCACTGAGGCACGCTTCCTGCATGGCGTCAACCGTGTGCTGAAGAAACTCATGGGCATCTTCTTGCTCGCCAATTTGGAAGTGGCTGGCTATGCCTGTAGGTTTTAAGTAAAGACAGGGCTTTATCATTACATATTAAATGCCAGGGCTGCCAAGTTACATCTTATGTTACTCAGAAAACCCAAATAACTACACGGAATGAGAAAGTAGCGCTCACTCAAGCACCGCGCACTTTCACCAAGGCCCCGGAGCTGCAGTTCCCGAGTCCAGGAGCAGCCGCGGAATGACTCTCTACCAGGTTAACACAGTTCACGTGAATGCAGTCAACATCGTTCTACCCACACAAGTTCATCCAAAATGTTAGGTTAGTGCACTCATAAATATGACACTCGAATCCGTAAGAGACCGTATGCAGGACATAATATCCAAACTATTCGATCCTGTACCAATGACCACAGGACAAATTACATCCTGCTAAGTGACTCAGCAGTTACAAGAAGGAAGTATTTTTAAAAAGTATAAATAAAACAATAGCAAAAGTATATGAATAACACAAAACCTATTCGACATTGAGTTTTATATGTGTAGGTCTATAAATATACTCTAGCTTATATCATGTAAAACTGCCAATATCCTCCAAGTTCTGACCTATATAAATAGCAATTCCATGATTTAACTGTATGTGTGCACACATTCAGAGTAATGACACTTTCCTAAAGATTAGGTTATTACTCATGCCTGCTATATATGTGTGTCTAAAATAAATGTGTAAGTAATTAAAATAATGAAAGCCTGTTCTGGTCAAAGTTTGCCCATATGTTTTAAAGATTTCTGCACTGTCTATTTTGATCTACCAATAATGCTAAATGTCAATTTAATCTTTAGTCTTTAGCAGGTTTTAAGACAAAAGGATTATAGTTTATCATTGTATAATTATGCATCTCTATAATTACCCAAGCTAGATACTAGATTAAGAGTGAAAAGAATTTTTATCTGTGAGCATTTTTACTACAACTTGGCTAATTAAAATGATGTGAAAGTGAATGCCAAATGCATCCAGAGCCTGGTGTGGTGGTGCAAGCCTGTAATCCCAGGCTGACGGAGGAGGATCTTGAGTTTGAGACCACCTGGGCTACACAGTGAGACCCTCGGCTGGGGGGAATAGAGTGGGTGGTCACATAGGAAAATTTCATGTAGCCTATTTAGAAATTTAAAATAGCCACCATCTTATTTTGACTGATTTTACTCTTCTGTTTTGCTTGATAGTACCAAGTTTGAGAGTATAGGCAACAACGGTGAAGACAGTAAGATTCACTATGATGCCCATTCTGCTTTGACTATTATCTTCTTTTGAAGTCCTGTAATGTCTCCAATGTTTTGGTTTTATTGGTTTTGTTCTTTACTGTTTTGTTCAATTTTATTATAACTGATGATATAGGCAATTCTTTTTAAGATAGCAAGAGGCATTATGTTAACCATTGTTGATCACCTTGTATTCTGTTTTTACATTATGTATTATGTCCATCCTTTTGATTTGACTGACTCTGTTTTGTTATGTCACATTTGGTTTTATTCTCTTCAAAAAAAAGTAATAAGAACTGTGGGAGTACTAAAACCCAAAATGTGTAATTGTTATTGTAAAACAGAGAGGAGAAAAAAGTGCTCTAAAGGATATAACTGCATGTATATTTAAGCATATAAGATAGATAACCACATTACTGAGTTTTTGTTGGATCATTGAACTGTTTGCAGTGTCACTGTTTGAATGTCCACTTTATATGCTTTAATTTTGTAACTTGAACAACTATTTCTAAGATGACAATATGTAACTATTAACTAGTGATTTCCCACGGTTTTTTTTTTTTGAAATTCTGCATAACTTGTACCCTTTTTCTGTTTCTTTCTTTTTCTTCTTAAATAAAATTTTTAAAAATTTAAAATAGAAAAAAGTGAATTTTGTCCATAAATTTAGACTTCTAGTATAATTTTTAATAAATTATTTTATTTTGACAATTCTTGTATAATACAGGGTTGATTTACCAAATTAAAACTAAATATAAATTTGTTAAAGAAATTTGTGGGACAACATGCAAGTTACATTACTCCGCACAGAAATCCAACTATCTGAGCAAAAAGCCTCTGTAAATGATTTTATTAACAAACTGAGTTTTAAATCACTTAAAATTTGCTCGTATTAAACTATGGTCTTCTTTTTTGTTTGTTTGGGTACCAGGAATCAAACCCAGCACCTTGTCCTTGCCAGGCAGGTGCTGTGCCACTGAGCTATATCCCTGGCCCAGTCTTCTTTATTATATAGTCATCTCTAGAATTTCTAAAATAGTTTATATAGTGAATGTTTTACTACACATCTGTTGTTAATTAAACACATATCAGCTGGGTATGGTGGCACACAACTATAACCTCAGCACCAGAACAGTGAGGCGGGAGCATCACCTTGAGTTTGAGGCCAGCCTGGGTTACATAAGTGAGTTTAAGGGCAGTCTGTACTACATAGCAAGACCCTGTCTTAAAAAAAGTACATATTCATGTATAATAACATACTTGTAGTTTATTTTGTAATAAACTTTGGACTTTGTAAAAAATCATCTAGGCCATTAAGCTAAAAGCCAGGCATGGCAGTGCATACCCGTAGTCCCAGCTACCCAGGAGACTGAGGTAAGGAGATCCCTTAGGCAATCTTGTTAGCCCTCATCTCAGGAAAAGACTACCTTGCTTGAAAATACTTCTCGTCAGATTTAGCTGAGTGGCATAAACGCCTGCCTGGCAAGTGCAAGGTTGTGAGTTCAATCCCTGGTACCACCCCCCCCCCCGCAAAAAAAAGAAAATACTTCTTTGCATTGATACTTACGCTGCATCTCATTGATGACAAACATGGGTTTAATAACATCCCCAGGATTATTGAGTGCCTGGGTAATATGGTCTTGCATTATACACATCATGCAAAATCCTTCTGCATGACCTGAAATATAGATGACAATGCCCCATATTAGCAAAATACAACCAGATAGTAAACCATAAATGAAAAGAACATTTCTGAAATGAAACAACAGTAGCAGCTGCTACATGTATGCACTGACTCATCTACTTTTATTTTCACTTAGTTCTCTAAAAAAATCCTAAATGATAAGTATATATTGGCTTTAGTTCACAAGAGAGGAAAAAAAGCTCAAGAGTTGAAAATCTCCACATGATCACACAGTCAGACTCAACTCATACTTTTCCTAGTTTCAAAGACTGGTATTAGTGATTTGATACTGGAAAAATAAGAAATTTTTTATTAGCCAGACATGGTGGCTCATACCTTTAATCCCAACGCTTGGGAGGCTGAAGCAGGAGGATCACTGCAAATTCATGGCCAGCCTGAGCTACAAAGTGAGTTCAGGGCCAGCCTAAACTGCATAGTGAGATGCTGTCTCAAAAAAAGAAATTGTTTTCTTGTGCTACCATTAGTTTCAAATGTGAAAGAATGTTAGAAATTTCTTTGTAAATATTCTAGCTACATATCAAGGTCTCTATTTTCATTTTTTCTTCTTTTTAAAATCAGTCTTTCAAAAATGTAATAAATGATTCCTAGTTCATACTAAGTGATGTTACTGGCAACTGGTGGTTAGAGGCCAGGCATACTACTTAATATCCTACAAAGAACAAGATGCAGGTGAAGGTATGTGGAGCCAGCACGTCCACCCTCACCCAGTAACACAGAGGTGTCCCCTCTAACCCCATCCCTCAGGGTCACAGTCAGGACTTGCCGTGTGGTAACAAAGCTACTCCCACTCTCTGCAGTGGGGACCCTGCAGAGATGCAACTTCCACTCTCACCCACAGCAGCAAGGGCCCCAAACCCCACTTTGAGTCAACAGAGGCCGAGTAGAGAACCTGGACTTCTACCTCAGTCTGAGCTCACTTCCTCTGCCTGAGCAGTGTCAGAAAAGCTGGCTAAAGCAGAGGTTAGATAGACCCAGGGTGCCATGGTATCATGCAAAGTCACCCAGGTTTCAAGTGAGAAATCCTTCACTACACCAAAAACCAGAAATCCCTCAAACAAAAACTGTCACACTCTGACCTGCTTCTAAATGTAAGTAGAAAAAGAATATTTAAAACAATTATAACTTAAGAGAGAGTAAAGGGACAAAAAAGGTAACACTTCTAAGCTTCCTTCAATCTGGTAAAATGACACTGCCAGTAGACTGATAAATAATGTATGTATAATGCAATACCTAGAACACTACCAAGGCATTCCCTCAAAAACACCAAGTAAATGACAACAGAATTATAAAAAATATTCATGTAACCCACAGGGGGTAAAGTTAAAAAAACAAACAAACAAAAAAGCAGAACATAAAATTGCACACTAAGCCTTGGTACATCAATAATCCTCTTAACACTAATGTACACCAATTAAAAAACACAATGGTGTGTGGTGTGCACACCTGTAATTCCTACACTCTAGGAGCTGATCCAGAAGATTCACAAATTTGTACCCAGCCTGGACAACTTAGCAAGACCCTGGTTCAAAATGACAAGTGAAAACATACTAGGGATATAGCTTAGTGCAAAGGCCCTGGATTCAATACTCAGTAATAAATAAATGAATGAGACAGTGAGACAAAGTGGATTAAAAACATGATCCAATCATATGCTCTCGATAACAAACCAAATTCAAATGTAATGCCATGGACAGTCTGAATACAGAAATATGAAAAAGATACAGTATACAACTGTTACTCAAACACAAAAAGAGTCTATATTAATGTCAGATAAAGTTAAACTGCAGATAGAAGGCTCTAGGTCCACTCTCCAATACCAAATGAATGAATGATACACATGGAAAAAATGAACAGAGAGAGAGACATTATCTATTTGGTGCAATTAATACATTACATAGTTAAGGGTCAATCTATTAAGAAAACAGATATCTTGCAAGATGTGAGGGCACATGCCTGTAATTCCAACTAATTGGGAGGCTGAGGCAGAAGGATCACAGATTGGAGCCCTGCCAGGACAACTTAGTAAGGCTGAAAAGGGCTGGTACAGCTCAGTGGCAAATGCTTTGCCCGGCCTGTGAAGGCCCTGGTTCAACACCCAGCACCACCATAAAGAAGAAAGGGAAGAATGAAGGGAAGAAAGCAAGCAAAATGGCATAGCAACCTTGAGTGTGTCTGTACCAACAATAAAGCTGAAAAATACATGAATCATACTCACAACTGACAAGTGACCAAGAATCATCTACATTTAGAGATGGAAACTTCAACGTTTTTCTGTCAATGACTCATTGAATAATTCAACAGAAAATCACAAAATATATTAAAAATCCAACAATATTCTCAGCCACCAAGTCAAATCAACATTTATAGAACACTCCATCCACCCAAGAGCAAAATACACATTTGTTTCAGAGTCCTCAAAAAATTTAAGTCTCCTCCAATCACAATGGAATAAAAAATAAGTATCAGTGAGAGGAAGATAAGAAAACCTCTAAATAACTGGACATTGAAGATGTCTAAATCATACAAGGATCAAAGAATAAGCATCAAGGGAAAAAAACAGGGTTTCGTTATGCAGTTCAGGCTGGCAGTGATCCTCCTGCCTCAGCCTCCCGAGTGCTGATATTATAGGCTTGAGCCACCACACATGACCACTCAAGGACAATTTTATAACATACTGAGTTGAATAAAAATAAAATTTGGGCACACACAAGAGTGCTGAAAGGGAAATTTATAACAATTACCAATATCAGGAATGAAACAGGTTATTATTAATACAGGCCCTTGAAAACATTGAAAGGCTAATACATACTATGGATACTTTACATACATAAATTTAGAAGAAATGGTCCAATTCCTTAATAAAGCAAACTACCAGTCTGGTGTGGTGGCATATGCCTGTAATCCCAGAACTCAGGAGGCTGAGGCAGGAGGATCATTGTGAGTTCAAGACTAGCCAGGGCTGAAATGAGACTTTGTCTCAAAAACACAAAAAAAGAAAAAAAGCAAACTAACACCACTCATCCAATATAAGATAAATATTTTCAGTAACCCTATACTTATTTTTTTAATCCTATACTTATTAAGAGCATTCAATTTATGATTTTTTTTGTGCCAGAGATCAAACTCATAACCTCGCACTTGCCAGGCAGACACTGTGCTATATCCTTGGTCCCAAGTTATGATTTTAAAACTCCCAAGAAGGAAAACTCCAAGACCCAATAGTCATACTAGAGAATTCTAAACATTTTAATAATAACTAACAACAATTCTATAAAATCTCTTTTAAACAAGAAAGAGAAAAAAGCAGTTAATGTGTTCCAACTAGCTACAAAATTATGTAGCTAGGCAATGCAAAAACAAAACATACCTCTTGGGGAGAGATGTAAAACCTTTACTGACCTACTAACAAATAAAGCTGGGCTATTTATATAGAGAATTATACACGATGACCAGAGTGTATTCCAGGTATGTAGAGATAATACAAAAACCTATCAGTGTAATTCACTGTTAACTATTAACAGGCTAAAGAAGAAATATCAAGCTGCACATGGTGGTGCATGCCTGTAACCTCAGAATTTGCGAGGCTGAGGCAGGAATATAGCTGCAAATTTGAAGCCAGCCCGGGCTGTGAATAAATTTAAGACCAGCACAAACAGCGTAGTAAAACCCTGTCTCAAAAAAACACTAACACAATCTAAAAGACACATGATCATATCAATTTGATGCAGATATCATTTGACAAAAATAAACATACATTCAGGATAAAAAAATAGAATGAGAAAAATAGGAATGGACAACAAATTGAATGTTTTTCCCTAACATCAGAAAAGAAGCAAGAATGTCTCTTCTTACCACTTTTATTCAACAGAGTGCTGGGAGTTCCAGCCAGTGACATAAGAAAATAAAACAAGGAAATAAGGTAGACAGACCAGGAAAGCATAAGTAAAGCCGCCCTGAATAGCACATGACATGACGTGACTGTGCATGTGGAAAATTTCAAGGACTCTACCCCCAAAAACAAAAACAAAAACTGGAGCTAATAAATGACTTCAGCAAGGTCACAACATACAAGAAATGCAGAAATCAAATGTATGTCTATATTCCAGCAAGGACTGCACAGACACCAAAATTAAAAATAAAATATTACAACTAAAAACAAACCAGCCCGGAGGAGGAGGAGGAGGAGGAGGAGGAACAATGTGTGCATCTAACAAAACTACTTCCTCTTGCTGTACTGGTGCCAGTACTGGGTTTTCAACCACACCCTACTTTCATTAAGCACAAAGTGATACGGAAGCTGTCTGTGGGGAATGAATCTTGGACTTAGAAACTGAGGGAAATGCAGTATTTATTCTATAATTTAATATAATCCCCTGGCATAGCAAGTATCTTTAGCTGAGGAGACTCTAGGTGGTTTTTCTTGGCTTAAATTTTTCTGTACTTACCAAACACTTTATTAATTTACTCTTTGATGAAAAACAGTTTTAAAACAGTCCATTTAAATTCTCCATTTAGTAAAGAATTATGCAAGAAGAAACTGAGGTTTTTGTATGTTTTATTCAGATCATTGACAAATCGCACCAGAGCACACACACAAACCTCAGCATTAACTCAGAGCGGAGAGCAGAGTCAAAAACCTCAAAAACAGATATTCTACATCCTGCTTCAGTAGTCAGCACTGAGCTGGCTTCTATGTAAAGGCATCTGAGCAAGTTTTAACTGATTTCTGGCCCAGGTTGCACGTGGAGCCTCCAATGCTGAAAGGAAAGCCCTGCAGGACCCCACGAGGTTGGGGGCCGGGTGAGAGCTCTTCTCCTCTGCTCAGAAGCTGGGAAAGGACTGAAGCCTTCCAATGAAGGCCAGAGGGCAGGATCTCTCTCTTTTTTTTTTAATTTTAAAAAGGGTAAGATTAAACAGAACAAAACAGATCATAAGGAAATAATTTTAAGAAACATGGATTTCAAAGCAAGTCTACTGGAGATCTTCACTATCATATTGTCTCTAGTTTTCTTCCAAATAGTTGTCCCCATCTTCACACACTTTGAATACATACTGAGCATTGTAGAACTAATCAAATCATTACAGAACGATGAAGGCTTTTTAGGTCAGCCTGACATTGGGGAAGTCAATAGTGAATACCATAATGTCCCTCATTCTTTTTGTAGTAGCTGTCCTTATCTTTACGTATGCTGAAATTGAACATAAGAGACTAGACTAATATCACTCTGAACAGTGAATAATAGTATTGCTAGATTTTATATCACCATGCTACAGAATTAACACTGGGTTTCTTAGTGTCTCTTCTTCAGAGTATCTGTTCGTTACATCGTGTATTATATAATCTGTTCCTGTAAACTGTTTAGAAATTCTCCTCATGTGTGAATCTCTAAATATGTATCTATCCTTTCTGTATTATAGGGAAAAACAGATCATAACAAGACAACAAAACAAATTCCTAGAAAAACATGAAATGAAAAAGACATATAAAACCACAATATTAAGTGATCTACAGTAGTTACTATGCTTTCTCTTGTTATTTTCAATAGAATTGTCCACATCATCAGGCATAGTATAATTTAACATAACATTACATAGCTATTTTAATAAGAACACAACTTTGGAGACACTGTAGGACTTCAAAAGTAGTTAATAATCAAACCGGAATGGGTATCTTACTACATCTTGTCATCTTCAGAACAGTTGCCTCTACTCTTAGACTTGATACTATCAAGCATACCAAATTTGAATAAAATCAGTGAAGGCAAAATAGCTGTCTAACAAACCAGCTTCAAATAAGATCGTCATAGTAAGACAATGTAAGTAATACAGGGCTTCAGTTTAAGTTAACAGGAAATTAAGGATAGTTACTGTGGTAGTTCTGTGCCCTCAAATCTAGTATGAGTAGACTGACCAGAACAAAATAAAATCAAACTAAACAGAACAATAAGACTACTGTGGCTTTTAAATCCGGATACACTATTAACAGTGTCCTCTGCCTTCCTTTTTTAGGCAGTTCCTCACCTCTCCCTTTCTCAGGATGCTTTGTATATTTTGGGTCCCACTAGCTCCTTTAGTCTTTAGATTAGGGGTCAACCCGTTATCTATCTGAGTGGTGCTGGAACTTTTCACCCCTGAGCTTGATCTTGAGCTGTACTCCTTTACTTACTAAAGCCACAAGGTTTCCTTCCTTCCAGCTGTGTAGTTCTACCCGCCCAAAAGTGTCATAACTTTCCAACCTATCTGCGGCTGCTGGATGAGCTGTCCCTATTTCTCTCTGGTTCCCTGTCACATAGAGCATCGTTTTCTCATCTCTGACTTTCAATTTATTAACCCTCTTTCAGGCTGAGTATATTTCCTGTTCAGAGCATCTCGATGATCCTGGGGCAGGATCTCTTAATCCTGTCTGCCCCAGCTGTTAATGTCAGACATCATGTCACATATTTAACAAGTGTAAGAACTGGGGGTGTAGCTGAGCCGTAGAGCACTTGCCTGACACATGTGAGATCCTGGGCTCAGCCCCCAGCACAACAAAAATGAAAACAAAAACATTTTAGCAAGTGTAGAAAACTAGGCGGGGGTTAGAAATGTTAAATGATGATACAAATAGATTTCCTTTTAAATACCTGCCCCTAGGTCAAATGAGATACAGTATGCTAAATACAAATCCTGGATTCTAGCAGAATAAACCAACTGTTTAACCATCACATAACTCGACTTAATTCTTTTTGTTTTAGAGGGAGAAGAAATGAGTAGGTTAGCACGCCGTGATCCACAACACTTACATGTCTCGGAGTGTTCATGAGACAACATGTAATTGGCGAGAGGTGCTGTGTATGTCAGACACTGCAGCGCTGCATTGGCAAAGCAGGTGTTGCCCAGGTTCTGAAGCCCAGCGCCAACTCCGTGAGTTTGCTGCCACTTAAGACAAATCTTCTCCGAGGGAAAAAGAATTTTCTGTGGCAGGGTAATGCCGTCACCTGGGGATAGAAAAATACACAACGATTTAAAAACAGAACTTGTCATGCTGCTAAAGCCAAATAAATGATACTTGATCGACATTCTAAATCTCATTATCGCTGCCAGAAACATGGGTTTAGAAAGGGACATTTAACAAGACAGGACCTAGAACAGGAAAAGCTAAGATTTAGTTTCTTCAACAAATTTCAAACACAAAAGGTGGGAAAGCTTACAAATTATGAGAAATTTCACAGACAGATCCACAAATGCAAAGTGCAGACTCCAGTGGATGTCACTTTCAGTGACTGAAAACAAACTACACAGCCACCCATGATAGTGCACGCCTGTAACCCCAGCTACTCAAGAGGCTGAGGCAGGAGGACTGCTAGGAATTTAGCAAGATCTTGTCTGAAAATAGAAAAATGGCTCAGCACTTCCTGGGTTCAATTCCTGGTACTCTAGTACTGAAAAAAGTGTGACAACCAGAGATATCTGAATATTGACCACATTTTTTACTACATTTTCTTTTAAGAAGAATGCTACAGTGGGTGAGTTGGCCGTAAGTAAGTAAATGTCAGCGCTGGCTGACGACTTCGTGAGAGTTCATTACAATTACTTCTTTATAGCTACTTAACCCAACCAATGGAATAGATAAGGTGAGCCAGCCCCTTGAACGTTTGCTTTGGATGCGTGTATTCAGGGCGCCTCCATCCTTCCCATCGCATAGGCTGGGCCTCCCCTCGTGTCTCGGTTTCAGTCCTGGTGGTTGATACTGGTGAAGAGACAGCTTACTGCACTAGGAACTTTCAATCACCAGCAGCAAAACTGATTTTCCAAAGGATGGCAAGCGTCTTGGTGCTAACAGAGGCAAAGACGGCCTACAGGTGCTTCCCCACTGAAGAGATATTACTGATTATTTCAGTAGGCTTTGGCTTGAGAGGGAACAGAGAACAACCAGGAAAGGAAAAATGAGTCTGTGGGGAGTAAGACAAGGGCAGAGTGAGGAGCGAAAGGGAAGCCCAGCAATGTGACAGGAGCTGGAGCCCTGCGGAAAGGTGGTCTGTGGGAAAGTCTTTCTTGTTTTGTTCTGTTTTTGTGCCTGTGGGAAAGTCTTGATGGAGAAGCCAAAGGACCTCAAACCTTTACGTGTAACGTAAGTAGTTTTGATCTGGGACATAAGCTTCCCCTCACACACA
Organism: Cavia porcellus; assembly: GCF_034190915.1. NCBI lineage: Eukaryota > Metazoa > Chordata > Mammalia > Rodentia > Caviidae > Cavia > Cavia porcellus. The sequence goes on along the minus strand of NW_026947506.1, from coordinate 35,041,117 downwards.
CTCAGAACACCTTCAACAAACCACACCACCCACTCCCACACCACAGTATCAAAGTTACTAAGAGGACGCAAAACAATACCAGGATGGAACTATTCTAAGCTGAACCAAATTCCCATTAGAACTAATTCTAGTATTACCTTTCTTTGCCTTTCAAATCTTCAAGGGTTTAAACACAAGCCTTTCAAGTACCAATTGAAAGTGTCGAGGTTTCACTCATCTGGATAAATTTTAACAAACGTAACTGTGTTTTACATTATCTGCTCTTTTCCAAAGACAGATGCAGTATCTACTTAGGGAACATAATAACTACTGCTTAGCTGAAAATATAAGAATTTCTCCTCTCCATTTTCTCCAAGATAGTTTATCCTTCTAAAAATTAGAAATAAACTATTCATATTTGAGGAACTAAAAAAATAATAGCCTGTTATGCTACATTTATTAATAATGAATGCTTACTCATTAAAGGAAAATAATTTGCATCACATAATTCTGGCCATGTGTGTGGAAGCATCTTTTACAAAATAAGCACCTCTTTGAAACTACCAACCTACTGACAGCATTTATACAGGAGTTTCTGGCAGTGAGTTTTTTAATAGTACCTGGATCCTTTGGTGGTGATGGCTCTGATCTATCAGAGACAGCCGAATCTGAATAACCAGCAGTGGGCATTGGTCTTAAAGAAAGTGTGTGACTGAAAACATCACTTAGTGAAGACACAGCCCTCCAGCTGGCAGAGCCTGTATCCATGTCTCCAATGGAGACTGCCTCGGAACGGCGGGGCTGATTCTGACGGGCTGATGGGTCTGAAGAGTCAGCTCTGCCAAATACAGTCATTGTTCACTCTGCAAACGTCAAAAAGCATATATTCATTTTACTTTATTTATTTGGTACCGGGGATTGAACTTACGACCTTGTGCTTGCCAGGCAGCTGCTCCAGCCACACATCTGTTTTATAAACTGAGAAAAGGACTCTACCCATTGTGCCATTCGATTTTGGAATGTTTTCTAGCCATTTTAAATTATTTTCAAACAATCATGCAAGTATAAAAACATCAGTATGTTCTTTTTCTCTCTCTTCTGTTTGTTTTTGGCAATATGAAGGATTAAACCCAGGGTCTCACCCATGCCAGCCAAGCACTCTACCACCAAACTATGTCCTCAGTCCTCTACCAGCTTTTTGCCCACTGACACATCACCATCAGACCAAGCTACTTCTACCTGAAAAGAGACAAAATTATCTTTATTTGCATGTTATATATCTTTATGAAAAAAAAAACATGAACACTTCACATGTGGTGGCTTACCTGAGGAACCCAATTTTAAATTTCATTTAATTTATTTTAGGAAAATGGTTGTTTAAAAGCAGATTACAAACTTAGTTTGTAATGCTATGAACTGCACATTTAAGAACATTTAAGATGTCAGATCCTATAGGGATTACCACAATAAAAAGTCCAGGGCGGTCCAGGCATTAGGATCAAAATTGTGAGCCAACCCTGAGAAATTTAGTAAGTTAGCAAGACACTGTCTCCAAAAAGGAAAAAAAACAAAACAAAGAAACCCCCAAAACCTACACACACACACACACACACACACAAACACACACACACAGACACAGACAGACAGACACACACACACATGCACACGCACGCACACACACACACACACACACATACACACACACGAAAATGTAGCTCAATGCAAAGACACTGGGTTCCCCAGTACTTAAAATAAATATGCACATACTATCCGTATCTTACTATCAGAAATGATGAAAATAACCTTAATCAAAGGTACAGACAGAGGAGGCAAAAACAGATTGAGAGGAGAAGGGTATCATGGTCCGAACTGTGTAATGGCAGGGAGAACTCTGTCCTAACACTCAAGATCACATCAACTGGGTCAGATCCTTAGAGAACAAAGTTAGAACCAAGTCTTTAGGATGGGTCCTAATCCAATGATGGGCATCTGCAAGGGAAAGGGACTCTGGACACACGATCACAGGGACAAGTCTATGTGAATGTCCAGGAAGGAATCAAGGTGAGGCATCTACAAGCCTGGATGTGTCAGCGGTGTTTTTTACATTCGATATGCTATGTTATTGAGATATCTTAAGGAGTGTGTTGATGGCCACCATGTGTAGCTGATGTTTCTGGAGAGCAAAGGACCACACCAAACACATGAATTTCCTCTCAAAACCAACCAATACAGGATCTTATTTCAACCACTATTTATCTGTATATTTCCCCAGTCTACACCGTCTACATGTAGGTGCAGATATCTAGAGACTTTCCAACAAGCAAAGTGCAGTAAAATTGTTGCAGTCTGCTGTTGTTAAGCTGCCTATTCTGGTCTGGCTTGTTTTTCCTCCAAAAACCCATAAAGATGGATTCAGATTCCTCCACATTCTGATCTTCTGCAGGTGACCCACACCAGATGCATCCTCTTGCTTCCACTGGCAACCTCCTGTCTGAGACCTGGTGTTATGTGAATGTCTTCCTCCCGGTGCTCGTTCTTGTCCAGTCTTTGGAACATAAACCCCTTATCATGCTATCTCTAGAATTACATTCTTAGAACACTGCAGATTTCAGGGGCCTGAACTGTGAGAAAACAGGGTGCTAAGCCAAGTGCCTCACTCACCAGTAGGAGTTGCCACAAGACTGCACACTCAAAAGAATTCCAGGGATGAAGGCCGCTGAGGGGCCTGCTCAGCAGGTCAGAGGTCTTCTGATCCCTAGACGTGGATTTGATCAGTGGTGGTGGCAACAAAAATTCCTAGTAGTAAAAATGAGGGACTGTCGTTAGGAAACACTGGAGAGATAACCACCCAGGCATTTCTCCTCAATGTTTAGACACGCCACTTACTATCATCCACAGGACTATGATGTGGGGGCCATTATCACACTCCCTATAGAGGCTGGAGTGCATTGCTCCCAATCAGAACATTGTGGATGAAAGGAAGGATTTTCTAGGCAAATAGGCTTGGCCCTGACTGATGGTAAAGGAGCAGGGTGCTTGCACTTCGGGTGCAATGGGTGTTAGGAATCCCGGGTGCTGTGGGAGGGAGGAGGAGGACGTGGGTCCAACTCACCTCAGGAGATGAGGAATGGAACGATGTCACCCAAAGACAGATGGGTCTACTGCCTTCAGGTGAAAGCTGTGGTTTGGCTAGTGAAGGATACTCCTCTCTGTAAAGAAGACCCAACCCAACCATTAGAGACTGGTACATTCTTTCTCTTGAAACACTTTCAATTTCATTCACCAAGGTTCTTCTCCAGCGACTTACACTTCTGCTTGTTTCTCCCTGGCATGGGCAACCTCCTGAGACCTGGAAGTAGATCAGTGTCTTCCTTCCAAGTCTCTTTTTGTCGCCTACTAGAACTGCAAACCCTTTCTCATCCTATCTGCAGCTGGTAGAACAGTGCTGATTTCATGGACCAGTGTGGTCAGAAAATAGGAGAAAAGAAAGGCAAGTGTCTCACTCACCTGAAGGAGCAGATGACAAGATGAAGGACTCCACAAACAGGGAGAGTAAAGGGGTGAACCCCCTGAGGGGCCCTGCTCAGCAGGGTCAGAGACCCTCTGACCTAAGATGGATGTCGGTCAGTGGCACTGGCAGGAATCAGCCTCCTAGGAACAAAAATGAAGGCTTGTCATTACGAAAGGATGGCTATGCCAGGTATCATGACTGCTTCCCAGGCATCGCTCCTCAATGTGTAGATGTGCCATTTACTGTTCTCCACAGAACCGTGGAGTCATGCCATTACGACTTCCATTCTACAAGCCAGAAATCAATTGCATTGCTCAAAAATCCAACTAGTATCTTTGAAACACACATTCTTTGCAGGGCTGGAATGATTTTCTAGGCACATGGCTCCCCCCTTACTCATGTCAAAGGAGCAGGGCACAGTTTTGGGTGTCAGAGCCCCTGGGTTGCTGTGGGAAGAGTCCTGGACCAATGGGGCTGTAGCTCACGGATGTGGCCAAAAGATGGAAAGTCAGTAAAGACAGACAATTGGTTCTGTTGGCTTCAAGGTAAGAATCTTGGTTGTTGTAGTAAAGGAATACTGGGAACTGTAAGGATGACCCAAAATTATTTATCTACCTAATTTTTCTAGAAATACTCAAACTTGCATTGACCTAGGTATGTCTCTGCCCATCAGGGAGGCAGCAAATGTGTCTGTGCCAAAGACTGCCTGCCTGCAGTGAGCTTTGAAGCCGCTTATGGAAAGCAGGTAACCAGTAAGAAAATCTCACCAGCCTGGGAGGTACACCTTTCCCCATGCTAGTCAGTTCTTCCAAACACCAAAACTCCCACCCAGACATGCCTTTCCCATAGAAACAAAGCTTTCCTGAGTCTGTGCTCTCAACACCTGCTTACCTTATCTTCTCACATGAGAAATTTCCCTAATATTTGCCCTGCTCCACACCATTTGGTGTCTAGTGTGATCATCTAGTGATTTGCCCAACAAACAAAGCCCAGTGAATTAGTTTGCTGTTCTCCGAGCTGCTGACTGGTAGGGCTTGGTGACCTCTAGCCCTCCCAGTTGTGATGGTTGACATTGTGTCAACCTGAGTTGAGAAGTTAACTGAGAGACTCAGCAGGAAGCCAGGGTCCTTACTTTGCAAGGGAAGAACACAGATTTGGTGAGTGCTACGCCTGCCCTGGGGCCAGCGGAGTGACTATGCCGGGTGCACTATAAGGGAGATTAAGAGGTTTGTTCTGGTTTGTGCTCTTGCTGCTATTTGAAGTGCTGCCCCAGTGCCATGCTACCATGCCTGCAAGCTGGCTGATTATGGGCTTAAATCTCCACAAACAGTGAGTGAGATACACCTGTCCTTCCTCCATTTTACACATTGTTTTTTCCTACCAATGAGAGAAATGTAACCAAGAGTCCAGTAAAGGCCCTGGCTTAGGCTTTGCATTCTTCTACCAACTGAACTACAAGAGATGTTTCTCTTTGGTTCCCAGTGTGGGAAACTACCTGTCTAAGACTTGGGAGTAGATAAATGTCTTCCAGGTCTCATTCCTGTCCCCTCCTAGACCTGCAACCTCCTTGTCATCCATCTGCAATCTCCACCCTGGTAGAACAGTGCTGGTTTCATGGTCTGGTGTGGTGAGAAAGCAGGAGAAAGGAAAGGCAAGTGCCTCACTCACCTGAAGGAGCTGATGACAAAATGAAGGACTCCACAAACAGGGAGAGTAAAGGGGTGAACCCCCTGAGGGGCCCTGCTCAGCAGGGTCGGAGACCCTCTGACCTAGGATGGATGTCGGTCAGTTGCACTGGTAGGAATCAGCTTCCTAGGAGCAAAAATGAAGGCTTGTCATTAGGAAAGTATGGCTATGCCAGCTCACATGACTGCTTCCCAGGCATCGCTCCTCAATGTGTAGATGTGCCATTTACTATTCTCCACAGAACCGTGGAGTCAAACCATTACGACTTCCATTCTACAAGTTCCAAGTCAAATTGCATTGCTCAAAATCCAACAAGCAGTATCTTTGAAACACACATTCTTTGCAGGACTAGAAGGATTTTCTAGGAAAATGGCTCCATCCTTACTCATGTCCAAGGTTTTGGGTGGCAGAGCCCCTGGGTTGCTGTAGGAAGAGTGCTGGACAAATGGGGCTGTAGCTCACGGCTGTGGCCAAAAATAGAAAGTCAGTGACCTCAGTGGACTTCAAGGGGAGAGTTATGGTTGGTGTTGGGACGGCTACTCAGAATTGTAAGGATGACCCCTGGTTATTTATCAATATGCTTGTTTTAGAAAAACCCTTATTTCCATTCTCCTAGGGACGTCTGTGTCCATCAGGGAGACAGCACAGAGTGCCACAGACTGCCTGCCTTCAGTGAGCGTTCAAGCTGCTTATGGAAAGCAGGTGACATCTGTGAAGTAAGAGAAGCAGGGGAACAGTAGAATGGTGCAGGGTAGGGGATGGGAGAGTGCATATTACTTTCTATATTTGATGTTGTTGGATGTTTGAAAAGTCTCACCAGCCTGGAGGTACCCCTTTCCCAGTGCTAGTCAGTTCTTCCAAGCACCCAACTCCCACCTGGGACATGCCTTCCCCATAGAAACAAAGCTTTCCTGAGTCTGTTCCCTCAGCACCTTGCTTACCTAATCTGCTCACCTGAGATATTTCCCTAATATTTGCTCTGCTCTACACCCTTGGGTGCCTAGTGTGATCATCTCCCTTCTTCTCCAAAGCCCAGTGGAAATAGTTTGCTGACTGTTCGGCCTGCTGTATTTCAGCCGCTTTACTTGTTATGGTTGATACATTGTGTCAAGCTCAGCAGTTTAGAAGTTTAACTGAGAGACTGAGCAGGGAGCCAAGATCCTTACTTTGAGGAGAGGAGAACATGAGGAGAAGCATGAAGAGAACAGAGATGCTGTGAGTGCTGCACCTGCCCGGGAGCCGGGGAGTGACTGTGCCGTGGGTGCACTGTAAGGGAGAGGAGGCGGCTTGTTCCCCGCAGCCCCCTGAACTTTTTGGTCTTGCTGCTCCTTTGAAGTGCTGCCCCAGTGCAATGACACCCTGCCTTGGAACCAGCTGATTATGGACTGAAACCTACACAGTGAGTTAGATACAGCTTTCCTTCCTCCATTTTCTGAGTTGGGTGTTTTTTCCTACCAATGAGAGAAAAGTAACCAGCAATCCAGTAAAGACCCTGCTCAGCCTCTACATTCTTATCTTCTGCCACCTAAACTAGAAGAGATGTTTCTCCTTGGTTCCCAGCATGGAAAACCACCTGTGTGAGACCTGGGAGTAGATAAATGTCTCCCTTCCAAGCCGCATTCTTGTGTCCTCCTGCACTTGTGAACTGTCTCATCCTATCTCCAACAGTGCTGGTTTCATGGTCTGGTGTGGTGAGAAAGCAGGACAAAGGAAAGGCAAGTGTCTCACTCACCTGAAGGAGCAGATGACAAGATGAAGGACTCCACAAACAGGGAGAGTAAAGGGGTGAACGCCCTGAGGGGCCCTGCTCAGCAGGGTCAGAGACCCTCTGACCTAGGATGGATGTCGGTCAGTGGACTGGCAGGAATCAGCCTCCTAGGAGCAAAAATGAAGGCTTGTCATTAGGAAAGAATAGTTATGCCAACAGCTATTTTGAAGAAAACAAGGTATTAATAACCACCATTGCTGATTTAATATCATCTTGCTTTGAAATCCTACCATGCTTTTGTTCTTCTGTTTCTATGGTTCTATCAAGTTGTCTCTTACTGGATTTTAATATGTGTGATGGTATAAACAAATTTTTTATAGAAAATTAGGTATTATAGTAGGTGTTGTTTTTTTTCCTGTTATTTGGTTCTGAATACCCTGTATTACTTTCATTCTCTTGAATGGGTTTTTACTATTTTTTTCTGTTTGATACTATAGTATGTGAAAGTGTGCTCAACTATTTCAAAGAAAGAGACATGGTAGCTACTGTTCGTATCCAGTTGTCTTATTATGAAGTGCAGTGTTGCTTACATTGTTCTGTTCTGATCTGCCTTGTTCTGTCCATTATTGTTTTATTCTCTTTAAAATAAAATTTAAAAAAAGAATACTTATGCCAGCCCTCATGACTGCTTCCCAGGTATTGCTCCTCAGTGTGTAGACGTGCCATTTACTGTTCTCCACAGAACGTGGAATCATGCCATTATGACCTCCATTCTACAAGCTAGAAGTAATTGCATTGCTCAAAACCCAACAACTAGTATCTTGGAAACACAGGTTCTTCTCAGGGCTGGAAGGATTTTCTAGGCAAATGGCTCCACCCTGACTCATGTCAAAGGAGCAGGTTGCAGTTGTGGGTGGCAGAGCCCCTGGGTTGCTCTGGAACAGTGTTGGACCAATATGGGTCTAGCTCCTCTCAATGGCCAAAAATGGAAAGTCAGCAACAACAGAGAATTGATTCTCTGTGCTTCAAGTTGGAAGTTATGGTCAAGATGAGAGTCGGTGTTGGGACGGATACTCAGAATTGTAAGAATGACCCATGGTTATTTATCAATATGCGTGTGTTAGAAAAAGCCTGATTTCCGTTTACCTAGGGATTCTTTACCCATCGGGAAGACAGGAAAGGTTTTCATGCTATAGACTGCCTGCCCTCAGTGAGCTTCCAAGCTGCTTATAGAAAGTGGTAACCAACAAGTGAAAGCTGTGAAGGGAGAGAAGGTGGGGAAGCAGTGGACGGTGCAGGTGGAGGACGGGAGAGTGCATGTTACTTTCTGTATTTTATATTGTTGGATGTTTGAAAAATCTCGCCAGCCTGGGAGATTCCCCTTTCCCAGTGCTAGTCAGTTCTTCCAAGCACCCAAACTCCCACCCAAGACATGCTTTTCTGATAGAAACAAAGCTTTCCTGAGTCTGTTCCCTCAACACCTTGCTTACCTAATCATCTCACATGGGAAATTTCTCAAATATTAGCCCTGCTCTTCACACTTTGGTGCCTAGTGCAATCATTACGTGTCTCCCCCCAACCAACAAACCCAGTGGAAGTAGTTTGCTGTTTCCGAGCAGCTGAATGTGTCTGGACTGCTGTACCTTCAGCCACCCCAGTTGCTGTGGTTGATACATTAGGTCAACCTGAGAAGTTTCGAAGTCAGAGACTCAGCAGGGAGTCAGGACCCTGACTTTGCAAGAGGAGAACACAGAGATGCTGTGAGTGCTACACCTGCCCTGAGGCCGGGGAGTGACTGTGCCGTGGGTGCACTTTTAGGGAGAAGAGGAGGCTTCTTTACCCATGTTTTTGCTCTGGTTGCTGCTTTGAAGTGCTCCCCAGTGCCATGCCACCCTTTCTTGAAGCCAACTGATTAAAGAATGTAACTTTCTGAAACACTGAGCTAGATACAGCTTTCTTGCCTTCATTTTGGGTGTTGAGTATTTTTTCCTACCAAGAGAGAAAAGCAACCAAGACTCCAGTAAAGGCCCTGACATGACCACTCCATTCTTATGTTCTGTCACCTGAACTATGTTAGATGCGTCTCCTTCCTTCCTTTCTCCTGTCTGAGACCTGGAAGTAGATCAATGTCTTCCTCCCAAAACTAATTTGCATCCCTTTCTACACCTGCAAACTCGTTGTCATCCTATCTCCCGTATCCACCCTGGTACAACAGTGCTGGTTTCATGGTTTGTTGTGTGACAAAGCAGGAGAAAGAAAAGACAAGTGTCTCACTCACCTGAAGGAGCTGTTGACAAGATGAAGGACTCCACAAACAGGGAGAGTAAAGGGGTGAACGCCCTGAGGGGCCCTGCTCAGCAGGGTCAGAGACCCTCTGACCTAGGATGGATGTCGGTCAGTGGTACTGGCAGGAATCAGCCTCCTAGGAGCAAAAAATGAAAGCTTGTCATTAGGAAAGGATCGTTATGATAGCTCACTGCTTCCTAGGCATCGCTCCTCAATGTGTAGACATGGCATTTACTGTTCTCCACAGAACCATGGAGTCATGCTACTACGACTTCCATTCCACAAGCTAGAAGTCAATTGCATCGCTCAAAATCCAACAATTCTTATCTTTGAAACACACATTCTTTGCAGGGCTGGAAGGATTGTCTACGCATATGGCTCCTTACTCATATCAAAGGAGCAGGGTGCAGTTATGGGTGTCAGACCCCTGGGTTACTGTGGATGAGTGTTGAACAAATGAGGCAGTAGCTCATGGCTGTGGCCAAAACATGAAAAGCGAGTGACAACAGAGAATTGGTTCTGTGAGCTTCAAGGGGAGAGTTTTGGTTCCTGTAGTAAAGGATACCGGGAACTGTTACAATGTCCCATAGTTATTTATCTATACCCATATTTTCTAGAAAAACTCTTAAGTTGCATTCACCTAGGGACGTCTCTGTCCATCAGGGAAACAATAAAGGTGTCTGTGCTAAAGTCTCCCTGCCCTCAGTGAGCTTTCAAGCTGCTTATGGGAAGCAGGTGACCAATAAGTGACAGCTGTGAAGGGAGAGAAGGTGGGGAGCAGTGGACGGTGCAGGGGTGAGGATGGGAGAGTGCATATTACTTTCTGTATTTTGTGTTGTTTGCATCTCTAAAGTATCTCACTATGCTGGGAGATACACCATCCCAGTGCTAGTCAGTCTTCCACCCACCAATACTCCCACCAGACAAATAGAAACAAAGGTTTCCTGAGTCTGTACTCTCAATACTTTGTTCTGTTATTTAAAAAAGAGAAAAGTCAGAAAAGAAAAATAAAAAGTAATTAATTTGCAAGAGGAGAACAAAGAGATGCTGTGAGTGCTGCACATGTGCGGAAGCCCGGGAGTGACTGTGCTGTGGGAGCACTCCAAGGGAGAGGAGGAGGCTTGTTCCTGTGGTTTTGCTCTTGCTGCTGCTTTGAAGTGCTCCCCAGTGCCAGCCACCCTGCCTTGGAGCCACCTAATGACGGACTGAAATCTCCACAAACTGTGAGCTGGATACACCTTTCCTTCCTCCATTTTGCGCACTTAATTTTTTTTTCCTACCAGTGAGAGTAAAGTAACCAAGACTCCAGTAAAGGCCCTGACATGACCACTCCATTCTCATGTTCTGTCACTTGAACCACAACAGATGTTTCTCCTTGGTTCCTTCATCTTTTCTGAGACCTGAAAGTAGTTCAATGTCTTCCTCCCAAATCGCATTCTTGTCCTCTATTAGACCTGTAATATCTTTGTCATCCTATTTCCAATCTCCACCCTGGTAGAACAGTGCTGGTTTCTAGGTCTGGTGTGGTGAGTAAATAGGAGAAAGGAAAGGTCAGAGTGTCACTCACCTGAAGGAGCTGATGACAAGATGAAGGACTCCACAAAGAGGGAGAGTAAAGGGGTGAACGCCCTGAGGGGCCCTGCTCAGCAGGGTCAGAGACCCTCTGACCTAGGATGGATGTCGGTCAGTGGTACTGGCAGGAATCAGCCTCCTAGGAGCAAAAATGAAGGCTTGTCATTAGGAAAGAATAGTTATGCCAACAGCTATTTTGAAGAAAACAAGGTATTAATAACCACCATTGCTGATTTAATATCATCTTGCTTTGAAATCCTACCATGCTTTTGTTCTTCTGTTTCTATGGTTCTATCAAGTTGTCTCTTACTGGATTTTAATATGTGTGATACTATAAACAAATTTTTTTTTACAGAAAACGAGGTATTATAGTAGGCATTGGTTTTTTTTTTCTGTTATTTGGTTCTGAATACCCTGAATTACCTTCATTCTCTTGAATGGTTTTATACGATTTTGTTTTTTTGATACTATTGTATGTGAAGGTATGCTCAACTGTTTCAAAGAAAGACACATTATGGTAGCTGTTAGTATCTGGTTGTCTTATGAAGTACAGTGTTGCTTACATTATTGTGTTCTAATCTGCATTGTTCTGTCCACTTTTGTTTTATTCTCTTTAAAATAAAATTTTTTATTTTATTTAAGGAGAAAGAAAAAAAACATAAAAAAGGTACGTTATACAGAATTTCAAAAAAAATAAACATAGTTAATAGATTACATATTGTCATCATAGAAATAGTTGTTCAAGTTACAAAATTAAAGCATATAAAGTGGACATTCAAACAGTGAGACTGCAAACAGTTCTGTTCAATGATCCAATGAAAGTCAGTAATATGGTTATCTACCCTATAAAGTTTAATATACATGCAGTTATGTCTTTAGAGCACTTTCTTTTCCTCTCTCTTGTACAATGACATTTACACATTTTGGGTTTTCTTACTCCCACAGTTCTTATTACTTTTTTTTGAAGAGAGTGAAACCAACTGTGGCATAATAGAACAGAGTCAGTCCAATCAAAAGGATGGGCATAATACATAATGTAAAAACAAAATACAAGGTGATCAACAATGATTGCCATAATGCCTCTTGCTATCTTAAAAAGAATTGCCTATATCATCAGTTATAATAAAATTGAACAAAACAGTAAAGAACAAAATTAATAAAACCAAAACATTGGAGACATTAAAGAATTTCAAAAGAAGATAATAGTCAACCAGAATGGGCATCATAATGAATCTTATTGTCTTCACAGTTGTTGCCTATACTTTCGAACTTGGTACTATCAAGCAAAACAGAATAGAGGAAAGTCAGTCAAAACAAGATGGTGAGAGCAATATAGGGTTTCAAATCAAGTTAATAGGAAATCAAGGTGGGTTACTATAATATATCCTGTTATTTTTAAATTTATTTTTCCCTTAAAAGGATAAAAATGAAAAAGTAAATAATAAAAAAAAGAGATTGAGATAAAAGAGGGCACAACAACAAAACAGCACAGGTCAAAACATAACCATTTAAGCAAAATAGTGTTTCACCACAAGATAATCCTGACAAAAGCAGTTACCATAGTGTCTCTTTCCTTGAAATTGTTGAATATAACTTCGTATACTGTAGCATCAAACATATCAAGACAATGTAAAATCGTAAAATAAAATTTCAAAAAAGAACAGTTATGCCAGGTATCAGGACTGCTTCCCAGGAATCGTTCCTCAATGTGTAGACATGGCATTTACTGTTGTTCTCCACAGAACTGTGGAGTCATGCCATTACAACTTCCATTCTACAATCTCGAAGACCATTGCATTGCTCAAAACCCACGAACTAGTATCTTTGAAACACACATTCTTCTCAGGGCTGGATGGATTCTCTAGGCAAATGACTCCACCCTCACTCATGGCACAGGCGCAGGTTGCAGTTGTGTGTGGCAGCGCCCCTGTGTTGCTCTGGAAGAGTGTCCAACCACTATGGGTCTAGCTCAGCTCAGTGGCCAAAAATGGAAAGTCAACAACAACAGAGAATTGATTTGGGGTGCTTCAAGGTGAGGGTTATGGTTGGTGTTGGGATGGATACTCATAATTGTAAGGATGACCCATGGTTATTTATTAATATGCTTGTTTTTTTTTAAAAGACCTGATTTCGTTCACCTAGGGATGCTCTACCCATCAAGGAGACAGCAAAGGTGTTTATGCTACAGACTGTCTGCCCTCAGTGAGCTTTCAAGCTGCTTATAGAAAGCAGGTAGCCAATAAGTGACATCTGTAAAGGAAGAGAAGGTGGGGAAACAGTGGACTAGTGCAGGGTTAGGGGATGGGAGAGTGCATATTACTTTCTATATTTGATGTTGTTGGATGTTTGAAAAGTCTCACCAGCCTGGAGGTACCCCTTTCCCAGTGCTAGTCAGTTCTTCAAAGCACCCAAACTGCCACCTGGGACATGCCTTTCCCATAGAAACAAAGCTTTCCTGAGTCTGTACTGTCAACACCTTCCATACCTAATCTTTTCACCTGAGATATTTCCCCAGGATTTTCCTTGCTCTACACCCTTTGATGCCTTGTGGGGTCATCTTGTGTCTTCCCCCAACCAACACAGCCAAGTGGAATTAGTTTGCTGTTTCTGAGCAGCTGAGTGTTTGGCCTGCTATATCTTGAACCACCCCAGTTGCTATTATTGATACATTGTGTCAACCTGAGAAGTTTGGAGTTTAACAGAGACTCAGCAGGGAGTCAGGACCCTGACTTTTCAAGAGGAGAACACAGAGATGCTGTGAGTGCTACACCTGCCCTGAGGCTGGGGAGTGACTGTGCCGTGGGTGCACTGTAAGGGAGAAGAGGAGGCTTGTTCCCGTGTTTTTGCTCTGGTTGCTGCTTTGAAGTCCTGCTCCTGTGCCATGCCACCCTTTCTTGGAGCAAACTTATTAAAGAATGTAACTTTCTGAAACACTGAGTTAGTTACAGCTTTCTTTCCTTCATTTTGGGTGTTGAGGATTTTTTTCCTACCTATGAGAGAAAAGTAACCAAAACTCAAGTAAAGGCCCTGACATAAGCACTCCATTCTTATATTCTGTCACCTGAACTATGACAGATGTGTCTCCTCCGGTCTTTCCTCCTGTCTGAGACCTAGAAGTAGATGAGTGTTTTCCTCCCAAAACTAATTTCCATCCCTTCCTACACCTGCAAACTGGTTGTCATCGTATCTCCAATATCTACCCTGGTACAACTGTGCTGGATTCATGGTCTGGTGTGTGAGAAGGCAGGACAAAAGAAAGGCAAATGTCTCACTCACCTGAAGGAGCAGATGACAAAATGAAGGACTCCACAAACAGGGAGAGTAAAGGGGTGAACGCCCTGAGGGGCCCTGCCCAGCAGGGTCAGAGACCCTCTGACCTAGGATGGATGTCGGTCAGTGGCACTGGCAGGAATCAGCCTCCTAGGAGCAAAAATGAAGGCTTGTCATTAGGAAAGGATGGTTATGGCGGCTTGCTTGACTGCTTCCCAGGCATCGCTCCTCAATGTTTAGATGCGCTAGTTACTATTCCCCACGGAACTGTGGAATCATGCTCTTAGTATTGCCATTTTAGCCGCCATAAATCAATTGTATTGCTCAAAATCCAACAATTACTTTTTTATTTTTGGTTAGTTGCTATTAGTTTACTTTTATTTAGAGAAAAAATGCAATATCGGAAAAATGGTAGAAATGATACAGAATTTATAAAAACAGTACTTAATGGCTACTTGATAATGTGCCATATGTAATTTATCAATTACTATCTTGAAAACCCACATTCCTTGCATGGCTGGCAGGATTTTCTGGGCAAATGCCTCCACCCAATTTAATGTCAAAGGAGGAGGGTTCCATTTTGGGGGCCAGAGCCCTGGGTTGCTGTGGGAAGAGTGTTGGACAAATGTGACTGTGTCTCAACGCTGTGGCCAAAAATGAAAGTCAGTGACAACAGAGAGTAGGTTCTGTGGGCTTCAAGGTGGGACTCTTGGTTGTGGTAGTAAAGGATACTGGGAAGTGTCAGGATGACCCACGGTTATTTATCTATATAGATTTTCTAGAAATACTCTGACTTGGGTTCACCTAGGGATGTCTCAGGCCAACAAGGAGACAGCAAAGGTGTCTGTGACAAAAACTGCCAGCTCTCAGTGAGCTTTGAAGCTGCTTATGGAAAGCAGGTGACCAAAAGTGACAGCTGTGAAGGGAGAGAAGGTGGGAAGCAGTGGACGGTGCAGGTATGGAGAATGGGAGAGTGCATATTACTTTCTGTATTTTATGTTCCGATGTTTAGAAAATCTCACCAGCTTGGGGGGTCCACCTTTGCCTGTGCTATTCAGTTCTTCCATGCACCAAAACTCCCACCCGAGACATGTCTTTCCCATAGAAACAAAGCTCTCCTCAGTCTGTTCCCTCAACACCTGCTTACCTTATCTTCACACATGAGACATTTCCCTAATATTTGCTCTGCTCCACACCATTTGGTGCCTACTGTGATCATCTAGTGATTTGCCCAACAAAAAAAGCCCAGTGGAATTATTTATTTTGCTGTTTCTGAACTGGGGACCCTATTTGGCTTGCTGTACCTTTAGCCCTCCCAGTTGTTGTGGCTGATACATTGTGTCAACCTGAGAAGTTTAACTGAGAGACTCAGCAGGGAGTCATGACCCTGACTTTGCAGGAGGAGAACACAGAGATGCTGTGAGTGGTACACCTGCTCTGCAGCTGGGGGAGTGACTGTCACGGGTGCACTGTAGGGGGAAATGAAGAGGTTTGTTCCCGTTTGTGCTGTTGCTGCTGCTGTGGAGTGCCACCCAGTGTCATGACACTGCCTCAGAGCCAGCTAATTATGGACTTAAATCTCCACAAACTGTGAGCTAGATACACCTTTCCTTCCTCCATTTTTGTTGGGTCTTTTTTTTTTCTTTTGGTACAGGGAATTGAACTCATGACTTCACACTTCCCTGGAAAACTCTGGATTCAAGTAAGTTAAATCGCCAGCCTTTCCTCTATTTTATGTGTGGAGTGTTTTTTTCTTACCAATGAGAGAAAAGTAACTAAGACTCCAATAAAGACCCTGGCTCAGCCTCTCCATTCTTATCTTCTGCCACCTGAACTACAAGAGATGTTTCTCCTTGGTTCCCAGCACAGGAAACCGCCTGTGTGAGACCTGGGAGTAGATAAATGTCTTCCTTCCAAGCCACATTCTTGTGTCCTCCTGCACTTGTGAACTGTCTCATCCTATCTCCAACAGTGCTGGTTTCATGGTGTGGTGTGGTGAGAAGGCAGGAGAAAGGAAAGGCAAGTGTCTCACTCACCTGAAGGAGCTGATGACAAGATGAAGGACTCCACAAACAAGGAGAGTAAAGGGGTGAACACCCTGAGGGGCCCTGCTCAGCAGGGTCAGAGACCCTCTGACCTAGGATGGATGTCGGTCAGTGGCACTGGCAGGAATCAGCCTCCTAGGAGCAAAAATGAAGGCTTGTCATTAGGAAAGGATGGTTATGGTGGCTCGCATGACTGCTTCCCAGGCATGGCTCCTCAATGTGTAGATGTGCCATTTACTGGTCTCCCCAGAACCTTGGCATCATGCCATGACTACTCCCTTTCTACAAACTAGAAATCAATTGCATTGCTCAAAATCCAACAAGTAGTATCTATGAAACACACATTCTTTGCAGGGCTGGAAGGGTTTTCCAGGCAAATGGCTCTACCCTTACTCATGTCAAAGGAGTAGGGTGCAGTTATGGGTGTCAGAGCCCCTGGGCTACTGTGGGAAGAGTGCTGGACAAATGTGGCTGTAATTCATGGCTGTCGCAAAAAAAATGGAAAGTCAGTGACAGCAGAGAATTGGTTCTGTTGGCTTCATGGTGAGGGTTATGATTGGTGTTGGGATGGACACTCAGAACTGTAAAGATGACCCATGAATTTTTAACTATATACTTTTTTAGAAACATCATGATTTCCATTCACCTAGGGATTCTCTACCCATCAGGGAGACAGCAAATGTTTCTGTGCCACGGACTGCCTGCCCTCAGTGAGCTTTCAAGCTGCTTATGGAAAGCAGGTGACCAGTAAGTGACAGCTGTGAAGGGAGAGAAGGTGGGGAGCAGTGGACGGTGCAGGGTGGAGGACGGGAGAGTGCATATTACTTTCTGTATTTGGTGTTGTTTGGATGTTTGAAAATCTCACCAGCCTGGGAGGTACCCCTTTCCCAGTGATAGTTCTTCCATACGCCAGCCCTCTTGCCCGGGAAATGTGTTTCCCATAGACATAAAGCTTTCCTGAGTCTGTACTCTCAATACCATCCTTACCTAATCTTCTCACCTGGGCTATTTCCCTCATATTTGCCCTGCTCTACACCATTTGGTGCCTCATGTTATCAACTAGTGACTTCCCCAAGGAACAAAACTCACTGGAATTAGTCTCCTCTTTGTGAACTGCAGACTCTTTGGCTTTGTGACCCTCAGCTTCCCTAGCTGTAATGGTAGATGCATGTGTCAGCCAGAGGAGTTTAGAAGTTTAACTGAGAGACTCAGCAAGGTCCAGGATCCCTACTTTGCAAGAGCGGAACACAGAGGTTTGATGAGTGCTACACCTGCCCTGGCGCTGGGGGAGTGGGTATGCCGTGGGTACAGTGTGAGGGAGAAAAGGAGGCTTGTTCCTGTGGTTTGCTCTTTCTACTGCTTTGAAGTGCTGCCCCAGTGCCAGCCACCCTGCCTGGAAGCCAGCTGGTTATGGGCTGAAGTTTCCACAGACAGTGACCTTTCCTTCTTCCATTTGGATGTTGGGTATTTTTTCCTACCAATGAGAGAAATCACCAATACTGTAGTAAAGATCGTGGAACAACCTCTCCATTCTTATCTTCTGCCATGTGAAATATAACAGATGTTTCTCCTAGTTCCCAGCATGGGAAACTGCCTGTCTAAGACCTGGGAATAGATAAATGTCTTACTTCCAAGTCGCATTCTTGTGTCCTCCTGCACTTGTGACCTCTGTCTCATCCTATATCCAACTGGTAGGACAGTGCTGGTTTCATGGTCTGGTGTGGTGAGAAAAGAGGAGAAAGGAAAAGCAAGTGTCTTCCTCACCTTGCGGAGTTGATGACAAAATCTTCACCCTCAGAAGGCTCCACAAACAGGGAGAGTAAAGGGATGAATGCCCTGAGGGGCCCTGCCCAGCAGGGTCAGAGACCCTCTGACCTAGGATGGATGTCGGTCAGTGGCACTGGCAGGAATCAGCCTCCTAGGAGCAAAAATGAAGGCTTGTCATTAGGAAAGGATGGTCATGCCAGCTCGCATGACTTTTTCCAGGCATCACTCCCCAATGTGTAGACGTGCCATTTACTGTTCTCCACAGAGCCGTGGAGTCATGCCATTACGACTTTCATTCTACAAGCTAGAAATCAATTGCATTGCTGAAAATCCAACAAGTAGTATCCATCAAACACACATTCTTTGCAGGTTTGGAGGATTTTCTAGGCAAATGGCTCCACCCTTACTATGTCATGGGAGCAGGGTGCACTTTGGGTGGCAGAGCCCCTGCGTTGCTGTGGCAAGAGTGTTGGACAAATGTGGGCCTAGCTCACCTCAGTGGCCAAAAAAATCAAAAGCGAGTGACACAGACAGTGGTTCTATGGGCTTCAAGGTGAGCGTTATGGTTGGTGTAGAGAAGGATACTCAGAATTGTAAGGATGACCCCTCATTGTTTATCTGTATAGTTTTTCTAGGACCATCCTGATTTCCATTCACCCAGGCATGTCTCTGCCCTTCAGAGAGACAGCAAAGGTATGTGCCAAAGACTGCCTGCCCTCAGTGAGCTTTCAAGCTGCTTATGAAAAGCAGGTGACCACTAAGTGACAGCTGTGAAGGGAGAGAAGCTGGGGAGCAGGGGACGGTGCAGGGGTGGAGGATGGGAGAGTGCATATTACTTTCTGTATTTTATGTAGTTTGGATGTTTGAAAAATCTCCCCAGCCTGGGAGGTACACCTTTCCCCATGCTAGTCAGTTCTTCCAAGCGTTGTATCTTCCACCTGGGACTTGTCTTTCCCATAGAAACAAAGCTTTCCTGAGTCTCTACTCTCAATACCTTACCTAGTGTTCTTGCATGAGACATTTTCTAATATTTTCTCTGCTCTACAGTATTCGGTGCCCAGTGTGATCACCTAGTGACTTCCCTCAACAAATCAAGCTCAGTGGAATTATTGTGGTTTGCCTTTTGTGAACTCCCAGCTCTGGCTTGCTGTGCCGTCAGCCCCCCTGTAAAGGCCCTGGCTTGGCCTCTCCATTCATGTTTTCTGCCACAGGCACTACACCAGAGGCTTTTCCTTGTTTCCAGCATGGGAAACCTCCCGTCTGAGACCTGGAAGTAGACAAGTGTCTTCCTTCCAAGGCTCACCCTAGTCCCCTTCTAGACCTGCAAACCTGTTCTCATCCTTTGTGCAATGTCTACCTTGGTAGAACAGTGTTGGTTTCATGGACTGGTGTGGTGAGAAAGCAGGAGAGAAGGAAAGCCAAGTGTCTCACTCACCTGGAGGAGGAGATGACAAAATCTGCACCCTCAGAAGCACTCCAAAAACAGGGAGATTGAAGGGGGGGGAAGGCCCTGAGGGGCCCTGCCCAGCAGGGTCAGAGACCCTCTGACCTAGGATGGATGTCGGTCAGTGGTACTGGCAGGAATCAGCCTCCTAGGAGCGAAAATGAGGATCATCATTAGGAGAGAATATTTACGCCGGGTAACACTGGATAGATGACTATTTCCCAAACATTTCTCTTCAGTATTCAATGTCACTTAGTATTATCCACACAGTTACGGAGTAGCTACCATTAGTACAGTGTTTCTTTTTTATGGAATAACAATGAGGTAGATTTCTCACTATCTAATAACTAGTGTCAAGTGGTAGATTCTTTCCAGTGCTCCAAGTGGGTGGGAGGGTTTCTAGTGAAATGGGCTCCACTCTGAATAATGATGAAGGAGCTGGGTGTAAATTCTGATCCTAAGAGCCCCGGGGTGCTGTTGGAAGGTGTTGGAGAATGTGGTACCAGCTCACCTCAGGACACCAGAAAAGGTAAGTCGTCAAGAAAAACAGCTAGCTCCACAATATGCCTTGGGTCAACACAGGATACACCTACAGGTAAAGAAAACAATACTGGTAAGCCCCAGTGAAATCTACCAGGTGCTAAAATAAAAGACACCACAGAAACATGCAACATTCCACCCCAGCTCCAGAGAGCCTACTTTTAAGTGTGTCAATTCCTTCAGGGTTAGTCTTACCTATTGATTGTCTGACATCAGCACCTCTTCTACAAAATAAGGACTGAGACATAGGATCAATAATAATCTTTCAAATCATAGACCCTTCTTTACCTGTATTCCCTGTGTACATAAAATGAGTAGCCATGATAGTTTTTGAGCTTTTTACAGGATTGAAGAGTCCTGATCTCATTCAGTGGGGAAGACGCTAAATTCACTGTGGTATATCAGGCTTAGAGATTTATGTTATATTAACATATAATGCTCCCCAAAACATATCTTCAAGTGAACAACAAACTAAAGGTACAAAAAATGTTCTATAGGAATTTTTTTTATATAACAACAAACCCTTCAAAACTACTATTTTTCTATAGAATGTGCCTGTTTCAACAAATGGAAAAATACATGGGTAGAAGTTAATAGAACCTGGTAGTTTTGTCTCCCTATATGAAAACATCTCAACCCACACATGTTCTCTGAGCTACTCCAGAGGCAAAGTTAGGAGGGTAGCAAGTTCTTGGCCAGAACTTGTAAAACATGAAAAGTGTCAGCTACATAGCTTGGTGAAAAAATTTCTCTAGAATTAATCCTCAATACTCCCCACAACCAAAATTTTAAAGGTTTGAAGTAGCAGAAAATGCCACATGATATATATTTTTCAGACTGCAGGGTGTTGAGGCCTCAAAACCCAAAGGATAAGTCCAAACATTTACATGGGAGCCACCTATTCCTATTCGCAGTAGGCCCTGGAAATCGCCATTAAAAGTATCTCAGTTGACTAAGAAATGTCAAGAGCCAGGTTTGGTTTGATTTAGTCACCTATACTGCCATATATGCCTACATAAAGGAGAAGGCAGAAAGAGATGTGCTCACCTGAACAACTCCCTTGGCATCTGAAGAGTGTTGCCAAGTTCCAACCAAGTAAGTGAGCTCATGATAGTGACGTCACAATTATTGCTTGGCAGCCATGCAAATGAGCAGATTTCTCACTTCCTATTGGCTAGGCCGCTCCTCACCCTCACTAGATGGTTGAGATCTACTTTAACGTGTATTATTGAGGCTCCCCTAACAAATATTTCCTTGTTTCTTTTTGTAAATTTTTAGTATTTTATTTTATTAGTGTTTGTTTGTAGTTCATGGAGTTTACAAACAGCTTGGGGAGTGGTTACCTGTACATACCACAGATTGTTTTGCCTTTTTTTACCCCCTAACTCCACCATCTTCCTCCAATTCCCTTAGCTAATTTTTCACTCGTGTTGGTATTATTTATTTTATTTTAAAGAGAAGAAGAAAAATAGAAATAAAACAATTTCAATTCAGGCTAATAAGAGTAATGATAATTAATACATCACACGTCTATATCTTCATAGAAGTTATTCAGAATATGACATAGGCTGAAGTAATGCCCAGACAACGTTAGCACAGATCTTTCTTTTCAGTGAACTAAGAGAAACTAGCTGTTTAACTATCTTAACTATTATATATAATTAGTATATAAATCTATGAATAAGGTATTTCATTTTCTCTTTCTTCCTTTCCCCTTTCCCCCATCAGTTTCTCTTTTCTCTTTCACAGTTTCTTCCCAGCTCACCATAACTGTTGTACCTTTTGGACCTACTTACTTGTTCAGCTTCTCACACTAGTGAGACAATCCGATGTTTGCACACATGGGCCTGATTTATTTCCCTTATGAGTATGGTGTCAAGTTGCATCCGTTTACCTATAAAGGTCTCAAGTTTATCCTTCCTTATGGCGCAGTAATACTCCTGTTAGCTGAGGTGCAGAATTAGCTCTGTGATTTGGTGGTTCTGGCGCAGTCTTTCTTGAGGTTGTTCAGGGCTCCAAGTCACTTCTGGTTCCACTGGGGATGTAGAGCTGCAGGCTCACTTCCTTGTTATAGGCAGCCCAGCTGCTCCCTGTGAAGGCCAGCAGAGGTTAGGTGGGAAGCAGGTAAAAATGGAAGCTGCAGTATCTTTTGAACAAATCTTGGAGGTCACATTCTCGGTGCTAATGTTCACAAAATCCAGCCTTACACAATGTGAGTTTAGGGAAGTCAAACTAGAAAACGCCAGTGGCTGCTCGCTGTTTGCTTTATGTGGCACTGGGGATTGAAACCAGGGCCTTCACCCTGGCTGCCTCCCCAGACCTTTTTACTTAGTCTATCCCGAGACTGTGTATCCCTAACATTGCCCAAGCTCTGCTGCACATGATGCTGCTGACTCTGCCTCCCTGAGAAAGGCGAATAGGCTTGTCTCTCATCCTGGGCACTGTATGGTTTACGTGGCTCATGGAAGGGTAAACTGGCTTGTCTCTCTTCTGGACCCTGGATGGTTTGCATGGATAATGAGAAGGGTGAACTTGCTTCTTGTTATACTCCTCCCAGACTCAGCATGGCTTCTTCTGACTCACAGGAAAGGTGAACTGCTAAACGTGTTTAAACTGAATTCTAAGCTGAGACTAGGATGGTGATTTGGACTCAGATCACCAGCATTAATAAACAAGTTGTCTTCCAAATGCCTTGGTGTGCAGGGTTTTCTTTTCAGTCCAGAGTTTTTCTGAAACAAAATGAACTATTAACAGGTGAAAAAAGTAGATGCCCGAAACTCTTGTCCAAGTGTTCTCAAGAAAGATACTTTGGATCCAGGCATGGTGGCACACTCCTGTAATCCCAGCACTCAGGAGTCTGAGGCAGGTAGATCGATGTAAGCTTAAGACCAGCTGGGCTACACAGTGAGGCCAAGGCCAGCCTAAAACGCATAGTGAGACCCTGTCTCAAAAAGACAAAAAAAGAAAAGAAAGAAAGGTAGCTACTCTGTTCTGGGTTCATAGTTCAGTGACAGAACACTGCCCAGCATGCAGGATGCCATCTGTTTGTAGCTGGTATTGCAAAAGTACAAATATGAAATCAAACTGAAGCAGACTTCTGTGTCAGACAACATATAACAGCCTGTGTGACTTAGCAAGGCATTTGTGTCAGAGCAGCAGCAACAAATAATACATAAATGCATAAATAAATACGAAGGCCTGTATTTAGCCCAGTCCTCCATCATTCACTTTACAGTGCCTTGGGTTTTATCCTATTGGAGGAGTCTTCATTTGTAAAGATTTAAGTACAATTTAATTGCTCCCAAAGAGATTTTTGCTGAAACGTAATAAAGTGCTTATTGAATAAAGGTTAAAATGAGCTTATAAATAAAATGCAGCTATTCTTAAAAGGACTTTTTGGACACTGTGTTGAATGTTTACTTGGGAAATAAACCTATTCATTAATACATCCAACTCTTAGTTATCCGTACGTCTGTTCTCTTGGAATCCTTCTACTTACAGTCACCTAGCTTTGGCTCTGCACATCGGGGAGGCAACAGAGGTGTTTGTGTCAAACAGCACCTGATCTTAGTGAGCCTTCATGGCTGCTTATGAAAGCAGGTAAGCAATTAGTGACACCCCTGGGGGAAGTGGGAGGAGAAATAATGTGACAGTGCAGGGGTAGAGGAGTCAGCAGAATCCAAGGAAGTTGCCTTCCAGCATCACAAACCATAGACTACGTATGGATCCCATGCAGGGCCTTCTCACTGAGCAAAGCTTCAAGTTATTTTTCTCTTTATAGTTTTAAAATGAAGTCTCACTAAGCACCCAGCTCAAACTTGTGATCCTCTTGTCTCAGCCTCCCAGAGAGCTTGGATTATAGGTACAGACTACCAACCCCTTTAACTTTTCTGTAGAGAAGGTACATTTCTGACAAATTTCTTCAGATGCATTTTTTTTTATCTTGTTGAGAAAGAGTCTCAGTATGCATTTCAGGCTGGCCTTGAGCTGACTTTGTAGACCAGATTGCTCTAGAACTTCCAAAAATCCTCCTGCTTCAGCCTCCTGAATGCTGGAATTACAGGAGTGTACTACCACGCCCAACTCAGATGCAGTTTCTAACTCCCCTCCTTTCCTTCTCCCCTGCCACTCCCCTCTGATCTTAAGAATGATGGTCAGTGGTGGCAGCAGGTATCAACTTCCTAAGCGCAAAGATGAAGAGGGGTTGTCACTAGGAAAGGAATTTATGCCAGCTAACATTGAGGGATGACGCTGTCCCAGGCATCTCTCTTGAATGTTTGGACATGCCATGTACTATTTATAACAGGACTATCAATGGTGTTTCCATTTTGCAGGTTACAGGTAAAGTACACAGTTCGGAATCTCATGATTGATGTCAAAGCACGTGTTCCTCAGGAAGCTGTGGATGGAGAGATTATCTAGGCAGAGGCAAGAGCATGCACAAAAACAGATATAAAAGCAAAAAGAGAGGTGAACCCTGTGGCTTGTAGTCTATCTTCAGTCACTGGGGAAAAATCAGGCATCCTTTGAAAAAAATTTCAAGTTTAAGGTATTTGGGTGGATCATGGAAGGGGAGTTTCACCATGAGGCTTTCTTTGACCTCAAGTTTGGCAATTGGTGTTCCTGGTTGAATAAACTGTCCTAGAAGCAGTTGTTTATAGTATAATAACTAAATAAATACATCAAAGTTAACAAAAGAAAATATACATATCTGTAATATTGGTATTATCTATCTTGCATCTCTCCTGTATAATTTATATTAATTACATATGTCAACTCATTATTTATGCTCAGCAACAACACGAGGAAGGCAAACATTTTTTAAAATTCACAAGAGTACCATATTTTAGTAGATTTTTTCTAGGATTCCTGAACAGAATATATGGTTTCTTTCCTCCTGATGGAGCTACTGGATATAGAGAGGTACTGAATAATACAAAGTTCTTTTTATCTCTCTCTATATATCTTTTTTTATAGAGCCTCCATGTCTTTTTTGGTACAGTGTACCTTATTAACTCAGTACTGTAATTTTTGCTGATTGTACTGTACAGTATGTTAGTTCTATGCTGTTATTCAATACACTACTGAGTAGGAGTTATGCAAATAAAAGTAAAGTCATAAGGTTGGAATTTCCTTTGACCATTTCTTTGCTCTGAATATTGTAACATACATACTCTATGATTTCTCATCTAGTGATCAATTTACTGGAAAAAAATTCAGTCATTAAATGAGTATCTTACTATAATGTACAAGTACGTATTTATGTATATATATGTTCTCTAATAAACTATATACTTGGCATTTGTATTTTTATTGTCTCGTGTGCTATCTTATGTACTGTCTGATACTTGCATATATACATATATTTATATATGCACATATCTAGTATATGTGTTCATGAATTTTAAGGCAGGACACTAGCTGCTACTTCTGATGAGAGGAAAGAGAAATGGGGCTTAAGGATCAAAGAACTTTATCCTTTCTATAGGGCATCCCAGAGAGATAGGGGGATGATGTGGGGCATCATCTTCTGGGCAACTCCGGCACCAAACCCCACCACCGCCCTCGCCTGCCAACGCATGCACTTCTACCTCAGGACCTCCTAAACGCTGAGGGCCCGAGCATCTGCCTTTCCTCCTCAGGTGAGAGGGTACTGCCGAGGCACTGCCCACTGACCCTGAGCCACACCCATGTCCGGGATCAACTTCCACCTGCCCCACAGACACTTTCTGTTGGAAGCCTGTGGGTGTTCCCAGAGGAGTTATTGAGCAAGCTCCTGGGAGGGTGAGGCCAGTATCTCAGGTGATGGGAGGTTTCAGACACAGAAGTGTGAAGCAAAGGACAGCGAGGGGTGGGCTTTGGTGGCCTTGCTGGCCTTGCCAACATCGCTTCCCTGGAGAGGGCCACCCGAGTAACGGTGAAAGAGCAGGGTGAGTTCCAGGTGGCCGAGCCTCGAGGACTGGAGGAAGGGTGTTGGGGATGTGTGTGCAACTCGCCTTACTTAGGTTTGAAATTGAAATCCCTCAAAAAAGATTCTGATGGGTTTTTCTTTATAGGTGATCTGTTTCTTTTCTCTAACAGTTTTAGTATTCTGTTCTTGAGCTGAATTTTTGGGATCTTGATTATTATATGTCTGGGTGTAGATTTTGCGTATGACTAGTTGGAGTCCTATACGTCTTATTCATCTGAATGTCAGGTCTTTTTCCTATGCTTGAGAAGTTCTCTGTTATTACTTCTATAGTCTTTGTATGCCATTTGTGTTTACCCTTGTTTTTTTGCTGACACCTATCAATCTTAAATTATTTTTCTTTGCATTGTCTTGCAGTCATTAAACTGCTATTTCCTGGTTCTTGTTATTTTTAAGAGAACTTTGCTTTCCTGATTGCTAGCTGCCATCTTGTCTTCAAGGTCTGAGAGTCTATCTTCAGTTTCTTTCAAGTGGTTTTGTCAGCTTTCAATGGAGTTTTAACTCCCTGGATACCTATTTGAATCTGTTTCATGTATTCCAGTTCTTCCCTATATTGCTCATTCAAGGTTTCCCTCATTTTCCTGTGCTCCTGTTTTTTAAAAACTATGTCTTCTTTAGATTTGCTCAGTAGCCCTTTTATTATGTTTGTCTTTTCTTCTCTTACCTGAGATATTATTTCTCATCTGATTTCTTTTACAGCCCCATAAAGTAGTTTCTTTACTTCAGTTGCCATCGCCCCAGAAATTTCAGGTGTGTGACTTCTGATTTCTTCCATATCTGTGACTCCTAGACTTGTTCTTGTGGGCTGGAGGTCTGAGCTTTCCTTTTGCTCTTTCATCTTGAAATTTTCCTGGTTTCCTCTGGAAGAGCCAGTTATGGGGTCTCAGGCACTTCCCACATTGGCTACCCATCCATGGGGTTGGGGGATGGATCAGGCACCTGGGTTTTTCCCTAGGTTCCTGGGGAAGTGCTGGGCATGGTGCAGTCTGCTCCAGACACACATGGCTTCTCCAAGGCGTGGCTGGCTGGTTCTCCTGGCCTGAGCTGATGACCCATGGGAGGTTCCTGATGGTAACCTGCGTGCACTCAGGGAAAGGCCAGCTGGTATGTCTATCAGCTTGCACTGGCCATAGTGCCCATCAGTTCCCGTGCTTTCCTGCTGGCTCATATTGATACTGTTGCTGTGGATTTTTCTGCACCCCATCCCTACCTGTCCATCATGTGCACTCTAACTGGGATTCTACTGTGTCTCCAGGTTTCTCACTGGTCTCTGGCCCCTGAGTCCCATCAATGGAGGGACTGGGTGCTCATTTCAGACCCCTTCTTGACAGTCACAGCAGCTCCCAATCAATGATGGGGAAAGGAGCCTCTTGGATCTCTTTCTCATCAGTCACAGCAGCTCCTCATAAAACACTTTAAACTGGGTTTGGTGGCACATGTCTGTATTCCATGCTACTGGGAAGGCTGAGACAGGAGTATCCCAAGTGGGAACCCAGCCTAGGAAACTTAAACCCCATCTCAAAATATAAAATGAAAAGAACAAGAAATAGAACACCCAGTACCAATCCTCAGTACCTATCACAATCTTTTTAAAAAATCCTTAGTAATATTGGCTTTGGTCTACTGTACTAAGACTCAAGCCTCAAAGCCCAAAGACTAAGTCCAGAGGTTGAAATGGAGGCCATCTACTCTTATTGGCAGTAACTACTAGAAATCCTCACCGAAAATAGGTCATTTGATCTAAGAAATATCAAGAGCCAGGTTTGGTTTGAGTTACTCACCTGTATAGGTGTAAAGAGGAAAGCAAAAATAGATGTGCTCGCCTGAGCAATCCACTGGTATCTGAGACTCTCATGATGTTGCCAAGACCCTAACAAGTGAGTCACCTAATGCCGATGACAATTCAAGGGCTGCTTGCCAGCCATGCAAACTAATAGATTTCTCAGTCCCCATCGGCTGCCCCATTCCTCACTCTCACTGGATGGTTGAGATCTCATTTAGCACATGTATTTTAGCTGTGTAATAAGTTACTCTCAAACAAACATTATCCTCCAGCTTCTTAGGTCCAAGAATCAGCATTTTGACTCACAGGTCTTCACTGAGGCTTCTGAGAGCTGCAAGCCACATTCAGGTTGCATGGGATAAGATCCACAGGCTCACTTCCTTACACTTGGCCGGCCCCAGTTCCTCCCCATGGAGACCTTGCCATGGGGGCCCGGTTTCTGATCCCCAGAGCAGAGGGATGCAGAGAATGAGAATGAAGCTAGAGAGTCTTCTGAACAAATCCCAGAAATCACAGACTCTCAGGCTCTGTGTTTCACAGACCAACCTTAGTACGGTGTGAGAGGGAACTCGACATTGGTGTGAAGACCAGGAATCTTTTCCCCATACTACATATTGAGCCTGAGGCCTTTGTGGGGAGCTACACTGCCACTACCATTCCTTTTTTCAATATGGAGGTGGTCTCTTTAAGTCACTAGGGTGAAGAATTACCGGAGCATTGACTCATCACTGTTCCCTCTGTAACTGGATGCACCCTGGACCTTCCCTGTCTCATGGGGAAATATATGGCTGTGCATTCACACAGCAGAGCAATCTATAGAAATGTGGATACAGGAGTCCATGAGCCATCCCAAGCCCTGGGGAGACTTTAAGATCATCTCTTATGGAGCTCAAGGACCCACCCAGAACCCAGTCACACTAGGCTGCACTTGGCAGGTTTCAGGCCTGCCCAGGACACACCCAGTGACCTCCCAAACTGGGAAACTCAGCTGGCACAGCTGGGGTAAATCTGCGCACCACCCTGAGTTCCAGGAGACTTTAAGATCATCTCTTCCAGAGCGCAAGGACGTTCCCAGAGTCCAGGCACACTAGACTAGCCTTGGAAGGTTTTGTGGACCAACTATATTATGCCCAGTGACCTTCTTCAATTACAGGATTTGAGAACAGGTGAAGTGAGTTCCAGGGCATTGGTCTTCACCCGGGGGAGAGCTTTAACCCATCATCCACAGTGGTTAGGTGTCTGCCCAGCTACCTGGAACACTGAAGGTGGCATGGGAAGGCCTGAGGGCCTAAGTGGACCAGGCTCAGCAACCTCCATTCAGTCCCAGGAGCCTAGGGCACAGGAGATGATTTCCAACACATCCAGAGGAAGACTTGGAACAACATTTGAAGCACAGAAATATAGGAAAATGACAAAACTCAAACCTCCAGCCCATCCCAAGAAACATTAGGAGCTATGTACATAGAAGGAAATATATGCCATACACCTGAAATACCGGGAATGATAGCAACTGAAATAAAGATGCAACTCTGGGAAGCTTTAAAGGAATTCAAACTAGAAATAATCTTCCAGGTAAAAGAAGAAATGATAAAAGAAATGAAAGAGACACTGAACATATCAAAGAAGACACAGTTAAAAAATTAGAGGAACTAAACAAAAAGGTAGAATCCCTGGATGAACAATATAAGAAACAAACAGAATACATAAAGCAGATGCAAAAAGATATACAGGAAATCAAAAATTCCATTGAAAGTTGTCAAAAGAGCCTCAGCAAAAGTGAAGATAGAATTTCAGACCTAAAAGACAAGATTGCAGCTAGTGAACAGGAAAGGTAAGATCTTTTAAAAATAACAAGGAAAATAACATTCAACAGCTACAAGATGATGCAAAGAAAAACAACATATGATTGACAGGGATAAATGAAAAAGAAGGGAACAACATAAAGGACGTCACGAGGATATTTAGAGATAATAGCTGAAAATTTCCCAAACATGAGAATGGAAACTGCCATTAGGATCAGTGAAGCATATAGAACTCCAAATAGCCATAACCAAAATAAAACTACACCCAGGCATATAATAATCACCATCCCAGAAATCCAACATAAGAATAGAATATTGAAAGCTGTCAGAGAGAAAAGACAGATCACCTGTAAAGGAAAACCTATGAGAATCACAGCAGACTTCTCAGCACAAACAATAAAGTCAAGAAGAGCATGGAGTAAAGTATTTCAAATCCTAAAGCAAAATGATTTCCAACCTAGACTGATGTACCCTGAAAAACTGTCTTTCAAAATTGATGGAGAAATAAGATACTTCCATGACAAAGAACAGCTGAACAACTTCATGATCATCAAGTCAACCCTGCAAAGAATACTGAAAGACAGTTTAGATACGCTTAGGAAAAAACCACTAAGCAAAGCAGACAATTAAACAGAATGGAAAGATAAAGATTCAACAGCAGAAAGATAACGTCAAAAATAAACCAACATATAACAGTTATAACCATTAATGTAAATGGTCTCGATGCACCAATTAAAAGAAACAGACTGGCAGAATGGACCAAGAAATAACATCCAACCATATGCTGTCTACAAGAAACCCATGTAACCCAAAAGGATACTCACAGACTGAAAGTTAAAGGGTGGAAAACAATACTTCATGCAACAGGAACCAAAACAAACAAACAAAAAAGCAGGGGTACCTATTCTGTTTGCAGACAATGTGAACTTCAAATCAATAATGATCAAAAGAGATAAAGAAGGTCGGTCATAGCATACTGGCTAGGGGAAAACTTCAAGAGGAAGAGATAACAATCTTAAATATATATGCACCAAATTCCAGAGCAGCCGGTTATATAAAGCAAGTATTAACAGAAATGAAAAACCAAATTAGCAGTAACACAATTCTAACTGGAGACCTTAACACACCATTGACACCAAGAGACAGATCAACCAGACAAAAAATCAGCAAAGAAATAACAGAACTGAATCACACCTGTGAACAAATGGAATTGATAGACATATACAGAGTGTTCCATCCAACAGCAAAGGAATATACATTCCTCTCAGCATTACATGAGGCAGTCTCTAAAATAGACCATATATTAGCCCGTAGAACATATTTTAAAAAATGCAAAAGAGTTGAAATTATCCCATGCATGTTATTGGATCATAGCACCATGAAATTAGAAATTAATGATAAAAGATACTGCAAAAATTCCATAAATACATGGAAACTGAATAACATACTCTTGAGTAATCAGTGGGTCACAGGGGAAATTAAAGAAGAAATTAAACAATACCTACAAGCAAACGAAAATACAAATACAGCTTACCATAATCTGTGGGATGCAATGAAAGCTGTCCTCAGAGGAAAAGTTATTGCACTGAGTTCCCACATCAAGAAAACAGAATGAATACAAATAAATAACCTGATGCTACACCTCAAACGTCTAGAAAAAAGAAGAGCAAGTCAAGCCCAAAGCCAAAAGAAGGGAGAAAATTATAAAAATCAGAGAAGAAATTAATGCAATAAAGATTAAGAAAACAATCCAAAGAATCAATGAATCTAAGTGTTGGTTCTTTGAAAGACTAAATAAAATTGATAAGCCCCTAGTCAACTTTATTTTAAAAAGGGGGAAAAAAGCTCAAATTCATGCAATAAGGAATGAAAAAGGTGAAATCACTACAGACTCTGTAGAAATACAGAAGATCGTCAACGCCTATTTTGAAAACCTCTCCTCTCATAGGTTTGATAACAAAGAAGAAATAGATTCCTAGAAACATATGAAGTACCAAAGCTAGGTCCAGAAGATGTAAAACTGCTGAATAACCCAATTACTATTAATGAAATCGATAATGTAATTAAGTCCTTACCTACAAAGAAGAGCCCAGGCCTAGACAGGTTCACTGCAGAATTCTACAAGAAATACAAAGAAGACTTAATGTGGACACTCCTCAAAACTCTTCAATGAAATTGAAAGGGAAAAAATCCTTCCTAAGTCATTCCTGGAAGCAAATATTACTCCAGTACCAAACCTGAGAAAGACCCAACTAAAAAAGAGAACTGCAGGCCAATCTCCCTAATGAACACAGATGCAAAAATCCTCAATAAAATATTGGCAAATAGGAAACAGCAAATCATCAAGAAGATTATACACCATGACCAAGTGGGATTCATCTCAGGCATGTAGGGATGGTTCAACATACATAAATCAATAAGTGTAATCCACCATGTCAATAAAGCCAAAAGTAAGAATCACATGATCATTTCCATAGATGCAAAAAAAGTTTTTCATAAGGTCCAACATTCATTTATGATAAGAACCTTACAGATAATTGGAATAGATGGTCTTTACCTCAATATAATAAAGGCCATCTATGATAAACCAACAGCCAGTATCTTACTAAATTGCCAAAAATTGAAGGCCTTTACTTTAAAATCAGGCACAAGACAAGGATGTCCCTTATGACTGCTCTTATTTAATATAGTACTGGAAATAGTAGTCACAGCAATTAGACAAGAGAGAGAAATAAAAGGGGTAAAAATAGGAAGAGAAGAAGTTTAAATTATCATTATTTGTGGATGACATGATACTCTACACAGAAGACTTCCAAAACTCCATTGAAAGACTCCTAGATATAATAAATAAATTCAGCAATGTAGCTGGATACAAAATCAATACTCAAAAATCAATAGCATTCCTATACACTAAAAACAAAATCACAGAGAGAAATAAGAGAAGCCACACCCTTTACACTAGTAACAAAAAAATGAAATATTTAGGAATTATTCTCACGAAAGAAGTGAAAGATCTATATAGGGAAAATTATAATACACTGAAAAAAGAAATTTAAGAGGATCTCAGAAAATGGAAAGACATTCCTTGCTCATGGATGGGAAGAATAAATATTGTGAAAATGGCCATTTTTCCAAAACTGTTATACAGATTCAATGCAATCCCAATAAAAATACCATCAATGTATCTCATAGATCTAGAGAAATCACTCGTAAAACTCATGTGGAACCAGAAGAGACCTAGAATAGCAAAGATAATTCTAAGCAGCAAAGGCAAGGCAGGAGGCATCACAATCCCTGACTTGAAGTTGTACTACAAAGCAACTGTAGTAAAATCAACATGGTACTGGAATCAAAACAGAGCTGAAGATCAATGGTATAGATTAGATACAACCACAACTACAAACACACTCAACCACTTTATCTTTGATAAAGGGGCCAAACATGTTCACTGGAAAGAAGGACAGTCTCTTTAATAAATGGTGCTGGCATAACTGGCTCTCCATATGCCAAAAACTAAAAATAGACGCACGCCTATCATCAGGTACTAAACTAAAATCTAAATGGATTAAATATTAAAACAGAAACACTAAATCTGTTGCAAAATTAGGTAAAAAGCTTGAAGACACAGTGGTAGGTAGAGAATTCATGAACAGGAATCAAACTGCATGGGAAATACTTCCCAGAATCAATAGCTGGGATCGCCTCGTATTAAAAAGTTTCTGCATGTCAAAACAAATCTCCAGCATAGTGAAAGGAAAACCCCAAACTGGGAAAAAATCTTAGTGAATTGTCCCTCAGACAAAGGACTTCTGTCTAAAACATATAAAGAATTTAAAAAATCAAACCCCCAAAATTCAAAGATCCAATCCAAAAATGGGCATCTGAGATGAATACACAATTCTCAGATGAAGAAATACAAATGGCAAATAAATACATGAAAAAATGTTCATCATCATTAGTCATTAGAGAAATGCAAATTAAATCCACATTGAGATTCCATCTCACTCCAGAAAGAATGGCCAGGATCAAGAAAACTACCAACAACAAATGGTGGAGAGGCTGTGGGGCAAAAGGAACTCTCCTGCACTGTTGGTGGGAGTGTAGACAGGAGCAACCATTGTGGAGGTCACTCTGGAGATTGCTCAGAAAGCTGGGATTGGAAGTCGCATTTGTTCCAGCTATTCCACTTCTAGGCATATTCCCAGAAGAACTGAAAGCATCATACCACAGTAATATATGTGAACCCCATGTTTATAGCAGCACAATTTCTAATAGCCAGATCTTGGAAACAACCTAAGTGTCCATCAACTGAGGAATGGATAAAAAGTTGTGGTATTTCTATACAATGGAGTATTACTCAGCTATAAAGAATGATCACATTGAGATATTTATAAATAAATGGGCGCAGCTTGAGACCATACTCATAAGGGAAATAAATCAAACTCACATGTATAAATACCAAAAAGTTTCCTTCGTGTAAGAAATGGTAAGAGTACATAAAAGTATGCAGTAAACATGATTCCCCATTATATTGCTTTGAAGCCTTACAATGTTTTCTTTTATTAATTAGAATAGTTTTATTCTGGGTTGTTTGATTTTATTTTCTGTGATGGTATGAACAGTTATTTTGAAGAAAACAAGACAAAATAATCGCTAGTCTGATTTAATATCATCTTGTTTTTAAGTCCCACCAAGCTTTTGTTCTTCTGTCTCCATCGGTTTATCATGTTGCATGTTACTGGATCTTATTATATGTGATAGTATAAACAAAATTTTTTATAGACAAGGAGATAATATACAAACCATTGTTCATTTTCTGTTAGTTGGTTCTAAATACCCTGTAATACTTTCATTCTCTTAGATGGTTTTATACTGTCATGTTGTGTTTGAAGCTGTAATATATGAAGTTATACTCAAATATTTGTAGGAAAGACACACTATGGTAGCTACTGTTATGTTGGGTTATCTTGTGGTGAAACACTGTGTTGCTTAAATTGTTCTTGTCTGATCTGTGTTATTATGCTGTTATGTCCTCTTTTAATCTCCTTTTAAATTTTTTTTAATTAAAAAAAGAAATGTGGATACAGAGTGCCTATGTGCAGACCTTGAGGCATATCACGAGTGTCGCTGCACACGGGGAGCAGACATGAGAGAGCTGGTGTTCACTGCAGAGCTCCCCTGATGGGCACAGCAGGAGCTAACAGGGCAGGCTGAGTGGCACCATCCTGCTAAGCTGTCCTGATACGGGTGGGGTACGGGACTCAGCCTCCCCACAAGGTTTTCCACAGTGGTCAGAGCAGAGGGGCTCCTGGTCTACCCCAGATCCAGTCCCCAGGGCCCCACAGAGCCCTATGCCTGGAGCCGGGTTTGTGGCATGGCTCACACAAGGCCACGGTATGGGCTTGGCATGTACCTGCCCGCTCCCAGTGCCTTCCATTGGAGGAAGGAGTTGGGTCAAGTGCACCCCTCAGTCGGGCTCATCCTCAGCCCTGTGACCCTGGCCAATCCACTCCTCCGGGCCATACCTTCTATCCTGGATGGGTGGGGACACTGGGTCTGAGGGTGTGAGGAGGCTTCGCCTGCTCCTAAATGAATGGATTAGATCCCCGCTGCAGGCAGGTGCAGCTCTGTTGAGAAGGATTCCCACAGGGCACAGGATCTGACAGTCTGTGGTTAGGGAGGCTGTGTGCAGTGACTGCAGTATCACAGCCCAGATTAGAACGTGCTGTGTCTGAGCCCTCTTGTGATCCACGAGGCCTGAACTGTGGTGGTGGGGAGGCCCCTGGTGGCAGCAGTGGTGGGGCTGCGTGGGGAGCTGGGGAGCGCACCTGCCAAGCACAGTGCCTGAGTTCTCAGGTCCAACAAAGCACAGTGCCCAAGCCTTAGGATGAATGGCTATTATTAAGAAATCAAGTGATAACAAATGCTGGTGGGGCTGTGTGGGAAAAGGAATCTTTCTCTACTCTTGGCGGGAGTATAGACTGGTGCAACCACCAGTGTGGAGATTCCTCAAAAACTAGTACTAAAGGTTCCGTTTGAGCTAGCTATTCCCTTTCTTGCTACCTTCCCAAAAGATGTAAAGACGTCATACCACAGTGATATGTGCATATCTGTATTTATGGTGTCATGGTTTGTGATAGCTAACTCTTGCAAACTCCCCAAATCCCCACCAACCAGTGAACGGATAATGATGTGGGTGTTTTTGTGCAATGGGATACTACGCTCATAAAGGAAAATAAGCCTGAGTCATTTCTAGCTAAATGGATGCATTGAGGCCATCTCAGTGAAGTAAATCAGACACACGTGAGTAAATCAGACACACATGAGTAAATACTGCATTGTTTCACTGGTACGAGGAACTGGGAGTATAAATAAGGACCAAAATATATAACAGATATTGGAAAATGGGAAGAAAATGTTTAAATGGGAAGATAATGAGGAAAGAGGAGAGAAAAAGGGGAGGAATGAGAAAGAAAACAGAAGACAAGGAAATAAAATGGAAACAGGCTTGTTGTAAATAAGGGGTGAAAAAGGGGTGAAGGAGAGGAGGGGGAGGGGTAAAAAGGTAATGCACGTCAGGTACAGACACCAGCTCCCTGTGATGAATGTCATCTCTACGTATATGCAAATGTAGACATACTTAAAAAAAAAAAAAAAAAAAAAAAAAAAAAAAAAAAAGAAAGAATGAGCATGCCAGGCACAGTGGCACGTGTCTGCAATCCCATCTCTTGAGTGCGTGAGGCAGGAGGGTTAGTGCAAGTTCAAGGCCAGCCTAGAATGACCTCAAGGCCAGCCTGATCTATACACTGAGACTCTGTCTTACTGTCCCCCCACAACATAATATTTCTGATAGAGGTGGAAAGTGACACCCTCTAAGGTCTCTGCTGCCTCCTGCGCTACAGAATCTTGGTTTTGTTTTGTCTTGTTTTCAAAATTCTTGTAATCTGTACTCTTACGTTTTGGATCTAAACATGTCTCCAAAGGCCCTTATAGTCATAGGTGGGTCCTTCATTAGATCCCTGCTTCAACAATTCAGTTAACTCTGTCGTCACAGCACGGAGATAACTATAAACAGCACGGAGGGGGAGTGTCATGGCCATGTCCCGGTGCAATTGTAACAAACACTGGCGCGGGCAGGTTATCAGTAAAAATTTTTTTTTTTAATTTTAGATGGAAGAAGAACAGGATTGACACTCGGAAACTGTGCCACATGCTGAGAAGATGCAAGAATGCACACAAGAGTATGATTTAAAACAGTATACAAGTAACTTGAGTATTTATAAAGTAAATGAGCAATATAATAGGAGACTTATGTCAGTTACATAATTACTAAATCTCTGTCAAGCTAGAGGAAGAGTCTAGCTTTGATAAAGCAACCTGTAGGTACAGTGCAGAGGTAAGAGAATTACCAAATCACCTGCTTTCTCTAATTTTTAAAGTCATGTGTAGTCTTTCAATGTTCAAACATTACACAACTTTTAAAAATAGATCTGTGAAGCCAGGCCTGGTGGAGTGTGTCTGTAATCCTAGCACTCAAGAAGCTGAGGCAGGAGGATTGTTGTGAGTTCAAGACCCGCATGGGCTACAAAATGAGCCCAAGGCCAGCCTGAAGTGCACAGTGAGACCCTGTCTCAAAAAGAAAAAAATTCTAAATAAACTAATCTCAGTCAATAAAATTGATGATGTAATTAAAACCCTACCAACAAAGAAAAGTCCACGTCGTGAGATTCACTACTGAATTATACAAGAAATTTAGAGAAGACTTAATGCTGCTGCTTCTCAAACTCTTTAATGAAATTAAAGGGGATGCATTACACCCGTATTCATTCCTGGAAGCAAGCATTACATTTTAGGCTTAAACTGGAGAATTGCAGGTTAAAGGATAGAATGGAGAGGCTGGTAAGGAGATCTTAACATCTGATGAAAATCTGGTAAGTGAAAATTTGGTAAGTTAGTCTAATTTTAGTTTCTGTTATACCAAAAAGGAGTTCCTATTTCACTACTAGTATATAGGAATATTTTGCACAATATTTTAGTCTCACTGATAAACATATTTGTCGTAAACATATTGATACTACTTACTACTAGTAGAGAAGTCCTCTTAACTTAAGACAGTAGATGATTTCATGTGATTAATGACTTCGGCAGTGATATTTTAATAAAAAAGATTGTGATTGTCTAAAATACGTATTTTATTATCTTTTTTTTTTTTTTTTTTTTTGGCTTTTTCGTTTTTATCGGTACCAGGGATCGAACTCATGACTGCCTGCTTGCAAGGCAGGCGCTTATGCCGCTGACCTAAATCCCCAGCCCCAAAATACGTATTTTATATATACCACATTTTTGTTATCCATTATCCATTGATGGACTTGAGAGGTATTTCCATACCTCTTTGGAAATAATGCTGCTCTGGACATTGATATATAACTGTATGTTCTGAGTTCTGGCTAATATTTTATAGTAACTTAAAATTCCAGGAAATTAAATTGTGTGATCTATTGAACAAAACTGTTTGCAGTCTCACTGTTTGAAAGTCCCCTCTATATGCTTTAATTTTGTAACTTCAACAACTATTTCTAAGATGACAATATGTAATAAACTAGTGATTTCCTACTGTTTATTTTTTCTGAAAGTCTGTATAACTTGTACCCTTTTTCTATTTTTTTCTCCTTAAATAAAATTTTTAAAAAATTGTGTGATCTAAAATTTTGAATTTCTCTTGCAATTTTGTAATTTATATTCTCATGGAGAATGGCTACGAGGTCACTATGCAAGCACTTTCCCCCCCAGAGAAATGTGTATTTCTCTTTGGCTGCAAGAAAGGGAAAAGATGTCAGTAAAGAAGCAGAAATGGCTGTTTATCTTACAGAACTATGTTTACCAGCCATTCAAAGATGTAACAGTTTAAGACTGATGCATGCATCTGGGTGACAGTTTGCTGATGTAATGAAAACCATGCAACTGTTGACCAGGCAAAGCAGAATTTCCTGTTGTTCATGCTCTCCTGTGTGGGAATTAGGGTCACAGGAGCTGTGACACAGCTCCTTCCACTGACTGATTTCTTAAGTCACAGCAGTTTAATCCAGCCAACCCCATTACACAGATACATATTGATATGGCTTTTGTCTACGTGTCCCCCCAAACCTGCATGCAGTCACAGATGGGCTTTTTCAGAGGTGGCTAGATCTGGGGTGTGTGATGCTCGGATTCAGGGTATGTGATTACTAAATTGGTCTACTGACTGGTTTGGCATAGTTCTGGGATCAAGACTGCAATGCTGGGATTGGGGGTGTGAGTGCTACCCACCCTAAAATTGAGCCTGGAAAGGATGTAGGGACAGAAACCTTTGCAAGTTTGAGATCAGCCTGGGCTACAAAGTGAGCTCAAGGCCAGCCTGAGCTACATAATGAGACCCTGTCTCAAAAAGAGAAAAAAAATAGAAAGAAAGTCCTGGTTCAGGGACATAGCTCTGGGCACAGTGCCTGCCTGGCAAGCACAAAGTCCTGTGTTCAATTTCTGGTACCCTTCCCCACCAAAAGAAAAGAGAAATTCCTGAGAGAATGCTTACAGAGAATAAGTGTCTTTCCTATCCCAAAGTCAAGTGAGGTTCAAACATATGAAGAAATCAAGTAAATATTTTCCAAAACTTGTCTTGATAAAATATGCTTTAATAAACCTGGAATACTTTAAGCTATTGATGGAAATGTTTCTATGGTATCTCCAGAAACTAAAGTGAAAATAGAACCATTCTTTTAAAATATTTTTCATCAACATTTGTATATAAAACTTTTACTTTTAACAAATCTTGGCAGTACAAATTTCAAAAAACATAATAATGAACGTACAAGTAAATCTGAGCTATGTTCAGAGAAGCAGTTATTTGTGAAGTCTGTGCTTACTGGCATCAGTTTTATACACTGCATTAAAACACATTTGAAAGCTCATGCGAAGTAATATGTTTAAGAAAGAATGAATCTTTAAATTTTTTAAAACTAATTTAAATTTTTTTTTTATCGGTACCTGGGATTGAACTCACGATTGCCTGCTTGCAAGGCAGGTTCTTATGCCACTGAGCTAAATCCCCAGCCCCTTTAAATTGTTTT
Organism: Cavia porcellus; assembly: GCF_034190915.1. Taxonomy (NCBI): domain Eukaryota; kingdom Metazoa; phylum Chordata; class Mammalia; order Rodentia; family Caviidae; genus Cavia; species Cavia porcellus. The sequence goes on along the minus strand of NW_026947506.1, from coordinate 35,001,653 downwards.
TCAAAGACTGAAAGTGTTAAGGAGCACAGGTAGATATTTACTGAGTTAAATCAATCTCTGGAAAACACTTTGGATGAAAAAAAGCAAGCTGATGAATTAGAAAAAGACCCAACTGGCTAAGAGTTTTATGTGTCAAATTGTATCAACATTCCTTAAAACATTTCAATAACTTTACTAAAACTAAATATGTATTCAATATTTGCATTTTAATAAACAAATTATTGCATTTTAACACATACTTCAGAAACGTAACATACTTCAGAAGCATAATCTGTTTTTTGAGTGCCAAAAAGTCATTTATGTTAATGATTTCAAAAACATGATACTGCTTTCAAATGTCAGGTACACTCTTTCATCTACCTTTGAATTTTTATTTCTAAAAATATTTTTTGTTTTCTTACCTTCTTTTAATAATACCTATCCATCCAGCATTAAAATATTTTAGTATTTGATAGCCTATGTCATTCTTTGACAAGTTTAAAATTAATCTTGATTTAGCTTGTATTTTCTTTGTATCTCTTTCTCTTTCTTTGATTATAAAATCTTCACAGAGTTACACTTCTTTTCCAGGAGTAAGCCCACGTGTGCATGAGGTATGCATGATATTAAGCTTCTGTTTGTTTACTGTGTGTGTTCATACACGTGTATGAGATATAAATAATGTACAGTTATCCCTTGATGTTTTCAGAGTATTGGTTCCCGGGCCCCTCAGATACCAAAACCCTTGTATACTCAAGTCCCTTGTATACACTGTGTAGTGTTTACATATAACCTACTCAACTGTCCACACTTCATGTCATCTGTAGGTTATTGTAACTGTTGCAGAAGTTAGTGTGACATTATTCAGGGAATAACGAGAAAAAAAAGACCAGTATGTGTTCAGTACAGGTGCAGTATTCTCAGCATTTTCAGCCTCCTATTGGCTGAATTATGATTCCAGTCAATATTTGTCTTTACTTTGACCGCCTGTCTTTACACTATTTTGCACTTCGTGTGTGTGTGTGTGTGTGTGTGTGTGTGTGTGTGTGTGTGTGTGTGTGTATGTGTGTGCATGTGTTTTGTACTGGAGATTGAACTCACGATCTCACACTTACCAGGCAAGCCTTGAGCCACTGAGCTAAATGCCCAGCCTTGCATCTCTTGTGTTTTGTTAGCACTGTGGTGGCAAAGACCTAAATTTCTCCTTAAAACGTCTCAGTCTATCCGTTATTTCTCTGGTGATCTCCTTTCTCCTACACTCTGCCTCTTCTTTTCTGCTTCAACTTAGATTTCAGACAATGTCTCCCCTGTCTCTTTTTCTATTTAGAGTGATCTCTTGGATTTCTTTTCTCTTGCTTTTTGTCTAGGATTGAACCTATGCTTTGCCACTGAGCTATACACCTCCAGTCCACCCTCGGAGTTTTGTGTGCACTTTCTTTTCTTGCACACCACAGTTAACAGGTACCAGAGTGCATTTTTAAAAATCTTTTTAAGCATTCATGTATATTTTTCTTCACCTTGGTTTCTGATCTCTGGGATTTAGCTAATATTAATATTAATGGTTTATGTTATTTCCCAAAGTGGGTATTAGTAAGAATCCTGTACATGGTTGCAGTGTTAGTTCTTCACCTGTCACACATACATCATAAACTTGTTCTCTGTGTTATTTATCTCAGATTATAATTGTATGAGAATACTTTCAAATAATATTAGGTTGAAACAACTGAAAGAGGATCATAATTTCTAAGTTTGTTTCTTTTATGATAGAATATAATATCCATTTAAAGAGTTAAAACTTTTGGAACTTCACTGTACATTCTTGCAGATTTAAAATAATAGAAACAAAGTTAATGAATCACAAAATTTCCATGGAGATTTACAATCCAGTGAATTTGATATGAATATTCCATTTAATATGCTAATAAGCAAGGTAATTTTTAATTAGTTTTAGGAACAAAAATTACTTAGTTTGAGTAACTATAAATCTCTGTGTTCTGAGCAGGGTGATGGAGGTGTTTCATCTTTCTTTTAACTTTTATAGCTGGACATGAATGAAAAATGCACCACTTTTCCCTTAAAAGGGCTACTATTGTCTTAAGCCCTGGCTATGATATAAAGCCAACCTATGCACCCTGATATCACCCCAAATCATGTCTACCAAGTGAATTTGGGGGGTTGATTTTGTCTTTATTGAAATACTGTTAATATACCTTAAAATTCAGTCCTTTAAAATGTGCGATTGGGTGGCTTTCAGTATATTCACTGAGTTAGCAATCATCACCCCAGTTTTAGGACATTCTTCCACCTGATAAACAAAGCTGAGACCCTTTGGCCGTCACCTCTCCTTTCCCTGATCAGCCTCGGGAACCACGGAAGTGCTTTGTAGATTGTCCCCTGTTGGACATTTTGTGTCATCGAAGTACTCAGTGTGTGTTCTGGCTTCTTTTGGGACTGTCTTCCTTCACTTAGCACGTTTCCCAGGTCTATGCATGTGGGAGCAGGTACCACCACTTCGTTTCCTCTTGTAAGTAATAGCTTCGCATTTGGCTTTTTAACCCGTTCATCAGCTGATGGGCTTTTGGGTGGTTTCCATTTCAGCAGTTATTAACGCTGCCTGGATGCACACGTTCCGGTTTTTGTCTTGCCTCTTTTCGTTGCTCTGGGCTTAGGAGTGGAACGGCCGAGTCATATGATAACTCTGTGTTAACCTTTGGGAAACTAGCAGTACTAGTCTGTTTTCCAAATTGGTTGCGGTATGTCGCATCCCACCAGCCTGTATGAGAGTTCCAGCTTCTCTGTATTTTCCCAGCACAGTTCTCCTTCCTTTTGATTGAAAGTTTCCATTCTAATGAAATGAAGTCTCACTGTGGTTTGCACTTGCATTTCCCTGGTGAGCAAGGGGATGGTGTCGGGCACCTGTGTTTTCACAAGCTGATTTGCCGTTCATGTATCTTCACTGGAATAATGTTTATTTAAATTCTTTTTCCATTTTTATTTTATTTATTTATTTTCTCTTTTTAAGACAGGGTCTCACTATGCAATTCAGGCTGGCCGTGAGCTTACTTTGTAGCCGTGATGGGTCATTCCTACACTTAAGATGGCTCTGAGTCACCTCTTAGAAGTACAACTCTCGTACCCCTTCCCCATCTCCACCTCATAATTTTTTTTTGTCATTTTGAGACAGGGTCTCACTGTGCAGTTCAGTCTCATCTTGAGCTCACTTTGTAACCCAGGTTGATCTCGAACTCACAATGATCTTCCTGCTTCAGCCTCCCAAGTGTTGGGATTACAGGCTTGTGCCACCAAACCGGCTCTTATCTTTCTCTATTTTTAAATGGAATTATCTTTTTTTTTCTGAGATAAGGTCTCCCTACATAGTCTGGCCTTGAGTTCATGGGATCCTTCTGTCTCAGCCTCCTGAGTGCTGGGATTACACGCCTGTGCTCCCACACAGTTTAGGATTATCTTTTTTGTTTTTTACTCATGACTTATTTATCTATCCTACACATAAATTCCTTATCAGGTACATGATTTTTAGATATTTTCTGCCACTCCGTGGCTTAGCTTTTCACTTTGTTGATGGTATTTTTGAGCATATTTAATTTTGACAAAGTCTAGTTAATATTTTTTATTCTGAAGTCATATCTGGGAAACTGTTACCAAATCTAGTCAGAAGGTTTACATCTATGTATTCTTTAAAGGGTTTTCATTTTTTCATATTATATTGGTGTGTTTCTAGTACACAGTGATTGCATTCAGCTTAGGGGTTGATACCTACACAAATCACATCTTAATTACTTTTACTCCCATCATCATTCATACCCTCCTCTTCCTCCTCTGCAGATTCCTTTTCCATCCCTACAGGGAGTCTTCTTCCCTTTTTTAAACCAGGAATCTTTTATTTTTCTCTTTAAGCTATTTATATTTTTGGTCTCCCCAGAGAAACCATACAATGTTTAACCCTCTATTGTCTGTCTTATTTCACTTAATATTACAGTCTCAAGATCCATTCATTGGTCTGCAAATGACTCTTCTTTGTGACTGCATAGCACTCCCTCATTACAGGTAAACCACATTTTCTTTATCATTTATCTGTTTGTAGGCATGTAGGCTGCTTCCACATTCAGCTATTTTGAGTTATGCTACTATAAGTATGGGTCTGCATTATCACTGATATGATGACTTTAGCTCTTTGAAGAAGGTACCCAGAAGAGGCATCCCTGGCCAAGTGACATTTGTACTTCTAGTCTTGTGCAGAATCTCCATACTGAGTTCCGTAGTGGCTGTACTAGTTGACAGTGTGGAAGGGCTCCTTTTTCCAAACAACCTCACCAGCATTTGTAGCTCATTGAGTCCTTGATACTAACCATTCCCACTGGAGTAAGAGGGACTTTCAGTGTTGTATTGATTTACATTTCTTCAGTGACCAGAGATGTTGAACAGTTTGTCATGCATCTATTGGCCATTTGTACTTCTTCTGAGGAGTGTCTGTTTATTTCAGTTGCCCAGTTTTTTCAGGTCTTTTATTCTAGGAGAGGGAGATCTAATTTTTTTTTTAGTTCTTTATATATGCTAACCCAGTCCTCTGTCCAAGGAGAACAGCGGGCAGAACTTTTTTATTCTGGTAACTTTTTATTGGTTCAAACCTAAATAACTCAGAATGATGTCCCTAACTTTTTTTAAGAAATTATGAGGTGGAGTAACCACATATGTGGTGGCACACGCCTGTAATCCCAGCATTTGGGAGGCTGAGGCAGGAAGATCATTGTGAGTTCGAGATCAGCCGGGGCTACAAGTGAGCTCAGTGCCAGCCTGAGCTGCATAATGAGACCCTGTCTCAAAAAAGACCAAAAAAATTATGAGGTGGGGATGGGGAGAGGCTAAGAGAGGTGTACTTCTAAGAAGTGACTCAGAGTCATTTTAAGGGCAGAAATGAAACAATCGTTGAAAAATAAAAAGTCTAAGATCAAATGCACATTTTTGTGAGAAAGATAATAAGTGTAAAGAATATAGTTTTATGATTCCTGCTGGTTTTAACCGTGTTGATTTTCTGAGTAATTCAAGGGAATGTCTTCTAAGAATCTAGCGCCGATATTTTATTATAACAGAATTTATGCCAGGACTTTTTGTTCATTTTGTGTTAGGCTATTCTCAGCCCACTTCCTTCACCACCAGTCTGCGTTGTTTTATTCATGAAGATGGATGATCTTGCAGCAAAATTGGAAACTATATCTTCCATATGTCCATGTAATCGGTTTCTCTGCCAGGAGTTATCTCTGAAAAATAAAAGAAAAAAAATGTGAAATGTTAGAGGAGGAAAAATATGAGTTGGAACAAGAAATAGTAAATTTTTGCATGTCTGTATCTGGTAATCCGAGCAACCTTTTTGAAGATAACAATATGTAATATAACAATCTTTGTTAAATTCCTATCTTGTTTTGAAAGCCTATATTGCTATTGTTTGGGATTTGTTGCTGTTTGTTTGTCTCTTTTGCTTTTTGTTTTTCTTTTCTGTGTCTTTTTTCTCTTAAATAAAAAAATCTAAAAAAAAAAAAGAAAAAGTAAACTGGAAAATTTCCTCGAAGAAAATGTGGTAGCACATGGTCAATTAGAACAAAGTAAGCAGGAGCCTGAAAATGGCAGTCCGTGCGTTAGTGAAGGAATTAGAACAGGCCCATTTATTTGTGCAGGTTAATTTATTTATCTTTAATGTGCTTACTCATTTCTTTGAAAGTTAGATTTTGCATGTTTACATTGTATATATTTCTTCTGCTTCCTTTATACCTTTTGTCTTGAAGTTCTTTCTAGAAGGAAGATGACATCTTGTCTTTCAGTAAATATTTCTGTTTCATTACAACTAAATCCATCTCTCAGAATACTGATATTTATTTGAGAATCATGCAATACTTGTGGTCTAACATTTATACAATATTCTTGAATTGCGACCTTGTTCAGTTTTAAATTTTTGAGTTGTTTATATTCTTTTAACCATCAGATTGCATGAGTAATTAGAATGATTCAGGGCTAAGGGTGGAACTCAGCGGTGCTTGCCTCCCACAGGGTTGAATCCCTTACACCACCAAAGAAGAAACAGAGTCAAAGTTTTTATAATTTGGATTTAATACAGTTGACATTGATGATAAATCCCAATATCTTTTTCACAAAATCGCACTCTGAGTCATTGGCTCTGAAGGAAAGAAATACAAATAACTGTGAGTTATGATCAAACAATACAGTGAATGTTTTCAATTTTTAAAAATTTTTATCACAGTAAAAAAGACACAGTGTTATTGGCCCCCCTCGAAATACTCACCCTCCCTTGGAACATACTCGTCCCCTCATTCTTGCCGCTTTCTCAAGCACTTCTGGAAGTGCGCCTTCGCGAGTTCCCCTAGTTGTGCTGTCCCAGATGCTGGATACCCTCAACTGACTGCAGATGTTTACATTTCACGGTCATTTTGACTCTGGGGAAGAGCCAGGAGTCACACCTGCCAGGTCTGGTGGACAAGGTAGATGAGGACACACCGTCATGTTTCATGAGCCTGCCTTTCCAGTAGGTGGCGCTCAGGAGCAGCTTTTACTGGGTTTTTCATTCCATCTTGGAAAGACACTCCTAAAATCAGTGAACTGCGTTTCAGAAAATGGTAAAAATAATGGAATATGTGTGTTCATAAGTAGGGGAAGTATTTTGAAGAGAATCAATGGCAGTGTGCTTTTTACCGTAAAAAAACATTTTTAAATTTAAATATTCACTGCATATTTTGATTTTGTATTTGAGCAGTTCAGAGAAAGCATTGACACTTCGGTGATAAAACAGATAGAACTCATATTTAAAGACCTGGAATTGGAGCTGTCTGGAAGGGAAACTCATATTTCAATAAAATGAAATCTGAATTACATAAGCAACTCTATCAAAAATCTCAAAAGTATAGAACTTTTGTCTAGTGAGCTAAAGAAGTAAGTCAAAACAGAATCATTGACAATAAGCTTAACTCATTAATTTTTCTCTAAAGCATAAGTTTTAGAGACAGGCTCATGAAATTAGCAGGAGATGGATGCTAACTAGACATTGGAAAATAAAACTATTAAGTGAACTTATTTTTGAAACATTAGTCCAGGGAAGTTTGTATCCCTTTCCCCCATTTATTGGATTTTGGTTTTGGAGACAAGGTCTTACTCTGTATGCAGGTTCCCCTGGAACTCATTATGCAGCCCAGGTTGGCCTCAGACTCCTGGCAATCCTTCTGCCAAGTGCTGAGACTACAGGTTTGCACCACCATGCCTTACTTGGTCTTAGTATTTTTTGTTTTTGTCTTTTGGTCTTTTTTTGATGGAAGAAAAAAAGAGTGCATTTAGACTTAGCCAGCTGGACTCAGTTTAGATGACCCCAGCTTTGCTGGCAGCATCCAGAGCATCACAATCGGGATGCGGTCAATCATATGCCTTTTTCTCCTCATCAGGCCCGATACAGTACTGACCCTGGTCACATCAGTGTCATAAGGCTTCTTCACCATTTGTTTGCTCTGGTGCTCTTTGGCCTTGACATCCTCAAAGAGCACAAGTGTGTTGTTGTCCTCTCTCTTCCTCCTAGCTGAGCTTGATGACGGCATAGTGTCAAGCTTGTTTCTCCTGGAGTGCTCTTCTGAGGGTGTTTGAGCTGCCTCCAGAGCCACAGTGTCTTGGGACAGCAGAGGTGGAGTGACTTACAGATCTTTTGGTGACTGTGGATATCTTTCAGAGCTGCCTTCTTGGTCTCTAAAACTTTTCTTTGGCTTCAGCTTTGAGAAGGGCAGGAGCTTCTTCCTTTGCCATCAGCGTGCCATCTTAGTGAAAAGACATTTTTGTCTTTTTAAGACAGGGTTTCGCTAGCAGTTCAAGTTCAGGCTGGTCTTGGGCTCACTTTGTAGCCTAGGCTGGTCTGAAACTTGCAATGATCCTCCTGCCTCAGCCTCCTGAGTGCTAATTTTGTTTTCTTGGTACTGGGAATCTAACTCACAATCCCCACTTGCCAAGCAGGCGCTGTGCCACTGAGCTACATCCCTGGGCCAGTTTTAGTATTCTTAGGTAAGTGATTCGATTTGGTCATTTAGATATTTTGAAGCTTTGTTGTTAAGAAACTTACACTGTTATAACATGACATGTTGCCATTCATTTAAAGATAATTATTAACCTTAGTTTTGAAGGATTACAACATAAACCCAAAAGGTCAAGTACTCCTACCATTGGACACATTCTGCTACTTGGTAAAATAACTTTCCTTGACTGTGGACTTCGGTGTTATTACTAGGAGCTGTGTTTAGTCACATAAAGTGATATTTGTGATTTACCCAGGGATGAGCAGAAGTACAATTCAGTAGTGTGAATTAGTGGAGGGGTGACTGGAAGACAGAAAAGGCGAGTCCACCTGTGATGCCTTGGGAAGGGCGTTTCCAGCCCAGGCGCTGCCCGGACCCTTGTGATCATGAAGCCAGCGGCCTCCTCCCTGGTCTAAGTGACATTCACGTTGTCTGGTCCTAGGCTGATGCACTGGTGGGGAAGCTACCACTTGCAAATATCTTTGAGAAATGTTTTTTAAAATCTCCTGTTTAGCTAAAGGCAAGCATTTCTAACTTTTTTTCAGTTTTATTTTTTAGTTGTACGTATGTAAGGACTACAACATAATTTTTCATATGTCTGTTTGAACGTCGTACAGACACATACTCTTATATACGTACCTTTGTTTCAGTACTGGGGATTGAACCCAGCCCTTTTTTTTTTCTTATCTTTTTTTTTTGAGGGGGAGAGGGGTGTCAGGCTAATCAGCCTCTCCACTATTTCTTATAATTACCTTTTAAGTATAAGTGTTTCTAGTGGCTTCCTCAGGAATCTCATAGGGAGAGCTTTACAGAAAGTAGCAGTGTTTGCTGTTAAACCAGACACAAGGACAACCATTTTTCTCTCTCACTTTGTTAGAATTACTTGTTAGGAACCCCCCTACAAATATACGTACTTCTTTAGAATTTCTTTAGAACAATTTTAATTGTTCTATGATTGGCATGCTCTGATACATTTTCAGTGGTAAAGCACTGAACACTGAATAGAAATTCCATCTACTTTTATGGAAGTTTTTAAAATGGAGTCATTTAGGAGTCATCTAGGGCTGGGCACAGTGGTGCATGCCTATAATCCTAACACTCTGAGGCTGAAGCAGGAGTATCCCTGTGAGCTCCTGGGTTTACAGAAAGGTCCTGTTTTTAAAAAAGAAAAGAAAGAAACAAAGGATTCAGGGAAAAATGAGATACTAACTTGGGGCTTTTTGCTGCTTTCTTAGGACTAATGAGAGTATAGAAGTGGCCAGTATGAACTTTGGGTGGAGAAAGAGAAAAACAGATCTTTGCTGAGCACGATTAGTACAAGACCCACCCCTAGAGTGTCCTCCTGTCAGAAATCTTAACGACTCCACAGGTCTCCTCCGAGAGAAAACTTGGTGGTTCATACATCAACCCCACAGCCTTCAAACGACGGCACAGAGCACCGCTTCACCAAGGTTAGTGATGGTGTCATCTTTCCTTTGTACCTGACATTTCTGATTTAATTCTTGTTAATCTGATGAAATACTGGGAGGGGAAGTAGCTCATGGTAGAGCACTGGGCTAGCACGCACGAGGCCCTGAGTTTGATCCCAGCAGGAGGGGATTTCGGGTGAAATGTTATCTTTAGTTGACTTACGTATGTTAAGTAAGATCACTAAGATGGACTAATGTAAAGCAAGGAAACAGAAGTTTACAATTTCTTAAAAAGTTCCTGTAGCTTTCATTTTCAACACACAGCCATTAGGCAGTGATTACTGTCAGCAGGACGTCTTCCTCCTGGCTCCTCCTGTGACCTGTGCTCGGCACTGGGGTACGCCATTCAACTGGGAACACGAATTCTGCATTTATATTAAGGGAAATGTAAGGAAACTATGTGATTTAGTGAGAAAATGAGAATTAAATAAGAGACTTTTGAAACTTATCAAATATTTGTCAGTATTCAGTTATGAGCACAAACCACCCAACTTCCCTGCAACCTTCTGTTCTCAAAATCTTGAATGAGCTTTGGGGGCCACTCTCCAGGGCAGCCTTCTCTCCTGGTGTCCTGAGTCTATCCTTTTGCTCTCTAGTCTTTCTTCTCTGCCTTTCTGAAAATCAGTTGCCTTCAGCTGTCATTTATTTATAAAGTACTCAAGTGTCAACGAAATGCTAGAAGAGAATTTCTGGAGGTGTAGGTTGCTCATGGCTAGAACAGAGGCAGCTTCTGACAGCTGATCTTCAAGAGGAGAAAAAAACAAAGATCATGACAAATTTGCTACACCAGGCGTGCAGGGGTGGGGATGTTGTTGGGTGTAGAGTCCATGTTCAGCATATGTGAGGTCCTGAATTCCAACCGAAGAAGAAGAAGAAGAAGAAGAAGAAGAAGAAGAAGAAGAAGAAGAAGAAGAAGAAGAAGAAGAAGAAGAAGAAGAAGAAGAAGAAGAAGAAGAGGAAGAAGAAGACTGTTATGGCTTGTATCTAGATGTTCCCCCCAAAGCTTCATGCACTCATAAGCAGAGCTTTTCAGAGGTGGCTGGATCTAGAGTGTGGCTATGACTTAAGGGTGTGTGGTGACTAAATTAGTCCTTACTGAAACCCCCACAACCAGCAATATGGCACATGGATACAGAAAAAAAGACAATGTTTTGCAACTGAGGAGCTCTGGTGTGACCAATGTTCTTCTTGGAACAAAAGTCTACAAAGCCAAAAGCTCACAGCTTTTATTTGTTTCGATTAGGGAGGTAGGTGGGAGTCGCAGCAGAGCTAGGGAAGAGAAACATCACAGGCACTGGCTGTAAGGAGAGACAGCAATGCTGTACCAGACACAGAGGCCCTCCAATTAGCAATGCAACAGATACTTTGATGTATGCAAGGCTGGCCACTCTACTGCCAGAAAGGTGTAATTCTTTTTGGCCGCATGGCCTCATCTGAGATGTTATCTCATGCCTTACCCTGGAATCTGACAGGCTCTGGCTTGCACCCCCACTCCAGCCAGCAGCAGGGGGCAGCTATCACCCACGTGCTGCAGTGAGACGTGCTGGCATCTTGGCCACACTTGATCACACTCTTTTGGCCAATTAAGGGAACATCCATCCGCCTCTGTGCAGCCAGCTCTGCACACCTCAGTGAACAGGCTGAAACAGGCGAGGGAGAGAGGGAGGCGAGAGGCTTCCTTACTCAGGGGCGTGCAGGTTGGTGGTCTCACACAAGACCACGGATTTGTTCAGCACGGTTCTGGGCGTGGACAAAGGCCCCGTCAGCCCTGGGTGTCAGTGGCACCAACCAAACAGGCTTGTAGCCTGGATAGGACATGAAGGAAAGATGAAGGCAGCTCACAGCCTTCCACTAGCCGCACCACGAGCTGTTTTTCCGCTGCTGTGCCTGGGAGTCGCTTTGGATCAGCTGATTCTGGGCTGAAACTCTACAAACGAGCTACAGCAAACTTTTCCTCCTTTAACTTTGGGTGTTGAGTATATGTCTCAGCAAGGCAAAAACTAAGACAAAGAAATAAGGAAAAAAGTTCTTCACAGAAGTAAACAATCTTTTGAGGAAAGTGTTTCATTTTTAACCAAGCTGAATTCATGTATTATACATTTTTGATGATAAGACATCCGAGCTATTACCTATAGGCAGAAGGAAGCAGGCGAAGAGCTATGGTAGGAAAAGGTAATTACATCGGTAGGTCCTTAATTCAAGTCTGTAAAGTGTGATTTACATTTTACATAGTGTTAATGGTAATATGAGATTATTTCATACTGGGGATGGTGGTGCACGCCTGTAATCCCAACACTTAGGAGGCTGAGGCAGGAAGACTGCCATGAGTTCAAGGCCAGCCTGGGATATGTAGTGGGCTCAAGGCCAATTTGAACTCATAGTGAGATACTGAGAAAAGAGAAAACTGTTGTGAAGCTGGTCAAAGAACTTGTCTTCACACCTAAAATTCTTAAAGGCACTCGATATCATTGCTACTGGGAAGTAGTACATTGCGTGTGATAGTTAAACCCTGCTTGGAGCATTAGTAAGAAAAAAGCCTTTATACACAAGATTTAAGTAAGAACACATTAGCTGGGGAGTGTACACAATAGATTGGGATATTCCCACACATTTCATTAACAGAAAACTATAATTAGTCACTGTTCAAAAAACTTGACTCTTCTGAAAAGACAGCAAAGTTACAGTAAGAACTGTATATTGTTTTCCTGTTTCCATTTCTAGAAGGTAACAAACCAAAGGAAGTTTGAAAACTGGCCCTAATTTATGTTTATCCTTTTAAAGCAAAATTCCTGAAATCTTTGTATGTATATTAGTAAAGAAATATTTATTTGGTCACAATTCAAATAGCATACTATTTTAAATCTTCTGTGAGGGTGTAGATTTTTTTTTGTCTTTTTTGAGACGGGGTCTTGCTATGCAGTTCAAGCTGACCTTGAGCTCATTTTGTAGCCCAGGCTGGTCTCGAACTCGCGACACTCCTACCTCAGCCTCCCAAATCTGGGATTACAGGCGTGAGCCACCACACCCAGCTGAGGAGTAGATTTTTTGCAGGAAATTATTATCCATAAAACTTTCTCCATTTCTTTACTGAAGACTCTGACAAAAAATTAATAACAATATATGTTAAATTTTTAATTGTTTTAAAAGTTGAGTTCTTCAGGAAAAATCTATTAAAGTAAAAAAAACTGATTAAAATTTTATTTTGGGAAGAGTTTTGATAAGAATTATAAAATATGAGCTTTATTCTTTGTTTTAATAAAACATCTCTCTTATACTTTATAAACCAATATTTTTCTTTTTTGACCTTTATTAGTATATATTCGTCATACATAATGATTACAGCAAGTGCAGGGAACTTTCATAACACATTCACTTGTCATAACACATTTCAATCCTTCCTTCCACCTTTTATTTTTGCCAGCAACAGATTCATTTATTTATAATTTAGCAAGTTAATCAGCATATATACAGATTAAAAACCAGACTAAAGGCCAGAAAAACATACAAAGTACATAAAATAATTGTGCTAAGTCAAGATACACTTTTAAAAAATTTTATTTTAAAGAGGGTAAAATTGAACATAACAAAACACAACATAAGAAAGCAATGTAAGAGACAGATTTCAAAGCAAGACAACCAGAGATCTTCACTGTCTATCATATTGTCTCTTGTTTTCTTTCAAATAGTTGTCCACATCTTCACACACAGTGAATTCATACCAAACAGAATAGTATTAAACTGATCAGAACAGGATGATGAAGGCATATTAGGTCTTTAAGACCAGACAATAGGGGAGTCAACAATGGCTGCCATAACGTATCTTGCTCTCTTCAAAATAGCTGTCCATATCTTCAAAACAAAACAGACTAAAATCACTCTGAACAAAGAATAATGGTATTGTTGGATTTCACATCATGATGCTATGGAATCAGCACTGGATACCTTAGTGTCTCTTTTTCTTCAAAGTAGCTGTTCATTTCATAGTGCATTATATAATCAGTTCTCATAAACTGCTTAGAAGTTCTATGCATGCATAAGTCTCTACATGTATATCTATCCTTTCTGTATTAGAGGGAAAAGCAAAACAAAACAAGACAAAACAAAACAAATTCCTAGAAAAACACGAAATGAAAAAGACATATAAAACCACAAAAAAGGTGATCTACAATGGTTACTATGATGTTTCTTGTTATCTTCAATGGAATTGTCTATATCATTAGGCATAGTATAATTGAACATAGCAGTACATAACAATATTAATAAAAACAAAACACTGGAGATATTATAAGACTTCAAAAGCATGTAATAGTCAAACCAGAAGGGTATCCTAGTGAATCTTGTCATCTTCAGAGTAGTTGCTTATATTCTCAGGCTTGATACTGTCAAACATAACGGATTTGAATAAAATCAGTCAAGACAAAACATCAATCTGACAAACCAGATTCAAATAAGATCTGCCATAATGCCTCTTGTTGTCTTCAAACTAGGCGCCCATACCTTCAGACATAGTAAAATCAAACAAAATAGAAGCAGAATAAATCAGTAAAAACAAAACAATGAATGCAATACAATGACTTCAAAACAAGATAATAGTAAATCCGAAATGGCTACCATAGTATATCTTGTTGTCTTTGAAATAGCTGCCCATGCCATCAGATACAACAAAATCAAACAAGATAAAACAGAATAAACCTCAGTGAAACAAAACAATGAGAATGATACAGGATTTTGAAACAAGATAATAGGGAATTAACAATGGCCAGTACCTTCAGAAGGAGATACCCATGGATGCTGCATTGCCTGTTGTTATCCTCTGAATAGATGATCAGACTCTAGGCATTAGGCCTGCAAAGTCAGTGAAACCCAAAATACTACAAGCACGAAGTTGTGTTTTACCTCATTAGGCATCACTGCAGCTTGTTTCTCTACATCAGCTGTTACTTATGGAGGAAAGGAGGGTCCTTTTCATTTCCCAGCTGAGCACCAGAAGGGGCTGGCTCTCTCCCGCAGCCCACACATGGCGCCGACTCACAGGAGGTCTTAGCTTCTTGCTGACATCTTGTTCTCCTCCCCTGAAATCCGTGAATGGTGGGGACTCACGGGAGAGGGCTAGTGTCTGGTTCTCCCCCAGTCAGCCCACACGTGGCACCTGTAACGTTCTATTATACTTGCACATATGCAGTTTTCATCATCACTTTCAAAGATCTCAATTGCCTTAATAACTCATGTTTAGTTACCTGAAGTTCTTCTTTGGATTGGGGATCGAACTCACAGCTACGCACTTGCAAAGGCTGGCCTTATGCCGCTGAGTTAAATCCCTGGCCCTACCAGAAGTTCTTTAGCTAAAGATTGTAACTTTGTTTTTCTTTCCAGATACTGCTGAATTTGAATCTGAAGCCACTACTTTTTCTCCCAGAGGATCTGCTAATACAAGTCAAGATCTAATTTCAGAAGAATCAGAAGATTATGTGGAGACTCCAGAGGATGTATGACCTGAAAAGATATTTAGTAGACTTCACAGATATATTTTAATTATTTTCCATAAGTTGTATGACATGAAAACTTTGTTGAAATAAATTTTGTATAGTGTACCTAATGAAAACTTATCCACGATTTTAAACTGTTTCTTGACATCTGTAACTTTTAAGTGGTATTTGCAAGTAAAAACCAGTGTTGCTGACTTTTATGTACTCAAACTCCCCAAATGCAAGCTATTTTAAATCTATTCAAACAACCAAGTTGTCATTAATACTTTGTTAGAGTGAAATATAATTTTAGTGATATTTTGAAAACTGTATTTTCCCAATTTTTTGTCATTCTGTGTGAACCTAAAAATTTAGACATCATTTTGGTACACTGGTGCTATATCCATTATAAATACTATATGGTGTTTCAAGTGCCATCAGATGTAGACTTTTATTATTTTTAATTTTAAGAACTGATTTATAGTTCTTTCCTCACAGACAAACATTTGTCTAAGGCTTTTCACCTTTTCTGTTTGTGTTTTCCTCCAGAGAGCACTGAGCTACATCTCCGACTCTATGTATTTTTGAGACAGGGTCTTTGTAAATGGCCCAGGCTGAGCTTTAGCATGCAATTCTCCTGCCTCAGCCTCTGCAGCAGCTGGAATTACAGGCAGGCACCACCACACCTGGCTCTTTGATAGCTATGATACAGCCGTCACAATCAGGAAGTTATTAGCACTAACACGTTGTATCACTGAGTCCTTCAGAGTGTCTCCTTCAGAGTTTACTCCTTATCTGTAGTGCTCTTTCTAGCTGAAGGGTCCCATGCAGACCCACAGATTCCATTTAGTTGTATTTCTTAGGTCCAGCCTGGAACATTGCTCAGCAGATACTGGGGCCACTGTGATGCCCAGTCCATCGCAGAGAAGACAGACAGTCCCTTTCATCCCCAACAGGAAGAAGGAGGATGGGAATTTGGCCTCACCCTGTCCAGCTGGAAGACAGCAGGAGGCTGCACATGGGGCAGAGTAAAGATGTTTTCTGGGCTGCAGCTTTGTCTTTGTGCTCTATGGTGAGCGGAGAAGCCACCTGTAGACGTCCTGCCCTCTCCCAGCCTCGTGCCGGGCCTCTGTAGATTTCAAGCCCCTGGCCGGCGGCTGCACTGAGCAGGAATGCAGGTCACTTTCTACACAGCCAGCCCTGTTCCATGGAGTTGGGTGACCGCAGATGACCGCCCAGTCTAGAGAACATGAGCTCCTCTCCCCCATGATAACCCTGGATCTGCTGCACTCATGTAGGTTAATGTACCAGGCTCATGGCTGGATGTGCTGTTAGGAGGTAGGGCCTGGTTGGAGGCTATAGCGAGCCCTTCTGGACCTAATGCTATTGTCTGGGAAGTTCATATTTGTAATCCCATGGAAAAGCTATTGGAATCTGAGTGAGTTAATCCCAGTCTACCACTTCCAGGGCAGCCCACGGCAAGAATAAAGACACTATGACATATCATAATTGTGGGGAGCCAAAGGGGTCCCAAATCCAACAAGGATGATGGTTAACTGGAGCAAAGGCCTTAACCCAAGGCCAAACCTAGGTTTTATTAATTCCCAGTGAGGGGAGTGGCTTGCGAACTGGTAACTGTGAGAGTGGCAGGCAGATGTGAGTGCTGTGAGCTGGGCTAGGTAGCCTGAAATGACCTCCGCAGTACGCAGAGAGAAGGCTATGCAGGAGGGGTAATCTACACAACACACTTCAGGGGAGCATCTAATGTTTTGGGGTTGGTGCTTCAGTTGTGATGTGTAATCTTTTACACCCTGGGAGTCATAGCTTCTTTCTCCAGGCTTGATCCTAGCCAACAGTGTGGAGGCTGGCTCTCCCTGCCTGGCTCACACATGTTTTTTGGGAGCTACAGGGTTGGGGAAACACAACAATTGCCTTGCTTCAAAAACTACATATCAGTACCTTGGCTAGACCAATTTGCATGACTTAAAACTAGTTGAAGGGACAAGTCCTAGCCAGCTCAGTACCTGTAGTACATGGAAATAGGACCATCATGGAGATAATTGCCCGTCTTTCAAGGAGAGTTATCCAAGTGGTCCTCTGCAGCCCTGGGGTTGTGACCTGGAAGGATCTTAAGACAGTCTCCCATGTAGCTAAAGCAGGTTTTGAACTTTAGGTGATCCTCATGCCTCAGCCTTCCAAGTGCTGGGATTATAGGTTTGCACCACCACCCCAGCTGGAAGGATGCATTCTTGACCCCAGCATCTCTTTTTCTTTCTCTGTCTGCTGCCTGGCAGCCATGGCATGAGCACCATCCTTCACCTGCCCTTCTGTCATGCTTATTCTGCCTTGGAGACAGATTACCTTGGACTGAACCCACGTAAATCATGAGCCAAGTAGACCTCTTCTCCATTAAGTTGGGTGCATTGGGCATTTCCTCTCAGCAAAAGGAAGCTGATACAGTTTCTCTGCACTTTAGATGTTGTCCTTCCAGAATCTCTTCACTGAATTACCAGATATTCAAAATCAAAATCTGACCTACTCTAAGGAAAATGAAAGCACTTTAATAAATGAGTTTAAAATGGAAAGCAAACACTCAAGACTTAATTCTCAGGCATTTTAGAGTGAAGTAACTCAGAATGCATGGCTACAAAATAGGGTTATGGTTGATTTTTAGTATTTCACTAGGGATTTGAGTTTCCTGCTACTAACTACCATGTATATACACCTCCCACAAAGAAAACTCCCAGGACTGCTTTGCACAGCTCATGGCCTGTGATGAAGGCCCCGTGAATCTGACCCGGAGCTGGAAAATCCAACTGACTGGTATGCAGAGCCCAGAGGACCAGAAGCCCCTGTGATACCCACCCTCCACCCCTCCCCTTTCCACAGGGCCCTCTCTGCCCCGCCTCTTTTCCTGCTTACTGTCGATGTCCGCTCCCGGCCGGCAGGAAGGACACACGACAAAGTCTGGCAGTGGACAACCTTTTCTTTTATTTTCCTTCTCCGTACAGCCTGCCCTGGGATCGCTCCCAGCCGAAGCCTCCTTTGGTCCGCTCCCCGCGGCTCCTTTTGGGCTTCTACTTCCGGGCTTCTTCTTCCCCCCCAGGGGTGGCACCAGTATATATACGGATACAGTGTCCAATCATGTTAAAGTAAGCAAGGCAAGCTGATTGGCTAACATCATCAGTTGCCAGGCAGACTATATTGTTGAGCGGGTTGCTTACGCGGTAAACAGGAAACTAACGTGCTCGATGGGAGGGGTAATCTACCTCAGGCTTTACTCTTTACTACAGGCCTCACGTCCGCCAAGTGAGGCGACCGGGCTCGGGGCTGCAGCTCCCAACATCTCCCCCTTTTTTATTTTTTTTATAAATGTGCGCATCGTAGCCCTTCCTGGACTGGGTGCAGAGGCTTATGCCCTATGCGTAGGCCCACCGTAGGTCCTTGGCTTAGACCCTGGTCGGTCGTCCCATGGTCTGCCAAGGCCCTGAGGCCCTCGTCCTTTTTCTAGGGCCAGGCACAAACTGGACGGAACCTGGATGCACACAAGCTTGCACTCATTTCCTCTCCGTAAAGAAATCCCCTCGGAGAGAAATTCAGACCTGGGCAGCATCTAACAGTCCAGCGGCTTACGTGCAGGATGGGGTAGGGCCTGGCTTAGGTTGAGTCATGCTGGGGAGGCATGCTCTTACCCGTCATTGACTCATCTACCCTGCTATATCATAATTTTTTAGAGGAGGAGTGTGGGAAGCTCACCACCCCTAGACTCGGTCGTAGGCTAGGCGAGCGAGCCATGCATATGCCTGAGGATCTTCTTGTCCATTTCGGGCTACCGCTATTTCTATTCATCTTGTTGGTTGGTCTGTGATGGATCTCCAGTAGGGCAGGTCTGATCTTCAGTCGAGGGCTTTGTCGCCCGTGTCAGTCTCTCCGGTACCCACAGTGGTTCTCGTCCCGATTCCTGTGGGAAAACACAAACCGCGCCTCGGTTCCAGTTGACCACTGGATCCGGGCCCATCCATTGTCCTGTCAGGACATCTTTCCACTTCACCCACCCTTTATGGTTGGGGGAAGGGTTGCAGTGCTCCACGGCTGGGGAGCAATTATCATTATTTAAATTTAAAAAATTGTGTGTGAATAGTGCCATGGATAATCGTGCCTTTGGGGCCAGGCCTTGGCCTACTCCCCCTTTTTGTTTTTGTAAAATTTCTTTGAGGCTTCTATGAGCCCTCTCAATGATTCCTTGACTTTGGGGATTGTATGGGATACCATGTTTTAATTGAACCTCCATCATTTTGCAGAACTCATTGAAGGCTTTGCCTATATAGGCTGGTCCATTATCAGTTTTTAATATTTTTGGTTTGCCCCATGCGGCCCAAGCCGCCAGGCAATGATTGATCACATTAGACACTTTTTCATCTGTTTCTGCTGTTGCAAATATGACGTGAGAACAGGTGTCTGTGGAAACATGAACATATTTAAGAGTCCCAAACTCCTGTATATGTGTGATGTCCATCTGCCAAACATCACCAGGGATCAAACCTCGAGGGTTTACTCCCATCGGTATGGCAGGTTTGTATGTGGCACAGGAGTCACATAGTCGCACGATATCTCGTGCATCTGCTCTGGAAACATGGAAATGGTTTGCTAGTGTCCTGGCATTGACATGAAACTTATCATGGAAGGCACGGGCTCGCTCGATTGGTGTTAGTAAGGTAAAAATCCATAACGGGCGAGTGGCAGTATCAGCAGCCGCATTCCCCTGTGCCATAGGCCCTGGCAGGGATGTATGTGCTCTTATGTGGGTGGTGAAGACCTTATGGTGTCTGTTCTGAAGCAATGTCTGGATAGACAGGAACAGCCCAGCCACTGTGGAAGTGGATCTAATTAAACCGGCAGTCTCAAGCACTTGCATAGCATTGACCACATACCTAGAATCGGAGACAATGTTAATGGCTTCTGAGAACCGTTCAAGAATCATTTTAACGATCTGCAGTTCCACCACCTGAGGCTGATCTGGTTCAAATTGTATGGTAACCGGGGGCTTGCCTAGGATCACATAGGCACCTATCCCCGTCTTGGAGCCATCTGTGTATATTGTAGTTGCTGGGACTAATGGCTCAGAGGCAGTAACCTTTGGAAAAATTATAGGGTGCTGAGTGACAAATGACAAGATAGGGTCTTTAGGGTATTGATTGTTTATATCCCCATGGAAAACACATCTCAGAATGGCCCATGTATCTATGCAGGCAGCCAGGGTCTTGATCTGGCTGGCGGTATAGGGTACTCGGATGGCTTGTGGTCCTGAGCCAAAATGTTGGACAGCTCTATCATGCGCTTCAAGGGCCAATGAAGCGACTGCCTCCGGGTAATGCTCTATGACTTTTGCAGGTGAGACCTTAGGGTGTATCCACAGTAGTGGTCCTTTCTGCCAAATCACCGCTGTGGGCTGTAGACTAGTCTGTAGCAAACAGACATCAAAGGGTCGCCCTGGTTCAATTCTGTGTAAGGTAGCCCCACCTAAGGCTTTTTCCACTCTCTGTAAGGCAGCTCTTGCCTCAGGAGTGAGCCTCCTGTGGGAGGCTATATCTGGGTCTCCCTTTAGAAGGTCGAACAGGGGTTTGAGATCTGAATTTGGTATATGTAAATATGGCCTAATCCAATTAATGTCTCCCAATAGCTTTTGCATGTCATTTAGGGTCCTAACGCCATCCGTCCTAATGGTGACCTTCTGTATAAGTCTGGAGGCGACACTGAGGTCCACACCTGCTGACCCAGGGGTGGCCCTTGTTGAAGGCTGCCATCCTGAGCTGTCCTGTCTCTGGGGCGGGGGCCCGCCTGTGAAGGGGGCCCCCTCTGGCCGTTTTTTGGCTCTGTAGCATCTCGTCCACAAATACGGTTGCCCTGAGCATCAAAGACCGACCTACACTCCTCAGCTTTGTGTGATCCCCTCTTGTATCGCCCACAAACATATGGTTCTTCATTCCTAGGGCGAGGCCTAGCATCTGCATTGTTTGGGCAATGACGTTTAATGTGTCCTGGCTCCCCGCAGGCAAAACACCCTTTAGCCTTACATTCCCCTCCTGACCCGCGAGGTCCCCTCTGCTGTACAGCCGCGGCCAGGAAAGCAGCCACTCCCGAGTTGGAGAGCGGCCCCCCTATCTCTCTGCATATCCTAATCCAGGCGTTGAGGTCCTTGTTCTTATGAGGAGCTATCGCTGCCTTGCATTCCTTTGTACATTGCTCAAAAATCAGCTGCCTTACCAGCGGTCGAGCCACTCCCGGATCAGAAAATATCTTATCGGTAGCATCTTGCATTCGGGCCACAAAGTCAACAAATGGCTCTGTGGTACCCTGAATTATTTTTGAAAGACACAAGGAGGCTGTTCCGGCACCGCTTACCTGCTTCCAGGCGCGGAGCCCTATGGCATTGATTTGGTCATAGACAGCGCCGGGGAACTGAGTCTGATCATCAGTGTGTCGACCTTCTCCCATAAGCATTTCTTTGTTTTATCCCCGGTTTCCCCGATTGGCGTTTCTCTCAGCCTGCTCTGCAGAGAACTCTGCGTACCAGGCTCGCCAATCCAGGTAACTACCCGAGGGCAGACACGCCTTTGCCAGCTGAATCCAGTCCGCGGGGGTGAGGGGCCCAGAAGACAGGTTCTCCAGCATGGCAATGGTGTAAGGCGCAGTCGGCCCAAAGGTTGTAACTGCATTTTTAAGTTCTCTAATCTGCTTTATCTCAAAAGGCTCCCATGCATTGCGTCCCTGGCCCATAGCTACTTGTACAGGAAATATCCCGTAGGGGTTACTATCTATCCCAGGTGGATGTACCTCATGAGACAAGCGTCCCCCCTGCCAAAGCCACCTGTAAAAATACCGACCCGCCGGCGGCGGAGCATAAGACGGCGGCCGTGATTGGGCGGAAAATGGGGGCCCGTGCATCACTTCCTGTTCTGGCGAAAGGGGAGAGAGCTCCCAGGCGGCCGCCTCGTGGCGAGGGATCGCCTCCCTCTTGCGCCGGGGAGCGCTCAGGAGCTCTCTACTCCTCCGCAGACCAGGTTGAGCAGAGCGCAATTCGCGGCGCAACGCTGGAAAAGAACCCTGTGACTCCTTATCGAGCGACTTGGGCTCCTGACAGCTGGTCTCTTTGGCCTCCTTGCCATTCAACTTTCCCTCGTCCTCGGAGTCAGACGACTCCGAGGCTAGAGCCCCGTCCTTCTCCTTAGCATCTTTGTTCCCCTTGACGGGCCCCTCTCGGGAGCTCCCTGACTGGGCCTGCTCAGATACCCTGCGTACTTTTGTAAGCTCTTGAGAGCTTTCTCCACAACCACCCTCGCTCTTAGTGTTGCTACCTAGCATGTTTCCCATTTTTTAATATGTTACTCACCGCGTGAGGCCCAAGGAATCCGCCACTTACGCGTGAGCCTGAGGGGAGTCTAAAAGCCCTGTAGGTGCGCGCCACCCAGAGCCCAGGCTTATCCCCAACTCACCTGTCTCGCAGCTCTGTACTGGAGCGTTGTCCACTTCCACGTCTCGGGGGTGATCAGTCCCCGTACGGGCCACCAAATGTCGATGTCCGCTCCCGGCCGGCAGGAAGGACACACGACAAAGTCTGGCAGTGGACAACCTTTTCTTTTATTTTCCTTCTCCGTACAGCCTGCCCTGGGATCGCTCCCAGCCGAAGCCTCCTTTGGTCCGCTCCCCGCGGCTCCTTTTGGGCTTCTACTTCCGGGCTTCTTCTTCCCCCCCAGGGGTGGCACCAGTATATATACGGATACAGTGTCCAATCATGTTAAAGTAAGCAAGGCAAGCTGATTGGCTAACATCATCAGTTGCCAGGCAGACTATATTGTTGAGCGGGTTGCTTACGCGGTAAACAGGAAACTAACGTGCTCGATGGGAGGGATAATCTACCTCAGGCTTTACTCTTTACTACAGGCCTCACGTCCGCCAAGTGAGGCGACCGGGCTCGGGGCTGCGGCTCCCAACAGCTTACCCCACCCTCTGCCTGAGCCTGTGTAATGGGGGCTGGATGCGGGGCGTGCTTAGCTGTGCCTGTGGCTTTGTTCCTTGGTTGGGCAGTTGGTGTCTTGGCCCATTGTATAGAGCCCTCTGTTAACTGCTCAGAAGGAAAATGCCCAGTCCTTGCAAAGCTGGCAGCTGCTTTTCGAAGCTGCTTATCCCATTTAGCTGTGGCTGGGGGAGCCCCACACAAGTAGTACACAGGTGGGGCCAGGTATTGAAGAGCATACAGGTAGGGGCACGTGGGAAAGACCACACAGAGGTGGGACAGGTGTGGACAGGTAGAAAAGGTGATGCACAGGTGGGACAGGTGGGACACAGTGGGGACCACAGTACAGGCAGGGTAGACTTGTCCTCTCTGGACCTCCAAGCAAGAGGACCCTGTGGCCCTGCAGGCTCCCCATTTGCCCCACCCTCCGGCTCTTCTAGGTCCTCCAGCCTTGCTGCTCCCTGAGATTTGGGTTCCTTTCTCAAGGGTCAAGCTCTGAAGAAATGAAGTTCTGGATGTGTAATTAAATGTCAAGGTAAAAAGGTGGAAAAGTCTGCCGTTCTTAACAATGACTCACCTGTACCTCACACTATCCCTGAGATAGACCAGTGGTTGACAGGCAAGAGAAAACACAGGGGGACAGATTGTACCTGGAGAAAGAGGAAAATCCCAGAAATAAATTGTCATCCGTCAGGCGGATGACATGCATGCATAGCAGTCCTGCTCTTTCTGAAGGCTACAGCCCTGAGCAGCAGGAGCAGTGACCCTGAGGAGCCAGGCCAGCTGTGGGACCTCCTCTCAACACGGCCCTTCCCGCTCCTGGGTCAGGTCAAGCAGGCATGAGCCTCTGCGAGGTCACTGTCTGTGTCCTCAGCGGTCAGCAGGAGCCCAGTGGCAGCTGCTTCCTATCCTCAGTATTCACAGTACATCACACTCACAATGAAATCCTGGAGGCCTCAGCAGGTGAGTCTCTTGTCATGTCACCTGGGGCACAAGGAAAGCAGTAGCACCCCTCAATACACAGCGCAAAACCAGCCCCAACTTCATGGGAACACCACCTGAAAATCAGGATGAGTCTCAGGAGGCAGAGAGGACAGGTTGTCAGCATGGACACCCTCAGTCCAACAGAACTGTTACCCTTCAAGTGACGCCTGAGGTCTTTAAAGAACACAAGTGACTGAACATAGAGGGAAACTTTCTTGAAGTGGAAAGTTTTACAGGTCAGAGGGAAAGCTAGCACCTTCTGATTTTGTGACATATATTCCCTATGCTGTACTTATGTGGGGGGTTGAAAACTAGTGGTCAGCTTAAGCACCACCTGAACTGAACCAGCATGGTGCTGAGTGCAGATGGCCCACCTGAGGACTGTTGCCAGCATAGGAAGGAGACCTGAAGAAGAGTTAGTTGTTGGGTGCTGCTGGTTCTCTTGCTGCGATGGGTTCTCCTGGGGAAGCTTGTAAATCTTCTTTCCTGATATGAATTTGGCTATTCTTATTGTCAGAGGAGCTTGGGACCTGGATGTTACTGGGAATGGCTGTGATTCACTTTGGAGGAGCTCAGATCCTTACTTTGAGCCTCACTCCTTGGCTCCAGAGGGGAAGATGTGTGCTGTTCAGTCTCCAGGAGAAACATGTCACGCTGGTTCCTGATGTGAACTCAGCTGTTATCATCAGAGGAGCTCAGCACCTCGTTGTCACTGAGGATGGCTGTGGTACTTTCCAGGGAAGCCCTGGTCCTTATTCTGAGCATCACTTCTTGGCTCCAAGACAGAACCTTCCACCTACTGGCACAGATGCTTCATCCTGCTGGCACACACTTTCTAGCTTCCACCACTGAGCTTTGGGCCTTTTCAGTGCAGATCCATGAAACAGATTTGCGTGAGTCATTGTCGTGGGCTCTAGGCCTCCAGTTGGACTGATGGAGGGCACTGTCATGGGCTCTAGTTCTTCACCTGGACTCATGCAGGATACTGCCATGGGTTCCAGGCCCTGAGCTACATTCTTTAGGTCTTTAGTATGTGAACAGATTTCCTGTACCTTCTTGTATTTAACTCTTTGAGTGACCATCATATAGTACTATAAATTGTATTGTCTTGCTTTCCTTGCAAACACTGATTACAACACATTATCAATACTCCACCTTATCTCAAGAATCAGAAAGTGCAATGTGGGACACCTTGTAGGAAATCTTGCACTCAGCAAACAATAAGAGCTGAGAGTCTTTCCATACCTAGTAAATCAGACTTTCGGCTTTCTGAAAATTGGGATGAGCTGGCCAATAGGGAGATGTTAAAACTAATCCTGGCAGACTCTGCCTCCAAAATAGAAGGAAATGAGACCCAGCCATGCATGATGGTGTACATTTGTAATCCCAGCCCTTGGGAAGCTGAGGTGGAAGTTTTGCTGAGTTCCAGGCCGGCCTGAACTACAGAGTTATACTCCTGTCTCAAAGAACAAAAAGTAAAGCAAAATGAGATCCCAGCAAGGAGGTGCAGTGAGGTGAAGATGCCAACTATTCAACTCAGCATGATTTTTTTTCTTTTTGATATGGTTCAGGCTGGCCTTGACCTCACTATGCAGCCCACTCTGGCCTCAGACTCATGGTGATGATGCCGCCTCAGCCTCCAGAGCGGTGAGATGATAGGTTTGCATCACCATGTGGGGCCAGCATGATAAATTTTATTTCTCTAAAGACTTGAAGAACTCTATTTTTGTTGTTGTTGCTGCTTTCAGGTGTGTGCGTGTTTGTCTGAGACAGGGTCTTGGTATGCAGTTGAGCCTGTCTTGGAACGCACTATGTAGCCCAGGCTGGTGAAGAACTCACGGTGCTTACCCTGCCTCAGCCCACAGATCCTGGGCCTTCAGGAATTTGCCAAAACACCTGGCTAGGATTCGGAAAACGGTGGGCCTGTGACAGTGCTCTGTGTCAGCCCGGGTCCCCCGCATAGCCATGATGTGTGGTGGCAGAGCCTATCGGAGGCAGGACCTAGCAGGAGGGGGAGAGGTCATGGGGGCCGTGCCCTTCACGGTCAACAGGGTGCCAGCCCAGGGCTCCTTCTCTCTTCGGCTCCCTGGCAGCCATAGGTGAGGAGCTTTGCTCTTCCACCTGCTCCCAACAGGATGTGCTGCCTTGGCACGGGCCCTGTGTCAAATTCCTCTTTTTAAGTTATTTAGAGTATTTATTACTATACTATAATTTAAACTGGTTTTTGTTTTGTTTTATTTTGGATTTTTAAGACAGGGTCTTGCTATGTAGTTCAGGTTGGTGATGAACTCAATATGAAACTCAGGTTGACCCAAACTTACGATGATCCTCCCACCTCAGATTCACCAAGTGGGGATCACAGGTCTGGGCTACCACACTCACTTCTTGTAATTTATTCTTTATTCATGGCTCTATATACAGACCGAAGGGGGACACTTGGCTGAAGCAGAAAGAGCCGGCATCTAAATCACATATCATGTATGATGAGGGGGCAGGTGCCTCAGAGATTCCAATACAAAATCCTGCCTCTTACAAGGGACAGATTCTCACCATTTGTCTCCAGTGGACTAAAAGGTGGAACGATAAAAGGAGTTAGACTGTACCGTGCTGTGACGTGTGCCGTGGCCCATCTGTGGAAGAGAATTACGCTCCAGAAACGTGTGTACCCTTGGTCAGAAGTGGCTTTCTAGATGCTGTTTTCCGCGTCTTCTAACTGGGATGACAGCAGAGTCTAGGTCAGGAGTCAGCAGTGAAGTGGAAGGGTTCTGCATTTTCAGCAAAGTTAGAGCATAGAAATTTGACTTAAGCATGGAGCCCGAGACCTATAAAATCAGCGGAGTGAGGTGATCGGAGGCTCCGCCCAGGCTGGGAACAGAGAGCTCAGGGAGAAGCTTCTGAAAACAAGTAGCCAGTCTCCAAACTGCCCACAAGGTGCCTGCCTGCCTCCTTGCGTCCCTCCCTCCTTCCTTCCTTCCTTCCTTCCTTCCTTCCTTCCTCTCTCTCTCTCTCTCTCTCTCTCTCTCTCTCTCTCTCACTCTCTCTCTCTCTTTCTCCCCCCTCCCTATTTGTGTGCAGTTCAGGGGATTGAACCCAGGATCCCTTCATTCTTTGTGTTAAGCTACATCTCCAACCCTGTTATGATTTTTATACTTTGAGACAGAGTCTAGCTATATTGCTAAACAGTCCAGCTTGACACTCTCCTGTCTCAGCCTCCTGGAGTGCTGAAACTTCAGGAATGGTTCACCAGGCTTCAGTGCAAGGTGCCTGCTTCTGATGGCTTCTGCCTTCCTGAGAACTTTCACGTCTTCACTGGCTCTGCTCACTCCCCCGCCCTCCCTCCCCCCTCACCCATCAGACTTTCAGCTCATGCCATGTCTCAGCTGTCCCCAAGCCCTTAGCATCCATCCTGCCTCTTTCTCTGTCTCCATTCTCCTCTCATCTATCTGTCCCTCTTCAGCCCTGCTTCGTTCTGGCTCTCCAGCTGCTTCCAGCCGCCCCCTCCCGGCTGCTGCCCTGCTCTCCACTGCTCCAGGGTCCCAAGATGCAGCTCTGCAGCCTTCTAGCATCTGCCCTCAGCCCTTCCTCTCCCCCATCTATGGACAGCTCCTGCTCTCCTCTCATCTCCTTCCTCAGAAATTGCTCCCTTATCACCATTTCTTTTCAGTCATTTCCATTTTTTTCTAGATTTTCCTAAGATGCATATCGGCATTTAGGTTATGAAACAGAAGCCCCTGTGACTGGAATGGCAAAGGGACGCCCCTGGCCTGAGCTCCCTCCTCGCCTGGGCCATTCCCGGGCAGACAGATGCTTTTCCTTCCTTTAGGGTTTAGGGTGATCCTCCGGGCCACCACAGACTTTGCTTCCTTCTCCCTGTGCCTGGCTTTCCTACTTCAGTCCCTTGCTCTCATGTAAATCTCTGATGCTTTTTGTGTTTACATTGTGTACTGAAAAAAAGTCGAGACTCCCTTTCACAGCTAAGGCATTTAGTCAAACAACCACGGCCCCGTGGGGAGGAAATGTCACGGGAAGGCAAATAAGCAAGACCACAGGATCACACACACACACAGGGAGAATGGCGAGACGACAGGTCATCTTTATTTTCCATCCACAAGAAATGCCTGGCTCTGTCCTGTGTGGAACGCGAGGAGCACACGCCTTTCCTCTACACCCACCGCTTCTTCGTGTGTCAGACTCAGCAGCCAACCTGCAGGAGTTTGAGGGCACAGCCCCTGGCTGTGAGTACAATGTCTGCAGAACTATAGTAATCAAGGCATAAATCTCTTTAAAAGACAAAGTATGTATGTACAACCATTTATTAAACATATCTATCAAAATAGTACAATAGGACGGAAAAATCTCAGTATTACATCAAATATACATAGTAACATTTCTATGGGCACAATGTTTACAGTAAACTGATATAGCTTGTACTAAAGGAATCTACAACATGCCTATGGATCTGTCATTATATTTCAAATGATTTCCTCCCAACTGGAGACTCTACAGGCCATCTTCAATGAGTGTCCAGGTTACAGGGAACCAAATGTATCAAACAGCAGATATTCTACTTCCAATTCAAGGGAAGTTTGAATGAGGATTCTAAAATTTGCAAGGTGCTGTAGAAAATCTCGTCCCTTATGGTCCCACCATGGGTTCCCAGCTCTCGGGTGGATGCTGTGCTGAGTGTATTTCATTGCTTCTTGGGCCAGAGATCTGGAAGGCAGAGAAGAGACAAAGTCAGACCCATGGGGACAATTTTCTAGATGACAAGATTGACACCCAAATGTCAAGCCCAACTATAGTCTGGACCAAATCCAGGTCCAGCTCTATCTCTACACTTCATTCTTAGCCCCAATCCTGAGCCATCATTTCCTGTTGTGGTTTTCAGTGTTTTCGACTCACATTCCAAAGATCACGTGAGATGGCTCAGGTTATACCTAGCTCCCTCCTCATAGTGAGAGTGGTTCTTCTCACGGACCTAATGACCCTTGGGGAAGAGGGCACATCACTTATGATGCCCTTAGTGCAGGACATGCATTTAAGGTCTGGACTTCTGCCTGTGACATCACCATCACTAGTGTCAACATCGTGACAGAAGCCCAGGTGCTGAGCCTAATCCCAAGCCACAGTGTCTCACTACATGCACATGATTTACAACAAATCCTTGCTTATTCCTCTACCCAAACACATACTGGAATGTGGCTATTGTAAGAAGTCACGTGAACCTAGTCTTTGTTAACTTTCCATCATTCTGACAAATATCCACACCCTGATTCTTGAGGAGCAGATGTGTAATTATGGAGAGTAGAAATCCGTGCAAAAGTGGAAATATGAGCAAGGAAATCTCCCAGTGCACTCAAGCACAAGAAACGCATCTCTGTGCAGCCAGGGATGCTCATGCAGTCAGGGATAATTCCCTTCCATGCCTGCACAGGCAGCGTGCTCCATCTGACAGCCTCTACTTAAGCACTCGTTTGTTATGTGTAAATCCCTCTCTTTTCTCTCCTTGAAGGACAAAAGGTGAAAATACATCTCTGTCAGGAGATGGAAATTTATGGCTGGGCAATAGATGTTCACTCAAAACAAAAACCAGTATCTCATCCACACTGCTCTGGACCCATTGCTCTGAGAGGAAGGATAGCTACTAAATCTGTGCCTCACGGACAATCCACTGTTTGTGAGGTCCGACAGAGCAGTGTCCCAGCACATAGCTCATCTTTCCCAGGCCATGTGTGTCTGCTTGTCACGCTGGTTGGTGACTTTGGAGGGGGCAGGGAGAGGCTAAAATTGTGCCTGGGCTAGGCTGGTTCCTGATGTAGAGACAGTGGACAGGGTGGGTGATCATGAAAGGAACCTCCCACGGGCTCCCCGCATTGCCTACATAGAACACCAGGACCCACACCCACCTTCTAGAGGGCACTGTGTTCAGGGTACCAGGGTCCAGGGATGAGGGCGCGATCTCGGCTCCACACCCAGAGTGCAGGGTCATAGGCTTGGATCTGGAAAGGAGAGCAGCCCCTGAGTGGATGAAGAGCTCAGGGACACCACCCGCATATCCAGTCTCCAGCTGTCCCTGGTCACACATGCCCAGGATCCCCTGTTCCTCTGTCCCAATCCAGCCCAGCCCCACCAGCCCCGTCTCACCCACCTCCTCACACTCCTCTCGGGTCACCCTGAGGTTCCAGTCCATGTAGCAGATGAATTGGTAGCGCAGCTTGTGGAACTGGGCAATCAATTTCAAATTCCATTTGTAGAGAAACCATAAGATGGCTAGTTTAGGAATCTGGTCATCCTCCTCCATGTCAATGGCCAGGTATCTGGGAAGGAAAGCAGGCTGCTGGTCAGCAGCACAATCACTGGACCCTGAGTCAGCTCATAGAGAAGAGGCGGGGATGCAGCACCCTCCAGCCCAGGATGCCATTAGCCCGGTCCCGAGTTCCTGAAGACCAGGTCTGAGCAGAGGTGCAGCCCCTGTGCTACAGTCAGCAGTACAGAGGTTTAACGCCAGAGGCCAGGTGAGAATCACCTCCCACCCTCTGGGCTGACCATGGCCTGTAGGGGGAGGCGCAGTACTCACAGGGCCAGGAAGAATTGGATCCTCTGGTACTTCCGGGGGAAGAGGCCGGCCCGGCTGAAGTAGGCGATGACCATGGCCAGGAGATACTGTTGAGAGAGAGGACAGTCAGCAGGCACAGCTGGAGGAGGGCTGTGGAAATATGGACTGGGAGAGGGGAGCAGGGCCCCAGTCAGGGAGAGGAGAGCCTAGTGTTGGGTGGCCTGGTCATTTTGGGGCAGTGAGAGATGGGTGGTTGTTAGTAAATGACAGCAAGAAGGGGAAGGGAGGCTATGAGGCCCAGGGTGTCACTTTAAGGGTGTCTTGGGGACAGGACACTGAAGTCACCTAGATCAGAGGGCATCTTTTAACAGAGAGCCAATGGGTTCCCTGAGAGCCAAGGGGAGGGTTCAGAACTTTCACGTAGCCCCAGCCAGAGAGGCCATATGCAGGGAGACTCAAGTCCCAGAGGACCCCGGCAGAGCAGGGTGCTGTGCCCATGCAGCCTCTAGGCCAGCCAGGCCTGGAAGGGAGATGGTGCAGAGTCCTAAGGGGGACTGATGGTGGAGGCTGAGGTAGGAGTTCCTAGCAGGGACAGAGGAGTAACTGTGGGGCTGGAACCTGCCCTCCCTGGGCGGTGCCACCAAGAGAGCCCAGCTCAGGGGAGAAGGACCTCACCTTGTCAGAGGCCCTCAGGTTTTCATCGCAGGCTAGGAAGATCTTGATGACTGGATCCTCTGTGAAGAGAACACAGTGTTAGCTTGTTGCCTGGCTAGCTAGGAGTCCCTGGAAGTGGAACACAGAACAGAACCACAGTTGCCTGAGATGACCTAGGGTCAGGCAGATGGGAAGGGGAAGGAGGACATTGAATGGCCAGGGGCCAGGGGCTCATCCTGGGACTGACAGGAGCAACTCTGTGGGGCCTGGGAAGCAAACCACATCCACCTAGTTAGGACCTCAGGAGGTCACAGGGGCCTCCCCGACACACAAATGCACCACTGCGGGAGTCAGAGGCATCCTGGTCATTTGCTCTCGTGATGGGCACAGCAGTGTGACAAGGACCTCGTCCCTGCTCTGGTGCTGCATGAATCCACTTCCATTCAGGAAAGTGAGCAGCTCCTCTCTATCAGGTGGGCTGGTTAGAACCATGCTTTGTGATGGGAACATTTGGGAACTAGTAGAAATCTGTTTTGAGGACTGCGGCTTCTCTGTCACCTGTGTGCCCCTGGGGAAGGATGACACTAGAATCCTCGTAGAAGGCCAGCTCAGGGCTCAGTGAGATCCTTTCTACGGGTGAAGGAAGGGACAGGAAGTCACTCAGGCTCCTAAGAGCCTGGGGAGAGGTGCTGTGTGGAGTCTCCTTACCGAGCAGCCGAGTGAAGGCCTCGTGGTGCACAGGCAGCACTGAGGACAGGTGCTTCCTCTTCAGGCCACAGGGCATCTCCATGTCACCCAGGTGAGTCAAAGGCGCAGGGCGTAGGCATCGCAATGGCTCTTGCTGCTCCTTTTCCATCAGGGACAGATACTCCCTCCACCTCTTGCGAGGTGGGAGCCTGATGCCGTCCTGTGGGGCTGCATCAGAGCACCAGCGGTCCCCCCTCTGCTCCTCCTTGGCCTCTGAGGAGCACTCCCTCTTCCACTTGTGGCCAGGGGACCGAGGTGAGAGGCTGGGGTTCCCCCTCAAGGCTGAGGCAGAATCCCCCTGATGACCCTCCTCCTTCTCTTCCTTCTCTGATTCTGATTTTGAAGACGATGAATCCTGCTCTTCCTTCTGGATAGGTAACTCAGGCAGGAGGAAGGGTGTTGGCCTAGGGGCTCCACTGAGTAGACTTCCTTGGTCCTCCTGCTGCTGCTCCCCAGACTCTGAGGAGCAATCTGTCTTCCTCTTCTGTGGACAGGCCCAAGATAGGGGGCTGAGTGCTACCAACAGACCTGAGGAAAGAAACCCAGATCCAGCGTGAAGCATCGTCTTTGGAATTCAGCCTTTGACCATGTGTTCTGGTTTGTACCTCGATGTCCCCCAAAGCTTTGTGTGGTCATAGAGGGGAGATTTGAAGGTGATGATTAGGGTGTGTGAAGGTGAATTAAGGATGTCGGGTGCCCCACCCTTGGTATGGGTGACACCAATCAGTAGATTTGCAGCCTGGATGGAGTATAAAGGGACAGAAAGAGGGCAGTCTTGCTGTTGTGGCTGCTGCTGCTTGGCTGGTGGCTGCTTCCTGCCTGCTCTGTGATGCCCCTTTGCCATACACCCTGCTGGGAAGCCAGGCAATGAGCTGAAGGAAACCTTTCTTTAACTTTGGGTGTCCGGTATTTGTCTCAGCAACCATGTCACCCCAAATCCCTCCTTGGAAGTAAACCCCAAAGTTCCTCCACAGTTGTCCCCTCCAAAGCCCTGCGATCTCCATCTGCCCCATTCTTCTTGCCACTGTCCCCTCACCCTGTGCTTACAAAGTTTTCCTCACCCAGACGCTTTCCTCATCAAGGAGGGACCCGCGCCACCTCCTCCTCCCCTGCTCATTCTTGGCTCTCATCTCCTGACCCCTTTCCAGCTCCCCAGCTTTTCCATTTGTGAGCCTTAGTCTTAGGTTCTTTTCTTGTTGCTGAGACACCCACAGTGAAAGGAGGCAAGTTTTATTCTGGCTCAGTTTGTAATAGCCGGCTCCAGGGCACAATGGCACGGCAGAGGGCATCACAGAGGAGAACCAGCTTGTGGCGTGGCAGAAGCAGCAAAGCAGTGAAGTCCCAAGCAGCAAGCGACCAGCACCAGCCTCTTTCTTTGCCTTATATTTTACCCACGGCGAGGCACCTGAATCCTACCCAGAACTATGCTCAGCACCAATCAGTGGACTGAGTTAGTGATCACACACCCTCAATTCCAGCATCACTCTCTAGATCCAGCCACTCTGAAAAGCCCCACTGTGGCTGCATGAGGCTTTGGGGGACATCTAGACAGGAGCCCGTACAGCCATCCTTGTCCTGTTTCCTGTCGTTCCTGTCTCCTGTCTTGCCTTCATTAGCCCCTCCTTCCTTGTCACCCGTCCCTCTTACTGGTCACCTTCTCGGACCGCTCCTGTCTCCAGCCCCCTCACCTGATTGTCCTGGGATCTCATCATCCACCACCACCACCTCAGGGTGTACCCAGGAGAGAGAGGCTGGGGACTCTGGTCCTTACACTGGGAGGTTGGTGGCTGGTGGCCATGAGTTCTCCCAAACACCACCCTCCCCTCCACAGAACAGACTCTGATCTGCCTGCACCCCGCTTCTGTAATTCAACTGAACCTAAGCCAATGCTGCTTCTCCAGAGAGGACACAAGTGGACACCATCTCTGAGAAGCAGCTCTTGCCCCTGGCATGCCAACACCCACAAGCTTTGAACCCACACATGAGGGAGATCAGAAGCCCCTGAGATGATCGTGTGTGCCAATCTGGTAACCAGTTTGAAGGAAAACACACCTAGGTACCAGACTGACAATGGAGGACTCAAACTGTCAATCACCTTGGTTTCCCCTCAGGGCCTCTCATTTCCTGTCTCTCTTCTCAGCAGATACTGTATGTGTCCACCATACACTCTGAACATATGTGATTCTCTGACCCTCTGTCCTTTCCCTTCTGAAAACATAGACTGGTAGATAAGGGAGCAGAGTTGGCAGGAATTTTGGGAGTTCAAAAACAATAGGACCTCAAGAGCAGGGCCTGAGTACGGACAAAAATCCTGGTGACATTGACTTTATAACTGGAAAAATTCAGTCAAAACATTCAGTTTAGCCAAGCTTTTCTGCCCACTGTTCACTGCCCCTTTCTACCTTTAGGAATCTGTACTGGAGACACATATCCTCCCCCATCTGGTACCTTTGTGTCCAAGAGAATTCATGCTTGGGCCAGGCATGGCTTTGCACACCTAGAATTCCAGCAGTTGGCAGGCTGAATCAGAAGGGTTGCTGCAAGTTCAAAGCCTGGACAACTTAGCACGATCCTGTTCAAAAAAAAAAAAAAATTGGTGCTTAGTAGAGAAACAAATTTAATGCAAGATATACACAGATACATACACACACACACACACACACACACACACACACATATATATATATATATATATTATATATATATATGAATTCATAAAATTGACTTACAGTGGTCACGCAGAGCCTGGCATTGAAGAGTGGGAAGGATCCAGTTAAAGGTCCGGGCCTTAGCGTGGTGTCTCACAGAAGTCTGGATCTGGAGGTTGAAGAATGAGCAGTGGAAGGAAGAGCAACTAGAGGTCGTCTGAAGAGTAGGAGGAAAGCCGCCTTTTATCCCATTCCTGGGCCAACCCTACCTAGAGTGGGATTACAGCCCTCCCTAGGGTGGGGAGGCTTAGAACCCTCCCTAGGGTGGGGAGGCTTACAGCCCTCCCTAGGGTGGGTTACAACCCTTCCTAGGATGGAGTGGGGCCAGAACCCTCCCTAGGGTGTGTCACAACCCTCCTAGGGTGGGTTGCTACTCTCCCTAAGATGGAGTGGGGTCACAACCTTCCCTAGGATGGGTTCGGACCCTGCCTAGGGAGGGTTACGACCCTCCCCTAGCATGGAGTTATAATCCTCCTAGGGTGGGTTACAATCCTCTCTAGGTTGGGCTGCAACCCTCCCTAGGGTGGAGGTTACAGCCCTCCATAGGGTGGGTTACAACCTTCCCCTAGGGTGGATTAAACCCTCCTAGGGTGGGGGTTCAACCTACCTAGGAGGGGGGTGGGTTTCACAACCCTCCCTAGGGTGGGTCTTCCATGCCCAGAACTATGCTAATCCATGAAGCTGAGTACTTTGTACTCAAATTGACACAATCAGTTACCTATTACAAAGAGATTTCTCAAGCAGCACAAATCAAGGCCCACACCCACACACTTCCACTGGTGCCCATAGTTCTGAGGTGTCTTGTGATAATTAACTAAGAAATTATGTGATAATAGACTAAATAAGAAAAGCCCAACTACATTGGATCAGTGTAGTTCTGGGTGTGGCTGAAGGGATCTGCTGGAGAGAAGCCCCGCCCTAGGTGTGAGTGACAGCAACCAATAGGCTTGCTGCCTAAATGCAACAAAAGGGAAAGGAAGAAAGAAAGCTCCCACCTGTTTCTGGAGGTGCCCAGTCTTCCCCTTCTCCTTAGATGTTGTCTCCTGGCTTCCATTCCAGACCCTTCAACCTCCTGAGATGGACTTGCTTGGGATACTACAGTGAGCTGAGGGCCTTCACCCGGCTCCTTTGGAGCTCCCGTGCACAAACAGCCCTTTTGCATTTTGCCACATCTGACTCTGTGGGTGGTCATTTTAAGCCCCCCCCCACTTTTTTTTTACTTTTCTGACATGTTCTCACTATGTAGCCCAGACTCCACTGGATCTCATGGTGATCCTACTGCCTTGCAAGTGCTGGATTTAAGGGCGTGGACCTCCATGTTTGGCTAAGCCAACCTTGTAAATCCTCACATACTTATATATCTTGTATTAAATCCATTTCTCTAATAAGCATTGATTCATATAGAATTGGGTATCAGACATTACTCTGGAGAAATAGAACTGTAAAGGTGAAGTTCTTTAATGGCTATAGTACTTACAGGTGTTTGCTTGCTACTTTGATGGTGTCTAAGATGTCATTTAAATCTCCTTCTGATACTGAGAAATTCTGATAGTTCCTGGTGCGAACTATTTAAAGTAATATATAATGCAGATCTATTTGATTATCCTAACTCACCACTTGTGAGATGTAAGGAATTTAGTAATTCTCTATAAAAGGTAATTTTGAATAATTACCAAGTAACTCAGAAAATAGCTAGTTTTGAGTTGGACTCAGAATAAGAGAAGGCTCTGTAACAGGTCTAGGGCTGTACAGGCTGCTCTGTCAATAGAGCCATATGATCCATCAGAATCTATGGTTCTTGAAGTGTCAGATGCAGGTGGAGATGCTATTTGGAGTCTCTGGCAGGCTCCCACAGGTGAATTGAAGTGGACGTCTTTTGGGTTTTGGAGCAAGGCTCTGCCATCCTTTGTAGACAACCACTCTCCCTTTGAAAAACAGCTCTTGGCTGGCTTCTGGTCCTTAGTGGAAACTGAACCCTTGAGAATAAGACAGTAGGTTATTGGGTGACCTGAGTTCCCCATCACAAGCTGGTGATTATCTGATCCACCGAGTCATAAATTTGGACCTACACAGCCACAGTCCATCATTCAGCTAAAGGTCTGTCTTTCCTTGACAGAAAGCAAACGGAAAATAATACTCACTACAAAGTTTGCATTGACTATTGGAAGAAACCATTTGATGGGTGGTGGCCTAGGCCAGTCATCAGGTGTTCTGGGAGGCTGAGGTAGGAGAAATGAAAAGTTTACATCCAGCGTGAGCAACTTAGCTAGACCTTGTCTCAAAATAAAAAAGGCTGGACATAGAGCTCTGTGGGAATCCCCTAGGTTTAATCCCAGTATTCCATCCCTGACCCTGCTTTAAAAAGGAATCACTATTTTTGTTACTCTTGCAGGATGTCTCCATTTTCAGCAAAGTTAGAGCATAGAAATTTGACTTAGGCATGGAGCCGAGATCAATAAAATCAACACTAGGGAAGGCTGAGTGAGAATTATCCCAGGCTCAGCCCAGGCTGGGAACAAGAGCTCAGGTAGACGCAGCCTTTCCAAAAACAAGTGGTCAGTCTCAGAACTGCCCGCAAGGTGCCTCCCTGCCTCCCTGCTGCCCTCCTTCCTCTTTTCTTTCCTTCTCTTTGTTTGTTTGTTTCTCTCTCTCTGTCTCTCTGTCTCTCTGTCTCTCTGTCTCTCTGTCTCTCTCTCTCTCTCTCTCTCTCTCTCTCTCTCTCTCTCTCTCTCTCTCCCTCTCTCTTTCTCTCTCCCCCCTCCCTATTTGTTTGCAGTTCAGGGGATTGAACCCATGATCCCTTCCCTTCATTCTTTGTGTTAAGCTACATCTCCAATCCTGTTCTGACTTTTATACTTTGAGATAGAGTCTAGCTATATTGCTGAACAGTCCAGGCTTGACTAACCCTCCTGTCTCAGCCTCCTGGAGTGCTGCAACTTCAGGAATGGCTCACCAGGCTTCAATGCAAGGTGCCTGCTTCTGATGGCTTCTGCCTTCCTGAGAACTTTCACGTCCTCAGTTGCTCTGCTCACTCCCAGCCCTCCCTCCCCACCTCACCCATCAGACTTTCAGCTCATGCCATGTCTCAGCCGTCCCCAAGCCCATCGCATCCATCCCGCCTCTTTCTCTGTCCCCATTCTCCTCTCCTCTCCTCATCTGTCTGCCCCTCTTCAGCCCTGCTTTCTTCTGGCTCTCCAGCTGCTTCCAGCCGCCCCCTCCCGGCTGCTGCCCTGCTCTCCACTGCTCCAGGATCCCAAGATGCCGCTCTGCAGCCTTCCAGCATCTGCCCTCAGCCCTTCCTCTCCCCCATCCATGGACAGCTCCGGCTCTCCTCTCATCTCCTTCCTCAGAAATTGCTCCCTTATGGCCATTTCTTTTCAGTTGTTTCTATTTTTCTAGATTTTCCTAAGATGCAAATCAGCATTTAGGTCATGAAACAGAAGCCCCTGTGACTGGAATGGCAAAGGGACGCCCCTGGCCTGCGCTCCCTCCTCGCCTGGGCCATTCCCGGGCAGTGCCCCTTGTTCAGACAGATGCTTTTCCTTCCTTTAGGGTTTAGGGTGATCGTCCAGGCCACCACAGACTTTGCTTCCTTCTCCCTGTGCCTGGCTTTCCTACTTCAGTCCCTTGCTCTCATGTAAATCTCTGCTGCTTTTTGTGTTTGCTTTGTGTACTGAAAAAAAGTCGAGACTCCCTTTCACAGCTAAGGCATTTAGTCAAACAACCACGGCCCCGTGGGGAGGAAATGTCACGGGAAGGCAAATAAGCAAGACCACAGGATCACACACACACACAGGGAGAATGGCGAGACGACAGGTCATCTTTATTTTCCATCCACAAGAAATGCCTGGCTCTGTCCTGTGTGGAACGCGAGGAGCACACGCCTTTCCTCTACACCCACCGCTTCTTCGTGTGTCAGACTCAGCAGCCAACCTGCAGGAGTTTGAGGGCACAGCCCCTGGCTGTGAGTACAATGTCTGCAGAACTATAGTAATCAAGGCATAAATCTCTTTAAAAGACAAAGTATGTATGTACAACCATTTATTAAACATATCTATCAAAATAGTACAATAGGACGGAAAAATCTCAGTATTACATCAAATATACATAGTAACATTTCTATGGGCACAATGTTTACAGTAAACTGATATAGCTTGTACTAAAGGAATCTACAACATGCCTATGGATCTGTCATTATATTTCAAATGATTTCCTCCCAACTGGAGACTCTACAGGCCATCTTCAATGAGTGTCCAGGTTACAGGGAACCAAATGTATCAAACAGCAGATATTCTACTTCCAATTCAAGGGAAGTTTGAATGAGGATTCTAAAATTTGCAAGGTGCTGTAGAAAATCTCGTCCCTTATGGTCCCACCATGGGTTCCCAGCTCTCGGGTGGATGCTGTGCTGAGTGTATTTCATTGCTTCTTGGGCCAGAGATCTGGAAGGCAGAGAAGAGACAAAGTCAGACCCATGGGGACAATTTTCTAGATGACAAGATTGACACCCAAATGTCAAGCCCAACTATAGTCTGGACCAAATCCAGGTCCAGCTCTATCTCTACACTTCATTCTTAGCCCCAATCCTGAGCCATCATTTCCTGTTGTGGTTTTCAGTGTTTTCGACTCACATTCCAAAGATCACGTGAGATGGCTCAGGTTATACCTAGCTCCCTCCTCATAGTGAGAGTGGTTCTTCTCACGGACCTAATGACCCTTGGGGAAGAGGGCACATCACTTATGATGCCCTTAGTGCAGGACATGCATTTAAGGTCTGGACTTCTGCCTGTGACATCACCATCACTAGTGTCAACATCGTGACAGAAGCCCAGGTGCTGAGCCTAATCCCAAGCCACAGTGTCTCACTACATGCACATGATTTACAACAAATCCTTGCTTATTCCTCTACCCAAACACATACTGGAATGTGGCTATTGTAAGAAGTCACGTGAACCTAGTCTTTGTTAACTTTCCATCATTCTGACAAATATCCACACCCTGATTCTTGAGGAGCAGATGTGTAATTATGGAGAGTAGAAATCCGTGCAAAAGTGGAAATATGAGCAAGGAAATCTCCCAGTGCACTCAAGCACAAGAAACGCATCTCTGTGCAGCCAGGGATGCTCATGCAGTCAGGGATAATTCCCTTCCATGCCTGCACAGGCAGCGTGCTCCATCTGACAGCCTCTACTTAAGCACTCGTTTGTTATGTGTAAATCCCTCTCTTTTCTCTCCTTGAAGGACAAAAGGTGAAAATACATCTCTGTCAGGAGATGGAAATTTATGGCTGGGCAATAGATGTTCACTCAAAACAAAAACCAGTATCTCATCCACACTGCTCTGGACCCATTGCTCTGAGAGGAAGGATAGCTACTAAATCTGTGCCTCACGGACAATCCACTGTTTGTGAGGTCCGACAGAGCAGTGTCCCAGCACATAGCTCATCTTTCCCAGGCCATGTGTGTCTGCTTGTCACGCTGGTTGGTGACTTTGGAGGGGGCAGGGAGAGGCTAAAATTGTGCCTGGGCTAGGCTGGTTCCTGATGTAGAGACAGTGGACAGGGTGGGGGATCATGAAAGGAACCTCCCACGGGCTCCCCGCATTGCCTACATAGAACACCAGGACCCACACCCACCTTCTAGAGGGCACTGTGTTCAGGGTACCAGGGTCCAGGGATGAGGGCGCGATCTCGGCTCCACACCCAGAGTGCAGGGTCATAGGCTTGGATCTGGAAAGGAGAGCAGCCCCTGAGTGGATGAAGAGCTCAGGGACACCACCCGCATATCCAGTCTCCAGCTGTCCCTGGTCACACATGCCCAGGATCCCCTGTTCCTCTGTCCCAATCCAGCCCAGCCCCACCAGCCCCGTCTCACCCACCTCCTCACACTCCTCTCGGGTCACCCTGAGGTTCCAGTCCATGTAGCAGATGAATTGGTAGCGCAGCTTGTGGAACTGGGCAATCAATTTCAAATTCCATTTGTAGAGAAACCATAAGATGGCTAGTTTAGGAATCTGGTCATCCTCCTCCATGTCAATGGCCAGGTATCTGGGAAGGAAAGCAGGCTGCTGGTCAGCAGCACAATCACTGGACCCTGAGTCAGCTCATAGAGAAGAGGCGGGGATGCAGCACCCTCCAGCCCAGGATGCCATTAGCCCGGTCCCGAGTTCCTGAAGACCAGGTCTGAGCAGAGGTGCAGCCCCTGTGCTACAGTCAGCAGTACAGAGGTTTAACGCCAGAGGCCAGGTGAGAATCACCTCCCACCCTCTGGGCTGACCATGGCCTGTAGGGGGAGGCGCAGTACTCACAGGGCCAGGAAGAATTGGATCCTCTGGTACTTCCGGGGGAAGAGGCCGGCCCGGCTGAAGTAGGCGATGACCATGGCCAGGAGATACTGTTGAGAGAGAGGACAGTCAGCAGGCACAGCTGGAGGAGGGCTGTGGAAATATGGACTGGGAGAGGGGAGCAGGGCCCCAGTCAGGGAGAGGAGAGCCTAGTGTTGGGTGGCCTGGTCATTTTGGGGCAGTGAGAGATGGGTGGTTGTTAGTAAATGACAGCAAGAAGGGGAAGGGAGGCTATGAGGCCCAGGGTGTCACTTTAAGGGTGTCTTGGGGACAGGACACTGAAGTCACCTAGATCAGAGGGCATCTTTTAACAGAGAGCCAATGGGTTCCCTGAGAGCCAAGGGGAGGGTTCAGAACTTTCACGTAGCCCCAGCCAGAGAGGCCATATGCAGGGAGACTCAAGTCCCAGAGGACCCCGGCAGAGCAGGGTGCTGTGCCCATGCAGCCTCTAGGCCAGCCAGGCCTGGAAGGGAGATGGTGCTGAGTCCTAAGGGGGACTGATGGTGGAGGCTGAGGTAGGAGTTCCTAGCAGGGACAGAGGAGTAACTGTGGGGCTGGAACCTGCCCTCCCTGGGCGGTGCCACCAAGAGAGCCCAGCTCAGGGGAGAAGGACCTCACCTTGTCAGAGGCCCTCAGGTTTTCATCGCAGGCTAGGAAGATCTTGATGACTGGATCCTCTGTGAAGAGAACACAGTGTTAGCTTGTTGCCTGGCTAGCTAGGAGTCCCTGGAAGTGGAACACAGAACAGAACCACAGTTGCCTGAGATGACCTAGGGTCAGGCAGATGGGAAGGGGAAGGAGGACATTGAATGGCCAGGGGCCAGGGGCTCATCCTGGGACTGACAGGAGCAACTCTGTGGGGCCTGGGAAGCAAACCACATCCACCTAGTTAGGACCTCAGGAGGTCACAGGGGCCTCCCCGACACACAAATGCACCACTGCGGGAGTCAGAGGCATCCTGGTCATTTGCTCTCGTGATGGGCACAGCAGTGTGACAAGGACCTCGTCCCTGCTCTGGTGCTGCATGAATCCACTTCCATTCAGGAAAGTGAGCAGCTCCTCTCTATCAGGTGGGCTGGTTAGAACCATGCTTTGTGATGGGAACATTTGGGAACTAGTAGAAATCTGTTTTGAGGACTGCGGCTTCTCTGTCACCTGTGTGCCCCTGGGGAAGGATGACACTAGAATCCTCGTAGAAGGCCAGCTCAGGGCTCAGTGAGATCCTTTCTACGGGTGAAGGAAGGGACAGGAAGTCACTCAGGCTCCTAAGAGCCTGGGGAGAGGTGCTGTGTGGAGTCTCCTTACCGAGCAGCCGAGTGAAGGCCTCGTGGTGCACAGGCAGCACTGAGGACAGGTGCTTCCTCTTCAGGCCACAGGGCATCTCCATGTCACCCAGGTGAGTCAAAGGCGCAGGGCGTAGGCATCGCAATGGCTCTTGCTGCTCCTTTTCCATCAGGGACAGATACTCCCTCCACCTCTTGCGAGGTGGGAGCCTGATGCCGTCCTGTGGGGCTGCATCAGAGCACCAGCGGTCCCCCCTCTGCTCCTCCTTGGCCTCTGAGGAGCACTCCCTCTTCCACTTGTGGCCAGGGGACCGAGGTGAGAGGCTGGGGTTCCCCCTCAAGGCTGAGGCAGAATCCCCCTGATGACCCTCCTCCTTCTCTTCCTTCTCTGATTCTGATTTTGAAGACGATGAATCCTGCTCTTCCTTCTGGATAGGTAACTCAGGCAGGAGGAAGGGTGTTGGCCTAGGGGCTCCACTGAGTAGACTTCCTTGGTCCTCCTGCTGCTGCTCCCCAGACTCTGAGGAGCAATCTGTCTTCCTCTTCTGTGGACAGGCCCAAGATAGGGGGCTGAGTGCTACCAACAGACCTGAGGAAAGAAACCCAGATCCAGCGTGAAGCATCGTCTTTGGAATTCAGCCTTTGACCATGTGTTCTGGTTTGTACCTCGATGTCCCCCAAAGCTTTGTGTGGTCATAGAGGGGAGATTTGAAGGTGATGATTAGGGTGTGTGAAGGTGAATTAAGGATGTCGGGTGCCCCACCCTTGGTATGGGTGACACCAATCAGTAGATTTGCAGCCTGGATGGAGTATAAAGGGACAGAAAGAGGGCAGTCTTGCTGTTGTGGCTGCTGCTGCTTGGCTGGTGGCTGCTTCCTGCCTGCTCTGTGATGCCCCTTTGCCATACACCCTGCTGGGAAGCCAGGCAATGAGCTGAAGGAAACCTTTCTTTAACTTTGGGTGTCCGGTATTTGTCTCAGCAACCATGTCACCCCAAATCCCTCCTTGGAAGTAAACCCCAAAGTTCCTCCACAGTTGTCCCCTCCAAAGCCCTGCGATCTCCATCTGCCCCATTCTTCTTGCCACTGTCCCCTCACCCTGTGCTTACAAAGTTTTCCTCACCCAGACGCTTTCCTCATCAAGGAGGGACCCGCGCCACCTCCTCCTCCCCTGCTCATTCTTGGCTCTCATCTCCTGACCCCTTTCCAGCTCCCCAGCTTTTCCATTTGTGAGCCTTAGTCTTAGGTTCTTTTCTTGTTGCTGAGACACCCACAGTGAAAGGAGGCAAGTTTTATTCTGGCTCAGTTTGTAATAGCCGGCTCCAGGGCACAATGGCACGGCAGAGGGCATCACAGAGGAGAACCAGCTTGTGGCGTGGCAGAAGCAGCAAAGCAGTGAAGTCCCAAGCAGCAAGCGACCAGCACCAGCCTCTTTCTTTGCCTTATATTTTACCCACGGCGAGGCACCTGAATCCTACCCAGAACTATGCTCAGCACCAATCAGTGGACTGAGTTAGTGATCACACACCCTCAATTCCAGCATCACTCTCTAGATCCAGCCACTCTGAA
Source organism: Cavia porcellus (assembly GCF_034190915.1). Classification (NCBI taxonomy): domain Eukaryota; kingdom Metazoa; phylum Chordata; class Mammalia; order Rodentia; family Caviidae; genus Cavia; species Cavia porcellus. The sequence goes on along the minus strand of NW_026947506.1, from coordinate 34,957,809 downwards.
AAGCCCCACTGTGGCTGCATGAGGCTTTGGGGGACATCTAGACAGGAGCCCGTACAGCCATCCTTGTCCTGTTTCCTGTCGTTCCTGTCTCCTGTCTTGCCTTCATTAGCCCCTCCTTCCTTGTCACCCGTCCCTCTTACTGGTCACCTTCTCGGACCGCTCCTGTCTCCAGCCCCCTCACCTGATTGTCCTGGGATCTCATCATCCACCACCACCACCTCAGGGTGTACCCAGGAGAGAGAGGCTGGGGACTCTGGTCCTTACACTGGGAGGTTGGTGGCTGGTGGCCATGAGTTCTCCCAAACACCACCCTCCCCTCCACAGAACAGACTCTGATCTGCCTGCACCCCGCTTCTGTAATTCAACTGAACCTAAGCCAATGCTGCTTCTCCAGAGAGGACACAAGTGGACACCATCTCTGAGAAGCAGCTCTTGCCCCTGGCATGCCAACACCCACAAGCTTTGAACCCACACATGAGGGAGATCAGAAGCCCCTGAGATGATCGTGTGTGCCAATCTGGTAACCAGTTTGAAGGAAAACACACCTAGGTACCAGACTGACAATGGAGGACTCAAACTGTCAATCACCTTGGTTTCCCCTCAGGGCCTCTCATTTCCTGTCTCTCTTCTCAGCAGATACTGTATGTGTCCACCATACACTCTGAACATATGTGATTCTCTGACCCTCTGTCCTTTCCCTTCTGAAAACATAGACTGGTAGATAAGGGAGCAGAGTTGGCAGGAATTTTGGGAGTTCAAAAACAATAGGACCTCAAGAGCAGGGCCTGAGTACGGACAAAAATCCTGGTGACATTGACTTTATAACTGGAAAAATTCAGTCAAAACATTCAGTTTAGCCAAGCTTTTCTGCCCACTGTTCACTGCCCCTTTCTACCTTTAGGAATCTGTACTGGAGACACATATCCTCCCCCATCTGGTACCTTTGTGTCCAAGAGAATTCATGCTTGGGCCAGGCATGGCTTTGCACACCTAGAATTCCAGCAGTTGGCAGGCTGAATCAGAAGGGTTGCTGCAAGTTCAAAGCCTGGACAACTTAGCACGATCCTGTTCAAAAAAAAAAAAAAAATTGGTGCTTAGTAGAGAAACAAATTTAATGCAAGATATACACAGATACATACACACACACACACACACACACACACACACACACACACACACACACATATATATATATATATTATATATATATATGAATTCATAAAATTGACTTACAGTGGTCACGCAGAGCCTGGCATTGAAGAGTGGGAAGGATCCAGTTAAAGGTCCGGGCCTTAGCGTGGTGTCTCACAGAAGTCTGGATCTGGAGGTTGAAGAATGAGCAGTGGAAGGAAGAGCAACTAGAGGTCGTCTGAAGAGTAGGAGGAAAGCCGCCTTTTATCCCATTCCTGGGCCAACCCTACCTAGAGTGGGATTACAGCCCTCCCTAGGGTGGGGAGGCTTAGAACCCTCCCTAGGGTGGGGAGGCTTACAGCCCTCCCTAGGGTGGGTTACAACCCTTCCTAGGATGGAGTGGGGCCAGAACCCTCCCTAGGGTGTGTCACAACCCTCCTAGGGTGGGTTGCTACTCTCCCTAAGATGGAGTGGGGTCACAACCTTCCCTAGGATGGGTTCGGACCCTGCCTAGGGAGGGTTACGACCCTCCCCTAGCATGGAGTTATAATCCTCCTAGGGTGGGTTACAATCCTCTCTAGGTTGGGCTGCAACCCTCCCTAGGGTGGAGGTTACAGCCCTCCATAGGGTGGGTTACAACCTTCCCCTAGGGTGGATTAAACCCTCCTAGGGTGGGGGTTCAACCTACCTAGGAGGGGGGTGGGTTTCACAACCCTCCCTAGGGTGGGTCTTCCATGCCCAGAACTATGCTAATCCATGAAGCTGAGTACTTTGTACTCAAATTGACACAATCAGTTACCTATTACAAAGAGATTTCTCAAGCAGCACAAATCAAGGCCCACACCCACACACTTCCACTGGTGCCCATAGTTCTGAGGTGTCTTGTGATAATTAACTAAGAAATTATGTGATAATAGACTAAATAAGAAAAGCCCAACTACATTGGATCAGTGTAGTTCTGGGTGTGGCTGAAGGGATCTGCTGGAGAGAAGCCCCGCCCTAGGTGTGAGTGACAGCAACCAATAGGCTTGCTGCCTAAATGCAACAAAAGGGAAAGGAAGAAAGAAAGCTCCCACCTGTTTCTGGAGGTGCCCAGTCTTCCCCTTCTCCTTAGATGTTGTCTCCTGGCTTCCATTCCAGACCCTTCAACCTCCTGAGATGGACTTGCTTGGGATACTACAGTGAGCTGAGGGCCTTCACCCGGCTCCTTTGGAGCTCCCGTGCACAAACAGCCCTTTTGCATTTTGCCACATCTGACTCTGTGGGTGGTCATTTTAAGCCCCCCCCCCCACTTTTTTTTTACTTTTCTGACATGTTCTCACTATGTAGCCCAGACTCCACTGGATCTCATGGTGATCCTACTGCCTTGCAAGTGCTGGATTTAAGGGCGTGGACCTCCATGTTTGGCTAAGCCAACCTTGTAAATCCTCACATACTTATATATCTTGTATTAAATCCATTTCTCTAATAAGCATTGATTCATATAGAATTGGGTATCAGACATTACTCTGGAGAAATAGAACTGTAAAGGTGAAGTTCTTTAATGGCTATAGTACTTACAGGTGTTTGCTTGCTACTTTGATGGTGTCTAAGATGTCATTTAAATCTCCTTCTGATACTGAGAAATTCTGATAGTTCCTGGTGCGAACTATTTAAAGTAATATATAATGCAGATCTATTTGATTATCCTAACTCACCACTTGTGAGATGTAAGGAATTTAGTAATTCTCTATAAAAGGTAATTTTGAATAATTACCAAGTAACTCAGAAAATAGCTAGTTTTGAGTTGGACTCAGAATAAGAGAAGGCTCTGTAACAGGTCTAGGGCTGTACAGGCTGCTCTGTCAATAGAGCCATATGATCCATCAGAATCTATGGTTCTTGAAGTGTCAGATGCAGGTGGAGATGCTATTTGGAGTCTCTGGCAGGCTCCCACAGGTGAATTGAAGTGGACGTCTTTTGGGTTTTGGAGCAAGGCTCTGCCATCCTTTGTAGACAACCACTCTCCCTTTGAAAAACAGCTCTTGGCTGGCTTCTGGTCCTTAGTGGAAACTGAACCCTTGAGAATAAGACAGTAGGTTATTGGGTGACCTGAGTTCCCCATCACAAGCTGGTGATTATCTGATCCACCGAGTCATAAATTTGGACCTACACAGCCACAGTCCATCATTCAGCTAAAGGTCTGTCTTTCCTTGACAGAAAGCAAACGGAAAATAATACTCACTACAAAGTTTGCATTGACTATTGGAAGAAACCATTTGATGGGTGGTGGCCTAGGCCAGTCATCAGGTGTTCTGGGAGGCTGAGGTAGGAGAAATGAAAAGTTTACATCCAGCGTGAGCAACTTAGCTAGACCTTGTCTCAAAATAAAAAAGGCTGGACATAGAGCTCTGTGGGAATCCCCTAGGTTTAATCCCAGTATTCCATCCCTGACCCTGCTTTAAAAAGGAATCACTATTTTTGTTACTCTTGCAGGATGTCTCCATTTTCAGCAAAGTTAGAGCATAGAAATTTGACTTAGGCATGGAGCCGAGATCAATAAAATCAACACTAGGGAAGGCTGAGTGAGAATTATCCCAGGCTCAGCCCAGGCTGGGAACAAGAGCTCAGGTAGACGCAGCCTTTCCAAAAACAAGTGGTCAGTCTCAGAACTGCCCGCAAGGTGCCTCCCTGCCTCCCTGCTGCCCTCCTTCCTCTTTTCTTTCCTTCTCTTTGTTTGTTTGTTTCTCTCTCTCTGTCTCTCTGTCTCTCTGTCTCTCTGTCTCTCTGTCTCTCTCTCTCTCTCTCTCTCTCTCTCTCTCTCTCTCTCTCTCTCTCTCCCTCTCTCTTTCTCTCTCCCCCCTCCCTATTTGTTTGCAGTTCAGGGGATTGAACCCATGATCCCTTCCCTTCATTCTTTGTGTTAAGCTACATCTCCAATCCTGTTCTGACTTTTATACTTTGAGATAGAGTCTAGCTATATTGCTGAACAGTCCAGGCTTGACTAACCCTCCTGTCTCAGCCTCCTGGAGTGCTGCAACTTCAGGAATGGCTCACCAGGCTTCAATGCAAGGTGCCTGCTTCTGATGGCTTCTGCCTTCCTGAGAACTTTCACGTCCTCAGTTGCTCTGCTCACTCCCAGCCCTCCCTCCCCACCTCACCCATCAGACTTTCAGCTCATGCCATGTCTCAGCCGTCCCCAAGCCCATCGCATCCATCCCGCCTCTTTCTCTGTCCCCATTCTCCTCTCCTCTCCTCATCTGTCTGCCCCTCTTCAGCCCTGCTTTCTTCTGGCTCTCCAGCTGCTTCCAGCCGCCCCCTCCCGGCTGCTGCCCTGCTCTCCACTGCTCCAGGATCCCAAGATGCCGCTCTGCAGCCTTCCAGCATCTGCCCTCAGCCCTTCCTCTCCCCCATCCATGGACAGCTCCGGCTCTCCTCTCATCTCCTTCCTCAGAAATTGCTCCCTTATGGCCATTTCTTTTCAGTTGTTTCTATTTTTCTAGATTTTCCTAAGATGCAAATCAGCATTTAGGTCATGAAACAGAAGCCCCTGTGACTGGAATGGCAAAGGGACGCCCCTGGCCTGCGCTCCCTCCTCGCCTGGGCCATTCCCGGGCAGTGCCCCTTGTTCAGACAGATGCTTTTCCTTCCTTTAGGGTTTAGGGTGATCGTCCAGGCCACCACAGACTTTGCTTCCTTCTCCCTGTGCCTGGCTTTCCTACTTCAGTCCCTTGCTCTCATGTAAATCTCTGCTGCTTTTTGTGTTTGCTTTGTGTACTGAAAAAAAGTCGAGACTCCCTTTCACAGCTAAGGCATTTAGTCAAACAACCACGGCCCCGTGGGGAGGAAATGTCACGGGAAGGCAAATAAGCAAGACCACAGGATCACACACACACACAGGGAGAATGGCGAGACGACAGGTCATCTTTATTTTCCATCCACAAGAAATGCCTGGCTCTGTCCTGTGTGGAACGCGAGGAGCACACGCCTTTCCTCTACACCCACCGCTTCTTCGTGTGTCAGACTCAGCAGCCAACCTGCAGGAGTTTGAGGGCACAGCCCCTGGCTGTGAGTACAATGTCTGCAGAACTATAGTAATCAAGGCATAAATCTCTTTAAAAGACAAAGTATGTATGTACAACCATTTATTAAACATATCTATCAAAATAGTACAATAGGACGGAAAAATCTCAGTATTACATCAAATATACATAGTAACATTTCTATGGGCACAATGTTTACAGTAAACTGATATAGCTTGTACTAAAGGAATCTACAACATGCCTATGGATCTGTCATTATATTTCAAATGATTTCCTCCCAACTGGAGACTCTACAGGCCATCTTCAATGAGTGTCCAGGTTACAGGGAACCAAATGTATCAAACAGCAGATATTCTACTTCCAATTCAAGGGAAGTTTGAATGAGGATTCTAAAATTTGCAAGGTGCTGTAGAAAATCTCGTCCCTTATGGTCCCACCATGGGTTCCCAGCTCTCGGGTGGATGCTGTGCTGAGTGTATTTCATTGCTTCTTGGGCCAGAGATCTGGAAGGCAGAGAAGAGACAAAGTCAGACCCATGGGGACAATTTTCTAGATGACAAGATTGACACCCAAATGTCAAGCCCAACTATAGTCTGGACCAAATCCAGGTCCAGCTCTATCTCTACACTTCATTCTTAGCCCCAATCCTGAGCCATCATTTCCTGTTGTGGTTTTCAGTGTTTTCGACTCACATTCCAAAGATCACGTGAGATGGCTCAGGTTATACCTAGCTCCCTCCTCATAGTGAGAGTGGTTCTTCTCACGGACCTAATGACCCTTGGGGAAGAGGGCACATCACTTATGATGCCCTTAGTGCAGGACATGCATTTAAGGTCTGGACTTCTGCCTGTGACATCACCATCACTAGTGTCAACATCGTGACAGAAGCCCAGGTGCTGAGCCTAATCCCAAGCCACAGTGTCTCACTACATGCACATGATTTACAACAAATCCTTGCTTATTCCTCTACCCAAACACATACTGGAATGTGGCTATTGTAAGAAGTCACGTGAACCTAGTCTTTGTTAACTTTCCATCATTCTGACAAATATCCACACCCTGATTCTTGAGGAGCAGATGTGTAATTATGGAGAGTAGAAATCCGTGCAAAAGTGGAAATATGAGCAAGGAAATCTCCCAGTGCACTCAAGCACAAGAAACGCATCTCTGTGCAGCCAGGGATGCTCATGCAGTCAGGGATAATTCCCTTCCATGCCTGCACAGGCAGCGTGCTCCATCTGACAGCCTCTACTTAAGCACTCGTTTGTTATGTGTAAATCCCTCTCTTTTCTCTCCTTGAAGGACAAAAGGTGAAAATACATCTCTGTCAGGAGATGGAAATTTATGGCTGGGCAATAGATGTTCACTCAAAACAAAAACCAGTATCTCATCCACACTGCTCTGGACCCATTGCTCTGAGAGGAAGGATAGCTACTAAATCTGTGCCTCACGGACAATCCACTGTTTGTGAGGTCCGACAGAGCAGTGTCCCAGCACATAGCTCATCTTTCCCAGGCCATGTGTGTCTGCTTGTCACGCTGGTTGGTGACTTTGGAGGGGGCAGGGAGAGGCTAAAATTGTGCCTGGGCTAGGCTGGTTCCTGATGTAGAGACAGTGGACAGGGTGGGGGATCATGAAAGGAACCTCCCACGGGCTCCCCGCATTGCCTACATAGAACACCAGGACCCACACCCACCTTCTAGAGGGCACTGTGTTCAGGGTACCAGGGTCCAGGGATGAGGGCGCGATCTCGGCTCCACACCCAGAGTGCAGGGTCATAGGCTTGGATCTGGAAAGGAGAGCAGCCCCTGAGTGGATGAAGAGCTCAGGGACACCACCCGCATATCCAGTCTCCAGCTGTCCCTGGTCACACATGCCCAGGATCCCCTGTTCCTCTGTCCCAATCCAGCCCAGCCCCACCAGCCCCGTCTCACCCACCTCCTCACACTCCTCTCGGGTCACCCTGAGGTTCCAGTCCATGTAGCAGATGAATTGGTAGCGCAGCTTGTGGAACTGGGCAATCAATTTCAAATTCCATTTGTAGAGAAACCATAAGATGGCTAGTTTAGGAATCTGGTCATCCTCCTCCATGTCAATGGCCAGGTATCTGGGAAGGAAAGCAGGCTGCTGGTCAGCAGCACAATCACTGGACCCTGAGTCAGCTCATAGAGAAGAGGCGGGGATGCAGCACCCTCCAGCCCAGGATGCCATTAGCCCGGTCCCGAGTTCCTGAAGACCAGGTCTGAGCAGAGGTGCAGCCCCTGTGCTACAGTCAGCAGTACAGAGGTTTAACGCCAGAGGCCAGGTGAGAATCACCTCCCACCCTCTGGGCTGACCATGGCCTGTAGGGGGAGGCGCAGTACTCACAGGGCCAGGAAGAATTGGATCCTCTGGTACTTCCGGGGGAAGAGGCCGGCCCGGCTGAAGTAGGCGATGACCATGGCCAGGAGATACTGTTGAGAGAGAGGACAGTCAGCAGGCACAGCTGGAGGAGGGCTGTGGAAATATGGACTGGGAGAGGGGAGCAGGGCCCCAGTCAGGGAGAGGAGAGCCTAGTGTTGGGTGGCCTGGTCATTTTGGGGCAGTGAGAGATGGGTGGTTGTTAGTAAATGACAGCAAGAAGGGGAAGGGAGGCTATGAGGCCCAGGGTGTCACTTTAAGGGTGTCTTGGGGACAGGACACTGAAGTCACCTAGATCAGAGGGCATCTTTTAACAGAGAGCCAATGGGTTCCCTGAGAGCCAAGGGGAGGGTTCAGAACTTTCACGTAGCCCCAGCCAGAGAGGCCATATGCAGGGAGACTCAAGTCCCAGAGGACCCCGGCAGAGCAGGGTGCTGTGCCCATGCAGCCTCTAGGCCAGCCAGGCCTGGAAGGGAGATGGTGCTGAGTCCTAAGGGGGACTGATGGTGGAGGCTGAGGTAGGAGTTCCTAGCAGGGACAGAGGAGTAACTGTGGGGCTGGAACCTGCCCTCCCTGGGCGGTGCCACCAAGAGAGCCCAGCTCAGGGGAGAAGGACCTCACCTTGTCAGAGGCCCTCAGGTTTTCATCGCAGGCTAGGAAGATCTTGATGACTGGATCCTCTGTGAAGAGAACACAGTGTTAGCTTGTTGCCTGGCTAGCTAGGAGTCCCTGGAAGTGGAACACAGAACAGAACCACAGTTGCCTGAGATGACCTAGGGTCAGGCAGATGGGAAGGGGAAGGAGGACATTGAATGGCCAGGGGCCAGGGGCTCATCCTGGGACTGACAGGAGCAACTCTGTGGGGCCTGGGAAGCAAACCACATCCACCTAGTTAGGACCTCAGGAGGTCACAGGGGCCTCCCCGACACACAAATGCACCACTGCGGGAGTCAGAGGCATCCTGGTCATTTGCTCTCGTGATGGGCACAGCAGTGTGACAAGGACCTCGTCCCTGCTCTGGTGCTGCATGAATCCACTTCCATTCAGGAAAGTGAGCAGCTCCTCTCTATCAGGTGGGCTGGTTAGAACCATGCTTTGTGATGGGAACATTTGGGAACTAGTAGAAATCTGTTTTGAGGACTGCGGCTTCTCTGTCACCTGTGTGCCCCTGGGGAAGGATGACACTAGAATCCTCGTAGAAGGCCAGCTCAGGGCTCAGTGAGATCCTTTCTACGGGTGAAGGAAGGGACAGGAAGTCACTCAGGCTCCTAAGAGCCTGGGGAGAGGTGCTGTGTGGAGTCTCCTTACCGAGCAGCCGAGTGAAGGCCTCGTGGTGCACAGGCAGCACTGAGGACAGGTGCTTCCTCTTCAGGCCACAGGGCATCTCCATGTCACCCAGGTGAGTCAAAGGCGCAGGGCGTAGGCATCGCAATGGCTCTTGCTGCTCCTTTTCCATCAGGGACAGATACTCCCTCCACCTCTTGCGAGGTGGGAGCCTGATGCCGTCCTGTGGGGCTGCATCAGAGCACCAGCGGTCCCCCCTCTGCTCCTCCTTGGCCTCTGAGGAGCACTCCCTCTTCCACTTGTGGCCAGGGGACCGAGGTGAGAGGCTGGGGTTCCCCCTCAAGGCTGAGGCAGAATCCCCCTGATGACCCTCCTCCTTCTCTTCCTTCTCTGATTCTGATTTTGAAGACGATGAATCCTGCTCTTCCTTCTGGATAGGTAACTCAGGCAGGAGGAAGGGTGTTGGCCTAGGGGCTCCACTGAGTAGACTTCCTTGGTCCTCCTGCTGCTGCTCCCCAGACTCTGAGGAGCAATCTGTCTTCCTCTTCTGTGGACAGGCCCAAGATAGGGGGCTGAGTGCTACCAACAGACCTGAGGAAAGAAACCCAGATCCAGCGTGAAGCATCGTCTTTGGAATTCAGCCTTTGACCATGTGTTCTGGTTTGTACCTCGATGTCCCCCAAAGCTTTGTGTGGTCATAGAGGGGAGATTTGAAGGTGATGATTAGGGTGTGTGAAGGTGAATTAAGGATGTCGGGTGCCCCACCCTTGGTATGGGTGACACCAATCAGTAGATTTGCAGCCTGGATGGAGTATAAAGGGACAGAAAGAGGGCAGTCTTGCTGTTGTGGCTGCTGCTGCTTGGCTGGTGGCTGCTTCCTGCCTGCTCTGTGATGCCCCTTTGCCATACACCCTGCTGGGAAGCCAGGCAATGAGCTGAAGGAAACCTTTCTTTAACTTTGGGTGTCCGGTATTTGTCTCAGCAACCATGTCACCCCAAATCCCTCCTTGGAAGTAAACCCCAAAGTTCCTCCACAGTTGTCCCCTCCAAAGCCCTGCGATCTCCATCTGCCCCATTCTTCTTGCCACTGTCCCCTCACCCTGTGCTTACAAAGTTTTCCTCACCCAGACGCTTTCCTCATCAAGGAGGGACCCGCGCCACCTCCTCCTCCCCTGCTCATTCTTGGCTCTCATCTCCTGACCCCTTTCCAGCTCCCCAGCTTTTCCATTTGTGAGCCTTAGTCTTAGGTTCTTTTCTTGTTGCTGAGACACCCACAGTGAAAGGAGGCAAGTTTTATTCTGGCTCAGTTTGTAATAGCCGGCTCCAGGGCACAATGGCACGGCAGAGGGCATCACAGAGGAGAACCAGCTTGTGGCGTGGCAGAAGCAGCAAAGCAGTGAAGTCCCAAGCAGCAAGCGACCAGCACCAGCCTCTTTCTTTGCCTTATATTTTACCCACGGCGAGGCACCTGAATCCTACCCAGAACTATGCTCAGCACCAATCAGTGGACTGAGTTAGTGATCACACACCCTCAATTCCAGCATCACTCTCTAGATCCAGCCACTCTGAAAAGCCCCACTGTGGCTGCATGAGGCTTTGGGGGACATCTAGACAGGAGCCCGTACAGCCATCCTTGTCCTGTTTCCTGTCGTTCCTGTCTCCTGTCTTGCCTTCATTAGCCCCTCCTTCCTTGTCACCCGTCCCTCTTACTGGTCACCTTCTCGGACCGCTCCTGTCTCCAGCCCCCTCACCTGATTGTCCTGGGATCTCATCATCCACCACCACCACCTCAGGGTGTACCCAGGAGAGAGAGGCTGGGGACTCTGGTCCTTACACTGGGAGGTTGGTGGCTGGTGGCCATGAGTTCTCCCAAACACCACCCTCCCCTCCACAGAACAGACTCTGATCTGCCTGCACCCCGCTTCTGTAATTCAACTGAACCTAAGCCAATGCTGCTTCTCCAGAGAGGACACAAGTGGACACCATCTCTGAGAAGCAGCTCTTGCCCCTGGCATGCCAACACCCACAAGCTTTGAACCCACACATGAGGGAGATCAGAAGCCCCTGAGATGATCGTGTGTGCCAATCTGGTAACCAGTTTGAAGGAAAACACACCTAGGTACCAGACTGACAATGGAGGACTCAAACTGTCAATCACCTTGGTTTCCCCTCAGGGCCTCTCATTTCCTGTCTCTCTTCTCAGCAGATACTGTATGTGTCCACCATACACTCTGAACATATGTGATTCTCTGACCCTCTGTCCTTTCCCTTCTGAAAACATAGACTGGTAGATAAGGGAGCAGAGTTGGCAGGAATTTTGGGAGTTCAAAAACAATAGGACCTCAAGAGCAGGGCCTGAGTACGGACAAAAATCCTGGTGACATTGACTTTATAACTGGAAAAATTCAGTCAAAACATTCAGTTTAGCCAAGCTTTTCTGCCCACTGTTCACTGCCCCTTTCTACCTTTAGGAATCTGTACTGGAGACACATATCCTCCCCCATCTGGTACCTTTGTGTCCAAGAGAATTCATGCTTGGGCCAGGCATGGCTTTGCACACCTAGAATTCCAGCAGTTGGCAGGCTGAATCAGAAGGGTTGCTGCAAGTTCAAAGCCTGGACTACTTAGCACGATCCTGTCCAAAAAAAAAAAATTGGTGCTTAGTAGAGAAGCAAATTTAATGCAAGATATACACACATACATACATACATACATACATACATACATACATATATATATTATATATATATGAATTCATAAAATTGACTTACAGTGGTCACCCAGAGCCTGGCATTGAGAGTGGGAAGGATCCAGGTAAAGGTCCAGGCCTTACCGTGGTGTCTCACAGAAGTCTGGATCTGGAGGTTGAAGAATGAGCAGTGGAAGCGAAGAGGCAACTAGAGGTCGTCTGAACAGTAGGAGGAAAGCCGCCTTTTATCCCATTCCTGGGCCAACCCTACCTAGAGTGGGATTACAACCCTCCCTAGGGCGGGGAGGCTTACAACCCTCCCTAGGGTGGGGAAGCTTACAGCCCTTCCTAGGGTGGGTCACAACCATCCCAGGGTGGGGTGCCACCTTCCCTAAGATGGGTTACAACCCTCACTAGGGTGGGTTACAACCCTCCCCTACGGTGGGTTGCTACTCTCCCTAGGCTGAGTTATGACCCTCGCCTAGGATGGGATTATAATCCTCCTAGAGTGGGTTACAATCCTCTGTGTGTTGGGCTACAACCCTCCCTAGGGTGGGGGTTGCAGCCCTCCCTAAGGTGGATTATAGCCCTCCTAGGATGGGAGGGTCGTCACAGCCCTCCCTAGCGTGGGTTCAGACCCTCGCACTAGGGGGGGTTACAACCCTCCCTAGGGTGGGGGGTTATAGCCCTCCCTAGGGCGGGTCACAACCCTCCCAGAATGGGTTGTGACCCTCCCCTAGGGTGGGGTTAGACCCCTTCTAGGGTGGGTTACAACCATCATAGGGTGGGCTTGCAACCTTCCCTTGGATGGATTACCAGCCTCCCTAGGGTAGGGGGTTTACAGCCTTCACTAGGGTGGGTTACAACCCTCCATAGACTGGGGTTACAACCCTACTAGGGTGGCTTGCTACTCTCCCTAGAATGGAGTGGGATCACAACCTTCCCTAGGATGGGTTCAGACCCTCCCTAGGAAGGGTTACCACCTTCCCCCTAGGGTGGGGTTACAATCCTCCTAGGGTGGGTTACAATCCTCTCTAGGTTGGGCTACAACCCTCCCTAGGGTGGAGGTTATAGCCCTCCATAGGGTGGGTTACAACCTTCCCCTAGGGTGGATTACAACCCTCCCAGGGTGTGGGTTCAACCTTCCTAGGACGGGGGGGGGGGGGGGGGGTGAGGGTTCACGACCCTCCCTAGGGTGGGTCTTCCATGCCCGGAACTATGCTATTCCATGAAGTTGAGTACTTTTTACTCAAATTAACACAATCAGTTACCTATTACAAAGAGATTTCTTGAGCAGCACAAATCAAGGTCCACAACCACACACTTCCACTGGTGCCTATAGTTCTGAGGTGTCTAGTGATAATTAACTAAGAAACTATGTGATAATTAACTAAATAAGAAAAGCCCAACTACATTGGATCAGTGTAGTTCTGGGTGTGGCTGAAGGGATCTGCTGGAGAGAAGCCCCGCCCTAGGTGTGAGTGACAGCAACCAATAGGCTTGCTGCCTAAATGCAACAAAAGGGAAAGGAAGAAAGAAAGCTCCCACCTGTTTCTGGAGGTGCCCAGTCTTCCCCTTCTCCTTAGATGTTGTCTCCTGGCTTCCATTCCAGACCCTTCAACCTCCTGAGATGGACTTGCTTGGGATACTACAGTGAGCTGAGGGCCTTCACCCGGCTCCTTTGGAGCTCCCGTGCACAAACAGCCCTTTTGCATTTTGCCACATCTGACTCTGTGGGTGGTCATTTTAAGCCCCCCCCCCACTTTTTTTTTACTTTTCTGACATGTTCTCACTACGTAGCCCAGACTCCACTGGATCTCATGGTGATCCTACTGCCTTGCAAGTGCTGGATTTGAGGGTGTGAGCCTCCATGTTTGGCTAAGCCAACCTTGTAAATCCTCACACACTTATATATCTTGTATTAAATCCATTTCTCTAATAAGCATTGATTTATATAGAATTGGGTATCAGAAATTACTCTGGAGAAATAGAACTGTAAAGGTGAAGTTCTTTAATGATATAGTACTTCCGGGTCTAAGATGTCATTTAAATCTCCTTCTGATACTGAGAAATTCTGATAGTTCCTAGTGCGAACTATTTAAAGTAATATATAATGCAGATCTATTTAATTATCCTAACTCACCACTTGTGAGATGTAAGGAATTTAGTAACTCTCTATAAAAGGTAATTTTGAATATTTACCAAGTAACTCAGAAAATAGCTAGTTTTGAGTTGGACTCAGAATAAGAGAAGGCTCTGTAACAGGTCCAGGGTTGTAGAGGCTGCTCTGTCAATAGAGCCATATGATCCATCAGAATCTATGGTTCTTGAAGTGTCAGATGCAGGTGGAGATGCTATTTGGAGTCTCTGGCAGGCTCCCACAGGTGAATTGAAGTGGACGTCTTTTGGGTTTTGGAGCAAGGCTCTGCCATCCTTTGTAGACAACCACTCTCCCTTTGAAAAACAGCTCTTGGCTGGCTTCTGGTCCTTAGTGGAAACTGAACCCTTGAGAATAGGACAGTAGGTTACTACGTGACCTGAGTTCCCCATCACAAGCTGGTGATTATCAGATCCACCGATTCATAAAGTTGGACCTACACAGCCACAGTCCATCATTCAGCTAAAGATCTGTCATTCCTTGACAGAAAGCAAACGGAAAATAATACTCACTACAAAGTTTGCATTGAGTATTGGAAGAAACCATTTGATGGGTGATGGCCTAGGCCAGTCATCAGGTGTTCTGGGAGGCTGAAGAAGGAGAAAGGAAAAGTTTACATCCAGCGTGAGCAACTTAGCTAGACCTTGTCTCAAAATAAAAAATGCCTGGACATAGAGCCCTAGAATAATCCCAGTATTCCATCCCTGACCCTGCTTTAAAAGGAGGGACTATTTTTGTTACTCTTGAAGGGTGTCTGCATATTCAGCAAAGTTAGCCCATAGACATTTGACTTAGGCATGGAGCCCAGACCCACAAAATCAGCACTCAGGAAGGCTGAGTGAGAATGATCGCAGGCTCAGCCCAGGCTGGGAACAGAGAGCTCAGGTAGACGCAGCCTTTCCAAAAATAAGTGGTCAGTCTCAGAACTGCCCGCAAGGTGCCTCCCTGCCTCCCTGCTGCCCTCCTTCCTCTTTTCTTTCCTTCTTTTTCTTTCATTCATTCATTCATTCATTCATTCTTTCTTTCTTTGTTCCTCTCTCTCTCTCTCTCTCTCTCTCTCTCTCTCTCTCTCTCTGTTTCTTTCTCTCTCCCCCTCTCTCCCTATTTGTTTGCAGTTCAGGGGATTGAACCCAGGATTCCTTCATTCTTTGTGTTAAGCTACATCTCTAACCCTGTTCTGATTTTTGTACTTTGAGATAGAGTCTAGCTATATTGGTGAATAGTCCAGGCTTGACACGCTCCTGTCTCAGCCTCCTGGAGTGCTGAAACTTCAGGAATGGCTCACCAGGCTTAAGTGCAAGGTGCCTGCCTCTGATGGCTTCTGCCTTCCTGAGAACTTTCACGTCCTCACTTGCTCTGCTCACTCCCCCCCTCCCTCCCCACCTCACCCATCAGACTTTCAGCTCATGCCATGTCTCAGCCGTCCCCAAGCCCTTAGCATCCATCCCGCTTCTTTCTCTGTCCCCGTTCTCCTCTCCTCATCTGTCTGCCCCTCTTCAGCCCTGCTTTCTTCTGGCTCTCCAGCTGCTTCCAGCCGCCCCCTCCCGGCTGCTGCCCTGCTCTCCACTGCTCCAGGTCCCAAGATGCCGCTCTGCAGCCTTCCAGCATCTGCCCTCAGCCCTTCCTCTCCCCCATCCATGGACAGCTCCTGCTCTCCTCTCATCTCCTTCCTCAGAAATTGCTCCCTTATTGCCATTTCTTTTCAGTTGTTTCTATTTTTCTAGATTTTCCTAAGATGCAAATCAGCATTGAGGTTATGAAACAGAAGCCCCTGTGACTGGAATGGCAAAGGGACACCCCTGGCCTGCGCTCCCTCCTCGCCTGGGCCATTCCCGGGCAGTGCCCCTTGTTCAGACAGATGCTTTTCCTTCCTTTAGGGTTTAGGGTGATCGTCCAGGCCACCACAGACTTTGCTTCCTTCTCCCTGTGCCTGGCTTTCCTACTTCAGTCTCTTGCTCTCATTTAAATCTCTGATGCTTTTTGTGTTTACTTTGTGTACTGAAAAAAAGTCGAGACTCCCTTTCACAGCTTAGGAATTTAGTCAAATAACCACGGCCCCGTGGGGAGGAAATGTCACGGGAAGGCAAATAAGCAAGACCACAGGATCACACACACACACAGGGAGAATGGCGAGACGACAGGTCATCTTTATTTTCCATCCACAAGAAATGCCTGGCTCTGTCCTGTGTGGAACGCGAGGAGCACACGCCTTTCCTCTACACCCACCGCTTCTCCGTGTGTCAGACTCAGCAGCCAACCTGCAGGAGTTTGAGGGCACAGCCCCTGGCTGTGAGTACAATGTCTGCAGAACTATAGTAATTAATGCATAAATCTCTTTAAAAGACAAAGTATATATGTACAACCATCTATTAAACTTACCTATCAAAATAGTACAAGAATAGGACAGAAAAATCTCAATATTACATCAAATATACATAGTAACATTTCTATGGGCAAAATGCTTACAGTACACTGATATAGTTTATACGAAAAAAAATCTACAATATGCCTATGGATCTGTCATTATATTTCAAATGATTTCCTCCCAACTGGAGACTCCACAGGCCATCTTCAATGAGTGTCCAGGTTACAGGGCACCAAATGTATCAAACAGCAGATATTCTACTTCTAATTCAAGGGAAGTTTGAATGAGGATTCTAAAATTTGCAAGGTGCTATAGAAAATCGCGTCCCTTATGGTCCCACCATGGGTTCCCAGCTCTCAGGTGGATGCTGTGCTGAGTGTATTTCATTGCTTCCTGGGCCAGAGATCTGGAAGGCAGAGAAGAGACAAAGTCAGACCCATGGGGACAATTTTCTAGATGACAAGATTGACACCCAAATGCCAAGACCAACTATAGTCTGGACCAAATCCAGGTCCAGCTCTGTCTCTACACTTCATTCTTAGCCCCAATCCTGAGCCATCATTTCCCTTTGTGGTTTTCAGTGTTTTCGACTCACATTCCAAAGATCACGTGAGATGGTTCAGGTTATACCTAGCTCCCTCCTCATAGTGAGAGTGGTTCTTCTCAGGGATCTAATGACCCTTGGGGAAGACGGCACATCACTTATGATGCCCTTAGTGCAGGACATGCATTTAAGTTCTGGACTTCTGCCTGTGACATCACCATTACTAGTGTCAACATCGTGACAGAAGCCCAGGTGCTGAGCCTAATCCCAAGCCCCAGTGTCTCACTACATGCACATGATTTACAACAAATCCTTGCTTATTCCTCTACCCAAACACATACTGGAATGTGGCTATTGTAAGAAGTCACTGTGAACCTAGTCTTTGTTAACTTTCTATCATTCTGACAAATATCCACACCCTGATTCTTGAGGAGCAGATGTGTAATTATGGAGAGTAGAAATTCGTGCATAAATGGAAATACGAGATAGGAAACCTCCCAGTGCACTCAAGCACAAGAAACGCATCTCCGTGCAGCCGGGGATGCTCATTCAGTCAGGGATAATTCCCTTCCATGCCTGCACAGGCAGCGAGCTCCATCTGATAGAGTCTCCTTAAGCCCTCATTTGTTATACATAAATCCCTTTCTTTTCTCTCCCTGAAGAACAAAAGGTGAAAATGCAGCTCTGTCAGGAGATGGAAATTTATGGCTGGGCAATATATGTTCACTCAAAACAAAAACCAGTATCTCATCCACACTGCCCTGGACCCATTGCTCTGAGAGGAAGGATAGCTACTAAATCTGTGCCTCATGGACAATCCACTGTTTGTGCGGTCCGACAGAGCAGAGTCCCAGCACATAGCTCATCTTTCCCAGGCCAGGTGTGTCTGCTTGTCACGCTGGTTGGTGACTTTGGAGGGGGCAGGGAGAGGCTAAAATTGTGCCTGGGCTAGGCTGGTTACTGATGTAGAGACAGTGGACAGGGTGGGGGATCATGAAAGGATCCTCCCATGGTCTCCCCGCATTGCCTACATAGACACCAGCGGTGCTGTCTGAACACCAGGACGCCCACCCACCTTCAAGAGGGCACTGTTCTCAGGGTACCAGGGTCCAGGGATGAGGGCGCGATCTCGGCTCCACACCCAGAGTGCAGGGTCATAGGCTTGGATCTGGAAAGGAGAGCAGCCCCTGAGTGGATGAAAAGCTCAGGGACACCACCTGCATGTCCAGTCTCCAGCTGTCCCTGGTCACCCATGCCCAGGATCCCCTGTTCCTCTGTCTCAATCCAGCCCAGCCCCACCAGCCCCGTCTCACCCACCTCCTCACACTCCTCTCGGGTCACCCTGAGGTTCCAGTCCATGCAGCAGATGAATTGATGGCGCAGCTTGTGGAACTGGGGAACCAGTTTCAAATTCCAGTTGTAGAGAAACAATAAGATGGCTAGTTTAGGAATCTGGTCATCCTCCTCCATGTCAATGGCCAGGTATCTGGGAAGGAAAGCAGGCTGCTGGTCAGCAGCACAATCACTGGACCCTGAGTCAGCTCATGGAGAAAAGGCGGGGATGCAGCACCCTCCAGCCCAGGATGCCATTAGCCCGGTCCCGAGTTCCTGAAGAGCAGCTCTGAGCAGAGGTGAAGCCTGCACAGAGCTCTTCTGAAAGTGCCTCCCACCCCAAGGAGGAAGACAGGAGCCCTGGGTAGAGCCTGAGGTGGCCTCCTGCCCCATCACCAGCTGCAGCTGACATCTCCACCTCCCCACCTCTATCCTGTCTTTCCATGCAGCTCGGCCTCTGCCTCCTGGCCTCGTGGGGAGCATCTGCACAGGTGACCTTGGTAAGTTTCTGTGCTCTGCCTTCCCCTCCCCAGTGGCAAGCTCAGGGCATGCATGGATTCCACCAGCGAGTTCTACATGTTCCTCCCCACTGCCAGGACCTCTGGCAGAGGACCTGTGGCAAAAGATTTTGCTATATGAAAGAAGGAAGGAAGGAAGGAAGGAAGGAAGGAAGGAAGGAAGGAAGAAAGGAAGGAAGGAAGGAAGGAGAGGAGGAAGGCAGGCAGGCCAGCTCCACCTGTAGACAAAGGCCATGCAGAGCCCCTGGGGGACTCAGTGCTGCAGCAGAAACACTCACTGAATGAGAAGAACCGAGCTGCCGTTTTAAGGATGTTCACAGGACCCAGCGCTCAGCAGCCGCATCCCTAAAGGTGATTAGGTGAGCGAGGGCAGATGAGGAACCAGGGCCCCAGATGTCCTGACAGAGGGACCTGAGGACAGCGCTGCTGGAATGCAGAGGGAGGGATCCGGGAAGGATGGAGACATGGCAGTTGTGGTTTGTTGGCAGGACTGGGGCTGAATGTAGGGTTTTATGGTTGACCAACATCTGCACTCCTTTTCTGCAGGTTTTGTTCAGAAACAGGGTCTTGGCAGCTTCCTAAACTGACCACGCCGTATTCTCCTGCCTCAGGCACCCAGAGGGCATTGATTACGGGAGGGCATTGATTACGGGAGTGCACAGCGATGCTCAGCTTCGTGGTTTTTTTGTTTTGTTTTGTTTTGTTTTGTTTTTTGAAACAGGTTCTCATTGAGTTACTGTAGATCTTGAATACCTGGAACCAAAAATAATCCTCCCCTGAGAGCAACTTGAGTGGCTATGAATGCAAGTGTGCACCACCACAGCCATTGAGGTTTGGATATTTTGAAGATAGGTAATTTTTATTCAAGTTCAAAATATGAAGTCATGTGGACAGGAAACAGGAGATAAAGGCTGAGAAGGATGCTCAGCAGGAGTAGTGAAAGAAAGGAAGGGAACATCAAGATGAGGAGTTGGTAGGTGAAGACAGATTGTAGAGCAGGTGAGTTCCAGGGGACAGCTAGGCCTTGGTGTGCATGAAGTACTTAGTGATGTGGGAGCCACAAGGCAGGCGAGCCTTGGGCCCATCTTTGAAGGCTGATCAGGCAACACAGAGCCTGCTCCCTGGCTCCCTGGCTCCCTGGTTCCCTGGCTCCCTGGCTCCCTGGCTCCCCGTCTCCCTGGCTCCCTGGCTTGTAGAGAGACTTGTCAGAAGGACCAGCAGGGAGCACATTACACTCAGTGTGTGCCTGTCAGGAGGGCATGCATGGGCCATGGGTCTAGAAAACCATAGGAGGAGACAAGAAGACATTTGGTATTGCTAAGGAAGGGAACCCTCAAAGGGTCAGAAATGCCTGCCCTCGGGCCTGAGGGCTGAGGCCCACATATGGGTTCTTCCTGCCTCTGTTGTCTGGGGCCTCAGTTTCCCCTGGTGGCATGCTTTAACCAACGTGAGGGCAGACTGCAAGATTCCTAAGAGGAGCATGGGAGCACGCAGTGTGACGCCCCTGTGCTACACTCAGCAGTACAGAGGTTTAAAGCCAGAGGCCAGGTGAGCGTCCCCTCCCACCCTCTGGGCTGACCATGGCCTGTGGGGGGAGGCGCAGTACTCACAGCGCCAGGAAGAAGTGGATCCTCTGGTACTGCCAGGAGAAGAAGCCAGCCAGACTGAAGTAGGTGATGACCATGGCCAGGAGGTACTGTTGGAAAGAGAACACAATCAGCAGGCACAGCTGGAGGAAGAGGAATGTGGGGACACAGATTGTAGGGGACAGCAGGGCCCCAGTCAGAGAGAAGAGACCCCAGTGTTGGGTGCCCTGGTCATTTGAGGGAAGTGAGAGGAGGGTGGTTGTTTGCGGACGAGAGCAGTGAGGATGGGGGGAGGCCTTGGTGGTCACCTGTAAGGGTCTTCTGGGGACAGGTCATGGAGGTCAGTGGTTCAGAGGGGGTCTCTTAAGTAAAAGCAAATGGGTTCCCTGAGAGTTGAGGGAAGGGAGGAACTTCATGGAGCCCCAGCCAGAGAGGCCATATGCAAAGAAACTGTGGACTGGGCTCAGCTTACAGAAGACCCAGGCAGAGCAGGGTGCTGTGCCATCCAGCCTCTAGGCCAGCCAGGCCTGGAAGGGAGATGATGCTGAGTCCTAAGGGGGACTGATGGTGGAGGCTGAGGTAGGAGTTCCTAGCAGGGACAGAGGAGTAACTGTCGGGCTGGAACCTGCCCTCCCTGGGCGGTGCCACCAAGAGAGCCCAGCTCAGGGGAGAAGGACTCACCTTGTCAGAGGCCCTCAGGTTCATGTCCCAGCCCAAGAAACTCTTGATGACCGAATCTTCTGTGAAGAGAGCTCAGTGTTAAGTTGTGGCCTGGCAAGGGAGTCCCTGGGAGGAAGGAAATTAGGGAACAGAACTGTGCCTGCCACAGAGAAGATTCTGGATGGGGCTGGGGACAAGTGAATGGGAAGAGGAAGAAGAATGTTCACCAGGCAGGGGACAGGTGCTCAGCCCTGAGACTCTCAAAGGAGCAACTGAGTGAGGACCTGGGTAGCAGCAACTCTGCCTGGTTTGGACCTTAGAGCATGAATGCCTCATCTCAGCAGTCAGAAGGCATCTGGGTCACTTTTTTTTTTTGTCTTTTTTCCTTTTTATCAGTACCGGGGATCGAACTCACGACCGCCTCCTCGCAAGGCAGGCACTTATGCCGCTGAGCTAAATCCCCAGCCCCTCGGTCACTTTTTCTTGTGATGATCACACCTTGGTGTGACTATGATCCTGTCGCCCCTCAGGTGCTGTTATCATTTCCAATTCAGGCGAGTCAGTAATTGCTGGATGACAGGGGGCTGGATGGAACCAAGGTTTGTGATCTGCATGTCCCTGGAAAGGGATTGCACTGGAGTCCTCCAGGAACGGTGAGCTCAGGACTCACAGCAGGCTCTCTTCAACAGGTGAAGGAAGTGACCAGAAGTTTCCCGTGTTCCTTAAGAACTGGGTAGAAGGTACTGTGAGTCTTCATACCAAGTTGCCGCTGAAGGTTCCACTGAGGACACGTGCTTCCTTTTGAGGCTACAAGGCTTCTCCATGACACCCAAATATGGTTCCTGCAACACTTTGTGAAACCTGGAGAGACACTCCCTCCATCTCTTGTAAGTTGGGAGCCTGGTATCTTCCTTGGGGCTAAATCAAATAACCTGGGTACTCTCCTCTCCTTGTCCTCCTTAGGCTGGAATGACTACTTCCTCTTCCACTTGTGGCTAGACAGTCTGGGGTTTCTCCTCTGAGGGGAGTCAGAAGCACCCTGGTTGTGATTCTTCTGCTCTGCCTCTGATTCTTTGTGCTTCTTCTGGGCATGGGACGGAGGTAGGAAGTAAAGGGGCTAACCCAGGGACTCCATCAGAGACACCCATCAGGTCCTCCTGCAGCTCCTGCTTAAGACCAATCTCCCTTCCTCTTCTGAGCACAGGCCTGAGGTGGGCAGCTGGGTGCCATCCACGGCCCTGAGGAAGAAATCCAGGTCAAGTGTGAAGCTTCTATCTTTGGAATTCAGCTTTAACCATCTCAATCCCAACTCTCCAAATAAATCCCAAACTTCTTCCACTGTTGTCCCTCCAAAGCCATTGTTCCATCCGTGACCTTCGCTGATCTCCTTTCATCTCCAGTTCTGCTTGCCAATGTCCCCTCACTCTGTGCCTACAAACTCTGGTCATGTAGAGCATTTAAGCCACTGGGGAAGGGAATTCTGCCTAAGCCACCTCCTCTCCGATCTATTCTTGGATCTCATCTCCTGACCCCTTTCCTGCTCTATAGGTTTTCCATCAATTGACTGTCCTTGTCCTGCCTCTTGTTTTTGCTTTCTCTCATCTCTGCCTTCTTGAGCTCCTCCCTCCTGTTCTGTAACCCTTCTTCCTTCCTGGTCACCTTCTCAGGACCACGTAGAGGAGGGTAGTTGTAGGAAATGGTGTCATTCAGTGACATCATGACCTTGTCAATTGGATAGGGTCACTCTATAATGTCAGCATAGTGGCAAAATCAACTTATTACAGACAACTAAGTTAGATAAAAATGAACAGGCAGTCATCCAGGGACCAGGCTCTCAAAGCAGTCAGTGCAGAGTTGAGACACATCAAAACTGTGGCTGGAGACCTGGGAAGAGAGCCAGGCCTGCAAGCCTCGCTATAGACAGCAGCTTGAGATCGTACTGTAACCATCACCACCCGGTCCAGTGAGCCTAGATAAGGCGTCACATGCACAGGTGTCCTAATCCAGATTCCTATCCCTTTGAACTGCCTTTGACTCGAGGCTGGCTCCACACCGGAGGTCACTGTGGTCCTTGAGACTGAAGCAGCTCTCCCACTCTCCTGGCCTTGTAGTGCCACGACTGTCGTGCCTGTTCTCAGGCGGGTGCTGCTGCTGTGGGTCCTCTTCACAGAAGGATGTAAAGTAACCAGTGATTCATGTTTCAGGTCACTGGGCCAGGCCCTGGCGCCAAGGTTCTCCTGCAGAAAGCCCACACGGCTCCTGGGTTTTTACCTGTGCTTTCTTTCACTCCACTGTGAGCACACCTGGGATCCTTCCATCTCGACACAATTTTGTGCCTTTAAACCCCTGGTGTCCACAGTGGGCAGTTTGGGGCACTGCTTTGACTTTCTCCTGTTTGGATGTCATCACCGCCATGATTGCGCCTGAACTCCGGCTGCAGTGCTCCTGTGGCTACTCTCCTGCTGTAGTGGTGTTTACAGGGATGCTGCAGCTGAGTGGTTGGTTACTGTGTTGGAGGACTGGCCCTGTGTAGGCTGTGTCAGGTGCATCCTGAAGACCAACTGGGAGGCACCCAACAGCTGTCCAGGAAGCACTTGCCTGCGCCTGCCTTTGGGAGTGGCAGGTCCTCTTGGCAGGCTGACCGTGGAAATAAAGCAAACCTGTATGAACAAGCTGTCTTTCTCCTTTGTTTGCACATAGAACATGGCCTTGACCCTGGTGCCTGTTCCCTCCCCAGTGGTAAGGGTCTTTGGCCAGCCTTCTGCCTCCCGGCACACACAGTGCCCTGTGGGGGCCCTTATGACAGCCAGCTTGTGGAGTCTGCTCCTGCTGTGCCGTCTCTGGCCATGAGTTAGTCCACAGAGTTCAGTGGAGTTGCTTGCATTTTTGTTTTCTGTGAAGAAACATGTCATTTTATCTGATGAAACCCCTTGAACTTTGCAGCTAAGCAAGGTGCAAAGTTTGTGGTGAGTTTCAGTTCAGGCACTATGTTGTCTTAGTGTTCCCTTCACTGTCTGGGAAGGGCAGGAGCAGCCTCTGGTGTTGGCTCAATCCTGCCCACAGTGCTGCCACTGTCTGCCCTGTGCAGTTTGGTCCCCCAACTCCCTTGTATCTCATGGTGCTGGAGGCACAGAAGGGGCACTGAGGATCAGTGGCCAAGGACATGGGAGGCCCAAGGCCCACTGGAACTCCCAGGACAGCCTACAGCCTTGGGCTACGGGACAAAGCCCAGTGTGGCCCTTGACAAGCCCCTGGAATGCCATGCGGATGTCCTCGGGATGAGGCTGTGCCCTGGGCTCATCAGGGCCTCTGTCCTGGCTGGCCCCCCAAGTGAGGGACACTTGGTGCTGTCCTTTCTCCTGATCTCTGGCCCTTCTTCCTCTAGTTCCTCTGATACTGTCACTGTCGGAGTCCTGGTGTTCAGCCCCTTTAGCATCCCGTCCCCTTTAGCACACATTTTTATAGCATTCTTGGTCATTCCCGTGTCCTTAAAATGTGTGTGTCCAGCTTATGGCAGTGAGAAAAAAGCATACAATTCTATAGCAGATTTTTTTAATAGCTTTCAAAAGTGTTTCACTGTTCTAAACTCAAATGTAATTACCTGATTTGTAAATAAAACAATTTGAAACTGGTGTTTGTTCTCTTCTCCATAGAGATGGACTCTCCAGGGCAGCTTCCTGCAGGGGAAGTTCCTTACCTGACTTGTGCTGGCTCCTGAGCAAGTGGGTGGGTGTCGTAGGGCTCAGGACTGCCTTCGAGGCCTGTCTAGGAGGCCTGAGGCCATCAGGAGAGTGCTGGAACCCTAGACTTGGATTCTCCAGGCGCTCCCCCCCCACACCAACACCCACCCTTACTTTTCTCAGGGAAGGAGTCGAGGATGTGGGAAGTGGAGGGGTGGCAAGGACTGTCTGATGCTCAGCATTGATCTGGACACCAGCAGTGGAGGAGGATTGACCAAGCACAGTGCTGGCTTTATACAGTTAAACTGGCCAGTTTGGGTCCAAGAAAGGCTGGGTCCTTCCTGTTGGATGAGAGCCTGCAAGCTTAGTGACCTTGTGTGAGTCTAACTCTACTCTGCCTCTCTACCCTCTTTGCAACTCTAGTTGGAAGCCTTGTAGGTGGGCTCAAGTCTGGGATTCCTGGATCCAGGATTTGTGAGTTTGTCAGACTGCAAGAGCATTACGGGCATCACCCTGGGTCTTGTACCCTTGTTACCTGCATGCCTGGCTGGATACATTCTTGGAGCAGGGCTGTCCTCCAGGGTTACAGTGAAAAGAGCCTGGCAGCAAGTACACCTGATCGATCAGGCCATGAGTGTGAAAGACTTAGAGAAAGACTCACACTGCATCTAAATACACCAAACAGGTCATCTTAGGTATCTGGAAAAGAATTTTACAAGATGTTTAACTTGACAGCATTTGCTATTTGTTCCCTCAAACGAGAAAGCTTTAAGACAATGGACCTGAGATGGCAAAGTGGCTCCAGCAGTAGACAACATCTCTGGTGACCCTGTAGCTCCTCCTCTTGGGCTCAAGGTGGGAGGAAAGGGCTCTACACTGCAAAGGACAGGTTTAGTCCATGTGCAGGGCAGGTGGCAAGTGGGCTCAGCAGTGCACAGAGAGGCCCATGAGACCCAGGTTGCCATGGCGTTGGCTGGGTGCACAGGCAGGAAGGCTGCCTTGTTCTCCCAGCTGTGGCTGTTGTGGGTGGACGAAATCAGGAGGTCTGCTCCCATGCCTGGGACCCACTTAGCTGTGAGTGTGCTGTTCTGACTGCTGAGAGGGCTAGAGGTGACATCAGGTTTGTAAACAAGCTCTCAATGGCCCTGGCTTTCCCCTCCCCAAGGACTCAGCTGATGTCATGGGGCTGGGTGAGGTGAACTGAGATACATCTCCTTGCCTCTGCCTCTGCCAGGATAGCAGGAAACACCAACGAGTGTAGCAGGGATCTATCTTGGCTGGCACCATGCCTTCCCAGAACACCACCGACCTCTCCCCATCCGGGGGAAGCCCAGCCTTCAGGGAGATGGAGCCCAAGGACCAACAGCTCATGGTGAGTGCATCCCTGTCCCAGCTACCTGTCCTCTGCCGGGCATTCTCAGCCAAGCACCCTCAGGGCGGGTCTGTTCCTTGGTTTTCCCTTCCTGGGACCTGGTAACCTACCACCCCCTCCTTATCCCCTGCCCAGTGAGCATACTTTTTCAGGAACCTCAGGGCCCACACTAGGATGCCAGATGCCAGGCACCTACTGCCTAGATCCTTAGTTTGGTTGGCCTTTGGGTGAGCTGGGGACTTGCCCCAAGCCTGTAGTCCAGTCAGTTAAAGACCAGCATGCATGGCTACAGCTCATGTATCATCTAACCCCAGGGGTCTCTGTAGGCTCCCTTGATAAAGGGGAGCCAGATAAAGAAAATGGAGGCTTACCGTTTTCCTCTTGGTGTCTTCCCAAAGTGTTCTCTGCTGGCCTGATGAGCTAAGCTTGGTGCGTACTCTTTCTGGTGGTCAATACTGGGCAAGGTGGTAAGTTCCTTCTGCAGCCGTGTGGCCTGGGGCAAGTTAATTCACCTCTCCATGCCTCAAAGTCCCATGTGTTCAGTGAAGGTGACAGTGGCTTGTGTTCCTCAAAGCATTGCTGGGAGGCATGAGCACCTTCGTGCAAGTGTTGAGGAGTTAGGACGGAACAAAGGGGTGCTCAGGGTTGGCCCTTCACTGCTTCCCCAAGAGGAAGAGCAAGGCAGAGAGTTGGGGTCTTGAGGAGAGGGACTGTTTTAGGACACCTGTGAATGTACTGCGTGTGTCCTACTCACAGGTGGCGCTTCGGATCCACCCACTCAGTGAGGCTGAACTGGAGGAAGGAGCCACCATCATTGCCCACAAAGTAGGGGACCAGGTGAGCGAGAGAGAGGATACGTGTCCATGGCAGAGAGGCTGTGAGGCTCTGTTACAGTGCATGCTTTCCTCATTTACCACATGCTCTGACATGGGTAGAGCCAGGATGATGCCCCCCACCCCACTGCTGTGGTGTAGGAGGGCATAGTGGGACGCTGGAACAGAGCAGGGATGTGGAAAACTGTAGGAGCTGGGCTCAGCTATGTGTCAGGCCAGCTTGGCCTCAGGAGCCCTGAGAGCAGGAGGAGAGGTGGAGTGGACAGAGCTGGCAGGTCCAGGTCCAGGTCCAGGACGACTATCCCTCGTCCCCTGGCAGAGCCCTAGGGGGTTGCACCTAGTTACTCACAGGGAAGCATTTGTCCTTGGCTGTCACTTGCAAGAATAAATGCAGAATCTAGGGGGAGAAGTGCTCGGTGGGCTGGATTCTCCTGCTTGTCTTCAGTGAGTACGAGTAAAATGTGGCTCTGGGAAGGTTTATCTTGAGGGTAGAGGCTCACGATGCTGGTGGAAGGAGATCCCTGTGACTGCTGGCCCCGGACACAGGAGCACCTCGTTCTTATCTGGTGGGTCAGGAGGAAGATGACTGGATGGGGCAGCCAGGGGAGGGCAGCACAGAGGCTATGGAAGGCTAAGCCGGACAGGACAGTGGTTAGGATCTGCAGTGCAGAGGGCTAACATGGGCACACTGAGTGCTGCTCTGCTGAAATTCACATGTGACAGTCCGTGCTGGAGATGGCGCTGTCATCACCTGGCAGCATCAAAGAAGGAGACAAGACTTGACAGAAACAGCACATGGGGCCCATGTTCTAACAGGGTAGTACCCCCCAAAGATGAGGCCATCGTTCAGGTACCAGCAGGCAGGGCAGGGCTGTAGGAAGCCAGCTCAGTCTTCAGAATGGCAGGCTATGTTTTATACCACACAAATTCACTGTGTAGTCCACTCTGCTGGTCACCCAACCAGAGACCTCATGCCCATTAAGCTGTCATATCCCCCAGCCTGGCCCCTGGCAGCCACCAGTCTGCTTTCTACCTGGATGCTGGATGTTTCATATCAATGAAACCCACAGTATGTGGCCTTTTACGTGTAGCTTCTATGTAGCCTGTTGTTACTGAGGCTCATCTGTGTTGTGACATGCTTACATTTTCCTTTAACTTTTATCTTGAAATGTCTTCAGACCAACTACGAAGTTGCAAGAATACTATAGAGCCCCCATATTCCTGCACCTGGATTTCCCAGATGTTGACATCTTACTGTAAGCTTTCCTAACCATGACCTGACATAACCCTCTCCCCTGCATACTGACTCCTTTCTCGTTAATCCCTTTTCAAAATTTTTATTCTGAGGCAGGATCTCACTAAGTCACTGAATTGCCCAGACTGGGCTTTAACTTGTGGTCCTCGTGCCTCAGCCTCCCCAAGTGCTGGGCTTGCAGAACATGTGCCACTGAACCTGGCTTCAATAATTTCTTTATAACAAAAGAAAGAAGTATTTTTGGAGCTCACATCCAATGCAGCTGATAACTTTTTGAGGGCCCAGGACTCAGGGGCTGTCCCATTCACCCCTCTAAGCACCTTGGCAGTGGAGTCTATGATCACTGCCTTTTAACAGGAGAGAAAATTGAGGCTTGGAGCCCAGTGACCTGTCTGAGGCCTCCTGTCTGTCTAGTGACCATGGAGCCAGCTGGAAACCTGGCTTGAGGGCTCCAGAACCCTGGTGTGGTCACCAGCTCCACTGGCCCCTCCATGGCCCTCTGAGTTGGAGGCCGTTCCAGTTGGTCCTACAGCACAGGCCTGGCCCACCGTGAGCACACGCAGGGCTGCCCCCGTGTCATCTCACCCTGTAGCCCTCCTGGCCTTGGAAGGAAAAGAAAAGCACAGAGTCAGCTCACGTCATGGAACAAGAGCTGGCCAGCAGCCAGGAACAGCCTTGGGGACCTGGGTGCAGTTGTCACTGATTCCTCAGGAACTGCTCCAGACTCTGGCCCACAGGACCTCAGTTTGCAAAGCTCTGACTAAAGGGGACCGGCTGGTGGCCAGACCGCATGTTTGTGGTGCCACCCTGCCATGCTCCCCAACTCTGTGGTCCTCCCAGGGGCCGCCAGTCCATGAGTTCCCACCAGGCAGGGTGTATAGTGATTCCTAGGAAGGTCTCCCTTGAGTGCTCTGTCCCCAGAGAGCCTCCTACACTTCGCTTTATAATTGCATATTCCTATGGGGTGGGAGACACCGCAGGGACCCCAGGCCCTGAGGAACAAAGCCACAATGGAGGGTTGGCCAGAATCCCTGTATTTTCCCTTCTTGTACGTGAACTATCCCTCGCCCCCTGAAAATCCTCGGGGCTGCGTGGGATGAGCACAGCAGTGGGTGGCCAGCCCAGCACCCATAGTGTACAAAGTTCCTCCTCCCGTCTTCATTGGTTCAGGGTTGGTTCTCTTTGGTTGTCTGTTGGGAGCCGCGTCTGTGATAGCTCGCCTTGCGCGGCGGACGTGCGGCCTGTGGTAAAGAGCAAAGCCTGAGGTAGATTACCCCTCCCATCGAATATGTTAGTTTCCTGCTTACCGCGTAAACAACCCGCTCAACAATATAGTCTGCCTGGCAACTGATGATGTTAGCCAATCAGCTTGCCTTGCTTACTTTAACATGATTGGACACTGTACCCGTATATATACCGGTGCCACCCCTGGGCGGAAGAAGAAGCCAGGTAGAAGCCCAGAAGTAAAAGCCCAAAAGGAGCCGCGGAGAGCGGACCGGTAGAGGCTTTGGGGCAGACTGAAGCACAAAAGGAGCCGCGGGGAGCGGACCAGAGGAGGCTTCGGCTGGGAGCGATCCCAGGGCAGGCTGTACGGAGAAGGAAAATAAAAAGAAAAGGTTGTCCACTGCCAGACTTTGTCGTGTGTCCTTCCTGCCGGCCGGGAGCGGACATCGACATTTGGAGGCCCGCACGGGGACTGATCACCCCCGAGACGTGGAAGTGGACAACGCTCCAGTACAGAGCTGCGAGACAGGTGAGTTGGGGATAAGCCTGGGCTCTGGGTGGCGCGCACCTACAGGGCTTTTAGACTCCCCTCAGGCTCACGCGTAAGTGGCGGATTCCTTGGGCCTCACGCGGTGAGTAACATATTAAAAGATGGGAAACATGTTAGGTAGCGGCACTAAGAGCGAGGGTGGTTGTGGAGAAAGCTCTCAAGAGCTTACAAAAGTACGCAGGGTATCTGAGCAGGCCCAGTCAGGGAGCTCCCGAGAGGGGTCCGTCAAGGGGAACAAGGATGCTAAGGAGGAGGACGGGGCTCTAGCCTCGGAGTCGTCTGACTCCGAGGACGAGGGAAAGTTGAATGGCAAGGAGGCCAAAGAGACCAGCTGTCAGGAGCCTAAATCGCTCAATAAGGAGTCGCAGGGTTCTTTTCCAGCGTTACCCCGCGAATTGCGCTCTGCTCAACCTGGTCTGCGGAGGAGTAGAGAGCTCCTGAGCGCTCCCCGGCGCGAGAGGGAGGCGAAGCCTTCCGCCCCACCTTGGGGGCCGTTTCCGGAGGCGATTCCTCGCCACGAGGCGGCCGCCTGGGAGCTCTCTCCCCTTTCGCCAGAACAGGAAGTGATGCACGGGCCCCCATTTTCCGCCCAATCACGGCCGCTGTCTTATGCTCCGCCGCCGGCGGGTCGGTATTTTTACAGGCGGCTTTGGCAGGGGGGACGCTTGTCTCATGAGGTACATCCACCTGGGATAGATAGTGGCCCCTACGGGATATTTCCTGTACAAGTAGCTATGGGCCAGGGACGCAATGTATGGGAGCCTTTTGAGATAAAGCAGATTAGAGAACTTAAAAATGCAGTTACAACCTTTGGGCCGACTGCGCCTTACACCATTGCCATGCTGGAGAATCTGTCTTCTGGGCCCCTCACCCCCGCGGACTGGATTCAGCTGGCAAAGGCGTGTCTGCCCTCGGGCAGTTACCTGGATTGGCGAGCCTGGTACGCAGAGTTCTCTGCAGAGCAGGCTGAGAGAAACGCCAATCGGGGAAACCGGGGGTGGAACAAGGAAATGCTTATGGGAGAAGGTCGGCACGCTGATGACCAGACCCAGTTCCCCGGCGCTGTCTATGAACAAATCAATGCCATAGGGCTCCGCGCCTGGAAACAGGTAAGTGGTGCCGGAACAGCCTCCTTGTGTCTTTCAAAAATAATTCAGGGTACCACAGAGCCATTTGTTGACTTTGTGGCCCGAATGCAAGATGCTGCCGATAAGATATTTCCTGATCCGGGAGTGGCTCAACCGCTGGTAAGACAGCTGATTTTTGAGCAATGTACAAAGGAGTGCAAGGCAGCGATAGCTCCTCATAAGAACAAGGACCTCAACGCCTGGATTAGGATATGCAGAGAGATAGGGGGGCCGCTCTCCAACTCGGGAGTGGCTGCTCTCCTGGCCGCGGCTGTACAGCAGAGGGGACCTCGCGGGTTAGAAGGGGAATGTAAGGCTAAAGGGTGTTTTGCCTGCGGGGAGCCAGGACACATTAAACGTCATTGCCCAAACAATGCAGATGCTAGGCCTCGCCCTAGGAATGAAGAACCATATGTTTGTGGGCGATGCAAAAAGGGATCACACAAAGCTGAGGAGTGTAGGTCGGTCTTTGATGCTCAGGGCAACCGTATTTGTGGACAAGATGCTAGAGAGCCAAAAAACGGCCAGAGGGGGCCCCCTTCACAGGCGGGCCCCCGCCCCAGAGACAGGACAGCTCAGGGTGGCAGCCTTCAACAAGGGCCACCCCTGGGTCAGCAGGTGTGGACCTCAGTGTCGCCTCCAGACTTATACAGAAGGTCACCATTAGGACGGATGGCGTTAGGACCCTAAATGACATGCAAAAGCTATTGGGAGACATTAATTGGATTAGGCCATATTTACATATACCAAATTCAGATCTCAAACCCCTGTTCGACCTTCTGAAGGGAGACCCAGATATAGCCTCCCACAGGAGGCTCACTCCTGAGGCAAGAGCTGCCTTACAGAGAGTGGAAAAAGCCTTAGGTGGGGCTACCTTACACAGAATTGAACCAGGGCGACCCTTTGATGTCTGTTTGCTACAGACTAGTCTACAGCCCACAGCGGTGATTTGGCAGAAAGGACCACTACTGTGGATACACCCTAAGGTCTCACCTGCAAAAGTCATAGAGCATTACCCGGAGGCAGTCGCTTCATTGGCCCTTGAAGCGCATGATAGAGCTGTCCAACATTTTGGCTCAGGACCACAAGCCATCCGAGTACCCTATACCGCCAGCCAGATCAAGACCCTGGCTGCCTGCATAGATACATGGGCCATTCTGAGATGTGTTTTCCATGGGGATATAAACAATCAATACCCTAAAGACCCTATCTTGTCATTTGTCACTCAGCACCCTATAATTTTTCCAAAGGTTACTGCCTCTGAGCCATTAGTCCTAGCAACTACAATATACACAGATGGCTCCAAGACGGGGATAGGCGCCTATGTGATCCTAGGCAAGCCCCCGGTTACCATACAATTTAAACCAGATCAGCCTCAGGTGGTAGAACTGCAGATCGTTAAAATGATTCTTGAACGGTTCTCAGAAGCCATTAACATTGTCTCCGATTCTAGGTATGTGGTCAATGCTATGCAAGTGCTTGAGACTGCCGGTTTAATTAGATCCACTTCCACAGTGGCTGGACTGTTCCTGTCTATCCAGACATTGCTTCAGAACAGACACCATAAGGTCTTCACCACCCACATAAGAACACATACATCCCTGCCGGGGCCCATGGCACAGGGGAATGCGGCTGCTGACACTGCCACTCGCCCGTTATGGATTTTTACCTTACTAACACCAATCGAGCGAGCCCGTGCCTTCCATGATAAATTTCATGTTAATGCCAGGACACTAGCAAACCATTTCCATGTTTCTAGAGCAGATGCACGAGATATCGTGCGACTATGTGACTCCTGTGCCACATACAAACCTGCCATACCGATGGGAGTAAACCCTCGAGGTTTGATCCCTGGTGATGTTTGGCAGATGGACATCACACATATACAGGAGTTTGGGACTCTTAAATATGTTCATGTTTCCACAGACACCTGTTCTCACGTCATATTCGCAACAGCAGAAACAGGTAAAAAAGTGTCTAATGTGATCAATCATTGCCTGGCAGCTTGGGCCGCATGGGGCAAACCAAAAATATTAAAAACTGATAATAGACCAGCCTATATAGGCAAAGCCTTCAATGAGTTCTGCAAAATGATGGAGGTTCAATTAAAACATGGTATCCCATACAATCCCCAAGGTCAAGGAATCATTGAGAGGGCTCATAGAAGCCTCAAAGAAATTTTACAAAAACAAAAAGGGGGAGTAGGCCAAGGCCTGGCCCCAAAGGCACGATTATCCATGGCACTATTCACACACAATTTTTTAAATTTAAATAATGATAATCGCTCCCCAGCTGTGGAGCACTGCAACCCTTCCCCCAACCATAAAGGGTGGGTGAAGTGGAAAGATGTCCTGACAGGACAATGGATGGGCCCGGATCCAGTGGTCAGCTGGAACCGAGGCGCGGTTTGTGTTTTCCCACAGGAACCGGGACGAGAACCACTGTGGATACCGGAGAGACTGACACGGGCAACAAAGCCCTCGACTGAAGATCAGACCTGCCCTACTGGAGATCCATCACAGACCAACCAATAAGATGAATAGAAATAGCGGTAGCCCGAAATGGACAAGAAGATCCTCAGGCATATGCATGGCTTGCTCAATTGGCCCACGACCGAGTCTAGATATGGCGGGCATCCCTCATTCTCCTCCATAAGGTGACAATACACAGCAGGGTAGGTGAGTCAATGACGGGTAAGAGCGTGCCTCCCCAGCACGACTCGACCTAAGCCAGGCCCTACCCCATCCTGCACGTAAGCCGCTGGACTGTTAGATGCTGCCCAGGTCTAAATTTCTCTCCGAGGGGATTTCTTTACGGAGAGGAAATGAGTGCAAGCTTGTGTGCATCCAGGTTCCGTCCAGTTTGTGCCTGGCCCTAGAAAAAGGACGAGGGCCTCAGGGCCTTGGCAGACCATGGCATGGCCAACCAGGGTCTAAGCCAAGGACCTACGGTGGACCTGCACATAGGGCATAAGCCTCTGCACCCAGTCCAGGAAGGGCTACGATGCGCACATTCATAAAAAATAAAATAGGGGGAGATGTTGGGAGCCGCGTCTGTGATAGCTCGCCTTGCGCGGCGGACGTGCGGCCTGTGGTAAAGAGCAAAGCCTGAGGTAGATTACCCCTCCCATCGAATATGTTAGTTTCCTGCTTACCGCGTAAACAACCCGCTCAACAATATAGTCTGCCTGGCAACTGATGATGTTAGCCAATCAGCTTGCCTTGCTTACTTTAACATGATTGGACACTGTACCCGTATATATACCGGTGCCACCCCTGGGCGGAAGAAGAAGCCAGGTAGAAGCCCAGAAGTAAAAGCCCAAAAGGAGCCGCGGAGAGCGGACCGGTAGAGGCTTTGGGGCAGACTGAAGCACAAAAGGAGCCGCGGGGAGCGGACCCAGGGCAGGCTGTACGGAGAAGGAAAATAAAAAGAAAAGGTTGTCCACTGCCAGACTTTGTCGTGTGTCCTTCCTGCCGGCCGGGAGCGGACATCGACAGTTGTCACTGTGGGGCCCAGGCCCCAGGGGAGTTGCTGCTGACACTGGTCTGTAGTGTCAGGCGACCTGTTCCAGTTGCCCTCCTGAGGAGCCGTGGTTTGTCAGAGACATTGATGGGTGTGTTGGGAATGTGGCAGCAGAGCCCAGCATGCTGGGGAGCTCACATTTGCCTTGGGGTGCAGGAGCAGGAGCTGCTGCCTGGCACAAGGGAACCAGAGTGGGCGCTGGGTGGGAGGGCTCCAGCACAGAGGCCCACAGCTCCCCTAACATCCACGTCTGACCCTGGCCCTGGTTCAACTTGGAGGCTGGGCCTGTTTCTTTGGGAGGGCAGGGAAGGGTCTGACCAGCTTTCTCCTGCCCCTCCTGTTCAGGCAGTTGTGCTCATGGACCCTAGTGAGGACCCCGAGGACACCTTGCATGCACACCGGTCCCGGGAGTGCACCTTCATCTTTGACAGAGTTTTTGACCAGCATTCGACACAGGTGCCCACTTGTCCACCCTCCCCAGCCCGCTCGCCTCACCTTCTCCCAGGTCACAGTAAGGACAAAGAAGGTATGAGCTGAAAACCTGAGCAGGAACAGGACTGGGAGCCCCCATCTCCCAAGCACAGGCCAGCAGGGGCTTCTCTTTAGTTCAGTAACTCACTCCCCCAACAGGGGCCCCTCCTGTGCACCAAGGGAGGAGACCTGCTGCCCCTTTGAGGAGAAGGGGAAGCATCTAGAGCCTCTTCAACCTGCCACTCTTTCTCACCAGCCAGTGCCCTAATCTGCCAGCGAGGCCCCAGCTGCCCCTTCAGCAGGGATGCTGGTGGGCCAGAGAGGGTGCCCCTGGGTCAGAACTTCACATGGTTACACAGCAGCGGGGTAGGAGGGGCCTGAGTACCAGCATTCATCCAGCAGCTACTGTGAGCTTGTGCTGTGCACAAGGCCCGGCCCTGGGGTACCTCGTTCTAGGGTTCTTGCAGTGAGCTTGTGGAATACATCGGCACAGATCCCCACTCTCCTGGTGAGGGAAGGCCGGGCTGCCTGCCTGTGGTCACACAGAACCCTGATCAGGCCCAGGCCTGCTACATCCACAGCCAGAGAGAGGCAGTGCAGGCTGTGGGGTCCCAGAGGAGCAGTAGCTGCAGCAGTTTCATGAGCAGGACGCAGAGAAGGTGCCTAGGAGGTGGGGGCTGCTGCTCTGTCAGGCTGGCTGAACTTGCCCGCCCTGATGGTGTCTTTCCTTGAACTCCCTGGTGGTCAGGGAGCTCACTACCCCCACATCCCTACTGCTAGGTGCTGTGGTCTTTTATACATCCTGTGAGCCCCAAATTGCCCCTGTTGTTTGAGTCCCAGGTTAAGCCTACAAAAAGCATCATGATAGCCAGGCGTGGTGGCACATGCCTGTAGTCGCAGCTACTCAGAAGGCTGGGGCAGGAAGATTGCATGTTCAAAGCCAACCTGGGTAAGACAGTGAGAACTTATTTCAGAATAAAATTTTTAAAAAGAACCAGGGATATAGCTTGGTGGTAGAAGGCTTGTTGAGCATGTGTGACACCTGAGGCCATCTCTAGTACTGCAAGAAAAAAGGAATCATGATGCTCCTCATAAGACTCCCAAGCCACCACTCCTACCAGAAACTTGCCTCCTTTTCAGCCTCTCAACTGCAGAGAAGCCCTGGGAGGGAATCCTCTGTGTTTGGGCTAGGGCAGGTCAAGCCTCATGGTCGCAGCTCTCATGTGCCTTTGTTTTAACCCGCGAAACCCCCCTTGAGTTCACCACCATCTCACACCACAAGGCTCTGCACAGGGAGGCTGTGTGCCCAGAGCAGCCCAGTGACAGGACTGGGATGGGAACCCAGGAGTTCCTAACACTGAGCTCTGTCCTCTGTGTGCCATGCTCATAGAGAGGGACACCACATTGTCCACCACCACACTGTCCTCTCCAAGCAGCCGCACTGCCAACTCAGGCTGAACATCCTTTGACTGCTTGTCCTTCGGTCTGTCTGCAGGAAGACGTGTACTCTACCACCATCTGGCGTTTGGTAGAGGGCGTTATTTCTGGATACAATGCAACAGTGTTTGCCTACGGCCCCTCAGGTACCATCCACACAGTGTCCTGGGGAGGGAACTGGGTTGGTGGCAGAAAAACCTGAATAGCACAGGAGCCTACGTCCTGGGCCCTGGCTTCCTTTCAGCAGCAATAAGAGGCAGGTGGGATGACCTCTGCTCACAGATGGGAAATAAGCCCAGAGATACAGCAACTTCCACAAGGTCGGGGTGTGAATCTAGAATTCAGCCCAAGCCTGTGCTCTGCTACCCATGAGAAGCACAGTTTCTTCTCTGAGTATAATTTGAGTTCAACCATTTGCAGACCTAAACTCCCATCCCTCAGAAGTGGAACTGAAGGGGATCAGAGTCAGACAGGCCCAGCCCTAGTCCTGCCATTGCACAGACGGGGAGACAGGAGGGAAGCAGCTTGTCCAGAGTCGCAGTGTGTGCCCATTTTGAGTTCTAGTATATGCCAGACTCAGAAGGAAAGAGCAGCTGGGTCCTCACCTTCATGGGGTACAGGGTGAAGGGGTGAGGCACCCCTTATAGACACACACCTCTCCCCCTCAGAGATGTGTTAATTCTCTTCTTGGGAAACAACACAGCTGAGCCCGTCTCAGGAGCCCACCCCTCCCGCAGGTGCAGGGAAGACCCACCATGCTGGGCATGGACGCAGAGCCTGGCATCTATCTGCAGACCCTTACTGACCTCTTCCAGGCCATTGAGGAGACCCGAGACCATGTGGACTACAGTGTGTCCATGTCTTACCTTGAAGTGAGCCTGCCTATCTAACTTCACTACCTTGTCTGTAAGATGTGTGTAATAATCAGAGACCCGAGTGTGTGTGTGAGGCACCAGCCCTGCATGTTACCATGTGCTGGCAGCCTGTGCAAAGCCTCGGCCCCGTTTCTCCAGCAACTCAAGCCCTGGTGATATGGAAGTCCTTACAGGGGACTCTTCTCACCAAACCTTCTCTGTTTCAACCTTTCTGTTCCACTCCAGATATATAATGAAGTGATCCGGGACCTCCTGAACCCATCTTCTGGATTTCTAGAATAAGGGAAGATTCTAGGGGCAGCATCCAGATTCCTGGCATCACAGAGGTCTCCATCTTGAATGCCCAAGAGGTGAGGGTCAGCTATACCACACAGCTCACAAAGTTCTGATTCAAGTTTGCTGAGCAGGAACCAAAATGAGCTCGATTGTGGGTTTTAGCACTGGGATTTGCACTCAAGGAATGGCAGTCATTTCTGTGGTGACAGCCTCTCTGTTAGTACTCAGGGCAGATATCACTAATGGACCCACAGCACAACCCCCACCCAGGCCGCCTGCTACAGGCTCAGGCCTCTCACACAGCATGACAGGTAGTCCCGACCTCTTATCTGGATCTTGGTCCACCTGCCACCTGACATAATGGGCGCTCCTTCAGCAAGGGCCAGCTCCTGACACATCTATAGCTCCACCTTCTCTCTGCCTCTAGTCTGTGTGCCAGCCCACACTTGACTCACCCCAGGGTGGGCCTTCTCCTGCCCAGGGAGTCTGCATGGCTCCTTCTCACCTGCAGAGTCAGCACTGACTCCTCAGTGCTGAGGCCTCATCCCACGTGCATGGCCACGCTGGTCCAGCTCCATTGCTGCCAGCCCCTCGTGTCCCAGTGTGGGCCTGCTGGGTGCCTCCTGTTCTCAGCAGCCTCTCCACACACACCTCACAGTCCTAGCATGGGGATGTCCACAGCGAGTGCTCAACAGGGTCTCCCTGGCCTGAGTTCCACAGTTTCTTGCCTGGCAGCTGGGTTCCAGACCCCCAGCCAATGCCAGCAACTCTGCAGCTGCTTGGAACCTGGAGCTGCTCTGGGAGAAGAGATGGAGGATCCACTGGTGATGTCTGCTGGGGGTGGAGGATGGGAAGAGCCAGTGCAGGGGGCAGGAATCTGCTGTTCCTGCTTGGTCACATGTGACTAATTTTTGATCACTTCCTGATGCCAATCACAAATTCCCCCATCTGTGGGGTGCATAGAGCACCGCCACCCCTCCACTTTCTGGGTGCTCCTTGAATGCACACCTCGCTGTGCAAACACTCTGGCCACCCCTCTTCTGCCTCTGTCCTCAGATCATGTAGCTTCTCACCAGGGGCAACCGGCAGCACACACAGGAACCTTCAGCCACCAACAAGACATCCTCAAGTTCCCATGCGGTGCTGCAGGTGACGGTGTGCCAGCGGAGGTGTGGCCCAGACCTGGCAGAGGAAGTGCACCTTGGCAGGCTCTTCATGGTGGACCTGGCCGGCTCCGAGCATGCCTCCCAGGTATGGCCCATCAGATGTCACTATGTCCACTGCCTTGGATCCTTTTCAGTCTTGTTGACCAGGCCTTCAATGCCTGGAATAGCACTAGGCCCAGAAGAGTGGGCTGCCCCAACTCCCCAGTGAGACTCACCGTTCCTTGATTCTCCTGCCTCTGGGTGTGGTGTGCGGCTCCTGGCGATGGCATCAGTGTCGTGAGCAGTCCCCGAGTGCAGGGACCCAGCCAAGGGCCAGAGATCCAGAGGGAGCTGACGGAGGCAGTGTCAGAAGAAGGTCATCCATAAGTGATGTTGGTCACATCCCTCCAGTGTACCCAGCACTTAGCACACACCAGTGCCATCCCAGGAGGGCAGCGTCATGCCCACTAGACAGCATGGAAAGCATGGCCCGGAATGGTTTGGTTCAGCTTTGCTCAGAATCATGGAGGGCTGGGGAGTAGGCTCTGGGGGTGAGCATGCAGGTGAAAGGTGTGCATGCAGGTAAGTCATTTGCCATCCTAGGATTGGTGACCTGGGAGGGGTGCCCCCCAAAGCAGCAACACCCCAAGATGCCATAGCAGCACAACACAGAATACTGAGGACAAGGTTGGTACATAGACAGCTGCGGGTATGTTACCAAGGAACTGAGTGCCATGGAGGAGACTGCACTGGGCTGTGGGCAGGCAGTGTCCTCAGGAAGTAGAGACCAGAGTGGCCTCCCTAGGGCTTGGTGCCAGAGGAGAGCACCACAAAGGAGTCTGGTCCTGAGCCTGTGCTCTCAGTTTCTTCTACTTGCTGTGTGGCTTTGGACAGGGCAGTGTCCCTCTCTGGGCCTTGGGGCTTGAGCGACATATTCAGTGACCTAGTGCTATCTCTGAGGTCTGCTGTGCCCTCACAGAAAATGTCTCACAGAGTTTGTTATGGGCACAAGGTCTCCAAGAAATCTCCTGTCCCAACATAGACACACAACACAGGACTGACTACCTCCAGCTTGGTCAGTCTGG
Organism: Cavia porcellus; assembly: GCF_034190915.1. Taxonomy (NCBI): domain Eukaryota; kingdom Metazoa; phylum Chordata; class Mammalia; order Rodentia; family Caviidae; genus Cavia; species Cavia porcellus. The sequence goes on along the minus strand of NW_026947506.1, from coordinate 34,918,268 downwards.
CACCTGAGTCTACTGGCATCTTGCTTTTGTGCCCTTGCTGTGCACAGTACTGGAGACTGAACCTGCCTTCCCCGCTCAGATACAACCACAGCCCTTATTAATTAATGGGCTCCAACTTGTGCTTCTCCTGCCTCGGCCTCCTAGAATGCTCAGAAGCTGGGCAAGTGCCTCCCTGCCCAGCTTGTGCTGAGCTTTACACATGCTGTCCGGTGACACCCTGCCACAGCTCCACGAAGCTTGATTGGGAAGTAAAGAGGCTAGACAGACTGGGAGATCTGTCGGTTGCAATCAGTAGTTCCAGCTACTCCAAACCATGCGCCGGTGGGCTCTAAAACCCTCACCTTTAAAAGAAAGTGTAAATAATTCTTTTCTGGTTTCTAAAACACAAAGTGCAGAAAACCTGGAAGATGCAGGGAAGCAAAGGGAAGAGGATGAAGGCGCATCCCGCCATTGTCACCGCACTGCGAGGTGGTTTGCCCAGCGGCAGTTTTGGTTTCCAGTTTGGTCCACCTGTTCGCTGGCACTTGCGGGCAGTCGAGCACTGCTGTGGCCAGGCTCCCGCAGGTGTCCAGGATCTGAGGGCCCGGGGCCAGCAAGGGCCAGGCTGTGTGCTCAGGGGGCCTGTGCTCCCTGGGCAGTGGGCAGGAATGTAATCAAGTGTGAGGAGTCCGGGGCCTGAGGAGTCAGCAGGATGGCGGGGAAAGCACCGCAGGCCGGGTTCTCCCAGGTGGACCCCCACTGTGCAAGGCTGTAGGTCAGGATCCCCAGGAAAGCAGGGTGAGCAGGCCAATCACCATGGGAACGGGCGCGGTGACTGCGGGGTGGGACACAGGTCCCGGGCTCAGCTGGCCTCTCCCACAGACCCAGAACCGTGGCAAGAGGATGAAGGAGGGCGCGCACATCAACCGCTCGCTGCTGGCGCTGGGCAACTGCATCAACGCGCTGAGTGAGAAGGGCAGCCGCACGCAGTACGTCAACTTTCGGGACAGCAAGCTCACGCGCTTGCTGAAGGTGGGTGCTCGGCCTCTCCAGGTGCAGGACAAGGCCCAGGCAGGAGTCTCGGGCACTTCCAGGAACTTCTGTAGGCTGGGAGACACCACAGAGGCCATCTCTGGTCACGGCCTGCCCCACCTCTCCTCCTCTGAGTGTGATCCAGCTCTGCTTGCGTCCCCCCAGTGACAGGGAGCCCACTACCTCTCTGAAGCTACCAGCCCCATCATAAGGGCTCTGGTGTGAGAAGAGTTCTCTTTATACTGAGCTAAAAATCGTCACCTTGTTCTACAGCAAAGAGAAACATGAATAAAGGCAAAAAATAAATAAAAGCAAAGCAGTGGTTAAACATCCCTATAAACTCTATCTCTTGGTTTAATCTGCTCATCAGAACAGAAGGCAGAGTGGCCTGGAAGGTCCCACATCATTGCCAAGGTCCCCTCTTGAGCCTGGTCCCAGCTTCCTAGCATCAACTGTCCTCTTTAGGTTGACTCTAGGTGGGCCTGGTGGTGGCTGGGGGAGGGCTGGCACCCTGGGCAGCCCTGTCACCTCAGCTCAGTGATTCTACCCAAGTAGGATGCCCTGGGAGGGAACAGCCACACGGTGATGATTGCCCACATCAGCCCAGCCAGCAGCAGCTTTGAAGAGTCACGGACTACACTGCTCTACGCGTACAGGGCCAAGAACATCAAGACAAGGGTAAGGTGCTCAGGCTGGGCGGGAACTGGTGATCAGCCTGCCTCAGCCTCCCAGAGTGCTAGGATTAGATGCATATGCCACTGTCACTCTTCTCTCTGTTTCTTTCATCTCTTCTTGAATAAGGACTTGGCTTTGGATTGGGGACCACCCTCATCCAGAATGTTCTCATTTTGTGGCCCTTCATTACATCCACAAAGACCATTTTCCCAACAAAATCACATTCCCAGGCCTGGAGCAAGGTCACGGTCACCTCTTACTATGTGGCAGGCAAGGCTGTAAAGTCCACGTGTGGTTTAATCCATTTCATTCTCACAGCAGCTGTCAGCAGTGGATCCTGTTATCCTCCCCCTTTACAGGGAGGGAAAAAACAACTTCTCCCACCTCCTGCAGCTCTCAGTGGGAGCCAGAGGCCCGGTGCAACCACTATGCTCTTTGTCTACACTTTCTTTCAGTCCAAAGGCTCCGACTCAGTCTGAGAATTCTGTGAGATGGTGCGTGTTGCAGCTTAGTATAGAGGCAGCACATAGCAAGCGGCCAGAGGCTGATAGGAGTTGTTTAATTTGTTATTTCAGTAATAGGGATTGAACCTAGGTCCTTCACACTAAGCTACATCCCCAGCTCTTTTTTGGTCCAGGGTCTTGATAAGTTACTCCATTGTCCAGCCTGACCTGGAACTTGTGATTCTCCTGCTTCAGCCTCCTGGAATGCTGGATTAGATATGTGGACTGTTGTGCCTGCTCTCATCATTTAACAAGCCCATGAAGAGCCCCTCCTAGGGCCCAGCTCTGAGCTGAGCACCAGCAGCTAAAGCCTGCTGCTGAGCTCACAGCGCACACATTCCAGGAGCCAGCCTATTACTCTCCACATCCGCCAGAGATAAATAGCAGTCGGGTGCTCAGGAGGCTGTAGCCAGAAGCTCCAGAATACCCCACGGGCCACCCAAGGGCTGGGACCAGCAAGCCAGGACGCACCCTCCTATGTGACAGAGAGTGAGGTGGGGCCAGTGTGCATACATATGGTCTCCAGATGTGGGGCTGGGGAGAAGGCAAGTAGAGGAACAGGAGCTGTGAACTAGCACGGTGATGTGCACCTGCAGTCCAACTACTCAGGAGGCTGAGGCAGGACAGTCACTAAAACTCAGGAACTGGAAGCCAGCCTGGGCTACACAGCAAGCTCAAAAAATTTTTTTAATAATCGATAGCCTGGACACCGCCCCTCCTAACAATTAAGACACAGACTTTGTGTCTTCTAGATAGAGATGTGTTCAGAGCTGCTCGGGAGAACCTAGAAAGACACACATCAAAATGACAGGAGGGACAGCTGGTAGGCGGATTTTTCAATAATTCTCCATGGACTGCTTGAGTGTTTTACTGTGATAAAATATATGTAGCATAAAATGTATCATTTTAGGCATTTTAAGTGCACTGAGCAATGCTATTAAGCACATTCGCATTGGTCTACAGCCAACACCATCACCCATCCATGAAACCTCCTCTCTTCCCAAACTGACCTTAAACACCCACTTCCCAGCCCCTCCCAGCCCTGCTCCCACAGTGCTGCTTTCTTTCTTTTTTTTTTTTTTTTTTTGTCTTTTTGCAGTTCAGGCTGCCTTGAGCTCACTTTGTAGCCCAGGCTGATCTCGAACTCACAACGCCTCCTGAGTGCTGGGATTACAGGCACGTACCACCATGGCCGGCACCACAATTCTGCTTTCTGTCTCCATGGATTTGATGAGCTTAGGGACCCCATTTAAGCAGAATCCCACATGATTTGCCCTTTTCACCTGGCTGGTTTCATCAAGCCTGATATTCTTGATCACGGTTTGATTGAGTTACCCCACGGTGTGTGTGTGTGTGTGTGTGTGTGTGTGTGTGTGTGTGTGTGTGTACCAGGGAGTGGGAAGGTACTTGGGATTCAACTCAGAGCCTTCACCCTGACTGACACCGTCAACCCTTAAAATTTTGTTTTGAGACAAGCTCTCACTAAGTCACTAAGTTGCCCAGGCTGGACCTGCACCTGAAGTTCTCCTGCCTCAGCTTCCCAGAATGCTGGGATTACAGGTATGCGTCACCACAACTTCCTTCTTAAGGCTGAACAGCATCGATTTGGAGTTCACAACATAAACACATTCACACACCAGCTCCAACACCCAGCTCCTCTGGGACCATCGTTGGCCTTTGTCTTCTCTACCAGGTCAAGCGCAACCTGCTGAACGTCTCCTACCGCATCGCACAGTACACAGACGTCATTTCGGACCTGCGCAGGGAAATCGAGCATCTCAAATCAAACATTGAGAAGCAAGAGAAGAACAAAAGTGAACCTGGCATCCCAGATGTTCAAGGTAGGGTTGAGTGTGGGCTTGGTTCCTCCTGCTGGTCCATTCTGAGCATCTGTATCCAGAGAGCGATTCAAGGTCAAGAGAGCCCCAAATGCCTTGCAGCTGAGGCTGAGGGCCAGCTGGGGCCACTGTGCAGACAGACGAAGTCCTCAGACACACGCCAGGGGTGGCAGAAGCCAGTGGGGGAGTAGTAGTGGCAATCTGGCGCTGTTTATTTGAACATCTAAAGCCCAACCCACAGAACTTCGCCCACCTCTAGGTACAGACCTGCATTCATAGCCACACAGGGAAGGGTGCGGGAGGTGCTCCTCCCAGAGAACTGTTGCTACAGGTGGGGAGGGGTGATCAGATGATCAAGGGGTTCTTTGGATTCTTCATGTTTTATTGAAGAAAAATGTATCTCCACGGTACTTGTGTAAATACTGTTGAACTTCACCAGGCTGGGCTTCCTGGGCTTCCCAGGACAGGAGAGATCCTCCTACTTTAGGCTTCCAAGAAACTGAACTGCAGGGGTGGCCACTGCACCCAGATACTGTTCTCCACTTGCTTTCCCCCTGGCCTCATGTCTGGGACCATCTGTCTGCATGTTGGCACCACATCAGCCTCTGTCACACAGGAGGGTATGTCCCAGTATGCTGGTCTCAGTCCTAGGGTGGGTACTTGGGCATTCTTACCATGGCCTCCTGAGCCCCTGGGTACTGTTTTTCTCTGATCAACCTAAAGGTTTGGGTTGCTTTTTGGAGCCATAGGTGAAGGGAACTCAAAGGGGATGTGTTTTGGTTGGTGACAGGCTGGATTATTGGGTACTTGGAGGGGTCAGTGGGGTGGGAAGTGGGGTGTTGCAGAGAATTTACTACCTTAGGTGATTAACAAGATGTATGTGAGCCAGGGATCTAGTTCAGGGACACAAGCGCCTGCTTGGCAAGCATGAGGCTGTGAGTTTGATTCTGGTACCAAAAAAACCAAGAAGTGGGGCTTCCAAATGTTCCCTGAAAACTTTCAGATTTTTTGCAGTTCTAGAGTTTGACCCCAAGGCCTCATAAATACTAGGCAAGCACCCTAGTCCTGAGCTACACCCCTGGACTTCTTCATTTCATGTTGAGATGCAGTCTTGCTAAGTTGCCCAGGCTGACATTAAATTTTGGATCCCCTAAGTGGCTGGGCTTTTTGTTGTATGCCACCAAATCTAGCTCAAAACCTTGGGGATTTTTTTTCTTGGTTTATTTTTATTTTTTCAGTTTCATCTTAGAATACAAAAACTGTACTATAAAACTATAGAACTGTAAAAGTCTTTTCAAGGGCTGGGGTGTGGCTCAGTGAAACAGCACTTGTGTAACACTTAGAAGGCCCTGGGCTAGATTCTAACACTGCAAAAAAAGAAAAGAAAGTAGAATAAAATAAATAAATTTATTTTCACCTCTTTCATCTTCATTGTAGGGAATAAAACATATAAAGTAAACAATATAAAACTAAACTTCTGAAGTATTTCAAAACCTTATTTTAATGGCAGGTGGTGACTCACTCATCCAGACATGCCACAGTTTATTTCCCTAATCTAGGCTGCTTGCTGTGTAGAGAGAAGGGGCAGCTCGTGTCGACTGCCCTCAAGTCAGGCACTAGATGAGAAACAGCAGGCCCAGAGAGAGCTCCTTCCTGGGGTGGGAGGGTTGGCCAGCGTGCATGATGAGGTTTGGAGTTGATTTCCAGCATAGCAAAAATAAAAAGCCATTGATTAATTACTGGTCAACTGTTAGGAATTTACCACAAGAAATAGACTGTGAACTTACTCCAGCTCTGTGGAGCAGCTCACAGTCTAGCAGGAAAGGCAGATGTGAAGTACTTCTCACTAGATGTTCCTCATTACAGACATGCAGAGAACTGTGACAGGGAAGCAAGGCTATTGTCAGAGCAGGAGGCAGACTCTGGTGATGCTGGGGCAGGATTTCCCTGAGAAGCTGAGGTCTGAGCTGATGTGGCCAGCCCAGCCTCACCCTCTGTGCGGTGTTGAGACTCAAATATGGGCGTCCTGGCCCCAAGCCAGGCAAAGAGAGGGTTTGAATCCATCTGCATCATCTACTCATTTATCCACTAGTCCCATCCATCTACTTACCTACCCATTTGTCTGCTGATCCACCCACCTACACATGCATCCATTCACACAAATATCCTCCCACCTACCCTCCATCCATCTACAGGTGCACACATGCATCCATCTGTGTCCCTGCAGAGGCCGTAAGGGAGCCCCTGTTCTTGCTCTGTCTGGCCACCTCTGTTCTCTGTGGGTCAAAGCAGGACTCCTGTCCCCAATCCCTAGCTCCTCTGCTGCTGAGGTTAAGCCAAGCCAGATGAGGAGGCTTCTGCCTTCTCCTGCTCTGTCGCAGCTGGAGTCCAGAGCCAGTTGGATCAACAGTGTTCATGGAAGAGGACAGTAAGGCTCAGAGGGGTGGGTTTGCCCACCACTACTCATCCCCTAGGCCACAGCTCCTTCTCCCTTCACACTCTGTCCCCTGTTCCTCTCTGCAAGAGATGGAGAGACCGTATCACATATGTCATCCACACCAGGCTGCCCTTGGGGGTGACAGGGCACTGTCAACTGTTGCTCCAGAACAGCAGGTGGCCCTGAAACAGCCCTGAATGACCCAGGACACACGACCACCTGTTTATGTGGTTTACCGATTTCTTCTCCTTCACCCCCTGCTCCCAGTTCCCAAGTTCTAGCCACAGTGACCCTGCTTCTCCTTCCTTTCACTTTCTTTTCCTTTTTTCCTTTTTTCTCTTTTTTTTCTCTTCAGTTATTCAAACAGCACAAGACTTACTTAGGGGAGTTCAAATTTTAAAAGTGCACTCACAACCTGGTCCCTTCCATTCTGGCCCCCTTACCACTGCTTTCCCCCGTGGTACCCATGTGTGTGGATTCACCGGCACCCTCTCTGCAGGGCCTGGGGAGCTGCAGTTATTCTCAGAGCCCTGGACTGTGTCCTGTCATTGTCCTAGTCTACAGTAAGGAAACAGGGTGCAATAGGGCACATGTAGATAGGAGAGGCTGTGGCTGGGGAAGACTAACATATAGATGTAAATATAGATATAGGTATAGTTTATATATATGTAGAGTTTATATTTATATATAGTTTATAGTACATAGTTATATATAATTTATATATATAGTTATATATACAGTGATACAGTGGTACCTTGGTTTACCAACTTAATTTATTTTACAATTTTGGGGAAAATGGCTGCATTTATGTTTGTGTTGGGAAGATGGCTGTGGTTGTATTTCTCATTCCATGAGGAATTTGCAAACAAATGCAAAATTTTGTCAAATGCTTTCGTTGGCGAACTGAATTGTTTGCAAACAGAAGCATTCGTGAACTGAGGTATTTATATGTATTATATAACATATATGTATGAGAGAGGGAGGGGAGAGCAGCTCATAAGACCTAATTCTGTGCCCCTTTTACATCCAAACTTTTAAGGAGACCATCTGGGGTCAAGAAGGGCCCTGGAACTGGGAGTGGTGGTCCATGCCTATAATCCCAGCCCTCTGAGAGGCTGAGGCAGGGGGGTTGCAAGTTTGAGCCCAACATGGGCAACATAGTGACTTAGTGAGAGACCCTGTCCTCAAAATAAAATAAAAATAAAAAATATAAAGACCTGGGAATATAGCTCAATGTGAAGGCCCTGGGTTCAAGCCCCAGTGTTGCAGGGGAATAAAAGGTGGGGGTTCCTGAGACTGGAGGTACCAGGACCCCCAGCTCTGAACAAGGCTTGCAGTTTGACCCCCTGTTGTGGCCACAGCTGGGAGCAGGGGAAGAGCGACCTCCACATGCAGAGGGACCAGAGTGAGCTGGAAAAAGATGAGGAGCTGGCAGGCACTGATGGGGAGGACGTGCCCGAAGAGCCGCAGGAGGTGGCTGTGACCACAGAAGAAGTCAACCTACTGCTAGCAGAGCATCGGAAAACCTCAGCCCTCAAGGTCAGGGGGAGGGGCTTATTGAACAAGCATAGGTGATCCTTTGTGATCACCCTCTGTGCATGGGGAGGGGGCAGGCAGGACCACTTTCTAGATGAGAAAATGGAGCCTCAGAGATACTAGGTAAATTGTCCCAAAGCCCCAGAGAACAAGAGGCCATTGGCTGAGGCCTGACCTGCGTCTGACCTAGTGCTTGGGGCCCACAGTGTGCAGTCATGGCTCCCCCAGGGGTCTGAGGACCAGTGTGTGGAAATGGGGCAAGGGTGGCACCGTCGGTCCACTGAGACCCCTGCACACCTCACCTTCTGTGGCTGGAGCCTGGAATGGCAAAACCTTCAGCTCCTTCACTTTCCAGTTCGCAAAGTGATTCCAGGAGCATCTGTTTAGTCTTTGCCGGCAGACCTGGGGCCAGACGAAAGCTGTGTCCAACCTCCTTTCTAGAGAAGGAAGTCCTCACAATTTTGCATCTCGAGAAGAGCTACTTATTTACGTGAGCTGTTTATGTAATAACTGGTTACTTAATAGTCTCATTAAGAAAATGGCTGAGCTGCCACGTGGTGGAGACTTCGGGGTGATGCCAGGGAGCCTGATTCTGCTGTACCCTTACTTACACGCTTGCGGCTGCATTTCCAGGCAAAGGCACAAACTGTCTGATGATGTCAGGTTGTTAAATGCAAGAGGCACTTATTTCACTTAAAAGCTATGTAACCAAACCAAGGGTGTCTTCAGATTATTACATCTGCTGTAGCAATTTGGAGATTATGCAATTTCAGTTCAAACTTAAAAATCTGATTTCCTCTGACCTTTATGTTTTTCTTCTGACATTTAAAAAGAAGAAAAATTTCTTTTGCTTAAGCTCGTGCTGTGTACCAGCAAGAAACCGTGACCTGAAGATCTGGATATAGATGCTGATATGGATGGTCTAGGGCTCATGGGTCTGCTAATGGAAAAGTTAGTTATAAACGAATCAGTGCTGTAAGTGTCCAGTGCCATGTCGGGCTCTGGGGATCTAAAGATGGAGGAGGCCAGGCGTAGTGGTGCAGGCCTGTAATCCCAGCTCCCTAGGAGGATGAGGCAGGGGCATCTCAAGTTTGAGGCCAGTCTGGGCAATGCGGCAAGACCCTGTCTTAAAATAAAAAGATGAAGGAGCTCACTGTGTGACACAGTCAGGAGCCCCACTTTCTGCATTCTGCATGGTGACATAGTCCTCATGATGGATGCTAGCGAGCTGTTTGTTCAGCCAGAGAGTCAGAGGAGCTGGCACGAGGCTGTGTGGAAGACTGGGGAGCAAGATCATGATGGGGGCGCTGAGCCAATCCTCTCTCCTTACAGATCACAGATCAAGAAGGCGTTGGCCTTGTCAGTGTGCTGGAAACTTTCTCAGTGTGCTCAAAGCCATCATCTGACTCATTCCTGGGGCCCAGATTCTAGGCCCTCAAGGCAGCTTGGGCCCAGGAGGCAGCCTGGACAGTTGTGTGGTGTGGTGGTTACTTTACAGTGTCAGCTTGAGCAGGCTGGATGTGTGATCTAATGAAGTACTAATTGAGGGTTACTGAGAAGGGGTTTGGAGGTGTGTTTAATGTTTGTAATCACTTGACCTTTGGTGCATTTGAGCCTATTCATACCTATGTGTGTTCAGACCTGTCCCTTAACAAGCATGTATTGGCCTGCATCCTCTGAGTCCTGGTCTCCCTCCAGGCTGGCCTGGAGCAGCGGCTGGCCCTTGCTAGGCAGAAGGCTTCAAAGATGGAGACGCTGCTGCCTGCACAGGTGACCAGTGAGGACCAGCGAGAGGTGCTGCGGCTACTGTGCAGGGCCCATGAGCTGGAGGTGGAGAACACGGAACTGAGGGCCGACAGCTTGTGCTGCAAGACCCTGCTGTGCCAGAAGGACTTGGTGATCCAGCACTGCCACCAGCACCTGCGGCTCTGTGAGCAGCTCATCCGGGGCCAGTGGCAGTTGATGCAGGGTGAGACCAGCCTGCTGGATACTCTGGCTTATGTGTTATTGTGTAGAAAGTGGAGGCTGTACCTGGGGCTAGAAAACACCTGCAAAAGAAAAGAAAGACAGGCACACCTGTAATCCCAGCCCTCTGCAGGAGGAGCACAAGTTCAAGTCTCCCCTGGACAACTTAGCAACTTAGTGAGAATTTGTCTGAAAGGAAAAATTGAAAGAGGGATGGGGATGTCGTACCATGGTAGAGTGCCCTTTGGTCGATTACCACAAAACAAACAAACAGCACTGCATAGTCCCCAGTGGCATGGAGTAGACCTCAGTCTTTTTGCTTTCTGGCCAGGCCGGCTGTGGGCAGCTCCCTGTGTCCTCTCAGATGGCCTGTGCAGTGACAGAGCAGCTGGGCAGAAGCCTCACATCCGCAGACTGTACTGCACACCCACCAGGGCTGTGTTCTCACTCACCTGGGCGTGGTTCTATAAGGATCTCTTACATGTGTGCATGTGTGTGTGTGTGTGTGCATGTGTGTGTGTGTGTGTGCATGTGTGTGTGTGCGTGTGACAGGGAGAGAGACACAGACAGAGACAGAGAGACCTGAGTATTGAACCTAGGACTGTGACACATCCTACTCACCTCCCTATTTTTTAAAAAAGCTAATACAGATTTATGCTGAATTACTAGTTTCCCCCGGCTAGGCTTGAACTTGCAGTCCTGCCTCAGCCTCCCACAGCAGCAGGGAGCAGGGAGTGCAGTGGGCACCATAACACCCAGCTCTTTTTTTTTGATACTGGAGATTAAACTCATGACCTTGTGCTTACCAGGAAGGCACTTATGCCACAAGCTAAATCGCTGGCACAACCCAGATCCTTTTCTAGCTTTTGTTTTGACAGAATTTCAGACTTACAGGAATGTTTCAAGAATAGTACAGAGAATCCATCCAGACTCCCATGTAGTAACATTCTCACTTTCACCTTTCTCTCTTTCCTTCTTTCTTTTTTTCTTTCTCTCTCTCCTAAGCCGTGTTTTTAACCCTTAAATACATTAGGGGATATTTTCTAAAAGCAAGTGTATTTTTTTACGTGAGGACAGGATACCAACACTGATATAATACCGATTTGCTGACTGTATCTTAGCCTTGCCTGTTGTCCCCTTAATGTCCTTAAACCAAAAATCACCTAGTGTACGCAGGGTTTTATTTGTTTTGTACTGGGGCTGAACTCCAGGCCTACACTGGCCCTAGCCCTTTTCCAGCCTTTTTTCATTTTTTGAGCCTTGCTGAACTGCCCAGGCTGGGACCCAGCTTGTGAGCCTCCTGCGTTAGCTTCTCAGGGTGCTGGGATTCCATTTGTGCACCACTGTGCCTGGCTGAGAAAGGCATTAAAAATGTATAGCAGCAGTAAAGAATGGAAAGGAAAACAGATTCCCATTCTCTATAATCCACCCCCTGCCTATATGCAGTAAAGAATGGAAAGGAAAACAGATTCCCATTCTCTATAATCCACCCCCTGCCTATATGGGATCAAGTTGTGTCAGTGCTATAACCTAGGCTGTTGTTTAATTTCCTCCTTTAGTGGTTTCGCTGAGAATTATACAACATGAGGGAAATGCGAATGAAAACTGCACTGAGGGTCCACCTCGCGTCAGTCAGAAAGGCTCCCCCTGAGAACACAAAAACGCAGCATGGTGGGGGGCTGTGGGGAAAAGACGTCTGCCCCCTGCTGGTAGGAATGTAAGCTAGTGCCATCACTATGGAAATCAGCATGGAGGTTCCTCAAAAACTACAAACAGTGCTACCATTTGACCTAGCTATATTTCTCGTTGGCGTATTCCTCTCAGATTAAAGTCATCATACTCTAGAGACACCGGCATACCCATGTTTACTGTGGTACCCTAGAACTAGCCTTGGTGCCTATCAACAGATCAACAGATGAATGGGTAAGGAAAATAGCATGCCAGGCGTGGTGGTACACATCTGTAATCCAAGTGTGTGGAAGGATGAGACAGGAGGATCACCAAGAGTTCTAGGCCGTCTTGGGGCTACGAGGTGAGTTCAAATCTAGTCTGGCGTTTACAGTAAATGTTACTTTAAAAAACCAAATAAAATAAAGAAAGAACAGAAAGAACAAGATCATGTCATCTGCAGGGCAGTGGAGGGAACTGGAGATCAGTGCATTAAGTAGAACAACCCAGATCCAGAAATACAAGTACCACGTTTCCCCTAATGTGTGGAATCAAAGAGAGAAAGATGGCGTGAACTAGGAGCAGGACCGTGACCAGACAAGAGGAGGGGATAAGAAGGGGGGCGGGGTGGAGGGAGGGCAGTGGGCGTGGCTACAGTCAAACCATGTCCTATGCTTGTAAGAAGTTACCACATTCAAACTGAGTATTTTGTAAAATGAGTAATGCTTATAAAAACATTTAAAATTACGTAATTCACCATTTTGCACATTTTAAAGTGATCAACTCAGGGGCCTCACATGTCTCCCCACCACACAGCTACCTCCTCTGTCTGGTCCCACAGCACCCAGTGGCCCAGAAGCTCCGCCCCGTTCACAGTGGCTCCCCACTGTCCCCACCCCAGGCTCTGGAAGCCCCCAGCCCTCATTCTGTCTCTTGCATTTACCTGTCCTGGACACTTTACAGAAATGGAGCCGTTGAACGCGTGATGTTTTGCGCTTGACTTCTTTCCCTTAGTTAAATATTTTTAGACTCTTTCATGTCGCAGCTGGTGTGGGAACCTCATTCCTTTTCGAGGCTGAGTTGCCCTGCACTATGTGGATAGGCCATCTTGCTTCTCTGTTGTCTGTTCAGGTGCTTCTGGGTGTTTTTATCTTTTGGTGATTCTGAATAATGTTGCTAAGAACATTTGCTTACAATTCTTTTTTTTTTTTTTTTTTTTCCAGACAGAGTCTTTGCTACGCAGTTCAGGCTGGCCTTGAACTCACTAGGTAGCCCAGGTAGTGATCCTCCTGCCTCAGCCTCCCAAGTGTTGCTGGGATTATAAAAAATTTGCCTGGCAAGTCTTCTTAAAAACTTGTTTTCAGTTCTTTTGGAGTTTAAGAAGTGGTCCTTTAACTTTTAATTAAATTTTATTTGCCCATTATTAGAATCACCAATGATATTTTATGATTCAAAGGCAATATGTGAACAATAGACAAATCTTAAGCCTGGGTTGTATATAGCTTAGTAGCAGACCACTTGCCCAGCAAGTGTGAGGCCCTGGGTTCAAACGCCAGTATTGACAAAATGTTTTAAAAATCAAAACAGATGAAAAAATAGGACAACACGTCAGAAAAGCCTCCTCTATGAGGCAGGAGTTCTTGCCTTCTCAAAGCAGTGGTGCTGCTTTTTAACAAGTGGTGGCCGCTTGCCTGGCTTTGTGTGTGGGAGGGTGTCCTGACCCCGCTCTAACCCCTGCTTCCCTGGCTCCTCAGACAGTGGCGTCCAGGTGCCAGAGGCCCTGGAGAGGCAGTACCGTCTATACTTCCGGGAGCTGGGGGAGGGCACGCTGGACCGCTTGCTGCTGCTGCACTCCAGGATGGCCAGCTCGCTGCAGGTGAGTCTAACCCCCTGCACACCAGTGTGCAGATATGAGGTACGATCAAAGCATACAGTGAGTTTAAATTAAAATTTAAGAAAAGTTATTATAGTATGAGACACACAACCATTAATTCCCCTCAAAATACTTCCTCTCTTTCTTTTATTTATTATCTTTTGTTTTGTTTGATAGACAGAGTCTCCCTGGATAGCTCAGGCTGGTCTTGAGCTCTCTGAGATCCTCTTGCCTCAGCCTCCCAAGCGCTGGGTTTATAGGCATGCGCCACCTTACCCAGATCCCCCGTCTTCAAACAGACTTTTCCCTTGTTCTCGCCACTTTCAGAAGCAGTTCTGGAAGTCTTCTTTCAGAATATCTTTTCATGGCTGCCTCTATGTCCCAAGTTGGTTCAAAACATTTATGGTAATTTCTGTCAAAAGCATGATAGCTCATCCTTGTCACTTTATTCCTACACCATGCAACTTCCTGCTCTTCTCCTAAGTCAACATGACCAGGAAAGGAAGCATCTGACTCAGTGCAGGACACGGAGGCAGCCCCCACAATACCCACAAGAAAGGAACTGCTTCAAAAAGTTGCAACTCTGACGGGTAAGAGTGTTCAGAGTGAAGGAGGGTATTTTTGAGCGTGATTAATGGCAATGTGTCTTTTAATGTGGTGAATCTTTTGATAATTAAACCTTCAGTGTATTTTTCAATCACCCCCTATATCTCTTTTGAGAGCCTCCTTTCCATTCTTTGGGATAGAGACCAGAAGTGAAATTGCTGGCTTGTACAGTAGTTTTGTGTCTAGGCTTTCGAGGACCTGCAGACTTCCAGGCTCTGACTATAAGGTGTCCCTCTGTGCCCCACGTCTGCCCAAGGATCAGGCCATGTGATGGTCCCTGGAGGCCCCCTGGGCACAGCACTTCCCTCTGTCTCCGTGGCAGGGGCTCCAGTGAGGGAGCGGCCTCGCTGGCCTCCCTACTGCATGGTGGTGCCAGGGAGGGCGGTGACCTGCCCATGACCCGTCAGAGACCCTCTCCTTGGTGACATCTTACCTCTGCCCTGCTGGCCTTGCTGGCCTTGTCTGTCTGCTCCCAGGATGCTTCTGTTGTGAACACATCACCTCTGCAGGAGGCCAGCCAAGCCCAGCACGAGGACAGGAAAAGTCTCCCTTGTGGCCTCCAATCTGAGCTGCTCCCGCTGCTTTTGGAGAGAGATAGGTAAGCTAGGCGGGGCTGGGTTGGGGACCAAGGACCTCCCAGAACCTTCCTCTTTGGTGAAGTGAGTCTAACATCCCCTTCCTGCATGGTTATTTTAGGAATAACATGAGCTGGGCACAGGGGCACATGACTGTAATCCCAGCAAGCAAGAGGATTACTGTGAGTTCAAGGCCAACCTGAACTACCAATAAGATCCTGTCTCAAACAAAAAGCACTAGGGAGGTAGCTCAGTGTGAACGTCCTGAGTTCGATCCCCAGTGCTTCCCTCCAACAAAATCTTCCCTGGCGGTGGTGATGCATGCCTGTAATCCCAGCTACTCAGGAGGATCTGTGCTGTGGGGAAGAGTGACAAGAGACAGGAGGGCAGGGGAAGATCAGAGGGACCTTGCTTTTGATGCCTTCAGTAGGAGTCTCATTTTCTGGGTGCCAACACATGTCCTGTGTACAGTGCATGTCTGTGTCCATGTGTCATGTGTCATGTACACACACGTGCATGTGAACAAGTGCCCCTGCTCTGGTCTGGGCTGGATGCCTCTTCGTCACTGACATCCCACGTATTGGTTACACTGTGGGCTCTGCCCTGAGAACACAGTGTTCAGAAGGGACTGCAGGACCACTGGGTCAGTCCAGCCCTACCTCTCTCCCTGGAAGGAGGCCATCTTGGCCTCCCTGTCCAGAGCTGGGCCTGCAGCCACAGCCTGGATGTGGTCAGACCCCGGGTTGAGCTCCCTCCAGCTGTGCGTGGGGCACAGGGACACTGTGTCTGCAGCTGAGGGGCCAGCGTGTATGGAGTCAGCCTCTGGTCCTGCATTACACTGTGTGAGTGTGTTGCTAGCTCAGTCTCCAGCCCACTCTGGTTCTAACCTGGATCTCTCCAGGGGCCACCAGGAGTTACCTCACCAATATAACAAGGAGATTGCAGGGCACTTGCCCTGAGGCTGGTAGCCTTCTGGTCTGTGGAGGGCTCTTCCTGCTCATACTCTAGCCCTCTTGGTATGTGGACCACAGCACTCAGGGGCTGTGCTTACATCCCTTACCCACTGGGCTCATGACCCCACTAATGGAGAGGTGGGGCAGGGCCTCCTCGACCAGGGACCCTTGGCTCTCAGCACTGGCCTGGCCATGATAGAGGATCAGCAACATGACTGAGGCCACTGCCCTGCCCCAAAGTGGGGTACAACCTTTGTGGCTGGGGTGGTACAGAAGTCCAGATTCAGGCTTTGATCAAAGGTGCCAAGCCCTGATAGTATCCCTGCTGGGCACTCTGCTTCATCTGCAGTGATGGTAACAAGTCATCGAAAGCCACGCCATCCAGAAAGCTGGGCCGGCAGGATTCTCTCCTCCCTCCACCACAGCTTCGCACCCTGCTGACTCCTCCCCTGCTTGAGGTTGGTATGCCTGTCCTGTCCCAGGGGGCCTCACACCCCACCTGTCAGAGCTGCATGCATGGGTGGGCAAGGGCTTCCAGAAGGAGGGCTGTCCCAGAGGCCCCACAATGGTAGCGGCCACCAGCACGCGGTGAGTATTTTATTTGAAAGGAGCAGGTGAGTGCATGAGTTAAAAGCCCCTCGTAGGTTCCAGTGGCCTCCTCCTGACCTTCTCCTCTCCCAGGTGTGAGCACTTTGAGGCTCAGCACATAGATGGACCTGGACTCAAATCCTGATGCTAACCCTTGCTGTGTTGTGACAGTGGGCAACTTACCTCACACCTCTGAGTCTATTTCTTCACCATAAATTGAGGGATCCTGGAGCCTCAGCATGGTGCCAAACCAAAAAAAAAACCAAACTGGTTCAGTAGCCTAAAGGAGAAATGCTGTTCATTCTTCTGTACTTCTCTTGAAGAACATCAGCTGGCTCACTGCTTGTCCCAACAAACTCAGTGACACCCCCACAGTGCTCTGCTGCTGAGCAACCTCCCCAACCCCCCGTGATGTCCCCTTTTTGACTTCCCTGTCACTCAAAGCCTTGAGTCCGCTGCTTTACCTGCACTGGAATTTTGTGTCTCACACTCTACTCCCATGAGGTGTGTGTCCATCTGTCCTCCTCCACCAAGCACACAGTCTTCCTTTCCATGGGGACCAGGGTGGGACAGGTCCTTTAGGGAAGCAGGATGACAAATGGGTGGGCTTGGGGAAGGAAGAGGCCAGGGGTACCCCTGAACTGGTCACTGGTCCTGTCCTGTGAACTATCATAAGGAAACCCACAGGCCATGCTGGGCATAGCCCATGGAGAAGCACTTGCCTGGTGTGTGTGAGGCTGTGGGTTTGAGTCGTGGCAACATTTTTTAAAAGAAAGAAGCTGTTAGTACTCTTCTCGCTTCCTCAGGATAAATGAGCAGGCTGTAGACTTTCCAGCTGCTGACCACCAGCAAGGAAGCCCCTTGCACAGGTAGCTATGGGGCAACTCTGCCATGCACAGGACCGGGGACTCTGGTCAGGAGAAGCTTTGGCCCAGGGATGACCCTGGGTGTCTTGACCCTGGTCTCAAGTCACTGTCTCTGAGTCTGTTCCAGACAACAGAGATTCTCTGGCAACACAGTGATAGCCAGTGACCACTAACCTTCCCCTTTGGTGCTGATTCCCAGCGGAAGCCAAGCACCCTGACCATGAAGAGCCTCATCTCCAAGCTGAGCCCCTCAGCTGGTTTGGAGTTGGGTACACCCTGGCTGATCAGGGAGGCTGGCAGCCCAGCCCTGAGTGCCCAGGCCCTAAAGGAGATGGCCCTGGGTACCAAGAGCATTGCCCGCATTGCAGCCAGCCGGCACTCCAAAGCACAGGACAGGGAGAGCAGTAGCAGCCGCTCTTCCCGCCACCTCCTGGAGGAGGCAGCTCTGGACTCCAGAGACCCAAAGCCCAGTGCTACCCCAAACCCCAGCCCTGCAGAGAAGAGGTGGCTGCCTGCCAGCCCCAGCAGGGACCGCTCCATGGAAAGGAAGGCTACGAGGAAACCGTCGCCCTCAGTCACCCGCAGCATGCAATTGGTAGGTGGCCGTCAGCACAGCACCTCTTGCCTGGTTGCTGGAGTGGAGCCAGGTGGGGTGGGCAGGCTGGGGGCCTCCACCAGGTCTGCTTCTCAGGCTTCTCAGGCTCCACGCAGTTAGAATCCCCATGCAGTACTGTAAGATGTTTGCTTCTCCCCTAATATGATGTTGTAAATATTCATGTGGTTTTGTTTCTTTTGGTGCTGAGAATGGAACTTAGGGCCCTACATGCTAGGTAAGCACTCTTCCACTAAGCTGCCTTCCAGCCCAGTATTTAGTTTACATTTAGTTCTTTGCAGCACTGGGAATTGAACTCAGGGTCTGCATTGTGCAATATCCCCATCCCTTTTCAGTTTTTGAGACAGGTCTCAGTAAGTTGTCCAGGCTGGGCTTGAACTTGCAATCCTCTTGCCTCAGCTTCTCAGAGTCCAGGGATTACAGATTTTTGCAGTTATACCCAGCCAGTATTTGGGGTTTGGGGTTTGTTTGTTTTTATTTTTGTTTTTTGTCTTTTTGAGACAAGGTCTCAATATTCAATTCAGGCTGGCTTTGGGCTCACTTTGTAGCCCAGGGTTATCTCAAATTTGCAATGATTATCTTGCCTTAGCCTCCCCAGTGCTAGGATTACAGGAATGCACCACCACCCCTGGCTCAGTGTTTGTATTTTTAACTTAAGGAAAAACACATTACTTGATTCCAGAACCTAGTAAATAACCAGTGAGAGCTGGGTTGTTAGGTGCTGATCCCACCATCTCTCTTTCCCTTGCCGAGCCCAGTACAGGGCCTACCGCCCAGGCCCCCATTCTCATCTCAGAGAGAGATGACTCTCCAGACCAATGACTGCAGACGGCTGCAGACTCTGGCCACCTTGAGGATTTCTGTTTCCCTTTCAGTGGCCACGCAGGAGCCTCAATTTTTTTACTTGACCAACACCCTGTAGGATCATAGTCTCCTCTTTGAATTGCTTGCTTGGGATACTGCATGATGTGACCCACAGCAAGGCTCAGCGTTGAGAGCCTGCCTAGCATGTCCGCAAACACACCTGAGAGGGCGGGACTGAGGAGCAGGGTGTGGACCTGTCTGTGGGTGCCAGGGCTCCCAGGGAATTGGCCTCCCTTGGCAGGGTTCCTTCTCCCTGCTCCCCTGGTGAATGAGCAAGTGGGTGCAAGGCCAGTAGCTAGAGTGTGGCAGGGTGTGGTCCTGCTTCTGCCAACCAGAGCCCCGTAGGGTGGGGCATGGGGTGCCCACGGGCTCAGGAATGGAAGGAGCCGCTGCCTTGTTCAGCAGGACTGAGAGGAGGCAGCAGCAAGGGCTGCAGGGCGGCCTGTGGTCAGTGCTCTCCTGAGAGACAGAACTGCGTGGTTTTCTCTGGTGTGAGAAACCGCAAGAATGAATAAGGACCAAAATTTGTAATGGAGACTGAGAATGAGGAGAAAAGGTTCAAATGGGCGGGACGAGGGGGAAAAGAAGGAAGGGACAAGGGAAAAAGAGAATAGAGGAGAAAAAACGGAAGCAAAGGTTGTGTAGATGCGGAGGGGATGAGGGCTGAAGGGAGGGGAGGGGAATGGGAAAAGAAGAAGCAAGATACGTCACGTACAGGTATAAACTCCCTGTAATGAATGTGATCACTATGCATATCTAAAAATGTAACAAAAACAAAAACCCTCTGTGTCCATATAGACACACAGAGAGAAAGAGAGACATCAGTCACCAGGAAGTGGCTCATGGAGTCCAGCAGGTCCCCAGATCCAAGGCTGAGGCAGCAGCTGGAGACCCAGGAGAGGCGAGGTTTTAGTTCAAGGCAGAAGAAGCCCGGGGTTCAGCTGGAAGGCCAGCAGGCAGGAGGGTTCTGTCCTGTTTGAGGGAAAGCCTGCCTTGCTGTTGTGTTCAGACTTTCACCTGATTGGATGAGGCCCACCCACATGATGGAGGGTGTCTGCTGTTTAACTTTATGCTCATCCCAAAACACTGCCCAGACAAACCCAGAACACTGGTTAGCCAGGTCCCTGGGTTCACTGTGGCCCAGTGGATTTACGCACCATTAACCATCACACTGGGGTTCGATGGGAGTTCCTTCCATTAGGTGGATTTGAGGGGAGGAGGGAATCACAGCCAGAGTGTCATTCATTTACTCATCCCTGGGAACTGGAGAGAGGGCCGGCAGGAACTCATCCACTCACCCGGAACACACCGAGCCCTTCTTCAGAGCGTGACCTTAACCTTTCACTCCTCTCGCATGCCTGCTCACACCTGCCCGGCTGTGTGCTCTCCCCGCAGGTGATGGAGAAACCTCCCCTCTCTGTGGAGCATTTGGCTGGGAGTCAGCTGCCCCTTGGACACTTCCAGCCATCAAAGTCACCAGGAAAGAGCTTTCTCCCAGCTGTTCCTGTGGCCTCCAAGATAAAACCCACCCTCGGTTTCCACACAGGTCTGGGACTGGGGAAAGAAGCCAGCATGTTCTTTTCTCTTTTTTCCCCTGGGTACCGGCAGTTGAACTCAGGGCCTCACTCTTGCCAGTCAGGCCCTGTGCTGCTGAGCTCCATCCCTGACCCCCATGTTCTTTGCTGTGTCTTTTTTTTTTAAATTGAATCCAGGGCCTTTGCACTGAGCTACACCTCATTCCTCTTTATTTTTATTTTGAGACAGGGGTTGCTAAGTCACAAAGTTGCCAGGGCTGGGCTCAAACTTGCAACTCTTCTGCCTCAGCTTCCCAGAGTTCTGGGATTATGGGTGTCCAACACTTGAACACAGCATTGCTCCTTCTTTTGATTGTGAATTTGAAACATGTTGTAGTCTAGGCCAGTGGTGGCAAAGCTATGGCATGCGTGCCACCATGGGGCTGTTTATATCAGTGAACACTCTGAAAGGTTTGCCATCATTGATCCGGGTGGTTATCACCTGTCTGTGCCTTTCTGTGACTGACCTCAGGTCTTCTTAGCGCAGTAAGTTAGCTGAGGCTGCTGGCATCGTGAAGAAGGGCGCTTGAGGGGCACCCAGCTTTGCTGCTGGTTTGCTGGGAGTGACAATGGAGCTCAGGCTGGTGACTGATGTCCTGCCCGGAGTCAGCTACCTCAGTACAGACCACACTCCCTGCCCTGAGGGTGTGTTCAGGGCAGGTCTGAACGGTGACCCCTTAGGTATGAGTAATACAAAAAGAGAACCGGGCATGGTGGTCCAAGCTGGTAACTGTAGCACCCTGAGAGGCTGAGGCAGAAGGACTGCAAGTTTGAACCCAGCCTAGACAGCTTAGTGCCTGGGTAAGTTCCTGTCTCTAAATAAATAAATATTAAAAAAAAAAAAAAAAAACCAGGGCTGGGGATGTAACTCAGTGCAAACGCCCCAGGTTCAATCCCCAGTATCACAAAAAGAAGAAAAAAGTGAATGTTAAGGCTCCTCCTCCATGGAAGTTACTAATATACTCACAGACAACTTTGACCTTGGCTTCATTTCCAATGTGCACAATGTATCTGAAGGGTGTTGTATTATGGAAGTTACTAATATACTCACAGACAACTTTGACCTTGGCTTCATTTCCAGTGTGCACAATGTATCTGAAGGGTGTTGTATGCACTGAGTTTGTTTCTTTATAACTGAGTACTGTCCTGTGGTGTGGTTGTGCCATAGTTTACTCCTTCACTGGGTGCTGACATTTGGGTTGTCTCCAGTTAGGGAAATTGAGCAATCCAGCTTTTTATAGGAATATAAATTTCATTTCCTTAACTCAAGACCTTGAAGTGAGCCTGCTGGGTTGTCAGGAACGTTTCTAAGAATCAGTCGATATTTCCAGATGGACTGCACTCTTCTGCATCCCTACCAGCAACATAAGAGAGGCAGCTCCCTGGGCTTTTGATGTCAGATTGAAAGTTATTCTAACCATTAAAGTAGATAGTAATATGGAAAATGGTTTATTACTATATGGTGGCACACACCTATAGCCCCAGCACTCTGGGAAGCTGAAGCAGGAGGATCAGAAGTATAAGCCAAATTTGGGCAACTTAGCAAGATCCTGTTTTAAAACAAAAGGAAGATGCAGCTCAATGTTAAGGGTATGTGTTCAGTTCCCAGTAATGCACACAACGTAAGTTGTATGTGATGTGTTTTACCACAATTTAAAAAAATCGATGCCAAGAATGATTAGTGTATGCTTCGTATGTATTAGGCACCTTGCTTTGGCACTTTGCACACAACTCATTTGAGTCCCAGAGGCTCCTCACAAGGTAATTTTTTTAGTTTTGTGGATTCGGAGATGATCTCAGCCAGGCTAAGTCACTTGCCAAGATTACAAAGCGAGTCCAAAGCCCTGGCTGATGGGCATCACAATCCTCTGCCAATGAGTCACAACTCACAGTCAAACAGTAGGAACATCATTAAAGAGGGCGCTAGATTCAACTGGACACACCTATAATTCCAGCCCTCTGGAAGGCTGAAGCAGGAGAATTGCAAATTCAGCCTAGCCTGGGCAATTTAGAGAGATCTGTCTCAAAATTCAAAAATAAAAATAAATAAGGGTTGGCAACGGAGCTCAGTACAAAGACCCTGGCAACAACCTTCCACATGGAGAAGGGAAGAAAGGGGCCTGGTAGTAGGACCACAGCTCAAGGCAAGCCAAACTACAGGGCACCCTTGCCCTGTGCCCATGGTTGGAAGGATAGTCGCCCTGGATTGGCTGCTGCTGAAGAGGAGGGGCTCCTGGGGTTGGTGGGCGTGGCCAGTCTGTAGCAGTAAATACAGCGCCACATGGCAGCGACTGGCCGGGGCGGGGCAGCGTTCAGAGAACGCAGGCGCACAGCGAGGACCGCGACTAGGCATCTTTTGCCTCCGTGACCACATCTCGCGAGAAGATTGTGGGGGCGGGGCTCTAGCGCTGGGGGCGGGGCTATGCTTCCGGAGGGTCATTTAGTTGCGAGGCGGCTTGGCGCTGGCTTCAGCAAGGCATTCGGCGGGGGGGACACGGGTGAGTCCAGAGGCAAGGGGCGCGTCGTCGTCTCGCGCGCAGGCACGGGTGGTATCAGCCGGGCGGAGGAGCGCGGGTCGGTCCCCTAGCGCGGGATGGGCAGGTCCAGCGTGGCTCTGGGTTCGGAGCCCCATTCTAGTCTGCTGTGTGACCTTGGCCTGGCACGCACTCTCTCTGAGCACCCTCCTCGCGGGGAGCCGGGGGCCAGCAGGGTGCGTGAAAGTGAGTGTGCAGCCGCCATCACCTTCGATCGCCTTTGTGACAGACCGGGCACCCGGCCTTGCTTGGTGCTTGGTGTCAGTTTTAATCTTTGGCTAGTTGGTCCTCAGGCAGCAAAATCGGTAACGCTTCTGGTATGACAAAGATGGTGCAGTGTCCCTGAGATCCCTTACGGAAGGCTCACAGCCCGCGGTCAGCTTGGTGCTGAGGGCCAGGACTGTCTCTAGAGAGGGACTGCTGGGGTACCACACCTCGTCCGGGTCTGCTGGACATCTTTCTGCCCCTGACGGCGGCTTCCCCTTTGCTGACCACAGCTGGGAGTTGTGCTGTGCTGACGCCCGCTCACAGGCAGGGCATGGAAAAGCATCACTTAAATGACCCTGTGCTCTCAAAGCAGCATCCTGCCTCTTGGGCAAATGGAAGCCATGCATTAGTGGCTAACAGTGGGATCTGTCTTCTCTGTTGGGCTCATGGCCACCAAGACATGGCTGGCAAACCCTTGGCTCAGGCAGAGGTTCTGTCTGGCGGGAGCACAACAAGCTGTAGTGTTTTCATAATTATTAAGTTATTTATTTTATAATCCTGTGCAGGAGAGAGTCGGAAGGCCAGGATGAATAAGAATGTGACCGCAGGCAGAGGGGATGCAGTCTACAGCAGGGCTATTGGTCCCCTCCCTGCCCTCACCGCAGGGCATGCTTTAGCCTTTCTAGGTGAGGTCGGCGTTGAGAATGTGAGCTAGTGTCTGGGTGACAGAAGAAAAGCGGGATAATTCGGAAATAATGTGAAGTCCACTGCTGTCAACCGGGTGGAATGGTGAGGTGCTTAGTTTCCCTGCATGTGAGTTGGTAGGGCGCTGGGCCGGGTTTGCAGGCCTGAAGAATGGGTTCAGAGTCACTGGTGTCCACCTGCTTGATCAGTTCTGCAAACGTTGTTGGGCCTCTAATTGTGCACAAGATCTAGTTTGTGCTGGATGCTGGAAATGTGTGAGCCTTGCCCTGGGCAGCTCGAAGCTGGCATGGGCAACTAGGTGTTAGCAAAGTGTGGAGAGAGGGAGCAGCTAAGCCTGGCTCTGGGAGTTTTCCACCATGGGGAGGGAGTGGAAATTGGGTCGTCAAGGGTTAGCTGTGTTTGGGGAAGACATTCCAAGGGGAGGCGATGGTGAGGACAGTCATGCTTAGAAGATGTCGAAATGGGGTTGGGCAGAAAGACAGATAGATTTCTGTGAGGGGCCTGGCATGCTGCACTGGGGAGTCTGAGTTTTATGTTTGTGGATGTGAACAGTTGAGGTGTGAGGAGGAGATTTGGCTGTTAAATCTATGTTTTGGCTGGGAGGGAAAAGGTGGTTTAGGGTCTGGAGATGCAGACTGCCTTGAGCAGGTAGCATTGTGGCTGTGGGTTTAGGACAGTGCCCACGAGAACACAAAAGGCCAAGGAGCGGAAGAGGACAAAAGCGGGGGGCCCTTGGGTGGTGGTCCTTTGTAGCAAGTGCTGAAGGAAGGGCAGGTGACCTCCAGTGGGCACAGTAGGCAGCCCTGGGACCTGCTCTGTGGTATGTTGGGGTGCGGAGGGGAGGGTAAAAGCACAGGTGAGTTTCAGACTTGCAGAATTCTAGACATTTGTTAGGTCCAGGTGGGAACTCTAGGGAACTGCAGTCCGAGGTTGGAGGACAGATGAGAAGCTGTTGTGTGGCTGACTGTGTGCATGCAGTTCGTTGTCATAAACGCAGTAGTATCAAGGCTGGTTCTCTCCTAGAGAGTCCAGGGCTGAAGGTGCAGTGGGTGAGAGACTGGCTGTTGGTAACAGTGAAACAAAGGCAGCTGGCCTGTCATTTTAAAACACTTCACATCTTTAGTTTCCAGTTATAAATTCTTCCTCTTAGAAAGTAGCTAAGTTTCACACCTGCTTGGTGGCTGCATTTGGGGCTGGTGGCTTTCCAGTCCCTGGCCACAGATGTGCCTGGAGATAACTGGCCCTCTCAGCTACTGCCTCCTGCTGCTAACCAAGGAGGAGGTTTCTCTAACTATTTAGAGACTTTCAACATATTTCAGACCATAATGGGAAACGCCAAGCACTGCTGAGAGTAGGGGTGGCGACAGGGGTGTTCAGGCCAAAAGGATTCAGTACAGAGCCCCTCAGCCCCCGAACGAGTGCAGACTGTAGGCTTTGGGGGTCTGAGGAGCCCAAGAGAAGAGACCTAAACATAACAACACAGGGGATCATAATTCATAACCCCTCCCAGGGTCCAGAGCATCACGTCCTGTTATCCCCTGTGCCTTAAATGTGAACATGGGGCCATGTGAAGAAAGCCTGTGTGGAAGTGGAAGAGCCAGGCCAGACCACCCTGGAGTGTGCCAGCTGGAGGCCAGGGAGGTGAGAGGCAGGCAACTGGGTGCTCTGAAGGTGGAATGTTCTCAGAAAGTGGAACAGAATAGCAAAGAGATGGGAAGTGAGAGGAAAAAAAGAATCAGATCAGGAAATCAGCAGGTAAACTAAATTTTAGCAAGAAAGAATAAAGAAAACTTAAAACTTTCTGGGTTGAAGGGCCACCCAGTGGCCAGCACAGGTCACTTGCCCTCATCTGGGCTCTTCACCTCTCAATTTGGGTTTTAAAAGGCTGGGCAGAGCAAGTTTGGAGGGCACACACCTATAATCCCAGCACTTAGGAGGCTGAGGCAGGAGGATCTGCATGAGTTTGAGGCCAGCCTGGGGTACATAGTGAATTTAAGGCCATCCTGAACTACATAGATCTTGTTTCAAAAAACCAATAATAATAATAATAATGGTAATAAATTTTTAAAAACTAAAGAGCTGGGCAGCAAGGGAAGCTTGTGCTTCAATCACACTGTGAGGAATTGGGCAAGCAGAGGATTGATTGGAAGGTGCACATGTCCCTGCTGGAATCTGGCAATGAGAGTTAGCTGCTAATCTCTGCACTTACTTGGGAGGCTGAGGCAGGAGAATCACTGTTGAATTTGAGGTCAGCCTGGATACATAGTAAGTTCAAGGCTAGTTTGAGCTACATAGCCAGACCTTGTCTCAAAAAAAAAAGTTAGCTGCATGCCCATTCCAAGGCGCACTGCTGCGAGATTTCAGAACCTGAACAGAAGACGGGGCAGCTCCTAGGGAAGAAATAAGACAGACCGCACACAGAGGTCACAGGCCAAGACGCAGAAGAGCCTTGTGTTCTGGAAGGAGCAGCCCCCAACACTAGAACATCAGAGAGCCTTGCTTTTCAAATTGTAAAGAGAAGCATGAGCCTCAAGCTCCACACTCAAGCACGGGAGGTAGAATGGGCATCTCAGGCGTCTCAGCACCCCACCCCCGCAGTTTCCCCTCCTGAGCTGTAAAGAGGTGACTGGTGACATGGGGTGTCCAGCCTGGGAGAGGGCAGCCAGGCCCCACGAGGCCAACATTCCAGGCAGGAGCCACACGCAGACTCTTTAGAGGGATTTCTGCGGGGAGAAGATGAAATTATAAGGCGACACCTGATGCTCTGGAACATCTGCAGAGGAGATGGAGACAGCTGGCAGAGTTGGGCTGGATTAGTGATAAGTACCTAGAAAACAAAGCAAATGAAGACACAGGCTGTTATTAGTCCCCGGAAAATAAACTGTTGTGTGGGGAAAGAAAAATAATTATAATGTGCTCGAAGGCTCAGCCCTGAATATTCTCTTCACGGGCCGTGCTGATGTGTGTAAACACGGACTGCGGCTTTAATTGGAATCATGATACCCTGTGTGGGGACAGTGTGGGGAGGGGATGGATGCTCTCACCTGCTGTGATGGGGGAAGTTAAGTGACAGCTCCGGGGGCCTGTGTCACTGAGCAGTAGGAAGCACAGGGGAAGAGAAGGGACTGCTGGGCTCCTAATGAACTCGGAGGAACGGTTTAGCCCTTAGTGCGTGTGTGTGCGGAAGGTTGCTACAAACAAGAACAAAGTCTCCTGCCTGGCAAGGGCGAGGTCATGAGTTTGATCCCTGGTCCAAAAAAACAAGAACAAAGCCTCCAAGAAGCTGGCACTGTGCAGGACGAGCCCCTGTCCCCTCTTGTCTGTGCAGGGCCTTCCTCTGCCGGAGCTTATTTGCTCTCACTTCCTCTTATTGTCCCTGTTCTCCGCGTCCTGTCTCCTGGCCACGGTTACTTGTTAGAGATTCTGTGCTTTCTTTAGCCATTTTTGGTTTCTTTTTTTGTAAGGGGATGTTTGCTCTCATGCACTTGAGGCTGTTTTATTTTTTTAATATTCTTCATTGGTGCATGTTTGCAGTATGGAATGCTTACACTCCTCATGCAGAGGCGGTGCGTGGACGGCACACATCTTAATTCTCCCTTCACCCCCTTCCCTTTCCTCATCCTTCCATCTCTTAATCCCCTTCCCTTTTGCTAAAGATCTGTCTGCCTGGTTTCTATTATTTATCTTTTATTTTGTTTTTTATTTATACTTTGGGTTTCTCTTATAAGAGAACCCGTGCAATATTTAATCTTCTGTGTCTGACGTATTTCACTGATAGGATCTCAAAGTGCATCCACTGTCCTACAGATGACTCAGATTTATCTTTCTTTATGGCTGAGTAGTGCTCCGTTTTATATAAATACCACGTTTTCTTTATCAATTCGTAACCATTTCTTATGGATTCTCCAAATTATTAGAGTACAGGTTTTCGAAGTAGTTACTAATAATGGTTTAGATTTTGGCAGTGTCTGTTGTGATTTTTCCTTTTTCTTTCTCATGACATTGACTTGCGGTCTTTTCTTTCTTTTTTTTAGTTTTAGTTTTGTTAAGATTAACTGACTGTTTTATTTTTTCTTTCAAAGAACTATCTCTTACATTCTTTGTATTTTTAAGTCTCATTTCATTCATTTCTGCTCTGAACTTTTTTCCTGTATTAGCTGCTGTCTTAGTTAATTTTCTTGTTAAAACAGAATATCCAACACCTAAAGTTACAGGAGGGTTTATTGGGCTCACAGTCTGTGAGGTTCCGGCCGCTGGTTGGCTGGCTCTGACTGTGGCATGGCAGAGGGGCACTGCCGAGGAGGAACAAGTAAGAGGCAGTGAGATAACATTCACCCCTGCTCTGTCCCTTATATTGTTCCATACGGGCTACCATCGCTAGGGCTGGTGTAACACTCACACCCTTAATCCTAACCAAAACTGTGCCGAACCAATCAGTAGACTGACTTACTAATCACACATCACAACCCCATACATTCTAAATCCAGCCACCTCTAAAAAGCGCCCCTTCCACGTAATTGCATGAGGCTTTGAGTGGATATCTAGACACAAGCCATAACACTAGCTTTGGATTTGGATTGTTATTTGTTTTGTTTTGTTCTGTTTTTCTGGTATGGGTGTTCACAGCTATAAACTTCCTTTTTCAGACTGTGTTCTCTCTCTGTGTCCCATAGGTTCTGGCATGTTGTACTGGCATTATCATTTGATTCTAGGAAGATATTTCTGTAAGCATTTGAGTATTCAGGAGTGTACTGTTTAATTTCTATGTATTTGCATAATTTCTGTGGTTTCTTTGGCCATTGGTTTCTAGTTTTATTGCACTATGATCTGATAATATGCATGGAGTAATTTCAGTGCTCTTGTATTAAGTGTGGTTTAGGGGCTAATGTGTGGTCTGCTTTAGAGAGAGTTCCATGTGCTGCTGAGACACATGCGTATTCTGTTGTTGGATGGCACACTGTAGATATCAATTAAGTCTGTTTGTTGGAAGTTGTGTTTCAATTCTGGGTTTTTTGTTTTTGTTTGTGTCTAATGTATCTATTTGTGATAGCAGGGTATTATGGACCTCGGCTATGATTGTATTGATGTTTATCTGATCTTTCATGTTCAGGATTGTGAATTTTATGGCATTTGATACACTGATGTTCAGTGCGTATATGTTAGTAGCTGTTATCTCTTTCTGATGAGTTAGTCTTTTAATCTAAATGTAGTGACCTCTTTGCCTTTTGTCATCAAAGTCCACTTTGTCTGAAAATAGGAGAACAACTCCTGATTGTTTTGGGGCTCTCAATGCATGGCATATGTTTCCTGTCCTTTGGCTTTTCGTCCAATGCTCTGGAGATGCAGCAGGGTGTGGAGGCCAGACAGAGTACTGACGCCGAGCAAGGGGAGCTTGCCCCACTGCACAGCTGATGGACGGCAGTCCACTGACTGGGGTCAGCGGGGACAAAGGGATAAGAGATGAGACCAATGAGGTCCCGGTAATGGACAGAGGACACCTGCGATTGGAGGATTTGGGGAAGAGATGTGCTAGGATCTGGCTCTTACCAGAAAAACTATGGCTCTGGGGTTGGTTGTAAGGGCAGCATGGCAGGAGCAGGAAGAGGTTTGCAGGGCTTTCTAACATGCAAGTAAGAGCGGATGGTGGCTCAGCCAGGGTGAGCTTGTGGGGAGATGGAGGACAGAGAGGCCGAGAGAGGACAGGGTGTGCATCGATTCTGCAGGTGAAACTCTGGGGTATTTAGTGGAACGTAGGAGATGCATTGGACATGATCACTGTCTTCTGAAAACTCAAGGTGTCACCTGGGAACACTAGGTTGCTGGCGTGAGCTTGGACTCTGTCCCCTTGGAAAATGCTGTCCAGGGGCTCAGAGACAGAGAAGAAAGAGCCAACAAGCCCTGTGCCCCAGCACCCATCTCTGTGGGGAAGTCACTGCACTTTGGAGGTCAAGCTTGTGGCCAGCTTTCATTCAGGTCTTCTGGGACATAAATTCATGTTCAGTTGTCACGACGGTGTGACCATTTACCACTTACATTTAGTTGTATGTACTGTCAGCTTTGTTTTGCAGGTTAACCGAACACAAATGAAGAGTACTATTATAAGCAAATAAACCATAGTCCTGGTGACACCAAGTGCAGTAGGGTTTTAATGAGCACACCAGCAGACACAGGGCTGCTGCATGTCGGGGAGTGCAGCGTGCACGTTGACACCAGTAATAGGAACTTTCCAGATTTTTGTTGACTACAGTGCTGGCAGCTGCAGTGAATGACTTGCTTTGTAGAATGTTTGTTAAGCTGGAAAAGTAGTAAGCAGAAGCAGTAAGTACTTTCTGGTCTTTGCCAGTAGCATAAATAAAGGAAACTTGAAAGATCCTTAGACTTCCTAATGAAGGTCCTGTCAGTTGACTTAATGCTCTGGAGCTTGGTTATTTGCATATGAAGGAGCTAATTCTTTCAGAAATAAAGGTAGTAAAAATCTAGTCAATTCCCCATTTCTGCATACACTGTGGGGGCCCGAAGAGCAGAGTGGTTGGGAGCCTGGACTCTCAGGCCTTCAGAGGCCAGCTC
Organism: Cavia porcellus; assembly: GCF_034190915.1. Taxonomy (NCBI): domain Eukaryota; kingdom Metazoa; phylum Chordata; class Mammalia; order Rodentia; family Caviidae; genus Cavia; species Cavia porcellus. Next base: position 34,888,110 of record NW_026947506.1, on the reverse strand, counting down.
AGAGCGCTTGCTGGCTACAGACTTGGGCAAGTCATCTATATTTTTTTGCCCTAATTGCATCACAGCTAGAGTGAAAGTTAAAAAAAAAAAAAAACTGCGTACGTGTAAACAGCGTGGAATGGCATCTACTTTTGTCGGTACTAGGAATTCAACCCGGGGCCCCAAGTATACTAGTCAGGGTCTCTGCCACTAAGATATACCCTAGCCCTTAACACTGGTCAGTGTCTCGCTGCCTGTCTGTCTGTGTCTCTCTCTCTCTCTGTTTTAAGACAGGGTCTTGCTTTGTCCTGCAGGCTGGCCTTGAATTCACAGTGATCTTCCTGCCTCAGCCTCTTGAATGTTGGAATGACAGGCATGTGCCAACACACCCAAGTAGCCCTTTTCATTTCATTTTATTTTTTTTTTTTTCTCATTTGGAGATGGATCTTACTAAGTTGCTTGGACTGGACTTGAATTTGTGATCCTCTTGCCTCAGTCTCCCGAAGGTCTGGGACCAATTCTCTTAATGGTAAAATTTGAAGTACCTGAATTTTAAATTTTGCTGAAGTCCAATGTATAAATAATTTTTTCTCCTGTGGTTTGTGTGTTTATCATCCTGACAAGTGGCTGTCTCCCCTGAGGTTGTGGGCGATGTCTTCTTTTGGCTTTGAAGGTTTATAGTTGGTGTTCATGTTGAGGGGAGTGGCCCATGAATAAATTGTGTGTAAGGTATGAGGTTTGGGGGTTGAGGTTTGTTCTTTCCTAATGGACGTCCTGTTGCTTCAGCACCGTTTGCTGAAAGGACTTCCTCGCTGAAGTTCTTTGCCAGCTCTGCTAAACATTTGTTACCGCGCAGGTCTGGGTCTCCTGGGCTCTCTTCTCTCCCGTGTGTCCTTGTCTGTCCCTGCACACTGCCTTACTGCCTCACAGCTTTGTAGTCAGTCTTGAAATGAACTGGTGTGAGTTCTCCACGTCTGTGCTTCCTTGTCAAGCTTGTCTTGAACATTCTAGAACCCTTGCGTTTCCTAATACCTTTAAAAATTAGTTCCGTCAAGCCTTACAAAACTCCTCTTTGGGATTTTGATCAAGGTTTGTTTTCTTCCTGGAACCCAGCTGAAAGAACAGACTTCTTGGTGTTGAGGCTGCTGGGGGGTGTGGTTAACACAGTTCTTCATCTAGAGCTTCTTTTTTTTTGGTGCTGGGGCTCAAACTCCTGACCTCGAACTTCTCAAACAGATGCTTATACCGCTGAGCCAAATCCCCAGCCCTTAGAGCTTCATTTTATATTCAAAGTGTTTCATAGCTTTCCATGGGGAGTCCCTGAAATTTTATAACTGATCATTGGCAATGTAAGATTTGTGTATTCTACTATTCTGTCACTTCGTTTTGTATCAGTGTGTGTGTTTACCATGGAGCGAAGCCCACATGCATAACACATCTTACTTTTCGTTCCCTTCCCTTCATCTCCCTCTACCTCTTAACCCCCTCCTCATTTGCAAAAGATCTATCTCCCTGGTTCCTATTACCTATCTTTTCCTTTGCTCTTTAATTTATATACTTTGGGTTTCTCAGGTAAGAGAAACCATGCAGCATTTAAGTTTGTGTGTTTGATTCATGCATATTATACTTTGACGGTCTGTTTGACCTGATGCCAGCATTGTTATTGACTAAACTGAGTAGCTCCCAAGAGCTGAGTTTTTATTTATTTTTGAGTTTGAGACAGGGTCTTGATAAGTTTCTCAGCTGGACTTGAACTTGTGATCCTCTTGCCTCAGTCTCTTAAGTTGCTGGGATTACAGATATGTGCCACTCAGTATTTAAAAAAAAAAAACAGCCCTGGTCTCTGTGCACAAAAGTTCTCAGCAGCTTATCATTTGGGAAATAAATCATGAACAGTGGATATTCATACTGTGAAATCCTCCTCAGCAATGAGAAAAGGAACAGTCTACTGATACAAGCAGCAGCCTGGATGAATCTCAGGAGTACTGTGCTGAGGAAAGACACAGCTAAAAGTATACATACTGCAAATCCGTTTATATGCTGGAAACAGTGGGCCTTGCCCAGAGCTAGGGCAGGCAGTGACGGAAATTTTAGCAGTGTTAGGAATGGCCTGTAGTATGCATTTGCTAAAACTCACCCAGCTGTCCATTTAACAGGAGCCGGCGTTTTACTGTGTGTAAACATACCCCAATAAACCTGATAGAAAGAGGAGAGAGAGGGCAGAGGTGCAGAGTGATTCAGTCAGGAAGGAATGGTCATCCACAGATGGTGGGCACGGCTGCATCTGTGTGGGAAACAGTGGACCCCAGCCGCTCCCTGGCTGTGGCCCGACTCCACACTGGCTTCCTTCCCCCAGGCCACAGACCCTGCTTCCAGTTCTCAGCACTCACAGTCACACACACACACACACACACACACACACACACACACACACACACTTCTGGTCCATGTGACCAGAAGTGTTTGTACTAGGGAACTGGTGTGTGTGTGTGAAGACATTGATCATAAGGAACTGGCTCATGTGATTTTGGAGGCTGAGAGGTCCAGACCTAGGAAAGTGACAGTGTAAATCCCAATCTGAAGGCAGGAGCAGACCTGCATTCCTGTCCATAGACTGCCAGGCCCTGAGGGTTCCCTTCTTGTCCTGTGTGTTTGGCTCCCTGGTAAACTCATTCTGCAGACCTGCTTGCTAAAGTCTGCTGTTGGTGTGAAGGTTTGTTTGCACCAGTGGGGCCCCTCAGCAGGGCCCACTTTCTGGACTGCTGAGTCTGCCTCAGCATCATGCCCTGTATGCTGTGTGCAGAGGAAGAAGTCTAATGGCCCTCCCCAGGTAAGAATAACCCTGTTGGTCTGACCACTGTGCTTGGGTTCAAACCTGCTCCGTGTTGCAGCAGCATTTACAAGGACATCAGACACAGCTTTCGGAATGAGCTGGGGTGAAACAGTGCCTTCTCCGTTCTCTGCAGGTGGTAGAAACCAAGTTCTCACACGCCCCTATCCTATCTATGGGAAGTCCTTTCATCTGTCAAACTTCAGCACATGGACATGCAGGGTTTTCTGCCCACAGCATTTCTGATATAGCCAGAGATTTGGATTTAGAAATAATGGTCTTTGTTTGTTTGATTGTTTTTTGGTTCCTAGACTTGAACTCAGGACCTTGCACTTGGCAGGCAGGCACTGTACCACTGAGCTATCCCCAGCAATGCTCTTATTTTTTGAATCATGCTCTGAGATCAGTGTGGCCACTGTGGTTTTGTTTTGTTTTTTAGCGGGAGATGGAGGGGATCATGACCTCGATCTCAGGCTAGCTGCTCTTGTCTGACCCGGCCTATACCTTTATTCCCAGAAAGCAGCAAAATGTGACCCAGATTTCAGGCTAGAGCTGTCTGGGCATGGGGCAGAAGTTTCTAGAAGCTCTTAAAAGTAAAAGCTTTTAAAAGTAAAACTTTTTGGCGATGCTCTCTTGGTGGCCTTCATCTCTCCTTGCTCGTGTTCCTTGAAGTTCTAAGACCTGTGTTGCACATTTTCGAGTAGCAGAGTTCTCACTTCAAAGAATCGCTGCCACAGACCTACTTCATGTATGTGCTGGTTTGTTTCTCCACCTGCTGTTTATGTGGCTTGTCTGAGGTTGGAATTGGCAGCACAGGCCTGCCCTTGATGTTAAAAAAAGCAGCACTGCCTCCTCTCAGACTCAAAGGTGAATGGGCTCCACAGCCAGGATTGAGGGCTCCGCCCCGGCTGTGAAAGGCTGGGCGGGCACCCCGGCAGGTTTGGTAGGGTGGGCTCAGGGTGCGGTGAGGCCCTGGAGCAGTGCAGAGTTGAGTGAGCAGCCCTGCAGGACTTTGCTGTCTAAGGAGAATTGTTCTCACGCACACCCCATTATACATTTGGGGAAGTTAAGGTCTGTTTAGTGATCATTGCGGGCAAAGTCAGCCCTGAGGTTTTTGCAAGGGGTGAATGGGGTGAGCAGTAGCAGCTGCGCTGGACCCTCCCCTTGCAGCTTGCAGTGTTCTTAAAGCCAGAACTTGTAAAACACATGGTCCTACATTTTGCTTTATTCATTCACTAGTACCTGCAAGTCCCTTGCTATAGCTCTAATTCAGTTTTCTCTCCTCTCTTGCTTTTCTAATTTTTGTCGTTGTAGCACAAGCACATTGACACTGCTGTGCAAACAGCAGCAGCATCCTTCTCCAGGACTCTCTTGGTTTTGCTAAAGGGAAGCTGCGTCCATACGCACTCACCTCCCATTCTTCCACCCCAGCCCCTGGCCACCGCCGTCTATTTTATCCGTCTCCTCTGCTCTTCGTGTAATGGAATTGCATGGCTTGTGTCTGTCTTATTTCCCTTCGCATCATATCCTCAAGGTTCATCCATTTGCAACAGGTGTGAAAATCCGCCCTTTTAAGTTTGTCCCCGTATGGAGAGACCACATTGGCTCCTCCGTTCACCCCTTCATAGACATTGAGTTGCCGCCCTGCCCTCGCTGTTGTGATCATGCCGTTGTGAACACAGGATGCAAATGCCTCTGCAGGCCCTGCTTTCAATTCCTTAGGGATTGACCTTGAAATGGAATTGCTGGGTCTCAAGGTAATTTTGTTTATTCATTTATTTAGTTCTTTTGTTGAAACAAGATCTCACTATGTAGTTTAGATTGGCCTTAAACTCACAATGTAGTTGCTTCAGATTGACAGCAATTCTCCTGCCCCAGCCTCCTGAGTGCTGGGATCACAAGTGTGCGCCACCACTCCTGGATCCATATGGTAATTTTATGTGGTAATTCTATGTTCAGCTTTTTGAGGAACTGACAACCTGTTTTCCACAGGATTGCGCTATTTTACCATCATACCAGGTGGGCATGAGGATGCCAGTTTTGCCACATCTGGCCTGGACTTGGTATTTTCAGGGTTTTATGTTTGTTGTTTGTTTCTTTAGTTTTTTTTTCTTTTTTTGGTTCTTTTTTTTTGGTTGTATGTGAGTTTTCGGCGTGATAAAAGAGAATATAAAGTAAAAGAAATATCTAAAAAATAGTAAAAAAAAATATTCCAAGGACATGGAGAGGAGACCATGACCATAGATAACCTGGATCCCTCTACCAGAAGGCCCTGGCCAGAACATGGGGCGTGGGATATACATATAACCTCTGAAAGGGGGGATGCTTAGGGCAGGCATTGATGATGCCCGAGGAGCTGATTGGAGTTTTCTTCCTGTGCATACAGGAAGGAGAGCTGCAATTAAGGCTGAGGAAGAAGCAGGAAGTGATGGGCGTTCCCCCTTTGGCCTTCCACCAAGTTAGACCACCACCATAACCGTACAGTAATTTATACCAGGGCAACAAGAACCTTTCAGTTTGCTTGTGGATTTTTTTTTGTTTTGTGTTTTTTTTGTCTTTTTCAGACTGGCCTTGCGTTCACTTTGTAGCTCAGGCTGGTCTCAAACTCACAATGATCCTCCTGCCTCAGCCTCCTGAGTGCTGGTATTACAGGGCACCACCACAGCCAGCTTTTTGTTTTGTTTTGAGACAAGGTCTTGCTACATAGCCCTTGAACTTGCAGCAATCCTCGTGCCTTAGCCTCTTGAGTGCTGGGTTACAGGCGTGTGCTGCTCCCCCCAGCTTTTTCAGATTTTTTGAACGTTGTGACCTAATGGGTGTGAGGTGATTTCTCATTGGGGTTTGATGTGCATTTCCCTGATGACTCGTGGTTTTGAGGACCTTTTCATGTACTGTATCTATTGGATATTTGTATATTATCTTCAAAGAAAGTTCTAGTCAAGTCCTTGAGCCATTTTTAAATCAGGTGGTTTGTTTTTACTTTCAGGAGTCTTTTATGGTTTCTGAATACTAATCTCAGGTCAGGCACAGGGTCTGGAAATGTTTCTCCCGTTCTGAGTTTTTTCACTCTGATGTAGCTCGTCATACCCCAAAGCTTTTAATTTCCTAAAGTCACTTTGTTTATTGTTTCTTTTATAACACTTTATTTTTATGGTTGCTGTATCAGTTGGTGCATACTAGAGAAACACACCTAATGTAAGACATAAAAATTATAAGGATTTATAAGACAGGCTTACAGTGGCCACTCGCAGAATCAAGCATTGAAGAATGCAAAAGGCTGTTTCGAGCAGAGATCTAGGGATCCAGGCCAGGGCCTGGGGCTCACTGCAGTGTCCCTTGCCACCCTATCAGGAGGCTGCAGGGCTGGTGCTGGCAGTCCAAGGTGAGGGTGAAGATGTCCCCCCAAACAGGAGGAGCCTTCCTTCTTCCTTCCCTTTTATTCCATGCAGGGGGCCAGCCTGCCCAGGGCAGGGCTTCTGTTTTCAGTAAATCCCCTCAGCCACACCCAGAACTGTGCTGATCCAATTAATTAATTAGCTTTTTCTTTTACCATTTATTATCCCAGCTTTAGTAGTAATTCATTTATTTCTTCATAAAGGCATCAACTCAGATAAAATTCCATTTTATCCCTATACATTTAAAGATCTCTTACAAGTTCTATTCATTGTTAACTTTACTAAGTTTAGTTTCATTCTCTCCAAACTAACAGGAGACTCAGGTAATCACATACCCGCATGCCTACTTAACACTCCTCCACATGTTATACCAGAATATTCCATCTTGCGTATGCAGTCCTACGCCTCATCCCCCAGAAACTCGGAGGAGTACTAGGACTAATGTCTTCCATCCTGATGTTACCTATCATTCCTATCCTTCACTTATTGAAACAACCAAGTACATTTCATCTTTTGAATCAATGCCTTTCCGAATGCTAATAGCAAATTTACTTGAGCTAATATGGATCAGAGGCAGCCAGTACAGTACCCATTTAATATTACGCTCAACTAGCACCCGTCCTGCATTTTTCTGTTAGTTTACTCTTTATACCATTAATAAGCCTACTAGGAGATAATCTATTAAGCGATGAATCTTTGCAGCATAACTCTGGGCTTGAAAACCAAAAACAGAGAATTCATCTCCCTAGGACAGTGAAGGTGAACCTCTTAGAGCTTTCCGTGATACAAATAGCCCCTTGTGGCCTGCATGCTGTGTGTCCACTGCCACAGCCCTAGGACCTCAGCATTAAGCAAGAAACTTACAGCTCTACCACCAGCACCCAAAGCCATAATTCTAATTAAACTACCTTCATTAACACCGCAGTCATGTATTTCAGCATTTTAAAGTCATGCAATTCTTTACCCTAAGTACTTCATGCACTAATGCACTGCCCCACTACCAATGTAACATACATGTATTATACTACATAAAGCATATATAAATAAAATAATAAAACATATGAATAAAATAATAACCACGTGCTTATAAGCAAGTGCATAGGACTAAAGCAATACATAGCCCATCAACTTGTTTATCCATACTATAAGTCACAACTATATGAAGGTGTTAATACTCAAGTAACCTATTAACTTTGCATAGGACATACATCTTTACTCGGTCATTAGAAAAAGGAGAAACAGACATCCATGGGGCTGTGGGCCAGGAAGTCCTCGTGGCCGATATTGCTGAGCTGCTCGGTCTGAATGGCCTCAAGTTTGGGACACTCAGTGATCCAGCGCTCAAGGCCCCCACAGGAGACACAGCCATCCTTTCCTCCACTGTCCAGCATTGTCCTTGTGGTGCAGTCCTTGCAGCACTGGTGGCACCTTCTGATTTGCCCCTAAAAGTAGGGTTTGAGGTCCATTAGCACCAGCCCGTCACAGGCCCTGTTGATGAAGGTGGTGGCAAACGCCAGCATTTCCTGAGTGCCCAGTACAGCTGTCTGCATGTAATTCTCAGTTTGCTCAGGCATCTCACGATTGATGACGTGCTGGAAGGCAGAGAAGTCCAGGCTCTCGGAGGCCACATCTGTGGCCATCAGCACATCTTTCTTGCCCTCCTGAAACACTTGAATGGCCTTAGTTTTTCCTGATCTCTGCCCCATTGGGTGGCCACAGCCTCAGCTCCCTTCGGCAGCAGCTACATTTGCCTCCTCCACAAAGATTCACACAGGGAGAGGGGTCTTCTGTGGGCATGCAAGCAGGCAGCGCCACCTTGGCCTCCTCCATCACATATTCTGCCTCCCGTGTGGCTTCCAGGCTGGCAGCCGCAGTGCAAACCCACATTGATAGTGACAGGCTTTACCAGGGTGCTCTTGTTCTGGATCCTCTTTGGCGTGGTGGCACTGAAGCGCAGACTTTGCCACTGGCCCTCTGAGTAGGAGAAGGTGGTGCAGATATTGCCCTCGAAGCCCACGTCGACCATTGTCAGCCTCCTCCAGAGCCAGACAGTGACAGGTGTCTAGGCTGACCATCTCCTGGTGTATCTAATTCATGAGGCGCCCAGGGACAGCCACCGTCCTGTGCACACTGTGTCAGGTGGTCTCCATCTGCTCTTTGAGGGATCACAGTGAAGGAGGGGTGAGGCGTCCTCCTGCAGTGATGGCATTAATTATCCAGAATGCTGTGGGTCTGTTGGGCCTGTTCCTAGGAGAGGCAGATGATGAGTCCACGGGTCCCTCGTGTTTAGAGAAAGGCAACCGCTTCTCTTACTCCAGGCAGACTTCGTGGTGAGCAGCGTGAACACAGGATCTTGCCTGACTCCGTGAAGTGATGCAATCATGTCCTGGCCAGACAGAATGGTGGACAGGTGTTGGGCGGGGATGTCTTTCCCCTCCAGGCCTCACAGCATGGCCACAGGAAACTTCATTTCCTTGGCGCTCTTGATAGGCGGTGGGCAGCCATCTCCTTCCACCAAGGTGCGGTACTTCTTCAATATGCGCTCCTGCTGCCCCTCAGACATGCTGAGGACACAGTGGGTGGCATCCAGCTAGTTTTGATAGGCTCACCTTAAGGGACGCCTTGCTGTGTCCCTCACTGGCAGGAAGGCGTAACCATCATCACCGCGCTCTCCGGAATCTTTGTCCTTTCAGCTGTTCTCCTTCTCAGCTTCCCTGCAGGCTGCAGCCTTCGCTTTGAGGTGCTGGTGCAAATCCAGGAGGCTAACACGGGGCTGAGCCCTCATCTCCCTGGGGCTCACTGCCATTGTCCTCTGTTCCTTGCATCCTCACTCCAGCAGCTTCTGGAGCAGGAGTTGCTGGGGCTGGCAGAATGGCACCCAGCGTATGTAGTCTTTGCAATCCTCACCCTCAGCCTGAGTGCACACTCACTCTCCTTCAGGTTCTGGCTCCTTCATCCCTCGTGGGCTCAAGAATGGTGCAAAAAGAGCTCTGACTCAGGTGGACGCGATCATTGAACCATCACAGTCCTCTGCTTGTCAGATGCATTTCCTGAAGTCATACTTAGTCTCCAGTTACAAAGACAAGTTTGTACTTACGCTGAACGTGTTCTAACTATCCTGCATACAAGTGGAAACGCACTGATACCTCCCCAGAATAGAAAACAACTTCGGGTGATGCTTACTCCTAACATTTTATAACTAAACATTGTAACACAGGTTTAACAAGGGTACTTAAGAACCAATATTAACTTTATCAACATATTACATATGAAGCATAGTAGGAGAAAACTATTAAAGTTGCAGTCCACTTGTGTGACTGATCATGGGGTCACAGCTAGCATTGTAGTCCCTTGGCTTTCAACACCCAGTGGGTCTTGGTTCTTTCCTTCGTGGAGTGACCTATACCTTTATTCTTTTTTTAAAACACCTTTATTCTTGAAAGTTCTGGACCATTTGTTATCCTGCCTGGACTGGGTGGCTGTAGTGTCCCGCTGACCTGAATAATCACAGGGCATGCTAGGAGGCATTCTAAGGGATCTCCTACACTTCCTTTCCTCCACTGTAGAGTAATAGTCCAACTTCACCTTCATAGTCTGGGCCAGTCACTCCTGCTCACACCTTACCTCCCTTTTTAACTTGTTTATTCAAAGGCAGAAGGAGACCAAGATGATGGGCCGGGGTGGGGTCTTAGTGTCTAGTTCAGTGGATCATTGTTTTGCTTCCTACTAAAAGCCTTCCCGCCCTCTGGAACTAAGACTTCTAGCCCCTCAGAGTGTAGGGTTGAAGGAATAGGAAGCAATAATTTTGCTAGTGGATTACTGGAGGTAATGGCGAGTGGTGCTGTTCCCACATCCACCCCTGGATTCCTGGACCAGGCTGTGGGAGACACAGTACCGCATACTAGACGCTGATGCAAAGCTTATGCAACCTTTTGAAGAACCTTGCCCAGTCCTGCAAGCTGTTGTCACCTGGCTGGCACTGTAACTGCATCTGCAAAAGACTCTTCCACCTTTCTATCAATCCAGCCACTTCTGAGTGGTGAGGAATATGGTGATACCTGTGAATTCCATGAGCATAAGCCCATCAACTCGCTTCCTTGGCCATAAAATGTGTTCCTTAGTCAGAGACGATGCTATATGCAATTCCATCATGGTGGGAAAGGCATTCTGCAAGTCCATGTATGGTAGTTTCGGCAGAAGCATTATGTGCAGGGAAGGCAAATCCATATCCAGAGTAAGTGTCTGTGGCAGTAAGGACAAAGCTCTGACCTCTGCATGATGGAAGCAGTCCAACATCAGGTCGCAGGCTGACCACCCATGGAATGGAACCGTATCGGGGGCTCAGTGTTGGTTTGCTGGCACGTTGGGCATTCAGCAGTGGATGTAGCCAGGTCAGCCGTGATGAGTGGGGATCCATGTTACTGAACCCATGCATAGCCTCCATTCCTGCCACCACAGACTCTCTGTTCTTGAGTCCGTTAGGCAATGACACAGGTAGCTGAAGAAAGGTTGACTGCTATCTGCTGATCAGTTCCTCTTGTTCACTTGATTGTTAAAGTCCTCTTCTGCTGAGGTCACTTTTCGGTGTTTACATGAGATGTTATAGCCCTTGCCCACATGGAGAGTTCTATGCACATATCTCTCCTTAGATATCTTTATCATCAGTTTTCCAATCATGTGCCTTTCAAGTTCCTGACCATCTGGCAGACCGTTGGCTATAGTCCATGAATGGCTACACTGTGACTCATCTGACCACTTCTCCTGCCACTCAGAAAGTACCATCAGGTTCACTGCCCAGAGTGCTGCCCCTGTGCTGATTTCCATTCACCACTGTCCTGGAATGCCCTGTAAAGGGCCATAATGCTGCAGCTGTCTACTTGTGGGAGTGCCCGCACAATGTGCAGAGCCATCCATAAACCAGGCCCGAGCCTTCTCTTCCTCTGGTAGCTGAGCATATGGTACACCCATATGGTACATAGGATGGTACACCTGTGAGGCCCCAGGTGCATGTGGGAGACAGAAGGCAATATAGCAGGAGTGGGCGCCATGAGCAGCTGGGCAACTTCTTCATGTAACTTACTTGTGCCCTCCGGACCTGCTCTGGCTCAGCCATGTGTGTGCCATTTCCATGTGATGATAGACTGTTACTGTGCATGCTCAGCATCATGACTAGGTTGGTCAGATAATACCAGATCAAAGTGGGCAGGCAACTTGGGTCACCTGGTGACCTGGCATCCCATGGTCAAGTGTTCAGTTTTTACCTAGGCCCAGTAGCAGACCAAGAGCTGTTTCTCAAAGGGAGAGTGGTAGTCTGCAGATGACGTCAGAGCCTGGCTCCCAAATCTCTCAGGCCTCCACTGCAGTTCATCTAGGGGGCCTTCCAGGGACTCCAGACAGCATCTTACTTCAGGTATCATTGGTCCACTGGGTCATATGGCCCCAGTGGCAGAGCAGCCTGCATAGCAGTCTGCACGTGTTGTAGAGCCTTCTCTTGTCCTGGGCCTGCTAAAAACTAGCCACTTTTCGAGTCACTTGGTAAATGGTCTGCAGTGAACATCTAAATGAGGAATGTGTTGCCTCTAAAATCCAGACAGCCCTACTAGGCTCTGTGCTTCTTTTTTGGTTTTTGGGGGAGCTGGATAGGTAAATAAACCAGATAAGGTAAATGGTAACAATTTACCATTTACCTAAGGAAGGGTCTCTCTACATGTCCTATGCCCCTGGACTCCTAGAAATTTTACTGAAGTAGAAAGACCTTGAATTTTAGTTGGATTTATTTCTCATCCTCCACCTTGCAAATGCTTCCCTAACAAATCCAGAGTGGTTGCTGTCTCCTGTTCACTTCGTCCAGTGACCATGATATCATCAGTGGGATGCACCAGTGTGATACCTTGTGGGAGTAACAGGCAGTCAAGATCCCTGCAAACCAAGTTGTGATACAGGGCCAGAGAGTTAATATAGCCCTGAGATAGGACAGTGAAGGCAGATTGCTGGTCCTGCCAGCTGAAAGCAATGGAGGAGAAGACATTTGCCAAATCAGTAGCTGTATACCAAGTACCACAGATGCGTTAAACTGCTCAACCCAGGAAACCACATCTGGCACAGCAGCTGCACTCAGAGTCACAAATTGATGCAGTTTACAGTAATTTACAGTCATTATCCACAATCCATCTATCTTTTGCACAGGCCAAATGGAAGAATTAAATGGAGATGTGGTGGGAGCCACCACCCCTGCATCCTTTAAGTCCTCAGTAGTGGTACTAACCCCTGCAGTCCCTCAAGGGATGCAGTCTTAGTTTTGTTTACTATTTACCAGATAAAGGCAACTCTAATGCCTTCCATTTGGCCTTTCCAACCATAAGAGCCCTGATACTACAGGTTAAGGAACCGCTGTGAGGATTCTGCCAAGCACCAAGTCTATCTCTCAGTTACACATTCTGGATCTGAAGCATTGATTATAGGATGGGTTTGAGGACCTATTGGACCCTCAGTAAGTTGGACCTCTACTAAAACACCATTGATCACATGACCTCCATAGGCCCCTACTCTTACTGGAGGGCCACAGTGATGTTTTGGATCCCCTAGAATCAGTGTTAGTTCAGAACCAAGTGAGCATAAGTCCCCCAAATATCTAACCATTTCCCTTCCCCCAGTGTGCAATTGCCCTGGTAAAAGGCCTTAGGTCCCTTTGAGGAAGGGTGGGAGAAAGACTGTATAAATTTCTGGTGGTGCACCAGGGTCCTTCCTTAAGGCGACCCAAGCTCCCCTTCACTCCAGGAGCTCTGGGTCTGTAAACTGGCTCAAGTCTGAGAATTGTTTGAGGGGCCGTGATTCCCCATTACGGTGATTTGAAGTAGATTTCTGTTCATTTGCCCTTATTTATTTTGATTACATAAATCTAGCAACAACTTTGTAGGCTTACTGTCTCTTTTACTTTTGGGAATACGATGGCTAATCAGCCAACACTCTAGACCACTCTGATCATTTTTCTCCTTCTGCTGACCATTGTGATAAGTGCATGTACCCTGCCTGTGACAATTAAGTGCTGCCACTTGACCCTGCCACTCCAGGATCCAACTAAACCCACTGCCCTCAGATTTCCCAATTGAATGACTCCCCACTGTAAGGTCTGGTATACAGAGAAGACCATGACAGGGCTTTGTGGGGATGCTGGTGCTCCCCTCACAAATCTGTTTCTCAGGGTATTAATGAAGAGTACATTTTCTGGATCATCTCAGTGTGGTGGATTAGGTTTAGTGTGATACATCCTTTCCACTATTCCCATTTCCCTAAGTCTCTAAATCCTCTCATCAGCAGTAAACTACTAAACGTCAAGCGTCTCTGACTCAAGTCACAGTGAGGCATCTTCCACACTTCTGCCAATCAGCCTAAGAAACTGTTCACAACTTCTTTCACTCTGCAAACTGCAACATTAAATTCAGAATCCCTGCCTACCAGGCCCTTAACAAACTCAGCCTGACCCAAATGTATGTTTTTGCTACCATTATCCCACATCTGCAAAATTCATTTCCACACTTGCTCATCAGGCATCATTTATAACAGAAAATTTAAGAAGTTCATTGGGAGACTAGTGGATCTCCTCATGGGTCACACCATGCACCTCACTCTTAGGAGCCATCTGTGACTTGAGCCTGGTTATAAGCTCAAAAATGGGTGGTGCGGGTGGGTTTGGGGAGTGTCAGCATTATCATGCTTGGTCAACCCAGGGTTAGTTTTCTCAGGTATAGGAGGAGAGGCCAGTGCCACGGGTTGGGTTGGGGGTGGGAATGCCTCCACCCCCTGGGTGGGGAAATCTCTCCTCTGGAAAAGAATCTCATTAGTATTTAGTAAGTAGCTCAGTGTCCTCAGCCTCATCAGGATCCTCCCAGCCATCTCCATCCCTGCTTACGGGATCCCATTCTTTTCCAATCAGAGTCCTTACTTTTACTTCAGATACCTTTGGAGGCTGAGCGTGAAACTTAGACTGTATTTCAGCCAGTGGATTATGAGGATTTAGGTTTGCTGGGTTTCTTCAGTCTCAACCTTGCAGGTAAAGGAGAGGGGATTCCCTTTTAGAACACAATTAGAAACTTAAATTCTTTATGTGTGTGCAGCTGGGAATTTGAATCTTTGGGCTCCTTGTTGTCTTTTATTAATTTCTCCTCACAGTTGGAAGACTTTAGATTCCTCTGGATGCTTTGAGCTCATTGTTTTCTTTCCCTAGTTTGTCCAGAGATGCTAAGAGCAACCAGCCAGCATCACTGTATTTCCCACTCTGCCAAAACATTCAAAAGTATCACATACGGAGTCGCTGAATTTCTGACATCTCACAAGTGGTGAGTTAGGAAAATGCGGTGGATTTACACTGTGAATTCCTTTAAGATGTTCACACCAAGGACTCTCAGCATTTCCACAGTATCCAAAGGAGAGAGCATGGCATCTTCAGGGCTCATCAAATTAGCCAACTCCAGGAACCACTAAAGCCGTTGAAGAATTTCATCTTTATAATTCTGTTTCTCTAGAACCACTCCTGGTATCAAAACCTGTATTAGTCAGTACTTATTAGAGAAACAGATTTTTTTTCCCGAGGTGCATTAATCCAAAGAGAAACAGATTTAATGCAAGATGTGCAAGTATATGAAGATTTGTAAGATTGGCTTACAGGTGGCCGCCCACTGAGTCAGGTGTGCAAGAATGGGAAAGAGCTGCCTGTGTGCCAGCAACCCGAAAGATCTGGGTGAAAGCCTGGAGCTCACTGCAGTGTCCCATGCCAGTCCCTATCAGGAGGCCAAAGAAGTGCTTGATGCCAGAAGACAGCATCCAAGGTGAAGGTGAACACTGGAGCTCCCCCAAAGAAACAAAAGGAGCCTTCCTTCTTCCTTCCCTTTTATTCCAGGTAGGGGGCAAGCATGCCCATGGCGGGGCCTCTGTCTTCAGTAAATCCCCTCAACCACACCCACAGCTTTGCTGACCCAATTTAGTTGAGGCTGGGGATTTAGCTCAGTGGCATAAGCCCCTGCCTGGCAAGCTCAAGGTCATGAGTTCAATCCCCAGTACTAAAAAAACCCAAAAAACAAAAACCATCAACTTAGTTGAGAATTTCTTAGTTGACACAATTAACTATCACAATTGCCGGCTGATAGCATGATGGTGGATGGATAAGTAGTAAAGAACCTCTCTGAAAAAAACAGCTAGGACGCTAGAATTTAACAGCATGGAGAAGGCCAGACGAAAGGAGAGGAATTCTCACAACCCAGGAAGAAGCTAAGGGAAAATTAAAAAAAAGAAAAGAAAAAAACATGGATGGAAGGCTGGAGCCAGACACACTCTCACTGGGGCCGGTCCAACTTGTGCTCATACTGAAGTCAGGGGTTGGCGAGCCTGAGGACCTTGGTGGGAGGATGCATCACAATGGAGAACTGAGCTGGCATGGACATCTGCACTGGCCCGCTGTGAGTACTTGGAATTTGGTCCTCCCACAGGATGGGGAGACTGGTTGGGCAACATCTTGGAATCACTCAGGATGGGCCTGAACTTGGAACTGTAGTGGCTTCAGTTGACTGTTCCTGGTGAGGAGCAGATTGGTGGAAATAGCTTGGACTGGGTCCCGCTCAGGGTTAGGGACAAACTGGCCCCTGAAGTTGTCCTGAACTGTTTCTATCCATGTGGCATACACTAAAGTGGTAAAGACTCCCAGTGTTTGACTGGCTTAGAGGGGAAGGGCCAGCCTGCACCACCGCTGCTTGTACCTCAGTGATCAACAGCAAACTGGAAAGGGCAGCAATCTGTAGCCAGCACACTTCAGAGTAACCATAACCAATACAGAAAGGGCATGGGACCTCCACTAAACACCTGTCTGAAAAAAACCAGAAACATGACAATGTTGGTGGTCTCTAGCCACCAACCCAGGGAATATGGGTCCACGAGAGGTAAATACAGAAGAGATCGAGAGCAACAAAAATGCAGTATCAGAAACAGCATCCACTGACATAAAGAAATGTCTTTGTGACATTATAGAACTTAAATACTAATATAAGTAAAACAAGATATAAGAAGATTAATAAAAGAAATGCTAAGCACCTCTCAAGGAGACACAAATGGAAGAATACAGAAACACAGAAAAAGGGAAACCTTTGATGAAGAATATAAAAAAAATCTCTAGATTTTTCATGTATTCTAATACATGAAACAAATTCAGAGAGATTACTAGGTAACTAAAAATTCCATTGAAAGGTGGCAAAAATGCTTGAAAGAAACTAAAGATCGACTATCAAAACTTGAAGACAGGTTTGCAGCTAGTGATCGTGAAAGGAAAGATCTCTTAAAAATAAGGAACCAGGAAGTAACAATACAAAGGCTAGAAGACAAGAAGATCAATAACTTAAGAATAAAAAATGTGAGTGAAGAAGCAGGAGTAAACACAAATGAAATACAAAGGTTATTCACAGAAATAATTAAGGAAAACTTTCCAAGCATAGGAAAAGGAAATGATAATTAAATGAGGCATATGGAACTCTAGCCACCTACAATCAAGACAGATCTACACACAGACATATTATAATAATATAAATCCAACATAACAGAATATTAAGAGCTGTCAGAATAAAGAAATAGATCACATATAAAGGAAAACTCATCAAAATCATGACAGACTTCTTGACACAAGCCATCAAATCAAGAAGAGCTTGAAGCAAAGTATTCCAG
The DNA here is from genome assembly GCF_034190915.1 of Cavia porcellus. NCBI lineage: Eukaryota > Metazoa > Chordata > Mammalia > Rodentia > Caviidae > Cavia > Cavia porcellus. Next base: position 34,871,202 of record NW_026947506.1, on the reverse strand, counting down.
GCTCTGAAAAAAAATAACCTCCAACCCAGATTGATGTACCCTGAAAAACTATCTCTCAAGGTTAATGGAGAGATAAGATGCTTCCATGACAAAGAGGAACTGTGGGAGTTCATGACCACCAATCCAACCCTACCAAAAATACTGAAGGACATTCTAGAGAGAGAGAGAGAAAAAAAAAAAAAACCCACCAGGGTTTCAGAAACAGTGGCAGAGAGGCCTCAATGAACAGAGCAGACAGTGGAATGAAGGGGAAAAGCAGACAACCGATAGCAGAAAAATAGCATAGCAGAGATGAGGCAGAGAAGGTTAGCTATACTCTCTTAACATAAATGGCCTTGATACACTAACAAAAAGAAACACAGGCAGAGTAGATGAGGAGATAGGGTCCACTGAGATGCTTTGCATAAGCAATATAATCAACCTGAAAAACAGTTTATGGACTGAAAGTCAAAGATGATAAAATAATGCTTGATGTGACAGGGAACCAGAGAGAAAGAGGGGTAGCTCATCAAACAGTTGCAGATAGGTTGGAAAGATGTGACACTTCTGTGCAGTGGAGAACTATTCAGGTATAAGGAACCTTGAGGCTTTTGTAGGTATAGGAATACAACTTAAGATCAAGCTCAGGGGTGAAAAGGTTCAGAACTTCGTAGGTAAATAGTGGGTTGCCTCCCTAATCTAAGAACTAAAGCAGGGCCAGGGATTTAGCTCAGTGGCACAAGCACCTTCCTGGCAAGTGTGAGGCTGTGAGTTTGAGCCCCAGTACCAACAAAACTAAAGAAGTTAGTGGGATCCAAAATGTACAGTACACCTTGTGAAAGTAAAGAGAAGAATTGTCTAAAAAAGTAAGGCAGAGGACATTGTTAATAGTGTATCAGGATTTAAAATCCACATTATTCTCATCGCTCTGTTTAGTTTGATTATATTCTGTTCCAGTCTGTCTACTTGTCCTAGACTTGAGGACACAGACAGCTATTTTAAAAATAGCAGGATATACTATGGTAACCATCCTTAATTTCTTATAATCTGAAGCCCTGTATTACACTGTCTTATTATGACTGATCTTATTTGAATTTGGTTTGTTGGATCACTGTCTTGTCTTGACTGATTTTATCCAAATCTGTTATATTTGATACCATCAAGTCTGAGAATATAGGCAACTACTCTGAAGATCACAGATTCACTAGGATACCCATCCTGGTTTGACTGTTACCTGCTTTTGAAGTCCTATAATGTCTCTAATATTTTGTTTTTATTGATACTGTTCTGCACTGCTATTTCAATTTTACTATGCCTGATAATATAGACAATTCTATTGAAGATAACAAGAAACATCATAGTAACCACTGTAGATCACCTTGTATTGTGGTTTTAATCATGTGCTATGTCCACCCTTTTGTTTTGAATGATCCCGTTTTGTGTCCTTTCTCATTTGGTTTTATTCTTTTCAAAATAAAATTTTAAAAAATTATCACAGTTGCCTATATTTTAAAAAATGAAAATTGTTTTCTCATAGTAAAAAACAAAAGTTAATGTAAAACAAAAACAAATTTAAATACAGTAAACCACAAAGAAGTCATTTCTTAGTTACTTTCTCATTGCCGGAACACAATTCTCAACATTCAGAATTTAAAGGAGGAGAGGTTATAAAAGGCTCACAGTTTGTAGGGGTTTCAGTCCATGGCACGGCAGCAGGAAGCTGAGAACCACTGAGGAGGGAAGATGATGCACCTCCAACCAGGCTTCACTTCTCAATGTCACATTCACCTATAAACCCATCAGTGGGCTGATCCACACCTGTAAACCCATCAGTGAGCTAACCCACACCTGTAAACCCATCAGTGGGCTGATCCACACCTGTAAACCCATCAGTGGACTAATCCACTCCTGTAAATCCATCTGGACTAATCCATACCTGTAAACTCTAACAGTGGAATGATCCACACTTATAAATTCATCAGTGGGCTAATCCACACTTGTAAACCCATCAGTGAGCTAATCCACACTTATAAACTCATCAGTGGACTAATCCACCCCTATAAACCCATCAGTGGGCTAATCCATGATAGGCATCCTGTCCCATGATTCAGTCAGGGACATCTAGATATAAACCATAACAGTCACCCAAACGCCCACTACCCAAGGATACTTAGCAGTGCTGTCTTGGTGAATATTCACCCAGTCATCTGCACATTTTCACAAACAGATGTCCTGTTATACAGTCTGCACACAAACATGCTACTGGGGTTGGGGTGCCACTGCACTTGGTCCTGAGGGTACAATGGTTATTAGAATTTTTCTTCTGAAATTTACTGCATGTGCTGTTAATATAGCCATCTCTGCTTTCTTCTGATTAACGTGTGCATGGCTAATGTTTTCTACACTCAGCAGAGAGAAGTGGAGAAAGTGGACTGCCAGCCAGCTCCACCTCCAGCCACCTGGTTCCACCCCATGGGTGCTGATGGGGACAGGAGTAGGGTGAGGGCAGCTTCCTAAGGGCCTCTCTGTGTCCAGGGGGTGGGTCAGAGGACAGGTGACCTACCTTGTCCCATCCTTCCACCTTGTTGATGCCGAGTGAGGTCGAGGCCAGCCCCTGCAGGACTACGTGACACTGCCTTGGTAGGACACTCAGAGCATCTCCTGCTCCCCTGGGTGGAGGGAGGGGGTTCAGCTTTGCCTGGCCCCACAGTGTTACCAGGAGTTTGAAGAGGGATGGGCTGGAGGATCGGCCCCAGGATGGCCCCCGTGTTGTGTTGCACTGGTATTTGGCTTAGGTGAGACAGATGTTGCTGAAGAGTTTTCTGCACTCAGGCCATCGTGCACAGGTTCCCAGCTCTATTCATGAGATGGGCACTGGCACTCTGGAACCTGGCATGTGTCACACACCTCCACCACCTCCTGAGCTGGCTCCAGGCTCACTAAGTGGGTCTGCTGCCCCTTCCACATCAAATAGTAGACACAGCAGGAAGCAGGTTGTTGTGCTATCTGGGCCCGGCAGTTCCTCTCCAAGGCAGCCACTGCAGGAGCTATTTCTGACAGATGTGCACCGGGGGAGGGTGTTTTAGGGACAGGGCATCTTTAGCATTTTCCTAAACTTTGGCTTTAGCCTCTTGCTGACTGTTTTTCATTGCACCTCCTCCTCCTCCTGGAGAGTAGCTCCTTGCTGTTAGGCCTTCCTCTGTGTGGTACAGTGATGGAGGGTCTCTGCTTTTCTGGTTAGTTACGCTTGCGTCTTGGGTCATTCCGAGAGGCATCAGTCACCTTCCACAGAGGAGCTGGAGTGATGAGGAGGCCTAACAAGGTTGAGGCAGGAGCAGGAGGTGGGGCGGTAGAGGAACCTGAGCAGGGCTGTCACTGACATGGTATCGTTGTGCCTCCAGGTTCACCTCAGAGCGATGCCCTGGCTCTCTGTGACGCTGAAGTGAGAGGGGCCGGCGCGGGCCCAGCCCTGGCCGGGCAGCATGACCAAGCCCCGGCTCTTCCGGCTGTGGCTGGCGCTGGGGTCTGTTTTCATGGTTCTGCTCATCATCGTGTACTGGGACAACGTGGGCACTGCCCACTTCTACCTGCACACTACCCTGTCCAGAGCCCACGCGTTGGCGCCCCTGCCCACCCCCGGGCAGGGGGAGGACAAGGAGTTCCCCTCCAATGTGGACGAATTTCTAGATAAGCTGCTCGCTTCTGGTGCAAAGCACGACTTTTCCAAGAAAAAGACCACGCAGCCCCCAGTACAGGCCCCCAACAAGCCGGCAGACAGCCGCATGGAGGAGAGCGTGAGGGGCTATGACTGGTCCCCCCAGAACGCTCAGCAGCACCCCGACGCAGGCCGGCAACAGGCCGAGCGGAGGAGCGTGCTGCGCCACTTCTGCGCCAACTCCAGCCTGGCCTTCCCCACCAAGGAGCGCTCCTTCGACGACATCCCCAACTACGAGCTGAACCACCTCATCGTGGACGACCGCCACGGCGTCATCTACTGCTACGTGCCCAAGGTGGCCTGCACCAACTGGAAGCGCGTGATGATCGTGCTGAGCGAGAGCCTGCTGGACCGCGGCGCCCCCTACCGCGACCCGCTGGACATCCCGCGCGAGCGCGTGCACAACAGCAGCGCGCACCTGACCTTCAACAAGTTTTGGCGGCGCTACGGCAGGTTCTCGCGGCACCTCATGAAGATCAAGCTGAAAAAGTACACCAAGTTCCTGTTTGTGCGCGACCCCTTCGTGCGGCTCATCTCGGCCTTCCGCAGCAAGTTCGAGCTGGAGAACGAGGAGTTCTACCGCAAGTTCGCGGCGCCCATGCTGCGGCTCTACGCCAACCGCACCAGCCTGCCCGCCTCGGTGAGCGAGGCCTTCAGCGCCGGCCTCAAGGTCACCTTCGCCAACTTCATCCAGTACCTGCTGGACCCGCACACCGAGAAGCTGGCGCCCTTCAACGAGCACTGGCGGCAGGTGTACCGCCTCTGCCACCCGTGCCAGATAGACTACGACTTCGTGGGGAAGCTGGAGACACTGGATGCGGACGCCGCCCAGCTGCTGCGGCTGCTCAAGGTGGACGCGCAGGTGCACTTCCCCCCGAGCTACCGAAACAGAACTGCCAGCAGCTGGGAGGAGGACTGGTTCGCCGAGATCCCGCTGGCCTGGCGGTGGCAACTCTACAAACTCTATGAGGCAGACTTTGTTCTCTTTGGCTACCCCAAGCCCGAGCACCTGCTCAGAGGCTGAGGACGCCTCGAAGAGCCGGGCTGGCCGGGTCCCCCGCAGCCCATGGGGGCCTGCCGCGGGTGACATCCGAGGGGGGCTCTAGGACTGCGCCCTCTCTTCTGCTTCCTTGCCTCGTGTGGAGTCACATGCCCTGGTGGAGAGGCTGCCGAGGGTCTGGTCTTGACTTCACGTGTTCCAGGTTTTAAACAAGCTATGGTTTTGCAGTCTGGGCTTGCTGTGCACTCCACAGCCTGTGTTCCCTGAGCACTGTGTTAGTACTGTTTTCTAAGATTAATATATTTCAGATATTTAATATGACAGTGGAGGAAAGCCAGAGTAAATCGTGGCGGCTGCGCTCTCGCTGCTCTGTGGTTCGTCGGGTTGTGCACACGGTGGGTGGAGACAGCAGACACCCGGAGCCCAGGCCTCGGCGGCCAGTGGAGGAGGCGGTTTCCTGGTGTCTCAGTGGGAGGAGGACCCCAAGTCTGAAAGTAGCCGTTGGAGTCAGTTTTCCCTGGTGGGCTGGGTAATTTATAAAGAAAAGGGGTTTATGATCCCATTGTTTAGAGGCTCAACTTGTGCCACCAACATCACCTTGCCTCTGATGAGGACTTTAGGGCAGAGCCAGCAGCAGGGTTCACATCACAGATGGGAGGCCAGAGCACAATTGGGGTCCCATGGCCCCTTTTGAGGGCATGAGCCCCTCAACCTCAGGACTGCCCCTAGGCCCAGCTGTGGAGGACCAAGCATCCAACACATGGATCCCTGGGGCACACGCTCTGCCACAGCACAGGCCTTGCCTGTAGTTTTAGAAGAGTGGCAGGCAAATCCTTTGACAGTGACAGCAGGGTGACTCAGGAGGTCCCTTAAACACCAGGCCACACCCTTCCGCAGGGTGACCTTGCATCTACATGCGAGGCACTGCTGCAGAAATTCCTGTTGGCAGCACACTGACATTGTCTTCTCATTCATAGCATTTGGTCAGCACTGCCCAGCTCCTGGAGTGTTGATAGTGCTCTGTTGGGGCAGCGCAGTGTCCCTGCCTGGCCTGTTTTCAGCTGAGATCAAGGCCTGTGAAGTCTGTGGCTGCTGGGTGACCCTGGACTCAGTCTGCATCATATTGAAAATCACCTTCCTTTGATGGGCTGTTGGAGCAGCTGCCAGCACCATTCCCTCACCCACCCAGCTCCTCTGCAGGGCCACCACCTAGGCCAAGGGGTGTGGGAGCTGGGCTCTGGGAGAGGCCAGCCCACTGTGCCTGAGGAAGGGCTTCATTTCCTCCAATTCTCTGCCGTGTCTCTGGCCCACAGAATGTAGTATCCTATACAGAAATTTGACTTTTTACCCCATTAAGAAAAATTTTAAAAATAGCATGCACTGGGGATAAAGCTTAGTAGCACAGTACCTGCCTGGCAAGGGTAAGGTTTTAACTCCGAGCCCTGGTACCAAAAAAAACCAAAAATAGTATTGTACAATTAGATAATTTTACCCAAACAATCTCCAAAGTTGGAAATGTTTAACTCTATTTGCCTCCATCCTCCAACCTGTGTCACCTCCTGTACCCACAGCTGCAGACTGGTACTGCATCTTGGTACCCAGAAGCCCCTCTGCAGGTTGCCATGGAGCCCCTAGCTGAGCCACAGGGCGGGGCCTGTTGACAGCCAGGGGAGACCTATGCCAGGAGAGCCTCCGCCCCACCTTGGTGCTGCATCTCCCACCCCGTCTGGCTCTGGCCCAGAGAGCTTGTGGCCAGCCGAGACAGACCTGCAGGCAAGGAAGTAAGGCAGGGGACCGAGGGGCGTGGCCCCCGGATGATCCCAGCCCCTGAAGCCAGAGGCATCCACACTTTCCAGCCCTGGGGTCTGAGAAGTATCCACTTGCTTAAGCTAACACCAGTTGGATTTGTGGCATTTAAACAGACAGGATCCTGACTCACACACCGGTCTGTTCATTAATAAGTTGGTGTTTGATAAACTAGGATGGAAGACATTGCATTCATGGAGAGCCACATGACCCCTGAGGGTGCTGGACAGCATTCCCCGGGGCACCGGTGATGTGTTAGCGTTCTGAAGTTGCGTAACTATGCAGTCACTGTATCAAGACCCAGGGATGGGGGCAAGGCCCCCACTGGGATTCCAGTTCAGATCAGTGGAGGCTAACTGGGGAGCGTGGGAGATTTTCCTCCTCGGGAGTTCTTCTTTCTGCATCACTGAGAAGGAAGCTGGTGAGGATGCAGCACTGGTTTGGAGGCCTGGATGACTCAATGTGGCTGTGACAGTAGCGACACGGTTGTATGATGGGGTCTGCTGCTTGCAGTGATGAGTGGACGCAGCCTTCTTTCCTTCTGCTCTTCACATCCTCAGCTGGGGCTGGTGGGAGCCGGCAGTGGGCAGGACTAGTAATGTGCAGAGGTGTGAGAGCTGGGCTTGGGCAGCCCTGGCCAAGGTCTCTGGGCGGAGTGGATCCTAAACTGGGACCTAGACCTGCTTGTGGGGGCTGGTTCAGACACACGAGCCCAGGCTGGAGTCAGACCTGTGGCTGGAAGGGCCCTCAGGTGGGCAGGGCAGTGCTCAGGCTGATGCTCACCCTGCGGTGCCTGCAGAGCGGCACCTGTGAGCCAGCTGGTGAGCTGGCTTTCTTTATCTGTTATCTGCTTCTGTGGGTGGGAATGGGGACTTTGGTGCTTGCAAAACTCACAGAAGAGCTTACACTCAGATCTGTCTGCTAGAATTTAAAGTGCATCCTAGAAACTGGTGCAGTTCTGTCTCCTCCTGCAGTTGTCCTGGGTGGGAGAGAGCCACCAGTGTTCTTGCACTGTTGTTTCTGCAGGGTGTGAGATTGCTGCCTTACACCTGGCCGTGTGTCAGCGTGCAGAAGCACTTCGAAATCCTTGAATTGAGGAGGAGACGCTGTCTTTTTTCCTTCTCTGAACACCAGCTAAAATTCAGTTGTGCCTTTGTGGGTCCTGGACAGTGTTCTGCTTTAAGGTTCAAAGCACGTAGCCCTGTGCTAAGTGAGCACCTAGACCTCACTCCAGGATCCTGGATCCCTGGAGAATCCTATGGGGAGCAGGCGAGGGTGGTGGAGCCTCATGAGCATCAGGCCCTCCCAGATGTGGAGGGCCGGACAGCTGCTCTTGCACATGTGGAATAGGAACTGGGTAAATTAACATTGGTTAAAATAAAGCAATTATATTTTATGGTTACGTGGCGGGCCCTCCTGTGCAGGGAAGGGATATCTCACAGGAAGAAAGTTGATCCCATAATATTTCCTTGGATGAACCAGGGCTGGTAGCAGGGATGCTTCCCCTTGGTGTTCATTTCAGTTCCCAAACTGGTAATATGAGCATCACATAAAGGACACCACTGTGACCAGGTGTAAGGGCACATCGAGGGGCCCTGAGCTCATACACACTGGGGTGCAGCTGTCACTGCGGCCACCCCAGAAATCCCACCTTTCCAACCTGGAACTGTACCCACCGAGCGCTAACTCCTCACACAGCACCCTGGCTCCCGCCACCCTGCTTTTGGCTGTAGAGATCTGACTGCTCTAGGGGCTTCACAGGGGTGGAGTCACAAGGAGTTTGTTCTTTTGTGTCTGCTTGTTTCGCTGACCACAGTGTCCTCAGGTCATCCATGTCACCAGGCATTGCTCACAGTGGCACTCGGTGGCCTTGGAGGAACAAAACATGATGGGTATGAAGGCACCAAACGGCAAATGTGAGGGAGCACAAGGTGAGGTGGGTCCCCAGGCTCGTGTCCTGCAGTCTCAGCCACACGCAGGCCACAAGGGCCCAGTCGGTCCCCAAAAGAGAACATCAGCCTCGGAGGGCTGGTGACTGCTCAGGTGCCTGGTTTGGGAGCGCTGAGGAGAGATCACCAGGTGGGAGAGTTTCTGAGAGGAGTACAGAAAGCAGAAATGCAGGAGCCTCCTAACCTCTGACAGCACCACAGGTGCCCACCTGTGCAAGGGAGAACTTGCTTGAGGGCTGCCAGCCACCCTGCTTTCTTCTCAGGAAAATCCAGCTTTGGTGAAACCATTTTTATTTCAAGGCAGTTTGTAAACTGAGGGTTTAAGGGGCTGGGGATTTAAGAGACTAGCTCAGTGGCTTAATTGCCTTCCAGGCAAGTGCGAGGTCATGAGTTCGATTACCAGCACCAAAAAAAGAAAAAATCAAAACTAGCTGAGGCAGGAGGATCCACAGGAGTTCAAAGCCAGCCTGGGATGTAGTGAGTTCTAGGCCAGCGTGAACCACATAGCTGGTGACTTTGTCTCAAAAAAATAAAAATAAAAAACAGGCGTAAAAAGCACTGTGGATGGAATTGTTTGCCATTTCAGTTGGTCTCAGTTGCCAGGAGGTTTTCAGAAGTTTTAGGTTTTGAAACTTGCAGAGTAGCTTTTTAAGTGTCGAGTTTCAAAGTAGGCTGACTTTGAAATGGTTTCTAAGATGTTTGGTTGAAAAACATTCTGGTTCTAAACTGTTCCAGGAACGTCTCCCAGAGCCTAGAGCTACTGCCATGCTGTGTGAGGGGCCTGCTGCCCTGAGCAGGGTGGGTTCATCAGGGAGCTGGGAAACAGCTCCAGGCAGATGTTTGTGCCTTCGGAAACCGTTCCAAGGAGGTTGAGGGGGAGAAGATCCCTGAGTTTGAGGCCAGCCTAGCCTACAAAATGAATTCAAGGCCTGCCTGAACTGCATAGTGAAACGCTATCTCAAAAAGACAAAATCGAAAACAAAACAAAAGTTCCTGGGGAGTGGAGTTCCTCTCTTGCCATCCCTCCAAGGGCATTCTGCAGAAGGTGCTCACCTCTGGGAGGCTGCTGTCCTCCCTGAGACCCCCATTCATCCTGGCCTCAGCCCTCAGGCGTGGCCCTGTTCACAGAAACATCCTCTCCAGGACAAAGTTACTCAGGACTAGGTAAGGGTTTATAAGGAAGGGCAGCCTGCTTGGGAAAAGGCCAGTGGAAACATAGGACAATGGGAGGTTTGTGTAGAGCAGTAGTTCCATTTTCTAGATGGAAAAGTTGAGGCTTAGGCTATGATGGCCTGCTGAGGCCAGATATCCTGGTCCCCAAAGTTTTGAAGGAACCATGCAGGAACACCACCCACAACTGAGGCACTGAGCTCAGACCTTGCCCCAGCCAATGACAGACTGTGTCCTAGCCCAGGCAGGCTCTGGCCTTCTGCAAGAGGCAGCAGGAGGAGTGGACAGGGCAGAGAGGCAGTATGCAGCTGGCCTGCTGACTGCCCTGGATCCCAGCCCACCGATGATGAGAAAATGGAGTTGGCAGAAAGAACCAATAGCCGGAAGCAGCCTGGGGAATGATGTGGACACCAGTGTTGGCCTCACTGGCACAGAGGCCTAATCACGTCATGGGGAAGTGGTGTGGACGCTGGAGTTGGCCAGATTGGCGGAGAAGCCCTGGGCAGAGGGAGGAGAGGAAAAATCCAGGGCTTAGGAGAAACACCCACAGCCCAGGGTGTGGCCAGCCTCCAACCCCACTGGCCTGGGTAGCAGCCCCACCCTGGCCAGCCAAGCAGGCATTGCCTGCAAAGGGTGGTGAGTTCTGGAGCCTCCATCCAGCAGGACTCCTGCCACTTGGGCGGCAGCCATGGAGACTTGGGCGTGACTGCTTCCGGGCTCCTCATCTGTCTCCTGCGAACAGGGTCCAGGACCCTCGAACTCACTCTGTGCCTAGGTGCTGTCTAGAGCCCCAACACCACAGAGCTTTTCTTTCTAATGTGTCAGCCAAGGACTCATCCCAAGGGACAGAGCTCACAGGTGTCATCATAGGAGGAAGTCTAGGCCCAGGTCACCCAGTGGGCACTGGACACAGCCAGGGCCCTCCCATCTCATGTGCTGGTGGGAAACTGGAGCCAGGCTGCAGCTGTGGGAGCCAGGCACCCTCTCAGCAGGACTGGTTCCTGCGTGGCTGACCTGGTGCCAAGTGTCCTGCTAGAGTGAGGTGACACGGAGCCCAGAGTTAATCTGCTGGGAGACTGGAATTCTTGGAGGCTTCAGCCCAGGGCTTCCAGATGGCACCCAAGAACCTCTGAGCCTGGCAGTCCTGGCCCCTGCTGGCCCCTGGAGTGCCTCCCCAGCCCCAGCAGCTCCAGGAGGCCTGGCTGGCTCCCCTCGTGCCTGCTCTGGCTCCCACGGTGTGCTGTCCACATGAGCTGTGAGGACCCTAAACACCAACCAGGTACGCAGTAGGGTACTGAATACTGTGGTAAGTGTGCAGGATGGGGGTACAGCAGACAGGCTGTTACCCACGGGGCAAGCTCTTTCTGCACCACCAGTCTGATGAGGAGGCCCCTCCAAGCCCTTCCTTCATGATGCTGACCTGGCTCCCAAGGCAGCTGGGCTGACCAGTTCAACACTGTGGACTCCACCTGTGAAGGACAGTCCTTGCCAAATGTCTTAGTTACTTTTTACTCGTCACTGAGACAAAATACCTGAAGCCCAAAGTTGGGAAAGGAAAGGTTTATTTCTTACAGTTTTTGGAGGTTTCAGTCCAAACTCAGTTGGCTCCAAGGCAGGTGGGCATGGCTGGGCCGCAGTTCATGACGGCTGCAAACAGCAAGTGGGAACCAGCAAAGAGCAAGACACACCTTCTTCCTGCCATTACATCACATTCTGGCTCCACCCCTTTGTGTGGAGCACTAACACTATCAATCCAAGCACTAGACAATGCAAATGCACAAGCAAACTCATGAGGCCTGGGGGACACAGACATAAACCATGACACCAAGGTCACTGGTCTTGGCCTTGGTGACAGAGGGCTGCTAACAGGCACAGGGCCCTCCCCTTCTTCTCCTAAGAGCCAGTGATCATGGTAGTCCCCTCGTGGCCCTGGTGGGCTTGTCCTGAGCATGAGGTGCCTGGTGGTGACAGCAGGTGAGACTCCCATGGGTGTTAGGGCAGAGGGAGGCTGGCAGCAGCTTCCTGAAAACAAGAGGCCACTGGACTCTGGCCACCACTCCTTCCATGCAGGCCCGGGTTCTAGTGTCACCCACGTCCCTGGTTACCCATGCACCCTACCCATGAGCCAGGATGGCAGCCACCTCCTGGGTCTCTCCCATCCACTCCACTCTTCTCTCTCAACCCCTGCCTTCACTTCTAGCAGAATTTTGAGATGAGATGGGGAGACAGTTCTCCAGCCTTCCCAACAGAGTTTCCAGCAGCTCGGAATCCCCACTGGGAAGATGTAAAAATCTGCTCTGCAGACTGGTCTTGGCCATCGTGGAAATGTATTGGATCATCCCAGCACCTCTGGGGTGACAGAGCTGGCTGCCACCACAGGCTCATGTTCCCCAGTTTTTCTCTGGGGGTTGTGCACAATGTGGCACTGGTGTAGGCATGTGCATGCATGTGTGCATGCGTGTCTGTCGTTTTCTCCTGGAGAAGGTGGTGGGAACAGCCGGCAGTGCAGGAAATTGAACACCCAGGCAGACCTGGGGGGGGGGGGCTTCTGCTGCCTGTGACCAGGGGACCAGGAAGAGACAGGAAATTTCGTTTCCCAGGGCACAGCCAGTTTAAGAGACCCTGGCCCGGTTTTGCTCCCCTGTCACCCCCATCCCAGGTGCAGAGGAGACTGCTGAGATCTTTGCCCTACAAAAGCCTAAAGAATTCTCTCCCCACAGCCAAGTGTGATGGTGCCGCCTGTCATCCTAGCTCCCTTTGGGTGGCAGAGGCAGGAGGATCACAAGTTGGAGGCCATTGTGTAAGACCGTATCTCAAAATTCTAAAAAGTGCTGCTGAGGTAGAGTGAGCTCTAGTTTTCATCCCCAAGAAATAAAAAAGAGCTCTCCCTCCCTAGAGCAGAGGGGCCTGCCCTTCTATCTGCCTTCAACAGTTCCCATGGTTTGTGAACCCCCCACTACCCAGGGGTGGGGGACAGAGCAGGCTCCGATCAGATGCAACTCACTCAGGCGACTTCCAAGTAGGCAAGAGCAGGTGCCCAATGCTGTGGCCCCTGCTTTCCGTACCTTCCGAGGAAGGCATTGGCAGTGACAGCACAGGAGGAGGCCCTGGCGCCACACTTTGGACCCAGGGAGCCCAGTGCTGTCACACATGACTATTACCAAGCACTGCCACCACCACTGGTGGCCTGTGGTTCTGGTCTCCGCAGTAAGCTTCTCTCTGTGTCCAGCTGTCCATTGGCTGGACCATGGCGCCCTTAGCAAGCACCTCCTTAGCCCTTCCAGACCTTGGGGGACTCCACCTCAGCTCAGCAGAGAATAGCCAGTGTCCCCTACCTCCACGGTGGTTCTGGAGCTCCCACAGGAATCTGGATTCATCTCCTTGCCCCAGGAGGGAGCAAGAGGAACGGGACCCAGGTCCCTGCTTTCTCTCCTAGGTACTGATGGGCTGGGGGCCCCTTCTTCTCTCGGATGTCCCTCCTGGGGAATGAAGCTGGGAGAGGGGTTGATGACGAGGCCTCGGGCCAAGGATGTGGGTTCCCTGGCAGCTTTCCTGGGGTCCCTCCCGTGGACACCTCAATGCAGAGATCTTGTTCAGATCTGGGCCATAGATGGGTTTTGCTTGGCTTTAAAATGTTTAAAAGTCAAGCAATTTCACATAAAAATTTAGACTTCCAGTACTTTCTGGAAGGAATCAGTCTGCCACCATAGTCGGGGTCACTAGCAAGCCTGCCACGTGGCCAATGGCTACCACGTCCCTTCCCGGTCCTGCCACTCAGCTCCAGGCTCTGCACCCAGACACCTCCAGGGTGACCCCTCAAGACAGAGCTGGCCAGCAAGGTGGCTTGCAGGGCTGAGCCCCTGCCTGTGGGGCCCAGCCAGCTTCACCCACTCTCTGATTCTCTGCTCCCCTGATTCTCTGCAGCCCTGATCACTTCACCCAGTCACATGTGGAGCCTCCTGGAGTCTCCAAGCCTTGTCATCCCTGAAACTGGACTTCCCCACACCCCTAACCTCCTGACAGCAGAGCGCCAAGGGCTGGAGTTCAGCGCAGACTCCTGACTACTGGTGATGTTTTGTTTTGTGGTAATTGTGGTACTGGGGATGGAACCAGGACCTTCACACTGAGCTAGCTACAGCCAAGCCCTTTTTATTTTTTGAGACAAGGTCAAGTTGCTCAAGCTGTTTGAACTTGTGATCCTCCTGCTCCAGCCTCCCAGAGTGCGAGGATTACAGGCTGCACCGCCATATCTGGCCTCCTCTGCCTTCCAGTAGGCCCACCTGTGGTCTCTGTCCTCTGAGGGGACACAGTGGCCACCCAAGCCCTGAGTTCACCCTGGGCTCCAGTTTCGTTTCTGTGGTCTGAGGAGGGCACTCCATGCCTGGAGTTGGGGGGCGGGGGGAATGCTCCAGGCTCTCCAAGAATGAGCACAACCATGGACAGGTGTTGGTCTTATGCGGTCACACAGGGCTGGAGCCTGCCGCAGTGGTGGGGTCAGGGGGTCCCAGTGACTCAGGGAGGGCGTGAGGCTGAGGCAGAGGCAGAGGCCGGGCCATCACCCCTTCTGCTTCCTGGGTAGAAGCTGAGTACAAGCCCCCTGGCCCCCATGTGCCTACAGGTTAGAAGGAGCTGCCACTGTCTCCCAACCGGTGACCTGGATCGACGCTTGCAAACGCAAGATCAAAAACAAAAACAAAAAATTCATGAAAAGAAGCAGAGATGGATCATGGGGAGAACACAGATTTTCTGTGAATTTTGCAGAGAAGACATTTCAATACAATTTTTCCTTTTAGCAGCTACTTTGCTTCAGTCCTGACAGGAGGAGCCACCTGTACCAGGTCTCCTGATGGTGGAAGGTGGCTTGTGGAACCTTCCTGACAACCCTTTGAGCTACCGTTAACTTATAATATTCTCTTTTCTTTTGCTCTTAAATTTCTTGAGATATAATATTCTTTTTGTCTTGTCTTGTTTTTGTTTTGTTTGTTGAGCCAGAGATCTCACTATATATTTCAAGCTGAGCTTGAACTCACTAAGGGCCTCAAACTTGTGGTGATCCTCCTGCCTCAGCTTCCCAAGTGCTGAGATGAGAGGCATACACCACCACATCTAGCCTACAATGTTCAAGAATCACATGAAAAAGAATAAAGGAAGAACAGGGGATTGGTTTAATCATATATTTGAGCCAGTGTATCTAAAATATTGGCACTTCAATTTGTAATTCCTATAAAAATTATTACCTTATTACTAAGGTATTTTATATTTTGGTTTTTATAAAAAGGTTTTTTTATATCCTGTTTTGGGTACTGGTCTCCAAGGTCAGTGTGTGGTTTTCACTTGCAGCACATCCTAGTTTAGACACCCACCCCTGGCCCGGGCCCACCGCATCCGACTCTGACCCATCATTATGCATTTTATGGATGGGGAAACTGAGGCAGAGCGAGGTTGTAGTTTGCCCAAGGTCTCTCAAAGCCATCGCCCAGCACCTGCTCCAGGATCTTGGCTCTCTGGCCCTGGCAGGGGACTTCTGGGACATTTCTCCACCAGCCCAGCCTGGTCCTGCCCTCAGCCCTGGTGTGGCCCCACAGCTTCCCTGTCCCATGGCTGGGGACTGGACGAGGCTGATGTCCTCTCCTCAGCTGCCCGAGTCTCTGAGGAGGAGGAAACTGCAGAAAACCAGACTGCTTGTGGGCTGGGCCAGGCTGCTCCGGCGCCGTCCACCAGGGGGCAGCCTCGGCTCGGTGACAGCGGAGAGTCCTGGAGCAGTGGGGGGAGGGGGGGCAAACTCCACACGCCTGAGGTCACCCCCTCACCCCTGCCATGGCATCCGTGCATTGGGCTTGGAGGGCACTCAGCGGTTTGGGACTCCATGGCAGAGGTGGGTCGGCAGGCCTCTGAAGCCCTCCCCAATCTCAAGGGGATCCCCCAGGCCCGCAGCACCCAGAGTGTGACAGTGATCTTGTCCTTCCTGACCTGTCCTTGGGGGCTACCTCTCCAGCACCCGCTGTATCATTACTGTCTGTTGAGATGACCACTCTGGCCCCTCTCAGGGGCTCTGGGGGACCTGTGACCAGGCTCCCCAGGCCCTGAAGCCCCATCACCACCACTCCTGCTCCCCCACCCCGGGGCGGCCCACGTTATCTGGAGGCCAGGTGCGAGGGTCCCAGCACACAGCCTTATCTACTTGAGGCCGTGGTGGGCCGGAGATGGGGCGCTGGCATCTTTGGTCACGGGCTGTGCCTGGGCTCTGACCCTTATAACCCCTTTTCTTGCTGAGGAGGAGCAGGAACCTAGAACCACACCCCAAGAGGACTGTGGGGGCCAGGAGAGCAGTACCTTGTCCTCAGAATGCTGTGTTCCTCTCCTGTGGCATCAGCCAGGCTCCCCCCTGGGCTCCTGAACAAGGGGACTGTTCTCACCTCTCCCCCGCCCCGCCTCCAGGCAGCCTCTGCCCGCCCCCCACCCTCTATTCCTCACCTCATCTTGGGGTGGCCGTGCCGTTAGCTTCTAATCCGCTTGTCTGGGCCGCATAAAAGTCGTCACCTTCTAAGGAAGGACCCCGCTGTGTACAATAAAGTGCAGGCTCCTAAGGGCGCAGCTCGGAGAATGTCTACGTGCAGCTGGGCGTGGGGCGCACGCCTGTCATCTCAGCCCTCTGGGGGTTGGGGGCGGGGATCCCAAATTCAAGCCCAGCTCTGAGCAATTTAGCAATTTAGCAAGACCCTGTCTCAAAGTAAAAAAAATAAAGAACTGGGGATGTAGTCAGTTCTGGAAGAAACGAAATGGTACATCGTTAAGACATAAAAAAGTCTACACCCGCGTTCACTGTGTCTCCCCAGCTGATGGCGCTGCGGGGCATTTGCAGCCCTCGGGGCGGTGCGCACCGGGCGCTCCTGCCCATCCGCTCCCAGCCCCTGCCACCCCTGGTCGCGGTGCTCCTCCTCCTGCGGCGCCCCGCACCGTCTTCGCTGGACATCCTGCTCTAACCTGGGGTCTGTCCTCAGAGATGTCCCCGAACAGCGGCGTCATTGCTGGAGAGAGTGAGGGGTTGGGGAGGGGATGGCAGGGACACGGGGTTGAGTCCACAGCTCAGGAACGCCGGACCCCAGCCTCAGGCCTCCTCTCTGCACCAGATCCTGGATCCTGCGCAGAGGAGCCGAGGGTGCGGGATCCAAGCTGGGTAGGGGGACACGATGTGGCCAGGCAACCACAGCCCTGTGTTCCTGGTCAGCCCTGGGCCTTATCACCGCTGACATCTTTCTCGGTAAGTGTCTCCACTGGATGAGACCCACTCTGGGACACCCAGCCGCCGCTGGGCTTTGACTCTGACCTTCAACCCAGGGGGCCTCCTTCTTCCTAGGCCACCTCCCTTTACCTTCTGCGCCCCCATGCTGTGGTCCCTCCCTTACCCTGATCCCCACTTCACCCCACCCCCCAGTCTCCCCACCTCCTGCTAGGCAGCCCCCCTCAGCTGCCACCCCTCACCCCATAGCCTGGGGCTAGGTGACTTGTCCTGGTTCAGCCTCCAGCTGGGGCTGAGGCTTGGGTGGGAGTGACCACGCCTGGCGCACAGGCTCCTCCTGCTCCTCCCAGGGGTCACGCCAGGCTCGCATAGCCCTGAGGAGGGGCTACCCAGAGCTGCCACAGCTGCCTGGCACAGGAGGGAGAGGAGGTGCCCCAGTTCCGGTGGAACCTTGAGGTGACAGCCACAGAAGTGGAGTCTCCTGCAGCTGCCTCAGCCACCCAGAACCAGAGCTTCTCGGCTGAGCTGCCCTGAATTTCTGACCCACAGGAACCAGGAGGAAGGAAATATTTGTTGTTCACGTTTTACTTTGAAATAATGATAAATTCACAGGAATTTACAAAGAGGCCCTGGGTTTCCCCTAGTGGTAATTTTAGCATGATATCAAACAGGAACTAGCTGGGCATGGTAGCGCTATGTCTGTTATCCTAGCACTCAGGAGGCTGAGGCAGGAGGTTCACCGAGGTTCCAGGCCAGCCTCTGCAATTTAGCGAGTTCAAGACCAATCTGAACTACACAGTGAGACCCTGTGTCAAAAAATCAAAAACAGGCTGGGCATTTAGCTCAGTGGCACAAGTGCCTACCTGCAAATATGAGGTTGTGAGTTTGATCCCCCCAAAAACCAGGAAACCATATCACCCACTTGTCATTTTATCCAGATTGCTGTAATAAACACCAAAATCACGATGGAGAACCAATCAGTCACAGCAAGGGCCACCCCCAGACTGCTTCACCCCAGCCTCCACCCCTAGCCCCGGCAACCACTGATGGGTTCTCCCTCAATAACTTTTTTTCAAATCCATTTTACTTCGAGGATAAAAAGAAAAGAAGAGGCAGAGGAGGAGGAGGAAGAGGACAAGAACAAAATTTCAAAACGTTGTCAATCAGGGGTACATATATTGCACATTGTCATCCCCAAATCATTCACCCAGAGCACATCTACATTCAATTGTCCGAACAACACCGGCACAAATCTTTCTCTTCCAGTGAAAGAATATTTCTTTAAGTACACTCTGAAGGCCCTTGGCCTTCTGCCTGGAGACTTTGGACTTGATCAGCTTCTTCCCCACTGGCCCAGGGTCCTCCATTTGCCTTTGCTCTGAAGCTGACCCCCAGACCCCAGAGGAAGGCCTTGTCTATAGACTGGTCCCCCTTCAGATACTGGCCCAGACACATCTGCCCTCCCACTAGGGGGGCTGAGAAGCCACAGGAATTTAAAACAAGCAAAACCAGGCTAGTGACACACACCTGTGATCCCACCTGAGGCTGGGGATTGCTGAGAGTTCAAGGCCTGCCTGGGCTCCTAGTGAGATTTTGAGATAACACCTCATTAAGGAGACACACACCAAGGAGACAGGGTTCACAAACATGAATTAGAGTGAGGCTGGGCATGGTGGTGCAGGCCTGTAATCTCAGTGCTAAAGAGGCTGAGGCAGGAGGAGTGCAGGAGTTTGAGGTCAGCCCAAGCTACACAATGAGCTCAAAGCCAGCCTGAACTGCATAGTGAGACCTGTCTCAAAAAAAAAAAATCAATTTGAGGCAGGATATGAACTAAACCAAGAAACAAGTCACAACAGTGACCCTCAAGAAAATCAGCAAGGTGTGATAGCATAGGCCTGTAATCCAGCCCTCTAGGAGGTAAGACAGGATCACAAGTTCAAGCCCAGCCAGGGCAACTGAGCACTTTAGTGAGATTCTGTCTCAAAATAAAAAATGTCCAGGCTGTGGTGGCCCAGGATGGTAGCCACCGGCATTTACTGGGACCCACGCCAAGCTGGGACCTGGAGCACTGAGAAACCAAGCAACTGCTCCCCACCCTGGTGAGTGGCTGTGAGCATGGCAGGCTATGGCAGCCCAGGACAGGTGCCACTGCTGGTTACTGGGACCCGTGCCATGCTAGGACCTGGAGTGCCGGGAAACCAACCAACACCCCTCGCCCCGCCTATTTCATTTTGTTGAACTTCAATATACTTGAAAGTATGGACAGCTATTTTGAAGAGAATGAGAGACTCTATGACAGCCATTAGTGACTTGCCTATTGTCTGGTTTTGAAGACCTAAATCACCTTCCTCATTCTGTTCAGATCAGTTTTATACTATGTTGTTTTGTGTGAATTCTCTGTATGCAAATACATGGACAACTATTTGGAAGAAAGCAGAGACAATATGATAGACAGTGAAGACCTCAGGTCATCTACATTTGAAATTTATATCTCTCACATTGCTTTCTTATGTCCTATTTTGTTCTGTTTTGTTGTGTTTAATTTTATCCCTTTAAAATAAAAATTAAAAATAAATAAAATAAAAAATTTTTTAGAAACAGCTGTGGGTGTAGCTCAGTGTAAAACCCTGGATTCAATCCTCAGTACTGAAACTAATCAAACAAACAAATAAATAAAAGATGCCACAGTAAAAAGATGCTCTCCAAAATCCAGCAGCATTTCCAGTGTAAATGCTTTTCAGGTTGGCATCCCGTGTTGGTCACTTTTTAGAGTGCCGAGCTGTCCACCGAGCTAGAGCGGCTTTGGGGAGAGGACTTGCTGCCCTCTTCACTGGGCAGGGCCTGGGGTCCCCTGCAGTCCAATGGCTGGGTTGGCAGGAAGGGCAGATAATGAGTGGAGGCTGAAATCTCGCTGATCTTCTCTGCCCAGGTGCGACACCAGCTCAGCACTGTCCCCTGACCCTCGGGGCCAGCTGCTCACCTGCCGCTCACAGACAGCAGCTTCTGCCCTCCCTGGGCCAGGAGGTGGGGCTGCCCCCGAAAGCCCGGGATGTGCAGTTAAATGTGAGTCTCAGACGGAGAACAAACAATTGTGATGTAAGCTTGTCTCGGGTAGTCCATTGGCTATCATACTCCAAGCCAGTCAGTGTTTTTATCTGAAATTCAAAATTACTGTGCACCTGCTGACAGCACAAGGCCAGCCTGGGCTACAGAGTGAGTTCAAGCCTAAACTGTTAGTGTTTTCAGCGCAATGAAAGAGCAAAGCATAAAAGTATAAAGGAGGCTTTATCCCAAGGACATGGAGAGGAGGTCGCAACCATAGGCAGTCTGGTTTCCTCTGACCAGAATGTGGAGTCTGGGATATACATATAACCTCTGATAGGGGCTGGTGCTTAGGGCGGGCATTCATGATGCAGGATGAGCTAATTGGAACTTTTTTCACAGGTACTGGGAAAGGAAAAAGGAAGTTGTAATAGGGGAAGGAGGAAGTGACCTCAAGGGAAACATCCCCTGGTTCCGCCTCCCACCGCCATAACGTCATGTAACTTATTCTAGGGCAAAACTCATTCCCGTCTTTTTATTGGGAAGTCTCTCTTACTACTTTCTGCTGAAAGGGGGGCGCTGTATTGGGGTTTAGGAAGGTTGATGGGATGATGGTTGATGCCCATGCAGAAGCTGGAATCAGGCGTTTCAGCAAGGACAACTTTATCACTGGTGAATGCCCTCGTCCTAGATTGGAAAAACAGAGACAAGGTGCTATGAGGAGGCAGGCCACTATCATATTTAAGGACCTAGGAGAGGTAGAAGGAAAGGCGTCTTTGATTTAAATATGCCATTTCATCAGAGTCATGGTGAGGTAGAATCTGAAAAATAAGTGTGGGGTTAGGAGGAATGAAGTTATGAGAGGTAATTATTCCCCCATCTGAGAGGGTAAAAGTTAAAATTGTAGGTAGGTAGGGCTTGTCTTTTGTCCAGGAGTTCAGCAGAAAAGAATAAGAAGCATGAAAAATATAAGGCCTGATGATTGAATTATATTTGGGAAATTACAGAGTAGGGGCGGGGAGGGTCATGGCCATGTCACTGTAAGGGAGATAAGAGCTGAGACCCACAGTTGAGGGCAGAGAGAACTAAGACAGTTGTTATGCAGAACAGCATGAAGATGATTTTATGCATGATGTGGGAGTCTTTAGAAAAGACTGTCAAGAGTCCTGCTGTAAAAAAGATAATTAATAGAACGTAAGGAATTAGGAACCAAATTGGATAACAAAACATGACTTAGCCTGAGAGTTGTGGCTGTGAGGCCTGGTGAGATGGAGATGGGTGGGAGATAGAAGATGAGATGACCACTCAGGATGGTTAGATTCAGGCTTGGGAGGGTACCACTTAGCCTAAGTGATGTGAAATCAGGATGGGAGTCCAGCAGCTTTGACCGCTGTTGGGGTTGCCAAGATCAGGTACAGGCCACTCCACTTTGGTTGTAGTCCTGTGGATTTAGAACATTTTAGATAAATTAGATCTCCTGGGGATATGGGAGGACCTGGTTTGGTCCTGTTTGAGGGTTGAGGAAGGCAGAGATCAGCATGTGTCATAACAGGTATCGGAGGAAGAAGAGGACTGGGATTTAGTCAGCAAGAGGAGGGAGACTTTGGGGAGTAGGAAGATTGTGGAGTAAAACTAGCCTGCCATACATAAGTTCAAAAGGACTTAAAAATGTAGGAGTCCGGGGAAGTGCCCCGGGCTTGGCTAAGGCTAAGGGCAGAAGTTGAGGCCAAGGTTGGTGTAGTTCTAAAATGAGCTTTGTAAGGTGTGTTTTTGTGAGGTCATTTGCCTTTTCTACTTTTCCTGAGGATTGTGGATGGTATGGAATGTGTAGGCACCAGGTGATGTGTAAGCTTGAGGATACCTGTTGAGTGATCTGAGAACTAAAGGCTGGACTGTTATCTGATGGAATACTCTGAGGTAGACCAAACCTTCCTGTAACAGGACTTTATTAACTACATCAGCAATCTCCCTGGTTGTGGGAAAGGCTTCTGTCCATCCTGAAAAAGTGCAAACAAAGGTGAGAAGATATTTGAGAGTTTTGTGGTGGGGCATATGTGTAAAATCTATCTGCCAGTCCTGACCAGGGGTGTGTCCTAGAAATTGATGAGTTGGAAAAGAAGGGGTGCTATATGTTCCTGAGGAGAGGTCCTAGCGCAGAGATGACAGGTGTAATCTGAAGGATGAAAGCCTGAGAAGGGTGTGTGACTACTGGGGCTAAGAGTTTGTATAGGGCCTGTGATCCTTATGGAAACAGTTATGTAAGTCAGTGATGATGTCTAAGGCCTGTTGATCTGGGAGAACAAATTTTGATCCCTGGAAAATCCATCCCTGAGTGTTGTGTGTGTAACCTGGTTTATGAAGTAGCTGTAGCTTCTCTGTTGAATAATTAGGTTGAGGTAGACTGTTTGGGACTAACAGGAGAAGATGAGAATGATAGGGCTTTTGTGCAGCTAACTTGGCTTGTGAATCTGCAAAGGCATTGCCTTGAACAATGGGATCTGCAGAATTCTGCTGTCCCCTACAAGGAATAACTGCTGCCTGCTTTGGGAGTTGGACTGCCTCTAGGAGTTTAGGGATAAGAGGCGCATTAATGATGGGGGTTCCTTGGGAGTTGATAAAAACCCCTTTCTTGCCAGATAGTGGAATGGGACTGTAAAATGCTAAACGTATACTTTGAATCAGTGTATATGTTTATGACTGTCCTTTGCTAGTGGAAGAGCCCTTGTTTGGGCAATAAGTTCTTCCCTCTGGGAAGAGGTCCCAAGTGGCAGTGGATTTGCCTCTCACTTTTGACTAGTTAACTATTGCATATCTTACCTTTTTTTTTTTTTTTTTTTTTTTTTTTTTTTTGCTGTCTGTGTTTGTTGAACTGCCGTCTCTGAACCCTGTGTCAAAGGCTAAAGAAAGAGGTGTGCTACTAATGTGAGGGAAAGGGGTGGGAGTCATCTGTAAGACCTCAATACAGTCATGATGAGGGTGGGAAGCAAAGCTGCCACATTAAGCGGGCCATTAGTTGCAATAGAGATAGAAGGGTCCCGAGAGAGGGCTAGATGTACCTGCTGAAGGTGAGAAGGGGTCATCAGGGCAGGGAGTGTCTTATGTGAGATAAGCTCACTTAAATGATGATGATGTGTGTGTGCTGTAATAGACTGCCCTAATGTAAACTTTTTAGCTTCCTGTGTCAATAGGGCTGCAGCTGCAAGGGCTCAGAGACAAGTTGCCCATCCTTTTACTGTGTGGTATAACTGCTTTGACAAGTAGGCTACTGCTTGAAAAGAAGGTCCCTTGTTATGTCCTAGTACACCTACAGCATTGTGGCCCTGAGAGGTAGTATATAGAGTGAAAGGTCGGGTGGGGTCAGGAAGGGTAAGGGCTGGAGCCCTTAGGAGAGCCTCTCTCAGTGTATGAAAGGAGGCATGTATGGGCATAGTGGGTTTAGGGGTTCTGATAAGGGGTCCTTAGAAGCTTTGTAGAAGGGTTGGTCTAGAGCCACAAAGTTAGGAATCCAGAGACAAAAGAAGTTAATTAAACCTGGGAAAGATATAACCTTTTGTTTGGTCGTGGGTACCTAGAGAGCCCAAAGAATTGCCTTATGATCTGCAGTGATGGAACAAGTGATAGGGGTGAGAGAGAGACCTAGATATTTGACTTTTGGGGATGCTATTTGGGCTTTAGCAGAAGAGACCCTGTACCCATGAATGGCAAGAAAATTAAGACCAGCTGAATGCCGCATGGCTAACGTATGGGATGGAGAACATAAGAGATGGTCATCTGTGTACTGAAGGACAGTGCTGGGTTTGAGGTCAGGTGCTACAAGGTCAGCAGCAGGAGCTTGGCTAAAGAAGTGAGGACCATCCCTGAACCCTTGGGGGAGCACTGTCCAAGTAAGTTGTTGAAAAATCCTGACAATCAGGGTGTAGGGGGATGGTAAAAAAAATGCATCTTTAAGATCTACAACTGTAAAGTAAGTGGTGGAGGGAGGGATATGAGAGAACGTGGTATAAGGGTTTGGCACCACTGGGTGGATTAGGGTAACCAGCATTATTGATTACCCTAAGGTCCTGCACTAGATGATAAAATCCAGCAGGCTTGAATGGGAATATTATAGGGTGAATGGGTAGAGTTAAGAAAACCATTGTCTAAAAGGCACTTGATTGTAGGTTTAAGTCCCTCTAAATGTTTGGGAGCTATATAATATTGGGGAACACAAAGAAAAATTGAAGGATCCCTAACATGAATTAAAATAGGCATGACATGGGTAGCATGGGTGGGATTGGAGATATCCCAAACTATGGGATCAACCAGAGAAGAAGGAAGGAAGAGGAGAGGATGACTTTGTGGTGCACTTTGAGGATGTTTGGAGGACTAGAGCTGTGGGGAGGGAAAAGGCAAAGGAGAAGTTAAGCTTTTGAAGAAGATCCCTACCTAAAAGGGGTGTGGTACATGTTGGAATTACTAGGAAGCTATGAGTAAAGAAGAGAGGCTGGAACCTGCATGGGATAGGCTCTGTCTGCAAAGGCTGCATAGGTTGGACATCAACACCCACTACAGAGACTGAGGACTTAATACAATGGCCTGAAAACTCAGGAAGTACACTATAAGTTGCCCCATGTTTACAAGTACAGATAGTGTCTTATCTGAGACCTCCAGTGAGACTCAAGGCTCCAAGGGTACCTTAATGGGGGCTGTGGGCACTGAGCCCTGTCACTCTTCAGCAGCAAGTCCTAGTAGATCAGTCAGCAATGAATCTGGTGGTGAGGAGATCTCCTGTGAGGGCAAAGAGTTAGGGATGCAGTGCTGATCACAGATGTGAAATCCAGCAATACTATTATTCTTTGTTCAGAATGATTTTTACCTGCTTTAGTTTGTTTATTCTAAACATAAATGAAGATATGGATAACTGCATGTATGTTTAAGTGTATCAGATTGACAACCATGTTACTAAGTTTTTGTTGGACAGTTGAACACAACTGTTTGCAGTCTCGCTGTTTGAATTCCCACTTTACATGTTCCATTTTTGTATCTTGAACAACTATTTGTAAAATGACAATATGTAAACATCAACTAGTAATTTCTTACTGTTTATTTTTTCTCTGAACATATGTATTATTTCTACCTATTTTGTTTTGTTTAGTCTTTCTTTAAATAAAAATTAAAAAAAAAAAGAGTTAGGGATGGCTTATCCACTCTCTGGCAGCTAGGACAGTTGCTCTTCCAATGGCCCTTGAGATTGCAATAGGGGCAAGGCCCCAGAGGAACGCCAGGGTTGGGGTACTCTCTTGCCCAATGACCTTCTTTGTTATACTTGAAGCATGGTCCGGGAGGCTTGTTTTGGCTTTCCTGTCTTGGGAGCCCAAGTGCCACTGCTAAAAGGTCAGATTGATATTTAGCAATTTTCTTTTTTTGTGCCTCTTTTTCCTCTTTTTGAGTTTTTCTCTGTTGTTGAAAACACAGAAAGCTATATTAAGAAGCTCTCCCTGTGGTATTTGAGGGCCACGCTCAGCCTTTTGTAAGTTTGCATGAATATTGGAAAAGACTGAGAAATAAAATAAGAGTTAATAACCATCGTTGCTTCATGAGAGTCTGGGTTTACATTAGTAAACTCAATTAAGGTGTCCCTAAGCCAATTCAGGAACACAGATGGATTTTCATTAGCCTCTTGGACCTGTTCTTTTTATTTATTTATTTATTTTGTCTTTTTCTTTTTTATCAGTACCAGGGATTGAACTCACGACCACCTGCTTGCAAGGCAGGTGCTTATGCCGCTGAGCTAAATCCCCAGCCCCTCTCTTGGACCTGTTCTAAAAGTTCATTATGATTAATTTGTTTGTGAGCTATTTTATTAAGGTCCACAATTATACATTCAATCATCTTATGTATTTTATAAGAACCTCCATTTTGGTAATTCCAGTTAGGATCCTGTTCAGGCACTGCAGTAGACCCAGGGTCATTCTCAGTGTATTTGCCTTATGTCTGTAATTGGCTTCTTCTCAACCTGCTTGCCACAGCTGAGCTCACTCTTGTAAGCTGAGGGTGGTGTTCAGAATCACATAAATATCCTTGAAATGTACATCATAACAACTAGTTATAAATTCAAATTCTCTAATATAATTCTATGAGTCAACAGAGAAGCAACCTAATTTATGGCTAACCTGAGTTGGTCAGAGAGGAAAAAGGAACATGAATATTAACTAATTCCTTGGGGCCAGCCTGCTCCTGAATAGATATTGAGGCTGAGAATGCTGTGGAATAGATGACCACCAAGGGGTCTTCCATCTGGCAGGTGTGTGTGGGCAATTATCTGATGACTGGCTAGAAAATGACCACTTGTCACCATGCGACAGTGAAACACAGGATGCTGGCAGGTTACCGTGTGACCTGCAGCAGAACAGGTGCTGCCAGTAACACAGGGAGGAAGTGCAAGATGGCAACTGGTCATCAAGTGACCCACAGCAAGATGGCTGCTGCTGATCACATGATCAGCAAGGCAGTGGCCATTGACCCTGCGACCCTGTGACCTATCACAAGATGGCAGCTCACTGGCATGTGGCGGAGGACCACGTGGACTGTCCTCCACGTGAGCTGCAGCAAGATGGCTGCTGAGAACTTTGTGGCCTGCCAGAAGGCTGGAATGCACAAGACTGCGTATGGTGAGTTGGTGGAAAAAATGGCGATGCAGGGGAAGGGGACAAAGTACCATCTAACAGAATAGACAGCTCAGGTGGAGGGGATTGATAAGTTGGAGACTGGGGAGAGAAACTAAGGGAATGATTAGAGGCTACTGTGAGTGAGGAAGGGGAAGGATGGTGCAGAGGGTACAGAAACCTTTAGTTGAGAAGGCTATGGGATTTGATCTTGGGGATATGGAGGAGGAAGAGTAAAAACAGGAGGTATGTGATCTAAGGGTCTGGAAGGGAAGAGGAGAGAGTTTCTGGTACAGGTGAGTTAGCTAGAAATATTTGGGCTGCTGTACATGACTGAGTGAGAGAAGAGCATGTCCTTAGGGTAAGGAAGGCCGGTACATACAGGATTTCTGCTAACTTGTCACCAGTGTAATAAAAGTCATACAAATTTTGAAGAATACAGAGGTCAAACATACCCTCTGTAGGCCATGGGCTGCCACCTGGCTGTAAAAGATTAGTTTTTAAATTTTTATAGCCTTCTTTAGGTTAAGAGGTCTGAGATTATGAAACAGGCACCCCAGAGGTGTGCTTTTCGGGGGACAGGAAATAGTATTCCCCATGACCGAATTAAAAGCGAGCCAAAAGAACAACTTTGCCTCAGGATGTAAGAGCTTTAGCTCCCCTCCAAGGAAAGTGAAAGTCGTCCAAGATCACACTTAACAAATAACCTATTTTAGAAGTGTGATAAGGAAGGCTCCAACCCAGTCTCACTGGCTGTCACCAAAAAGCATGGGTCTGGATCCCAGAGGACCAGAATAACAGCTCTGCCTCGACTGTCCAAGGAACAAAACTGCTATCTTAGTCTGGAGAAGGAATGAGTTATCCGGCGTGGGCCCAGGCCACGGCAACAGAAAAGCCCAGATGGAAAATGGCTCACCTGTGATAAATGAGATAGGCCAATGGTATTGGCAGGCTGCTGGTGACAAATTGAACAGCTTCTTTTGAAAGGAGGAATTAATCCGAGAAATGGTCCCTAGATCAGCAGGGGGCTCAAGCCAGGAGATCCCCAGGAGCCACTCACTCTGCTGTCAGGGGTTTCGGCACCATTACATTTTTTGGCACAGTAAAAGAGCAAAATACAGAAGTAAAAAGTAGCCGAACGAAGGACATGGAGAACAGTCCATGACCACAGGGGGTCTGGCTTACTCTGACCGGACCATGGGGTATAGAATATACATATAACCTTGACTAGGGGTGGTGCTTAGGGAGGACATTGATGACGCGTGAGGAGCTGATTGGAACTTTTTTTGCACGCACTGGGAAAGGAAAAAAGAAGTTGTAATAGAGGAAGGAGGAAGTAAACATCCCTTGATTCCACCTCCCACCGACATAATATTGTGTAACTTATTCTAGGGCAAAACTCTTTCATAAACTACACAGTGAGATCCTGTAAAAAAAATACTTTGCTTCTCCTGTTTTTTGTTTCTTTGTTTTTTTAATTTGGGAGGGTTGTTTGTTTGTTTTGGGTTGATGGGATCTCTCTCCATAGCCCAGGTTGGCCTCAAACTTACAGCGATCCTCCTGCCTCAGCCTCCCAAGTTTGAGGCCAACCTGGGCTATGGAGGCTAACACTTCTGGCTTCCTTCTCCAAAGTACCAATGAGGGATGGGTGTTCCTTTTCCTTCAGTCTCATCCCTGCCTGATGGCCCAGCTTCCTGCTTCCCTGGGAAGAGGGTCACAGCCAGGAGAGACCTGCCACCAGCCCTGCCACACTGCCCTCACCTGCCCTGCACAGGGTCCTGCCTGTCACATGCCCCACCATGTACCTGTTACTGGAGATACTGGTCAAAGGGGCTATGTCTGGTGGGACTTTTGTGACCCTGGCACTGGGTCCTCGCTACTGCATTTATCTCCTACTGGGGACACCGATTAGGGGTACAGGGCTAGACAGCTGACGGTGGGAGAGGCTGCTCCTTCCACAGGGCCACCTCTCCTCTGAGCCCTCAGCCTAGTTACCTGCTCACCGCAGACATAGGTGCCAAGGCATGCCCCCACCCAGTACAGAGAAACTGGCTTAGCAGTGAGGAAGGTCTGGCCTCCAGATCCCTGATATTTGGGAGCAAAGTAGATTGAATGGTGGCACCCCAAAGATAAGTCAAATCCTCACCCTTGAGGGGACCTTGCTTGGAGAAAGTCTTCACACAACCTCAAATAGTTAAGGAACCTAGGATGAGGTCATCCTGGATTTACAATGCAATGACTGATGTTCCTGTAAGAGGAGAGGACAGAACTCTGGAAGGCTGAGGCAGGACTATCTCAAATTCAAACCCAGCCTAAGGCACCGTTATGTCTTGTATCTAGACGTCCCCCTTCAAAGCCTCATGCAGTCATAGGTGAGGCTTCTCAGAGGTGGCTGGATCTGGGTGTGTGATGCTGGGCTCCAGGGTGCGTGATGACTGAATTAGTCCACTGGCTGGCTTGGCTTGGTGTAGTAGTTCGGGGTGTAGATATGGGAAGGCCCGACCTGGGCGTGCCTGCCCTCAGGACATGTAGTTTAGATAGAAGGGAGCAGCTGTCCTCACCTGCCGCTTGCCTCCTCCACACCTCCCTGCCTTGCTGCCTCCCGGCTTCTGCCTGCATGGACTGAGCCTCCTCTGTGATGCCCTCTGCCGTGCTGTCCTGCCTTGGAGCCAGCAACTATGACCTGAAACCTCTACAGTCTGTGAGCTAAAATAAACGTTTCCTTTTTTAACTTTGGGTGTTGGGTATTTTGTCTCAGCAACGAGAAAAGTAACTAAGACAATCACTCAGTGATGTTGTGAGACCCAGTCTCAAAATAAAAAAGTTAAACAGGACTGGGGATGTAGCTCAGTGTGAAGGCCCTGTGTTCAGTCTCCAGTACCCCACCACGGAGAGGACAGACACTCAAAGTAGGCCCTGTGCCCACTAAGGCTGGGATGGAGTGAGACAGCCCCAGGCAAGGAGCACCAAAGATTGCAGGTGACTGAAGCCAGATAAGGACTGGGACCAGACTTCCCCTCAGAACCTTGGCCACCCAAACTGCAGGAGAATAAGGACTTATTGTTGTTGAATCCACCCAGTTTCTGCTAATTTGTTTCAGCAACCCTAGGAAACAAAGTCAGGGTTTGCGAGGCTCTGAAAAGGTTCATCTCCCCATACCAAATCCTGGGACGGGTGGGGAGGGGCCAGGCTAGGTACCCCATGGGCAAACTCCCCACTTTCTATGGAGCCAGGGCTACACCTCAGCCTCTGAGCTCTAGCTGGACTTTCAGCTCGTTGCTCCAGGAGGGTCAGAGGGGTGGCTCATAATGGACCAGATTTCTAGGGTCAGGGGGCTAATGGGGGCCCCTGTTCCCCAGGGACAGAACATACATGCTCCAGCTGGAATCCCTTCCACACCCCCCCCCTTCCCGTGCACTGAGGGAGACCCTGGCTCAAGCTTTGCTCCTGTCCACTGAGATCTAGAAGACCCAGTTCCCCACACAGTCTGACCTGTGCTAGACCTGCACCTGTGGTTCTTGCATAGGGATGGTGTCCCACAAGCTTTGTGACACCTTCTGGGTCTCCACCCAACCTTCTACCTTTCTTTTTTTCCAGTACTGAGTATTGCACCGAGGGCCTTCATGCTGAGCTGAGTCCTCAGCTGTTTTATGTTAAATTTTATTTTATTTTATTTTATTTTTGGGACAGAGTCTTGCTATGCAGTGTTGGCTGGCCTTGAACTCGTTTATGTAGCCCAGGCTGGCTTCGAACTCATGGTGATCCTTCTGGCTCAGCCTCCCAAGTGCGGGGATCACAGGTGTGCACCACTACGCCCACTGATTTAGTCCATTCTTTTGAGATAAGGTTTTAGAAAATTGCCGAGGCTGGGTTTGAATTTGGGGTCCTCCTGCCTCAGCCTCCCAGACTGCTGAGATTACAAGCATGCCCCACCAGGCCTGGCTTATCCTCCTTTTTATTTGACTCTGTGTGGACCCCACGCGGAATCTGCATGTTCCACACTTTGCAGCCTGAGGGTGCTAATGGAGTATCAAGGGTAAGGTGGTCTGTCTTGCTTGCTTGAGTGCACTGGCCCTGGGAGACTGGCATTGCAGTGACATTTCCAGACAGGAAGGGGAAGGTTTGGTGGCTGCTCAGGATGGCCTGCCCTGGCCCTAGCCGCTGCCCTGTGCCTGCAGGGGTCACGAGTTGGGGAACATGTCTTGGTTTTGGGGTCACAGGGATGCAGCCCTGGCTGGGATGGAGAGAGCTGGGTCTCGAGCTCCCATGTTACCACTCACAGGAGTGGTGCAGTGGGGGTCAGTGAGGCTTTCCAGACAAGAAGAGGCAGACTCCTCTTCCGGTCACAGCGGTGGTGAAGTGGATTCATGAACAACAATATAGGAATCTAAGCAGCCAAATTGATGCATTTGGTTTTTTTCTTTTTTTCTTTTCAAATTGATAAATTTGAAATTTAAGTAGTTGAGCTCAGGACCACTCATATAGAGATCTCCTTACTTCAGAGTTTCACTAAATAGTCCTGAACTAGAAAGTTATAGAGCTTTTTTTTAAAAAAAAATTTTAACCTTTAAAAAAAATTTTTTTTTATTTTAAAGAGAATAGGGATTTAGCCCAGCAGTGTAATACTTGCCTGGCAAGCATGAGGTTGTGAATTCGGTCCCCAGTAGCAAAGAAGAAAAAGAAAAAAGAGAATAAAACAAAAGAGAACAGAACAAAGAAAATCAGAACAGAACAATGCAAGCAACACAGCACTTCACAACGAGACAACTGGATGTCATCAGTAGCTACCATAATGTCTTTTTCTTCGACATAGTTGAGCACACCTTCACACACATTAATATCAAACATAACAATATAGTATAAAACCACTCAAAAGAATGAAAGCATCGTAGGACTTCAAAAGCAGATAACAAGAAATGAACAATGGCTACTATAATATCTCATTTTTCTCAAAAAATTATATCATCTCACATAATAAAATCAAATAAAACACAACAGGATAGAACCAATCAAAACAGAAGAACAAAAGTATGGTATGACTTCAGAACAAGATGATAGTAAATCACCAATGACTGCCATAATATCTCAGTTTCTTCAAAACAGCTGTTCACACCATTACACGTAATAAAATCAAACAAAACAGAATAAAACCCATCAAACCAATGAATTATAAGATTTCAAAGCATTATAAGATTTCAAAGCAATATAATAGGAAACCATGATTCCCATAAAATATCCCATTATAGGGCCAGGGGTTTAGCTCAGCGGTGTAAGTGCCTGCTTGGCAAATGCAAGGTCATGAGTTCAATCCCCGTACCAAAAACGAAACAAAACAAAACAAAAAGACCAAAAAAATAGCCCATTATGTTCAAAATAGGTGCCCCTACCATCTGACAGCATAAAATCGACAAAATAAGACTGAACAAAGCCAAATCTTCACAAAATTGTGTGAAAGGTTTTCACAAAAACCTTCAGAATGCAAGAGTTCAAGATCAAGATCAAATAATAAGAAATTGACAGTATTTCCCACCTGTCCCTCCCAGGTATTTTCTTCCCGTTGTTCTTATAGTAACTATTTTGCTTTTGGATCCCATTAACTCCTTCTGTTTCTTATTCTAGGGTTCATGCATATGAGTTCAAATTATTTTGACCATAAACAGGATCTCCAGTTGCATCTATTTACCCTGTAGAAGCCTTGAGATTATTCTACTTTATAGCTGGGTAGCTATAGCTGGGTTGCTGCATGAAAATATCTTTCTTATCCATTCTGCAGTTGATGGGCAAGTTACTCTTGCTTTTTTTGTTTTGTTTTGGTCTCCTGTCACATGGAATAATTGTTTTCTCTTCTTTGATTTTCAGTCTATGAATTTCCTTTCCAGTTAGAGAGGTATTTCTTGTATACAGTATATTGATGGATCTTGTTTCTTTTTTTTTTTTTATTTATTTTTTTTTTAATTTTATTTAAGGATAAAAGAAAAAAAAAGCAGGGAAAGGGTACAAGTTATACAGATCTACAGAAAAAAACGAACAGTAGGAAATCACCAGTCAACGGACCACACACTGTC
The DNA here is from genome assembly GCF_034190915.1 of Cavia porcellus. NCBI lineage: Eukaryota > Metazoa > Chordata > Mammalia > Rodentia > Caviidae > Cavia > Cavia porcellus. The sequence continues at coordinate 34,838,592 of NW_026947506.1, read as the reverse complement.
ATCCCAGAAATAATTGTTCAAGTCACAAAACCAAAGCTTGTAAAGTGGACACTCCATCAATGATACTGCAAACAGTTCTGTTCACTGATCCAACAAAACTCTGTGATATCATTTTCTATCTTATACACTCAAATACACATGCAGTTATATAGTTCGGAGCACCTTCCTTTCCTCTCTCCTGCACCATGACCATTACACATTTTGGGTTTCACCGCTCCCACGGTTCTCATCACTTTTTTGGAAGAGAGTAAAACCAAATGTGACACAACAGAACAGAATCGGTCAAGTCAAAAGGGTGGACATAATAGACAATGCAAAAACATAACACAAGGCGATCAACAATGGTTACCATAATGCCTCCCGCTATCTCCAATAGAACTGCCTATATCATCAGTCACAATACAATTGAACAAAACAGTAAAGAACAAAACCGACAAAACCAAAACATTGGAGACATTGTAGGTCTTCAAAAGTAGATAAAAGTCAACAAGAATGGGCGTCATAACGAATCTCACTATCTTCACAGCTGATGCCCAAACTTTCGAACCTGATACTATCCAGCAAAACAGAATAGGGGAACATCAGTTAAAAACCAGATGGTGAGAGCAATACAGGGCCCCAAATCAAGGTAATGAAAAGTCAAAGTGGGTTACTACAACACATCCTGCCATTCTCTCTCCCTTAATTAAAAGGACAAAGACAAAAAAGCAAATAATGGAGTGGAGATTGAGATAAAAGAGGGCATAACAATGAAACAGCGCAGATCAAAACACAACCATTCAAGCAGAACAGTGTTTCACCACCAGATAATCCCAACCCAAAAGTAGTTACCATATTGTTTCTTTCTTTGAAATCCCCGAGTACAACTTCGCATACTGCAGCATCAAGTATATCAAAACAATGTAAAACCATTCAAGAGAATGACAGCACTACAGAGCACCTAGAATCGACCAACAAAATGAACAATGGTTTCCGCACAATCTCCCTGTCCTCAAAAGGTTTCTGCTTATACTATCGTACATAATAAAATCCAATAAGATACAGCCTATCTAGACCATTGGAGACAGAAGGACAAAAGCTAGATGAGACTTCAAAACAAGATGATACTAAATCTGTATTACCTATTAAGATGTCATTTTCTCCAAAATAGCTGCTCCTATCATCCAATCCTCTCTGCCTCATCTCTGTTAAGCTCCTTTTCTGTCAGTAGCTGTCAGTCTGTCTTCCTCATTTTGTTCTCTGCTCCATTCGTTGTGGCCTCCCTGCCATTATTTCTGCATTCTTTGTATTTTTCTTTTTTTAGAATATCCTGCAATACTCTCTGTAGAGTTGAATTGGTGGTTGCAAATTCCCCCAGTTCCTCCCTATCCTGGAAGCACCTTGCTTTTCCATCAATTTCCAGGGACAGTTGTGCAGGATATCTCAATCTTGGCTGGAGATTATTATCTTTCAATGCTTGAATTATTTCCCCCCACGCTCTTCGTGATTTGATGGTTTGTGCAGAGAAATCTGCTGTAATTCTGATGGGTGTTCCCCTGTAAGTGGTCTGCCTCTTGTCTCTTACAGCTTTTAATATTCTGTTCTTGTATTGAATTTCTGGAATTTTTACTATTATATGCCTGGGTGTAGCTCCGTTCGGGCTGTAGGTAGCTGGGGTCCTGCATGCCTCACACATCTGAGCATCTCCACCCTTTGCTAAATTAGGAAAACTCTCCTGGACTACCTCTGTGAGTAGCTTTTGTAGTTCACTTGTTTGTGTTCCTACTTCTTCTTTTATGTTCTTAATCCTTAAGTTATGGATCCTCTCATCATCCTCTTGTCTTTGTATTATTGCTGTTTGTTTCCTTGTCATTTTCAAGAAGTCTTTCATTTCATTCTCCCATATTACAAGTCTGCCCCCCAGTTCAGATAGTCCGTCCCTAGTCTCCCTCAAGCTGCCATGCCAGTCTTCTATAGACTTCTTAGTATCTTGGTAGTCCCTTTGAACCTGCTTCACGTATTCTATGCTTTCTCTGTATTCTCCATCAAACAATTCTCCCCTTTTTTTCTGTTCTTCCATTCCACCACCTGTTTTTTCTTGGGTGGTACTTAGCATTTCTCCAACCATTCTGCATACTTCTAGCTTCAGGTCATTGATAACTTCATTCCTGAATTGGTCTATGAGGCTCTCTATATGGTGCCTTATGTGTATTGGTGTGGTGTCTGCTATTGCCTGTTTCTCAGAATTGGGGGCCGAGGAGCCTTTCTTGTTGCTGCCTCTTCCCATGCTGCCTCTTCTTCTCTGTTCCTTATATATGCAAGCTTATATAAGAGGCCCAGCTTCTCTCCCAGTCAGCCACAGCCTGATCAAATTGCGCCAGTTAGTTGTTCCCGCTCACCGCTGCGCACCAGGGAGTTACGGACCAGGCAGCCTACGCGTCTCCCCTCCCGGCCACCGTCAGGCTCTGGGATCTGGGTTGGGACAGCCTACCAGGTCCGCCGGCAGCGTCACGCAGGCCAGGAACTTTTTACCAATCCCGCCCGAGAGGGGGATGTGTGACTGGAGTCGCCACCGTGCCCTGCTCCCGCAGGACTGCTCGGGCCCAGAAAGTCCTCTGCTGGAGTCAAACTGTGGTAGAGTGTCAGTTTCTCTCACTCACCTCACCACAAGTCAGTGCACACCTCCCTGCCGTTCGCAGATTGCCGTTCTCAGAGCTTCCGCGCGTCTCTCTCCTTGCCGAGCCGCTGTAGAGGCAGCCAGCCGCCGCGCGGCGGGAAACCCAAATCGCCGCTTACAATGGCGCGGTTCTAGCCTCCACACCGAGTCTTTTCTGTTCCTGTTTTAGCACCAGGACTGCATTCCAAGTTGGCTTCTCTCAGCCCAGTTCGTTCCTGAGTCAGCAGAGCATATCTCCACCGACTTATGTCTCCTTAGTCCGCACCATTCCTGGCTTCTGAGCCGAGTCTTTCAGAGAGCCTCCGGTAGTTGCTGTTATCTGTCCGCCATGTTCTCCCGGAAGTCACTCGCCAACGCGAACATCGGCTGATTCGGATTTCCATTCAGTGGCATGGAAGTCATTCTTCATCCTAAAGGGCTGAGGATTTATTTCAGCAGCATAAGTGCTTGCCTGGCAAGCACAAAGTCATGAGTTCGATTCCTGATAGGTTTTTCGGCGCGGTTAGAGAGACAGGAAATATGGAAGTAAAAAGGCTTTCATTTTAAGGATGAGGAGAGAGACTCCATGACTGCAGGGGACCTGGCTTTCTCCTGGATCTTGTTTCTTGATCCACTCTACTTGGGTTTCTTTTTATTGCTGACCTGAGGCCATCTACATTAATGGTTACAACCAACATACATTGGTTTGTCTCTGCCCTGCCATCCTCCTGTTGCTGGCCCTCCATTTTTCCCTTCATTCAATTGCCTGTCTTATTGGTGATCCTCCTCCACTGCTGTTCCTGGAATCATAATCATCTTTATCTCTCTCTAGAATATTTTTTAGCATTCTCTGTAGGGTTGGTTTGGTAGTCATGAATTCCTTCGGTCGTTCTTTATCATGGATATATCTTATTTTTCCATCAATTTTGAAAGATAGTTTTGTTGCAGATATCAATCTGGGTTGGTAGCTGTTTTCTTTGAAGGTTTGAAACAATTCACTCCAAACTTCTTGATTTGGTGGTTTGTGTTGACAAGACTGCTGTGATTCTGATTGGTTTTCCTTTATAGGTGATCTATCTCTTTTCTCTAACAGCTTTTAATATTCTGTTTTTGTGCTGAATTTCTGGGATCATGATTATTATATGTCTGGGTATAGACTTACTTTGGTTATGGCTAGTAGGAGTCCTCTATGCCTTACTTACCTGCATGCCAGCTCCATTTCCCATGTTTGGGAAATTTTCTTCTATTACTTCTGTGAATATACTTTTAATTTTACTTGTGTTGATTCCTGCTTCTTCATTAATACCTATCACTCTTAAATTATGCTTCTTTGCATCATCTTGCAGCCATTGGGTTATTATTTCCTGACTCTCAGTTTTTGTTTTTTTAAATTTTATTTTAAAGAGGGTAAAATTAAACATAACAAAACAGATCATAAGAAAATAGTATAAGAGACACAGATTTCAAATCAAGACAATGGGAGATCTTCACCATCTATCATATTGTCTCTTGTTTTCTTCCAGATAGTTATCCATTTCTTCACATACAGTGAATTCATACAAAACAAAATAGTATAAAACTGATCAGAACAGGATGATGAGGGCCTTTTAGGTCTTCAAGACCAGACAATAGGGAAGTCAACAATGGCTGCCATAGTGTCTCTCATTCTCTCCAAAATAGCTGTCCATACCTTCACATATATTGAAATTAAGCAAAACAAAACAGACTAAAATCACCCTGAACAAAGAATAATAGTGTTGCTAGATTTCACATCATGATCCTACAGAATCAGCACTGGGTACCTTAGTGTCTCTTTTTCTTCAAAGTAGCTGTTCATTTCATCGTGCATTATATAATCAATTCTCATAAACTGTTTAGAAGTTCTATGCCTGCCTGAGTCTCTACATGTATATCTATCCTTTCTGTATTAGAGTGAAAAATAAAACAAAACAAGTCAAAACAAAACAAATTCCTAGAAAAACACAAAATGAAAAAGAATTTATAAAACCACAATACAAGGTGATCTACAGTGGTTACTATGATGTCTCTTGTTATCTTCAATAGAATTGTCTATATCATCAGGCGTAGTATAATTGAACACAGCAGTACAGAACAATATTAATAAAAATAAAACATTGGAGACATTATAAGACTTCAAAAGCAGATAATAGTCAATACCAGAATGGGTCAAATACCAGAATGGGTATCCTAGTGAATCTTGTCATTTTCAGAGTAGTTACCTATGTACTCAGACTTGATACTATCCAACATAATAGATTCAAACAAAATCAGTCAAGATAAAACAGTGATCTAACAAACCAGATTCAAATAAGATCAGTCATAATAAGACAGTGTAGGTTATATTGAAATTTAGTACAAGTACACAGACTGGAACAGAATATAACCATACTAAACAGACTTATGAGAGCAATGTGAGTTTTAAATCCTGATACACTATAAACAATGTCCTCTGCCTTCCCTTTTTAGATAATTCCTTCCCTTTCACTTTCTTAGGGTGCTTTGTACATTCCTTTAGTTTTTAGATTAGGGGGGCAACCCACTATCTACCTAAGTGGTTCTGAACCTTTTTACCCCTGAGCTTGATCTTAAGTTGTATTCCTTTACCTACTAAAGCCTCAAGGTTTTCCTTCATTAAAGCTGAGCAGTTCTCCACTGCACTAAAGTGTCATGACTTTCCAACCTATCTGGAGCTGCTGGATGAGCTGTCCCTATTTCTCTCTTGTTCCCTGTCACATAGAGCATCGTTTTCTCATATTTGATTTTCAGTCCATGAACTCTCTTTCAGGTTAATTATGTTTCTTATACAGAGCATCTCGAGGGACCCTATTTCCTCATCTACTTTTCCTGTGTTTCTTTCTGTTGGTGTATCAAAGGCATCTATGTTAGAGACTATAGCCAATCTTTTTTGCTATGCTATTTTTCTGCTGTTGGTTGTCTACTTTTCTCCTTCATTCCACCATTTGCCCCATTCATTGAGGCCTCTTTGCCATTGTTCCTGAAATCCTGATTTTTTTTCTCTCTCTCTCTAGAATGTCCTTCAGTATGTTTTATAGGGCTGGATTAGTGGTCCCAAACTCCCCAGTTCCTCTTTATCATGGAAGCAATTTGTTTCTTCATTAATTTCTAGAGACAGTTTTTCAGGGTACATCAATCTGGGTTGGAGGGTATTTTCTTTCAGGGCTTAGAATACTTCAAAGTCTTCTTGATTTGATGGTTTGTGTTGAGAAATCTGTTGTGATTTTTGATGGATTTTCCTTTATAGGTGATCAGTTTCTTTTCTCTGACCACTTTTAATATTCTGTTCTTGTGATGAATTTCTGGGATCTTGATTATTATATGTCTGGGTGTAGGTCTGTTTTGGTTGTAGCTGGCTGGAGTTTTGTGATATGCCTCACATATCTGACTATCACTTCCTTTTCCTATGCTTGGGAAGTTTTCCTTAATTATTTCTGTGAATAACCTTTGTATTTCATTTGTGTTTACCCCTGCTTCTTCACTCACATTTTTTATTCTTAAGTTATAGATGCTCTTATCGTCTTCTAGTCTTTGTATTGTTCTTCCTGGTTCCTTGTTATTTTTAAGAGATCTTTCCTTGGGGCTGGGGATTTAGCTCAACAGCATAAGCACCTGCTTGGCAAGCGCAAGGTTGTGAGTTTGATTCCTGGTACCAAAAGAGCCAAAAGAAAACAGGTATTTCCTTTTGTGATCACACATTGTAAACCTGTCTTCAGGGTTTTTTTTATTGGTACCAGGGATCAAACAACCATGTGCTTGCAAGGCAGGCACTTATGCCACTGAGCTAAATCCCCAGCCCCCTGTCTTCAGGTTTTGACAATCTATCTTTAGTTTCTTTCAAGCAATTTTGCCAGCTTTCAATGCAGTTTTTAATTTCCTGGTAATCTCTTTGAATCTGTTTCACATATTCTAGATTTTTTATATTCTTCATCAAAGGTTTCCCTCCTTTTTTGTGCTTCTCCATTCTTTCATCTGTGTCTTCTTGAGAGGTGCTTAGCATTTCTTTTATTAATCTTATATTTGCTTTACTTGTATTAGTATTTCAGTTTTGAGTTCTTCTATAATATCATGAAGATATTCCTTTATATCAGCTGATGCCATGTCTGAAGTTGCATGTTTGCTGCCCTTGACCTCTTCTGTAATTACCTCTCCTGGGCCCATATTCCCTGGGTTGGTGGCTGGAGGCTTTTTCTTGTTTCTTTCTCTTGTCATGTTTCTGGTTTCTTCCATACAGGTGTATGGTAGAGATCTCAGCCCTTTTCTATATTGGTTATGGTTCTTCTGAAGCATGCTGGCTAAGGATTGCTGCCCTCTCCAGTTTGCTGTTGGTCACTGAGGTGCAAACAGGGCAGTGTAGGCTGGCCCCTCCCCTCCACAGCAGTCAACTAGCAGGGGCCTTCACCATGTTAGTGTGTGCCGTGTGGATGGAACCAGTTTGGGACAATTTCTGGAGCAATTTTGCCCCTGGCTGTTGGGTCGTGACCAGGGGCATGACCCAGCCCAAGCAGATCCCACCAATCTGCTCTGGGCCAGGAGCAGCCAACTGAAGCCACTGCAGTTCCTGGTTCAGGCCTATCCTGCCCAATTCCAATATGTCGTCCAGCTGGTCACCCCCCTCCTGCCGGTGGTCCAAATACTGAGCACTCACCATGGTTTAATGGAGATCAGCTCCATTCTCCCTTGTGACATGTCCTCTCACTGAAGGCCTCGGGCTCACCAATCCCTGATTTCAGCGTGACCACAACTTTAGCATGACTGCTAGTCATCTGACTCCAAGGCACATAGAACAGTGTGGGATCAGCTTCCATGAGCATGCATCTGGCTCCAGCCTTCCATCCTCATTTTTCTTTTTCCTTAGTTTCTTCCTGGGTGTGAGAATTCCTCTCCTTTCATCCAGTCTTCTCCATGATGGTAAATTCTAGTGTCTGAGCTGTTTCTCTAAGAGAGGCTCTTTACCTTGTAATTATCAATCCACCATCTTCCTAAACACACTCTCTGTGTTATTTTTAAGAGATCTTTCCTTTCACAATCACTAGCTACAATCTTGTCTTCAAAGTCTGAAAGTCTATCTTTAGTCTCTTTCAAGCAGTTTTGTCAGCTTTTGATTGAATTTTAAATTTCCTGCATCTGTCTTTGAATCTGTTTCATACATTGTAATTTCTTTTCTACATTCATGCAGGGTTTCCATCATTTTCCTGTGCTCCTCTTTATTGTCTATGTCTTTTTTAGACCTGCTGAACAATTCTTTCAGTATGTTTGTGATTTCTTCTTTTACCTGAGACATTGTTTCTGATTTGACTGCTTTTACACTCTCATGAAGTTGTTTCCTTACTTCAGTTGCTATCCTCTCAGAGATCTCAGGTGTGTGACTTCTGTTTTCTTCCATGACTGTATCTCCCAGACAACTGTGTGTGGGCTAGAGGTCTGAGTTTCTCTTTTGCTCCTTTGTCTTAACATTCTCCTGAGTTCCTCCCAACAAGCTGGTTGTGGGGTCCCAGGTACTTCCCATGTTGGCTGCCCCTAAGCAGTGTTGGGGGATGGGACAGGCAACTGGGTTCCTCGAATTCTAGATTTGTAGGGAGGTATAAAGGTGTGGAGTGGCCTTCACCAGAGCTATGCAGCTACACTGGGGCTTCACTGATGATCAGGGGTGCACGTAGGTGGTGCTGCTTCTCTCAGCCTGTGTCTACACTGGGACTCCCACAATGATGATAGACACATAGGGGTGTGTTTGTCTGACTCTGCTAGTGGATGATGGCTGTCTAAAGGAACCAAAGACCTCCAATGGTGGTGTATGGATGCACAGGGCTTACCTGGCTGTGTGTCCCTGCTCCTGCTGGCTGCCTGCAGGAAGGAGCCTTCTGGTGGCAGCTCCCTGAAAGTGAAGGTGGATCTTCTGGCGCTCTCTTCCCACACTGGCCACCTGTAGGACGTGGTCTTTTGGTGGCAGCACACTGTGGGCAGAGATGGATCTGTCTTCTTTGGCCCATGCTGGGTGCATGGAGGAAAGGGCCTTCCTGTCGCAGTATCTGGCAGGCAGAATCAAATCTTCTCCTGGTTCTCTCTGCCCATGCTAGGTGTGTAGAGGAAAGGGCCTTCTGTCAGTGGCACCTGGCAAGCAGAAGTAAGTCTTCTCCTGGTTCTCTCTGCTTGCACTGGGCATGTAGAGGAAAAGCAGTTACAGAGTTTTTAAAACAGAGAACCACAAAAAGACATCCTGTTGGAAACAATTTAGCTAGAATCTTACATTAATTTTTGGTTGACACCTGTATTCTGCTTCTCTCTTGAGCAGGTTAATTTTTCTCCTATGGGTGAAGCTCATTCTGCTTTTTACATGGGATTGTACTCTGAGTAATTTTCCATTTTCCTGGGTCAAATACAGGACACTAGTTAAATGCAAGGCTCGAGATGGCATCCATTATGTCAAGCTACAACATTCCCTACTGGTATTAGTACATGAATCAAAGCCTCGATTCCTGGTCATCATTTTAAAAGTCATCTTCCTCATCACATTTTATAAATCCTCATATTTGAAATGTATAACCATTAATTTAATAGATTGGACTCAGCTTTGGATATAATGATTAAGTAGTTTATCACCCAGGGGCCAATAGTAATGGCCAGCAGTAGGAAAACTAGGGGTATTTCCAGAGCTAAGAGTGGGGTGGTCCCCCATAGGGTGGTGGAGAACAAATTTTCATACCAATTTTGTTGATGATGTCTCTCATTTTCCCTAACAGCTAGGCACCAACTCCCAGGTGATGAACATTTTGTCCAAGTGTGCCCAAATTATGGTCTATTTCTCTGCTTGGTAATTTTGGTCTCCCACTATGAGGGCTGTGGTTCCTAGTGTTGCAGAACTGGCTACTCCTAATCTCAAAAGGAAGGAATTAGAACTTTTTTCTTGTGAGGTTGGGTAGCCCCATATGTTCTCTCTCTCCCTCTCCAGAATACCAGTGCACTTGGGAAAGAACATGAGTTAAGATACAGAGTTCAGGGTTAGGTCCAGTAAAGACAGCCAGATGAGTGCAAGGGGTGAGGCTGTTCGTACAAACCAAGTTTCTGGTGGAGAGATTAAAATGTTGGTTGAGGGGGTAAGAGACATTTTGTACGCAGTTGAATTACAATTGATTTGAAATGGAGAGCACTTCAAGGGGAAATTTACAGACTGAATACAAAATCCAGAACCCTAAATGTTTCCAAAAGTGAGGGACTTTTAGGTCCCTGTCTCCACCAGCATGAAGAACCAGAATCAAACTTAGAGGCATTTACAATCTGGGTTCAACTGCTGGTCCCAACAGTTGTATTTGTAGCAAGTCCCACATAATAGGGGGACCCAGAATTTAAGCACAGCCAACAGTCTTGAGCAATGTTGGGGGATGAGCTATTAAGTAATTTCATCAGTTCCAGAGATTGGAAGACAGGGCTCTCAGGTTTTTAACTGTGCTGGGGTGGGAAGAGGTTGTTCAGGGACAGAAGCAGAGAGAGGGGCAGAGGTAACTGCTCCAGTGGGAAACCCCGTTGGTGGCAGGGCGAGCCCACTAAGAGAGCCTATAGGTTTCAAGTGGATCAAAGCACTTCCTGGTTTTCTCTGAATGGTAAAGAGTGAACCAGGATCTGACCCAGTGACATAGAGGCAAATGCCCCAAGTGTTTTCTCCATTTCAGGAAGAGTCTCCTGATTGCTTAGGCCAAAATAAAATGTAGCCTTTATGAGACATATACATAGCTGATAGACAAGGGGGCATTGTTTGACAAGGGAACTATGGTTTCAAAACTCCAGACAGTTTGGTGACAATAATAGTGGTGCAGGTTTGACTCAGAACTAGTGGAACATTTGTCCACTTTAGAGATCACTGGACAAAAGTAGAAGGGGATATTTGGGTCCCAGAAGAAAAACCCAGGTGGCTGAGGCAAGACCAGTGCATCAGGGTTTCTTTGTGTCAGCCCTCCCCATGATTGAACAGAGGGTGACGTTAAGAAGGGGATTCCTAAAGCTTCTGAAGCTAGAGTTACTTCATCTGAAGTTCTAGTCATAACCCACATATAAGCTACAAGTCTTTCATAGGAATGGGTGGAATAAGAAAGATTAGACATATAAGCAGACTTAGGATCCACATATTTGGAGCTTAACCTTTAAAGGGCCAGAAGACTTTTTTATAGTCCACTTAACTGGAGTCTCTGGTCCTACAGGCTTTGCAGTGGGAGTGATAAATCCAATGGCTCTTTCCAACAACCTTGACAGCCATGGAAATACTCAAGATGACTGTATTGGGTCCTTCCCAACAGACTCATAGGGGATGTGGTCCATCTCCTTCTGATGTAGATTTGATCACCAGGTTGAGCTGCCAGAGTGTCACTAGGTCTTTCAGGAATGTTTGGTGGCCCTGGAACAAGGGATGGGTAGAATGCAGGAAGGGCTAGAGAGCCTGTAAGGACTTAACAAGTTCCCCATTAGTGACAGCAGCCAACTTATCATCTTGGGCAGGAGGAATCAAAGCGGGTGGTCCGCCATCCATGGCCTCAAAAGGAGTAATGCCCTGGAGGTAGAGGGTGCATCATGCACATAGAAGGGTAAAAGGAAAGAGACTCACCCAGTTTTTGCCAGTTTTGAAATAGTTTCCTTTATGGTTCTGTTCATTCTCTCTACTAGGCTTGAACTTTGAGGCAAGTAGGCACAATGCAATTTCCAATTGATTTCTAAAGTTGCAGCTAAATTTGGAATGATCTGAGCTATGAAAGCTGGGCCATTCTCGGACCTCAGGGAGGAGGGCAAACTGAATTGAGGCACTGTCTCATAGAGGAGTTCCTTAGTTGCTATGAGAGCTGATTCAGTCTGAGTGGCGAATCCTTCAGTCCACCCAGTGAATGTGTCTATGAGAACTAAAAGACATTTATGTCCCCCTCTTCCTGGGCCCATCATAGTAAAGTCTATCTCCCAGTGGTCTCCAGGGGCAAGTCCTCATTATCTCTTTTGAACATCAGTGGGAACCATTTTAGGGTTCACTTGAAGACACTGTGGGCATCTTTGGCTGAACTCTTTAGTCAGGTGAGATAATTTAGGGATGAAGTAATGTCCTTGGAATAGCTCAGCTAATTTAGTTCCTCCTAAGTGAGTGGCCCAGCGGGTCTCCTGGATGAATTGGGGGCCTAACGATTCTGGGATGAGACTTTGCCCATTTGGTAACGTCTGCCAGCTTTCCAGAGAGAGTTGGGCCTCTAAGCTCTTTGCTAATCTCAAGTCTGAATCTGAATAAAATGGCTTGGGTGGCTCAGGTGGCAGGAGGGCTGGGAGGAGCATTATAGGCCCCACTGGTTTTAGTGCCACTTCTTTGGCTGTCTTATCAGCAAAGGCATTTCCACAAGCTATTGGGGTGTCTTCTCATTGGTGCCCCAAACAGTGCATAATGGCAACCTTTTGGGGCAACCAAATGGTAGCCAGGAGATCTGAGATCTCAGGGGGCATTCTTGATCTTTATTCCTGTTGAGGTTAATAGTCCTCTTTCCTGATAAATGGCCCAATGAACATTTAAAAGCATACAGACTGTGTATATATTTATAGATTTATTTTGTTCCTTTTTAGGACTTGAGAAAGGGCTATCACTTCTGCCTGCTGAGCTGAAATTCCTGACCCTAAAGCTGAGCCCATATTACCTCAGTTTCCATGGTCACCGCAGCTCCTGCCACTTGAGTATCTTGGTGGAGGTAACTGCTGCCATCTGTGAAAAGGCTTCAGGTTGGGCAAGTGGGACATCAGTCAGCTCAGTTCACAGGCTTGAGACCAAGTCAATAATGTTCATACTATTATGTATCAGCATTGAGGGGTCATCATCAGGCAGGAGAGTTGCTGGATTGAGGGCAGAGGTACACAGGAACTTAATACAGTCAGTATCCAGTAGGGCTTGGTACTGAACAATGAGAGCACTGGACAGCCATCTATCAGGAGCCGACTGCAATAGTGTCTCCACAGCATGTGGGGCCACTATCTGGAGTCTCTGGCCAAAAGTCAACTTAGAGGCTTCTGTGGTGAGCATTGTGGTGGCTGCAGTTGTCTGTAGGCAATTTGGCCACCCTGCAGTTGTGGGGTCTAATAGCTGCGAAAGACAGGCAACAGGGCCAGTGGCCTGGGCAGGCTAGTGGCTAGAATGGGTGCAAGAGCTGTCCACCTCTGTTGCCTCCACTGTCACCTCCTCTGGGTTCGCTGCTGCATGGGGAGAGTGAGGCAGGGCTGCCAGGACCTCCATGGAGCCCGACACAGTGATTGAGGACAAGACCATTGAGCTTATGTTACCGAAGTGCATGTTTGGGATTTTGTTGAAGAAAGCTGGATACAGTAAATGGAAAGAATCTTGGAAGATGCTTGACTGGTGTCTTTTCTCAGACTAGTCTGAAAGGGAATACCTCCATTCGCTCTGGACTGGTGAATCTGAAATACAAAGTGTTTTCCAGATAAGTAATGGAACATCATCTGTGGCTGTCTCCAGAAAGAGACTATCAGAAGGAAACTACCAAAAAGAAAAGGACTTGTGTATTAAATATTTTGACCAGTAGTCTGAATCAGATCAAGGAATTTGTGAAGCATCTTTTTTTACGAATGTGTCATTACAAGCATGGACATATTAACTCTCACATGAAGACCACGTTGCAGTGGGACTGTATCACTGTATTACCAGCACTTACTTTGCCAGCATCAGAGTCATGTATTTATCTTATAAGTCATTATGAAATTAATTATCATATATAAATTAACAATCAGACAAATAGACTAAAAAACATAAAAGATACATAAGACAATTATATTAAATCAAGGTGCACTTTTAGATACGTCTATGCTAGATAACGATTTTTTCCTCATTTTTCCTATTATCTGTCTTTGAGTTTGTACTTTATTTATTTGTTAAGTTTCTCATGTAAGAGAAACCATGCTAGTATTCAAGCTTGGGTTTCAGATTTAGTTCACTTAACATTATGGTCTCAAGGTCATCAATTTTCCCACAGGTGACTCAGGTTTATCATTTTTGAGGGCACAGTGAAACTAACTTGTCTTTATGACTTTCACATAAGAATTAAATACATAAAAAACCAAATACTGTCAAGATGGCCTTATGTGGCTTAGGAAACAGCTGATCCCAGTTCAGTTATACAAATGTTCATTTAGTTTAGCAATACATTTCTTTTTAATGATTGTAATTTTTTCAATCCCCAAGGTTTGTACAGTTCAATAAAAATGTTTTTGATGTTTACCAATTATCAGGAAATAAATGAAATCAATACAAAGTCCTGTAACAACAGAGCACAAGGTCACAGAAATAAATTTGTTGAGCTCATTGCAAGTCTGGTTCAGTTTAGCTAATGGATCTACACATGAAGCATGAAACAGTATTAACAAATTAGATTTGTATTAAGGTTTTATTTGTTTTAAATATTTATCACATTTTATGTGTGAGTGCAGGGGTTCTATTGATTTCTTTAGTTTTAAATATAGCTCTGTCTGACCTAACTATATATAGCTCTATTTTTAGCAAATACCAAAAATCAAAATTTCAAAAGGTAAAAATAGTTACTGCTTCAGTACAAAAAATGTGTAGCCCATATGAGTGCTATTGGTACTATTACTTTTCTTCTGTAAGAAAACTATCCTGAAAATCCCTCCTTGAAGTATAATTTGGTTGTACATTATTATCTGTTAATATGTTCCTACTGTTATCAAAGTTATTCAATTTTATCTTTAAAAATAATACAAATGAAAATGCATAAATAAATAAATCTGCTAAGGGATTACAATAGATAGGCTTCCAAATAGGACTAAAGAATCATGTAACATAAAAGCCATCCATGCTGTACAATTAAACAATAGCTTTGGATCTTTTTTTTTCATAGATTAATTTTCATTATTTTGAAGGTAGTAAAATACAACAGAACACAATGGAACAAAGCTAATTTAGACAGTGTAGTGAAATTGGTACAGAACTTCACAGCACGTTACTGGGATAACAGTAAGAGTTATCACAGTATATCTTGTTATCTTCACAATAGTTCTTTCAATCAGGTATAGGAAAATAAAATGAAATACAGAACATTATAGAACTTATCAAAACAGAATATTGAATAGAGCAATAATACCATTAATCAGAGCAAAGCAAAACAGTGGTAAAAATATTTGCCTTCAAAGAGATGGTAGAAGGAAATCCCCCTTATTTGCTATGTTGCATGTGGTCAACCTCCCAAGAGATGCTCAGATCTCTGGCTTCCATTTGATAATGGGGGTGGGGTGGGGTGTTTGATTCTCAGCCCATGCACAGGTAGGCTCACTACCGCTTAGCAGGGAGGGGAGCTGCTTGCTTGGTTTCCCAGGGTCCTAAGATCCTACATGTTGCAGATCTCAGGAGTCACTGCTGGTTCTCCCCCTGGGGTGACTGCAGCCTGCCACACCACAGCCGCTTACCAGGAAGGTAAGCTGATTTCTTGGTATCCCAGTGCCCTAAGTTCCAACATCTAGCTTTGGGTCTTTGAGGTCTCTAAATATAGCCTTCATTTTAGAATGGTTTTCAGCTAACAGACAAAGAGACACATTTCTATTTTTCTCAATTTAAAATGAAAATATAGTAGGTCCAATTGTAAAATCTACCTTTTGGAAATTTACTTAGGTTTGTACCATCATTAGTTTTTGACCTTTTGCCTAGCTGCAGAGTATAAATCCTAGGAATTAAAATAAAATCATAATATCCCATCAAAAAAGATAGGCAACAGGCCTTTTCCAGAGTCCTAGGTACTGGGTTAAGACCTTTTTTGTGATCCCATGACTCTCAACCACATGTAATTGGAAAAGTTTGGCTAAATCAGGGAGAATGAGGGCTGGAGCATTCACAAGAGCCTGTTTCAAGTTCCTGAAAGCTTGTTCCTCTAACTCAGTGTAGGTTAAAGGTCTAATGGATCCCTTCCAGTAGAGAAATGAGCCATTTAGCAAAACCCAGGATCCACAACTGGCAGTAGCCCAAAGCACCTAGAAATTCTTTAACTTAATGTTTAGTCTTGGTGAAGGGATTCTTAAGATAGGCTCAATTCTTTTATCTGACAAAGTCCATTTCCCTTCTTCTAATACATATGCCAGGTAAGTGACTTTGGACAGGCAGAGTTGTTCCTTTTTGGTAGAGACTCAATAGTGCAGTTTTTCTAAGTCTCTCAATAGGGTCTCTGTGGCTTCCAGAGAAGAGGACAAGTCTGTAGTGGCCAGTAGTAAAATCATCTACATATTGAAACACTGTGATGGAGGGAGGTTCTGCCTGAAAATCTTGGACATCCCTACTTAGGACCTCATCAAATACAGTTGGTGCATTTTTGAACCCCTGGGGTAAAATTGTCCAGGTCAATTGTGCTATTCTCCTGTCTTAGAATCTGTACCAGAGCCTGTGGTAGGGAGAAGGAAGCATCCTTCAGGTGCAATGCAGAGTAGCAGGTATGCATAGGAGGTAGCAAACTGAGCAAAGTATATGGGTTAGGAACAGTAGGGTGTACAGTCATGACTCTTTTATTTACCTCTCGGAAGTCTTGGAAAGGCTGATAGTCTGAAGTTCCAGGCTTCTGGATGGGTAGCAAAGGCGTGTTCTAGGCTGACTTATAATGAATCAGGAGATTGGCCTCTTTCAGCCTTTGAATGTGATTGGAAACTCCTTCCTCGGCCTGCAAGCTGAGCGGATATTGGAAGATCTGGATTATAGTGGCCCCAGGGTTAAGGGTGACTACAAGGGTTGATCACAAGACCTGGTGGATTGTATTCTGTCCAGACCCCAGGGATCTCCCTTTGCCATTTTTGTAGCAACAAAGTTGGAGGGGAGTCCTCCTGGGGCAAGTCCACCAGAAACAAGTTTCCTTTAGTCAGGGGGCAAGTAAAAAGAATAGCAGAAGGAGTGGTAGTCACCTCTGGTCTAGTTTCCTGAAGATCTCTAGTCTTTCTGTGAAACCCAAGAGTCACCGAGTGGTTTGTGCCCTCAAAAGAGATTTGAGCCTGTAACTTGCAGGGGGAGTCTTGTCTGATCAGGGGTAAGTACATGATAAGAAAAAAGTGGGTTAGGGACCCTCTGCTCAAATCTGTAATACTGGCCCACGTCCATGGGTAACCCTTGATTTTTCCAGTTGCTCCCTGAATGCTCATCTTAGCTTGAGACAAGGGACTCACTGGCTGTTGTAGGACTGAATAGCTTGCTGCTGTGTCGACCAAGAAATTGACCATTTGGCCCCCTGCAGTAAGAGTTCACCGGGGTTCCTGGGGGCCGAAAGAACCCTGACTCACTCAGTCTTGAATCAAGACTTTTGGGGGGGAGGGGGTCCTTTTCTGGAGCTCTGGACAGTCCTTTGTCCAGTGGCCCTTTTTCTTACAATTGGCACACTGGTTTTTGGCTAAGGGGACCCTTTTAGATTTACAAGGGTTTCCTAAGTCATGTTTGGTTTTGCAATTTTCTTTTCTCCTAGAGCAAGAAGGACCTTTGCTATCCTTTGTTTAAGGATCTTTTTGGTTGAAGACCTTTTGGGCTATCTCCACTAACTATGAGAGTGCCTTATCTTCTAATCTTTCTAGCCTTTGAAGAATTTTTTATTATATCTGGGGCCAACTGGCAAACAAACATGATTTTTAGGGTACATCTATTCTCAGATGCTTCTGGATCACTAAGTATATAAATATGGTATGCCTCTAGGAGCTGCAGATGGAGCTCATCATGTCCCTGACTCACCTCTGAAACCTTAGACAAATTGTTGGCTTCTGAGAAGCTGCTTGTAAAGCATCCAAAAGAGTCTGGTGATACTGTTTAAGAGCCTCTTTACTGTGTCCATCATTATGGTCTCAAGACAGGTGAGTGAGGGGAAACACAAGGTCCAAACAAGCCAGATCAGAACTAGGGTGGCCATCTGGTCCTGGGACCAGCTTGTGTCCCAGGGTGCAGATATGTTCTCTTTCCTCAGAAGTGAAAAATATCTTGAGAAGCTGTTGGCAGTTATCCCAGGTGGGCTGATGTTTAAAGAAAACAGATTCAAGGAGGGAAATGAGCCCCTGAGGGTTTTGAGAGAATGAGGGGTTTTGTTGTTTCCAGTTATAGAGATCACTGGTGAAGAAGAGGACAAAGACTAGGAAGGGGTCTGGGAGAGCCCTCCGCAGAGACAGCCTCATGGAGAGGTAAAAAAAGGAGCTGAGTGGGGCAGAAAAGGAGTCTGGAGAAGAGCTTCCTGGGGCAAAAGCCTTAGAAAAGGGGCACTCACCAAGGGTGTGTGAGGGGGAAGGGGAGTTGGATTCTTCAGGGGGAGAATGGTAGGGAGGGGGAGTGGCACACGGATAAGTCAAGGGTAAGGAGACAGGAGGTAGGGAAGGACAAGGGAGGTTTGGGAGAGGCAGGTTTGCAACTGCAATGAAAGTGTGGCATTTGGGTCAGCAAGAGGGGACCCACCTAGGGGGTCCAGAACCAAGTCAACCCAGGTATGTATATAAAAACTTGGTCAGGGTGTCTCAGTGTCCCTGAGATGAACTGAAGGACCTGTTGACACAAAGAGAGATTAAAAGTCCCTTCCAGAGGCCAAGAGACTCCGAAAGCAGGCCATTCAAATTCACAAAAAGTGGATTGGAGCTTCTCTGGGTAAACAGGTTCACCATAGGAAGAGACTCTCTGATAAATTCCTGAAAATGGTTAAGAACATATTGCAAGGGTTACAGAGAAGCAGAAGCTGACTGATCCATTTGTCACAAATAACAAACACTAAACCAGTGACAATCAAGTTTAACAAAACAAAAACAGAAACTAACAGACAGTCACCAAGAACTAGTTTGACCCTGTGGTCAACAAGTCCCAGTCAATATCTTGGTCTAGGAACAAATCTCGGAGACTTTAATATTGCATCCAGTGTCTCCAAAGACTCCCAAGGGCACCCAAACAAAACAAACAATCTTACCAGTAAGGATCTAGACTGCTCACTCCGAATTTGTGTGCAGGGGTTTTGGTTTGTCTTTGGAACAAAGAGATTCCTTAGGGGAGAGGAACATCTCTGAGCAGTCCTCCTAAGAAATAATTCACCTCAAAGAGAGGTTTGGATCCTATAAATCCCTGTCTTAGTTATTTGTTACTTGTCACTGAGACAAAATATCTGACGCCCAAAGTTGGGGAAGGAAAGGTTTATTTCTTACAGTTTTTGGAGGTTTCAGTCCAAAACCCTGACTGCAAGGCAGGGTGGCATGACAGGGCCACAGTTCGTGGCAGCTGCAAACAGCAAGGTGGAAAGCAGCAAAAGAGAGAGAGACACCTTCTTCCTGCCATTGCCTCACATCCTGGCTCCACCCCTAGGCTGTTGTAGCAAGCAATCCCCAATCCAAACTAGACAATGAATCAATCACAAATGCATAATGCAAAGGCATGAGGCTTGGGGGCCACTGACATAAACCATGACAATCCCTAAACAGGGACTCATCCCGGATGAGCCCCCAAATGAAGTGAGTTTGTAAACAATAATACAGGAATCCAAGCAGCCAAATTTATAAATTTGACATTTGATTAGCTGACCTCAAGACCACTCATATACAGACACCCCTGTGCAGTAACTGAGTCAGCTCACTTCCCTCTCTGAGCCTCAGCTTCCTCATCTGCAGCCCTGCTCCCCAGCTCCTCCACTCCCTGCCCCCAAGCCCCTGGTTCTAAGCCCCATGCAGCTGGTGATCTGTGGGCACCTCTTCCTGGGGTGCAGCCTGGGGAGCTGCTGGTGCACTGGCCTTGGAGGCTGGGTCTGTGGGGAGCTGCCCTCCCTCTGCATACAGGAGGAGGGGAGACTCTGGGGGAGCATAACCTGGCAGGCGCCTCTGTCAATACCGCCTTCCTGTTTTGGAGACTGAGCTCAGCTGAGCAAACAGCTTTCAGGGAGGCCCTCCCTCCCCCTCTGACCTGGCCTGAGCTGGGACCACCTGGAGGCTGAGTGGAGAGTGCTGGCAGGTGAGGTTAGCCCTGCCACCCTTGACCCACTGAGCCTTGCACCCCTGAACCCCCAACCCTGCCCCAGCCCCCTCCCCACCCTCTCTGGCCACCACCGGAAGTCCCCGTGCTATCCTTCCGCTGCTCTGGAGGCCACACTGTCTTGGCGGCCCTGCCTGCTGTGTTCTGTGCCCTCATGTGACCTCCTGCAGGAAGGAGGGACAAGCAGCTCCTCAGGTCACAACATCAGACACCTGCTCACCTTGTGTAGCCCCAGATCAGGAAGGAGCCACGCTGAGAGTCCTGCTACTTCTAAAAACTTACCTTTGTTGCTGTGGCATTGCTGTGTCCTTTCCCAGTTGAGACAAGCAAAAATGTCTCTAAACATGGGTTTCCAAATGTCCTCCTAGGGACAGAATCACGCTGCTTAGGTCATGCTCCAACAGTCCCTGCAGGCCAAGAGGCCCAAGCTGTCCTGAGGAGGGACAGCCTAGGATGCTGGGTGTTCCGGGTTCCTTTCAGCCTGGTTTGTGGCCCTGAGTCACTGTCCCTGCCTCGGCTGCCAGCCTGCTCATCACCCTGATGCCCTCCCACACAGCTGAGCTGCCAGGCCCTGTCCTCTGCAAATCCTACTGGTAGGAAGGGAGACAGAGGCAAAGACAGCCCAGTCTCATGTCATCTTCCTCTTTTTCCAGCTCCAAGGATGCAAGGCCAGAGGGAGAGACAGACAGGCAGACACAGACAGGCTCAGCGTTGATGAGGAGCTCATAACTTCTGTAACGCATCTCGCTCGGTTCACTTCCTCTTGCTCTCCGCCTTGTGTGGCTCTCTATTGCCTCTCACATGGCATCCTGAGATTGGACTGGAGGTTTCTGCTCACTGCTCTGTGCTCACCTCCCACAGTGGCTCTACTCACACCTACTCAACCCTGCGCACAACTTCTCCAAGTGTTCCCAAGGCCTCCACATCTGCCTGCTGTCTAACTGTACCTGTCCAAAGTGTCAAGCCCTGGGGCAAATGTCACATCTTTCTCTAGAGGCCTTTCAGGGAGCCCCCTCCCCACTCAGCCCTGGCTCACAGTGGATTCACAGAGGCCCTGAGCGTGTCTGTGCCTGGCCCATCCTCCAGCCCTACCCACCTCGGCCTGCACAGCGACATCTGGGTGCCTGTTGAATGCTCCCCTCAAGGCTGAGCTCCCTGGGCCAGAGGCTGGCAAATTCCTTGTCTAAATCGCTCCATACCGAGCAGGGCTGGGCATGGAGAAAACATTTAGGGCCAGTGTTGGATGAGCGAGTGAAATGGGCTGGGCACAGGGGTAGGCGAACAGTCAGACAGAGGAATGGATGAAAGGACTGGGTGGAAGCCTGAGCCCAGCAATGACTCTCAGACCCGATGACTCTTCTCTTTGCAGAAGTGACTGTCATTTCTGGGAGCCCAGGTTCCCACCCACCCACGCCATATCCATCCTGTCCTTAAGAGGACAGCCCATCTTACGGAGGAAGAGCTTGAGGTCGCAGCCGTACCTTTCGCACAGTGAAGAAGGCCTTCGGAGCCAAGACTCTGACCTCTTCCGCCTCCACCCAGCCTGGAGCCCCCTTCCACTGCCCCTGGGCACAGGGTCATGACTGGGGCGGGGGCCTGTGCCTGGTGCCTACTTGCGGCTGCCACACAAGCTAGCCATTCTTGGGAAGACAAAGACCATTAGGGCCGGGTGACTCTGGTGTCTGCAGGGTGCGTGTCTGGCCTCTGCAGGACCTCAGTAAGTGGGTCCTCGTAGTCAGGCTCTGTGCCTGGGACCTGCAAATCAGCTTAGCCCCAGCCATCCCCTCAACCCAGCTGGCTCCAAGCACAGTCACAGGAAGAGGCTCAGCTGGCAGGTTTGGGTCTGCCCTCCTAGTGTGGACAAGTCCATGCCCCAGTGCGGAGACCCTCTCCCTGCTGTCCCTGCTGGACTCCTGAGGCTTAAGAGCGGCCCTTGGAGGCTTGTGTAAGGGGTACCGGTACTTTTCCCAGCAGGGTGGCCAAGCTCAGTCATAAGCAGGTGGCCTCCAACAGGCTGTCTATCCTCCTATCCATCCATCCATCCACCCACCCATCCATCTGTCCATCCATCCATCCATCCATTCATCCATTCATCCATCCATCCGTCTATCCATCCGTCTATCCATCTAGGCATCCAACTCTCCACCTGTCTGTTTACCTATTTATCCACCCACGTGTCTATCTATCCATCCTTCCAACTATCTGTCCAACCATTCCTCCATTAATCTGTCCTTCCATCCATCTATCCATCTGTCTACCCCCGCCATGTATCACTCATCCAGGGTTTACTGGGTGCTTCCTTTGTGTCAGACACAGTGTAACTTGTGTTCTGCCCTCATGAAGGCAGATGGTAAACAGGCAGTTACAGCCCCAGGTGGCTGGTACTGATCCAGGGATGACCTAGGGAATAGAGGACTTTCTGGAAGAGGCAGCTCTTGGCTGGCTTACAGCATTCCCAAGTCAGGGTACCCCTGAGAGCCTTTCCTAGTCACCGAGGCCAAGTCAGACTGGCCCTAAAAGCCCAGCCACTCTGTCCATGCCAGGGCCCAGGGTCCAGACCTAAGGGTCAGGCTGCCAGTGGGAAGGCAGTTGATTTATGCCTGCAGAGCACCATCCCAAGCCAACTTGGTGGGCAGGGCAGGAAGGGCAGGAACCACATCACCATTATAGCCAAGTGGAATCTTGAGCCCACAGGGAGAGACGGGAACTGGCCCAAGACCACACAGAGTGGGCAGCAGCAAGGGCGCAGGACAGGCAGGCGTCTGGGACCAAGTGGGCCTCTGATCACAGCAAGAGGTTGCCTATCCCAGCCTTCCAATGCAACCATGGGAATCACCCCAACCCCCCGCCTAGAAGTCCTGGTACTTAGCTTCCACCAGGCCCTGTCCCTCTCATCCTCCTGCAGTGATGCTCACCCACAGGCTTTAGACTGAGCCACTCTGGCCAGGCTACTGTCCCCTAGGGGTCTGTAGGTACCTGGTGCTCCCTCCTATCGGCCTGCAGTCTGGCATTCCTAGCTTGTCCAGCAACCAGTCTCACATTCCTGCCTGGATGTGCAGCCAGGGACCCTACCTTCCCTCTCTGGGCTGGGCTGTGGGCCGGGGGAGGCAGGTTTCCAGGACATTGAGTGGAACCACTGGACAGAGCAGTGATAGGCCTGTGGGCTGCCTCGGATGACTTCCTGCGTAGTTAATGGCTCACCCATTAGGTCTCCACAGATCTTCCCAGGACACCACTGGGGGAAGATGGCAGCCAGTCCCAAGCGCTCCAAGGTCACAGACCCCAGGTTGAGCCTGTAGGCGAAGGGGCTCTGAATTCAGTGGGGACACAACACCCTCCCGAGCCTGGAGGGGGCCCTGGGGCCACAGGAAAGCCACAGGGTGAGAATGTAGCTCAGGGGTAGGGCCTTTGCGTACCAAGAGAAAGGTCCTGGATTCAGTTACCAGCTAGCAAAATAAGTCATCTCCATATTACAGGTGGGGAAATTGAGGCTCATAGGAGTGGAGCGAGGTTACTGTCCAAGGTCGGTTGAAAGGTGGCCACTCTGGGATGGGAAGGCAAGAAGCAGTTCCTGAAGAGAGCCTTGGGATCCAGGAGGAAGGGGAGCACCTCAGGCTGGAGCTGAGCCTGGAGAAGGGGCAGAGGTGGCCAGGCACCCTCCTCCAGTTTTCAGACCCCAAGGAGTTACCATGAAATTTCATTCTCCTGACAGCAAATAAATAGAATCACTCTTACCAAGGCCTGCAGCCCCCACAAGAAAGCTGCAAGTTTTATCCTGCTGTTTCCAAAATAGTGGCCACGGTTGGGTCCCCCTCTCCCTGAAGCCTGGCTGCAGGGATTCCTTTGGTAAAGATGCTCCCCCTCTGAGCCTCAGCTTGTGCTCTGTACAATGGGTACATTGCTCCCAGCCTGGCATTTGAAAGCCACAGTGGCCAGAGAGCCAGGAGCATGGAGACCTGGGGTTAAGGGGCTCAAGCAAATCCTACCCTCTGATTTGAAGGATTCCGTCATGTAGTTGTGGGTAGAATGGCTGCTCCCTGTTCCCTCTTGGCAGTCTGCAGAATATTTGGCCCCCAGGGCTGCCCACTGACTCTCCATGCCTTTGAGTTGATTCCAAGTCCAGGGCACAGATGTCAGGGCCCAGCATGCTTGGGCTGTTGGGGAATGAGGGAAGTTGTAGAAGCAGCAAGGAACAGGGCTGGGACTCCTAAAAAGTATGTGAACACCAGGTCAGGACTTTGAATCCACCGGCAAGGGGAAGCCACGGACTTGATCTCTCTGTGCACAGCCTATGGGAGAGGGGGGATGTAATCAGAGCTGCTTGGTTACCGCAAGGAGAGTAAATAGGGCAGGCAGGTTGGGCACAGGAAGATCAGGGTGCAGGGTGCCAAGTGGTCCAGGGGAGAGAGGACTGGGCGGAGAAGGCTCAGACTCCAAATGGCTGAGAAGCACAATGGTGGCGATTGGTTGTGGGGGTGAGGAAGTGGGGCAAAGACGCTGAGCCTGAGGCTGGCGCTGGCTGGCACTTGGGGAGCCCCCTTCCAAAGGCCCGCGGTTATGGGAGGCTTCAGGGCTGGGGTCAGGCTGATGGGAAGGAGTTTATGGCAGGAGGTGAGGCTATGGGAGACTTGTCACTTTTGGGCACAGCTAGCACCATCTGCTCACAGACATCTGCCTGCCTGAGGTGCTGTCTGCTAATTACCTGGGACCCTCCGGAAGAGGCCTGGGAACCACCGCCCCTACCCTACCTCTACGGGGGCAGAGCAAACGGGCCACAACCTCTCTGTGGGGGTGGAGAGACGTCCATTTCGGGAGTCTTCCTACAGCCCTACTATGGCCAGGGTCTGGTCCCTGGCCCCTCAAGCCAGGATTCCTTCAGTTTGCCACTGTCCTGCCTCTTTGACACGCAGGGGAGGGTCCATAACTGAGCAAAGAGATTTGTGCTGTGGACATATAGGGGGCCAGTGGGCAAGATGGTTGGGGGGTGGGCCGTGGGAGGCATGGTGGGTGCACAGGGTCTCCTTAGTGTGGGCGCAGGACCTCGGCGCAGCCAAGCGGAGAGCCACCCCCTCTTGGAAGAGAAGGGAAAGGGGCTCAGACCCTGTGCCCACTCAGGGGGACCCTGGGCCACTTCCGGCCCCGTAGTGCCTTACCCGCTCCAGGAGCGCATTCCTGCCGCCACCGCTCGTGCAGGGGGTCGGCCCGGGCCCGTGGGAAGCGCCAGGGTTGGGGGCCATGTGCTGGAAGGCGGGGCAGAGCGGTGCACAGCTGGGTCACATCTGACCCAAGCGAGGAGGGACCAAATGGGACAGAAGGCGGCCTTTCATCCCTCGAGGGAAAGGGCGGCCTTAACTTCTTGCCACTGGGTGCTTAAGAACTTCGGGGGACACAGCACTCAAGGAAGTAGCCGGGCGAGGGGAGGAGTTTGGGACAGGTGTTCTCGCTGGAACGAGGGGATAGACTTCTGTCTGTCCCGTTGCCTTGTCCCGGGAGGAGGAAGCTGGGCTCCGGAGGGAAGTCAGGACATCCCCTGCGGGGAGCCAGAGCCGGAGCTGAGTCCCAACACCCAGCCCAGACGCGGAGGGCGCGCCCTTGCGCGTGCCAGTCGCCGAGTGCGGCCCAGGCCTAGGTGTCCCCTTTTGGCGCATCCGGCGCGGGCCCGGCCCGAGCCCCAACCACTCCCCTCCCCCCTGGTGGCTCCCGGGGACGAACCCGGGCAGGGCGGGGCGTGCACGTGTGCCGGCTGGAGGGGCGACCGAGGTTCCCAGCCCCCCGCAGCGGCCCCACGTGGGCGATGCTCCGCCCCCTGAGGGCCAGAGCCAATCAGCATGCAGAGGCGTGACCGGGAGCGGGGTTTAAGAGCGCTGGGGCCGGGTGGCGCGCTGTTAGACGGCGCGGGACCCAGAAGTTGGGTAGTTCGTGCGCTCGCCGGCCGCGCCCACCATGCTCAAGCGCTGCGGCCGGCGATTACTGCTAGGACTGGCGGGCGCGCTGCTCGCTTGCCTTCTGGTGCTCACCGCTGACCCACCACCCGCTGCGGTGCCCGCCGAGCGCGGCCGGCGCGCGCTGCACAGCTTAGTGCCCCCAGCGCTTGGTTTGGAGGCAGCGGCGGCGCCCCGAGTGCTAGCCCGTGAGGTGCACAGCCTGTCCGAGTACTTCAGCCTGCTGACTCGCGCGCGCAGGGACGCGGGCCCGCCGCCCGATGGCAACCCCCGTCCCGCCGACGGCCACCCGCGGACCCCGGCCGAGCCACTGGTCCCCCGCGATGTCTTCATCGCGGTCAAGACCACCAGGAAGTTTCATCGTGCGCGCCTAGACCTGTTGCTGGAAACTTGGATCTCGCGCCACAAGGAGATGGTGAGTCCCGGCGGTCTGGCCAGGCAGGTGGGGTGGGGCGCGCGCCGTCTTGTCCAGCGGCGGGGGGAGTTCCCGCTGGGGGCCAGCTACATCCTGTCACCTACGTTGCTGCCCGGTGCCACCGATTCAGCTCCTTTGAGCCCTGTTTACCTCCTGAGGCCACTATCCCTACAGTTTTGGAAATGTTGGGTGAGGGGACATCTCCGCCAGGCTCCAGAGGCCCGGGGGCCACACCGACCCTACAGCAGTCTTTGCGTTTGGGGTTGGTGCTTGGGATGTTGCTCTCCAAAGTGCAGATAGCAGTGGGCCTTTATTTTCCCCAAACGTCCCCATCATATTCTGCTCCAGCCCATTGAGAGACACCCTCTCCCCGCCCACCCCTCACCCCCACCCCAGTCAACCCTTCCGGGGAGGAAGGCACATGTCTTGGAAGTGAAGGGAGAGTGTGGGACTTCTGCGTAAGGCACTGGGTCCCTTACCCATTTTAGTTTGCTGTGGTGTGGGGTCAAGGCACTGCTGGCAGGTGGGCCCTGGGAAGTGTATGCTGAAAGAAAGACGGTGGGTTTGGGGGTCTGTGGAGATCTGCTCTCCTCCTGCTGGAGACCCTGAGGCCTCATCTTTGCGCTTCACTCCTCCAGTTGGGCATCACGTTCCTAGACGGAATGAAGACACACCCCACTTTGAAATCGCCCCTGAGGCTACAGTAGAACGGTTGGGCTGGGGCGGGAAGGGGCAGAGGGCGGAGCCTATAGGAGCAGTGGGGAAGCCGCCCCAGGTCTGATGGCTCAGGGGTATCTAGGGTCACAATGGGATCCCCCCACGAATCCCACATCCCTAACCCCGGAATCAGGCCCCCAGACCCAGGGGTTCTAGCCTCATTTTGAGCCTTTTGTGGCAAAGTGGGGGTTAGGATACAAGGCCTGCTGATCTCTGGAATGGGGCTGGGGAGCAGTGTCCTATCTGGTCCTGGCTGGAGAACCCCATGGCAGCCTCCTGGGAACCATGCATCCCTTCCCAGAGGCTTAGGAGGCCGGTGGAAGGGGTTGTGAGGGGCCCATGGGTTTTGTTTGGTGACTGTGGCCTTTAGGATTGCCAGCACTGGTCGGCTCTGACACTGGCCCCATAGGCAAGGTAACAAAGCCCCTTTCTCCTGGGAGAAAGGCGTCAGGCATTTTGTGTGCAGCTCTGTGCTTCATGAGAAGCACAGCTGCCTTGCTGGCTGCTCAGGTTGCCTGGCAATGAGGGGGCCTGCCCCTCACCCCTGATAACTCTAGTGGGACACCCCCTACCCCAGCACTTGGCCTTCCTTCTGTGTGACCTAAGACAGCATTCAGCCCTCTCTGGGCTGCCACCAACCAGCTCTGATCACCTCTTATCCTGGAGTTTGGAGCTTTTTCCAGCAGACAGGATGTGGTCAGGGGGTCTTAGTTCTCTCAGCTGGGTTGAATAATCTTGAGCAAACCCAGGGCTTCTCTGACTCAGGTTTTGAATCTCTACAATGGGAAAAACATTGCCTTCCCAACAAAGTGTTTTAAAAAGAGGGCCAGCAAAAGTTGGAGGCCTCGGGGGCACCATATCCAATACCTACTAGGTATTGAGGGTCGGGGCCATCATTGTCCTGGACCTTGATGACCCTGCTGAAAGGTTGCCCCATTAGGAAAGGTTTAATCTGCTTCCACCATCAGCTCAGATGCGCACAGCAAGCACAGCCCGTCTTTTGTGGGCAGGGGTCTCTTGAACTTGTACTGCAGAGCCTGTTTTCCTAGCCTGTGCCATGCAACTCAGGCGTAGTTTCAGTGGGGGACATTAGAGAGGCTGTGAGGTCCAACGGGCATTTGCCTGCAGGGGTACGGTGGCTAGGCTTTTTGATAGAGGTGCCCTCTGCACCTCATTGAGTCAGGAGTGTCTTGGAAGGGCAATCTGGGAATCTGGGGCTTGAGCCCTAGGCCCCAGCGACTGTGCTAGAAGGTTCTCACGGCTGGAAAGGTGGGGGTTGGGGTGCTGGTCAGCAAGGCTTTGAAGTCAGGGTGAAGAACCTGCTCCAGGCCTGCTGCTCCTCCCCCACCTCCCAGGAGCATGCCAGACAGCAGGAGCTGCCACCACAGCAGCCACAGTGGTTGGGGAGAACTTGGCATCCTGTGTTTCTTTGAATCAAGGCTCTAGGAACAATGCCACTTCCTATGGGTGCCTTCCCCGCAGTCCTCATCCAGTCCTGCTGCGCTCTCTACCCTGATTCTCCTCCTTCAGGAAATTGGGGGGGGTATAGATTCCTAGGAGGCCCTAAGTAAGGTGTGACCATGGCCTCGGTTTCCCCGATTGTGTACTTGGGGTGGTGATGGTGACGGTTCCGGAAAGGGACAGTCTGTCCTCAGTACTTTGCTCAACATAGATGAGCACTATTGAGCCCATTTGCAGAGGCAGAAGCTACAGCTGCAGCCCCTGCTCTTTTTCTCCTGGTGACTGTGTTGGAGAGATGGAGGCTGGACACCCAGGTCCTCCCTGTGCTTCTCCAGGAGGCCTCCCACTCCCGAGCTGAACAAAAGTGACTTTACTCTCCTGTAGCCCTGGGCTGGGTTTTTAGGGTACCACCAACGTGAGGAACAACAAGCCTCACTTGATCTCATTAAGAAAGCATTTTCCTTTTAATACAGTGGCGCACCAGAGGTCTACACAACTGGCCTTCTCCGCCTCCCAAGGCTTTCCTGGGCTGAGGGCTGGGGCTTGTGTCTGTGCAGTCCAGGGTGTCTGCCCAGCCCTGGAAAGGGAGGTTGGATTCATGAAGAAGGCATAAATGGCATCAGTATATCCTTGAGCTTGGGGCCTGCAACCTGCACCCCAGGAGCTTCACCCAAGGGTGTGTCCAGGCCCAAGGTCCTGCTGGACCAGGAGCTAGGACTGTCCAGGTATATGAGGTTGCTGCCTTCTGGCCCGCAGGCCCACAAGCGCTGGAGCCTCCCTTGGAGCTGTGTGTACACAAAAGGAAATTAAGGCTTGGTGGGTATGGGAGCCCCCCACTGTCTGCTCACAGCACCCCCGCCCGCCCCAGGCTGGCGCTCAGTCCTGTGGGGCATGGCAGGCGGCACGCGCTGGGCGGGGCCCGCAGAGGAAGGCACATACCTCCCCGTGTGCCGACGGGCCCAGGCCGGCACCGGCAGCTCCTCACCCCACCCCAGCGGCCCCCTCCTCTTCTGCAGAGCAATCCTGGCAGGGTGCAGGATGGCTGTGTGCCGGCACAGGTGGAGCTTTGCTGTGGCCTTGGGCAGGGCACAGTCCTCTGCCAATGAGCCATTACCTTGCCTGAACAACAGGAGGGGGGCCTCAACTGGGGGTTGGGGTGGGGTGAGGAGGCCCTTTCCTGCCACCACCACATTGACCAACACTATCTCACAGAACCTTGGGGACAGCTTTGGCAGAGGGTAACCTGTCACACTAGTCACACACTGGGGAACCCGCTCAATGGCACAGCCTTGGGCTGCAGTGCTGGTGGCCACACCCCTGCCAAGGACCTCTTGCCCAGCCTGGCCCAGTTAACCAAGCCAGCTGTATGGTAATGACACATGGCCACTCCTGCTTAACTCTCCTCCAAGTTAAGGCCTCCTGCACCCCTGCCCAGGACAAAGCCAGCCGACAATGCCTGGTGGTTCATCCTCCCTCTGGGCCCTTTGTCTGCCAGGGCTTGCAGAGAGTCCTTTGTCCCCGACCCAAGTGACTCCCCTCCCCTCCCGTCCCTTACCCCAGGTGCTGGTGAGGAGGAGCCCTTTACCTGGTGGGACACCCACCTGGCTCGTGCCTCCCAGCTGCCTAGGGGACCTTGGGCCCAGCTGTCAGGGTTAGAGAGTGAGGCCCCATCCAGCTGCCACTCACCCTGGGTACTTGAGCACTGTTTCTTGCAGGAGGGGAAAGCGGTACAGGCAGAGGGGCAGAGGTGGGGAGGGGATGTCCAGAGCTGCAGCTGCAACTCCAGGGGACCCAGCACTGCCCACCCTCCCCACCGTGGCCCAGGGTCAGACACTAAGTTGCAGCTCAGGGTCGTGTCTTTGCTTCCAGACATTCATCTTCACCGACTGGGAGGATGAAGTGCTGGCCAGGCACACGGGTGAGCCCTGGGCTTGGGGGACTTGGGGCAAGGAGTGGGTGCCTTCTTTCAGAGCAAATGTCCATCCTTCCTCTTCTACAGGGGCCCAAGAGGCCCCTGAGAGGCCAGGGACCTAGGGGTTAGGAGGGCAGTTTAGTCAAGGGTTTGCTCAAGGCTGGGCCCCACCACGGGGGGGAGGGGGTGGCAATTCTCATGCAAAGGAGGCCCTGTCAGCCCCCAAGGTTCCTTTGAGCCTGGCCATCAGCAACAGGTGGTGGGTGCTGGGAAAAAGCTGGCTGAATGGGCAGGGGCGCCCTGGGGAGGGGGCGGGCTGAGGGAGGGTCCATGGGCCTTAGCCTTGCACTAGGGTGAAGGAGGTACCTGGGGGGCGCTGCTGGTGCCCAGGCCCTCACAGCACCCCCACCCCTGCAGGCAATGTGGTCAACAACTGCTCAGCTGCTCACAGCCGCCAGGCACTGTCCTGTAAGATGGCTGTGGAGTATGACCACTTCATTGAGTCCGGGAGGAAGTGAATTGGCCCCAGGAGCTCTCCTGCCCTGCCCACACCCACCAGCACCTTCCCGTCTGAAGGTGCCCTCCTCATGGCTTTGCCTTGCCCTCAGATGGTTCTGCCATGTGGATGATGACAACTACGTCAACCTGTGCGCCCTGCTGAGGCTGCTGGCCAGCTACCCGCACACCCAGGACATCTACATTGGCAAGCCCAGCCTGGACAGGCCCATCCAGGCCACCGAGCGTGTCAGTGAGAACAGGGTGGTGAGTTCCATGAGCCTGGGGTGGGTTGGGGCTGGTCTCTATCCTGTCCTTCGACCTCACGACAATTTCCTGTCCCCAGCGTCCTGTTCACTTCTGGTTTGCCACTGGTGGGGCTGGCTTCTGCATTAGCCGAGGGCTGGCGCTGAAAATGAGCCCATGGGCCAGGTGAGTACGCTGTGGAACTGCGGGGCCTGCCTTGGTTAGTCCTCCCTGCAGTGGGGTCCTGGCCTGTGTGTTGGCTCTGCCTGCCTCCTGCCCTCTCCTTCCCCAGGATTCAGGGGCAGCTGCACTCAGGGCCACTTCTTCCACAGCAGCCCTGCCCAGAACAGGCACCAGGGGCAGTACACGCCATGTCCCATTGGACAGGGCCTCTTCCTCTGTTAGAAACCGCCACGCACACTCAGAACCAAGGAGCCTCAGAACTGGTGTGGAGGAGGAAGTGGCACCAGGGCAGGAGACTCAGCATGTTCTTCACCCTGCCCCGCAGACGCGTCTGCCTCTTCTCTGCCTGGTCTGTGTTGCCTCCCAGGCCAACCCAGGTTGTGCATGATCTCAGCAGCCTGGGAGGCTGAAGCAGGAGTGATAGATCACAAATCTGAACCCAACCCGGGCAATTTAGTGACTTAGGAAGAATCTGTCTCAAAAAAAAAAAAAAATTAAAAAGGGCTGGTGATGTAGTTCAGTGCTAACTAAGGTGCTAAGTTCAATCCCCAGAACCACAAATAAATCAAGGAAGTCAGGGAGAGCCCCATTACTGGCTGCCACTGGGCCAGGGTCTCCGCCAGTGCCATCCCTTCCTCTTCCACCTTTGGGGGATCCCATGTACTCTGGGCCTTTCATTCAGAGTCAGTAGATACTCCGCTGCAGCCCCCACTCTGGACTCCATTCCTCCATTCCTGAGCAGCCAGTCAGGGTGTCACCCTGTCTAGGGCCCAGGCACTGTTGGGCCCCTCCAGCATCACCTGACCCTTCCCACACAGGTGACCCTGAGCTATGGCATGTTTGAAAACAAGCGGAATGCTGTCTATGTGAAGGGCCCCTTCTCAGTGGAGGCTGACCCATCCAGGTGAGGAGACTGGGCCCCAGCAGGACCACGGCTACTGTCTTTGGCTCTTTTCTTGGGGGTGGGGGGTTCTTAGGTGCTGCAGGACTGCAAATGGCACTTGGCACTGTGCCCTACATGGACCAGCCCTCCACTCTGTCCCTGCAGGTTCCGCTCCATCCACTGTCACCCATACCCAAACATATCCTGGTGTCCCCGCACCACCATCTTCTAGCAGCCATGGCTGAGACCCGTGTCCCTGGTGCCCCTGGTATCCAGAGGACCCAGGGACCTCTGTTGTATCACCCTGGCCTTGGCTCTAAGGCCCCCAGGGCCTCACTCCTGTGTGTGTGTTTCACTTGCTCACCAGGCAGCAGGCTGCCAACCAGTTCTGCTTCTTGAGGAGCTGGCAGGAGGACCCCACAACCTGTGGTTCCCTCTGGGAAGCTCTGTGTTGTCATGAGGTTTGGATCTCTGTTGCTCGGGACTTCTCTGTGAGGATATGGGTGCCCCTCCTAACTGAGCATGGGCCCTGGAGTCTTGAGCTGGGCTTGAGGTGGGGGAAGCTGGTTTGGGGGTGAGGCCTGCACCCCTCCTGAGAGTTCAGGCACTGCATGTGGCTCTGAGTAACAGGAGCCACTGCCTATCCCAGTGACCCCAGGAGTCCCCTGGTGATTGTGCAGTTAGTGAACAGCCCTCTTGGGCTGGGGCCTTCCCAGTCCCCTGAGATACTGCTGTCTCCCCTGATTGGGGGAGCAGAGCAGAGCATTTTTTTTTGTTCTCCAAAGTAACAGTGTGTGTGTGTGGGGGGGGGTTCCCTGCCCTCCCCAGCCTGGGCCTCATCAGAAATGGTAGCTGGTGGGGAGGGTTTTGGGAGGGACACAGACCGGCAGCCTCAGGCCTTTCCTGTCCCAGGGAGAAGCTCAGTAGGGAAGTTGCTCCTGTCAGAAGGGGAAGCCAGCTGAGGAAAGGCCCTAGTTGGGCAGGCCCCTCAGGGTGAGGAAGGGGCTCTTGAGCCACCCAGGCATGAGAGGAACTGTGTCCCCCCTCAGGCAGGTTCCCAGGATGGCTCCCCCACCCCCCCACACACTGGCATCCCAGGCTGGGGCCCGTCAGGAGTCCTGGCTGGCTCCTTCCAAAACTGCCCACCATTTGTGAAACTCGGAAGTAAAACTACAGGTTGCTGGGTCCTCAAGGAGGGGGAAAGACAGCCTCCCACCTCAGCTTCCACTTTCCAGGTGAGTTGGGTGGGAGGGGTGTGTGCCGTGGCCTGCAGTCTGGGGTATACAGACTTCCCCTGGGGTCCCCAAAGCTGACATCCTGGAGGACGCATCTCTTGTCTGCAGTGGGAAGGCTTTGTGAAGTGGGGAGAGCTGGGCATTCCCCTTGGCATGGACCAGGGAAAGGTGAAGCGGGGGCACTGGCTGGAGGCCTGGAAGGCTGGTAGGCAGGATGGCAGTGGAGCCGGGATCCCAGGTCCTCCTGCCGCACCTCCTCCACTCCAAGTAGCAAGCAGGTGGCAGACCAGGCCTGCTGGGTGGCTTCTCCAAGCCCCTTCTCTGGACCTGTCAGAGGGAAGCAGGGGTTCAGGCCTAGACCCCGCCCCTGTGAGTGAGACAAAGTGGCTAGACCCCTGCCACCCAGAGGACCATCTGCCACCCCAGACCAGCCTTACTGGGCATTCTTGGAGGTGACCCCTCCTAAGTCTACTTTCTGAGCCCAGCACCAGCCTCCCCAGAAGGCACTTGGGGCATTCTCAGGAGGGACTCAGGGTCCAGGAGTCCCCTCACCTGGACCCCTAGAGGTTGCCCAGAATAAAGGGGGCCCAGAGTTGTAGCTGTTCCCCCCCAGATAGCCTAGCACCCAGTTCCCAGCCTCTACACCCGCACTACAACCAGTCACAGTCCTTGGGCGCCGTCTGGCGGCAACGGTGGCATCTCCTGTCTGAATCCTGCCATTTCTGAAACTGGCCTGGACCTAGGTGTGCAGGCCAAGGGGAGGAAAGAAGTGACCACTACAGCTTGCATTTGCTCTTCGCAGCCACTCTACACCGTTTCAATGACACGGAGCATATTTACCTGCATCTGCCATGCGGAATGGGGAGTGCTTAGCCTTGGAGCAGAACCAGCGGCCCTAGGGAGCCCGACTCTTCCTGCAGTCTTAAACCAGAGGTGCCTGACAGCGTCCTCACAGGGGGACCGTGCCCTCCTCTCCAGCAGGCTGCCTGCCAGCTGAGCGGCACAGCACCTCTGGGTCCCTGTGGGGATGCTGATTGCCGGACTCCAGGGCTGGGACCCGGTGGAGTTCTCCCACCCCCGCTGCCAATTACCCCCGAGGACCCAGCGCCCCCTGCTGGCACCTACCGGTCCCTGCACCTCTCCGGTTTTCAATCCTTGCTCCCCTGGAGTATTCACAGGCTCCTTGCTGAGAGATTTTAAGTCCTGGCTCCTGGCTCCTGGCTCCTGGCTCCTGGCTCCTGGCTCCTGGCTCCTGCACACCTTGTCCCATCCAGCCTTGAGTCCTGGCGTAGCCGCTCTCCCCCTTCCACCCCGCCCCCACAGCCTCCGCCCTCCCTGCCGCCCCATCTGCTCTGCCTCCACCTGCTGGCCAGCCCTCCAGGTGTCCCCTGACCTTAAGGAGTCTTTCACTCCCATCACCCCTGCCACGGTTTGTTCTCGCCTGGCTGAAATCTCAGGCACTGCAGGCTTGAGCTCACCTTCCACTCCCACTGCTGCTTATGTCTCCCGTGGGCCAGGCTAGCACCCGGGACCTGGTCACAGGAGCCGGCCGCCTGCTCTAGGGGCTCCATGTGACTGGAGAAAAATGACTACTGCCCCCGGCTAGTCTCATTTTGTTCCAGACTCTGGACCCCAGGGGGCCCTCAGTAGTGCTTCCCAACCCCTCTCCTGCACGCCTACCCCCTCTCCAGTCTCTGACCACCTTGCTGCCTATTTCACCGGCCTGTGCCAACCCACCGCCCAGCCCCCATGCCAGGGATGGTCACATGTGTCTGTAGCCAGGCCTCCCCTGGCTCCCAGCCCTCCTTGACTCCTGAAGAAATCCTGTTCGGGTGGGGTGCCACACACGTATAATCCCAGCAGGTGAAGTGGAAGGATTGAAAAGCCTGGGCGATTTAGCAAGACCTTGTGTCAGAAGTGGATGGGGTGCGAGGGGCTGCGGAAGTAGCTCAGTGTAAAGGTCCTGAGGTCAAACCACAGTGCTGGAGAAAACATAGTTTACCAATTACTTTTCCCCTGCTCCCGGACAGTCGCTTTCTTTTCTGTGCTGGGCAGGCCCCATCAGCCCTACCAGTGAGCACTCATCTCCCACCTTCACACACACACACACACACACACGCACGCACGCACGCACACACACAGCCCCTCTCTGCCCTGCCCCGCAAACAGCGTCACTGTTTCTCTGCTTTGTAGCTCACTTCCTCAGAAGGCTGGTTGCCTGTCTTCTAGTTGCTCCCCGTCCCGCTACTCTGCTGTTGGGCTTCGTCAGCCCTGTCTGGGGCCACTCAGCATCCAGGTCACTGAATCTGCCATCGCTGACCATCAGTCTCATTTGACGTGTGCTTCATTCCCCTTGACGTGCTGTCCTCACATGGCACCCAGCACACCTTCACCCGAGCTTCCTCCAGACACCAACAGGGCTCTTCCCTGAGCCCTCATCCCTGCATGCTGATGTCAGAAGACCTCTGACTCAGTATGGGCACAGCTGGACCTCTGGCCTGCTGGGCTGTCAAACCCGTGCCCTCAGTTTATGACAATCCTGCCCCAACTGCTTGACCCAAACCCCACCTCCTTAGCTGCCCTGCCAGGAAGAGCTGTTAGCAGTACCTTCCTTCCAGAATCCAGCCCCCGATTGTCACTCCCAGCTCTGCCCCAGCCCTGCTGCCATCGACTTTGACCTGCACCATGGCAGGAGCCTCCTAACTGGTGTCAGTGATTCTGCTCTGTCCCCTTCCCCCTCAGCAGCCAGGATGATCCTGTTAAAATGGATATCACTCTGCTCAGACCTGCCATAGCTCCCTCAAGATAAATGTCAAAGTCCTCACAAGACCCACAAGCTCTTTGTAATCCTCCAACTCCTAGCTACTCTCCCTCTCACTCTCTCCTCTTCTATTTTAGTAGCCACTTCTATTTTAGTCAAAACACCTCAGCAGGCTTTGCTTCAGGGCTTTGCACTGGCTGTTCTGTCTGCCTGGAACCATAGCTCTAAGGCAAGCTTCCATGGTGGATAGAACTTAACAGCCCCCAAAAACATTCATCCTATTCCAGGAACTTGTGATTGTGTGACTTTACATGGCAAAAGGAATGTTGAGAATACTGTAGATTAATCAGTAGGCTGGATGGAACCACAAGGAGCCTGCACCAAAAGAGGGAGGCAAGGGGGGACGGGCATTGTCAGAATGACACATCCAGGGTATATGCTGCTGACTTTGAGGACGGAGGCAAAGGCTCAGGGGCAAGGAATGTGGGCACCTCTGGAAGCTGGAAAGGGCAGGAGGCCACCTTCCTAGGCTTTTTCCCCTGGAGGCCCCAGAAGAGGCAGCACAGCCCTATGAACACCTTGAGTCAGAGCTCAAAGGAGCTTCTGACCTCCAGAACTGTATGGTAATACAGCTGCTTTAAACCAGCTGAGTTCATAGAGAGCTGTAGCAGCAGCAGTGAGACTTCACGTGAGCCCTGACCTCCAGTCTCTTTGGTACCTCCACAGGTACAGAGAGGCTTCCCTGACTGTCAAAAGCTTGCCTGCCTTGCCTGCCTCCCCACCCCAAAGAGCCCCATCTACCCAGCAACCCACCATCTTCACTGAGGTCACAGCCCTCACCCAGGCCTGGTGCCTTCCTAGGGCTCATCAGGTCTTCTCCCTGACTCCTCAGTTCTGTTGGTCTGTCCCCACCCAGCTGAGTCCCCTGCCTCACCCTACAAGTGGCCCAGAGCGAGAGGCCTTCCCAACAAACTCAGAAGTCACCTGTTCCTTTAAAATGTTTATTTTCAAACATGAAACCCAAGCTGAATAGAAGCCACAGAAATTACATCAATGAGATTTTTAGTCTTTGCCAAGAAAAATAAAGTCCCCGAAGAAATAAAGATCAAACCCAAAACTCAGTTTTAGAAAAAAAAAAAAACTAAGTGACAGCGACACACAGGCCTGGAGAGGCTGAGGGGTGCGGGCCCGGTGCAGCTCGGGTTAATGCACAAGGAGTAAGATTCAAGGGGTAGGGTGGGGGTGCTTAACAAAATCATATATGTAACAAATAGGAGAGGAGTGCAAGCATTGTGGCTAAACATAGATTCTCACACAAAAGGCCCTGGTCACTAGGGCCCAGGGGCTACCAACTGACCCCCCTCCGGGCTGGGCAGAGCTAAAACCTGGGTAGGGGGACAATGGTAGGGATCTGGAATTGCATAGTGAGATGGGGTGGGTATCAGGAAGAAGGGTTGGGGTGCTCCCAGCCAGGGCCTCCCACTACCCAACCTCACCTCGCTTTGGAGGGCTGGTGCTGGATGCCAGCAGGGGAACCCCATCACTATGTCCCTTGCCCCAGCAGGACCCTCCCGAGGGCCTGGCAGGGCCCTGGGGTCAGGCAGTGGCTAAGCCCCCATGGCTGTCTACTCTCCATGGAGTCAAGCCTCGCCCATGTTCCAGAGCCCAGGAGGGCAGGGTGGGAGTGGCAGCCTGGCCCAACACCCTAGGAAGCATAGTGATGTGGTTGGGTATGGTGGTCAGGAAGGGGCACCAAATTCAGAACAGAAAGAAAACCAAGGGCATGAGCTGCTGAGATTGGGGGGTAAACCCCTCTTGATTTCCCCTTTCCTTTCTTCAGCCTCCGTAGATGAAGAATCACAGACAAAACACGCATGTGCGTGTGCACAAACATACACACATGCATGCACGCACACATGCATACACACAATGGCAGGACTCCCGAGATAACGTAGGTTCATGGCTACATCCAGGCAGCTCCCATCTCTCATGCTATATACATTCACCTTTTGGGTGGCTCTCAGTCACTGGCAGTGTTTGTGCTTCTGAGAGAATTCTGGAATACATGGCAGGCACTGTCCTCCAGCTCCGAGGACCTGGCTTTTAGGAATAGTGACCTGTGAGCACGCTCCTCAGCATGGGGGAACAGGGCCAAGCCAAGGGCACAGGAGACTCTGGTGCCCCTCCTTGGCTGAGCTCCTCTGTGGAAAGGGAGCACTCAGCTGGAGCAGAGACCTGCACCTCTGGGGCCATGAGCTGGAGTCTCCAGGACCCCGTCCCAAAGACAGCGGGGCCACATTTCAGGACCTGCTCAGGCTCACCTCTTCTGCTGCCAGGTGTGTGGGACGCTGCGGACGATGGAACTGAACATGAGGGCCGTGACGAAGGAGAATAGCGCCAGGTAGATGAGGCCCTCGATGCCGTCATAGCAGAAGCCCGTCAGTGCCTGCACGTAGTCCTGAGCCAGCAGAGACGAGACACAGGGAGAGGGAACAGGGACACAGAGTCAAGGGCAGAAAGTGTGAGATGGACGGGCCAGGCAAGCTTCAGCTATAGCAGCCTGGATGCCCTGATGCCAGGCTGGGCTGAGGCCCCCATCACCTACTGAGTCTGCTGTTCTCAAGGGCCACTCCTGCCCTCTCCACAGCTCCCCTCTACCCTTAGCTCCCAGCTCCCCTGACCTCTTCCCTGCCCCACAGTTCCCCTCCACCCCACAAGGCTGCTCTGACTCCTGACCTCCTCGGCACCCTCTGCCCGCTGTGGCCCTCACCAGGTGCAGGCTGCGGCAGTCTACCAGGGCAGTGAGGTGCTGCAGATTCACTTCCGTGCCGTTCAGCACCTCCTGGACACGGAGCAGGGGGTCCTGGCAGCAAGTGAAACTCAAGGTCAACACTGCACTATGCGGAGACCCAGGCTGAGAGCCTCCCAACCTGCCCCAGAAACCACCTTTGACCACTCCACCTTGGCACAGGCCCTGAGGACCCCGACTTTTTGGAAGGGTGATCTTGGAGTCTGCCCTGGACTTGCAGGCACAGGCGACATATGGATACCTGTCCATTGTCATTACTATATGAAGACAGATCTCCCTTATCATGAGAGAACAGACAGCTACTGCCTGCCACCGAAGAGTACAGGCTATGCTTTGAAAAATTCTACTTGAAGTAGCCAAGCCTGGTGACACTCACCTGCAATCTCAGGTACTTGGGAAGCTGAGGCAGCAAGACGATATGTTCAAGCCCAGTGTGGGCAACTTAGCAAGAAGCTGTCTTGAAAACCAAAATGACTGTGGATCCAGCTCAGTGCAAAGGCTCTGGGTTCAGCCCCCAGTGCTAAAAGGTAAAGTCCTAGTTAAGGAACAGTGGAAGACAAAGGAAAGTCCTCACACTACCTTAAGTGACAAAGCAGTACAAAAAACTGCACAGAGACAGCCTGACTGTTACACACCCATGACAGCGTCCCATGTGTTCTATGTGTACACGTGCACAGACACCTCCAGCCCTGTCCCACGTACGGGGACATGGCCATGCAGAAACACCTGCAGGTGGACTGTGGCTCCTCCAGATCACCAACTTGACCCTGCACTGCTTCCTGTCACATATTTTCTTCCCTTCTTTTTTTCTTTTTGTGGTACCGGGGATTGAACCCAGGGCCTTTGTACTGAGCTACATCCCCATGGCTTTGTTTATTTTGAGATGAGGTCTTGCTAAGTCACTAAGTTGCCCAGGCTGGGCTTGAATTTGTGCTCATTCTGCTTCAGCCTGAGTGCCTGGATTGCAGCTGTAACACTTTCTCTAGGGACCCGCTGGGATCCTGAGAAAAGAGAAACTACTGTTGTGGGCTGCATTGTGTCCCCTAAAACTCCTGTGCTGAGATCCCACCCAGAACCTCAGATTGCTGTGCTTAGAGAAAGGGCATTAGACAGTGAGTTCACCAGGGATTAGGCGCTGGCCCACTATGCCCAGTGTCATAAAAAGACACACAGAGAGGAATGACCCCGTGAGGACTTGGGGAAAAGACAGGATCCACAAGCCAAGGAGGGCAGCCTCCAGCAGGATCGGCCCAGCCACACCTTGACCCTGGCCTTGCAGCCTAACCTCTGGGAATGTGAGGTACAAATGACAGCCCAGCACCCCTTTATAGTGTCCCTGCCTTCATAGCCCTCGGTCTTGGAGAAGCTGGTGCTAGGCTGGGCAGCTAGGGAGCCAACAGGACTACCTTGGCCACCTTCCCGGAGCTGGGAGGCGCTAATAAGCAGGCAGGCAAGTGGTCCAGTGCTGCGTGAGAGTGGGCGGTCTGGGAATGGAAGGCCTCCAACAGGTGGCACTGAAGTTGAGCCAGATGAGGCTGTATCTTGTGCAAAGGCCCAGAGACAGAAACACTAGACATTTGTAAAGCAGAAGCCCTGGACTGCCTGGGAGAGGAGAGGGTAGAGAGAGGCTAGCAGGGCCAGGCCACAGGTAGGAGATTGGGCTTTATTCTGGAAGGGCAGAAGAGAGATGTGAGTCATGATGGAGTAGCCTCTTCAAAGCGTCTTTGGGCTTTTGGGGTGACAAGGACCTGGGGCAGGCTGTTGGACTCCTGAAGACAGGAGTGGCTTGAATAAGTAGGATGGAGCATGGACAGGGGTGTGCTTTGCGGGTGAGGCTGGTGGGACTTCCTGATGAACTGCACAGCTTCTACATCTGGTCTGACAGGCTCTGAGTTTCAGGAGGCTCAGATTGGGAGCACAGATCCCAGGGCTGAGTGCAGGAGCTGTCACTGCACCAGCCCCAGTTCACATAGGTCTGGGCCCTGAAGGATCTCACTGGAGGCCACAGCTCAAACATGTGTGTGTATACAATCACATATATACATGTGTGCACATGCATACATGTGTGTGCACACATTTGCACCACACACAAATGTGCACACAGACATAGCACCCAAGTATACACATGTGGACACACGCAGGCACACACTTGAAGACGTGTGCATGCACACAGACACCTTACACAGACTCGCAGAGTCTGCCGCCTCAGCCCACCCTGCCCTCTCTCTGCAGACATTCTGCAGTACTACCTGGCCTGCTCGCCCTATGCTGCCAACCCCTTCCAGCAGGTGAGAGCCAGCCCTGTCCTGAGAGGCTGGGCCAGGTGCAGGGGTGGGGAGAGCCCAGGGCACAGTGTCTATGGAGAGGCTGAGCAGACCCTGTTCTGGCCTTTGTAGCCCACACATCCATAGCCCACAGGTTCCACAGAGGTGGAGCAGAGCAGCCAGTGAACACCGGGTTGGCCTCACTTGCTGCCCTGGGACTGCCACATTGTCCCCCTGGCACAACCTTTTCTTGTGAGCTGCTTAATGCCACCACTGCCCTGGACTCGTTTCACTCCGTGGGCTGTCCGGGGCAACTCCTAGGGGGCAGGGGACAGGCTGTCCATTTGGGCATCCTGGTGGTGAGATTTGGGGGTGAGCACCACTTCTCAAACCCTTTCCCTGCTGCCAGTCGCTATACGGGATGGCACGTCTCTCAGTCCTGAGCGCTGTCTGCCTCAGGACTTTGTTCTCTAGAGTGGGCATAGGGTTCCCATCACCACGTTGGGCTGTTTGGCCCCTGGGTGTGTAGGCAGCTGGAGAGCAGGGTGAGTCCTGGAGCCTGAGGGCAGAGCTGGCCACCTGGGACTTTGCAGGCTGCCTGGGGTGGGTGGGGAGGATGGGCTGTCCAGCTGCTGGAACTTACATCTCTCTGTGGAGCAGAAGCTGTCAGGCAGCCACAAGGCACTGGTGGAGATGCAGGACATTGTGGCCGAGCTTCTGAGGAACATCTCCCGGGAGCACCCTGCCACCAAGGTGAGGGGCTATAGGGCCCAAGAGGGCCCCTGGGGGAGTCTGGGAGTCCTGTTTCCTACACCTGTTCAAATGGTCTTTTTTCCTCTTCTCCTTCCATTTTTCTTCCTTTTCCTTGGGGATTTTGATAGCATTTTTAAAAACAATTATGTCCTTTATTTTCAAAGTAATAGAAACTTTCTGTTAAAAGAAATGGGGACTAGGGACATAGCTCAGTGGCAGAGCACTTGCCCACCATGTGCCCTGCACACACCAGCCCTGTTCACCTGGCTCTCCCAGTTCAGTCCAGCCAGGGGACCAACTCTGACAGGGCCACGGACTCACCCCCATTTAGCACCGAGTGCTCTTCCACCATCTTGGTCACGTGGGTGTCAGGGTCCACACAGAAGTCGCTGGAACCCTGAGTGGGCACAGGCAAGAAAGGGAGTTAGCTGGGCCTCCCCTGAGATGGTACCCTGGGCTCTCAGTGGGTAGAACCTACCCCAGGGTCCACTTTTGGCTCAAGAAGGTGGAGTATGAATCGGGGGGGGGGGTATGGATATGCTGTGTGCACATGGTAAGGACCCAGTGACCTGGCACAAGGTGGGAGAGGACAGACTGTTGGCTTCCTTCACCACCCACCAAGGCTCAGCAGATGGGGACTGCTGGTCTTCCACCACTCACCACAGATACAGCTAGCTCCAAAGCCAGGGCACCCCAGCTGATGAGCAGGGCCAACACTCCCAGCAAGCAGACCCTTGGGACAAAGAAAGTCAGTCAGCATCTCCCAGGCTAGGGACTAGGTCATGCCACTCACTGGGCTATGGATGGAGGGCAAAACCCAGGTACACCTGAGGACATGACCTCTGGCTGAGACCAGGCCCTCTCAAGGCCCAGGGCCTGGACAGGTTCCCCTCCCACTTTGACTAAAGAACAGGAGGTTTCCTGGGCTTTGCCTTTCCTGTCGCTAAGCCTGTCACCAGAACGCTTTCTTTAGCAGATAAGTCTCTGCTTTCCTTCTCTCTCTTTTTTTTTCTTTGTAGTGCTGGAAATGGAATCCAAGACCTTGTGCAGGCTGGCTACACCCAGTCCCAGTTTCTTCTATCACTGGGCACCCCCCCCCCAGTCCCAGTTTCTGCCTCACAGAGCAGTATAAAGGTCCTGCTAGCCTCGGCCAGACCAGGCCCTGCCAAGCTTCATCCCCAAGGGCAGCCCTCTGAGCACCGTGGGCGGGTGGGCTCTTGCCTGCAGGGCTGGGCCTCCCACACTGACCTCTCCTGGATCCCACGCTGTGTTCACTCCCAACCTGCAGGCCTGTGTGCTGTCCAAGCCTGGGCCTCCGCTCCACCACCCCCGCGCTCATGAACCCTGGATGCCAGGTGCACGCAGCCCTGCTACCTGACCAGGCTTTGCGTCTCCCCAGTTCTCATTACCTGTGACCTTCCTTTTACTTATTTGTCCCTCTTAGGCCTAGGAGTGCCACTGGGCAGGAGCTGGAGAGTCCTCTGGACCCTTCCTGCACAAGGTGCATACAAGAGTTGGGATGTGGCTATGCAATTAGTCAGGGAGGGACAGTAACATCACCTCAGAGCCACTCTAAAGGCAAGCTGTCACTCTATTTCTGGGCCAAGGAGAGGGACTGGTAGCTGATACAACACCTGCCTAAGGCCACCAGCCTGGTAAATAATCAAGCCAACCAAACCTCCTCCATGTCCACAGGCAGAGGTAACAAGGAGCTCTGGCCTGATCTCCTGGTTTCCCCAGCACTTGGGGACCTGGCAGGTGGCTCCAGCTCTCCTGACTTTCCTGAGGCAACCCAGATTGGGCTGGGGGAAGCAACTCCCAATACTGGGTACAGGGTACAGGCATCTCGGAGCAGGCTCTGCATCAGAAACCACCTTGGGCAGACCACAGCAGGCTCTGGTCCCGCACAGACCCCATGATGGGGAGACAGTAGTACCTCAGGTGCTCAACCTGTCCCTCCCACAAGTATACCCCTCCTATCAGACTCACCCAGCCAGGATGCTCTTGGAGCTGCAGATGAGGCCCACCAGCACCAGGAGGCAGATGATGATGTCAAGCAGCAGCAGCAGCAGCAATACTCTGTTCTGAGAAGTACCGGGAAAACAATGCTGTCAGATCTCATGGGCTTTACTGTCAAAGGCAGATAAAAATCCATCCCCCAGTGTCAAGCCCTAAAAAGCCTAAATTTGCTCATACAGCACAAACTCCATTAGAGTTCTTTGTCCCTGATAAGGAAGTCTTTGAGATGTCCCCAGAATCCTCTAAGGGGTGCCAACATGCTTTGCTTGGTTACTATGGGGCACTTGTGACTCTGCAGGGACAGGTGCTTACCAGTTCTCCTGCTGCTGCTGCAGGACCCTAAAGATGGGGTGGGGAGTCTGATTTGTTTCCAGTGTCCCCATGCACTTGTGCTCTTAGCCTGTCTTGATCCTGTGTTGTAGTCAGGGTTTGTACAGAGAACAATTAGAACCAGGACATGGAGTTTACAATATTATTTTTATGATGGTCACCCAGAGTTAACACAAGAAAATGCAGGAAATTTATATACAACACTAAAGATATAGAATATTTAGCTAAGGGCCTGAATCCCATAGCAATGTCCCACATGAGTCTAGATGAAGACCCAGAGCCCATGACAATGCCTCCCATAAGTCAACTGGAGGTCCAGAGCCCACAAGGACTCTCACTAGTCTCTTTATGGATCTGTGCTTGGAAGGCCCAAAGGTCAGCAGTGAAAGCTAGGAAGTCTATGCCAGAGGGGTGAAGGAGCTGTGCTGGTATGTTGAGGGTTCTACACTAGAGCCAAAAAGTTACACTCACAACAAAGACTAGGACTGTTCTGAAAGGCACCACAGCCATCTTCAGGGACACAGAGGCCCTGAGCTCCTCCAACAGCAAGCATAGTTGGGTACATGCCAGGAAGCCAGCATGACAAGTTCATCCTGAAGACCAAGAAGCACATGTCTTTATCTCCGGTGCCAGGAAGCAATGCTCGATGTGAGGACCAG
The DNA here is from genome assembly GCF_034190915.1 of Cavia porcellus. Lineage (NCBI taxonomy): Eukaryota > Metazoa > Chordata > Mammalia > Rodentia > Caviidae > Cavia > Cavia porcellus. The sequence continues at coordinate 34,793,853 of NW_026947506.1, read as the reverse complement.
AGCTTTTCCAGGAGAGTCAACGGCTCAAACAGCAATACACAGGAGAACCCACAATGCCTCAACACATGTCAGTGAATTAATGCCCAGCTTCTTCTCCACGTCTTTATGCTGGAAACCTTCCTCAGGTGAAACATCTATACTCTGCAGCAAAGTGATTCAGTTCCATTGGTGACCACCAGTTTTTAATCCATAACACCCTGTCACTAGGGGTAGGTGTCACGCACATCACACTGTGCACAACACCATTCCCCCGCCAAGTCAAAGCCAAATGAATCAGATGAATGGCAGTCACAGATCGGAGCTTCACACAGACCAGCATGGGGAAGAGAAACCCAGAGACGAATGAGCTGCTTGGGGAGGGGAGGAAGCCACTGGGTACCTACCTCCTAATGCAGGACAAGCAGGGACAGCCCGTCACAGAACAGAAAGGTGGGAGCCACAGGCAGAAGGAAAACAAGAAGGCACATTTAAACCACTCATCAAAAATCACAGCCACGCCAAACCAAGAGAAAGGCACACAGGTTCTTTGGAGGTAAATGCACTTGCTTCTTGCAGAGAAAACTGCCCTGCACTTAGGTGGACACTAACTCAGCAGTTTTCTGGGATGGGTTGTGAAGTCCCTGCCATGGACACTGAGCCCATGGCTTGCTTAGAAAGGCCACTGTTCAGGGAAGCAGCCATTGGTGCTGGGATGTGTGGCTGCTTAGAGTGGACTCTGGTTCAACTGCACTCTTTTTTACGTTTCTGCCTTGTGCTTAGGGGCCTCTGCTATGAAGAACAGGAGGGAGACCAGGGAGCTGCCAGGTGGGCTAGGGGGCTGTGGGCAGGGCACACACAGCAGGCTCACCCAGCTTCAGGAGCCAGCCTTGCCCATCAAGTTAAAGAACATGTGTGTCAGGTCATTTCCATCATCCTCTGGGATACTTTCATGTACGTGCTGTAAGAGGGAAACAGCACCAGATTTTAAAAATTCGTGGAGTGGAAGCAATTGTTCTTTCTGTTGTCTCCTCCAATACAGACTAAACATAAAGAGGAGCAGGACTTGTAAGCCAGGCACACTTGAGAGATGCACTTACAGTAAATAAGCCAGCTGGGCCTGGTGGCGCATGCCTGTAATCCCTGAACTCTGGGAGGCAGAGGCAGAAGGAGTCCTACCAAGACAACTCATTGAGACACTGCCTCAAGATTAAAAAATAATAATCACATATAAAGCCCTGGGGAGGTGGCTGAGTGGGAGAGTGCCTTTGAATTGATTCCTGAGATACCGCAAAGGGGAAAAAAAAAAACAGTGAATGAACCAGCACTGCCATCTGCAGAGAACTTGGGAAGTTTCAAAATGTCCTGAGTTAAGAAGGAAGAGGAACAGCGCCACCATGAGGAGGCTCAGCAGCTCAGTCCCACAGACTCACCCTTAGCAACTCCTCAGGGAGGTCACCCTCTCGTGATACCACGGTTCATGGTGATGAACCGCTCCACAGTGGGCTTGTCACGCACGTTGTGGTTGTGCAGGCTGGTGTTCAGCATGATGATGGCGAATGACAGCACACAGCATGTGTTTGCAACAAGGCAGAGAACAGCGGGGGACTCAGCATCCTGAGCTCTGCTGAGGTTTGGATATGGATCGTGGGGGCCACAGGGAAGAGCAAAGCAGAAACCTGTGCACAGTGGCTCCCTGCACCTCAGGAAAGACTGTGCTGGCGCAGGCAAAGAAGGTCCCAGGAATACAGTGCCCTGTGCCACAGGCCTTTGTCCTGAAGCAGAGCTGAGGGTCAGGCTGTGAGCCGGCTCACTGACCTGTGGACTGGAAGACGCCTGGGTTGCACAGGCAGTAGCAAGAAGCGAAGGCCTCCATCATGTGATCAATCTTCTGAGCCTCTCCAGGCAGCCACAGGAACTACCTGCAGAGAGACAGACCTCTCACCGAGTGACCAGGCCACAGCAAGGATGCAACCCCCTCAGCCTGCATGCCACCCTGATAGGGGAATGCGGACCTCAGAACCAACAAAGAGACTCAGTTTCCTTCCACTCAATAATTCAGGGGACAGTTTTACCAACTGCTCCTCTTTCGTGTGACTATAACTAATCCTTCAGCAAGGTCTGCTGCCTCTGCCATAGGCCTGGCCAGGGTCCCAGGACATCTTGTTCCCACTGGCATGGTCTCCTGCACCCAACCTGGTGATTTCTAGAGCCTTATGACATTCCATGGCTGCCACAGTCCTGACAGTGCACATGAGGTCACATCGTCCTCTCAGGACCACATCCAGGGCGCAAGGGCAGACTCAGCAGGACGCATCCAGGGCCCAGCCTCACCTCAGGCCACAGTCAGTGGCTGCTGCCTCCCTGGGGCAGGGGACTGGGCCCAGGTCAGCAGATGCTGCTGTCTCACAGGTTTCTCCCACGTGGGGGTTAGCACAGCGCTGGACAGCGCCTCCCTTTGGCACAGGACAGCGCCTCTCTGTGTTGTTTTCTGTAACTCAAATGTTAAGTCTGCTTTTCGTGTGCAGGCCAACATTCCTCCAATCCCTTTTCATGTGCAGGCCAAACATTCCTCCAATCAGCTAGCATGCTTTCAAGAAAGTGCTCTCTACCTGCCTGACCAGAGCAACTCTGAATGCTGCTTAGTCATCCCAGTGGTTAGAAAATGGCTTTGTATTTAAGCAGAATTTCCCAACTGTTCTTTCAAGTCATATTTGTGGGTCACAGATAACTGAAATCAAAATCTAGATACAACTTCCAGTCAGTCCAGGAATTTACATACTTTACCTCTTTGGAACTCAAAAGGTTTCTGTCCCTCTGGAATGGAAAATACCTTACTTATGGTCTCCTGCAACAGGGAAAGAAAAAAGGCAGACTTTAAGCTGAGCAAATAGGCTTTTTCTGTTTCTTTTGCATCAGATAACAGTGAACCTTGTGGTCCATTTCCACCGACAGCACCTTCATGGGAGAAGCCTGGAGCCTCTCCTCCATGCCCAGTCCTAGGTCAAGCCTGCAGCTCCACAGGCTGACCGAGGCTGCCTCGTTCCATGGCATGTACCCAGCAGCCCACCTGCCTCTGTCAGCCTAATTCAATTTATTGTTATTCGAAACAGAACAGTTTGGAAGCCTTATGTGCAATGTAAGACATCTGAACTATTAGAATTTGCTAGTAAAAATTTTACCTGGCTGCCTTAAAAGAAGTACATTAAAACATAACAAATTGCTAAGACATATTAAAATTAACTTTCACTAAGAGAAAAAATATGAATACTTGGAAAGCTGCAGCACTTCCCTGCTTTACAGTGAACAGCCTAGGAGCATGGCTTTCTCCACGTCTCCTATCTCCCTTCGCTCAAGCAAGTTAACAGGGCTATGCATGGGTGAGACAGAATGTGAACACAAGCAAGAATGAGCATGAGGGGAGGAGCTAAAGATGGCGGCTAGATAAGCAGCAGAATACAGAGGCTCCCTGAGACAGACAACTCAGACGCCAGAATAAAACATTGTGGGGAGGTCTGGACAGAGGGAGATGTATCCTCTCAACCCAGGAAGAAACTAAGGGAAAAAAACTGGTCAGAGATGCAGTCCTGGGGCTACCATTGGAGCAGCTAAGATTAGTGGCCATGGTGCCCTCGCCACAGTGCCCAAACTCCAGCCCCTTCAACTGAGCTGACTGAACTCCCACTGCTTCAACTTGCTGGAACTGTGGTAGTGCTGAAGTCTGAGGTCAGCAAGCCCAATGGAGAATGGAGCTGGCAAGGGACCTGCATTACCTGCAGTGAGTGCTGGGATAAGACCCCCCCCCCATGGGAAAGTGGCAACCAACTGGATGACATGTTGAAATCAGGCAGGACAGGCAGGAACAAGGAACAGTAGTGACTTCAGTCAATTGTTCCCTTCCCAGACCAGACTGGTGGAATATGCATGGCCGGGGTCATGCCTCTGGCCAGGACCCAATAAGTTGCCCCAAACCAATTCCTTATGCACCACACACACTAATGCAGTGAAGGTCCCTGCAGGTTGACAGATTCAGAGGGGAGGGGCCAGCGTATGCTGCCCCTGCTTGCACCTCAGCACCTCAGTCACCAGAAACAAACTAGAGAGGGCAGAAAACCCTAGCCAGGGTGCTTCAGAAAAAAACATAACCAACAAGGAAAGGGTTGGGATCTCCTCTATACACCTATTTGGAAGAAACCAAAAACATGATGAGAAAGAAACAAGGAAAGGTTCCCAGCCCCCAGCCCTGAGAACATTGATCCAGGAGAGGTAAATACAAACGATATTGAGAGCAGCAAACAGGTAATATCAGACATGGCATCAGTGGACATAAAGAAATATCTTTGGAACCTGATAGATGAGCTCAAAAGTGAAATATTTAATCAAGTAAAGAAAGATATAAGTAGATTAGTAAAAGCAATGCTAAGCACCTTTCAAGAGGACACAGATGGAAGAATGGAGGAACACAAAAAAAGGAGAGAAATGTTGGATGAAAACCTAGAATACATGAAGCAGGTTCAAAAAGATTACCAGGAAATAAAAAACTCCATTGAAAGCTGGCAAAACTGCTTGAAAGAAACTAAGGATAGACTATCAAAACTTGAAGACAGGTTTGCAATGTGTGATCACAAAAGGAAAAATTTCTTTAAAATAACAAGGAAACAGGCAGTAACAATACAAACGCTAGAAGATGACAAGAGGATCTATAACTTAAGAGTAAAAGATGTGAATGAAGAAGGAAGAGTAAAAACAAAAGAAATACAAAGGCTATTCACAGAAATAGTTAAGGAAAACTTCCCAAGCATAGGAAAAGGAAATGATATTCAGATGTATGAGGCATACAGAACTCTAGCCATCTACAGCCAAAACAGAGCTACACTCACTCAGATATATAATAATCAAGATCCCAGTAATTTAATATAAGAACAGAATATTAAAAGTGGTCAGAGAAAAGAAACAGATCATCTATAAAGGAAAACTCATCAAAATCACGGCAGACTTCTTGACACAGACCATCAAATCAAGAAGAGCTTGGAGCGAAGTATTCCAAGCCCTGAGAGAGAATAACCTCCAGACCAGACTGATGTACCCTAAAAACCATCTCTAGAATTTAATGGAGAAACAAGATGCTTCCAAGACAAAGAGAAACTGGGGGAATTCATGACCATCAATCCAACCCTACAGAGAATACTGAAGAGAGAAAAAAGTACCAGGATTTCAGAAACAGTGGCCTCAATGAATGGAGCAGAAAGTGGAATGAAGGAGAAAAGCAGACAACTAATGGCAGAAAAATAGCACAACAGAAATGAGGCAGAGAAGGTTGGCTATAATCTCTAATATAGATGGTCTTGATACACTAAAAAAAAAAAGAAACACAAGCAGAGTAGATCAGGAGGCAGGGCCCACCAAAATGCTCTATATAAGAAATATAATTAACCTGAAAAAAGGATTTACAGACCAAAAATCAAATATGAGAAAGCAATGCTCTATGTGACAGGGAACCAGACAGTAATAGGGGCAATTCGACCAGCACCTGCAGATAGGTTGGAAAGACAGGTTTTATAGGTAAAGGAATACAACTTGAGATCAAGTGCAGGAATGAGAAGGTTTGGAACCACTTAGGTAAATAGCAGGCTGCCCCCTCAATCTAAAAACTGAGGGAGTTGGTGGGACCCAAAAATGCACAGCGCACCCTGTGGGAGTGAAAGGGGAGGAATAATCTAAAAAAGAAGAAGGCAGAAGATATTTTTAATAGTGTATCAGGATTTAAAACTCACATTACTTACACTGCTCTGTTTCGATACATTATATTCTGTCCCAGTTTGTCTACTTGCACTAGATCTGAGGGTACAGACAGGGCTATCCCCAAGTAGGATATATAGTATGGTAATCATCCTTAATTCCCTATTAACTTAATCTGAAGCCCTGTATAACTTATGCTGTTTTACCATGACTGATCTTAGTTGAATCTGGTTTGGTATCGACAGATTTTATTCAAAACTGTTATTATCAAGTCTGAGAGTATAGGCAACTAGACTGAAGATGACAAGATTCTCTATGATACCCATTCTGGCTTGATTATTACCTGCTTTTGAAGTTTTATACTATCTACAATGTTTCATTTTTATTAATATTGTTATGTACTGCTATATTCAATTATACTATGCCTAATGATATAGACAATTCTATTGAAGATAACAAGAGACAACACATTAACCATTGTAGAACACCTTTTACTGTGGTTTTACATGACATTTCGTTTCATGTGTTTATAGGCATATGTTTTGTTTTGCCTTGCTTTGTTTTGTTTCTCCCTCTAATATAGAAAGGATAGAAATACACTAGAGACTCATGCATGCGTAGAACCTATAAACAGTCTATGAGAACTGATCTTATAATACATGATGAAATGAACAACTACTTTGAAGAAAAAGAGACACTACAGTACCCAGTGCTGATCCCGGAGTGTCATGATGTGAAATTCAGCAATACTATTATTCCTTGTTCAGAGTGATTTTAGCCTGTTTTAGTTTGTTTAATCTTAACATATATGAAGATATGGGTAACTGCATGTATGTTTAAGTGTATGGGATTGTTAACCATATTACTAAGTTTTTGTTGGATAGTTGAACAGAACTGTTTGCTGTCTTGCTGTTTGAATGTCCACTTTGTATGCTTCCCTTTTGTAACTTGAACAACTACTTATAAGAGGACAATATGTCATTATCAACTAGTGGTTTCTGTTTTTCTTTAAAATCTACACTTTTCTGTTTTGTTTATTCTTTCTTTAAATAAAATTTTAAAAAAGAATGAGTATGAGTCAGAAGCCAAGAGGAGAAGTGAACAGGACTTCCAACATGAGACTATCAAAATGTTCAGTTAAATGCTGGCATTAAAGGAGCACAAAAAGAAATAGACGGACAAACGGAACGGAAACCTTTCAACAGCCCACATTTCAGATTTGTGAGTAGGAAGAATTATTCAACCTTCAACCTCACACCACAGTTTAGAAGGTTTAGACTGCTGCATATAAAAATGGTTAGGGCAACCTTGCATGTTTATAAATAGCCAGAAAGGTGCAGACCACTGAAGCACGGCACAGAAAGGAGCTGTTTATCTAACTCGCAGTGGGCCGAGGAGGGGACACAGTGCAGGTGGTTAGAAAGCAGACTGTGGCGGGCGAGGCAGGTCATTTCTGGACATGGAGTTGGAGAGCAGTGGTTCCCTCTGGATGCAATGCAAGGACACCACTGAGTGAGCAGCTCTAAGAGTCACAGGGACACGATGTTTTACGCATGCACACACAAAAACAAGGCGAAGGGCTTCTCCTTTACAGCTCAAACCAGGGCCTTTGCACTGAGCTACCTGGCCCTTTTTTACTTTGAGACAAGGAGTCATTAAATTGACCCCAAATTTGTGATCCTCCTGACTCAGTCTCCCAGAGTGCTGGGCTTAGAGGTGTAGGCCACCAACAGCAATTCACTCTGTTGTACTAGTTAAGGGCTGCAAGGGGACATGATACCAAGTTCCTTGAAAGCGGGATTAAGTTATACACCTTGGTGGCCTGGCCCCAGAACACAGCAGGCCTGAGAAAGCCCAGTGATATCATCCCAAGACTGGATTCTGTTTAAATGCAAATGAAGAGGTTTTCTTTATTCTGGAAAAAATTATTCTACTTTTAGTGGTTTTGAAATCCCAAGTGCTTGAAGTACTAAGAGCTAAGAAGAAACATAACAGCAAGATTTTGATTAAGGGGTAAGGACTTCACACTCCCAGAGGAGCTGGGCAAGGGGACATGTGGGCTGGTCTAGCACACAGGTGCCCAACCTTGGGCTTGCCTGGACTGCACTGAGTGAAGAGGAACTTGTACTACATGTGAAACACATAATATAGTTAATGTACACAGGTAATAAAGTGTCCTTTGTAAAACATTTTAACTTACTAAAATACCTTGATGAAATAACCCAAGCCCAAGTTTAGTAAGAAAAGCTACATATCTGCATAATAAGAACAGACACTTTCAGGTGCACAAGTGCAGGCAGGCTGAAATATAATTGACAGGCAGCTGTGTTTCACATGCCCAGGGGCACAAGAGCTTCAGGGGACCACTGTGCTGCAGGGCACAGGATGTGGAGTTTGCGCTGCTCTGGTCCTTCCCTGTCAAGTGCCCTTGCTGCCCACACAGTCCCTGCAGGAGTTAGCTGAGCACCAGGATTATGATCTGTGGGCCATGGATGGGATATACCTGGCTACTAGCACAATCAGAGGCTTGGAGTCCAAACCTGACAGTGAGCAATGGGAGAAGCCCAGGCAGCTGCTCTGAGCTCTTGGCATGAAATGAGAGAATGCTATGCTGTGATCAGGTGGCACAAGGAATAACAAGTCCCTGGGAAGTGGGACTGAGGGAGGCGCAGACTCAGGAGGGGAGGACGATTTAGAACTTCAGGGAGAAGAAAATGAAAATCCAAGTGCAGCTGGCATGTGCAGAGAGAACTGGTGCTCAGAAAAGAACAATGACAAGAAAACAAACACAATCTCCAAGAGACAGAAGAGCAGGACAGAGCTTTGGAGGGAAAGCAGGACCAACATGGCAGATGAGGTGGGGGTCTAGGTCTGGAAGACCAGGAGAGCCTGCTAGAGTCACGCTGACATCTGGCAGCATGCTGCTCTGTTCTGGGCATGGAGGTATTTAAAGAAGGCTGTGTGGAGCCTGGTGGATGGTGCATGTCTACAGTCCCAGGACTCAGTGGGGTTGAGGCAGAAACAGCCCCTGAGCCTGCAAGTTCCTGGCCGGCAAGGACACTGGAAATAACCTACTGTAAAAGCAAAGAAAAGAGGCCACAGGCCAAATCTGTGATCATCCCTCTTTGAGAAAACAGCAATTTCTTAATCACATCTGGTTTTCAAACCCCTGTAGCAGCTATGGATGCTTGGGGTCACCTAACGCTGATAAAATGAAGCACGACTCAAAGGGTGTCTTGAGTTAGGATTTGGGATGCACAGCATGGGGACAGAGGTGAGAGGTGTTACCACGAGGGGGTTCCAACGGGTGCCACCACTGGCTTGTGAGCACACAGGACTCTGTTTACACACTTGGGTCTACTATTCACAGAACAGAGACAAACAGATGGCCATCAAGCTTGTTACAGAAGACAAGAGGATTCCAGGGGACACAGACTTCCCACAGCACCACAGTGGGGTAACTCATCAATGTGGGCTTCCGGGAGGAGATGGCTGTGTGCAGCGCTCAGAATGCACTTGAAACACAGACTGTGACAGCAAAGCACCCCTAAGCCCTGAGTGCATGTGAGGAGAGCCACTGCTCTACCCTCACTAGAGTGAGACAGCTGGATGCAGCGTAAATGAAGGGGTCTGTGAGCCTTTCCGGGAAATTCCTTTCTCAGGTCTGCTGACATGGCTGTGTATGTGTTCTCAGTAACGCATATATACTGTGGGCTAAATAATGCAAGTGCTTATAAAATCACTCAATTATATTAAACTAGCCTGTGCGCCTTTATTGCTGGTCCTTAGCCTGAAGAGAAATGACTTCAACACTGGTTTGTAGCTGGGCATGGTGGTTGATGGCTGTAATCCCAGCACTCGGGGGGCAGAGGCAGGAGGATCACTGTGAGTTTGAGGTCAGCCTGAATTACACAGCGAGATCCTGTATCCAAAACAAAAACCCTCCCCCTCAAAACAAACAAACAAAACAAAACAAAACAAGCTGGTTTGTAGAAAGCACCTGGACATAATTTGCTTGGAATAATACTTCAATAATCCTGTATGTGCACTCGGGCCCTACAAATGGCCCCCAGCAGCATCATACCCTAGGCAGGCTCACCTCCAGTAAAGTTCATGTTGTGCATACCTTGATGAAAACTAAATGTTAGGTACATTGCAATACTTAAAAGAAAAAAGACAACCTGGTATGATGGCTCCTACATGTAGTCCCAGCTACTCAGGGGGCTGAGGCAAGAGTACTGCTTGAAGAGTCTGAGACCAGCCTGGGCAACATAGTAACACTCTGACTCAAAAATGAAGAACAACCAAACCTTCCTACACTTCTCAAAACAGCCAAAAAGATCACTTTCCCCCTCTTCAGTACTGGAAATTGAACCTAGAGCCACTACATGAACCTACAGCCTTGGCCCTTTTTATTCTGGAATGTGGTTTCAATAACTCACTCAACTGTCTAGGACAGGCTTGAATTTGAGGTTGTCCGACCTCAGCCTCCTAGAGTGCTGGGATTACAGGCTTGAGCCACCCCCCCTGGCTAGGCCACAGCATCTCAACCCAGTCGTTCTTACTGGCCTCTCTCTGACTTTTACACTTTTCCTTATTTTCTAAACTTTCCCCCACAGAACATGAACATCACAGTTTGAAGACACACTGGGGACAGTGGCCTGGCTAGAAATGCAGTTGCATCTGCTCTGTGCCTTTCCGTGTTTTCCACCACAAGTGTGTGTCTTCTTGTCAGACAATGACACAGTGTCATAGTCAGGACAGTAAACATCCCCAAGGCCATGAGCTGGATGAGGGCGGTGCTGCTGCTGAGCTTGGAGTTTAAGAGGCGGGGCCTGGTGGGGAGAAGTGAGACCAGTGCCTGGTCCCCACCTCCCCAGGCTGTCCTGAGGTGAGCAGCTGGGCCCTGCCCTGCAGCCTGTGCTTAGCTGTTCTGTGCCTGGGACAAAGTGCCAGTGAGCCCAGGCCTTCCTCCTTAGAAGACAGACTGTGGCTGGGACAGAAAGTGGACTCGCTCACGTTTCCCTTACTCCCTGGCAGCTACCAGCGTGGCCGCATGGCTTCTCTGCAAGGCAGCATTACTAAAACCTGTCTGCGTGCACAGAGCTGGAACTGAGGCCTTCGACCCACTTCTTCCTGGGCCACAGCACCTACCTTCTCAGAAGCAGTGGCAAGTTTGGTTCCACTTGCATCAAAAGCCAGCGCCGCTAAAGGACTATCGTGGGCTGGGATCATGTTTGCAGCTCTCTGAAATGGGAAGCCAACAAAACATGGCTGCCATGCATGAAAGCCTGTGCCTTGTGCTACTGTCTGTCAGCAGACCGAAATGCCACCATTGAGCCACCATTTGGCCAATACGACATCAAGTCCACCTGACTGACTGGGGTGGGGCTACGCAAGTGCTGCTCAGACTCTAAGACACACAGCACTTTCTCCATGAAGGTCTCCACACTGCCTGGGCCACCCCCACTGCAAGGAGCTCAGCACTCGGGGACCCGCAGAGGCAGCTTCAACCAGCCCTGCTCCACCTTTGAGAGGAGTGATAACTGTGCAGTTGGGCTAAAGATTCCAGGGTACATGCTTGATTGTCCCATCGGGGCACTGGTGTCACTGGTGTTACACATGGATCTAATCACTTTTATCCATCTTTTTGCTAATAAAATGAGACAGTCACACGTGTACCACCTTACCACCTATAAGCTGGCGGAACCTAACATGTCCACCTCAGAGGTGCCGAGCAGTAGGACATATGAATTATGGCCCCATTGTTAATGTGCTAAAGAGTTAACCAAATACAAAAGAGCCCTCACCAAGTTAATGATGTTAAAGACCTGCACTTCTCCGATGGTGGCACTCCCTGGGTGCGCCAAGTAGCAGTTGTCATTGCTTATTGAGAGGGCACACAAGCCTGTAGTAACACATGGACAGCAGGTTCAAGTCAAGTCTGAGAGTATGTCTTTCTAGTTGTAATTTAGCATTTATTTTAAAAATGTACAAATAAATACCATTTTGATAAGTTAACAGCATTGTTAAAAATTTGGTATCCCCAACCCAACTTAGGTGATATCAACACTATAAAAAGGCTTTTGCTTTGAAATGATCAGTAACCTCAAAAGCCAGCAACAGTTATGTACTGAGTGTTGAGCAAACCAAAAAGCTGGTACTGCCCACTGATCAGCTTTAATAGAAAGCTGACTGGTGTAAAGCCACAATTTTAAAAATCGGTCTCATCCATGGAACCTATGTAAAGAAACAAAAAACCTCTCACCTATAGTTACAATTAAGAAAGTTTTTTTAGCAGGCTCAGACGTAGCCAAGGACTCAGAGGAGAGGTCCCTGTCTTGTTAAGTCATCAAGTTATCCAGGCTGGCCAAAAATTGCAGTCTTCCTGCCTTAGCCTCCCAGAGCGCTGGGATTACAGGTGTGTGGTATCGCACCCAGCATCCTAAAGCTGATCTCACAAGGCAAAATCAGAAAGATTCTCACAAACAAATTTACCTGCAGGGTTTGGGGGGGTCTCCCTGATGGTGTGAAGTACCTTCATGTCCCGAATGTTGTGTATGTAGAGAGACTCCTCCAGGCACACAATGAGCCTCTAGAGAGAACACAGAAAACCTACCATGAAGAAACACTTGCTATAGCACATGTCCCTGGTTCTCTATTAACCAAGTCCTGGTTAAGACGCTCTCCATTCCTCACTCATCCATCCACACAGGCTGGATGTTGAAGGTTTGGGATGCAGAAGGCTTCTTACTGCCAGAGGTGGGCACAGGAGCACCAGAATTCTAACTAATGTAACTTGCTATCATGCTGAACTACATGGAAAGCGGGCTTTGGAAACATTTGATAAAGGCAGTTGCTTTAAAGAATTGATACTAGGCTGAGCATGGTGGTACATGCACCCCTGTGATTCTAGCACTTGGGAGGCTGGGCAAGAGGAGCAGCTGGGCCCTGCCCTGCAGCCTGTGAGTTTTAAGGCTAGCCTGAGCTACATATTGAGTTCCAGGCCAGCCTGAACTACACAGGAAGACCCTGTCTCAAAAAACAAAAAAGAAAAGAAAGAAACACATAAAAAACACCAAAAAAACTGGTATTAAGTTAGGTGTGAGGGCACATACTTGTAATTCCAGCACTCAGGAAGCTGAGGCAGGAGGATCACTGTAAGTTTGAAGGTAGCCTAAACAAAACACTTGTCTCCAAAATAGGCAAACCAACAAACAAATAAAAATTTTAAAAATCCATAAAAATATAAAAACTGATACTGAATGAAGCATGAGTAAAAATAAAAACTTGAAAATTTTTAAAAGTAAATTTTATTCTGAATGAAGCTTATATTGCTGCAAGTTCTTGCCCATTTTATATAAAATGCATGCAGACTTAGAGGATCCACTGAGGGAATGATTCAGACAAGAAAGACAACCTGGCATGCACACAGTTCTTGTTGGGACAGGAAGGCACATTTACAGTATCTTAAATTTTTAAAATCTTCAAGTTATTACATGCTTTAATTTCCCAGTTTAACCGATTTTATCACTTAACAGACCAAATTGGTGCTAATGAGGCGTATCTTAGTAAGAGGGCTGCCTTCATCCAGTTCCAACCAGAAGCCAGTTCCAGCTGTATTGCACACTCTGTCCTGGGGGCCAAGTCAGCCCTCCCGTCAGGGTGTGCGGCGCTGCCAGAGCTGGGAGACACAGGGGAGCTAATGGGCAGACCTGGACCGTGTGCTAACCTAAGCCAGGGGAAGCTCCTGAACAAATCCAAGAGCTACTCACCAACTCTGCTGGGTTTTGTAGAATATACAAGTTAAACTGACAATTTAAAGGAGGGGAAAAAGGGTCATATGTTTTTAAAAGGTAATATTTATAAAAGCAAAAGATATAGAAACTGGACATCTCTGGATGAGTAAATGTAATTTTTTTTGGTACCAGGGATTGAACTCATAATCTTACTCTTGCCAAGCAGGAGCTCGTGCTGCTGAGCTAAATCCCCAGCCCATGGATGAGCAAATAGACAGACAGTAAGTTGTTAACATTTGTGTCTTTAAAGAATGGGTGAAACAGCCTGGCAGGGGAAGGCAGTGTCATGAATGTGATGGTTGGGACAAAGCTGCTGAGGAGAGAGCAGAGCAGTCAGCCTCTGGTCAATGTGTGCCCAGCATGGGGCTGGCTGGCTGGTGGGAGCTGCATGGTGCAACCCTCTACTCCACCCTGGAGGCCCTGGAGGAGACAACCATGCCAGGCTGGAAGCAGAGGGACAGGGAGCAATGTACACTAAAATCCATACCAGAGCCTCACTCACCTGCCTGTTCAGTTTCACGGCCAGAATCATGTTGGAGTAGCTATAATTACAGATCCCAGTCCTCTTCTTAAAGTAGCAAACCTTCAGCTTCCTGAGAGCTTTGAGCCTAACGATGGCCACTAAGCTGCTGGAGAACAATCTTTGTACAATGCACACATCTTCAGTGTCAGCTGAAACCAGAAAAAAAAGAAAAACACGTGGATACATGCATCTTGGAGTCAACAGGCTAAATCCACCCGACACAAATGCACTCCAAACGCACACTTAAGGCAGAGACTACCGGGCCCCTGGTGTACCAGGACAGCCCAAGGGGGTGGCAATTCCAATTTTCTGGAGCCCCAGGAATGCTGCCACTATGGATACAGATCATCCCTCTATGTGAATACAGATCACAGAATTACTTAAAAGGATTCCTTTAATAAGCTCTGTTGCTGGATTTAGATCCGAGGACTTAAAAACACACTTACTAATTCAGAAAACCAAACTAATAGATGAAGTGACAAAACAAGATACAAGAACCTATTTTATTAAGACATGAACTGCAGAAGGTTTTACAATTATCATGTTCTACCTTACAATTTTTAAACTGTATGACAGTACCAAAGTGACAGCATTTGGTAGAAACTGTACTTTTGATTCTGAGTTTGCATCTTTTCTTGGGCTGGTGATATGACCCCCAGTCATCCCCAAGACCACCAGGAGAAGAATCTGCACTCTGTAGGCTCTGGTTGTACCCCATAGGGCTGTGCTGCTGGGGGTGGCATTCAGGTCACGTATGGTAAATGTGATTCCATTTTTTGTATTTTCAAGCCAGGATGGGTCTGTTGAGATGCAACCCCACTGTGAGTGGAGGAGTATTTCTAAGCAAGTACATGGTAGCAATCTATTCATGGATTTGACAAGCAAACAGCTGAACACCAGCCTAGGTACTGGCAACGTAATGATGTGAACTGAAGAGTCAGACACAGCCTAAATGCCACAGCACATATTTGTCTAAAACAACAACAACCAAAAAAACCGGGTCCCAGCATTTGAGAGACTGAGACAAGAAGATCTGTGTGAGTTTGAGACCAGTCTAGACTACAAACAGATCTCAGTCCCCTTCTACCCTTCTACCCTGAACCAGATAGTGAGACCTTGTCTCAAAAAAAGAAAAAAAAAAAAAAAAGCAAAGCTATTATTCAGAATGGAAGAGGTAGAAAATCAAGCACCTGATTCTAAGCTTTTCAGTTTACTAAGTTACTTTTACCTATTTATAGATCAAATCGGGTTCCCTTCTTTCCTACAGCAGTGCACAAATCTTTATTTCAAGGATCAAAAAGCAAATGGTTTAGAAAGTGGCCAGGGTGCCTGATGGCATCCAGAGCAGGTGCTGCCTCCTCATGAAAGAGCAGAGGTCTCAGGGCATGGCCCCGACAAGGCAGGATCTAAAGAAATGGATGTTGGGCTAGAATGTCAACGACATGTGGCTCGAAAAACCTCCCTAAGAACCAGACATACATTCTCTGATGTCCCTTCCGCTGGAAACTCATGAGGACACTGGTTGTGATAAGAAGCCTGAGGCGGGGCAGGGTATCAGGAGAGCTGGGAGCTGGTCCCCATCCCTGGGCCACTGCATGGCTATGAGACTGGCCCTTCTTCATCACTGCTGGCCACCTCCATGAGCTGCCCTCCACCCCTCTTGGCGAGCCTGCTTTATCTCTGTTGTTTCCCAAGTGTTGGCTGAGCTGCATCTCATGCCCTCACCCTGCCAGTCACAGCTCCCATGGTGCATCCAGTTCCACTGATGGTGAATCTTAAGTTTTCAATGATATCAACAGCCCACTGTAGCATACAAGCCATGGATTTGTCACCACTGATCTACGCATAGGGCCCCTGCTGGGACAGAGCCATGCCTGGCTGTCCCTTCATTTAACATTTCCCAGCAGGAAGGGGCAGCTCCACAGACCCTGGTGCTGGAGAGCAGACTCGGTGGGTGGATTCTGGATGTTCCACAAATGCTTCAAATGCTACTTTAGGGACCAACTCTTAAACTGCAATGTTACCTAAACACAGGCCACTCTTGTGACGTGTGATTTTGGTCGTGAAGCCTTATTATTCCCAGATGTTGCATCTAAGGAGCAGAACGGCTTTGGCTGAATTTCAACTGCTTTCACTCTGATACCTGCACTGGGAAGGTGACAGTACAGGGTGCCTCTCTGTGTCCTGGGAGTGCAATGGTGACCCAGGGGAGCGCCTGGGAAAAACCAGTTTAAAAATCAGACTCTGCAGTAACTGCCTGGCATTAATTTTCTCAATGGTGAAGTAGAAAGGTGTTGTATTCATAGCTTTATTAATTTTAAAGACTGGAAAAACCTGGTACACACAAAACCAACTGTTTATTAACAGTAAATTTTTCTTAAATTCGTGGATCTCCTAAATTAAATCAGTGGTGAAAAGATCTGATACCCAAATATGTTGATCTTCTTTATTCAGATTCTTTATCTGTGAATCTGTCATCTTTGCTGAAGTTTATTTGTAACCCCAAAATATTCATGGGTTTTTACAGCCATTTGTAGATACAAGCAGAACACTGACACATAGGAGGCCTCCGCACTGCATATTCTAAGTCAGGGCTAAACCATCAAGAAAAGGCAAGGAAGTCAAGAGAATGCAGGGAGGAGACTGCAGAGGGCACCGTGGGGAGGACCAGGTGCCTACAGAGAGGCTGCAAGGACAGGTATGGTCAAAGAAAGTCATGGTTTCCAGCTTAGGAGCTACTAGATCTAAGCTGAGGACAGACATTGTATACAGACAGGTCACCAAGGAGATGGATGCTGATGCAGAGTGTGGCCATCTGGAGGAAAAGGAGGGAGCTCCCTGGGAAAGCATCCAACAGCTCTGGAGCAGGAGCAGGTGCTACTGGCCTAGAGGCTCACAGAGTGGGGCGGGCATTAGAGGTGGCCTGAGATTAGCATGGCAAAGGATATATCCTCACAACATCCCAGGGCTGTCTGCAGGACTGGGAAGTCCCTCATCAGCCAGAGAACAATCAGACCGGTTCAACAGAAGCAGACTACTCATGATAAGATTCGATGCTCTTTCTGGTAAAAACTCTTTACAGATCTATGAATAGGAGGCAACTTGGTCAATGGATCGGGGACATTTATGAAAAGTCTATTGCTAACACTAAAATACATTTCTTCCTTTTGAGACCCGGGGAGGGAGGCCAGGGTGTCTGCTTTCCTCACTCTGTGCTAGAGGTGTCTCTTGTACTCATACAGGGCCAGAATAAGGAAACAAAACACAGGGCTCAAAAGGAAGCCATTCAACTGTCCCTACTGCAATCTTAAGGTGCCTATGAAAGTAACTATTAGCAAGGCAAAGCATACAAGACGAAACCACAAAAATGAGGCTGGTGTGTAGCTCAGTGGTAGAACACTTGTCTAGTGTGTTGAAGGCCCTGGATCCTCCCCACAAGCCATTCTCCAAAAAGAAAAAGGGGGACTATTGTTATACACCAGCAGAAAATAACTGGGTAATGAAATTTAAAAAGTAACACTGCCAACTCCCAAATTATTATGTGTTTGAGTCTAATAAAATATACAAGACCCCCATATCAAAATGCAAACTGAAGAACAGTTAAATTAATGGAGAGATATACCAGGTTCATGCATTGGAAACTCAATATTATTTAGTTTATCAATTTTTCTCAGATTGATCTCTAGTCTAATACAAACCTTAAACTCTCGCAAATTTTTATAGTCACTGAACGCTGATTCAAAACTGTATATAGAAAAGCAAAGGACCTAAGATATCTAAGATTACCTCAAGAAAGAACAAAGTCAAAGACTCACAAATAGATCAAGGGATGAGAACAAAAGAACTCAAAAGCAAATTCATTTACAGGACTGCTTTTAAGCACAAAAACAATCTTCGCAAGGGAAGCTGATCTTTTCAACACAGAGTGATGGAATAGGAATTTGTAGGGAAACTACCCTTGATTTATACCTTACAACACACACACAAACTAATTTGAGATGTATCACTGGGTTAAACATGAAAGAACTTTTATGTACAGTTATAACTACAAAGCTTTCGAAGAATGCAAAAGAAAGCAGCTCCATGATTTGAGAGAAGGCAATGGTTTCCTTTTTTTTTGGTACTAGGGATTGAACTCACGACCACATGCTTGCAAAGCAGGCACTTATGCCACTGAGCTAAATCCCCAGCCCAAGGCAATGGTTTCCTAGACAGGACACAGGAAGCAAAAATCATTTTAAAAAAAAGACAAATCAGGCTACATCACAATAAAAAGTATTTACTTAAAACACAGAAAAATTCTTGATACACTAAATTAAAAAAAAAAAGAACCACACGTGGAGTAGATCAGGAGGCAGGGTCCACCACGATACTATTTATAGGAAATATAATTAGCATGAAAGAGAGTACATGGACTGAAAATCAAATATGAGAAAATGATGCTCTATGTGACAGAGAACCACAGAGTAATAGGGGCAACTACACCAGTATTTGTGGATAGGTGGGAAAGAGACAGGCTTAATAGGTAAAGGAATACAATTAGAGATCAAGTCCAGGAGAGAGAAGGTTCAGAACCACTTAGGTAAATAGCAGGTTACCCCCCCCCCCATTTAAAACCAAGAGTCTTGGTCAGACCCAAAAATGCACATTGTACCCTGGGGAAGTGAAAGGGGAGGGAGAGTCTTAAAAAAGATGGCAGAAGATATTGTTAATAGTGTATCAGGATTTAAAACCCACATTACTCGCACCACTCTGCTTAGATAGAGTTTATTCTTTTTATTTGGATAGATTTTATTCTGTCCCAATTTGTCTACTTGCATTAGATTTGAGGGCACAGACAGCTATCCCAAAAACATCAGGATATAGCACAGTAATCATGTTTAACTTCGTATTATCTTAACCTGGAGCCCTGTATGACTTATACTGTTTTATCATGACTGATCTTAGTTAAATCTGGTTTGCATGATTGCTGTTTGGTATCAACAGATTTTATTCAAAACTGATATGATTTAATAATAGTATCAAGTCTGAGAGTATAGGCAACTACACTGAAGAGGACAAGACTCTACGATACACATTCTGGTTTGATAACGGCCTGTTTTTGAAGTTTTATACTATATACAAAATTGCATTTTTATTAATACTGTTATGTACTGATATATTCAATTAAACTATGTCTGATGATATAGCCAATTCTATTGAAGATAACAAGAGACAACACAGGAACTATAGTAAAACTCCTTGTACAATGGTCTTATATGTCTTTTTCACTTCATGTGTTTATAGGAATATATTTTGTTTTGTCTTGCTTTGTTTCTCCCTCTGACATAGAAAGGATAGAAATACATGTTAAGACTCATGCATGTGTAGAATCTATAAACAGTTTATGAGAACTGATCTTACGACACATGATGAAATGAACAGTTACTTTGAAGAAAAAGAGACACTAAAGTACCCAGTGCTGATCCTGGAGTGTCATACTGTGAAACCCAGTAATAGTATTATTCTTTGTTCAGAGTGATATTAGCCTGCTTGGGTTTGTTTAATCTCAACATACATGAAGATATGGATAACTGCATGTATGTTTAAGTGTATAGGATAAACATATTTCTAAGTTTTTGCTGGATATTTGAACAGAACTGGTTGCAATCTCACTGTTTGAATCCCCACTTTATATGCTCCACTTTAGTATCTTTAGTAACTATTTGTAAGAGGACAATCTGTAATCATCAACTAGTGATTTCTTACTATTTATTTTTTTCTTTGAAAGTATGTATTATTCCTACCTGTTTTCTGTTTTGTTTAGTCTTTCTTTAAATAAAATTTTTTAAAAAGACACTGCAGTACCCACTGCTGATCCCAGAGGGTCATGATGTGAAATCCAGCAATTCTATTATTCTTTGTTCAGAATGATTTTAACCTGCTTCAGTTTGTTTAATCTCAACATAAATGAAGATATGGATAACTGCATGAATGTTTAAGTGTATAGGATTGACAACCATATTACTAAGCTTTTTGTTGGACAGTTGAACAGAACTGTTTGCAGTCTCGCTGTTTGAATTCCCACTTTATATGTTCCACTTTTGTATCTTGA
Organism: Cavia porcellus; assembly: GCF_034190915.1. Lineage (NCBI taxonomy): Eukaryota > Metazoa > Chordata > Mammalia > Rodentia > Caviidae > Cavia > Cavia porcellus. The sequence continues at coordinate 34,773,722 of NW_026947506.1, read as the reverse complement.
ACAACTATTTGTAAGAGGACAGTATATAAACATCAACTAGTGATTTCTTACTGTTTATTTTTTCTCTGAACATATGTATTATTTCTACCCATTTTGTTTTGTTTAGTCTTTCTTTAAATAAAAATTTTAAAAAATTTTTTAAAAAACACAGAAAAATTAAGAAAACAAACAAGACTAGGAAAAAGTAGTCATTAAATGTCTCTGACAAAGGAGCTCACTCAATCTGAATTCTATGATTGAGAAAAGATGGTGGATAGATAACAGCAGCTACAAAGGCTCTATGAGATAGCAGGCTTAGATTCCAGGAATGGTGTGAAATGGGGAGTCCTAAGCAGAGTGAGATGTACCCTGCTGACCCAGGAATGAACTAAACTGAGAGAAACCAATTGGAAATGCAGTCCTGGTGCTACTATTGGAGCAGCTAGAGTTTTGGTGCCGCCACCTTGAATTTGTGGATTGAACTCACTGCCGCTGCCGCACCTGAATTAGCACAGCCAGGATAGCCTGCTAGTTTCAACTCACTGGAGACGCAAACACTCTGAGAATGGAATCAGCAAACTGAATTGAAAGCAGAGCTGGTGGAGAACCCTGCATCGACCTGCGGTGAGTGAGAGAAATAAAGACCCTTCCATAGACAAAGAAGCTCCAACAGAAGACATTCTGGGACCTGGCAGACTGGCTGGAACAGGGCACTGCAGTGACTTCAGTCCCATATTCCCCTCTCAAGTGGGATTGGTGGGGAGTGCTTGACCTAAGTGACACCATGGACTGAGGCCCAATAGGTTAGTCCAAGCCAATGCCTATACCTGGCAGTGCACCCTAAGGATTTGAAGCCTTCAGTAGGTTAACCTAGAGGGGCAGGCCCAACATAGGCTGCCCAGATCTGTACTTCCTAGTACACTGCAGTGGGTGGGACTACCTAGTCAGCACCTTCAGACAAACTGAAACCAACAAAGAAACAGACAGGGCCTCCTATATACGCCTGTATGGAAGGAACAAAAAATATGAGAAGAGGAGGCAACAAGAAAGAGTCCTCAGTCCCCAATCCTGAGAACACTGATCCAGGAAAGGTAAATGCAAAGGAACATGAGGACAGAAAACATGCAATATCAGGCATGGCACCAAAAGACATAAAGTGATATCTCCAGGACTTCATAGATGAGTTCAAAAGTGAAGTATTTAACCAAGTAAAGCAAGATATAAGTAGAATAGTTAAAGAAATGCTAAGCACCTCCCAAGGAAAAACAGATGGTAGAATGGAAGAAAAAAAGCGGAGAATTGTTTGATGGAGAAAATAGAGAAAACATGGAATACATGAAGCAGGTTCAAAGAGATTACCAGGAAACTAAAAACTCTATTGAAAGCTGGCATAACAGCTTGAAATAAACTAAGGATAGATTATCTAGAGGACAGGTTTGTAATGTGGGAACATGAAAGGAAAAACTTCTTTAAAATAACAAGGAAACAAGCAGTAACAATACAAAGGCTAGAAGACAACAAGAGGATCTATAACTTAAGAATAAAGAATGTGAATGAAGAAGCAGGGGTACAAACAAAGGAACTGCAAAGGCTATTCACAGAAATAATTAAGGAAAACTTCCCAAACATAGGAAAAGGAAATGATATTCAGATGTATGAGGAATACAGAACTCCAGCCATCTACAATCAAAGCAGAACTACACCCAGGCATATAATAATCAAGATTCCAGAAATCCAATATAAGAACAGAATATTAAAAGCTGTCAGAGACAAGAAACAGATCACTTATAAGGGAACACTCATCAGAATTACAGCAGTCTCCTTGGCACAAACCATCAAATCTCAATGAGCATGGGGCAAAATAATCCAAGCCTTGAAAGACAATAACCTCCAGCCAAGATTGATATATCCTGCACAACTGTCCCTAGAAATTAATGGAAAAATAAGGTGCTTCCAAGATAAAAAGGAACTGGGGGTATTTGCAACCACCAATCCAACTCTACAGAGAATACCACAGGACATTCTAAAAAGAACGATAAGTACCAGGATTCCAGAAACAGCGGCAGAAAGGCCACAATGAATGGAGCAGAAAGCAAAATGATTCTTCAAACAGACAAACAGACAACTAATGAAAGAAAAAGAGCACAACAGAAATGAGGCAAAGAAGTTTGGATATAATTTCTAATATAGATGGCCTAGGTATACTAACTTAAGGGGAAAAAGAGAGAATCACTGGCAGAGTGGATCAAGAGGTAGAATCCACCAAGAGGCTCTTTATAGGAAATATAATTAGCCTGAAGAAGGTTATATGGACCAAAATCAAATATCAGAAAATGGAACTTGGGGCTGGGGATTTAGCTCAGCGGCATAAGTGCCTGCCTTGCAAGGAGGCAGTTGTGAGTTCGATCCCCGGTACCGATAAAAAGGAAAAAGACAAAAAAAAATAAAGGAAATGGAACTTGATGTGATAGGGAACCAGACAGTAATAGGGGTAACTGGACCAGTATTTATGGATAGGTTGAACAGACAGGCTTTAATAAATGAAGAAATAGGGGTGGAGCAAAGATGACAGATAGATAAAGCTGGCTACAGAGGCTCCCTGAGATAATCAACTTAGAATTCAACATAATACAACATGGGGAGCCCCAAACAGAGGGAGAGGAATTCTCTTGTCCCAAGAAGAAACTAAGGCAAGAAAAAATCAGTCAAACATACAATCCCAGCCTGCCGTGCCACCATGCAGTCCTGAGCGCCTCCAGGCCACCAGTGACACAGGCTATTCCAGCGCCGCTGTACTCCAGCCACTGCCTCCAACTTTCACCACAGGCTGCTGAAGGCTGGGAGAGCAGAGCAACTTGGTGCCCACCAGCTGCCCCCGCCAACCACCACTGCCACTGCCTCTGCTGCCTCCCAGGATCCAGGCTGTGTCCTGGAGGGCATGAGGAGGAGGGCACCTTGCGACATCATGGGTGTGGGACCAGACCTGCTGGGATGCATCACTGCCTTTGGCCTCGCCACTCACACGAGGACCCAAACCTATGGCGCTGGTACTGAGTGGGCCCCCGCCAACGAAGTGCCCCCAAAGTCCCCGGGCAGGCTAATGTGACTTCGCTGCCACCAGGCCCATGTGGCTGGAGCCCCATGGAACCACTGCTGCAAACAGAGCCCAGAGAATCTGCTTCTGAAAATACCTCTTCAGACAATAATCAAAAATACAGAACCAAAACTTTCCAATTTCCTGCCATGCTCAACCAGCTTCAGGTACTTGGACCTGCTGGCCTGTGCCCTGAACTCTGGACTGGGCAGCCTGGGGTGAGTGTCCCCACACCATCCCGAGCCCCTGGGAGGGAATTTAAGATACCTCAGATAACAGCAAATTGGGAAGGGCAACAAAACCCCAGTGAGCACACTTCGGAAAGACCATAAGAAATATGGAGAGGGCCAGAGACCCCCTGGACACACCTGTCTGAAAGAAACCAGAAACCTGACAAGAGACAGAAATAAAAAAAAAAACTTCCAGCCACTGACCCTGGAAAAATAAGCCCAGGAGAGGTAAATACAGAAGAGAACCAGTGCAGTAATCGTGCAATATTAGATACAGCAACCACGGACATAAAGAAATACCTTCATGACCTTATAGACGAATTTAAAACTGTACTTCTGATTCAAGTGAGACAAGATAATTAAAGAAGTGATAAGCCTCTCCCAAGAGAACACAGATGGAAGAATGGGGGAACTCAGAAAAGGAAGAGAAACCTTTGATGAAGAATATAAACAAAATCTAGAATACATGAAACAGAACCAAAGAGAATACCAGGAAACTAAAAACTCCATTGAAAGCTGGCAAAATTGCTTGAAAGAAACTAAAGATAGATTATCAAAGCCTGAAGACAAGTTTACAATGTGTGATCACAAAAGGAAAAATCTCTTAAAAATAACAAGGAACCAGGGAGAACAATACAAAGGCTAGAAGATGACAAGAGGATCTATAACTTAAGAATAAAAAACGTGAGTGAAGAAGCAGGAGTAACTACAAATTAACTACAAAGACTATTCACAGATATAATTAAGGAAAACTTACCAAGAATAGGAAAAAGAAATGATATCCAGATAAAAGAGGCATACAGAACTCCAGCCACCTACAACCAAAATAGATCTATGCCCAGACATATAATAAGCAAGATTCCAGAAATCCACCACAAGAACAGAATATTAAAAGCAGCCAGAGAAAAGAAGCAGATTACCTACAATGGAAAAATTATCAAAACAGCAACAGACTTATCAACAAAAACTCTCAAATCAAGAAGAGCCTGGGGGGGGGGAATACTCCAAGTCCTGAAAGAAAATAACCTCCAACCAAGACTGATGTACCTGGAAAAACTCTCTCTCAAAATTAATGGAGAAATAAGATATTTCCAAGACAAGGAGGAACTGTGGGAGTTCATGGTCACCAACCCAACCCTACAAAAAATACTGAAGGACATTCCAGAGAAAGAGAGAAAAAAAATACCAGGATTCCAGCAACAGTGACAGAGAGGTCTCAAGGAATGGGGCAGACAGTGGAATGAAGGAGTAAAGTGGACAAATAGTAGCAGAAGAATAAAATAGCAGAAATGAGGTAGAGACAATAAGCTACAATCTTTAGAATACATAGCCCTGATACACTAACAAAAAAAGAAACACAGGCAGAATAGATTAGGAGGCAGGATCCATCGAGATGCTCTGAATAGGAAATATACTCAACCTGAAAGAGAGTCAATAAACTGAGGGTCAAGGTGAGAAAACAATGCTATATGTGACAGGAAACCAGAGAGAAATAGGGACCAACTCATCCAGCAGCCACAGATTGATTGGAAAGCTATGACACTTTTGGGCAGGTAGAACTACACATCTGGAAGGAAGGAAAACCTTGTGACTTTAGTAAGTAAAGGAGTACAGCTCAAGATCAAGCTCAGGGGTAAAAAAGGTTTAGCAACACTCAGATAGATAACAGATTGGCCCCCTAATCTAAAAACTAAAAGAGCTAGTGGGACCCAAAATATACAAAGCACCCTGAGATAGGGAAAAGAGAGGAATTTTCTAAAAAAGGAAGACAGAGGTCATTGTTAATAGTGTACCACGATTTAAAAATCACAGTAGTCTTATCACTCTGTTTAGTTTGATTATATTTTGTTTCAGGCTGTTTACTCATATTAGATTTGAAGGCACAGATAGCTAACCCCAAAATAGCAGGTTATAGCGTGGTAACTATCCTTAATTTCCTATTAACTTACACTGAAACACTGTATTACTTACATTGTCTTACTATGACTCATCTTATTTGAATCTGGTTTGTTAGACCGCTGTTTAGCCTCAACTGATTTTATTCAAATTTGATATGCTTGATAGTATCAAGTCTAAGAGTAGAGGCAACGGGGCTGGGGATTTAGCTCAGCGGCATAAGTGCCTGCCTTGCAAGCAGGAAGTCGTGAGTTTGATCCCTGGTACCGATAAAAACGAAAAAAAGGCAAAAAAAAAAAAAAAAAAAAAGAGTAGAGGCAACTACTCTGAAGATGACAAGATGTAAAAGATATCCATTCTGGTTTTGATTATTAACTACTTTCAAGTCCTACAATGTCTTCAAAGTATTTTTTATTAAAATAGCTATGTAATGTTACGTTGAATTATGTTATGCCTGATGATGTGGACAATTCTACTGAAAATAACAAGAGAAAGCATAGTAACTGTAGATCACCTAATATTGTGGTCCTATATGTCTTTTTCATTTCATGTTTTTCTAGGAATTTATTTTGTTGTCTTGTTTTGACCTGTTTTTCCCTATAATACAGAAAGGATAAATATACATGTAGAGATTCACATATGGGAAGAATTTCTAAACTATTTATGGGAACAGATTATATAAGACACGATGTAATGAACAGATACTCTGAAGAAGAGACACTAAGAAATGTAATGCTAATTCTGTAGCATTATGATATAAAATCTAGCAATACTATCATTCACTGTTCAGAGTGATATTAGTCTAGTCTCTTATGTTCAATTTCAGCATACTTAAAGACAGCTACTACAAAGAAACTGAAAAACATTATGGTAGTCATTATTTACCTCCCCAAAATCAGGTCTTGAAGACCTAAAAAACCTTCATCATCTTGTAATGATTTTTAGTGCTATAATGTTCAGTATATATTCAGTGTGTGTGAAGAGGGAACCACTATTTGGAAGAAAATTAGAGAAAATAAGATAGACAGTGAAGATCTCCAGTGGACTTGCTTTGAAATCTGTGTTTCTTTAAATTGTTTTGTTATAAACTGTTTTGTTCAGTTTTGTTGTTTAATTTTATCCTCTTTAAGATAAAAAAACAAGTATACAGGACTGATATTACTAAATTCTTGTTGGATCATTGAGCAGATGTTTGCAGTGTCATTATTTGAATATCACTTTGTATACCTTAATTTTGTAACTCGAGCAACTATTTCTAAGATGACGGTATGTAATTATTGACTGATTTCTTACTGTTTATTTTTCTGAAATTCTGTATTGTTTATACCCTTTTTTCTGTTTTTTCTTTCTCTTTAAATAAAAAAAATTAAAAATGAAGAAATATGAAATCCAGCCCAGGAGTGAGAAAGTTCAAAAACACTTAGGTAAATAGCAGGTTGACCCCCCAATATAAAACCATGAGAGTTGGGGAGACCCAAAAATATACAGTTCATTCTGGGGGAGTAAAGGGGAGGTATAATCTTTCAAAAAAAACCAGCAGAAGATATAGCTAATAGTGTATCAAGCATTAAAAACCTTATTACTAGCACCACTCTGCTTGGTTGTAACTTGTTCTGTCCTACTTTGTATACAAGCACTGGATCTGAGGGCACAGACAGCTGCCCCAAAGATATCAGGATATAGTGCAGTGGTCATCTTTAATTTCCTATTAACTCAATCAGGATCCCTGTATGACTTATACTGTTGTATCATGACTGATCTTAGTTAAATCTGACTTGCTTGATTGCTGCTTTATTATTGACAGATTTTATTCAAAACTGTTAGGTTGCTGGTATCAAGTTGAGGAGTATAGACACCTATACTGAAAATGACCATCATTCACCACAATAGCCATTCTGACTTGATTAGTACCTATTTTTGTAGCTCTACACTATCTACACATTGTATTTCTGTTAATTCTGTTATGTACTTATATGCTCAATTATACTTTATCTGATGATATAGTCAATTGTGTTGATAACAAAAAACAGCACAGTGACCATGGTAGAACTCTTTATACAGCAGTTTTATATGTCTTTTAAGTTTTATGTGTCTATAGGAATATGATTAGTTCTGTCCTGCTTTGTTCTATTTCTCCCTCTAATATAGAAAGGATAGAAATACATGTTAAGACTCATGCTTGTGTAAAACCTATAAACAGTTTATGAGAACTGATCTTATGACACATGATGAAATGAACAAATACTTTGAAGAAAGGGACACTGCAGTACCCAGGGCTGATTCCGGAGTGTTATGATGTGAAATCCAGCAATATTATTAATCTTTGTTCAGAAGGATTTTAATCTAATTTTTGTTAGGTCTCAACATAAATGAAGATATGGATAAATGTATACATGTCTAAGTGTATAGGATTGATAACCGTATTACTTAGTTTTTGTTGGATAGTTGAACTGCTTGCAGTCTCCCTTGTTGAATTACCATTTATATGTCCCACTTTTGTATCTTGAACAACTATTTGTGGGGGGACAATAGTATGCATCAACTAGTGACTTATTACTGTTTATTTCTTTTCTTTGAGGGTACGTACTGTTTCTGCCCATTTTCTGTTTGTCTTTCTTTAAAAAATAATTTAAAAATCTGAATTCTAGTTGGCACAGGTAAACTATAGCAGGAAAAAGGTGGACCCTGGTTGCCTCTGAGGGGGGTGGGAGCCTGAAGAGCTTTGTAGAATGATGGTGAGCCTTGAGCCAGGGTACCCCCTAGAGATGTGGGTGCTTCTCAAAGCTCACTGTGCATTCCACTGTGAATAAATTTTACCTTAAAATAAAAAAAAATGAAAACTCTCAACCCTACTCAGCTATGCTTGAGGGAAGATTTTGGGACTTTGCCCTGGGGTCTGCAATGTCTTCTGGAACCTGCACAGCATGAGGTGGTTGGTGGGCAGGTGCTGAGGGCAGATCTGACGAAATATTAGCAATACATTCTGAGTGGTAGGAAGGTGGATGTGAGCTGAAAAGTACTTTTGACTTTCATTTGTGCATAGAAATTTTCATTAATAAAACTTCCATTAATAAACCTCAATGTAGGCACAGAGAAGGCGAACGATCAATGAATTAGAGCAATGGTGGCAAACCTTTGGCACAAATGCCACAGTGGGCGGACTGTTATGACGGAGAGCTCTAAAAGGTTCGCCGTCACGAGTTAGTGTCTGCTCATCCGTCCTACCCTGCACGGTCTTCAAGCTGGCTTTCCTGAAATTTTTAATGAAAGAAGTAGAACAGATTTATTTCAGACTTAAGAAAAAATTAGGGCATGATGTAGAGGCAGAAAAGCTTCTTTTAAAAACTACAATTATTCACAGATCAATGAAATGAATTTCCTCATACCCACAACTGAGATTTCACAAACACTAAATTCTGACATTTAGTGTCAATGAAAAGCTCATTCTGACGAGCCTGGGCTACATAGTGAGAATCTGTCCCCCCCCAAAAAGTTCATCTGCAATCACTCTCAATACACCAGTAAGTAAATAAGGCCATGAGACAGATATCTTTTCCAGACATGGGGTGAAAGTGAATGATTTCTTACATCAGACTGAAGGTGGATGTGTTTTACATTTCACATAAGTAGAACACAACACTGAAAAATGATTTAACATGGGACAGAAAAAAGCATTCCTGGTCCTGAGAATCCTTACATAAGAAGACTTATATGCCTGAATATATATAAACTCAAAACCAAACTAGGTGTGGTGGTGCACATCTATAATTCCAACACTCCAGAGGCTGAGGCAGGAGGAGCCCTATTAGTTCAAGGCCAACTGGGTTTACACAGTGAGTTTGAGTCCCACCTAGAATACAAGAGCAAGGTTTTGCCTCAAAAACAACAAACAACAACAAAAAATCAAGATTTCAGATTGGTAAGAACTGTAAGAAAGGCAAAAAAAAAAACAAAAACAAATGATGACTCAGAAAAAAATATTTGAAACTCTTTAACAAATGGCTAATTTGTGCCTGCGTGCCTGCTTTCTGTTTTGAGACAGGGTTTTCGCTACGTAGTTCAGGCTAGCCTTTAACTCAGTGTGTAATCCTACCTGGCCTCAAACTCATACTTATCATGCTGCGTCAGCCTCCCGAGTTCTGTGATTATAGGTAGCTAATTTGTTATAGATCAGTAAGAGACACGTAATCCAACAGAAAACCAGGCAAAGGAGAGAAAATGGTCAGTTCAAAAAACAGAAACAAAAAGGCACATGACTGTGCACAAAAAATTCAATTTCAGCTGATTCAAGGATTACCAATCCAAGGCAAATGGACATTTTAAAAAATCACACGTCTTTAAACAGGAAAATGTAAGTAGCACTCAGAGGGCTTTAGGAGGGCAGCTTGCTCACTCCTCCACCTCAGGAACCCAAACTGGCCCTGCCTCTGTCAAGGGGCAAAGTGGAAGCATCTACTGATTTTAAAACATGGTTATCTTTTATGCATGCATTTCTCCACTGAAGGAAACTGCCTTTTATCGGGTTTTGTCCTAGATCCCTGAACTCCCAAACGAGTGTATGGCACAGGTTAAATAAAAAGAGATAAACTGTATGATTTGTAGGGCTCCAGGAGGTTCAAAACCCTTTAATTAAGCTCGAGGCTTTGAGGGTAAAGACAAAGGATTCTCTCTGGGTCAGTCCACTTATATTAGGATCAAGAACAAAGAGCAGATAAACTGAGGAAAGTGGAGGCAATGAGCAGGACCTTGGGAGTCACTTCAAGGACATCTCCAAGTAATGAATCAAGTCAATTTAGTAGCATTGTCTCATCATGAAGATGTGGTAGAAGTAAGACTGTAGGAGTAATTTGTGCAGTTGCAGTCTCTACCTTGTCAATTGGGGTGGAGCCAGAGTGTCTGCAGCTGTGGCCTTATCTTGCCATTTGAGGTATCTCTGGCCTCACAGGCCACTACAGGCCTCAGCCAGGACCAGTGACTCATAGAGGTTCACTTACTATGAATCAGCTCCCGTCACCAGGCAAGGGGCCTAGGCCTAGGACGGACTCACAGATAAACATAGAAAGCCAATTAGTAAAATTTAAATCTTGCTTAGAGCCGCTTCATAGTGGTCTCCAACATCTCTTCCCTTTTGTTTTGTAACAACAGCTGGATCAGGGTGAGGCATGGTTGAATGTTGTCTAGGAGTCAGCCCATGTTGGATCCTCTTCAACAGACTATAAATAGAATAAAGAGAAACACACAGATTACTCCAAGAATACCAACATAAAGCCAGAAATGTGCCTTCAGATAGTTGAATGGATTTAATTGATCTAAAGCATCAGAAAATTTGTCCCAATCTTGAATTTGTTCATCAAATTTTGGGGGTTATTGGGACATTAACAAAATCTCCCTCTGGAGTGTATCCATATCCATAGTAACATTTTGATGGATAGCTCCTTCTATATGTTTCTTTATATCCTCCCAAGAATGTACAGATTTGTTATAAGGCAAGGGAGTTAGGCAGAAATGAATGGCCTTGTAATGGCACAATTTAGGAAGTCAAGTCCAGTTCATGATAAATCTCAGGTGGAGAATCTGCCCAAGTAATGGGTCTGAGTAATGGTTGATTAGACATAAGTCCATTATTCCACTCCTGAGACAGGTGTCATATATACAGATACAGCCAGAAGAGCCATTAAGGCAACCAAAAGATTTTTAGGAGTTGGCGGAATCCCCCTTTTGGTGACTATATCTCTAGCCTCATGGATCACTGCTTGGATGTTATTCTACTGTATCACTTGTCTTCTCTCTTGGTCTCTTGAGGGAGCTAGAGGTCGATTTTCTGGCTGATTGGCAGGTCTCCTTGGGCCCAGGTTGATGGAGCCATCACCTAAGGCTGTCCTCAGCATTGGTTGTGTCTCCCACCAATGCTGTGTATACCTTGTGGATCTTTCACCTGTTAAGACATAAGCATAACCTCACTTCCACGTTATTAGCTGTATTGATCTTTTTAAGTTTAAATTAAGCATGGAAAGTGCAAAACTTGGTCTATCTGTGAAAAATTAAAATGTTATAAAAGCAATCTTTTAGATCAGTTATGATGAGAGGCCAGTCTCTAGGAACTGCAGTTGGATTTGGCAGTCCTGGCTGCAGCGCCCCCTCAGGAAGTAAGCAGGCATTTACAGCTCTTAAATCCTATAATAACCTCCACTTGCCTGACTTCTTTGGAATAACAAAGACAGGAGTATTTCAAGGACTAACTGAGGTTTATAAATGGCCTGGCTCTAATTGCTCTTTAACTAATCTGTGTAATTGAGTTAGCTTCTCTTTTTTAAGGGGCCACTGATCTACCCAAACAGGCTCCTTAGTTTTCCATTGTAAAGGCAGAGCTGTTTTGGGGGGAGAAGCATCAATGGCCCTTGTCAAAAAACCTGTTGATATCCAATACCTTGCCTGTCATCTTTAGGTGTAATCTTACCAGGCTCTTTGATTCCCCGTAAGTTTTTTCCTAGTCCTTTGCCTTTTTGACATCCCATTTTAATCATCACGTTCTTAATTTTAGGATTTGAATCTATTTGTTCAGTTTCCAAATTGGAATTTGTTTGTTCAGCTTTAAAATCAGAGTCATTAAGTCAGTACTAATTTCCACTTTTGTAATAAATCTCTTCCCCACAAATTAATTGGAATAGGTGCCACATAAGGTAAAAAGAAACCCTTTTGTTGGTCTGGTCCCTTATAAGGCAAAGGTGAGGCATTCTGTAAAATGTGTTGAGGGGTCCCCAGTGCAATAAGGGATGTTGGCCACGTGGCAGGCAATTGTTCTAATGCAATTACAGACACATTTGCATCAGTGTCTTTCAGACCCTCAAGGTATTTACCACTAATTTTTATAAAACAAATAGGCCTGTTTTTAGCCACTTCCTGTGTAAAATAAATTTCTCTTTTTGTAGTTTTGCTCTGAGGGTCTTGTTCCCTCCTGAGCTGTCTATACTTAACAAAAGAAGGCTTCTCTATTGGTAACAAAATCAACTGCACCATACAGTCTCCCTGTTAAAAAATCCAGACATCCATAGCACATGCAAGAACTTGTATTTCATCTTGTTATAACCTAAGGCCCCCTAACTATCGAGCTGAAGTCTGTTCTGTATAAGCGCCACCTGCTGCTTTCCCTCCCCTTCCCCCTTCGCATCTAACTAGGTTAAGTTTTAACTTCCTAAAAGGCCATAAAACAAAGGCCTGAGGTAATAGCTCCTGATAACCCCCTTCTCTAACCGGTAGGCCGTCACAAATTGTGTTAATTGCATTAGGTTATAATAGCTTCATTTGTATCATAGCAATACCTGTGTGTTCCTTTCCCTCTGGGCAAAGGATTGATATGTTAATCGATGCTCTCCTCTGTAAAGAATTGTAAAATCTTACCTAATTGATATGTTAACCATTGTTGCCCTCTACAAGTGACAGTTGTGGTGCTGGAGTAAGGTAACTAAGGTTGTTAATTGCTGTTAGAACTTCTCTATTCTTTGCTAAGAAAAACAAGATTTCTTCTTATCTAAACTTGCTAGTATGCAGGGAGACTTGCAATTGCCATTTCTGCTTTGTAGTGCATCACATCCCCATCCCCTTCCTTACATTGTGTGACCAGCAGCTGTTTGTGGATTTACAAGATAAAAGACCTGACTTTTAGCTGTGAGGTGTGCAGTCTCCAAATTGGCGCCTGGAGGCTGTGTCACCAGGCCTGGAAATAAAGCCTTTGCTTCCCAAATTTTAATTTCTTGCTTCCTTGAATTTTATACTAGGGTCCGAGTTATCACACATCTCTACAATTGTCATCAATCACACTAGGCACAATAGTTATTCCTTTTAAATTTAGATCAGCCTTTCCCAGCACAAGACAAACTCTTCCTTCAAGTTGGGGACCCAAAAATCCTGTCCCAAAAAGCATTTCCTCATTTACTGCTGGACAGAGATTGGTACCCATTCTATTTTTATTAGCCTGCTCTGAGACAAGAATTTTTAGCTTTACATCAAAATGAAGGAATTGAGCAGGAGACAGGCATGTTTGTGCCAAATGTTTAATATCATAAGGTGTCAACTGATTTGTATCCAAAGCATTTTGTAAGACTCCCACAGTAAACGGACTTTAGGCTCGATTATTAACCACACTTTGCTTAAAATTTTTTAGCAGTTGTATTTCAAAAGGCTTACGAATAAAATACTCCTGATAATTATCATCTGTTACAATTCCAACTGGGAAGCAAGCAGGGAGGGTACTATTTGCTCCCTTTGTGGATGCCTCTTCCCATATTACCTGTAAATTTCTGGATAGAGCCCTATGAGATATTTTTTGTAAAGGCTCTGGCTCCTGCTGAGGTGCCTCTAGGGATTTTGTTTTGGTGGCAGACGCTTCAGCAGGAAGCTCTCTTCCTTCTGTGTCTAAATTAGAGCCTGCAGACTGTGAGCTTTTTAAAACTGACCCAACCAGAAACTAAGTTGAGAACGTTTCAGGGGAAATGATTTGTTTTTTTTTTTTAATTTAAAAAATATATAAAGGGGGGATTAAGATAAAAGAGGACATAATAACACAGGTCAGAACAGAACAATTTAAGCAATATAGTGTTTCACCAAAGGATAACCCAATATAACAGTAGTTACAATAGTGTCTCTTTCCTTGAAATATTGAGTATGCCTGCGTATACTATCAAACATACCAAGACAGTGTAAAACCATTCAAGAGGGTAAAAATATTACACAGTATTTAGAACCAACAGAAAATGAACAATGGTTTCTATATTATCTCCTTGACTATAAAAATTTTTGTTTATACATATAATAAAATTCAATAAGATACAACATGATAAAACCGATGGAGACAGAACAAAAGCTTAATGGGGCTTTAAAACAAGCTGATATTAAATCAGCACTACCTATTACAATGTCTTGTTTTCCTCAAAATAACTGTTCATACCATCACAGACAATAAAATCAAACACCCCAGAATAAAACCATTCCAATTAATGAATGAAAACACTATAAGGCTTCAAAATAATACAATGGGGAATCATGATTACCACATACTTTTATGTATTCTTACCATTTCTTACACTAGGGAAATTATTCAGTGTTTATATATGTGAGTTTGATTTATTTTGCTTATGAGTATGGTCTCAAGCTGAACCCAGTTATTTATAAATATCTCAATGTGATCATTCTTTTTTAAATTTTATTTAAGGAGAAAAAGAAAAAAACAAAACGGGTACAAGTTATACAGAATTTCAGAAAAAATAAACAGTAGGAAATCATTAGTTAATAGATTACATATTGTCATCTTAGAAATCGTTCAAGTTACAAAATTAAAGTATATAAAGTGGACTTTCAAACAGTGAGACTGCAAACAGTTCTGTTCAATGATCCAACAAAACTCAGTAATATGATTATCTATCTTATACACCTAAATATATATGCAGTTATATCCTTTAGAGCACTTTCTTTTCCTCTTTTTTGTACAATGACAATTACACATTTTGGGTTTTATTACTCCCACAGTTCTTATTACTTTTTTTTGAAGAGAGTAAAACCAAATGTGACATAGCAGAACAGAGTTAGTCAAATCAAAAGGATGGACATGATACATAATGTAAAAACAAAATACAAGGTGATCAACAATGGTTACCATACTGCCTCTTGCTATCTTAAAAAGAATTGCCTATATCATCAGTTATAATAAAATTGAACAAAACAGTAAAGAACAAAACCAATAAAACCAAAACATTGGAGACATTACAGGACATTATCATCATAAGAAGATAATAGTCAACCAGAATGGGCGTCATAATGAATCTTATTGTCTTCACAGTTGTTACCTGTACTTTCGAACTTGGTACTATCAAACAAAACAGAATAGAGCAAAATCAGTCAAAATAAGATGGTGAGAGCAATACAGGGTTTTAAATCAAGTTAATAGGAAATCAAAGTGGGTTACTATAATATATTCTGCTATTTTTTATTTTTCCCTTAATTAAAAAGATAAAAAAGTAAATAATAAAAAAGGGAGATTGAGATAAAAGAGGGCATAACAACAAAACAGCGCAGGTCAAAACATAACCATTTAAGCAAAATAGTGTTTCACCAAAAGATATCCCGACATAAAAGTAGTTACCATAGTGTCTCTTTCCTTGAAATCTTTGAGTATACCTATGAGATTATACAGAAATCATTGTTCATTTTGTTAGCTGATTCTAAATACCCTGTAATACTGTCATTCTCTTGAATGGTCTTACATTGTCTTGATATGTTTGATGCTAGAGTATACGAAATGTGATCATTCTTTATAGCTCAGTAGTAATCCATGGTATAAAAATACCACAACTTTTTCATCCATTTCTCAGTTGATGGACACGTAGGTTGTTTCCAAGATCTGGCTATTACAAATTGTGCTGCTATAAACATGGGTGCAATATATCACTGTGGTATGATGTTTTCAGTTCTTCTGGGAATATGCCTAGAAGTGGAATAGCTGGAACAAATGCGACTTCCAATCCCAGCTTTTTGAGAAATCTCCAAACTGACCTCCACAATGGTTGCACCAGTCTACACTCCCACCAACAGTGCAGGAGAGTTCCTTTTTCTCCACAGCCTCTCCAGCATTTGTTTTTGTTGGTTTTCTTGATCCTGGCCATTCTTTCAGGAGTGAGATGGAATCTCAGTGTGGTTTTAATTTGCACTTCTCTAATGAGTAATGATGATGAACATTTTTTCATGTATTTATTTGCCATTTGTATTTCTTCATCTGAGAATTGTGTATTCATCTCAGTAGCCATTTTTGAATTGTATCTTTGAATTCTGGGGGTCTGATTTTTTTAATGCTTTATATGTTTTATACAGAAGTCCTTTGTCTGAGGGACAGTTCACTATGACTTTTTCCCAGTTTGTGGGTTTTCTTTTCACTATGCTGGTGACTTCTTTTGACATGCAAAAACTTGTTAATAAGAGGTGGTCCCAGTTATTGATTCTGGGAAGTATTTACCATGTGGTTTGAGTCCTGTTCATGAATTCTCAATCTACCACTATGTCTTCAAGATTTTTACCCAACTTGTCTTCCAATAAATTTAGTGTTTCTGTTTTAACATTCAGATCTTTGATCCATTTAGATTTTAATTTAGTACATGGTGACAGGCATGGGTATAGTTTTAGTTTTTGGCATGTGGAGAGCCAGTTTTTCCAACACCATTTATTAAAGAGACTGTCATTCTTCCAGTGAACATGTTTGGCCCCTTTATCAAAGATGAGGTGGTTGAGTGTGTTCGTAGTTGTTGTATCTTCTAATCTATTCCATTCACCTTCAGGTCTGTTTTTATTCCAGTACCATGATTTTACTCTAGTTGCTTTGTAGTATAACTTCAAGTCAGGGATTGTGATGTCTCCTGCCTTGCCTTTGCTGCTTTAGAATTGTCTTTGCTATTCTAGGTCTATTCTGGTTCCAGATGAATTTTAGGAGTGATTTCTCTAGACCTATGAGGTATGTTAATGGTATTTTTATTGGGATTGCATTGAATCTATAAAACAGTTTTGGGAGAATGGCCATTTTCACAATATTTATTCTTCCTATCCATGAGCAAGGGAAATCTTCCAATTTTCTGAGATCCTCTTCAATTTTTTTCAGTGTATTATAATTTTCTCTATATAGATCTTTCACTTCTTTCATGAGAATAATTCTTAAATATATCTTTTTTTAGTTGCTAGTGTGAAGGGTGTGGCTTCTCTCATTTCTCTCTGTGATTTTGTTGTTAGGTATAGAAATACTATTGATTTTTGTGTATTGATTTTGTATCCTGCTATATTGCTGAATTTATTTATTATATATAGGAGTCTTTCAATTGGAATTTTGGGGGTCTTCTATGTAGAGAGTATCATGTCATCTGCAAATAACAATTTAAATTCTTTTCCTATCTTTACCACTTTTATTTCTCTCTCTTGTCTAATTTCTCTGGCTAGTATTTTCAGTACTATATTAAATAGGAGTGGTGATAAGGAACATCCTTGTCTTGTGCCTGATTTTAAGGTAAAGGCCTTCAGTTTTTGGCCATTTAGTATGATACTGGCTGTTGGTTTGTCATAGATGTTCTATAAGGTTCTTATCATAAATGAATGTTGAATCTTATCAAAAGCTTTTTCTGCATCTATAGAAATGATAATGTGATTCTTACTTTTGGCTTCATTGATATGGTGGATTACATTTATTGATTTATGTATGTTGAACCATCCTTGCATGCCTGGGATGAATCCCACTTGGTCATGGTGTATAATCTTCTTGATGATGTGCTGTATTCTATTTGTCAATATTTTATTGAGGATTTTTGCATCTGTGTTCATTAGGGAGATTGGCCTATAGATCTCTTTTTCAGTTGGGTCTTTTTCAGGTTTTGGTACTAGAGTAATATTTGCTTCCAGGAGTGACTTATGAAGGGTTGCCTCCTTTTCAATTTCATTGAAGATTTTGAGGAGTGTGAGCATTAAGTCTTCTTTGTACTTCTTGTAGAATTCTGCAGTGAACCCGTCTGGGCCTGGGCTCTTCTTTGTAGGTAAGGATTTAATTACATTTTTAATTTCATTAACAGAAATTGGGTTATTCAGCAGTTTTACATCTTCTTGACCTAGCTTTATTATTTCATGTTTCTAGGAACCTGTCTATTTCCTTCTGTGTTATCAAACCAATGAGAGTAGAGGTTTTCAAAATAGGTGATGACCTTCTGATGTAGTGATTTTGCCTTTTTCATTCCTTATTGCATGAATTTGAGCTTTTTCTTCCCATTTTTAAATAAGGTTGGCTAGGCGCTTATCAGTTTTATTTATTTTTTTCAAAGAACCAACTCTTTGATTCATTGATTCTTTGGATTGTTTTCTTAGTCTCTATTGCATTGATTTCTGCTCTGATTTTTATAATTTCCTCTCTTCTTTTGACCCTGGGCTTGACTTGCTCTTATTTTTCTAGTTGTTTGAGGTGTGACATCAGGTTATTTATTTGTATTCATTCTGTTTTCCTGATGTGGGAACTCAGTGCAATAAATTTTCCTCTGAGGACAGCTTTCATTGCATCCCAAAGATTCTGGTAAGTTGTGTCTGTATTTTCGTTTGCTTGTAGGTATTGCTTAATTTCATCTTTAATTTCTCCTGTGACCCACTGATTACTCAAAAGTGTGTTATTCAGTTTCCATGTGTTTGTGGGATTTTTGCAGTATCTTTTATCATTAATTTCTAATTCCATGGCGCTATGATATGATAACATGCAAGGGATAATTTCAACTCTTTTGCATTTATTTAAGTACATTCTGTGGGCTAATATATGGTCTATTTTAGAGAATGTCCCATGTACTGCTAAGAAGAATGTGTATTCTGATGCTGTTGGATGGAACACTCTGTATATGTCTATCAAGTCCATTGGTTCACAGTTGTGGTGCAGTTCTATTATTTCTTTGCTGATTTTTTGTCTGTTTTATCTGTCCCTTGGTGTCAATGGTGTGTTAAGGTCTCCTGTTATAACTGTGTTACTGCAAATTTGATTTTTCATTTCTATTAATACTTGCTTTATATTACTGGGTGCTCTGGAATTAGGTGCATATAGATTTAAGATTGTTATCTCTTCCTCTTTAAGTTTTCCCCTAACCAGTAAGTAATAACCTTCTTTATCTCTTCTGATCATTATTGGTTTGAAGTTCACATTGTCTGCAAATGGAATAGGTACCCATGCTTTTTTGGGAGTTCCTGTTGCACAAAGTATTGTTTTCCACCCTTTGAGTTTCAGTCTGTGAGTATCCTTTTGGATTACATGGGTTTCTTGTAGACAGCATATGGTTGGATGTTGTTTCTTGATCCATTCTGCTTTCGATTGGTGCATTGAGACCATTTACATTAATGGTTATAAGTGTTATATGTTTTTTATTGTTGACATGTTATCTTGCTGCTGTTGCATCTTTCTTTCCATTCTGTTTGTCTGCTTTGCTTAGTGTTTTTTTCCTAAGTGTATCTAATCTGTCCTTCAGTATTCTTTGCAGGGTTGGCTTGGTAATCATGAAGTTCTTCAGCTGTTTTGTCATGGAAGTATCTTATTTCTTCATCAATTGTGAAACACATTTTTGCAGGATACTTCAGTCTAGGTTGGAAATCATTTTCCTTTAGGATCTGAAATACTTTACTCTGTGCTCTTCTTGACTTTATTGTTTGTGCTGAGAAGTCTGCTGTGAGTCTTATGGGTTTTTCTTTATGGGTGATCTTTCTTTTCTCTCTGACAGCTTTTAATATTCTATTCTTATATTGGATTTCTGGGTTGATGGTGATTATTATATGTCTGGGTGTAGTTTTATTTTGGTTATAGCTATTTGGAGTTCTGTATGCTTCACTGATCCTGATGTAGTTTCCATTCTCATGTTTGGGAAATTTTCAGCTATTACTTCTCTCAATATCCTCTTGACATCCTTTATGTTGTCCTCTTCTTTTTTCATTTACCTCTATCAATTGTATGTTGTTTTTCTTTGCATCCTCTTGCAGCTGTTGAATTATTATTTCGTGATTCCTTGTTCTTTTTAAAATATCTTTCCTTTCCTGTTCACTAGCTGCAATCTTGTCTTCGAGGTCTGAAATTCTATCTTCACTTTCATTGAGGTGGTTTTTATAAATCTCAATGGAATTTTTGATTTCCTGTATATCTCTTTGCATCTGCTTTATGTATTCTATTTGTTTCTTATATTGTTCATCCAGGGATTCTACCTTTTTGTTTAGTTTCTCCAATTTTTAAACTGTGTATTCTTCAGATATGTTCAGCATTTCTTTCATTTGTTTTATCATCTCTTCTTTTACTTGGGAGATTATTTCTAGTTTGAATTCCTTTAAAGCTTCCTGGAGTTGCTTCTTTATTTCAGTTGCTATTATGTCAGGTATTTCAGGTGTATGGCATATATTTTCTTCTGTGTACATAGCTCCTAGGGTTTCTTGGGATGGGCTGGAGGTTTGACATTGTATTTTGGTCTTTCATTTTGTCATTTTTCTGTATTTCCCTGTTTAAAGTGTTATTCCAAGGCTTCCCCGGGGCCTGCTGGAAATCCTCTTCTATGCCCTCAACTCCTGGGACTTTGGCCACCCAGTTCCCTGGATTGAGAGATGATCACTGGAGCTGGAATAGGAAAGCAGAAGCCCTATGGTGCATGTGGAATGTGGCAGGAAGCTGTGAAGTTCCTTGGCTGATGGGAGCAATGATCCCAATCTCCCTGGTTCAGGGGATGGTGTGGGGACACTCACTGCAGGCTGCTCAGCCTCCAGAACTGAGGGTGCTGGAAGATCAGGGACCCGAGAGTCCAGCAAATATGGTAGGGGGTGAGGCAGTTGTTGCAGGCAGGCTCAAGATCCACTGAGCTGGTCCAGTGCAGCCGGAAGCTGCAAAGTTCCTTGGCCGGGCCCCAGCAAGGATTCCAAACTCCCTGGCTTTGGGGGATGGTGCGGGGGACACTCATCGCAGGCCGCTCAGCCTCTGGAACTGAGGGCGCCAGGAGGCCAGGGACCCCAGAGTCTGCTAAGCATGGCAGGGAGCTGGGCATTTGTTGGGCTCAAGACCCACTGAGCTGGTCCAGTGCACCCGGAAGCTGCAAAGTTCCTTGGCCAGGCCCCAGCGAGGATCCCAAACTCCCTTGGTTTGGGGGATGGTGTGGGGGACATTCACTGCAGGCCCACTCAGCCTCTGGAACTGAGGGCGCCAGCAGGCCAGGGACCCCAGAGTCCACCAAGCACAGCAGGGAGCCATGTAGGCAGTTGTTGCACATGCAGGCAGTCATTGTAGTGTGCTCAAGACCCACTGAGCTGGTCCAGTGCAGCAAGAGGCTGCAAAGTTCCTTGGTCAGACCCCAGCGAGGATCCCAAACTCCCTGGGTTTGGGGGATGGTGTGGGGGACACTGCAGGGGAAATTATTTGTATATCAATCTCTATAGTGCCTGTTTGAGGAAACCATGGATTATTTTTGGTTATTTTAACATTGTTGTTAATTCTATCTGGAGCACATGAACCCCTGAGTGGTTAAGCAGGCTTTGGAGCAGTTGTAAATACCTCTGCTCCTCAGCTGAAACCTTGTGCCCCATATTTTACTCCCAGAAAAAAACAGCTTTTCACAGCAGGAAGACTCGCCCTTTTTCTTCCCTCTCTTCTCTCCAGGCGTTCCTGGTGAAGATTTCATCCTGCAAAGCCCTCCTCTGTATCTAAACATTTCCACTCAGGGCAGACTTACTTGTTCAGGCTAAATTCCCAGTCAAAAGATTTTTTTAAGTCCCTGTTCGGGTGCCAGTTATCAGATTCTGTCCTAGATCCTCAAAATCCCAAACGAGTGTATGGCACAGGTTAAATAAAAAGAGACAAATTGTATGATTTATAGGGCTCCAGGAGGGTTAAAACCCTTTAATTAAGCTCAAGACTTTGAGGGTAAAGACAAAGGATTCTCTCTGGGTCAGTCCACTTATAATAGGGTCAAGGAAAAAGAGCAGAGAAACTGAGGAAAGTGCAGGCAATGAGCAGGACCTTGGGAGTCACTTCAAGGATGTCTTCAAGTAATGAATCAAGTCAATTTAGTAGCATTGTCTTATCATGAAGACGTGGTAGAAGTGAGACTGTAGGAGTAATTTTTGCAGTTGCAGTCTCTACCTTGTCAATTGGGGATGGAGCCAGAGTGTCTGCAGCTGTGGCCTTATCTTGCCCTTTGAGGTATCTCTGGCCTCACAGGCCACTACATGCCTCAGCCAGGATCAGTGATTCATAGAGGTTCATTCACCATGGATCAGCTCCTGTCGCCAGGCAAGGGGCCTAGGCCGAGGACAGACTCACAGATAAACATAGAAAGCCAATTAGTAAAATTTAAATCCTTCTCAGAGCCACTTCATAGTGGTCTCCAATAGCCTTTCAGTCACACACACACATGGGCAAAACAAAGATGCCCACTCAGCATTTCCAATTCTGAGGTACTATATATCCACACAGGAACTTGTACATAAAAGCTCACAGCAGCCCCCAAATGTCAAAGACCCAGAGGCTATCAACAGACAAATGGATGGACAAAACCATCTATCTAGACAATGCGATGTTATTCAGAAGACACAAAAATGAAGTACTGACACACCATGGCAGGGAAGAACCATGAAAGCACCTACGTAAAAGAAGCCAGCCAAACATGATTCCATTTATCTGAAATGTCCAGACAGCAAATCTATGGAAGCAGAAAGTAGATTGGTGGCTGTGTTGGGGCTTGGGGTGGGAGGAGGAAACAGGGAGTGACTGCTAATGGACTCAGGCTTGCTTTTGAGGATTATAGAAACATTTCAAAATTAGATTATGGTAGATTTCACAAGCCAACATAGATATACTAAACCCACTGAATTGTATGCTTTAAAAAGATTTATATACCTTACAAGATACAAAAATTTTATCTCCAAAAGGTTTTTAGAAGCTACAATAAAGATCAACCTAGGCAGCCTACTACAGAGATCTGAACTCTGACTGATATATTAAAGATATGATGCAAAAATCAGGGATGGTGGACATCAAGATGTGCTGTGACCATGAGTCAGGACAAAAACAGTGTCAGGGCAGACCCTCTCAGAGGGCATGAGTCCACAGACCACAGGACGTATGTGGATAGGTGTCAAGGAGATCTCTAAAGCCTCTGAAATCAGAGCTATCTTTATATTGCATCAGATGTTCAAAGGAGCCATAACCCAGGAGAGGACAAAACCCTCTGCCAATGGCAAGGAAGGCTCCCCAAGAACTCCCCAGCAAAGACGCAGCTCTGACATTTCCAATTACTCTTCACACTCAACAGAACTTCCAAACACATACAAAGGTGAGAAAACACTGTGTTAAAATAAACAATTTACTATAGTAAAAGACACATTGCCATTGATCCCCCCAAACACCTCCCCAACATACTTATCCCATCATTCTTGCCACTTTCTGAAGCAGTCCTGGGAATTCTCTTTTGTGAGTGTCTCCACAAGGTGTGGTCAAAGGTAGTGAATGCTACAGATGAGTGCTATTCAAAGGAAAGGCAGGTTCACAAAAACACGACAAACCGTGCATCTTCATCAGTCCTATATAGTGAACCAGCACCATGAGATTTCTGGATCTTCCCCACAGTTAAAATGACCACAAAAGGGATAGACTTTGAACTGCATCAGGACATCAGGGCAGCCACAACAGCTCAACTAAAGACACTCCCGAAAGAAGACTTCCAGAACTGTGTCAAAAAGTAGCAAGAATCGGTGTGTTCAAAGTAAGGTGGAGTACTCTGAAGGGCATTAATGGCAATGTCTTTTACTGTAAAAAAAAGGAAAACCTTTTAAAATTAAAAAAAATTTACATTAGTAAGATTACACCTTGTACATGGAATCCACATACCCAACAATCATTTCCACTAAACTAGGGTGCAGACAGCTTAGGCCTTCCAGGAACAATGGTAAACAACAGTCCACACATGACAGGGGATATTTAGCTCAGTGGCACAAGCGCTTGTCTGGCGAATGCAATGTCATGAGTTTGATCCCTGGTACCAGAACAAACAAACAAAGAAAAACAGTCCACACTGGTGAAAAAGAAAAAAGGATATGACAATCAAATGAAAAGCAAAAAAAAAGGACAGTATCATTATTCAAGATGGTACACATTACCAGTACACTAGTGCCCGAAATACTCAGGCTGGAACAAAATCTAAGCATAAGCTTCAGTGAGCTCAAGTGGCAAAGGCCTGGCCTCACTCTAGGTGGCCTCTGCCATAATTTCTGCAAACTTTCTCCTAGACACTGCCTATCTACGATCTGACCTGAGAAATCAATCAGTTGATTGAAAAAAAGAGTGCCTCTCTTGCTTGTGGTGGCATAGTTTATAGCTGGCAATGATAAAGCTCCTAAAGCAGGAAGGTAAGAAGAAAGTCTTTAAATAATTGATAGAAACACACATCCACATCAGCCTGTCCAATATCTGGAGCTCTGCAGGAACGGGAATTAAGTCTAATATTCCATTACTACAGGTCAGGCAAGAGAGGCAACCAGTTTCTTCATTACTATAAATCTCACTAAAATTAATATTCAGACTGGTCAGTGGCCTGTCAAGTAGGAACGATGTCAGAAAATACCATTTGTCAGACCTTAAGATGCAGATGATAGCCAGTAAAGTAAATGGTGATCGGTTTCTTGGCCAAGCAATAAGGTTGATAAAAGGTGTTAGGAGATGATGGATGATATCTATGGAGCTTCAGCACTTGCTGAGATGGGAACATTTTGCTCATGTAGTATCTTGGAACCACACGCTTCATGAGTGATGCTTCCTGGCTTATAAAATGCTAAGGCATAAAGAAAAGGCATAATGTAGAATCTGAACAAGCTGGCTCCTAAACTTTTGTGATATTTTACAAACAGTAAATCCCCAACTTCTATTCATTTTGGAAGACATTACTATAGAGGCATTTTAAAGAAGAGAGACCACATTTGCATACAATGTGTCTTCAAACAACAAGAACTGGCCTGCAGAGGAAGGAGAAAATACATCCGACACATGTGGACAAGTGGCGAGATGTGCCCAGTTCATGTAGCTTCTAAGTTTGAAATGACAACAGGAACAGTAAAAACCTTACAGTGCTGTGGGGGTAAAGGCCTTGGGTCTTTTTAAAGAAATGAAATAAGCTGTTGTCAATCTTCTTTTCCTCCTGGGACAAACTCTGGCTCATTTGTTCTGTAACAGCAAGAGACAGATAGCAAAGTTCTCATTTTATGATGGATGTTAAGAGTTAGAAGGCTGTGAGTCAATACCCAGCGTGCTAGGAAGTGAGATTGTTTGCTAGCTCCACCCACAGAAAAATGCTAAGAAGCAACCTGGACATTCACTCAGAGGCTACCCTGTTTCCCAAGAGACTCTCTTTTATCTACTCAAAGAAAGTACGTGAGCGAGGAAAGGTAGATATACTCTAGAAACAGAACAGTGAAACAGCTGCAGTTTAAAGTATTAACCCTGAAACTATTCTTGGCCCATTTCATCATCTATTTTTAAGGATTGAAGTTCACTAAGGGGAAGACAAATCACTGCTGTCAGTAAAGTCTCTCCTTAAAGATTAGCTGTCAAGACACACATTTGTTTCTATCCAAGCCTTTGACAAAAGGTGCCAAAAGCCAGTCAGCCAAGTTTACATTGCAGAAGAGGCAAAACTAGGTTTTAGTATTCTTTTTCCCTTCTCTAAGCCCCTGGCCTTCAAATAGAGAAGGAGTTTCTGTGGGCTTCAAAACAGCCAAGAGGCAACAATAGCACAAATCAGAAACTTTCTTTTGGCTGCAGATTTAATTTAATGAACATGTCAGCCATTTATCAAAGCCACAGGAATCCTGTTGCAGAGACAGGGCTACCATTTCAGAGGAAAGGTACTGTGGGGAGATCTCCAGGAATAGTGGCTCTGGTTCACACCTCTTTTATCTAGATCACATCTTCAGTTACTCAAGACTTGGTAAGTACCAGGAGACCAGTCTAAGGACAAGAGGAGTGAAATCTGAGCCAGCCAGCAGGAACCATGGGTCAAGGAACCAAGTCCAAGAAGCCTAGTGCTGCTCTCTCTCTATCAAGGGCTGGGTATTCACCTTCAGAGCAGTGACAGCAGGGACAGCTCCACTGAGGGGGCCTCCAACGGGGTTGGGGGCAGGGGAACACCGTAATTCCAAGCAAGTGGCACAAAGAAGCCCTGTTGTCTTTGCTTTATCCTGGGACAGGAGCTGTTATTCACGTCTGTGCTTGCCACTGTGCCCCCAGCCCAGCCTGATGCAAATGTATTTACTTTTTTTCTTTTTAAAGTACTGGGGGTTGAACCCAGGGTGTCTGCACAGAACTATATTCCCAGCTCTTTTTATTTTTCGAGACCAGGCCTAAGTCACAAAATAGCCCGGGCTGGGCTTTGCAACCCTTCTGTGTCAGCCTCCTTCTCCGAGTACTGGGATCACAGGTCTGTGCCACCACGCCTGGCTAACATGTCAGCTCTCAGTCTTCTTCCAGTTAGACACCAGTGTCATGAGGGCAGGAATGCTGTCCCTCTTCCTCTTCCTCTCCAGCAACCAGAACAGGCTGGCACAAGGCAGATCCTAAAGATTAAAACGTGCTACACCAGTGGATGTGACAGTGACAAGAGATGTCCATTCACATTACTTGGCAGAACCTCCCATTCTTGGGATTAGTGGAAAAGATGAAATTCAAAATGGATTCCAAAGTACAGAGAAAGCTAAGCTGGCAATATCAGAACACTCGGAAGGAAACACTGGCATTGCTAATATGGAAGAAACCTGGTTTCCAAAACTTTATGCTCACTGGATATGGCAGCAGCGTGCCTGTAAGCCTATCATTAGGGAGGCTGAAGCAAGAGGATCACTGAGGTTGAGGCCAGCCTAGCCTTCATGTCGAGTTCATGGCCTATCTAAATTACCCAATGAGACTTTGGTCTCAGAAAAAAACCCAAAAACCAAAAAAACTTTATGCTCCTGTAGCTATCAAAATGGTAAGTCTCTTTCTGAATCCATATCCCAGTGGACAAATCACAAACTATGAATACTACACTCCTCACAAGCTCCTCATAAGGATCCTTAGGTTCCAGGAGGTTCCAGCCACAGGCAAGTTCAGGTAGCCACTCTAAGTGTTATACACAAAGTGGGTGGAAATAACTACAAACCACACACCGATAATGACTGGTATCTATAGCATAGAAAGAATTCACAAAATGCATTAAAAAAACAAACAATCCAATTACAAAGTGGGCAAACACAGGAACAAACGATTCACCACAGAGGATATACAGACAGCAATAAACACACACAAAGATGTTAAACACAGTCAGTGGCAAAGGAACACAAAACCACAATGAGACAGCACTGCACACGCTTATCAGAGTGACAGAAATATACAGTGATAGCATCGGCAAGGGTGCAGAGAAACTCAGGCACTTATTACTGGTTGGAGCGTAAATGCTACAGCCAGCCTGGAAAACAATGTGCAGTTTCTCAAACATCTGTGCACACAACTACTCTACCACCCGGCAACTGCACTTTTGAGCATTTACCTCCAAAAAATGAAAACCTGT
Organism: Cavia porcellus; assembly: GCF_034190915.1. NCBI lineage: Eukaryota > Metazoa > Chordata > Mammalia > Rodentia > Caviidae > Cavia > Cavia porcellus. The sequence goes on along the minus strand of NW_026947506.1, from coordinate 34,746,417 downwards.
GCACATACAAAACTCTAACACAAATGCTCTAACAGATCTTTCTCCTTTCTATTCCAATTTCCACTTTTTTTTGGTCAGTACTGGGGATTGAAACCAGGGACACATTACTTTGATTCCCCTCCTTCTGAGACAAGGTCTTGCCAAGTTGCACAGTATGGGTTTGTGATCCTCCTGCTGCAGCCTCCTGAGTAGCTGGAAGTACAAGTGTGCACTACCACACCTGGACATACAACAGTTTAACTTGTAACAGCCAAAAATCAGAATCAGCCCACAGATACTTTAATAGGAAAATAGTTATAATGAGGCATGTTCAAACCATGGGATACTATTTGTTAGTAAAAGGAATGACCGACCATATACAACTTGGATGAATTCTTCATCAGAGAATGTTATATCCTTCTGCTATATTCTGCATGACCTCATAGGTGTGTGGGCTCAGCTTGGTCCACTGAGTGACACTCGTGGGGTATGGCAGAACCTCTAAGAGAAGGGTCCTAACAAGAGGTCTTCAGGTCACTGGGGTTTGTTCTCCTTCACAGGTGATTAACACAGACCCCTGAAATGCAAGTGTGGGAGACAACTCCAGTGATTCCCTTTGAATTCAAAACAATTAGTGTGACTTTGATTACTTGGAGACTCATTTCCTTATACTGATACGTAAAAGGCTGGCTAGGCTATTTCCTTCTCTCTTCAATTGGCTCTGAGCATTGCAAATAAGGCTAGCTGAGGTGCTAATGTGCAAAGTCTATAGCCATCAGACAGTCCTGTTTCCCTGCACAGTGTTCTCCACAATACAGGATTAAGCACCCAAGATGTTAGAGCAGATAACTTCGGGAATGTCAACAGGGTAGGAGCCTCAAAATTAGAGGCTATGACTCCCCAGGGCACAAGAGTTTACATATCAGAAACCAAAGCAATAGCCTCCCAAAACAATTCCACTGCTACCTTAATTGGGTTATGTAAATTGATCTTCTGCATATCTTTATCTCTGCAAATTACAGAGATGCCATTCTTGTACCTGGCCAGCCAGCTCAAGTTACTCAATAATCCCTGACATCCTCACTATCACTCATCCCTGAACCACCCTCCTTTTTTCACAAGATAATAAATGCTGGGAGTGGGGCTCAAGATTTAGCTCAGTGGCTCAAGTGCTTGCCTTGTAAGCACAAAGTCATGAGTTTGATTCCTGGTTACCAATAAATAAATAAATAAATACATGCTGGGAGAGGCCTACTATCCAGGCCTTTGTTCGCATGTCCTCATGAGGACTGGACTTAGGACCCCTTGGCTGCCCTTAACTTGGAACATGTCTTGGTGTCTTTACACTTACCATAAGTTGGATTGGTGGTAGTAGATTGGAATTAACTTGCTAGGATTCCAACAATGTCTCAATGAGATTACAAATTTAACTTTTTGGATTGTGAGGAAAACTAGAAAGAGGATTACAATGCTTGGATGATTGAACTCGATATTTGGGTTTACAATATCAAGTCTAGCCTCACGAGCTCTCTTTGGTTTCCAGGTATCACTACATGCTCTCATGGACATAACAAACATGGGGAGGGGGGCAGAGGTGTGCTTCACCAGAACTAAGCATAGGCAGCAGGCACTGTGCTCTTGAACCTGCAAATGGTAACTAAATAAACTTAGCTTGCTTCAGGTATTTTGTGACAGTGATAAAAAACTGACAACTTCCGAACCTGAGAAATGGAGGACAGATTAGAGGCAGCTAGGGACCAGGGATAGGTGTGGGTGCAGTGCAGGGAGGCAGGTACAGTTATAAAGGGTAACCTGAAGGGTCTTTGTGGAATTGCTCAGTATTTTGATTGTAGATACAGGAATCTCCTCAGGTGTGAAACTGTAGAAAACTCAGAGACACATCAGTAAAACTACAGTGACATGAACAAGAGAGATGGATGTGGATATTCTGGTTGCAGTACTTTGCAGTTTTGTTTTACCACTGGGGGAAACTGGACAAAGGGGACAAAGTACACCTGCCAGCGAATCTAAATTTCAAAAATTATGTTCATGGGAAGAACGAAAGCTTCCCTGCCATCTCATGGTGGAGCTGTGCCTACACCGCCATTTGTTCATTACCTCTAATCCTGACAGCATCTCATAGGCAGGCGTTAGTTGCTTTGCCAAAAGTAAAAGGAAACTGAGGCCCAGAAATGAAGTAATCCATCTAAAGCCACACGACAAATGACTGAGCAAGAAGCCAAAGCTGATGACCATTCTGCTACTCCACGCTGACTCTGACAAATCACTGTTCAAAAGCTGCAAAAGACAACTCAAGAAAACAAACTGTTTTTAAAGGAACTGTTCCCATTTCAAACAAACATGTATCCCGCTGTTCTTGCTATGTTATGAAGCAGTTCTGGATGTCTTCTGTATCTTTCCAAAGAGGGATTAAAAAAAATTCAGTGAATACTACCACTGCTGAGTGCCACCCAACAGAAAGGCAAGGTCACAAAAATATGGCAGTGTATTGTAATTCACTCTGTTTACCAGATCTGACACCATGGTACTTCTGGATCTTCCCCGAAGTCAAAATGACCATGAAAAGGAAATGTCAAGGCAGCCATGACAGTTTCAGATACTCACGAAAGAAGATGTCTAGAACTGCTTCAGAAAGTGTGGAGAACATCGCGCTATGTGTGTTTACATTGAGGGGAAATATCCTAAAGGCAGATTAATGGCAATTGTTTTTACTGTAATACATCTTAAAAATTATATAAAGCCAAAAAAAGATGAAAATAAAAATTAACAAAACAAAACAAAAAACCTTATAGAATAGAGGTTAAGTTTTAGCTACAAATCAGCCCTAAATTGTTGATTCCTTCAAAATAAAAGTGGAGTTCCTGAGGTGACATGATAAATATGCAGACTATGTGGAAGTCTGAAAGGAAAGTAAGCTAGTCCTTGCTCATCTCTGAGGTCTACGAGGACCCAAGACAATAGGGGTGGGAGGAGTGGACATGAGATGACCAAAAAGCAAACTTAGACCCTGGAATCAGAAGACAATACTGTAGGCTCAGAGGAAAGAGCAAAGGCCCTTTGCAATGGCTTTGTATTTAAGATGCCATTTGCCACCCCTGCTTTTGCTAAAAGGCTTAGAAGGACCCTCTGGACAACCCCCCAACCCACCAGTACAGTGACTGGTTATACCCAATGCAGGGATCCCTCATCAGGTGATCACCTCTCTACAGAACCCGACTGACCAAGGAGAGCACAAAGGAGAAGAAAGCACAGCCTTCAAGTGCACAAAAGATGAGTGAGAGCGGGAAGCAGTAGGACACACGCAGAATCAGGCACTAGGATGATTTGTTTTAAGTATCTGAGGGAATGTGAAAACAGATGAATGAAGCAGAAAACCAGAAGACAGAAATTTCATACTCTGACTACTGGTACCAAGATAAATTCAGGGCTATTTTAATGATCATGTCATCCATTAGGAACTTGAGATTTCCAGCTTCACTTATATACCTGTAGAAGAAACGTGCTCCCAGAAGGCAGTTACCATAAGCACTACTAAAGCATAAAATTCTATCAGTTTATCTTAGAAGTACAAATAAGCAGAAGCCAGACGTAATCCCAAGCACTGGGGAGGATGAAGCAGGAAGATCAATAACCACCAACAGAAAGTCTTCCTTCAGCTAATATTTTCTTTGCAAAAATACTCGCTGCACAAAGTGGTGCATATCCATAATCCCAGCACTTGGGAAGCTGAGGCAGAAAGACTACAAGTTCAAGAACCTGTGTCAAAATAAAAAGGGCTGAGTGTTCAATGCCCAGTATCACAAAAACAAAACCACTCTACTATATGGAATTATTTCAATTAAGCAATCAACTATTAAAACCTGCAAGCATTTATCCGTGGCATAACCCTGTAACTCTAGCATTCTGGAGGCTGAGGCAAGAGGATCACTGCAATTTCAAGTTCAGTATGAATTACACAGCAAGACCCTTTCTCAAAAAACCTGCAAACCAGGGCTGGAGGTTTAGCTCAGCAGCATAAGCGCCTGCCTTGCAAGCAGGCAGTCGTGAGTTCGATCCCTGGTACTGATAAAAAGAAAAAAAGACAAAAAAAAAAACCCTACAACCCAGAAATTTTGGAAAATTGGTACTCAAGAAAATACTTTCCAGGTTTGCTATTTCTCTCTCACTATTTGATTTTTATTTTGTTTCTCTGCATCTTTTTTTAAAACTAGGGATTAAACTTGGCCTTGTGTACGCTAAAAACTATTTTTGATTTTTCCACTGCTGCTGCTTTTGGAGACAGGTTTTCACTATGCAGTTCAGGTTGGCCTCTAACTCACTGTGAAGTACAGGCAGATCTTGAACTCGAGATAACCCTCCTGCCTCAGCCTACCTGTTGCTGGGAGTATAGGCATGTGTCACCATACCTGGATTTATTTCTGATTCTTTTTTTAAAAAATCATTCTTGTACATATTTCTGTGTTCTTAAAACAAGGCAAATTTTTCTGAGCTGAGTTTCATGTATCCCACATCAAATGGCCAGACTCAGCTGGGTGTGGTAGTGCAAGCCTGTAATACCAGCACTGTGGACAGTGATACAGGAAGGGTTACTGCGAGTTCAAGGCCAGCCTGGGTTATAAAGTGAGTTTAAGGCCATTCTGAATTGCATAGTGAGACAACTGTCTTTAAAAAGATTTTTTAAAAAGAGCCAGATTGTAGAGTATTTATAAGAATATCTTGGAGGTAGGGGTGGGGGCTCAAGGGAAAATGCTTGAGGCCAGGGGCTGGATTCATAGCACACAGAGTTTTGCTGAAAGTTACCACTTTTCCTGTGACCATCCACCAATAGGCCCTCTCCTTATAATTTCTTGACTATGAAACCAAATCACTATGCTTATTAGCATTACCTATAAAGCAAGCATGGAGTGGGCCTGTCTCTCCAGCAAGATTAATGAGCCTTGGAACCAGATCCCTGAATATAAGACATCAGTTCTTAGCTGTGTTCACCATGGACCAAATCTATTAAATCCCAATCAAGTTCAATGTTCTTTAGGAGATTCAGAAACTGATTTAGAATATTATATACCTCAGTTAGAATTTTAAGCAATTCCAAGTCTACAAAAACTACATCTTGCTCCAATCAATAAAAAAAAACTAGAAGCAAAAACATCCCAAGTATTTACTGAGATGTGTACACAGCAGAGCAAGAGTCTATACTTTATTAGTTAAGGCTGCTAGTTAAAATGACACTAATAGGATGGGGCCAAAGCTCAGTGGGAGAGAGACTTCTGGGTGACTCAATTCTTAGCATACACCCCACAAGGATTTGAGATTTTCAGCTCAAAACCCAACAGTCACATTCGCACAAGTCTCTTTGGAGATTTTGCTTTTAATCTTTTCACATCCTGGGATAGTGGTTCATGCCTTGCAGGAGCCAGCCTGGGGAACATGGTGATTTAGCAAGACCCTGTCTTGAAATAAAAATGATAATACGGGCTGAGGTTGTAGCACAGTGCAAAGGTCCTGGTTCCAAACTCTAGCACTACCAAAATAAATCCCTCATGATTTGCCTGACAGTAACATGGCAGACATAATAATGAGGAAGTGGAGCAAGAGGTATGAGATTGGCACTTATAAATAATCTTAAATGGGATCTTTGGTTGACAAAGGGAAAACTAGCAATGATAATATTTTTAAAAAGCTGTATTTGCTTATTTCCTTATTTCACTATTATGTGCCTGGCACCTACATTGGAGACTCTGTTTTGCTCTCTGCAGAGATGGCACTGTCTTCTGCCAGAGAACCAAGCAGCGACTTCCCCTTGAACACATTTTATTTTCATCCCACCTCTCTCCTCACAACTTCAGAGGGTCCAAACCCAGAACCTCTGAGGACTCTGATTTAAACCGAGTCTATGTTTCTCCATTAGTAGTGTAGGTTCCGTTTACCTCCTGCTGCCTCCCAAATTTTGCTGCATCTCCTTTCTCCCACAAGGGCTTAGATCTTTAAATTATCTTTTTACGTGGGCGTGGTGGCACATGCATGTAATACCAGCATTTGGGAGGCTGAGGCAGAGGACTGCTGCAACTTCAAGGTCAGTATGAACTACAGTGAGAGCATGTCTCAAAAAGGTGGGGAGGAGGGATTGGGCTTGGTATATAGCTCAGTGTGAAGACCCTTGGTTCAATCTCCAATTACATACACACACAAATGTGAACAAGATCTTTCTCTTACCTTCCTAGTCTTTACCCTGTTCCCAATCATCAGTCTATATAGCTTGTTCCCCTCCTTACCTTCTTGATAATTATGCAGTTAAGAGGGAACAGGCCAACAATGTAAACAGGAAGAAGCCTGCATGTTGCTGCCAGAAACCTGCTAGGACCACTGAGGACCACAGCCATCATGAGTTTTTGGTGGACAGCTCCTCCTCCAACTCACATCTCCACCCTGACCTGCATTTGGATGGTCCAAAGGCCTTTCAGGCTCATGAGTACCCAAGCAAAGCTCTCTCCCTCATTAATTATTTTTGTTGTTCTTTCCTTTTCTCTCTTGAGACAGGGTCTTGTTATGTAGTCCAGGTTGGCCTGCAACTTAGTGATCTTCCTGCTTCAGCCTCCCAACTACTGGGCTTACAGGTCCAGTGCAGCACTACACCTGGCTCCTTCACTGATTTTTTTCCTGAGGTGTTGTCATCATTGACAGAAACCACAGCAGAAACTGGAAGTCAGCAGCTTCTCCCCTGCATGCATTAAGCACATCTGTAGGTCACTATGCTTGCCACTGGCCACTGCTGTTGGGCAGTGTCCTTCTCAACCATATCCTCTGCACAGCAGGCAGAATGGCCAGCTTTAAGGCTGAAGGAGCCTCAAAAACCATCTTCAACTTATAGATGAGGACAAAGAAAACAGTATCTCCCAGAATGGTAATAGTCACCTGGAAACAAGAAACACAGTGGATAAAGCAATCAATACCTCCAGACAGTTCATAACATCAATTCTTCAAACACAAGGCTTGAGAAGGCATAGCCTTTTCTTTAAGCTATCTCTTTTGGAAATATCAATTAAAACAGACATAGCCACAGGAAAAATTTAGTTCCTGATATTTCCACTGAAGAGTCAAGTGACCACCTGCCACTTATTCACTGGTAAATTCACTTCAAAGAGCCGAAGGCGCTCCATTGTAAGCCTTCTACAGTGTTACTTCCGGAAACCGGGGGGGGGGGGGGGGGGGGAACTAACCAGGTAAATGAGGACGTCTGTGACCAGCTGCTCCTGCTTTCCTTTTCATTCTTCTAGTTGAAAAAACAAAAACAAAACAAATGGTAAAAAGCAAATAAAACTTAATCATACTTTTAGGATAAGAACCATGATGACAAACTTGAGATCATATTACAAGAAAGGTAAGACAAATATAGCTTGGTTTGCAATGAATTCTGTGTTGTTAAACATGTTAATGACAAAAAACAAAGAAGTAAAATTGCTGTATAACTTAAATAGACTTGAGTGAAACGGTTTGCAAGCGTCCCTAAGTACAGTACATGTGGATTCTAGCTCACCATTCTTGGCCTTACCAAAAATCATCTTCCTTTACAGTACTAACATTAACTTTAGAGTGGGGAAGAAAAGACAGGGAAACACATGAACAACAGGAACATTTACATTTCCTTCAAGAGTAGCTTTAAAATAAATGACAGACAAAAGTGCTACAAGTTTGAGGCCAGCTTGGACTACATAATGAATTCAAAGCCAGCCTGAACTACCTAGCAAGACCCTATCTCAAGAAACTTAAAAAACAAAAAAGAAAGATAGATATATATATTTGTCAAACTGGTATGAAGTAATACTCAATATTCAATATTCAGGGCAGGAGAATACTAATTGGGAACTCAAATAATCTCTCCCTGTTCTAGATATATTTAACTATTAAAATGCAAAAGTGGCGGGGGTTCTTTATGGTAAAATTCTTAGTTCTCGAGAGGATAATATGAGATTTTTTTTAAGCTTTACACAATTTGGGAAACACTGACATAGCACTCAGAAAAATAACTACCCAGGCATAGTGGCAAATGTCTACAATTCCAGTACTCTGAGAGTCTGAAGCAGGAAAACTGACAGTTCCATCCCAGGCATGGTGACTTCCTCAGTGAAAGCCTGTCTGAAAATACAAAATACAAAAAGGGAGGCAGGATTGGCTGGGGCTGCAGTTCAGCGCAAAGGCCCTGTGTTCAACCTAAGTACCACCATCATCCCATCAAAAACCAAACCAACCAAACCAAACCAAACCGGGCAAAACCAAACCCAGAATGATCTTAGTCTAATAAATTTTGCGTATAATTCTAACTTACAATTCCTCCCAATTTGTTCATTCTCCGTCAAGGTCTCTTGGGCAAGTCAAGATTATGACACAGAGGCCATGGTGGTATGCACACACCTGTAATTCCACTACTTGAGAGGCCAGCCTGGGTTACACAGTGAATTCAAGACCAGCCTAAACTGTATAGTGAGACCTCTCAAAAAACAAAACTAACAAACAAAAAACTCCAAGGAAATTTCTTGCATTAATAACTTTAATACTGAATAGTAACATATGATTCCCAAAACTGAAAAGGTTCTATTTCAGGCCAGAGTGACATTTTAGCATATGAGGAACGTGGCAGCCCATTTAAAATAAAATAACAACAGCTAGGTATGGTAGTGCACTCCTGTAATCCCAGCACTAGAGAAGCTAAGACAGGAGGTTTGATGTGAGTTTGAGGCCAGCCTGAACTGCAGTGAAACCTTATCTCAAAAAGAAAAAAAAGGGGGAGAAAGAGAGAATCATATTTTTATTTAAAGAAAGACAAAACAAAACGGAAAATGGGTAGAAATAGTACATACTTTCAAAGAAGAAAATAACAGTAATAAGTCACTTGTTGATGTTTACATATTTTCCTCTTACAAATAATTGTTCAAGATACAAAAGTGGAACATATAAATGGGAATTCAAACAGGGAGACTGCAAATAGTTCTGTTCAACTATCTAATAAAAACTTAGTAGTATGGCGATCAATCCTATACACTTAAACATGTATGCATTTATCCACATCTTCATTTATGTTGAGATTAAATAAACTAAAGCAGACTAAAATCGCTCTGAACAAAGATTAATAGTATTGCTGGATTTCACATCATGACACTCTGTAATCAGCACTGGGTGCTGTAGTGCCTTTTTCCTGCAAAGCATTTGTTCATTTCATCATGTGTCATAAGATCAGCTCTAGTAACTGTTTATAGGTTTTACCCAAGCATGAGTCTCAACATGTATTTCTATCCTTTCTATATTAGAGGAAGAAACAGAACAAAGCAGGACAAAACAAAACATATTCTTACAGACACCTACAACTAAAAAGACATATAAAACTGCTGTACAAGTTCTACCATGGTTACTGTGTTGTCTCTTGTTACCATCAATAGAAGTGGCTATATCATCAGATAAAGTATAATTGAACATATCAGTACATAACAGTATTAACAGAAATACAACTTTGTAGACAGTGTAGAACTACAAAAACAGGTAGTAATCAAATCAGAATAGTTAGTACTTGGATGGAAGAATCCTATTCTACTGTATTTGACTTCCTTCTGAAACAAGCAGTGAAAAGCCAAAAAAATCACTAGAAAATATTTTGGAAATTCTCTAATTTAGAAAAGGTATAAATCCCTATAATACTGTCATTTCTTTCTTTCCTTCTTTTTTTTTTTTTTTTTGGTACTGGGGATTGAACTCTCGACCTTGATCTTGCCAGGCAGGTGCTTGTATTGCTGCACTAAATCCCCAGCCCTCTTTTTTTATTTTAAACAAATCTTTTAAAATTAATTTATAATATTTTATATCACTTTTTTACTGGTCCCAAAATACTAAGAGCTTAAGCTGGGCATGGTGGCGCACTCCTGGCACAACCACCAGAGTGATCCCAGAACTCTCGTGGTTGAAGCAAGAGGATACCTTCAAGTTCACAGTGGGTAACATAGTGAGTGAGCTCAAGGCCAGCCTAAACTACTTTGCATCAAAAAACCAAAATGAAATTAAAAAAACCAATGACCTAAACACACTAAAGGTTTTATTTTTATTTTTTTTTAATTTTATTTTAAAGAAAGTAAAACTAAACAGAACAAAACAGAACAAAGTAGATCAGAAGAAAAAAATGTAACACAGATTTCAAAGCAAGACAACAGGAGATCATCACTGGCTATCATAATGTCTCTTATTTTCTTTTAAATAGTTGTCCATATCTTCACATACAATGAATTCATACAAAACGAAATAGTATTAAACAGATGAGAACAGAATGATGAAGGCATTACAGGCCCTCAAAACCAGGCAATAGGAAAATCAACAATGGCTCCCATAATGTCACTCGTTCTCTTCAAAATAGCTGTCCATACCTTCAAGTATGTTGAGCAACTTTATTGAACTCACAACCTTGCCCTTGCAAGGCAGGCTCTTGTGTCACTGAGCTAAATCCCCAGTCCCTTCATGTATGTTGAAATTAAACAATACAAAACAAGCTAAAATCACTCTGAACAAATAATAATAGTATTGCTGGATTTCACAGCATGACACTACAGAATCAGCACTGGATACTATAGTGTCTCTTTTTCTTCAAAGTAGCTGTTCATTTCATCATGCACTATATAATCAAGTATCATACAATGTTTAGAAGTTCTACACATGTATGAGTGTCTACATGTATACCTATCCTTTATGTATTGAAGGAAAAACAAAACAAATTCCTAGAAAAACACAAAACAAAAAATATAAATAAATGACAACAGCAAGGAGCCGAAAACAGTGACAATATAGACTTTCCATAAAAGGTGGTAGGAGCGTAACTAGAATTGTTTTACATAATGATCTTCAAGAGTTCCTCAGATCACCATACAATAATACGCACAATTGTTCCAGTCCTATGAATGCTAACTTTTTGTTCTAAAAACTTACAGAATTTGTAGCACAATCATCTTAGCTATCCTGTTTGTGTTTATATAATTTTAGATATTTCTTTTCCCTTTTTCTTTTTCTTCCTTTTCCCTGAGATATTATTTTTCCCCTTTAAGCAGATTCTTATCCTTTCACTGTACTTATTATTTTGTATCTTATGTACTCGCCATTTCTTACACTACAGAGACTATACGGTATTTACACATGTGAGTTTGATTTATTTCACTTGGTCTTGAGTTGAATCCATTTACTTATAAATATCTCAGTCTGATCACTCCTTATAGCTAAGTAGTACTCCATTGTATAAAACTACCACATCTTTTTTATCCATTCCTCAGTTGATGGGCATTTAGGTTGTTTCCAAGATCTGGCTATTACAAATTGTGCTGCTATAAACATGGGAGCACATATATCACTGTGGTGTGATGTTTTCAGTTCTTCTGGGAATATGCCCAGAAGTGGAATGGCTGGAACAAATGGGACTTCTAAACCCAGCTTTTTGAGGAACCTCCAGACTGACCTCCACAGTGGTTACACCAGTATACACTCCCACCAACAGTGCAGAAGACTTCCTTTTTCCCTGCCGCCTCTCCAGCATTTGCAGTTGGTAGTTTTCTTGATCCTGGCCATTCTTTCTGCAATGAGATGGAATCTCAGTGTGGTGTTAATATGCATTTCTCTAATGACCAATGATGCTGAACATTTTTGTCATGTATTTATTTCCCATTTGTATTTCTTCATCTGAGAACTGTGTATTCACCTTAGAAGCTCATTTCTGCATTGGGTCTTTGAATTTCAGGGATCCGATTTTTTAAAATTCTTTATATTATCTAGAAAGAAGTCCTTTGTCTGAGGGATAGTTAACTAAAGAATGTTTTCCCCAATTTGTGAGTTTTCTTTTGACTGTGCTGGGAGTTTCTTTTGACATGCAAAAACTGTTTAATAGGACGTGACCCCAGTTATTGATTCTGTGAAGTATTTGGCATGCATTTGATTCTTGTTCATGAATTTTCTACCTACCGTTATGTCTTCAAGATTTCTACCTACTTTGTCTTCCAATAGATTTAGTGTTTCTGTTTTAATATTTAGATCTTTTATCCATTTTGACTTTAACTTAGTACATGGTGATAGGCATGGGTCTAGTTTTAGTTTTTGGCATATGGAAAGCCAATTTTTCCAGCACCATTTATTAAAGAGACTACCTCTCTACCAGTGAACATGTTTGGCTCCTTTATCAAAGATAAGGTAGCTGCGTGTTTGTAGTTGTAGTTGTATTTTCTAACCTATCCCATTGATCTTCAGGTCTGTTTTTATTCCAGTACCATTCTATTACAGCAGCTTTGTAGTATAACTTCAAGTTAGGGATTGTGATGCCTCCTGCCTTGCCTTTGTTGCTTAGAATTGCCTTTGCTATCGTAGTTCTCTTCTGGTTCCAGATGAATTTTAGGAGTGATTTCTCTAGGTCTGTGAGTCTGCTAGTAGCATTTTGATTGGAACTGCATTAAATCTGTACAACATTTTTGGGAGAATGGCTATTTTTATAATGTTTGTTCTATCCATGAACAAGGGCTGTCTTTCCAATTTCTGAGGTCCTCCTTAAATTATTTTTCAGGGCAGTATAATTTTCGCTGAATAGATCTTTTGCTTCTTTTGTTAGACTGGTTCATAAATATTTCATTTTTATGGATGCTATTACAGTGGCTGTGGCTTCATTTATATCTCTCTCAGTGTTTTTGTTGTTAGTGTATAGGAATGCTATTAATTTTTGAGTGTTGACTTTGTATCCAGCTACATTACTGAATTTATTTATTATAGGAGTCTTTCAATGGAGTTTGGGGGTATTCTATGTAGAGTATCATGCCATCTGCAAACAATGATAATTTAACTTCTTTTCCTACCTTTACTTTTTATTTCTCTCTCTTGTCTAACTGGTTTGGCTAGTATTTACAGCACTATACTGAATAGGAGTGATGATAATAGACATCTTTGTCTTGTTCCTTATTTTAGGGTAAAGGCTTTCAGTTTTTGGCCATTTAATATGATGCTGGCTGTTGGTTTTATATAAATGGCTTTTATCATATTGAAGTAAAGACAATCTATTCCAATTTTCTGTAAGGTTCTTATCATGAATAAGTGTTGGACCTTATCAAAAGATGATCATGTGATTTTTTGGTTCTATTAAAATGTTGTTACATTTATTGATTTGTGTATGTTAAGCCATCCTTGCATTCCTGGGATGAATCCCACCTGGTCTTGGTGTATAATCTTTTTTTATTTTTAAATTTTTTAATTTTTAAAGGGGGTAAAACACAACAGATCTTCACTGTCTATCATATTGTCTGTTTTCTTCCAAATAGTTGTCCATTTGTCTTCGCAGAGAATTCATACAAAACAACATAGTATAAAACTGATCTGAACAGAATGAGGAAGGCAATTTAAGTCTTCAAAACCAGACAACAGGGAAGTCACTAATTGCCGTTGTAGAGTCTCTCATTCTCTTCAAAATAGCTGCCCATACTTTCATGTATATTGAAGTTCAAAAAAAACAAAACAGGCAGCGGGGTAGGGGTTGCTTGGTTTCCTGGCACTCCAGGTCCCAGCATGGCACAGGCCCCAGTAAACACCGGAGACTCCCATCCTGGGCTACCGGAGCCTGTCACACTCAGAGCTACTCACCAGAGGAGGGGGGTTGCTTGGTTTCCCGCTGCTCCAGGTCCCAGCATGGTGCAGGTCCCAGTAAATGCCAGTGGCTCCCATCCTGGGCTGTCGCAGCCAGCCATGCTCACAGCTGTTCACGAGGTAGGGGGAGTTGCTTCAAGCTGTTTCTTTCTAATGAATTGACCATTTCACTGCCCAAGTTCTGAAATGGCCAACAGATCATAGACATCTTTAGGCTCTTGCTTGAAACCAACAGCATCAGAAAGCTGTCAGCCTTGATTCAGGGCCAGTATAATCTTCTTGATGATTTGCTGCATTCTGTTTGTGAATATTTTATTGAGAATTTTTACATCTCTGTTCATTAGGAAGCTTGGCCTCTAATTCCCTTTTTTGGTTGGATCTTTCTCAGGTTTTGGTATTAGGGTAATTATGTGCTTCCCGGAATGAGTTAGGGAGAACTGTTTCCCTTCCCTACACTTCAAACATCTAGAAAAAGAAGAGCAAGTCAAGCCAAAAGCCAAAAGAAGGGAAGAAATTATAAAGAGCAGAGCAGAAATTAATGCAATAGAGACTAAGAAAACAATACAAAGAATAAATGAATCAAAGAGTTCTTTGAAGGAGTAAATAAAATTGGTAGGTCCCTAGCCAACCTTATTTTTAAAAAGGAAAGGAAAAACTCAAATTCTTGCAATAAGGAATTAAAACAGTGAAATCACTATGGACTCTGTACAAATACAGATCATCAACACCTATTTCGAAAACTTCTACTCTCGTAAGTTCAATAACACAGAAGAAATGGACAGATTCCTAGAAATACATGAATTACCAAAGCTGGGTCAAGAAGATGTAAAACTGCTGAATAACCCAATTTCAATTAGTGAAATTGAAAATGTAATTAAATCCTTATCAGCAAAAAAGAGCCCAGGCCCAGATGGATTCACAGAAGAATTTTGCAAAAAATTCAAAGAAGACTTAATGCTGACACTCCTCAAACTTTTCAATGAAATTGAAAGGGAAGCAATTCTTCCTAACTCATTCCTGGAAGCAAATATGACTCTAGTACTAAAACCTGAGAAAGACCCAACTGATTGCTCAGGAGTGTATTACTCAATTTTCCATGTTTTATGGGGGTTTTTCAGTTTATAATTAATTTATAGTTTCATGGCACTATGATCCAATAACATGAATGGGATAATTTCAATTCTTTTGCATTTACTTATGTTCTGTAGGCTAGTATATGGTTTGTTTTAGAGAATATCCCATGTACTGCTGAGAAGAATATATATTCTGATGTTGCTGGGTGGAACACTTTGTATACGTTCATCAAGTCCATTTGTTCATAGGTGTGATTTAGTTATTTCTTTGCTGATTTTCTGGTAGATCTGTCCCTTTGTGTCAATGGTGTGTAAATGTCTCCTGTTATAATTGTGCTATTGCTTATTTGATTTTTCACTTATTTGTTTTGTATAGTTGCTCCTAAACTTGGTGCATATATATTTGAGATTGTTATGTCTTTCTCTTAAAGTTTTCCCCCAATATTTAGTGGCTTTCTTCATCTCTTTATCATTCTTGGTTTAAAGTTCACATTATCTGCAAATACAATAGCTAACCTTGCTTTTGTGGGGATTCCTGTTGCATAAAGTATTGTTTTCCATCCTTTGACTTTCAGTCTATGAGTTTCCTTTTGGGTTAGATGGGTTTTTCGTATACAGCATACGGCTGGATGTTGTTTCTTGATCCATTCTTTCAATCTTTCTTTTAATTGGTGAATCAAGGCCACTTACATTAATGGTTATAACTGATATATATTGGGTTTTTTGGACATATGTTATCATTCTGCTGTTGCTTCTTTACCTTTCCACTCTGTTTGCCTTGCTTAGTGTTTTTTTCCTATGCCTATCTAGTGTGTCTTTCAGTATTTTTGCAGGGTTGGTTTGGTGGTCATGAAGTTCTTCAGCTGTTGTCATGGGAGTAACTTATTTCCCATCCAATTTGGAGGCCAGTTTTTCAGAGTACATCAGTCTGGGTTGGAAGCTATTTTCCTTTAGGATCTGAAATACTTCACTCCATGTTCTTCTGGACTTCACTGTTTGTGCTAAGAAGTCTTCTGTGACACTGATAGGCTTTCCTTTATAGGTGATCTGTCTCTTCTCTCTAGCATCTTTTAATATTCTGTTCTTATGTTGGATTTCTTAATTATTATATGTCTGAGTATAGTTTTATTTTGGTTATGGTGATTTGGAGTTCTATATGTTTCACTGATCTGCCATTCTCATGTTTGGGGAATTTTCAGCTATTATTTCTGTAAATAGCCTCTTGATATCATCTGTGTTGTCACCTTTTTCATTTATACTTATCAATCTTGTTTTTCTTTGCATCATCTTGCAGCTGATGAATTATATCCTAATTCCTTGTTATTTCTAAAAGATTTTTGCTTTCCTGTTCACTAGCTGCAAACTTGTCTTCGAGGTCTCAAGTTCTATCTTCACTTCCATTGAGGGGGTTTTGCCAACTTTCGATGGAATTTTCGATTTCCTGTATATCTCTTTGAATCTGCTTCATGCATTCTATTTGTTTCTTACACTGTTCATTCAGGGTTTCCATCTTTTCACATTATTCCTCTAATTTTTTAACTATGTCTTCTTTAGATGTGTGCAGCATTCCTTTCATTACATTTATCATTACTTCTTTTACCTGGGAGATTATCTCTGATCTGAGTTCTTTTACAGCTTCCCAGAGTTGTTTCTTTATTTCAGTTGTTGTTATTTCAGGAATTTCAGGTGATATGGCTCGTATTTTCTTCTATGTCCACGTCTCCTAGGCTTGCTAGGGTTGGGCTGGAAGCTTGAGATTATATTTTGCTCTTTTTGTCATTTTCCTATATTTCTGGGTTTGGGGCAATGTTCCAATGCTTCCTCCACGCACTGGGAGTCAACTTGCACATGTTTGGCTCCTGGGACTGGGGTTCAGGCTCCTGCTAGCCACATGGAGGTTGCTGGGTGTGGACCAGTTAGGCCTGCAGTGACCTCATGTGTGTCCTCCATGATTTAAGACACTGGGCGTGGTATTATCCGCTGGGAGCAATGTTGCAAAATCTTCCCCCCTTCTCCCCCTCTGCCTCCCCCACTATGCAGGGGGATTCCAATTGTGCACGTTCAGCTCCCTGAACTCTCTGAAGGGTTTAAATAAAATCAGAATGATTCAAGTTTCCTCCTCTATCCCAAGATTACAACAGGCTGATCCCAATTACAACAAATGGCAATAGGCTGTCTGGATTGGTTTGTTGTGCAGGCTTTTGGTCACACACAACATTACAATATTTGCTAGCCTTAACCTCTACAGATTGCTACACCATTAATTTTGAACTGTCTTCAGAATTCTGCTTTGGAGAAACAAAAAATAAAAATGAAAACAAAAACAAGCATGACACAGTGAAAAGAGCACTGCCAGGGAACTCAGGAGACAAGATTCTGCACCTCCCCCCATGCTGTGATTAATGAATTCTTTAGATCCAGGGATGTTCTTTCTAGGCTCAAATTTCCTTAGGTGTCATTTAGGCCTGGATGTGGACACCAGATCTCCATAGCTGTACAACTGCGTTTGACAACCACACAACTTTGACAAGGTGTTTTCAAGAGGGCACATGCTGTACACTTCCAACCTGGGATCTGTCATCCTCTAATTTACTTTTAATTAGGAAAAAAAATCACATTTCCATTCATTCCATTCCGCCACTAACAACCAAGGACTTCAAATGATGCCAAGTGACTCACTCCTCCTCCTGTCTTATATCACTTCCTCTTACTTCCCAAGATGGCTCTTCTTTCGTCCAGCCCCATTAACTCATCCTTCCTTCTCCAGAAAACTTATATATTAAATCCCCTTAAGACCCATCTGAGGCAGCTGTGAAGTGGCCACTTCCGACCCCTGTCATATATGGAGCTGAAAAAGCAGGGGTTCAAACCCCTAGCTGACTTTAGGGTCTCTCTTGCCCACGGATGTCCCGCCCCCTGCACCCTGAGATCCCTAGGGCCAGTCCCTGTACTCCTCTAGGCTCAGTTTCTCCTGGGCCGAGGCCCATATATTGCTAAGGTTGTTTGTTGTCTGGAGGAGACAGTTACCTGGCAAAGAAAACAGCGCGAAAAGAAGATGAGTGAGACAAGGGGCTCTAGGATGCGCGGAGAACGAGGAAGAGGCCATAAGAGGAGAAGTAGGGCAAAGGCCGAGCTTGGAGGCGGAGGTGGGAGATAAGCCCAAAGCCATAGGCAGGCAGCCTGACCGCGAGTCAGGCCGCAAAGCTCCACCCCAACATGGGGAGAAGTCCGGTCCAAGCCTGAATCCGACAGGAAGCCTCCTCCACTCCCTTCCCGCCCAGAGCATAGCGCCTCAGTAGCGGCTCCAGAAGGCCAGGCCGCGAACCCTCTGAATGGGCGCGAGGCGGAAGCCCTAAGCCCCCTAAGAACTCTGACCCCTGACCTCTGACCCCGACCCCGGCTGCGGCCCCGGCCTTACGTTTTATCCTGGTTGAAGTTGGCGAACAGCAGCTGGCTAGCGCCAGCCTCGCCACTCTGACTCGTAAGGTTCCTGGCTGCGCGCGCGTGCTCAAGGTGGGTCAGCCAGAGAGGCGCGCGCCCTAGGGGGACGGCTCGAGCTGCACTAGGGTGACAGCGCCGGGTCCTATTCACCATCGCTGGCTGCTCCAGGTTCAACCGTTGTCTCATCTCGATCCCCGCTCCTGTTTATGCTCAGAGGCCGGGGCGCCCTGCGCGCCTGCGCAGCCACGCCCCCACGACGCACGGTCCCTCAATGCGCAGGCGCATGGGTAAGTGCCCGCCCTTCCATCGCAGGTCAGATGGAAGTTTGGTTCCAGGGAGCTTGCGCGTGCTGCGGGCATGCATGCCAGTGAGAACAAGGGGCTGTGTCTGTCTACTTTTGGCTAGCCCTCTCCGCATAATGAGTTTGTGTGCAGCTGGGGATTTAACTCGGTGGTGTAAGCACCTGCCTGGCAAGTGCAAGGTCCTGAGTTTGATCCCCAATATCAAAAAAACAAAAAACAAACAAACAAAAAAAATAACCAGTCATTGTGCTGGCCTTTGGGCCAATTACAAATGCACACTTTTTTTGGAGTGAGTGTTGAGGGATTGAACCCAGGGTTTTACCACTGAGCTACATACAAAACTGTAAATTTTTTTTTAAGGTGGGCATTGCCGGGTTGGTGGCTCATGCCTGTAAACCCAGCACTGGAAAGATTGAGGAAGCAGGATCTTGGTATGACACACCTGAGCAACAGTTCAGGATTAAAAACCGCCACCTAACCCCGGGTGTGGTGGTGCACACCTGTAATCCCAGCACTTGGGAGGCTGAGGCACAAAGATCATTTAGAGTTCAAAATCAGCCTGAGCTACAAAATGAGCTCAATGCCAGCCTGAGCTGCACAATGAGACCCTGTCTCAAAAAGTAAAAAACAAAAAACAAAGAAACTCCCTGCCTCCTACCCCCCCCCCATGGTTTTTGTTCTGTTCTTTTTTCTTCCTCTCTGAGACAGGGTTTCACTATGTAGTTTAGGCTGGCCTTGAACTCGTGGCAGTCCGGCCTCAGCCTCCAGAGAGGTGGAGTACCATGCTTAACTTCTTTTATATTGTAATATTGAATTTATCACTTTCCAGTGTGCACTAGGATGTCCTCTGTTGACCAGACTGTGAGCTCCAGGAAGGCACGGTTTCTGTCTATATCACTCATTCTTAGTTCCTGTCACCCAGACAGGGGCCTGAAGAACCCCAGCCTCCTCCTGTGGCCAAGGTGGCTGGGGCTAAGAGTACCTTCCCATGCCTGTGCTTTAATTCACTGTTTATCAGCTCGAGATGGGGAGCCAGGGACTGGGGTGTGGAGAAGAGGCCTTCGTTCAGCCCGGGACCTAGTCATGTGTGACTCAGCGATGTGGTGGGTCCTGCTAGCTCACCTGGGGACAGGAGGCACTAACATTCCTGGTGGCAAGGAGAGTAGCATGGATACCTGGGAGCTGCCACCGTTCCTTCAGGATTCCTCCAGGGGACTGGTCTGACACCTGGGACTCACCTCCTGCCTGTCAGTCCTGCCCTCAGCCGTGCTTCCAGCTGGCATAGCCAGGTCCTGGACTGTTCCTTAGCTTTCCTCCCACAGGCGAGTCCAGAATAAACTCAGTATCAGTAGCTGGTGTGGAGAAGACTCAGCTGCGAGAGGAGCACTGTGCGGGGAGACTGTGTGAGAGGGCCCTGAAAGTAGATGACCTTCAGGGGTTCAAATCTGGGATTGGGTTCTAGGATGTTGTGTCCTTATCTAAGTCAACTGACCTCACTGACCATCAGGAGATCCCAACCCTGGGGAGGCTGAGGCAGGAGAACTGCCATGAGTTCGAGGACAGCCTGGGCTACAAAGTGAGTTTCAGGTCAACCTGAACTGCTAAAAAAAACCCAAAAAACAAAAAACCGAGATTGAATGGAGGGCTGAGCATGGTGGCACAGTCCTGTGATCCCAGTGAAATATGACTGTCAGATATAGGAAAAATAAATGTAACTCCCAACCTGCTACATGTCCCATATGCAGAGTTCATGTTCCCCAAAATTGAATAATAAATTCTATTTATTTGGTTTCTTTTTGAGACAGGGTCTTGCTATATAAATGCAGGCTTGTCTTGAACTCACTATATAGCCCATGCTGGCCTCAAATTTGCCTCAATCCTCCTGCTTCAGCTTCCTAAGTGCTGGGATTACAGTCATGTGCCAACATGGCTGCTTGAGGAAAGAATTCTAAGGAATGATGGAGAGTAGGAAATTCTATTGAGAGACAGCTCTTCAGAGAGACAGGAGACCCAAATGGCTGGCCACAGGGCCTACTTTCTAGATGAAGTTTTATAGAGCAAAATCACAAGGTGGGTGCAAAATCATGAGGTGGGTACAATTTGGGACAAAACTATGATCAACCAATAGAGTTGCAGGGATGCCACTCAGGTAACACTGTTCCAATGGGAAAGCAAGCCATGCAGCAAGTACACATGGAAAGAACAAGGAACTTTCCAGAAAGGGATGGGTCCAAGGGTCTTGGTCACACACTGAGGTGACTGACGTTTATCTACTTTATTGAACCAGGTGTTGCCACTATCTTATCCCTTGGGGAGGCTGGTAAGCCTGGTTATTCTATCTTTATCTTGAGGCCTGACCTCCAACAGATGAATCTGCAGGCACAGTTGTAATGGGCTTGCTTGCTTGCTTTTTTTGTCTTTTTGAGACAAGGTCTCACTATGCAGTTCAGACCAGCCTTGGAGTCTCTTTGTAGCCCAGGCTGGTCTTGAACTTGCAATAATCCTCCTGCTTCAGCCTCCTGAATGCTGGGATTGCAGGTATATGCCACCACACTCAGCTTGTTTTCATCTTTTGTATTGACTCTCTTGAGAGCCTAGTCCTGTCTGACTGCCTAGAATATTTCTACCTACACAACTCAGCTGTGTATGATATCAGCACACTGGAGACTGAGGCAGGAAGAGTACCTCAAGTTCACAGCTGCCCTGGGCTACATAGTGAGTTCAAGGCCATCCTGAATTACAAAGCAAGACACTGTCTCAAAACAACAACCAAAAGGTAAAGAAGATTGAACAGAGCTGTAAACCTCAGTACTTGGGAGACGGAGGCAGGGGATCACTTGAGACCAGGATTTCAACATAGTATGCAACATAGTGGGATCCCTTCTTTAAAAATTAAAAAGAAAAAGGATGTGAGGTAGCAATTCCAGAATAGTGAACGGTGAAGTGAGAATCTGTGAACACCCACTCCTCCACCGAAACAGAGAGGGCTGAGAAAACATGTCAAATCCAACCTTTCCTGAACTCTGCAAAGTACCCCAAAGCTCTCATCAATTCAAAGAGAATGGATTCAAATAAAGCAGCTGATTCCCAGGAAAATACGGATCTCTGTGGCACTTGAATTTGTCTCAGGGCCGCCCCTCTCAGTCACATTCCCAGCAGCCTTAAAGAACAGCAAGACCTCGAGACCATGGCAGCTTGGGAAATAAGCACTGTTGTAGTCGGGGGTTGTAAGGAGAACAATCCGAATCAGGACATGGAATTTATAATATTATTTTAATAGTCACCCAGAGTTAACACAAGAAAATGCAGGAAATCTATCCACAACACTAAAGACATAGAATATTTAGCGAAGGGCCTGAATCCCACAGCAATGTCCCACATGAGTCCAGATGAAGACCCAGAGCCCATGACAATGCCTCCCATGAGTCAACTGGAGGTCTAAAGCCCACAAGAAGGACTCACGACAGTCTCTTTTATGGACCCGTGCTGGAAAGGCTCAAAGATCAGTGGTGGAAGCCAGAAAATCCATGCCAGCGGGGGTGAGAGTTCTACGCTGGAGCCGGGAAGTCATGCTAAAAACAAAGACCAGGGCTGTCCTGAAAAGCACCACAGCCATCCTCAGTGACACAGAGGCCCCAAGAGCTCCTCTGACAATAAGCACAGGCGAGTACATGCCAGGAAGCCAGTGTGACAAGTTCATCCTGGTGATTAAGCGGCACACATGGGAGCCAGGAAGCTTCTCCAGAAGAACCAACGGCTCAGACAGCAACACGAAGGAGAACCCACAATGCCACAGTGCCTCAACACCTCTCTTCTTCTCCACATCTCTATTTATGCTGGCAACTTTCCTCAGGTAAAACATCTATGCTCAGCACTGCTGATTTAATTCCTCTGGCGTTAAGTTGACCACCAGTTTTTAATCTACAACAAGCACTTTCCTGGCTCTCTGGTGAGGCCGATTGGGCTTGGAGGACCCAGGAGCTCCATCCTCCAAGCATTGTCACTGTCTGAAAAGCCAGTAGGAGCTAACCAGAGATCCACAAACAAAGCAAAGCAAGACAAAGTGAGACAAACAATACAAACCAAAACTCTTAAAAGGAGACTGAGTGTGGCTGTGCATCTGGGTGCGGCTGAGCAGGACGATTGTAATACCCCCACCCCCAAGAAAAAAACCAAAAGTCAAAAAGAATAACTGTGGAATGGGATGTCCCTGGAAGGCTGTGAAGACTTTTCTGTGTGTTCCCAAGAGTCCAGCAGGCAGCAGTGTGTCTGCAGGGTGATGCCCTTGCCAGGAAGCACCTGGGACATCGGTCTGACACCTGGTTCTGGGGAAGGGGAGCTCTGTGCAGGTGGGCCGCAAAACCTCAGACAGAGCTACTAGCTGCCTGCTGGGCTCTGGAAGGGGTCCCAGGCTGTATGCACTGAGCCTTTCCAAGGTGTTAAGATCCTGTCCAGTTACCATCTAACTATCGAGATAATCAAACAGACTTTGGCCTGCGGTGGTGGTGCACCCTTGTAATCCTAGGACTCAAGAGATTAAGGCAAAGAGGATGGCTTTGAATGCAGAGCCAGACTGAGATACATAGTGAGACCTTGTGTGTGTGAGGGAGAAGCAGACTTCACAAAAATTAGTCCAGAAAAATCAGCAAATAACAGCAACTATAATAAACAGCGATGTAAGACTCTGGGATGAGCAGGTGTGGTGATGCACACCTATAATCTCATTATTCAGGAGGCTGAGGCAGGAGGAGCATTGCATTAAGTTTGAGACCATCCCAGGCTACCAAGTTAGTTCAAGGCCAGCTAGTAGTCAAAACAACTCACTGGAGAGGCTTGACAGCAGATTTGAACGAGAAGAGACACTCATTTCCATCCAGCATCTTCAGTCTTTTTTATTTTTCAGGACAAGACTCATAGTGAGAAATATCTCCATTTTCTTTTTCTAGTGATGTCTTATTAGCTCCTTTTCAGAGGAATGGGGATGGTAGGCAGGTCAATTGAGAATATTTAGTCTGAGGAACAGAAAGAAAATGTGAGCAGGCTTCAAAAACCTGTGCTATGCTGTCAAGGTCATCAGTGTATGCCCCAGAAGGATGGGACAAAGAAAGAGGAAATAATATTTGTAGAGATAAAGGAAGAAAACTTCCCCAGTTTGATTTTAAAAAATTAGTTCAATGAACTCCAAATAGGATAAACTCAGAGATGCACTGGGTCATAGTCAAGTTATAAAAAAATCAGAGACAATTGTGAAAACAGAAAGAAAAAGCTAACTTACCACATGCAAGGAACCTTCAGTAAAATTGGTACTGAGTTATCAGAAGGGATGGCCACCAAGCAAAACTCAAAAAAGATATTTTTTTTTTTTTTTGGTACTGGGGATCAAACTCATGACTTTGCTCTTGCCAGGGAGGTGCTTATGCTGCTTAGCTAAACCCCCCAGCCCCTTGTTTTATTTTTATGCAACAGTGTCTTGATATGTAGTTCATTCTGGACTTGAACTCAATATGTAGCTCAGATTGGCTGTGAACTCTAGGTGACCCTCCTGCACTGAGCTGTAACTCTAGCTCTTTTTGAATTTTTTTGTATGTGCATTTTTTAAAAGTATTTTCTCTCTCTCTCTCTCTCTCTCTCTCTCTCTCTCTCTCTCTCTCTCTTCCTTTCTCTCTCTCTTTCTCCTCCTCCTCCTCCTTCTCTTCTTTTTCTTCTTTGGCTTTTTGAGATAGGGTCTCACTATGCAGTGCAGGCTGCCTTGAGCACACTTTGTAGCCTAGGCTGATCTCCAATTTGCAAAGATCCTCTTGCCTCAGCCTCCCAAGTGCTGGGATTATAGGCACGCACCACCATGCACAGCTCCAAAGTACTTCCTTTTAAAACAGGGTTTTTGCCTTGTAGTCTAGGCTGGTTTTAGACTCACTAGTCCAGGCTGGCCTTGAACTCATGGCAATCCTCCTCCTCAGTCTCTCAAGTGGTGGGATTATAGGTTTGTGTACCATGCCTGTCATAACTTTTTTTAATGGAGACAGGATCTTGCTCAGTCACTGAATTGCCCAGGCTGGATTAAACTTTTGATCCTTCTGTTTTAGCCTCCCACAGTGCTAGGTTTCCAGGTGTGCACTACTATGCCTGATTGGAAATTGGTTTCAGCGATGGTTTCTCTCTAAAATTTATTAATTTACATTCAAACTTAATCTCTAAAACAGTGCTGTTAAGACACATGGCCTTGCTGTCTGAGGGTGTAGGCGAGAAGTAAAATACTTGACTAGCAGGTGTGCGTCCTGGCTTTGATTCCCAGCACTGAAAAAGACAGAAATAAAAGAAAGAGAAAAAACAGGAAAGAGAGAGAGAGATGGACAGAGAGAGAGAGCCAGGGAGAGAGGGAGAAAGAAGGGAGAGAAAGAGAAGTGCAGCCTCTGGGAAGTGATTCTGTCACAAGACAGAGCTCACAGGGACACTGCCTTCCAGGAAGGCCTGGGTGGAGGAGGCCCTCTGACCTTCCCAACTCTGCCAGTGAGGGTGGAGCAATCTGGTGCCATGTTGGAAGCAGACAGCAGTCCACAGCAGACGTTGGATGGTGGCACCTTGATCTTGGGCTCCCTGTTAGAGTTTTCTGGTGCAACAGAGTAGTGAAAAGTAAAAAAAGGAAAGAACAGATTAATTGAGAAAGTGGAAAGGAGCACACAACCCAAGGCGGTTGGGTGGTCTCCATCAACCAGATACAGAGAGGCAGGGGGTTATATGATCTCTGATTGGAAGCAGAGCATGGGGCAGACATTGATGATGTGTGAGGAACTGATTGGAATTTTCTTTGTGCACAAACAGGAAGGGGAGTTGCAGTTAGGGCTGAAGAAGAAGGAGGACGTGGTGAGTGTTCCCACTTTGCCTTCCACCAAGTCCACTGCCATAATTGTACAGTAATTTGTACTAGGGCAAGAACCTTTCACTCCCAGGCTCCAAAATGGTAGCAGGATGAATTTGTGTCCTTGACAAATTGCCTAGCCTCAGGTTTTACAGCAGCAGACAGGCTGAGGCACAGGGTTTAATTCTCTTGGAATAGACCCAGGGAAAAAAATTCCTAGCTCATAGAATCATTTTATGGTGAGCTTCTTAGGAGCCACCAAGCTGTGTACCACATTGGTTGGACACCAGCGATATGAGAGATCAAATGTCTTCACATTCTTTTAAACCCTTACTTTTTTTTAAAGATGCTACTTGTCATGGTGCTGGGGGGAGTTTAGTGATACCTCACTCCATTCATTTGCATTTCCTTGAAAACTGCTGATACTGAGCAGTGTTTCTTTGTTTGTTTGAGACAAGTTCTCACTGGGTAGCCCAGGCTGAGCTGTAACTCACAGTGATCCTCCTACCTCAGCCTCCTGAGTGCTGGAATTGTAGGCGTGCACCAGCACTCCGGTCCATACTGTTACAGGGTTCAGGACCAGACCAGAGGGAAGATGCAGCACCAAAGAAACTTTGGAAGCCATACAACTTTATTATGCTAGTAGGCTGAAAGGAATCTCAGTTTCAGATCATCAGCCCTGAGTCAGCTTTGGGTTTTGTTTATATAGGTTTGTTTATATAGCAGGAAGTACATAAGCTGATAGCAAGTTAGTTTATAATTGGTTACCTAGGCTGGGTCATGTGTTGTCAGGCAGATTTGTTCTAGGAGGGCTAATTAGGGTTATGAACATGTAATGGAGTCAGGATTGTGGTGAACAACAACAAAAAAGTCAGTCACTGTCTTTAACTGAGCCAGTCTGTCCTAGAGAACTTGAAAGTAAGCTAGTAAAACAAGATGTACTGTCCAGCTGAGTTACATTTATCTTACAGATTGCAGCTGGCAGGGGGATGTCAAGGCTTAACTGAGTTTTACAGCTTTTTAATTATGGGAACAGGTTGTACTTCCCGGTCTCATCCTTAAATGGTATGGAAAAATGTAAGTTTTGAATTTTCCTTCACAATCAAAATTGCTTTTACAAGCCTGGATTTCTTTTCAAGTGCTCCTTAGCCACTTGTGTATCTTCGTTGGAGAAATATATATTCAAATACTGTCTTTCACTGTCTGAGTTGTTCTTTTCACTTCCTTGATTTATTTTTTTATTGTTTTGTCTTTTTGAGACAGGGTCTCACTATGCTGTTCAGGCTGGTCTGGAGCTCACTTTGTAGCCCAGGCTGGTGTCAAACTTGCAATTATCCTCTTGCCCCAAACTCCCTTGTGCTGAAATTATAGGCATGCACCACCATGCCTGGTGGTTAATTTTGATGAAATCTAGTTTAATTTTCTTTTGTAATTTGTGATTTTAGTATCATATCTAAGAATCTATTGTTTAATCTAAGAGCACAAGGATGTACTTACTCTTTTTTATGCTGAGTTTTATTGTTTTAGCTCTTACATTTAGATTTAGGACCCATTTGGGTTATTTCTTTATTTATTTTTCAGTATTGGAGATTAAACCTGAGACCTTGCACTGAGCTACATCCCTAGCCTTTTTAAATTTTTTATTTTGAGATAGGATCTCACTGAGTTACCCAGATTGGGTTTGAATTTGCAGTCCTCCTGCTTCAGCCTCTTGGTGGCCTGTGATTACAGGCATGAACCACTGTGCCCATCTCATTAAACTACCCAGGCTGTCTATGAATTTAAAATCCTCTTGTCTCAACTTTCTGAGTAGCTGGGATTACACCATGCCTGCTCATTTTGGGTTATTTTTACTATCTTATATAAGACCTTGTGATTGTTTTTACAAGGAGGTACCTCAAGCATATGGGTTATACTTTGTTTTATTTCTGTTTTGTCAGGACTGAGGCTGTAGATCTGGAGCATTCTAGTGCTGAGGTACATTCCTAGTCTTTTTTATACATTTGGGACAGAGTCTGTCTGAGTTGATTGTGCTGATCTTGTACTGCAATCATTAAGCCTCAGTGTACTTAGTATCTGGGATTATAACCATGTACCACGGTGCTCCCCAAATTCCATTACTTAATGTTCATCTCCTCCAAAAATACCTTCTTACAAACATCCAGAATATTGTTTAATAAAATATCTGGGTCATCAGTTTAAAAGATAAAATGAACAGTGACATAGGTGACACTCAGGCTGAGATCTCCAACACTAAGAAGATAGGAAAAATAAAGATGGAAAGAAGGAAAGGAAGAAAGGAAGGAACAACAAAGGAGATAAAAGAGAAAAGAACGGTCACCAATACAGCGCCATACACAGTGACTATGATATAGGGGAAAGAAACTCCCAAACTGCTAGATGTGTGGTGTGAGTTCCTGTTCTCTAAAATCGAAGACCTTTAGGAACAATGAAGGTTAAGAGCAGAGTATGTCTATTGAGAGAAAGAAAGCTTCTGTCTGAGAGAGGGTCACTAAAGACTATCTTTTTAGGGACTTTTATACAGCAAAACCATGAGGTGAGATGGGTCCAAGGTGAGGAAAAATGGAACTCACAAGGTGGGCAAAAGTGGGACAGAACTGTGGTTAACCAATAAGATTAATTATTCAGGTAAAACTGATTAAATTGGGACCCAATAAGGAAGCGAGTCACATAAGTAGCAGGAACAGGGTCTTTGCCTGTAGGAGGTTAGAGTAATGGCTTCTTCTGGCTTGCTCAAGGTAATCAAGGTATCAAGGTGATACGTATTTAGAATATCAGTCCCTGAGGTTTATGCTTAGGGTGTGGCTGCTTTTGTTTTGTCTTTTGACAAATGACAAAAGATCTGACTCAAAGTGGAGGTATCTGTCTCCCCAACAGTTGCAAAGTATCTAGCTTTCTGCTCTGGCTCCTTTGAGGGCCTAGTCCTGTCTGATTTCCTATCATATTTTTAATTAACTCAGTTGCTTATAACAGGTAGGGGAAGGGACGTTGTGAGGGACCTCATCAGACTGCTTGACCGGACTAAAAGGGTCTGAGGAGGCTTCTGCAGAGCTACCATTTGAATTATGGGTTGGTCAGGTGTGATCATGTGCACTGCTACCTGAGCTACACCAGTAGCTGAGGCAGGAAGAGGACAAATGAACTGGGGCAATTTTAAAAGCCCCTCCTGATACAGGGGAATGAAACTCCCTGTCAGCTAGATGTCCCAGGATGAGTTTGTGTTCTCTAAAATTGAAGAATGAACTTTAGGAACAATGGAGATTAAGAGCAAAATATATTTATGGAGAGAAAGAAAGCTTCTGTCTGAGAGAGAGACAAAAGGAGCCCTGAGTCGGTTGCCAAAAACACCTTTTCTGGGGACTTTTATAGAACAAAGCCAGGAGGTGAGATGGGTCTGAGGTGGGGAAACCATGGGAACTCACAAGGTGGGCATAATGTGGGACAGAACTGTGGTCAACCAGTAAGATTAATTGCTCAGGTACAATTGATTAAATCAGGAACAAATGGGGAAGTGAGTCACATAGCAAGCAGGCATGCTTAAAGAACAGTGACTGTCCTGTAGGGATTGGGATGGTGACTCTTGGCTTCCTCAGGGTGATAGAGAACTATTTAGACTATCAATCCTTGGGATATGGGTGTATTTGCTTTGTCTTTTGTCTTGAGATCTGGCCCGCAGTGGGAGGTATTTATCTTTTCCGAGGTTGCAAGGTATCTGGTCTTCTGCACTGGCTCATTTGAGGGCCCAGCCCTCTCTGGCCGCCTAGAATATTCCTAACTAACTCAGCTGCCTGTAAGACTCCCTCAACCTTTTAAAAGGTTTTACATCAGAAAGTCTATGGATATAACAGTAGCAGATCACTTGCCTAGCAAGCGGGAGGTCCTGAATTTGTTCTCCAGTATGTGAGAAATGGGTTCACTTGCCTGAACTCAAAGAAAGGACTCAGAGGCAAGAACATTATAAAAGCGTGGCTTTAATCAGTCTCACGAGGGTAGGAATGTGCTGAGCAGGCGAGGGACACCCAGAGCGCTCACAGTAAGGAATTTTTCCTAGCACACAGGTCCCTTCCTACAGTTCCTCGATGGCTGAGTACTATGGGGACAGTGTTTCCAGATGCCACCTAGGTCTTCTTTTTCTCTTTATAAGGCAGTTCCTTGGTCCCCCTTCCAATCTGAGTTTGGATTTCTTCATAAAATTGTCTGGGCTTTAGGGACTTTTTAAGAAGCAGATGTTCATGTTTAGCAATTTCATGGGACTTTATGATCCCCACGTTTCTATTAGCCATAGCTGTTTTGCCTACATTTTCCAGCACTAGCTTATTTCTTCCCCAAGGTCCGTTTGCTTAGACGTGTTCTAAATTTGTGAATGTTGCCAGGCCATCAGGCACTCTTAACTGGCAGGAATTCTCCATTCATAGTTCACTAGTATTTTACCTTAAAAATGGACCATTTAAGGATTGTTGCCAGTTTGAGATCAGCCTGGGCTACAAAGTGAGTTCAAGGCTAGTCCGAACTGCATAGCAAGACACTGTCTCAAAAAGACAAAGAACGAGACCTAAGTGTGATGTGTCAGCACACTTACTGAAGCACAAGGACAGCCCAGAGCTTCTAGAAGTGCTGCTAGTGTCCTTCACGCCAGCCTCCTCTCCAGGGGCAGTGATAGGGTGACTGCACTCCCTGTTGGGAATTGTTTAAATGGCTTGGTAACGTTGGAGCATTTGGTTTTCATGAGAGATCCTAAGCCTATAGTGCATCTTGATGGTTTTGTTGAGTTTAATGATAATCTTTGATAATTTATAGAATGAAAAGAACTTCTCTTTGCTTATTGGAAAAGCCTTTCCTGTACAGGTAGTACTTACCGTGCTTGGATTGAGTAGGAATGAAAACTCAGTTCTTTTCTGAGTTTCTGTTTATTAAATCTTTGAATTGTGGACAGATTTTTATGTACTTTAAGCTAATATTATGAAGAGTTATAAAAAGCCCACTATTAAAACAGTATTAAGAATGGCGAGGAGTGGTGCATGCCTGTTATCCCAGCACTACAGCAAGCTGATATGGTAGAACTATAAGTTCTAGCCCAGCCTTGACAATTTAACAGTTTAGCTAGATTCTGTCTCAAAATGAAAAGGGTGCTGGGCATTTAGCTCAGTGGCACAGTCCTTGCCTGGCATGCATGAGATCCTGAGTCTGATTCATAGTACAAAAAAATCCCAAAACCAAAAAATCCAGTTTAAATTTCTTTTTCTTATAAGTACCACAGGGAATTTTACCCAAAAAAATGAAGAAGTACAAATTAAGAGGACAAGGGCTGTCCAAATTGCTGTAGAATTAACCTGGAGTGTGTGAGGTTCAGTCTTCAGCACTGGTAAAAAAAAAAAATACTATCTATACCAGGTGGACAAATGACCTGATCGATAAGTATATGGTATGAGGTGTCTCATAATGTGGTTTTGTGTATAACTGCAGTGAAATACATTTTTGTTCTTCACCTAGTGCTTGTTCATGTGAATGACATTGTCCCTGTGTGGGTTTGGACCCAGTCTTGTATGCAGTGCCTCAGATTTCCTTACTTCTAACAAGGGTTCTGAGTACCCTGCAGGCACATTGTAACTATAAAGGAAATAGTTTGGGACATGGTAGTATCTAGATTGATGACAGCTTCCAGGAACCTGTGTGGTGGCACTTGCCTGAAATCCCGGACTCAGAGAGGTAAAGTCACTCGCACCCATGTCTAGTAAAGACTGGGCAAATTAGGGAGAACTTGTCTCCAAGTGCACTGAATTAAAAGGACTGGGGAGGCAGCCCAGTGAGAAAGTCCTGGACTCAGTCTCCAGAACCATATAAAACACACAAATAGCTGGCAGCCTCTGGTCTCTGCTTCCCTGCCTCTGCCGTGTCAAGTTTGCTCTCACATTGTGCTAAGGTTAGAGTGTGTGAACGTTAGCACAGAGCACAGAGAATGCAAAATACGTGGCATCCAAGATGAGTTCAAAAGACACTGCACCTTGCATCTTGTTCTAGAGCTGAGTCTGCTACCAGCAAGGACGTGAGTCTGCAGACCCCCATCCCCACTAGAGCCCACACGTGGTCCGGAGCCCTGAACAACCCCAGCAAAAAATGGAATAGAATCATCAGAGCTAACCCTACAGAACCTGGAGGAAAATACTGGGGGAGCCACAATAATTCACATGTTAAGGTAGACCTCAACCATCTAGGGAGGATGAGGAGCGGCCTAGCCAATGGAGAGTGAGAAATCTGCTCATTTGTATGGCTGCCAAGCAACACTTGTGACATTACCATCATGGGCTCACTTACTTGGTTGGAACTTGGCAACACTCTCCGATGCCAAGGGAGTTGTTCAGGTGAACACATCTCTTTCTGCTTTCTCCTTTATATCTGCAAAGGTGACTAAATCAAACCAAACTTGGCTCTTGACATTTCTTAGTCAACTGAGATACTTTTAATGGCGATTTCCAGTGCCTACTGCAAATAGGAGTAGGCGGCTCCCATGTAAACATCCCAACTTGCCTTTTGGGTTTGAGGCCTCAACACCCATGCAGTCTGAAAATGTATATATTCTAGGGCATTTTGTGCTACTTCAAACCTTTTTTTTTTTTTTTTTTTTTTTTTTTTTTTTTTTGGTGCCAGGGATCGAACTCATGACCTTGTACATATGACAAGCAGACAGTTACACCACTGAGTTAAAGCCCTGGGCCCTCTACTTCAAACCTTTAAAAAAATTGTTTTGGTTGTGGCGAGTACTGAGATTGATCCTAGAGGCATTCTTTCACTGACCTATATAGCCAGCCCTGTTTGTTTTACATAGAGGCAGGGTCTCACTATAGGTTGCCTGGGCTGGCCGAGAACTTGCCACCCTCCTGATTCTGCCTCTTGAGTAATTCAGAGGATGAGTGTGAGATACCTAAAATATTTATATACAGAGAGATAAAACTAGCAGGTATGAGATTTTGGTTAAGCTTTGAGAAGTTTTAGTCAAGATTCAAAGCCTCCTAAGGAGGTAGAGCTAGGAAGATCAAGAGTTCAAGCCCAGAAGTTCAAGCCCATCCTGGGCTTCACAGTGAGTTCAGTGGCAGCATGGACTAGGGATTCTCCTGCTTCTGCCCCTTGAGCACTGGGATTACAGGCCATCTTATTTAAAATTACTTTTGAAGCTCTCCGTTACTATTCCCCGAGAATGTTTTATGTTCACATCTCATATATTTTATATTTAAAAATAAAATAAAAATTTAAGCCTTGGTCCTAGTAACCAACATTTTTACAAAGTACTTTAACTGGAAATATCCAGATCCCTGTTTGAAAAAGTCTGGACAATGACTTAGCACCTCTCAGTGTCCAGTCACCATGAACAGTGTAATGTAGCCCCAGACCATGCCCAGTACCACATGTTTTATTTTGTAAAGTTCCTTGCCCTACATTATTGAAGACTGTCCTGTATAATTTGGGGGATGGCTGCTTTGCATTTTGAGACAGGCTCTCACTTTGTAGTGCAGGCTGGCCTTGGACTCACTGTGTGGTCTAGGCTGACCTTGAACTCATGCTGATCTTCCTGCCTCTGCCTCCTGATTGCTGAGATCACAGGCTGTCCTCCTTCAAATTACTTTCAAAGTTCTCTACTAGCATTCCTTGTGAATGTTTTATGTTTATATCTCATAAATAATCATCACATCTCCACACCCTGATAATGAATTTTATTTCTGGAATTGTTCAAATGCCATATATAAGAGTGGGTGATCAAAACCTGATGTCATTTTAAGGTGACCCTTAAAATTCAGTTTTATTATGTATAAAAAATATATTTTTCTGAGTACATCCTCCAGCCCTTCTGTGACTCACATCAATCACTAGGACTCCTTTTCTTCCCTCTGTGCTGAAGACAGCTTTATGTACATTAGTCTAGTGCCTGTTCTATTAATTTCCACCCATGTATTCTTCTTCCATTCACTGAAATAGGCATATTTCATAATCAAGTAGTAATTTTAAGGGATTTGTTACTGTATACAAAAAAATACCACAAACATTTTTATTGTATTTTTAGTTTGAAAATAGTTTTGGGGAGCATTCTATGTTAATATGATGTAATTCTCCAAACCTGATATTACATAGTCAATTTAGCATCCTCCCCACTCAATGAGATCAGGTCTCTTCAATATTATAAAAAACTCAAAAACTGTCATTGGTACTCAAGTGTATGTCCATAGGGAATACATGTGAACAGTCTGCAATTTTACAGATATTACTGAACTGTGTCTCAGTCCTTAGTTTGTAAAGGAGGTGTTGATGTCAGGTAAGCAACAGGATTGGAGTCAGATTGAATTATTGACATAATTAACAGTAGACTCTCTGGAACTGGCACAGAATTCCAGGAGTTTCTTTGCTGAATATTTTGTCTTGGCACCTGGGAGATTTGCTTATAAGTTACCAACACTGTTGTCTCTGCATACAAGAGTATCCTGTCTTGACCCATGACATATTTCTCACCTGAAGGCTGTTCAACAACCATTTCTTATTGACAACTTCCCATTTTTTGTGTCCTGAGGTGAGTTGGTCCCACATCCTCCAACACCTTCCCTAAGCACCCAGCGGCTCCTACCACCAGGATGTGCACCCTGCTCCTTCATTATTCAGGGCTGAGCCCATGTGTGAAGGAAATCCTTTCACCCACTTACAGCCCTGTGAAGAAACTATGCATTGACACTAATTGTTAGACAGTGAGAAATCTACTTTGCATTTAGTCCCTAAAAACGAAACACTATTTTGTAGGCATGTCTCCACAGCCCTGTGGAGAATAGCAGAAGGCAGGTCTAAAACACTGAGGAGAGAAGCCTGGGACACACTCCTCTTTCCAGTGTTCTCCGCCATAAATATCCTTTCTTAATGATCGTCCCTCACCTTTGCTCCTAGGAGCTGATTCCTGCCAGTACCACTGAGCGACATCCATCCTAGGTCAGAGGGTCTCTGACCCTGCTGGGCAGGGCCCCTCAGGGCCTTTACCCTTAAATCTCCCTCAGTGGAGTCCTTCTGAGGGTGGATATTTGTCATCAACTTCTTAAGATGAGTGAGACACTAGGCTTTTCTTTGTCCTATTTTCTCATTTCCCCGATCCATGAAACCTGCAGTGTTCTGTCAGTGTAGATGCTAGAGATAAGATGAAGAAGAGTTTCCAGGCCTAAGACAGGATGAGCATGAGGCTTGGAAGGAAGACATTCATCTACTTCCATGTCTCAGAAAGGAAGTTGCCAATGCCAAGGAGAACCAAGGGAACCATCTGGGTAGGTTGCATGGCAGCAGAAGAGAACGAGGGGAGAGGCTGAGCCAGAGCCTTTATTGGGCTTCCTGAAGGAACAGCAAGGCAGAGCAGAGCCAGAAGTTTACAAGTGGCAAATTGGAGTAATTGTCTTGGGCTTTGTTATCGGGAGGTTGCTAGATGTCGGCAGTAGGCCCCAGATGGTTTAGATTAGGAGAAATATTAGGGAAACATCTTGTGTGAGAGAGTTAGGTAAGAAAGGTGTTGTGAATACAGATGCAGGGAAAACAGGGTTGCATAAGAAGCACATGCCTCTGGGGGGATTTCTTGTGTTTGGAAGATTTGGCTGCCTTGGGAAGGTAGTGTCTCCTAGGCCAAGGACCTTTGAGGCATCCAAACATCATAAAATGCAGAAAGTAAAAAAGAACTCTCCCATTTTCCACTCCTGCATCATTGTGTTGATTTTCCTACTTTATCTTCTTTAATAAATGTCACTAATTATTTACCTGGACTCAAAAAGCATGACAAAAGCTCCCTAAAGACAAGCATTCTTGGGTAGAAACATGTTGTTATCTCCCTAACGTATAGGGACACTCCTAGGTGAATGAAAGTAAAAGTGTTGAAAAGAAATAAAATACATATATAACTGAGCATAACGTTGGGTCATTTTTACAGATTGGAGTGTCATTCCCAAGGCCAGCCATGGTTCTCTCCTGAGGCAGCAGGACCAGCTGTCTCTCACTGACCGTTTCCCACTTCTCTGCTGTTGACATGAGCTGGACCCTCATTCTCCATCACCTTTCTTAGCCACCTGGGGCTCTGCCACCTTGAACGTCACCCTGCTCCTTCACCGTCACTCAGGGCTGAGCGCATTTGCTTAAAAAACTCTGTCATCTCACCCCAACCATTTGAAGAAATTGTGTTTAATACTAATTGTTGAGTTGTGAGCAGTGTAATTTACCAGTATCCTGTAAGATAGAAATGCTAGTGGCACCCAGCGGGTGGTCCTGTGGAGAATAGTAAATGGCATGTCTAAATCACTGAGCAGAGAGTTGCCTGGGACATAGTCATCTCTCCAGCGTTAGTTGGCATAAGTGTCCTCTCTTAATGACCATCCCCTCACCTTTGCTCCTAGGAGGCTGATTCCTCCCAGTGCCACTGACCGACATCCATCCTAGGTCAGAGAGTCTCTGACCCAGCTGTGCAGGGCCCCTCAGGGCCTTCAGCCCTGAATTTCCCTGTTTGTGGAGTCCTTGTGAGGGTGTAGTTTTTGTCATCAGCTCCTTAAGGTGAGTGAAACACTTGGCTTTCTTTCTGCCCTGTTTTCTCACCACACCGGTCCGTGAAAGCTGCAGTGTCCTGACAGTGTGGACGTTAGAGATGAGAAGGGAAACAGTTCGCAGGCCTAGGAGGGGACAGGGATGAGGCTTGGACAGAAGACATTAATGAACCTCCAGGTCTCAGAGAGGAGGTTGCCCATGCCTGGCAGAACTAAAGGAAGCATCTGGTGGGACACAGCGCAGCAGATGAGAGTGAAGGGGGAGGCTGACCAGAGCCACTGAGTTGCAGTTTAGAAATGGCAAATTGGGTTAATTCCACTGGACTTTGGTTGGGGAAGTTGCTAGATGGGGGCACTGTACCCTGGATGGTGTAGAGGGGGAAATATTGGGGAGATAGCCTGTGGGAGAGAGTTAGGTAAGGAAGATCCTGGAGTATGGGCTCAGGACAGGGTGGTTTATGGAGGAAATGCCAGCCTGTGGTGGGATTTTTGTTGCTTAGAAGAAATGGCTATGGCTGGAAGGCAGTGACTCCCGGGCCAGTGAGCTCTTTGAGACACTGAAAAAGTAAAAAGCATTCAGCCGCCCTGCACCCCAGCACCTTTCCATTGTCTCCCTCATCTTCTCCTTCAAGGATATCACTGATTTCTTAGCCCAATTTTATAGGTAGCTTGAAAGCTCATTGAGGGCAGGGACTCTTTAGCAGAAACACGTTGGTATCTCCCTGAAGGGCAGAGACAACCCCAGGTGGCTGAAAGGGAAAGTGTTTTAAAGACACAGTAGCCACAGATGACTGAAGGTCGTGTGGGGTCATCTTACAGATTGTAGTAACATCCCTCGGACCACCCTTGTTTCTTACCTGAAGGCATAGAACCAACTTTCTGCCACTGATGACTTTCCATTTCTCCTCTACTGAGGTGAGTTGGGCCCACATCCTAGAGCACCCTCCCCAAGAACCCTGGGGTTCCTGCAGCCCTGACCTACATCATGCTCCTTCACCATCACTCGGGATGAACTCCATTTATCTAGGAAATCCTACAACCACACATAGCCCAGTGAGGAACATTTTTGTGCATACTAATCTCTTTGTATTCTTGAGACAGTGTTTTGCTGTGCAGTTCATGCTGGCCTTGAGCTCACTTTGTAGCTCAAGCTGACCTCGAGTTTGCATAGCCTCAGCCTCCCAAGTGCTGGGATTACAGCCATGCACCACTGGTGACTACTGATTGCTGAATTATGAGCAATGCTATTTACATCTGTCTTATATAATGAAAGTAGTTTTGGAGTCTACTCCACAATTCTGTGCATATTTTTAAGCGACATGTCTGAAACCCTGAGGAGAGAGGCCTGGGAATCAGTCATCACTCCTGGGTTAGTTGGCATAACCATCCTTTCCTAATGACCATCCCTCATTTTGGCTTCTAGGAGGCTGATTGCTGCCAGTACCACTGACCGACATCCATCCCTAGGTCAGAGGGTCTCTGACCCTGCTGGGCAGGGCCTCTACGGGCCTTCTCCCCTTGAATCCCTGTTTGGTGAAGAGCCTTCTAAGGGTACGTATTTTGTAGTCAACTTTTAAAGTGAGTGAGACACTTGGCTTTCCTTTGCCCTGTTTTCTCACCGCACCAGTCCATGAACCCTGCAGTGGAGACAGGATGAGGAAGAGTTTGCAGGCCTAGCAGGGGACAAGAATGAGGCTCAGAGGGAAGACATTTATATACTTGCAGGCCTGAGAGAGGAGGTTGCCCATGCTGGGGAAAACCCAGGGCAACCGTCTGGGGTAGTTCATGTGGCAGAAGACAAGAATGGAGAGGCCAGGGAAGGGCCTTTACTGGGGTGCTGGAAGGTACAGCAGGCCAAACGGAGTGGCAAAGTGCCCAGCTCTTAGGAGGCTGAGGCAGGAAGATCACTGAAAGTTTGAGACCAGTCTGGGCTGCAAAATGAACTTAATACCGACCTGAACTGCATAGCGAGACCCTGTCTCAAAAACAAACAAACAACTCAGAAAACCCCCAGTAACTGAAATAATTTCATTTGCTTCATTGCTAGATGGCAGCAGCAGGCCTCAAATGGTTTAGAGCCCGGGAAATGTTAGTGAAAGCAAGACTCAGGAAATCTGTGTTCCTACCAGGAGGACATGTCTCAGGCAGGATTTACTGTGCTTGGAAAGATGGCTAGTGCTGGCAAGGGTGTGCCTTCAGGCCAGTGAGATATTTTAGGCATCCAAACATCATAAAATACAGAAAGTAACATGCACTCTCCCATCCTCCACCTGCACCATCCACTGTTCCCACCTTCTCTTCCTTCACAGCTGTCGCTTATTGGTCACCTGCTTTCCATAAGCAGCTTGAAAGCTCACTGAGGGCAGGCAGTATTTGGCACAAACACCTTTGTTGTCTCCCTGATGGGCAGAGAATCCCTAGGTGAATGGAAGGTTGAGTGTTTCTAGAAAAAGTATGTACATAAATAACCGTGGGTCATCCTTACAGTTCCAAGTGACCTGCCCTAAACCAACCATAGTTCTCACCTGAAGTCAACAGAACCAACTGTCTGTCATCACTGACTTTCCATTTTTTTGGTCACTGAAGTAAGTTAGACCCACAACTGTCCAGCACTCTTGCCACAGCAACGCAGAGGCTCTACCACTCAAAACTGTACCCTGCTCCTTTGCCATGAGTAAGGGTGGAGCCGTTTGCCTAGAATATCCTTCCAGCCCTGCAAAGAATGTGTATAAAGATACTAGATGTGTAAAGATACCTGTTGTTGGGAGCAAAGATGCAGATAGATAACAGCTGGCTACAGAGGCTCCCTGAGATAGTCAACTTAGAATGCAACATAATACAGTGTGGGGAGCCCTGAACAGAGGGAGATGAATTCTCTCATCCCAAGAAGAAACTAAGGTGAAACTAAGAACCAATCAAACATACAGTCCCGGTGCTATTATTGGAACAGCTAAAGGTTCAGTGCTCTCACAGCAGCAGGCAATTTGCCAAGCCATCCAAGGTCCTGCTGCTTCGACTCACTAGAGGTGCAGTCACAGTAAGGTTGGGGATTGGCCAGCCGAATGGAGAGCTGAGCTGGCAGGAGCCTGCATCGACTTGTGTTGAGTGACAGAAGTTGGAGCCATTCCACAGAAAGGGGGGCTCCAATGGATGACATTCTGGGACTTGGCAGGACTGGCAAGTACAAGGCGCATAGTGACTTCAGTCAGTTGTTCCCTTCTCGAATGGGATTGGTGGAGAGAGCTTGGCCTGGGTCATGTGGCCTGGCTGAGACCCAATAGGTTGTCCAAAATCAATTTCCTATGGTAGATGCACACACTAGTGCAGTGAAGGCCTCAGAAGTTTGACAGACCCAGAGGGGAGGCAATGCACTAATACAGTAAAGGCCTCAACAGCTTGACTGATCTGGAGGGGAGGGGCCAGCATATGCTGCCTCTGTTTGCAACTCACTAGCACACTGCAGGGGAAAGGGTCACCTAGCCAGCGTGCTTCAGAAGAATTGTAACCAAAAAAGAAAGAAACTGGGGCCTCCTGGAAGAAACAAAAAAGATGCGAAGAGGAAGCAACAACAAAAAGTCCCCAGGTCCCAACCCTGAGAACATTGACCCAGAACAGGTAAATACAAAGGAGAATGAGAACAGCAAACATGCAATATCACATATAGCACCACTGGACATAAAGAGATATCTTTGGGACCTCATAGACAAGTTCAAAAGGGAAATATTTATCCAAGTAAAGCAAGATATAAGAAGATTAATAAAAGAGATGCTAAGCACCCCTCAAGAAGACACAGATGGAAGAAGGGAAGAACTCAAAGGAGAGAACCATTTGATGAAGAATATAAACAAAATATAGAATACATGAAGCAGATTCAAAGAGATAACCAAGAAATTAAAAACTCTTTGGAAAGATGGCAAATCTGCTTGAAAGAAACTAAGGATAGATTATCCACACTGGAAGACAGTTTTGCAATGTAGGATTATGGAAGGAAAACCTTTTTTAAAATAACAAGCAAACAAGCAGTAACAATACAAAGGCTAGAAGACAACAAGAGGATCTATTACTTGAGAATAAAGAATGTGAATGAAGAAGCAGGTGTACAAAGGAACTACAAAGGCTATTCACAGAAATAATTAAGGAAAACTTCTCAAACATAGGAAAAGGAAATGATATTCAGATGTATGAGGCATACAGAACTCCAGCCACCTACAACCAAAACAGAGCTACACCCAGGCATATAATAATCAAGGTCCCAGAAATTCAATATAAGACCAGAATATCAAAAGCTGTTAGAGACCAGAAACAGAAAATCTATAAAGGAAGGCTCATCAGAATAACAGCAGACTTCTCGACACAAACCATCAAGTCAAGAAGAGCCTGGAGTGAAATATTCCAAGCCCTGAAAGAAAATAACCTCCAGCCCAGATTGATATACCCTGCTAAACTGTCTGTAGAAATTAATGGAGAAACTAGATGTTTCCAAGACAAAAAGGAACTAGAGAAATTCACCCACCAATCCAACTCTACAGAGAATACTTCAGGGCATTCTAGAGAGAGAGAAAAAGTACTAGGATTCTGGAAACAGTGGCAGAGAGGCCTCAAAGAATGGAGCAGAAAACAGAATGAAAAAGATAAGCAGACAACTGATGGCCAAAAAGAGCATAACAGAAATGAGGCAGAGAAGGCTCATTATAATCTCTAATATAGATGGCCTTGATACACTATACATGGAGTAGATCAGGAGGGAGGCTCCACCGAGATGCTATTTATAGGAAATATAATTAACATGAAAGAGAGTACATAACTGAAAATCAAATATGAGAAAACAATGCTCTATGTGACAGAGAATCAGAGTTATAGGGGCAACTAGACCAGCATTTGTGGATAGGTTGGAAAGACATGCTTTAATAGATAAAGGAATACAATTAGAGATCAAATCCAGGAGAGAGAAGGTTTACCTATAAATAGCAGGTTGCCCCCACACACACAATTTAAAACCAAGGGTCTTGGTCAGACCCCAAAATGCACAGTGTACCCTGGGGAAGTGAAAGGGGAGGGAGAGTCTTAAAAAAGATGGAAGATGAATAGTGTATCAGAATTTAAAACCCACATTACTCACACCACTCTGCTTAGATAGGTTTTATTCTTTTTTATAGATTTTATTCTCTCCCAATTTGTCTACTTGCATTAGATTTGAGGGCACAGATAGCTGTCCCAAAAACATCAGGATATAACACAGTAATGTTTAATTTCCTATTATCTTAATCTGGAGCCCTGTATGACTTATACTGTTTTATCATGACTGATCTTAGTTAAATCTGTTGTTTGATTGCTGTTTGATATTGACAGATTTTATTCAAAAGTGATATGATTGATAGTATCAAGTCTGAGAGTATAGGCAACTGCACTGAAGATGACAAGACTCTACGATACACATTCTGGTGTGATAACTGCCTATTTTTGAAGTTTTATACTATATACAAAGTTATGTTTTTATTAATACTGTTATGTAAGATATATTCGATTATACTATGTCTGATGATATAGCCAGTCTATTGAAGATAACAAGAGACAACACAGGAACTATGGTAGAACTCCTTATACACAATGGTCTTACATGTCTTTTTCGTTTCATGTATTTATAGGAATATATTTTGTTTTGTCTTGCTTTGTTTTGTTTCTCCCTCTAATATAGAAAGGATAGAAATAAATGTTAAGACTCATGCATGTGTAGAATCTATAAACAGTTTATGAGAACTGATCTTATGACACATGATGAAATGAATAGATATTTTGAAGAAAAAGAGACACTAAAGTACCCAGTGCTGATCCTGGAGTGTCATATTGTGAAACCCAGTAATAGTATTATTCTTTGTTCAGAGTGACATTAGTCTGCTTGGGTTTGTTCAGTCTCAACATAATTGAAGATATGGATAACTGTATGTATGTTTATGTGTATAGGATTGATAACCATATTTCTAAGTTTTTGTTGGATAGTTGAACAGAACTGTTTGCATTCTCACTGTTTGAATCCCCACTTTATATGCTCCATTTTAATATCTTTAATAACTATTTGTAAGAGGACAATCTGTAATCATTAACTAGTGATTTCTTAATTTTTTTTGAAAGTACGTATTATTTCTACCTGTTTTCTGTTTTGTTTAGTCTTTCTTTAAATAAATTTTTAAAAAAACAAAGATAGTAATTGTTGGATTTTGAGCAATGCAATTGACTTTTAGTGTGTAGAATGCAAGTCTTACTGGCATGACTCCACAGTTCTGTGGAGAACAGTAAATGTCACGTCTACACATTGAGGAGCAATGCCTGGGAAGCAGTCATGCGAGCTGACATAACCATCCTTTCCTAATGACAAGCCTTCATTTTTCCTCCTAGGACATTGATACCACTGATGAACATCCATCCTAGGTCAGAGGTTCTCTGACTCTGCTGGGCCTTCACCCCTTGAATCTCCCTGTTTGTGGGTGTCTCCTGAGGGTGCAGACTTTGTCACCAACTCCTTCAGGTGAGTGAGGCACTTGGCTTAGCACCCTGTTTTCTCACAGCCTAGTCTGTGAAATCTGCATTATTCTGAGAGTGTAATCTTAGACACAGGATGATAAGGGGTTTGTGTTCCAGAGATGGGACAAGAATGAGCACCGGGAGGAAGACATTCATGTAACACCAGGTCTCACACAGGAGGTTGCCCAAGCCAGTGGAACCAAGTGGACGCATCTGGTTTGGGTCACCTGGCAGAAGATCAGAATGTGGTGGAAACCGAATCCGCCTTTATGGAGTTTTGGAGGAAAAGCAAGCCAGACCAGAGTAGGCAGCTAAAAATGGCAGATTGGCAGATAATTTTATTGGGCTTTGGTTGTTGGAACATCTCTAGATGTTTGTATTTGGGCCTGGATGGTTTAGGCAGGGGAAATATTAGGGAAATATCTAGATAAATAAGTGGTTGAGATCAGACCCCAGGTTGGTT
Source organism: Cavia porcellus (assembly GCF_034190915.1). NCBI lineage: Eukaryota > Metazoa > Chordata > Mammalia > Rodentia > Caviidae > Cavia > Cavia porcellus. The sequence goes on along the minus strand of NW_026947506.1, from coordinate 34,703,563 downwards.
GGTTTTTATAGGAAACTCATGTGTTTAGAGAGGCCCTTTGCTATCCAGAAAAAGTAACTACATGAAGGAGAGGAAAATTTTAGGCAAACACACCACCTAAAATGTCTAAACTACATAAAATACAGAGCATATAAAACACTGCTGACACATCCAGGCTTGTCGATGCCTCACCTTGATTCCTTCCTGGACTTTCACATGGACTTGTCCCTCTGGTCACGTGTCCAGACTCCCTTTCCCTCGGAGACGCCGTCATTGGATTAGGACCCATCCTAAAGACTTTCTTCTAACTTTATCTCTAAGGATCTGACCCAGTTGATGTGATCCTGAGTGTTAGGACACAGCTCTCCCTCCCATTACACAGTTCCGACCATGATACCCTCCTCCCCTCACTCTGGTTTTGCCTCCTCTCTCTGCACCTATGATTAACATTATTTTCATTGTTTTTTATAATTGGATCCTGATAGTATGTGCTCAGGTTCTCCTTTTCATAGATAGATGTATAACATGCAAATAAAGATAATTTTGTCTCCTTTCAGGCAGAAATAGCTTGGTTTGATGGTGATGTGTCGGTGGCAGACTTCCAGTATTGTATTTTTTCATTGTTTAAGAGAGCATGAATTCTTGTTTGTTCAGGAATAGATTTCCATTATTTATATTAGGAAGTGATATTTTTCCTTGTAAGTTCTCATTTTGGACTTTAATCTAAAAAATCAAAACTAGTTTTTGTCTTCATGTAGTCAAGACAGTTCCCTGAGAAATTATATGTGAACTGAAAATTTAATTATATTAATAATAGTTCCTAGTGTTAAAGAGACATACAAATAAGTACTTATTCAATGTGAGTAAATATAGAATTGGAAATTGAAGTGCCTGATCAAAAACTCAAGTATACTTTTAGAAGGCATGAATACATTGTCAAAGATTTTGAAATGAAATTAATTGATATTTTTAGGTTAGCATGATTCTAAATGTCCCAAGAAAATTATTAAAAAGAGATAGAGGGCTGAGGATGCAGTTTTGTGGAGAGTGCTTGGCTGGCATGGGTGAGACCGTGTGTTTAATTCCAAGTACTGCCTGCCCCCAAATACTAATGTTTTTATATTCGGATGATTTATTTGAAAATAATTTAAAATGGCTAGAAAGCATTCCAAAATCTAATTGCAGGGTGAGTAGATTCCTTTGTTTTTTTTGACTTTTGTAGAGTGAACAATGACTGTATTTGGCAGAGCTGACTCTTCAGACCCATCAGCCCGTCAGAATCAGCCCGGCCGTTCCGAGGCAGTCTCCACTGGAGATGTGGACACAGACTCTGCCGGCTGGAGTGCTGTGTCTTCACTAAGTGATGTTTCCAGTCACACACTTTCTTTAGGACCAGTGCCCGGGGCTGCTTATTCAGATTCGGCTGTCTCTGATAGATCAGAGCCATCACCACCAAAGGATCAAGGTACTATTAAAAAACTCACTGCCAGAAACTCCTGTATAAATGCTGTCAGTAGGTTGGTAGTTTCAGAGAAGTGCTTATTTTGTAGGAGATATTTCCACACATGTGGCCAGAATTATATGATGCAAATTATTTTCCTTTAATGAGTAAGCATTCATTATTAATATATGTAGTATAACAGGCTATTTTTTTTAGTTCCTCAAATATGAATAGTCTCTTTTATTTCTAATTTTTAGAAGGATAAACTATCTTGGAGAAAATGGAGAGGAGAAATTCTTATATTTTCAGCTAACCAGTAGTTATTATGTTCCCTAAGTAGATACTGCATCTGTCTTTGGAAAAGAGTAGAAAATGTAAACACAGTTACATTTGTTAAAATTTATCCAGATGAGTGAAACCTCGACACTTTCAATTGGTACTTGTAAGGCTTATGTTTAAACCCTTGAAGATTTGAAAGGCAAAGAAAGATAATACTAGAATTAGTTCTAATGGGAATTTGGTTCAGCTTAGAATAGTTCCATCCTGGTATTGTTTTGAGTCCTCTTGGTAACTTTGATACTGTGGTGTGGGAGTGGGTGGTGTGGTTTGTCGAAGGTGTTCTGAGTGTATGTGAGGGGAAGCTTATGTCACAGATCAAAACAACTTATGTTACACATAAAGGTTTGAGGTCCTTTGGCTTCTCCATCAAGACTTTCCCACAGGCACAAATACAAAGCAAAACAAGAAAGACTTTCCCACAGACCACCTTTCCGCAGGGCTCCAGCTCCTGTCACATTGCTGGGCTTCCCTTTCGCTCCTCACTCTGCCCTTGTCTTACTCTCCACAGACTCATTTTTCCTTTCCTGGTTGTTCTCTGTTCCCTCTCAAGCCAAAGCCTACTGAAATAATCAGTAATATCTCTTCAGTGGGGAAGCACCTGTAGGCCATCTTTGCCTCTGTTAGCACCAAGACACTTGCCATCCTTTGGAAAATCAGTTTTGCTGCTGGTGATTGAAAGTTCCTAGTACAGTAAGCTGTCTCTTCACCAGTATCAACCACCAGGACTGAAACCGAGACACGAGGGGAGGCCCAGCCTATGCGATGGGAAGGATGGAGGCGCCCTGAATACACGCATCCAAAGCAAACGTTCAAGGAGCTGGCTCACCTTGTCTATTCCATTGGTTGGGTTAAGTAGCTATAAAGAAGTAATTGTAATGCACTCTCACGAAGTCGTCAGCCAGCGCTGACATTTACTTACTTACGGCCAACTCACCCACTGTAGGATTCTTCTTAAAAGAAAATGTAGTAAAAAATGTAGTCAATATTCAGATATCTCTGGTTGTCACACTTTTTCTGGTACTACAGTACCAGGGATTGAACCCAGGAAGTGCTGAGCTATTTTTTTTATTTTCAGACAGGATCTTGCTAAATTGGTAGCAGTCCTCCTGCCTCAGCCTCTTGAGTAGCTGGGGTTTCAGGCGTGCACTGTCATGGGTGGCTGTGTAGCTTGTTTTCAGTCATTGAAAGTGATATCCACTGGAGTCTGCACTTTGCATTCGTGGATCTGTCTATGAAATTTCTCATAATTTGTAAGCTTTCCCACCTTTTGTGTTTGAAATTTGTTGAAGAAACTAAATCTTAGCTTTTCCTGTTCTAGGTCCTGTCTTGTTAAATGTCCCTTTCTAACCCATGTTTCTGGCAGCGATAATGAGATTTAGAATGTCGATCAAGTATCATTTATTTGGCTTTAGCAGCATGCCAAGTTCTGTTTTTAAGTCTTTGTTGTGTATTTTTCTATCCCCAGGTGACGGCATTGCACTGCCACAGAAAATTCTTTTTCCCTCAGAGAAGATTTGTCTTAAGTGGCAGCAAACTCACGGAGTTGGTGCTGGGCTTCAGAACCTGGGCAACACCTGCTTTGCCAATGCAGCGCTGCAGTGTCTGACATACACAGCACCTCTCGCCAATTACATGTTGTCGCATGAACACTCCGAGACATGTAAGTGTTGTGCACAGTGGTGTTTGTGGACTGTGGTATGCTAACCTACTCACTTTTTCCCCCTCTAAAATGAAAGGAATTAAGTTGAGTTGTGTGATCATTAAGAAGTTGGCTTATTCTTGTTCTTTTCTGTGGCCCCGGGAGGGTGATCAGTTGCTTCAAGATGAAACTGAACATCTTCCCAGCCACTGGCTGCCAGAAACTCACTGAGGTGGGTGATGAAGCTAAACTTGGTACAGTCCGTGAGAAGCGTATGGCCACAGAAGTTGCTGCTGACTCTGGGTGAAGAACAGGGGGTCATGTGGTCCAAATCAGTGGTAAGAATGACAAGCAAGGTTTCTCCATGAAGCAGGGCTTCTCGATTCATGGTCAAGTCCACTTGCTACTGAGCAAGGGGCATTCCTGTTACAGACCAGGGAGAACCAGAGAGAGAAAGCGTAAATCTGTCTCAGGTGGCACTGTGGATGCCAATCTGAGGGTTCTCAATTTGTTTATTGTAAAAAATGAGAGAAAGATATTCCTGGATTGACTGATACTACTGTGCCTCAGTGCCAGGGGCCCAAAAGAGCAAGCAGACTCCATAAACATTTCCATCTTTCTGAAGATGATGATGTCCGCCACTAGGCTGTCAGAAAGCCCTTAAACAAAGAAGATAAACCCAAGACGAAAGCCCCCAAGACTCAGCATCTTGTTACTCCATGTGTCATCCAATGTGAATGCTGCCCGTATGGCTCTGAAGGAGCCGCGTACTAAGAAAAACAAAGAGGTTGCAGAATATTCTAAGCTTCTGGCCAAGAGAATGAAGGAAGCTAAAGAAAAACGCCAGGAACAAATTGCCAACAGATGCAGGCTTTTCTCTGAGAGCTTCTACTCTGAGTCCAATCAAAAATGAAATGCTTATGTATCAAAAAAATTTGTAAAGGTACTTCATTCTTTTAGACCCCAGGATTTGTATTTAGCTTCATAAAAAGTGTATGGCATCTAATTTGACCTCAGGGTGGGTATTTAAAAGGAAATCTATTTGTATATCATTTAGCATTTCTAACCCCCGCCTAGTTTTCTACATTGTTAAAATGTTTTTGTTCCCATTTTTGTTGTGCTGGGGGTCGAACCCAGGATCTCACGTGTGTCAGGCAAATGTTCTACCACTGAGCTACACCCCCAGTTCTTACACGTGTTAAAAATGTGACCTGATGTCTGACATTAACGGTTGGGACAGACAGGATTAAGAGATCCTGCCCTCTGGCCTTCATTGGAAGGCTTCAGTCCTTTCCCAGCTTCTGAGCAGAGGAGAAGAGCTCTCACCCGGCCCCCAACCTCGTGGGGTCCTGCAGGGCTTTCCTTTCAGCATTGGAGGCTCCACGTGCAACCTGGGGCAGAAATCAGTTAAAACTTACACAGATGCCTTTACATAGAAGCCAGCTCAGTGTGACTACTGAAGCAGGATGTACAATATCTGTTTTTGAGGTTTTTGACTCCTGCATACCCTGATTATCTGTCATCCTTTATAAATGAAGTCTCCCTGCTCTCCGCTCTGAGTTAATGCTCAGGTTTGTGTGTGTGCTCTGGTGTGATTTGTCAGTGATCTGAATAAAACATACAAAAACCTCCTCAGTTTCTTCTTGCATAATTCTTTACTAAAAGGAGAATTTAAGTGGGTTGTTTCACAACTGTTTTCCATCCACGAGTAAATTAATAAAGTATTTGGTAAGTACAGAAAAATTTAAGCTAAGAAAAATCACATAGAGTCTCCTCAGCTAAAGATACTTGCTATGCCAGGGGATTATATTAAATTATAGAATAAATACTGCATTTGCCCTCAATTTCTAAGTTCAAGATTCATTCCCCACAGACAGCTTTTGTATGACTTTTGTGGGGCTGGGGATTTAGCTCAGCGGCATAAGCACCTGCCTTGCAAGCAGGCAGTCGTGAGTTTGATCCCTGGTACCAATAAAAAGGAAAAAGACAAAAAAAAAAAAAGAAAGAAAGTAGGGTGTGGTTGAAAACCCAGTACTGGTACCAGGAGGGCAAGAGGAAGTTGTTTCATTAGATTCACACATTGTTCCTTCTCCTCCTCCTCCTCCTCCTCCTCCTCCTCCTGGCTGGTTTGTTTTTAGTTGTAATATTTTATTTTTAATTTTGCTGTCTGTGAAGTTCTTGCTGAAATATAGACACATTTGATTTCTGTATCATGTTGATTTCTTGTACACTGTAACCTTCCTGAAGTCATTTATTAGCTCCAGTTTTTGTTTTTGTTTTTTGGGGGTAGATTCCTTGAAATTTTCTACATGCACGGTCATATCATGTCATGTGCTATTCAGGGCAGTTTTACTTATACTTTCCCGGTCTGCCTACTTTATTTATTTCCTTGTTTTATTTTCTTTTTTCACTGGCTGGAAATTCCAGCACTGTTGAATAAAAGTGGCGAGAAGAGACACCCTTCTTTTCTGATGTTAGGAGGAAACATTCAATTTGTTGTCCATTCCTATTTTTCTCATTCTAGTTTTTTTAATCCTGAATGTATATTGATTTTTGTCAAGTGATTTCTGCATCAAATTGATGTGATCATATGTTTTCTGGTTGTGTTGTGTTTTGTTTTTGGTTTTTTTGAGACAGGGTTTTACCATGCTGTCCAGGCTGGTCTTAAACTCGCTCATGGCCCACGCTGGTCTCAAACTTTCCGCTGTCTTCCTGCCTCAGCTTCCCAAATTCTGGAGTTACAGACATGCACCACCATGCTCAGCTTGATATTTTTTTAGCCTGTTAATACAGGGAATTCCGCTGATAGATTTTTTTGTATTATCTCTGCATACCTGGAATAAACTTTGGTCATAGTGTATAATTCTCCATATAAATTGACCAGTTTTGTTTGTTAATAAGTTAGTAAAGGTTTTACATCTCTACTCAAGAGATATTTTCTGTTTTTGTACTGTCTTTGCCTAGTTTTGGTGTCAGGGTAAAATTAGCTACATAATTTTGTAGCTAGTTGGGACACATTAGCCACTTTTTTTTCTTGTTTAGAAAAGATTTTGTACAACTGTTGTTCTTTTTACAATGTATAGAATTCTGAAGTATGACTATCTAGTCTTGGAGTTTTCCTTCTTTTTTTTTATTTTATATTTTTTACCAGTACTGGGAATCGAACTCACGACCACAAGCTTGCAAGGCAGGCGCTTATACTGCTGAGCTAAATCCCCAGCCCAGAGTTTCTCTTCTTTGGGAGTTTTAAAATCATACATTGGGCCTGCATGGCAAGTGTGACTTTATGAGTTTGATCCCCAGTACAAAAAAAAATCACAAATTGAATTCTCTTAATAAGTATAGGATTACTGAAAATATTTATTTTATATTGGATGACTGGTGGTTGGCTTTTTTTTTTTTTTTTTTTTTTTTACTTTTTCAGACAAGGTCTCATTGTGAGTTCAGGCTGGCCTTAAACTCATTTTGTAACCCAGGCTGTTCTCGAATTCACAATGATCCGCCTGCCTCAGCCTCCTGAGTTCTGGGGGTACAGGCATGTGCCACCACACCAAGCTGATAGTTTGCTTTTTTGAGAAATTGGTCCATTCCTTTTAAATTTATGTGTGTAATTTATTTGTAGTATTTATTATTCTTTCAGTGTTTTCGGGACCTGTATTAGTAATATCCTCAGTTTCATTCCTGATATTGGTAATTGTTATAAATTTCCCTTTCAGCACTCTTGTGTGTGCCCAAATTTTATTTTTATTCAATTCAGTGTATTATAAAATTTTCCTTGAGTGGTCATGTGTGGTGGCTCAAGCCTATAATATCAGCACTCAGGAGGCTGAGGCAGGAGGATCACTGCCAGCCTGAACTGCATAATGAAACCCTGTCTTTTTTCTTTGATACTTATTCTTTGATCCTTGTATCATTTAGACATCTTCAATGTCCAGTTATTTAGAGGTTTTCTTATCTTCCTCTCACTGATACTTATTTTTTATTGCATTGTGATTGGAGGAGACTTAAATTTTTTTGAGGACTCTGAAACAAATGTGTATTTTGCTCTTGAGTGGATGGAATGTTCTATAAATGTTGATTTGACTTGGTAGCTGAGAATATTGTTGGATTTTTCAATATATTTTGAATTGTTCAGTGAGTCATTGAGTTTCCATCTCTAAATGTAGATGTTTCTTGGTCACTTCTCAGTTTTGAGTTTGATTCATGTATTTTTCAGCTTTATTGTTTGGTACAAACACATTCAAGATTGCTATGTTATTTTTCTCTTCTTCCCTTCCTTTTTCCTTCCTTCCCTTTCTTTTTTATGGTGGTGCTGAGTGTTGAACCAGGACCTTCACAGGCTGGGCAAGCATTTGCCACTGAGCTGTACCAGCCCTTTTCAGATTCTGAAGCAGTCTTACTAAGTTGTCCTGGCAGGGCTCAAATCTGTGATCCTTCTGCCTCAGCCTCCCAATTAGTTGGAATTAGAGGCATGTGCCCTCACATCTTGCAAGGTATCTGTTTTTTTAATGGATTGGCCCTTAAATTTGTAATGCATTAGTTGCACCAAATATGTAATGTCCCTCTCTCTGTCCATTTTTTCCATGTGTATCATTTATTCATTCATTCATTTGGTATTGGAGATTAAACCCAGAGCCTTCCATCTGCAGTCTAACTATCTGACATTAACATAGATCTTTTTGTTTTTGAGTAACAGGCACATACTGTATCTTTTTCATACTTTTATATTCAGACTGCCAATAGTATTACATTTGAATTTGGTTTGTTATTAGGAGCATATTATTGGATCATGTTTTTAATCCACTTTGTCACTCTGTGTCATTCATTTATTTGTTACTGAGAATTGAATCCAGGGCCTTTGCACTAAGCTATATCCCTAGTATGTTTTCCATTTTTCATTTTGAAACAGCATCTTGCTAAGTTGTCCAGGCTGGGTACAAATTCATGAATCTTCTGGATCGGCTCCTAGAGTGTAGCAATTACAGGTATGTACACCACACACCACTATGTTTTTTAATTGGTGTATATAGAACATTAGAAGAGGATTATTGATGTACCAAGACTTAGTGTGCCACTTTGTGTTTTGCTTTTTTGTTTGTTCTCTTTGTTTTTATTGTTTTTTTTTTAATTTTACACACCCTGTGGGTTACTTGAATATTTTTTAGAATTCCATTTTCGTTTGTTTGGTGTTTTTGAGGGAATGCCTTGGTGGTGTTCTAGGTATTGCATTATACATACATAATTTATCAGTCTACTGGCAGTGACATTTTACCAGTTTGAAGGAAGTTTAGAAGGGTTATCTTTTTTGTTCATTTATTTTCTCTTAAATTATAATTGTTTTAAATACTTTTCCTACTTACATGTAGAACCAAGTAAGAATGTTACAATTTTTTTGAAGAATTTTTGGTTCTTGGTGTGGTAAAAGATTTTTCACTTGAAACTTGGGCATTTTTGCATATTATGGGACCTTGGGTCTTACCTAAACTCTTTTTTAGCCAGCTTTTCTGGCACTGCTCAGGCAGAGGAAGTGAGCTCAGGCTGAGGTAGAAGTCCAGGTTCTCTACCCGGCCTCTGTTGACTCAGAGTGGGGTTTGGGGCCCTTGCTGCTGTGGGTGAGAGTGGAAGTTGCATCTCTGCAGGGTCCCCACTGACGCTGCAGTGGGAGTAGCTTTGTTACCACACGGCAAGTCCTGACTGTGACCCTGAGGGATGGGGTTAGAAGGGACACCTCTGTGTTACTGGGTGAGGGTGGACGTGCTGGCTCCACATACCTTCACCTGCATGGAGCTGGGGGGACGTACAGACACTGTGAGGAAAGTTCCAGCTCCTAATCCATCTCCCATAGATCTGCTGGGTGCCTTAGAGCCTGGCAGGTGAAGTCCAGGCTCTCCTCTTGGCGACTGCAGGTGTGGGTAGAGCTGGAGTCATAGTTGTCCTGTAGAGTGTGGCTGTTCTTTTACATAGTGGTCAGTCAGGAACAGCTTCAGGTGGAGGCACAGGAGAGGCTTTAAAAGTACAGTTTAGTGTATTTATAGGTCCTGAAGACAGGAGGCATCATGGACTACATAGGGACATGTGGGAAAGACACAGAGTGGTCAAGAAGTAGAAGGCAGGAATGAGAGGACAGCATTAGGGCAGAGCATTTCTTGAGGTTTCACAGGCAAAGCAGGGCAGGGTTAGTCATGGGCGCGCTCATTTGAGTAGTTCTAGTGGGCTCTAGCCCACAGGCGAGGTCGTGATTGCCTGGGACCTGGAATGGGCTCATTCATGCACAGTGATACTGCCTGCTAGGTGTACACGCCAGACAGAGGGGGTACAGTTTTGGACTGTTAAGTTTGCAAAGCAAAGGTACACACCTGGCTGAGCCATTCCCAAGCATTGCGGTGGGTGGGGGCCTTCCCAGCCAGAAAGGTTTTCAAAGGTTGTAGTTAAAGGCTTTTAAAGGTATCGCAACATTTTGGGCAGGGGACTGCATACATACATACAAAAGATGGTGTAGAACAAGTTTTTCTAAAGTTGTCTGTCACACTAGGCTGCCCCTGCCTCAGCCTCTGGTTGGGTAGGACAGGCAGGCTTTCTGTGGGGTCTTTGCTCTGAGCATTGTTGCTGTTTCTAGGTTGCAGTCTTCTTTAGCTCCAAGTTTGGAATATTTGAGGCACAAAGAAAACTAGAGAAACTGCCACCATGCTGGAGCCCTGAAGTCCCTAATGTGTGTCTTTTTCTCTCTACCTTTCAGTCTTTCTTAGGGACTTTAGGGAGCCATAAACCATTGTAATATTCAGGATTTCGTTTAGCCTTCAAGAGCCGATTTTCTTTTTTCTTTTATTTTATGGAAAAAAGTAAAACAACACTTGATACCAAAATAATACGAGAATAACAATACATTAAGTGTTATCTTTAAAATAGTTACTCAGAGTATAAGATACAAGCATAAAAAATTCTCCAATTGATATTAGCACAAAAATTCCTTTTAATGAACTAACAGACACTAGTAGTATAATTAACTTGCATTTCCCCTCTTTTCCCTCCCTCCCTTTTGCTTTTCCCCCATCCTAGTTCTTTTTTCCATTTGAAACTTTTTGTTGTGGCCGTTGGTACCAGGGATTGAATTCACAACTTTGCATTTGCCAGGCAGACCCTGTGCCACGAAGCTGTATCTCCAGCCTGTCCTTCTCCCTTTTGAAATTTTTATTCCTATGTCACAATATCTATTGTACATGTTAGACTTTATTTACCCTTTAAATGTCTCAGGGAGACAATGTGATGCTTACACATGTGAGACTGATTTATTTCACTTGTGATTACGGTCTCTCGTTGCTTCCATTTTCCTACAAAAGTCTCAAGTTTGTTCTTTATGGGCGAGCTGAATATGCAGTTTCAAGGAATTTGTTGTTGTTGCATATGGCAGAAGAAATAGGGAAAACCAGTTCTGTTTCATTTTCCCAGGTATGAAAATCTCATCTTTATGAAAGATGTTAGCATCTTATTTTTCTTTAACTAAGATGTTTAACAAGATTAAGATGTTAGTGTATGCTCTGCTGGCCTGCACTCTCTGACAAGAAGTCTGCTGTCAGTTTTCACTGCCTTTGGAACGCTTCTTATCCAGAGTTGCTTTTAAGATTTCGTTGCTTGACTTAAGCAGTGCTACTTGAGTTTATTGAGGTTCTTAAATATGTATATGTACGATTCCCATGAAATCGGGACAACTTTTGGTCACTTAAAAACAACTATATACTTCACAGAATAAAATTAATATTTTCGTGTTTAAATTCTTTGAACTTAAACAAAGGTATAGCATCCATGTAAACCACCACCTCACCTCAGCCAAAATGCAAAATCATTCCATCACCCTAAGAATCTTCCTTGTGCAGTTCTTTCGTAAGTAAGTATTTCTCGACGTGTTTGTTCCATCCCTTTACTTTCAGACTGCAATTGAATGCATACCAAGGACAACTTGGAATTGTCCCACAGCTCACTGATACACATCTCTCTTGTTACTGTTACTTTAAGGTTTCTTTTTTCTCTTGATGTATTATTACAGCTATGTTCTATCCATAACGAATGTCCTCAAATTCACTAATGTTTTCTTCTGTGGTCTCTAATCTGTTATTAATCCTGTAGTGTATTTTTGGTCTAACAGATTCTACTTAAATATTTTTGAGGTTTATTTTGGGATGTAGTAAACTAGAAATAGTTTGATCCTTTCAAGGATTTTAAAGCTTTATTAAGTTCTGAAGCTTTTGTCTAGGCAGAACCTCTTGATATCTGGGGCCAGGTAATTCTTTGCTATAAGGAGATATCTTGTTCTTTGTAGGATATTAAGAAGTATATTGTGCCTCTAGCCACTAGTTTCCAATAACACCACTTGGCATGAACTAGGAATCATTTATTACATCTTTAAAAGACTGTTTTTTAAAAATGTAAATAGAGGCCATGATATGTGGCCAGGAAAGCCAGAATATTTACATAGAAATTTCTAATATCTTTCACATTTGAAACTAATGGTAGTACAAGAAAACAATTTTTTTGAGATACCATCTCAATATTCAGTTTAGGCTGGCCCTGAACTCACTTTGTAGCTCAGGCTGGCCATGAACTTGCAGTGATCCTCCTGCTTCAGCCTCCCAAGTGTTGGGATTACAGGTATGAGCCACCATGCCCAGCTAATAAAAATTTCTTATTTTTCCAGTATCGAATCACAAATACCACAGCCTCTGAAACTAGGAAATGTATGAGTTGAGTCTGACTGTGTGATCTTGAGATTTTCAACTCTCTGAGCCTTTTTTCCTCTCTTGTGAACTAGAGGCAATATATACTTATCATTTAGGATTGTTTTTAAAGAATTAAGTGAAAATAAAAGTAGATGAGTCCATGCGTACACCTAGCAGCTGCTACTGTTATTTCATTTCAAGAATGTGCTTTTCATTTATGGTTTACTATCTAGTTGTATTTTGCTAATATGGGGCATTAACATCTATCTTTCAGGTCATGCAGAAGGATTTTGCATGATGTGTATAATGCAAGACCATATTACCCAGGCACTCAATAATCCTGGGGATGTTATTAAACCCATGTTTGTCATCAATGAGATGCAGCGTAAGTATCAACCCAGAGAAGTATTCTCAAGCAAGGTAGTCAAGGTAGTCTTTTCCTGAGATGAGGGCTAATACGGTTGCCTAAGGGATCTCCTTATCTCAGTCTCCTGGGTAGCTGGGACTACGGGTATGTACTGCCATGCCTGGCTTTTAGCTTAATGGCCTACATGATTTTTTAAAAATCCCAAAGTTTATTACAAAATAAACTACAAGTATTTTATTGTACATGGATAAGTACTTTTTTTTAAGACAGGGTCTTGCTATGTAGTACAGACTGCCCTTAAACTCACTTATGTAACCCAGGCTGGCCTCAAACTCAAGGTGATGCTCCCACCTCACTGTTCTGGTGCTGAGGTTATAGTTGTGTGCCACCATACCCAGCTGATATGTGTTTAATTAATAATGTGTAATAAAATATTCACTATATAAGCTATTTTTGAAATTCTAGAGATGACAATATAATAAAGAAGACTGGGCCAGGGATATAGCTCAGTGGCACAGCACCTGCCTGGCAAGGACAAGGTCCTGAGTTTGATTCCTGGTATCCAAACAAACAAAAAAGAAGACCATAGTTTAATATGAGCAAATTTTACATGATTTAAAACTCAGTTTGTTAATAAAATCATTTACAGAGGCTTTTGCTCAGATAGTTAGATTTCTGTAACTTGCATATTGTCCCACAGGATTCTTTAAAAGATTTATATTTAGTTTTAATTTGGTAAATTTTGTACTATACAAGAATTGTCAAAATAGAGGTAAATATGCTTTTATTAAAAAATTTGTACTCAGAGTCTAACTAAATTTGTGAACAAGCTTCACTTTTTTCTATTTTAAATTTCTAAATAGGTTATATGATATTTTCTCATGTATTTTTGATGTGGCCACCACAATCTGCTCCCCTGAGGGTGTCACTGCATAGCCCAGGATGCCTCAGACTCTGAGATCCTCCTCCCTCAGCCTGGGATTACAGGCTTGCACCACCACACCAGACTCTGGGTGCTTTTTGTATTCACTTTTACATCATTTTAATTAGCCAACTTGTAGTAAAAATGCTCACAGATAAAAAATTATTTTCACTGTTAATCTAGTATCTAGTTTGGGTAATTTTAGAGATACATAATTATATAATGATAAACTATAATCCTTTTGTCTTAAAACCTGCTAAAGACTAAAGATTAAATTGATCTTTAGCATTATTGGTGGACCAGAGTAGACAGTGAAGAAATCTTTAAAACATATGGCAAAATTTTGCCCAAGACAGGTTTTGATTATTTTAATTACTTACATATTTATTTTTTTAGACACACATATATAGCAGGCATGAATAATAACCTAGTCTTTAGGAAAGTGACATTACTCTGAATGTGTGCACACATACAGTTAAATCATGGAATTGCTATTTATATAGGTCAAAACTGGTGGAATATTGGCAATTTTATATGATATAAGCTAGAATATATTTATGTTCTTATATATATAAAACTCAGTGTCTAACAGATTTTGTGTAATTCATACACTTTTGCCATTGTTTTATGTATAATTTTTAAAAATACTTGCTTCTTGCAACTGCTGAGTCATTTAGCAGGATTGAAATGAGAATGTAATTCGTCCTGTGGTCATTGGTATGGGACTGAATAGGTTAGATATTTGTGTTCCGCGTAGGGTCTCTCACGGATTTGAGAGTCATATTCCCCATGGATGCACTAACCTAACATTTTGGATGAACTTGTGTGGGTAGAACGATGTTGACTGCATTCACGTGAACTGTGTTAACCTGGTAGAGAGTCATTCCACGGCTGCTCCTGGACTCGGGAACTGCAGCTCCGGGGCCTTGGTGAAAGTGCGCGGTGCTTGAGTGAGCGTTACTTTCTCATTCCGTGTAGTTATTTGGGTTTTCTGAGTAACGTAAGATGTAACTTGGCAGCCCTGGCATTTAATATATAATGATAATGCCCTGTCTTTACTTAAAACCTACAGGAATAGCCAGCCACTTCCAAATTGGCGAGCAAGAAGATGCCCATGAGTTTCTTCAGCACACGGTTGACGCCATGCAAGAAGCGTGCCTCAGTGGCAGCAACGAGTGAGCACACAGCATTTCTTCAGTTTACACCTCTGCCTTGTTATGCCTGTGTTTATGTTGGGTACACTTACTAGGCAAGCACTTGAGCTGCTGAGCTAAATCCTCGGCCCCAATTCGCACTATTTTAAAATGACTGAAAGTTAAAAAGATGTCCTTACTATCACAATTGGAATTTCTTCAATTATAGATGTCAGGAAATGAACATTGGTTTCGCTGTTCTTAATTTCCATGTCGGCACGCTCTGGCAGGTCTAAAAGTCCCTGCTTCTAATTGTGCCAGGCATTTTCTCTGTTGAGCTCCAGACTAATAAGTGTTTCCTGCCTCCCCTCTCTCTCCCTGTCAATGTCCAGTTCTTGTGGCTTCTCCTAAAATCTAAATGCAGACCCAAGAGAAAGACGGGCGAGATCCTTGTGTAACACTCCTAACCCACCCGCTACTGCCCACACACCCGGTACAGGGAGCTCCCTTTGCATTCCTCTCCCTGTCCAGGGCTTCCCCGTCTGGACAATGACAGACTCTGCCTTCCCTTCCTTCCCCAAGCCCACGTGGGGTCACAGGGCTGCTGAGGGCGTCTTCCTCCTGCTGCTTTGCTTGAGAGCCAAATTCCTGTCTTGATTTCAAAGTCCCTCCATAATTTAGCTCCTTCCGTCCTCCTCCCCAGATTGTCACTGTGCGCCACCAGGCAGGGCCAACCTCTGATACCACACAGACTGGTCTTTTATTTTCTGTCTCTCCTCTCTAAATTCTTATTCTTTTATAAATATACATGCTTTTAAAATCTAGTTAGAGCATCCAAAATTTTGCAGAATTCTTACATCACTGTTTTGTCTTTTTCAGGTTAGACAGACACACCCAGGCCACCACACTAATTTGCCAGGTGTTCGGGGGATACCTGAGATCTAGAGGTGAGTTTTTGTTCACAAGTTGATAAAGTGGCACACGCATGTGGTATTAGAATGAAAACTGTGGAAATAAGGAAAAGCAGAGACTCCCTCCTCCTCCCTGGAGCAGCCCCTGTACCAGTTCCTAGTCTCTCCTCCTGGTAGTTTCTTATTCATCAGCACGCTGAGAGCCGACTGTGGAGTAGTTGTGTTTTGCCTTAACATGAGTAGCAATCTTTCTACTTGAGCACACACAGGTCTGACGGGCTGTTCCACAGCTGCAGTGGCGCCCATTTGTCTTACTCCCCCATCGATGGATATTTAGCTTGCTGTTCTGTTGTCACCATCATTGCCTTATATGAACACCACCCATGTGCTCACGCTTTTGTGTCTGTGTAACAGTGTGCATGGTATTAGAATTTATTTTCTTCCAGCGCAAAATGGCAAGAATTAGAATTTATATCCTAAGCTGTATTTTAAATTTTAATACGAACCCGCTGTCATTCTAAGAGATCATACCAGTTTATATTCCACCCAGAAGTGTACAAGGGGCCAAATTCATAAGATCTTTTCCTGCACTGTGTAGAAGATTAACTTTTTTCCCAGTGCAGTAGGAGAAAAGTTATACTCTTCTTTTTCTTTGAAATAGTATTTGTATTCTGTAATTTTAATACTTGAGGCTGTCATAATGATTACACTTTGCTTATCTTTTATTTTTATTTCAGTCCAATGTTTAAATTGCAAGGGTGTCTCAGATACCTTTGATCCATATCTGGATATTACCTTGGAGATAAAGGTAAATTTAATAATTTTAATGGTGGTCAAGTTTTAAATCTTTGTTATCCTTTAACTTTTCACTTAAGTAAATCTTAATAAAACCAAGGCTTTAGCTGGGTTTGGTGCTGTATGCCTGTAATCCTAGCACTTTGGAGGCTGAGGCAGAAGGAGCACAGTGAGTTTGAGGCCAGCCTGGCCCACAAAGTGAGTTCAGGGGCAGCCTGAACCATATAGTGAAATTCTGCCTGGAAAAGACCAAAAAAGAAAACTAGGGCTTTACTTTTTCTTTTTTCTTTTTTCTTTTTTTCCAGCTTTTTGAGGCAGTCTCACTATGTGGTCCAGGCTAATCTCGAACTCACTATGTAGCCTAGATTGGCCTCAAATTTGTGGAAATCCTCCTACCTCAGTCTTACAAATACTGGGATTACAGGCACATGGCACCATACTTGGCTATAAAACCAGGTTTTGTATACCTATATTAGCAAACCTTAGATAGTTCTTATTGCTTAGAAATTGTTTTACATCTTACATTTTCTGAACTATATTTTTGAGCTTTTATTTTTCTGATTACAGGTATAATGTATGCTTATAATGAAAAAGATAAATATTGCAGATATATGTAAAGCCTACCCTTCATGATTAATGCTCTTTTTTTTTTTTAAATTTTATTTAAGGAGAAAAGAAAAAAAAAGCAGGGAAAGGGTACAAGTTATACAGATTTACAGAAAAAAAATTGAACAGTAGGAAATCACTAGTTAATGGATTACATATTGTCATCTTACAAATAATTGTTCAAGTCACAAAATTAAAGCTTGTAAAGTGGACATTCCATCAACAATACTGCAAACAGTTCTGTTCATTGATCCAATAAAACTCTGTGATATCATTTTCTATCTTATACACTTAAATATACATGCAGTTATATAGTTTGGAGCACTTTCTTTTCCTCTCTTTTGTACCATGACTATTACACATTTTGGGTTTCATTGCTCCCACGGTTCTTATTACTTTTTTGGAAGAGAGTAAAACCAAATGTGACATAACAGAACAGAATCGGTCAAGTCAAAAGGGTGGACATAATAGATAATGTAAAAACATAATACAAGGTGATCAACAATGGTTACTATAATGCCTCCCGCTATCTCTAATAGAATTGCCTATATCGTTAGTTATAATACAATTGAACAAAACAGTGAAGAATAAAACCAACAAAACCAAAACATTGGAGACATTGTAGGTCTTCAAAAGTAGATAAAAGTCAACAAGAATGGGCGTCATAATGAATCTCATTATCTTCACAGCTGATGCCTAAACTTTCGAACCTGATACTATCCAGCAAAACAGAATAGGGGAACATCAGTTAAAAACCAGATGGTGAGAGTAATACAGGGCTTTAAATCAAGGTAATGAAAAGTCAAAGTGGGTTACTATAATATATCCTGCTATTTTTTTCCTTTAATTAAAAGGATAAAGATAAAAAAGTAAATAATGGAGTGGAGATTGAGATAAAAGAGGGCATAACAACGAAACAGCGCAGATCAAAACATAACCATTTAAGCAGAATAGTGTTTCACCACCAGATAATCCTAACCTAAAAGTAGTTACCATATTGTCTTTCTTTGAAATCCTTGAGTACAACTTCGTATACTGTAGCATTAAGTATATCAAAACAATGTAAAACCATTCAAGAGAATGACAGCATTACAGAGTATTGAGAATCGACTAACAGAAAATGAATAATGGTTTCTGTATAATCTCCTTGTCTTTACAAGGTTTTTGCTTATACTATCGTACATAATAAAATCCAGTAAGATACAACCTATTTAGACTATTGGAGACAGAAGGACAAAAGCTAGATGAGACTTCAAAACAAGATGATACTAAATCAGTATTACCTATTAAGATGTCATTTTCTCCAAAATAGCTGTTCCTGTCATCCAATCTTCTCTGCCTCATTTCTATTGAGCTCTTTTTCTGTCTGTAGCTGTCAGTTTGTCTTCTTCATTTTGTTCTCTGTTCCATTCGTTGTGGCCTCTCTGCCATTATTTCTGGATTCTTTGTATTTTTCTTTTTTTAGAATATCCTGCAATACTCTCTGTAGAGTTGAATTGGTGGTTGCAAATTCCCCCAGTTCCTCTTTATCCTGGAAGCACCTTGTTTTTCCATCAATTTCCAGGGACAGTTGTGCAGGATATCTCAATCTTGGCTGGAGATTATTATCTTTCAAAGCTTGAATTATTTCCCCCCACGCTCTTCGTGATTTGATGGTTTGTGCAGAGAAATCTGCTGTAATTCTGATGGGTGTTCCCTTGTAAGTGGTCTGTTTCTTGTCTCTTACAGCTTTTAATATTCTGTTCTTGTATTGAATTTCTGGAATTTTTATTATTATATGCCTGGGTGTTGCTCTGTTTGGGTTGTAGGTAGCTGGGGTCCTGTATGCCTCATATATCTGAGTATCTTTACCTTTTGCTAAATTAGGAAAATTCTCCTGGATTATTTCTGTGAGTAGCTTTTGTAGTTCACTTGTTTGTGTCCCTACTTCTTCTTTTATGTTCTTAATCCTTAAGTTATGGATCCTCTTATCATCTTCTTGTCTTTGTATTATTGCTGTTTGTTTCTTTGTTATTTTTAAGAAGTTTTTCATTTCATTCTCCCATATTACAAGTCTGCCCTCCAGTTCAGATAGTCTGTCCTTAGTTTCTTTCAAGCTGTTATGCCAGTCTTCTATAGACTTCTTGGTATCTTGGTAGTCCCTTTGAACCTGCTTCACGTATTCTATGGTTTCTCTGTTTTCTCCATCAAACAATTCTCCCTTTTTTTTCTGTTCTTCCATTCCACCGCCTGTTTTTTCTTGGGTGGTACTTAGCATTTCTCTAACTATTCTGCATACTTCTAGCTTCAGGTCGTTGATAACTTCATTCCTGAATTGGTCTATGAGGCTCTCTATATGGTGCCTTATGTATATTGGTGCGGTGTCTGCTATTGCCTGTTTCTCAGAATTGGGGGCCGAGGAGCCTTTCTTGTTGCTGCCTCTTCCCATGCTGCCTCTTCTTCTCTGTTCCTTATATATGCAAGCTTATATAAGAGGCCCAGCTTCTCTCCCAGTCAGCCACAGCCTGATCGAATTGCGCCAGTTAGGTGTTCCCGCTCACCGCTGCGCACCAGGGAGTTACGGACCAGGCAGCCTACGTGTCTCCCCTCCCGGCCACCGTCAGGCTCTGGGATCTGGGTTGGGACAGCCTACCAGGTCCGCCGGCAGCGTCACGCAGGCCAGGCGCTTTTCACCAATTCCGCCCGAGAGGGGGATGTGTGGCTGGAGTTGCCACCACGCCCTGCTCCCGCAGGACTGCTTGGGCCCAGAAAGTCCTCCGCTGGAGTCAAACTGTGGTAGAGTGTCAGCTTCTCTCACTCACCTCACCACAAGTCAGTGCACGCCTCCCTGCCGTTCGCAGATTGCCGTTCTCAGAGCTTCTGCGCGTCTCTCTCCTTGCTGAGCCACTGTAGAGGCAGCCAGTCACCACGCGGCAGGAAACCCAAATCGCGGCTTACAATGGCGCGGGGTCCAGCCTCCACACCGAGGCTTTTCTGTTCCTGTTTTAGCACCAGGAATGCATTCCAAGTTGGTTTCTCTCAGCCCAGTTCGTTCCTGAGTCAGCAGAGCATATCTCCACCTGCTTATGTCTCCTTAGTCCGCACCATTCCTGGCTTCTGAGCCAAGTCTTTCAGAGAGCCTCCGGTAGTTGCTGTTATCTGTCCACCATGTTCTCCCGGAAGTCTGATTAATGCTCTTAATCATTTGATATACACTGCACCAGAATAGATTAGATACTAATTATAAAAATAAGGTTATGAACAGGGCACAATGAGGCATGTCGATAGTCCCAGGACTCTGGAAGGCTCAAGCAGGTGGATCACAAGTTTGAACCCAGCCGGGCAACTTAGTGAAACACTGTTTGAAATAAAAATAAGAAAAGGGCTTGGAAGTTAGCTCCGTATGAAAGCCCTGGGATAGATCCCCAGTATTTCAAAAAGAGAAAAAAAGAAACTAGACCTTTGTCTACCACCATGCACTAAAGTTAAAATGGATCAAAGATATAAATATTAAAACAGAAACACTAAATCTACTGGAAGAGAAAATAGGTAGAAATCTCAAAGACAAACATGTTGGCAGACATCTCAAAAACAAAACCCAGACTGTTTGGGAAACACTACAAATGGGATCTAAAATGGGAATAAACAAATGGGATCTAATCTTATTAAAAGTCTTTGCACAGCAAAAGGAATCACCAACAGAGTGAAAATACAACCCACAGAGTGGGAAAATCTATTAGTCAGCTGTCTCTTAGACGAAAGACATATACCTAAAATATATAAAGAATTGAAAAAAATTAGACCCCACAAATTCAAACACCCAATCCAAAAATGGACATCTGAGATGAATACACATGTCTCAGATGAAGAAATACAAATAGCAAATAAATATATGAAAAATGTTCAACATCATTGGTCATTCAAGAGATGCAAATTAAAACAGCACCCCATCTCTCCCCAGATAAAATGACATCATCAAGAAATCAGCCAATAACAAATGCTGGAGGGGCTGTGGGGAAAGGAACTCTTCTCCACTGTTGGTGGGAGTGTAGACTTCTGTAACCACTGTGGAAATCAGTGAGGAGATTCCTCATAAAACTAAGACTAGAGGTCCCATTTGATCCAGCTACTCTTCTTCTGAGTGTCTTCCCAGAAGAATTAAAAACGTCATACCACAGTGATATATGTGCACCTGTTTGTTTCCAAAATTAGGAAATTGGAAACAACTCAAATGCTTATTAAGGAATGGACAAAAAAGATGTGGCACTTTTATACAATATAGTACTACTGAGCCATAAAGAAGGATAAGCTTGAGACTTTAAAGAACAATAGATGCAACACGAGTGAAATAAATCAGACTGGCATTGCAACCATCATAGTGTCTCCCTAGTGAGAGAAACTGAAAGAATAAGTGAGATCCAAAATGTACACTAGCTGTCGTGACATGGGAAGAAACTGTTTAAAGGGAAGAGAAAATGTGGTGGGGGAAAGGAGAGAAGGAGGAAGGGGAAATGTATACACACAGACACAAGATAGTTAGGACAGTCACACTACTAATTTCTCTTAGTGCACTGAAAAGACAGGTTTGTGTTTGTACTACTTGATCAGTTTTTCATTGTATTCTTTTCTTATATTCTATTTCTTGCAATCTGAGCTACTACTTTGAAGATGACGACAAGCAATGTATTAACCATTGTTACTCTCCTGTTGTCTTGTTTGAAATTTTGTATCAGTGTTTTTATTGATTTTTCTCTTTAATTTTTTTAAAAGACAATTTTTAAAAAGCGATCATGCCTTTGTCTTTTTGTCCACTTGCTGTGTTCATGTCCATCTACTTGGAGGCCTTCCTCATGAGCGTGTTTGGGCAGTTGGTGGTGGCCAGTAGGTGGCCATAGCTCCTTGTTGATTTCCACTTTTACAGTATTCTAAGTAAAGCTGCACGAGCCACCTCCTCACGTACTTTTGTTCACTTTAATCTGCTTGTTTTTAATTGGGGTGGGGGACAATTTTGGGGGGATTGGCATTGGAGATTGAACCCAGAGCCCCCCACTGCCACTTAGCTCCATTCTCAGCCCATTAAAAAGAAAAAAATTTTTTTAAATTGGACCTAAGTTGCTGAGGCTGGACCCAAACTTACAGTCCTCCTGCCTCAGTCTCCCAAGTAGCTGGGAGCTCGGCCACACACACCCATAAAAACATTGTTTTCATAAAATTCTCTTTGTTTCTCCGAGTCTCCTGCTTGCTTGCTCTCTCATAAACCACGACAGCGCGTGGTGACGTGCTTTTGATGATTTTTTCCTCCCAGGGTGCTCGGACTATCAATGAGGCGCTGGCGCAGTTTGTGAAGCCGGAACAGCTGGATGGAGAAAACTGCTACCAGTGTAGCAAGTATGACGGGGCGACTTGCAGTCCCTGACTTGGCTGCTCCAGTTGGGGTGACAGGGAGCCCTGGTTTTAAAGAGCAGGCGTGTTTGAATGGCCGCTAGGTGGCCTTAGCTTCTGGTGCCCTCTGGGAGATCCTGGCCATCTGTGCCCCGTAGGCCGGAACTGGTGCCCGCACTGTCTCAGGATGGGCAGCTCTGTGCCCAGGGAATAGTGCTGCCACCCTGGGTGCCTCAGAGCTGCCACAACATCTGCTCAGCAGCATCTTCCTTGATTCCTGTCAGACAAGACTGGAGGGAGGTACGGTGGGGTTCCCTCCTCCCCCAGAAGAGCTGAGGATCTTTCTCACAGTGGGTACCGTGGGGTGGGGTAGTGTTGGCTGCAAGCCTCTAATCTACATTACTCAGTGATACATTTCCCCAGGCAATCAAGACAGTCTGTTTTGTAAATTGCTGTTTGATATGTTTTAAGTAGATTTCCACTTTATAGTCAGGTGATACAGGTATCTCTATATTAAAGAATTTTTTAGCATCAAGTATTTAGTATTTGGGGGAAGATGGTGCTTTTCTCACCAAGAGTAGAGATTTTTCCTGACACTCTTCATCTTTTTTTTTCCTTTTGTATCTGGGCAGAGCTTTGCTTTCACAGAATTATACCAGCATAAAACATCAATTCATTTTCAGTTTTTGAGTTGAGTTAACCTATTCTTTTTTCTGCAGTGCTGGGGGTTGAACTCAGGGCTTTATGCGTACTTGACAAGCATCCCACCTCTGAGCCACGCCCTCAAATGAGTTAATGTGGTTTTCACATCATCAGTGCCCTGTGCATCCCACTGTTTCAGATTTCTGCTTTTTTTCCTGTCATCCTGCTAGGCAATTTCCCCAAGTTTTGTATTTTGTTTTGTTTATATTTTTGTTTTTGAGACAGGATCTCTCTGTAGTTGAGACTGCCCTTGAACTCACCATGTAGTCCAGGCTGACCTAAAACTCATGGTGATCCTCCTGCCTCAGCCTCCCAAGTGCTGAGATTATAGGTGTGTGCCACCATGCCTGGCTAACCACAGTATTTTAAAATATTTTTACTTTTTTTTAGAGAAAGTGATGTCCCTCATTTATTATCCTTGTTTGGGAATCTTAAATTAGGGTGCTTCAGAGAAATAGCAAGCTAAAGACTAAAATGTAAAAAAAAATCCACACATTAATCTTAATCTTTTTTGTTTCTGTTTATTTCAAGGTGCAAAACCATGGTTACGGCTTCAAAGAATTTTACCATACATCAGTCATCTAACGTTCTTATACTTTCTCTAAAACGTTTTTCAAATTCCACTGGTGGGAAAATTGCTAAGGTGTGTAGATGCTGTTATTAATGACCTTTTATGTGGAGCGACCACTTAAGTGCTAGTAGCTGTTAAGGATTACTAAATTACCTAACTGAACAATTTTGTTGATTGGCTTTCTGAGCCTTTCTTACATTGCTTAACAGAAAAGAAGTCAAAGAATTAAGAGTTTGGTCTGTGTGCCTATGAGTACATGTGTTTTTACTGTACCCTGTCTAGTGATAAAATTGGGAACGCGTCTCTGTGTTTGGGCTTCATAGTCAGTTCTTTGGTATCCAAGGTAATGAGTGGATACAGAGAGCTTGTACAGTTTGAAACCCGAAGAGGATTTCTTCACTAAATCTTTCCTCTCTTTTATTTTCTTGTTTACTGTTTTCCGATTTTTTCACTTACACTGAATTTTCCTCTTTTCTTCCCACTTACTAAAGGTTGAAAGTGGTCAAAATTCACCAGCAAAGCTGGGCATGGTGCACTCAGGAAACTAAGGCAGGAGGATTAGGAGTTTGGGGCCATGCTGGACCATATAGCGAGGTTAAAGCCAACCTGGCCTACATTGTGAAGTCTCATTTCAGAAACAAATTAAAAATGTGGTGACACAGAAGAGAAATAACTAATATGTTCTTAAATTATTTGAGGTTGCCTGGCATGGAGACATATGCCTGTAATCCCAACACTAGGGAGGCTGAGGCAGGAAGACTGCTGTAAGTTCAAGGTCAGCCTAGGCTACATAGTGATTTCAAGGCAGGCCTGAACTACATAGTAAGACTCTGTCTCAAAATACAAAAGCAACTAATTAAAATTAAAATAATTGGTGGTGACTGTCCAGAGTTGTCATTTTGTGACTTTTGCATCTCATGGATTTGAAGAATTCACTTAATATGGATCCTTACTTGTTTAAGGAAAATAAAGACACACACCTTAGCTACAGTTAGATCAGGGATCCTCCAGGCTGTGTCCTCTGAAATGTGATTCAGTGTACTGGGTTTCTGTTGGAACATCCCTGTGTTGTGTTGTACAGGTCTCCTGGGACACCCTAAATAACCCACCCCTGAGTATGTGGGGCCTTCTGTGCCTTTAGAAGTGACATTCCTTTCTCCTCTGTCCATTTCTGTTTAGGATGTGAAATACCCTGAATATCTCGACATTAGGCCATTCACGTCACAGCCAAATGGAGAACCTATTGTATACACTTTGTATGCAGTACTGATCCACGCAGGATATAACTGCCGTGTGGGCCATTATTTATGTCACGTAAAAGTAAGCCATGTAGACAGCAAGCACTACTGTTCTTTGGGGGGGAAGGTGGGAGTTTCACAATTAAAGTGTGAATGCTTCTTTTTCTTATTCTTTTTATTCTGTCCTTGTTAACTAACAAAATCTGAAGTTTGTCTCTTACTGGCTGTCTTTTGCAGGCTAGCAATGGCCTGTGGTACCAGATGAATGACTCCAAGGTATCTCCCAGTGATACTGAATCTGTGCTAAGCCAGCAAGCCTACGTACTATTTTATATAAGGTACTGTCATGAAAAAAAGCTACCAAATGTTCTGCAATGTTATTTGTTTTCATCTCACCTACATTAAATTCAGTTTTGAGATTTTTTGTTTTTGTTTTTTTGGTGGCACTGAGAATTGATTTCAGAAACTTGCACTTGCCAGGCAGGCGCTTATACCACTGAGCCCTTGAGTTACTTTTTGAAGACCGGAGTTTAAGGTTTACGCTGCCACGTGTGTGGAAAGTCAGGAGGCCACTTCTGAGCACGGATTGTGAGCCGACGTTAGCATCCAGCTCTTTGGCACTCAGTGCCAGAGGCCAAGACAGAGAAAGTTGACCACTGAGGGAGTGGAGTGGCTTATGCTGCTGGCAGCAAACGGAGTGGACCTGGAGATGTGGAGGCCATGGGCAGAGGGCTGGGGAAGGGAGCTCTGAGCACCCTGCATGGTCCCACCCAGCACCTCCCCAGTGCTGAGCACAATGCTAGTTAGGCATTGGCCTGGGCTGGGACCAGCAGTTGGGTTGATCCTGCTGCAGCTGCAAACTGACTCACAAATTCCACTTTTGGAAAAAAAAATTTTTGATATGTACTCCATGTTGTTCCCGCCTCCCTTTTAGTCATGCTGGGAATAAAACCCAGAGCCACAAGCAAGCTAGGCAGACGCTACCACTGAGCCACACCACATCCTCCAAGGTATCCCTTTTAAACATGGTAGCTTCAAGTTAAGAATGCCCTGAAATGCTCAACAACAGCAGAATGATGAATTGAAATTTTATGCAGTTAAGATTTTTTTCTTTCCTTTCTTTTTTGAGACAGTGTCTTGCTATGTTGCCCATCGCCTGCTAGGAGTGATTGTTATAAACCTTTTTTAATGCCTTAGGAAAGTGGTGACTGTATGTGGAGGAAAAGCAGTTTGAAATATTAAACACTGGTGTTGAGTGAAAGATGGGAGATTATCTATCCAATCAAAGGGGAACTATTGGGGGGGATACCATGGTTTTTTCCTATTTTTGGACACTGTAAGTTTTCTACAATGGTATATATTTTTAATTTATAAACACAAGCAGAAAAGTATCCTGATAGAAGCAGCATCAGAATAGAGTTTAAAAATACCATTTCCTTTACCCAGCTACCCTTGTGTCCTGAGCTGAGCACTCACACTGACCTACACCCCGAAAGCAGCTAGTGCGGCCTATGGCTCCATGCAGTGTGACTGGAATCGGTGCCTTTGCCATCAGTGACTTCCAGAGGGACTGAGTCTGTATGTAAATCTGTCTCTACTAAGATGCCCTCCATCACCCTAAACCCTCTCATTCTTTGTCCCTAGGACCAATGATGTGAAAAGTGGGAGTGAATTTGCTAGGCATCCCACATATCACCGCTGCCAGTCCTCTCCCCACCGGGTCACCAGTCCTCGGGGCATCGGTAACAAGCAGGCTGCAGCAGAGCTTCCTGGACCACAGCTTCCCCCTCACACGGTGAAGGTAACACCTCAGAGGTGGCCTCTGATTTTACCTCACTCTAAGGGTCTGTCCTCAAACCTTCAGGCTAACATTCCAGTGATTGTCATGTCCTGTCTAAACCTGGATTGCTTGTCAAAAAGTTCATTCAGGTCCTTTGTTTTGAAATATTAAATGTTTGTTTATAGGAATATGTTTTGTTTTGCCTTGCTTTGTTTTGTTTCTCCCTCTAATATAAAAAGGATAGAAATACATGTTAAGACTCATACATGTGTAGAATCTATAAACAGTTTATGAGAACTTATGACACATGATGAAAGAAACACATACTTTGAAGAAAAAGAGACACTAAAATATCCAGTGCTGATCCTGGAGTGTCATGTGAAACCCAGCAATAGTATTATTCTTTGTCCAGAGTGATATTAGCCTGCTTGGGTTTATTCAATCTCAACATAATTGAATATGGATAAATGCATGTATAAGTGTATAAGATTAATAACCATATTTCTAAGTTTTTGTTGGATAGTTGAACACTACTGGTTACAATCTCACTGTTTGAATCCCTACTTTATGTGTTCTACTTTAGTATTCTGAATGACTATTTGTAAGAAGACAATCTGTAATCATCAACTAGTAATTTCTTACTGTTTATTTTTTTCTTTGAAATTATATATTATTTCTACCTGCTTTCTGTTTTGTTTAGTCTTTCTTTAAATTAAATTTTAAAAAAGAGACACTACAGTACCCAGTACTGATCATGGAGTGTCATGATGTGAAATCCAGCAATATTATTATTCTTTGTTCAGAATGATTTTAACCTGCTTTAGTTTGTTTTAATCTAGACATAAATGAAGATATGGATAACTGCATGTATGTTTAAGTGTATAGGATTGACAACCATCTTACTAAGGTTTTGTTGGACAGCTGAACAGAACTGTTTGAGGTCTTGCTGTTTGAATTCCCCATTTACATGTTCCATTTTTTGTATCTTGAACAACTATTTGTAAAACAACAATATGTAAATATCAACTAGTGATTTCTTACTGTTTATTTTTTTCTCTTAACTATGTATTATTTCTACCTATTTTCTGTTCTGTTTAGTCTTTCTTTAAATAAAATTTTTTAAAAACCCCAAAATACTAAATTTATGAGAATCTCAGCATAGAAGTAAACAGGAACAGCTGGTGTGAGTGTATTAAAGGTGACACCCATTGTGGACTAGGCCCCTACTCAGGGGTCAGATAGGTTTTAACCCATGTTAGACATCAGGAAAGTGATCCTGTTAAAAGGACACCTTATGTCCACATAGCTGTCTTAGGACTGTGCTGTTTCTCCATCTGCTGTCCCCAAGGGAACATGCCCATGTGCCTATGTGGTCAAGAGGCCTGATGTGGTCCTCAGGGCAGGACCTGCCCTCCAGAGTTGCCGGGACCCCACGCCCAGACCATTTGCAGCTTGAACTACATGAGGTCACTGCTGCTGTCAGGTTTTACAGTGTCTTGGGTTTTACAGTCTATGCTGGACTATGTAGTGAGTTTACAGCCAGCCTGGCCTACAAACTGAAGTCCTGTTTCAAAAAACAAATTTAAAAACACAGTGAGTTTGAGTTTGAGTTTGGCTTATCAGATTATCTAGTCGAATGCTTGTTTTGGTAGATATTAGGCTCTGTTTCAGTTAAATGCTTTTGTAAGCTGGTCTGCTAGCCAGCGTCTGAATGGGGCTCTGCTTCAGAGTGACACGGGGACTGGAAAACCAGAAAGTATGCACCTAAAGGAAGAGGCAGGTGTAACTGACTTTTTAAGAGTTGTTTTTGTTTTTGTTTATTTGAAGACAGCATCAAATTCAGATATTTAAGAGAACACTGACAAAGCCAAACACCATTTGTCTGTGAACCAGCTGTTGCATGTGTTGTCACAGGGCTTCAGTGGTAGTCAGGGAACTTGGAGCAACAGAGCTGCATGAGTACAATGCTGAGGCATCACTGGGCGGCGGCGGCAGCCGTGACCTCACATGCAGTCCTGAAGCGGCCTTTCCTCCTGCCCGTGTACTTTCTCCCTTGCTTGAAGGCCACAAAGCTGGCTTTATTTCTGTCTGCATAGTGGTAGCCTCTGGGAAAGCCAGCCGAGGAGAATGTATGTGAACTCATGTCAGGAGGGCTGTGTTCTGACAGACACTGTGTGTCCCATGTGTGGATTAACCAGAAAATTAGGGCCTGAGAAAGGTGCACATGGGCAGAGCAGATGAAAGAGAGGGGCTGTGTTCAAGATTTGTGTAACTTGTCAGTCACAAGAGCAAAGGGAGTCTGTGGGCCAGAGCAGGCCCTGATTCTGCAGTGCTGACCTGGCTGTGGCTTTCTTCCTTGCAGAATTCACCCCACGCCAATGGGACCAGGCCAGGGAATGACCCACCAAGGAGTTCCACGTCAAGTCCCAGTGGAAGTCCCAGAGTCAAGAGGTGTGGTCCTGTTAATATGACTACTTCTATCCAAAACTGGTCAGTTAACAGCCCCCGAGATTCCAGAACACCCTGAGAAACAAAAAAATCACCATCAGAATCATAATAAGCTGTCTGTTCACTAAGCCCAATCTATCTATCTATCTATCTATCTATTTGAAAAATAACCTATTGGATATGTTAATTTGCCTTTGAGGAGAGTGAGAAAGCTGTCTGTGACTGCTTGTCGTTTTCCTCTGTGTCGCCTGCCCTGGCCAGCAGTGCCCTTGCACACCTCTGAATCCGACCCATGCGCTTTCCCATTTCATTTTTTTAATGATGAATGAGTATGTGAAGGGAAAACTGAGTTTAGAGAAAGAGGGGTCCCAGTACTGTCATGAAGCATGTATTTTCTAAAGGCTTCTCTAGAAATTTGAAGTTAAATTCACAGAAAATATAATTTGTCCCCATATTCAATTTTAGCAAAAATCAATATATTCACCTACCTGTAACATAACTCAGGAATAAGAGGAAAGGAGTTTGAAATTCAGGCGTGGTTGCTTCGTGTGCAAACTGCAGGTGAAACCACTGCTGCAGGTCTCTGCATCAGGTGGCAGCCGCCTGCCCGCAGGTTCACCGTGTAACCGTTCAGCATAAACGCTGCCTCCAGATTTGCCATCTGCGCTGTCGGGCTGCGGTGGTGACTGACTTTTGGTGAAGTTCCAGCCGCATCACGGTGTGACCATTCCTCAGTTTACACGGTTGTTGGATTCCTGGGGAGTGTAGTGTCCGTGAAAACTGTGGCAGTAACACGACTGGCATTTTCACCCATGGGTGTGAGGACGTGCAGGGGAGGAGCCTCCTCCTGGCACTGCGCAGCCCAGATGGCCCCTGAGACCCTGAGTCAGGGTGCAGAACTGTTAAGAGTGAAGAGGCAGAGAACGCTCACTCCCACTTGACCTTAAGATAGAGCAGCGGGGCTGCGCTGTCATTTCACAGTGGTCTTCCCTGGTTTCTTTCCTAACCCACCCTGGTCCCCAAATTCAGTGTGCAAGAGAGTAATTACACATTTGTGTAAATGAGGCCCTGTAGGTACTGCAGCCAAGCACGCCTTCCTTTGCGTGTGGCCCCAAGAACCCCGCTTCTACTCTCAGGACAACTAACTTCCCCGTGGGGACTGGGGACAAGTTATCTCCTCACTGAAGAGCCGAGATCCAGGCGGGTGATTGATTGCTTCCTGGCAGCTGGCAGCTAACCTTGAGAGTGTGTCAGAAGCTTCCCAGGTGCCAACGGCAGCCTGCAGTTCCTGCAGAAGGTTTCCCCAGAGCCTCAGTGAGTCCCTGTTTTCCACGATTCAAGGAGCTGTTGGCTCTGTCTGGAAATAGCTGCTCTGCTTCTGAGGCTCCAAGAGGAAAAAGGGAGCCAGAAAAGTCAGCAGTCCGTGATTCGGCTGTTTGTTTAGACCAATTTTTAAGAATTAGACATGCATCTGGAAATAGGAAAAGTTTAGAGGTGCAGAATTATTATTGGTGAAAAACAGGATTGATGGGCTGGGGGTTTAGCTCAGCAGCATAAGTGCCTGCCTTGCAAGCAGGCAGTCGTGAGTTCAATCCCTGGTACCGATAAAAAAAAAAAAAAAAAAGAAAAACAGGATTGATATAAATTTTATTTTTAATTAATAAGAAAATTTGCTGTCTAGAGATGATAGCCTGATAGTGACTTGTGGCCAGCTATATTTAAAGTGATAAAATATTTAGTAAATATAAGCCATGGCAAAACCTGTATAGCAGTCATGCTAACTATTGACTTGTGTCTTTCTTTTGGCTGGGGTGCAGTCCACCTACAACAGGGCAGAGTCCATCAGGGGACCTCGTCTTGGAGCCTGAGGCTGGCAGC
This sequence comes from Cavia porcellus, assembly GCF_034190915.1. Classification (NCBI taxonomy): domain Eukaryota; kingdom Metazoa; phylum Chordata; class Mammalia; order Rodentia; family Caviidae; genus Cavia; species Cavia porcellus. Next base: position 34,672,742 of record NW_026947506.1, on the reverse strand, counting down.
CCCATTGCTGGTTCCCCCAAGAAACTGGACAGGATGAGTCTATGCAGCAAATTTAAGGAGGCTTTGCTGCCCCCTGGCAGCAGCCTCACATCTACCAAAGAGGTTACCTCAGAAAACAGCTCAGCCAAACCTGATGAGTTTTTGTGTATCGTAAACAGCACGGGGGCAGATGTACTTCCCGAACCCTGTGGCACTGATAAGGGAACACAGGACAGCAGTGAAACCACCCAGGAGGACAAAGTGTTGCTACCTGAGAGCCTGCAGGACTCTGGTCCAGCAGAGACAGTGGAGCAGCTGAGCCCAGCTTCCTCCACACATCCAGAAGGTGGATGGGAGCCTGAACTCTCGGTTTCCCTTAGTGGAGACCTGTGTAGTGACACAGAGGCCCTGTCCTGGAGCGCAGATGAATCTGCTGATGCACTGCCCTCTGCTCAGCCACATAGGACCTCAGGTGCCCATCCTGAAGGGGATCCTGGACACAGTCATGGGGAGAGGTGTGACAAAGATAAAGCCTGCCAGAAGGTTCCGAATTGCCCTCCAGTTAAAGGGAAAATCGGCAGCCTTAAGAAAATTAACAGAGGACATTACTGTAACCATCGAGACCGCTCCTCCAGTGGGGAACATGTGCAGAAAAGTCGGAGTGGGAGTCGGAGTCAGAGCAGGACTGGGGGTCATTGGCATAGAAAGCGGCACTCCTACACCAGAAAGCACAGCAAACAGGAAGGCCACGCCGCTGTGCAGCCCCGCAGCAGGAGCCGGCACCCTCTGTGCTGTGGGGAGTCAGTCAGTCCTGGCAAGCGCTGCAATCTGGGAAGGTACAGCTGCCACCACTCCCGAACCAGGAGAGGGGCTGAGCAGGACTGGAGCCGATATCACCGCTCAGCCAGCGAGCACTCCTGGCTCCCAGAGAAGTGTGACCCCAAGAAGATGTGGTGGGACCGGTGCAGGTATTACCCTGACAGGTACACTCCATATGCAGGCAGGAAGCCCAGTGTGAAGGGACCACATAAGGACTCCTCCCCGGCCAGGAAGGGCTGGGAGCCTCCTGCCCGGGTGAGGGAGCGGACCCACTTCCACAGCCCTTGCACAGGTGCTGCACCCCCTTTCCCTCTGCACCCCAAGCGCTACTCCCAGGAAAAAGCAGCCTTTGGAGCTGATGACAGTGGCTGTGGCCTGTCTGATCAGTTTTATGAACACAAAAGCATGAAGTCACGCAAATGCAGGTATGAGAATACAAAAAGTAATGACAGTCATGAGGAAAAGAAAGCCCACAGGAGCCTGCCCAAAGACCTGGAGGAGCCTAAGGCGAAGAAGCACAAAAGGTCAAAGAAGAAGAAGAAATCTAAAGACCAACACCAGGAGCGTGACCACAGGTGAGGGCGGGCTCTCCCAGCGGAGTCTGAATTCCTCACCTCTGTGGGTTTTGAGACTTCAGTTTCCGCACATTTCTAAAATGGTGCAGCTTTCAAGCTCTGTCTTACTTCATGTGTCATAAAATGTCTCACTTTGCCACTCTCAGGTAATGCTTTATAACTCTCCTAGGAGTAAATGTGAGCTCTGTAGAGGGAACTTGGGGATCTCTCACTTCAAGATTGGTGGTCAGGTGTAGTTACATTTTTATATCTGCTATTTTTTTCAAACTAGTGACTACCCAGTCAGCAGAAAATGGGGGGCCATAGTTCTGCTGATATTTGGCTGCCTGCCTAGAGTGGAGGTCTGAAGGCATCATTATTTTCTTGGCCTTTATCTCTAATTCTCAATCTGAAACCTAAATGTCTTTGTACTTTTAAAATGCTAAATAGGTAGTTGGTTTGTGTGTGTGGTGTGGTGTGGTATATGTGGTGTGGTGTGTGTCGTGTGTGTATGTGGTGTGTTGTATGTGGTGCTGGGGATGAAATCCACAGCCTTATGTTCATGAGGCAAGTGCTCTAACCAGTGAGCCACACACCCAGCCCCAGCAACTGCCTTAAACTGACTGGTTCAAAGCAAGATGAGTGAGCATGAATGGAATCCCATGTATTCTAGTTGACTTCTTTTAAAATTAATCCTAGCAAAAGGTTGCCAACAGCCATATGTAAATAGGCAATGGTTAGGAAAAGGAATCAGCTCACAAGTCTCTCCCTCCTCTATGGCTGAGGCACATGGCAGAATGTCCTTCCTTCCTTCTTTTGGCCACTGATTCCAGGAGATGTCACTTAAGTCCTCCAGGTCATGTTCTGGCTGACAGCCCCAGCACCACAGAAGGGTATGTGCCAGGAGCGGAGCTAAAGTTGCTGAATTTCTGGCCCTGGGCTTTAAAAATCACTACGGGGGAAAGTAGAGAACCCATTTTTAACTAGATAAGCATTTACCTGAGCCCAAACATTGAACGTCCTCAGTACGTGGTCACGACAGTGCCAGGTGCTGTCTGAGGTGGTGCTGGTGTTTGGGTTGCTAATTTCTGGCTGCTGCTTCTGCAGGCATCAGCTAGATCCAGATGTTCAAGGAGTATACTCCAAAGCTGACCTCTACAGACACAAAAAGAAGAAAAAGAAAAAGAAGAGGCACCCAAGGAACTCAGAAAACTCTGAAAAAGAACCAGGACTGTACCTGCTGAAGGCCTCCAGCCATGGGAACATCAGCTATTTCGAGAGACCCAAGGGCAGCTACCTGCTCACCGATGGCCTGGCCATGGAGGACACTGGATCTTTCCCAAAGAAGAGCCACATGTTGGAGTATAGCCTAGGTAAGAGGACATTCTTAGAACTGAGAAGAGAAAAACTCTGACAAGGTTTTTGAAGTGGTGACTGACACACAGAGACGAAACCTGAGGTGGCCTGAAGGGTGCGCGAGTGACACAGGCTCCTGCCTCATCTTTCTCGACTCACAGGCCCCTAGTGACTCATTGTCTCTGTGTAGTTTGGGTGCCTGACACTGATCCCTAGCACCAAAGGATGGTTACGGGAAGTGGAATTTATGACCCTGGAATTTAGGCACTCTGGGTGTCTGATCATGTGCTCCCAAGACAGAACTTTTGTGTTCTTCATACACAACATTTGTGTTTTTCATACATTTTTGGAAGCGATGCTTTTGCAGTGTTTGCTTTACTCTCCTGATTCCTTAAAGCATCCAGAATGTATCCTAGCTCATAATTTGATGATCTGGGCCATTAGAAATCTTAGTGGTCTCCTCTGCCAGGGATGCCTTTGAGGCTCCTGGCCTGCTATCCCACTCTGGGCTCCCGGGCATCTCGGATTTCTGTGTGTAGACTGCTATTTGTGCTCTGATTGCAGTGGGGCAGCCCCTCCCCCTTTGTGACTGGTTCCCTGAGGAGGAGGCCTGAGAAGCTTGTTAAGAGTGAAAGTGACGGGAGTTGGGGCCGGGCACAGGTTGACAAGCTGCGTCTCGAAGGCCAAAGCCGGCCCTGTGCCTGTCGCTCATCACCTGTGAGTAAGAATGGCTTTCGTGTTTTCAAAACTTCCAAAGAGCAGCAGCACTTTGCTTCCCCTGAACGATGTGTGAAATCCAAATGTCAGTGTCTGTAGACTTTGGCTGAAGCGTGCAGTGGTCTGTGTGAGGTTGGTGCTCCTGACAGAGGTGAGTAGTCACCGCTGAGACCTCACAGCCCACCACACTCAGTGTGTGTCACCTGGCCCTTCACAGGGAAGAAACTTAGCCAGGCCCTGCCCTAGACACTGAGGGGCACTTTCTTGAGTGAAGGCCATGCACATCAGTGCAGGGATTATGGCACATCACCTCGGTTGCCCCGAGGCCTTTTGGGTCCTCAGTGGTTGAAATGTGTTCTCTTGGGGAGGCCCAGGCAGGGCCAGGCTCCTGCCTTCCGCAGACCGGGATCTGTGTGCAGCTCTGACAGTTGTGAAGAGAAGCAGGCTCCAGGAAGGCTGAGGCCACCACAGGGAGCACGGCAGACTCACTGCTGCTGCCAGGACTGGAGGGAGGCAGTGCGGCATTTGCTCTTCGCCTTAAGAAATTATTTACATGCGCAGAGTGGTTTCACATTAACATTTCAGCGATTTGCAGAGGGGATGGGTGTTTCTGACCTCTGTGTGCTACCTGAGGATCAGGTAGTGACACAGATCTGGTCTGTGTGTTGGGCAGGGTTCCCACATTGTCAGAATCCCTCATGCTGGCAGAGCAGGTCATGCTAGAGCCACCCATCTGGGGACAGCAGCCTCCACAGTGTTGGCATGGCATTCAGGGCTGAATCCACTCAGCCACTGCAGGTGCTGCAGTCAGGTCGTGTCTGAGTGGTGGCCCATTCTGTCCCCAGTGCAGGAGCACTGATGACTGGTTTGCAGCCAGCACTTCTGCCAGGAGCACAGACCAAGGGCCCTTGGACTCCGGGCCTCCTGAGAGGGGGCCTGGCTGAGGCCAGCACTCTGCCATCTTCTGTGCACTTGTGCTCCTGTGTCCTGACCTTTGACCACTCACCCTTCTCCTGCAAACCCCTGACCTCTGGCTCCATTCAAATCCAGTTAATCTCTTTGGCCCTGGCCTGAAGTCCCTTCTGACCTCCTGTGATAACTCAGCAGTGTGATGGGGCAGGTGTGGCCTGTCCCCTAGCCCCAGCCTCTGGGGCATCTTCCATGGGACCAGAGGCCCTCATCTTCATGGGAACTCACTTTCCTCTCAGGAGGACCTTTGCAGCAGGGGCAGTGCCAGCCTGCACTCGCTCAGCCTGATGTGAGACTGATCACAGGCAGCCAGTGTTAAATTACAAGAAAACTAAGTCTAACTGTAACCACATAATGCATACTCAGAGCACAGATACCACAAATTGTACAAAGTCATTAAAAGGTTTCCTAACCTTTGTCTTCTAGGTGATGGAAAGCTTAGCCTGAAAACAAAACAAAAAATTCGCAAGTTGAGGTAAGTACTTTGCTATGTGTCCATTTTCTTCTTTGTAGAAGCACAGAGGGGGACAGAGAAGGCACTGACATCCTGAGGAAAACCTAATTCCCTGGGGTTGAGCTATGGAAACAGCAGCAGGGGTGGGGGGCACTGAACTCCAAACCAGCACCGGAGAGCATGGAGACCTCTTTTCACAGTCAGCTTTCCAGGACTAGGGCAGCCTCGGCAAGGGAAGTGCAGGGCTGGTTCCTCCCTCCTCCCTCACTGGAAGAAGCCAGCAGCGACCCTATCTGAATCAGCAGTCCTCGGATAAGCATCTGGGATGAGAAGCCCATGTGTGTCCCCTACCCAGACAGCAGAGCCCATCCCAGGAGCTCAGCGCCTAGGCCTAGAGGTCACGCTGAGGCTGGGTCACAGCCCTCACCTGACACGGCCGCTCTGTTGGGATGAGGTCCGGGTGACTTAGAGCAGAGCCTTCGTGGTGTCGAGGCTGGGTCTGAATCACTTGTATTCTGTGGCTCTGGAGGTAAAAGGGATAGTGAGCCATTTAACCCATGACAGGAAACTGCCCTTGTGTCTCATACCCGATCAGCAAGGGGGATTTTAACTGAATTTCAAACTGGGCCTGGTGGCACACTCCTGTAGTCCCTGCAGGAAGCTGAGGTAGGAGGATCATTCCAAATTCAAGACCAGCCTGGGCTACAAAGTGAGACCAAGGCCAGTCCGAACCACATAGCAAGACCCTGTCTTAAAAAGACAAAAATAAATAAATGGACTTCAAGAGGAATTATCTATAGAAGATCAGTATGCAATAATTAACATGCTTTATCTGTGTGTCCTCAAGGGAAAGCACTAACTCTGAGGAACTAAGCTCTTCCTGAGGATTGGAAGCCACAGTTGGGGTTCAGGCTGGGCAGGTGCAGCAGGGCCCAGCAGATGGCGCCTCCCTGGCTGGGCCGCCAGCCATTCCTCTGCAGCTGCCTGGCATCCCTGGGTTTCTCTACTGCCATTCAGGAAGGCAGTGATGGCTTCAAGGGAAAAGAGCTTCCCAAAGACCAAGGGGACCTGCGGACAGGGTGGGACAGAAAGGGGGGCCTGGCTTCCTGGGGTCTCCACCTTCAACTAATGCTTGTGCCTCGTCTTTCAGATTCAACATGCTCCAAAGAGGCCATGCCACCTCAGCCTAAATGTTAAAGAAAAATTTGTGCAAGTCTGCATGGTACTTCCTTGCTAAGTATCATACAGATTTTACCATGTTTTTTTTTGTTTGTTTGTTTGTTGTTGTTTCTTTTTTTTTTTTAGTTTTTGACCTTGTCTTAATTATCCTTGTTCCAAAAGAATAAACACTTTCTACAGCTGCAGACTATGTAAAATATAGTGTATATAAATCACATTGAAAATAACGACCTGGAATAGAACATCTCAAATGCTGCTTGATTCTGGATTCTGATTGGTTAGTCATATTTCATGTAATGTTCCTCCAAGTTAGAATCTGGCGCAAGGCCAACTGGGAAACCATGAAATTGTTTAAAAGCGCAAACTGACAGTGCACATAATTAATTTACATACTTATTTAAAAGTTTACAAGCTCTCAACTAGACTTTGAGGGCAGTCTGTTTTCTGTAATTTCTGATTGTAGACACTAATTTGTTTCCTATTTTAGTTGTGTTCAGGATTTGAAAACATATTCTATAGACAAGTTCTGTTTATTAACTTTGTGGAACTTTTCCAATCAACTTACCAGTTATGATGAATATTCACATAATGAATGTATGGTCCAAACATTTGCAAAGCTCACAGTACGTTTTTATTACGTAACACTTTTATACTGTGTCTCATCATTTGTATGATATTAGAGTCTGAGTAGTCAGGTTGGGTCCCTTAAGGTTTCTAACTACAGACAAAATCATACTGTGATTTTATTTTTAATATGGATATGCTATCAAAGTGTGACACACTCAGAACTCACTGGCCCTGCATCAGGAGCCAATGAGGAAAAATGTATTTAATAGTCTGTATCTGAATAATCTGCATGGTTTAGACAGTTTGTGTTGTTCAGAGATGTGTAAAGTTTGATCTTTGTTTTATGAAATATTATAAAAGCACTTGCCCCTGTAAATACACAGCGTGTAAAATCTGTAGAGCACACGAATAGCAGGAAATTAAACACTTTGTGCCATTTGTTACTTGTTTTCCCCATTTGCTTCCAGCCATGTCTTCTCTGACTTTGGGTTCACTTTCCTCAAACCTCCACAGCTCTGGCTGGCGTCTCAGGAGGTGCCTCAGACCTCAGAGGTGGGTCAGGGAGAACCACCAGTGGTCTGCTGGACCCAACACATGTCTATTTTAAAGAAGCAAGTCTTAGACAACCTTGTTTTGACAACCTGAGATTTAGTGAGGACAGTATTGCAAGTTTTAGCTGCATACACTCGTCAGTTGTACTGTTCATTTTGCAATGAAATATCAGTAGATATTTTGATATCAATAGAAAATTCATACAAGTTGTCGGGGGTATATACATTGAATAACAAAACACCCCACCAATCAATATGTGTACATTATTTGTATATTATCTATGTTTAGGTAATATAAATGTTTTTTGAGGGAAAGAAAAATAAGAAAATGAGAAATCACAACTTGTGGATTCTGGTCTATAATAGACCTAACTGCTCAGCAAAGCACATCTGCCTAGATGTGTGCATTTGAAACCCTGAAAATAGGCCCTGCTTTGTGTGAAGCATTAAATGCTGCTTCATCTATAAATGGTCTTACTCTGAGTCCATTTGGTGCCACATTACACTATTCAAAAGTGTTTCAGGACCCCGGGGATGGTGGGGGCTTTGGCTGTGGATTTAGGGTGATTCCAAGTAAACCTCAAGTGTTAACCAGGGCCCGGTGAGATACTAGGGGTGCTGTGGAGCGGCCATCTCCCTCCCAGTTTTCCTCCTCAGAACTGCCTGCTGCCCTTTGTCTCTGGAAGAAACTTTACTTTGGCCAGAGTTGGGACTGATGACTCAGGATGGAGTGTAGACCCTCAGGCGGGGAGGTGAAGAGCATGACTGAGGCTCGCTGCCCCATAAGTGGAGTGTGGTGGTGGGGTCCCCACTTCTAGGCAGCCTGGTGGAGGCCAGGTATGCAGCATGATGGCAGACACACTCAGGATTAATACTGACCAAAAAAAAAAAAAAAACCCTGGTGTTAGATTATTTCATGGGATGCTCTTCATAGGGCTTCACTTAAGATTCTGAGCACCAAGCCCAGCACTCAAGAGGCTGAGGCAGGAGGATCGTTGCAAGTTTGAGACCAGCCTGGGCTACAAAGTGAGTTCAAGGCCAGCCTGAACTGCAAGGAGACCCTGTCTTAAAGACAAAAAAAAAAAAAAAAAAGATTCTAAGTACCAAGACCTTCTATATGACTGTGAAACCAACAACTGATTCCATGCTCACATAACACCTTAAAACAGAAAGCTCCACAACCCCATGGCCATACCTGGGTTAGATAATAGGGAGAGGAAGCTACTCATCCCTGTGTGAACTTCTGAGCCAGTACTGCTGAAGTCCCTGGCAGAGCTGCCCGAGGGTGACCCACAGTCGGAAGGCATTGTGGTTGGTCCAGGACCAGGCAGCTGGGAGGCAAATTGCATATACACCAGTCACACATGTCAAGACAGCTGGCTTGCCTTGCTCAAACATTAGAGTTTCAGGACTTGGAGAGGGATCAGTAAAGTAACAGCATGAAAGTTTGGAAATAAATCAGTCTAATGCATGATGGAGAGTTTTAGCCTTGGGAATACTGCAGTCTGGTGTGATATAAAGCTACACACTAAAGTCAGCCACCCAGAGGCAAAAGGCCTAGGGCTGCACAGCCTCTGCCTCAAGGCAGCTCATGGGAAGACTTATTTCTGTGTAAGTGCATTCAGTCTGAGGTTCCCATTCCTGGACTTGCTTTTGCGCAGGAATATAAAAAACCTCCAAAGAATACAAACTCTGGGTGCACTAGCACAGCCTAGACGGGTTAGCAAGTCTGGCCAGGGGTCACCAAACAAACAGCCCATGTATGAAGCTAAAGAGAGCCCAGGTGTTAATGCACGGGCATCCAAAATGTGCAAACAAAGCTCCCCAGAGGGGAGACTGTATTACCCACTGCCCTCATCCTTGTCTGGCTCTGGCAGACTCAGTGGTGGGGCCATCAATCCCTCTGTTGTATGTGGACGTGGGCCCACCCCAGTTTAGATTTGGAGCTCTCCACTGTTCACAGAAAACCCTAAGTGCAGCACATAGTACTCCAAGAAGAGGACAATATTCCCACCTATGTCCAGTCATTAAGAAATCTGGTTATGTCACGGAGATAAACATTTTGCTGAAGGTTTGAAGTAGCAATGGATGTGGCCAAAAGCTGATCTGACCCATGAACACAGAACTGGTGAGGACTGCTCTTTGTGGGGGCTGGGAATGGTCAATATCAGCAATTTCCTGTTTCCTGAGAACGTGCCTGAGTCTCAGGCATGCTGCACAGCTTCAGTTGGTGCCTGCATCCTGACTATGTCATGTCCTGTGCTGGGAGGGACCCCATTTGCCCACTCTGTGCAGGGTCACACTAGGGGGCTGACTTGAGTCACGGGGAAGTTGCAGGGGAAAGAGAGACCACAAGTGCCAGCACCACAGGATGGTACTTTCCCAGGCTGACCTGTGCCCCCCTCAGCTGCCCACTGAGCTGAGGCTGCTACATCTGGCTGCATCTGGCCAAATTCACAACTCGCTTAAGTATTTTGTGTGCTCATTTTGGTGGCCTGTTTACCTGCCCAGCCAGGAAATAGGTCAGAAAACATGAGCTCTCTTGTGCCTTCATTTCATCCACTTGTTTGTATCTCCAGAGCAGCAGAGGCCACCTCAGCTGCCACGAAGGCTGACAACCTCACATCCCTGCAGGGGACACACTCAGGCAGCACAGGGCCTGGAAGGGAGTTGCCTGACCCAGTGAAGGGCCTCCTTGCTCAGGCCAAGCACAGTGGCTGCGTCTTTGGACATAGTCTTCCTCCTGCCCCCGTTCTAGCACCACGAGCACAATGTGACCCGAAAAGTCTGCTATGCATCTCAGGTCACTCAGGCATCGAACTCTAACGCTACAATACTTGGCTTTTAGGAAAAGATTAGGAACTCTTCTAAATCTCAGCACGGCCAGAGAAAAGTCAAAGATCAATGCTGAAGGTTGAAGGCTCCAGTGGGAACAGTGGGCCCACAGGATGCACCCCAGCCCCCATCAGCCAAGGCAGCCCCATGGCTGTACAGCTGTCATCAAGCCACATCTTTAATCTTCCCTCAATAAAAAATTCCTTTAAAAGTCTCCAGAACTCCAGCCCTCAGATCTTACATGCTACACAGCAGTACTCTGTTCTGAGAAGTAGCTGGAAAACAATGCTGTCAGATCTCATGCGCTTTTACTGTCAAGGGAAGATAAAAATTCATCCCCCAGTGTCAAGCCCTAAAAAGCCTAAATTTGCTCATAGAGCACAAACTCCATTAGATTCCTTTGTCCCTGATAAGGAAGCCTTTGAGACGTCCCCAGAATTCCTCTAGCAGGTGCAAACATGCATTGCTCGATTACTATGGGGCACTTGTGAGACTGCAGGGACAGGGTGCTTACCAGCTCTCCTGCTGCTGCTGCAGGACCCTAAAGATGAGGGGGTCTAGTTTGTTCCCAGTGTCCCCATGCACTTCTGCTCCTAGCCTGTCTTGACCCTATCACTAGGGGTAGGTGTCATACACACCACACTGTGCACAACACCATTCCCCCGCCAAGTCTAAGCCAAATGAATCAGATAAATGGCAGCCACAGATCAGAGCTTCACACAGACCAGCATGGGGAAGAGAAACCGAGAGAGGAATGAGCCGCTTGGGGAGGGGAGGAAGCCACTGGGTACCTACCTCCTAACGCAGGACAAGCAGGGACAGCCCGTCACAGAACAGAAAGGTGGGAGCCACAGGCAGAAGGAAAACAACAAGAAGGCACATTTAAACCACTCATCAAAAATCACAGCCACGCCAAACCAAGAGAAAGGCACACAGGTTCTTTGGAGGTAAATGCACTTGCTTCCTACAGAGAAAACTTCCTTGTACTTAGGTGGATGCCAACTCAGCAGTTTTCTGGGATGGGTTGTGAAGTCCCTGCCATGGACACTGAGCCCATGGCTTGCTTAGAAAGGCCACTGTTCAGGGAAGCAGCCATTGGTGCTGGGATGTGTGGCTGCTTAAAGTGGGCTCTGGTTCAACTGCACTCTTTTTTATGTTTCTGACTTGTGCTTAGGGGCTTCTGCAATGTGGAGGGGTAGGGAGACCAGGGAGCTGCCAGGTGGGCGGGGGGCTGTGGGCAGGGCACACACAGCAGGCTCACCAAGCTTCAGGAGCCAGCCTTCCCCATCAAGTTAAAGAATGTGTATATCAGGTCATTCCCATCATCGTCTGGGATCTTAAAGGGTTCATTCTTAATACTTTCATATAAGTTCTGTAAGGGGAAAATAGCACCAAATTTTAAAAATTCACAGAGTTGAAGCAATTGTTCTTTCTATTGTCTTTTCCAATACAGAGTAAGCATAAAGAGCAGCAGGACTTGTAAGCCAGACACACTTGAGAGATGCACTTACAGAAAATAAGCCAGCTGGGCCTGGTGGTGCATGCCTGTAATCCCTGAACTCCATAGTTGCTGTATGGCATATTGTTATCCTCTAAATAGATGCTCAGACTACTGGCTTTAGGCCTGCAAAGTCAATCAAACAATACAAAGATTAAGTTGTTATTTTACTTCAGTAGCTGTCATCTCGGTCTGTGTTCCTCCGAATCACCTGGTTGCTTCTGGGGCTACTAGGGAGGCTTGGCTCTTCTTGTCTCCCAGCCAGCCGGCTCAATGGAGGAGGATGGCTTCTCAGTTCTCCTCCCGGCCCACATGGCTGTCATTGGTTCACAGGAGGGGGGTGGCTTCTTGGTTCTTCTCCCAGCCCGTGACTCACACTGCTCTCCTCTTTAAAGAAAATAATAATTTTGAGATGATTTCACCAAGTTGCCTAGGGAGGACTCAGATTGGGAATCTCCAGCTTCAGCCTTCGAGGGCTGGGATTGCATGTAGGCTTCAGCCTCCACACCTAGCTCAAGTGTAAACAAAGTGTAAACAAGTGTAAACACTTGTCCTTTTTATCCCGTGGATTCACTTTATGTGTTTGTTTGGAGGTGTAATCCTCCAACTTCACAATTACTCTCTTCACTTGCCTTTTATCCCAGTGACAGTTTGGTAGACAGAATTCTCAGCTTTGTCATATTTTTCTCAACCTCAGGAACTGTTTCGCTTTTCTCTTTGATCCACTGCTTCCTGATAATGAGCTCGTTTCTTCTTAGGCAGCCTAGTCTTTTCTTCTTGGAAAATTTCATGACTTTCTCTTTACTACAAGTTTTGTGATATTTTATTCAATACATCTATATATAGGTATACATAGGTCCTTCAAAAGTTTATACTGCTTAGCATTTGATGAGGCCTGTGAATTTGAGAATTTTATCTTAGTCTCATTCTAAAATAATCCAAGGTTTCCTTAAAACATTTCCTGTGTTCCATTTTAAGTTGTTTCCTTTAAGACTTCAATTGGATTAATTCTGGTTTGCTAGATTCATCTTCTATGCCTTGTAACTCTGTGTAAAATGGCAGAGAGAATTATTACACTCTCTTCCAGCCCTCGAACCCATGCTGAAGCAGCATCCTATCTGGGGCACGGCCCAGAGTTCACATGCCATCCCTGTTCATTTCCAACATTCTTATAATGCATCCTGCCAATCTCTTTGATGATATTTATAAAATGTGCAACTATCCCACTTTTAGAGTTTCTTTCCACTGTTTCTAGCAGGCCTGTTTCCTCCTGTTTTGCTTCTGTTTGTCCAGTCTTATGTCTTGTCAGATGGTGCTGTCCTCAATTGTTCGGTAGTGATTGGCTGAGAATTTATTTCTCTATGTCACTGGCATCTCCTGGATGTCGTCTGCTCTTAGTTTCTAATGCAGCCTCCTCTCGCAAGCTGGTGGCGCAGCACGTAGGTGGTGGGAGTCATGCCCACTGCTGACCTCTGGAAGTGGGTATGTCTCCTCTTTTGTACTGCCACCACCCGGATGCTGCCTGTCTCCATGGACTAAGGGTTTTCTCTCGCTTCCTTCCCCCACCTAGGGCCCACAGTGCTCTCTGGTACAGGTCAGCACAGTGTGAAGAGTCTCACAGTCTCCACTGTTGCCCCATTCTCTGCATCTGCCTCCTCGGAGCTTCCTGAACCCCGAACGCTGCTCTCCCTTCCCATAGCAGCTCCTTCCTATGTGACCTGGGCATCAGTCCTTCCTCACCTGACCTCATGTATCTTCTTCCTTGCAGAGTCCTCAGTTTCTGCTCCACTAAACCCCTTGTTACAAACTTAAGTATTTTTTCTCTGAGAGGCATTTTAGGACACTGGGACTCTAAAGGGTAGTAGAATGCTGTTAGCCTCCTTAATTTAATGAAACTTTTCCTTTTATTTATAAAACCAAGTGCTACTTCTAGAATCTAAGGAACCTAAACAAACCAAAGCTCCTTTATTAAAATGTTATCACCTCTCTGGTGAATTCAGACTATAAGTCTGAAAGAATTTACTTTGAGGATATCTTTATGATTCACGCTATTACAAGGCTTAGTAAGGATAGGGGGGTAGATACAATTTAAAATGCATCTGCAGCATAAGAGATTATCTGGTATAGATATAGGGAGATAAATCTTTCTCAAATGCGATGGGAATCAAGAGAGAGAAGGAAGAGGAAAGCAAAGGAGGAAGAGGAGATGAAAAAAGGAATTAGTATGTGCCGCATACATGCACCAACTCCGCACAAGGAAAACACAATATTCATTAGGGATTGCAAACATGTACTAATAAAAATTAAGTTAAAAATGTATCTGTTAGGTGATGTGGGACACAAAACAAGGTCTACTAAGACATTTATGACAGCGTGACTAAATTCCTACTTCTGTGGACATGACAAGCACATGCCGTGGGATGACTAGACCAGCAGAGTTCAGCTTCCTATGAACCAAACCCCAGGTCTAGCCAGCTCAGCAAGCAGCCATGGCTGCAGGCCTGCGTCTTGCAGTCACGTTCCTCATTCAGGACAGCGAGTCCTCAGCTGCCGTGAGCCTCATCCAGCCCAACAGTGAGACAGGAATTAAAATAGAACTTCCCTGCCTCATAAGCTATTGTAAGGACTGAGTATATTAATTGAAGTGCTTCTCTCTATGCTTCCTGTCTAACATGAAATTCTCAACGTTGGCCCTTTTTGTTGTACTTTTGACACATGATGCATATAAAGTAAGATGACAGGACTTCTGGGAGAACATGGCAGATAGATAACAGCAGCTATGGAGGTTCTCTGAGATACCCAGCTTAGAATCCAGGAATGGTGTGGTGTGAGGAGTCCTAAGCAAGGGGAGATATACCCTGCCAACCCAGGAATGAACTAAACTGAGAGAAACCAACTGGAAATGCAGTCCGGTGCTATAACTGGAACAGATAAAATCTCAGCGTGGAAGCTGGAACCTGCGCCTCTGGAAATCGTGATTTTAACTTCCTGCCACTGCTGCTGCATCCCAAGCAGTACAGCAGGGAGAGAGACGCGAAAGCTCTGAGAGCGGGAATCGGCTAACAGAGTTGAGAGCAGGACTGGTAGCTCTGCATCGACCCTCAGTGAGTGAGAGGAATGGGGACCCTTCCATAGACTGGGAGGCTCCAAAGAGGACATTCTGGGACCAGGCAGACTAGCCAAAATAGGTGACTACAGTGACTTTAGTCACATATTCCCCTCTCAAGCGGGATTGGTGCGGAGCGCTGGGCCTCAGTGACACTGCTGACGAAGACCCAGTAGGCTAACCCAAACCAGGTCCCAGCGCCTGGCAGTACACCCTAGCAGTGGAGCCTTCACCAGGTTGACCTGGAGGGGCAGGCCCAGCAGAGGCTGCCCAGGTCTGTGTCTCCCTAGTACACTGCAGTGGGTGGGAACACCTAGCTGGCAGATTCAAACAAACTGTAACCGACGAAGAAAAAAACTGGGCCTCCTATATACTCTTGCATAGAAGCAACAAAAAGTATGGGAAGAAGGAGCAACAAGAAAGGGTCCTCAGTCCCCAATCCTGAGAACATTGATCCAGGAAAGGTAAATGCAAAGGAGAATGAGGACAGAAAACATGCAATATCAGACATGGCACCAATAGACATAAAGCGATATTTCCGGAGCCTCATAGACGAGTTCAAAAGTGAAGTATTTAATGAAATAAAGCAAGATATAAGTAAAATAGTTAGAGAAATGCTAAGCACCGCCCAAGAAAAAACAGATGGTGGAATGGAAGAACAGAAAAAAAGGGGAGAATTGCTTGATGGAGAAAATAGAGAAAACATAGAATACATGAAGCAGGTTAAAAGAGATTACCAGGAAACTAAAAACTCTATTGAAAGCTGGCATAACAGCTTCAAAGAAACTAAGGATAGATTATCTGCACTGGAGGGCAGATTTGTAATGTAGGAGCACGAAATGAAAAACTTCTTAAAAATAACAAGAAAACAAACAGCAATAATACAAAAGCTAGAAGATGATAAGAGGATCTATAACTTAAGAATTAAGAACATAAAAGAAGAAGTAGGGATATAAACAAATGAACTACAAAAGCGATTTACAGAAATAATCCAGGAGAATTTCCCTAATTTAGCAAAAGGTAAAGATACTCAGATGTATGAGGCATACAGGACCCCAGCCACCTACAACCCAACAGAGCTACACCCAGGCATATAATAATCAAAATTTCAGAAATCCAATATAAGAACAGAATATTAAAAGCCATCAGAGACAAGAAACAGATCGCTTACAAGAGAATACCCATCAGAATTACAGCAGACTTCTCGGCACAAACCATCAAATCATGAAGAGTATGGGGGGAAATAATTCAAGCTTTGAAAGATAATAACCTCCAGCCAAGATTGATATATCCTCTACAACTGTCCCTAGAAACTGATGGAAAAATAAAGTGCTTCCAGGATAAAGAGAAACTACAGGAATTTGCAACCACCAATTCAACTCTACAGAGAATATTGCAGGATATTCTCAAAAAGAAAAATACCAAGATTCCAAAAACAGTGGCAGAGAGGCCACAATGAATGGAGCAGAAAGCGAAATGAAGAAGACAAACTGACAACTAATGACAGAAAAAGAGCTCAACAGAAATGAGGCAGAGAAGGCTGGATGGTAGGAACAGCTCTTTTAGAGAAAACAAGACATCATAATAGCTAGTGCTGACTTAATATCATCTTGTTTTGAAGTCCCATCAAGCTTTTGTTCTTCTGTCTCCAATGGTCTTAACATGTTCTTATTGGATTTTATTATATGTGATAATATAAACAAAAACTTCTATAGACAAGGAGATTATACAGAAACCATTGTTTATTTTCCATTAGTTGATTCTAAATACTCTGTAATACATGATTCTCCTGAATGGTTTTACATTGTCTTGATATGTTTGATGTTAGAGTATACGAAGTTACACTCAAAGATTTTAAGGAAAGAGACACTATGGTAACTACTTTTATGTCAGGATATCTTGTGGTGAAACACTATTTTGCTTAAATGGTTATGTTTTGACTTGCGCTGTTTTGTTGTTATGCCTTCTTTTATCTCAATCTCCTTTTTTATTATTTACTTTTTTATCTTTTTAATTAAAGGAAAAATAAATAAAAAATAGCAGGATATATTATAGTAACCCACTTTGATTTCCTATTAACTTGATTTGAAACCCTGTATTGCTCTCACCATCTTGTTTTGACTGATTTTGCTCTATTATGTTTTGCTTGATAGTACCAAGTTTGAAAGTATAGGCAACAACTGTAAAGACAATAAGATTCATTATGACACCCATTCTGGTTGACTATTATCTTCTTATGAAGTCCTGTAATGTCTCCAATGTTTTGGTTTTATTGGTTTTGTTCTTTACCGTTTTGTTCAATTTATTATAACTGATGATATAGGCAATTCTTTTTAAGATAGCAAGAGGCAGTATGGTAACCATTGTTGATCACCTTGTATTTTGTTTTTACATTATGTATTATGTCCATCCTTTGATTTGATTGACTCTGTTTTGTTATGTCGCATTTGGTTTTACTCTCTTCAAAAAAAAGTAATAAGAACTGTGGGAGTAACAAAACCCAAAATGTGTAATTGTCATTGTACAAAAGAGAGGAAAAGAAAGTGCTCTAAAGGATATAACTGTATGTATATTTAAGTGTATAAGATAGATAACCATATTACTGAGTTTTGTTGGATCACTGAACAGAATTATTTGCAGTCTCACTGTTTGAAAGTCCACTTTATATGCTTTAATTTTGTAACCTGAACAATGATTTCTAAGATGACAATATGTAATCTATTAACTAGTGATTTCCTACTGTTTATTTTTTCTGAAATTCTATATAACTTGTACCCTTTTTCTGTTTTTGTCTTTTTCTCATTAAATAAAATTTTTTTAAAAAGATGACAACCAAGAACCGCCAGCAAGGACATCCCAAGCATGAAGTGAGTTTGCACCCATAAACTGACTCCTGATGCACAGTGGTAGCATCACTTCAAAAAAATCAGTGCTTAATGTAGTGTGCATTTCATGAGATTTGAGTCTACTCGTGAGCTCACTGGTATGTTATTCATTGTTAATGAGCTTCAGCTCTAAAAATATTCAATTTTGTAAAGCATCCACCATACTTCCAAAGCTTATAAAATCTGCTGGTAATTTAACTCAGTAAACTCAACTCCTAAAGAAGAAAGACAAAAACCTGATACTAACCCCAAATATCAAACCACTACCAAATCCACAAAAACATTCCCACTGACAACTTCATGCCATTCTGGGGTTGAGTTAAGAAGCAATAGACAGTTTCACAGTGGGTTGAACATACCTGATAAACAAAATCCTACCCTAGCTATAGCTGCGCTCTTAAGAAAATCCAGATCTGCAAACCATAAATGAGGAGCAAATGAGGGCAGTGACGCAGCTGTCCCTGTGTTGCCCAGGTTGTTCTCAAAGTCCCGGATTCAAGAAATCCTCCTGCCTTGGCCTGCAAAATAGGGGGAGTACAGGTGTGCTGCACCTCACCTAGCATCATGTATACATCTTTAAATATCACTTGTAACTGCACTTATAAATATGAGTTTACAAATTTTAGACCCTATGCAGTATAAGTCCTATAATCAATCAGCATTTATTGAATAAACAAACAATCTGACAATTAGTACTGAGGTTCAGTGTCAGTCAAACGAGGAAAATGTCAGAAGTGAATGCAGCCCCAGACCACTAGCAACGAATAAGCCAGATCTGCGGTCAGAGCAACTCCCACACCCTTGCCTCTCCTTGATCCCGAGCCTCTGCGGCGGACTCAGGTCTACTCTTCTCTCTCAAAGCCAAACAGCTTTTACAGATTCTGCCAAATCCTTACAGCTCAATCTCAAAAATAAGCAAGTTTTGCTGTCGAGTTAAATGTCCCAGAAAATCCAATTTGAAACCACAAGGTGTGGCCGAAATCTGGGAGGATTTCTTGAGGTTTTATTCAGCTTCCCTTTGAGGGCAAAAGGAAGAAATACAACGCCCTCACCTGGACTACCTAACCCATTCACATGATGAAATCTATGAACTCTGTACCTGGACTCCACTCCCACCTCTGTCCACACTTCATCATGTGAGGCCCTGTATGGGAGCCTCCATCACACAGCAGCATTAGGAGATACACGTCAAGGACGGGCTCCTCGGCAAGGACTGCACAAGTGGGCCTCACTGCTCCTGTGAGGCCCGTCCACATTCAGAAGAACACAGCGCAAGAAGGGCGTTTCAGGCCCAAAGCCAGCTCAACATGCTACTCCACTCATTAAGCAGCATCCCTGCTTTTTTAAAAAATAAAATAATGTCAACTCCATCTTTTTATGAAGTGACCACCTTTGTCGAAAGAGAGGCAGCCATTAAACTAAATAAATCAGTTGCATGTCAGAAAACTGGAAGTGCGTGCTTACCTTTTTGGGGTCCATGTTGAATTTCTTTCTTCCCATGGCTATTTGCTTGTTCCTCTGTGTAGTCTTGCTATTCATTTGAAATAATGGGAAAATGATTAGCGGGGATCCGCAGAGAGCAGCGCCTCGCACAGCCCAGTGAGGCACAGCCCTTCAGCACATTTTCCCCTCCTAACACTCAGCAAGGGAAAAGCACTGCTGCACTCTGAAGACTCTCTTCGAAGGTGTGCGGCCGCCTGGGCTTTTTTTTCACTTGTGATAACTTGAGATATACTTCTGAAAAAGCTGACGATGAAAACCAGTGACTTTTTTAAAATAAAAGAGGTGGTTCCTTGTGACACGGAAAGGTTATTTCTGAGTAGTTCATTCTAAGTGCCTATGAGACAATGATAGAATGAGATTTAGAGAGAAAGGAGCATAGGAAGTAACCTCCAGAGAAGCAACCTCCGCCTTCAGAGAGAACAGGAGGGAGGCAGGGCAGGAAAGAAGGAACAACTCCAAAGGCCCCCACTTCCCATGTCAGCCTTCTTACCCACTACGCTCACCAGTTGGCAAATTCAGGTAGAGGATAAAGACACAGAGCAGACATTAAAGAAAGGCACAGCCATGAACATTTTACCTCTCCTCCACTGAAGTCAGGTTATCGATCTCTGTCATCACTTCTGCAATTTCGTATTTCAGCCTCTATCAAAAAGCGGAAATTGTGCGGTCTTAACCTTCCTCTGCCTAGACTCAGAACTTTCACCTTCCGGGTGCAGGTTTCCTGAGGGATCATCTGATCATCACAGGTCCAGAACCTCAACACATTTGTAGACAGAGCTAGAGCCTCAGTCACACCCAGCACTGCTTAGGAGAAACAACACAGTGTCCGCTTCTCATCAGATACTAAAGATCAGGGGCGCCCTACGCAGAGTCTAGAGTATTTTTGTGTAAAGTCAGGAAGGGACACGTTAAGTATCAGAAAAAAAAAAACATAAAATAACAACTGCGCCCATTCCCCGCTACCTGGCACAGGCCGCCTGCCTTCCCCTCTGCACTGCCTGTTCTTGGGAAACCAGGGGAAACTGAAGCTCAGATTTAGGTGGCATCAAGTTAGCCAGGCAGTGATCTCTGGGTGGTTTCTGTCACTTTGTAAGACATGAAGCACCAAGGACAGGGACTGGGGAGTGAAATGAAATCTGGTCCATGGTACTCAGAGATGCCAGAAACACAGCGGACAGGCTCACCCTTTCCCTGGTGTCCCCTACTGGCTAAGAGACTCCTAGGCCCTCTGGGCCTTAGTGTTCTCTCCAACAGAATAATGCAGTCAGAGCCAAATTAAGATTCCATATTTATCAGCGGTATATGATTACTATTGTCCACATAAAATATGTTCTTATATGTCAGCCAAAGAACTTACTCTAGGTTGTAGGATTTTCCCAAGAATGAAGGGTAACCATAGACTACAAATGTCTATGAGTTATCTTTTAAAGACAAAGAAATTTTTATTCAGAACCCTCTTTTTGTATGCCAAGAAATTCAGACTTTAAAAGTGAGTTCCTAGAAAGGAGTTATTGTCTGGGACAAGGTCTGGATCTACAGTGAGTGGTCTGTGAGGTCATATTTATTTTGGCAGTGACAATGACTAAGAAGCTTCTCTTTTTTTTTTTTTTTTTTTTTTTGTCTTTTTCATTTTTATCAGTACCAGGGATCGAACTCACGACTGCCTGCTTGCAAGGCAGGCGCTTATGCCGCTGAGCTAAATCCCCAGCCCCTGACTAAGAAGCTTCTCAAAGAAGAGCCTTGCCCAAGGAAGCCAAGGCCTACTGAACAGTTTTTGTAAAAGTCACAGGCACCCCAGCGCTGAAACTGTGGCTGTATTCATTTGTCTCCTGTGGAACACCCCACCACCCTGCCCTTTGGGTAAAGTGTGCAAATGTGGGAAGGATAATCTTTACTCATCTGGGTTTTATTCATCTTTGTCATTCTGCTCCTGCCACCTAGCAGACTTGGTACCTAGCTGGAACCAGATCTATAACTATCTATTCATTCAAAGGACATCTGAGTGCCAAAAATGGAATAAGCAGTATTCCAAGTACTCAAATATTGTACACAAACAAGGTTGTACCAAAACAAAATTTTTTTCTGGTAGTAGTGAGGACTGAACCCGGGACACCCATACTGAGCTACATCCTTAGCCCTGTGTAATTTTTTAAAATTCTAGACAGAGCTTACTAAGTCACTAAATTGCCTAGGTTGTACTTGAGCTTGAGATCCTCCACATCAGCCTCCCAGAGGGCCAGGATTATGCAAGTGTCACCACAACCACCTTTACTATATGACTGTGGCAGACAAGGTGCTGCAGGCTGCTGCTGCTGCTGCCACTGTGACTCTGGCCCCACAGGTCTAGGCTCCAGGTTCACCATCATGACTTCTGCCTGAGCCTGTGTGGCCTGGCATGGAGAGTCCGCATTGCTAGCTCAGATGACTCCTTGCTTTGTTTCTTTGCATAGTTCTTACATACACACACTATACCCCCATTTTCACATTTCCCTGAAGCTCTTCACTATTTCACCCAAAAGTAAAAACTAAGAGTTTTGTTTCCTTTTGTCTGCACCTCAGTGTCATCAGTAAATTCCTTCTTTCTTCGACGAATGTCTAAAAGTTCTCTCTCTTCTAAGGAGAGGTCTTAAGGCACTAAAAGAAAAAAGAAATCAGTTCAGTAGCAACTGCTTTGAAGACTCATCTGGCAATGTCTGATAAGGCTGAAGATGGATGGCAGACCTGCTGGAAGACTGTATGACGAGCTCCTGACCCCTTCTCCTTCCCACTCCTCAGCGAGACCTTTGGTTTATGTCTAGAGTATGAAACAGAGGCTAGCACACACCAAACACAGTTGATGATGTTGGTACTCTACCAAAACTCATGGGTAAGACAAATACTGACACCTTCCCCAATCTTCCCCTCGGGGCTCCAAGACTACAGGGCAGGCCACCATCCTCTCTCCTCCCAAACTGCTACCCAAAGTCAAAAGCTGTGCTCTGCTCCATCCAAACAGCTGCAGGTCCACAGGTACTGACCAAGGGGGCCACAACCAGCACACAGGCACACCTCACCTAGCAGGGAAACAGCCAGCACATCTTCCTGCTGAACTCAGAGCTCCCAAATGCACTTGGTCCTTCACCCTCAAATGTGGGTGAGCCTCCAACATTTGAGACACACACTGAGACACACTAAAGCTAAGAAAGGTCAGAGTGGCCACACCTCAGGGAGCAAGAAATGCTGCAGGAAGCAGGGTAGTGCTGGGCCCCCTCCTCAACCCCATCCCCACTATGACTCCTACAGAACCCCCTGAGTCCTTGGCACATATTTACCCAGTAAGTATAAAAAAATCACTTCTACCTCACTAGATTGGGTCAGAAAAAGAAAGAAAGAAAGAAAGAGAGAGAGAGAGAGAGAGAGAGAGAGAGAGAGAAAGAAAGAAAGAAAGAAAGGCAATCTGTCATATAACTTGGCACATCCACTTTGGAAAGTAATGAGTTACTCTATTAATATCAAAGATTGCACATGCAATTTTACATGTATACGTTATGAAGATAGAATGGGACTTTTCATATATATAGGAAAATACAAGGCCAGGTTTGGACATGGCTCTCCCAGTACCCAACCTGTCTGCCAGCAGAGGCACTGTTCTCAGCTTACCAGCCGTACCCTCAGCAAACACAGGATATTGTAAAAGAGACAAGACGGAGCAGGGACTCTTCCAAGTACCCACATATCTGAAGACATCCAGACATTTACACTGGACGCCTCAAGATCTCTGCCCACTAAGGCATGAAACATCCAGAGAACTCTGACCACTCATGCTTACTAAGATCTTCCCACCTCATGCCTTCTTTCAAGCCCTAATTAAAACCCCACATCTCCCTACAGATGGCCTTTTTGCCCTCTGTCTGCCTGCAGCCAGGTGCCACCTTCCCCTCCCACCTTCCACCTTTCACCCCACCCCTACCCAGGCCCGCTAGCGTGCCTCCTGCACAGTCTCAGACCTCTCTGTCTTTCTCCCAGTCTGAAGCCCAAATCGCTGATTTTTTTTCTGTAACACTGTGTGGCCAAACTTTTCTCTAGACAACAGCTCTCGGTGACCAGAGCATGACACTTTTGATTTTTCTATTTTACAAATAACAAATAACAGGAGATAAGAATTTGCTTTTATTTCTTGATTGATAAATTATATTAGGTCATCATAATTGTCATTCTTGTCTGCCACTGTCTGTGCCTTTTATAAATCACCTTATGATATTTCTTTAGAGGGATGTCTCACTCCTGTGGACAAGGTCCTATATTCCTGTTTCACATATGTTCCATTTATACTCACTTCAGCTGTTTGATTGTGACTGCTGTGGTTTTTAATCTTGTTTTAGCACTAAGGAAAAATAATGTTAAAGTGTCATCTGATGGACTTTGATATAATTGTGTAAAATGGATCTTTTTTAATAAACTCTCATCTGCATTCATCTCAGGCTTTTATGTGTCCCTTATAGGTCACCACCACAGAGGTCAAGACCCACTTGGCGCTCATACACACAGTGGGACCGCGGGGCCGGCACACACAGCCCGCTGCCTGCGCCTGCTCCTAAGCCCAGTCAGGGTATGAAAAACATGAGCCTGCATGACAGGTCCCCTGATCCCAACCCAGCCCGCAGGAGCCCTGAGTGCAGCAGGCCATGCCCTTGGCTGTTTCTGCTGCCATGTTCTAAGTCATGGCACAGATTGTTGGCCCATGCTGGGCCACCCCTCCCCTCCCTGCTGCCACCACACTGCAGCTACCTGGCTTCAATAGCAGACTGATCCACACCCAGTCTGAGCCCACCCAGGGCCACCTGCCAAAGGCCCGCTCATTGCAATGCTCAGGCCACCCTGCCTGCCTCTCCTCTAACCTTCAGTCATGTGCTCTCCCACCTCCCACTGTGCCACACTCCCAGTCCAGACTACTTACTGCCTTGTCCTCCTGCTCCTCCCTTTCCGCCAGACCTCCCCCAGGTCAGGCAGCATCTTGCTCTCTAGAGTCTTAATATCCCAGTTTTTCTCCAACTCACCAAAGTTAATTTTAAACTCCTTGATTAAAAACACCCTTCTCTCTAAGAGGTTAAATTACAAAGCTTACAACAACTGTTTGCTTTTAACAGGGGACCACAGCTATCAAAATATAATTCACACTTGTGCTTTACATCTGCTAACTAAGACTGATATAAACTGTACTAGAAAAAACTGTTCTTTTTAAAACTTTGTTCTCTTTAAAGCTACCTAGCTCTGTAACAGTTTCATGGCTCTGTAATTGCTTGCTTGACCCCTGTAACCAGAAGAGCATAACTGAACATTCACAATACTTGATGGTACCAAGCGTTGTGGTCATTAATCTAGTCTCGTAACTGATGGTCATTACTCTAGCCTTGTAACTACGATCTCACCCTGATAGCTAATCAGAACCATCAGGCTGTCCTGCCTTTGTAACCTCTGCTTATGCCTCATATAAAAATGCTGGCTCACAAACACTCACTGCCTGGCTTTTGTTGGAAGTTACTCCAGCCAAGACAACTGGTGTAAAATAAAGTTGCTCACTGCCTCCTGACTTCCTTGGGTGTCACTACTTGCCCAGATTCAGTTTTGTCACAACATTCTAACCCATCTTCTCTTCTGGGTGTTCAACAACTAAAGTTTAGAGGCCAAAATCAGGGAGATAACTGGGCTAAGAGAACAGTCAGCATTTTGGCCCTGGCCCTCCAAGGTCAACAGAGACCTGGGAAATGAGAGAACTTTTTACAGGATCCTGCAACTCTGGCAAGTTCTCCAGTCTCCTGAGCAGGGATAGATCCCAGAAGACAGACACCCACAGAGATGTGCAGTGTGCCTAAGGGGGAAGAGTCACCAGGCAAGCAAGACTGTGAGACATCCTGGCAGCTGACACTGACAGAGCTGAGAGACTTCATATACGGTTCCAAGCAAAAGGCCTAAAGAGGCTTACCTGACCTTGACAGACAAGAGGACAACTTTTATTAACACAGGTCTCTTCTTGACTTGGTCTTAAACACCTAGAAGAAATGTATAGCAAAAAAAAAAAAAAAAAAAAAAAAAAAAAACAAAGGATGCCTCCTCCCCTTCCCTGGCTCTTAATCAAATACCTATTGCCATTCCATTACAGCCAGATCACTCTCAGGTACCAAATTTTGTTAAAACACTGACAGATTTTGCCAAAAACGAAAAGCATTCTTGGGAGGCTGGGGTAGGAAGATCAGGAGTTCAAATCTAGCCTGTGCTCACAGTGAGTTCAGAGGCATCCTAGCCTCTATGGTGAGATCCTGTCTCAAAACTATTTTTAAAATTTAAAATAAAATGCAAATCTAAGCCGTAGATATAGTAACCAACATTTTATATACAACATTAGAAAATATTCAACTAAAAAGAAAAAAAAGCAAATACTGCAACTGAAAATGTCCAGATCCATATTTGGAAAAGTCTGGACTAGGACTTAGCACCTCTCAGTTTCCTGTCACCATGAACAATGTAAGGTAGCCCTGGACCATGCCCAGGTGCTACGTGTTTTCTTTATTTTTTTAAAATTTTACTTAAAGAGAAAAATAGCAAAACAGAAAAAAGGGTAGAGATAATACAAAATTTCAAAAAAATAAACAGAAATCACTAGTTGATAAATTACATATTGTCATTTTAGAAATAATTGTTCAAGTTACAAAATTAAAGCATACAGAGTGGACATTCAAACAGTGAAACTGCAAACAGTTCTGTTCAATGATCCAACAAAAACTTAATAATATGGTCATCTATCTTACACACTTAAACATACATGCAGTTATATCCTTTATAGCACTTTCTTTTCCTCTCTTTTTGACAATAGCAATTACACATTTTGGGTTTTATTACTCCTACATTTATTATTACTTTTTACACTAGAGACACATGTGATATTTTTAAATATGATTCTTATTTATTTCATTTATGAGAATAGTTTCAAGTTGCCTCCACTTACCTTTGAAGGCCCCAAGATCATCCTTTCTTATAGCTGAGTAATATTCCATTGTATAAAAATACCACATCTTTTTCATAGACTCTGCGGTTGATGGGCATTTTGTTTGTTTCTAAGATTTAGCTATTACAAATTGTGCTGCTATGAACATGGATGTACAAATATCACTGTAACATGACCTTTTCAATTTTTCTGTTAAAATACCCAGAAGAGGAATAGCTGGATTGAATGGAACTTCCAATCCTAGTCTTCTGAGAAATCTCCATACTGATTTCCATAGTGGCTGCAGCAGTCTACACTCCCACCAACAGTGGAGAAGTGTTCCTTTTGCCGTGCAGCCTCATCAACATTTGTTATCAGTTGATTTCTTGATGGCAGCTATTCTTTTTGGAGTGAGATGAACTCTCACTGCTGTTTTAATTTGCATTTCTTGAATGGCCAGTGATGGTGAACATTTCTTCATGTATTTATTTGCCATTTGTATATCTTCATTTCAGATGCCTATTTTTGGAGAGGGTCTTTGAATTGGGGGGGGGCTTGATGTTTTTCAGTTCTTTCTATGTTCTGGTATCAGTCCTTTGTCTGAGGGGTGGCTGGCTACAATTCTTCCCCATTCTGTGGGTTTTCTTTTCACTCTGTTAGTGATTTCTTTTGAAGTGCAAAAACCTTTCAATAATATGAGATCCTAGTTATTGATTCTTTAAAGTGTTTCCCGTGCAGTTTGCGTCTCCAAGACTTCTATCTACCTTGTCTTCCAGGAGATTTAGTGTTCCTGTTTTAATATTTAGATCTTTGATCCATTTAGACTTTAGTTTTCTGCATGGTGATAGGCATGGGTCTAGTTTCAGTCTTTGGCATGTGGAGAGCCAATTTTTCCAACACCATTTATTAAAGAGGTTATCCTTCTTCCAGTGAACATGTTTAGCCCCTTTATTAAATATCAGGTGGCTGAGTGTCTTTGTAGTTGTATTCGCATTTTCTAATCTGTTCCACTGATCCTCAGGTCTATTTCTTTGCCAGTACCAATGCTGATTTTATCACTGTGGCTTTGTAGTATAGTTTCAAGCCAAGAACTGAGATGCCTCCTGTCTTGCCTTTGTTGCCCAGAATTGCCTTTGCTATCCTAGGTTTCTTTTGTTTCCAAATGAATTTTAGGAGTGTTTTCTCTAGATCTGTGAGGTATGTTAATGGTAGTTTGATTGGAATTGCATTAAATCTGTGTAACAGTTTTGGGAGTATGGCCATTTTCACAATGTTGGTTCTTCCTAGCCAAGAGCAAGGAATATCCTTCCATTTTCTAATATCCTCTTCAATCTCCTTTTTAAGCATAGCATGATTTTCAGCATATAGGTCTTTTACATTCTTAGGTTGATTCCTAAGTATTTTATTTTTTTAGATGCTATTGTGAAAGATGATATTTCCATAATGTCCCTCTCAGTGAGTTTTTTTGTTTGTTTGTTTACAGGAAAATCATTGATTTTTGAGCACTGACTTTGTATCCAGCTACACTGCTGAATTTATCACCTCTAGTAGTCTTTTAATGGAGTTTTTTGTGTCTTCTATATAGAGTATCATGTCATCTGCAAATAATGATAGTTTAACTTCTTCCTGTCCTATCTTTATTCCTTTTATTTCTCTCTTGTCTGATTGCCCTGGCTAGTATTTCCAGAACTATATTGAATAAGAGTGGTGATAGTGGACATCCTTCCTTATCCTGTTCCTGATTTTAGAGTGAAATTTTTCAGTTTTTGTCCATTTAGTATAATGTTGGCTATTGATTTGTCATAGATGACCTTTATGAGATTGAGGTAGATACCATGTATTCCAAGTTTCTAAAGGGTTTTTATGATGAACAGTTGTTGGACTTTATTGAAACCTTTTTCTGCATCTATTGAGATAACCATGTGGTTTTTGTTTTTGGTTCTGTTCATGTGGTGTATTGCATTTATTGATTTGTATATGTTAAATCATCCCTGCATTCTTGGGATAAATCCCACTTGGTTGTGATGTATAATCTTCTTGATGATTTGCTGCATTCTATTTGCCAGTATTTTATTGAGAATCTTTGAATCAATGTTCATAAGTGAGATTGGCCTATAGTTATCCTTTTTGGTTGGGTCTTCCTCTGGTTTTGGTTTCAGAGTAATACTTGCCTCCAGGAATGATTTGGGGAGGATTTCTTCATCTTCAATTTCATTGAAGAGTTTAAGGAGTATTGGCATCAAATCTTCTTTAAATTTCTTGTAGAATTCATCCATGAATCCATCAGGACCTGGGCTTTTCTTTGTTGGTAAGTTTTTTTTTTTCAATGATCCAATAAAACTCTGTGATATCATATTCTATCTTATACATTTAAATATACATGCAGTTATATAGTTTAGAGCACTTTCTTTTCCTCTCTTTTGTACAATGACTAATTCACATTTTGGGTTTCATTGCTCTCACGGTTCTTATTACTTTTTTGGAAGAGAGTAAAACCAAATGTGACATAACAGAACAGAATCGGTCAAGTCAAAAGGGTGGACATAATAGATAATGTGAAAACATAATACAAGGTGATCAACAATGGTTACCATAATGCCTCCCGCTATCTCTAATAGAATTGCCTATACCATTAGTTATAATACAATTGAACAAAACAGTAAAGAACAAAACCGACAAAACCAAACCATTGGAGACATTGTAGGTCTTCAAAAGTAGATAAAAGTCAACGAGAATGGGCGTTATAATGAATCTCATTATCTTCACAGCTGATGCCTAAATTTTCGAACCTGATACTATCCAGCAAAACAGAATAGGGGAACATCAGTTAAAAACCAGATGGTGAGAGTAATACAGGGCTTTAAATTGAGGTAATGGAAAGTCAAAGTGGGTTACTATAATATATCCTGCTATTTTTTCCTTTAATTAAAAGGATAAAAATTTTAAAAAGTATTAAAAAAGTAAATAATGGAGTGGAGATTGAGATAAAAGAGGGCATAACAACGAAACAGCACAGATCAAAACATAACCATTTAAGCAGAATAGTGTTTCACCACCAGATAATCCTGACCTAAAAGTAGTTACCATATTGTCTCTTTCCTTGAAATCCTTGAGTACAACTTCGTATACTGTAGCATTAAGTATATCAAAACAATGTAAAACCATTTAAGAGAATGACAGCATTACAGAGTATTTAGAATCGACTAACAGAAAATGAATAATGGTTTCTGTATAATCTCCTTGTCTTTAAAAGGTTTTTGCTTATACTATCGTACATAATAAAATCCAGTAAGATACAACCTATTTAGACCATTGGAGACAGAAGGACAAAAGCTAGATGAGACTTCAAAACAAGATGATACTAAATCAGTATTACCTATTAAGATGTCATTTTCTCCAAAATAGCTGTTCCTATCATCCAATCTTCTCTGCCTCATTTCTGTTGAGTTCTTATTCTGTCAGTAGCTGTCAGTTTGTCTTCTTCACTTTGTTCTCTGCTCCATTAGTTGTGGCCTCCACTATTTCTGGATTCTTTGTATTTTTCTTTTTTTAGAATGTCCTGCAATACTCTCTGTAGAGTTGAATTGGTGGTTGCAAATTCCCCCAGTTCCTCTTTATCCTGGAAGCACCTTGTTTTTCCATCAATTTCCAGGGACAGTTATGCAGGATATCTCAATCTTGGCTGGAGATTATTATCTTTCAAAGCTTGAATTATTTCCCCCCACGCTCTTCGTGATTTGATGGTTTGTGCAGAGAAATCTGCTGTAATTCTGATGGGTGCTCCCTTGTAAGTGGTCTGTTTCTTGTCTCTGACAGCTTTTAATATTCTGTTCTTGTATTGAATTTCTGGAATTTTTATTATTATATGTCTGGGTGTTTCTCTGTTAGGGTTGTAGGTAGCTGGGGTCCTGTATGCCTCATACATCTGAGTATCTTTACCTTTTGCTAAATTAGGGAAATTCTCCTGGATTATTTCTGTGAGTAGCTTTTGTAGTTCATTTGTTTGTGTCCCTACTTCTTCTTTTATGTTCTTAATCCTTAAGTTATGGATCCTCTTATCATCTTCTTGTCTTTGTATTATTGCTGTTTGTTTATTTGTTATTTTTAAGAAGTTTTTCATTTCATTCTCCCATATTACAAATCTGCCCTCCAGTTCAGATAGTCTGTCCTTAGTTTCTTTCAAGCTGTTATGCCAGTCTTCGATAGACTTCTTAGTTTCTTGGTAGTCCCTTTGAACCTGCTTCACGTATTCTATGCTTTCCCTGTTTTCTCCATCAAACAATTCTCCCCTCTTTTTCTGTTCTTCCATTCCACCATCTGTTTTTTCTTGGGTGGGGCTTAGCATTTCTCTAACTATTTTGCCTACTTCTAGCTTCAGGTCGTTGATAACTTCATTCCTGAATTGGTCTATGAGGCTCTCTATATGGTGCTTTATGTGTATTGGTGCGGTGTCCGCTATTGCCTGTTTCTCAGAATTGGGGGCTGAGGAGCCTTTCTTGTTGCTGCCTCTTCCCATATTCTCTGTTCCTTATATATGCAAGCTTATATGAGAGGCCCAGCTTCTCTCCCTGTCAGCCACAGTCTGATCGAATTGCACCGGTTAGGTGTTCCCACTCACTGCTGCGCACCAGGCAGCCTACGCGGGGGCCCGCCCCTCCCGGCCTCCGTCAAGCTCTGGGATCTGGGTTGGGCCAGCCTACGGGGTCCGCCGGCAGCATCACGCAGGCCAGGCACTTTTCACCAATCCCGCCCGAGAGCGGAATGTGTGGCTGGAGTCGCCACCACGCCCTGCTCCCGCAGGACTGCTCCGGCCCAGAAAGTCCGCTGGAGTCAAACTGTGGTGGAGTGTCAGTTTCTCTCACTCACCTCACCACAAGTCAGAACATGCCTCCCTGCCCATCCTGTTTTCGACTCCGTTCGCAGACTCCCGTTCTCAGAGTTTCCGCGCATCTCTCTCCTTGCCGAGCCGATGTAGAGGCAGCCAGCCACCGCGTGGCGGGAAACCCAAATCGCGGCTTCCAATGGCGCAGGGTCCAGCCTCAGCAGCGAGACTTTTCTGTTCCTGTTTTAGCACCAGGACTGCATTCCAAGTTGGTTTCTCTCAGCCGAGTTCGTTCCTGAGTCAGCAGAGCATAACTCCACCTGCTTATGTCTCTTTAGTCCACACCATACCTGGCTTCTGAGCCTAGTTTTTCAGAGAGCCTCCTGTAGTTGCTGTTATCTGTCCGCCATGTTCTCCCGGAAGTCCTGTTGGTAAGTTTTTAATTACATTTTCAATTTCAATAGCTAATATTGGGTTATTCAAAAATGCTTTTTCTTCTTGGTTGAGCTTTGGTAGTTCATATGTTTCTAAAAATCTGTCCATTTCCTCTGTGTTATCCACTCAGTGTGAGTAGAGATTTTCAAAGTAGGTATTCATGATCTGTAGTAATTTCCTTTTTTTCAGTCCTTATTGCATGAATTTGGGGGTTTTTTCCTTTCTTTTTCTTGATAAGGTTAGTTAGAGATTTGTCAATTTTGTTTATTCTCTTTAAAAAACAGCTTTTTGATTCATTAATTCTTTGTATTATTTCTTTTAATTTCAATTGCATGGATTTCTGCTCTAATCTTTACAATTTCCTCTCTTTTACGAGCTTTGGGTTTAACTTGTTCTTCTTCTAGAAGCTTGAGATGAAGCATTAGGTTGTTTATTTGTGCTCATTCTGTTTTCTTGATATGACAATTTATTGCTATATATTTCCCTCTTAAGACTGCTCTCCTTGCATCCCACAGATTACAGTATGTTGTTTCTGCATTTTCATTGAATTGTAGATATTCTTTATTTCTTCTTTAATTTCATCTGTAGCCCACTGGCTGTTCAGAAGGTTGTTATTTAGGTTCCATTTATTTATGCAGGTCTTGCAATTTCTCTTGCCATTAATTTCCAATTTCAGTGCACTATGGTCATATATTATGCATAGGATAATTTCAATACCTTTGTATTTACTTAAGAATGCTTTATGGGATAATATATGGTCTATTTTGGAGAATGTCCCATGCACAGCTGAGAAGAATGTGTATCTTGATGTGGTTGGGTGGAACACTGTAAATATCTACTAAGTCCAATTGCTCACAGTATGATTCAGTTCTATTATTTCTTTGCTGACTTTTTGTTGAGTCAACCTATCTCTTTATGACAATGGAGTATTAAGGTCCCCTGTTATAATTGTGTTCTTGTGTATTTGGTTTTTCATGTCCATTAGTATTTGTCTTATACAGTTGGGTGCTCCTGTATTTGGTGCATATATATTTATAATTGTTAGTTCTTCCTCTTAAATTTTTTCACTAACAAGTATAGGGTAACCTTCTTTATCTCTTTTAATCATTTTATGTTTGAAGTTCACATTGTCTGCAAATAGAATAGTTACCCCTGCTCTTTTCTGGGTTCCTGTTGCATGGAATACTGTTTCCACCCTTTGACTTTTAATCTATGAGTTTCCTTTGGAATCAGATGTGTTTCTTATATACAGCATATTGTGGGATCCATTCTGTCAACCTATTTCTTTTGATAGGTAAATTGAGGCCTTTTACATTTATGAATATAACTGATAAGTACTGGCTCAACTTTGCCATGTTATGCTCTAGTTGCTTGCTTTCTGCTTTTCCCCCTTGTTTAATTGCTTGTCCAACCTGGTGGTTTCTTTCTGTTGTTGTTCTGGAAATTATGATCATTTTTGTCTCTGTCTAGTATATCTTTCAATACTCTTTCTAGGGTTGGTTTGGTGGACATGAATTTCTTCAGTTGTTCTTTGTCATAGAAGTATCTTGTTTCTCTATTAAATTTGATGAAAGTTTTTCTGGGTACATCAATCTGGGTTGAAAATTGTTTTCTTTCAGGCCTTGAAATGCTTCATTCCAAGCTCATCTTGACTTGAGAGTTTGTGCTGAAAAGTCTGCCATGATTCTAATGGGCTTTCCTTGATAGTTGAGTTGTGTCTTTTCTCTAACAGCTTTTAGTATTCTGTTTTTATGCTGCATGTCTGGGATCTTAATTATTACATGTCTGGGTATAGATTTATGTCAGTTGTGATTGTTTGGTGTTCTATATGCCTCACTTATCTGCATATCAGATTCTTTTCCTCATGTTTGGGAAATTTTCTGCTATTACTTCTGTGAATAGTTTATGTAACTTGCATTGACTTCTGTATGTTTACTGATGCCTATTAGTCTTATATTGTTTCTCTTGAAGCTTCTGGATTATCATTTCATGCTGCTTTGTTATTTTTTAAAGTTTTATCTTTTGATGATCACTTATTGCAATCCTGTCTTCAAGGTCCAAAATTCTAACCTCAGCTTCATTTAAATGGTTTTTCCAGCTTTGAATAGAATTTTGTTTCTTGGATGTCTCTTTGAGTTTGTTTCATGAATTCTGCTTGTTTTCTATTTTGTTCATTGAAGGTTTCAATCAGTTTTCCATGCTCCTGTACTTTTTAAAATCTATTTCTTCTCTAGCTGTGCTGACAACTCCTTTACTAAGATTGTTATTTCTGTCTTTACATGAGAGATTACTTCTAATTTGATTTCCTCTATAGCCTCATGGAGTTGTTTTTTTATTTCACTATCTTTTCAGAAATTTCCCGTGTGTTACCTTTGAAGTCCTGTATTTCAATGTCTCCTGTACTTGCTCCTGATAGACTAGATATTGAGATTACATTTTGCTTTTTGTTTGGCCATTTTCCCCTTTCGGGGTAATATTTGATCCTTCAATCCCACTGGTGTCAATTGTTGGTAGTGTGTATCTTGGGATCCTACCATAAGGTTGGTGTTTGTCCAGTTGCTGGGTCCCACAATGAAGAGGTGGGCCAGTCACCTTGATTCCCCCTGCAGGGCATGTTGGGTGAGACCTATATTCTACTTAGGCTGACAAGCCTAGGAGTACTGATGGAAATCAACCCCTAGTTCCTGATATTATTATGTCTTCAGGTTGTTCAGAGTCACCAGATCTCCCTGTTTATAGTGTCTGTCTTGGCTGGTACCCTACTGTGTCTCTGGGTGTCCCACAGACCCCTTTAATTTTCTCCAGGTGGGGGGAAGCCTTATTGGCATCCTCCTCAATCTACTTGATGTTCTCTGTGTGGAGAACCCACCTGCAACACTTGCCAATGGCCTACTTCTGGAGGGGGGTTTGCTATTGCTCCTGTTTACCCACCGAAGGAGGCAAACTGTATTCCTATTTTAGGGGCAAACTCACCTCACTGATGGAAGCCTGCTGAGTTCTTCTGTTTGGATGAGGGATTACTGAGTTTCCCCTCAATATTGCACGGTTAGTACACTGCAGTCCAAAGTTCTGGGGGAAGGTGTGGGAGCCGAAGATCAACAGCAATACTAGGTTCAGGAGGTGCTAAGGACCCTGATGGCAGTGGCAGGATTTTGTGGGGATGTGTTGTGAGCTGGAGTTCCTAGGTCCTGAGGCGGTTGGCCAGGACTATGTGGACACAGAAGGGCCCGATTCTGGCCCAGCCCCACTCATGCCACTTGCTGAAGTTCCCGGGTCCTACAAAGTGGTCTGGCAGGAATGTAAGGGTCATGGGAGGGGCCTGGGTCTAGCCGGGCCCCACTGGCTAGAGTCCCTGGGCCCCACGAGGTGGTTTCCACATGTTTTCTTTTGTAAAGTTCCCTGGCCCTAAACTATGAAATACTATCATGCCTATTACTTCAAAGTTCTTCTTCAGCATCTTCTGAGAAGGTTTTACTTTTATGTTCATATTGTTGGAAACAGGCTTTGTTTTATCTGTCAAAGCACGAGGCCAAAACAACTCCATTTTAGATTTAAATGATCTGGCCATCTACTCACTACCCTCATGCCTTTAATATCCTGAGCACCAAGAAATGGTGGCTGTGGACCTTTTCCCAAAGTGCAGCCATTTTTAAGCCAAGGAACCAAGAATTATCCATTTCAAATCACACATCACCTCTATTTCAAATCACACGTCATCTCCCGCGGATAAGAACTAAAGACTTTTTATTCCACACCCCATGCCTCCTCTCCAACTTACTCAGCAACACACTAACACCACAGCTCACAATACTCAAATTAGTCAACTGGGATAGATCATGAGCCTTTGAATTCATCCAGTGAGTTTAAAGGTTCAGATGCTTCTCCTGCCTTAGGTTAAAAGGGCAGCTCTCCTTTGGCCTGTGGGCCTGCTACCTCATGCATGTGCCCTTCTACAAAAATAAAATGCCTTGTCAAGATTTCTCCATGGGTAAGTGTCTTTTATTATCTGAATCAACAAATTAGGTCTGGGGCTTATTTCCAATAGTATCCTCATAATCCTCCGATCTTCACAGCCTAATGATGGAGTTATTTCTGTAATTGTCCTAGCCAAATGTAACAGTAGGTGATTAATACACAGTGTCTTTTTTAGGTAAGTCTTAAAATTCAATTTTATTGTATGAAGAACACACACACACACACACACACACACACACATACATATATATTTTTTTTCTGAGTATATCCCCCAAACCCTGTGTGGATAAAGATAAAATTCTACTTTACAATAACCCATGCTAATCATTACTACTCCCTCTTTTATTCTGTATTCTCTATGGTCAGCTTCTTGAATACCAGTCTGGTGCTGTCCAATTAATTTTCATATATGTTCCATTCATTAAAATAGGAACACATCATAATAAAAGTCACTTTGAGGGGTTTTTATATAGAATTACCACAGATATAGTTATTCTTTCTTCAGTTTGTCATCCATTTAAAAACATATTTTGGGGAAACTTCTATGTTAGTATAACGTAATTCTCTACATCTGATATCCAGAATAAATTTAATAATTTACCCACTGAATGGGACCAGGTCTCTCCAATATTATAAAAACTTGTAAACCAGAGGCAGGTGTGGTGGTGCATGCCTGTAAAGAAGGAGGATCACCATGAGTTCAAGGCCAGCTTCGGCTTCATAGTGAGTTCAAAGCCAGCCTGAACTACACAGCAAAACCGTATCTCAAAAAAGAAAAAGAAAAAAGAGAGACTAAAACCAACTTTAGTACGCAGTGAACATTGACAGGGAATACTGACAAATGATCCAGATGTGACTTTAAAGATATTATTATTAAGCCTGTGTCTCAGTCCTGAAGGTGCTGATGTCAGATAACTTACAGGATTGGAGTGACATGGAAGGAACTGACATAGTTAACAGTAGGCTCTCCAGAACTGGTGTGGAATGCCGTGTGTTTCTGTGATGACTCTCCTGCTTGGCACATGGGGGATCTGATTCTCGCTTACCTGCTCTGCTATCTTTAGGTTGTGGTGTCCTGCCTTGAACCAAAGCATAGTTGTTGTCTAAGGTAACATAACCAACCATCTCTTATTGATGAATATCCATTTCTCAGATTCTGAGGTGAGCCAGACGAACACTGTCCAAAACCCTTCCTATAGCACCCAAGGCCTCCTGTCACCCAGAACTGCACCTGGATCCTTCCTCATCACTTAGGGCCGAACCCATTTGCCTAGAAAATTCTGCCATCCACCAGTAGCCTTGTGAAGAGCCTTCACATTGACACTAACTGTTGGATTATGTGCCATGTACTTCATATCTATCCTGTAAAAAAGAAATACTTAATCCTACCTACCTGTCCTATGGAGAACAGTAAATGACATGTGTAAAAACTGAGGAAAGATGCCTGGGAAATAGTCATCTTTCCAGTGTTAGCTGGTATAAATATCCTTTCCTAATGGCCATCCCTCATTTTCTTCCTCAGAGGTGACGCCTGCCACTAGAACTGACCAACACCCATCTCAGGGTAAAAGTGTTCTGACCCATGTGAGCGGGATTCCTCAGGGCTCTCACCCCTTAAATCTTGTCTGTGGAGGTTCTTGCAAGGGTGCATTTTTGTCATCAAGTCTTTAAATTTAGACCCTTGACTTTCCCTCTGTCTTGTTCTTACACAGTCCTGGTCCATAAAACCTGTTGCATTCTAAGAATGTAGATGTTAAAGGTAGGATGAGAAAACATTTGCAAGCCCAGGAGGCAAAAGAATGAGGCTTGCAAGGAAGACATATTTTTCCTTCCAGATCTCAATAGGGAGGTTGCCATGCCAATCAGAGCCAAGGGGAAGCATCTGGGGTGGGTTGTATAGCAGAAGACAACAATGAAGGGAGAGGCTGAGCCAGAGTCTTACCTGGGATTTTTGAAGGCCCAACAAGCAAAAGCAGTGTCTGAAGTTTAGAAAGGGCAAATTGGAGTAATTCTATGGGGCTCTGGTTGTTTAAGAGGTGTTGGATGCTAACATTTCACCCTTGGATGGTTTAGAGCAGGGGAAATACCTCGTGTGAGATGGTTAGGTAAACAAAGTATAGGGAATATAGACTCAACAAAAGTTGATTTGTACAGGAAACACATGCCTCTAGTGGGATCTGGGGAGTGTGGAAGAATTGCTTACCTCTGAGCAGGGAGTATCTCACAGGTCAGAGAGCTCTTTGAGACATCTAAATATTGTAAATATACAAACTAAAAAGCACTCTCCTATCCTCTGGCCCTGCACCAGTCCACTGTTTGCCCCATCTGCCCTTACTTCAGGGACATCTCTAATTGCTTATCTGCTCTCTATAAGCAGCTTGAAGCCCACAGAGGGCAGGCCTTCTTAGGCACAAATGCCTTTGCTGACCCCCTGACTGCAGAGACCATGCTAGATGAATGGAAGTGGATGTATTTTAACAGAAAGATGTTTTAGATAACTAAAGAGTGCAGTGCATTAATGAAAAGATTACTTTTTTGCCCACGTGAATATTCAACAGAGTAAGTGTCACAAGGTGTCCTTTTAGGGTAACTGCACTTTACTTATAAACTAATGTTAATGTTCATACTACAAGCATGTTAATCCCCAAGAGAGATTACTTACTGTGGTCAGTTTCATGAATATTAGTGTAGTGCCCTTCAATTCATTTCTATACATCTGTTCTTCCATCCATTGAAATAGGATCCATGACATTGTGCTTGACATCCTTATGAGTGGAGTAGACTCTTCCATCACTGCACTCCCGTGATGCTTTGAGCTTGATAGAGGTAGCACTGGGTTAAATCCACAGCACTTTTGACTTTATTAGACACAGGGCCTTGCTAAATTGCCTTGGATGGACTCGCAGATTCTATGCTCTTATCTCAACCTCCTGGGTGGTTATCACTGTAGGTATGTGCCACCCTGCCTAGCCAAGCAGACTTCTTCAATCAGAAAATGATCCTTCTGGCTTTCCATTTTCCATTGGATGGGACTGGCACTCCAGTGCTAGGACTCTTGTATGGTAGACAGGTGCTCTTACACTGAGCTATGCGATCAGATGACAGTGTTGTTCTTTAGGCCTCTGGGGTCCGAGTTTGGGGCATGTGTGCTTCTGAAGTTCACTGGCTGTAGGACATGAGGCAGAGCTGAGCTTCAGCCTTTGGTATTAAGTTCTCTACTTTTCCCAGCACCATTTGTTGAAAAAGCCATGTCTGGTTCTGAAAATGTCTGCCTGGCACGAGCGAGGTTGTGAGTTCGATCCCCGGTACCAAAACAAAAAAAAAAGAAAAAGCCATTTCCTTTCTTCCTTGCCTTGCTGCACTGTCTTGAAATTAGTACAGTTAGAAACAAAGGAGCTGTGTCACTCCCTTCCCTCCCTTCAGCTGCAAATGCCAGGAACCCTAAGGAGGATCCAGGTTTAGGCTTAGGAGGTCGCGCAGGCTGATGACGTCAGAGAGCGACAGTGGGCGGCGCCTCGGGCCGGCGGTGTCCGACCTTATAAATACCAGAAGCCAGCGGCGTGGAGGCCCTTTCTCCTTTTGCCTGTGAGTCTCTTTTCCTGTCTCAATCTTCTTCCCTTCGCCCTCTGCCCTTTCCTGCTGCTATCTGCTATCTTCAGTAAACGTAGTTATTACACATGAAGGAAGTGTGTCCTCAGCAATTCTTGCCCTGTGCACAAGAACCTGACGGTTTTGGGTCCACTCAACTGTAACACCAGAGTTTTCAGAAGTGTAAGGGCCTATTTCTTAATTCTCTTCCGTTTACCTGCATGCCTTTCCGTATACCAACACCACAGCTTTTTGTTTGTTTTTAGTTTTCTGAGGTAGTGGCCTTGAACTTGTGGTGATCTTCCCACCTCCGCCTCCATAGATTTTGTGCCATTATGCTCAGTGCCACCTTTGTCCTATTCCTATCTTAGAGGGAAAGCATTAAGACTTTCATGATGGAGTGTGAGCTTAGCTGTGAGTCCTCTGAAGGATCCCTTCCTTGTGTTTCTAAAGTGCTCCCTGCCCCTTTTTCAGACAGGGTCTCATTATATAGCCCAAGCTGGCCTTAAACTTGCAGTGATCCTCCTGCCTCAGCCTCCAGAGTGCTGGCATTATAGAGATGCCAAGCTCCGGAAATTCCTTTCTGTTCCTGTCATCCCAAGTGTCCCATCAGGAAGGGATACTAGTTGTGTCCAAAGATTTCTGCATCTATTAGATGCTCTTGTGGCTTTGTTTTTTATTTTATTACTGTAGTATATTATTCTGATTGATCTTCTGAGATAAAATGTTATTTGATCATGATGTATACTTTTTAAAAGATTTACTGTCAGCTAAGCATGGTGGGATACACTCTATAATCTCAGCACTCTAGGAAACTAAGCATGTAGTGTTTTGAATCCAAACTCAGCCTGGGCAATTTAGCTACTTAGTGAAATCTTATCTCAAAATTAAGAGATTGGGTGCCAGATGTGGTGGTGCATACCTATAACTCTGGCACTCAGGAGGCTGAAACAGGAGGATAGACATTAGTTTGAGGCCAGCCTGGGGTACATAGTGAAAGCCTGTTTCTTAAAAACAAACACAAAACAAAAAAAGGGCTAGGGAAGTAAGTCAGTGTATAGGCCTTGTGTTCAATGCCAAGTACAAAAAGAAAGAAAAAGGTTCACTGTTGAATTCAGTTTGCTAAATTGGTTGAAAACTTTGCATTCATGAGGAATGTGGGTCTGCAGTTTTGTTTTCCTTTTGATGTCTATCTGGCTTTGGGATCAGGGTAATGCTGGCCTCCTACAATGAGTTAGGAAGAGTTCCCTCTTCTATTTTTCTGGAAGACTCTCAGTGGTGTTAATCTTTAAATGTTAGGTTGATTTTATGAGTGAAGGGGCTGTGTGTGGGTCACACTATAGCTCATGAATTTTTTTCTTGAAGACTGGACCCTGCAGCCCCTGGGTCACTGTGATTGTTGTCTGCTTACTCATTTATTTGTTTAGAAATGAATTCAGAGAAGTCATTTCTGCCCTGACTCTCCACAACCCAATGTATAGTCATGTCCCTGATTTACTCTAGGGCTTGTCCAGTCAGATTCTCCTTACAGTAGAATTTGTTTGTTTTTGAGACAGGATCTTGCTATGTAGCTCAGTTTGGTGTCAAACATGTGATCCTCCTGCCTCAGCCTCCCAACTGCTGAGATGGATTTATTTAGTTAGTTAGTTATGAACCCATTGCCTTTTCACTGAGCTAGATTCCCAACCCATTTTTAATTTTGAGATCAGGGACTTATTAATTTGCCCAGTTGTTCAGGTTGAACTCAAACCTGTCATCCTTCTGCTTCAGCCTCCTGAGTGAGGGAATTACAGGTATATACCACTGTATCAGGTAGAAGAAACCATGGAAGTATTTCTGGGATTTAAACCCAGGACATCCTGCTTCCTGGGCAGGTGCCTTAACCAACTACTCCATGATGCCCAATGCATGGGCTTTTTGAACTTTAACATTTGTTGTAGGATGTATGTGTGGTTTGTACACTGCTATCTTGGGCCACAGCATTTCCCTTTTTGCACCTTGTTATAGTCAAGGGTTTGCAGCAGAACAAGGCAATACAAGACACATAATTTATAATATTACTTATAACAGTCACCCAAGGGGTCAAATACAAGAAGTGCAGGATATGTGTCCACACACTAAAGACCTAAAATATCCAGCCAAGGCCCTAGATCCCCTGGAAATATCCTGCAGAAGTCCAACTGAAGACCTAGAGCCCATAATAATGACTCATGCAAGTCTGTTTCACGGATTTGTGCTGCGAAGGCCCAAAAGTAGCATTGGAACCTAGAAAGTCTGTGTCAGTGGGGCGAAGGATCTGTGCTAGTAGGCCAAGGGTTCTGCTCTGGAGCCAAGAAATGACACTCAAAATAAGAAGCAGGGTTCCCCCGAAAAGTACTACAGCCATCCTCAGCAACAAGGTCCTAAGCTCCTGAGATCCTCCAACAATGAGAACAGCTGAATTCGTATCAGGAAGCCAGCATGAAAAACTTCTGGGGATCGAACAGCACACATCTTTCTCTCAGAAGCCAGGAAGCAACGCTTAAAGTAAGGACCAGAGATCCTCCACAGTGAACCCACAGCCATTCTCAGTGACAGCGTTCCAAGCTCCTATGATAATAACAGCCTAGTTCATATCAGGGAAGCCAGCATGACAAGCTCCTCCAGGAGAACCAACAGCTGCAAACAACAGCACTTAGGAGAACCTACAACCTTACTCTTCCTCTCCAAGTCTCCTTTTTGTGCTGGTAACTTCCTTCTGGTAGGCCTTCTACACTCAGCATCATACTGATTCATTTCATCTGCTGTTTAAATTGACCACCATATTTAATACACCACACTCCTTGTTCAGCCAGAGACCAGGAGAGTGGGTTCTGTCTGATCTTTCCTGTTGACCATGCTGTCATTGTTAATGCTGGCTTCCTTAAATGTGCCTCGGGGTTGCATCGGTTTATTCCTCCTCCAAATTGATCAGACTCCTGATCCTCCCTGCCCCCCACGAATGCTTCAGCCC
This sequence comes from Cavia porcellus, assembly GCF_034190915.1. Lineage (NCBI taxonomy): Eukaryota > Metazoa > Chordata > Mammalia > Rodentia > Caviidae > Cavia > Cavia porcellus. The sequence goes on along the minus strand of NW_026947506.1, from coordinate 34,630,997 downwards.
TGATCACCTTTCTGTCATTGACCTTCTGGGCTCATCTGAGTCTTCTTTCCTGAAGGCTCTCAATCTAGACATCCTGCAAGTCACGATAAGATGTGCCAGATCTCACTTAAACTCAAAGCTAACTGTTGATGCTGAATAAAGCTGGAGCCCTGTTCTTAAGGACCAAAGCCCTGGGCCACCCACCCATGTTTCTTGCTAGTTTTCTAAAAGAGGACTTGGAGGGTGGTCAGGCCCAGTGAGCTGGGGCCCTAGTTTTCTTCTGTAAACCTCCCCCACCCTAAGAGCAAGCCAGAATGGGAGCCTGCTCTTAGCAGAGTCTTAGGGACATCCTAGGGAGCGTAGTGAGGGACACCAGTTCTTGGGTCCCCTCAGCTGCCTGGAGCAGAGTTTGGAGGTAAGGAGGAGGCCAGAGCAGTCCAACTCAACCCAGTCCTGTGAAGTTGGGGGCCAGACCAGAAAGGGCCCCCGCCTTGCTGCAGCCATCCTGTTCATCATGGTCACACTAGGACTGGAGGCCAGAGGGTCAGCGAGCCCTGGCTCAAAAGCCAAAGACAGCTGGACACGCTGGTGTAGGCCTGCAATCCTAGCACTGAGGAAGCTGAGCAGGAGGATTGCCACAAGTTTGAGGCCAGCCTGGGCTATAGAGTGAGACCCTGTCTCAACAAACAAACAAGCAGGTAGGAAAAGGTGCTGCAGATGTGCAAAGGTCCTCCATTCCGTGCTCAGTACCACAAAACAAAACACTGCCAGGTAAATTATTTTCTTGCTGGGGAGACCTGCTGAGTAAGAGTCCCTCACTCTGTCATTATAGATGTTCCTTCTCTGTGTCTTGCTTTTTTTGAGAATAATGTGCACGCTGGCGATCTTTCGCGGGCACCTGCGATGGCACACATTCCTGCCAGCCAGCGCACTGGATTCCAACACAGGGACACCCGCCATGCTTAAAGTAGCATTTCTGGGGTTGGTGGCAGTGAAGAAGTTTCTACTTGGCGCGCTTTGGGGCAGTTCTGCCTCCTCCACACCTCCTCCCGGTCAATTCCTATGATCATGAGGCTTAATGTCACTACATGTTTTTGGCTCTGACATTCCCTCCTTCTGACCAAACCTCTCCCTTGAGCACCAGAATGTTCCAGCCTCAATGGTGGAGCAAGGAGAGTTGGGGAAGGTAGGCAGTCAGGGTGCAGGACCTGAATAGTTAACCTAAAGTAAACTCAAAGTCAGGGCTTAAGGGAGTTCTCATGCCAGAGGGCCTGAATAATTTACTTAAAGAAACTGATTACCAGGGCCTAATAGAATGCCAAGGATAAAAAAAACAGGTCCTTAACCAAGTGGGAGAGACCTTGGAGGGCATGAAATGCAAACAAAGCAGCATGTCTTCCAGACATCAAAGGCCTGCTTGCCACCGAGAGTACCCTAGCTTTCTGCCACATACTATAAAACTGTGTTAAATGCTGGGGATTTAGCTCAGCAGCATAAGTGCCTGCCTTGCAAGTGTGAGGTTGTGAGTTCAATCTCTGGTACCAAAAACAAACTAACAAACAAACAAAAATACCAACTTTGTAAAAAACTGTATAAAAGACCACTGGACTTAGATATTCAGAGTATTCACCCCTCTCCAGCAAGTGGGGAGCCCTTTACTTTCATTTTTTTCTATTAACCATGCATCTGGCCATTCCCTGCCACTTGCTTGCTGCTTTGTGGGCTTCAATCTTCTTGCCCCAAATCCAGAGAGCTAGAGGGATCCGGTTACATGGGAGCATCTCTACAGCACCTGGAAACGTGCGCCTTTAACATCCTGAATAGGTGCTTGGCTTCCTGATCTCTGTCTCTCTGTCTCTCTGTCTCTCTGTCTCTCTGTCTCTCTCTCTCTCTCTCTCTCTCTCTCTCTCTCTCTCTCTCTCTCTCTGGCTCTCTCTCTCTCTCTGGCTCTATTATCTCTCTCTCAGAAATGAATAAAAACCACCCAATGAAAAGAATAAGCAAAAGCTTGCTTTCTTTTCTTTTTTTCCCCAGTACTGGGGACTCAATTCAGAGCCTCACAGTGAGCTGCATCCCCAGTTCTTTTTTATTTTTAAAAATTAGTAATTTTTTTCCCCAACAGGGTCTTACCATGTAGTTCAGGTTATCTTTGAGCTCACTGTGGCCTTGAACTGGCTGGCCTTGAACTCTCAGTGACCCTCCTGCCTCAGCCTCTGTAATGGTTGGTACATTGTGTCAATTTGATAAGTTTATAAGTTTAACTAAGCAACCCAGCAGGGAGCCAGGGTCCTTACTTTGTAAACATCCTCATCCTGTGCAAGAGGAGGGTGTAGAGATAGTGTGAGTGGCAGGTAAAGTGGTTACAGTATAAGGGAGAAAAAGAGGCTTGCTCTGCCCCCTTTTTTGTTCTTGTTGCTCTTGCTGTCTTCTGCTATCTTGAACTGTTGCCCCTGTGCTAGCCACCCTGCTTTGGAGCCAGCTGATCATGGACTGAAACCTCTACAAACTGTAAGCTGAATAAACCTATCCTTCTTTAAATTTGAATGTCAGGTATTTTGTCTCAGCAATGAAAGAAAAGTAACCAAGATAGTCTCCGTGAGCTCTGGGATTACATGTGTCCGCCACCACACCCCACTCTGTTCCCCCTCTTTAAGCAGATATGTGATGGGGGGATGGGGCCATTTGTGCTACTGATGGCACAATTTGGATTGGGCTGATTACATTCTTTGTTTACGGTGAACAGGAGGGCAAAGATACTCTTGTTTCCTCTTCTCTAGAACTGGAGGAAATACGTTTCCCCAGGCTAACTTTGTGTGTGATTCCCTAGGTGGGTTCTGTGGGCCAAATTCTGTGCACTTAAGATTTTTTAAATCAATGCTTGTAGCCAGCCCCACCCAGTGTCCGCTCCGTTGTACCAGCTTCTAATATGATGATTCTGCCTCTGGCCACCAGAGGGCACCATGGCACAGGACATCAGAATCAAGGGGTGGCTCCCTGGCAGGCGCTTTTGCAATTCACTACCCTCTTAGAGGCTGGGGATGAAGCACAGGGAGCAGGAGCAGAGAGGCAGAGCTTGGATGGCAGAACCCAGGAGGGAAGGGCTGGGGTTGGATCAGAGTTGGCTCCTGGAAATTCCAGCACTGGGCCTTTTGCACAGTAGGAACGCTATTTTATGGAATGAATTGTTGCCCAGAATAAAAAATAAAGCCAATTAAGAAAAAGATGCATAGGCTAGGCATGATGGCACATGCCTATAATCCCAGCACTCTAGGAGGCTGAAATACGAGGATCACTGTGAATTCAAGAGAAGCCTGGCCTACAAAGTGAGTTCAAGGCCAGCTCCAACTACGTGACACTGTCTCAAAAAAAAAAAAAAAAAAATGCCTGGCAAAGTTGACACTGTACTTCAACCAGCACTCGCTCTAAGGGAAACACTGGGTTTGGAACTCACTGTGTAGCCCAGACTGGCCTCAAATTTATGGAAATCCTCCTGCCTCAGCCTCCCAAGTGCTGGGATTCCAAGTATATGTCATCATGTCTGGCTTTTTTTTTTTTTTTTTTTTTTGTACTGGGATTGAACCCAGGGCCTTCACACTGAGTTACACCATTATCTCTTCTTGTATTTTATTTTGAGGCAGGGTCTCCAAGTTTTGAGAATCAGCCATGCTGGATGGAACTTGGAGGACCAACCAAGAAGGCAACAAGCCCTCCTTCCTGGTAAGTGGCTTGAGTGAGCTGTGGGCGCTCCCAGGAGAGAATAACTCAGTGGCTCCTGTGAGCCTAACAGCTCACAGGCTTAGAATCGAGCGCCCCACCACCACCACCACTCTTAGCAACTGGATGGTTTTGAGGTCAGCTGGAGTTGATAGCAACATAAAGGAGGTACATAAAGCAACTAAATGCTTGTATTGTTCAGTTGATTGTGCTGACCTGGGCCAGAGGTCTGAGCATCTCTTGGGAGGATGACCATATGCAGTAAAGGAAATATGGAGGATTTCCTTCTATCTTGTCTTTGAAGGCCAGTATTGTTTTCACCATTTTGTTTTGTCCTGATTAATTGTTTTGCTCTCTTCAATGTTCTGCTTTGATTGGTTTTATAATGTTCTGTTTTTGGTTTGATTTTGCTACACCTGATTGAATGGACAACTATTGTGAAGATAGTGAGCTATACTATGGTACCTATGATTGTTATGCCAGCATCCTGCTCTGAAGTTCCGTGCCAATTTCACTGCATTATCTTCATTAGCTTTATTCTGTCTTGTTTTGTTGTATTTTACTACTTTAAAATAAAAATATATTTTAAATAAATAAAAAAGAAAAGAAAAAGATAAAACTATGGAAATAAAAACCATGATTGTGAAACTGAGGCAGGGTCTCACTAAGTCACTGTATTGTCCCAGCTGGACTCAAACATGCCATCCTCCTGCCTTGGCCTCCCAAGTTCTGGGGTTACAGGTATGTTCCACCACACCAGTTTGTGTTCTTTTTGTGAATGAACAGTTTGGTGTCTTTTGTTAGTTTTATTGAAGCACAATTTATATGCAACAAAATACACCCTTGCTAGGTCTGCAGTCCTTTGTGTTTCCACAAATTTATGCAGTCATGCAGCCACCATCACAAGCGAGGTATAACACCAAGACAGAGTACCCTAGGCGGAGGTCAGTTACCGTGACACCTTAGTCCAAATCAAAGTCTGTTTATGAACTCTAGTTTATTCCACAGATCTCTCTGTGCATTCCTTTCACAGATCGAGTCTTATTCTGTAGCTTGAGAATAAACTGTGAAGTCACAGAGTAACATCATCACTGTTGGTCTTCTCCCGGCCCTGTCCAAATTCAGCTGAGTGATACTAGTGCCAAGATGAAAAAGCCAAGGCCTAGAGAGACAGTGTAGTCTGAAGTGATACGGCACCAAGCTTGGACTGGCTTCCTGCTTCGCAATCTAAGTGCTCTTTGGATTGTAAAAATTCAGGTTCAGACCCTGGCGTGGTGGCACACTCCTGTAATCCCATCACTATAGAGGCTGAGACTGGAGGATTGTTGCAAGTTTGAGACCAGCCTGGGCTATAAAGTGAGCATGTGGCCAACCTGAACTGCATAACTGTCTCAAAAAAAAAAAAATCAGGTTTAAATGTCTCAAATAATTTTTGTGAATTTTGAGAAACAAAGAAGTTCTCACTTAGACGAGTTTTTGTATGTCTTGTATAAATGGTATAATCAAAAGTTTTAATACCTCCTTACCATATCACCCAGTTTCAGTGACTTGAAAATCATATTTTTGTCTTAGTAAGGTAGGTAAATTTTAAAATAAGAAGCTGGAGGATCTGGGCGTGGTGGTGCACACCTGTGATCTCAGCACTGGGGAAGCTGAGGCAGGAGCATTGCCTCAAGTTTAAAGCCATCTTGAACTACATAGTGAGACACTGCCTTGAAAAAAACTCAAGGAAAATAACCCACTGTGAGTTTCTCAGTTACCTTTTTCTTGTCCTGAGACAAAATATCAGACATCCAAAGTTGAAGGAGATAAGGTTTATTTAGCTCTCAATTTGTAGAGGTTTTTAATCCGTAATTGGCTGGTCCCAAGGCAAGGTGGAATTGCAGAGGAGAAACAACTCATGGTGGGCAGAAGACAACAAAGCAACAGGTGACAACCACAGCTCTTTCTGTCCCTTGTGTCTTATCCAGGCTGCTTAGGGTAGGTAACACTCATACTCTTAATCCTAGTCTTACAGCAGAAACTCAGAGATACTCACCGAGGCCATGGGTTTTGTGATCAACTGGAAGAGGGTTTGAAAGGGGAATTCATTCAGAGGCTACGTGACTTTTAAAATGAAGTCCTAAAACAAAATGGAGTCACTTTTGCCATGTCACTAGTGCCCTGGATCCTAGCATGGATCCATAAATCAGTGCTAGTGTCATGCATTCTAGATCCAGCCACCTCTGCAAAAGCCCCACATGACTGTGGTGGTTTAATTAATGGTCAACTTGTAACACCCAGCTGAAATGAATCAGTGCAGTGCTGGCCGTGGAAGGTCTCCCTAAGGACTGTTGCTAGCAGCATAAAAAGCACTGGAGGGGAAGATGGTGAGCTGTTGATTCTCCTGGAGAAGACTGTCACACCAGTTTTCCTCAACTGTTCTCATCATCAGAGGAGCTTGGGTCCTTGCCGTTGCTGAGGATGGCTGCAGTTCTCTTTGAGGGAGCTCTGGCCCTTACCTTGAGAATTGCTTCCTGGCTCCTGTTCAGATCCCTCAGCCTACAGGGACAGATCCTCCAGCCTACTGGTGCAGACTTTGTGGCTTCCACCACTGACCTCTGGGCCTTTCTAGTGCTGATCCTTAATACAGACTTGCCTGAGACATTGTTGTGGGCTCTGGGCCTCCAGCTGGACTCGTGAAGGACATCGCTGTGCCAGTCCTCAGCTGGATTCTTTGGGTCTCTGGTGTATAAACAGATCTCCCACACTCTTTTGACTCTTTAGGTAAATATTATAAAATAATCCTATAAATCATATGGCCTGGCTGGGACAGGTGCACTTCTGTAATCCTAACACTTAGGAGACTGTAATCCTAACACTTGAGAGGCTGTAATCCTAACACTTAGGAGACTGTAATCCTAACACTTGGGAGGCTAAGGCATCATTGCAACGTCATTGCAAGTTTGACACCAGCCTGGAGTACAAGTAAGTTAAGGCCAGCCTGAACTGCACAGTAAGATCCTGTCTTAAAAAAAAAAAGTGTGTGCCCTGTATTAAATCCATTCCCTTGTAAACACTGACTACATAACAGACTGCATGAGGCTTTAGGGCAATGTCTAGACTCAAATCATGGGACGATGCTGAATTCTCTACCAAGATATGTGTTGACCTTCTGATGACAATTCAGGCTGCTGTGACTGACATCATCAGCCTGGTGTCCTTTTGTTCTTGCTGTATACTTCAAATTGGCCGTGAACTCATTATGCAACCCAGACTGACCTCAAACCTCAGCCTCCAGGGTACTAGGATTGCAGGTGTGCATCACCATGCGTGGCTTCTTTCTTCACTTATTTGTAGTGGGATTGAGCCCAGTGCTTTTACACTGACCTAAGTCTTCAGCCTTTACATTTTTTTTAATGTATTGAGACAGGGTCTCGATAAATCATTAAATTTCCAGGGCTGGCTTGCAATTCTCCTACCTCAGTCTCCCAGTGGTGGGATTACAAGTGTGCATCACATCTGGCCTTCTTCTTCTTCCTAATATTTTTCTCCTTCTCCACTTCTTCCTACTCCAAGTCCTTCTGGGCTTTGAGTCCTTCCCCTAAAAAAGCACCCCCTTTCCACACACACAAGAAACAGGCCTCTACAGATGGTGCATGGAGGCACTTTGCAACTGTAGACACAGGGCTGAGTCTCCTGTGCCCTAAGTAGTTGGGGACATGGGCAGGGTCCCACATGTGCAGACTTGGGGCTCACAGGCCTCACACCTTGCTGTTGTTATCTCTGCTGCTTCCCAGGCTCCAGGCTAGGAGCAAGAAGGACGGTTTGTTCCAAGGAGCTGGGGGTGCTGGGAACAAAGCTGAGATGGTCCTGGAAACACTGGTCCATGGGCGCTGGGAACAGATGACCCTGGGAGGAAGGCCAGGCACTCTCTGGAGTGGGGACGGAGCTCTTCCAGGGTCATCTTGGACGTGTGGGTCCTGGCTTCTTTGGGCTTTTGTGGAGGCGCTGTTGGGCCACGACTGGTTAAGTCATGGACCACTGAGAACTCAGTCTGCCTTCCACACCAATTGGGGGCACTTCCAGAGTCACCTCATTCCTAGGAACACAGCTTGATTGAAAGGGGCCTGTTAGAAATGAACAGTAAACACCTCTCTCCCCTTCTCCAGACATTACCAGTTTTGGGAGGCCTTCCACGGATGGAAGAGCAAATAATTTATCTTTTCCCTTCCCTTTGCTTTCCTTTGCTTTCCTTTCCTTTTTGCTGTCTGTCTCTCTCTTTCTTCTTTTTCTTCTTTCTTTGATGGTACTAGGGATGGGACCCTGTGACCTTGAGAATGCTAGGCAAATGCTCTCCTGCTAACTCTTTTAAATTTCTTAAAAATCTTACTTTGAGACAGAGTCTTGCTAAGGTGCCCATGCTGTCCTCCGTGTTGCAGTCCTCCTGCCTCAGCCTCCTGAGTAGCTGTGGTTACAGGTATGTACGACCATGCCTGGCTTATATTTCTTATTATATCACAATATCACAGATTCCAAATTAGAGGAACCTCAAACCTCTACATAGCCTCCCATCACAATGAGTGGCCCAGGGATGTAGCTCAGTGGTTATACTCTTGCCTAGGCCAGTGCCAGGCCTTGAGTTTCATTCTCAGCTCTACTGGGGGGAAGAAAAAAAAAGCCAGGTGTAGTGGCACACACCTGTAATCCCAGCACTTGGGAGGCTGAGGTAGGAGGATCACCATGATTTTGAGGCCAGCCTGCACTACATGGTGAAACCCTGTACAAACAAACAAACAAAAAATTTCTTCAGATGCTGAAGGATTTTCACACTGATTTTACATCAGCCAAGTTCAATGGTCCTCACCTGCAGTTTCTGTATTATGAAATCAACCAACCACAGTTTGAAAATATGTGGGAAAATTGCATTGATATTGAACAGATGCAGACACTTTTCCCTCTAAACAATAGCCTTTCATTGTTTTGTTTTGATTGGTTTTATTTTTGGCTTTTTGGGACAGGGTTTTGAACTTGTTATTGGGTAGCTTATTCCTAACAGGTGGCTCAGCAACTAAATGTTATGAGTTCTGAAGTGCTTGCCTCTCCCCCTATAATTGGATGCTAGGTTCTTCTTGCCTCGAACAGAGAATTGAATGAAATGAGCAAAGAGAGTGGCAAAGTTTATTCAAGAAAGCAAAAATGAAGAGTGGGAGAGAAACGCCCTGCAGAGTGAGCTCAGAACGAGTAAATAGAAAAGAGAAGGAGCAAAGATAAAAGTACTCGCTGTGTCTGGGAAACATCGCAGGAGATCCTGGAAGGCTATGGCAGCATTGCTCAGTTCTTTATGCTGTCCAAATCTCAGGGGGTCTTGTGAGAACGTCCACATCTGGTCCTGAGAGGTGTGCTGGGATCCCATACCGCACCTCAGGCTGAGGTCAGGTCTAGGCCATCCTGTGGAAAACCTGCTAGAGTTGTGAGAAGTCTACATGCAGGGCTTTGGGAACTGTTAAACATGTGTCCCTGGTCTTGAAATTAACAGGTCACACCTCCTTCTCCAGCCAGCTTTTGCCACTCCCTAATCTCCTATCTCAAACTCACTGTGTAGTGCAGGCTGATATCAGCTCAGTGGTCTTCCTGGCTCAGCCTCTGCTGGGGTTACGCATGTGCACCACCATGTTCAGCTATGCAGTTCTTTGTGGGTTTGTTTGTTTGTTTGTTTGTTTGAGATAGGGTCTTAATTTGTAGCCCAGGCTGGCCTCAGATTTATGACAATCTTCCTGCCTCAGCAGCCCCAGACATCTGGGATTATAGATGTGGGCCACCACACCTTGTTTACAAGTCTTTTAAAGTTTTCTGAATGCTTGAAATTTTTCATAATAAAATGCCAGTGAAATTAATTGCCAGGAATATATCTTTTGTAGCAACACCTGAAAGTTCATATTGGAGTTGATGGTACCCTAGATGTGATGAAATTATTGTTAAGAAACAGTCTCAGCTGGAAATCTGCCCCTCTACTTCCCTCTCGGAGCCTCCAGAGTTTGCTCCCCAGAAACTGTGTTCCCTGTTGTCTCCGAGAAGCTGGGAGCCTGCTGCTCTGCTAGAAGGAATGGCACTGCCTTCTCCAGGCACCAGGCAGAATCCTCCACTGCAGCCTGACTCCCCCTCCTCCTCTTGTTCAAAATTGTTCATCTTCTGCACACCAGACAGTGGAGGCCAAATGCTCACTTAAATTTCAGGACCAGCAGGACCTGTCACCCAACGATGCCCCATGCCTCTGACCCTCTGCCCACACTCTGATACTGTTCCCACTGCCTGGAATGCAGTTCCCCATCTGGCTGCCTTCTCCCCACCTTGACCAGCTCCCTTCCATCTTACAAGACTCTGCTCACCAGACTTCCCTGCCTTTCTCCCATCCCTAACCCCTAGATGAAGTTGTGTCCCTTCCTGTGGCCACTCCCTGACAAAAAAAGTCCTCTTGGCCATCTTCCACCTTTGTCTACAAGGAAAGAAACAAACACCAACATAGTTCCCAGAGGAACTATGGGACTTGGGCTATGGGTCAAGGCCCATGCCTGGCCCCTCACACCCCAGTGTCTCCTGAGAAAGCTCAGGGCCAGCTGGGCGGGAAGAACAGTTTGTCCCTTGCCCTGAGAGAGCAGGAGCCAAATGTTGATAAGCCTGGTCTCAGGATGACCTAAGCCCCTTCTGTGTGCCTTTTGTAACTCTTCACTTCTGTGACCGCACCCTTTCCCGCTCCCCTTTCTTTAAAAGCACTGGGACACCTCCGTGCTGATTTGAAGCATTCTTCTCTGTTGCAATTGTTACTACCGGTTAAATCTGTCCTTGCCTCGTACCAGTGTCCAGCTGTGTTTATCTTTGTCACCCATCCCCGAAGACCTTGCCCGACCCGTGGGTACTGCTTCCACCAGCTCTATCTCCTTGGTTCACCTGTGAGTCCCAGGGGAAAGGGCAGTATTCAGTCCCCAGCCATACCGGCAGGGAGAGGCCCGGTTGCCACAAGGGAGTCAGGGTTTGGAGGGAGGCCCACCTGAGACATGACTCCCTTCTTGCTAGTCACTGGCCACCTGTCTCCGGGCCTTACCCAGTTTGCCCTCTCATCAAATGGAAATCATTGTCCAGTTGTCCAGCTTACAGGTGGGCCAGTGTTTGCAAAGAGCCAGGCATCTGACAGTAACTCCAATCCTGAATGAAGAAACAGTTTGCAATTGTCACATGTCCTTTCTTTCATTCTAGATGCAAAGTTCCTGTTAGCCAAGAACTGTACTTTCTGTGTCCCTCTCAGCTCCCAGACACTGCCAGGTGTCTAATAGGTGCCCGTTTCATACCTGGTGATTGGGGATTAAAACCACAAAGAGGAGAAGCAGGTCAAAGTGTGCAGAGGGGCCCCAGGGACAGATGGCAGAGATAGACCTCATGGGACTGGGGCTGGGAATGTGGGCAGGGGTTCTGGGGAAGGCTCAGGAGCTGGGATGGAGCTGGCTTATCTTGATACCTGCTTTTCCCCAGTCACTGGGAAGTCAGTGGATGTCCCTAGTACAGGTGGCTCTAGGGCCCTGTGGACATTGATGCCTAATGGGGCTGTAAGGCTCTAAGCACCTCTTAACCTTGAGGACCCCCAGATTCCTGGTCTCTAACCGCAGAACAGCACTACCCCACCATGTGGGCTTCCAGAGAGAGTTGGGGGGAAGCGATAAGCTTTTTTCCCTTTTCAGAGATGCTGGAATCACAACCAGGGCCTCATGCATTCTAGGTAAAGGCTCAGCCTACCCCAACCACAAGCTCTGAGAAGCAGTGCTCCACTCTGGACTCTGTGGTCCCTTTTACAGTCTGTCGGGGGCGGGGAGGGGGGGTTATCTCCTCTACATCACAAGTGGGGAAACTAAAGCTTGAGAGCCCAGAATGGGGCTCAGGACACAAAACCAGGGTGGAGGCTGTTCAGCCACCACCGACCTGGCCTAGCTGTGGGTGTGGGCTCCTCCCAGGGTGCAGAAGCAGAGAAGGAGCTCTCAGCCAGGTGGGCCTGGGACTGCTGATCTGTTGAGCTGAGCTGTAGCACTTCCAGGAGTGGAGAAGAGGCTGCCCGGACATGACTGGGCCCAACCTGAGGTCATACAGCCAGACTGGGATCAAGTCATCAGGGAAGCCCGTGAGGAAGGGCAGGTAGGCAGAGGGGATTTCTGGTATGTGTGGGTGTGGGGAGTGACAGGACAGGCCTCTGGCCACTCAGTGTCCCTCCAGTTACCTCTCTCTGCCTCCCTTCTCTGATGCAGCCCAACCTCGACTCTAAGAGCAGGAGTCAGGCCCTCTGTTGCCATACCAACCAATCTCAGGAGTAAAAATAGTAACTTATTTTTATTCAGTTTCTTTAGCTGGTGAAGAAAAGGCAAATCCATGTCTAGGCTGCTCTTTCCTTTCAGGAGTCTCCTCCGGGACCCTGCAAAGCCTGCTGCTGAGATGTGCTTGGAGGCGGACGGTAGTCTGGCCAGGAAGCCAACCACCTTAGGGAGGCTGGTCCCAGCCTCCTGGGAGCTGTGTCCATCCATGACCACTCTGAGCCAGTCTGACCTCCCCAAGAACAGAGGGGACACTAAGGGGTCTTTTCCCCTTTGCAAATCCAGCAAGGACCTTTCTGGGAAATGCAGCTGGGGACTGAGAACAGGTGGGTCAGAGTGCAGTCTGGGCCTGGGGTCAGGCAGAGCCAGGAGAGGCTGGCTTGGTCCCACCTGCTGGGTTCCCATCCCCTGCAACTCAGACCTTGCTGGACTTTCTGGAGTCATGCGTTGGGCAATGAACTAAGTTTCTGAACTGGGCTCCAAGGTAGGTTTTGCCCCAGATGGCCATGTCCCCTTAGGGTTCCCCTTGGGAACTAGGAAGGTCTCTGGCTCCCTCAGCCTGGTCTCCCTGTTCTACCCAAGAGGTAGGAGGCACTGGCCCTGAGCTGCAGCTGACCTGTCCATCTCCAGCCCAGCAGGACACACAGGTGCGTGTGACCCCCATGTCCCACCCCCACCCCCCAGGCAAGCGTCTCCCAACTAACCATGCCCTCCTGCCATGCACAGATCCCGTCTCTTCCACTCCATTTCCTTTCAAGCACTTCTCTCACCCACCTGGCTCCCACCACCATCTCGTGGTGCCGGGCCCTCAGAACTCTCTGCATGGATGCGCAGAGCCCATAACACACCCACAGCCACACAGGGCTCCCTGGTGTAGGGGAGAAACTGCATTTAAAGTGCTAATTTTAATGTCAGTGCCAATAGTGCCCCGAGGCTGGTGGCTCTCAGGTGGAAGTTGAAACTCAAGTTGGTCAAGATGAGCAAGCTGAAACCCAAGCTAGAAGGGTCCTCCTGTCCCCATCATAGGTGGGTGGGCGCCTCACTGCGTGGGGCTCCCGTCCTGTCTGCTCCCCTAGCCCACACTAGCCCTGGTCTTGGTTTCACATTGACCTTGACCTCAAGCTTATCTGGCTGAGACCTAACTAATGACTGTCCCTTCCCCACCCACCCCCTCTTTCCTCTGGGTTCCTTCCTTTCTCCTCACTGAGCAGCACAGAGAGTCACCTACTGGGCCCAGCTGAAACCCTCGACTCCTGCGCCTCCCTCTCCCCACTTCTAGCCCACTGCTGGGCATGGTGGGTCCCACCTCCTCAGAGTCCCTGAACCCCTCCTTCTTCTCCATTTCCATCCCAGACACCCCACTTCTCACCCTGCTGCGATGGAAGTGTGTGCCTGCCCTGGGCCACATCTGGAATCGGAGTGAACGAGGTGGGGTCCTTTGATCTTCTTGCTTCTTGTTCTAGCTCCCTTGGGCCGATCTTCCAGTGCTTAGCCGGACCTCAAGTGAAGCAATGGTAGAAATAGAAATAGGAACTGGGGAGAGGTCTTCTTTTCAGTTTGGGGACCAGACTTGGGTCCCTTTAGGCAGTATTAACATTTCTTCCCCATCATAGGCCATCCGGCCTCCAGCTGCCCACAAGAGTGTCAAAAACTTCAACCAGCAGGTGATGGGTTCCCCATAGCCCTCACATAGAGATAGCTAGGTTTGGCTGAAGATCGATGGAAGGGATGAGGAAAGTTGACCAAGGAGAGCGAGGAGCCACGCAGGCCTATGTGAGGAGGCTTCCCTGAGAGCGTGGCCACTCCCAGGCAGGTCCCTTGGGGACAGCGTGGCCACTAGTAGACCAGGGGCCACATGGGCAGTGTACCCTCTGTCTTCCAGCCCAGCCCAGGGCAGCATCTGCTGTCCCGGGGGAGGGGACGCCCAATCCTCCGCCCTCCAGGCCGGAGGCGAGGGCAGGAAGGAGGCGCAACCAGGCTTGGTGACGCGCGCCCAGAGCCCCCGCGCGCCCCGCCCCCGCCACCATCTGCTCGGGATTTGGCGTCGGCGCCGCCAGCTCGGGCTCAGCTCGGGCTCTGGATCCCGGTCGGCGCCTCCTGGCTCTGCTCCGCCTCCCCCTCCCCGCCGGCCCTGACCCGCGCTGCCCACCTGCTGCGCCCCTTCTAGCGGTCCCCAAGTTCCCAGCATCTCAGCAGAGCGGAGCCCAGCTCGGGCGCCCATGGAACCGCAGAGATGTTCACGCCTAGGCTGCTCGATTTCCAAAAGACGAAATACGCGAGGTGAGCCGGGCGCAGGATGAGCGGGGTGCGCGGGTGCTCGTCTTGGCTCCCTGGAAATCTGGGATGAGTAGATGGAGCCCATTGCCCTGGCCAGGAAAAGGCAGAAACCAGACAGCTTTCCACATGGATTGGTGTTTGCGCCCCACTTTGGTACTCTGGACCCTGAAGCTGTGCGCCCATTCCAGACACCTCCTCTGCTAGTCTGGTGGCCTTGGGCACCTCGGCTTCACTTTCCTGAACCTCACTTTCCACGCGTGCAGAGCAGGGATCACGAGTCCTAACCCTAAGGGCCCCATGGGGATTATCAGGGAGGTCATCCATGGAGAGTTTGGGGACTGCACCCTCCATCTCTGTTCACCATAAAGGAGATTTGCATATGCCCTCTGCTCGCTCACACAGCAAGCCAGAGGGGTGGGCAAGTGCACTATTTAGGGGGGAAACTGAGGCTGCCGGTATGCCTTGGTCTTTCACCGAGTAAACTCCAGGGTCCATGCCAAGCTCAGTATCTTCTTTAAAATAGCCAAGGTAGAAGCTTCAGCCCACCTTGGGGTAGAGCCAAGGTCCTGTGGCCTGGACTCGGGGTAAGGACTCAGGGTAAGGGTGGGGGCTGCGGGCTGCAATGATAAATTGCACTCAGGGTTGCTGTTGGTGACTTGAGACAGGGGCTCACTATATAATTCAGGTTGGCCTTGAATTCACTGCACAGCCCAGGCTGGCCTAGAATTCACAGTAATCCTCACACCTCAGACTCCCACATGCTGAGACTGCAGACTTGCACCACCACACCTGCCTAAGGTTTTGTTGAGGGAGCATTTCCCTGAACGCTGGCATAGGAACCCTTTTCTAAGGTCCCTGGTGAGCCCACATGGTGGTGCAGGCCCATAATCCCAGTACTCAAGAGGCTGAGGCAGGAGTATCACTTTGAGTTCCATGACAGCCTGGGCAACATAGTGAGTTCAAGGCCAGCCTAAACTCATAGAGAGACCTGGTCTCAAAACAAAACAAAACAAAAGCCCTGGCGAACTGGGACCAGCCCCGTTCTCATCACCCTTCCTGCCTCTGGTCTCAGCCCTCACCCGCAGGGTGCATGCATGCTGACCTGGAGCCACTGGTGCCAGTACATTCACTTCCAGGTGGGTGTCGAGCACCCCTGGCACCCAGTAGTTCTGGTGAGAGTGACCAGGCAAGGAAAGTGGGGTGCAGGGTAAGGGCTGAGCCCTTCATCCCCAGTCTCAGCATGTGTCTCTCCTGGGAGAGCTAGAGGTGCATCCTTCCTAAGCTGGGCAGCCCCCCCCCAAGAGAGCTGATGCCCACAGGACAGGCTTGAAGGTGACTCCTGAGGGTTTGATTCTGGCTGGCTGCACAAATCCGACTTCCCTGGGCGGCCACTTGGGCTTTCAAAGGCTTGTTCCCGAAGGCCCCAAGTACTGTCTGACACAAAAGGCATGGCTTGTTCTCTGGGAGGGGAGAAGCCCAGAGCCAAGGTTTCTTGCAGATATAGACATGCAGAGGAGGAGCTCTGAAGCATGTGCTATGAGTTACCGCCTGCTGTGTGACCTTGGGTAGCTGTCTCAGCCTTTCTGGACCTCAGCCGGCTGATCCATAAAGACAGAAGAGTTGGTCCCAATGAACTCTAGATTAGAGCTCTTATGCTGCCTCCTCCATAACTGGAAAAGGGCTGTCCTGTTGGGATTGGCACTAGACCATCACTGAACTTCATCTGGCTCCTTCTTGTGTTATTGGGGCTGAGGCAGTGGCTGTCGGCAATGGGTCCAATGAGGAAATAGACTGCATTGAGTGGTACTATTTGTTCCCTTGCTATTAATCATGCAGCTCTTCCTATAGTACAGTCTGCAAATTAGGTCCTTAATAAAGGCTTCTTGATGAGATGAATTTAATAGTATAACCCAGTGCTTCCCATTAAAACACACAAGCCACAGGTGTCACTGCATGTGCAGAGATGGAGCTCTGAGAAGCGATCGGGCCAGGTGTGGGGTACCTGTCTGTAATATCAGCACTTGGGAGACCAAGGCAGGAGGAGCGCCATGAGTTCGAGGCTACTGAGAGACCCGCAGCAGTTCAGGGTGAAGTGGTGACCAGGTTTTAAGATGAATTTGTGCTCTTCTCCAGGGAGTGAGTTTTTCAGCCTTCTGGGGCTGGAGATTATAGTCATGCTGGGCTCTGCCCCAACCCCAAAAGCTGAGCAGATCCTGGCTCCACACTGTTGGGCTGAGTCTCTAAATTGCCCAGGCTGGGCTCCAACTTGTGATTGTCCTGCCTCAGCCTCCCACAATGCTGGGATTCTAGGCCTGCACCACCAGACCTGACAAAACCTGTATTTTCCCTAAGGCACCCAGTCTCAGGCCTTTTGTGACAGCACAGGAAGCAAACTAAAACAAGGCAGAAGTTGGAGAGGAGGCACAAACGCTTGTGAGTCCTGGCAGTGGTCTGTTTCTGGACTGGGGATGAATAGTGAGGTGGATTTTTGTGCACTCCATTCAGGTCCTGTGGGTGAAATTTCCTCACATGGCCACACCCAGTTAAGAGGGAGGCTGGGAACGGAGACCAGCTGTCTGTTCCCTGCTCCCAGCCCGCCACATTCCCAGAACAGCAGCAGGCACCCACCACAATCTGTCGAATGACTGCTGGTCTGTGTGCTAGATAAATAAATTGACTTCTGAAAGCATCAGTACCCACTCCTGCTAACTGCAGTGTGACTTGAAAAGGGGTTTTTATAAAACAACTGTTGAGCTGGCATGGTGGTGTGTTGTAATCCCGCACCAGCAAGGCTAAGGACTGTGGTGTGCTCAAGGCCAGCCTAGGCTATGCAGTTAGTTCAAGGCCAGCCTGAAAGGTACAGCGAGGCCCTGTCTAAAAACAAAACCATAAGTAAATAAATAGACAGCTTTATGGTTCTACTGCACCTACAGCATGTGCTGCTTGAATCCTTTTTTTTTTTTTTTTGGCAGCACTGGGGATCAAAGCAGGGGTACCCTAGCACTGAGCTACACCCCCAGCTCTTTTTATTTGAGAGAGGATCTTGCTAAGTTGCCCACGCTGCCCTCAAACTTGAGATCCTTCTGCTTCAGCCCCGCAGAGTGCTGGGATTACAGGCACGAGCCGCTGTACCTGTTGAGAAAATTATAAAACGATGCAAAGTAGGTAAAAAATGAAAGCAAAGCGTCAGCCTTGATCCCACTGCTGTGAGGCCACCGCCGTTAATGCTGTGGCACGGTTGTCCTGTCTTGGGGGTGGGGGTGCTTTGTGAGACAAATCTCACTGTACGGTCCAGGCTGGCTTTGAAATCTCAGTAATTCTCCTGACTCAGCCTCCTGAGTGCTGGGATCAGAGGCATGTGCCGCCACACTGAGCTAGTCATTTTTTCCTATGTATCAAGAAAATCCGGCTGATAACGTATAATGCACCACGCCTAGTCGTGAAACTCGGACCTGCTGTTGACCTGATTTCTCTGTCCTGAATCATTATTTGCAGCCTCAGTTTAATGCATGCCTGCTCTTCCTCCTTACTTCTCACACTCTCCGAGCAACTTCCAGTAGCTTCCTGGACCTCTATCCTGTGTGTGCTGCTGCTGGGTTGCTGTGATGTGGTGTGGACACTGCTGGGCACTGTTAGCCGGGTCGTGTGACTCTGAGTCCCCTGAGTGTCCGCTTGCTGCCCGATCTATGATACCTGAGGTCGTGGTTTCTCCTAAGGCCACACAAGCTGAGGTTGGGGTCAGGCTTGTTCTACATAGAGGCTGTGAGAGCGGCCTAGGGCATTTACCTGGCCCTCCTGTGCCTGGCTCCTGTGCTTAATAACTAAGCGGTCCTGGGGAGCCACTTAGACCTACACGTACTGCAGCCAGGACCTGGCATTCTGGAAGGTCATGGGTTCTATACACAATTTTGATTCTAAAGATGTTGAAGATAACCTATGGTGTCCCACACCTGTAACTCCAGCACTCTGAGAGGCTGAGGCAGGAAGATCACAAGTTCAGCCCCAGCCTGGGCAATTTAATAACCCCGTGAGACCCTGTCTCAAAG
Organism: Cavia porcellus; assembly: GCF_034190915.1. Taxonomy (NCBI): domain Eukaryota; kingdom Metazoa; phylum Chordata; class Mammalia; order Rodentia; family Caviidae; genus Cavia; species Cavia porcellus. The sequence continues at coordinate 34,612,648 of NW_026947506.1, read as the reverse complement.
TTGAAAAGGGGCTAAGGGTGTAGCTCAGTGTGAAAACCCTTTGGTTCATCCCCAGTACAGACAAATGGATGTGAGGCATCTCTCTTGGCACTTGGGACGTGGCTAAGTGCTCCAAAGTGTTTGTTATTTATATCGTTGTCATTTCTGCCTGCCTCTCTGCAGAGTATTTGGGGCAGTCTGTGAAAGGCAGGTTTCTCAAGGTCTCGGGGTCTGGTGAGGGATGCTACTCACCCACTGGTAGGGCTCTGAGAGAACAGGCTCCCGAGTGTGAGAACCCGTGTGGTGGCACAGATCCTGGCCTTCGGTCTTACCGGGTTACCACGGATGGCACTGCACAGGTATTCCCCGTCTAGGGCATGGGGGTCCTGAGCATATATGTGCCAAGTGCTTTCCAGTGTTTCCTCCTTGTATCTCTCTAGAAACCCCAAAGTGGGGAACTGTTTTGTGTTTGAGTTTTGGACTGGGGATTGGACCCCAGGCCTTTACAGTAAGCTACATCTTTTGCTCTATTTATTTATGTTTGGCTTTTTGAGTCAGAGTCTTGCTATATAGTTCAGACTTGAAATCATCATGGCCTTGAATTCACCATGCAGTCCAGCCTGGCCTTGAACATATAGCTGGCCTCCTGCCTCAGCCTCCCTAGTGCTAGGATTACAGGTGCACGCTGCCATGCCTGGTTTTCTTTTTTTTTTTTGAACATAACTGGATCTTAAGGAATGAAACCACTCACACCTAGAGTTCCATGTCCACTTGGTTGCCAGAGTAAAATCATGATGTTCTCTGTCACCCTGTGCCCCCAAGCCCAAGTCGATGCTGGGCTGTAAATCTTGAAAGATGTCAGAGCTGCCATGCACACCCCTGGAAACTTACACCAGGCCCTTCTTGGGCACCTCTCACCCTGGAACCAAAACAGGAAGCAGAACAGGGGTTCGACCCTGAGGACCCTGGGCGATGACACTTTCTTGGGCAGAAACCTACAGCAGTCAAATGACTCGAGAGGAACTGTGTGCCTCTGCTAGTCCCTGTGCCCCATCTGTAGTTCAGATCTTCCTCGTCTTCCACGTTAGACGTGGGCCCTCCACAGTTGGAGATTTTCCCTTTTCGGGGAGGGGTGCTTGAGATTGAACCTGGGGAACACTGAGCTACATCTCCGGCCCTCCACTTTTGGTACTGAGGTTGGACTCACAACCTTGCACTTGCCAGGCAGGTGCTTATGCCATTGAGCTAAATCCCCAGTCCATTCTTTTTTTTTTTTTTTCAGCCTCCTCACCCTTTTAAATTATTTTGTCCTGCGACAAGATTTTGCTAAATTGCTAAATTTTCCAGGCTGGGCTTGAACTTGTGATCTTCCTGCCTCACCCTTCAGGGTATCTGGGATTACAGGTGTGCACCACCATGGCTGACTACAAATTGTTATTGTTTTTTTACTATTGTGATATGCACAGTAGAAAATGTCTGGTCTCACCTGTGTTTGATGGCGTAGCCCGGGGGCATTAAGCGCATCCACACTGTTGTGCAGCTGTCACCATCTACATCTCAGCACTTTCCATCTCCCCAAACAGAGGCTCTGCCCCACTGAACACCAGCTCCCCATGCCCCTTCCCGTCCCTATGATTCTGACACCTCTAGGGACCTGGTATAAGTGGAATCTGCCAGCATGGGTCCTTGTGCCTGGCTTATTTCACTGACTATGGTGTCCTCAAGGTTTGTCCCTGTTGAGGCAGGTGGCAGTGGCCTGCTCAGTGCTTTACAAACTGATTGGTGCTGCATCACGAGGATACAGGATTGTCCCTTTTCTGGAGGACACAGGACAGAGATGTGGAGACACTCTCAGTCAGGAAGTGGATATTAGAAGTGAATGTCACAAGTCAGGCTGTGTCACTAGAATGTGGATGCTCAATGACTTGGGGGCCCCAGGTTTCTTAAACAAATGACTCCCCATCAGTTTGTGCCCCATGGGTCAGTACTCTTGGAGTTCAAGGAAACTCTGCTAGCAACACTTGCGGTGGAATGCATGGGCGCATGCCTCACATCTTCACTTCCCTGTGGATACCGCTGTTCTACAGTTTCATTGGTTTCTGACATTAGGAGTTATCACAGACCTGCAGGTTCAGAGTTGAGTGCCCCAGGCTGTCCACACTTGGGACGCCAGTCCCAAATAGTGGGTCCCCAGGTTATCTGTGCCAGGATACCAGGCTGCAAAGCTGAGTGCCCCCAGGAGGCACTCACTTTCCACATATAGACTGCTTCTTGTAAAAGATATTTTGAAGGCACAGAGGTGCAGAGGGCACTTCTCCAAGCTCAGGAACTGCTGTCCCTGTGGACCCTGAGACCTGCTCCCCACCCTGGAAGCTCTCGGATACTTGTTCTGGTGGCCGTGGCCAGCCCAGTGAGCAGCCCAGCAGCCCTGGAGACCGAGCTCCCAAGCCCCTTCCAACCTCCTTTGAGGTCTGGAGGGCACTGAAAGCTCCACCACCGACCACATGGATCCCCTCACTGGCAAGCTTGGCAAGTTGGGACACACCTGTAATCCCAGGTGGGAAGCTGAGGCAGGAGGGACTGCAAGTTCATATCAGCCTGGCATGAACTCAGGAGTGATTGGAAGAGGCTTGCTATGCATAACAAAGTTACTCTTTGCACTCAGACTCAGGGAATCCTAAGGATTTGGAAACTTTTGCCAAGAACCAGGGTTGAAAACCAAATAGATATTTTTTATTCTATCCCAGTATCACAGGGCTCATCCAGTACTTAGAAATATAAAATCTCAGGTAGATGTGCATGCCTGTAAGGCTGGAGGATCAAAGTTAGTGGCCAGACCAGGCAGCGTACTGAGACCTTGTTTCAAAATCAAAACAAAAATGGGCAGGGATGTGGTTCAGTCTAAGGCCCTGAGTTTGGTCCTCAATACTGATCAAAAAAAAATCTGGGCTCTACTTTAGACTTATAGAATCAGTTTGACTCTGTCATGCATATTTTTAAGTTGCTTTGGTGACTTGTATGCATGAGATGGAATAATCTAAAGGACAGACTTGGAGCAGAAAGCCACTTGTTTCAGAGTGGTTCAGCACAAGCATCTCCCCATAGGGTTATCAGGTAAACAGCATACCTGTTATCATCCTATCCTGTGCCCAGGACAGACATCACTAATTGATCAGGGAATTGTCAACCATCCTTCCCATTGAGAACAGGAGTATACAATTTTCTTTTTTTTTTTTCTTCTTCCTGTTTCTCTTCTCCTTTTCCTCCTCTTCTTCTTTCGATACATGGTCTTGTTATGTAGTCCAAGTTGGTCTTGAACTTGCATAAGACTGCCCTTACACTCATGGCAATCCTGCCTCAGCTTCCTGAGTACTGAGATTATAGATGTTTGTCACCAAACTCAGCCTTGGAGTTTTCAATCTGGCATTCCCAGTGGAGCAAGGAGTGAGTCAATAGCACAGCAAGGGCTATGCAATAAGAAATGTGGGTCCAGATGTGAGCAGACTAATTCCTCGTTTCCCAGACTGCCACTAGCTTTGTTCTTAGTAATTGCATCACAGTAATGACATCTACCACTCATTAAATGTCCAGTATATTCTGAACTCTGGCCCCTGCCATGGAATAATAAATGCCGTGTCTTACACATGATGCTGTGGAGGAAGTGGGGGGTTGGTGAGAAAGAGACATGGCTGCCTACCCTGTCTATCGGGTCTGGGATCTGCCAGGTCCCCGCAGAGTACCCATTGCATCTTTGGCCACCTTGCACTCAGCTTCCTCAGCTCCTTGCTGGGTCCAGACCTCTGCAGCCCGCAGCCTCTATCCAGGGGTTCATCTTAGCCACCAGACAGCAGGAGTATCGGAGGGCAAGGGGGCCTGGCAGGATGGAGTCTTAGGGACTCTGGCCCTGATGTTAATAATTACATCCTGATAACAGTTATAGGTGTAGTAGGAGAGGGAGAGGAGGGAGGTCGAGACTCACTGAGATTAAGACTGACCACAGTGAGGTCAACCAAGAAAGTAGTCACCTCCCTCACCCTGCATCTAAATCTCTGCCTCAAGTCATTAGGCTGATGGTTGCTGAGTGCCTGTGCTATGTAGGGGCTGTGTCCTCAGCGCTGGGGACACAGAGCCAACCAAGACAACCCCTAGCCCTCCTGCTGCTCATATCAGTGAGCCTGGGAAACAGACCCCAGGAGGCCTGGTGAGAGGCTTCTGGAAGGAGTGTGGGTGGGGAGGGGGAAGGAAGCACCTCTGCGGAGTTGTCTGAGCTGGACTGACTGCGTGAATGCACGGGAAGTGTGGTTCAGTAAGCACCAGTTAAGTGATGGGCTGTGGCTGGGTGCGAGGTGCCCATGCCAGGGAGCTGTCCCTTCAGCACCAGCAGGTCACAGTTTGTTGCTCAGGCTGGTCTGGAACACGTGGACTCAAGCAATCCTGCCTCAGCCTGCTTCAGAGTGGCTGGAACTCATCCATGTGGGCCACCATGCCCAGCTTGCTCCCTGGTGGAAGAAGCTGACTAAGCTGTGTACGGGGAGAAAGTGGAGGCACCTCTGTGCTAGCAGATTTGTCCAGGCTTGGCCCACCTTCCGCCTGTCCCAGGTCCCAGGTCCCAGGCTGTGCGGCCTGTCACCTCCAGCCCTCACAAATGAGCAGAGGGCAGCACTGCAGGTCCTGGTCTTTTCTTGTCTCTCCAAGCCAGATGGCAAGCTCTGTGAAGTAAGGGGTGCCAGGGACTGTTCACACCTCAGTCCTAAGGGCCTGTGGTGGCTGTGGTAGATCTGTCCTCTGCCCCTAGCTGGGTGCATCGATTCATTCAAAAGCCCCTCGGTGACCGGGGGCTATGGGCACAAAAACAAATTCATTGCAGAGTTTCTTCCTCCCTCTGGAAGCTAATGTTTAGGGGAGGACGAGTGTCCTAAGCACACCATGTGCGCAAACCCCACCCTGCCTTGGAACAGTGCGCAGGAACCACACACCGCTGCTGTGTTAGCGCTCAAGCACTGTCTGAGCAGGGATTTCACAGCCTTGGTCAGAAGTGGCAGAAGCTCCAACATCGTGGTGGACCAGAGAGAGAGGGAGGGAGAATGGAGAAGGAAGAAAGGAGGAAGGAGAAAGGAAGAAAGAAAAGGAGTGTGGGAAGGAAGGAGAAAGGGAGAGAGACAAAAAAGGAGGAAGAGGAAGCAAAAAACAACAGACGTTGGTACACAGACCTGAAGAGACCAGAAGCACAGAGTTAAGTACAGCTGGATCCAGCAGCTCCAAGAGGACGAGAGGGGCTCTTTCTTTTGGTCCCTGGGCTCTGCTTCTGCTGCTGGTCTGATCTCCACACTGCTCCCTAGTCTTGGACTGGAGTCTCCTTGCCCTATTGGCAATGCTTGTCCACTCTGAAGCCTCCCACTGGGTCGAGGGATGGGCCATGCTCGGTCCCTGCCACAGTCAGGCATGGCTGGGGTGGGGGCTATAGATTGAGTGCGGAGGAGCAATCAGGAGAGTGACAGCGGTTATGAGACCCAGGTGGGACAGGGGCAGGACAGCCAAACCTACAGGCATCACCCAGTGCTTGGGCCGCTGGGAGCCTGCAGCAGTGAGCCCGAGCCAGTCGGTTCCAGCCACCAGCTGCCCTTTCTCTGCAGCAGCCTCCTGGAGAGAGGCGCTTGGGGAAGAGTGGGCGAGGACCACTGGGCCACGCAGCAGCTAGGCCAGACCCTGTGTCAAAAAATAAAAACTGGGCTGGGAGGTAGCTTAAGGGGAAAGTCCTGGGTTCGATCTCCCGGATGCAAACCAAAGCAAACAACACAAACAGCAAAACAAAAGCCTCAGGAAACAGCCTTAACAGGGAAGGACGTTCTGACACACGCTGGAACAGAGATGAGCCTTGACAGGACATGAGGTGACATAAGCCAGACACAGAGACACAGACCCAGGACACAGAGAAGGGTGGGGGGAGGTGGCGCTGGGCCAAGAGCTTGGGCTGATGGGTTAAGCTCGAGTTTGGGAAATGCTATGCAAAGGTGTGGATGTGTTAGCACCCCCTGCGCTTTAATGTGGTTAAAATGGTGCCTTTTATTACAGTTAAGGAACCAAGCTGACAATGCTACCATAAGCAGGTGATTTACTAAACACCAGAGGAAACAGGAAAAAAGTGTTGGCATTGAGGTAATGTCAGTATCAAATGATCTCAACCTGTCGGACTGCTAGGACAAAATTCTGTACCCGTGGCTGTGAATACACAATAGAAATTAGCTTCTTAAAGTCCTGGAGGCTGCAAGTCTGAGATCAGGGTCCCAGTATGGTGAGATTCTCTTCCAGGGTGCAGATGGCTAACCTCTCCATGTACCGTCATATGGCAGGAATGGCTAGTGAGTTCTGTGTGTGTGTGTGTGTGTGTATGTGTGCGTGTGTGCGTGTGTTACTACAGATTGAACCTAGTGCCCCAGCACTGAGCTACACCCCCAGACTTTTCTTTTTTAACTTGAGACAGGGTTTTGCAAAGTTCTTCCACTGCCCAGGCTGTGGAACCACAAACTTGTGGTCCTCCCGCCTTAGCCTCCCAGCGTGCTAGGATCACAGGTGAACACCCCCACACTCTTTTTATAGTCCCTAGTGGTATCAAGCACTGGAAATGTGGGTAGTGTGACTCAGAAACTGAACTGTTAATTAATTAGTTCTTTTGAATCAAGCTCTCATTTGGTGGTCAAGGCTGGTCTCAAATTCATAAGCTCAAATGATCCTCCTATCTCAGCCTCCCGGTCTCTGGGACTGTAGGCAAGCTTTGATTTATTTTTAATGAATTTCTATTTAATTAGCCACATGTGTCTGGTCTTAGCACAGCTATATTATGGAGGTTTGACTTAGAATCAGAATCGACATTTCTGGCAAGAAAGGCAAGAAACATCATGGGCCTTGTGGTGGTCTCACTGGGATGCACCAGACATCTGGTCACCCTGCTTCCGATGCTGCATTCATCCGCGGGGTCTGTGAGATAATCCTGGGGCACTGCAGGCTCCCTTGGAGCATCTGTTGCTTGGCAACCTCCTATCCAGGGGCCTCCGAAGCCATCGGTTACCACTGTGAGTCAATCCTTTCACTAGGGATTGAGTTTTGTGATTTTTTAAAAATGATCTCTCTTAATGAAGAAACTCCGCTCCTCGCCCCAGCCTTCCAAAGTGGTGGAATCCGAGATCAAGCCAGGATCGGATTTCTTTTGTTAGAAAGCTCTCGGAGAGAAACAAATCTATCCGTCTGTGTTTGGAGCGTGGGTAGTGTTGCGCTGTGTGAAGCCCCTGGGATTCTGTGCACAACGTGTGTGTGTGTGTGTGTGTGTGTGTGTGTGTGTGCGCACGCGCGCTCCTGTGTGAAAGAGTGTGTGTGCATTTTGCCCCAAGCCCCATGGGACTCATGGAATCTGCTTTTCAGAGCAGGCGCTGCCCTGCTCAGGAAACCAATGCCCAAGCTCTGCTTGTGAGAAATATTGTTTTTAAAATTTTTGTGTTACTGAAGATTGAAGCCAGGGCCTACACGCTGAACTGCATTCTGAGCACTTTTTTACTTATTACATTGAGACAGGGTCTTGTTGGGTCCCTAAATCGCCCGTGGTGGACTCTGACTTGGGATCTTCCGGTCCTCAGGCTGATGGGCAGCGTCCCCCAGGTCCCTCCCTTTGCTGCACGTTTGCGCGATGGGCTTCCTTTGCGGGTCGTGGGTAGCGGAGGTGCAGCCGGGCCTAGGTTGGGTCCTCTGTGAGAGGGAGGAATGAAGCTGGGGGGCGGGACTTCCTCCCTGGGGTCCTAGCTATCTAAGGGGCTGTCCTGGCTGGCGTGGAGTCAGAGACTGGCCACAAAAGAAGGGAATTAGAAATACTCTCCTCCAGCTCACAGACGTCTCTCTAAAGTGTCCAGCGCTTTTAGACTAAGACTCATCAAGCCGAAGGCAGCACCAGGGCTGGGGGTGTGGCTCACTCGTGCATGTGCTGATCTGGGACTCTGATTGGCTGCTGCTGATGTCATAGGCCTAGCAGGGCAGTGATTGGCAGATGAGACTCACTGGCTAGAGTGGGTATGAGTGAATCCACCTGCTGGGGATGACTCCCACTCACAGACAGGACTAGGGGTGGCAGGGCTGGCTCATCAGTGCCAGCAGGTCTGGAGCTGTGCACAATGGGTGCCCTTCGCTGCTAGCGTGCCAGAGTCTCTTGAACCTGGCTCAAGGGCCCAGGCCCTCTCTCCCACCCCTTCCACCCCGTGCTCAGTTTCTCTTCCTGTTCCCAGCGCTGGTCCCCGGGATTTTGATCCTAAGGCCGTTCCCAGGTGGCACCAACCCAATGACTCTTTCCCAAAGCCTGCGCCAAGCTAGGCCTCGTGGGGCAGCCTGCATTCAGGCGTGGACACAAAGCGCAGCCTGCGCGGAGGGGATGGAGAGCGGCTTCCTGGGGGCACTTGGCCCGGGCTGGTCTTGGCCTGGAAGGGACAGACACACAGAGCCCCCTTTGTCTGCAGCCCAGGCAGACTGCTTTAGTCCCTTGTGCAAGGGAGTCAGGGTCACCGCCGACAGGCACCGGCCTAGCTGGGGAGGGGCCACTGCTGCGGCTTTCCCTGCAGACCCTGCGGGCACAGGGACAGGGACAGGCCGGATAGGGGACCTGCCCAGCCGGCTCCTGGGCTGGGGCAGAAGAGGGAGCAGAGGAAGTCTGTCTCTCTTGTGCTGGGATTGAGCCTTTGCACTGAGCTGCACTCCAGCCTGTCATTTTCTTTCTTTTATTTTCTTTATTCTCTCTCTCTCTCCCTCTCTGTCTGTCTCTGTCTCTGTCTCTGTCTCTCTATCTCTCTCTCTCTCTCATTTTGAGACAGTTTTGATAAACTGCCCAGGCTGAGCTCGAACTTTTGAACCTCCTGCCACAGCCTCACAGAGCGCTGGGATTACAGGCATGGATGACCGTGCTCAGTCTGCTTTACTAGATTAAAAGATCACTGAAGGGCTGGGATGTAGATCAGTGGTACAGCACCTACTGAACAAGCACGAGGCCCTGGGCTCAGTCTTCCATGCTACAAAGAAAAAAGAGAGAGAGAGATGGGGGGGGGATGGATCCCTAAAGTACAAACCCTTCTTGTCTTGTGCTTTCCCATGTCAGCAAATTCTTAGAGACAGTGCGCTGTGGGAGGCCCCCAGGCTGTCCATATCACCTGCTCCCTGTCCAGTAGGCTCTGGCTGGGTCCAGAAACTCTAGCCCTGAGCCTGTAAGGATAGGATGCTCGAGATGATAGATGAGTCACTTACCAGACATTACCTGCCGTGCACCGCTCTGATTCAGAGCAAGAAGGCAGTGACTCCTGTCCACAAACCTGTGATTTAGAGGTAGACATGGGCCCAGAAACACAGGTGCTGTGTGGAGGCCACCAGGACAGCTGTGTCTGTCTAGGGGAAGAGGCATCGGCCTAGAGGTGGGAGAAGGCAGATTATGCCCCAGCCTACACAGATGTGACAGTAGGAAACAAGGAAGGCTTTCCAGAGCAGGTCCTTTTAAGTTGGGCTCTGAAGGTTGATAGGAGTTCTCCAGCCAGAGAAGAATCAAAAGAAACAGTTAAGCAGAGAAACCACGCATGGAGAGCCCAGAGGCGTGGAGGTAAAGGCCATGAGGAAAGCTTTCCTGGGGAGCCAGGGGAGGGTCCCCTCTATCCTGTGCAGGGCTTGCCAAGACCTAAGTTTTTGTTTTTGTTTTTGTTTTTGTTTTCTTGGTTTTCTGAGACAGGGCCTTCCTCTGTAGGCTGGTGTTGAACCCAGTATGTATTTCTGCTGGCTTCAAACTCACTCCCACGGTGGGAGAGGTCGGCAGGGCTCCAAGGTCCTGACCTGTGTTCTGATCTCACTGCTAAGGTGGCTACGGAAAGGGCTCTGCCTCCTCCCTTCCTTCACCCTCAGAGCCACACTTGGTCTTCCTCCCTGGAGGGGACAGCCAGGCACATTATACTACAGTGTAAAAGGCTGATAGCAGCCTTTCCATCACAACCACGGACGGGACGGAAGGAGAAGTGAGTGTGGGAAACACCGGGAATCCCCACAGCTGTGCTCCCGCCACACCCAGACCCGGCAGGACCCCCACAGTCTCGGCAACCCGAGGAGGTAGGGGTGAATGCTGCTCACTGTCCCAGCAGGTCTGGAGAACTGTGGCACCTTCACCCCTGCTCTGCTGGGCTCTTCCTCCAGCCCCCTCCCTGGTCCTCAACCTCAGCTGCGCACTGAAACCTCCCGGGAAGCTTTGAGCAGCCACTGGGCCCCGCGCTGGAGATTCTGTTTTGCTCAGGTGCGTCCTGGCAGCTGGGTTTTTACCATCCCGGTTGTAGTATTCACTCTGGTTCACGTCCCCAACATGCTGGGGAGGGTGACGTCGCTGTTCCCAGAGTAACGGTGCATTCTCAGATGTGTAGGGAAACACCGGGAACCGTCCATGAGCCCCGAGAGCCACTGGCTGCTGGGGAGGGCGACATCGCTATCCCCAGAGTAACGTGCATTCTCAGATGTGTAGGGAAACGCCTGGAACCGTCCATGAGCACCGAGATCCACTGGCTGCTGGGGAGGGCGACGTCGCTGTCCCCAGAGTAACGTGCATTCTCAGATGTGTAGGGAAACGCCTGGAACCGTCCATGAGCCCCGAGAGCCACTGGCTGCTGGGGAGGGCGACGTCGCTGTCCCCAGAGTAACGTGCATTCTCAGATGTGTAGGGAAACGCCGGGAACCGTCCATGAGCACCGAGAGCCACTGGCTGCTGGGGAGGGCGACGTCGCTGTCCCCAGAGTAACGTGCATTCTCAGATGTGTAGGGAAACGCCGGGAACCGTCCATGAGCACCGAGAGCCACTGGCTGCTGGGGAGGGCGACGTCGCTGTCCCCAGAGTAACGTGCAGTCTCAGATGTGTAGGGAAACGCCGGGAACCGTCCATGAGCACCGAGATCCACTGGCTGCTGGGGAGGGCGACGTCGCTGTCCCCAGAGTAACGTGCATTCTCAGATGTGTAGGGAAACGCCTGGAACCGTCCATGAGCCCCGAGAGCCACTGGCTGCTGGGGAGGGCGACGTCGCTGTCCCCAGAGTAACGTGCATTCTCAGATGTGTAGGGAAACGCCGGGAACCGTCCATGAGCACCGAGAGCCACTGGCTGCTGGGGAGGGCGACGTCGCTGTCCCCAGAGTAACGTGCATTCTCAGATGTGTAGGGAAACGCCGGGAACCGTCCATGAGCCCCGAGAGCCACTGGCTGCTGGGGAGGGCGACGTCGCTGTCCCCAGAGTAACGTGCAGTCTCAGATGTGTAGGGAAACGCCGGGAACCGTCCATGAGCACCGAGATCCACTGGCTGCTGGGGAGGGCGACGTCGCTATCCCCAGAGTAACTTGCAGTCTCAGATGTGTAGGGAAACGCCGGGAACCGTCCATGAGCCCCGAGAGCCACTGGCTGCTGGGGAGGGCGACGTCGCTGTCCCCAGAGTAACGTGCAGTCTCAGATGTGTAGGGAAACGCCGGGAACCGTCCATGAGCACCGAGATCCACTGGCTGCTGGGGAGGGCGACGTCGCTATCCCCAGAGTAACTTGCAGTCTCAGATGTGTAGTGAAACGCCGGGAACCGTCCATGAGCCCCGAGAGCCACTGGCTGCTGGGGAGGGCGACATCGCTATCCCCAGAGTAACTTGCATTCTCAGATGTGTAGGGAAACGCCGGGAACCGTCCATGAGCACCGAGATCCACTGGCTGCTGGGGAGGGCGACGTCGCTATCCCCAGAGTAACTTGCAGTCTCAGATGTGTAGGGAAACGCCGGGAACCGTCCATGAGCCCCGAGAGCCACTGGCTGCTGGGGAGGGCGACGTCGCTGTCCCCAGAGTAACGTGCAGTCTCAGATGTGTAGGGAAACGCCGGGAACCGTCCATGAGCACCGAGATCCACTGGCTGCTGGGGAGGGCGACGTCGCTATCCCCAGAGTAACTTGCAGTCTCAGATGTGTAGTGAAACGCCGGGAACCGTCCATGAGCCCCGAGAGCCACTGGCTGCTGGGGAGGGCGACATCGCTATCCCCAGAGTAACTTGCATTCTCAGATGTGTAGGGAAACGCCGGGAACCGTCCATGAGCACCGAGATCCACTGGCTGCTGGGGAGGGCGACGTCGCTGTCCCCAGAGTAACGTGCATTCTCAGATGTGTAGGGAAACGCCGGGAACCGTCCATGAGCACCGAGAGCCACTGGCTGCTGGGGAGGGCGACGTCGCTGTCCCCAGAGTAACGTGCATTCTCAGATGTGTAGGGAAACGCCGGGAACCGTCCATGAGCACCGAGAGCCACTGGCTGCTGGGGAGGGCGACGTCGCTGTCCCCAGAGTAACGTGCATTCTCAGATGTGTAGGGAAACGCCGGGAACCGTCCATGAGCACCGAGAGCCACTGGCTGCTGGGGAGGGCGACGTCGCTGTCCCCAGAGTAACGTGCATTCTCAGATGTGTAGGGAAACGCCGGGAACCGTCCATGAGCCCCGAGAGCCACTGGCTGCTGGGGAGGGCGACGTCGCTGTCCCCAGAGTAACGTGCATTCTCAGATGTGTAGGGAAACGCCGGGAACCGTCCATGAGCACCGAGAGCCACTGGCTGCTGGGGAGGGCGACGTCGCTGTCCCCAGAGTAACGTGCATTCTCAGATGTGTAGGGAAACGCCGGGAACCGTCCATGAGCCCCGAGAGCCACTGGCTGCTGGTGTTTCGCAGCGAGCTCCGCTCTGCTTGTCACACTGTCTTTGCAGCTTCGTCCTCAACGCATTGGCGTGGCTTCTCCTGCACAGCTGGCCGCAGTCTCCTCCGCCTCTGTGCTGTGATCTCACAGGCAGTCTGTCACCCTCTCCCTCCGGGCCCCAAGAGGGTTCTTAAGAAGAAAATATCATTTGAATCCTGTTGCTTTGCCACAAAAGTGTGTGTCATTCCCTCTGTGACCTTTTGTGTCTGGCGTCTTTCACTGACCACAATGGGGCTTTCTGTTTTGTTTCGGGGGTGCTGGGGATGGAAGCTGGGGCCTTGCACACCCTAAGCCCTGCTGTGCCACTGAGCTATACCCCAGGCCCCAGCCCAGTCTTCTTGAGGCACATCCAGCCTGTTGCATGCATGTTCCTCATTCTTGTTTGAGGCAGAGTAATATTTCACCTTGCAGATTGCATGGAGAAACCACATTTTGTTATCCCTCTGCCCATTTATTACCTAAGTTTTTTTTTTTGAGATGGGTTCTTGCTTGCTGCCCAGGCAGGTTCTGCATTCCTGGACTCAAACCATCCTCCTGCCTCATCCTCCTTAGTCACTGGGACCCCAGGTGTGGACCCCAGCCCCTGGCACCCAGGCTGCTCTTAATGTGTGGTTGGGACTGGGAACCAGCAGGCTCCTCTTGCTGGCTTCATCTCCCACTCGGACCATACTACGCTTTTCTCCAGTGCACTGGGGGCCCTGCATGGTACCCTTCTGAGAAGACCTAGACAGGCTTGCTCATTGGTGCCCGGTGAGGCTGAGGCAGGAGGGTTGAAAGTTCAAGGTCAACCTGGGCAATTTAGCAAGACCCTGTCTCAAAAGAAAAATGCAAAAGGGCAGGGGTTATAGCTCAGGGCTAGCAGCTCCTGGGCTGATCCCTAGTACCACTGAGACAAAAAAGTGCCTGGGAGTTTGTGAGAGTCTAGAGGAGAGGCAGGAGAGGTGTGGCACGCTGCTGTGTGGCCCGGCATGGCTGTGGGCTGCAGTTCGCCCTCTTGTGCACACCAGGAAGTGGTGCCCAGGGCCTTCCGGGCATCTCCAGCAGCCAAGTGGCACACAGAGAGTCCCAGAGGGGCTCAGCATTCTAGGGTTGTCGGGTGCCAGCGTCTGGCCCCTCTTCCTGCTCCAAGTGGCTGTGGCTATGCAGTCCACCAGGCCACAGGGTTGGCCACAAAATAGGGATTATATGGCCTGGTTTTCTGTTTAATATAACCAACAGTGGTGCAGGCTTTTTCAGGGCCTCCCTGTTTTGAGGCCATTTCTCTGACTGGACACTTGGTTCTGAACCAAGTAATTTTTGATTCTTGATTTTTGACCTCTACCTGCCACCCATTAGAAGCAATTTCCGGTCCCTGCCCTGGGGACTGATGAGCACTGGCACATCCTACAGAGGAGTACTACTCAGCCCCAAGGAGGAAGGGGCCAAGTTATGGCTCTGCAGTTGAGCACGTGCTGAGCATGCGTGAGACCCTGAGTTCTGTCCCCAGCACCAAAACAAACAGAGAAGCTGCTTAATTAAAGATCAATTCAAAAGAAAGGAGCATGCAGCCACATAGAGAAATAGCAAGTGCCCTGTGCTGGTGAAGAGAGCAGGCTGGAAAGGCTGCCTGGGGAGGGATGAAGGAGTTGGGGTGATCACCTGGAAAGGTCTGCTCATTTTTTTGTATAAACAAGCCTGTCTCGTAAACATCGGCTGTTTTGTTTTTGTGGTACTGGGCCTATCCATTGAGCTATATCCCCAGTCCTTTTAAAAATTTTTATTTTGAGACAGGATTTGGCTAAGTCACTAAGCTGCTCAGGCTGGGGTCAAAGTTGTGGTCCTCCTGCCTCAGCTCCCCATAGCCCTGGGATCACGGGCCTGAAGAGTAGCTGGCTTGGAAACGTCTTATTAATACATTTTAATAGAAAATACCTAAATTGCTTGGGATACAATTTCCATTTCACCCAAGAATAAGATGTAACTTACACAATCAATCCTCTCAAAACAGTTTTTTTTAAAGCTGTGACTATGGTCTGACTCCATTTATCCGGAATTCTGAAAAAGGCAAAGGGAAAAAGGACAGAGTAGTTTTTGGGGGGGCTGGTGGATTTTGGGGGTCTTGAGGAGCTGATGGATCTGCTGTTTATCTTGATTATGGTGATAGCTCCAGGATCGATTATATTCTTTCAAGGCCATAAAACTGTACAGCAAAACAGGAAATTGTGCACTCTGGGAGGCTGAGGCAGGAAGATCGCACGTGTGGGCCCAGCCGAGGCAATTTAGCAATGTAGCAACATGCTGTCTCCAAATAAAAGCTATAAAAGGCTGGGGCTGCAGCTTCAGAGTGAGGGCCCTGGGCTCAATCCCTGCATCAGAAGAAAAGGGGGTGGGGCGTTGTGCTCCATCCCAGTTCAGATGTAAAAAAGAACTTGCTGCCTTGTTAAAAGGCCCATCTAGCAGTGTGTGAAGAGAGAGCTGGTCCCCAGGGGGTTAAAGGAACATTTCTTGGGTCTTTCGGGTGGTGGGAACCATTGCTTGGCCTCGTGCCTGGGTCCCCTGGCCCCATCTCCTGGCCCCTCTTTCTTCCTCCCTCAATAGCTGCATTGCAGGAGACAAGGGGAGCCTTGTGGAGCCCAGAAATAAATAAATAACCAGCTCCCAGGTCACCAGGGCAACTGTGACATCACCCTGGGGCTGGGCAGCCGGCACTATGGGTGGCTGGCCAGGGCTAGAGAAAGGACTTCCGGCCGTGCCTGGGGACAGGTGGATGAGGACCCCACCACGGGAGGACCTGCGTGTGCCGTTGCTGCCTCCCCTCCGTGGCCAGATGGTGGCCTTCTCCCTGGGAGGCTCCCATCTGTGCCTCTCCTCGGCTCATAAGGACGCTTGTCCTATGGCATCAGGGAGCCACCATCCTCCAGCATGACCTCGTGCACCCTCGTCGCATCTGTAGGCCCGTCCAGGGTCAGGACCATGGCCCAGGAGTATCGGCAGCTCTGCCCACGACGCTGTCATCCTTCTCGTTGCTGTTTATTAAGAAGCCAGTCTTGCTGCGGTGACTTCTGGCCAGCTGTTGTGGGCCCCTAAGGAGGCTCTACTTCAGGGTCCCGGTTTCCTCTGGGACCAGGAACCCAGCTTTAACCGGCCCTGCACAGCATCCGGCCATGGGAGGCGGTGCCAGGGGGTCGTGGTTCTCTCATGGGTCTGCTGGGTTCAGTGGGACACTGGTAACATGATCCTTGGTTACATGATCCGAAGTCACATGGCCATGGTCCACGTGGCCAGGGAGCCATTGCAGGTGGTGGGGTGGGGGGGCTGACCTGGACCCCTGGCCTGACCAGTGCATAGGAAAACCAGACCCCCAGGCTGGGCCAGGCCCGGGAGTGGGAGTCCGAAGACCCGCTGCCGCCTCTTCTCCCAGTCGGCCCACACTGTTCTCGGGTGGGGGGTACACAAGGGGCCCGTAGTACTTCGTGAACTGTACGGGCGCAGAACCAGCACAGCCTGTCAACGTGGCTAGCAAGATGCCAGCTTACAGAAGGCGCTCAAACGCGCCTCTGATTTCCTGCTCTTAGCAATTGGGCGCAGTGGAGAGGGCTCTAGCGTCCCCTGGCGGACGACACTGGCAACGCCCCAGGCGAACCTGCCATCTAGCGGACCCTGGCTTTCCACATTCTTAGGTTGAGTGACAGCTTGTGAGGTCCTGGGGGCGGGGGAGGGGGGAGGTGATCAGACAGAGGCGATCAGCTCAGAAGTTTCCAAAGATATCAAACATCAGGACCGTTTATTTTTAAAGTAAAGTCACCTCGCAATTGCACACGTAGGTGTGAGCTCAGGAGAAATGAGCACTTTATGCTCACCAAAAAATGATACACAGAGTCATCCCCAGCCGCTCAAAAGTGCAGCACCATCTGAGGCAGGCCGAACAAATCCTGTGTGGTCTGCTTAATTCATGGAGAGCTACACGAACCTGAAAAATCCCAGTCAGTGTGTCCAGGAACAGAGAGAAGTCTGCAAAAATCTCCTTAGCGGAAGCAGCCATAAAGGAGAGGACGCGTGTGCTGTGTCTGTGGATGGCGGTTCCAGGAAGGGAGACCAACCTTCAGTGGCCGTGTCAGAGGGTGCTTTCTCTGGAGAGCAGTTTCTTCCCCCAGAAGGGGCAGAAGGAAACTTTCTTGGGGGGCAGGAAATGAACTATGCCCTTCAGAGTGGAGTCCTCTGTGTGTGTGTGTGTGTGTGTGTGTGTGTGTGTGTGTGTGTGTGTGTAAGTAACCAAGTCATACACTAGGGGGAGTCAAACTGTAAATTACACTTCAAGAAAGTCTTACAAATCCACTGTGGTGGCACACACCTGTAATCCCAGCACTCTGGGAGGCTGAGGCGGGAGGATTACAAGTTTGATTCCAGTCTGGACAGCTTAGTTACTTAGTAAGACCCTGTCTCAAAATTTAAAAAGAAAGCTGAGGTGTAAGCACCTGCCTGGCAAGTGCAAGATCCTGAGTTCAGTCCCTGGTACAAAAAAAGAAAAAGAAAAAGGGTTGGAGCTGGAGCTCAGTGTGAGGGCTCTTGGTTTAATCCCGGTACTGCAAATAAAATAAAACGGAGAGAAAAGCGAGAGAGCACTGCACCCCACCCACAGCCTCCGAGTACCAGTGGTTCAACCTGTGGCTTCCGTCTTTGCACCTATGTGGGGTCCTAAGTGCGCAGCTGGTGTTTGGGGGGATGGAGCCCACTGGAACTCCAGGAGCAGCTGCAGTGAGTGAAGTTTGGTGATGAACATGCATTGTAGGGAGGCAGGTGGCAGGGAACAGCGTGGTCATCGAGAGGGACGGGAGGGTGGCAGCAGGGACAAGGAGCCAGGAGGGGCCCCTCCCACCAGAGGACCCCGCTGCCGCCGCATGTCCCCCTGAGCACCCCCGGTTCTCCCTCCTTCCAGGTTCATGAACCACCGGGTCCCTCCCCACAAGCGCTACCAGCCCACGGAGTACGAGCACGCGGCCAACTGCGCCACCCACGCTGTGAGTGGGGCTGGGGCTTGGGAGGCAGTGGGGACAGGAAAGGTAGCCTCCTTGCCCACGCAGACATTTGGCTCTCCTCGGGAGCCATCTCTCAGGTCTCCTGTGGCCCACAGAGGCCGAGCAGGATCTTGGGGGACGTGTGATGGACGCTGGGGGCTTGGAGCTGGGGGTGCCTCCCTTCCGCTAGAACCTTCAGTGGCTGCCTAGTACCTGGTACAGCATCTCATCACACAGCACACACTCAGGCAGGTCTGACCTGTGTGTCCTGCTCTTGTTTCCACACTCTCGTCCCTGGGGTCACAGGTCGCCCACTCCTGTTTCCTTTGCACGTGCTGTGCCCATGCCTGGAATACTTTTCCTCTCCACCCCAGTCTCATCTGTGAAGCCCTCTTTGTGTTTCACAGCCTTACGGAGATGTTCCCCAGAAGCCTTCCCACTGACCCAGCTGCTGGGGAGCCCTGAGACCATCCCCTCCAACGCCCCTACCCCCTGACCTGTACGCCTAGGAGGAGGGACCAGTCCATTCATCAGTCAGTCAGCAAATCTTTCCTCCTCCCTCGAGGCACCGGGCTGTGCTCCAGGCCCTGGCAGTGCAGGTGTGGGGCGACTCAGTATCTCAGGAGACAACACGCCTGCCATGGATGGATGCTGCTGAGCCTGCCCACAGTGAAGTTCAGATGAGCCCAGGCTTCCTGTGCCCTGCCTTCCTCCCTTTCTTTTTGTGGTGGGAGCAGACCCAGGCTCTGCTCACTGAGCTAATCCCAGCCCTTTTTATTTGTTATTTGGGCCCTGGGACTTGTTAAATTGCTCAGTCTGGGCTTGATCTTGGGGTCCTCCTGCCTCAGCCTCCCAGAGTGCTGGGATCACAGGTACACACTTGCTCAGCTCTGTGTCTGCTTATCCTGCTCACTCCCTTGGAGCAGGAGCCCCTCTGTGGTACTCACCCTGCCCCCGGCCCCACAGAGCACCTGAGGGGTGACCATGTGGTTCTCAGATAAGCTGATTTCTCACAGCCACCCCAGAGCATCTGTCCCCGAATCCCAACTCTGTGACCATGCAGCTCTAAACCTCACTCTCCTCATCTGCAGAATGGATGTGTGCTACCCACCCACCCCCAGGGTTGTGTGAGTGCCGCCCGAGGCATTGGTGCCACCCTGTGGTCTCCTGGGTCGGGCTCCCTCCCCAAGGTGGCAGCTGATCCTGCAGTCACCAGGAGCCAGGGGCTGAGGATCCCACAGGCACAGATGCACGCGACCCCACAGTTGGTGCTGTGCCTGTGCAGCTCACCCTGAGCACAGGGTGGGGACAGGGTGATGGCAGCAGCTCTGATCTGCCTCTGCCAGGACAGAGCTGTGCTCAGGGCTCATGGAGGGAGGGAGGCCGGGAAGGAAGGGGGAGGAGGGAGGAGAAAAGGAGGCAGATGAGAGGGCCTAGGTACCCCAGATGATGTGGGAGCCTCAAAGAAGACCAGGTGGTGGCCTGCGGGGGCTCTGCTCCCCACCTCAGGGACGTGATCCCCGTGCACTTTTTAAAGCATACAGTCAGATACAAGGAAGTCATTTCTAAGTGTTTGTAGCGCTGTCCCTGAGCTGGGTGAGGTGGCACATGCCTGTGGTCCCAGCACTCCGGGAGGCTGAAGCAGGAGGAACAGAAGTTGGAGCCCGCTTAAGCAGCTTAGTAAGACATTGTCTCAAAATCAAAAAATATTTTAGATACGTGCTGCCCAAGCGAGCACTCAAAAAAAAAAAAGGCTTGGGTGTAGCTCAGGGTGAAAGCCCTGGGTTCAGTCCCTGTACCTTACCCCCCAAACCCCAATCTGTCCCCTTCCTCCCTTCTGTCTGCCAGATGTTCAGTCCGTGCTGAGCAGCTGGCCGGGGGCTGGCGGCGGCCTTTGGTTTGGGAGCTGCCCCACCTCCCCCTGTCCCTGTCCTGGCAGTGGGTGCCACCGAGGCCCGCGGGTCCCTCTAGCACCCCGCTTTCCAGGGAGTATTTTCCAGGGGACCTCAGAGGCTGCACACTGTTGGGGCTGGACTCTCCACGTGCCTGCTCCTTCCCCTCTCAGGTTTTTGGTATTCGTTCCTCTCCCTTCCTTCCGTCTGTCCATCCATCCATCCTTCCTTCCTTCCTCGGGTACATGTTCATTAAAGGCTCACGAGGCCTAGTAACCCTGAGGAAGTAGATCAGTAAGGCAGGGACCCGGGATGGGGACAGGGACAGGGATCAGGCGGGGAGGGCGAGGAGGCGCCTCCTCGGAGTGACAGGGCGGGCAAGGGGTGGAGGGAGCCGTTGCGAGGCTGTCACCAGGCACAGCCTCCTTGAGGTGCAGCATGGGAGCCCTGGGTGGAGCAGGAGAGCGGAGGGGGAGGGGAGGCCAGCGGGCATCTGGAGAGGTGGGGGACAGGGCGCCACGCTGAGCCGCTCCCACCGCAGGCATGGCTGTCTAACTCCTTATTGGCAGAGCTGGGCCCACACTGGAGCTGGTCCAGGCGGAGCACTGCCGTTTAGGGGACTCTCAGGAGGCAAGGCTTGGATGTCAGTGACCACCAGGTGACGTGCACATGCAGCACCCGTCGGGCTCCTCTGTGTGGGGCCCGGGCACCAGCTGTGCCCTGGCTGCGGTCCCCGCACCCTGCAGGGTCCACACAGCCTCCAGCCCTAGAATTCAGATAAAATCATTTAGTGCGGGCCATGTTCATGGACTCCGTTCTTCAGTGGCCCTGGCTGCCTTCTTGTGCCCCGTGGCCACCTGGTGGCTGCAGTCTGGTCTAGTGGCACAGTCTGGTCTGGAGGAAAGCAGGATGCGGGCCCTGTCCCTGCGTGCGACGCCCCTGCAGCTGTCCCTTCCCACAGTTCTGGATCCTCCCCAGCATCCTCGGCGGCTCCAACCTCTACTTCCTGTCCGACGATGACTGGGAGACCATTTCCGCCTGGATCTACAGCCTGGGTCTCTGCGGGCTCTTCGTGGTGTCCACCGTGTTCCACACCATCTCCTGGAAGAAGAGCCACCTCAGGTATGTCCCGGCCGGCCCCAGAGGGGACACCTGCCCGCATGGGGCAGGATACTGAGTCTGCAGAGGGGACCGAGGAGGGGGTGACTCTGGGGTATCTTCAGGGTGCTGGGACTGAGCAGCCCCCCAAGAGCCTCTCCATCTGCTCAGCCCTAGAGGACAGCAAGGGGCCCTACAGGCCCTGCTGTAACCCTCCTGACCACCTCCCGGGTCCCAGCGCTGTCCAGATGTCCTTCCCCAGTCTTTTCAAGAGAATCCCTGATTGATTTTTTTTTTTTTTTTTTTTTTTTGAGCCAGTCTCACTATGCGGTTCAGGCTGGCCTTGAACTCCAAGCGATCCTCTTGCCTCAGCTTCCTGGGATTACAGGTGTGCACTATCATGCCTGGCCAAATTCCTGGTTTTTAAAACCTTGATTTGTTTTGCTTTTAATTTTTAAGATTTCAAAACAAGCAGAAGGTCAGTCTACAGTCTGCTACCTTAACCCCTCCTCAGTGCAGGGCCACTCTGTGCCCGGCAGACACCAACTCCCTGTGCGCCCTGCCCTGGCCCCGCACCTCTGCTCTGTCTCTTGGAACTTGGTGGCACAGGGTGGCGGGACGGCCTGTTTCACTTCACAGGACACCCTCCAGGCCTGTGTAGTGAGGCCCCCAAGGGAGGGGTCTTGAGTCACAGTGGCTGTGTCCGGGCCAGAACTGCTTGCAGGATCCTGGGCCCCACAGTGTGCTCCACCCTCTCCCTGTTCCCCAAAGTTCTCTCCCTTTGGGGTCCTTCTTGAGCTCCTCCCAGTTCTGCAGGCAGAAGTCTGGGAGCAAGGTGTGGGCAGGATCACGCTCCCTCCGGGCTGCAGGAAGCACCTTTGCTGCCCTGCCGGCTCCTGCTGGCTCCCGGCAGCCCTAGGCTGTGACTGTGTTGCTGCAGCCTCTGCCTCACCTCGCCTGGCCTCCCTCAGTGTCTGGGGTCCACATCCCCAGCTCTCTTATGAAGACGCAGCCATTGGCTTTAGGGCCCGATTCCCAGACTTGTGGCCGTTGTCCTCACCTGGGAGGGCGGGTGAGATGGTGGCCCCTCCCTGGTAGGCAGGGTTGGGGTCACTGTTGGTAAAGGCCTCACAGCAGCTCTGCGCTGGCAGCTTGGGCTGCACCTGTTAGCCATTGTCATTGTTGTCAGAGACATGTGTGGTTGGACTACACGTAGCATCATTGGTCAGTTCATTGGGCTGAATCACAGTTTGTATTGGTCCTTTATTGCTGTGTAACAAAGATACCCCAAAATGTGGTGGTTGAAAGTAACAAGAAATGTTTGTTATCTTTTGGGGCCTCAGCAGGTCAGATGTGGTGGGCTGTGGCTTGGGGTGCCTCCTGCAGCCAGATGTTGGGTGTCATTGGGGTGTCCACTTCCCAGGTGCCTACCTCCCCTGGCTGAGAAGGTGGTGCTGGATGTTTGGGGATCTCTGTTCATCTCCAGCTGGGCCTCCCTGCAGCCATGGGCTGGCTGGTGTCCCCCAAAGCTAGCAGCAGATGCCATGTGACATTGGGGTCTAGACTGGTGCTCCGGAAGGCTGCCCTGTCTGCTGTGAGTGGGGACAGGGTAAGATGGGAGCCTCAGAGCAGGACACGGGTGCCACCCTGGAGGCCGCCTGTGAACTGGCCACGTGCACAGAGGCCACAGCTCATTGCAGGGGTAGGTGGTGGAAGAGCTGGCATTCACTGACCGCCTCCCGCATGCCGTGCTGAGCGCTGGCTCACGTCATCCTCTGCGAGCCTGTGACCGGGTTGCTGGTGGCCCTGGTTCACAGAGGCGGAAACGGCTGGGAGTGAGTCAGAGCCCCCACGCTTCCGAGTGGCTGTAGAATCTGGCAGCTTCTGGGCTGCAGCCCCAGTCTGCACAGTGTTGAGCCATAGGATTCTTTTCCAACCGAAGCCCAGGTTACCAAACTGAAACACAGAGCAGCTCTGATTAAGGCCCGGGAACAGGTAAGCAGTCACTTCAGTGGGACCCCAAAGCCTCTCCACATGGCCCCCAGAATGGCAAGGAGTCTAGGGTTGATTCCCTCCACTCTGGTCACTGACAGAGGGGGAAATTGAGGCAGAAGGGTTGTGACTGGGGGAGGAGAGCTTGCCTGAGCCCAGGCCCTCTTGCATGGGGGAGGTACTGCACTCCTGGGCTGGGCACAGGGCCCCCAGCCCTTTCCTGCTGCCTGGGGCCGTGACCGCCCTCTCTGCCTCCCAGGATGGTGGAGCACTGCTTGCACATGGTCGACCGCATGGTCATCTACTTCTTCATCGCGGCCTCCTACGCACCCTGGTGAGTCCTGCCGCTGCCGCTGCCTGACCTTGTCATTGAGTCTCTGCTGGGTGGGAGGAACTGGGAGATGGGGAGTCTCCCCATCTGTTTCCCTGCCAGGAGCAGCTACTCTTTGCTGGTTTCTTGTGTGCCCTTCTAGACATATTTGATGCACCAAAAGGAAATGTGTGTGTGTGCGTGTCAGGGTTCACTAGAAGACCAGAGTTAGCGTGCAGTGTATGTGATGTAGCAAGGTAGCTCAGAGTGGCTGCCTGCAGAGCTGGGCTAAAGAATGTAAAGGGACCACTGCACGCCAGGGCTGGAAGATCCAGTTGAAAGTTGAAATCTTGGAACCCACTGAAGAATCTGGTCTTGAACTCGCTGTGTAGCCCAGACTGACTTCAAACTCCTGATCCTCCTGCCTCAGCCTCTAGGTGTTGATATTACAGGTACAGCCACCATGCTTCTCTAAAGGCAGATACTCAGAGTGCTGTGTGAATTCAAAAGCCTTGAAAGGCTGTGGCGTGGCAGAGATAGAACATTCTAGAAATAATGGTACAGCCCGCATTCTGGGCCCGGGTCAGCCTCCTGTGTGCCTTTCAGAAAACTCCTGTTTTCTGATCTCTAAAATGGAGATAGGGTAGCCACTCTCCTTGCCCCCAGCTGCGGTGAGGACAGTGAGGTAAAAGTGGACTGTCCCAGCGCAGGTGTCAAGGTGGCCAAGGCCTGTGACCCCAGCCCTCCGGGAGGCTGAGGCAGGAGGACCCCAAGTTCAAGCCCAGTTCAGACAAGTCAGTAACTCAGTGAGAGCCTGTCTCGAGGTAAAAAGCACAAAAGGGCTGGAGACGTGGCTCTGGGTTCAAGCGCCGGCTTGTGCCTGCGTTGTGAAGGCCCACGGTCTAGCACACACCCCGGTGTGCCAGGGCAGAGTGCAGAAAAAGTGGTGAAACCAACGGGGACAGACTCCCCCTTCCCCGAAGTTTAAGGAAACCAGCATAAGTGTAATTGTTGGGGAAAGCAAAAGACAAATCAGTGTCCACCTGTGGACGGGGAGATGAACACGGCCCAGCACTGAGGTTTCAGGGTCTGGAGGCTCTGGGCAGAGTGGGCAGCAGAGGGCTCCCCCTGCGGAGGGCTCCTGGGGCCCTTTCTGCTGACCGAGGGACCCTGGAGAAGGCTCCTCGGGAAGGTGGCACGGTGACATGGGCAGGGGTGCGGCTCCAGGGGCCCGGCTGAGCTTTACAGCCAGGGCGGCGTTGGAGCGCTTGGCTTTGCGGATTTTCAGAATTTTGTTTCTTGCCTTGTTCCAAATGGGACGAGAGACAGCGCCCTCTGCTGGGCAGTGGCGAGGCTGTTCACGCCCAGTCCCGAAAGGGCGGAAGAGAGACAGCGCCATCTGGTGGGCGATGCCCAGGCCCTCGCGCACGTTCTTTGCAACAGTGACCGAGGACGGAGGTCTCTCCTCCAGCTCCTCTGGGAGTGGGACAAGTGCATGTTCCGTGCTGTCTCGAGCTTCTGCTGGTCACCTCCATCCTCCTCCTGTGTCACCGGGGTTGGAGGCAGTGACAGGCTCAGACTCCGTCCCCGCCTGTCATCTGCTTCGTGCTCCAGCTTCTCCTGCGTTCCGGGTCTGAAGAAGAACGAGAACTTGTATCTGTTTGTGAAAAGTGAGTCCAGTTAAACAAGAGCACAGATCCGAGGAAATGAAGATGGTCATCACACACTGAAAGGGACAAACCGAAGAGCAAAGCCGCATCGTACTGGACGAATACAGACAACTCGCAGCACAGCATGGAACTAGAGTCAGGTGTGGGTTATCTGAGAGAATGCACACATTTTTAAATAGTCAAGACTTACATCAGTCAGAGAGAAATTAATAACATGAAAGACGGAGTCCCGTTCTTGGGGCGTGGAAACTGAGAACACTCTTAGGAAGGGAGAAAAATGTGGCCCCTGAATGTGCCCACAGCCCTCTTTCATGCTGAACACCGTGGGAACACTTGCACAGTTTCCCAAAGGTAGACCTCAGGACAAGCTGTCTAGTGAGGCTGTCACACAGGAAACCGCAGT
Organism: Cavia porcellus; assembly: GCF_034190915.1. Taxonomy (NCBI): domain Eukaryota; kingdom Metazoa; phylum Chordata; class Mammalia; order Rodentia; family Caviidae; genus Cavia; species Cavia porcellus. The sequence goes on along the minus strand of NW_026947506.1, from coordinate 34,587,552 downwards.
GAAACCATAGAAAACCATTGTCACACAGGAAAGGAATCAGGGCATACAGTACCTTTGAGAGGCTTTGCCAAAAAAATGCCTTGATAACAAAACCTAGCTGATTAGATGGAGAGTGCGCATGCCGGGTAACCCCAGAACTCTGGGAGGCTGAGCTGGGGGGATGGTAAGTCTGACTATGGTATGTGTGACTTTATGAGACCCTGCCTCAGAAATAAAAAGGGGCTGGGGGTGTAGCTCAGTGCAAAGGCCCTGGGTTCAATCCGCAGTATCTACCTACCTGTATCTCAAAAATGGTAGTGAGTGTCGACTCCGTTTAAAAAGAACCAATGTTAGACAGTTGTGTGAATCACGGTCATAGAACAAGATGATATTATTGCACCTGAGACTGTAAAATACCAGTATCTGTAAGGAATGATGATTTAGAGAAAAGGTGGGGAAGTGTGGGGATGCTGATCCATTCTGTGTGTGTGTCTGTCTGTCTGTCTCTCAGCTCTCATTACTAGGAGCTGAGCTCAGGGCCCTTACACTGACCTACAGCATAGTCTTTCATTTTTTATATCTTGAGACAAAACCTTGGTGAGTCACTAAGTTGTCCAGACTGGGCTCAACCTTGCAATCTTCCTGCTTCAGCCTCCCAGAGTTCTGGGGCTACAGGCTGTGCCACCACGTCCAGCTTGTGTCTTATACTGGGGGACTCGATGGACAGCACTGACCATGGAAACATATAGCAAGAAAATCCAACATCTTTATGCTTTACATAGTTGACCTCCTTGTTTTTAGAGTCAAAGTAAAATTTATGTTGGAGACACATTTGTTTGAAGTTGAACTAACCATTTTGTTAGGTTGTATTCTCTTTTGTTAAAGTCGAGTTAAAATCAAATGTAATAATTTGATTTAATTTACTTTACGTTTTGCAGTACTGGAGATTGAACCCAGGGCCTTCACACCGAGCTGCAGCCCCATCCTTTTCTTTTTTTGTCTTTTATTTTGTGATAGGGTCTTGCTAGGTTGCTAAGTTTTTCAGTCTGGGCAGAGTGCTGGGGTCACAAGTGTGTATCACTGTGTCTAGTTAATAAAACTGACATGTGTAAATTTGACTCTCACCTTTCTCCATTGCTTTATTTCCGTCCACCCTTTTGTCCCTCTTCTCTTGCCTTCTGTTCATCCCATGTTAATACCCACCCTCCTGTCCGCTGATCTGCTGTTTGTTGGTTCATTTCTTTTTGAGACAGGGTCTCACTGTGTAGCTGAGGCTGTCCTTGAATTCACTATGTAGCCCAAACTGGCCTTGAATTCCTGGCAGTTTTCCTGCCTCAGCTTCCTGAGTGCTGGGATTATAGGCATGTGTTACCACACCTGGCTGGCTCGCTTTTATATCTGCTTGGAAAGACATCTAAAGTCATCTTGATCATTTTGAATAATGAGATGGATTATTCTTAACTTTTCATGTTACTTTGTTGCCTTGAGGATTGAATCCAGGCTTCATAACTTGCTAGAAGAGCAGTGTTCCACTGATTTACTTTGCCACACTTTTGTTTTGTTTTGTTTTGTTTTTTGAGATAGAGTCTCACTATATTGCCCAGGCTGATCCTGAACTCCCAGGCTCAAGAAAGCTTCCTGCTTCAGCTTCCCCAGAGCTAGAACTACAGGCATGAGCTACCATGTCCAGCTGGTAACCCCTTCATAGTGACAAATTGGACTCTGAGCAAGAGGTCAATTTTTTTTTCAGAAGTCTTACCATTAAGACTCCCATTAAAGGAATTCATTCAAGAAACAAAGGACCTCGTTTCCCCAACCCAACCCTAATCCTGTCCCCAACCAATGGCCACCATAGGAACTGTCCCTTTTCATACAGAACTACTTGGGGAAGGGCTCAGACCTTTTCTGTGTGTTTTCACTACTTCCTTCTTGTGTAAAAATAGTGCACAAGTTATGTTATTCTCAATTCATGCACCTCTCCCCCGACACCGGCCAGTATGCCTTGGACGTTTAACCATATTGGCCCAGACAGGTTGTCCTCATATTTTTAAAGGTCTCTGAATCAGAGTGGTGTGGTAGGCCGGATGTGGGCAGAAGGCAGAAATCACCAAGTGATTTGAGCAAGGAAAACCCAATATCAAGAATGGGGGGGGGGGGGATACTAGGGGTTGAACCCAGGGCCTCTTGTGTGCTTACCACAAGCTACACCCCCAGTCCGAATACCAAGGGCTACTGATGGGAGGTCGCAGCGGTGGGTGCACAGAAAGCAGCAGAGGGCCATTCTCCTGCCTGCGTGAGACCCCACCTTGTTTGGGGCTCAGCTTGGCATGCTGGGGAGCGCAGCTGAGCGCTCAGGGGCAAGGCGTTCACAGGGCGTGCTCAGCCTTAGCGTTTGCTCCATGTTAGGGGGACTCCGGCACCAGCACTGGGAGAGGCCCCTAGGAGGGACCTTGAGCGTGGATCTCTGCAGTCAGCAGTCAGCTTGCCGGGATGTCGCATGTGGGGCTGACGAAAGGGTGCAGGAGTGGCTGTCAGGCCTCAGGCTCGCGCCTGCTGGTACCAAGACTGCAGCTCGAGAGACACACGCTGAGGCCACATGTGGGAGAAAGCTGCGCCCTGCAGGCACCCAGCGCTGGGGGACGCGCAGGATTGACCGAACCAGAGGAAAGCGGGCTCTCAGGGGCCTGGCTCGAGAGCTCGGGAAACCTGGAGGACGAACCCCTCTCCAGCGCCACCTATCGCTAAAATGTAGCATTGCACCTCCTTCGCAGAAAGACTACGTTCCAAAGCCAACTGAGTAGACTTGGAGCTTTGAGGCAAAAGATTGATAAGCAGCACGGATGGATAATACTGGACACCGTGGGGGGGGGGTGTTTGTTTGTATTTAAGGCGGATGCTATGCTTATTTTGCCCGCCCCTCTTCGTAGTTTTCAGTCTCATCCAGGTCTGTGGTTCCCTCCCTGCCTCCTCACGTCTCTGGCTCCTCCTCCCTTCCACATTTACAACATTTTTGCTGATTTTCTTCTAATACAGGTTAAGCACATTTAAAACCCAAAATGTTCGGAAATTTGAAACTTTTGGAATACTGCTGGGACATCGTGAGTGGAAACTTCCATCCCCGGCCTCACAAGTGGGATCACACTCAAAACACAAGTGTACTAAAAATACTGTAGAAAAGCACCTTTGGCAGTGTGTGGACAATGTTTATTTGGGGCACAAATAAACTTCTCCGGTGCCATCATCAAGGTGTCTCATCGTATACATGCTGACGTTTCCAAGTCTGAAAAAGTCCAAATCTGAAACCCATCTGGCCCCAAGCGTGTGGATAAGGATGCTCAGCCTGTAGCTGCTGTAGTTTGCTGGGGACCCTTCCGCCCCGCTCCTCAGCCTCCCCACAGAGCCGCTGGATCCTGTGCGGCCCAAGGGACAGGGCACCTCTGGGGTCAGCTCTGATGACAGGCGGCTGTGAAGGGCCGAGTCCAATGGCCACTCATGCTGTGTCCTGGGTTCTCTCTCTCCTAGGCTGAACCTTCGGGAGCTGGGTCCCTGGGCCTCCCACATGCGCTGGCTGGTTTGGATTATGGCCTCTGTTGGCACCGTCTACGTCTTCTTTTTCCATGAGCGGTAAGCTGGGGCCAGGGTCTCAGATGGGTGAGGTGCTTCTTGAATCCCCAGCAGGACTTCCTCCTGCAGGGTGGGCGAGACCCCAGGGTGATCCCAGAAAAGTGAGTGTGCATCTCTGCCTAGATCTACTGCTGGAGCAAATGGAGATCAGGTGATTAGGCAACTGCATTCGATTGAGAGCGGCTGCGTAGGCCCTGTGGGGGAAGAGGCAGGGATCAAACAGTGATGTCTGCCCTGGGCTGAGCCTTTGTAGTATCCACACGGCTGCTACAGATGGGACAGAAATATAGGGTGAATGTTTGGATTTTAAACATTATTACAGTTAGAGATGCATTGCTCTTCATTTCCTCAGAACGCTCCTCCTCACTCTGAACACCCTCCTCTTGTCCTTCTTTCCGCTTTCTGAAGCAGCTCTGGAAATCCTCTTCCTTAAGTGTCTCTGCAGGGTGTGATAAAAACACAGCGCACACTGCTATCCAGCGCCATCCAACCGACAAGCAGGCTCATAAACATGACGCTGTGCCCCGACCCACCTTATTCACCAGTCCTGGGGGATTTGTGGCTCTTCCAGGTGTGGTAGTGCATGCCTGGAATTCCAGCCCTGGGGAGGCTGAAGCAGGAGGTTCACTGGGAGTTTGAGGCCAGCCTGGGCTACAAAGTGAGTTCAAGGCCAGTCTGAACTGCATAGTGAAACCCTGTATTTAAGAAAGAAAGAAAGATTTGGGTGGACTCTGGGCCCAGGGGTGCTGCCTAGAGCCCCTTCCTCTCAGTGTCCCCATCAGGGTATCCGCTTCTCCTCAGCATCGGGGAGCTGTGTGCTGTTTCCTCACTGAGGGGCTTGTCCTGAGGCCACCGTGGCTTGTCTTCCTGCCAGGTACAAACTAGTGGAGCTCCTATGCTACGTGGTGATGGGCTTTTTCCCGGCCCTGGTCGTCCTCTCCATGGTAAGTCCCGTCCCCGCCTCTGTGTGGACCCCAGGAGGGTGCGGGAGTGTCCAAGCGCCACCTGACTCTCAAGAGTGTTTCTTTTGGCAACTAGGGAAACTGAGGTTCAGTGGGTCAGGGAGACTTAGCTCCAAGGGCAGGAGAACATGGAGGTCCATGCTTAGGGACCCGCAGCCTCTCTTTCACCCCTCTCCGCCTGGCCCCGAGAGAGCCCTCCAGCCCCTGCGCTTCTGGCTTCTGGGCTATGAGAATATCTGCGTGCAGCAATCAGAGTGTATCTGGAGCACAGTGGGAAGATAATTCACAAAACTGGGTCTATCAGGAGGACACAGAGCTGGGGGCAGCTCAGGGGTACAGAGCTTTGCTCGCCTGTATGAAGTCTCGGCTTCCTTACCCAGCATGGCAAGAACAAAAGCAAAATTCAGGATCTCTGACCCTAAAGCTTATACCTTGACAATAAGCAATGCCTTATATGTTAGACCTGGATTGCCAGCCAGGACCAGCGTGGAAAGTGAGGAGAGTAGATAAAATAGGACAGAAAGGACCAGGGCGGGGCCCAGCATTGCCTCACACGGAGAGGCCCTGGGTTCCATCCCTAGCCCCGGAAAGGAGAGGAATGTAATTGGCTTGGGGGCCGAGCTATGTGCTAACTTCCTCTTTTCCATGTCTCTGCACTCTGAACCATCCCAGGCACCCTTCGAGGTGGAGGTGACATCCCTAGTTCATGGGTGAGGACACCAGGCTCTGAGAGGGGAGAGGCCAGTCCAGGCTTGGGGCAGCTGGGTGGAGTGGGGCCCCATCTCCCCAACTGGGTGTTGGGGTCTTGGCGGCCTGAGTCACTGCATCTGTACTTACGTGTGTGTGTGTGTGTGTGTGTGTGTGTGTGTGTGTGTGTGTGTGTGGTGCCGGGGGACTTCTACATAGTAAGCAAGCCCCAGCTAGACAGTTATTATTTTTAAGTCATTATTACTGATAAATGTAGTCAAGCCTAACAGATTTTAAAAACAGAACGGTCAGGCGTCACGTTCCTTTTTTTTTTTTTGCACTGGGCATTTAACCGGGGGCTTTCACACTGATCTACCTCCTTAGCTCCTTTCCATATTTTTAAATTTCAAGATAGATCACCAAGTTGTCCAGTTTGGACTTGAATCTACGAGCCTCCTGCCTCAGTTTCCCAGAGTGCGGGAGTTACAGGCTTGTGCTACCGTGCCTGGAAGCTCCTGCTTTTTTTGTAGTTTTCTCTGTGGTTTTCACTTTTTTACTCCCAGGCCAGTTTTGTTTGGATATGGTCTGACCTCTCCGCATGACCAGCCACCGATCTCCTGCACCTTTTGTGAAATTCACATGCACAAGCGGCTCTCATCACGCAGCCTGGCTGTGCTCTGCTCTGCTGGGGAATCCGGGCCGGGACCTCGCCTGCGCGAGGTGAGCGCTGTGCTGTGGAGCTGCGGCCCCAGCCTTGGCCTATTCTTGTGCAAGGCTGCAGCTGTTTCCCGACGTGGCCTCACTGCACGTTGGTCTTTGGCAGTGCACTCTGGTCCCGCCTTTCTCCCCTGTCACTTCCCGCTGTCCCTTTGGACTTGTATTTATGCTCCAGATTGTCTTTCTCCCTCCAAGTTACTTTTAGGTAAGCGTATGTGTTATAGCTATCAAGTTGGAAGACATTCATCATATCATGTATGAAATGTTTACACACACATATGTACGTATAATAAATGTATATTTAATCATATGTTCTCTCAATATATGTATAAAAATGCGCTCTCACTTCCTTCCCAATATGATGCTCAGTTGTGATTAATAATAGCTTGTTTTGTGCACATTTTTTCTGTTAAAAATTTATTTAGTGAGTTTTTTTAGTGTGAGGGTCAGGCCCTCATACATGCGAGGCAGCTGCTCTGCCACCCAGTCCTGCATTTAAAAAATGTAGGTGGCAGCCAGGTGTGGCGGTGCACCCCTTAATCTCAACACTCGGGGAGGCTGAGGCAGGAGTTTGGGCCCTATGTGGGAAATTTAGGAATTTAGTGAGAACTTGTCTCAAAATAAAAGTAAAAAAGTGCTGGGCATGTAGCTCGGTTGAAAGTCCTGGATTTAATCCCCAGGAAACATAAATAAATAAATAAATAAATAAAATACAATTGAAATGCAAATATATGGGGATGTGCAGGCAGACACTGACAGTTTTATTTCCTGGACCATTCTGCAGCATGCATTACTCTGCCCTCTTGTGGTCCCTTTTTTCCATGGCTGTCCACAGTAGAACGGCCACCTCTTAAGACTATAAAGATGACACTGCAATTCAGGTAAGGCACAGAATAGGGGCCTGGCCCAGTGCGAGTGCTGGGACACCTGGTGCTGCTACTATTGTAGCCTTAACGTCCAGTGGGGGTTCTCAATGACTAGGGATACCTTGTTGTGCGGTGATGATCACACATGCACGGTGAGACAAGACTGAGCAGGATCTGTTTGTCTGTCTGTCTGTCTGTCTGTCTGTCTGTCTGTAATGAGCTCTGAGAGACTCTGCTTAGTGGACAGTTCAGCTGCCTGCAGGATGATAGGGGTGCCGGGTGCATCTGCCTAAACACGATGCTTTCGTGTGCTTGTCCACGTGACAAGGAGCACACTGCTTATTGTGTTTATTTATTTATTATTTTTTGAGACGGGGTCTTGCTCTATAGTTCATGCTGGCCTTGAACTCACAATGTAGCTCAGGCTGGTCTTGAACTGGTGTCAATCCTCCTGCCTCAGCCTCCTGAGTGCCGGGGTTACAAGTGTGTGCCACCATCCCTGGCTGAGTGTGCTGCATATTGTGAGTGTGAGGAAAACTCACGGAAGGCTACTGGGAGATGTTCTTAATGGTGGCTGCATCTCCCAGCTGGGGAAAGGGCTGGGCTCTTCTTGCTCGTGTCCTGCTTGGCCTGCTCAGGTTCCTTTCCCCAAACCAGCCTGCAGTGGGTGCTCACATCTGTGGCTTATGGCTACTATTCTTTTCCTGCTGTTTTTTCTCTATTTTCTACTTTTTAACCATGGACATCAGTTACTTTATAATCCAGAAGCATGAAGTGTGTTCAGAATATCATTCAACCAACTCTATGATCCATCCACAGGACAGTTTTCATTCTGCAATCTGAACTCCATACCATCAAAGGACAACTCCTCTGCCCTCTTTCCAGCCCCTGATAGCACTTTCTACTTTCTGTCACTGTGAGCACCTCACAGAAATGAACTTTTCCCATCTGTATCCTTTGTGTAGTTGCTTAATTCACTGGCCATCATGTCTTCAGGTTTCATCGATGTTGTCACAGGTGTCAGAATGACCTTCCTTCTCTAGGCTGAATATCCCACCGCATGTGTATACTACCTTTGTTTCTACACTCATTCACACTGATGGATGCCTGGGCTGCTTCTAGTTCTTGGCTCCTGTGAGTAACACCGCTGTGAGCATGGTGTGCAAACACCTGTTCGAGGTGCTGCTGTCAGTTCTTCGGGTTTTAATCAGATGAGGTACAGTTTAAAAAATATAAAAGCCATAGATGTATTCATTGAGATTTTGATAGACACATGGTACATTTGTGAAATAATATGGGAAGACCTGAAAACATCACAATGTTCAGACTTCCCTCAGGGACTCTGGGCTGACTCGCCACCTATGTGTCTTTTACTCTGGGGAGTGGGAGAGTAGCTGGCTGCTCCTCTGACTTGTGCACTATACTTGTCCTTACTGACAGCCCAACACTGAAGGGATCTGGGAGCTGATGACTGGAGGGATCTTCTACTGCTTGGGCATGGTGTTCTTCAAGAGTGACGGCAGGATCCCCTTTGCCCATGCCATCTGGCATCTGTTTGTGGCATTTGGTGCTGGTACTCACTACTATGCCATCTGGAGGTACCTCTACCTTCCCAGCACCCTGCAGACCAAGGTGTCCAAATGAAGTGGCCTGGAATCCACAGGTCATTTGGGCTTTTGGAGCAAAGCATCATGGGAAGTGATCTGCAAACTCTATCCCAGAGCACAGTACTGAGGCCTGTCTTCCCACCCTCAAAAGATGGGTGTCAGGTTTCTCCCAGTGACAGATAGACCTTCCTTTGGCTGCCTACAGAGAAGGAAAGATTCAGTAATTTTCACAGAGGAGCAATTAACCTCGTAATGTGTTTCTACTTTAGAAAATGTTTTCTAATACAACCAACATTAATACTTTCAGAAAAGGGCATATTGCAGAATGACAGGCCAAGAGGTGCTTTTTAAGGTCTTGAGGAATCTAGTGAGGAGTCTGGCAGTTTTTGTGCAGCCTGGTATCCAGGGTCTCCTTCCAGCTGCCAAAGTCTTGACGGGGGAATTGTCCCCTGTTCAGGAAAAGTCACCCAGCTTGTAGATGAGGGATGGGGAGTATCCTTGACCAGGGCAGACAGAACCAATCAATTGCAGCCTGTGTGCAGTCAGATTCTTTTCAACAGTGTGCCCTGGGAAGATCCTGATGGAACTTTTTGGGCCGTGCTGACTGGTGAGCCCTGAAGTGGCATCATGGTGGCAGCAGTTAAAAGTCACCACGTTGGAGACCACATTTATCTTCTGACACTAACAATTTCTGCTCCTTCTCCCCTTTTCCCCCTCTTTGGGGAGCTCCTGCAGTGGAGAGTGTGGGGGCAGGAGAGGGAGGCAGAGGCACACACCCGGACGCTTTATTCCACCATCGCTGCTTCTCAGCACAGAAAAGGAGCCAGCAGTCGGCCTTTCTGACTCTGTGGGCCCGGCCATTTCTTCTCATCCTGGAAACTTCAGTCGTTCTGCCACAGTGGAGGAAGCAGATCCTGGCAACTTGAATCTTGCTTCCTGTTTAGGGCTCGTGACATCAACACTTGGATTCTTGCTGGGTGCCAACAGCAACTTTCAGCGGTCACTCTGATAGGCTTGGGGGACAAATCATCAGGCTCCCCTGTATGGGGCCTTGGCAGAGTGACCTGGTCCTTCAACCTCGCCAGGGCCCAGGTGCCCAACAGCATGCTCCCTGCTGGGCCGCCCGTCTGCACACTGCCACCTGGACAAGAGCTGAACTGAAATCTCAGCATTTCTGGAGAAAGAATCTGTCTCAGAGTTCAAGGTTCTGATTCTGCAAATCCCATGTGGACAGGGTGGATGAGGACAGGCCAAGACAGGGTGCCTTACTATGCTTCACTTGCACATTCCAGGGCAGCCCAGGGTGTTAGCACCTGGGACCCCGTGGGTTCAAGCCAGTATTAAACCACCTTGACACCTCCTGGTGCATTTCCCTGGACCAGGGATCAAACTCACAACCTCACGCTTGCCAGGCAGGTGCTTGTTGCCACTAAGCTAAGTCCCTGGTGCAGCCTCCTTTTAACTTAAGGACTCCTCTCTGCACCCTATCATTCTCTGTGCTTATCTTCACCAGTGCTCAAGATCCTGTGTGTCACCCAGGTGCCTGCATGATCTCCTGGATGGCAGACTGTGTCTCACTAGAGTTGGGATCAGATCTGGAAAACCCCACTAGTGAGAGTTTGGGTCAGTTCCCTAAACTCTGTGAGCCTCAGTGTCCTCAGCTTTAAGATGGGTATACTGAAGAGGTACCTTGCAGGATCGAGGGGAGATGTAACAGGATAAGAATGCATGGTGCCCAGCCTGGTGTCCTAATTGGTTTTGATAGCAGTCCACTTGGAAAATAAGCCAATGCAGGGGTGTCTGCCAAGGGAAACAATCACTAACGGTGAAATTTCAAACAGTGGACAGGCTGGTACAGACAGAGGAGGGCATTCTGATGAGTCCTGGCCACATTTCCTCCATTAGCTCTAATTCCAGACCTGCTTCTTGTACACCTTTCTCTTCCTTAGCTTCATTCAGGAAGTGACTTTCCCAGGATTTGGTTTTACTACAGCCCAGACCCTGATCTTTTCCAACACACTACAGACACTGCAGGAAGAACTTCCCCCAGGCTCTGTCCCAGGAGCTTGCTAATGGCAGAGTGGGAATTCAGCTGCACATTGCTTCCTGTCTGTCCTGGGATCATCGTGTCCAGGGTGATCCTGGGCAGCTGCTGCCACACTCCAAGGAGCCAGGAAGGTCTCTGGCAGTGGCCTGGCCGACACTCTGGTCCTGAGTTTGTGGGCATTGCCAAAGCAGGTGGACAGGGAGGCAAGGCAGGAAGAGGCAGGGAGAGGCCAGGACATCCCCAGGGCTTCAGGGACCTGACCCAATGAAAGCGCTGGGTGGCTGGGCGAGGAGGGCCAGGCTGGGAATCCAAAGGCACCTGGATCTGAAGGTACAAAGCCTCGGTGACCACAGGGGGCCCCTCAGGTGTGCGGATGCCCCAAAACTTTGTAGGGAATGAATGTTGTAGCCCCAGGCTTCAGTTTACCAGCAGCTCCCTTTCCACTCATGGTCAGCAAGGAGATCAGGCACCTTCTCCTAGGGTGGTGCCTGTAGTCCCCGATTTTGGACAAGGGAAGTGGGGAGACCTCAGGCTGCTCATGGTATCTATTCTGGTTTCATGTTGCTGGTGCTAAGCGGGGGGCCAAAGCTTCCCGGGCTGGCCTTTGGCTCTGTGGCGGGGGGCTGAGTTGCAGGCTCTGGGAACTGCACATGGGGATCCAGAAAGAGCCAGGAAATCCCACAGCTGTACATGGAAAGAGCAGGAAACTGGGGAGGCGGGAGGCTCACCTGCATGGAGCTCCCAGTCTCTGTCTGTGGGGGACAGTTTTCTACATGTTCTTCAGTGACCAGCACAGCCTCCCTGGTAACTGATCCTCCATGGCAGGACACCAAAGCACAGAGAGGTTGATGACTCGCTCAAGGGCACCCTCCTTCTAGCCAGCAGAGCAAAGCTGGGATTGTTTAATGCCCACGTGTCTGCCTTGCTGTTTCCACAGAAACTCAGTGTCCCTAAGTCTCTCCCAGAGCGGCACTGGAAGAGATGACTTAAAAACACTGAGTAATAATTTTTAAAAATATTAGATGTAGCCGGGTGTGGTGGTGTACACCTATAATCCCAGTACTTGGAAGACAGAGACAGAAAAATCACAAGTTCAAGGCCAGTCTGAACTATATAAGAAAACCTTGTCTCCAAATAAACAAATAAATAACCCGAATGTGTGGCATTACCAACTTCCATGGCTACCAGTGTGGCGCAGAGGTCGAGTTGGTGGGCACAGCAGACCCTGTCCCAGGTTGGGAAGCAGGTGCCCTGGAGAGAATGTGCCGGCTCCCACCCCACACAGATGCCGCTGGTCAAAATGCCGGTGCATTGCCACGAACCCCTTCAGGACATTCCCTCCCTCACTGTGAACACTGAGGCCGCTGTTCTCTCCACTTCCTGCCGCAGCTCTGGGCGTCTCCTTCTGTCAGTGTCTGTAGTTACACTGACGTGGCTGCCTCCATGTCCTGCATTGATCCAAAATGGTTCCCTTTCATGGTCATTTTGACTTTGGAAGAGTCAGAGGTCACACAGTGCCAGATCCTGGACGGGTGAAGACACACCGTTTTTATGAGACAGAAATTGCCATAAAAGTCTGATCAAGAGGGGATGATCATAAAATATGGTGAATGTTTACATTTAAAAACTTGTTATATTAAAAGGCGTTCTGGACTTCGGTGTAAGGTCTTGGTGTCTCATTCCTCCCTGGCTGTGGCATCCAGCTGTCTTGCTTCTTGAGAGGTGAGCTTTGGGCAGCAATGAAATCTGTTTCCCTGAAGTCCCACCATAGCCCTGTCTCCCGCGGCCACATCGGGCCCTGGCAACCTCACCCCAGCTCTGGGAGGTCTGAGGGGCAGTGCTCTCACCCCAGTTAGGCTGCCTCTGAGAGCTGGGGAGGGCCAGTGCCATCTCTGAGGGGCAAGGTCCCTTCGTGCCCAGTGCTTCTGGCCTGGCAGCGGGAGACCCTGAGGTCTGGAATTTCCTGTGTTTGGGGGCTCAGCTGGGCAGGGGGGAAGCTATGAGCCTGTTCCCTCCAGAATTTATATCCCAGCAGCCAGCTGACCCCACTGACATCCACAAGATAAAGGGGCATCAAAACCTCAGTAAGGCAACAGTTTAAAGAAACAAGATTATGGGTCTGTGCCCAGGGAGGTGACTGTCTTTATCCATCTGACCTTTGGGACAGGACCTGGGTCTTCTAGACTAGGCACACCATGGCTGGTACCAGTGGGTCTTTCAGCCACACACCCCTCAACTCATCCTGGCAACCTTCTGTCTGGCTTCAAGGTGGGCCCCAATCTGATTGTCAATCTCACTGCAGTATAGGGGTCCTGTGAGGCCCGCCCCTGAGGCTGGCTTGAGGCTGGCCTTGGAAGGGATTACCTATATTCCTGAGACCTGCCTGTCTCAGCACCTGGGACAGCTTCAGGTCACATGGAGTAGTGAGACATCCCATCTATCCCCAGGGTATATCAGCCTTCCCCAGGCTTTTTGATAAAAAGCCACTCTAAGAAACACATCTCAAACCGTGATCCAGTGTGCATATCCCTTGCCTGGGTGATGGGCCCTGGGCTTTCCTGCCCTAGCCTCTGTCCATCCTGTCCTGTCCCAGTCTATCTTAGTCTTGGCCCATTTGAGCTGCCATCACAAAAGTGCCATCGGGTGAGTGGCACAGTTCCAGAGGCTGGAAGGTGCTGGGGGTTTGGTGCCTGATGAGGACTGTGCTCTGCTTCTTGGGAGCTGCTTCTCACTGTGTTCCAGAGGCAGAATGCACCAGCAGGCTCCTGCAGGCTTCATATCTACGGAAGGCACCAATCCCTTTCACAAGGGCACAGTCCCATGGCCCATTCACTTCCCACAGACCCCATCTCTTAATACCAGGACCTCAGGGTTTGGGTTTCAGCACAGAGTGCAGGGGATGCAAGCATTCAGACCACCCAGTCCTAATCTAATCTTTGATACCCCATCCCACCCCTCTGTATTCTGTATAAATGTTTCAAGTTGCAGGCTGCAGCCTACTGCTCTGATTTTACAGCCCACAAGTGGGTCTGAATCCTAAATTCTAGAAGATGCTCTTGTAGAATGTGCCTGGAGAACCGTGGTTGTGGTCATGGGTTCTTGAGGTCTATTTGCTGTGATAGTCAAGGGTCAGTGTTTCATCACTCTATGTGCCCCATGGCTGTGTGGGGACAGATAGAGAGAAAAGAAAACGAGGGCTCCCAAGAATCTGGTTGCTCGGAACCCTGATTCCACTGAGAGGAGCACCCTGGAAGTCCTGTTTACATCTGGGTTCCCCTAGGGACTTCCTCTGTGGGCAGGGACCACCCCTCCTGCTTTTAAGGCTTTTCTTTGGGAAGGGGAGCAGGAAGGCTGAGTGTCTAGTTCCACGAAGTCTAGAGAATGGCATTGGTACACGACTTTTTAGTGTTGTGCTGCATGCTGGTGATGTGGGATCCTGTTTTTGGAGCTGTCTTAGGGGTTTTGGGGGGTGTGTATGTTTTTGAGACAAGGTCTCACTATGCAGTTCCGGCTGGCCTATAGTTTACTTTGTAGCCCAGGCTGGTCTTGAATTTGGAATGATTCTCCTGCCTCAACCTCTGCAGCGCTGGGATTATAGGCGTGGGCCACCACACCCAGATGAAGTTGCTATTTTGTATGAGCACAGTGTTTGGTAACAAACATTTAGATCAAGAAGAAAAAAAGAACCCTCCCAGTGAAAATTATGGTTCCCGGTGGAGTCAAAAGAGTTTAAATAAAGGAAATTTCAAATTGCCTTGCTTCGACTGAACTATTTCAAAATGCCTCACTCTTGCTGATTTTTAATTCCCTTTCAAAGAATAACACTCCCCAGATGTTTTTATTAAGTGATTACTGTTCTTTGTAGAAAGTTTAGGATATTTAGAAAAATATAAAGTACATTAAAAACTCTAGGTTAGTTATCTATTGCTGTGTAACAACGTATCCTAAAATATAGTGGCTTAAAACAACAATCATCATCAGTGTCCTACGTGGCTTCAGTGTTAGCATAGAGGGAGTGGAGGCTGAGTCACCTGCAGGCTCGGCTGCTCACACATCTGGTGCATGGCGGCAGACGGATAAGGCCTGCTGTGGAGGTTGGAGGGACACATTGGTGTTTTTTTTTTTTTTTTTTGGTTTGTTTTTGTTTTTTAATTTTTACTGGTACCAGGGATCGAACTCATGACCGCCTGCTTGCAAGGCAGGTGCTTATGCCATTGAGTTAAATCCCCAGCCCCGGAACACCTTGTTTTAGTGCACAGATTTTAGCATCCACATACGATGGGACTAACAAGTTAGGGGGCAACTGCGCTGAAAACATGGTTTATTGTTCAGAGATCCCAGGAAGGGGCACAGTGTGCCACACACAGAGGGCCACATACGGAAGCCCCAGGGTCAGTCAGGAGACAGGGAGTGAAGGAAAAACACGGGCAGGAGCCCTTGGCAGTTTATGTTGGGAGGCCCAGGTGAGGCGGGGTAGGCAGGTTTAGGGTCCAGCAGGCTCTGGATGTGGGGCTGTTTGAGCTCAAAACCTGGCCCTGGATGATTAGGAAGGAGGATGCTGACCTGGAAAGCCTGTTAGAGGACGGATGTGGATGTGGCACAAAAGTGTGCAAGTCACCAACTTGCCAGGTGCTGCTGATAGCAGCGCCAGGCTTTGAGTGTAAATGGCCCTCAGTCCTTAGCTGTAATGCCACTGTCAGTGATGGCCCCACTGGCTAACACTGCCACTTCCTGGTCTCTCCCAGTGCTGACTACCACTGGTCAATGCCAACCAGCCCACCAGTCAATGCTGGTCTCCATCACTGGTCTGTGGAGCCCTTTGAAGATAGCATTTCCTAGTGTTTATAGTTGTTTAAAAAAACCAAACAAACAACTCCCCTGCTCACATTACATGGGATACAAGTAGAGCCCACACCGTGCAAGAGATAAATCATGGATTCACAGAATCATTGCATAGAGGCTTTAGTCGGACACAGCCTGTACTGCAGCACACCAGAAGAAGCCCTCTGGACCTATGTAGAGGACTACCTGGATGGCTTTCCCTGAATACAGAGGAATTACCTCTGCTTTGGCTAAATCTACCCCCATCTCCATGTACTGTTATGTCCTGAGCTGGCTAAGCTATTGCATTTTTCCTTCAGATGGCTCTAAGCAATGTAATGGGGCTAGCTGAGATGTGATGCGTAATCTTTGAAGTGAGGCAATGGTTGCTGTTTCCCCATTCCAGTGTCTCCCTAAACATGGTTGAACCCAATGGGAGGCAGAGCCATCGCTCCAGGGCTGTTGACTGGGTTTGAACCTTAAGGTAAGAGACACTGAGATCCCAGGGCAAAAAACGTTTGCACATCTGAACTGAAGCACCACTGCCTAAACAGTAAATGCTACCCTTAATTGTGTTATACAGATGGGTCTTTCTGCATATTCTTCTCTCTGCATATTGCAGAGGTGTTTTCTTCCTCCACCTAGCCCAGCTCGCAGTACTCACGTAATTCCCGCCTCTCTCACAGTCACTCATCCTCCAGCCTCTCCCTTCTTCATGAATTAAGAAAATCCAAGTGAGTCCCTGGGTCGAGGCCCCTGTTCCATGAACCTTCATCTAGGCTGAACTCAGGACCCCTTTGGCCACCTGTAACTATAAACATGTCTTAGTGTCTTTCCTCACCTTGGGTTGCTCTAGAAGTGGTAGATTGGAATTAATTCGCTAGAAGTCCAATAACGTTCCCATGGGATTATAAATATAAACTTCCCAAAATGCAACAAGGATAGAAAAAGAGACTTCTATATTCCTGTGCCAACCAGAGGAGAATGCAGAGAGTATTGCTTATAGAGCAGCAGCAGGTCTGTGATTGGTCAAAATTCAAGCCTGCTAATTGGCCCAAATTTGGAGCTTGCAGATAGGCCCTAATTCAAGTTGAGGCCTTCTTAAGCTTACTGATTGACCTCCATTCAGTTCTACTGTTTGATTCAGATTCAAGCCTTGAGTTCAGGGTAGACTTCTCTTAGGGTGGGAATAGATGACATGAAGCTGTCATAGTGGCAGTTCTCAGGATTGAGATTATTTGATTAATAACTGTCATGTCTCTGGGAAAATGGGGAGGCTAAAATCAGGGAATCTCCAGGTCTGGCTGGGTTCATCATGTCTTACTGGGGTTGGGGATGTTAATAATGGACCCAGATCCTTCCCTGGGGCAGGGCACCACTGTACGTCCTATCTGGGCAGCCAGGAAAGCAGCTGCCAAGTAATCTTAGGGGTAGTGGAAGAACACTGAGGCAGGGTCCTAGTCCATCCTCATGAGACCAAGCAGAGGGGAATGACAACTGTTGACTAAACCACATCTCCTCTGGCCATCAGAGGACAAAGTGGGAGAGGCAGGTGCTTCTCATGTCTCATGGCACAGGCCCAGCGTTACTCTCTGTCCAGGAGTTGGCTAGCTCCAGGGTGGGGGTGGAGGAGTCCTTCTAGGTTTCCACAGCCCCAGATGTCAAAAAAGAACGTTTTATCAGAATAAAAGGGCATACATAATATAGACTCACAGGGGACTTCCCCTTGTGGCCTGGGTTTCCCTGTGGCATGGGGGCTGGGCCCAAGACCAGGGTCTCAAGACAGTGAGCCTGGCAAGAGACACAATCCTTTTATGACCCAACCTTGGAAGTCACTATCGTAATTTCTGCTGCCTTCTGTGGAGAAAGCAGCTGAACAGTTCCTTGCATGTCCAAGGGGAGGGAAAGTAGACCCATCTATCTTCACACCTAACTAGGGGAACCCACATTACGGGGTCAGAAGACTGTGGGGTGAGATGCACACTGGTGCAGCTGTCCCTGGAAACAGCTATCTGCTGCAGACTCCATTACCTGGAAGCAACCACTGTTAGTGTTTCTTGCCTATTTGTTTTTGAATTTTTATTTTAATTAATTTGTGTTTATTTTAATTAATTTTAAATTTTAAAAAATTATAGACATCACATATAACAATATTTTGAAATGCATATACTTTGTGGACTGACTCAATCAAAGTAAGAAAGAGAATCATTCACGCACGTACTTTTTGTGGGTGAGATTGAATATTTTTTAAAAACATCTTGGACTAGGTCTGGTGGCATGAACCTGTAATCTCAGAACCCAGGAGGCTAAAGCAGGAGGCTTGCTGTGGGTCTGAGGCCACCCTGAGCTACTTAGTGAAGTCATGTGCCAGTCCGAATACACACTGAAACCCTGTCTCAATAACCACGTAAAATAAATTTTTATTGAGACGTAATTCACATACTATATACCGTACATTTCTCACTAGTATACAGTTCAAGTCTTTTAGTGTATTTAAAGAATCGTGCAGCTATCAAGAACATTTTTATTAGCCCCCAAAGAGAGTCTAAACACCCTGAACATCACTCTTTCATCCCACATTTGTGCAGCCCCAAGAAACTGCTTAACTGCTTAGTTTCTGTGCATGTGCCTATCTTAAATCTATTTTTTTTTTTGGTCTTTTTGAGACAGGGTCTTGAGCTCAATTTTTAGCCTAGGTTGGTTTTGAACTTGCAATAATCCTCCTGCTTCAGCCTCCCAAATACTGGGATTACAGGTGTGAATCACCACGCCTGGTTTATCTTAAATCTGTATTTGAAAGAAATCACATGATCTTCATCCTTTTGTGTGTGGCTCACTTGGCTCAGCACATTCTCAGGTCTATCCGCATCACAGGATATATCAGTACTCTGTTTCGTGGCTGAACTGTGTTCCATACTTGTGTCTCATTTTTGTTCATTCATTTGCTACTGGTAGACATATGTGTTATTTCTACCTCTTGAATATTGTGAAGAACGCTGCTGTGAATGCTCCAGGACAAGCTTTTAGGTGGAACCACATCTTCATTTCTCTTGGGGCTTGTCCTGGGAGTGCAATTGCTGGTTCCCATGGGGATTCTGCATTCTGCTAGTTTTCCAAACATCCTCACCACAGTGTGTGAGGGTTGTGATTGCTCCACAGCCTCACTGACACTTTGCACATCCTTTTGAGTGGAAACAAGTAGTCTGTTATTAACTAATTTTTGTGAATTTAGATAACACCATGGACTGCTCCTGGCCTTGGTTCCACATCTACAAAGTTGGACACTGGATTAAACTCGAGGTTTCACACTTCTTTTCTTGGGTCCTAGCAAAAAGAGCTCTACCTGGACCAAGTTCTTCACCCCAAATTTTAACAAAGGGCCAGGTAATAATGTTTTAGGCCCTTGAATTGTAGAGTCTCTGTTGTATGAAAAAAGTTGGACAGTATGCAAACAAAAGCGTGAAACTTTCTACCCATAAAACTTTATTTACAAGAACAGACAGCACGCTAGATCTGTCTCCTCCCTGGTGGTAATTTGTCAACTTCTGCTGAAGAGTGCTTCAGGGAGAGGCCTGGTCATGTTGAGGGAGGCCTCAGAAGGAAAGCGTAGGTTCTCCTTTCTGCTCTGGTAGTTGCCATCTTAAGATGATTGTCATTCATGCAAAGCGGGATTGAAAGATGAGGTGTGATCAAAATGTATGGTGTGTGTTTGAAAATAAAAATTATCACAGTAAAAACACATTGGCATGAATTCCCCTCAAAACTCTCCCCATCACGTTGAACACATGTATTCTGTCACTTGTGCCACTTCTGATGCAGCTCTTTCATGAGTACTTTGCACGGTTGCATTTCTGGTAATGTCCTGAAGCAAATCAAAAGTTTGCCGTGCATGGTCATTTTGATCTTGGGAAGAGCTCGAAGTCACACAGTGCCAGATGTGGTGAATAAAGTGCATGAGTGCTCCTTGTCATGTTTCCATGAGCCTGCCCTTGCATTGGTGGCACATGGCACCAGCATTCACTGTAGTTTTGATCGCACCTTGTAAAGACGCTGAAGACTTCCAGAACTGCTGCAGAAAGTGGCAAGAATAATGGGATAAGTGTGTTTGAAGTGACAGAAAGGACTTTGGGAGGGTTTTGGAGCAATGTCTTTTTCTATCGCAAATGTTTGTTTAAACACTGCATTTTTGTGTTCAGTATCTTCTGGCTACAGCCTCCCAGCCCAGGAGAACAAGGCTGAGGGCATTCATGAGACTCCTGTAAAGATTCAGGGCACTATTATTTCAGTTAAGCCAAGTCTTGGCTCAATTGTCAACAATCTGACTTGTCTGAGCTTGTTTCCTCATCTGAATCAAGAGTAACTCGTGCCTCCTAGCGTTGATGTGAGCATTCAAGGCCCTAGTAAAGGGCCTACCATAGGGTAGGTCATGTGCCTATGTCTGTCCTTCTTTCTCCCCACCTTGAATATGATGAGGTCATTAGTATAAAAAATTACACCCCAGTAGCCGTGAATTCAGCCCCAGTGTTGAATTCTGATTTTGCAATCAGAAGCCATGTCCAGGGGTAGACCAGCAACTGCATTAGGGTAAGAAAGGGCCCTGGCTGTGAAAAGCAAATAAACTACAGCCCGAGTATTAAGGACGGAGTTATTTTTTATTATTTCGGTACTGGGGATTGAACTCAGGGCCTTCTCACTGAGTTCAGCCCCAGTACTTTTTCTTTTCTATAAATCTTTTGCCCAGGGGAATTTGAATTTGTGATCCTGTTGCCTTAGGACCCAAAGCGCTGGGATTACAGGCCTGTGGCTCTGTTTTGTGTTTAAAGAAAACAAAT
Source organism: Cavia porcellus (assembly GCF_034190915.1). NCBI lineage: Eukaryota > Metazoa > Chordata > Mammalia > Rodentia > Caviidae > Cavia > Cavia porcellus. Next base: position 34,567,410 of record NW_026947506.1, on the reverse strand, counting down.
TACAAGGGAGGGCAGAAGAACCAAAGCCCCAGGGCCAATCTGGCCCCATTTCGCCGCGTTTAGAATCAGTGTGCCACTACGCGATTTCTTTTAAAGCTCTGACTTCTGAGGGAAAAAATTCGCCACTTCTATTTCCTTTCAAAGACTTAAATGCTCATAAATCGGGGGACACAATTCCGTAGCCACCTCCATCTAGCACTCTCTATGTTACTAGAAGATGGGAATGGAGAGATGGGTCAAACTACTTTACAGCCTCGAGTCTACCTGTGCGGCCAGGATTTGGAACCAGCCCCGCCTCTCTGTCGAGGCCCCGCCCTCAAACCGTGACCAAGTCCACTGAGAGGCCGGCAGGAGGCGCCAGTACACACGCCAACTTTTTTAGTTATCATGCCCCGCCCTCTCCTCGAGGTCCCGCCCCTCTAGGTGCCGTTTCTGCCTATTGGGCGTCGAAGTGTCAGATCACAGTCCTGCCTCTCTTAGACCCGCCTTCTACGAGGCCCCGCCCCATAGAGGCCCCGCCCCTGCCGTTGCGCGGCCAGCAGGAGGCGCTGCGGCGCGCGCGGATCTCGGGCTGCGGCCCGGGCTAACGGCGGGCGTCGGAGCCGCGCGGGAACGCGGCGCCTGCGACCGCTGTCTGCGGCTGTCTGCGGCTGGCTGTGCTGGAGGTGAGTGCGGGACACGCGACCAAGGGCGGTGGATGCGAGAGTAACCCGGGCGGGCCTACTTGGCGGCTGCGGGGTCCCGGGCGCGGAGGCTGCGGGCGGGGGGCGGCGAAGCGCGCGCTCAGGGCCGCGGGACCGCGCGGGGCGTTTTCCCCGCGCTGCACACGGGGAGGGCAGGGGGCAGGCTTGCTCGGTTGCCATGGAAACCGGCCGACTCTTGGGCCCCAAGGGCGGCCCCCGAAGCCCTAAGGTACGGGGTGAACCAGCTCGCGGGACTCTCAGGCTCAATCCAGGATTCTCCTCCAGCTCAGGGGACTCCAGGACTTCGGTTTCCTTGGGTGCGTCTAAGGGGCCTCCGGGCGCGCGACGTCCCGCACTCTCCCGCCTCCCGCCTGCCCCGCGGCACGTTTCCCACTCGTGCGCCCGCGACAGGCATTGTTTCCCAGCTATTTCTGTTCCACTTCCAACCCCCCTCCCCCTGGGACTGCGTCTCAGGAGACAGATGCTGAGCCGAGCTCTGCCCAGAGGGCGGACTTGCTTGTGTCCCTGGGGAGCCAGTGGGTGGGGCCTTGGTGGGCTGCAGACCTGCCTGCCCAGCCCCTGTCGCCTGTCAAGTGTTTGGTTAATCTGAATTGCCAAAAAGAATTTGATTACCGGTGCCACCTCTACTGCATTCCAGAGGGGAGCAGTCTTTTCAGTCGAGCTAAGAGTCTGTTTCCCCTCCAGACAGCAGCAGGCAGGATGACACCTGATTGAATTATGTTTGCATGCAGAGCTTGGTTCAGGTTGCAGTTGCAAAGTTAGGGTTTAGGGAAGAGGGACATAAAGCACAGTGTGTGAGGTTTGCCGGTCCCCTTTCCTGCTGCTGAAATGATAATGGGTTCCACATTGTTCTGTTGGAGCGGAGCAATGTCCCTCCACCCATGTCAGCCTACACTGACCACTCCCTCCCTCTTTGCTGTGACTTGAGCTTGTTTTTCATCAGAAATGGGACTCTTGAGAGCAGGAGATGAACATCTGTCACAGCAGGTGCCCAGCTCCCTGGCTGTCTGGTCTGGATGGTTCCCCAAAATACTTGTGTGACAGAGTGAGAATTGAATAGAAAAGAAAACGGCAGGTCACACTTCCCAGAAAAACAGATCTGATTACACAGGACATGTGCCGTTCTGTAGGGTTTGTCTCCATTTCTCTTGGCTTTTTAAAAACCAAACCCATCCCATTTGGACAAACAGGTTGTGCTCTGCATTCTGTGATTAAGGAAGAAGGTGATCCTTGTGCAGGTGGCTCTGATCACTAGTGTCCTCTGCATTAGCCACAGGGAGGATGACCACAGAGGAAGAAGACTTCCTGAAAACCCCGAGGTAGATAAGGTTGGGAGTTCACAGGGACTTCTTGGGGTGCCGGTGTTACTGGGAAGGAATGAATCACTACTTCCCACTTACATCGTCTCCCTGCTTTGCGTGGTTTTCCTGACTTTGCTTCAGAATCTGGCACCAGAGGCTGCTGGAAAGGAGGCAGGGGCGTTACTGAAGTTCAAACACCACAGCCCCTCACTTGGGAGGGGACCTAGTAGTTACATATTTGTAATTTTCCACTTGTTTCTTACTAAAGCAAAACTGTAAGAATGTCAGACTTTACCAAATCTGCACCACCCGATGCAAGATGCCCACTGCTGCTCTGAGCCACTGAATCGTGGGCCTTTAAACCCTTGTGTGACTTTGTGACTTTCCTCCCACTTAGGGATGCTTTCTGCAGCTCTTGGCATTGTGTTTCAGTTTACCTTCAGACTGCATCTCTAGGGACAGAGGCTTCTTGTGCTGTCACCCACTTTGGACCTGGTTCTGGACCCTGGGGAACCTCTGTCCATGGAGATGTGCCCTGAACTTCAGTTAGGCCACATGTCTGTGGAGGGTCAGGTCTCCTTGAGAATGTGTGCTGCCTTCTGAGCAAGGACATCTCCAGAGGCAGGGTTGTGCAGCCCTCAGGGATGGTCTAGAAATCTGACATGTAGGGTATTAGTCTCTGACACCAGGTTCCCTTTGGGGACAGATCTGAAGCAGCCAGTAAAGGCAGATGCAAAACTGGCTGTCTGTGATGTAAATGCTTTCTGAAAATGCTTTTGTTGGGGGCTGGGGATTTAGCTCAGTGGCATAAGCGCCTGCCTTACAGTCAGGCAGTCGTGAGTTCGATCCCCGGTACCAATAAAAAGGAAAAAGACAAAAAAAAAAAAAAAAGAAAGAAAGAAAATGCTTTTGTTGTTACTTAAGTGAGGGATTCATAAAGGAAAACCACTGCCAGCTCTGGGCTTCTTGGGACTTGACAAGGTAACTTGTCGCATGTTCCTCCAGGGAGAAGAAACTGCAAAACTTATGACCTCGTGAGCAGCTTTTATGACCAGAAGCTGGAATCTTTGCAAAGCCACTGTTTGAAAGCAGATTTGGTTCTGCAGAAAGCCAGTACAGAATGAAAGCTTTGCAGTGATATATCCTAAGCAGTAGATTGTAGGAACAGAGGACCTGTTATCAAATAGGGCAGACATTACTGTTGGGAACCCAGGTTTCTGTGTGTGAAGTTTTGGAGGAACCAGAGTCTTCCCAGAATGCTTGGCAGTGGCAGGCATGTGACTGTGAGAACAGAATGGTGTTCTGCTGGTTGGCTTCATTCATGAGTGGCTTGGTGGCAGCAAGAGGCCCAGAGGCAGGGCTGCAGTGGGCAGCAAGAAGACACCTGAGTCGTGGTATCAGCTGTAGAGGTCTGGACAATTGCATTTCTGGGTCTACAGAGGGTCTTCGTGAGGCTCCCTGGACACTGCATCCCTTCACAGCCACCTGCCTTTCCCAGAGCCTTTTCCAGCACCCACAGGACTTCGAGTGAGCTGAGGCTGGAGATATAAACTGATTGCAGTAGAGGTGGCTGGCTAGAGTCACAGTGGCAGTTGCCTGTGCTGCCTGCCTCCAGTGGGTCCTGAGCACTCTTTCTAGAGCCTTGCAGAGTATGAGCTCTTTCCCTGGCTCACTGATTGTCTCTGTGGGGGAGCACGAGCACAGAAGGGCATAAATCACCCAGAGATGTGTGCAGAGCTTCTCCTTGTGTCCCTGCCTTGCAGCATAACTTCGAAAATCTGTCCCTGCTCTGGCTGACCTGTCTCCCTCAAGGGAAACCCACAGATAATCTCTACCTATAAACCCTGTGGGGTGCTTAGACTACTGGGATTAGGATTCTGCACCGTATCAAAGCCTCCCATGGCCATTTCCTTCTCTCCCAGTGAGACCGAATCTCCAGGGCTGGATGTGGTGGGTGGAATGCAACATTCCAGGCATGCCTCCCATGTCCTCAGTGGCTACAAGGACGTCCAGAGCTGTGTCCCAGGGAGGTGTCTCCTTCACACTGGTAGTAGCCTTCTCTGCCAGGTCATGAGTAACAGCACTTGCTTGAGCAAACCTGGCTGCAGTTTGCCATTTTCCTAGCTCTGTGTGCATGTGTGTGTGTGTGTGTGTGTGTGTGTGTGTGTGTGTGTGTGTGTACTTGAGACAGAGTCTCACTTTATAGTTCAGGCTGGCCATGAATTCCCTGTGTAACTCAGGCTGGCCTCAAATTCACAACAGTCCACCTGCCTCCGTCTCCTAAGAGCTGGAGTTACAGGTGTATATCATGCATTGCTCCCCACTTGTTTGTGATGGGTTTGCACTTACAGAGAGCCAAGCTAGGCTCCTACTTGTTTTGTCCCTTTTATTCTGGCTGTGATGGTGCCAGATAGTGGACTTGCTAGGACACAGTGCCTTCCCTGCTGTGATTCTGTGGCCAGCACTTTGCAGAACTGGGATGAGGGGACCTCATCATGCTTCCAGGTAGTAGCTTTCCCTGAAGACACATCAGCTGTCCAGCCTGCTTCATCCCAGCTCAGGTGCACCCTGGGGTCTGAGTTGAGTGACCTGTCTGCTGGACCGGGATACTGAGTGGCTGTCCCACCTGTTGGATGAGACTCACATCTTCTCTGCTCTCGGTGCTAACACCTTTCACTCTGTCTCCTCAGACTCCAGCCTCTCCTTACACTTTGGCTGACGTCCCGGCCCTTATCCCTGAAGACCTGCCCACCATGTTTTATGGGACTCACTTTGTCATGTCTCCTCCTACCAAGAGCAAGCTGAAGCGACAGGGCCAGCTCCTGTCCAGCATGCTGTCTCGGACACTGAGTCACAAGTACAGGGACCTGGACTCTACCCCATGCAGCCTGGGTTCCAGTGATGACCCTGCAGAACTGTCCACCCAGCTGTCAGCTCCTGGAGTCCTGAAAGTGTTTGGGGACAGTGTGTGTACAGGCACGCATTATAAGAGTGTCTTGGCTACTGGCATGTCCAGTGCCCGGGAGCTGGTGAAGGAAGCTCTTGAGCGTTATGCCCTGGACCCTACATGTGCCGATCAGTACGTGCTTTGTGATGTGGTGGGCCAGGCTGGAGACCCTGGGCAGCGGTGGCAGGCCCAGTGCTTCCGGGTATTTGGGGACAACGAGAAGCCCCTCTTGATCCAGGAGCTATGGAAACCCCGAGAAGGTTTGTTCAGGAGATTTGAGCTGCGAAAGAAGTCTGATGTAGAAGAACTGGCTGCCAAAGATGTGGATACCATCACGGCAGGTAAGGACGGGGCCGTGGGGCTGAGGGCAGGGAGGTGGTCAGAGCAGGGGCAGGGAGCAGAGGGGCACATGGGCAGGCATTTTCTCAGGAGGAGGTGAGTGGAGTCTGCCGTGGCCTGGGAAGGCTTCTCATGTTTTGTCTACTACTTTACCTTTAGTGGCTTGGATATGGTGATTTGTTAGACTGGTGGTGCAATGTGGTAGCTCTTAATGGCTTCTTCAGGGTTTTAGGCCCAGTCTGCCCTGTTATTTGATCAGGTCACTGTCCAGTCCTTGTAATACATTGCCCACATTATCACATATGCCTCACGGAATACAGGGACAGGGTAGTCGGAAAGACAGCAGAGGAGGCTTCACATCTGCATGGTGTCACCAGGTCACCAGGTCTGCAGTAGTGAGGCTGCAGAGGTCTGTGGGTACGGGGTAGTCAGAGGCCATTCTTGGGTGAGTCCCAGCCTGGAGGCAGCAGGTTATATTTTGTCTGAGAATGCCGAAAGTAGAGTTTTGCTTGTTTGCCCTTGGGCTTGCTGACCCAGTGGCCTGTGACCCAGTGGCCTATGACCCAGTGCTTTGAGTCTTGGTGCTGATTCATTTGGTGGAAAGAAGTTGACTACTCTGATAGATGCCAAAAAAATAATGTCTTCAAATTCTGAAAGATTCTTAAACATGATTTGGATCAACCATATTTTACTTTTTCATAGTCAACTATAAAAAAGCCAGCGAGCTTACCCAAGGCTTGGCCTGTTGCCCACAGGAGGATGCCTGGTGGCTGTCTGAGACCCAGTGCTTCATTTTGTGGTATTTCAGGTAGAAAGTGGCCTCTGGGCCTTGCTGACAGTTTGGGTGCCTGCTGAGGGGTTGTGACCACTCACTTGGTCCTACTCTGCTTCCTCAAGAGCCTTTGGGCCCTGGGCTATGGCATGTGAGACAGGGATGTGGGGGAGCCATAGGGCCCAGCCTGACCAGTCCAGTTCCTGATCTGGAGGACAGAAGGGCTTAGTGAAGCTGCATGTGCTTGATGCTGCTGTGGCGCTCAGTAAGTCGTGCTGAAGGACAGTGCCTGCAGTCCCTCTGGTGGCACACAGGCAGTGCCTTGCAGGATGGGCTGGGTGGGCAAGGGCTAGGTCCTTATGGTGGGACTCTCCTGTCATAGGCATCATTCATAATTGTTAGCAGTGATCAAGGGCACTCGAGTCTTGGCAGATAAGCACCTTGCTTGTTTGCAACAGGTACTGCTCTTGCTCCATAGGCTGTATTTACAGGGGCTTGGTTTTTGTCTTCACCCTTCCTTTCAGTGTTCTAGAGGACATTTGTCCCCTTGGTGCCTCATTCCAAAAGACCTGGTGTGGGGAAGAGGTGGGTGGTAGAAGTGTCGGGGTTGCTGCATGGAGACAAAGGACCCTTGATGTAGAAGATAGCATTTGGGTCATTCTCTTGCTTAGCTTTTCCTCCTTCACTAAGTGGGCAACAAAGAGCAGGTTGGATGGAGCCACTACAGGGCTCAGCATCACCTATTGTGAGGTCAGCATGCTGTGTCATCTGAGTGAGGTAGAGACTCGGAAAACCCAGTCTGCTTGCACAGTGGCTGCTGACCTGTGAGGAACAGCAGGGGAGTTTGCTCTGTTCACCACCCCCAGAGCTGCTCCTTTCACACAGCCAAGACAAGAGGAAGTTGCATAGCCTGCAGTCTCTTAACCCTGATGGCTTTTCAAGCCTTCCCAATAAAAAGCCCATTGAGCTGGCCAGTCTGAGTGACCCATTTGTTGGGTGGCAGTGGGTTGCATTACCTGCTCAGCAGGTCCAGGCCCCAGGAGATCCTCTGTGACTGGCCTTTTGTGGATATAGCTTTGGTACCTAGTGCTATACCTGGCAGGGCCACAAACTTCAATGCGTGGTAACCATTTCTGGGCCTCTGCTTAGGGCAGAGATGGAGTCCTGCAGGCTAGAAGTAGAAAAGCAGGCTTAGTGTGGCTGGAGCTGAGGAGACCTACAGACACCAAGCGACTCTGAGTTCTGTCCCTAATGGCAGGAGTGGGCCTGACTTAGAGCCAGACCCCAAGGCTCTGATCTGTGTCTGGCTCTCCTGATGATCCTTACAGTGCAGGCACCAGAACACCAGGTACATGTGTACACACACGGGTGTGCACATCATGGCACACACAGCAGTTCCCTGGTAAAGAGCCCAGTGCAGCCCTTTGTGGCATGGAGGTGGCCACTCCACACATTCTGTGCCTTCCCATGCTCTCTGGGAAGTCAGGACACAGGAGGGAGCCACTGCAGCTGGCTTTGTGCCTCTCTGCATAAAACAGAGTGCCTGACCCTAGAGGAGGGGATAGGGTCATTATAGCTGCATGGTAACTGTGAGCTGTAAGTGGAAGAGGAGGTACTCCCTGTCCCTGCTGCGCTGCTCCATTGTATCCTGGCCCTATTCTGAGCCCCCAGGCTGCCAAGGGGGTTGTACGCCCACTTGTCCTGAGGGAGCCCCAGTGCAGGCCTGTGTGCTCTTGGTGCTCAGTGGTGGCACTCAATGCAGTGAAGTGGGTGCTCACAGCCAAGTAGGAGCTCTGGTTTTCAAGAAGATGGAAATCAGGGTGGCGCTGGACACCTGTAGGGCAGGCCAAGGAGGACCACAAAAGGCCTGGTGCACCTTTCCCTTTATTCTCTTCCTGAGGGCTGCAATGAGGCTGCCCCCCCACCCCCCCCACCCCCCAGTGACAGAGTGGTCAGATCTGGTCTGCAAAAAGGTGGAGGGCCTCTGAGTGTGCTCATGCATGCATTCTGTGTATGTGCCTGTGGATAAGTGCGGCCTTCTCTGGCTTCAGGCTCTGGGGTGCTGTAACCCTGAGGCTTCTTGGATCAGTTCCCCTTCCTATCTTAGCAGGCTTCATGTTGCCCTCAGCTGGTTCTGTCTTAGAAAGCTGCAGCTGGAGTAGGGGTAGGGGAGGGGCTGGTGGCTCCTGAGTGACCAGGATCCCCAGTGGACCAATAAGGACCCCCGAGGGGATGCTGAAGTCAGCACACACCAGGTCTCAGGAACTGTTTGGTGGTGGCTGCACATCCATAGTCACACACTGTTGGGTTTGGTTTTGTGTAAACAGCTCTTCCCACGCTGCTGGATTCCCTGCTTTCCACTCTGTCAAAGTACAGTCTGCACTTTGGGGCGGCGGGGAAGTAGTGCAGGCTGTCGAGTAGCCCTTAGTAGTTTCTCAGGGGCTGGTATTTAGGGTCCATGCCATGTGGAGAGGCCTGGGTCCTGTCATTGAGATAAAAATGACAGCCGAGCTCACTGTGTGGAGGGCGACCGCAGGGCCATGTGGTTTTTGTCAGCAGCTTGGGATGTATGAGGCAGAGAGTTTGTGTTGCCCATATGCAGTGTGCCAGGCCCTGGAAGGCCTGTCTGCCTTCCTTGCCTCCTGGAGAGTGGAGGGAGAGTGTTTAGACTGGCGTCTCCACTGCCTGGCTGCTGGTTTGTGCTGGAGACCCAGGCCGTGGGAGACGCCCTGTGCAGCATCTCTTGCCTTCAGATCTTTGAGCCTCAGCTATAACTACCACACGTGCCCAGGACATTGCCATATCCTCTGGGCAGACCTGCCCACTCCTGAGACCAGAGGAGGTGCTGTTGATGCCCCACACCCTGAACCTTTCTCTCTGTCACCTGCAGCCATCAACTCAGCCTGGCTGATCTCTCCTAGGTGTCTTTCTGGGGATTGAAGTCTTACAAGCCCCATACTTGAGGAAGGGACAGTGCAGACTGCAGCTGTGCTGGTAGATATCTTGTGTGTGGTCTTCAGAAGCTTGGCCCTGGTACCTTCCAGGGCAGGGTCTCTTTGCTTTGGGTGTCTTCTTTGTAAAAAGGCACGTGTAATAGTGGTATGGTGGCACACACCTGTAATCCCAGCACATTGAGAGGCTTAGGTGAAAGGGTCACAAGTTGGAGCACAATCTGGACAATTTAGCAACTTTTTAAGAATATTTGATTTTATTATTTTTTTCCCAAATCCATTTTCTTTCAAGGAGAAAAAAAAAAAAAAAAGAAAAGAAAAACACTAAAAATTTCAAAATATGTCAGTCAAGGGGCCAATTTAGCAACTTATCAAGACCTTGTCTCAAAGTAAAAAATAATATTTAAAAAGGGATGGGGACTATAGCTCAGTGAAAAAACTCCAGCCTTCAGTACCCTGTTACTCCACCCCTCAACCCCCATACAAAGTAAGTATAGAAAGCTTTTAAGGTGCTGACATTTGAAGCTAAAAAAAAAAAAAAAAAAGCTCACAATGCTTGTAGCACTTGTCACTAGCTTCATGACCAAAAATAACAGCCCATCACACACCTGCCGTGAGCTGGGTATGGTGGTACATGCCTGTAATCCCAGTACTCGGGAGGCTGAGGCAGGAGAATCATTACAAGCTCGAGACTAGCCTCGGCTACAAAGTGAGCTCAAGGCCAGCCTGAACTGCATAGCAAGACTCTTGTCTCAAAAAAAAAATTGACAAAAATGCCTGCTATGAAGTCTGGTACACCGTGCACTTATTTAACCTGTAGAAGATCAGTACGTGGAGGAGAGAGAGCTACTCTGTGGTCTCAGCTTGTGGGATTCTGTGGGGGTCTGTTGTCTCTATGCCCAGAGGCATAGAGAGGCTGAGTCTCTGTGCCTCTGGGTTTGAGGTGGCAGGTGGGGACAGACCTGTGTCCTTGCCAGGTGCTGTGCTCTGTTGTGCTGCCTTGTCATCTGTGGACTGGCAACGACACACATTCCCTGGGAACAGCCAGGATCATCCCCATGGGAAGCCATACCTGCTTTTGTGACCCTCTTGAGTCCTCAGGCTTTCCACCCTCCCTGTGTCACTTTCTTCTGGAGCTGTTTTCTTTGCAGTGGATAAGACTCTTTAACTCCCATCTTGGCACGAAGGGGTAACCTGGAGTGCCCTTCCTCTTGTCGTTTGTAGCGTATTGCAAATGATAGGATTGCGGTGAGGAACATTCATTTGATGTGGTTTGGCTGAAAACAAAACAATTCAAATCTTTTTTCACCAGTCTGAAACTGGAAACGTAATTGAATTTAAGGATTTTTTTTGGCGTTTCTAATTCAAAGATAAAAATTAATTTGAATGGTGTGTTGTTCACAGCCAGTATCATCCTTTGATTCACTGCTTAGATTTTAAAAAACCCCCCTCTTCAGTTTCATCACAGAAGTGCCATGTTAGAAGGCCCACCTTGCGCTGTGGCTGAGCATGTAAACAGCAGGAAGAGGTCAAGCCAGGTGCTGTAAGGAGCCACTGTTGGAGATGTTTTGTGTTGACACCAAAACCCAAGGATGTCACCATTGGTGTAAGACTTTTTATTTTTGTACCAGAAATGGAACTCATGACCTCGTGCTTGCCAGATAGACGCTTATGCCATTGAGGTAAATGACTGGCCCAGTGTAAGATGTTTGAAAGATGTAAAACACAAGACAGATTGGCAAAGGTGTGGCCAAGATGGACATCTCAGATGCCAAACTAGGTAACTGACAGAGTATCTTCAGAGGTGATGAATTTAATTGGAACAAGCATTACAATGGGAATACATGTATCATAGTAAAGGATGTATGTATGCATTCAAGGAGACAGAGAGAAAAGAAGTTTTTATTTTGTACTGGGAATCAAACTCATGACCTATGCTTGCCAGTCTGATGCTTACACTGATGAGCTAAATCCCTGGCCTGAAAAAAGGAATTTTAAAGGTAAAGTGAGTGTTCAAAGATTGCATAAGTCATCGCTGGCTATTGGGGGCAATAACAAAGGAGATACCAGGCCAGGGTTGGGTGGACAGTTACTGGGTAGAAGCCTTATAGAAGTGTCTGGGAGGGTGGCCAAGGCTTTGGAGCAGGGGTGTGGCTCTGCAGAATTGCCTGTGATTGTTCTTGTTACAAGATGCACATGCATGAGATCCTCTTCCCTGTAATGGCCCAGCGTTATTTATTTATTTTTGTTAGCGTTTGATTCTGTCTTGATCCTGGACGCTTTCACCCAAGGAAAGCTCTCCCTCCTGTCCAGTGGATGGCATGGAAGAGGCAGTTGTGAAGGTTGGGAATTAGCTAATTCACTCTGCCACCTAACAAATACTATTTTTAAAGTGACAGCTCATTTCCCTCAAGTGGGAGGTTAATGAGATTAAAGTCAGGCCTAACCAGAACTGAAGAAAGGGATCTTCCAGATAATGATTTCCCAGTGATTTAAACTGGCAAATATCAATTGAATGGTCACTTTGTGATAGGCACTTGACTAGGTGCTAAGTAGGAGTAGAGAGCAGTTGATGGCCAGATATGGTACCATGTGCCAGTAATCTCAGCTCTTTGAGAGGCTGAGAGGTGAGGGTTGCAAGTCTGAGGCAATTTAGCAAGACCCTGCCTCAAAATAAAATTGGGGATGTAGTTGAACGGTAGAGAGAGTGCTTGCCTAGCACTTCTGAAGCCCTGGATTTGATCCCCAAGCCTTCCTTTACTCCCCCCAAAATCATATATATCATAGCTCCTAACAAAATCATCATATAATCTTGGAGCAAAGAATCTAGCGGGCAGTAAAGACGACAATATAATAACTCAAAACATAATTACGAATTGTTTCATATACTATGAAAGAAAAGCATAGATGCTAATTCAGAGAAAAGTGGGAAGGCTGTCTCTGAGCAGATGAACTTTAAACCAGTGTCACAGGTGACAGCACATGAACCAGCTAAAAAGCAGGGTGCAGTTGGTGGATGGGAAGAGCATTCTGCCTGAGGGATTGTGCAGAGACCTGGGGATGGGAGAGAATGAAACAGGTAATAGGGCACCAAAAGAAGGCCATTGTAGCTGAAAACTAGCAGGGTGGTAGCAAGTGAGATGGGGCGGTCAAGAAGATCAACTTGGGCTGTTAAGTACTTCAGATTTTGTTTTATTTTGTGGTCTTGGAGTTTGAATCCAGGGCCTTCACTGAGCTACATCCCAGCCCATTTTTAACTTTGACACAAGGTCTGCCTAAGTTGTCCAGACTTGAACTTGGTGATCCTTCTGCCTCAGCCTTCCAGAGTATTGGCATGACAGGTGTGTACTACCACATCTGGTTTACTATTTATTTATTTTTGTAGTGCTGGGGAGCTATTTTGATTTTAGACTAAATGTAATAGGCGTTTTAAAAAACTAGTTAAAAAGGAGTTTAAAAAACTAGTTTGGTTCCTAAGTACAGAGTGTGTTGAGAAGGTCAGTAGTAGTTGATTAAATGATTATAGAAGTCTAGGCAAAGGTTGATGGTGGCCTGGACTACAGTTATAGGGAAATAAGTGGGGAGAACTGGATGGATTCCAAATGTATGCTGAAGGTAGAAGCCACAGTATCTAAATGAATTGGAGGTGGAGGGTGAGGAAGAGGGAGGTGTGAAGCTCAACTCCCAAGGTTCTGGGTAGATGGAGATGCCATTTCCTGAGATGGAGACTACTGAGAGAGAAGCAAGTTATGGGGGAAATAATTAAGAATTATCTGCCCCCCTACCCCGTACTGGGGATTGAACTCACAACCTTGCGGTTGCCAGGCAGCCACTTATGCCACTGAAATAAATCCCCAGCCCAAGAATTTTCTTTTAAATTATGTGAGGCTGAGACATCTTGGTGGAGGGAGCAGGCATCACAGTCTAACAGTATAGATCTGGTGCTCAGAAAGGAGCCTGATTGTGGGTATGGAAATCGATAGGTGACCTTGGCAGTGAATGTATGTGCAGTATGAAGTAGTGAGGGTTTAGTGTGGAAACAAGGAATTGCAACATTTAGAGGAGGAAACTGCAAATCAGACCAAGGAGTAGCCAGAGATGTAAAGATGGCACCCAAGTGTGGTGTCATGGGAGCCAACATGAGGCTTCCTTAGGTCAGAAAAGATGCAGATGATTGAGTTCACTGCATTGGGCAATGTGATGGTTGCCAAGGCCCTTTCTGATAGCAGATTATTTTTTGGAATGATTGTTTTTTTTGAATGCTGAGCATGCAAGCCAAACTGAAATGATGGGAAACCTATTTGTTTTAAATCTCTGGCAATATGTGAGATTAAGTATCCTGGAAAACTTTGAATATAAATAAGCTGGAAGTGCATCTTTTAAACATAGGTGAGTAACCAAGAAAATAAAGAGTTCTAGGGGCAAAAAAGTAAGTATCTTAAAGCCATGGATTCTAGTGGATTCTGAGCCTGTAATTATGCTGGAGGTATTTGTCATGCTTAAGAGCTGCCCACAAAGAAAGAAAAGCCCCTGGAACCTTAAAAGAGAGAACAAAAGAGCCCTTCATCATAGTTAGAATTTTACAAAATTCAAATCAGAGGGAAAAGATGAGATAGGGAGAAACTATTACCTGGTAAAAAATGACAGTTAATCCTTCTTGATTAACTCTGAATGGGGCTCTGAATGGGGAAATTTAAGACCCTTCTTTAGAATTGAAAATCATTGTTTCCCCCTCGCATGTTTTTGAAGTTTGAAATTGTACCATCATAGTTTGGGTAATCCTCGGAAAAAAACTAAATTAGAGTGCAGTTTGACAGAATACAAGGGCATCTGGCAGAAACGAAGCAGACCCTCTTTGGCAACTTCGCCGGAAGAGAGCTCATGATCCAAAATTACAAGACATAAGTGGTCTTGCTAGTGGGTGTGTGAGACAGGGTCTCGCTATGCAGTTCAGGCTGGCCCCAAACTCACTGTGATCCTCTTGCCTCAGACTCCCGAGTGCTGGAATTACAGGCATGAGCCACCACACTCCGCTACTGGTCCTGCTACTTTAACGAGTCGATAGAAGACAACAGACCATACAACTAGATTTATTAGGAATAGGAAACATTGATTATACAATACGAAACAGCTATGTTTAATATATTCAGTGATTCTTCAGCAGCAGACTGAATACAACGGAGTGCTGGGAGGTGGCCTGGATCGTGGTGAGCAGCACAGGTGTGGGGAGGTCTGCCGTGTCTCCGGGAAGGGACCTGGGTGTGCGAACAAGCCTGGGGATCTAAAGCCAGGGCGTGAAAAGCGCAGTTCTAACGACGGACCCAGGCAGCTGCGGGTCGGGTGGAGCCCCGCGCCCAGGGCAGCAGAGTGGCGAGTTACGGACGGGTGTGCACTGCTCCGACGGGGGAGGACACGGGCGCCGCTCGAGCAGGAGCCGAGAGCCGCCGCGCGCAGGGCGCTGGTGGACTAAGCTTGAAAAGCCGCGAGGAGAAAGTGTCGGAGGTCAGAGGACGCGCCGTGGGGGTACCACTGCAAGGAGTGCTGGTCGCCAAGCTTTGCTCAGGCCGGAGCTCCTCCCGTGGTCGCCCCGCCTTCGCGAGGCCAGGCGCAGGCGCGCGCGTGCGCAGTCCGTTCTGGGCGCCGCCGGCGGCCGGCGCCATGTTGACCTCCAGTGGCAGGCTGGCCAGCGCTTGAGGCGTCGGCGCGCAGCGCGGGGCCGCGGGAGCCCGGCCCCACCCCCGCCCACCGGGCATGAGCCGGGCGGCGGCTGCCGGGGTCCGCCCGCGCTAGGGAGGATGCCGTTGGCGGCGGCCACCCCGGGAGCCCTGCCGCAGGAGCGCCTCGGCCTCTCGGCGGCCATCAGCCTGGCCGCCCCCAGGGACGCCGACCGCGAACTCACCCAGAGGCTGATCGAGACCCTGCAGCCTTTCGGGGTGTTCGAAGAGGAAGAGGAGCTACAGCGCAGGACATTAATTTTGGAAAAGTTAAACAACCTGGTTAAGGAATGGATTCGAGAAATCAGCCAAAGCAAGAATCTTCCCCAAGCTGTCGTTGAAAATGTTGGGGGAAAACTTTTCACGTTCGGCTCTTACAGACTAGGAGTCCACACGAAAGGGGCCGATATAGATGCGCTGTGTGTTGCCCCGAGACATGTTGATCGGAGCGACTTTTTCACCTCGTTCTATGAGAAACTGAAACTACAAGAAGAAGTCAAAGATTTAAGGGCTGTTGAGGAGGCATTTGTACCAGTTATCAAACTCTGCTTTGCTGGGATAGAGATTGATATTTTATTTGCAAGGTTAGCATTGCAGACTATTCCAGAAGATTTGGACCTAAGAGATGACAGTTTGCTTAAAAATTTAGATATTAGATGTATAAGAAGCCTTAACGGTTGCCGGGTAACTGATGAAATTTTACATTTGGTACCAAACATTGACAACTTCAGGTTAACTCTGAGAGCCATCAAATTGTGGGCCAAATGCCACAATATTTATTCTAATATATTAGGTTTCCTCGGAGGTGTTTCCTGGGCTATGCTAGTAGCAAGAACTTGCCAGCTTTATCCAAATGCAGTAGCATCAACTCTTGTACGTAAATTTTTCTTGGTGTTTTCTGAATGGGAATGGCCAAATCCAGTGTTACTGAAAGAGCCTGAAGAACGGACTCTTAATTTGCCTGTGTGGGACCCCAGGGTAAATCCCAGCGATCGATACCATCTTATGCCTATAATTACACCGGCATACCCACAGCAGAATTCCACATATAATGTGTCTGTTTCAACCAGGATGGTAATGATTGAGGAGTTTAAGCAAGGGCTTGCCATCACGCATGAAATTTTGCTGAATAAAGCAGAGTGGTCCAAATTGTTTGAAGCGCCAAGCTTCTTTAAAAAGTACAAGCATTATATTGTACTTTTAGCGAGTGCACCAACAGAAAAACAACATCTAGAATGGGTGGGCTTGGTGGAATCAAAGATCCGAATCTTGGTTGGGAGCTTGGAGAAAAATGAATTTATTACACTGGCACATGTGAATCCCCAGTCATTTCCAGCACCCAAAGAAAATCCTGACAAGGAAGAATTTAGCACAATGTGGGTGATTGGGTTAGTGTTAAAAAAGCCGGAAAACTCCGAAATTCTCAATCTTGATCTCACCTATGATATTCAGTCTTTTACAGATACAGTTTATAGGCAAGCAATACATAGTAAGATGTTTGAGGTGGACATGAAAATTGCTGCAATGCATTTAAGAAAAAAGGAACTTCATCAACTACTTCCTGATCATGTTCTTCAGAAAAAGAAAACACACTCAGCAGAAGATGTAAGATTGACAGCTGTGGATGACAGCAGTCTCTGTTTGTCTGTAGACAGTGAAAATGTCTTATCAGTGACTTCACCTACTGGCCCTCAGGACAGAAACAGCCCTGCCCTGGCTGTAATGGCAGCATCTGTGACCAATATGCAAGCTCCTGAAGTTTCTTTGCAACAAATGAATCCCAGTGAAAGCTCAGGGGTTGCACTGAGTGAAAACATCCCTCAAATTCCTTCACAGCCTACGATTTCTCCACCACCAAAGCCCACAGTCACCAGAGTTGTTCCTTCAACACATCTGGTAAACCATCCTCCTAGACCTTCAGGAAATGCAACAACAAACATACCTAATCCTATAGTAGGGGTCTAGAGGACATCTCACCTGATAAAGAAGAAAGTGCCAAGAAAACCAAAGCTGAAAAGGGAACAAGCAGACAGATAAGCACAGCTCAGTTAGAAATTGTTTAGACAGCAGCTTTTCTGCTGGCTTCCCAGGAAACATCCAGCACAGATAGACCCAGGATCCCTGTTCTCCCTGCAGATTCTATTCTTGCTACCAAGAATTCAGTGAAACAGATTGAATGAATAGAAACAACCCCCAAAGGCCCACAAACAATATCTGCCAACTCAGCCTGTTGTTTTTGGATGCTGTAGAGGGAGTGTGAGGATACCACACTAGATAAAGACTCAAAATAGATTTATGTTCATTTAGTAACTTCCTTTACTGGCCAGATCTTGACCAGAAGTCCAGATTAATGTATAAAGCTACAAGTACTATTATTAATGCCTCAGATTATTAATGTGTCAGCAACAGTCACATTAACTATTTCAAAGGACTACTCTTGTAAAAAAAAAAAAAAAAAACTCTTTAGCTATATTTATGGCCATGACTGACATCTGGACTGAATTTATGTTTGATGAATTGTTGGGAAAATTTACAATACAAACTAGTATCAGAATTCCTTATACTAATGATGTACTTTTATGTATTTTTAAAGTTAGGAACTAGAACTAATTTTGGACTTTAACTTGGTGAATTTTAGTTTAGTTTTTTTTCCCCTGGAGTGGTTTCTTCACTATTAAAATTAGAGACTATTGGGCAGTGGTGTAATGTACGTCAGAGAAAGCACAAAAGTAACTTTAGTACAGTCATGCTGAGATAGCTGCAATGCTTTAAAATGAGATGTCAACCCTTAGGATAAGTATTTGACATCAAAACAGTAATTGCTATGTCTTTGGTTTTGATGGAACATGATCAAGAAATAACACATGGGTTTTATCTACATATTATTTTAGACAGTGTATAATCAGCGACCCAACATTGTCTTTGAGCTTACAAAGCTCCATAGTCTTGTCTTCAATCATTTCATCCTAAAACGAAGAGCTTTCTGCCTCTACCCTCTTTTGTTTGCTGTGTGTGCAAGGTATGCGTGTATGTTGTTTTCTTAAAAAAAGAAAAAAACCCAGGGTACTGGTATTTTCTAAACCATGATGTGAAATCAATATTCTTGTGGCCACATAGCACAAAACAAATTTAGATTCTATGACTAACATTTTAGTAAAACTTTACTAAACATAATGCCTGTGAAATACGTTGCTGTTTGGCGATTGCCATTTGATCACTATATGTGAGAAGTTTTATAAATCCCACAGGATTCTTGCTTTATCAGAAAGCTGATTTCCAATTTTAAATGTGGGCAAAAAAAATTGTCTGCACAAGTCTTAAACCAGTTTTTAATGCCTTAGCAGAATTCATTAGACTATCTGACTCATAAAAATGATTTCTAGAAAATTCTTGACATCGAGTCAGCTTTTTATGGTTTTGTTTCGTTCTATCACAGATTAGGAATACTTTTCTTTAAAAAACGATCCCTCATAATAAAGCAGCAGAACATCCATGTGTAGGAACCATGCGGGACAGCAGATGTCTACCTAGATGAAACAGTGTTAATGTGGACGCAGCAACTGAACAGCCTTCCAGGCAGCCTGGCTCTGTCTCCCCACACTTGTGACCTTTCTACCACATGGGCATTTTTTTTTCATGTGAAGCAGCAATTACTTTTTCCTGTCCTCGATTCATTTTCTAAAGTTGAAACATAGTCTTTTTTTACTTCTAAGCTATGCAGTAATTGAGATGTTCTGTTGCTAGTATGTACCATTTCTGTTTCTCACATTTTTGCCCTGTGCAGTCACCTAACCCTTCCACCACAATAAATCAGGTGAAACATGCACAGCATCTGTATTTTGAGTAGCTCTGTTTGGTTGAATTTGCCAGGCACAAATTTAGTTTTGTCAATTTGTTTATACATTGGAAAAAATTGTTTTAACTGTTTAATGTAACTGTACTTGTTTTACCAAGCTGGAAACTTGGGACTTTTTAATTCTAGTTATTATTACTTGAATATCAGATTATTTTTTCATGTGAAGTATGTAATGTCTCATGACTGGAGTTTGCTTTGTTATGTAGTATCTGTACTCCTGTATTTTCAAGCACTATTTTGAAAACAGATAATGTATTTCTCCATTACAAACACAATAAAAAAATAAATGACAAATGAACAAAATGAAATTAAAACGCCAGACAGTAATGTTTAAATCTGATAATAAGAATTCAGATGTTATCACATTGTTGGAGGGGAAAGACACTGATGAATTTTCCAGCTTTTCTAAGTATCGAATTAAAGTGTGTGGTATAATGTTAGGGGAAACATGGGAAGAAATTTCAAATTAATAAAGATTTTAAAATGTAGATAAAACAATACAAAAGGCAGAAAAAATGGGAAAACAACCACAGAAGATAAGGGTAAAAGGAAAACAGTGTGGTAGAAAAAAGTTTTTGGACTAAAAGACTTATTGTCAGATCGCAGAAAATGTGTACAGCAACTGTGTGCTTGCTGTTTTTATTTAAGAAACACATCCAAAATGTAAGGACATGAAAATAAGGCTGGTATGGTGGCAACATCTAACATTCACAGTAAAAGCAATTCTGGGGACGAGAAGGCCATTACATTAATGATAGAAGAAATAACCTACCAGGAAAATTGAATAATTTATAACTTCTGTGCTCCTGATAAATTAGTTTCAACATGAAGTTTAGTAGAGATAGATACTGCCAAATACATCATTATCATAAGAAACTTAAAACAGCTTTTCAGTTGATACTGTGGAGACAAAAAGTAGAAGGGAAACCATTTTTGTGTTTTGTTTTTGTTTTTTCGAGATAGAGCTCACCGTAGTTTGGAGTGGCTAACTGTGTAGGCCAAGCTGGCTTCCAATTCATGGTGATCCTCCTGCCTCAGCCTACCAAGTGCTGAAATTATAGGTATGCACACCCTGTGGGGTAGGGCAGGATAGCATTTTTTAACACAACCTAGTTTAGTGGTCCATGAATTGTTCCTATAAAGGGCCAGGTACAAAATATTCTCAGCTTTGTGAGACTGAATAGTCTGTCTGAGCACTTACCTCTGTGTTTTAGAGTGAAAACAGACATAGACAATGAAATAGCAGGTGGCCTGATTGGATTTGTCACTCAATGCCCTACACACATACTCTTTATCATCAGTAATCTGGTGGACACTGATTATAAAGCCTGCCATCTGACAGGTGGGAAATGCATATAATTCTCAAATGACTGCTGTCCAGAGTATGTTAAGGACGGAAAAGAAAAGTCTATTTTAAAAGATCTAATGCAAAATTGACAATGTATAGGCGTTTCTCAGAAGGGGAATTAGGAATAGTCAGTAAATGGTAACAGATGGTCATTTTTGTTAGAAATAAGAAAAATATAAATTAAGACCAAGAATAACGTTTATAGTAGCACTGAGGGTGAAACCCAGGCTCTCATACATGCTAAGAAGTTGCTGTACCACTGAGCTACACTTCCAGCCCCTTTAGTAAATAATTAATTTTGAGACTGGATCAAACTAACCTTGAACTTGGGATCCTCCTACCTCAGCATCCTGAGTATCTGGGATCAAATGTGTACACCACCATGCCAGCTGAGGAAAAACTTCTTAAGAAAAATCAAAAAGATTATCACTAATATAGATTTGGTGAGGATGAGAAACAGTTGGGTCTTACCTGATGGTTGCTGGCAAGCCGGTAGCCTGGACTCAGGTTCTGCGGCCAGGCCTTTGCGTCCAGCTGTAGGCACTGGGGTGCTCCATCTCACTTTCTCCTTGGCCTTCGGGACCAGAGTCTGTGGGTGAAAGCAGTCTCCAGAACTCTACACACCCTCTGGGTATGTAGAGTAATTTTCATATATGCCAAGTAATTGTCATAATTTTCTCTGTATGCCCCAGTGTCAGAAAAGCCAGGCAGCACCTTCCCAGAGGCTTGTTCCTTTTGGTACCTGAAAGCAGTACAGAATTCACAGCAATGTTCTGGAAGTGCCTAAAGCCCAAGGATCCACATGTCTCTAGGCCTGGGGACAGTGGTGCATTTACTCCTCAGGCACCATAAAGCTGAGAAATTAAACCATAGCTCCATGCATCTCTGTAGATGCGTCTCATGCTGAGGAGGAACAAAGCAGATTGCCAATATACTTATATAAAGTTGAAAAGTAAAGTGCAGCAGTATAATCTAGGGTTATACAAATATGAGCCATAACTATAAATGAAAGACACACCTGCTAAACAGAATCTGAACAGCAGTTCACTGTGGTTGAGTAAGAGGTGGGAGAGCAGATAGGCCAAGGCGTCCTTGTTTCCCTAGGCCTCGTGGTGGGTGCCCTGGTGCTCACTTTATTATTCATCTAGGTTATAAATGCTTTCCTGTGGGAGAACTGTTTTATCGTTTTAAAAAATGGATACCTTAGTGATGTCCTAAAATCAGTCAGGAATTGCACTTGGCCAGGCGTAGCCTGAATGCAGGTTTATTTTCCCTCCATGACAGGTACTAAGTTCAGGGCTGGAAAGGTGGCTTCCTGGGTCACTGGTGACCCAGGCTTCTGCTTTGAGCTCTACTGTTCTAGTTCGTGCCTTCCATCTTTGGGTTGATCCACGTGCGGCATGACTGTGGGGGCCACCTCCATCGCAGTCAGGAAGAGAGGAAGGCAGGGCTGCCCCCTCCATCCCCACAATGTCATCCTGTGGTGGTTTCCTGCAGTCCTAGCAGGAGCTTCCTTCATCTTTCACTGATGGTTGTCTGTAAGGGACACTGCAGAATGCAGCTGGGTAATGGGCCTGTGCTGTTAGGAGCAGTGGTGGACACGGAAATGCAATGCTGGCTTTCTCTTGCTCTGTACATACTGATTCTGAAGTCCAAGAGTGCATACAGATCACTTCCAGGTGGAGCCAGAGCACATCAATATCTTCAAAAATTTGGCTTCCTGCTTAGTTTTACAAGTCTTGTGTGTTAAAGTGGCTCATCTAGGTAATCCCCCATAGATGATTCTAAAACCAATTGATTAGTAGACTACTTTGTATCTGCAAAAATCACTTTTGCTATATAACAAAACAGAGAATGACTTCATTTGCATGAGTCCCATTCACACTCAAGAGGGGAGCAGATTATACCAGGAGAGGGTTACTGGGGCCATTTTAGAGTTCAACTACCACCCCCACCTTCTGGCCCCCAGATGAGTTATATCTGCATTCGCACGCACAAGGCACTCACTCCACCTCCAGGTGCTCCAGTGTTATCTTGTTACCAGTTCAAGGCCAACATCACACCATTTTAAACAATCCAAACCAAGTGTGGATTGTTATAACCAAGAGGCCTCTGGTTATAATCTGTGGAGTGCAACTTCTGGTGCACAAATTTTCTCCATCTGTGGGCCCATGAAATCCAAGAGACAAGTTACCTGCCCTAACACTCCCACCCTCAAGGTGGGACAGGCACAGGATGACAGGTACAGGAATTCTGGCTCAGAAAGTGAGACTCACAGGTAACAGGAGCCACTGGTCCTAAGTGGTTTCACATCCCCTGATCTCAGGCAGAGTGCCTGGGGACTGCCTTCAGCTGTGTCCCTGAGCTCTTGCAGGCACCTCCTGGGTCATTAGTCTATTCTTCTCCCTGAAAGGTGTTCATCAGCCCCTTCCAGGCAATATTTCATTTTGTGCTGCCTGCCTTTCAGTCTATGCCACCAGTGTTTCTGCTGATCTGATTTTTTCAGGAACTGTATGGACTCTCCAGGCTTTCCTGAGAATTCCCTCCCTTAGACAAAAGCCATGTCCACAGTTGCTTCTGAGATGATCCTCTGCTTGTTTTCAGTTCCTGCAGTGAAATGACACTGCTCTTAAACTTCCCTGGAGACCTGCGGCTTGACTGGAAAGATGTGTGAGCAGCGCTCACCCTCAGCAAAGCCTCCATGACTGGGCACTCTGACCTTCTGATCTTTGAGCTTCTTCAGTCTCAGTAGAGGACGTGCAGGGGCACACTCTGTCCTCCTCTGTGCCACACGATCCCAGCCACTTCAGACCTTCAGTGTCTTAGTCCCTTTGGGAAGCCTGAGCATTTTCAGTCATCTAGACACATGGTTCTGTTTTACATTAACAGCTCCTCCTTCACCTGCCACATTCAGCCTAGGAATCGCCTCATCCTTCTGACTGTTGTTTTTGTCACCAGCTGGAAGATGCACATGTGATCAGGTGCAGCTCCTTAGGTGATCGGCAGATCCTAAGGTCAGCAGATGGGTAACCTTGATTTGCTTGGGAGGTCTTTTCTGCCAAAATGATTCTGGGGCAGAGACCACAGGCCATCTTCAAAGTCTGCCCAGCATAGTGACCTTCCCTGTCTCCTGTGTGTGTACGTTATCCTGTGCACGACCATGTAAAAGCACACCACACACACACACACACACACACACACACACACACACACGGCTTTTTTTGTCAAGTCATAACCTTACTTTCTACGTCTTACTTTTCTTACTGAACCCGCTTGCAAAAATTTCTACGCACGATGTATTACAAGTCCACTCTGCTTCACGGCCGTGGGATATCCCGTGGTGAGGATGGATTACCACTGTATTTTGAGATCATGAGGAACAATTTTGCCGCACACATTCCTTTATATCCTGTATGTCACTAAAGAAAAACATCTCATCAGCTGTAAGCTCACGAATATTTACTTAACCCTAACATGAAATACCCTACTCCTTAAAGTAGAGCATGACCCTTGCCTGATACAGAAGACTTCGGTTGGAACCTGCGCTCATCCTGTGGTGCCTTTGGCAACTGGAGCACTAACCCCTCCCCCCGGGAGACTCGAGTTCTTAGGGTGACCAGCTTCAGACTGGCCTAGGTGTGTAAACAGAGTGTGTCTAGGATCGTCAAGAAACGGATCCCATGAGTGTGCCCACTCACTCATTCTTTCAGTATGTTGGAAAGCATACTCTTTCTTCTTTAAAAACCCTTTGGTGTCTCCAGTTATACATGTGCACAGTTGAAGCAGTATTTTCTCACTGCTGCTGAAAACAAAACAAAAACAGATGGGTGGCCCCTGGCCAGTCCTCGTCCTTCCCAGCCCTGCTCTCCCCAGAGGCACTGTGTCCGGCTGTGAACTGCTCTTTTTGGCATTTGATTCCCTATTTTTAAATGACATATGTGTCCTCCTACTACTTGGTTTTTAGACCTTCAGACAGTATCTAGTGACTTCCTTCCACTGAAGGTGAGGCCTTGGATCTGCTCACCAGCACTGCTCCTCAAACCAGTCAGTCCTTTCGCCTTCTCTTCAGGGTTTGGCTTGGAGGGGAAAAAAAATCAGTGTTTTTGTCTTTTTTTTTTTTTTTTTTTTTTTGTGGTACTGGGGACTGAACCCAAGGCTTTTGTCCTTTGCAATGAGCTGCATCCCCAGCCCTTTTGTATTTTTGTAATGTGAGACAGGGTCTTGCTAAGTTGCTAAGTTGCCCAGACTGGACCTGAATTTATAGCCTTGCAGGTGGGTGCCATTGCACCTGATTGAAGGTTTTCTTCTTTATGAGCGCACAGAGCTTTACACCACTTAAGGATCTTAAACTTTTTTTCAGATCCATTTTATTTCAAAGAGAAAAAAATAAAAATTAAAATAAAATTGTAAAACATGTCAACCAGGGGGTAACAGTGGTACATCCATTGCACATTGTTGTCCCCAAATCATTCACTCTGAGCATCTGCATTCAGTTGTCCAGTCAGTAACAGCGCAAATCCTTCTCCAGTGAACTCTGAGAAATCAGTAGTATAACTGTCTTAACTTTTTATATACATACATACATACATACATACATACACATATGTCATTTCTTTCAGCTTCTCACACTAGTGAGACACTACGATGTTTATACATGTGTGTTTTATGTATTTCACTTATGACTGTGGTCTCAAGTTACAGTACTCAAAGATCTTGTGTGCTCAGGTTACTTTTCCCACCCAACTTTTTATCTTGTTTGTAATTAATGATTGCTAGTCTGGTTCATTGGTTCTCTCTCTCAGTACGAGTGACAGTACGCAGCATGTTTTTGCCAATGGGCTGAGCACCTGGGTGGCTCATAGTCGCTTGCAGGTTCCATCTGTGAATTGTCTGTTCCTCTTCTTGGCCTGTTTCTCTTTGGCCATCTGTGAACATCTGTTCTTTGTGGGTGGTTTTAAGAAGCCAGTGACAGAGTCAGATACGGGGAGAGACGCAGTGCAGGTTGGGAGGCTGGCTGTGGCTGGCGGTAAGCCCTTCCTTCCCTCTCTCCGTCCCTCCTCTTTGTCCACCCTCTCCAGCTCTGACAGAGCCCAGGTTAGGGGCAGGGTTTCAAGTCTGCATTGTGTTGACCTGCAGGCTGCGTGGTGGACAGCTTAGGGTATGCCATAGTGGCACCTGACACAGAATGAGGAGCTCAGAGGGCTCTGGGGCTGAGCTGTCCCCTAAGAAAGGGCTTGTGCCCCATCTCTTGGGAAGCAGCAATAGCAGTAAATGCCGACGGGGAACCTCCTCGGTGGCCTGTTGATACAGGTGCTGTGGATTTGACTGACCCTTGTGAACTCTGATCAAGCATGGCTTGATTGAATCATGGCTCCCTGCCCAAGTTCAGTTGCTGAAGCCATAACTCCAGTGCCTCAGGAGGTAGCCATATCTGAAGAGTCCCTAAAGAGGACATTAAGATAAAATGGGATCATATGGGTGGAACCCATTTAAAAGTGACTCCCTTTTAATGGAAGGTGAGTAGCACATGGACACACACAGAGGGATGATGCTGTGAGGACACAAGGTACCGTCTGCAGCCAAGGAGAGAGGCTCCAGGAGAAATTAGACCTGTGACATAAGACTTCAGCCTTATGGCCTTACAGGCAGTACCTGTTGTTGAAGGCAGCCCTTCTGTGGCACTTTATCACGACAGTCTTAGCAAACAAATAAGAAGACATTACAGTCCTTAGCTGGTCGTTAGGAAATGTAAACACACAGCAGGTAGGGTGGCACATATCTATAATCCTGAGGCAGGAGGCTCACTGCAAGTCAAGGCTAACCTGGGCTATGAAGTGAGTTCAAGGCCAGCCTGAACTGCATAGTGAAACCGTGTCCCAGAAAAGACAAAATAAATAATAAAAGAGAAATGTGAAAACACAAAGGCACGCGCGCGCACACACACGCACGCATGCACACACACACATACACACACACATACAAATAGATTCAGATATAGTTCCAAGGACTCAGAATGAATCTGACAAGTGAAGGTATTTAAGGGACTAGAGTATAAAGCCCCTAAACAAGGCTAAGGGAGTAGCGGGCAGAGGCTCAGTCCAAAGGAAAGATGTGGACCCTGCCACCCAGGCCTACAGGGCACCAAACAGTGGGACACTGCAGCGACTGGATGGTAGGGCTCTCAGTGTACAGCAGGGCAGAAGTCGGGCCATTCTCAGGTGGCAAGAGAAAGTTTCTCAGTGTTGAGTCAGGAGACTTGCTAACCAGTAGCAGATTGTCAGCTGTGTTGCTACCCAGATCCAGGATGGAATATCCAGCGGGATCAGAAACACTGCAGCCCTCCCCCAGGTCGAGCCTGGCAAGCAGAGGGAGCTAGCTGTTGACTCTGAACCCCTCTAAGAAGGGGTTATAAGTCACCTCAGGGTCACTGGCCTGGACTTGGCTTCGGCTCTAAACCTTCATGGTTGTGCCTCACTGCTCTCAATGACACAGTCATGGAAAGCTCTGCCTGTCTGTGACTCTGACAAACAGCCTAAGCCTTTGATCTCCTTACTCATCCGTTACTCTAATTAGGTTGTTTCCCAGAGCTGTCATTTGGCATTGGGACTCAGCCAGTGTGAGAAGGTCCAAGTGTTACTGTGGAAGCCACCCTCTTCAGTATTGTAAAATAGTACTTTCTTGCGCTTTAAGAAATAGGACCTCCTTGTTGTGGAAAATTTGGAAAGTAAGAGGAAGTATAAAGAAGAGAAAAGAAACCCCCTGCAAAGTCACTAGAGAATTGCTTTTAATAGTTTGGCACTTATCAGTCTTCTCAGGATGTGCATTTATTTTCTTACATAATTTAAATCAACTTGTGTACAAAGTTATATGCTCTCTGTTTTTGAGCTTCCTGAATTTATTTCCTTATGTTGTGAAGATCATTTTACTGCTAGTGAATGGGTGCACATAACCATAATATTCCCTGTTGAATTTTCTATCTGTTCATAAATAACGGTTATGGAAATGACTGTATGCATCTCTGAACAGAACGTTCAATTCAGCACCTTTGTGATTACTTCTGTAGGGTAGCACCTTAAATGGGGTTCTTCTGTAGAGCGATGGAGACATTTTAAGGGGCGTACATATCTCTTCATGCAGTTGTAGGTAGCAGTCTGTTCATAGATATTTTTAAAATTTTGAGTGGATTAGTGCCTCTTTCTATTTCTACCAGCAGTTCAATGGCTATTTTATTTTATTTTATTTTATTTTATTTTATTTTATTAATTTAAGGAGAAAAAGAAAAAAAATAGAAAAAGGGTACAAGTTATACAGAATTTCAGAAAATATAAACAGTAGGAAATCACTAGTTAATAGATTATATATTGTTATCTTAGAAATAGTTGTTGCAGTTACAAAATTAAAGCATATAAAGTGGACTTTCAAACAGTGAGACTGGAAACAGTTTTGTTCAATGATCCAACAAAACCTTTCTTTTGTATTAATGACAGTTACACATTTTGGGTTTTATTAATCCTATAGTTCTTATTACTTGTTTTGAAGACAGTAAAACCAAATGTGCCTTAACAGAACAGAGTCAGTCAAATCAAAAGAATGGGCATAATAGATAATGTAGAAACAAAATACTAGGTGATCAACAATGGTTACCATACTGCCTCTTGCTATCTTAAAAAGAATTGCCTATATCATCAGTTATAATAAAACTGAACAAAACAGTAAAGAATAAAACCAAAACATTGGAGACATTACAGGACTTTAAAAGAAGATAATAGTCAACCAGAATGGGCATCATAATGAACCTTACTGTCTTCACAGTTTTGCCTATACTTTCAAACTTGGTACTATCAAGCAAAGCAGAATAGAGGAAAATCAGTCAAAGCAAGATGGTGAGGGCTATACAGGGTTTCAAATCAACTTAATAGGAAATCAGACTGGGTTACTATAATGTATCCTGCTTTTTTTATTTTTCCCTTAATTAAAAAGATAAAAATAAAAAAGTAAATAATTTTTAAAAAAGGAGATTGAGATTAAAGAGGGCATAACAACAAACCAGCGCAGGTCAAAGCATAACCATTTAAACAAAATAGTTGTTTAACTTGTGTTTCACTACAAGATATTCTGACATAAAAGTAGTTAGCATAGTGTCTCTTTCCTTGAAATCTTTGAGTATAATTTCATATACTGTAGCACTAAACATAAGACAATGTAAAACCATTCAAGAGAATGACAGTATTACAGGGTATTTAGAACCAACTATCAGAAAATGAACAATGGTTTCTGTATAATCTCCTTGTCTATAAAGTTTTTACTTATATTATCACATATAATAAAATCCAATAAGATATAACCTTTTAAGACCGATGGAGACAGAAGAATAAAAGCTTGATGGGACTTCAAAGCAAGATGATACTAAATCAGCACTAGCTATTATGATGTCTCATTTTCTCCAAAATAGCTGTTCCTACCATCCAATCTTCTCTGCCTCATTTCTGTTGAGCTCTTTTTCTGTCATTAGTTGTCAGTTTGTCTTCTTCATTTTGCTTTCTGCTCCATTCATTGTGGCCTCTCTGCCACTGTTTCTGAAGTCTTGGTATTTTCCTTTTTTAGAATATCCTGCAGTATTCTCTGTAGAGTTGAATTGGTGGTTGCAAATTCCCCTAGTTCCTCTTTATCCTGGAAGCACCTTGTTTTTCCATCAATTTCTAGAGTCAGTTGTGCAGGATATATCAATCTTGGCTGGAGGTTATTATCTTTCAAAGCTTGAAATATTTCCCCCACACTCTTCATGATTTGATGGTTTGTGCCGAGAAGTCTGCTGTAATTCTGATGGGTGTTCCCTTGTAAGTGATCTGTTTCTTGTCTCTGACGGCTTTTAGTATTCTGTTCTTGTATTGGATTTCTGGAAGTTTGATTATTATATGCCTGGGTGTAGCTCTGTTTGGGTTGTAGGTGGCTGGGGTCCTGTATGCCTCATACATCTGAGTATCTTTACCTTTTGCTAAAATTAGGAAAATTCTCTTGGATTATTTCTGTGAATAGCTTTTGTAGTCCATTTGTTTGTGTCCCTTGTTTTATGTTCTTAATTCTTAAGTTATAGATCCTCTTATCATCTTCTAGCCTTTGCATTATTGCTGTTTGTTTTCTTGTTATTTTTAAGAAGTTTTTCATTCATGCTCCCATATTACAAATCTGCCCTCCAATTCAGATAATCTATCCTTAGTTTCTTTCAAGCTGTTATGCCAGCTTTTGATAGAGTCTTTAGTTTCCTGGTAATCTCTTTGAACCTGCTTCACGTGTTCTATGTTTTCTCTATTTTCTCCATCAAACAATTCTCCCCTTTTTTTTCTGTTCTTCCGTTCCACCATCTGTTTTTTCTTGGGCGGTGCTTAGCATTTCTCTAACTATTCTACTTATATCTTGCTTTATTTTGTTAAATACTTCATTTTTAAACTCGTCTGTGAGGCTCTGGAGATACTGCTTTATGTCTATTGGTGCCGTGTCTGATATTGCATGTTTTCTGTCTTCCTTTGCGTTTCCCTTTCCTGGATCAGTGTTCTCAGGATTGGGGACTGAGGACCCTTTCTTGTTGCTTCCTCTTCCCATACTTTTTGTTCCTTCCATACAAGTGAATGTAGGAGACCCAATTTTTTTCTCTTTGTCGGTTACAGTTTGTTTGAATTGCGCCGGCTAGGTGTTCCCGCCCACTGCAGTGTACTAGGGAGACACAGACCTGGGCAGCCTTTGCTGGGACCTGGTTTGGGCTAACCTACTGGGTCTTAGTGAGCGGCGTCAACCAGGCCAGGCACTCCACACCAATCCCACTTGATAGGGGAATATGTGACTGAAATCACTGCAGCATCCTGTTCCGGGTAGTCTGCCCAGTCCCAGTATGTCCTTTGCTGAAGCTTCCTACTCTATGGAAGGGTCCTGGTTACACTCACTCGCCGCAAGTCAATGTAGGGCTCCCTGCTAGTCCTGCTCTCAACTCCGTTCGCAGATTTCCGCTCTCAGAGCTTTTGCGCATCTCTCTCCCTGTCCTGCAGATTTGGATCCAGCAGCGGCAGCAGGAAATTCAAATCACAGCTTCCAGGGGCGTGGGTTCTAGCTTCCTGCGCTGAGATTTTATCTGTTCCTGTTATAGCACCAGGATTGGATTTCCAGTTGGTTTCTCTTAGCTTAGTTCATTCCTGGGTCGGCAGGGTGTATCTCCCCTTGCTTAGGACTCACCGTAATGCACCATTCCTGGATTTTAAGCGGGGTATCTCAGAAAGCCTCCGTAGCTGCTGCTATCTATCTGCCATGTTCTCCTGGAAGTCCCTCAATGGCTATTTAAAAGACTATTCAGATCCTCTATCTTTGAGCCAGTTTTGGCAAGTTGTTTCTTCTTAGGAATTTGTCTATTTTGTGTAAAATTTCATATTAATTGCCACCAAATTATTAGTAGTCTACTCTTGTTGATCAGTATTGCTCAAAATTTGTTGATTATGTTAACCTTGTCATTGAACAGTATTGGCCTTATTATATTTACATGTTACATGTTTTTTCTATTTAGTTTCTAGTTGGCATACTTACCTTCTACTTTGGGTTTAATTTCCTGCTTTTTTGTTTAACTTCCTGATATTCTATTGACGTGTTTATCTTTTCTCTTTTAATATATATTTTGTACATGATTCTCTTTTAATATAGGCTGCAAGTCTCCCTCCAAGTTCTGCTTTAGCTGCACTTTACAAGTTTTGATAGGTAACAGCTTTGTTATCACCCAATACCAAATATTTCCTAATTAACAATAGAATTTTTTCTTTGACCTTAGAATATTTGCAAATATGTTTCTTAATTGTAACACTTGGTGATTTTCTACTTTTCATATTTTTTACTTCTAGCTTAATTCCTTTCTTTTTAAGATTGTATGTTCTGTCAGTTCTTTTGAAACTTGTAGATTTAGTTTATTGCTTGCTATGGTTTGTCTTTGTAAATATTCCATGCTTTATTTATTTATTTATTTATTTATTTATAGGTCCACTTTATTTTTTAATCAGATTTTGTTGGTACATTTTAGATGCATATAATGATCACATTCATCACACAGAATTCATACCTGTACATAACAACTTGTTCTTTTTTTGCTGTTCTCCTCGCCTCCCTTCAACCCCTCCTCCCCTCCTTACCTACAGAAGCTTTGTTTCCATTTTTTCCTTCTGTTCTTTTTTTGTCCCTTCCTTCCTTTCTCACTCTCTACTCCCTTGAGCATTTTCCTCCTATTTCCCAATACTTATTATACATTTGGTCCTTATTTACACTTTGAGTTTCTTATACTAGGGAAACAATGCAGTATGTACATGTGTATCTAATTTCACTTAGGAGAATGATCTCAAGGTGCATCCATTTAGCTAGAAATATCTCAAGCTTACTCTTCTTTATGGCAGAGTAGCACTCCATTGTATAAAAAATTTCATCTTCCTTACCCACTCATCAGCTGGTGGGTATTTGGGTTATTTCCAACATTTAGCTATTACAACTGTGCATTAGCTATTATAAACATGTGCATGTATTGCTGTGGTATGATACTTTTAATTCTTTTGGGAAGATGCTAAGGATAATAGCTGGGTAGAATGCAACCTCTTGTCCTAGTATTTTCAGGAGTCCCCATACCAATTTCTACAGTGGTTACACCATTGTACACTCCCACCAACAGTGGAGAAGGATTCCTTTTCCCCCATCCCCTGCCAGCATTTGTTATTGGTTGATTTCTTGATAATAGCCATTATACTGAAGTGAGCTAGAATCTCAGTGTTGTTTTAATTGGTATCTCTCAAATAACCAGTGGTGTTGAACATTTTTTCATGTATTTGTTTGATATTTGTATTTGTTTATCTAAAAAGTATCTGTTCATTTCAGATGCCTATTTTTGGATTGTATCTTTAAATTTGTGGGATGTGAGTTTCTTGAGTTCTTTATATACTTATATATTAGTCCTTTGAGGAACAGTTGGAAGAACATTTTGTCCACACTATGAGTTGTCTCTTCACTCTGTTGACGATTTTGCTGGCTGTGAAACAGCTTTTTAATAAGGTGAGATCCAAGTAGTTGATTCTTTGTGATAGTTCCTATATGATTGGGGTTTTGTTCATAAAGTCTTTGCCTACACCAATGTCTTAAAGAGTTCTAACTATTCTATCTTCCAGCAGATTTAGTGTTTCTGTGTTAATATTTAGAGTTCTGATCCATTTTTATTTTAATTTAGTGCATGGTGAAAGATATGGGTCTAGTTTTAATCTTAGGCATATGGAAAGCCAGTTTTCCCAGCACCATTTAAGAGGCTGTATTTCTTTCAGTGAAGGTGATTGTTCCCTTTGTCAAAGATAAGGTGACTGAGTGTGTTTAGAGTTGTTTCTCCATCTTCTAATGTGTTCCATTGACCCTTAGGTCTGGTTGGTTTTTTTTTGTCAGTACCATGCTGTTCTTATCACAGTGGCTTTGTAGTATAATTTAAAGTCAGAGATTGTGATGCCCCTGCCTTGTCATTTTCACTGTATTGGTTCTTCCTTCCCAAGAACAAGGGATGTGTTTGCATTTTCTGATATGCTCTTCAATTTCCTTGTTTTAAAAGATATTTTAGTTTTCAATGTAGAGAATTTTTACTTCCTTTGTTAGATTGACTTCTAGGTATTTATTTTCTTTATTTATTTCTTGTTCTTTTGATGCTATTGTGAAAAGTGTTGTCTCCCTAATTTATCAGTGGGCTTGTTATTTGTGTATAGGAATACTATTGATTTTTGACTGTTGACTTTGTATGCAGCTATGGTATTGAACTTGATGATTAAATCTGAAAGTCTTTTGGTGGAGTTTTGGGGTCATCTATGTAGAGTATCATGTCATCTGCAAATAATGATAATTTAACTTCTTTCTTTTGTATCCTTTTACTTCTTTCTCTTGTCTCAATGATACGACTAATATTTCTGGAACTATATTGAATGAGAGTGGTGATTGCAGACATCCTTGTCCTGTTCCTGATTTTAGAGTAAAAGCTTTTTGCTTTCTGTCTGTGTAGTGTGATGTTGGGTGTTGTTTTGTCATAGGTGGTTTTTATCAGATTGGGATAATGACCATCTATTCCAATTTTCTGAAGGTTTTTTTTTTATCATGAATGGGTGCTGAACTTTGTCAAAAGTTTTTTCTGCATTTGTTGAGATAATCTTATGTTTTTTGTCCTTGGCTCTATCTATATGGTATATTACATTTATTGATTTTTGTAAGTTGAATCATCTTTGAATCTTTGCAAGGAGGAATCCTCCTTGGTTAAGCTGTATAATCTTCTTGATGACTTGCTGCATTCTGTTTGTCTGTATTTTATTGAGGATTTTTGCCTGTGTGTTACTGTGTTTTTGAGAGAAATTTGGCTGTAGTTCTCTTTTTGGTTGGATTCTTTTTTGGTTTTGATATCCACATAATGCTTTCATCCAGGAATGAATTTTAGAGTATTGATTCCCTTCCAGTTTCATTAAAGAGTTTGAGAAGTAGGGGCTGGGGATTTAGCTCAGCAGCATAAGTGCCTTCCTTGCAAGTGTGCAGTCATGAGTTCAATCCCTGGTACCAATAAAAACAAAAAAGACAAAAAAAAAAGAGTTTGAGAAGTAGATGCATTAGGTCTTCTGTAAATTTCTTGTAGAATTCAGCAGTGAATCCATCAGGGCTTTGACATTTCTTTGTTGGTAGGTTTTTAATCACATCTTTAATTTTATTGACTAGTATTGGTTTATTTAGAATTTTTATATCTTCTGATTCAGCTATGATAATATATATCTAGGAATCTCTCCCATTTCTTTTTCACCTTATTAGCATATAAGTTCTTAAAGCAGGTATTGATGGTCTTCTGGATTTCTTCAGGATCTGTTGTGATTTCATTGTTTTCATTCCTAACTGAATGGATTTGAGTATTTTCTTTCCTTTTTGTTTTTGGTAAGTTTAGCTAAGAGTTTGTCCATTTTCTTAATCTTTCAAAAGATCAACTCTTTGATTCATTGATTCTTTGTAATTGTTTTCTTAGTCTCCATTGCTTTAATTTCTAGTCTGATCTTTAAAATTTCTTCCTTCATATAAGCCCTGGGTTTGGCCTGCTCTTTTTTTTCTGGATGCTTGAGGTTCAATATTAGGTTGTTTATTTGAGCTTGCTCTGTTTTTCTGATATGGGTGTTCACCACTTTATTGTGTCTTACAAGTTCCAGAGTGTTATGTTGGCATTATCATTTAATTGTAGAAACTGTCTTAATTTCTTTTTTTTAATTTTGTCCTTTAATTTCATCTGTGACTCATTGGTTTTTCAGAAGGTATTATTTAATTTCCATGTGTTTATAAAGTTCTTTTTTTTGTTGTTGTTGGTACTGGGAATCAAACTCACAACTGCGCGCTTGCAAGGCAAGCACTTATGCCACTGAGCTAAATTCCCAGCCCCGTTTATGCAGTTCTTGTGATTTCTTTTGCCATTGATTTCCAATATCATTGCACTATGATCAGATAGCATATATGGAATAATTTCATTGCTTTGCATTTCTTTAAGTGTACTAGTTCTATGAACTAGCAGTATTGATCTTTTTTGGATATCATTCCATTTGCAGCTAAGAAGAGTATATATTCTGATACTCTGGGGTAGAATACTCCATCTCCTTAGTAGATGTAGGCATCTACTAAGTCTGTTTGTTTCAGTTTTGATGTTTCATTGTTGAATTTTTTCCATCTAGCTGGTCTGTTTGTGACAGTGGAGTATTGAGGTCCTTCATTACAATTGTAATTGAGCTTATCTGGTTTTTCTTATTTGTTAAAATTTGTTTTATATAGTTTGGTGCATATATATTTATGATTGTTACCTCTTCCTCCTGGATTGTTGGATTTACGAGGATGTAGTGACCTTCTTTGTCTGTCTTGATCAGTCTTGGCTTGAAATCCACTTTGTCTGCAAATAAAATAGCTATCCATGCTTTTTTCTGGGTTCCTATCTCATGGAATGCTGTTTTCCATCCTTTGACTTTTGGTGTATAGATTTCTTTTGAATTAAAGGTGTTTTTTTCTTTTTGTATCTAGCACCATTTTTTATTAGTTTCTTAATCATCATCTGGAAAGAAAATATTCTAGAGTAACACCATTGAAGACAGCTTTGATAAAGCACAATCACCATAATGTATCATAAAGCAGGTACAGGATATTTTACATTCACAGAGATACGATACAGTTCTGTCCTACACCTATAATACTAAAGGATACAGTTAAAAACGCATTATTTCAGACTCAATTCTACTTTTCCAGCAGAGGGCGCAAAGGATGTTACGACAGAACTCTGTAAAGAAATGCACTGTCTTAGATAGGATTTCCTTTCATTAATGGCACAGTTTACCACTCCCTTCATGAACATCAACTGAAAACTGTTTTTAAAAAACCTGGGATTGGGCTGGGGATTTAGCTCAGCGGCATAAGCGCCTTGCAAGTGCACAGTCGTGCGGTACTGATAAATAAATAAATAATTTTTTTAAAAAAGAATTCTTTAAAAAACCTGGGGTAAAAACAACAAATGGAAAAAAAACAAAAAGAATTCATAAAAAGATGATTGAGTGAAGGCAAGCAATATTCAACCTAAATATGTTTCTTCTATGCAGCATATTGTTGGATCTTGTTTCTTGATCAGTTCTAGCAGTCTATTTCTTTTGATTGGTGAATGGAGATCCTTTACATTGATGGTTATAACTGGTATGTATTGACTTAACCTTGTTATGTTATTTTCCTGATGTCAGTTCCCCTTTTTTCCTCTCTACTTCATTGCTTTCCTTGCCTGGCTGATTCATTCTTTTAGAGTTCATGAAGTTGTAGTCCTTGTTATGTCTTTCTAGAATGTCATTCAGAACACTTTGGAATACTGGTTTTTGGTCATGAATTTCCTCAGGTGTTCTTTGCCATGAAAGTATCTCATTTCTCTGTCAGTGTTGAAAGATAGTTTTGTGTGGTATGTCAATCTGGGCTGGAGATCATTTTCTTTTACGGATTTTAGGGATTGAAATACGTCACTCTAAGTTCTCCTTGAGTGAGGGTTTACATTGAGAAGCCAGCTGCGATACTGATGGGCTTTTCTTTATAGGTGATTTGTTTCTTTTCTCTAAGAGCTTTTAATATTCTGTTCCTCTGTTGAATTTCTGGAATCTTGACTATTATATGCCTTGGCCTAGATATTTTTTGACCATAGCTAATTGGAGTTCTGTATGCCTCTCTTATCTCTATATTAGATTCTTTCCCCATGCTTGAGAAGTTTCCTGCCATTACTTCTGTAGATGGAATTTTTTTTAAAGTCTCTATCACCTGATTTTTGATTGACTCCAATCAATCCTATATTACTCTCTCTGTATCACCTAGCAGCTATCAGATTGATTTTTCCTAGTTTCTTGCTGTTTTTAGGAAATCTTTTTTTTTTTTTCATGATTGCTAACTGAAATACTGTGGGCTTTTTTCTTTTTGATATAGGATAACACTATGTAGTCCAGGCTGGCCTTAAATTTGCTTATGTAGCCCAGGCTGGCCTTGAACTCGTGGTGACCCTCCTGCCTCAGCCTCCCAAGTGCTGGGATTACTGGTATGTTCAATCATACCCAGCTGGAATCCTGTCTTCTGTATCTGTTTTTCTGTTCTCACATTGGCTCATTCTGCTGCATATACTTTCAGTGGAATTTTTTGTGGATTATTTGTCTGAATCTATTTCATGGATTCTATTTCTTTCTTATTTTGAGTGTTCATGGTTTCCATAACTTTCCTAATCTCTGTTTTTTTTATCTGTATGTGCTATGGAGTCACTAATCATGTGTTTCATTATGGCCACCATCTCTGAGGTTATATGAAGTATTTTTCATTTGATTCTTTCTAGAGCCTCATTCATCTGCTTTGCTACTTCTGCTGTTACCCTTCAGAGAGTCCAGGTGGGTGGCTTTTGAGTTATTCCACCTCATTGTCCCCTGGGTTTGCCTTTTGTGAGTTGGAAGTCTGGGGTTGCATATTAAGGCATAAGTGTCTTCTCATGTTTTCTTAAGTTTAATTCCTGGGTTGATGCTAGTAAATTGCTTATTGACAGATAGCTTTATTGCTAGTATTAAGCACCCTTAGTGACTTTCTCAGATATGTCTTCCATGTGTAACTGGCTTTTTGGCTTTGAGTTTGTTGCAAGATCCTACCTGTTCAATTTATTGGGGATGAGAAGCTGTTGCCTATTTTGCCTAGCTCCTGGTTCTTTGGCATTGACCTATAGTATTTTTTATGACTCTTAAGCAATCTCAGTCTTGGCATATTAGAAAGAACAATTGATGAGGATAATTTATGTCACTAAAGTAGTACAATCAGCAATAGCAGTAGCATCAAACACAGCCTAGAAAATGATAAACTGTGGTAACAATTGATTTTCCACCTTCATGTGTGAACTGTATTTGTGCTTATATAACAAAATCTAAAATGAACCAGAAAATTATATATAGTAAATATGCCCGGGGGGCTGGGGATTTAGCTCAGCGGCATAAGCGCCTGCCTTGCAAGTGTGTAGTCGTGAGTCGTGAGTTCGATCCCTGGTACTGATAAAAAAGAAAAAAAATGTAAATATGCCCTCACTGTAGTGATTTTTACCCTCAGGAGAAAAAGTTTAAAAAGAGGTTAGGGAAAAGAAATAGAAGAAGAGGAAGAGGTTAGAAGCAAGGCTGGCGGACAAAGATTATGCGAAGTTTGGAGGATTTATAAAAAAGAGAGAAGGAAGAAATAAAAGTAACAGAACAACAGTGACAACAAAAAAGTAGAAATATTATTCATACGTATATAAAATAAGAACAGTATAAACATATAAAAGAAAAAAAACGTTCACTTCAGGGCATGTCTCTGTTGTCACTGTTAGAGTGACCAGACAGAGCCCAGATCTGCGTTGATTAATCCCAGCAAGACAGCTGTAGATTTATAGTCTAGTGGACACTGGATAGTCCTAGCAAGTCTGCAGCTTTAGTTCCACTGAGGCTCAGGGTGGTTTATGGCTGTGAGGCTGGAATCTGATTTATTCAGCCTGCAGCACTCTTATGTGCCCTCCTGCTGGCTTTGAACTCCTGCTGACTTAAACTGGGTTCCACCTCAACTTGCTGTGGGAGTCACTAGATGGGGCCAGCCCACAGTTGCTTTGAGTTCTTAGCTCAGTTGGTCCCTCTCCAAGAAGGCTACCAGCCAATTAACCTCTCCTGGGGGACATTTAAATTCATGTAACTCACCAGCCACAACAGACTGGTTCCACTGCTCTGTTCCACTGATGCGTTTCTCTGTTGGAGGCCTCTGGAGCTGCCAGTAGTCGCTGTGCATCTGTGGGTGTGAGCCACCTGTCACATGCTGTGAATCAGGCTTCAGGGAGAACACGACACTTGCCATATTCTTCTTCTGCCTCTTTGCTTCAGTTCTCACTGCAGACCTTTTCTGGGCCCAAGGGTCGACTTCCCTCCTTCTCTTTTTCATGTTGCTCTGTGCCAGCATCTGGACACCAAGTCTCGGAGAGCTGTTTCTCTGCTGCTCAGTACTCCGACCAAGGGTATTTATTTCTAACATGGTTTCTTCCTAAAGCTTTATTTTTAACCTTTCCCACATAGACCCACACTCCATTTGGCATTAGGTATTGCAGCCAATGTAAGGTGTCGGGGTCACGATTCATGTTTTTCCATATGTACATGGAGTGGATTCCACATTATTTACCCAAAAGTCTGTCCCTTCTGTATGTGTGACATTCAGTTCCAGATCCCTCATACCTGTTCCATTGCACCATCTGTCCCTGTAGCTTACAGTGAAGCCACTACCTGTAGCTAAAGTGCCCAGTTTTGACTTCTGTGGAGACTTTTCTTAAGGTTGCATGGGCCGATCCTAAAGTGTGGGGAGAAGTAATGGTTTTACATTCCCCCACTTAAAAATCCGGAGTTCATCAGTCTTTGATTTGTCAACAATATCTTGTAGATTTAAAAGAGTTACATTATTATAAGTGGTATTTTTCGCATATCCTTTTTATCCTTTGTTGCTGGTATTTGAAAGTATTATTTAAATTCTGCATATTTGCCCTGTCTCATCGTCTTGTTAAATTCACTTAATTCTAGTAATTTGTCCTTATATTTCTTTGCATTTTTCACATATACAGTTACGTTGCTCGCATGATTGTGGTTTAATTTCCTTTCTTCCCGATTTGTCCCTCTCACTTGTCTCCTTGCCTGCCAAGGGGGGTGGGTCTTGTACAGGGTGAGTGGAAGTGGCCCTCACAGCCCCTGCACCCCATAAGAAGGGACCTGCATGTACATCTTCTGCCAAGCTTTAGAATTTTCCCCAACGATCAGTTTGGTTGCAGGAAGCTGGGTTGTTTTCCCGTCCAGCTGCAGTGTCTTCCTAGGTTTATTGTTAAGAGTGAAATGGCTTTAAATGGGAAATACTGAGAATAAAGAAGGTGCTCATGACTTATCCTCAGATATTTACTTCTCTTTTGTACATTTTAGGTGATTTCATACCGTGGATTGTTGATTGGTGGATTCTGTGACTTTTCTGTTTTTTTCTTCTCTTTTCTTTCTTTCTTTCTTTCTTTTTTTTAATGGCACTGGGGATCAAACCCAGGGCCCTTACACGGAACTACAGAGTTACTTTCCCAGTCCTTTTTTATTCTGAGCAGGTTCTGACCAAGTCACCACGTTGC
Source organism: Cavia porcellus (assembly GCF_034190915.1). NCBI lineage: Eukaryota > Metazoa > Chordata > Mammalia > Rodentia > Caviidae > Cavia > Cavia porcellus. The sequence goes on along the minus strand of NW_026947506.1, from coordinate 34,527,767 downwards.
TCAACTTAGATGTGCTCTGGATCTTTTTGGATCTTGTTATCCTTTTTCTCCAGCCTCCTTGTGTGCTAGGATTACAGGAGTGCAGCACTGTGCATCGCTGCTTTGCTGAAGAGAGTATTCTAGTAAAAAAAGAGATTTGTTGAAGGTGTCTGACCTCTGAATTTGCAGCAACTGCCAAGAGTTTATTTTAGCAGCATATTCCCAGCTGTTACAAGAAATCACTGCAAAAGTGGCCCAAATGGGTTTAGTAAAACTCCCCAGCACAGGAAAGTTGTGGTACCCACTTGTCTCTAGCCAGGATCCTGTCTCTGAGGCCATAAGCTGGGAAGGGTGTCCAGATGTGCTTCCCAGAGTCAGGGAGGAAAGAGAAAATGACCAGAGGGGAAACCTGCAGGGTGACTTTATGGAGGAACCTGGTGACGTGCAGGAAGGGAGCAGTGTTTTTCTTTCCAGGGTCATTGGAGCCAGCGCAGAGCAGCATTGGCAGCTCTGGTAACCATTAGCAGCTGTTGTCAAAGTTAACATCGCTGCCTCCCAGTCCACACAGAGTCTCCGTGAAAGTGACAGGAAAGGAATGAAGGAAAGAGTGGTGTGGCCCGTGGTGTCATCCTTTCCTTCATCCAGAAGTATCTGTGGGTAACCAAGATTGCCAGGTTTGCTGTCCCATGGAGCTGCACCCTGAGCAGGTGCCGAGGCATCCAGCAGCCCGGGGCCTTCACTGTGCCCCACAGCTGCGCTTTTCGCCTCTGCTCTTTTCCATTTCCATGTCAGGCATTTCCTCCCAAGTTGGCCTGTCTTTAGGATGCCTATGGAGCCATCTAAGGCCTGTCCTGGCTGCATTGCATTTTTAGAATCTTGGGCAATGCCATTTTTCTCCTAGGTGTATGCAGTAGCAAATACCTGAAAGTAAGTGGTCCTTGGAGTGAAACAGCTAAGGTTCCCAACCATGTCCTCAGATGGGATGTGCCTGGTCCCCCCGTGTGCCACTGAGCATTTCACTGGGCATGGTGGTGCACAGTTGTAATCTCAGCTACTCAAGAGGTTGAGGCAGGAAGATCACAAGTTCTGGACAGCCTGCCCACTTAGTGAGGTCCTGTCTCAAAATAAAAAGAAAAAGTACTGAGGAATAGCTCAGTGTAGAGTGCTTCCATGGAATGTATGGGATCCTGGTTCAGTCCCTGCAGCTACAAAATATATAAAAGAAAAAAAAGGTGTTTTATTTATGCACTTCCACTGAAAACAAGAACTGTCATCTGTGCTTTTAAGCCCCAGGTTTTAGACTTTGTGTCTCTCCTGCCCTTGCTCAGAGTCTCCATCTCTTACCATGGTGCTTCTGGGAAGGGTTCTTTGGGCAGCAGTTCTGTGGGGTGTACTTGTGTAGGGTCTACCCACACTTCAGTGTGCATGTGTATAGTGTCTTCCTGGCTGACCCACCGAGGGCAAGGGAAGATGTCTTAGTTATGTCCTCTTTGCTGGGACAAAATACCTGACTCTCACAAGGTAAAGGAGCAGATGTTTATTTTGGTTCATAGTTTGTAGAGATTTTAGTCCATAGTTGGTTGGACTAAGCAACTCCAAAGCAAGGCAGAGGGACATGGCAGAGGAGAAACAGCTCCTGGCAGGGTAGACCAGAAGTAGGAAACCCTTCCTTTCCCATTCAGGCCTATTGGTTGGCGCCACCCACACCCAGGTTGGCCCTTCCCACTATCCACAACCAGAACTATGTTAAACCTAATCAGTGGACTAATCTAATATCAAACTCATAATCTAGTATCACACACCTGTAATCTAGCCACCTCCTCGAAACCATATCTATGAGTGCATGAAGCTTTGAGGGGACATCTAGATATAAACCACAACAGTGGAGGAAGAAAGAAGCCATGTCAGGTAGACATCCATGCTGCCTGTGACACTGGCCATCCTGGTGTTGCCAGTGGACAGTGCTACTGAGCTTCCATTCACAGGAGCCCACCCAAAACAAGAAAGGGGACCTCAGAGTCGCCCAGCCATTGTCCTGGCTCTGACCTGCAGACAGGCCTTCTGAGTTGGCACAAGGTGGCTGTGGGCCTCCCGTGTGGGGCAGCCGTCCCAGGAGAATTGGCCTGGATCCTGGGCCCTCTGTGAGCCCCTGCAATCCAAGAGGAGAGGCTGGCCTGTGTGCCTGGCTGCCACCTGGGGCATCATTTGGACTGTTTTTTTCTCCTTCCCATTTAGCTCCATGGTAGTGCAGCAAGACTGAGCTGTAGGATAACACTGGGCAGGGACTGCAGTCCCACCTGCAGGGCATCTGCTGCAGGAATATTCCCAGCCTGGCTTTGCGGCTGACCGGCTCCTCCTGCAACCCCGACCCCCCACAGGCTGCAGATGCGCAGGCAGGCAGGCGGCTCGGCCTTCTGTAGGGAAGGGCAGAGCTCAGCAGAGGCTCTGGCTCTAGTAAGGCAGCTCTGCCGGCTGCGTGCTGGCCTCCTTTTTGGCTTTTGTCTGGTTTTGTTTGGAATGGCTGGAGGACAGGATGTCACAGATGGAGACAAGTCTGTATGGAGGGAACTCGGCAGAATGTTCAGGGAAGAAAACACTGGGGTCAACTGGGAGCAGTGAATGGTCTCCGGGGTTCCATCCTTCCTGCCTGTCAACCTTCCTAGCAGCTGCGGCAATTTAGAGAGCTCTTCCTGCATTTGTGAGCATGAGATTTTAAGTCTTTTATGGGGTATGTGTTATTTGCCTCTCTGTACATGTGTGCATGTGTTTGTGCATCTGAATGTTGTGCATGTCCAGTGCTAGGTTTGTATGTGTGTATGTGCATGTCCGCACATGTGTGTTGTGTGTGGGTATATTTCTGTGTGTGCATTGGTGTGTGCCCTCTGGCCTGGCAATATCCAAGGCAGTCTTGGGGAAGTCTCAGATGTGCCATCATAGAAGCTGATCAGCATGGTGACACGGCAGGTTGACCAGGTCCTCCTTTTAAGTGAGGGGAGCACGCTGACTGATCAGCTCCATCTCATGTAGTCAGAGCACCCCTATCTCAGGGAATCTAGCCTGACACACAGGTGGGCCGAGAGGACCACACAGATAGATGGACAGGCTTTGGGGTGGAATGGTGACCTGGCAGGGGCTGGTGCTATAGCAGGGAGAGTGTTTGGTAGATTTGGAGCCCAGGGCCATGGTGCAAGCTGAGGTGTGTCATCGGGCTCCTGCTCCTGTAGGGGGCCCAATGTGGTTCCCTCTGAGCCACAGGATGTGACATTTGGGCTGCCTGCTCTGTGACAGCCCTGGGAGCATCTTTTCTGGGGGTACCTCAGCAGTACTACAGTGCTGCCTCCCCTATTAGAGGGGCAGAGCCTTTGTCCTCCAGACCTGCTTTGACAGAGTAGTAACAGGTGTCAGAGGGGGCTTAGTGAGACTCAAATCCAGCAGGACCCGGCCGATGGCCACTGGCCCTGTATCTACATTGATCCTGTTTCAGGGATAAACGCCCAGGCCCGGAGACTACAGCGGATCCGTGCCAAGGGAACACCAAGCCTGGCCCCAGGGACTGTCTGCGGCTCCCCTCCACCCCAACTGCGTCGCACAGTCAGCGAGACCAGCCTGAGCCCGTCCAGTACCCTGCCTGAGGCTGCCCAGGGCCCTGAAGAGCCAGCCCGGGACACCATGCGCTGCTCCCTGTTCCAGGCCCCGCACCTGCTGCTCCTGCAGGGCTACAGCCAGCAACACGTGAGCTGCCCCTAGGTCCCAGAATGTGGTCTATTGTGCTCCTTGTGGCAAAAAGGAGGAGATAGAGGTGGGTGGAGCAGGGGCAAGTTGGAAACGGGGCACTGACTTACGCCCCAGGCCCTTGTGGAGAGCTCTCCAGTCCTCTCCATACTGCTTCTCAGGCCTTCCGAGAAGGGTGTGTGGGTTCCCAGGGCAGGGCCGGCCAGCCTGCTTGTTGTCCTAGTGATGGTGGGTGCCAGATCACCACTTGGTGGTAACATTTTTCTGGGTAAGGCCACGCTGCCCCACCAGCTAGAGCCATTTCTTGCCATTCTGTCTTGTGCCAGGGTTTGAGCTGGCCTTAGCCACCTCCTGCTCTGTGACAGTGCTGCTGTGTCACTTGCTCTTCAGCCTTGTCCCCTTGTCCCTTCGTCTTTTCCCACCCTACCAGGTTGACACTTTCCTGTGGCTGCCGGGCTTGAGCCTCAGGAGACACCCATGGTAGTTTGGTGGTAAAGATGGGCCTGCACACTAAATGTGGGTGCCCTCAGAGCCTGAGCTAGGCTAGGCCTGTCAAGTGTGGGCACAGGCTGAGGCAGCGAGGGGTGATTCAGTGCTGCTGCTGCTGGCCTCAGATAGCAGTCTAGCTGAAGAGTCTGAAACACATTCTACCTGTCCTCACCTGTGTGGAATCACAGAGGCGGCATCCCCCTGAGTTGTGCTTCTGCTTTTAGGACAGCCTAGTGTACGTGCTCAACCGGGAGCAGCACACAGTGGGCCAGCGCACGCCATCCAGCAAGCCGAGCATCAGCCTGGCAGCTCCTGACATCCTGCCCCTGCACTGCACCATCCGCCGGCGCCCAGCCCCAGATGGCAGCCCTGAGGCGGCTAGGCTGGTGCTGGAACCCATTGCTGGGGCGCCTGTGGCTGTCAACTTCTCTGCAGTGGGCCGGGGAGCTGTGGTGCTACGGCATGGCGACCTGCTCTCCCTGGGCCTCTACTACTTGCTGCTCTTCAAGGATCCTGCACAGGCCCAACTGCTGCCTGCTGGGGCCCTGGCTCACCTGCGACCACCACAGAGCTGCAGGACATGTGGTGCTGCACTCCGGGCCCGTGGTACTGCCTCCTGCTCCTTGGCTGCTTTGCCCAGGCGGCGGCAGCTGCTCCTGGAGTTTGAGCCTGATATGGAGGATGCACTGCTGCAGAGGATCATGACGCTGATTGAGCCAGGGGGCAATGACTACAAGCTGACACCCGCTTTCCTCCTCTGCCTCTGCATCCAGCACTCAGCCATGCACTTTGAGCCTGGCACCTTTGGGCGACTGTTGCTCAAGATTGCCAGGAGGATCCGAGATACAGTCTGGGTGAGTGACACTGCTGGGTGACCTGTGTAGCAGCTGTATCTGCTTGCCTTAGGCATAAGGCCCGACTCCTCTCAATGCCGTGCAGTGGTTCCAGGATGGATGGAAGGCCAGCCTTTTCCACCTCTCCATCTCCTAGCTGGCATCAGTAGTAGTTTGACATTGCAGGCCAACTTCAGGGAGGGCTGGCCTTCGGGGTCCCTTGTCACTCTGGCCTATATCCCTCCCCCAGGTTCGGCCTGGCCTGAGGCCTCTACATGCCCCAGTGAGGTGTCTGGTGCCTGGGTGCTTCAGGGAGCTCTCACAGGTCCTTGTTTGCAGCTGGCACCCTGTGCTTTCTGTATACCAAGCTTTCAGTGCTACAGCTGGTGGTTGAGGGTGCTGGACCAGGTGGCTTTGTCCAGGGACATACTCTGTCTCTTGGCCTGAGCACTGTGGACCTGTGGGCAAGAGAATTCATTCCTGAAGGACCTCTTTAGGACAGTGTGGTACAGTGAACAGTATCCCCAGCTTCCACCCAGAAGAGGCTCCACCCTCCCCTAGATACACCCAGATGTCCCCAGGCTTTGCCCTGGGACACATCACTTGGCAGTGCCACCCAGTTTGATTGGGTGAGTGCTGGAGTGGGCTTATGATGCATAACTCAGCACAGCAGGGTCGTGTGAACAGTGTGCTGTGTTCCTCACACAGATGGAATAATGTGTACCTGAAAGTATCGCTGTGTATATTCTCCCTTTGTCTCATATTTTTTTCCTTTATAATTGTAGGAGAAAACCAAGGAACTAGCAGAGAAGCAGGCCCAACTGTAAGTATGCCTGGGTTACTGTTTTGCCTCTTACTGAATTCCCATTTCCCAGGCAGCCACCTCAGGGTCAGCCCTCAACCTCACCTCTGTGCTGCTGTCTCTGAGTCTCCTTCTCTCCTCTCCCTGCACCCCCAAGTTCTGGGTGAGAAATTCCCCTAGAAGAGCATCCTTAGGAGCATGGGTAAGGTTTCTGGGGAGCCTTCCAGGCCCCTCTCCCTGGTGGCTGGGTTGAAGTGGCCTGTCCCCTGCTCCCAGGAAAGCGTAGACCCCAGGCTCTGGGGCAGAGTGTTGCCCTCACCAGCACCTGCCCCCATGGAAAGGCCCTTTCTGCCCTCCATTGCCAGAGGCACCTGGCAGGGCTGTCTGGATTATCTAGCAGAAGAGCCTGCTGAGCGGACACTGAGGGAATTGTCCTCCCTGGGGTGGCTTGTAAGAACAGCAGTACCAAATGTTTACGCTGGGGACAAATAGTATGGGAGGCTGTGAGCTGCACACACCTGCTTGTGCAGTGTCGTGGAACCTGGTGAAAAGTCCCCACAAAAGCATCTGTTGCTTGATTCTTTGCACACACAAAAATGTGCAGTTCTCAGTGAAGCCACCCATCCAAGAGTCACATCTACAGATGACACTGAAAGGCTGGTGAAGGTAGCTGCCGAGGTGGTGGGGAGGAACTGGGATCTGTGGTGCACATGTGCTGGCTTCCCACGATGGAGTCACTGTCCCCTTCCAAAGTAGGCTTTCAGGGCCCTGAGAGAGATGGTCTCAGGTCAGCAGTGGGCTGGGAACTGCTGTCCTTGCCATTGACCACGTGGACTCCAACTCAGAACACCTCTTAACCACAGATCCTCTCTCCCAAGTGCCTATCAGTATCAGGTTGATATTTGAATATTAATGTGCTGACTAAGAATCACGAGCTGTGGGGTTTCATGCTGTGTGGGAAATCCAGACACTGCCTCTCAGCAGTATGGGACAGGATTCTGCAGAAAGCAGCCCCAAAGCAGCCTTGGCAAGAAGACATTGATGCAGGATGAGATGATGGTGGGCTGTGTCTTGGTTACTATTCTTATTGTGAATACAAAATATCCAAAGTTAAAAGATGAAACGTTTATTTAGCTCACAGTTTGTAGAGGTTTCAGTCCATAATCAGCTGTCTCCAAGGCAGGGTGGCACGGCACGGTGGCACCAGTTCATGGTGGCAGAAGACAGCAAAAGGAACAAGAGCAAAAAGGGCAAAAGGGGGGAGAGAGACGACTCTTTCTGTCTCTTACAAAGTACATAGGCTACCTGCCCCAGGGTGGGTATAGCACCCATCCCCATGACTGCATGAGGCTTTGAGGGGACATCTAGACACCAACCATAACAGGCAGGGAGGAGCTGAGCTGTAGGCACAGAGTGGCACCTACATCCCATAGAGTTTCTGTGTGAGGGGACCCAGTGTTTATGTGGGGCCTCTTAAGGGACAATGTCCCTGCTCTGTGCCAGGACTAGTTCTGGGACTGAGGTGTTATGCAGTGGTGGGAGCATCCCACACCTGCTCCTGCTCGCAGAGGTGCAGGTGCCATATGACTGGAACCTTCCACCGGGCATGGTGGCTCACGCCTGTAATCCCAGCGCCCGGGAGGCTGAGGCAGGAGGATTGTTTGCGAGTTCGAGTCCAGCCTAGGCTACAAAGTGAGCCCAAGGCCAGCCTGAACTGCATAGCGAGACCCTGTCTCAAAAAGACGACAAAAAAAACTGGAATCTTCCATCCTGGCACCTGTGTAGGGCTGGGGGAAGGAAGCCCAGCAGGAAGAGCTAGGTCTTCCCTTCGGCAGCAGCCTGCTTTTGCTATGTTTCCAGTCATTCGTCATGAGGGCCTAAACACATTCTGGTTTCCAGGCCTGGTGCAAGCTCACAGCATTTAGGTTTTTTTCCCCTTTCCTTTTTAAAATAGTGACGCACTTCTAAAACAGAACGGTGCAGAATGTACCAGTCTCCGGGAATCCACACCTGGGCCCATTGTCAGTCGCATTTTGCCACATTCCTTCAGATTGCTTTGTCTCTGTTTCTTTTTAATCATATGCATGTGGATGACCATGAAATTTCCCTTAATGCTCTGCATCTGGGGTCATTGTGGTCTTCACTGGACTCTCCCTGAGGGTCCTGTGCTCTTGTGTGAAGCCTTGAGTGACTATTGACTCCTGCATGGAAAGCTGTGATCTGCTGATGGGGTGAGGGTTAGTCAGCAGGTGAAATCCCATGCATCTGTTGTGTACAGCGTGGGGTGCGATGTGGAATGACCATTTTGTGTGGAAAACGCCCGCCCTCCCTGCAGTCTCCAAGCTTACAATGTTAGTATTGCAGTGGCTCCTACAGTAGACCTCTTGGCCTCATGCCCTGCTCAGCCCTGGTTCCCACCATTCTATCCCCTCTTCTAGGAGTCAGTCTTTTAGCTTCCTCATGTCTTTCTGTACCTCACTTACGTATTCACCTGATGGGACCTTCCCTGGGCTCATCTGGGCTCATCAGGAAGGATAGATCTTCCTTCTGTGTGTAGCCGCTGCTGTAAGGTGTCCATGCGTGCTGTGTGTTCTTTATCTGTCCGTTCTCTGATGGGCAGCCGGTACGGCTCCATGTGTGGGTGAACTTGGCAGTGCAGTCACCTTGCTCTCATTCTGATAGCATTTCCTGCAGGTATACCCAGGAGTGGGTCTGCCATGTCCTACAGCAGCTCTGTGTCCTCCTCCTCCCAGCCTGGGAATTCACGCTGAGCTGCATCCCAAGCTCTTTTGTATTTTTTATGCTGAGACAGGGCCTCACTAAGTCCCCAAGGTTTTCAGGTGGGACTTGAACTTGTGATCATGCTGGGATCCGCGGGCTGTGCCACCACGCCTGCTGGCTCTAGCTGTGGCTGTTGAGACACTTGCAGTCTCCCACATGGCTGTGCTTGTTTGCATCTCCAAATCCCAGCCAGGGCTCCCTTTTCGCAGTACCTGTGTCTCTTGTGGTTTTGAAAAGAGCCTTCCCCATAGACACAAGTCAATGCCTCCTCATGGCTTTGAATGATTTGTTATTTCCCTCGTGAGTAGTGATGCCTGCATTTGGTGTTTTAATTAGGAGCATCCCATCGGGCAAATTCACAGGTGAAAATTAGTCTGCAAGTCCATGACATATGATCAAAGCACGTGGTGAGCGTTTGAAGCACGTTTTAATGTATTACACTAAAGATACGTTGTCCTTCAGAGCGCTCCCCTTGTTTTGATCCCACTTAGCCCATGGTTTTGGCCATTTTCTACAGCAGTTCTGGAAGTGTTTAGTGCTGTCATGCCTGCCTTCCTGTTCTGAATTGACTCAGAATGTTTCCTTTTCTAGGTCGTTTTGGCTTCGGGGAAGAGCCACAAGCCATGTGCCAGACCCTATGAATGAGGTGGGCGAGGCCTCGCTGTCATGCTTTTGTGAGCCACCTCTCTTTTGGATGGCACTTGGCAGTAGCATGCACCACATTTTTTATCACACCTTATAAAAGACACTCAGGAAAGAGGATTTCTAGAACTATTTCAGAAAGTAGCAAGAACAGTGGGATAAGGATGTTTGAAAGGGGGTCGTTTTACTATGGTGAACTTGTTTTGTTTAATGTGTTATACCTTGTGATTGCCGTTTGTATGTTTCTGCATCATCCTGATCTGCCTTGGTGACAGACTCACAGAATGAATACTTCAGTCCCTTGCAGAGCTATCATGGGGTGGGGGCCTATGCCTCAGGGCTTGTCCAAACAGGCTGTGAGGACTAAAGCAAAAAAAAAAAAAAAATTTTTTTTTTTGGTCTTTTTAAGACAGGGTCTCATTATGCAGTTCAAGCTGGCCTTGAACTCACTTTATAGCCCAGGCTGGACTCAAACTCACAGAGACTCTCCTGCCTCAGCCTCCCAAGTGCTGAGATTACAGGTGTGTGCCACCATGCCCAGCTGGAACCAATTCTTGAATGATTGGTTTATTTAATTTTCTGTTATTTCTTTGATAACTTTTATTTTCCTGCACAATTATCTATGTTTTCATAGATATTTATGTTATCTATGTTTTGAAAGTTACTGACATAAAATTGTTGTATTTTCTTACAGCTTTTCATGTCAGAATATCTAGTTTTTTCATTTAATTCCTATTGTTTCTGTTGTTCTCTTTTTTTCTGTCACCTCTGAGTTTCCTTCCTAAGGATTTGTCTATTCACTGTTTTAAAGAACCAGTTTCATTTTTTTCAGTTTCTTTTTTTATTTCTATTCCCCGTAGTCCCTATTCCCTTATTTTTGTAGTTTCAGTTGTAACTTTCTTGATTCATGGAGTTGTTTAGAATGTGGTTTTCTGCAGCCATACTTTGCCTTTTGCTAAATTTTGCTAAATTTGCAAAATTTTGCTAAATTTTGATCTTCCATGATTTGGAAGATCTCAGGATTTTGTTGTGACTCCTTTACTTGCTAGTTTGTGATCAATTTTATGAGCACTCCTTTTGTACTTCAAAGAATGCTTAGTTTATTTTTGTCTAGAGTTCAATATGTTTATGAGATCAAGTTTGTTTACTTAACTTTTTTTAACTTTTGTGGGGAGGGTCTGTTTAAGCTCCCTTTTAGAGAAAAATGTTAACATGTCCCTTGTTATTGTGGATTTGTAAATTTCTTTTAAAATTTCACACACTTTGTTTTATTTTTGTCAGTATTTTGCAGCAAGGCTTGTGAAGCTTTAAGACTAACCTTCTAAACCGTTTCTTTTAAAAGCTGTCCTTTTCTATAATTCTTACTCCATTCCTTCATTTATTTACTGTTTGCCTGCCAATTCTTTTCTTTACTTTTGACCTTTCTATGTCCTTTTATTTTTTGAAAGCAGTTGTTTATCCAGCCTGCTTATCTTTGTTGATGGAAAAGTTCGGTCCATTTGTTTGCGTTGTAGTCACGGGTGTACCGGAACCCCCAGTTTGTGCTATGCTTCTGTTTGCCATGCCTATCGCCTGTGCCGTCCATATTCTCCTGTTAAATTGGGTTTTAGAAAACCCGCTCTGTGGATTCAGACCTCCTTGCTGAACACTGGATCCCAGCGTGCTCAACCCCACCCCATCCTGGCTGTCTCGTAGTGCCAAGCTTTGCCTCCTTTGCTGCCCGATGGTTCCCCACGGCATCTTTTGTTTTCCTTTGGGTTTATAATGCCTGCTGTTCATGCTTACCCCAGTGCGTTTGTTCCCAAGTGCTGTTTCCCGCATTGTCATTTCTTAGTCACTGTTGTGGGTTGTCTTCCTTGTGTGACCGAGTCACCCTGGGACTCTTGGTGCAGCTCTCGGTGGCTGCCCCTTAGATGTGGGGCTGGGAAACGCGCTTTCCTTCTGCCCTTGAAGATACAGCTCCATTATTCTTAGCCTCTTACCTGGTTGAGACGTCTCACGTGTGTCAGTTGTGTGATTAGTGTCTTTTTCTCTCTTGAGAGCTCCTGGTCATGCATGTTCTGTCTCTCCCGGTGTTTCTGGGCGGCTTCCCTGGGGGTGGGAGCCACCTTGTCTTCTGTCCTCCTGGCCCCTCACCTGAGGGCTCTGTTCTTTCTGCCTTCTCAGGGATGCTCCATTCCTCCTTGCTGTGCTCATGTTTTTCATGTGTCTGCTGTGTTTTTCTTAAAGATCTCTTTCGGCTGCTCAGCTCACTAATTTTTCTCTTGGCCATGTGCGATCTGCTGATTTAAATTTTAGTTGTTTTGCTTTTTAAAAGTCTAGAGTACAGCTGGGTGTGGTGGCACACGCCTATAATTCTAGCACTGGGGAAGCTGAGGCAGGAGGATCACTGAGTTTGAGGCGAGCCTGGGATACATAGTTCAAGACCAGCCTGAACTATATATAGCAAGACCATGTCTAAAAAAAAAAAAAAAAATCTGGGGTTTCTCTTTGGTTTCTTTTAATTTAACCAGTTCTGTCTTTTTTAAAATAGAAATTGTTCAGTCATGTTTTATGTCCTTTATCTTGTCACCCCTTGAGCTATGATTAGTGGCCTCACGTTTTCTGTCTCTGCGTGCTTCAGAGTTTGGGATGACACCCTATGCCACATCTCTGCACCCCCATGGAGCAGTTGCCACATGTGTGGCATTCCACAGTGACCGGCCCTGTACTGGTGGGTGTGGGAGTCCTTGCTGTCCTGATGGCTGGGCCTGCAGCTCTGGTCCTGGGTTGGCTCCTCTCCCTCCCTGTCTGTGTGGCTCACGGTGGTGCCAGTCAGGGTTCAGTGTCTGCAGGTGGCTGTGACTGTCTCTCTCCCACCCATCGGTGGACAGGCAGGCAGCCCCGTGCTTTAAAGGACCCATAGGTGTAGGCCTTGGCCTTCATGATGCCTTGGGTCCAAGTGACCCTGACTCACCCAAAGGCACACTTTGTGGTGTCACCTGTGCAGATGCCCCGGCCCACTTCCTGGGGCACAGAGCCTTAAGCCAGAGGGTGGAAGTTACTAGCAGTGCTTGGTTTGGATGTGTTTCCCAACTAAGATTCGGAGTCAGGCGTGACATTCAAGGCCAGTGGTCCTTGGGAGCTGCCTCCCTGCTGCTCTGCGTGTTGCCCTCCTTCCTCTGTTGGGCGTCAGGGCTGCCCTCCCTGTCCCAGTCCCCAGTGACACCCAGCAGTTTATGTTCAGTATTCTAGCAAAGTGGCAAATACTCAAAAATTGGGCTATTTGGGGGATTGACCTCATGGCCTCTGCGCTGGGCTATGACTCAGGTTTTTAAGTTTTTTATTAATTTTAAAACAGTCTGGCTAAATTGCTATAGGGCTGGTATTACAGGCATGCACTATCATGCTCCATTTGTGTAATAAATAACTCCTGTGCATACACCCAAAGGTTTATAATCCTTCATCTGAAAGCTTTGGGCCAGATGTGTTGGGCTTCAGAATTTTCTGGAATTCAGAAAGATTTCACAGTGGGCATGCTGGGTACGACTGGGCACCTACACCAGATAGCAGTCTTCACACAGGACAAGAGTCCTGTGCTGACCTGGGGCCAGAGGTCTGAGCATCTGTTGGGAGGATGACATATTCAGTAAAGCAAATATGGGGGGATTTCCTTCTGTCTTGTCTTTGAAGGCAAATATTGTTTTCACTGTTTTGCTTTGTTCTGATTAATTGTTTTGCTCTATTCATCACTGTTTTGATTAGTTTTATAGTATTCTGTTTTTGATTTGATTTTGCCGCACCCGATTGAATGGAAAATTACTGTGAAGATAACGAGATATACAATGGTACCTATTACTGTTATCCCAGTAACCTACTCTGAAGTTCTGTACCAATTTCACTGCATTGTCTTGTTTGGCTTTGTTCTGTCTTGTTTTGTTGCATGTTACTGTCTTTAAGACTAAAAAAAAAAAAGACCAGACAGCTCTCGGAGGCCTTGGGCCTGGCATCCCAGTGAGACTGCTCCACATGACACGGGTGCAGGCTCAGAGTGACGTGGGTCGCACCCTGCCACAGTGCCTCCACCCAGTCTGCCTGGCAGGCGGCAGCACTGCGTCTCCCTCTTAATCTGGCATCTCCCTTTGCCCTCAGAGACAGCTGCCTCTTCTGCCTCAGGAAGGAGGAGCACTGTTCTCGGTCTTGAGTGGCCGCTGCCTTATTCCTCACTGCCCGCCTCCATTCTGGGCCTCGTGTTGCCTCACTGCCCCTCTTCTCTGTGTATCTTGTCCCCGGACTCCACAGCCTGCTGCCTTCCATCCCCTGCTCAGTAATGCTGCCTCCTAGAGTCTGAGCGAGGACCCAGGAAGTGTCTGCTCCTCTTGGCCATGTCCTGATGTACCACTGGGTGTGGGGACACCGTCTTCCTCTGTCCAGTGTCCCTGAGGGGCTTTCGCCTGCCTTCTATCCCTGTCTTTACCCAGTGGCTCTGCTGCCCAGTCTCTGCCCGGCCTCCCTCTGTCCTTCCTGTTCTCTGTCCATGTCCCCAGGAGACCCTGTCCACTCTGTCCCTCTACCTTTGCCCCCTCTTCTCTGTGGTCAGTGTTGGCTCTCCTGGACTGCTTGGCCATGCAGTGATTCCCTTTCTGGTCCTCATGCTGACATTTCCCTGTCCTCACCGCATCCACCCTCACCACCATCCAACCCTCCTCCCTTGCAGGTGAGCGCCTCTGCACTTTCCTGTTCCCCATGTGGTCTGACAGGAACATGGCAGGAATGTGTGCTTGCTGCGAAGACACAAGTGACACACAGACAACCCACCCCTGCCGCCCACCCCAGACTCCAGGCCCTGCTGACAGCTTGCTGTCCCCTCCCTCCCGTCTTGCCTCCCTCTGTCCCTCACTCAGTTTCAGTGGACCTGCTCCAGGCCTCTGTGGGCTCCTTTTCCTCTAGGTCTGCTTTTGCCCCTCCCCCCATGATGGGCCTGGATGGGGTAGGCTGGGTTTCCTGATGTCCACCCAAGAGCCCCTGGTGCGTGGCCGGCTGGCAGCTGTTGTGTGCTGCCAACCCCGCCTGGTTTAACCCTGAGCTCCAGGTGTCACTATGTGATGGTTTATTTTCCAGTTGAAGCCTCTGTTCAGGATGAAATGGAGAAGGATAAATGATAGGAACAAAGTAGAATCAGCTGTAAAGAGCCAAATTATTCCTTTCCCAACAACACATACCCCCATGCCTGCTACATACATGCGGTGTACCTGCGTGTAATCCCAACCGTATTGGGAAGGACTTTGGAAAAAGCAAGGCAGCCTCAGTCGCAGCAGCCTGAGTAGCTGCAGAAAAGGCAGCCTTAAACTGGCTTCTCCATGCTTGGAAGCAGGACAGAGAAGGTCAGCATTGTTTGGATAAAACTGGCATTACGTCAGAGAGGACAGACGACACCTCAGGTCCCAGGAGAATCTGGGACAGAGGGAGAAAGTCAAAAGCCTGACTCTTCTCTGATTGCTTGCAAACTAATCGTACACAGTCCTAGCAACATGCTGCCCCAGGACCCAGGCCTGAGTGTCCACATCATCCCTCTGATTCATAGCCTTCCTCCTTCATCCCCTTGTGGGTACAGGCAGCTGGGCAGCCCTTTGCCTGCCCCTTAGAGTTCCCTAGAAAGGAACAGAGCCTCGAAGATCCTGCACCAGCCAAGTAACAGGGAGCTGGGTACCTTCCTTGGCCAGGGCAGTCCACATTGGTAACTACCTGCTCCCTGATCCGGGGTGCACACCTGTTTGGGATGCTCAGCAGTGTCTAGCAGATGTGGCTGGGATAAATGTGGCACCTGTGCTGCTGGGACCCCTGGGCGGCCCTCAAAGCTTGTCCAGGAGCGTTGGTGAGATGAGGGCTGATGATAGACATGTGTCTTGGAATTTTAAACCGCGAAATTGCCACTTCGATCGCTCATATGTTCCCAGGGCCCATTCAGGACAATCATCGGAGGTTCCTAGTCACTCCGGGTGATTAACACCCACACCCTGGAGCTGGCACTGACAGACACCGGAGAGATGGTGGTAGTGGATGTGAGGGCTGTCAGTGGAGGACACAGGGGCCCCAAAGTGTCACTATCCCCTGAAAAGGGACCCCTTTGTGGGGAGGCAGCAGGCCTGGGAGGGAAGGAGCCCCACCTGGGCTGGCCAAGAGGCTCTGAGCTGCTTAGTGCTGTGCTCTGGGTTCTCTGCATCTGGTAGCACTCTGGGAGCTGCTGGTTTTAAGTGGAGTAACAGCGCCTTCTGTGGATAAAGAGCAGAGCTGCAGGAGGGTTTGTGGTGGGAACGCCACACTCCTCCACTTCTCATGCAAATCTTAGGAGTTTATTTGGCCAACAGTGCCCGTGCTGGGCTTTCTGATGGTTACCTCTCCAACTTCAGAGAATGAGCTTTGATTCGTCAACTTCACAACCTTCTCCTGATTGTGCTTTCACAAAGGAGTATTTTGCTAATATTTTGCACCTCTCAAATAATTCTATTACTGTGTTTTTTCTGGTAATTACCCATTCACAAAGTAACACATAGAAGCTCCTATTTCTAGCTGCTAGATAGCACATTTGAATTCATGTTTTTTGTGTGTAAAAGCCACAGTCCTTACTTTCCATATGCATATGTGTACATGTGTGTTCACACAGGCTCTCCTTTCACATCTGCAGCTACTTTACTCTCTAGTTTCAAAAGAGAAGCTATGGAAGAGTCCATTGCTGGTGGCCGTGGCAACTTGCTGTCCTTCCGACTGGGCCCTTCAGAGCCTCTGATGTCTTGTAGGCGGATATCAAGTGGACGTATGCATAATTCCTAACTTCCAGCCCAGTGTGGCTGGTGGCAGCAGTAGCTGTTTCTGTCCGTATTCCACAGGAACGAACTTCCTCCCAGGACAGAGCTGCACACTGAGCCCCTCGGTAGTGGGCCAAGCATAACTGAGTCTTTCTGTCTTGGTAGCCAGGAACCCATCTCCTGGGCCAGCTTCACCATGGCTGACCTAGTTCCAGACCTGCAGCACATTCTTTTCTGGATGTCTAACTCCATCGAGCTCCTGTACTTTATCCAGCAGAAATGCCCATTCTACATGCAGAGCATGGAAGAGGAGCTGGATGTCACAGGTACAGCCCAAACTGGCGCTCCCCGGAGAGGTGCTGTCCTCGGGCACAGTTAGCTGAACGTGACAGAGGGTTGGGTTCCTGTCGTGGCTTCCTTGGTACCAGGCTCCATGTGGGCAACCATCTGGAGACAGCCTGTGAGACCAGCTTAGGATCTGGGCTGATCTGGTGCCTCTGTCCAGCACATTGGTGCTGTGCCATGAGGCACCTTGGTTGCTTACCACAGGCTGGGGGACTGACAGGACACTTGGCCAGGGCAGAATGGCCGCATCATAAACCAAATGCCAGACTCCGAGAGGCTTTGGAAAAGGATCGGAAAATTGTAGATCGAGTCACGTTCAGAGATAAACACGTGGGAAATGTGCATGTAGGATTCAGGAAACACAGCGGGAAGTGTTCTGCAAACAACTGGGGCAGTGGCTCTATGGGGAGGTGCGGGGCCAAGCCATGGGCACAGGCAGACTTACGCTGGCAGCGGTCACCTGATAGCCATAGGGGGCTGGAGCTGACCTGGGAGTTTCTGGACAGAGCTAGGGTGCCTGTAGTAGGACCAGTGCTCTGACAGGCACCTGGGTCCCGGGAGAGAGCCACCAGTGGGTGGCCCGGGTGTTGTCCCACACAGCCATGTCTGGCTGTGGCTGAAACAGAGCTGCTTGCTTCCTTCACATGTGCAGGGCTCGGGGCTGCTCTAGCCTGGCTGGGGTGCTGTGGGGGTGCTGAGCAGGTGTGGCTTGGTGACTCTGTTTCTGAGGGGCCCAGGCCATGGTAGGGGACATGGTGGGAGCTGCCCTCAGACCTGCTCCCAGCTGGGAGGCACCGGGATGGGGACTGTGAGGTGTCCCTGGCTGTGGTGTCCCAGATCCTGCTGTCCCCTGGGAAGCGGCTGTGGGCTCTGTTAGAAAGAGACCCCAGGCCAGGACCCAGTGGTGCTGGGCCCTCTGGCACCAAGAGCAGATGTCCTGAGAGAAGGGCTCTTGACTGGTGACCAGGGGGATCAGGGCGTCCAGGGTAGCAGCTTTAGGACAGGCTCCTGCTTTGCTTCACAACTGAGAATAGATGGGACCATGGAAGGGGACCCTGCACAGGCTGGGTGGGTGGAAGGCTTGGACTGTGGATGTCAAGGGGGTTGGAGGAGGCTGGCTTGCCCTCTATTCACAGTGTGTTTGGGGGACCTCTGTGGGCTCCCAGGGCTTCAGAACCCCAGCTTCTATGGGTGTGTGGAGGGAAGCTCACCCCCGTGTGGGCCCTTCCATGTCCCTGGCATATTCTAAGCCATGGCCTGTCCCTTGTCCCCTCATGCACATGAAGAACAGCCAGTTTGCCAGAAAGGGGCGTCATCTCTGCCTGGCTTAGGTCTCCGAGCAAGGGCTCTTCACCAGCCTGTGGCTCACGCAGTTCTGGTGTCCAGCTGCCCTTACCCCCTGCCCAGGCAACTCCTGCTTTCTCCTCCTGAGGCCTAGTTCTGCCTCCTACTATGTGGGAAGTGGCGGGGGATGGGGGAGGTTGTGTGCCACTGGGAGTCAGGCTCTGCTGCCCTCCTTGTGTATGTGGTGGGGCTGGGTGTGGGGGCTGTGGACAGGGAGGTCCCTTTTGTTCTAGCTCCCAGGGTCAGTTGGCTCAAGAGTTACCTCTCCCACCTGTATAACTCAAGGTCCCTCTGCGTGGCAGTGTAGGCCCGTGCTCAGAGTCCCAGTCTGGTCCAGGGACCTTCTTCCTGCTGTGAGGGTGGCGAGATCATTGCCTCTCTCTCAGGAAGAAGTCATTTCTAGTCTGTCAGGCCTGGGAGTTGGAACACTGAGCCCAGGGCTGTGCTCGAGCTGGACCCAGGAGCCTCACAACCGGGGATCTGACTTGAGAGAAATCATATCAACCTGATGACCAGGAAGGGGTCCAAGGCCACAGGTTAGCCTGCTGAACCTGTGCAGGAAGTGACTGTGGGACAGATTCTGCCATCAGACATATCATGTCCTGAGAGCTAACACTGTCACCTTTGTCATCCTGATTTTGTGTTGAAGCTCATAACCAAGGCCCCCATTATGCGGCTCTCGGGGACAGGTACACATGGCATCTCCACCATTACGCTGTTTCTGTCTGTCCGTATTCCACGGAAACAACTGCTCTGTCTACCCACGGCTCAGCACCTGGACCTGCAGTGGGTGGGGCAGCCAGCCCGAGGGCTCTGGATCCTTGCAGAGGTCCTCACAGGGGAAGAAGCAGCTCAGGTGGTTGCCTGCGGCATCCGGCCCCGTGCGGTGTCTGGGGGAGCCTACTCCAAGGCTTCATCCTGCCACCATGGCCCCACTACCTGCTTCCTGTCAGCTCTGTTCTGTCCCTGGGGAACATAGTGCTCTGGATGCTCAGATACCCTTCAGCTCAGAGGCAGCTGCAGTCAGGTACCTGCCTCCAGTGGGCCAGTACAGGTGAGGGGTCCCCTGCACACACTGGCTTCCACGTGGGTGTAAAGACACTGGGGCTGCAGCTCCCTCGGCCTGAGTGGGGGTGTCAACCCCATCCCCAGAATTTATTCCTTCTTGAAAGGGTGCTCTGGCTCCATGGTGTGATGGCCTCCTCAAGGGCTGCTGCTTAGTTCTTCACCTGTGTCCCCAGGGAAGGAGGACCTGTGGGCTAGGATTAAGGTCTGCTGTGGCTGGCGTAGCAGTTCTGAAGCAAACAGCCCTCAGGCCTGTAGGAGGAAACCATGGAGCATGTGGACCTCTGATGTGTCAGGTGTGGTTGGCAGGGCAACAGCTGACGTGTGTCAGGGTGCCCTCTGTCCCTGCCTCCTTTGCTGTCCCCCCCCCTGGGTGGCAGCAGGTTGAGGTTGAGTGCAGTGAGTTCTGAGGCTGGCTCGTCACGCACTGAGCCCATGTGGGAGCATGGAGCAGAGCGCTGGGGAGGTGCTGGGCAAGTGCTGGGTCAGCTCCTGCTCTGTGAGGCAGCCCATGAGCACGGAGCCTGGTGACACTCCACAGCCATCCCCCCAACAGGCTCCAAGGAGTCGCTGTTCTCCTGCACCCTGACAGCCAGCGAAGAGGCCATGGCAGCGCTGGAGGAGGTGGTGCTCTATGCCTTCCAGCAGTGCGTGTACTACCTCTCCAAGGTGCGGCCAGGCTCTTCCAGGGACCAGGGGTGCTACCTCACGCCGTCCTCCCCCAACTCGCTCTTCGCATCTGGCAAAAACTGGGCCCCGTCTGGCCTCTTCCCTTCTTTAGAGAAGTCCTGGGTGGAGCACATGGGATGTTGTATCACTGTCACCTCGACCCCATCGGGTGCTGGTAATGGTGCTGCTGGCCCTGCATCCTGAGCCATGTGTGGTGCTTTGGGAGCATGGGGAGCCCCTTTGCTGGGTCCCGTAGGATGCTTCCAGCCCCATTGTTAGGACCCATCAACCAGTGCTGCTTGTATGCACCACCTCTGATAGGAACATGTGTCACGTGACGACCAAGGCCAGGCCTCCTGAGCCCACTGCCCCCCTGGGCTCCCTCATGGGAGGTGACTCGCGCAGGCCATTCTGGCAAGGCTTGTTAGGTGGGCCCTTTGCCCTGGTCGCAGCACCGTGAAGTGCTTTTGGGACCTCTTTGCTCCACAGTGCCTGTACGTCTGTCTCCCTGCCCTCCTCGAGTGCCCCCCCTTCCAGACAGAGCGCCGGGAGAGCTGGCACGGGGGCCCTGTACTGCCAGAGGAACTGCGCCGCGTCGTGGCTGTGTACCAGGCCGCCCTGGATCTCCTGCGACAGCTTCGGGTACACCCTGAGGTGGCCTCTCAGATGCTTGCCTACCTCTTCTTCTTCTCAGGCACATTGCTGCTCAACCAGCTCCTGGACAGGGGTGAGCATGGCCACATAGGGATAGGACCTGTGCGCCTGTTAGAGGTGCCCAGTTTAGCTCTGGAGGGACCACTCTGTCTGCTGGGGTTGGGGCTGGGTGTGGGCAGGTAGCAGGCTGAGGCCAGGGTAGGGCCTGAGAATGCAGGGGACTAAGTCTGTGCTGCTGCCAAGTCTCTGCCTTTGGACCCTGCCCTGCTAGCTGATGAACTGTGCACCTGCTGGGCTCAGCACACAAATCACTCCTGCTGGGGGTGCAGAGAGGTCCACTTAAGATGAGTCCCAGCACACAAAAGCTGCCAGCACAGGCAAGATGGCACTGGGGCGAGGCATGTCTGCCAAGGCCTGCACTTTGGAGCCTGTGGCAGTCACAATCTCTCCTGCCCTATGCACTGCCTCCATCACCCCCCAGACAGACAAGGCCTGGGAAGTTGAGGCAGTGTCTCAGGTGTGCTTGAGCTGTGTCATCCTTGGTGGCCTGGGAGGGCAGAGCAGGCTCTGGGGAGCCCAGTGTCAAGTTCCTATACAGGGGGCTGGCCTCACCCTCCCTCTCCCCTTCCACCCCCCAGGCCCCTCCCTGAGTTGCTTCCACTGGCCCAGAGGTGTCCAGGCCTGCACCCGCCTGCAGCAGCTCCTGGAGTGGGCGAGGAGCGCCGGCCTGGGGGCAGCTGGGGAGCGCTTCTTCCGGAAGCTGTCCTGTACCCTGCATCTGCTGGCCACACCCAGTGCCCAACTTGTCCAGGTGGGGACATCACAGCAGCATGGGGAGGGGTAGGGCCACATGGTGGTACCCTAGGCTTACACACTGGGTCAAGGGTAGTGGGGAACCTCATTTTCCAGGCCCAGAACTCTCAGTTTCTTTGAAAGCTTACAAAGTTGTCCCCACTTGCAGTAGGCAAAGGTGTCTGTGCCCAGCCCTTGGTCTTATGACTGTCACTGTGCATGGTGCAGGGGACTCCAAGGATGGATAAGATCAGGAATCTTGAAATGAAGAAGTGGCCCTGGGACATGCAAGTGGGCCCAGGCTAATCAGGCAAGTCCAAAGAGTCCAGGCCAATCAGGGCCAGAGATGGAGGGCAGGAGAAAAGGGACCTGTGCCCTGTGGCTGGCTCTGAAGAAGGAGGGGCTAGGAGCCTGGGAATTCAGCTGACAGCCAGCTCAGAAATGTGGCTTCAGCCACAGGAAGGGACCACAAGGGCAGGAAGTGGATCCCTCTGCAGAGCCCAAGGAGACTCCCTGCTGTGAATACCCTGATTTCCACCCAGGGACCCCCAGGCCTGGGAGGTTACACATTTGAGGCTCTAACCATATGTCTGTGGGCACCTGTTCCAGCAATAGAAAGTTAATACACATCTTGCCCTCCTCCTTTGCCACTGGCCCACCACTGTCCCCTGAAAAACACTGTCATAGGTAATAAATGGGAATCCAACTGAGGGCTTCTTATCCTGCCTCGAAGATAACGAACGAGCTCCAGGCTGCCAGTGGGCACCCACAGGGCAGCTCACGATGACTCCTGCTCTCTGAGCTGTACTGAGTGTGCAATGCACACCATGCCCAAGCAGACTCTGGCATAGCTGACCTGGGGAGAGAGAGCACTGCTGCCTGAGAACCAGGACATGGGACACTTGCCTGCATGCCCTGTCAGTGAGCACAGTGGCTTTGCTCCATTGTCTTACGCAATCCTCGTGACCACCTGCCAGCAGGCAGCCTTGTCAGGACAGTGTCACAATGCTGAGGTTAGGATCTGCCCCAGAGGGCACGCAGGAGCCCTCTGAATGTGATCACTAGGTTTCCTATTGGAGGCGAGCCGTGCTCACCCCACCTGCATAAGGGTGGTCGGGGGCCATGAAGATCAGAACCTGAAGCCCTGTGGGCCAAGTTACAGCCGTGCTCAGTGGAAAACAAACTAAGAGCACCTGATCAGGAAGCAAGAAAGCAAGTTCACAGAAAGCAGAAGGGAGGAAATGATGGCTAAGAGCAGATCAGTGAAACAGCAGTTTGTGGTAGAAGAAAGCAATGAAACCAAGAGTTCTTTGAAAGCTTTAATAAAGAAACAGGAGAAACCACAGACTGCTAGTATTAATGCAAAAGAGGACTCAGAGCCTACATTAAAACTCAGGAGGAGGAGGAGGATATTGCAATTATAGTAATAAGTTTATGCTGATAAATGTGACAGTTTAGATGAAATAGACAAATAAGGAAATAAATACTAATAAAATATGCCAGAAGAAATAAAAGTCATAGTAGTCCTATGCATTAAAGAAATTGAATCTTTTCTTTAAAAGTTCATGGTAGGAAACACCTCTAATCCCAGCTGCTCCAAAAGCTGAAGCAAGAGGATCTCAAGTTCCAGTCCAGCCTGGGCAACTCAGTGAGACCGTCTCTGGACCAAAAAGGAGGGCAGAAAAATAAAAGGAAATACTGTTCTTAGCTTGAGGGTTCTATGGTTCTGTCACAGTTGATTACCCCTGAAATAGATTATTCAAGGAGAAGAAACTTTATTACAAAATTATCCTCAAAAAAATAAAGAGAAGTAATCACTTCTTGGCCTTTTGGCTAAGATTAAGTGTAGTATCTGTTCTTACCATTTTAATAACTGATATAGCCCCTATCTTAGGACAGTATAGTAAATGGGTTTTTGGAGCTGGGAGATGGAATAGGAGTTTGCTCCATATACTCCACGCATCGACCTGGTATTCCAGTACCTCCAGGAATGGTACACCAAAATAAGTAAGTAAATAAGGAGAAATATCCATAAATAATAATGAATCTGTAAAGAAGAAAACAGTGGAGATTGTTGGAAATTAAAACTACAGAGCCACAAGGGAAAGCTCAAAGGCACAGCTGGAAGATAAACCCCAAGAAATGCAGAGTAGAGCACCAAGCCCAGAGAGAGCACACCAGGGAGACGGGGCGGGGGTCTGCTCTGCCAGATCCCTCTCGGACACTGACACTGACTCAGAACTCACAGCGCCAGAAAGACACCCCCCAGGCCCTGAACTGGCATACAGCTGGAGGCTGCAGGCCTGGGGTCATATCCTGAGACGCTGACAGTCCTGCAGTGTAGATGTGTGATGACCTCAGCCCGGGCCTCCAGACATCAGTGGAAAAGCAAGCAAGAGTGAAAGAGGAAGAGGAGAAAAAAAGACTGAAAGCTGAAGGAGCAGTCAAGAGGCTGCGTCCAATAACAGGGTCCAGGCAGTGATCCGAGGAGCTGGGGAGCTTGGGGGCAGCTCCGGTACCGTCCCACATCAGGGCTTAACCCAGATGGTGTCACAGAGTAACCTCCATAGCAGGATGGGGATGAGACATGACCCAGAGCAGTCCTCTGAGCCACAGAATCCACAGGTCAAGGAGTTGCCCCCAGAATTACCAGTGCCCCCTACTGCTTACCCACTGGGATAAGAGGACAGGCTGTGTCCCCAGCACATGGGTACCAGTACCCTACCATGATCTTGTTGTGAGGCCAGAGGACCTCCTGCAAGCAGCAGGAGAAATGGGCCCCAGAAAGAAAAGGAGTTAACCGCCCTGGAGACAAGAGAAGGGCTTCTGCAGGACCGTGCTCAAGGCCCAGGGGCCACAGAAGAGTGAGGCTTGGTTTTGTCGGGGAAGCCCACCATTTCCCAAGGACTTGTACTTTTTTCTGTTTTAAGAAAACTCTCCTAGTCAGGTATGTGGTGCAGGTCTGTAATCCCAGCAGTCTGGAAAGTTGAGGCAGGAGCCTCAGTTTAGCAAAACCCTGTTTAATAAGCAAAAAGCCTGGGGATATAGTTGAGTGTGTAGGTCTTGGGTTCAATCTCCAGTACTGCAGAGAACAACAATAAAACAGAAGGCTTTCCTTGCTCGGAGCTTGTAGTCCCACTTCAGACCTGAAAGATGTCAGTCCTGCCTTTCACTTGTGTCTCTAGCCCACTTGATTTCTTTTATACAGTGTGAGTTAGAGACCTGATTTCATTTTTCCCAGCTTGCAGGTAGTCCTTGATTTGGACTTGGAGCCATGTGAGGTGGTTCCTGGCTGGCGTTGAGGGTGCTTGGAATGGTGACAGTGGTGCTGTCCCCTGGCTGACCACTGCTGTCCCACACAGCCCCGGGTGACATGCAAACCCTAGGGGTTATGTGTTTCCTGGGGAACCCTGCCCTGTGCTGTGACCCTTCCTGGGAGCTGAGTTGTGCCAGGCACTCTGTGAACCTGGAGGCCTCTGAGCCTGAGCTCCTCCTTGCTTCCAGATGAGCTGGGCCACCCTGCGGGCCACATTCCCCGCCCTCAGCCCAGCACAGCTGCACCGGCTGCTGACCCAGTACCAGCTGGCCTCGGCCATGGGCCCTATGAGTGCTTGGGAGCCTGGAGCCCAGGACTGTCCTGACGCCTTCCAGTCAGGTGAGGCTGCCAGGGGCAGGGGTTGGGACTGGGTGAGACCATCGTTCCCAGGCTCAGGGGTGGCTATGCTGCTGCTGGTACCTGCCCCTCTTAAGTTGGGAGTACAGGCCTTCAGCACCTGGGCCCTGCCCTAACCCCTGAGCTCCTTTCCCAGCTTCCTGTCTCACTTCAAGTCCAAGGTCCCCCCTTTCCTCATGGAGCCTTGGACTGGGAGCTTTACACAGTTACATGTGAACACATATACATCTTTATTAATTAATACAAATTACACATACACCTTCCCCATGAACACCGTGCAGATTGCAGAATGTAAACAAAACACAGTGAAGGATGTGGGAGATACTCCCCAACTTCCCAATTCATTGATTGGCATCTGAGGCCTGTACACATCCTGCTGCATGCTGGGAGCTCAGTAGAGATGTCACCTTACAGCCAGAGAGGTGCTGTGGTGCTTTAGTGGACAGCCCAGCCTGCACACAACCTTATGATCCTGGCCACTTGTGCAGATACGCAGTCATTCTGGGCCCTCAGCACCCAGGGTGCTTACCCAGCTCAATCAGGCGAGCTACTCACAGTGGCTCTGTGGGACGTGGCAAGAGTCCCACATGGCAGACACCTGGTTCCCATCCTGGGGACCTTGGGCAACCTGCCTACTGGGTGGTCATTAAGAACAGAGAAGGGATGAAAGCCCGGATGGATTGATCCCATCTCCCATGGCCTGGGCAGGTCAAACCCAGAGCTCAGCCTGCTGGTCCAGGTCCCATGTGCCTGGGAGACAGAGTAGGTAGGGGTGGGCCAGTCACTGCACCCTCATTCCACTGCAGATCATGTCCTGGAGTCCTATGAAAAGCCCCCGCCTATCGTCCTGCCCAGTGAAGGCTTCCAGGTGGACCTGGAAGCTGACTGCCCGGATGGCGTCTACCAGCACCTGATCTATATTCGACATTTCCTGTGGGGTCTACGTGGCCCAACCAGTCCTGACCGCGGGGTCATCCAGCCAGCCAGCCTCGAGGTAAGGGTTGGGTGGCTGGGAGAGGGACCTGGGTCCCAGAGCTATCATGTGGTATTGGGTAGAGACAGGCACAGGACTGCCTGGGCCTGGAGACACTACTAGCATGAGTGACAGCCGGAGGCTGCAGACAGCGGGGACACTCCCTGGGTTCTCCCACATTTGCACATTTTGCATAGTGCAGACTAGCAAATGTCCTTTGACTGGTGGCCCTGGACCCTGTCTCTTCTTGAGGGGCACCATGGCCACCTGGCCTGCCCTTCACAGGCTAACCTCTTGCGTCTCTTCCCCAGGGCCTGTATCACACCATCCCTGAGGGGCCCCTGGAGGACCAGGGCTGCCCCCTGGCTGCCAGGAACCCCAGCGGAGGAGCCCTTGAAGCTGCCCCTGCACACTCTGTTCCTGGTGCTGGGACTTCTGGAGCACAGGAGCCCCCAGGAGGACGGCAGCCCGGCCGAGGAGGCCACAGGGGCTCCCAGGCCGGGCTCCTGCACACTGACTCCTCCTGCCTTCTCACACCTCCAGGAACCCCACTCGGCCTTGAGCCTGGGGGACCTAGCTGGCCTGAGCCTGGCAGCCTCTGTGGAAAAATACTTCCTGAATTACAGAGGAATGGGCTAGGCCCCCTGGGTGCAGCTCTAGAAGGTGAAGCCCAGTCCCATGCATGCCCAACCTCAGACCCTGCCCTTTCCCTTGAAATGTATCCATCTTGGGGTCTGAGGTGTCTGCAGCCTTCCACTGCAGGGACAGGGGTTCAGAGTGGGAGATAATGGGGGTCCTGCTCCAGTCAGGGGGTTCAGAGTGGCCTCTGCAGTAGGTAGAGGTAGACATCACAGATGACAGGCTTTGGCCAGCAGATGTGTGGTAAAAGGTTGGGAAAGCTTCCAGGGTTTGGAGGTAGCCACACGTGGACCTAAGCACGTGCCATACACCTGTGTGCAGATGTGTCTGTGTGTATCCATAGCAGGCCCAGGGAAGAGCTCAGCACTTGGTCCTCCATGCTCAGGCTGAGCTTGGGGGTCCCCAGCACTGGGGTCTCCTGGCAGAGCCTACCTGCACAGATGTGCTCCAGACCAGGCGCTGGCTGTCCTTACCCAGGCCTCAGTGGGCATGAGCTCCTCAGAACGAAAAGGCCAAGCCTGTGGCCTTTGGGGTGGGCATGGCTGGGTTGCAGACAGGGTCTGGTCAATGTGGGACCCTCAGGAGGGGCCAACTGGGAGCCACATGAGGATGTGGAGGCAGGAAGAGAGGACCGAAGTAGAGAGACCAGGAAGGCTTTGCTGGGACACACAGGAGCGTGGGAGGGCCACTGTCCTGGTACAGCTGTGGAGAGGATGAGGTCCCCCTTTCAGGCATGTTGTGTGTGGCCAACAGGTGGACCCAACCTGAATCCTGGTCCACATTCTGCTCTCCTGTGCCCTGACTTCCTGGGGTAGGCACTGGTCTCCAGTCCTGTGGGCTCCTTATGCCCTTGCATCCCTCCTCGCCCACTCAGGAGATACCGTGGCCCCCATGGACGAGTCTCCTGTGGACCCATCAAGTGGCAGCTCCAGCACTGAGGACTTCTGCTATGTCTTCTCTGTGGAGCTGGAGAGAGGCCCCTTGGGGCTGGGCATGGGCCTCATCGACGGCATGGTGAGCAGCCCAGACCTCCCCTGCCCACCCCAAAACTGTGGGCTGCTGCTGCCTTTCCTGTCCAGCCTGGACACAATTTGTGTGCCAGGTGATCATGGCCTGGCCAGGGAAGGAACGTGGAGGTGGCCACCTGTGGAGGGTCCTTCTGGTCCTGCAGTTGCCCTGCTTGCTTGACTAGCCTTCAAGATGTGTCCCAGCCTTTGGGGACAGTGCCGGACCCAGTTCTTGTGTGACATCCGATACTCATACTGAATAGTCCGCACTGGGAGTGGGGCCACAGGTGCTGAGGGTGGGGCTGCAGGTCCTTGCTGGGGACAACACTGTCAGCATCCTCTGCTTCTCCCCAGCACACAGCTCTGGGCTCCCCGGGGCTCTACATCCAGACCCTGCTTCCAGGCAGTCCTGCAGCAGCCAATGGGCGGCTGTCACTGGGAGACCGAATCCTGGAGGTGAATGGTACCAGCCTGATGGGAGTCAGCTACATGAGGTATCACGGCCTCCCACCTCTCCCAGGCACCCTCGAGGGGAGGGCTCACCCTGTCCTACGGGATCCCTGAGCAAGAGGGAGTCTGATTTGCCTTGGCCTTGGGGCAGAGAGGCCTAGGGCCTCCGAATGACCCTCTCTTTGGTTTCAGAGCTGTGGACCTGATCCGACATGGGGGCAAGAAGATGCAGTTTTTAGTTGCCAAGTCTGATGTGGAAACAGCCAAGAAAATCCACTTCCGCACACCCCCACCCTAGGCGGGACTACAGGATGCGTCCCCACCCCCAACACCTTGGTCCACCAGGCGCCCTCCGCCAGTTCCTTAATACTGCCCATCACCTGGTTTCAGATCACCCCAGTGAGTTCCTATGTGGTGGCCTCATTAGGACACACCTGTTCATAATGTACATCTATATATTTTATTTATATGACAGATGACACTAAGTGGTAATATTTCTTAAGAGTTTTTATGTGTAAAGACTAACAGAGAAGTATAGATTCAATAAACTATCTTTCTTATCCTCCCTGGGGGCAGTGGTGGGCTCTGCCATTTGCAGCCTGGCATATCCCTAGCCCTTTACAGCCCGCCCTCCCTGGCAGCATGGTGGATCCCTGGGTGGCCATGGCTGTTTCCTGTCCAGAGGCAGGACAAAGACCACAGCTGTCTTGCAGCCAGAAGGGAAGAGCCATTAAGCAGGACAGCACCACCTTCTAGTTGGCTGGCTTGGTATGCCATGTACCCAGAGCATAGGTCTGGAGCCCCTGGGAAGGCTGGAAGGGGACTGGCTGAGCTGCAGTGTCCCCCAGGATCAAGCCACCCTGTTCCCAGCTGCCTCACCCTTGTCTCTGATCATCAAAGCCAGCAGCTTGGCCCTAATACCAGGCACTTAATCTGTAGTTGTCTTACAGCTAGTCACAGTCCCTTCATCCTCCAGCCCCCTCCACCTGTCAGCCTCCACCTGCCAGCCTGATGGTGCAGGGCCGGGGCAGTGCTATGTTGGCATCGTGGAGAGAGTGGGACTGTGACACACTAGGCTTCTTGAGCAGGTTCCACAGCCTGGGCATGGGAGACTTACATGTCTCCCTTGCCCTACACAGAGCAGTGGCTGGGAAAGGAACAGAAACCCTGGGGCCCTGGACTGGTGGGGTCCCAGCCCTTCAACTGCAGAGGACATATCACGTGAAAAGGGACTGCCTGCAGGACCCAGCACCATGGAGCAGTGTCCTTAGTAGGCCCCCTTGCAGCCTTATCAGTCCTGTGCTGCCCCCTGCTGAACACTTTAGGGAGGTGCAGTGCATCTGCTCCAGGTCCTTTGTCAGTGTTGCAGGCCACTGATTGCAAGCACAGGCCTTCCACTATGCTTGAACCAGTGGCTTATAAGCAGCTGCCCAAAATGCTGGATAAAGTATATTTCTAAAAAAATCCCTTTAAATGCATGGTTAGTCTTAAAAGAAAAAATCCTTGGAGCCTAAAATTGAAATGAGGGTCTAAGTTCAGAGCACCTGCACTTAGCATGGCAGGTTGCTGGTCCCAATCCTTCATGCCTCTGCTTTGGTGACAGTGTGTAGAAGAGGCAAAGTCTTAACTATTCCAAACTAGCAGGCGGAATTTATTGAGGAACCCAGGTTAAATGCTGAGGGACTCCAGTACTCCAGAGCTCCTGAAGGGCTGGACAAAGGGCCAGGGAATACATAATCACAGTACTATGTAGAGCTTATTTATTCCCTGCCAGGCCCCATGAGTGCACACAGGTATCAACCTGTGTAACTTGGGTGACAGTCTCCAGATATGGGGGCAAAGCAGAGAGAGACCCATATGTATGGCAGTCAGCCAGTGCCATAGTGCTGGGGTGGGGGTGGGGGACCTGAGCCTTAACACCAAAGCATTTATCCCCACTCAGCTCTGCCACAGCTGGAGCCTGGAAGTGTTGCCAACTGCAGCAGGCAGAGAGCTCTGTGGCCTCCGTAGTCCCACCGACCACCATGCCCTGGTCTCACAGCAATAGCACACATGCAGGGGGCAGGCTGAGTCAGGAGCACACCCCTGGCTTCCGTCACTTCTGCAGTGCCCTACTGGCCAAACAAGTCACACAGCCAGTCCTAAATCCATGAGTAGCAAAGTACATGCAACCAGCCCTGAAGCCATAGCCAGATGTGCATTTGTGATGCTTCTCTGGGTGAAGGACTACTTGGGAGGCTGAGGCAGGAGGACTGCAAGTTTGAGGCCAGCTTGGGCAAACAGTGAGACCCCATCTCACTATGGATCATCCCCCCAAAAATCAGAAAAGATTTAAGTATTTCAGACAGATGAAAAGATAATTGAATTAGAAGAGAGAGTTGAAAACTTGCCAGAAATCATCAAAATAAAAGTTGAGAGATGCAGAACAAGAAGGTGTGGCTTACAGTAGTTGGAGTTCTGAAGGAGACAGGAAAATGGGGGAAGAGTACTAAAGAGAATGACTAAGAGCTGATAAAAGATCCAAACCTCAACAAGTGCCAGGATCAGTCCAGTGAAATACACACTTAAGCACACTACGGTGAAGCTACAGAATGCAGAGACACAGGAGATCTATGCAGCGGCCAGGGAGTGGGACAGAGCTCCAGAAGAGACACTGCAGCTCGCTGCCAGCCTCAGAGCAGAGGCGAGATCCGCAGATACGACGGTCTTGTCAGAGGGCCAGGAAAACTCAGTCCATCTTTCAAGAAAAAAAGTAAGTTCAAAATATTTTTCTGGGGCTGGGGATTTAGCTCAGCGGCATAAGTGCCTGCCTTGGAAGCAGGCAGTCGTGAGTTCGATCCCTGGTACCGATAAAAACGAAAAAAGACAAAAATAAAAATTTTCCGACAAGCAAAAATGAAGACACTGAAGAGGTATGTATGAAAAGTGTCTGATGGAAGGTCTGACACACAAGAGTAATGGTAAGCAGATAAACCTCTATGCAGAGCAACAGTGGGAGGCTTTAAGTGTGGAGGCCTCAGGACAATTCAGGTCACTGAACTGAGGTGTGACAGGAAAACAGAAGGGGCTGGCGCTGTCGGGGGTGGGTGGGATGCTATTGATACTGGTTAGCATTAGACTTTGTAACGATGGGTGCTGACATCTCCAGTCCATGGAAAGACAAAGCAGATTCAACTTTCAAACTAAGAGAAGAAAAGTAACAAAAAACACATAGAAAAGTAGCACTAAATATGACAGCAGAAATTTATTCAGAATTGTCAGTACTACTACTACATGTAAATGGACTCTAACAGTATGTACGTAGTATTTATGAGCTACATGTAAGGTGTAAGAATGCATAAAAGATAAAGGATAGACAAAGATGTATCAGGAAGATGAAACTGTTCTGAACTTGAATGCACCTAACAACATTTTCTCAAAACACATAAAAGCCAGATGAAGACAAGGACTGAATCCATATGATAAAAGGAGACCTTAGCATAAATCTCTGCAGCAGGTAAATCCAGCAGCCAGAAATCAATCAATGGATGAACACAAGACAGCGTCCTGGACCTCTTGGAACTTCAATTCTAATTGTTCTAGCCTGACAATAAATAAATGGATTAATACTGCGCACCCCAGTGCTAAGTGCCGCAGATGACAGGGAGCACGCAGTGGCGATGGAGGATGGGGGTGTGGGTGTTAATACACAGTCTGTGGGCAAGCCTGTCGAGCAAGGTACCACTCAACGAAATGGTCCGATGTGAGCCACAGCTGTATGCTTATCTAGGGGACAGTGCTTCCACTGGGAGCAACAGGCACAGGCCCGAGGCTGAGCACATCCACACCTGGGATGAGGAGGGAGGCCCAAGTCCCACATAGCTGGGAGCTGTTCTGGGCACTTTGGAGTTTAGACTAGGTGAGACAGGACTATTGGAGGAGATGAAGCAAAAGAGTTACAAGCCCTGGCTAAATTTTAACAATTACTGGGGCTGTCATGTGACAGAGCAGTACAGAAGCGGGGCATCAGCTGAGAGGTTACCTCAGTGATGCAGGCAGCAGACCAGCCGGCTGCCGTTGGCTCTGGTGGAACACAGCCTCATGGGTACCACGGAGCAAGCGTGTCAACACAGCACCTGAACAGCAAATCGGGCCTAAAGGTTTGATTGCAGTGTGACACTTATAATGCTAACGATAAAAGGACACTGCATCTGGAGGGATCCCTGGTTATGGGGGAGGGAAAGACCTCCATTTCAAGAAAGCCCTTTAGAACTGGGTGTGGTTAATTCCAGCACTTGGAAGTTGAGGCAGAAGGATCACCATAAGTTCAAGGTCAGCCTAGGCTACATAGTGAAACCTGCCTCGAAAAATAAAAAAGCCCTTCAGGAGGAAGACTTGGGATTCAGAAAGGGAGTGGGGAAAGATGGCAAAAGCAGATGGGCAGTCACTAGGCTTCCAGTCCTGACACTGGGGTCATCGTGTTCACTTTTTATCTGCTAGTATCTGCTAGTTAATAAGACAAAGGAGAGCTTGGCACATCAGAGATGAGTGTGCTAAGGGCTGGGGTGTGGCTCAGTGTAGACTGCTTAGCTTGTGAGCAGCCCTGGATTTGAGCCACAGCATCAGAAAACAAAAACCAAGCTGGGCCTGGTGGCACACACCTGTAATTCCAGCACTTGGGAGGCTGAGGCAGGAGGATCACCATGAGTGAACAGCTCAATGGCTGTTAGTATATACAGTTGTGCAAACTTCACTACAGTCTAGTCACTGAAATTTTAGGGACCAATGAAGTATTAAATAGGCAGTTACAGGAGAGAGGATTAGTGAACTGGAGAAAATGGTCCGAATGATCTAGGCAGAATTAAACCCAGAGATAAAAAGGTGGAGACATTAAGTTTGAAGATTTTATATAGTATTTTTAAAATCTGTGTTTTTTGTACCAAGAATCGAACTCAGGACCTTGTGCTTACCAAGCAGGCACTGTGCCACTGAGCTATGTCCCTGGCCCCATTTACTAAGCACCATTTCCACCTGGTGCTAGGAGTCTAGCATTTGCATGAACCACGTGTGACACTGATGCTGAAAGAATGAACCTTCAGCAGACACACGTGACCCGCCAACACCTGTGGGCCAGAGGCCCAGGGTGACCGTGCTGCCAGTCAGGCGAGGATATGACATGCTCGGCCCCACTTGGCAGAGCCGAGTGTCCCAGGAAAGGAAGAGGCCACTGCCACAGCCCGTGCCACCAAGGCCTGGCCCCGCTCTCCACCTCCTCCCTGCTGTGAGGTAGAGTGGAAGGTGGAGCTCGGGTGGTTGTAACTTCGGAGCCTCCTGCTGCCTCTTTTCCTGCCCCATCCTGAGTTATTTCTGCACTGGCAAGGACGCTGGCTGCCCGGCTATTCAGGAGGCTGGGGCAGCAGGACTGAGAGCTCAACCTGGGCTCGTAACCGGCACTCTGGGAGGCTTGAGAATCAAAAGTTGCAGCCCAGTCAAGTGATCTGTCGAGACCCTATCAAAGAATGGGCTGGGGGCTGCAGCTCAGTGGTAGAGCACCCCAGGACTGGATTCATGCTGGTCCGATCAGGGATACCCCCTACCCGTGAAGGAGTGGGAGGAACAGATCATGTCTGGCCCTGCCATGCACTGGGATTCCTGCAAGCACAGAGAAGAGACCTGATGACGTACAAGAACTTCTAAGCAGGTTTACTTTTACTGCTTCCCTCCTTGCCCCAGGACTTTCGAGAAACAAGGAACAACAGGACACAGATCAGCATCCACCCAGTCTGAGAAAGGCCAAGGCCATCCAGCAGCTGCTCCCCGGTACAGCTCAGCAGGGCCATGGGGCCATGGGGCCAGAGTTAGAAGACAAAACCCAGAAAGCTGGAAGGAGGACAGGCTGAGCCCTCTCTCTTCTCCCAGCAGGCCCCTCCTCCTTAGTTCCTTTCTGATCACTAAAGCCAGTGGCTTGGACCCGGTATCAGGCTGGTGGCCCCAGGTCTTTAGAATCTACCTGGTCAGTGTCCACTGGGTCATGGTCCTGTCACCCTGGCAAGAGGCCAGCCTCCCTCTCCACCAACCGGGTGACAGTGCGCAGGGCCAGGGGCAGGGCCGTGTTAGTGTCACGATGATAGCGGGGCTGGCACACCTCTGCACTCGGTGAGAGCACGAACTGGGCCACACTGGGCATCCTAAGCAGGTTCCGCAGCTCCGTGGCCCGTGTGCGGATGGCTTCCACATCCTCCTCACTGTACACAGAGCTGGTGGCTGGGCTCTGACCCAGGGTCCTCATCTTTGACAGGAACAGAGAGACCCTGGAGGGTCAGGTGGGGGGAGATCAACCCCATTAGCTCACAGTGCCCCTCAAGCAGAAAGAAGTCTGTGTGATGGGGCCCTATCCCCAAAACACCTGGCTAGGCCAGCCTCAACTCAGTACCCAATACCCACTGGTGAGCCCACTCCCACGGCCCATGCTGCTGTTGGGCCAGAACCCTTGTGCTGCTGAGGCCAGTTCATGACATGGGCCCAGGGAAGACCACAGAAGCTTCCCTGTGGAGAGTGGGGCTCCCTCTCCCAGTACCCTGACTTGGTACCTGGGGATGAGGTCCTGGCTCCGGGAGGCCAACTTAGTCAGCGTGGTCATGAGCACCGTGACAACCTGAGGCGGACACCGGGGCAGATTGGCTGAGGGACGGGACTGGGTGACCTCAAACAGCAGGGCCTCCAGAGCCTCGAAGAAGTTGTTGATCAGCTCCACGGTGCATCGTCTGTCACAGGTCACTGACAGGTACTCGCCAATGGCCCACACCTAGGTCAGGAGAGAGGCTCAGCGTGCCAGGCCCTGCCTGGTGGAAGTGGAACCAGCTCTTCTGGTGCCACTTACCACACAGGTGAACATTTCTGCCCTGCTCTGGATGTTGCTCATGCTGCCCACAAGCTCCAGGAGCTCCCTCGCCAGCTCCAGCACCAGGGATGGCTTCTGCTTGCACAGGGCCAGGAACCAGGAACTCAGCACCCTGCCGAGAGCAAAGCTCACTGAGCATGATCTGTGAGGCTGAGGCCCCGGCTGAGAGCCCGAGCGGGGTGACAGCTGATGCTCATCCTGAGGGTCCCTGGTCCAGAGGGGCCACTGGCTCACTGGGGACAAGACTGATCTGTCCTGTCCTCGGTCCTAGGTTGAGTAGGGTTAGGACAAGCCTGTGTGGATCCAGCTTTTAGGACAGGACAGGACAGGAGTGTGGACAGGGGCCTGAGCTAGCCCTGAAGACAAGCGTGCATTCTGGGCCAAGGACAGGGTTGGGGCCAGGCTGACTTGATGGTAGCAGGAAAGGGGCAGCTGAGGAGGGGGACAGTGCTGAGCGTCCCATCCTGTGTTGGGCACTGGTGAACCCTGGTCAACTGCAAGGACCCACCTGAGCACGCGAGCCTTGTACTGTGGGACTTGGTAGAGCACATCGCTTCTCTCCAGGACCAGCAGTGCCAGCTGGTTGGTCAGGGCCTTGTCAGCAACCTGGTGCTCAAGGGCAAGGGACAGACTCTCAGTCCACCTTACCCCAAATGTCGCTGTCTTCTGCAGCCCTCCGGGAGATGAGGCCACCATGGGGTGAGCAATTGCCTGAGGGGCTACAAAACTGTTCATCCAACTCCTCAGCCTCTCCCTCTGGAGAACAGAAGCCCCACTTCTGTTCTATGGCTCCCCCTGGCGGCTCCGAAAGCTCAGGGCACATGTCACTGGGCCAAAGGTGCTTGTAGCCCCATGGCGGCCCAGCTTTGGCCTCATGGGGGCACAAGAAGCTCCCCAGGGGGCTGGGGATTTGGCTCAGCGGCATAAGTACCTGCCTTGCAAGCAGGCGGTCCTGAGTTCGATCCCCAGTACCAATAAAAATGAAAAAGACAAAAAAAAAAAAGAAGCTCCCCAGTTGCAGCCAGGCAGGAACCAGGGCCACAGGAACACCGAGTGCCTGGCACATACTCCTGTAGCACTAGCTTGGGTCCTCTGTCCTGAGGACGAGGCTGTGGTGCATGGTTCTTTCCCTCTCCCTGAACCTCTGGCAGCTATAGATAGTGCGTACAGCAAGCCAAAGGCAGTGTCATGATCCCTGCTCTGGCGAGGCCCCCTGGCGTGTGAGGCCTTCAGCACAAGGCCTGGCTAGCCAGCTCACCTGGGTCGCAGCAGAGAAGAAGGCCTCGAGCAGGGTCGGCACTGCTTGGGCACACTGGACCACCCGGGCACAGCTGGCCATGGGCTGCAGCAGCTGGTAGAGTGGCACGAGCCTGGGGACACAGAGCCACTGAGTGCCCTCCTATTCATCCACACAGCCACCAGTAGAGAAGGGAACAGCAGCACGGCCATCAGAGGTCCCCCTCAATGGCACTGCTCACTTACAGAGGGACAACATGCTCCCAAGGGGCTCAGTGGAACCCAGGAGACAGGCAGGCACGAGTTGTATGCTGAGTGCAGGGTCACATGCCACACCCAACTTCCTGGGTATCCTCATTTCTCCCTCTGTAAAGTTCTGCACAGGGTCTGAGGCCTGTGGAGTGGGTACTCTTCACCCAGCAGACTCAAGAACATGATCACAGATGTCTCCTGGCTAGGGGTGAGGACAATACTGTGTACCCAGGCCTCACTATGGGCCCCGTAGCAAGCCCCATAGCTAGTGATAGTGGCTTGGCTCACTGTCACCCCTATGATTCCGGCCCCAGGGCCCCAACCTCTCCGTGGAGCCGCTGGCCTTGGTTCGCAGCAGGTGCTGGAAAAGAGGCTGGAACTGCAGGTCCCGGAAGGCCTCCAGGCAGCCAGGTATCTTGAGGGAGGTGTCCCAGAGTGGCCTTTCAGATGGCATCTGTGATGACCTGTGGTTGGAACAAAGACCCAAGTCCCACTGGGACTCAGCTTCTGGCATCCAACCTGAAAGCATCTGCTGATCAGGGAGATGTCACTGCGACATCACAGTCCTTCAAGGCCAGGGAAGGACCTGGGTACAGAGCCTGTGAGAGGGCCCTGCCATATTCAGAGACAGCTTGAGAGGTGCAGGGATCAGGGGCAGTGAACACCTCAGATATGGGCTCTGCTGTGCAGCCACACCAATGCAGGTCTGGGCACGGTGACAAGAGCTGCCCACCTGAGCTGCAGGTCCAGGGCAGCTGTCAGGCAGGGCAGGTCCAGCAGGGAGTGCAGCATCTCCACAGCCGTCCCAGCATCCACCAGCGCAGGGAGGAGCGCCACGAGTTCGGCAGTGAGGGGTGGGCTGTTCCACGCCAGGAACTGCGGAGACAGCACGGCTCAGCCCACAGATGCCCGAGTCTCATCCTCATGTGGCCAAGGTAGGTGAGGACCTACTGGGATGCTTTTACAGCCTGCCTTTCCTTTGGATGGCATTCGACAGCAGCTTTCACTGCGTTATTTGATCATCCATCACAAAGACACTCAGGAAAAAGGGCTTCCAGGACTGCCCCAGAGGGACAAGAACAATAGGTAAGTTTGTTTGGAGCAAGAGGAAGGATTTTGAGGGGGATACATGGCAATGTATCTTTCACTATAATAAATATTTTCTAAATTTAAACACCTATGTTTCGAACACCCTTTGTATGTCGCTAAGTGGGTTTAAGAAGCCACATGGGAAAAAACATGCCAGACTGGCGCTAAAGGCTGAATGTGGTCCCTGAAGAGCCAGCCTACACAAACACTGCAGAGACAAGCCCCAGGTTGGGCAGAGTGCCTGCCACACCCACCGACACTCCTGCACCCCCCCACACACCCTGCATCCCACCCCTACCTGAGTCCCAGAGGACAACCACACGTACCTTGAAGAGGTTGGGAAAGCTCAGCTTCAGAAGGCCAAGGAGGTGTGGGTCGAACAGGGGAAGGTTGTCCCGGCAGAACCGGGTGACTTCGAAGGCCAGCGTGGTGCTATAGAAGCGTTCAGAAGGGAGCCTGGTGAAGAGGTGCTGGTAGATGGCATCCGAGTCCACAGCAGCTGCAGCCCCTGCAAGCCAGGTGCCAGACCATCAGGGAAGGAGGCAGGAAACCCTGCTGTAGAAACTTCTTTTTTTTTGCAGTACTGGGGATTGAACCCAGGTCTTTACACAGAGCCACATCCTAGCCCTTTATGTTTTGAGACAGGACCTCTCTAAGTCACTAACTTGCCCAAGCTGGTCTTGAACTTGAGATCCTACTGTTTCAGCCTCCCAGAGTATTTGGATTACAGGCATGTTCCCACATGTGTGACAACACGCCTCTGCTGCTTGTTAAGCCTCTGTCCCTGGTGTCTTGGCTAAGTCCCCATGGCTATCTGTGCCTCTAGGATACCACAAACCTCTAGAAATGTCTCAGACAGGAAAAACTACTTGAGCAGGTGCCCTAGGAGCACAGACCTGCGAAGCATGCTTAGGAAGGTGCTGGCTCCTTCACTTTTTAAGTTACCTGGGTTACAGATAGCAGGGAGCATTTTCAGCCTGACATAAAGTTGACCACGTTTTGTTTTCCTGTGTAAAGTGTGAAGGTAATAACTGCCCAGAGCTAACAGCACTGGGAGAGGTGACCCCTAAAACTATGGCCGGCGTGCTCCCTCAGGAGCAGTTCTGCCTGTTGACTGGACCCGCCCTGCACGGCAAGCTCACCATGGTTGAGGAAGAACTGGGCGAGCGGCAGCAGCGCCCGCTCGCTGCCTGCGTCTGTGCCCAGCTGCCCATACAGGGCCTTGAGGCAGGAGAGGCTGCGATACAGGAAGGAGGGGTCCTGCCGACATACTGTGTCCAGCACCCGCACGGCTTCCACCAGGCACTGTGGGGACAGGGCCAGCATCAGAGGGGCGGAGCACTGACCTATCCCTGCCACCCCGCCCTGGCCACTTACTGCTTTCTGCAAGTCGGAGTCCCCCTTCCTCAGGGCTCCTGGGGGCAGGAAGAAGTCAGCTGCCGCTCTCTGCCCAGGTCCCAAAGAGCCCCATGAAACCTGTTCTGGAAACTGGAGGTGGGGACAGGGCGAGGCAGGATGGGAGAGGACACGAGGAGGGTCTGGGTGTGCACAGGATGTGGCAGGACGCAGTGGGGCCTGTGAGTAGGGGTACAGGTCTGGTCTGCTGCTGGGATCATCCTGGGAAATAAGGCCTCTGTCCTAAATGAGCTACTAGGAACTTTTCCCACCTCCAAGTAGGGGCCTGCTCAGGTCCCACCTCGTGGGGTGGATCTGGGGCACAGCACCCCGTGCCGGCCTGGGGACTTACGTCGGTTACTCTGCTCGATGAGGCGCTGGCAGTACTCGAAGGCCACTTTCCTCAGACGCTCCTGCGGGAGCAGCTGGCGGCCAGCAGAGGCAGCAGAGAGCACAGAGAGAGTGGAGCCCTCCAGCTCTGACCTGTCCTCTGTGGGGGAAGAGGGGCTCAGCAGGGCAGAGTGTGACCCTATAGCCAGCCATCCCACGGAGTGACAGGAAGGAAACTGGACCCGCTGCAGCCACATTGCCAGACTGCACAGGGCCCTGGGGCCCACTGTGCCTGGCAGCTCTTGCCCCAATGTGGACCTTAAATACAGTTCCCCCAGAAGTCCATGGGATCTGGGCTTTTCCTATAAACCAAGAGTTTGGTGATGAGATGGCAGTCAGTGATACTGTCTCAAACAGCTCACAGACATCTGCCTCCAACATCCCATCTGTGCACACCATGGGAGGGTCACCAGCATGTCACATCTAAAGAGGCCTCGGCTGCAGACTGAGGCTCCAGCTTGGCCAGTGGTGCAGTGAGGTCCTCAGCTCAGTCCTGAGCTGCAGGCTTTTGCTGCCGGCCTCCCCAGGTCACCACTCATCTATGTCGCCCATGGTGACCTGTACTCTACCCTGGGCACAGCTGCCTCCTACCCTGTGATCTGGCGCACCTGCATCCGCGGTGCCTGGGCCCTCGGGGCTGCTGAGCAGTAGCCACGTCTGCAGCATGGAGAAGGCCTGCACATTCAACCACTGGTCCTCCGTAAAGTGCTGGCCCATGGACAGCACTGTGAAGAAGTCCGAGGCCACTGCCCCATCCAACTCAGTGATGGGGCCCGACTATGGGAGGAAAGAGAGGCAGGGCTGAAGCATACTGGGGCCCAGGCTGACAGGCTCGATGGATACTCAGGAGGTTGGAGGGGTCCATGGTTCAGTATGTCTCAGGGATGGGAGCCCAGAGACCAGTACCTCCTGCCCTGTCTGTTCCCTTCCAGATCCAGGGGGCAAGGCCACCCAGGACATGAAGACAGCATATCAACCCCAGAACATATGTCAGAGGCATGCTCTGCATCCAACCAGGTCATGAGTGTCAACCACACACAGCACCAGGG
Organism: Cavia porcellus; assembly: GCF_034190915.1. Classification (NCBI taxonomy): domain Eukaryota; kingdom Metazoa; phylum Chordata; class Mammalia; order Rodentia; family Caviidae; genus Cavia; species Cavia porcellus. Next base: position 34,487,822 of record NW_026947506.1, on the reverse strand, counting down.
CCACACAGCAATGAGGGTACCACATGGAAGGTCAAGAGGCATCAATGGGAAGCTGCTGGGTGGGGCGCAGAACCATCCTGGGAAGGGAAGTCAGGGATTTCTGTTCCCGAGGTCTGGAAGCAGCCTGACTCACCTGCCGTGCCCTGGGTGTGGAGAAGAAGCCCCCCGAATGTGAGGTGCCCTGCTGGACGCGGGCATAGCGCAGCCAGTCTACTAGCCGCTTGCTGAGCAGGCTGGCCTGGTCTGTGGGGGTGAGGGGAGACAGGGGTCCCTTTGAGGGAAACAGTTAAACCCCACAGAGTCCCAAGTCCCACACAGCAAACCAAGTCTTGTGGAACCCCATGTCCAAGGTCTTCCCTGGACACCATCTGACCAGGGGACCAGCCACCCCTCCCAAGGAATACTAGCAGGAAGGAGCCAGGAGAGGGGACCCTACATGGTGAAGGGCCTTGGTACCTTCCTGGAGGGTCCCTGGGGCAAGACCCACGACCCTGGACAGCACGGGCAAGAGGGGCCTGAGGCTGGGGCCCTCAGGCTGCCGGCTCTCCAGGATGGCGAAGATGCGCTGGTTCACACTTCTGACCTCTTCTCTCCTGTCGCCCTTCAAATCAAACACAAGGCACTGACTCGGCCCATGTGCCATAGTGACACCCTGCTTCACAAGTCTGCAGGAAGCTTCCTGAGGAACACCTATCCCTGTTCCTGGTGCCACCCTTAGGGGAAGGTTCCAGGACACACCAGGCCCGTGATGAGGAATCTGGGCTCAGCTTAGCTCTGATGTGTCTGTCACTCTTCTTCCAGGGCACTGTCATTCTAGGGCACCTGCTCATGCAACCAGTCACGCATATGCACTCACAGCAGGTAAGCTGTCTAACTGTGACCATTCGATGTCCTCAAGGAGAGAGCCTTGTGGCTCTCTCCCTGAACCTTCACATCACTAGCGTATGTCCTTAAAGTCAAGCCCATGAAATGGAACATTAGTAACAGATAAGATGTCAAAGCTGCATGTGTACACGGCTCCCCAGAGAGCCACACAGCAGCCATGAGGGTTACCCCTGGTATCCGGCTGGGTTCTGAATATTGCTATCTACTCAGGGAAACATTTCCTGAGGGAAAGGGGCGGATTCCAGGCTAGAGAAGGAAATGAACGAGAAGGCTGGGTCACCTTGCACCAGCAGTGAGGCAGTGGCCACAGCACTGGCAGGTCACTTAGGGATCCGGCTGTGCTGTCTGCAGAGGCTCAGGGTGTCTGGCATGAAAGTACAGCACCAGTCAGCGTCACAGCAGCAAGGAGCCCCCAGCACACTACCATCTGACATTCATCCCAACACCAAGCCAAGAGCAGGAGCAGCTGCTCATGACTCAAAGAACTGCAGGGTGGAACTTAGCCTCTGCCTCCACCTGCTCTGCTGAGAAGCCCAAGTGCAGGGCAACAACGAAGCTTCTGCCCCACAGGCCACTGGCCCAGCCCCGGGGTGCTCTCTCACACCCTGGTCACCCTGCATGGCCCCTGCCGCAGTGCTGAGGGCACGCTGTGCAGAAGCTGCCTCTGCAGGAATGGAGAAACTTCCTGGCCTGGATATGACTGAGCCTCTCTGAGGAGGACAGATGGACAGGCCAGGGACTACAGGAAACAGGCCTGATCTCTGTCCATGAGCAGCTGCCAGGAGGGCAAGTCCCTGTCTGAGGCAAATGCAGCAAAGCAGGCAAAAATGTGCTACACCTGAACATCATGTTCCTAAATGATTCAGGAAGCAGGGGACAGTGAAGGGACAGAAGCAGGCGTTCCTCACGCTGCTCTTTACTATCACACCTGTGAAGGCAGGCATGGCAGGACCTCAGGCTGCTGGTCAGTGAGCACCCTCCTGGTCACAAAATAGCCAAGTTACCCTGGTCCTTCTGGGAACAGGCATGGTGTGGACAGGTCCTTCAGGGAAGACCCTGGCTTACGGCCAAGGATACTTCTCCTCAGGGAAACCCCTGTCTGGTCCCTGTCAGAGCAGCATGGAGTTGACTGGGAACGCTGGAAAGCAGACCACAGCCACCATTCCCTTAGCCTCACCAATACCACCACTGTGTGTGTCTAGGGATGTCACAGCCCAAACTCCACGGCCTAACAACCCTCTGCAGAGTCCCAAGAAGGCACTTCCAAGGAGGCATGGAGGAAGCAGGCAGTCACAGGTTGTTTTAGAATCATCTGAGCACTGCGGTCCCACGTATGGAGCAGGTCCACAGAAAGCCTGGGATCCTCCAGGGCTCCAGGATAACCAGGGCAGGACAGCCACTCTGCACAGTAGACAACCGTGTTACCTGGGCTAGGAGCACAGACGCCACCAGGCTCAGCTGATGGGGGTTCTGCATGTGATCACAGGACAGAGTCAGGGCACTGAAGGGTGACATCTCTCTCAGGATGGCAGCACACAGGACCTGGACCTGCTCAGAGCACGTGGACAAGGACAGAGTGGCCTGCAGCAGATCCACACATGTCTTCTCCAGCCTGGAGAGCGAGACCCAGGTGGGCCACAGGTCAATGCCGGTGGGAGGGAGGCCAGCCTGGGAGCATGAGGCAGGGAACAGAATGTTTCCCTGTGAGGACCTGGGCCCCCAGTCTAAGTAACAGAGGCTCAGATGCCACAGGGCACTGGCATCAGCCTCTGGCCAGGACTCACCCTGCAACTCACCTGCGGGCATACTTGGTGGCCGAGACGATGAGGAAGAGTCTTTGCAGGGCATCCACAGTGGCTGGTCCCAGGTCCTCCTGCAGCAGCTTGCTGACCCGGGAGCAGAACCTCTGCAGCTCCTCGTCCTGGATCTCCCTGTGCAAGAAAAAGGGGTCAGGATCTAAGCAGGGACCCAGTCACTTCCTGTCCCGCCCCCCGAGGAGGTCTCCACCTAGCTGTGTCAGGAGCTGGGGGGCCACTGTTCCCCCAGCCAAGGACACCTTTGAGGTCAGTTCAGGGAACACTGAGACTGAAACTCATCACTCTTAAGTTCACTACAATTCTTGTAGAGACGTCACCCATTCCAATTCTGTTATTCCAGAAGCAGAACTAAAATTATTTTTAAGAATTTCTTTCAGACTGGATGTGATGGCACAAGACTGCCTCAGGAGGCTGAGGCTGGAGGATTACTGTGAGTTTCAGGCTAGCTTAGACTATATAGTGAGTTCAAAGCCATCCTGAATTATGTAAGAGCTGCTTGAGCTCAGGAATTGGTGAGAAAGCGGACCAACTTTTTAACTGGGATCACGATGCTGAACCCCAAATGCTAAATGAGACTAAGAAGCAACAAACTGGCTTGCACGTTGTAATTATTACTGCCAGCATAGACGTGCTTTGCATCCCAGTGCAACCCCTTAAATATGCCGTCCAGACTTCAGGCTTCTCACCTGCAGCCTGCCCTACTCTCCCACAGTTCCCCACTGCCCCAGAGCCACTCCTGCCCACCCTCCTGTGGCTCCCAGGGCTCACATCCTCTTCCTTCAACTGTTAGGCCCTGTTTCTCTGTGAGATTAAGCAAAGTCGAGACCTTGCTGTGAATCACACGCATTGCCTACCTTTATTTACTACTCAGTCCGGACATGTTTCTGATTCCCTTCTCCACCCTTATTTCCCATACCAAGGAAACTGAAATTTCCTGACTCTCAAACCTTGTTACTCCTATCGAAAGCGCCCTCAGAAATCGCAGCTTGAAGTAAATGGAAACTGGTTAGGTCCTGATGTTATTGCCCGTCCAAACCCTATCAAAGAGCTGTTATAAAACGTGAACTTGGAATTACGTTCTGTGAGGTTTTGTGTCTTGCAGCTAGGTCACATTAGGAGTGGGATGATTTTTTTATTTAATGCAGACATCAATTCGGTATCTGCACACACACCTGCTAATAAAGGCACGGTGTACTGTGCTGGACAGGAGAGTGTGTGGCACCTCCACCAAAAACTTCCCTAAGAGATTCTCAGGTTACTTTGCCCAAAGTTTAGTTTTGGTCAAACACTTCAGCCTTTAGTTTGCCCCAAGACCTTGCTCACTACAACCTCTGGGACCTCGGCCACTCTGATCTTTCCCACCAACTGGGGCAGCTCTCAATCATGATTGAGTTGGTTTACCAAAGACCTTGAGGTTTCAGCTGTATTTCCTTCCTTAAATGAGTGACACCAAATCTTGGCCGCCTTCACCGAAAGGGGCCACAGACTAGTTAAAGAAGGTCCAGAGCCAGTCTGGGACCAGAAGGCAGTTGCTCTACGTGACATCCCTCGCAGGCCCTCAAATCCCAGAACAGGGTCGAGCTCCGGGACCAGCTCCCGCTACTCTGAACCTTCGGTGCTTCCTGCAGGAACTCGGCTCCTGCTCAATGGTCTCCTCCCCCATCCTAGCAGCCCCGGGTCGGCGGCTGCCCCGCCCCACCCCGTTCTCTGGAGCCAACCAGCGGGGCCGCAACAAATCGACACGCCACGCTCGGGGCAGAGGCTAGGGGGGCTGCCGCGCACCTGGCTTGGTGGAGCAGACTCTCCGCGCCGGCCGAGAACATCTCCCCGCCACGTTGATGCCTAGCTCACAACTGGGTTGGCCACTTAAGCGTGCGACTTCCGGGGTCGCGTTAAATGGTGCATCACGTGAGCTGGGCGTACCTCGGTGGGTGTTGGTGGAAAGGCCGCCGGCCAATTGACTTTGGCGCAGAGCATCTTGGGGCGGGACCGGAAGCGCCTGGTTTGTGGTGGGTCCTCGGAACCTTGGGTCCCCGGAACCTAGTTCCCCAGGACTCCGGACGCCGGAACAGCTTGGGGACGAGTCTCGCGTGGCAAGTGTCTTGGCTCGAAAGTGACCCTGAAAGTTTATCCTATTCTGGTTTCTGTTTCACGACAGGATCCGCCCGGTGCGGAGTGTGGCTGGAAAGCAGCAGCGCACTGACTGCGACTTGCAGGCTGCAACAAGAGTCCGGGCATTTTCCGAGGCAGCTACAGCAACTGTTTTTGAGATGCAAGTGACATTTGAAGCTAAGGCCTCCTGACTGAACACCCCCGACCTCACCCTCCGTTTTTTAAAATTTTGAGACAGTGTCTATGTCCCTAGGTTGCTCGGCTGGGCATGAACTTGGGATTCTCTTGTCTCAGCCTCCCAGAGTGCTGAGATTACTGGAGTGCACCAATGCTTCTGGCTAGCAATGTTTGGTTTAAACCTTCCTTTAGCGTATGTCATCGGCCACACGGACTGCTTTAAGAATCATTCAAACCCCATCATATTCATAGGATGTCGCTGTGTTTATCAGATGAGGCACCAAACTGAGTTCTACATGCGTTGGATGCCTGGGTTGTGCTGAGCCCTGGCGATAGAATTCCACCTGCAGAGTGTGTGCCACACTGGACATTCCAGCTGCCACAACCCACATAACACGCTCCGCCGCCTGCATTGAGCGATGGTACAAAAGGGAGTCCTCTCTAGGGCCCTGGGGTCTGAGATGGGCTGAAGGCTTCGGAGGGGCCGCCCAGGCACAAGACGGAGGGTAGGATAACCGCCTGCCTCCTGTGGCCACAAGGTGGAGGATGGGTGGGAAGGGAGGATGTGCTGATGAGGAATGGAGTGGACAGATCCATTTACCATTCAGAGGTGCGATTTGTAGGCCCTGGTGATCAGTGGATTTGGGGATTGAAGAAATGGAAAAAATCAAGGACAACAGCAGGTTTCTATTGGTCACAATAGAAACTCGGTATGGGAGCAGAAAAGGAAATTTGTGGAGATTTGGGGTGGGGAGACAACGGGGAAGGGTAAGGGAAATAAAATTGATTAAGATGTGATACTCTTATGTATCAGTTCCCCAAGGTGAATGTAATTATTATGTATCGAAAATATGTTCCTATTTTAAAAACGAAGTTTGCACAGTCATTCTTTTAATGAGCATCTGTGAGCTCTGGCTGGGTCAGGAAGTCTTGGGTGAGGCAGCAGAGTAGTATAAGTGGGGGTGTGACGTTTTTTGAGGTAGGGAGAGCAGGAAGGGATAAACATTGAGAAGACACCACGGTGGGAGATGAGGAGAGGGGCTGAGGCCTGGGAAATACCTGGGCAGGTTCCACACATGCTTTTGAGATGTCCTGGCAGCGTCCTGGTAGCTACTTGAGATGTCGCTGGTTCTTTGGGGTTTTTTTTTTTTGTTTGTTTGTTTGTTTGTTTTTTTGGTCTTTTCATTTTTTTTTATGGGTACCAGGGATCGAACTCACGACTGCCTGCTTGCAAGGCAGGCGCTTATGCCACTGAGCTAAATCCCCAGCCCCTGAGATGTTGCTGGTGATAAGGAGAGACGGGAGCCAGCTGCCAAGCAAGGCCAAGTGCTGGGGGTTACCCATAGAACCCTGAGGAGCCCCATATTGTGGAAGGGAACTGGTAGAGAGCACAATCTGTGGGAAGCCTTCTGTTTAAGGTTTGTTAAGACCTACTTGTAGTACAATGCTCAAATCTTAAATGAGCTCAGCAAGTTTTTACAGTTCCATCAGTAAGCATATTAACTGGCTCAGCTCGTGGGGGACCAATTTCCATCTAGATTATTGGCAATTCCCTGGTGGCACCGAGTGTCAATGCCCACCATCATCCTGATTCCCCCAGTGGCAACTAGTATCCTCTGTCCACACTCCATGCAGGACTTTGCCTGTCATGTTCTCTTATCAATATCTGTTTCCAAATTTTATAAATAATCACAAGACACACAGTCCTGTGTCTTTTACAGGGACGTGCACTTGTTTCTCTGGTACATACCCAGTTCCCCAGGCCTCTCACTTTTGAGAACCGTGTTCTAGTGATTGATCAATCTCTTTCTATCCCTCCAAACATTACGGGATGATATTGGACCTGTTACAAAACTTACATTTGTGTAAGATGTTATCTTAAGATGTTATTAATGAAAAAGTCCTACTCAAAAACAGAATTTTAAAAAATTAAAGATAAAAATTATGCTAATTAGTCATTTCCTAGAGGAAATACCATTATTTCCACTCACACGTGTCACTTGGCTAAAATCCTAAACTAATGAGTATGTTAATGTTACATTAGTGCTTGCAGTTAGAATCTTACATGGGAAATGGAGCCACCCATAGGAAGACCAGGAGGTGTACAAAGTTCAGTCATCACTGTGGACAGCTATAGTCTGAAAAATGTGATCTGTTAGCTGAATGACAATGGGTCATGTGCACAAACGTCACAAGACCTTAACAGAAGACAGAACTCTGGAAAACACATTTTCATAAAGGCTCAGTCAGCTACAGGCAACCTGCAGCAGAAGCACCCCATGTCTCATTCCCCATCTGGGGGACCTCAGGAGAGGAGGGGGCCGGCTTCACTGGAGGTGACGCACAGAGGACTTGGCCAGGACCTGATGGCAGGTTGGAATCGAATCCTATGGTTGCAATGGGACCTGTTAGTCAATGCCAGCTATGTCACCCTGCTGACCTCCATCTGCCCCACCACCTAGAATGAGCAAGGCTCTGGTGGGAACACACAGGCAAGATTCAGAGTTGTCCCTTAAGTGCTGAGGGACCCACATATGCCCAGTGCCCCATGGGTACCCTGTGCCCTCTGCACTGAGGCAGGGGACAGCATGGCTGGCTCCTCCTTGACCATATCAGAGGAGCAGGTTGTGCTCAGAGGACTCATGGAGTCCCCACCAAGTCATGGGCACCTTCCCAGAAGCCCAAAGCTGAGGGTACAAGGGAGGAAGACAGCCCCCAAGAAGTTATTCTTCAGCCTCCGGCACTCTGGGGTAGGGCGAGGCTCCCTCACTGCAGGGAGAAGGGGAGTTGTGTCCAGACTGTCTGTCCATCCATTTGTCCCTCCCCTGGCACACACTTGCAAGGACCACTTGGCACCTTGGGGTCATTTCTTTAATATATAATTTTATTTCTGGTTATAGAAACAAATGCTAAGAGGAGAAACAAAACTTCCCCATCCACATACAACAATTTAATAGATAGAAGAACAGTTAAAGTAAATGAAAACAAAAAGTAGAAATTTTAAACTTTGTTATAGTTTTAAAACATTAACGTCTGGTACAATTAGAAATCACATTCAGATCTCAAACTTTTAAAAAAAAAAGTATGGCTCCGTAATAAAAAAATACTGTATCCCATTTGAAATGAAAACCCAGGCAAGCTACTCCAGACGTGGGTCCGAGGGCTCTCCTGACTCCAGCGCTTCTGCCCATGGGGACCTTTCCCCCATGGATGTGGGACACATCCCAAGCTCAAGAACTGGAATTCCCACTTTACAGGATACCACTGCTTTTTAAAGCACTGATTATTAAACGTATTGTGAAAATACTTTAGACAGCCACTGTAAAAAAAAAAAAAAAAACCACACACACATACACACACACACACACACACACACACACACACACACACCCCGAACAACACCCACCCCCCCATCCAATTATTTTTACAGGCGAATTATCATTCAGGTAAGAAAAAACAATCTCCAAATTGGCTTTAACCCTTCCCTCCCATGCTGAGTCTAAGGGAAGACCCAGGCAATTGTCTCTCCTCCCCTCTCTGCCACTTTTTCCTGCAACAGGAACCAAACCATGTAAGTTAAGCTATATTAGGAATCCAAAAATGCCTCCCGTGGAGTTAGCAAAGAAGAGAGAGAAGGACCAAACTTAAAATGTTTGATTTTAAAACCTATTTTTACTGACTATAAAAAAAATCTGGACCAGCTAACTCAGACATTCAGAGGCTACAGGCAGTTTGAATCCATAGCCAGAGAAGATAGCAAAAGCAAAGAATCTACCTTCAAGCCACAGGGCTCCTCCCAACGCAGCCAACCCACAAGGGAATGGGATAGTGCTAGACATTTGGGTAAGTGCTATAACTGTGGGGAAGAAAACCCACAGAGGGATGGATGGGTGTGTCCAGCCATTCAGACGCTGTCCCCACTCTCTTGGGCCACTGTTCGGACTAATCCAGGAACAGATCCCCAGGTAAAGAGTAAAAAGCAGGCCTCCACTGATTCTCCCCTGACTCTTCAAGTGGGAAAGGAGCGAGGACGAGAGGCCTTGGCACTCTCTCCAGGTGTCCCTGGCAGCCTCTGGGCAACTATAACCCAAAGGTCATGACCTGAGGATGTTGCTGGCTCGTAGGGACCTTGAGGTCTCATGTGCCAGCGTCCGGCTGCTTGACCCAAGGGCAGAGGTCACCTGCACTTGTCCTGGGCCCCAGTGTCTCCCCACACTTTCATAGTTGATAAAAGAGGCAGGTGCAAAGAATGAATAAGAGCTTTAAGTGGAAGTTCTCCCTGCAGAGAAGAGGCTGCCTAAAAGCCACAGCCCTCTTAACTCTGCTACAATACTGAGCAGCCCAACCACCTACCAGTCTGCATAAAAAGAAGCTAACAAATCCCCAAGGCTCACCCAGCAAAAGAAGGAATCTTCATTTTAGTGTGGCACAAGAGTACACTGGGCGTTCCCATTGGGGTGGTAGGCTGGGCTTTGTAGTGGAACTCAGTCTTTCTCTGGGCCATGATATGAGCAGTAGTGACCTCCTGCTCCAACCTCTTTCTTGTCCTTGGATGTTTTGTCCTGAGGACCTTCCTGCCACCTCAGGGGAATGCCATCCACTTCACATGTCCAGGAAGCACCTCTGTGGGGCAGCCCTGCCTCGTCACTGCACCCTAAACCCTCAGGATGTAGTTTTGAATGTCCCCTTCAGCAGCAGAGCTGGGGCCTGTAAATTGGCCCCAATCCTGCCAGGAGAAGAGCAGCCAGGCAGAGTGCCTACCTGTGGCTGCAGGTATGGTAAATGAGCTGCTCACATGACTTCTGTTTATGAACCTAAGTGCCAAACCATCTTTCCCAAATGAAGTCAGTGAAATAGGCCAGTATTTATTTCATTTCAGAGAGAACATCCATAGAAATCTAACAAAATCCCACTCTGCCAAGCAGCTATGACCAGGAAGGACAGAGGAGAGACAGCAGGTCCCAAATTGACAAACCCTTCTCCATCCCACATTCAAGACCATTTGGACCTCAGGCTGCAGCAGGAAAGGGGTGCCTGCCAGGCACCTGTGCCAACCCCTGGCCCAGGCACCAGTGGAGTAGCTTTTGGTATTCAGAGCAGATGCCAGGGGCAGATGTCCTGCCCCAGACCTGAGCAAGAAGAGCAAGCACAATGACGACGGGGAGTGTCCTGCACACTCAGGAAACCCCAGTGTGAAAAACGAGACCGAGAAAGAACTTGTGAAGTAGAAGGGAGCTGCAGAGGACAGGAGTGCACTGTGGAAAGTGAAGCCAGAAACTGGCAGGGGACCTGTTATATTCTACATTCTGCCTTCACCTCAAAGAACCAAAGCACGTGAAGGGAAACCTCCAGAGCTAAGTCCGAGGACTCTATCTTCATAGCAGCAATTTGAACAATCCTTATTATTCGTATTAAATAATATTGCTTCTAGGCAGAGGTATTCTAGAGGAGGCCAGAGACCAGGCTGCAGCGAACACATTCCCATCTGAAGCCAGCAGCCCGTGGTGGGGACTCTCCTGAGCTCACGAGGCTCTTCCCACTAAGACAGCCTTACAGCCACTTTGCACACTCACTCTGGAGCAAGTGCTGTGCACAGCATGGGAACACTGTCCCGGTGCAGGTGTGCAGGACAGCCAAGGGCACCCGCCCCAGGGATGGCCGCGTCCCTCAGAGCACATGAAGCCACTTGAGGGCAAAGTGGAATTTGAGGCTTTTGAAGAAAGGCAGTGTCCCCTCCCACGAACTGTATTTGTTTCTAGTCTCTAAAAGCTATGGGGAAATGCTTTCTCTTCTAACATTCTCTCACATTCAGCCAAGTTCTTGTGTTTCCAGTGAGGTCTGTTCACTGTCTTCAGGAAGGAGGACACCAGCTCAGAAGCTCGAGGGCAGCTTTCTCTTCCTCCTCCTACACTGAGTCACCCCGAGTATAACTTTCTACCTACCAGGACCCGCCCCAGGCTCTCTGGAGAGTCCCCACTCATACAGAAGGTCCCTGGAGGCCCCCCGTTTCATTGGAAAGACAAATGATAGCTGAGTGACACCTGTGATCTCAAAGCAAGCTGTCACCAGGCCTGCTAAGGGCAGGAAAGAGCCCAGGTGCAGGTACCAAGGTCTCATCTCATCTCAGCTTCGTCCTTCAAGGGAACGGGTGGTGTGGAGGGCAGGGAAACACCCATCCCAGCCCAGGTAAAGCCCATCTGCTCTCAATGAGAGACACAAAAAAAAAACATGACCTGGGATCATGCAACACCGATCCGAGCAAAGGAGCAGTTCATTTCCACCTAACAAAAAGGACAAATAGACGGCTCTCTGGAAGGGTCAAACCAGGCCTCAGGAAGGAGGCTGAAGACTGTGTGGTCTCAACCCCCACTTCCCAGTGCTGGCCCCAGATACTTTCCACAGGGAACATGGGAACCTCTTAGGGAGGATCCTGGGACAAACCAATGTCCTGGAGGCTGGCAGCATGGTCCTGACTACAGGGAGGCCTTGTACTGCATCACTTCTGAGGATTTGGGAAGGAGAAGAGCATATTGGAGTTCCTCAAAAGTGGGGGCTACAGACTCCCCACACAAGGCAGCAAGCTGGAACTTCACCCAGGAGGCAAGGTGCCGACACAGTGAAGCTGCATGCTCTCCTCCGGACACTGGGCCAGTGCCCGGGGCATCCCTGTGCTCCCTCGGCTGTGGTCAGTGCCGCAGTGGCAGGGAGCCCTGCTCATATCTACACTACATAGCTGATCTTGGTGGGATGCACCCAACCATTTAAAAATGGTGACTTCTGCCACAGACGCTGTTCTGCATCTGTAAGTGTGGTGATGGCAGAGCAGAGAGCACTGGAGGACAGTGGACACCAGTCTTCATCTATAGCCCATTAGATGAGCTGTGGTGGTGGTGCCCGCCCTGGTTTCCTCTCCACCTCAGGCCATGCAGTGCCAGGGACCCTGAGTGACCCAGCAGGTCCTCGGGATTCACAGCCACAGTGATGCTGGCCCTGTACCAGAACCATGGCTGGCCAGTTCTCCCTCAGCTACGAGGAGGGCTGCTAGGGTCCTTGCCTGTGGAGGGTCATGGGCATCCTGAGCCTGGTGTCAGCTCTCCTAGAACCTACCTGGGTTCTGGCCCTGTGGAGGCTCGGCACATACCAGGGAGCCCTCTGACCAGGAGTTAAAGCTTTCGGCTCCAGAGTGAGTTCCAACACAAGCCAGGTGTGCTGCCTGGTGGGCGACCAGAGACCCTCAAAACACTCATCCTACATCTCCAGAGAAGTCCTCCCAAGCAAGAGCCTCTGCCCCCAACTGTCTGCCCTAAACCAGAAGGTCCTCCCTTCATCCCTCTCCCTAGTTGGGCCTGTCTGCATCCTCCCCAACTCCTTCCCCATCTCTTCCCCTGGTACCACGACCAACATCACCAACAGAGGACAGCGGCCAGAATGTCCCAGATGCCAGGACAGCAAAGCGGTTGGAGCCAGACTGATGGGACTCTGCATCCTGGGCACAGAAGAGGTCCAAGGAAGGGAAAGAAACAAGAGACCATAATGTCCCATCTTACACAATTCCTCAGACCCACTCACCCTGACCCACACACACTCCAACCACACAAGAGACAGCGTTTACACAAGGGGAATGATGGAAATTGTTGGTGTAAAGAGCCACTACTCCATGGCACCATCTGGTGAGGGCACAGTCAGCTACTGACACCCACCCCCAATTCTCTGAAACTCCACCATGGCCCACAGATGCCAACTTCAGAACAGAGCTTATTTCCCATTCAAGTTTAGTGCCATAGAAATGGGTTTGGGGGGTGGGGTTTTAAAAAGCAATGGGAGAGGGATTTTCCCCAGTGAGGCAGAAGTGCCAGCAGATACAGCTCAGGGCTGTCCCACTGCTCACTGGTCCTATCCCAGCTCTGCTGCGGCCTGCCTTCCGGCCCTACCTTGGAGTCACCATGAAAGCCATACCCTCCATTAAAGTGGCGCGTGTCCTGCCAGCTCCTGGCTCTCGTGAACAGGCTACCACTCCTCGGTGCTGCCCAGGACTCAATCTCTGTGAGGCTTTTCCATCAGACCCAGGGCAGGGGAAGCTGTCTGCTGGTGAGAGGCTGTGATGCCAAAGGTAGGTGTGCCTTCAGGAGCTTTGTGTCCACTATGCCTTTGTTCCTGGAGTGAGCCACCTCCAGAAGCCACAAAGAGGGACCAGCTGCCTGGAGGCCAACTTCTAAGCAGATGTGGCAATGTTTCCTGAAAGTATCCTTGAGGAGGAGCCAGGACAAGAGGCTCCCATTCCAACCCCTCCTGTGTTGGGCTCAAAGCAAGCTGTTGGTCAGGAGGCACAGATGGGCTTCCCTAAGGGACCTGGGGCCCTTGATACATCCTGTCCTTTGGTTCTCACCACATTGCAATCACGCCAGTGACATTGGCACAGGGCTTCCCGCTGCTCCCTGAGGAGGGTTTCCTTCCTGCTGACTCAAGGCCCCAAGCCTGAGGCAGAAGAAACAGTTCCAATTTCAAACAGTAGGTGAATCTGAGGTGGTTAAGAAACTTGAATGTGGCTGGAAAGAATGTGAGCAGATTGTGTCCCACTGGCCCATGAGCATCAGGACATTGGTGCTGCCAGGCTTGGGGCCTGCCCCTCCACTGCCTTCCAGTGATGGGCACATGAACGTCCTCCCTGCCAAGCAGGTGACCGGCTCCTGCCCCAAGCACCAGCTGCCATATTTTCTGGGCCTGTGATGTGGCCCCTCCACCCACAGCACTTTCATTTGATGCTAATGTGGGAGCCACTGATCCTTCTTGAAGTTATCCAACAGGCCCATGGATTTTTGGCTCCAATCTAGGATAGGCCTATATGCTATGTTTTAACACAGCAAGAACCACTTGGGTTTCAAAGCCAAACCAGACACTCCCCCACCCCACCCCAATTAATGCCAATATTTTCTCTGCCATTTTGGGGGAAAAAAAGACACCTAAAAACAACTTGCAGTTTGGCAGTTCCTGTCTTTCTCTGACCTATTCCCGATTTAGAATAGGAATTTGTTCCTGTTCCGTCTCCCACAGAAGAGGCCTCGGTCTGTATACAGCTGCATTTCTGTTGGTTTACCCAGGGTCACAGGCTGCTGCCTTGGCAAAGCTCTGAAGCCAGGACGTGGGGTGCAGTGCTTCTTGTCACAGGTGGGCATCTTGCTGGGTTCCTGAGGTGCTGGGGCTTGATCTTCTTCCATACCCTTGACCAAAGGGCCATGGAGGGATGATGGTGCAGGAGAAGGAAATAAACACTCAAAATCCCCAGAATCATACAATCAGTTGTCTGAATTTGTTTATGTGTTTTTGCTTTAAACCTTGGGAGGACAGGAGATAAATGGACAGGACGAGTGTTCTGGTGTGGCGGCCGAGGAGTGGGCAGTTACAGGATTTCCCGCCCGTTTGTCCGGGTGCAGCTGTCTGCTCCACTTGGGCTCCTGTGGTGTGAGTCCCACTCCACCCTTGTGCATGCATACGGGTAACTTCACTCCCCCGTGCCTGGGCCCTGGGGGCCGGCAGCTGCCATCGCCCCGGCCTGTGTGGTCGCTGTCCCACCAGGCTCTTCTACCCGGGACCGTTTGACTTCGGGCTCCCCACTGGAAGAGGCTGAGGTGGCAGTAGAGGTGGCCACGGTTGGAGTGGCACTGGTGGCTGCTGTGACCACTGCTGCTGGCTCCTCAGGTCCCACCTCACATACCCGAGTGACCACCACTGGCGTGGACGAACTCGCCTGGGCTGCAAGGAGCTGTAGCGGGCTGGTGAGGGCTGGGATGAAGAAAAGACAGGTTACTAAGGCACAGTCCCCTGAACAGAAAGCTGAGACTGCCAGTCCTGGGGTGCTCTGTCCCAACACCAACCAGTAAGCATAGAGGATAACACCCTCTCCCTCACCTCCAGTGCCCAAAGGTAGCCTGCCCTGAACCAGCCCAGCCCACTCTGCACCCACATCCTCACCAGCTGCCTGGCTTCTCCTTCTGTCTCCTGTCCCACCCAGTAAGGTATAAGCCTAGTGAAGCGCCTGCCACACAGTGGATGCTCAATAAATGGGCTGAGACAACTGGGAGAGGCCCAGCGAGCTTTCTGATGCTGAGCTGACCTTGCATCTGGGCCTGGGGCCTCACCGTAAGCATTGGTGGCTAAACTGTTTGTGGGAACCGCATGCTTTCCATTCTGAGTGACGGCCCGGACAGGGAGATGGTGCTGCCCGATGGTTACTGGTGTGGCTGGCTGTAGGATGGTGACGGTGTGTCCAGGGACCCCAGGGGCCATCTGGCTGGCCACTGTCTGGATGACTCGGCTGGCTGCAGGAATTGTGGCAAAGGCAATGGTGGGCTTTTCCTCCAAGCCTGTGGGGAATGGGGTGAACCAGAGTGGGGTGCTCAGCTGTGGAGTGCTCTGCAGCACACACGAGGACCCTGGGTTCCGGTCCCAGCACCATAAAATGAAATAAAACATACTGAGTCACTGAGGTCAAAGA
The DNA here is from genome assembly GCF_034190915.1 of Cavia porcellus. NCBI lineage: Eukaryota > Metazoa > Chordata > Mammalia > Rodentia > Caviidae > Cavia > Cavia porcellus. The sequence continues at coordinate 34,472,339 of NW_026947506.1, read as the reverse complement.
TTTGCACCAATGGTTTGGCCAAGGGCCTCCCAGTATGTGCAAATATGTACATTCATCCATGTGCTAAGTGGCAGTTAGAAAACTGCTTCTCAAATGAAAACTGTGCTGACAAAATATATTTCCAAAGAAAAGTAATAAGGTTTTTGAAAAATATGCCTTAAACCTTGATCAAACCACACAATCTGAAAAAGAAAAAGTATAATTTGGAATGAAATAATTTGCTTTTTAAAAAGCAGTCTTCTTTCATCAAGATGCAGTTTTCACTGACAATATCAAAATAAAAAGTCACAAGATTGAGCCAACAGTGGCCCTGGATGCTGTCCAGGACAGAATTGCTCCCAAAAGACTCCCAGAGCCCAGGGCTCTGTCTGTATCCACCTGTGGATGTTCTGGGCTCACAGGCTTTTTAGGGATTCCCAGCTACTTTTCACCCCAATGACCCCTAAAGATGCTGGCTCTAGAGGGATCATCCTCCAGGCTTAGTTTCCCTCCCACAGGAGATGTTAAAACTATACAGGACTCCACAGCTTGATTCGTGTCACCTTGAACAGAAACAAAATTTGACCTAAGAGTCACATGCACTTGAAGAACCAGAGAGGAGGCCACCTGGCGACAGTCACTGCTTTAAAAAGACATGCTTAGCTAGGTATGCTGGCTCAAGCCTGTAAACCCAGCACTCTGGGAAGCTCAAGTAGGAGGATCACAAGGTCAAGCCCAGCCTGGGAAACATAGTTAGACCTTATCTCAAAATAAAAAATAAGACAAGGGCTGGCCCTTTTAGCCCAGTGCTAAAACTCTGGGTTCAATCCCCAGCACAAAAAAAAAAAAAAAAAAAAAAAAAAGTACGCACTCACAGGAGATGTCCTCCTCTTTGGCCTCTGCCTGCTGGCCCAGGCAATGGTGCATGGAAGTGACAATGTGGTAAGTGCTAGCAGTGTGGCCACATTACTCACCTCTGGCTTCACTGCCCAAGTCTAACACGGCTGTGCCCGCAGTGTCATGTGAGTTCCCTGCTGAGCCCTGGCTGGCAAGGATGTAGCCATTGGCCGAATTGGCGGAGGTGGTGACCACCCGGACCATGGTGACAGTGGGGGCCTGCTGCACAACGTGGATGGCGTGGCCTGAGGGCTGCTGTGAGGTCACTATGGAGGCTGGCATGTAGGCGACAGGCTTGGCCACTAGGTTGGACGGTCGGGGAGGCACGGCCATGATCACTGGCTGGGCACTGACAGGGGATCCTGCACAGGGAGAGAGAGGACAGTGACAGGAAAGTTCTGCTGGCTCCACACATGATTCCGCCACAGCCAGCAAAAGGACAGAACCATGCCTCACCAGGTGCGCTTTGGGAATATCGGTACTCTGGGACGGAGGCTAACTTCGAGCCCAGCTCAGGGTCATGTGGAATGGGGGAGCCCTCCCGAGACAGGCACTCTGGAGTCTGCAGGCCACTGGAGCGAGGGGACATCAGGCCAGGGTGAGTGGGTGAGGCTGGAGCACTCCTGAGAAAGGACGGAGAGAGAGAAGGCTTCCAACGTAAGTCAATTTGCCATTGGCAGAGAAGGACTTCAAACAACTGTCACACACCCCACTGTCTACCCTGCGTGTGCCCTCCCTGTGCCTCCTGGGGCTCTTCTGTGCCCCATTGAGGTCTGTCCAAGTCGAACATTCTGAATAGTGACCACTACCGCCTTGTGACATACGCAGCCCTGTTAGCTTCACACAGTGAAGATGGGCTTCCATTAAATGGGGAGCCTACATCACTGGTGGCTTCCCTACACATGCCACAGTTGACACATTTATCTCCTACAACACGTCAGCTCCTTCTACAGAAGAAGGCTCAGCTCAAATCAAAAGCCCCACTTCTGATGGGCACTGGGAAGACCAGTTCACCTGAGAACCAGGTCACGGCCCAGACTGGAAATGGAGTTCAAACTTTTGGGGATCTTTCACAGGGCAGGTTTGAAACGATCCTGAACAGAAAGCACCCTTATGTCTCCTCCATGTGAAATTCAGCCATGCCTGGGGCTGCTTCTCAGCTGTTCAAACTTGGAAAAGTCACCCACTTGTGCATGGGCAGAGGCAGCCTTGACCTACCAGGTCAGCAGGAGACAGAGCTGGGTGCTCCCGTGATGACTAAGACAGCCCATCCCACTCTGCCCACCATCAGACAAGCCGTGTCCCCCACACCAACTTGCCAGATTACAATAATGGTGGTTAGGTAGAGGCAGAGCCTCTTTCCTCCTCAGCCCTGAAAAGGTCCCCACACTGTGAGGATGAGGAGCAGCGGGCTGTCCTCAGGGTCCCCTCACACTATGAGAGAAAGCTCAGTCCTACCAGGTACTCATTCTGTCCCCCCTGGCTCTCACCACACGGGGAAGCAGTTAGACTAAGTGGACAGGCCTTGCCAGCTGCTGTGCACTCACAGTGCTGAGAACAGCTCTTGGGAACACAGCCGAGTGCCAGGGCACCAGACACCACCCTGCATGGGCCGAGCACAGAGGGGACTTACCGTGAGGACAGAGGCCCAAAGGGGGTGCGGAAGCAGGAGACGCCCCGCTGTCTCCGTTTTCGGAAGGCCTGTTCCACCAGTTTGGCCTCAGAGGCTGGGTCTATCCGCCAGAAAGAGCCCTTGCCAGGCTCCTCCTGGGACCGCGGGACTTTGATGAAGTAACGGTTTAGAGAGAGGTTGTGTCGGATGGAGTTCTGCGGGAAGGCAGAGAGAGCCTTGGTCACCAGCATATAGGAGCACAGTGGCTGCAGGACCAGAGATGATGCAGCAACAGGCTACACCGTGGCTGTGAGTCGACTGTGCCTCTCAAAGACTGAGGAGATTTTTCCCATCCAAACCCCACACAGGTAAGCCTATCACCACTCTTTACGGAGAAAGCAAAACAGAGAAGCCACACACAGGAGCATGACAACCTCCAGGAAAAGCCTGGGTCTGAGTTCAACCATCTGGGATAAACCAGCCACAGGGAAAACAGTGACTACAAGGAAAACACTGAACGGCAGCGACATCAGTACCAAGGTCTCAGACAAAGATCTCAGGGTCCTACACAGATAAAACATACACTGCTAGATGGGAATGGCGGCGTATGCCTATAATCCAGCAGTTTCGGAAGCTGAGGCAGAAGACTGCAAGCTGGTGCCAGCCCAGGCAATTTAGCAACTTAGCCAGACCCTGTCTCAAAATAATAAAAAAGAGCTGGGGATGTAGCTCAAGATGGAGTCCCTGGGTTCAGTCCCTAATATCACAAAAATTAAAAACAACTCCATTTCCAAGGCAGTACCACGTGGACTGCAGCATTCACATGCATAGATTATTTCCAAGGAATATAACGTATACTAGGCACAAAAGCCTAACAAGGGATGCGGGAACTGACCAAAAACTCATTTTAGCCTCTCAGGTCACTTCATGATCGCCCACCCTTAGCTGTAGGATGTAATTTTTTCCCCTACTTTTACTTCGCCCAAACTTAACTCTGCAGAGCCTGTTTTTTCCTATCTTTAATAATGTGAAACTTTGCCACCAAAAAAAAAGGGAAGTCTCTTTAAACTCAAGAGCACTGCAGCTCTGACATATTCTGGATGCACCCATGTTGCCCAAAAAAGGCGCACCCTGTGTCTCTTCCTGCTGCGTCACTCCACGAGTGGAGTTGTGAGCCCACCAGCCCCGGTGCTGAGACCCGCCTCACCTGCCAGCCCTTGTCGGCCGTCCTGTAGTAGGGGTAATGTTTGGTGATGTGCGCGTAGATGCCACTTAGTGTTAGCTGCCTATCTGGGGCCGAGGATATGGCCTGCACAATCAGCTGGGCATAGGAGTATGGTGGCTTCGACTCGTCCTGCACAGATATAGGGACAACAGGGTCATTAGACGATCGCCTCCATGTCACCAGCCCACAAGGAAAACCTCCCAACAAGGGCACTTGGGTCTGAACCAGCTCCATCCCAGAGACCCCTAGCTCAATGCACTTGCATTAACTCGCAGTTGTCACTTCTGCCTCGTGGGAAGGAAAAGCTCAGCTTCTACTGCAGTTTAATTCTTAAGCGTCCCTCCTCCCTGGACACATTATGTCAGGTCCCAGGTAGAAATGAACAGAGGCGCATGCTAAAGGAAGATGTGCCGTTTCTCTCAGAGACTGTCATTACAACTCAGAAACCATCTTGTCAGGAGCAGACAAGAAGATAAACGTGTTGCAACGGTGACCTCAAGTCACAGAAATGGTCACATTCATCATTTGAGCTGGACAAAGCTGGAAGGTTACTGGCTCTACTGACCACCAAGCCACATGTGTGCCCTACAGCATCATGTGTGCCACCCTCTGGGCCCTACTGCCTGGTCCTGTCACCACAGGTGCTGAGGCTCCAACCTTGGGGCTGTCCCCACCGGACGTGTCTGCCTGCTGCTCCGAGGCAGCCTTCGCTGCAAACTCCGCAGCCAGCTGCAGGTCTGAGGTCACATTCTGCACGTAGCGGTAGCCAGAGGACCCAGCTCCACGTGGACTGGCTGGGCAAGAATTGGGGACACTGCAAAGGGAAAGAACACATGGTTAAGGTCTTGACTTTAGAGGAAGGACTGTGCAAGGGGCAGTTCTGGGATCACCCGAGGTGATGGACTCACCACTCTCCCCACCACATACAGCAGCAAGACACTGAACAACCTCCTCAAGAGACAGGGAACACCCAGGGCAGAGGTCCCACAGCACAGGCACAGGATCCCCATGATAGCAATATGTTCTCTTCAAGCAGCAGCCCCTGCTGCAGGGCCAAGGCCACCTGAGCCCTAAGTCTGCAGGCAGAGGTGATGGGGGCTTCCTGCCCACCGAGGTGATGCAGCTCTCACATGCCCATGCTTCCCTATCAGCCAGGACCAGCTCGAGGCAAGGGGACCAATTAAGCATCTCTGGCAGCAGCTAGGTAGTGCACGGGCATCCACAAGATGGCACCCTAAGAAAAGACTTGAGATGGAGAGCAACTCCTCCCAATTACACAGAAATGCATGCCATGGAAAGCACCAGGGACCTGTTGGATTAAGGATCAAGAGCAGAGCTGGGCATGGTAGTGTATGCCTGTCATCTTGGCACTCTGGGAGGCTGAGGCAAGAAGATCACAAGTTTGAGCCCAACCTTGGCAACTGAGTGACTCAGTGAGACCCTGTTTCAAAATACAAAGAGCTGGTGATAATGTACCTAGCTCAGTGTGAAAGTGCCGGATTTAATCTCTAGCATCTTACACACACACACACACACACAAACACACACACACACACACACACAAACACACACACACACACACACACACACACACACACACACACACACACGCAAGCTGTAGCCTGTTTCCTCTCATTAGTATATGCAGGCTTTAGTTATCAAACCACATCAAAACCTTGATTCTGAAAAGGATTTCTATTCAAAACATTCTGAGAAAACCAAACTAAACATGGCAGGTGGGTGTGGGTGCCAAGATCAAAAGCCCTCGCATGGTCTCTCTGCCCACGTGTCCTGCCTCACATGTTACATCGTCATACCCAGAGCCTGTATTGGCATGGGCCTGGCCTTGAAACGGATGGGACAGACATTCCTCTGCTGCCTACCCTCAGACCACCCAGAACCACGGGAGGGGGTGGCTCTCCCCACACCTGGTTCCACATGGCCACCGCCACCCCGTGTCCACTGCCCAAACACCACGTCCCCTGCATGCATCGGAACTCAGCCCCATGCTGCCTTCTCCCCCTCGGCCTGAACAGGACCCCAGAGGGTCCCAATCTGTCTCCCTCTCAGCAGCAGCAATCAGGGCTCAGGAAACACTGCTGGATGGAGCAAGGGACAAATGAAAAGCAGAATTCCACTAAGAAAACCCTGTGGCTGCCACTGGGAGAAACTCAAAGCTGACTGCTACCCTTTCAGAGATGAATCAGTTCAAGCCAAGCAGAATTCTTAGCATTCTAATCTATGACTGACTCTTTTTCTTTTCCTTTTTCTCTCTTTTCTTTCTTTCTTTCTTCTTTTTCTTTTTTTGGTGGTATCAGTAATTGAACCCACGGCCTTCACACTGAACTACTCTTTCTGCTCTTTTTTTAAATTTTGAGACAGGATCGTGCTGAACTGTTCATGATGGGCTCAAACTTGTGATCCTCCTCCTGCCTCAGCCTCCTAAGTCTGTGAGATTACATAGGAGTGCGCCATCATATCACACTTCTAATTTGTGAACTTCTGTTCTCTTTTCCATCTGATTTCCAAATCTGCGGAAGACAGGTCTACCTTGTGTACACAGAAAATTTTTCCTATGTTGTGCTGGCCACACCTCCATCTCTTTCCAGAAGCCTGCATTTCCAGGACCAGCTCAAACTTCTGTCATGTGAAGATATCCTAATTAAAAACTGTTCATGAGCTGTGTGACTGGGGAGAGCAAAATATAAGATTTCTAAATTTGATTCTGAACAGAAAATACAACCCACACATACAGGTGGGAAGGGGACAGAAGCTCTCACTAGTAACATCTCACACACTCAAAAATCAGGTTTTAAAATGCAACTATCTGGGAACCAAATTTCACTGGCTGTGGCAGAGAGTTATTTGAGAAATACAATGGGAAGGTGATGTGGGCACCTCGTTGGACTGAAGCTCTGCAATGGATCCAAGCTCTTGGATAGCCCTTGGGCTCAGGGAGGTGGCCGTGAGGTTCAGGGCTGTGCTGCAGATCATGAGACTAAGGTGTTGCCCATACACATAAGCAGTTACCCTCTCTGCAACACACCAGGGAATGTCCAGCTTGAGTAGGAGCTGGCCAGGGAGAGCTCATCCCAAACACCTTGCACACAGGCACTGAGGCAAGTGAGGGCTTCCATCCTGCGTGGTCTGGCAGTGGTGCATCCTGTGAGTGTGGATGATTCAGGGTAACTATGGGGCAGCTGTGGGAAGGCCCATGCTGCCTGCACCCATAGGTGCTTTGTAAAAACTCAAGTGCAGAAATGTGCAGGTGTGGTGGTGCAGACCTATATATATAACCTATAATTGAGCTCTTTGGGAGGCTGAGGCAAGAGGATTCCAAGTTGGAGCACAGCCTGGATAACTTAAGACAAGATTCTATCTTAAAAGAAAAAGTAAAAAGGCTGGAGATGTAGCTCAGTAGGAAGGCTAACCCCTGCCAAAAGAAAAGAAAAGAAAAGAGACAGAGAAAAGAAAAACAGAAGGTAGAATGTGAGTCTGTGTCCTGCAGGGAAACCCCAGGCTGAGCCATCCCTCCCCACAAGATGGATGAGAAGAAATAAGACACCAGGCTTGGCAGAGTCTGATTCAAAAACGAGGGGAAAGGCAGAGCAATCCTTTGGATGCTTTTCAGTCTGGGTTTCCCGGCAGCGCCAGGTCAGGCTGATGCTCACTCAGTTTTTCCGGCCTGCGGGACCACTCCTTTCTCAATAACCCCATTCAGCTATCCCTTGAGCCGCCTGCAGCCAGGGCTGTGCCTGGGACAGGCCACCTGACGCCATGTCTCCATTTCAGCGGCTGTGGAAAGGGAGATGCCAGAGACTCCAGAAGAGCTCAGGGATGTCAAATACACCACACGAAGGCCAATCCAGATGTCCCAGGCCTTGCTAGGATGGGGGCATCTGTGCTCGAGAGCAGAGGTCCCTACTTTCACATGGGAAAGCTAGCCCTCATCACAGGCCAAATGCCAGGGACACAAATGCAGCATACCAGTCCACTGCAAAACTCTCTCATAGCTGGGTATGGGGGTTACCCCTGAAATCCCAGCATTTTAATAGCTAGGACAGGAGGATACCACAAATTAGAGGCCAGCTTGGGCTACAGAGTCAGGTCAAGGCAGCCCTGAACTACAAAGTGAGACCTTGTCTCAAACCAAACCAAACCAAACCAAACCAAACCAAACCCACAGAAAACCAACAACTCTCTAACAGCATCTGGGGAAGGCGTTAGAGGACAGCGTAAACACTAAGTCTCTGTGGGGCCAGGGACCACCTCCTTTCTCTCCTTTGCACAAATTCCCATGTCCCACAGTCCCATGTCCCACATTCCATCTCTACACAGTGTGAGAAAGTGGGAAGCTATGAGAGTATGTGAGCTTCCAGTGGCTGGCCTGTCCCCAGCTCATCCCTGCAGTGGCCTGCTCTGACCAGGATAGCCCACAATGGCCCCCATGGTCCACACCTCAGGGCCCAGCTGAGACATGCTTGGCAGTGTAGGCGCCTCCCAAGGCCAGGGCACTGACAAGCAGGAACAGAAGTGCCTCAGTCTTACAGACAGGAACTGAGGCTTAGGACACAAACCTGCCACTATCAGCCAGCTAAAGCCAGCTCTGGGGCCAGAGTGGCCATCCTGGACCCACAGCTGCCACCTCGAGATGGCCAAGGCCCCCCACTGACTGAGACTGACCTCTATGGTTCCTTTCAGTTGCAGCCCTTTAGTCCAAGTGGAAACCAGGGCTGCTGGGCAGGGAGGGCAGGGGGGCTGAAATAACATGTGGGGGTACAGTATGTAGACGTGCCCAACACCTGTGGATCCCAGATCCCAGACTCCACAACAGACAAGCTCAGGTCAGGCGAAGCCCTACACACGTGGATATCAGGAGGACTATGTGTCCTTGCTGCCCCACGCAGCCCTGAAGCACTCTTGAGATCTCACTAGTGGAGGACACTCAGGGCCTGCTCCCAGCCCCAAGTGCTTCGTTCTTGCGCCAGCCATGCAGCCAGCAGGGACCCTGCAGAACAAAACAAAGAACAGAGGGACACAGAAAGGGCCACCATGCCAGGGCACAACACAACACAATAGCCCTGGAGAGCCAGATATGATGGACCCATGAGGGGGTAAAAACACTACTAAAAGCATACATGAGAGAAAAAAATGTTCTTTCAAATTAAAAATAAAAACAAGTAATAGGAGAACACAAAATTCAACAGAATGTAACAGGAAGGATGGAGAAGTCCCCCGTAAAGCAGAGAATGCAGTGAAAGGAGAGATGGGGGGATGTAAGGACATTCAGGAGGCTACCGGTCACCTGGACACCAGAGAGTCCAGAGAGGGGAAGAGTTCCCGAGCAGAAAGATGATGCCCAGTGCTATCGGGAGGGTCCTCAGGGGAAGGGCCCACTTGTGTCCCACCCAGAGGATGGAGACTCTGCACGCCTATCATGGTGGCACTGCACATACCAGAGACACCAGGTGCCCCTTCGGGTCTTTGGGAGAAAGTGCCAGGAATCAGTGTCTGACTTAAAGCAACCTCTGAAACCAGAAAAAGAATTTAAATTCTTCGGGGTGTGGGGGAAGGGGGTGTCCAACCTAGACTTATCTAGAAAGCTTCATCCAACGAGAGTGAAAATGTAACATTAATTTTCGGACATGGAAGATTTTTTTAAATGTACCTCTCTGTACCCTTTCCCAGGAAGTGCATGAAGAATGCACCCTGATTAAACAAAGGAGGAAATCAGGAAACAGGAGGCCACTAGAGTTAGGAGAGACACCCTTAGCCTCTCAGGATTCCCAGGTGGCAGGGAAGATGATTTTATGGTCAGAAGGGTACAGATGGCAGACTGCAGAGACAGGAAGGCCTCTTGATGAGATTCATGCCTGCCCACCCAGAACAAGATGGGTTGCAACAGGCACACAGAGCCAGCCCAACAGAAAGAGGAATCAGGGACTCCAGGGAGGGAAAAAACAGGCCACAGTACAAGGAAGGAAACGACTGGGCATGACCATTTACAATAAAGAAAACGCTGATACTGACTGAATCAAAATGATGTAATTTTACAGGAATGACGGGCGGGGAAGAAACACTAAATCCTTAACTTCCATATAGGAAATCCAAGTATAACATCTAAATGCAAGACACCGAGGCATGGTAGCATATCACTAGGACTCAAATATTCAAGTAAAGGTCAGAAGACAAATTCAGAGGTGAGATGGAGATTTTATCTGGGCAGAGTCCTTTGGGAGATTTTCACTGAAATGTCTGAATTCTGCAATGCATACACAGTACTTCTACAAAGAAAAGAACAGGGAAAGAATGCTTTCAGAGGCAACTTTTTAGACCTATGTCCAAGAATGTCTGTGCTCCCTTAAGATAATTTCAATGCTGGGGCTGGGAATTTAGCTCAGCGGCGTTAAGCGCCTGCCTTGCAAGCAGACAGTCCTGAGTTCGATTCCTGGTACCAATAAAAAGAAAAAAGACAAAAAAAAAAAAAAAAAAAGGTAATTTCAATGCTACAAAATCCCATGTACCTACTTTAAAAGCTGAACTGGCCTCAGAAATGCATTTTGTCCTGGAGAAGCACACTAGCAAGCTGACTGGCATGTGGCATGCGACACTTAAGACCTGTATGGATGCTTGGGCTGAGGTGTGGCTCCATGATCCTCCACACTCCAGGGCAGAAGCTACTCCAGAGTCTCTGCAGCCTTCTTCGCCCCTGCTACCTCCCTGTTCCCCAGTGGTCAACCCAGGTTGGGCTGCCACAGGATGCACGCACCCACAAGGAAGCACACAGGCTAGGTGATACCATGTAGGTACAGTTGAACACACAGGAACCTTTTGAGTACCTGCCACAATCACAGGAGAACTGACGATGAGCCTGCCATGCTGCACATAATACCCTCAACGTTTTGCAGGCCAAAACAGAACAGATTTAGGCAGCCACAAAAAATAAAAGGAACAGAGGGGCCCCACCTTTTCAGTGTGTGTGTATATGTGTGTGTGTGTGTGTGTGTGTGTGTGTGTGTGTGTGTGGTGGATTTTTATTTTCCAAAGTTGAGACAAGGTCTTGCTAAGTTGCTAAATTCCTCCAGCCAGGCTTGAACGTGAGCGCTTCCTACCTCAGTTTCCCCAAATGCTAGGCATACCAGCATACACCAGCATTCCTGGCTTATTTCCTCAAGTTTTCAGATGGGAAAGTGGACAAGGTGACCCAGAACTGGCAAGGCCAGCAGGTAAGTGAAAACCCAAAGCTGGAATGTCAATGATCCCACAATGTCCGAGACTCCTAGACCAGCAAGACCTGACCTGCACCCTCCCCGCTAGGGTGACTGAACTTGTACACATATCTCTCTTGCTGTCTTGCTAAGAACATGGACAAGCCACCCCGGGGAAAGCACCAAAGTCTGCATGAAAAACAAGAACACAGGGAGTTCCCTTACTCATGGAATCAGATTTGAGCTCCCCAGTAGAAGCCTAACCCTCAGCACTGACGCTAGCCGCTGTTTCTTTCTACACACACCTAGGATGCGCCTGTACCTTTTTACTCTGCAGCTGCTCTTGGCACCAAAATTTCCAGTGTTGATACCTGGTGCTCTGGGGCCACTGTTAGGTGGCATGAGAGTCACCACAAACACTAGCGCTGTGTACAGCCACAGATCTGATAACCCAGCTGGCTACGAAGTGACTGGGCGTGGGGGCAGAGCACATGGTGAGGAGCTGAAGGACAAAGGGATGTTTCCTGTCCTGCGTTAGAATGAGATTTCATCATACTATTCTGAATGGAGCACAGTTTAAAGCCTGAGAACTGTTCACTGCTGGAATTTTCCGTTTAATATTTACAGAGCCTACTTGATTGCTGGCAACTGAAATCATGGAAAGTGAAACCAAGGAAGGATGAGAAGAGACCACGGAACTTCTAACATGGACCTAGCACTCCTCGAATTCAGAAGACACCCAGCATCACAGAGAAACTGGAGCTGGGTCAGGGCTGAGAGTCATTTAGCAAAATAAAGCAGAGCTGTGCTTAAGGGTCGTGGCTAAAAGGGATCTCAGACTCCATTTGGTACATTATTTTATGTAAAGTACTGCTAACCTTTGCCAGATTTCACAAGCTACTTTCATTCATTCATTTGTTCATGCTAGAGAAATTAGGCAAGGACACCCTGCCCCCGTTCTGCAGTACCTCTTCTGTGACGCCAGTGGGTTTTTTTTTTTTTTTTTTAATTCCAACTCTGAAGAGCACAGATTGGACTGGTGGCTGTTTTTGTAAGACCTAGAAAATGATTAACTGATTCACTCTTTCCCAAGACACTTCTTTACGAGAAGAAAGGTCACAGTGCTGGTGAAGGCCGCAAAATGTATTTCAAAGAGAGCTCATTCATTTGGTGGGTGGAGTACGCAGAGCAGGGCAAAAACCGGAACACACACACACACACACACACACACACACACACACACACACACACACACAGCCACAGGCGGAACGCCTCAGCCTGGGAACCAGCAGCTGCCTAGCTAGCACAGTGAAATCAGGGCGGAGTGGGGGGAGGGGACCCAGCACTGGGACTGCAGCTCCTGGAAAGATTCCAGCAGGTGACAGCCAGTGCTGGGACTGGCCTAGGAGCTGCCACTCTAGGGAGGAGCTGAATGGGACCTCCCCCAGCCTAGAGACACGACGGCCAATGGGGACAGGCGAGGCGAAGAGCACCAAATTAGGCAAGTGGCAGAGCTGGCCCAGCGCCCTGCCAGCAGCCAACCCTCCCTGGGAGAGGAAGGGCAGGGCAGGGCATGTTTGTAAACATGCTGGCCCCACCCTGCAAAGAAACTCAAACTGAAAAGTGCCTTGGCCAGCAAAACCTCAAGCGCTGTGAGGTTTCTAAACACTCAATAGAATTCCGCAGACCCAAGACAAACAGATGTCAACAGACGCCTTTGCTGTGACACTGCAAGAGAGGCCTAGACCCAAGAAAGCCAGGCCCAAGCCACTACTTTCACCAGGTGACCAGGAGCCCAGCCCCTATGTGGGGCAGACTCAAAAGGACTGTGGTGATGAGCACCATGAGGGGACAGGGGCCAGCCCCCAGAGCCAGCAGGAAGAGCAGCACCCTAGACTTGGGTCACTACGCAGGACTTTGGGTGTCTGTAACCCAGTCCCTCCTGACAGAAACACCCTTTACCCCACAGCTCAACTTGATTGCCTTCTTCACCAGCCTTCTCCAGCCTTTGTTTTCCTTAGGGCTATGGCTGGGAAACACTCAATTCCCTAAAGCCCAAACACTTCTCCTTCTGAACCTACTTCTCTGAGCCTGCCTGGATCACCGGGCTGGGCTATGGCTGAGGTGGAGGTGGGAAGCCCAGCCCAGACACCCAGGTCCTCAGCTGCGCCTGGCCCAGCCCCTGCTGGGCAGGGAAGGGCTTTGCTGCCCGAGGCACCACAGAGACAGGCAGCAGCCGGCCCAGCTCCAGGCAGCTCAAGACCTAGCCTGGCTGTCATTCCAACAGTTGCTTTCAGGGGACACTGGATACAGCCTTAAGGACAGACATATTGGGCTTTTCAGCTTTACTGAGATACTTCACTCACAGTGTGTACAACTCAGCTAGCGTTCAGAATATCTGCTAAGTGGTGTGACCTCACCTCTGTCTGACTCCAAAACATCTGCCCCAGCCCACAAGTCACCCCACTCCATACCCATGCACGATCATTGCCTTTATCCTCTCACCCCTGGCCTTGAACCCACCTCATCTAGGGCTGCTTGGCCCCAGAAGCTGCTGCCAAAAGCGTCACACACTACATGGCCTCCATGTTGGCTCCTCTGACAGGCACTGCATTTTCCTGGCCAATCCACCTGGACCTGTGATAAGTCCCTCACAGCTTTCTGTGACAAGTGACCTCCTGTCCTATGAATGAGCCACACTTCCGGCCCTCATCAGCTGACACATGACTTCAGTGTCCCCAGGCTGGGGATATTTCACATGGTGCTGCCACAAACACGCAGGCTGTCTGCATGGACAGATGAGGGCGAACTACAGGGTCTTTGTTTTTTGTTTTGTTTTGTTTTGTTTTGTTTTTGGTACTGGTGATTGAATTCAAGACCCCATGCTTGCCAGGCAAGCACTTATGCTACAGAGCTAAATCCCCAGTCTTTAAGTCAGCTTTTAACTGTGTGTGAACTACATGTGTTGCAGTGAACATAGGAGCATCATCCGCTACGGCACAGTGAGCTGGAAGCTGGTGGGAGCTATTGGGATCACACCCATGCCAGATGTGTGGAAGACACCGATCACACACAGAAGCTGGATTTTAGGACAAGGCTCCTCTGGGAATCTGAAGTGAGGCTTAGAAAACTAGATTCTTATAAAGCTGCAAAGACTAATAGTGCAGGGGTTGGACATGGTGGCACACGCCCATAAATCCCAGCACTGTGGGAGGCTGAGGCAGGAGGAACTCAAGTTTCAACCCAGCCTGGCAACTTAGTGAGACCTTGTCTCAAAATAAAGGACTAGGGATATAGCTCAGTGCAAAGGACTTAGGTTTCATTCCCAGTAATGAGGGAGGGAGGGACAGAAGGAGGAAAGAAAGGAGGAACAGAGGAAAAGAAGAAAGGAGGGAAACAAGGAGGGAGGAAGGAAAGGAAAGAAGTCACTAACTAACTTAGCAGCAGAGCTGTGCATGGTGCCAGCACATTTCAGATGCTCCATGAGTTAGTCATTCTGTCATCATCACAGGGAACTGTGAGGTTAGCGGACAGTAAGATGACCTGTAAGTCTGCCCTGCCCAGCCATAAAACACAGGGCCAACCACAAATGGCCAGGGCCACACTCAGCCCAGACCTGAGCCATGTGACTGGTTTTTCCCAGACTGCCCCTCACAGCAGGACTGACCTCTTGACCTCCAGCTGTCTCTTGTTAGAGGAAGCCGGCTCCTCACAGCTGGAACACAGTTGCCCCCACACACACACAGGGGTACACAGGTGTAAACGGGCTCATGCAGGAAAACCAAAATCCACTATGACACTGAGCACAGCCCAGGTGGGTATGGGAACCATCCCTGTGGCAATCCCAATGGTGAACCAAGATGTGATTCCATGAACAGAGCTTGGGAGGAGTCACATGCATGGACCATTCAGTACGCTGGCCACACGGACTCACCTTTGGGGCTGGCGGATGGTTATATCTCTGCAGCACAGTGGTTCTCAGAGTGCGCTGGGGGGCACCCCCAAAAGCCTGAGACCCTGGAGTGTCAGGCCCAGGCCACCATCGTAACACCACCAGACATGGCCTCCTTCCCTCTGATGTGGCCTTTGATAATTCACAAGGGGTGGCAGAAGCAGTGGAGCCCACGACAGGAGATGTGGCCTCAGAGGCAAATACACGAGGGCCACCCATGGGTACATATGTGAGAGAAAAGCCCATTTTATTTTAAAGTGGCTATGATGATTAAGAGTGGTGGCACACATCTATAATCCTTCTAGGAGGCTGAGGCAGGAAAATCAAAAGCTTGAACTCAGCCAGGGCACTTAGAAACTTAAACAGACCTGCCTCAAACTTTAAAAAAGGGACTAGGGATGTAGCTCAGTGCAAAGGCCCAGGATTTAATTCCCAGCATTTCAAAAATAAAGGAAAAAAGACAACAAGTTCACCAGATCCTAGTATACAAATATTGTTTTAAAATGTTTCTGGGGAGTGTGTGTGTGAGACTGTGTGTGTGTGTGTGTGTGTGTGTGTGTGTGTGTGTGTGTGTGTAATAGGCCATGTATCTGAAACTTCAGCCTGGTCAGGTGGGGAAGTGGGTGACAAATACTCGAGTGCAGAGGATGCATCGCCAGGGCTCCGGTTCAGCAGGCAGCCGCTTACCTGATGGTGCCAGTCGGGGAGGGGATGGGGCTGACCAGGCTCCGGAGATCCGGCTCCGGAATGTGTATCTTCAGTGGGGAGATCTGGGGGTAGAGCGGCCGGAGGGGAGATGCTGGAGCCTCTTCTTTGTGGTATAGAGATGTGAACTGGATCTTGATGGCTGTGCTGGGAAAGCGGAAGGTACACCTGCAGAGGGAAGAGAGAGTCAGGCGTGGGGGAAGGACAAGGGGTTCCAAGAGCGGCAGCTCCCAGTCACCATGGGCTGGAGGGGCCAGACCCTCTCAGCTCACCATGGCTCATGTGGGTGCTGAGCAGGACCCATTCCACGCCTCTGCTAGGATGCTTCTCACACAGCTTTGCCACGCCAAACAGCAGCTGTGCTGACTGTGCAAGAATCAGAAGAGGTAAAATACCCCAGGTGCAATGTGGCCGTCTCCCTCGCAGCTCCCAGACAGGCACAGCCACTTTCGGTCCACAGGGAAGCTGCTGTGACACCCTGGCCATGTCCATTGCTGTACACGAATACTAAATGAATGGGCACGGTATTTATGCAGAGATGCTAAAGACAGATACCCTCCCCCGCCAGCCCGGACAGTGAAAGCAAACGCTATGTGACAAATGTAATAATGCCACCTGAAGACAACTGTCAAGAAGGAGTCCTAGAGAGCAGAATCACAAACCCAGAGCTTAACGCTGGTTCCTGCTTAGCTCTGGGCTTACAGACCTTAAGCCTGCTTTTCCACTGAACCCGGCCGTGTGCAGAAAGATCCAAGCCTGCAGCTGCAGAAGTATCCAACCCTCAGGCTGTGTGAGGTGCACAGCCAACAGTGAATACTGTTCAAGGGTCAGTCCCTAACACAAGCCTATCCTGCTTACCACCTCATTTCCACATAGAAAAATCACAAATCAACAGCTAGCTAACTTCATGTCAGGAAAAGAACAAAATAAAAACAAAACAAATCAAAGCAGCCTACCCACATAAGAGCCCAGCAATCCAGGCTGCCTACGACTACTGCTTGAGTGAAATGCAGGCAGGGAGCGTAGGAAAGGGCGTGTGAGTTCAGGAATGACATGTGACACACTTTTGGCTCTTCAGAGAGCCCTGCACTGTGGGAGGCTCAGCCTTCGTGACACAGCCACTGGGACCTGGGGACAGCTTTGTCTGCTTCTGATGGTATTCCATGCTGCATGTGGATAACAGCTCTACCTTAAACCTTACAGAGACTCAAATGTAAACAAAATGCCCCCTTCATTCCAAGAGTCTCCTGCTTTTACAAGCCAGTATAAAAAAAAAAAAAAAAAAACAAGACTTTAAAAAAGTCAAAGCTAGAACAAGTGATACACAGCTGTGAACTGGTATAAACTGGTGATACACTCTGGGAGGCTGAGACAGAAGGGCCAAAGGTTTATTTCCAGACTGGGCAACTTACTGACTTATTGAGACCAAGCCTCAAAATAGGCGGCTGGACATCCAGGCAGGTGACTGTGACCAGGTGGAGATTTTGGTAGCATGTACATAACTAGAACAGGGTTAGCCACTGCTTTGGGGTGAGAGGCACTGGGAGGACTGGCCTGGCACTATAACGTTAGGGGTCAGCATCATTCCTAGGGCTCTGCTTGTGGCAGCCTGAAGCTCCCACCCATTCAGAGAGAAAAAAAGTCCTGCTTGATGCATTTACTTAACTTCACATAAACACACTCTTTGAAGCTGAAGCAAATCTGACTGACTTTCAATGGGAAGTAAAATACAAACTCTTCTTGGAGTTGTTTCTAAACAAAACTTGTCTTGGACTCTAATATGACACTAAAATAATAATAAAGTGACATGAAATGCTACTAAAATAACAAATGTGGCAAGCTTTGGTTGGG
The DNA here is from genome assembly GCF_034190915.1 of Cavia porcellus. NCBI lineage: Eukaryota > Metazoa > Chordata > Mammalia > Rodentia > Caviidae > Cavia > Cavia porcellus. Next base: position 34,454,910 of record NW_026947506.1, on the reverse strand, counting down.
GGGAGGTTAGGACTCACCTGTGAGTGCTCTGGGGCAAACCGGAAATGGGTTAAAGCAGGCTTCAAGCTCTGCTGCTAAGCCCAATCTGAAGGGGTGTTCTGGTACTCCTTGGTCTCCCTGCACCTGATGGAAGTTTCTTCCCCTGGTATTCTGGCTGCAAAGGCCCGACACTGGTGGTCCTAAGACGCTCTCTGAAGCCCTTGGTTGTCATCCTGGATGCCTGTCAGCTCTTGCAAGTCACAGAGCCACATCCACCTGCACTGGGTGTCCTCAAGGTGGAGAAGGAGGGAAAGTGCTCTGGAGTCAGGAGCAAAGCTGGGGATCTGGGCAGGTGAGACAAGCTGGCCAGGTGAGGTCCGCTTGTGAACGGCAGCACTGAAGGAAGAGTATGGTGTGTGACATATTCACTGTGGTAACACTATCAGACAGGACAGTAATGATGGCGACAAGGAGACAGTTTCTAGGTGCTCTGCCATGCTCTTTTTCTCCCATTCCATCAACACAACTGGTTAGGGGGGCTCACGTGGTCAGGGCTCTGGGTCCTGCACGGGGAAGGTGCCATGTTCACAGGAGGCCCTGACACAACAGCCCCATCAAGGCTAGCAAGAAAGTGTATGGCTTCTGGTGCACGTCCAAGGCCACAGGCAGCTGGGGGTCTGAGAACAGGGTCTCGGCATGAAGATTAGAAGAGCGCTGCACCCCACCCTGCAGCATCCAATCTCCAGGCCAAGTCTCCCTGGGGTGATTCAGGGTACACTGTACCTGTGGGGACCACTACAGCAGAGTAGGCAGGATGTCACCCTTTTTCTGTTCTCCTCACCATTGGAATGGAACACTTGGAAATCACCTCTAAGGAGATTTCTAGGTTAAAACGCAAGATTCTAGATGATTTACACAGGCACACTAAGCATTGAGAGAAACAACACATTTTCTATGACAAGGATGTGGGCACACCTGTGAGTGATGTGACCAGGGCAAGCTCCTATGCTGGAGTTTTCTGGTGGGGTTAACAGTAAGCACCTTCATGGTCATAACAGCTACTTTAAAGTCAGCTGCTCAGAAAAAGTAAAGATAAATAAATGAATAAATAAAAAGAGCTCTTAACTCACTCCCAAATCCCACTCCAGGGTAGCTCCCACCAGAAGGTATGGGAGGAGAAGCTAGGACACAGGACACCCAGGAGGACTCCATAGGGTGCACCTGGGGTCCACCACTCACACTTCTCCCTATATTGTTCTCATGCAGGTGTAGGGCGCTGGCTGGAGATGGTTTAATTTTCATATTCAGGATTGAATCCTGGGCCTTTGCAATGGACTACATCCCCAGCCATTTTAGTTTAAATTTTGAGATGGGGTCTCATTAAATCACTAAGTTACTCAGGCTCAGCTCCAATTTTCATCTTCCTGCTCAGTCCCCAAGAGTGCTGGGACAATGGGCATATGCCCCATTATCCCAGCTGCTGTAAGACTTCTGACCTCAAAGGAGCATCAATTTGGTCCAGTGCTATGTGGGGCCCAGCTCTAGGGGGCACAGACCAGAGAAGAGGGAAACAACACACAGCCTGCAATCAGAGGACCCACAGGACCCCACATGTAGCTATGGTACTTTCCTGGGGAGCCTCTTCCCCAGAGGTCTGAAATGGGGCAAGGGACCCTTAAGTGCCAGAGGCTCTGCCATTGTGGAACATTATGGAAAAACGGTTCCAGGAAATGGCTTTGCATGATGCTTTTACATATAAAACCCCAAGACAAATAACTATGACAATCTTAGGTGGCTTTTAACCCAATGTATCTTCTATTAATTATTTAATGCAGAGTGCCAGAACACCCTTCAAATGAGCCACGGTGGCTTTTACCTGTCACAGGGATAAGGAGCAGTGCAGGAGGGCCACAAATATCAGTCATGTGTGGAGAGTGCTCACGGAGGGTCACTCAAGAGGAGCCCAGGAGGTGGAGGGCCAGGGCCTCCTGAAGGTGACAGTTACCCACCTGAGCACTGCCCCTGGTCAGGCAGCCAGATGTGCCAGACCGACACCAACAAAATGAAGTTGCCTCCTGCTCAAGAACAGGTCAGTCCTATTGCAGAGGGGGGACAGATTTGAGATCCCAGAAGTAGTTACCCTGGGGCACTGCACCCTGGACACCATTCCGCTGCCCTCTTGGGACAAATTTCAATGGGTGTGTGCTTCTGAGTCCAGCTATGGGGTGCAAGGGACACTGCTACAGCTCTACCCAGAGGGCCTGTGGTAACTTCAGCAGGTTCACTCAGAGGCTTGGGAATCTAGGCAACTGAGATTGGACAGATTCTGCACTCAAGAGCTGGTTCTGGGGCATGTGCAGAACCTTAGAACCCTGAAAGATCCTTAGCCAGGTGCCAACAGGCACACCTAGCTGCCCGCCAGCCCTGGGAGAAAGCCAGCCTGCCTCCTGAAGGCAATCTTGAAGGTCAGAAGGACATAAGAAATGACCCTCCCCAACTCAGTTCAAGGCTGGGAGGAAGGAAGACTCTTGGGGGACGTGGACCAGGATCCAGGGCACCCTAGCAGAGGAGTGGAAACATGGAGAGGTAGAGGGGGTTAGGCTGCCCGTCACAGGGACAGTCTCACCCTTTCCTGGAAATTTATCAGATTTAAAATAAACTGAGGGGGGAAAATATCACCATGTAAACAAAGCTCCCAATTTTTTCAGTTTGGAAAACAAAAACAAAAAAAACTTATGCCTTCTGAAACTTCCCACAAGCAGATAAACAGATTATTCCAACTGTGTGTCAGTGCTGTGTGTAGCGGAGTCCATCTACCAGACAACTGGACACCATTCGGCAGGCAAGGAAGAGGTCCAGCGCTTTCCCAGGCACTCCATGGAGGCACCATGAGCCCTCAGAATGGAGCAATGAGCTCACTGACTTGGCTGGCCCACCCAGGGAGCTTTGCCCCGTGAGGTCAGGTGGAGCCTAAGTCGCCACCAGCCTTCAGCCTTAGCACTCAGCACTAAAAATTTAATTAACATGAAATCAGTAATACAGTAGTAGGGGCTGGGGATTTAGCTCAGCGGCATAAGCGCCTGCCTTCAAGCAGGCAGTCGTGAGTTCGATCCCTGGTACCGATAAAAACAAAAAAGACAAAAAAAAAAAAAAAAAAAAAAAGAAAGAAAAAAAAAAAAAAAGTAATACAGTAGTAATAAGTGTCCAATACCTACTAATATTTACATCCACTAACTACTCATATCTACTACATACACACAGGTACCAGGCTACGCAGATGACTAAGTCTACTGTCCAGCCAAACGCCCCTTTGGAGAAGGGAGCCACGCATGTCTGAGATCACAGAAAAGGCCTAGGTCATCGCGCCCTAAGAATCAGAGAGGGGAAAAAGAGGACTTCGGGAAACAGCCGCAGTGGAACCGCAGAGGAAGAGACGACGGGGAAAATGCGAGTACGCTCCCTCTGTGTTCTGGATTCTGGCAACTTCAAGCCTCAGACCCCTTGTTGTCAAGTGTGGTGCAGGAACCACTTTTGAGAGCAGAGGGCAGGCCCAGGAAAGGCTGCTGGACAGGCCACTGTGTTCCCACAGGCCCAGCCCACGGTGCTTGCAGCGAGGGCCTGAACTTTGGAAGAAAGCAGCTATTACCCATCAGGCATGGCAGGACGAGGGCACTGAGCCCTCCCTCCACGCCTCCTCTGTGCACACCCTCAGGAGCACTGTGACACTGGGCCACCCTCAAGGTCTATCGGAGGGTGACAGAATAGCCTCCGGCTAAGACAACAGCCACAGTACCAAATGCCAGCAAGGAGCAAACTGTGTCTCTGGCACACAGGTGGAGGGGGTTAAATCCTGCAGCCGCTCTGCAATTTCTTTAGAGATGAAATGTACACTGAGGTGCTGGCTGGGGAGTGGCCCACCAGGGCCTTCATCCTGGGGAAGGGTGGCCACAGTGTGCTCAGGACCTGCATGTGGCTGTTCCTAACAGCTTTGCATGTGACTCACGAGAAATGGAGCTGTTAAGTCCAACAGGTGAGACACTGCTTCCCCGGTGGCATCCTACAGGGGCATGAAAAGGAAGCACTGATGGGGGCGGGGGCTGGGCTGGGTAGGTAGTGTGACCCTACCCACAGTGCGGTCTCTGCAGGACAACCTGACCGCCATGGCGAGCAGGTTGTGGGCAACCAGGAATAGGACAGAGCTAGGGTAGTTGTAGTCCCCTCCTCAGTAGGTGGCTCTGTGCCTTGGCCCACACTTGGTCAGTCAACAGCACGCTGCACACAGTTCCAGGTCACCATCCTAGGTCCGGGGTAAAAGAAACTGACACAGACAGAGAGCTCTCTGAAGCACATTTACAACTTTCTGTGAATTTAATTATTTCACAATAAAATGTACGCCTGAAGCTGAGTATGGTGATGTATACCTATAATCCCAAACACTAAGGAGGCTGAGGCAGGAGCATCACAAGTTTGAGCCTAGCTTGGGCATCTTAGTAACACGTTGTTCTAGAGACACAGCGGGAGTGCTAGAGTGCTCGCCTAGTACAGGTGAGGGCCTGGGTTCCATCTCTTTTACTGCACACAAAGAAAACCCACTGCTCCTGGAAACACAGAGCACCACGACCACAGGTCCACAGCAGGCTGAACTAGGAAGGTGGAGTTGCCACGTTCTTCTTCTCATAACTCAAGTATTGCATAGAAGCAATAAACACAGAAAGCATCAGTGCCCATGGGTGCCTCCTCTGCTGCCCCACAGGGGACGGATCGTCAGACATGACAAACCCCCAGCTCCCACGAGACCCAGCACCGCCCAGAGGTATGGTCAACACTTCTTTATGAACTCACTTCTTCTACATGGAACAGGGACAAGTACATACACGACTGCAGCCATGCCAGCAGGGACTTGAGCAGAATAATGTACAGTGCAGGGAGCGCCTTCCAGAGGAGGCTGTGACACCTGGGCACAGGTGTGGACACAGGGCCCTGCCAATCATCCCTGTCACACAGGTGCTGCACAACACCAGGCACAGACTGATGGCTAGTTTTAATTTCTATTAGGAAAAAAGGAAAATCAAGAAATCAGCCTAAAGTAGTTCATAACATGAGAATTTGTCACATCTGATTTGCTCCTTGGCAAGCCAGCACCTGGTCTCCAAGGCTGGTGGGCACTGGCGCCACCCTTGGGCGCACAGCACACCCACCTTCTCCCAGTGGACACACAGTAGGCTCTTATGGAGGTGCCCATCCCTCCCTCCTCTTGGCCCCTTGGGTGAGATGGATGGGATGGGACGGGGCCCTGGTATTGGAGCCTTCCAGGCAAGGCCCTGGGTTATCAGGCTCCCAGGCTCTGCAGGACAGCTGCACACATTCAGCCCTGTGGGGGTTCCCGCTCTGTGGAGCCTTTTCCAAATGCTCTGCAGGGACACACCCCATCCTGGGTTTCTGGCCCTTGAGGTACAATTGTCAGGTGTGGAGGCCTATGATGAAGCCTGGTCATGACCTATGGCCAATGCTGGAAGGACTATTTGCTTATATTGTCTCCTACACCAACTGCAATTCAAAGAGCCAACTGAAATACAGACACCTTTCTCTCTCCGTGATACTGGAGACTGAATCCAAGGCCTTCACACTGAGATACATTTTCCACCCTTTTCTAATTTTTTATTTTGAGCCAAGGTCATGCTAAATCGCTAAATCGTCCAACAGGAGCTCAAATTCACCAACTTCCTGCCTCAGCCTCCCAGAGTGGTGGGATTATAGGTGTCTGCAGCCACGTCTCGTTGACACAGGCACTGTTTGGCAGAGTCACTATGACAGAACCCAGGAAGCCCAGTGACGGTTTGGCAGTGACACCAGTTTGATTTAATAACGCATTTTGGGAAGATCTAACTCCAGCAGACTGGTCACAGTGAGGGACAAAGACGACAGCTATGAGATCTTGCAACGTTTCGTAGTCACAATTGCAGGGAATTTCAAAACACACCTTCCTTCCCTCAACACTTGCTCTGCTCCCGTCAGGAAAAGACTGCAGCTAGCACCAGGCTTCTCACCTCGGTGACAACTCGATAGGGTTCCCGCCTGGCCCATCCTTTGGAAGACGTGGGCAGATGGTCCCACTCGCTGTCCCCTGAACCCAGAACACTCAGGCCTGATCCCACTGAGGTACCTGGCCAGCAACTAAAGCCATCGGCTGTGGTCCCTCCTGGGAAAGAAGGACTGCACATGCTACACTTCGAGCCACACTCACTCTGCACATGCAAGGCCTGATCAAAACCCAGGGTGAATGCTCATTTTTTAAAGAATGTATGAGAGTAAGACACATGCCATGAATCCTCAAATCCTCCCTCTAGCTCTGAACACATTTATCCCACGGTCCTGCTACTTTCCTGCTTTCTGACACAGTTCTACAAGTCCTCTTCCTTTTTCTTTCCTTCTGAGTCAGGTAGTTCAGGCTGGCCTTGAAGTAGTGGTGATCCTCCTGTCTCAGCCTCATGTACCACTATGCTCTGTGAGTTGTCTTTCCTGAATGGCTTTAGCTGCATTGCTCCTGCTGGTTTAATGTCCTGAATCAATTCAAAACATTTTGCTTTTCTAAGTCATTTTGATTTGGAGGAACAGCCAGACTTAACAGTGCCAGATCTGGTAAATAAGGTGGATGAGGACACAGCACCCTGTTTGTATGAGCCTGCCTTTTTGTTGGATGGCGCTCGGCAATGGCATTCACCATATTTCTGACCACATTTCATTAAGACTTGAAAGAAGATTTCCAGAACCATTCCAGGAAGCGGCAAGAACAACAGGATATGTGTGCTGGAAGGATGTGGGCACAGAGTTAGGAGGATTAACTTCAATAGGCTTTCACTGCAGTGATTAAAATTCACCGTACTTTTTTGGTCACACCTCACATTCTGCCTTGTCCGAGCGGACAGGATGCCCTCCACACCTCTGTAGAATCTGTAACTGGTGTGGCTTTTGTCCTGTACCAGGGGCTGGAGACACAGCTGATGGTCCCAAAACAGTTCCCCATGAGTACCCCAGCACACTCGCTCCTGCAAGACTGGGACCCAGTGTCAGTTATGGCACCAAACATTGAAAAGGGGCTAGGTTTTACACTTTCCTGGGCCAGAGACTGACTGCCTGGGCGAGAAGGGGGGAGAGCAGCTCTTCCCAGACACTTCTGGGTTTTGCACTGCAAGGATGTGTCACCTACTCAGCAAACACCAGTCACCATGCCTAGACTCATTTTGTAAATTCAAAACGAAGGATACACAGCCCTTCTTTAGAGAGCAAGGCAGGAATCGCTGGGTTCTGCCTGTAGCCCCCGGCCTTCGCTCTCCAAGCCATGGTATGGTCAGCAAGTAAAGATGGTCCTCATACCCCACAGTTCTTTTCTCTCATTGCTGAGACAAAAATACCTGACATCCAAAGTTAAAGTGGGAAAGGCTTATGTGGCCCAATCAGTGGCTCCACAGAAGGGTGGCTTGGCAGAGGAAAGCAGTTCATGGTGGGCAGACCATAGCAAAGCAAGCAAGAGCGGGGAGAAGACAAGCCTCTTTCTGTCCCTTATACTGTATCCAGGCTACCAGGATTAGGGCGGGGCAAACCAAGCAGTGGACTGATTTAGTAATCAGCCACCCTTCATCCCAGCACTGTACCAGGAATCAATCACACACTCTAGATCCAGCCACCTCTGAAAATGCCCCACCTATGAACAGATGAGGCTTTACGGGGACATGTGGGGACAAGGCATAACACTCCTGCACTGTCTCACAACAGGGACAAGGTCCAGGGCAACTCAGCAAGTTCTTCTCTCTGCTCAAAAACTGGGAAAACAGCCTCACAGGTGAGCAACGGCCAGAGGAAGGACAGTAGCCATGACGTCCCCTCCTTGGGGAAGTGACCTCTTGTGCCTGTCCCAGTATGAGCAGAAGCAGCACCCCTCACTCTTTCTCTGCTCCCCCACGCTGGGGGTGGCACTCCACAGTGCTCAAATAATTACACAAAGGGAACACTGCTCGCCCTTTAGAAGTATACAATGGGCTCCACTAGTTATGAACTTTACCAGCCTAATAATTCACAATACAACTGGCAAATTAGAAGGGCAAGAAGAGAATTAAGTTCTAGGCCACAGAGTCACCTGGATAAACTGCCTGAACCAAAGCTACTGGCTGAGAGTTCTAGGTACGAAGTTTACAAGGGGCCAGCGGGGGGCCATGCTCCTGGGGAACACTGGCCAGGAGCCTCTTCCTGGCCATACACTGTATAAAGAGATTCGCAGGTGACTGGAAATTGAGCCCTGGGCCTTGGCATTGATCTACAATCCCAGCCTTTTTCTTGAGAGTTCATATTACACACCACCTGCCTCAGCCTCCCAAAATGCTAGGATTTTTAGGCATGTGCCACCACATCTGCCCACACTTTAAGAACAAAAGTATTTTCAGTTTGGCAGAAGTCACACAGGTGGGAGTAAAATTTAAAATTAAATGTTTTAAACTGGGCGTGATGGCATATGCCTATAATTCCAGTACTCAGGAGGTTGAGGCAGGAGGCTGAGGCAGGAGGGTTGCCTCAATTTCAATGCCAGCAAGACCCTGTCTCAAAAAAATAAAATTAATTAAATTAAATGTTTTTCTGTTGGAAAATATCAGAATAGACAAAAACATTCACTGCCATCCCTCCACTCCTAGGCACTTCATCTGCATAGATCCTGCTGTGTGAATAATTGTGGGTATTTGCACAATGTTTAATCATAAATGGATCTGAACTCACTGAAGCACGAAAAGATCAAGTGCCACACCCTGAGAGTAACAGAAACCATTCAAATCCACACAGCTACAACTGTTTTCCAGACCACAGTAAGAAACCCAGGAGCCAGAGGGCGGCCTCCCCAGTCTCATGAGGAGCAAGAGGCATCCTCCCCAAGGAAGCAGGGGAGGCAGGCTCATGGGCTTGTTGCCCTGTGGAACCTTTGCTCCTTGAAGGCAGGTAATAAAGCAGGACCCAATACAGCCCCTTCACCTCTGCCACTACCAATCACTCAGGTGCAAGGCGCTGGGGCCCAGGCAGAGACCCTGCTAGAGAGGGGCTGTCCAGACCCAGCACTGCCACTCCTAACAGAGCTATATCTCCAGGTCTCTAATTTTTATTTTTCAGATTAAGGTCTCACTAAATAACTAAGCTGCTCAAGTTAGGGTCCAACTTGTGATTCTCCTGTCGCAACCTCCCAGAGAGCTGGGATGACAGGTGTGCATTACCAAGCCTGGCTTCCAGTACTCTACCCTAACTCACACGCCTAGGAAAAGATGGACTAATGCCATGATATCTGATATCACTACATGGGTCTTTTTATTTTTTATTTTTTTTTCCACATGGATCTTTTTAAAACCAGCAGACAATGAAGTCTATGGATCCCAGGAAGGGAGCTCACATTCTTTTTTTTTTTTTTTTTTTTTGGTCTTTTTGAGACAGGGTCTCACTACACAGTTCAGGCTGGTCTTGAGCTCACTTTTTAGCCCAAGCTGGTCTCAAACTCTCAGTGATCCTCCTGCTTCAGCCTCCCAAGTGCTAGGATTATAAGCATTTACCACCAAATCCATCTCAAAACTCCAAAGTTCTGACTCCTCACATACAGAAACAGACAAAATTTTCTTAGACATTTCTTGTTTGGCAGTGCAATTAAAAGAACAAAAAGTGCATTGTGGACTTTCATCATGTACATGTTCAAACTAATGACACAATTGGAAATTTGATTTTTTCAATCAGCAAGTTGTACTGTATTGTGGCAACATGAGTTCATAATTCTTAACCTTGGCTCTTCCAGGCTGCAAGGACCTGGTGTGAAGCCCATGCCTATACCCTCAGGGCTACAGATCAGGCCCATTTGCACGGGGAGAATCTGTCCACATATATCACAACACAGCAAGGTGACAGCCTGCTCAGAGGTGTCCTGTCCACTGTGAGCCTTCTGGTGACCAACAAACACTTAGGAAACACTGAAGTGTCAGCCTTGGACAGGCCAAGGACAGAAACAAAGATAATTCCTCAAAGAAGGCCACTGAGCCACAAACGTTGATCCACAGGGGAGACCTGGTGAAACTGGGGAGGGATGCTGAGCCAGGTGTGCCAGGCAGTCTGGGGCTCTCAGGTGATGGGGCAGGAAGGAACAAGGGGGCGGGGCAGCTCAGGGTACATGGCAACAGCCCCACACAGGAGAGACTTCTGGCAACCAATTGCCCTCTCTATGGCCAGAAGCCCCGAGGAGAAGCTACAGGAACACTGTCACCAATGGCTGGGGACGCAAGGACAGGAGTACCAGCACCACTGAGTTGCTGGGAGAATGCCTTCCCAGCACAAGTAGTTTACCCCTTGAGAACAAACTGCTGTGTTTTATTACACCAGAGTATCAACTGTGGTTATCTTTGAGCTGTCCTACTTATAAAAGTCACAATGAACAAACTGAGTTTTGATGTGGCAAAGTCAGATTACAGTTATCATCCCCACCCGCCTTTTTTCAGAAGTACTGGGAATGAACCCAACACCTTCACCAGCACAGAGCTACATCCCCAACCCCTCCACCTTTTTGAGATTTTTTTTTTCTAATTGTTAAATTAATCACCCAGGCTGGAATTGAATTTGGGATCCTCCTGCCTCTGCGTCCCAGAGTGCTAGGATTTACAGGTTTGTGTCACCATGCCAGGCTGTGTCTCCTGGTCTTCAGTTTTGGTAGGAGCTTTACCCCCTCCATCTTCCAGGAGCAGAATGCTCTTATCCAGACCTGCCCAAGCTGCGTGTAGCTGACTCCCCAAACACAGTCATGGGAAAAACTGGATGAAAGGCTTGGGAGCCTCAGTTCCCCATGGGGGTGGAGCAGAGCAGCTGAAGGCCAGAGCTGTTTACAAAGCCACAGGGACCTGCCTTAGAGACCTCCACACCAGCCCAGATAAAACCCCAAATAAAACAGAGCAACCTACTATCAGCACAAACAGAACTGGTTTAAAGCCTTTGATTTGGTTTAAACCGTGGCCCTTCAAGGGCGCATCCCATTCACCGCTGGGAAGCCCACAGATTTGGCTGGGAACAGGCCTTAAAAACATGCAAGAAACAGATTTAGTAGCAAGCCCTGGTCCCACGCACAAAAATCGGAATAGACACAGGGCAGGTAGCCTACATTTCTAATCCTACCACTCTGGGAGGCTGAGGCAGAAGAATCCTAATCATGGGCAACGGCAGCTTATTATGATCCTATCTCAAAAAATAAAAAAGGGCCAGGGTGCAGCTCAGTGTGAAGGACCTGGGTTCAATCCCCAGTGATACAAAAATGACCAGGATGTCACTCTTCAGTCGGGGACGTCCAGGCAAGCAAGCAGCGCACTCCACAGTCTGCAAACGGCTCTCCAGCCACCTCCCGCTACTTCAGATACCTGTCTCTAAGTAAATTTTAATGGTATGAAGGAGAAATTACTCATTTGGGGAAACTGGGTCATAAAACACATTAATAACCCTGAATAATTGCTCAGGGAGAAACCAGGTTTCAGCATGTTATAGGATGCACTAACTGGTTTAATTGTTACATAAATCGCATCCCCAGTCCCACCAATTTATCCCTGATGGTCTATTCATCAGCACAGTTTTCTCTGAAATAAAAACCGAGCCAGCCGTGCCTCTCACCAGGGCACACTGCACAGCACAGCCCACCCAGACTCCGCCCTGACTACCTGTGCCCACCACTACTGGGGCCTCACACAAAATGGGAAGGGGCTCATGTTCCCCAAGTTGGCCAGGTACCTCACCCCCTCGCTCAAAGTCTACCCTGTCAACTCCTTATCTGCGAGCAGGGTCTCCCATCTGGAACCTGTGGGTTTCGGCTTTCATTTTTAAGCAGAAAGGACAATAAAATTCAATAAACAGCTGAGGGACTTATGCCACAGCATGTAAGCATGGTGGGAGCAGACCAGAGGCCCATGCACAGCCCTTGATCCAGAAAGGGGACAAAAAGAGATCAGGGCAGCACCAAACCTGGCAGAGTCAGGCTGTGAGGCAAGAGATGGTCAGCTGACCTCTGGGGTCCAGGTCACCAATTCTCCCATGGAGGAAGGACCCCACTCCCTAGGAAGCCTGGTTGCTAGCAAGGGTTTTAGTTGGGATGTGTGCTGACCTTGACATTTTCTACTGGGGAGACAATTCTGAGAAAACCCATGAAATCTATGGAGGTGGATGCCTGGACTGTACTATGCTGGGGCAAGGTGGAGAGAGGCTCACAGATTTGCCCCGGGGGAGGGGTTCGAGAGCTCCAGGCAGGGGCCAGACATTCTCACCTTGTGTTCACTTAAGAGGTATGCTTCTAAAAGGATTTTAAAGTCCTTTACCTACCAGGATTCTGATCTCTAACACTTGTAAATAATGTATATATGCGTTTGGAAAGTCCTTGCTGAGTTTAAAAAGAATCATAGAAAAAAAGAAAGAGAGAGAGAGAGAGAGAGAGAGAGAGAGAGAGAGAGAGAGAGAGAGAAAAGGGGGAGGGGAGGGGAGGGGAAAGGAGGCGAGGGGAGAGGAGGGGAGAGGAGGCGAGGGGAGGGGAGGGGAGGAGAGGAGAGGAGAGGAGAGGAGAGGAGAGGAGAGGAGAGGAGAGAAGAGAAGAGAAGAGAAGAGAAGAGAAGAGAGCAGAGCAGAGCAGAGCAGAGCAGAGCAGAGCAGAGCAGAGCAGAAGAGCAGAGCTGGGGAGGATACCTGGAATAACTGAACTCTGGAAGGCTGAGGCAGAATAATCCCAAATTCTAGTCACTGGGTATCTTAGTGACTTACCAAGACCCTGCTGGAAAGGGCCTGGGTTCAATCCCCAGGACTGTGAAAACAACACAACACAACACAAACCAAAACAAAACTTCCATGGATTTGTAGCCTGCAGCTGGCTATGTAAGAAAAATGATGAGGGGAGGAGGAGCGGGGTGAAAGAGGCTGGCAGGGGAAGCAGGGGGCAGAGCTCCCTGCAGGGCTCCCGCCTGGGGAGAGGAAAAGCTCAGGGTGCGCAGTGGCCATCACGCAGTGGCCCTCGACTGTGTGCCTGGAGATGGTACACTTTATGGATATTTTTAACAACGATAAAAGACCATTTGAAGACTGGGGTAGATGGCTTCTCATGTGGGCAGTACAATGGATGGCCAGACCATGGACAGGAAACATTCTGAGGCTCCAGCTGCCCACTGTCGCAGCTCCTAGAAATGGCTCCTCCTTTGTCTGGTCACCCCCACCACCCTAATGAGGTACAGCAGCCTCTGGCCAGGGGCAGCCTGGCTTTAAACAGCCCAGTGACACTCATCAGGGACCTCAATGGCACTTACACAAACCAAAGCACTCCATCTCAGGAAAGTCCAGCGTGTGGGGCTGATTCACTCCCTCGATTCTGCAAAGTACAAGGCAACCTTCAGGGAGGCTGAAGCGCCATACAGAGAGGAAGGGGCAGCTGCCAGTCGCTCTCCCCCAAGGCACTGCAAACAGCAAGAGGGCTGCTGGTGCCAGGGTGGCCATCCAGGTGTACAACGGCCACACGGAGGGAGACCTGTGCCTCCTGGAGGATGCTGTCAGTCCTGGCTCTCCACGTCCACACCTGCAGGGGCACCAGGCCCAGCTCTGTCTTCTCCCTCTTTTGCCTCGTCCCTCACCCTGAGACCCTGACAAGCGCCTGCCCTTCCTTTTTTTTTTTTTCTTTTTCCCAGCACTGGGGATTGAACCCAGGGCCTTCAGACTGAGCAGCACATTTACAGCCCTCTTTATTTTTTTATTTTGAGATGGGGTCTTGCTAAGTCACTAAATTGCTCGGGCTGGGCTGGAACTGAGGATCGATCCTCCTGCCTCAGCCTTCAGGAGTACTGAGATCACAAGCATACACCACTGTATCCAGCTAAGTGCTGCCTTTCTGTGAGGCTCTCACAATGCCAGGGTCAGCAGCTGCAGCCCACTGGCCTCTACACACCACGTTGGACAGACCTAGGGTCCAGTGTGCCTGTCTCTCAGAAGATGGTGGCCACCTGCCATTTCTGCAAGGCCAAGGACAGCCCCAGCACAGCGACACTTTCTCAGTAGGGACTCACTGTTTAGTTTTGCTAGTTACTGATGGCATGATGGGCTCTGCCTTCCCTGGCATGGCCTAAGGCACAGGCCACCCTCCGTGGCTGGTCTGGGAAAGCCTTTGGCAGGCTCCACACACAGGCTGTGCCCCGTGGATGGTGGAGCAGGGAGCCGCCCAGCACTGTTGGCCGCCTGCTTCTCAGCCTCTCCATTTCTGAAACAGGGACACTGACTCAGAGATCCTGCCTGTAAGAGGCCCAAGTCCCGCTACCCACTGAGCCTGAAGCCGGCTAGGAACTGCAGGAGTCACTTATGAGTATTCCATGAAGCAGGAGGTAGATAACTTTCCAAGTGCAGGAGCACACACAGGCTTTTCCCTACTATGTTTGCTTTTCCTGCAGGTACACTGATGGGACCATGTTCCTCATGGACTGAACACCGAGACGTGCCCAATGAAACCCTAGTTCTGGCACCCTGGCAGGCTCCATTTCCATGTTTACATGGTCATAAAATTCCAAGCACTGTGGCTAAAACACTCCTACAGAGACGTCTAGTTGTTAGCAGGGCATCCTAAATTTGTGGGACATCAGCTCCCACCTGGGGGTTTCCCAACATGGTCTGGTTTCAATGTTCAAACTTCTCACTTTGCCACAGACAATGAAAACAACTCCCCGGTCTGGTCTGGTCTGGTCTGGTCTGGTCTAGTCTGGTCTGTTCTGTTCTGTTCACACGTCTAAGATGCATCAAACCCACTCATGTCTCCCAGACACCTGGGAAGGTGTACACCTTCCTAGCTCAGTATGGTGGGTCCAGTCCCAGGCGGATACTCATGGAAGCTGAGGGGCTCAGGATCCTGTCCCCCTTATCCTGTGCTAGAAGCCGTTGGTTCTACAGACACAGGTTCCCAACATGGCTTCAGAGCCAAAGACTTCACTTAGCCAGCACATACCTAACCTGTCCCCACCAGATGTCCCAGGTACCTTTCAGGTGGAGGGGGGGGGCACTGTCAGGAGTCTTCTCCACCACTATGGCCATGCCCTCCCTGGTTTCTGTGCCTGCAAGGCCTCCACAGTGTAACCCAGGTGAACTCACTCCTCTCCTCTTTCCTCCCCTCCTGCAGGCTACTGAGGCCCCTCACTGTCCACTCTGATCATCCAGCCATGTCTGGGGCTCCTTGTCTCCCCTTATCACCAGCTCCTCTGGTGGTTGACATCCCAGCTGAAGTTCTGCTCCCCAGAAATACTCTGTTCAGCCCAGCACAGAGATGCCCAGCAGGCTGAGGGCTCAGGAGATGTGATCTAGGCGAGGCCCTAGGACAGAGTAAAATGACCCAAGCCAAACCAGAAGGGCCAAACAGGCCTGACTGGGTGGCATGGGATCTGACTCCAGAGGGAGGTGGGGGCCTCCAGGAACTGAAAGCCACCATCAGAGCTTGGGAAGGAGAGCAGTGCTGGAGTGTGAGACAGTGTGAGGACCAGAGGCTGGTGTGAGGACACAGCTACTTAGCCTGACAGCGCACCAGGACACAATCTCTCCAGATAAGAGGAAAATACAAACAGTACAATGACAAAGATTGAGTGAGGTTACCTACATAAATTAAAAACCCACACAAAACTAAACATCATATCATTCCTAGACATCTCTGTGTGTAAAATATGAGGCGGGAATCACAAGCCAATCCTCTGCCCCTACAGAGCAAGTGGATGAGAGAAAGGAAGCCAGAGACCTCAGCTGACCTGCAATATACTGTTTCTTGACTTTAAGCAAAGGGTCTGAAGCTAGATGTGGTGGTACACACTTGTAAGCCCAGCTACTCGGGGCTGGGGCAGGAAGATTGGGAGTTACTGAGACCCTGCCTCAAAATAAGAAAAGGGTTGGGGATGCAGCTCAGAGCAAAGGTCATAAATTCAATACCCAGTGCAAAGAGGGTGGCAAGGCTTAAAGAATGAGGACAAAATGCAAACAAGCTCCACTGTATCCATGCCTGGCAGGCACGCAGTGTTTCTTTAATTATCCTTTGCATCTCTGTGCTTTTAAATGGCCTTAAAATGTGTATGAATTACTGCTTCACAGCCTCATCTTTTTCTTAGCCCCACTGGGACGGAGCTGGCCACAGTCTGCTAACTGGGGCTCAGGCATCTGCCTTCCGCCTCCAGGTTACTCCAGTGAGTTCAGGGTAAACCTTGCTTTGCCTTTCCAAGTCCCCTGTACTTTGAACTCCCATTCTCTGGGCAAACAGCTCAGGAAAGCAAGCGAAAACAAACCCTTGAGGTTCTGCCCTAATCATACAAGCTTCAGAGCCTGTGGGGTTTGTGGGATCTGGAGACACCTCCAGTCAGTGCAGGAATGCGACCTGACCTCCGGCCCTTGTCAGCTGACCAGCAGCCTCACACACCCCACCCTCCCTGTGATCTGCTCTTGGGCACTGCACCATGTCCTGCCCCTGGAACAGACCTTGCGACCCCCACACAAAGGCCTCCTGGAATGGATGCGGGCCCTCAGCCCCATGGATGCCACAGTGATAATGACCATGGGGCTGATGGAGACGCAGTGGGAGGGGTTACTAGGTACACTCCACAAGCCCAGACACTGAGGTGAGTACTAACCTATTTCTAACTCCTCACTCCCTTGGAAATGCCTCAGAGGTCAGGCCTTTGGACAAGGGTGCCTGGCTAAGCTAAGCCAGAACCTTAAAAGTTAAGCAAATTAAGCTCCAATCACTTCCCAGCTTATTTCTGCAGTTAAGAGTTGTATTTTTTTTTTCATTCTGCCAACAAGTACTGACAAAGACTCAACTATGTGCCGGCATGCAGGTGTGTAGAGGGGTCACAGCAGCAAACAAGAAAGTGTGGCCATAACACTTAAAGAGTGCATCAGATAAATGTAACTGCAGCCACCACCACAACATCACAGGCCTACCAGATGCCACTAGACACCAAAAAGACCTAAGGAACTCCCACACACACACACACACACACACACACACCATGGCATCCCATGCCCACTGACCTTCAGGGCTCAAGCCATCCTCCTCCTTAACCCCAGAGGCTGACTGCAGGTGCGCCCCATCACCCTGCCTAGGAAGAGGCCTTGAGGCAGCCGAAGCTATATTCCCTCTGAAACACTCCCCATCCCCGTCCCCACTGCAGCTAACAGCCAGAAAGGAGGCCCTTCTGGCGGTATTTACTCAATTCAACAAGACAACAAAAACAGATAAGATATAAAAAAGTAAAAAGGAGACAAAATAATCATTATGTACACATAAAGGTTATTACCCAGGAAACAAGCCCGATGGAAATACCGTTGCTAGAAAAGGTAAATGCAGACTACACAAAGTGTCTCGGCCTAGTGCTGAGTCTCCAGCTTCTTGCTTATTAATTACACGGGGAGAAACAATAATGGTGAGGAAGCCAGGCAACACCTAAAGTCAGGTGCTGAAACTGTTATGAGACACCCTCAGGGGGCAAGTGTCCCCCTTCTCGGATTTCAGCCAAAGATGTTTAACCTGGTTCTAATCAGAATTTTATCAAATCAGACAAACCTAAATTGAGAGGCCTCCTATAAAATATCCAGCCTGTTTTCTTTAAGAAGATGGAGGTCAATAAAGACAAAGAAAGGCTGACAACTGCTCCAGGTCAAGACCAGACGGTTATGACAACAAATGCAACATCCCATCCCCGACTGGGCCGTCTGTCCAGACAATGGCCCTAAAGGATGCTCCTGGGACCAGGGACAAAATCAGTATTCAGACTGGGTCAGGTGACAGTACCCTGCCAATTTAAATTTCCCCAAAGTTATAACAAGACAGGTTATACAGAATATCCTTAATGACAGAACAGGGCAATAAGCTGGGGATACATCTCAGCACCACAGCGCCTACCTGGCAAGTACAAGGTCCTGAGTTCGATTCTCAATGCCATCCTCCTTGAAAAAATATATATGGCAGGGCTGGGGATTTAGCTCAGCAGCATAAGCACCTGCCTTGCAAGCAGGCAGTCGTGAGTTCAATCCCCGGTACCGATAAAAATGAAAAAGACAAAAAAAAAAAAAAAAAAAAACCACATATGTGGCAATATTAAGGAAAAGAGGGGATGATACACACAAATCATTCACAAATAATACACAATAGAAAATGCTTACATCACTATTGGCAGTATGTTAAAAAGGGGCAAATCTAAGCTGGGCATGGAGGTGCACACCTGTAATCCTCAACACGCAGGAGGCAGAGGCAGGTGGGTTGGTGCGAGTTCGAGGCCAGAACGGGCTATAAGGTGAGTTCAAGGCCAGCCTGAACTGCATAGCGAAACCCTTCTCAAAGACAGGGGGCAAAAAAAAAGACAAATTTGAGCAGAGAACCAAAGAAGTTATCAGTACTAACCTAGCAACTTTCTTGGAAGCTTGAAATTTTTTTTTCAAACTGTAAAAATTAAAAATAGATGAGTATCATAAAACTCAGACCAAATACATCCACATAAACACACACACTACTTTCTCTAAACATAAACACTACCCCTTTAGAAAACAATGAAAAAGATCCATTTGTCTCCTTGCAACAAATATGCAAAAACCTAGACTTAAAACATAATGAGAAAAGTAGGATTCTCTACAAAGAAAGCCAGAGATGGTGGGGCGTTGTTGGACCGCAGGGGCAGCCTGAGAAAGGAATGTGATCTGTTCCTGCCCAGTGTCAGATAATAAATAGTACAGACCAACTGGGCTGCTCAGACAGCAGCAGCTGGGGTGGGCCCAGTGTGTTCCAATAAAACTTTATTTACATACACAGATGGCTAGCAGGCTTTGGCCCTTTTCCTGGGCATAATCCCTGCCCGAGTGGCTGGAGGCTGAGCTCTGGTCCCTGGCATGAGTGATAGTGAGACCCACCACCTCCCACCCTGGTCCAACACCCCCAGGACCTGCCCTGTCACCTTCTGCCAGCCCAAAGAGCCAACTGTACAGTCGGAAAGTGTCAGATCTGCCCCCAAGGGATTTACAGACTACAACCAATGTCCACCCCAGCACCATCAAGTGACCTGCCATGGCTGATCCTCCAAGCCAAAGCGCAGACACTTGAAGAGCAGGGTAGAGAAGTGCCACCTCATGTGACCAAGGCCGCAAGGACAGCAGACAGTGGCAAGAGATGCACCACAGCTCTCTGTCTGGAAAACAATCTTGACACCTATAAGAATGTGAACAAAGTATCTTGGAGTTGGACTCCTGTGTAATCATGATCACCAAGGTGAGCTGTAATCTGATTTTCAGAACGTCTCTTTAACAGCCTGTTGTCTCTCCATATTCTCCAAAGGAACCATCTCTTGGAAGGTTTATTCTCTCCTCTGGCTTTGAGAAGCAGGAAGAGAAAGAACAAGTGGGAGGTACATGAGCTAACAGACTGAGAGGGCTGCCTGCCATTCATTCTCTTCCTCAGCCTCCCAGAGTGCTGAGTTCAGAGGCTGAGCCACCACACCAGGCTCACATGAGCGCCTCTTGGACAGCACTAGCCTCCGACACCTCTCAGTGCAGCTGTCAGCCTTGTGCCCTAGTCTTACCTCCTACTTTACTGCAGAAAACTCTACCTTACTCTCAGTGATCCAGGTAATTGAGGTGGTGGTAGCGCCCAGCATCTGGGGATCTGCAGGTCTGCAAATGCTTCAAGGATCCTGGGGAACAGTGGCACTAAAGGCTATTCCAATTTAACTTAAAACTAAAATGGACTGGGAGCAATGGTGCACATCTGTAACCCCAGCACTCTGGGAAACGAAGGCAAGAGGATCACAATTTCAAGCCTAACCTGGGCAGTTCAGCAATATAGTTCGGATCCTGTGTCAAAATAAAAAAAGAAACAAAAATAAAAAAGTGTTGGTACCTAGCTCAGTCAGAAGGCGCTGGGTTCAATCCCCAGTCCCACAAAGAACAAGAAAACTAAAATGGAATAAAGGGCCGGGGATTTAGCTCAGGGGTGTAAATGCCAGACTGGCAAGCACTAGGTCATGAGTTCGATCCCCAGCACGCACACAAAATAAATAAATAAAATAAAATAAAAATCTCAGTTCCACAGTCACATCAGCCATATTTCAAAAGTTAGACAGCTCCACCGGACTATGGCTGCCACACTTCGAGGAGCTGTGGGGTTCCTCACAGGACTGCAAGGGCAGGGCAGGTGGGCCTGGGAAATCTGTCCACACCCCAATGTGTGGACACAGATGGGTAGACAGCAGGCAGCACATCGGCCCTGAGAGCTCCCTGCCTGACAAGATCCAGCCAGAGCGAGCTGGATCCTCCTGGGGGAAGATGTTTTCTTCCAGCTGTGATGAGTCACTGTTCCCAGTACAGGGACATACCTGCCAGGCAGGCCGGATGCGTGCGCCCGGGCAGAGGGGACACCCTTTCCTGTGCAGCTCCCCTCCTCTGGCCCCCGGGCCCCACCAGCCCGCCGTCAACCACAGGCCAGCTCTGAGGAGCTCCTAAGTTTACAAACCACTCCACCCACAACGTTCCAGCCCTGGGAGGGAGGCCCCTCGGTTTCTCAATGAGCTGTTCAAGTCCCATGACAGAAGGCCCTGTGCTACCTCAGTCACAAGCACGAGGACAAGGACAGAGACCTTGGAGAGAGGATGTCCTGTAGAGAACAACGCGCACAACTCCTCCTGGAAGCTATGATGTTACTTTTCAATTTGGTAGTACTGGGAATTGAACCCAAGGCCTTCGTATTGAGCTACACTCTCACCCCTTTTTTATTTTTTTAAAATCTGCAACATGGTCTTGCTAAGTTGTCCATCTGGGGCTTGAAAACACAATCTTTTTGCCTCAGCCTCCCAGAGCACTGGGATTACAGGTGTGCACCACCACACCCAGCTTGAGAAGTTACTTTTTGAATCTTGGATTCTGCTAACCTAGCCCTGAGCCTCAGAGCACTTGTGAGCTGCAGCAGTGCTCCCCAGGGAAGGAGCTAGGAAGGTCCCTCCATCTCTACAGCAGAGCCTGTGTGTGAAGACCGGTGAGGACCTTTCATCTCTGCTACATGACCACCATCTATAAAGCCTTTCTGGAACAAGAGCAGTCTTATCCTCTACGTAACACTCATTACGGGGGCTGGGGGGAACACACACAGAGAAAATGTTCCTCCAAAGATTCACACCTGATTGGGAAGGGAGCAAATGCATTTTTAAAAATATATTTGGCAAAAGTGGCAAATAAAAAAGTGTGTTAGAAAAAGTTTCACTAAAAACCCCAAACAACAGTCATTGTTCCCACACCTCCCACGGATATCACTAGGAACCTGAGTGGGGGCAGCCCGGCCTGCTCACAGGACAGGCTGAGACAGACAGGCAAAGAACCAAGGCAATCGCCTGTGCCCAACACCACATTCAGTCAAATCATGCCACAGGATGCTAAGGAGATCAATGACTCAATTATGTGCCCTTTACAAATTTCTATAAAAACATATTCTGCTGTGAATCTAAAATTGCGCTAAAAAAAAAATCTACTTAAAAATGAGCTGTGTCATGGACTCTTTAAATAGATTTTAAAGGAAGGAAAGTTTAAAAATCTGTTCATATATAAGACTTGTAGTTTTTCGTTTGTTTTGTTTTGCTTTTTTTGAGACAGGGTCTCACCATGTAGTCCAGGCTGGCTTGAACTCATGGAGATTCCCTTGCCTCTGCCTCCCAAGCGCTGGGCAGGACTTGTATTTTAAACAATCACAATTTAACTACAAGTGAAACTAAAAGTGAGACAGATGCTTCTTTGAGCCATAAGACACAGGGACAGGGGTTTGGAGTGTAGTCAGTATTCACCGACAGCCAGTATGCGACACCAGATGCCTGTGTGAGGTGAAAATGTCATTCACAGCGCAGATGAAGCGATGGGTTTTAAGACAGCTGCAGACAGAAAGCCCATGGATGCAGCACAGGCTCCACACTGGGGTAGGGTTAGGGTTAGTTGGGCGAGGTCTTCCGCTTCGGCTAGGCGAGGTCTCTGGCTGCTTACTGTCCCTGGAATGCTTCTGGGGACTCCCCCTCATTCCCGACTCCCACAATGTCCCAACTCTTCACACCCCTCAGCCCAAACACAGACCAAATTAGGAGCAGTCATAATAGACTTACTGTCTATTAAGCCAGACCTTGAAGAGTTTATAACAAAAAATCTAATATCCTTATTTGAAATTTTTGTTTCATTTTGAGAAATATAGATTTTTCCCATTAAAGTATTATTTTATAATGGTTTTTCATTGCTATTTTTGAGTAGGTTGATGGATAATTAATTTCTCATTTTCATAAGGTAAATGCCACAGGCATATCCTTTATAAACCAAAGTGTGCTGGGAAGGGAGCACACTGAGGGTATCTGTGGGCCTGAGACCAAAACATTCATGAATTGCTGCATAAACAAAGCAGGCCCAAGGCGATTCCATGCAGGAGAGAATCCTCCTTCTGGCACTGGAAGGGGCAGGCTGAGGCCCTCTGGCAACACTGGGGTTTATGAGTTTGGCAGCAAGGTGACCAGAGTGGGGCCCTGCGATCCTGAGGAACAAGTCAGTGCCCTCTAAGAGGGTGAGTGGAAGGCAGGCTAGGCCCTTGGAGAAAAGCTTAAGTGAAGTACAGATGTCCAGGGGCTAACAAGATCCTAACCAGACCAGGTACAAACGCCCACTTCTGTTTTTTATAACTACTGATCCACTGGTCTGCCAGAAATCACTCCTAGGACACAAGGCCACGCACCTGCATGCAACTGGCACTGTTATGTCTAAAGAAAGTAAAACACTATGCCATGGTCAGTTTCCCAGGAAAGCACTGCTGACATCTAGAAATGAGAGAAACCAGGCAGGTGCCAGCTCCTGGGGCCTGGCTGTCTCAGACTCCCAGCAACCACAACACAGTACGTCACTTTCTCCATAAACTCACAAGCTACACACACACACACAAACATAATCAGTTTTACTTTCTTTTTAATCAACCAGCATCATTTTACCAAGAAACCAAAAACTCTTGAAAAGGTATTATAGCAATGAGAATTCACTACAAAATCTCCCAACAAGTCACAATGCAAGGGCCGATTTCCAGGAAATCAAAGTAAAAGCATTTTTACATAATTCTCTCATTTTAATATGAAATGTTTTAAATGTAGGGTAATTATGGAAATGAGGCACTGCTGCAATTTGAGTTGTCATTAACTTAGCAAGTTTGTCCCCTGATATTCACAAGATGCAAAAACAGCAAATAGTAAATTACTGTGTCTCCAAATCCAATGCCTTAGTCTCAGTGGAGATTATAATTTTAAATATAGCTGTGTCTTCCTACAAACTATTAAATATGGACCCCATTAAGGTACTGGATTATGTACTTTTAGCTCCAAGAACTCTGTTCCTCCCTCAGTATTAAAAAGGTTTCCATGCACTGATTTTTACATTCAGCCCAACACAAACTACATGATAAATAAAATCCTTCCCATAGATCAATTTTTTAAATTCTATATAAATTCAAATACATGGGTGATCAACTTAGCTCAATGTGATATAGATATTAGAAAAGTGGCCCAATTTTTGGCATGGGTTTATAATACCAGCACCCAATTTTACTATATTCCCAACAAATCCTTTTATTTTTTTAAATTACTACATGCATGCATCATGTAATGATTAGATTTATGGTGGGGCATTTGTATATATACATAACCATATCTTAATTTGGGGGGGCTGGGACTGAACTCAGGCCTCACAGATACTTCCAACTTTCCATCCTCATGCCCCCGCTTTTTGTAATATAGGGGATTATAATCAGCACCACATTCAGTTTGTAAAGCAAATTTTTAAAGGGACAACAGACTCACCAAACAAACACACCCTTTGCTCAACAAAAGCCAACCAGCAAAAAAACAAAATGAAGCTTTTACCCAGGGAGGTGCCTCGCTTCTGCTCTGAGCACGCTATCTGGACACAGCAAGTCTGAACCAGAGCCTCTTCTCTGCCTATGCAGCGCACACCTCCTCCACTATCCATCCCAACACTCCATTGGGACATTTTTGTTAGTTCTCTCACCTGGATGGCTCTGTCCACCCCAGTGCTGGGCCAGGTTTTAGAGCCAGGCCTGATGTTTGTCTCTCTTGGTAAGGGGCTTCGCAGCTTGCAGAGTCAGCCAGACCCTGGCAGGGGCAGCCATTCCCACCTTCTCCAGTGCTGCCAGGTCCCTCAGTGGGATCAGAGGGAGCTGCAGCTACGGGAAAAAGAGCCCAACACACTCTCCAGCCCCAAGT
This sequence comes from Cavia porcellus, assembly GCF_034190915.1. Classification (NCBI taxonomy): domain Eukaryota; kingdom Metazoa; phylum Chordata; class Mammalia; order Rodentia; family Caviidae; genus Cavia; species Cavia porcellus. Next base: position 34,430,623 of record NW_026947506.1, on the reverse strand, counting down.
GTGCAGTTGGCCCAGCACAGCAATGCCAGTGCCAAGGGCTCCTGACCAGCGAGCTGAATGCCACTGCTTCCACAGGCCTGGGGGAGCCCAGGAGGAGAGGAATACTGTGACCACACACTGGGCCAGAGGCATTCAGACCAACTTCCTGTCTTTTTTAGGTCCAGGCCATTTTCCAATTAATTTCAAAATAATGTCAAACTGATAACTAGTTATATGACAACTCACTAAGATGATACATTTCAATCAACCAGTTAGAAACAGCAATGAGAAAGAGAAACTATGTAATGTATGTTTTTATTGGGTCTAAAACAATGTATCAAAATGATTTGGTGGTTACAACTACTTTTTTATTTTTTATTCTTTTCTTTACTCTCTTCTTCCTTGGTCCTTGCATTTGAAACCAGGAACTCTGCACTGAGCTACAGCCCCAGCCCCTTTTATTTTATTTTTTTATTTTGAGACAGGGTCACTAACTTGTCAGGCTGGCCTTGACTTTATCATCCTGATTACAAATATTTATCATCACACCCAGATAGTTATTCTTTTATTGTTACACAAGTGCAGAAGCTGTGATCTCTAACACAGTGTGCTTTGCAGAAAAGGTGGAGTCCATCAGCACCGCTAGGTACCTGATGCCAGCAACCAAAGTGAACCACAAAAAGGACAGGTGATAAAACTGGCATGGCACACACCTATAATCTTAGCCCTCGAGAGGCTGAGGCAAAAGGATTACTGAAAGTCAGAAGTCAATTTAGACCACATAGAAAGACAAGGTCTTTAAAAAAAAAAAAAAAGGTACAGCAACATCTATCAAAAAGTTGAAGCCAACCAGACTTTTTCATCTCCTTACACTCATGCAGTACTATTTATCAGGCAGTTTTGGCTAAAAAATACCATCATCATCATCCAACGAGTTTGATCAGATCTCTGGGTCAACAACCAAATTAGATGATGACAAGGGAGAAGGACGGAATAAGCAAATGTGTGGCACTCCAATCTGTAAGAGATGTGGGGACGTGTAGAGGACAAACGGCCCTGTGCCTTCAGTTAATAAACTGCAGTGAGAACAAAAGAAAGTGAGATGGAAACTCCAGGTTAAGAGACACACCCGCCAGCCCCCGCGTCTGGACCTAATCCAGGGCTGCTTCTAATAAACATGCCAAGAAAGAAGAAAACCCCAGACAGAAAGGGAAATCTGAAGGGAGTGGGCGCTGCTGATAGGAGGAATTTACTATTAATTTTTTGGTGTGATAATGACATTGTGGTTACATTTTTAAAAAGGATTCCCATCTATCTATGATGTATTTCTGTGTAACTGGGCAAGGGGAAGGCGTGGCTACGAGGTGGGAACTGTGGATCCTGGGTGACAAGCATGTGAAAGCAATACTCTATTTTTATGTTTAAAATACAAAGTGTCTTTAAAAAAAAAAGCAGAGCAAAGTATGGTGGTGCACCCTGTAATCCCAGCACTAGGACGGCTGGGACAGGAGGGGCTGCTGTGAGACTGAGGTCATCCTGGGCCACATGGTGTGTGCAATGGACTCACCCATTATGTAGCATGAACTACATAATGAGACCCTCTCTCAAAAAACACAACACAACAAAAAAGTAATCAGCCCAGCATATTATTAAGAGGATGAGGCAGGAGGACTGCAAGTTTGGGCCCAGCATGGGTACCTCGAGAGACCCAGATTCGAAATACAGAAATAAAATAATAAGGCCTGGGGGATACAGCTCAGTAGAAAGGCCCGGCCCTGGCTGAGACGCTCAACGTCGCCATAAAAACTAACCAGGCTCACTACAGAAAAATTTGGAAAACTGAGCAAAGTAGAAAGTAAAAAAGACTTTCATAAATCTTACCACTCAAAGCTATAGCAAAAGGAAGTCTTGATTTTGTTGCAACTATTCAAGTAACCCAGACTTCCTACAAAGGACCTGGGAAAGGGCTACAGAGAAAGACTACACAAGGCCGTTTAGATTCACCCGTCTCACCCAATGCAGATTCCTTATCCAGCAGTATCAAGAACCCCGCACACACACCCCATATAACCAGAGAAAGCTACCACTGTTAATTTAGGAAATGGAACCTTATCTGGGTCACTGTTTTTGCTCCTATGGAAGCAGCAAGTTCATTTAGTTATTAACTTGTTCATTCAACAAACACAAATCCATTGTCACCTATGACAGTTCCTGCACTGAGGCTGATTAAAGGGGACAGATTCCCTGCCCAGCTTCAGGGAACTTAGGGTCTGGGAGAAACACTGCCACCTTCAACTGACCAACCCAACTCAGGAAGACACAGAATCAGAACCGGGGCACTCTTCCTCCACTCATATCACACATGGCACCACACAAGATCGGCGCTGAGCTGGGACACAAGTTGTGATGATAAATCAGAGAATTTCTTTTCCCCTACCAACAATTAATAACATTGAAGATTTAGAAAGAGACACCTCTAACAATGACTGGAGTGAATGCTAGTTTCCTTTCTAAGTGGGAGCCACAGAAGGGTGTGTGTGGTGTGTAAATGTCACCCACGTGGCTGTCAACTGTCCAAAGGTCGAGAAAGGAGTGGCTGGACAGTACGCACTGGGACTCTGCATGGGGATCAACATAACACAGTCAGAAGCCACAGGAACCATACAGATTCAAGTCAACAAATCCATGTGACAAGATAACTCGGCCACAGCTAAGAAACTCACAGCTTCCTCATCCAGTGGCAAAAGTGGGTACCAAAACCTGAGAGAAGAGAATAATAGTATAATATGCTGGTATTTCCTCTCTCTCTGAATGACAAAAACCCAGGCATCCGATTTTTGTGCTCTGAATACACTGAAATTTCTTGGTTGTTTTCAATGCGATCAGCCTGAGAAGCTCAACCTCACCCTGAACACAAGTTCCTAGCACCCTGCCCTGTACATGCAACTACTTGGATCTGAGCTTCCTACAGGAACAAAGAATTCAAGACTGCTGAACTCGTGGACACGCTCCAACATTTCCAGCAGCGCATGGCTTCTCTCCAAGAGGACAGACTCGGACATGCACTTACTGGTGCTCCTTCAGCCCTTTCGTCCCATCCATGAACAGGGTATACATCTCTGCTGACACAGATCACGCTCAGAAGTGCAGCTGAAGTCACATAAAGACAGCAGGCACAGCGAGCAGAGCACAGTGCACTCCTCTAAAGTATCAGCTCTGTGAGTGGGCTGGTGCTCCCTGCCAGCTCAGCCAGTACTCCGCAACACACCCCACCAAGAACACCAGCTCCCTGGAGCAAAAATTCCAAGGCATCTGTACACCAACAACATTTCATAAATCATAGACTCGGGACTTGGCTAGCTCAGGCGATCAGAGCCCTATAGGTGCAAACTTGCCCTGACAGTGGAGAAAAGTCCCGGGTGAGAGAAAGGATCAATTATAATCTAGGCAGCTCTTAGACAGGAGCCCCTGAGCAGGGCTGAGTTAGGGGCACTTGCGGTTACATAAAGGGGCACAAATAGGCCTTAGGTGTGGGGGGGGGGACTGCCATTGCCTCATGGGGGAGATGGGCTGAGGATGTAGCTGATGTCCTGAACAGAAGGAGAATGAGGGTCACAAAAGGGAACAGAGCAGTGACCTCACAGGACAGAACGACTGCTACTGGCCAAGTCCTGACCTGAGCAGCATACACCTTTCAGGTTTGGAACGTGAAGGTGTACTTTCCTTCTCACACCCTAACAGGAGTGAGTCATTGCTGAGGTGAAAACTGTCCAATGCTGCGTTGCTCACACACCCAGACCAGGTAAGAGGAGCCCATGGAGAGAAACACGGGGCCAGGGGGTCACGGCAGCCAACACTCCCAGCACCCAAGGTGCTCATAAAGGCAACTAATGACACAGTTAGACACTCTTGAATGTGAGAAGCAGTGAAGGAACCCAAATACTACAGAAGGGTTGGAGGCAATTATGGAGTAGAAAAAGAAAGTGCTGTGGAGGAAGTGAGTAATTAAACAGGCTTTCTCCCAAAGTTCACGCAGACCTCAAGGTCCTGACCAGCCAACGGGAGAAGATCGGGGGTAGAGCAGGGCCCAGCAAGGAACCTGCAGGGAGCCTAGAGTGGGATTTGGCTCAGCTAGGCTGGGCGCCATCCAGGCCAGGCCAGGGACCTTAAGGGAGCTCAGATGTGCTGGCCCTGGGCTCCCGTCCTCAAGATGCACTGAGCCAGTGGCCTTCCTAACCTGGCCACACCTGGCCAAGCCTCTCTACATCCAGATCTGCCCTCAGTGCCTGGCCTGCCCAAAGACACCCACCCAGTGCTACTGGGTACCCTGCATCTCTCAGGCAACACCCTCACAGGCCTGATGCTCCTCCCCAGGCCCACAGGTCCAAGCTGGAGAGACAATCACTGGAAGAGTCTTAAGGTGCAGAGGTATAACTCTGGAGTTTAGGCAGGCCAGGGGTAGGGAGAATCAACTGAGACCCAAAACCTGCACAGATCAGGATCAGGGGTGTATCTGGAAGTCACAGTCAGGTGATGCGGGGATTATGATGACCAAGGGTGGGTGAGCAGGATGAAGTCAGGCCACCCCAAGATGCCAGGCCTGGTGGGGCTGAGGTCAGGGGTTACCTGGAGATTCTGGCTAGGCAACCTCAAAGCAACATCCCCACGGGTTGGCCCTGGAAGTACAACTACAGACCAGGTGGAGTGGGGTGGGGAGTCAGGGTGAGCCCCAATCAACTGGGCAGAGACAGGGTGACTTGGGGGTTTGGGCCAGAAGGGATCTGGGTTGGAGGTGACCCAGGTAGTTCAAGGAGGGTGGGGTCCAGGGTAGAGATGACATGGGATTTATCCCAGACAGGGTGGGGATGACCTGGGGATTCAGGCCAGCCAGAATGATGGTGGGAGTGACCTCAACAGTTCAGGCCAGGCAGGCGCGAGGCTGAGGCACCAGGGTTCCCAGGCAGGGTTCACACTCACTGGGGGGGCAGCTGCAGGGCGGGGGCACCGCGCCTCTGGAAGGCTCCGTCCACGAAGACGCCGTTCTTGCCGAGACAGCGCAGGTAGAAGTGCGGCTCCTGGAAGCTCAGCTGCAGGTGGCGCCGCGAGATGAAGCTGGACAGGCCCATGCTCAGGTCCACCGAGCCCTGAGACGAGTTGCGACCGATGGTGACGCTGGGCTGCCGCATGAGGAACTCGAACTCGCGGCCCTCCAGACGCGCCAGCGCCGGCCCGGGGCTCTGCCTCACCGAGGCGGCCGCGGCAGCCACCAGGGCGGGCGGCGCGCCCGCGATCGCGCCCTGAGTCCCGGGCGGTGGAGGCGGCGGCCCGGGGGGCGCGGGCGGGGGCTGGGCAGGCGGCGGCGGGGACGCTGCGGGCCCCGGCGGCGGCGGCGGTGGCGGTGGCGGGGACGTGGCGGGACGGGCGGCGGCGCACCGCGCGGGGCTGCAGGGCGCAGAGCGCAGCGCCAGGAGGGCGCGGGCGCCGCTGTCCTCGCCGACTTCGGCCATGTTCGCGCAGCTCCGGCGGCGCGGCGCGGCGCGGCGCGGGGCGGGGCGGGGCGGCGCGGGGCGGGGCGGCCGGCGGCGGCGCGCGCGGAAACCCGGGCCGGATTCCAGGAGCGGAGCGGAGCTCCCGCGCCGCGCCCACCCGCTTTGCGCGCAACACCGCGCGCCGCCTCCTCCAGCGTGGGGCCGCGGGGATCCCCCAGCGAGCCTGGCTCCCCGGTTCCCGGAGAGCGGGGGAGGGCCGATGACCTATGCTGTGTGCTGGGCCCGGGGACGGTCTTCCACCCCAAGGTGGATGCTTCTGTAGCGCCCCGGGCGGGTTCCCTCCTGTGCCTGGGGATCGGGTCTGCCGGGGACATTGCGACCTAGCCCGGGTTCCTTTCTGATCCTTTTTTGGTGGTTTGGTTTTGTTTTGTTGCTATCCCAGGGATGGAACCCAGGAGCGCTCTAAGCGACGAGTTACATGCCCACCCCTTATCTGTTTCATTTAATTTTGGCAGTAAGGGCGGTGGGGTGGGATGTGAGTGGGGTCGAACCCAGGAGCACTGTAACCATCTGCCAACGTCTAGAGTCCATTTCTATTTTGAAATGATTTAGTCATTTATTTTATTTTGGCAATCCTGGGGCTCGAACTCAGGGATGCGCTATTATAATGCGAATTACACTCCCAAACTATTTATTTAGTTATTTTCTCATTGTGTTTGGCATATTGAAAATTGAACCCAAGGTCTTCACATTGAGCTCTATCCAGAACCAATTTGTATTTTTCATTAACTAATTTCATTTTTCATTAATTTAATTTAATTTTAGTGGGACCGGAGGTCCTTAAACTCAGGCCCTTCGCACTAACCTGTATGCCTAGACCTTTTATTTTTTTTAAATAGGGCCCAGCTTAGTCACTAAGGTAGCCAGGTGGGGCTTGAATTTATGATCCCCACCTGCCTCAGCGTTCCAGAGTGTTGGCTTTACAGGCCTCCAGCTATATTTGTCTTTTACTTTGAGACCGAGGTCGGTTTAAATTGCCCAGCTGGAACTTGAACTTGTGATCCTCCTACCTCTTTCAGAATCCTTCAACAAATATGCCAGGATTGCACACTTACACACAGATCTTAACTGAAAGTAAAGAATGGTACATTTGGGTATCATTTAAATCCCTTTAGAACTTCAGTTCTAATGGATTGGCTAATTCAGCCAGGTCCCCTTTAAAATTTATTTTCTTCATTTAATAACTGTTGAATTTGAAAAACTAGAAGTGGTCCCTGCCCTGGTGAAGCTTATAGTCTGGCAAGAGATACAGACATGAATCAAGACAATTTGAGGCGGCCCAGGGGAGATTTGCTGTGTGATGACTTGGGAGTGTAGGAAGGGGCTGGGCCTCCTAGGGTGGGAAACTTCCCTGCCTTCCTGTCCATCCCTTTGGGCTGAAACAGGCATTTAGCCAATTATATCTCTATATACCTATTTTGCATAAATGAATGAAAAGAGGTAAATATGTATCAGGGAAGCAAAGGACACAGTGTTTTTAAACACTATCCTAGGGCATTCATGTTGGTCTGTGTTTGTAGATGAGTGTGTTTGAACTGAGGGGGAATATTTTCAGGGAGATTCATGGCAATGTGTATTTTACTCTAATAAATATTTAAAAATTTTAAAACTCACTGCACCTTTTGATCACATCACCTGCAAGCAAAGAGGCAGGATATGGTCATCAGTACATAAACCTTGATTATGAAAAAAGAAAAACCTTGACTATGAAATCCTCCTCCCCACTCAGGGGAGGGTCTGAAAGCAGGCAGAAGGCTGAGCCCACGGATCCTCACAATGGAAAAGCTGCTGTCCACACTAGTGAGTCAGAAGGCCTGGTGCTGCATCTACAATTGCCAGATTAGAGAGCTCAGACCATTCTTCGGTCTTCTCAACAGAACCTTCCTTTTTCTGTCCCCTGGATGTCACATCCTGCTGCTTCTGCATCCTTCTGGGATCCTTCCTGCTTCCTGCCGGCTCACTGAGACCCTCAGATTTCACATAGTGCCATGATGACAACTCTGTCTCTGAAAAGTACTGTGCTTTTGTATCACTGCACAATGTAGAGACCTGAAGTCCACATGTGTGTACATGTATGTGTGTGTGTTGCAAAGTAAATCCTCTATGTAAACATTTCTTACCCATTCCAGAGCAAAGCCTAAACACTTAAGAGATAAATGCGGTGCCCCAGCCTGCTTCCAGCAGGCTGATTTGTTTTTCTTCTATAGCCACTGTCATTTACAACTCATTTTATAAACACCAATTCCAGGAAAAGATATGTCTGACTCTGACACCACAGGAAATGTGTTCAAACCAAGCATGGGGGAGAAAATTCTCTTGTCAGAATATGCTTGTGTTGAGACTTAAAAAAAAGGGGAACTGTTTTATTGCCTTGAGACAAATGACTCTTAAAAAAAAAAAATTTTTTTTTTTGGTCTTTTTGAGACAGGGTCTCACCATGCAGTTCAAGCTGATTTTGAACTCACTTTGTAGCCCAAGCTGGCCTCAAACTCACAATGATCCTCCTGCGTTAGCCTCTCAAGTGCTGGATTACAGGCGTGCATGCCCAACTAACTGTAAAATTCTTAAACACTTAACGTCTCACAGTTTCCATGGGTTAGGGATTCAGGAAGGACTTTTTGGGGTGAGTCGAATTCAGAGTATCTCATGAGATTGATCAAGAAGCTGGCCAGGGCTGGCATGGTGGTGCATGCCTGTAATCCCACAGTCTGGGAGGCTGAAGCAGTAGGATGGCAAGTCTGAGTCCACTGTGGGCAGCTTAGATGCTTGGCAAAGCCCTATCTCAAAATATATAATAATAAAAAGTTGGAGATGTAGCTCAGAACAAAGGTCTCTCTTCCATCTAGGGTTGAACAGAACAAAACAAAGCAAAACAAAAACTGGTCAGGGCCTCATCTGCTGGAATTTTGCTGAGGACCCAAGGTGGCACCTTGTACACCGAGGAAACTGTCCTGTCATCAGCCTGTGAATTGGCTTGCACATCCTCACAGGATAACAGCCACTCACTCCATGGTGGGGACTCCACGCCAGGGCCGAGGAACTGCCGGTCTTTTGTGACCTGACCTCAGATTCTAGCTATGTTGAATCCAAGATCGGCCCCAGTACCTGTAGAAGAGGCCCACACAGCAATGTGGGTCCCGATGAGGAGGTGACATGAGGAGCCAGCATGATGGTGCAGTGGAGGACATGGGCTTTGGGATCAGCTGCATGAAAGCTCCCTTAGAGCTGCTCAGCTGGGAATCTTGGGACTGGTAGGGGACTGGAAGTTCATCAGGACCCAAAGATCCATGTCTCTCCTTGCTTAGCAGCAGTGGATAGCAATCATAATGGGTTGAAGCTGTTACCCCAATTCTGTGAGTGAGGCCCAGAGAAGATTAAAATGTGCACAATGAGTCTCTGGTTAATCAGATTCTGCTTAGTCATTTTTTCCTGCTCTGTATTGTAAGAATCCTGGAGGACCTGGGAGAAAAACCCTGCAAAGTGTGGGGACCCCCAGGACTGATCCCTGGTACTCTCAGACTGGTCCACACAGGGCCTCCAGAACTGTCCTTTGCCATTTTTACTTTTCTCTCCTGGAACCTATTCCTGAGTTTCACTATAGGTGTGTGTTCTAGATACTATGAATCTTCCCATCCACCTTTCCCTTTGCAACTTGGGGGCAGAGATTTGTGCTGTGACCTTGTACATCTAAGAAGAGTGACTGATTTTCAGTTTGTTCCGCTGTTTTGTTTTCTTGCTGTATGTACAGGAGCAAGGAGTTCTAAGCTTCTCTTGTGCCAGACTGGGCCCAGGAAGTCAGTAACTGAAAATTATCAGTAATACAGCAGCCTCATTTCTGCTTCTCCTAGAATCATTTCAAACTTCTACGTGTACCACCCACTGCTTGATTCTCTAGGCTCTCGAGGTCACCTCTTCTAGAGGCACCTTTGGACCTGGCCACCAGGGCCACCCCAAACTTCCCAATCTTATGCAGTCCACTGCCATCATGGTGGAGGAGTCCCCACTGCAGACATAACTCATCCATGACAGCAGAGCCACCTGGACCCTAGCAGGAACCTTAAAGTGGAACCCTGGGCACAGCTGGGCAGATGGGACCATGTCCAGGCTTCAACCCAGGTGAATGCCTGCAGAAATGTGCTGGGGACATTTTATAGGCCTCCTTCCTTTATGGTAGCTGCTGGCCACACATAGCTACTGAGCACTGGAGATGGGATTGCTCCATTTGACATGTGCTGGAAGTGTCAAATGTAATATGTGCTGGATTTCAAAGACTTAGAAAGTGAGGAACGAGAAAATCTCATTAGTAATTCTTGTATTGATTATAGTTTGACCTGACAATATTTTTAATGTATCCAGTGAAACAGAATAAATTATTAAAACAAAACTCACCTTTTTTTTTTTTTAAGTGTTTAAATACTGCTGCTAGAAAATTTTAAAAGTCACGTGTAGCTAGTAGTTGTGATTCCCATGACATCTCTGTTGGATAGCATAGATGGTGCAGGACAATGAAACTGTCTTGCCCAAACAGATGTTTTTGTGTCAATGATGATTTAATGCATAAGCATTGATTTGGTTGTCTTTGTGATGTGTGCATGTGTGTGTGTGTTGTACTGGAGATTGAATCTAGGGCCTTTGCATTGAGCTACCTTCTCAGGCCCTTTTCACTTGTTAAATTTTGAAACCGTGTCTCTAAATTGCCCAGTGTGGGCTAGAACTTGCAATCCTCCTATTGTTGCAGGCAGCTGAGTTAGTTAGAAATATTACAGGCAGTGAGACAGGGCTAGGTCCTGGAAGGAGCCAGTGCAGAAGCCCAGATACCTTGCAACAATGGGGAGAGACAGACACTTCCTGCTGTGCGCCAGGCCTCAAGACAGAAGATCAAACAAATGCATCCATATCCGAAGGACTGATATTCTAAATAGCTCCCTGTCAACCTGAGGAAGCCAGGAGTCACCCTCCCAACCCACTAGGAAAGAGCCACTGCTCTCTAAGAATGTCTGCTCATGACTCGCTTCCCCATTTGTCCCCAATTTAATCAGTTTTACCTGAACTACTAATCGTACTGGCTAACCATAGTTCTGTCCTTATGCCCATCTGCCTTGTGAGTTCCCATTTTCCCACCTTGAACCCATCTCACCCCATGATAAAAGTCCCTGGAAAAGACAGAGTCCTGGGCAACCCGCTCTGGACCCCTTCTATCTCTCTTCAGACAGAAGCTTTCTTTCTCTCAGTAAATATATTCTACTTTTAACCTCTTCCTAAAATTCAGACTTTGATTTTAGAGAATACGAACTGGTACCGGACATAGTAAATTGGGAGTTTCATTCCCTTACATCGCCATCTCAGCCTCCCACAGTGCTAGGGTTAGAGGCATGTGCCACCGTGCCCAGCTGCTTTCTCTTTTAGAGATCAGGATGACCTGTAGGTTTTAGTATCCATGGGCTTCTGAGCTAGAGTCTCTTTCAGTTGAAGGAAGAAGACGCGAGGAAAAAAACAGCAGTCGATAGCTGTGGGGTGCTTTGGTTCTGAGCCATGGAAACCAACCCCGGCCAACCTAAACAAAAGGGAAATTTTGGAGCAAATACCGGGCAGTTCAAGAACCAAAGCGAATCAAGATCTACATTCCAGGATCTTGATTGCAGCCAGTGCTGCCATGGGAATTCAGCAGCACGGTCCCAAGGTGGGTCCCTCAGGATGCCCTGCTGGCATTAATCAGCTCTAAGTTTTCCGTTTCTTGCATCAGAGTCCCCGGGGGGGGGCAGCTCGTTGGCTCCGCAGAGGTTCTGTGCCCAGGGCTGGGCCAGCGGTGGACCGCACACAGCTGGCTGGCCAGTCCTCAAAGCGATGTCTGGTTACTGTTAGCTGAGGGGGAGGGAGTGCTGAGCAGGCAAAACAATGGGCCGGCACCGCCTCATTCCAACCAGATGTCGTCAGTGACCTGGGGAGGCTCGGCAACTCATCCGTCTTTGTCTTGGCTTTGGGAGTCCCAAGCTCATCTTTTTAAACCTTTAATTATGGATACACTTAAAATAAACAAGAGAAGGCACACAGTAAAATAACCCCACGTGCACCAATCACCCAGCCTCCACAATGACCTTCAGTCCATAGTCAAAGCTGTTTTAGCCGTAACCCATCCCAGCCTTCTCATATGATTTTGAAGCAAATCCCAGGTGTTAGATCATAGAATTCAGTACGTCTCTTAAAAGGATAATACTTTGTTTTAGAAACATAACCACTATGCTCTTTTTACCCTTAAAAGAGCCTTAACAATGCCTTATCAGGATCAAATGTCAAGCCAGTATTTAAATCTTCATTTTTCCTGGATTGAGGTATAATGGTGTATCAGTTGGCTTTCCAGAACTGTAATAAAAGACCAAAGACAACCAACTTACATAGAGGGCTTGTCGGGCTCATGGTTTATTGTGGCTCAGGGTTAGTCCGTGGGAATTAAGCAGCAGAACAAAATCACTTATCCCATAGCCAGAAAGTGAAAGAAAGAGGGGCTGGGATACCTTTTCTTCAAAAGCACATCCCCAGGGACACGAGACCTCCCACTTGGTCCCAGCTCTTAAGTTCCTACCACCTTCCCATAGCACCAGATCTTCAAGACATGAGCCTTTTGGGCTATTCAAGAGCCAAATTATCATGTACCAATATCTCGGTCACCCCCAAGTTTCCCTCATCCCTCTGCCATCAACCTTCTTCCTGGCTCAGTCTCAATGACTGCTGATTTACTTTCTGGTTTTCCCATTTTTACAAAATTCCCATCCACCAGGCCCTATAACACATGGGATTTTGAGCCTGGCTTCTTTCGGTAAATCCAAGGCTTGGGTGTTCCTTTATGCTGTTGCATGTATCAGCAATTCATTGGTTTTTATTGTTCATTGTATTTTATTGGATGAATATACCATGATTAAGAAGATAAACCCACTAGCTGATGGACATGTGGACTGCGTCCAGTTTGGAATTTTATGAGAAACACTGCTGCTGTGGACACTCATGGACTAGCATTTGACATGTGTTTTCATTTCTCATGAGTAGATGCCTAGGCTTGGAATTGCTGGAACCCAGCAATCTCATATACTAAGAATATGTTTAACTTTTAAAGAAATTACCAGAATCTTTTCCCAAGTGACTGCAGATCTGACATTCCCAACTGCAAAGGATGAAGTTTCTCTTAATCTCTTTCGGTCTGCTTCTTTTCCATTTCCTTCCCCCCATCTCTTTCAATTTATTTAAGAAACTGGGTCATTTGTTCATTAGTGTTTCCCACAGTCTGACTTTAACTGATTGTATCCAAGTTCATGTGAGCTAAAAAAAAAAAAACAAACAAAAGTTTTTCTGATAGTTTACTCAGATATCTGTCTGCCTATCTCTATATAGATACATACTTCAAAACATGCAAAATAAGAGTAGATGAGGAAACTAGAAAACATGTAAATGATGACAGAAAAAAGATTAATCTGTGGATACAGTCAGAACACAAACACAAACCATGAAATCTCAGAGACTGGTAAAGACAGTTCCATTTTAGTTCTGAGCTATCTCAGCAGCCCAAAGAAAGAAGGAAACTTGTGCCACCACCAGACTCACCAGACAAAGCAAGTTGGTTTTCCAGTGCAAGCTAACTTTTTTTCTTCTTGACGACAAAAAAAAATTACTGAGCATTATTCCCACTTCTTTATTAGGGACACAGTAGGAGTTCATGGGACCAAAAATCCTGCTGGTGGCCTCACCAGCACACAGTGATGCCAAGGGAATTCAGCAGTAGAGTGGCAGGAGGTTTCTTAGTGATCTGATGAGACATAAATCAGACCTCCAGTCTCACTTTTGTACGTACCAGCTGCCTTTGGAGTATGTACAGCTTTGATTCTGCTTAATAAATCTGTTTAGCTGTGCATGGTGGCACAGAGCTGTAATCCTAGGACTCTGGGAGGCTGAGGCAAGGGGACTGCAACTTTGAGCCCAATCATGGCAACTTAGCAGTTTAGTGAATCCATTAGAAAAAAAAAAAAAAGGTGGTGGTGTGGGGGGGTGCTGGGTATGTAATTCAGTGCAAAGGTCCAAAGGTGCAAAGTACTATAACTATAGTTATAGTACTATAGTCGATCATCAATTGAATAAAAAGTCAAAATTGTAATTCCAAGTCAAAGAAGGTAATTTTTCATTGCAACCTTACAGGTTCCTCACATGAATGGTCACCACCACAGGTCCCAGTTGTGCAGGGGAAAAAATGGTGCTATAAATATTACCCTTAACGAAGCATACAGAAACCTCCTCCAAAAACAGAAAAACAAAGAAAAAAATCTTAGTTCATTTATTTTTTTCATCCTAGAAAGTAGCATAAATTTTCATTTTCTGGCTAAGTACGCAAGAGAAATGAGAAAATGAACTCATGTAAAAATCTGTCCGTGAAAGTTCACAGTAGTTTCATCATAGCCAAAAAATTGAAATAAACCAGATGTCATGACATACATCTGCAATCCTAGCTACTTGGGAGGCTGAGGCAGGAGCACTGCAAGCTCAAGGCCACCTTGGTCAACCCAGTGAGACACTGTCTTAAAATAAAAAATAAAAATCAGGGCTAGTGGTGTAGCTCAGTGATAGACGGCTTGCCTCACATATGTGACGCTCTGGCTTCCATCCTAGCACTGGGAAAAAGAAAGAAAGAAACAACCCAAACATTCACCAATGGATGACTAGATAAACACGGTCAATGGGATATTATTTGGCAATAAATAGAAAGGAGATGCTGACGCATATACTGCGATGTGGCTGCACGTGGAAAATGTAGTCAAAGAAGCTACATATTGCGTGATTCCTTTTATAGGATGGGCAAAGCCAGAGAGACAGGAAGAGGATTAGTCTGCAAGGGACTGAGTGTGAGAAGGTTAAGGAGGGAAGGTGACGAGGAAACGGGAGTTTCTTTTTAAGTGCAATGAAAATGCTTGAAAATGAACCAAGGACAGGGGCTGGGGACTTAGCTCAGTGGCATAAGCGCCTGCCTTGCAAGTGTGTGGTTGTGAGTTCGATCCCTGGTACCAGTAAAAAAAAAAAACAAAATGAACCAAGGCAGTGAATGCACAATTGTATGAATATACTAAAAACCACCAAATGGCATAACTGAAGTGGGTGAATCATATGGTACATGCATTAGAACACTACCTGAGAATTTTTGGGGGAGGGGCTTGGGGTACCAGAAATCAAACTCAGGACCCTGCCTTTGCCAGGCAGGTACTTATGCTACTGAGCTATAACAGCTAAAGTTTTGTACAAGCTCAATTCGGTTGAGTGCAAGTTAAACTTCTTTTCTTCTGTGATCATTAGGAAATTGGTTTATTTTTTATTTTAAAAAGCAAAACAGAAAAAGGATTGAAACAATGTAAGATAGATAACTATACTACTAATCTGTTAGTTCATCAAAAAGAATAGTTCGTGCTTCCATTGTCTGATGATTGATCATTTCTTTCATGCCTAAATCTTGTAAACTGCACAACGACTTCTAAGATAACAATATGCAATAGATTAGTGTTAATTTCCTACTTTTAAAAAAAAATTCTGTATCATTTCTAAACTAACTTATTTTAATCATACTTTCTAGGTATAGTCTTGAGTTGTATCTTTCTTTAAAAAAAAAAAAAGCAATACACAATGTTATCACTTTCAAATGTTTTGGTTTCTTTTTTCAGTTGGCTTCCTTGTAAAGAGCATGTTAATGCAGACCCAGAGGGCTTATTGTATGTTATATCCCTTTAATCCAAAATGACACATGGCCCAAGTGTTTGAGAAGTAGCAGGACAGTGGCCAGCCACGGGGTATAGTTCAGTGGTTCTGGACTAGTGTGTGTGAGGTCCTGTGTTCCATCTCCAGCACTGGAAAAGAAAGGGAGAGAGGAAGAGGGAGAGGAAGAGGGAGAGAGAGAGGAAGAGGGAGAGGGAGAGGGAGAGGGAGAGGGGGAGGGAGGGCCAAGAGTAAGTTGTTACTTGAGACCAGAGACTGCCCCATATTCTTATGGGGGGCCAGTGGCCAGCTTCCCACTCACGCACCCAGGACCCTACATTCAGCCAGCTCATCCTCTCCAATAAAATACATATTTGACTCTGACCTTGCAAACCTAACTCAGATAAATTCATATTTCTTGAGCTAAGCATTTGTTCTGAGGTTATTTCTACCCGGGGGCTGCATTTCCACATGCTCTTTGCCGTATCCATGGCACAGGCAGGACCCCTTCACTGAGGAAGGGCCCTGAGCCAGTGCAGGTTTTGTTCCATTAAAGCTTGACAGGGAGTTCCCTGCTTACTTGGAGCCCTATTATTTATTCAGAGTCCGGACTTTGCTGCCCAAGTTAAATGATTTCATATTCTCTGGTTTTTATAGCAATTTGTAAAGAGTAAAAGGGACGAAGACGTCATTAGAGTGGGTACTCTTGTTTGCTGTGCTATCCTGAGCACCTGGAACTGAGCTAAACTCATAACAGGTGTTCCAAAATGACCTGTCCAGTGAACGCAGGAGGATAAGCTTATAGCAGTTACATGAAATATAGGATGTCACATGTTATTTTTGTCAAAATCATTCCTTGCATGCAGAAATAGTCTAAAATTCAGGTTTAGTTAGTGGCTTTCCTCTCCATTTTCCAGCGTTGCCCAGAGTTATCTCACTGTGTCACAGCTCTGGTGCTGCTGGGAGATGGGGATGGGGTGGGATTCCTACTTCAAATCCTTCATTTTTACGTTGGCACCTGCTGGTTTCACCTCCGCACCCATCCTGTGAGTGCTCAAAGACTCCACTGCCTCTTGTTTTATGCCCAAAAAAGTAGACACATAGACTTTGAGGTACTCAGTGAGACTCATAGAAACTGATAGTGAAAAAACAACCAGACTGGTCACAGAAGCAACCTGCGTCCCAATTCCTGGCTTTTTTGCAATATGCTGTGTTATAGTGCGTTGTGTATCAGGGCTTTCTGTGTGCTAGGAACTGTGCTAGGTGCCCTAGATGTGTGCAGTATTTATTTCTCTAGATGACCCTGTGGGGACCCTGTTGTACAGGCAGCGAAACTAAGCTTTCCTGCCAGTGGGTTCACTGTGCTGCTGTGAAAAGGGCAGCTGAGGTCCAGCACTCAGGCCAGTCTGGTGCCAAAGCCCTCTTTAGCTCTTTATACCTTCTGCTCTTTGTTAATTGATGCCAATTAGTAATGGAAGAGGCAGTCACTGAAATATACAAGCAAAAAAGCTTTTGCACAGGGCCTTCCTACAAAACGCTTTGTAGCCCACGTGGAAGAAAATACAGTTCCATCTTTAGCTTAGTGAAATTGATGCACGTGGTATAAGGGACACCGGAGAAGGTTCTAGAGCTACTTCCCTCGGATTTGACTCTCTCCCCAGCAAGCATTTTCTTACTAACTGCATGGACCTGGGAAGGTCATTTCATCTCCATGTGCCTCAATTTCCCCAAACCTCCAGGTGAAATGGGGGTCATGTGTGAAAACAGTGCAGCACCCAGCAGGAGTTCTGGGTATGGTGCTTATTATGGGATCAAATCAGATACAACTATTGCTCAAATAGGGTTAATTGGTGTTCCTCTCCTAGGGTTCAACCCAAAATTACAACTGAAGCTTAAAGAGAAAGACAGGGACTGAAGCAGAGGAGTCTAAGTTGAAACCTTCAGAGCTGTGAACAGAAGAGAAGGAATTAAATGGAGGACAATGAGAGAAAATGCAACCGGATATTGGTGAACTCTTCTATAGGGGACTGTATGCCCTGGTTGCAAAGGCAAATGTAGCTTCCCACATCTATGAAGAAACCTGTATCCTAGAGAAGGAAATGGAATTTGAGAAGCCCTGGCTTCCAGCCCGACTCTCAGCCATTTATAAAGAGTGTGGGCGTACTAAACACACACAGCGCCAGGGTAATTGAAAACAGATGAGTTGCAGCCTCCTGCGTTGCTGGTACCTTGCAAATATGCAGCCTCCCCAGGGTGGGGTGTGGGGAGGCCACACAATGCGTGTGAAATGTGCAGGCCTGTCTAATACCTATGGATCGTACTTTCTGTCTTCGGTTTAGCCTGGTAATGCTTCAAAGGAAAGGGTACACAAGCTGGCTAAGAGTCTCACCAAGTTTAGTTAGGAAAAAAAAAAAAAAGATTAAAGCTATACAACAACGTTTCCCTCCCTCTTTTTATATATACTAATGCCATAAAGCTAAAGCAGCCAGTTGTAGAAATGAAAGTGAACCAGAGTGTGGATTTACTGGATTTGAATCTTTCCCCAGCAAGCATTTTCCTATGAAGTAAATAACAGGAAATTCAGGTGCCGAAGGATCTCAGGAATAAAGACACCCAGATAAAAGGATGATGACTGTCTGAGAAAAGCAACAAGTACTTACAGAATAAAATGGAAATACAGCTCAGAGAATTCTGAATCTTCCTCAAAACTAACAGTTTAAGGTCCAGATTCCCATTTAGAAAGAGCCAAGCTCAATGATAAACACAGAAAGAAAATGGAGCTTATGCAAAATAGCCACGGTTCCACTTGGTGATCACTTTCCCTCAGTAACTACTCAACAAAAGGTAGGGAGCTTTGCCACACAAGCCTCTCATCTTGGCAAAATTCAATTGGCCATTGACAATTTAAAATACTAAGAGCTGGCTGTGGTGGTGCACACCTGTAATCCCCGCAATCTGGGAGGCCGAGGCAGGAGGAGCACAAGTCAAACTCAGCCTGGACAACTTAGTGACTTATCAAGGCCCTGTCACAAAATAAAAATCTGGAAAAGGGTCTGAGCATATAGCTCAGCGCAAAGGCCCTGACTTCAGTTCTCAGTGCTGGGTTAGGGATAAACGATGCAGGGTGATTCTCCCCTCCAAGAGTGCCAGAAATAAATCACTATTTGAGGAAAACAGGAAGTGTGTCTTAAGGGAGGCCAGCATCAGAAGTCCTGGCTTCTAGTGACAACTCTGGTGACAGACATGTGATCTCAGGCAATGTTGTGAAGTGGTTAATGGTTATAGGCTGGGGTTAAAAGGGCAGAACCACTAGGTGTTTCCCCAGTACCATTCTGACCTTCCTCTTAATGAACAGAGCGCAGATTTGCCTGGAGTTATAATGAGTTCAGCTACAGATAGATCTATATCTCCCAGCCTTCCATGAAGCCCAGGGTGGTGACCACAGGCTAAGATTAATATGCTGAAGCAGAAGTCACAGAGTTCGGGGTGACCAACTCATCCCATGTTGCCCAATATTTCTTGGTCTAAGCAAGGTAAAGTTCTGCATCCCAGGGAATTCCTCAAGATGGATTTGGGACCAAAGGGACCACTTGTCAGTCTGGTGGCAGCTTCTTTAACAGGATAACGTAGTTAACAAGTGCTGTCACCCTCTTTCCTGTCCCTCTCTTGCTGCATGGAGGTGACTATGAGTACCAAGTGTGAAGGAAAAAGCCACCATGCTAATGGAGAGAACTTGACATAAAGAATTGGTAATTAGGTCTAGAACTGCGACTTGGTTAAGTGAAAGGGCAAGAATGTGTCGTGTAGGCTGCAACTGGATGAAGCAGATACATTTCCTAGAGATGGATGGGTGCAGAGGAGGAAGTGAACAGTTTGGAATTTTTGAAATTTAGAAACTTAGGAAAACTGATATTCTAGCTAGAGGAGGCTATTGGTGATGGTGACTTTGAGGAGTCAAAATGAGGCTGTTTCTGAAAAGTGTTGGAGAAACAACAGACAAAATTTAATCACTGGTACAGGAAGGAACTGATGGTGCAAAGTAAAGAAGTTTTGCTAGGCTCAAACTTAAGAGGGACAGAAAACAGGGAGACACTCAGGGCAGCAACAGGAGAGAAAGGCCTTCCTTCTTCCTCAACTTGGCAATTTTTCTCTAGCGCCACCTACTGGAATAGTCTGAGAGGTTGTCTCCATAAAAATGCGGGTTGTAGGTCCAATATCAATATCATAAAGACCAGATTAGAAAAGTGAGCTTGAAAAGTGAGCTTAGAAAATCATAACTTACAGTAAAATTCTGTCCTTTTCTCTAGAAAGTCATCATACTACCGTCGGTGATTACTTCCTTACTTTCCCTTAGAGTTTTGTTTGTTTGTTTTGTCTTTTTCCTTTGTATCGGTGACGGGGATAGAACTCGAGACTGCCTGCTTGCAAGGCAGGCACTTAGGCCACTGAGCTAAATCCCCAGGGCCTGTTTTCCTTAGAGTTGTTATCACCCATTTATGTATAAAATTTTCACTTTATCTGTTTCAGACTTTTTTTCAGTGCTAGAGATCAAACCCAGGGATACAGCCAAGCCAGGCAACTTTAAAAGAGGTAATCAAACCTTTTATTTATTTTTGCAGTCAGCTACATCCCCAAAACTTTAAAAAGCTTTCTGAGATTGGTTTTATACCTCATGTAGTCATTTGTGTCTGGTTTTAGGAACTGTATGGAGAGGCACTGTGTTTTCTATGTGGCTGTAGTTAATTCATTTCCAGTGCATTCTAGGATTCCATAGTGTACATGTATCATACTTACTAATTTCAACTGTTGATGGACATTTTATGCCATCACTGTGATCAGTTCTTATAAAAAGGGTGATTGAAAAATACGATGCATATTTAAATTTTTAAAAATTTTTTTTGTTAGTGTGAAAGACACGATGCCGTGATTCTCCCTCAGAATGCTTCTCCTTGCTTTGAACACATTGCTCCCATGGTTCTGGCCACTTTCTGAAGCAGTTCTAAAAGTCCTCTTTCCTGAGTGTCTTTATGAGGTGTGATCACGACTACAGTCAATAGCAGCAAGATGAGGGGTGCCAAGCATGAGTCTTAGAATACAGAATATTTTTTGCTAGGTTTTCCCCCCTTGATTTCTGTCATTTCCAGAAAGCCTGACTTCCTCATTTGCAAACTGAGAGGTTGAGGCTGGCTAGGGTCAACAGGACTTGCTCCCTTGGGAACTGCAAGACCCTGAAAGGGACCAGAGCACCTCGGACTGTGCCTTAATGAGCAGCTGCTGCACAGCCAGTAACTCCATCATAAATGCTTCTCTCACCCTCCCATGCTGGACAGATCTCTGCTCAAAAACACAATGAAAAGAGTGTTGTCACTCCAGGGCCCTGGGTGTGTGTGTTTGTGAAATGCTTTGATCCCCACGTAACCCTTAAATGTACTATTAGTTTTAAAAGAGCACCCTAGAGGGAGA
Source organism: Cavia porcellus (assembly GCF_034190915.1). NCBI lineage: Eukaryota > Metazoa > Chordata > Mammalia > Rodentia > Caviidae > Cavia > Cavia porcellus. Next base: position 34,409,912 of record NW_026947506.1, on the reverse strand, counting down.
ATTCTTTTGTTCCTTGGTTGCTCTTTCCCACTGTGTTCTTAGTTTATTAAATTTGCCGTGCAAACACTTTGGTCCTCTGGGAGAAAGGCCCCCTGTCCTTTCACCGGGGAAGAAGCGACACTGCAGGTGTGACTACTGACCAGCCAAGAACTAGGGGCCCTCAGATGTTTCGGAGGTGATGACGTTTGACACTCTCTCTTGAAAGTCGCAGGACTGAATTACTTGGGTTCAGTGATGACCACGTCACTGCAGTCACTGTGTTTATGGAACAAAGAATAGAGACTGCCACGCAAACGTTTTAATCCCCCGAGGAGACTGGGTTTCCAGTTTGTGGACTGTTTTATGCAATCAAATCATCTTGATGGAGAGGAAATGAAGCAGTATTTTGTTACCTGCTGGAAGGACTTTTGTCTTGAATTTGCTTCTTTAGAAGTTTTATGCAGAATTATTCACTGTGATCATAAATGTCTGCTTTAAGACAAAATAAAAACGAAAACACAAACAGCTATGGTGAATGCTGCTGCTGAGTGCCATCCAGCGAAAAGGCAGACTTGGAAAAATTTGATGGTGTGTCTCCAACTACCTCAATCACTGGGTCTGGCACTGTGTGACTTCTGGCCTTTCCTCAAAGTCAAAATAACCACGGAAGGCAAATGTTTTGAGCTGACTGATTCTGGGTATCAAGGCAACCGTGACAGCATGACTAAACACACTCAAGAGAAAGGACTTCTAGAACGGCTTCAGAAGTGGCAAAACCAGTGAGATAAGTGGAGACTGTCTTGAGGGGCTTAATGACAATAGGTCTTTTACTGTAATAAATTTAAGATTTAGGCACACATCTTATTTTCTGTCACCCATTGTGCATGTACCCTTGTACGCAGGCACACATTTCCCCCCAGGGTGAGCACTATTGCACAGGAACTTGCTAGAGATGTACATGCAGGCCCTGCCACAGACCTCCTGATTCAGAAGCTCTGCAATTAGATCCCAGAGCCCTCCAGGAGATTCAGATGCATGCCGAAGTTTAGAAACACTGTTCTAAATTATGTCACTAGAAGTTGATGTGCTGAGTCACATAACATACCAAGTTCAAATTTCCTAAATAATGCCAAACAATTTCCTAAAGTCATTGTACCAATGAACCCACCCATCTGTAGTGAATAAGACTTTCCATTGCTCAGCCAGGCATGGTGGCACATGCCTGTAATACTAGCACTTGGGAGGCTGAGGCAAGAGGATCACTGCTAGTTTGAGGCCAGCCTGGGCTATAAAATGAGTTCAAGGTCAGCCTGAACTCATGCGTAGGAGATCCTGTCTCAAAAAAAAAAGAGTTCCCATTGCCCTGCATCTTTTTCAATCTCACCGTGGTTTGTGCCAGTCTGGAGGGCATGACTATATCTCAGTACAGTGGTACTAGGTGTTTGCCTGATTTTAAAGGGTCTGAGCAGCTCTTTGATCTGCCGTTTGGTTCTGGCTCTCCTGTAAAGTGCTAGTTCTCGTCTCTGGCCCACCTTCACATTGGATTATCTGTTTTCTTCTTGTGAGTTTGAAGTTCTTAGAAGAGTCCTTGATGATAATATAAGCCGGTGATATCTTTTGTTATTTATGATTTTCATTTTCACTTTCTTTTTCTTGCTATACTTTGATGAACACAATTTTAATTCAGTCAATGTAATCACTGTTTTTCTTTATGATTAGTGCTTTCCAGGATTTGTTTAAGGACCTATTCTCTAATCAACATTGGGAAGATATTGTCTTAGAATGTCTGCTTAAAACTTCATGACTTTGTTTTTCCCATTTAATTTTTTAATCCACCTGGAATTGATTTTTATATATGTTGTAAGGCACAGATTCAATTTCTCCAAGCTACACAACCAGCCTTTTTTATTTTGTTTTGAGACAGTACCTTGCTAAATTCCTAGGCTGGTTTTCAAATTGCAATCCTGCCTCAGTCTCCCAAGCAGCTGGATTCTTTCCCTTTTTTATAAGAACACTAGGCATATTGCCCATTTGGGTTCTAGTACGACCTCACCTTGACTAATTACATCTGCAGTGAACCTATTTCCAAATAAGGCCACATTTTGAGATATTGTAGTTTAGAATTTCAATACATGAATTTTGGGGACAAGATTCAACCCACGAAATGTCCATTTTACGGATCATCTGAAGCAGTGACACTTCGTTATCATCCCACCAGACTGCAGGTATGAACCAAGTTTAGGGAGGTGAAGCCCAGATGGGTGGCTCAACTATGTTGGAGCAACCAGGAGATTTGTAGCACACACACATTTGCACCCTGGCTTGGCTGAAGGCTGCATGTACCAGAAAACTGAGCCAATGTGGGGACTCAGGATGGTATAGAATAAGCGTTCCAGATATGGGATGGTTCTGGACTGAGCAGGTTTGGCACCTCAGGGAAGGGATCAGGCCCCACTTTCTGTTCACCTCACAGCTCCTCTGTCCTTGGTGAGTTGGCTCCAATCACTTCACAGTACATCCAGAGATCTTGGGGTTTCATTTTCACAAACCGGGACCTGGAGACCATTTTTGTTTCCTGGGTCTCTCTTTTAGAACACGGATGCCTTTTTCAGTTGCACACTTCCTGTCTTGTTTTGGTGGCCAAAATGATCTCACGTGTCTATGCCCAAACCAGTTCCCACAGATGGTTTGAGGCTCCGCCACTTTAATTAGCTTCATTGTGATTCTCTCTTAGCAGTTGCGGCTTCTGAAACTGGTAGAAAGTGGACATTTAGATAAAATTTGAGCTCTCCCAGCAGGACGAGGAGAGGATAAGGTGGCAGGGGCTGCTGGGTAGGCATCCAGGAATCTTCTGCTACATCAGGGAAACAGGCAGGACACTGGGACAGCAGCGGGTGAGGGAGAAGTGGAGGGAGAGGTTTGCACAGCTGGGAGCAAAGGCAAAGGCAAGGAAGCATGAATCTGTAAGCTGTTATTCTTCCTACTACATTTATTAAACGCAATGCTTTGGGAAGTTGGAAGTAATACCCTCTCTCATGCTGTAATTCAGAAGGCTGGAGAGTTTTTTTTGTTGCTCTGGTCTGGAATCATCTTGGTCAGATTGCTCTGTGAGGCAGCTTCACTGAAGGGCAGAGAGAGATAAAGGCCTCATTAAAGATGAGTGTTACCAGGCAACAACCAGCAAGTGGAGGATTGAATAAAGGAACTGAAGTGGACCATGGAAGTCAATCATCAAAAAAAAAAAAGCGAGCATATGGGAGGGAAAGCATATCAGGGAGCTGTTTTGGTTTCTCTTAACTTTCCTTTTAAAGACAACACTTCTCATCAGATCTACAGTGCTCCTTGTAGAAAATTAAGAAAATAGATTTAAAAGAGAAATTGATCTCGTGTATCATCTTGCTGAAATCTTTTTTTTTTTTTTTTTTTGAGATGGAGTCTCATGATGTGCCCAGGCTGGCGTTGAACAACTGCTTTAAGTCTCTTCTCTTGAGTCTCCCCCATAGCAGGGGGTGTAGGTCTGTGCAACTATACCTGGCTTAGGGGTATTTTTAATGGGCATGGGAAAATGGTCCCCTCCTGTTTAATTGTGGTACATGCAAGACTATATACTCTCCATACACCTAGATAGCTAATTTTATGTTGTAACTTTCCCAGATTAAGAGGTGTCCAGATAGCTGGTATCACAAGGTATGATAAAAAATATGGTGACTGCTTAAATTAAAAAAATATTATTATAGTAATAAACACATTGCCAGGGGCTGGGGATTTAGCTCAGTGGCATAAGTGCCTGCCTTGCAAGCAGGCAGTTGTGAGTTTGATCCCTGGTACCGATAAAAACGAAAAAGACCAAAAAAAATTTAAAAAAAATAAATAAACACATTGCCATTAACCTCCTTCAGAAACACCACTCACACACTTCAAACACACTTAACCCAGCCAGGGATATAGCGCTGAGGTGCAGCACCTGCCTAGCAAGCTTGAGGTCCTGAGTTTGAGTCCTGGTACCAAAATAAATAAATAAATAAAATTACAAATGCACACAGTCAGAGCTAGAAAAAAAAAACAAAAAAATGAGTAAGCTTAGACATTAAAAAATTGAAGCAAAGTATTAAAAACAGACACTTATCCCATTATTTTTGCCACTTTGTGAAGCAGTTCTGCAAGTCCTCTTTCATATCTTTAGTTGTGCTATTGTGGCTGCCTCAATGTCCAGAATTGATTCAAAATGCTTCCCCAAAGCTTTGTAAATAAGGAGAGGAGAAATTGAAGGGGTAGGCAATGGGAAAAAAAAAAACCAAGTTATATCATGTGCAGGTACAAATTCTCTTTGATGAATGTGATCATTATGCATACCTAAAATGTATCAATAAAATCTAATTTAAAAAACATTTTCCTTTTGACTTTGGGGAAGAGCCAGAACTCACATGATGCTAGCTCTGATGAAAAGAGTGGATGAGGTTGCACTGTTAGGTTTCTATGAACTTCCGTTGAATGATACTGGACAGCAGCATGCACTGCAGCTTGTGATTACACCTTGTAGAGACACTCAGGAAAGGCGACTTCCAGAGCTGCTTCAGAGCTGGCCAGAATGGTACGATAAGTGTGTTTGAATTAAGGGGCAATATTTTGAAGAAGATTCATGGCAATGTATCTTTTACTGTAATGAACTTGAAACAAAAAATTTTTAAATCTCCATATGTTTTGTCCACACTTCATAATCCTGGGGTGCCTGTGATCTGTCTCTGGTGGAGACTGGCATTTGATTTGGTAGACTGAGTAGAGAAGACACAGCCTCACCATTGTGGATGGGCACCACACAACCCACTGAGGGTCTACTGTACAGGGAGGCAGAGGCAGTACATGGTGCCTTGTAGTTGAGCAAAGAGCTCTCTGTGTGTGCCTGCTGGTGGGCATCTGTCCCTGGTTCTCAGGCCTCTGGGTGCAGACTGAAATCATCATGAGCTTCCCTGGGCTCTAGCTTGCAGGAGGCAGACTGGAGATACCTCAGTGTCTTCTGTCCCAGCATGTCAGAGGGGCTCAGTATTGTTTGTTGAATAGAGAAATGTGCAAGTGTCACATATACTTGAGGAATTCTTTTCAGTATTTTAACATGTTTGTTGGACAAGTCTGTTGGCTGCACAGTTCATTTTACAGAATGAAAACAGATAAAAGTCTTGTTTCTCTCTAAAACTAAAGCCCAACTTATCAGTCAGCTTTTTCATCACTGAGACCAGATACTCAACACCCAAAACTTCAGGAGAGGCTTAATTTGCTTATGATTTTGAATCCATGATCAGGCAGCTCCAGAGCAGAGACATCAGGGTGGGAGGGTGTAGAGCAGAGTTGCTCAGTTCATGATGGCCAGGAAGCAGAACAGGGAATAGTGACAAGGAACAAATATCTTCCCCAAGGCCACACCGCCAGACCTACCCAGACACGCCCAGTGACATGCTCTGCCAACCAGCCAGGAGGTTATTAATCTAGTGCAGTTGACATAACAGGATTAACAGTTGTACCAACTCATCCAGAATTTGTTTGGAAACATGACAATCTTGATTTTTAAGAACAGCAGGCTTTGATTCTTTGAGTATAGAGTTTGACACAGTTTCATCCAGTGAATGGCAATATTTATTAATGACTAAATTTATTTGCAATTGTTACTATACCCCCAAAAGCATCCTTGGCTTTAAATGGGGGAACACAATGTATAAAGTTGGATACAGCCTCTAGTGAGCTGGGAGAGGGAGATTATGTATTAGTCAGCAACTGCTACAGTAGTGCTGCATAACAACCTCACCCACAGGTAACCAATTTAGTGATTTAAATCATAAGCACTCTTTCCTGCATAAGGGATGTGTTACTAGATGGCAGCTCTCCTAGGATCTACTGAGACTGGCTCTGGGTTGCTGATTAGCATCAGGTTTCTTCTGGGGAGTCTTATTCTCCTTGGATAGTAGCTTTCAGGGCATGTTCTTATTGTGGGTAGCAGAACTATAAGGAGAACATGATATGTTTCTTTAGGAACTTCTACATACTCCACTGGCCAGATCTGTGCTTTCTTCTTATGGAGATCACACAGAGATGCATGAAAATGATGGTGTTTGATTTTATAAAAGGGAAGGGAAGGACTGAGACTCTGCCGCACAGTGAGTAAATAATTTCAAAGTGTGTATTATGTGCTAGAAACTATTGTGCTGTGAATGTCACCACACCATTGGTGAGTCTTTTCTTGAAGGACAGACTGGTGCTACCTGTGGATCATTTTTCCTATGGTCTGTGCCAGCCGTTTTGGATCCACTGCCCACTGCTGTATCCCATGTCACAATCCATACTTCAAAGCACACCATAACAACGCCTCATCTGTGAATTCCTCTCTCTTCATTCACCTGGTTTTCTAAGTCAATGGTACCACTTGTTCTAGGTGGACTTCTGCCCTCAAATATGAATGCATGTCACTTGAGTCCCAGCCCAGCTTTCCCCTTTTTTAACCATGCTCAGAAGCAAATGAAATTTGCACTGGCACCTTCTAGAAGCCACAGTGTCTCTGTAAGAGGACAATCTGAACATTACTCACAGATAATGAGTCTGCTCCCTGGGTCATAAAGACTTGTCTGGGGCAATGATTGCTTGGTGTTTTGCCCTGTCTCTTTTATTTAAAAACAGAACCCAAACTTCTTATTCATAGATTAGTGAATAATGTAGTTTTCGTTATTGGGGCTAATATACAAGAGAGAGAGAGAGAGAGAGAGAGAGAGAGAGAGAGAGAGAGAGAGAGAGAGAAAGAGAGAGAGAGAGAGAGAGAGAGAGAAAGAGAGAGAGAGAGAGAGAGAGAGAGAGAGAGAGAGAGAAACATGTCTGATTAGAGAAAGGGAAATGGGATTTCTGTTTCTTTCCCATACTCCCAGCATATGTCCTAAAACACACACACACACACACACACACACTCAACTGAGTCTTTTCAGTTTCTAAAATAAGACAAAGGAGGGGCTGCATGCAGACAAGACCCCTTCTCCCAGCCTGCACCAAGCCCACGGCACCAGTGGTCACATCCTAGAGAGTCGCTCAGCACACAGCCCTGCCCTTGTTTGCTTGAGTCTGAGAAGCCCAGGCATCTTGTATCCTGTTGGAGAGAGAGAGAGAGAGAGAGAGAGAGAGAGAGAGAGAGAGAGAGAAGGAGACAGAGAGAGAGAGAGGGGAGGGGAGAGAGATCTTTCAGCAGGGGCCTCTGCAAAGCTCTTCCTGCTTAGAAAAGAGGTTTTGTTTGATTCCTTTTTTGGCCTCTGAGGCACCAAGGGGAGTGATTAATAGAGAGCCACCTCCATGTTTCAATAGAGCCGCAGCATGAAGTCCTGGGGCTAGCCAGCCCTTTGTTCCCAAGAAAATGGCAATAAAGCCTCCGTGGGCTGCTTGCTTACAATCCCATCCTCATCTGGGCCTGTTCCGACTTCGTAGGGCCAACCTCCTGACCTGAGAGGCCTGGGAAGATCCTCCGGCCTGCTCCCAACCCCCAGCCTGATTAGCCGAGCCTTTCTCCCGGGCCAAGTGCACCAGGCTGGCAATGGGAACCAGGGGACCCTCGGTTTGTTTTGTGAGGCCCACAGACCACAGCACATCCACAGCTGGTCATGTTTGCTTATGGGAAGGGGGACAGGAGGGATCCTTGGTGAAGGGTCCATGATGCTGAGTGCCCAGGCCTCTGTTTTGTGGCCAGAAGCAGAAACAGGCAAACGTTTGCCCAGCCACAGGGGCTGTCTGGTATTAGAGCAGAAACTGGGGAAACCTTAGGAATTAGAGGAAGGGATAGGGTGCCACAGAATTCAGCAGGAAGGCAGCATCCGGCAGCAGGCCAGCCAGGCAACCATGGCATGTGTGGATGCTATGGGGAGCACAAATTTAGCAGCTTAAAACAACACACATTTTTTATGTTTCCATAGGTCAGGAATCTGGCCACAGCTCAGTGAGGGCCTCTGCTATAGTCTCATGTGGCCACAATCCAGGTGGGGGCAGGCTGTGTTCTCATCAGGAGACTCAAAGGCAAGAATCCCCTTCAAGCCCATACAGGCTGTTGTTGGAATGTGTTTCCTTGTGGCCTCATGACTGAGGTTCCTGCTTTTTCCTGCCATTGGCTGGAGCCTGCCCTTGAGTCTTGAAGGCCACTTATGGTCCTATAAATAAGTAGACTGTAAGAGGCTGCTCACAGCATGGCGTTGCCTTCTGCTGGGCCAGGACTGTTCTGACCACATGGCCAAGATAGGGTCCCATTAATGTCCTGCAATCATCAGAGGCGTGGGAGGGATCCTGACCCCTTCTATATACTGCAACCTGATCAAGGCCATGGCTCTCCTCCCTAGCCACACTGCACTGGCTAGAAGCATGCCATAGGCTCCTCCTATCCTTGAGGGGACAGGTGACACAGGGTGTGACTCATCAAGGGTCACTGTGGATTGTGTCTCAGTGCACCCCAGGCTAAGAATAGGACACTGTCTGCCACCCCAGAAACAAGGGTCCACTCAGTGGTGACACTGGTGCTGAGCAGCTGCCTCAACAGAGAAAACAAATGTGCAGGGTGAGCTGTGAGCTCTTACCCACGGCCATTTAAGAAAGTTAAATAAGGTTTAGCTAGGGCCACTTAGTGAGACCCTGTCTCAAATCAATAACTATAAAAAGGGCTGAGGACAACTCAGTTTGAAGGACCTGGGTTCAATTCTCAATACAAAATTAAAAAAAAAAAAAAACCAATCTGAGGAATTAAGAGTTTGGATGCACTATATGTGCTTTCATATCAGCAAACTTTATAATCAGCTGTATATTTCACCACCAGCCTGTATATATAACCATCAGCCTGACTTATAGGATAAGTACTTCCTAGTTTCTCTTTATAACCACCTAAAGATTTTCGTCGGAAAATTTTTATGCAGGGGACAGAACCCAGAACCTTTGCATGTGCTAATCAAGCTCTCTACAACTGAGCTACAGTCCCAGACCCAGGCTCTCTACTTACCTTGATGTGACCACACACAAGAGCCTGGAGCAGTGCGTGGCACACAGTAGGTATTTATTTAAAAGAAGATCTGGAGTGGATAAACTGAAGAATCCTGATTTTACAGAACAACTGGCCATGTCAGTGCAATTCTAAGCCTTTATCATAAAAGAGCAGAAAACAGACTGGGGAAAGTTGGTGTATTTTTCTCATCTGTGTAAACCTCTTCAAATCTGAGTACAAAGTTAAGCCGATCTGGTACATACCCTGAGTTTCAGCTCAGCCTGAGTAAATCTGCAAGACCTTGTCTCAAAATATAGAAAGACTGGAAATATAGCTGCATATTAAGATCCTGAGTTTAATTCCCAGTACCATGAATAAATACATAAGACCGAGTGCTTCGGGATAACCCTTACACTGTTTGCATACAACACCATAAATATGTAAGAGTTAGATGATGTAATAAAATAGAATATTTTAATTATTAATTTCCTAGGCCATTCGTTCTTTCATTTGTCACTGTGCCTACCGCATTCAATAGTCACAACCAAGAGCAAATCCAAGGGGCGAAGGCGCAGAAACACTCTCAGCCCCACCCCAGGCGGGCGCACAGCACAGCCAATGCTTAAACCACAGCGCCTGAGCAGTCCGCTTCGGGACCACGTGAACACTGCAGGCCAAACCCCGCCACATATCTGCTGGGACCGCCAATGCCCGTGCGCTGGGCCACGCCTCCTGCGTGAGGGGCAACGGCACACACCGCCCACACCGGAAATGGCCTCGCGTCTCGTTCTGCGCAGGCGCACTACACAGCGGACGCCACCAGAGGGTGCGGCAGCCTCTATGGGGGAAGGGAGGTCCGCGCCGGTCGGACCACGTGCGCACCACGTGGCGCCCGGCAGTACCGGGTCGCCGCACGCCCCTCTCGCAGGACACGCAGCACAGCCAGCAGTCAATGAGAGTGACAAGACCAGTCTCCATGCTAGCGCCCCCGTGCCACTGTCCTCTAACCTCCAACCCCACAGCCTTTAGAGTCACCCTCGCCGGCGGCCGCTCGGTGTGTTTATAAACAGAGCTCCTGGTGGGGCCCAAACCCCGGATCGGTGGATTGCTACCCGGGAGAACGGAGTCATAAGCGCATGCGCTTGGCGGATGCGGCAAGAGACTTTTCCTGCGCCTGCGCACTGCGGCGTACCAGGAGGGGTTAGGCTGATACCTTGGTTCTCTGCAGTGTCCCTGCAAGTCAGATTGTCCCCGCCTGGCCTCGGTTCCTTGCCTGGAAAGTGGGGCTGACAGCGGGGTATGTTTGCTACAGACCAGTGTGGGGCAGCTTCCCTCCTGGACCCTGCATTAGTACCTTTGGTGTTAGGGCAGGCTGATGGATGGACTGATTGTAGAGTTCAGTACTATTTTGCCTTGGAAAGGAATGCAGCGCGTTTCACATTATGCCTATTTTAGTTTAAGAAAAGAGGAAATTCTAGCCAGGTGTGGTGGTGCACGCCTGTAATACTGCTTTGGAAGGCTGGGGGGTGGGGATAGGAAGTTCAAGCTCAGCCTGGGCAAATTGTAGAGACCCTGTCGTTACATAAACAAAAAGATGCATGCATGCAAATCCTTTTAAGTTTAATTTCCAGTCCTGGGGGCGGGGGCGGGGAAGAGGAAGTTGTGCTACTTGCCACACTCAGTGACTCTTCAGGACGTTGTTCTGAAAGAAGCCAGTTACACAAGGACACAGGCTTGATTCCCCTTACTCCAGTCCTTAGTCCTAGAGAGAGTGGACGGATGGATGCCATTTTTTGGCGAGTTAGTGTTTAATACAGACAAGATTTCAGTTTGGGAAGATGGAAAAGTTCTGGAGGTAGATGGAGGTGATGGGTGCATGATAATGTGTGTACTTAATGCCACTGGACTGTCATGAAAAAATGGTTAAGATGAGAAAGCCTATGTTTTGTGTAATTCACCACGCCAACTCATTAGATCGTGTTATTGACTGTCCCATCACACTGGGAAAAAAGTACAACACACACTCCTGTAACCTAAGAGACTTCTGCTCCTGCCAGGGTCATCCTGACAATCCCCTCCCCTCAATCTCTACCACCCTAAGTGCAATTTCTGTCCAGTGAGTTTCTGACATGGGGCATCCTGGCCTCAGGAATCACAGGGACAGGTGACCAAAACAGGTAAGGGCTTCTTGGACTTTATACTCTGGGAGGGGCCAGTGTCAGTGAAGGCAAACAAAGCTATCAGGTGGTGAGCACTGGAAGGAAAGTACCCTGATGTGATTAGGACACTGGGGGGATCCAATCTAAATCAGGTGATTCTGGGAACTCTCTGGGGGGTGACCCTTTGACCTGCCCCCTATGATAAGGAGACACTGGAAATTCCACTGGGGAGGGGGAGGGAATTTCCAGGGTGAGAGAAAACAAATGCTCAGAGATTTGAGGCCAAAAGCATTGGGGTGATTGAGGAACAGAAAGCAGACCAGGTGGTCAGGGCACATGAGCAAGGGAGGAGAGATTTGGAGTATGAAGGCAGAGAATAGGGATGCCCGTTCTGTAACTGTGACACACCACCCCTGAAGATACTAGGTAAAACAACGGCGATCTTACTTGGTTTAGAATTTTATGAGAGTCCAGACACTCAGGAAAGTGCATTTCCAGAACTGCTTCGGAAAGTGGCATGAACAGTGGAATATGTGTGTGCTAAACAAGTAGGAGTATTCTGAGGGGGACTAATGGCAGAGTGTCTTTTACTGTAATAAATTATTATGTAGACACACTATTTTTGACCAAACATAAGTTCTTGGGTTTAATCAGCTGGGTTCCACTTACATAATTGTGAAAATTCTTACCAAAATATGTATTTGTGTTTGTCACAGCACCTTTCAAAAAGTGCTAAATGGCTCATGGTAATAGGTCCCAAAGAGCACCACGATGAAACACAGCACAGTGGCCACGCTTGTCTGCCTTTCTGTTTCTGCAGTTTTAGTTTCCGTGGTTAAAACATGGAAAACAAAACATGTGGTACAAAAATACTTACCATGGTATTTTATCATAATATTATGATGTTCCATCTTTATTATTTGTTGTTAATCTCTTACCACATCTGGTCTATAAATTAAACTTTGTTATAAGTACACATGTGTAGGAAAAAATAATATGGGTGTGTTACTGTGCAGGGTATCAGTTACTGTGCAGGATCCAGCCATCCCCTGGAGTCTAGCGGACCCCTGGCATGGCTCTCTTTGAATACGGGGCAGTTGCTCTGACCTTAACTAAACCTGGCCCCATCTCCATGTGCTGATATGTACAGAGCTGGCAAAGCCATTTCCTTTTCCCTTTGGATGGCAGTGTAAATAGGGCTACTGAGGTGTTGATGTGGAATCTGTGATGCCAAGTGACAGCCCCGTTTCCTCGCTCTCAGCATCGACCTCTAAATGGTCAAGCACAATGGGATGCAATTGGGATTTTAGTAATGGGGATCTTGGAATGTATCCCCATGGATAAGGGAACATTACTATAATTGCTTAGAAAATTGTTTGGAGAAGACAGGGCAACAAAAAGGGGCAATTTTATGGTGACAGTTGCCCAGGAAAACATCAGAGCTGCTTGTGAGTGTTGCCAGGCAGATGGGCTGAGGCAGGTAGCTCTCACCCCAGGTGACATGAAGAATAAAGACCCTTGGGACACAAAGCTGCGTGACGGTCACAGTGGTCTTTTCTGTTGGCTGGTGGGAGACTCAGTGTAGATAGGGGTCCTGGAGGCCCCTGGACAATTCCCTGTCAATGAGTTGTATAGGATTCATCCTCCTGCCAACTAAGCCCGTCCCTAGCAGAGTTGCTGCCACCCTGGCTCTGAGTGCGCCAGAAGGACCTTGTGATTTATGTTTGGCCTTGCACATGATTACCTGAGCTGGGTTCACAGATAGCCCTCTGCCCCCACAGGAGCGATTAGGCCGGTGGTGGTGAACCTATGGCACGTGTGCCACAGTGGACACGTGGAGCCCTCTCTGTTGGCGCACAAGACAAGCCACCCCAGCCAAATTCTGACAGATTGTCAGCATACATGCAAGAGCAAAGCTCACAGCAAAGATCACATTAATTGTGCAGAAGCATGCCAAATGCTAACTTTTACCTTTTAATAAGAAACTGTATCACTGAAATCTTGTTATTGTGTTTTTCTTTTAAAACAAAAATGTTAATGTATGAGTTATCTTTTTTTTCTTATCTGAAACCTCTCCATTTAGGTTAGTTGCAGTGTTGGCACTTTGAGATAAATAAGTGGGTTTTGGGTTACAGTTTGCCACTCAGTCTCTAAAAGGTTTGTCACTATTGGACAAGACCGTGCCTGTCAGTTGTCACCAACGAGTATTAACAGAAAACATCTTCACTGAAGCATCTGTTTTTGAAAACTTAGTTTTCCCTCCACATCAAAGTATAATAGGTTCAAAATTTCTAAACCTTGGTTTTGTTCTGGTTCTTCCTGCCCAGTATCCCTCAGGCAGTTTGGAGAAAAAGTTTGAATGCACTTTTTCCATATCAGCATAAATATCCCTGGAATAGTACTATTCCTTCATTTTCTATGTTTGTTTGTTTTAGATGTAAAAAAATGTACTTAAACATACACAAACACACACACACACACATACAACCAAGTCGTTGGTTGATCACTGACTGAAATTTTGCAGTTGATCATCCCCCCACACACACACACACAAACTGTGCTAGGGACTGAACTTAGGGCCTATACACTGTGCTACACCTCTGGCCCTTTTTATTATTTCATTCTGAGATAGAGTTTCACTGAGTCACTAAGTTTCCCAGGCCGGGCTCAAATTTGTGATCCTCCTGCCTCAGGCTTCCAGAGTGCTGGGATCATAGATGTGTGCCACCACATCCAGCTGATGGTGACCGTTTTGCAGTAGGAGATCAGGTTTAGTAGGTGAGCATGTGAGGACTCAGGACTGGAATCCCAGCACCTTCTCAGGATGTGAGCGTGGGTATGGTGCACAGCAGGGAGACTCACAGAGCAGCCTGTGGGTCACTTCTGGTCCACCAACTCCTTCTGGCTGTGACCAGATACGTTCACAAGTGAAAATTAAGCATTAAGGAATCTGTTTAGTAATTTGACATTTTAATGACATCCAAACTGGGATTCTGAAGACTTCTCCTCCACTTTATAAAGCAGATTGAGAAGAAAAATTGGGAAATTGGGAATTCCTATAGATCCTGGAATAAAGAGCTGACCTGAAGACTTTCCATGGGTGTTGTGAGCTGCAGCAGGAAACCTGGCATTCAGCTGGAGACTGCTATGATGGGTGAGAGGACTTGATAGGATGGGGGAAACATGTTTTAAAAATCAGTAGAATTTCTACATGCAAAGAACTTTTCCATAGACCCTCTCTTGGAAGGCAAATTTTCTTTTACCATACAAGCTAAAGTGGAAACACCCAGGTATGAAAACATTCTTTTGTGAAATCTTCCTGAGTGATTTTGTCCCCTTTATGATCCATAAGCCCCAAGAAATTCTCCTGATGAAGTTGAGCCTGGCGGCTGGGTTGGAGGGACTGTGGTGTGTTTTTCTGCAGGCTGCGGTGTGTCCGAGGAAGCTGGGTTACCGTCCCCAGAACTCATGAGCTCTTCAAATGTCTTAGTGCCAGAGTCTTGGTCTATACGAGGGAGGCAAAATCCAGAGCATTGGAGATTTGGCAAAAACACTGAGGCCAGATGATAAAATCTCTTGACTCAGAGATTAGACTCTTCTGAGAGGAGGTTCTGGGGACACCCTCTCCCTGGTTCAGGGGCTTTTCTGAAGCAGCAGGGTACACTCAGGTGATACATATGCACAGGTAACCTGTAAGGGGGCTGAGGAAGTTGGGGAGGGTCATACCTGCAGAGTTGCCAGGAGGGAGGGACAGAGGTAGAGAGAGGAAGACATCTTACTGGTTACCATTTTGTTCCTTTCTAATTTTGTTCTTTGTATACCTAGAGCCCATTTAAGAAAATTGAAGATAGTAATTTATGCTATGTATCTTATATAAGAATCATGTATCTGTTCTTTTGCATCTGGCTTCTTTCACTTGGCATAATACTTTCAGGGCTCATCCATGTGGCAACTTATGTCAGTACTTTATCACTTTACATGGCTGTGTATTATTCCACTGCACAGAAAAAAGCATGTTTCATTATCTGCTTATCTACTGAGGGGCACTTGGGTGTTCCTGCCTTTGGCTGCTGTGACCAGTGCTTCCGCACAGGTTGGAAGTACAAGTACCTAAGTCCTTTTCAGTTTTTTTTTTTTTTTTTTTTTTTTTTTTTTTGGTATATAGCTAGAACTGGAATTGCTGGGACACAGGGTAATCCTGCTTTTTAAAAAAATTTTTTGTCTTTTTCCTTTTTATCGGTACCGGGGATCGAACTCACAACTGCTTGCTTTACAAGGCAGGCGCTTATACCACTGAGCTAAATCCCCAGCCTCGGTAATCCCACTTTTTGAGGAACCCTAAACTGCCTTCCACAGTGACCACAGCATTTTACATTCCTGCCCACAATGCACGGTGCTCTGGTTTTTCCTCAGCCTCAATTACCCTTGTTATTTGCATTGTTGTTATTATTATTTGCCGTCGTAGGGTTTGAACTCAGGGTCTTCACATTAAGGTACATCCTCAGCTCTTTTTATTTTTTATTTTGAGTCAGTGTCTTGCTAAGCCACTATGTTGCCCAGGTCGGGCTTGCACCGCCACTCTCCTGCCTCAGCCTCCCAGAGTGCTGTGACTGCACGCTTGCACCACCGCACCTGGCTAGTTGCCCATTTTTATAGTGACCTCCACCCCAAGAGGTGTGAGGAGTTATTGTGGTTTGTCTTCTATTTCCCGAATGATGAAAGCTGTTGAGTGTATTTTCATGTTTGTTACCTCTTTGTATACATTCTCAGGAGAAAACAATCTAATAAACATTTTTTTAAAATGTTAGTAAAAATTAATACAAGATTAGTAAACTGATCTAACATAAAGCAAAGCCCTCAAACATTGCTTTCTGGTGAGATCACTTACAGAGTTTTAAAAAATCCCCTCCATGTCTGTTTTACCTGGTAGGGAATAACAGGATCCTGGCAGTGGTCACAGCTCTGCAGGGTGCTCCACAGGCAGCAGCTTCAGCCCAGGTGCAGAGTTCCTCAGACCTGAACGTCCTTAGACCCCAGGTCTTGTTCAAATGCAGCTTCTCAGGAGACCTGGGGCGGGGCCTGGAGCTCTACAGTCTCCTTCTTCTCCTTCTTCTTCTTCTTCTCCTTCTCCTTCTCCTTCTCCTTCTCCTTCTCCTTCTCCTTCTCCTTCTCCTTCTCCTTCTCCTTCCTCTTCCTCTTCCTCTTCCTCTTCCTCTTCCTCTTCCTCTTCCTCTTCCTCTTCCTCTTCCTCTTCTTCTTCTTCTTCTTCTTCTTCTTCTTCTTCTTCTTCTTCTTCTTCTTCTCCTTCTCTCTCTCTCTCTCTCTCTCTCTCTCTCTCTCTCTCTCTCTCTGTCTTGTTTCAGGGCCTTCACACTGAGCAACATCGCTGGCCCATTTTTCATGTTGACACAGGGTCTGGCTAAGTTGCCCAGGTTGGACTCAAACTTGTGATCCTCCTGCCTCAGCTTCTCAGGATGCCAGGGTTGGGGACTGGGGATTTAGCTCAGTGGCATAAGCGCCTGCCTTGCAAGCAGGCAGTCGTGAGTTCAATCCCCAGTACTCATAAAAATGAAAAAGACAAAAAAAAAAAAAAAAAAAAAAAAGAAGAAAAGAAAAGAATGCCAGAGTTACAGGTGTGCACCACAGTGCCTGACTCCACACCCCCCCCCACAGTACTGGGGATTGAATTCAGAGCCTGCACATTGTACTATATCCCCAGCCTCTTAAAAAAATTCTTTTTTTTTTTTTTAAATTCTAAGAGCATTTCAGGTCTGTAGATTGTCCAGGCTGGCCTTGAACTTTCCAGCCTCCTGCCTCAGTCTCCCAGAGTCCAGGATCCCAGGTGATGCTGATGTGGCCCGATGAGGCGTTTGAGTTTCCAGCAGCAAACATCTTCCTAGAGATGCTGAGCTGCTGCTTCTGGGGCCACATTTTGGCCCTCAAAGTTGGAGCACAGCACCAGCCCAGCCTCATCAGCAACACTTGGAAGTTATTAGTGGCACGGACTTGGGCCGCACCCCAGCCTCCTTCCTGGGAATCTGCATTGCACCAAATGGCAGTGTTTGCTGCTACACAGCCATGGGTCAGGTGTTGCCTGAGGCTTCTTTCTCCTGTCCTGAACTCAGCTCTCTCCATCTAATAACCCAGGAGAGCTGCCCAGAGAGGGCTTCTGGGCTTTGGACCTGCGCCCAGCGTTTCCCCTCCTATTCCCTGTGCTCTGTCTGGATCCACAGTCGGATTAGGAAGCAGGGCATCAATGCGCGTGTTTCTGGCTAACTTTGCAGTGTCTTGCATCGCCCTGTCGAGGTCCTGGTCTCCTGGAGGTGGCAGTGCAGGATGCAAATTGACCAGAATAGCTACAGTGGCTCCTGTCTGACTTCCTGGGAGTTTTGCTGACATTGGTGGAGGCAGCCTGTGTCCTGCTGTCCCTGTCGGTTCCCACGCTGGGCACCAGCTCTTGGGGTAAATGAGATGTGGGAGCCAGGCCAGCTCCAGGAAGTTCTGGGGAGGCAGGGATTTTCAAGCTGGAGGGGAGTGTTTGTTGAGCCACCCCAACAATGCTTCTCTATTGCCTGGGCGCCTGCCAGGTGCTGGGAACAGAGTCGGGCAGAAACAGCAAACAGTGACTAAGCAGGACCCAAATCACATGTGAGCATGAGGAAGCACTGCACACATGTACAGAAGGGTTTGGACCTTGTCTGAGGGTGACACCGAGGGACCCAGCTCAGCACTGTACAGAGCAGGGTAGCAGGAAGCTCGCCTTGTGCCCTCGTGATGGAAACGCAGCTTTGTGGGTCTAGGGCTGACAAACATGCCTGACAGTTTCCCTTTTTCCCTGGCAACAAATGTGACTCAACCAGTCAAAGCCAGTGCTGGTGGGACTCAAGAGAAGGCCGTAGTACTTCCATAGGGATGGCCCTGATACCAGGCCCCAAAGCAGGCAACACCCGTCCCTGGAGTGGGGGAGGAGCACAAGCAAATGACAGAGGGTGATGCCAGAAGTCTGACTTTCCTGTGTGTGCCCCTGGGATCCTGAGACACGAGGGATGAAAGGCTCTGGCTCTTCCTGTAGCTTTGTCTTTAAAATGGTCCAGCAAACTGGTGTAGAGTCACATGACTATAGCCCCAACCACTTGGGAGGCTGAGGCAGGAGGATCACTTGAACCCAGGAGTTTGAGACCACGCTGGGCAACATAGTGATAACCTGTTTTTAAAAAAACAACAGCAAAGCAATGAAACCCAAAATGTGTAATAGTCATTGTACAAAAGAGAGGAAAAGAAAGTGCTCTAAACTATATAACTGCATGTATATTTAAGTGTATAAGATAGAATATGATATCACAGAGATTTATTGGATCATTGAACAGAACTGTTTGCAGAATCATTGATGGAATGTCCACTTTACAAGCTTTAATTTTGTGACTTGAACAATTATTTCTAAGATGACAGTATATAATCCATTAACTAGTGATTTCCTACTGTTCATTTTTTTTTCTGCAAATCTGTATAACTTGTACCCTTTCTCTGCTTTTTTTTTCTTTTCTCCTTAAATAAAATTTAAAAAAAAAAAAACAGCAAAAATTGCTCCTAAAATTTGTTTTCTGCTTCATGACTGAGGAATGATTAGCATAAAAATAATGCTTTGAGTTGCTTGTTTGATGACTCAGATTTTGTTTTCAGTGTCTCAAGACAAATAGGAGCTTTTGAAAGAGGCCAGAATCTCAGGCACTGCAGGCCAAACGGCCTCCTCATCCAGATAAGCAGGGGGCCTTTTTCCTTGGGCACACTGCAGCCGTGGTTCAAATCCTACATGAGAGGTCGGGGCACAATGAGGGAGAGTCCTTCCCCTGTCAGGGCCTGACCGAGCTGTGAATGGTGAGTGGGTATGAACTGTTCAGGTGTGAAGTACTCAGCACAGTACCTGGTGAGAACTCAATGAGCATTAGCCAATCCAGGGATTAGCACCCTAACCAGACCAGACAGGACTGGGAACAACTTACACTTCCACAGGTGTGTCTAGGAGGGGGTGAAGGAGCCAGGTCCTCGGAAGCGCACTGAGGTGAATTTAGGGCTGAGGCTGGGACAGAAGGGAGGCCCTGATGCTCCCTGAGACCTTGCAGCTGGCCACAGCTACATCAAACGGCCCCCTTCTGCTCCAGGAGACATCTGCTTTGGCTGCAGCAAGCTTTGGCCTGGATGACAGCATCCTGCAGAGTCGCTGGATGACCCCACCCCTTGGCAGCCACCCTCAGGTCCACGAGGAGCCCCTCACCTCCCACGGCTAAGCAGGAAGTCAGACTCCATGCCCACCTGAGCTAGCCATGTCCTTCTACCTCAGAAGCTCCCTGAGAGTCTCAGGGTTCAGTCTGTGCGCTGCTTCCCGTGTGTTGCAGAGTTAGTCCTAAAGAGAACCCCCAAAGTGGAACATCTGCTCACCCTTCCTCTTCTGGCACCTCCCTGCTCCTTGGGGATCCCTGAGGCTGGAGGCTGTATCTGTTACTCACTGCCCTGTTTGCTCTAGTAGCCCTGAGTCTGACAAAGAGGAAATGCTCAGCAGTTGTGTTGATCTGACCTTAGCAGAATGGACCCTAATTCTGCAGTCCTGTTCACATGCCGTGCCATGTGTCTGTGCTTTCCTGGTTTTCCATATCCAAACCTGTCTTCTGCTATAGGTATTATTAAAAAATAGCTCATTCTGATATTTTTTTGAGAGGGTCTTGCTAGATCATTAAATAGCCCCGTCAGGGCTCAAACTTGTGACCCTCCTGCCTCAGCCTCCCAGAGTGCTGGGGTTACGGATGTGCACCACCTTGCTCATCTTCTTCATTATTGTAGCCGTAAGAGTCACACTGGCCTGTTAAGGATCCTAAAGAGGATCAAACCAAATCACCCATAACTCCATTGCTCAAAGCTAATGACTGGTGACATTTGCTTCCTGAGTTTTGGACTTAGGTTTCCAACAGCTCATGGCTCATTTCTACCCTGGGGTTTTCAAAGATGCCTTAAGTCCCACCTGACCCCAATCAACCTCATCGTCTCTACGTGGATTAATAGCATCGCTATTCACCAAAGGCAGAAATTCCCTTCAGCTCCCTTTTGACCTGCAACATCCAATTACTCACAGTGGCCTGCCCAGTCTAGTTCCTGGAATGCAGTTTCTCGTAAGTTCCCAGCTTCCTAGCACTCGAAAGTACTCCTTTATCACTGCTCATCTGAGTTATTGCAGTAGCATTCTTACTGGGCTCCTAACCTTTAATCTTTCCTGCTGGGCCAATCTAATCTCTACCTGGCTACTGAGATAAAATCGTTTTATCCCTCTGTGAAAAAAATCTTCAGCAACACTGATTTCTACAGCAAAATTCAGCCTGACATTCAAAATCATTTGGCCTAAACCTCTGTCTCCATCTCATCGCATGCTTAAAATGCCACTTCCTCCAGGAAGCCCTCTCTGATTTCAGAGGCAAATTAATAACTTGTTTTTGATTCTTTCATGCTGCTGTTCATGCCGGGTACCTGAACAACTTTTGCTTTCATTTGTTTACTTGGAGAGGCTCTAGGTCAGTAAGGTAGAGAAACGAGGGCACACTTATCTGTCCCTCTTGGAGATACCAAAAAGGGAAGTTCTCCCCAGAATCAGGAAAACCATCAGCAAACACAATCTCCAAAGAGTGACCTTGAGGAGGAAACCTGGCTGGCCTGCTCTTCTCCCTCCCTGCTCCAACAAGCAGTTTGGCTTCCAGGAAAGGGCGTGGCAGGTTCTGGATACAGGAACTGTTTACATTCCAGGTGTCAGGAGAGACTCTGGGGCAGCGACAGGTCCAGCAGAACCGTGGATGTGACACACCCCCCCCCCCTTCATTCTTGTTCTGGGAGCCTGGCTTTCCTCTGGATGGTGCATTCACCGCATATGTATTTTTTTTAAAATCACCCTTTGTAAAGACACTCCCAAAAGAGGGTGTCCAGAACTGCTCCAGGAGATAGAAGAACAACAGGATGAGTGTATTCAAAGTGAGGGGGAGGATTTTGAGGGGATCCAGGCCAACGGCTTTGCTGGGATACATTTCTTAAGCCCTAACCACTCCCTGTAGTTCGGATCACTCTGGGACTGCCCCGGCCACAAAGGTCTTCTCCGCAGTGAGCCTGAGAACAGCCATTGCTAACAGCACCTCTCTCTCTCCAGGGCTGCTCTTCGAGGACACAGGTTTCCAGGACCCAGGTGATGGTGCCTTGGGGTTGCACCTTGGGTCTGTGCAAGGTGGACACGTGGCTGTCACACATGCTTGTGGCCACCCAGGTGTGTGTGGCGGGCGGGCTGTGTTCTATGGACAGGCGCCCTGATGGTGTCAGCCACCCAGGGTGTTTGTAAAGAAATCATCGACTTTAAGAACATTATTTTGAAAAAGTTCCATTTATAGAGTGTTAACACACACACACACAAACCTCCAAATGCTTCAGGAGGTCCTAAGTACCCTAATGTGAAAACCTGAACTCCAAAGTGCTCCAAAGCCTGGGAATGCTTGTGTGGATGACACTGCAGGTGGGACCCCACGCCTGACCCCGTGTCACAGTCAAAGCACAGGTGCACTGAAGGTATTACATGAAATGACCTCCAGGCTACGGTACAAGTTGTCTGTGAGACAGAAATAAATTTCATATTTAAACTTGCAACCTATCCTCCAAGAAACGTAATGAGATGTTCTTTTTAAAGATAAATTCTTACTAGAGTAGGGGGACCCCTCTGAATCCAGTAAGACCTCTGGCCCTGCAAGACATACTGGGAGGAGATGGCTCATATATAATAGAGGCAGGGCAGGGAGTGAGGCATCTATGTGCTACGGCAGATTAAGGACTCCCAGCCAGCACCAGCAGCCAGATAGAGCCCTGCCATCCCCTAGACTGTGGCTCCAGAACTGTGAAACAATGTACACATTGTTCTTCAGCCATTGTTCCAATACCCTAGGAAACCGATGCATTCCCCAGCCGAGAGATGCTGGGGCTGCTTCTGCCTCCTGCTGTGATGAATCAGGAGGCTGCAGTGGCCACTTAGGGCCAGCTGTGCCAGCTGTGCCCAGCCACAGCCTCAGTTCCCCTGGGCATGAATTGAGGCAGCTGAATTCCCAAGTTACGTAGTAGCTCAACGATTCCCTTTTTTGCATGTGGGAAAACACACATGAAATAAAGGTTACTGTTTCCCCATTGTAAAGTGTACTCTTCAGAGCATCAAGTACTGTTCCCAGTGGCATGCAACCACCGCTTCTAACCAGGTCCAGAATTTCTTTGTTACTGGAGCCTGAAATCCCTCCCTACTCACGCTCCTCCCCGGCCCTGGAAATCACACATCTGCTTTCTGTTTTATGAGTTTGCTTATTGTGGCTATTTCATAAAATTGGGATTATAATATACATGTTTTTGTGTGTGTGTTTGATTTCTTTGAATTATGTTTAATATTAAATGGAAAATTCCAGGAATAAACTGTTCACAAGTTTCAAGTTGTGCTGTTCTGAGCAGCATGATGAAATCACAAGCTACCTCATTCCACCCTGGATGAGAATCATCCCTCTGTCCAGCATGTCCACATCATGCCTACCGCCTGCCCATTAATCACGTGGAAGTCAATTTTATCAGAAAGTCATCTGTCAGAATCTCAGGGCTGTGCAAACAACTTTTATTTTACTTAAAAACACCCACAGAGTGTAAGAGTAGTGACCCTGGCAATTAAGATGTGCCAAAGAGAAGGTGTAAAGCATTTATTTTACAGGAAAATATACCAGACAATATTGGGCAACAAGAGCAAAGCAGGAGACATCACAATCCTGGATTTTAAGTTATACTACAAAGCTACAGTGACAAAAACAGCATGGTACTGGCAGGAAAGCAGACTTGTGGATCAATGGAACAGAATAGAAGGTGCAAAATCAACATCAGGCACATTCAGACATCTGATCTTTGATGAAGGGACCAAAAACATTTTTACATAATGGAGAACTATACTTTGCCATAAAGGAAGATAACCTTGGGTGGTTTTTAGGAAAACAGATGCACCTTGAAACCATAACATTAAGTGAAATAAATCAGAATCTCTTTAAGAAATGGTGCTGGGAAAACTGACTTTACACATGCACAGGATTGAGTCTAGACCCAAATCTCCACCATGTACTCAACCAAAATCAAAATGGATCACAATCTATATGTTAAAGCAGAAGCAATCTGCTGGACGATAAAGTAGGTAAAACACTTTTAAGACATAGGTGTTGGCAAGGATTTTCTAAACAGAACCCCAATTATATAAGAAACAACATTGAGGGGCTGGGGATTTAGCTCAGTGGCATAAGCACCTTCCTTGCAAGCAGGCAGTGGTGAGTTTGATCCCAGGTACTGATAAAAAGGAAAAAGACAAAAAAACAAACAAACAAAAAACAACAACAAAAAACCCACTGATAATCAACAAATGGGATTACTTCAAATTATAAAAGCTTCTGCATAGCAAAGGAGACAGCCAGCAGAGCGAAGAGATAACCTACAGAATGGAAAAAAAAAAAAAAACTTTTGCTAGCTACTCTTCAAAGAATTGCCATCCAGACTATAAAGCACAACAACAACAACAAACTACAAAATGAAAGATCCAGTCAAAAATAGACAAGTGAACAGACACATCTTGGAAGAAGAACAAAACACCGATAAATACATGAAAGAAATGTTCAGCATTGTTGGCCTTCAGAGACATGCAAATTAAAACAACACTGAGACATCCCTTTACCCAGAAAGAATGGCTATCATTAAAAAAATCAAATAGTAGCAACTCCAGGTGCTGGAGGGACTGTGAGTGGAAGGAAGATGTGACATTATCCGGGGTCGTAACTCAGTACAGCCAGTGTGGGAGTCACACTGGAAATTTCTCAGAAAGCTAGAAATCCCATTGCACCCGGCTATTCCCCTTCTAGGTTTCTTTTCGAACACATTAAAAACATCGTATTACAGTGACACACACACGCCCATGTTTATCGAAGCACAATCCATGATAGCTGCGTCTTGGAAATGGCATATACGTCCACGCACAGATGAGTGGATGAGGCAAGTGTGGTAGTTATGCACAATGCAAACTACTTTGCTATCAAGAAAGATAAATTTGAGTGAAAACAGATTCACCTTCAGACCGTAATGTTAAGTGAAATAAATCAGAGACATAAGCTTAAATTTTGCACATTCCCATTTAATACGAGACATCCAAATGATAAATGAAGAGCAAAATAAAAGATACATAACAGGAAGTGGAGAGATATTTCTTAGATGGGAAGAGTCCTCAGAGGGAGGGGAGGAGAAGGAAATCAGAAAAAGAATTAAGACATGTTATGCCTATGTCCCAAGTGTAAACATTGTGTACTGCAAATGTGTACTCATAACAAAGTCCTCTCGGGAATTAAGTGGCCGGGCTCTGCGGGGGCCATCAGCACCTCCGGGTCTGCAGACTCAGGCCAGGAGGGGTGTCCACCTTCTCGGCCTGGTCATTGGCTTCTCTGGACTTGCTCGTGCCCCTGCAGGGGCTCTTGGGAGTGGCCAGGCAGCCACTCAGCCTCCTGAGTCCCGGCAGGAGAAGCATCGCTGGTGAGCACGGAGTGGTCCACGCAACGCGCCGATGCGGGAAGCTGGTGTCCTCTGCAAGAAAGCAGGGGGCAGCTCGGGAGCCTCGCACCTTAGGAGCGCTGACGCGTGAACTCGGGGCTTTCCTCTCCCCTCCTCCCGGAAGTGGGCTTCCTGCCTGCCTGACCAGCACAGGTCACTGATTTTGAGACATCTGTTTCCTGGAGCGCGGCGAGGACCCAGAAAAATTCGCGATATGTATGCGCACCACCTGGTGGGCTTTTCCAAAGAGAACTAAGCATGTGATCTCCTTGCCCTTCAAGAATTAGAGCTGGCTGTGGGGTTATATGCCTGTTACCCCAGCACTCTGGGAGGCTGAGACAGGAGGACTGCCAACTTCAAGCTCAGTCTGGGCAAATTAGCAATTCAGCAAGACCCTGTTTCAAAATAAAACATAAAAAGCCTGGCGTGCAAAGAACTAAGTGCAAAGATCTTGAGTTCACTCCCTAGTCTTGGAAAGAAAAAAAATCTGGGCCTTCCTGGCAGCGGAGCCTGCTATCACTTCCCCAACCTCTCACTCCAGAGATCAGCTTGTCTGCTGTTTACATTTTACAGAAACAAAATCACCAGAATGGTCTCCTTTGTGGGTCAATACGCCCACCTGTCCTGCTGAACAGCACACACTGTGAGTGCAGTGTTGTCCTGAGGGGCAGCCAGCGCCTCCCCATGAGGAGCAGAGAGCAGTGTGCCCTCCCCCCACAGTCTGCAGCATCTTTTGGGGTTCACAATGGATGAATGCTGCTGGTCACCATAGGTGGAGCTGCTGGTCACGGGTATTTGTGTGTTCTCTTTTTTTCTCTTGGGGTGCTGGGGATGGAGCTCAGGATATCCACACTGCGCTACACCACCAGCGCACCCTCCTCTGAAATTTGGAGACTAGGTCTTACTGAATCACTAAATTGCCCGGATGCACTTGACCTTGGAATTCTCCTGCCTCAGCCTACCAGAAGGCCAGGATTATAGGCATGAGCCACATATGTTTATGATTAAGGATGACAAACAGTCTCCAAAGTGGAGGTGTACCTGAGATAGGACAGAAAAAAATAACAATAGATAAAAAGGAGACTAGGAAAATCCTAATTTACAATACTGTACTTTTAAGAAAGACTGCAACTCCAAGACACAAACATTAAGTCTTTTTTCTCTCCTGGGAAACACATTCCAAAAGGTTCTCAGAGACACAGTAAGCCCACAGCAGGGACCCTGGACCAGTGCTTCACCTGTGAAGGGTCTCAAGATAATGCGCTATCTAGAGGGCAGTGGATGTCAGCTTTAAACACTGAGAATCACATCCTAACACAGCCCCAGACAGGGATCACCCTTGTTGCAGGCCCCCAAGGCCGCAGGGAAACCCTCAGGCTCTGACCCTGACTTGCTTCTTCCTTGCTGGCCGCACTCTTTCCTTTTTGAATCTGGAGTTTTAAAATTGTACCTAAGAAACCTCTTTATACCCTCACAGAGGCATCCTGAACATTCTTATTCCATGATGGAGGTCAGTGACCCGCACCTACCCCATGGGTGGGGACAGCCGAGGCCTCATCT
Source organism: Cavia porcellus (assembly GCF_034190915.1). Taxonomy (NCBI): domain Eukaryota; kingdom Metazoa; phylum Chordata; class Mammalia; order Rodentia; family Caviidae; genus Cavia; species Cavia porcellus. The sequence continues at coordinate 34,383,611 of NW_026947506.1, read as the reverse complement.
CTCTTGGGGGTATCTTTGAGCCCTGCCCGGTGATCCACCAAAGTGCACCTCCCTGATCCCCACTGCTGGAAGCTGCCCTGTCTCGGGAACCCCGCTTCCCTTGAGGAGCCCTCCGAGAAAGGCTGAGGCACTGTCCCCCCTCAGGCCTGTGCAGCTCCTCAGGAGGCTGTCACTGGATGGGTCACAGTCTCACCCCTATCCAGGCTCTCGGCATGCAGAACAGAGAACTGAGCAGGACGCACAGTCTCGGTGGGAAGGCAGAGATTCCTGACAGCTAGGTACAAACTGTGGAGCAGAAGCCTTCAAGAAAGCGGGGTGAGGCTGACCCAGAGCCCTGGGGTCTGGTTTTGGTCGGAGGTTTTTATGAGTCCTGGGATCCGAAGTGACACCTGGGGCGGGTAGCTCTGTCCAGTTAACTGAAAGTCTCCAGCCTCACACTGGGAGCGGCTGCTTTTGACTCTGGGGACCCTGGATCACCCTCGGTGACGAAGCAATTGGAACCTTGGCTCCTCAGGCCAGAAGTCAAGGAAATGTGATTAGCGATGTGTCACAATTTAGGCTCCTGTCTGGATGTTAGTGGAGTACATCGAGAGCCGGGGTCCTCTATTGTGGCCTCCCATTAGGCACGCTGCCTGTTGTGAGCCTCGGGCCAGGATATCTCTTGCTTCTGTACCTCCCAGCAGATTCTGAGAAGGTGCCCCTTCTTTAAGACTGGATTTCCAACGGCTGAAATTTTTGATAGGCCGCCTTTGTTTGAGCATGATGTGCTACTGCCCTCTGCTGGAGAACTGTTGAAACTGCTAGTACCATACAAATCTCCGTAGTGCCCTTGGGCAGTGTGCGTCCTAGACAACCACATCTGGCGACCCCAACCATTCTCCACTCCCGTCCACTAAAAGTGAGGTGAGAACAGAGGAATGGGGCGGGAGAAGCATACTGAAACCTTACAAAATAGCAGCCCAGTAGGTGACTCTGGCCTGTGGTTATGTTTTATTTGATCCACAGTGTTAAGCGAAAAGCAGCCAATGTTTCGAAATTTGGAATTGGAGAATGGTGGCACAGGCCTGTAATCCCAGCATTCGGAGGGTGTAGACAGGAGGATGGCTGTGAGTTCTAGGTCAGTTTGAACTACATAGCCAGACTGTCTAAAAAAGAAAAAGAAATTTGGGGGTTTTTCAGAAAAACTTAGTACTGACATTGATGAGGACGGAAGCCTGAGCCAGGCTTGTGAAATAGGTCATTTCCATCTGCTTTGCTGGGTTGCAAAACCCACGATGAAGTTCTGTGGAACTGGAAGGTCGCAGGGCAAGTGTTTGCTGGTGGCCCCAGGCTAAGGGGTTGGTGTTTCAGGAGCTAAGAAGTGGCAAAATCCAGAGACTGCTGGTGTCCCCTGCAATCCGGGCTGAGTCTGACCTGAACTATCCAGGCGGATCTGCCTGTTACGCAGTTCTAACCAGATTAACTCACACAAGAACTCTTATCCGCAGATAGCATTTTTTTAATCAAAAAGAAACTGTCTTTGACATCATTGTCCAGTGAGGGTGGTCACAGTGATGCTGGGGTCCACTGGGCATTTACCATGTGTCTGGCCTGAGCTGTCTCAGTTAAACTTCCCAGGGTCCAACTGCCCTGTGTGGCTCCATTGTTTAGATTGATTGGTTGATTGATTGATTGATTTGCTGTACTGAGGATTGAACCCAAGGACTTTCTGCTGACCTACATCCTGGTCCTTTCTATTTTGAGACAGTCTCCGTAAGTCACCAAGTTGTCCATATTGGACTTGAACTTGTGATCCTCCTGCCTGAGACTCCCAGAGTGCTGGGATTACAGGTATGTTTTTAAAATCCCAGCCGTATTTAGACTTATTTTATAGATAAACAAACTGAAGCCTGAGTGGCTAAGTAGCTTGCCCAACAACAAAATAATTGCCCTGCATCTCTGCCTGGATATTGTGGGGTTCAGAAGCAGAACCCCTCAACAGGTGAAGTCCAGATTGTCGTGGTTACTAATGTGCTGGTGTCACACCTTTGAGTTTGCAGGGTCTGTTTGTCCTTGACATCATGAGCTCTGGGACCTGAGGGCTAAAGTCCCCAGCCCCTCCCTCCCCCACACATCATCTTACAAGGGGTCTGCAGTAACGGGTGCCCGAAACAAGGTCCCACTGTCCGTCTGTGACAGACCTGGAGACGAGGCCTGGTCCTGTCTCTTGGGTCTGCTCCTCCTGACCTTGGGTCTGAGCTCCCCATTCTGCCAGGTGTCAGGGCAGCTGGGCCTGCAGGAGATGCCACCTTCTCTTCTGGCGTCTCTACCAGGCCATTTAGGCAGCCTTAGCCCTGCCTGATCTCTCTGCTTGTCCCCTGGCTTGGGACCTTGGCTCATCCTTGATTCTAGCAGGCAGGGAGCTGGCCGCAGTTGTGACCCTGATGAGCTCAGTCTTCCCTCTCTGCCAGGACTTAGCGAAGATGCTGCGGGGACTTCGGTTCTGACAGGAGCCAGGGCAGGCCCGAGGGGGAGTCTGGAGCAGGATAAGGGGCTGAGCCACCCTCAAGTTGAGGGATTGCAGGGCGGGAGAGCAAACAAAGGAAGAGGTGGGCGGGGCCGGCTCTGTCTTTGTCCCCTCTTGGCGCGGCCCCGCCCTCCCCAGCGGCCCCGCCTCCTCCTCCTCCCTGACATTTGGCTCTGCGCTTTTGTTTACCCTGGATCCTGGCACTGAAGACTCCTGCCAGCTAGATTAAAGAAAATCTTTTCTTAGGTCATGGAAAGGTGATTATTTGCATTATGTGTGAATGGTCATCCATGAAAAAGGAAAATTTCTATCTTAAGAAGGAACTAAAGAGAGGTTGCTGGACTCCAGGGACTGTAACTCAGGGCGAGGTCTAAGCCGTGGGAGGGAAGGGTGTGCACATGGGCGGTGTGGAATCCTCTACGGCCACCTGTGTGAGATCCTGCCAGGGGTGGGGGTGGGGCAACATCAAGGCAAATGAGATATGATCATTTGTTTATTTATTCTTTTATTAAAGAATGGTTCGTTGCTGGGCGTGTAATCCTAGCAGTCTGGGAAGCTGAGGCAGGGGAATTGCAAACTGGAGCCCAGTATGCATGACTTAGGGAGACCCTGTTTCAAAACAAAGAAGGGCTTGGGATGTAGCTCAGTATGAAGCCTCCTGGTTTAATCCCTGGTAGGTGGGGGGGGGGGATGCAAATCTTGCGAGGATGTTGCCATTTAGGGCTGGTTAGGCCATTTAGGGCCACAGTGCAGGCAGACTTGGACACCTACCTGAGTGAGGAGTCCTGGAGGGCCCTGGGCATGTGGGAAAATCAACTGCGCTGAGGAGACGGGTGTCTGGCAAAGGTTCCAAAGACCCGGTGGGCAATGCTGGGAGTGGTCCTGAGGGTGCACAAGGCTCCAGTTAGATGTGGAAGGGACAGGCAGGTGTGGTGAAGGAACAGCACGGGCGGGGCCCTAGAAGCCAGCAACTGCAGGGTGGGTTTGGACACAGGGTTGCCTGCAGCGGGTAGGGAGGGTGTGGCAGGGCCATGATCTCATTGGGAGAGTCTGTGGTACTTTGGGGACTCTGATTATGCCAGCCCCAGAATTCTTGAAACTAAATTCCTTATTCTTATACTTTTATAATAAAAGTCAGCTCTGCTTTTGCTCTTCCGATGAAAGGATATGGAAATAGTGGCCTCTACGAATCCAAAGGGTCAGAGTGGGATCTGATTGTGTTTCTTACTGAGGTTCAACAAATTGGAGAGCAGGGAGCTTCCTGGCATCAGGCATCAGAGCAAAGGGTCCTTTCCTGAGCTCAGTGTCACTGTCTGTGTGAGGATGGGACGTTACAGGGGATGGCGCCATAGAGGGGAGGTTGGCCTGGGCCCTGCTAGGCAATGGAGGAGGGCATGGAAGGGGCCTGGGACTGTCCTGAGCGATGTGTTGGGATCTGGAAGTAGCACTGGCTCTTTCATCATTGGGCCAGGAGCGGGGGACTCGGGAGCTTCCTGCCTGCCCTGCGGTCCAGCCACACAGACTGTCTGGGAACAGGCGGGGAGCAGCTGATTCAGTACCTGGGCTGAATGGCCCGGAGTGCTCAAAGCTGCTTCCTCTGAGAACAGGGGAGTGAGCAGTGGAAAGGGAGGACTTTCTCTTCTAACGTGTAAGTGGAGTCCTAGGCATTTGCAGTATACATGAAGGTGCCAGGGACTTACATGGCGCTCTGTAAATACAAATGCATGAATGATGAGGTCTCTAGTCTTCCAAAAAAGTGACCAAACTATGACTGTTATCTCCTGCTTGGCACCATATTTCTTGGGTTAACGAAATGGTAATTGTACTTTCCTTGCATGTTCACTGACTCAGAGAATTGTCAGTGATTTGGATCAAACAACCCATAGTCAGGGCTATGCTTCTGCTTTGACATTTCTCAGGCCCAAACCAAATGGGGCTGGGTTTTTTGGTAGCGAGGAAAGCCCAGCTTATTCCGTTCTCCACGCATGCATTCTTTCACCCTTCTGTTGGTTCCACAAGTGGCCACGAGTGCCCACCCCAGAACAGGAGTGGCCCCGGTGTGAGCAGGATGAGCGGGGCTGGGCTCATGGTGCCCTGGTTGCAGGACTGAGCACCCACCCAAGGGATGGCGGAGCCACAGAGGCTCTGTCCATTCTGTTTGAAAAATCTAACCCTTGCAAAGTTATAAAAGTCATGCAGCGGGGGCTGGGGATTTAGCTCAGCGGCATAAGTGCCTGCCTTGCGAGGAGGCGGTCGTGAGTTCGATCCCCGGTACCAGTAAAAAGGAAAAAGACAAAAAAAACAAAAACAAAAAAGTCATGCAGCAACTGCCTTCTCCTGTTGCAGTGTGGCAGAGCGGAAGCACAGGGATTTGACAGCCCAGAGCTAAGAGGCAGCAGCTCAGCCCACGTGCATCGTGTACATGTCAGCCTCCGAGGTCACTCACTCACTCTTTCTTTTTTTTTTTTTCCTCAGGGTTTTTTGGAACCCAGGGCCTTCACACCAAGCTGCATTCTCAGTATCCCCTTTTTAAAATTTTGAGACAGGATCTTGCTAAGTCTCTAAGTTGCGCAAGCTGGACTCCAACTTGCAATTTTCCTGCCTCAGCCTCCTAGAGTGCTAGGGTTACAGGCCGCCCTGCCTGGCTTTTCAATTCATCTGTTCATTCAATAGGAATTTAATTGAGTACCTACTATGTGCTAGACACAGGTGTTGCCTATGACTATAGTAACAATGCAGAAAGTATCTACATGTTTTTCCAGACTTACTGGGCTGTTCATGTAAAAAGGCATATTTACAATATAGAGTTATTGATATATATGATATAATATATAATGTTAGTAGAATATATCATATAGAATTATATATTACATATTAATATACAACAATGCAAATCATGCCTTGCTGAAGTTTGGCAAGTTTCTTAAAATGTGATTTGCATTTTCACAATGGAGAATTACCCTCCACCAAAAGAATGAAGTAGATAGAGTAGGTGTGGTCTGGAGAAATCTGCAAGGTGCAGCCAATGAGAAAGACAAAACACAGCAGGATGGCCCGGAGCTGCCTGGTGCATTGCGGTAAGATCTGTTCAGAGCTGGGCATGATGGTGCATTCCTGTAACCCCAGCACTCTGCAAAGCTGATGAGGATGGCAACTTGGCGCTCAGTATAAGCAATTTAGCAATTTAGCAAAATAAAAAATGAAAAAGGCCCAGGGTTGCAGCTCAGTGCAAAGGTCCTGGGTTCAGTCAGCACCCCTCCTCCACTGGTTTGCATCTGGGAAACAGTGACTCTGTCACCATGTTCTGAGGCCACCTCCATCCAGCAGTCATGATTCTAAGGGAGTTTTCAGCAGAAGAGAGCATGGGCAGTCTGCACCCTATCCCGTCTCATTTGAGGACGTTGTTTTGCTTGCTGTGAGGAGGTTGGCCTGGCTGTTGGAGGGCCAGGAGGCTGCTGTAGATACCCAAGGGAGAAACAGTGGAGGGAGGAAAGGAAAGAGGGAGGGAGAGAAAGAGGGAGAGATAGAGGCAGACAGACAGAGACAGACAGAGACAGAGAGACAGACAGAGACAGAGACAGAGGCTTCAAGGTGAAGGTCCTTGGTTGGCTGGTTGGGCAGATGGCACCCTCCGGAGGAAGCCTGGCTGTGTGCAGCTTGCTAGGCTGGGGTGGTTCCTGGAGAGAGGGCAGCAGAGGTGAGGAGGTCACTTCTTAGCCAGGGGTGGACGCATCAGCTGTCTTCGAAGGGCCCAGACTCCCCCTGGGCTGGTTCAGCTGCCATCCGTCCTTTTATTCTGGGGCTTCCTGCCTGTTCCCTGGTGGGCTCTCCCCTTCCTGGGATCTGGCCCGTCTTCTCTGATGTGAGGCCATCAGGGTGCTTATTGGAAAGAGGACGGAACAAATAGCAGACCTGGAATTCAGACAGCAAAGGGCTTCAAAGACCCGAGGCCCCACCCTGAGCTGAGCAGTATGGGCTTTAGGTGGGAAGAGAGAAATAAGCAGGCTAACAAGGGGTCAGGGTGGACCGCATCTCTCTCCAGGATGCTATCCAGGGCGCTGCTGTGACAGGGACTCGGGCTTTGTGGGATGTGGACTTGGAGAGGCTCCACGGGGACTGTATTCTGCCATGCCTGGGCCTGGCTGGGGAGATTGGAAGCCAGTGAGTCCTGTCCTGAGCCTCTGGGGTTTTGGGGCCCGGTCTCGTGGTGCACATTGGTCTCTGCTGACCCTGTTTGGCCCATACCCAGGGCAGCAGTGAATGTCCTGTCCTTCGAGCTCACAGTGAGCTGGCCAGGTTCCCAGAGCAATTCAGACATCTGTGCATTTGCTACCTCTGTCTAGGCTTGGAGGTCACAGAATGTTGCTTCTGCCTGCCCTGTGGGTGGGATGGAAAGACAAGTTGTTGTGGCCACATCTGGAAAACATCTCGTGCTATAAGACTGGGGAGGGTAAGCAGCCAGGGAGACAGAGGGTTCACAAACATCGCCTGCACACTATGTTGAGGGTTATATAAAAGAAGAATCTACAGACAGTGGTTCTGGGTTCAAATCCCAGCTCATCACTGACCCCCAGATTGACCTTTCTTCTACGTCTCCATGGTGTGGGTGCCCTGCCTGCTCCAGGTGGGCGGTCCCTGAGCCACAGTGAACACGTGGTTCATCTCAATGCTAGGAGATGCGATTGGTCAGATCTGCCATTAAGCCCTGTGCACACTTTCCTGATTATGAATGAGGCCAGCACGTGACACAGGTCCCATCCCCACCTTGTTACAAGGTCCACGCCACCTAGCGCTGACTGTGTGCTGGGCACAGTAGGACTTGGAATATCTGGCATCACAGGAGGAAAATTTGGGAAAAATCCCACAAGCGTGAAGCCCTGTGTCTGTGATGGGGATGAGCCTTGCTTTGGAGCATGGACTGGTGAGCTCTTCAGGGTGGCGGTGGCTCAGGAGCTGGAGCGAGATCTTCCCCTGGGATGGCGTGTTGTGTAACTGAATCATACTTGGGAATTTAGTCCAGGTGGCCTGAGGATTAGAGATCCCATCATTCCGCCCAAGTGGACCCTCAATGCCCCCAACTGTTCCAGTTGGTCATTTTTCTATCATTCCTGCCAGCAGACACAGTCAGTGTTCGTGCCTAGATATTTTTCCATTTGCAAAAATCTCTTTCCCTGCCCTACGTATCTCACAGGGACATGAAATACCTGTAAAGTAATTTTTGTTCATTCAACAGGAAAAAAAAAAGAGGTACTACCAAAATAGAAGACATCATTAATGCCATAGGATTGTAAAAACAGAGATCAGGGAGTTGAGAATTAAGACGGTATGGGACGACCATGCTGGTGAATATTTTAGAAATAAAACACACACGATAAAAGAATTATCAGAGCAGACTAATTATAGAACTGAGGCTATTAAGGGAAGGGAGGAAAAGCTCTATGGGGAAAAACAAGAAGAAAATTGATGAACAGAAAGAGGGAAAATGGAGCAGGAGAGAAATATTTATGTTTATCATCTGTTGTAGCAGCTGCATTTGAAATGTCATGTGCAGAATAGGAAGATGTTTGAGAAGAAAAGAGGCTTTTTTTTTTTGGTCTTTTTGAGACGGCGTCTTGCTATGCAGTTCAGGCTGGCCTTGAGCTTACTCTGTAGCCCAGGCTGGTCTTGAACTTGCAGCAATCCTCCTGTCTCAGCCTCCCGAGTTCTGGGATTATAGGCATGTGTTATCATGCCTGACTTATTTTTAATTTTTGCATATGGCAGTTTCACTGAGGTATAATTCACAGGAAGCAAAAGTCACACTTTTCAGTGTGTGGTTGTGTGAATTACTACAGATGCTCTCCCACCCCCGGAGCTAGAACATTCCATATCCTGGAAGCTCTCAGTCCCCACCTCCTCCTTCCTGCACACTCCTCAACAGACTTCACTCTGTCTTCTGCCTCCACCGCTGCAAGGCTGCGCTAGTCCAGGCCAGTAATGACCTGCTGGTGACCAGTGCAGTGGACACACTGGAGATGGAGGAGGCAGGACCAGGCACAGGTGAAGGTCGCCTGTCTGGACAGGTTGAGTGAGCAGGGGAAAGGGAAGCACTGAGACCTGCAGCCTTCGGTCCCTGGACCTCTGAGGCCTGGCCGCTTCCTCAGGGTGGGGAGTTTGGATGCTGGATGACGCAGAATGAGGACCGTGGTGAAAAACTGGACAGAACCAGCAGGGGAAACCGGTGGCTTCGCTGCTGGGGACGGGCAGACCTTGTCTTAGTGGTTTTTCTGAAACAATATATGGCACCCACAGTTTAAAGTAGGAGGGTTTATTTTGGCTCTGCTCAGAGGTTTTAATTTGCAGAGAGCAGGCTCAACGCAGAAGTGGTGCGGCAGGAGGGCCTGGGCGAAGGAAAGCTGCCAGGAAACAGAGAGAAAGGGAGGAGTCAGGAGGGTGGGAAACTCCGGGGCCACGCCCCCAGGAGGCTGCCCCTACCCACCATGCCCCGCCTCTCACCACAGAGGCTTATGAGGGACGTTTTAGATCTAAATCCTAACAGACTTGTTGGAGGCACCTGGCAGGAACAGTGGCTCATTTTACTATGTGTCATTGGCTCATTTTACTATGTGTCATCTCAAAGCACTTTTAAGAATGCCAATTTGTCTTAGACCCTTGCAAAACATAAAAGAGGAGGAAATGCTTCTAAATTCACTTTGACCTCAAGTCTTTTTATGGTAGCTGCTCCATTCATGAAAGTGGGGTGCTTCCCACTTCCCCTTACTTCTTGTTGAGTAGGGGTTTAAATTGCCAGTACACGCTTTTGGGGAGACGCATTCAAATTATAGCACCCATGTTCCCGGCAACATTATTCACAACAGTTAAGTGGATACAGCTTGAATGTCCACCGATGGATGAATGAGTGAAAAAAATTCTGTACATGTACACACTCACATGCACACACATACACACACTGGAATATTATTCAGTCATAAAAAGGAGATCCAGACATATCAGATAACATGGATGACTTTTGAGAACACTGTGTTAATGACATAAGCTGGTCACAGAAGGACAAAGACTGCATGAGTCTCCTTGGGTGAGGCATCTAAGGTCATCATACTCATGGGAACAAGGCAAGTTAGTGGTTGCCAGGAACCAGAGTGGGAGGGGAATGCGTAGATGCTGCTGGGGATAGTGATTCAGTAATACAAGAGGAATGAGTCCTAGAGATCAGCTTTGGACTTATGATTAAGAACTTCAGGCTAAAAGTGGTGGGACAAGCCTGTAATTCCAGCACTCTGGGAGTCTGAGGCAGGAGGACTGCAGATCTGAGGCCAGACTGGGCAATTTAGAATGACCTGTCTCAAAAAGAAAAAATAGATTGCAGATGTAGCTCAGGGGTAGAGCTTTTGCCTTGCACACGGTGGAGTCCTCTGTGCACTCCCATGATGTGCACTATATGTGTGTTGAAACCTGGAAACACGCAAATCTTGCCAACACAGAGCCGAGTGGGTGGCGTCAGACACACAATTCAGCCCGGAGATTGTTTACATGGAATTGCTGTGGTCAGGTCATCCCAGCTCAGCTCTGCCTTAGAAGTGAACATCGGTGCTGCTGTTGGTGGTGGTGGAGGGACCCTGTGTGTGGGGACCTGAGGTGCTTCTGGGCTGTGGCTGGCTCTTCTCCCTTGAGCTGGGTTTGTGAAACCTCACTGAGCTGTGAATTTCTGCATGGAAGTTTTAATGTGGTAAAAACCGTTTTTTATTTTTTTTGAGCATGGGTGGAGCAGAGCTCCTGTGCTTTCTAGAAGGAAGGAGACTAAAAGTCTCACAGGGCTGCTGTCTCCAGGGAAGAATTCCTCTGGGGAAGGTGTTCCAGCCCATGTGGTATTCCAACGTGGTCCCTCCCTCTCCCACTGTCCCATCAACTCAGCCACCAGGGATTTTTTTCTGTCCCATTCATTTTGCCTGCACCCCTGTCTCCCAACTATCCCTAAGAAAACTCTCCAGTGTTCTGAGACCCGGGTTCCCAAATCCAAACCCAGCTTCTCTCTGTGTTTCTGCTTTGGCATTCTCTCCTTGAGGCAGAGTGGAAGGAAAGACCAAGGCTGAAAAAAAATCAGTTACATTTTGACATCAGATAGTGGTGAAGGTTAGAAAGCTTGCGAAGCCACTAAATGCCACCAAACCAAATACCTTAACAATTTATTTGATGTTATACAAATTTCACCTTAACTTTTTTTAAAGCAGAGAGACATCACTTAATAATTTTAAAATGTTATCACACAACATTGAACACGACCCAGGAGCCAGTGGAGAAGATGAACTCACATCCCTCACTCTGCCCTAGCTAACTGGAGCCAGTTCAGGTTTCCGGGCGGTGGCAATCTGACTTTATGTGATTAATTTGGCAAATGTCATGGTCAAGAGGACGGGCCGTGGATCAGGCGTGCGTCGGTCTGCAGCCCAGCTCTGCCACTTACGAGTTGTGTGACCTTGGCAGGATTGTTAATTTAAAAAAATTGTTCATTTATTATAAGCAGCCCAGAAGGAAATGTAGGAATATTATACAATATTTGATGTTTGACCTTTCATGTCTTAGAAGCTTTCAACCGGGGGGTGGCGATGTCAGATCTAGCTGAGAAACACCCAGGAAGAAAGAGTGTAATCATCAGAAGTCAAAATATTCCAAAATGCTTCCAAATGTTAGAAATATTAATCACCAACCAAAAAGCACTTCCAGGCCACAAAGATGCTTAGCATCTTTGTGCTGCAGTTTTGTCCCCAGTGACTCGGGAATAATTAGGTGCAGTGAGATAAAGGGTGTTTCATGCTCAATTCAGTGGCTGCAAGCTTTGCAGTTGCTGTACTTATAATTACTATTATTAATACACTCATTAGTTTAATGTGAATTCTGTGCGGGCAAGAAACTTTAGTAATTTCTTCCGCTCAGTGGACCTGGCTTTACATGGAGTGCCTTGCAGTCCATAAATAATTGTTTAACGAGCGATTGATTGAATCCCATCAGTATTTGAAGACCAAGATGCCTTTGGCGCTTGCAGATTGAGTTATACCTTTTTTGCTCTGTTTTAGTTCTCAGGTTCTTGAGAATCTTCTTGGGGTGTTCAAGAGAACAGCTGGCATGCAGGGGAGTCAGGGACACACAGGCTGAGTGAATACATACTTTGCAGGAACCTGTTTTCTTTGGGCTTGTGGGAGCTAGGAGGCCGAGATGGTTGATGGCGTCACCATGCTCAGAGATCAGTCTTTCCTGGAAGTTGGGGTTGGTGTTGTGACGCCTGTGAGGCTCAGGGTGGCTGCAGAAGCCTTTTTTTGGTCTTTTTTCAGTTTTATCGGTACCAGGGATCGAACTCACAACTCCCTGCTTGCAAGGCAGGCGCTTACGCCGCTGAGCTAAATCCCCAGCCCCCAGCTGCAGAAGCCTTTGATGGAGCCAGATTCTGCCAGCGTCAACTGAGCTGCTCTCACTTTGCAGATCCAGCTCAGCACAAGCCAGTGGGATGAAGAGCTCAGTCTGTGGTCGGGAGCCATAGGGCTGGCTGTCTGTTGAGACCCTCAGAGTGAGGCTGAGCCTATGTGCCCAGAATCCTGCCAGCCCTAGAGGAGTTAGTGCCCGGGTGGCCCTGAGATGCCACCATGGACGGTGTGCGTGACCACTGGCTGCAGCAAACCTGCCATGGACATGTGCAGCCAGAGGCTCTCCTGGGGCATCAAATGGATGATCTTGCTGTACGAGAGTGGGGACAGGCTGCCAGGTAACCACCTTCCCCTGTCTCGCTCCTCTAACATTTCCCTAAGTGTGGCTTTGTGGTGCCTGCAGTTCTGTTCTTGACTCTGGCAGCCTTCAACAATTTTCTTCTTGTACAGGAGGCCCAAAGGTTCATCTATCAAGGGACAAAAGATTTTTTTCTAGTTTTTGTTGTTGTTGTGTTTTTGTAGTGTTGGGATGGAACCCAGGATCTTACGTATAGTAGGTAAGTGCTCACCACCAAGCCACGCCTCTAGTTTCTTTTTATTTTGCGACAAAGTGCAGGCTGACTTTGACTTGTGATTCTCCTGCCTCAGCCTTCTGAGAGCCTGGGATAACACACCTGCACCATTGTGCTGACTACAAGACCATATTAATTTACTGCATGGCAGGGCCCCTGGTCAATCCACATGAGCAGAGCTCCCTTTGTCTTCTGATCCTTAGGGGGTGTTTGCGCTTGGCCTTGATATCACAGTAATGGTTACACAAATCATGCTGTGTTGAAAACAGTGGCAAGAAGGGGACGATTCCCCATTAGTCTGGCCTGTAGAGCACAGGGGAGTGGGAGGCGGGATTGGTATGGAGCTGGGATGCCCAGGCGGTTCAGCAGGTAGATTCTCCTGGAAGCAAAGACAGAGAGAGTGGCACAGGTGGTGGGACCTCTTGCCGATTGACAGTGCAGGGCCTTTCCCTGGGGCTGGAGATGCTGCAGTGGCATTGGCCTCCTGGAGGGAGGCACCCCACGGTGGCAGCTGTGTGCTGTGCCTTTTCTGTGTCTGACTCACACACGTTTCCAGGGCTGCCAAGTGTGCGACTCAAGGGCCAGCACACATCTCCGTCACCCTGGGACCATTCACAATTCTTCATTCGCTTTGGCAACACATTGCTTACCTTTCCAAGTGCTCCTTCTTTGGAGTGATGGATCAGGGCCTGTGTTAGCCTTCAGGTTAACTTCTGTTCCTTAAATTTCCTTAGATTCCTTTTGCTCCCCCACCTCCCCTTACTGTAGGTCTGCCAGCTTCATTGTTCTTTCTGTTTATTTTTTTTTTTTTAATTTTATTTAAGGAGAAAAGAAAAAAAAAGCAGAGAAAGGGTACAAGTTATACAGATTTGCAGAAAAAAAATGAACAGTAGGAAATCACTAGTTAATGGATTACATATTGTCATCTTAGAAATAATTGTTCAAGTCACAAAATTAAAGCTTGTAAAGTGGACATTCCATCAATGATACTGCAAACAGTTCTGTTCAATGATCCAATAAAACTCTGTGATATCATATTCTATCTTATACACTTAAATATACATGCAGTTATATAGTTTAGAGCACTTTCTTTTCCTCTCTTTTGTACAATGACTATTACACATTTTGGGTTTCATTGCTCTCACGGTTCTTATTACTTTTTTGGAAGAGAGTAAAACCAAATGTGACATAACAGAACAGAATCGGTCAAGTCAAAAGGGTGGACATAATAGATAATGTGAAAACATAATACAAGGTGATCAACAATGGTTACCATAATGCCTCCCGCTATCTCTAATAGAATTGCCTATACCATTAGTTATAATACAATTGAACAAAACAGTAAAGAACAAAACCGACAAAACCAAACCATTGGAGACATTGTAGGTCTTCAAAAGTAGATAAAAGTCAACGAGAATGGGCGTTATAATGAATCTCATTATCTTCACAGCTGATGCCTAAATTTTCGAACCTGATACTATCCAGCAAAACAGAATAGGGGAACATCAATTAAAAACCAGATGGTGAGAGTAATACAGGGCTTTAAATCGAGGTAATGGAAAGTCAAAGTGGGTTACTATAATATATCCCGCTATTTTTTTTCCTTTAATTAAAAGGATAAAAATTTTAAAAAAGTATTAAAAAAGTAAATAATGGAGTGGAGATTGAGATAAAAGAGGGCATAACAACGAAACAGCACAGATCAAAACATAACCATTTAAGCAGAATAGTGTTTCACCACCAGATAATCCTGACCTAAAAGTAGTTACCATATTGTCTCTTTCCTTGAAATCCTTGAGTACAACTTCGTATACTGTAGCATTAAGTATATCAAAACAATGTAAAACCATTTAAGAGAATGACAGCATTACAGAGTATTTAGAATCGACTAACAGAAAATGAATAATGGTTTCTGTATAATCTCCTTGTCTTTAAAAGGTTTTTGCTTATACTATCGTACATAATAAAATCCAGTAAGATACAACCTATTTAGACCATTGGAGACAGAAGGACAAAAGCTAGATGAGACTTCAAAACAAGATGATACTAAATCAGTATTACCTATTAAGATGTCATTTTCTCCAAAATAGCTGTTCCTATCATCCAATCTTCTCTGCCTCATTTCTGTTGAGCTCTTTTTCTGTCAGTATCTGTCAGTTTGTCTTCTTCACTTTGTTCTCTGCTCCATTCGTTGTGGCCTCCACTATTTCTGGATTCTTTGTATTTTTCTTTTTTTAGAATATCCTGCAATACTCTCTGTAGAGTTGAATTGGTGGTTGCAAATTCCCCCAGTTCCTCTTTATCCTGGAAGCACCTTGTTTTTCCATCAATTTCCAGGGACAGTTGTGCAGGATATCTCAATCTTGGCTGGAGATTATTATCTTTCAAAGCTTGAATTATTTCCCCCCACGCTCTTCGTGATTTGATGGTTTGTGCAGAGAAATCTGCTGTAATTCTGATGGGTGCTCCCTTGTATGTGGTCTGTTTCTTGTCTCTGACAGCTTTTAATATTCTGTTCTTGTATTGAATTTCTGGAATTTTTATTATTATATGCCTGGGTGTTGCTCTGTTTGGGTTGTAGGTAGCTGGGGTCCTGTATGCCTCATACATCTGAGTATCTTTACCTTTTGCTAAATTAGGAAAATTCTCCTGGATTATTTCTGTGAGTAGCTTTTGTAGTTCATTTGTTTGTGTCCCTACTTCTTCTTTTATGTTCTTAATCCTTAAGTTATGGATCCTCTTATCATCTTCTTGTTTTTGTATTATTGCTGTTTGTTTCTTTGTTATTTTTAAGAAGTTTTTCATTTCATTCTCCCATATTACAATTCTGCCCTCCAGTTCAGATAGTCTGTCCTTAGTTTCTTTCAAGCTGTTATGCCAGTCTTCGATAGACTTCTTAGTTTCTTGGTAGTCCCTCTGAACCTGCTTCATGTACTCTATGCTTTCCCTGTTTTCTCCATCAAACAATTCTCCCCTCTTTTTCTGTTCTTCCATTCCACCATCTGTTTTTTCTTGGGTGGGGCTTAGCATTTCTCTAACTATTTTGCATACTTCTAGCTTCAGGTCGTTGATAACTTCATTCCTGAATTGGTCTATGAGGCTCTCTATATGGTGCTTTATGTGTATTGGTGCGGTGTCCGCTATTGCCTGTTTCTCAGAGTTGGGGGCCGAGGAGCCTTTCTTGTTGCTGCCTCTTCCCATATTCTCTGTTCCTTATATATGCAAGCTTATATGAGAGGCCCAGCTTCTCTCCCTGTCAGCCACAGCCTGATCGAATTGTGCTGGTTAGGTGTTCCCACTGACCGCTGCGTACCAGGCAGCCTACTCGGGGGCCCGCCCCTCCCGGCCTCCTCCGTCGGGCTCTGGGATCTGGGTTGGGCCAGCCTACGGGGTCCGCTGGCAGCGTCACAAGGCCAGGCACTTTTCACCAATCCCGCTTGAGAGGGGGATGTGTGGCTGGAGTTGCCACCACGCCCTGCTCCCGCAGGACTGCTTGGGCCCAGAAAGTCCGCTGGAGTCAAACTGTGGTGGAGTGTCAGTTTCTCTCACTCACCTTGCCACAAGTCAGAACATGCCTCCCTGCCCGTCCTGTTTTCGACTCCGTTCGCAGACTCCCGTTCTCAGAGTTTCCGCGTGTCTCTCTCCTTGCCGAGCCGATGTAGAGGCAGCCAGCCGCCGTGCGGCGGGAAACCCAAATCGCGGCTTCCAGTGGCGCAGGGTCCAGCCTCAGCAGCGAGACTTTTCTGTTCCTGTTTTAGCACCAGGACTGCATTCCAAGTTGGTTTCTCTCAGCCGAGTTCGTTCCTGAGTCAACAGAGCATAACTCCACCTGCTTATGTCTCTTTAGTCCGCACCATACCTGGCTTCTGAGCCTAGTTTTTCAGAGAGCCTCCGGTAGTTGCTGTTATCTGTCCGCCATGTTCTCCCGGAAGTCAGCTTCATTGTTCTTTCAGAATCCTGCAGTTGTGGGGTGTTTTGGACAAATGGGCTCAGATCCCCTAGCAATTAGGAGGGGCTCCCTTGTCCTCTGAGCCATGGCCAGCACCTGCCACCTGAGTATCTCTGTGGGTACACGGGGCCCAGCTGCTCTCAACAGTGATCTTTGCCGTGTGCCGTCCTAGCTTTCACGTGTTTCTTGGGTCACATCTTCTTCCTCTCACAATGCCTCCTTGTTGAGACAAAATACTTCACACCCAAGTTAAAGGGAGACAAGTTTATTTAGCTCACAGTTGCTGGAGGTTTCAGTCCTTAATTGGCTGGCAACGAGGCAGACTGGCACAGCAGGGGGCACAGAGGCGGAAACAGCTCATGGCCCCCAGAAGGCAGCAAAGCAAGCAAGGGATGACCACAGCCACAGCTCCTTTTGTCCTTTTTATCTTATCCAAGCTCCTTAGGGCAGGCGACACTCACACCCTTAATCCTAGTGCTCTGAAGCCTAGCACTGCACCACGAGTCAGTTCCAGCCTCACACACTCTAGAGATCCAGCCACCTCTGAAAAAGCCCCACCTATGACCACAAGACTTTAGGGGCAACATCTGGACACAAACCATAACAACTCCCTTCCATGTTTGAATTTGCTCTTCTCTGTGCCTGATGTGATATTTTTTAGTTCCTCTCTGTCCTGAGATCTTCCTTGGGTTGGACAAGTGGCCAGAAAGACTTGGAAAATATGTTATCCTCAGAGCTGTAGCTATTACATCAAAAAGATGCAGACTAAAGTCATTAAAGGTAAAAGCACATCCCACTGAAGCCGGAAGGTGCCAACTACATGTCTCCCTTGCCCTCTTCTACGGAACTGGGCAGTCAGCCCTTGCTGCCTCTAGCACCAATGATGTGTGGCTGCCCTCAGGGTAAATGAATGAATTTGCAGTCCTGGGGATTGAACCCATGTCCTTCCCACTGATCTACCTCCTTCCCCAGCTCTTTTCTGTATTTTTTATTTTGAGACAGGGTCTTGTGAAGTTTCCAGGATGAACTTGAACTTTCGATCCTTTTGCCTCAGCCTCCCAGAGTGCTAGGATAACAGGCATGCACCACCACTCCTAGCTCAAATAAATTTCTAACATCTTTTCTGGTTCTAAGATACCATGAATCAAGCTAGTTGATTCATATTTTCCCAATTAGATTTTTTTCTTTTTGGTGATGTAGACTTTTAATTCATTACTTTCCTCTCTGTGGCAGGAAAGTTGGGCATGGTACCCTGAAATCCCTGAAAAGACAGTGTCTTGGCTTCTTGGATTGGAGTGTAATCAGATTTGGTTGTATCTAAGGAACCTTTCCTCACCATCCAAAAGCAGCAAAGGCTTCTGAAATCTGAGTCTAAATCCCATCCTTAGTTAGACTCTGTGCCTGCCTGGGCTTGAGCTGGTTTGGGGGGGTCTGAACACCCATGTGTCCATTATTCATCTTGGACCTGCTCAAAGGCAGGTTTAGTGGTTCTGGGAGCTCAGGGGTACACAAAGGTTGGCAAGGAGCAAATCACACCTAGCTTTCTGTAGGCTGCTGACCTCCGGAAAACAGACCCCAGATCCACAGCAGCCCAGCTGCAGAAGAGGCGCTTCTTTGATCCTAAACCTAGAGCTAATATGTGCCATTTCTATTGTCATTAACAGTTATGAGTTTAAAAAAAAAAAAAAACGCCCCTGAATCTCTAGAAGGTTGTGCTTTAGAGCTCTAGTGTTTGAACTGTATCTATCTCTCCTCGCACCTGTGATTTATTCTGTCTGCTCAAAACCAAATTCTGAGGATTGGACAGTGTTTGGTTCTGCTCAAAGCTGTCTCAGATTTTCCTAGCCTCTGAGCAGCCTCTGAGGCTGGCTCAGTAGAGCCTGTCTGCTCTGTCCCCATCTTTCTGGCAGCAGGGAGCTGAGCTTCTGGTTGTGCCTTCATTCTCCCTAGAGCAGTCTAGAACTCTGAAACCTGTTCCTTCTGGAAGGTCCCTGAAAGGTTCTTCACAAGCTTTAGATCTGGTCCTCTTTTGAACCGCCCTCCTCTAGAACCACTGAGAAATGGAATTGGTACATGCTTGCTTTTGATAACCATGAATTCTTCCAGTCTTTTGAAGATCCAGGGAGAAGCAATACCTCTTCTAGAAAAAATAAAGTTGGTCAGCTCTAGCAGGGAAGTAGCCACCAGAAGTCCTACGGATATGGGCAGGGAAGAGCAGATGGGCACTAAGGCTTCTAGAGCTGTCACAAGCTTCTCTAGACATTGCTAGCCATCAGGAAAAATGTCTTCTGGTTCAGCAGTTCCAGAAAGCTCCTCCATCTTTCCAAAGTTTGCCAACTGGAATCACCCTGAGTGCCCACCTGCCCCAGGATCACCCCATTTGCTTATCCAGAGGCCACAGGGCCTCCAGAGAATGGCTTTACATAGATTTAATCTATACATAAAGTCTCCCTGGCTTCTTCCAAGGTGAAATCCGTGTGCCCAGAGTGGAGACAAGTTAGAAGTGATGCCCACCAGTCTGGTTGGAAGGCAGCTTTAGGCTTGAAGATCTTCAAGAAGTCAGCGTCTGGGGGATGTAGGGGTACAAGTGCTTGCCTGGCAAGCTCAAGGTCCTGAGTTCGAGTCTCAGTACCAAAAAAAAAAAAAATTCAGAGTCTGGCAGGGTGAAGCTAGGCAGGTAGATAGTGTCTCTTCCAGCCAGGTAAGCAGCTCAGAATCCAAAGGTATGATTGTATAGTGTGAGCAGGGTGACATCTTTCCCTAGGGTACTCTCCTGTCCATCACCAGCAAAGACCACATAGCCTTTGGGGGATTGATGTTTTCCCTACACCAGTTCATACTGTTTCTGGTAACCCCAAAGACAGGATCTTTGTGCCAGGCCTGGAAACAGCCCATGGCCTGCTGGATGTAAGGTCGGTTGCCTGTCACACCCTTCCAGTGCTGGGGCATCACCTACACATAGTTCACATTGACTCCCATGAAGGTGCACATGTGGGACTCCATGCTGCCCAGGTGCAGCTCCCAGGAGGCTCTGGGCTCCTCTGGAAGGTGGTTGTGAAGGGCAAATTCACTATGGATCTGATGGTGGAAGAAAGTCCAAGAGCAGGGGCAGTCTGAGAGCTTCAAAAAAAGGGGTCTTTCTAGTGGGAATACTCCTCAGACAACTAGTCATGCAGCCGCAGCTCCTGCCACCACATGTGACTGTCCACTTCCGGGGTGATCTGCAACACAGGGACCAGTTCAATATGCATGGTGTGCAGGATGAGGGTATGGTGGCTACTAAGCTGGGCCAGTGCAAGTAGCATGGCATACTGTCCCATCTGGTTACAGAAGTAGCCATCGGTGGGTAGTCCAGGTTCCTGAGAGTGGGAGTGGGCTGCTGGGGACAGGAAGAGGCACTGGTGCCCAGCAACGTGCCTGGCAGGCATAAGATGGCCACTAAGCATGTCCACAGGTGGTGGTCTGGACACAGGACAGATAGACCAAGGCCATTTTGGAAGATGTCATGGAGATAAAGAAAGAAACATATGCCTGAGAGGGCACAGATGAGCAGGAAGGAATAAGCACAGGTGGAGGGGGCTGGGTGCCCACAGGGCTGTAGGACAGAAAAGGTGACTTGGGGATGCTTCTGACTGAGGAGGCTAAAGGTATGGACTGCAGTGTGTGAGATAGGAGCAGGCTGGAAGCCTAAATCCTAGGTTGGAGGGATGAGAATCTTAGAATGTTGGAATCTGTGGGGGAAGTGGCTGGTTTCCAAGAGCAGTGGTGCAGATTCCTGGACCTCTGGGACTTTCCCACTCCTCCATGTGGAACAGGGCAGCCTGCCAACCCCTCCTCAGGTGCACCTGTCTGTAAGGGGCAGTTCACCACTCAGGTGACAGGAAGTGACCAAGTGAATGGAACAGGAGAGCCTAGAGGAAGGAGCAGATGCTGGGCACCTGGAACAGAGGCTACAGGGTTCTGGTTCTCAGGTCTCCGCATCTGGCATCACAAGGCCACTCGCCTGAACACCTATAGGGTTGTGGGGGGTCCGGAGTTGGCTTCACATGGTCTGGGTGCGTGGTCAGAAAGCACAGAGTACAAATGTCTCACCTCCCTGGATGCTGGGGTCCTCAGGCCTGCAGCCCTTGGCTCCATGCTGCACCCAGAATGGCAACAAAGAATGCGGGCCGAGGGGTTAGGAGGGGTGCAGCTGCTGCCTCTGAGTGCTGGGCAGGTCCTAATGAGATGTGAGTCCTAAAAAGACTGTTTTCCAGTGATGGCTCCACCTCAGAGTCCTCAGGCTGTTTAGACAAGCACAGCTGCCTGAGTCAGGCTTCTGGTTGATGCTTCCCCCTTGTCCTACACCCTGGTGGCCAGGGGTTTTCCCTTCCGCTTCCCTCTCCCATTTCTTCTCCATGTTTTACAGTTGTGACTTGACAATCAGGCTGCTTATCTCCTCTGCAAGTGCTTGGGCTTGGTTTATTTAACTTAATTTTTTTTTTTGGCTCTTGTGTATCAGGCTGACTCTCTGAGATGATGAGTCTCTCTCCTAAGAGTGTAGCTCTCTTGCCTCCATAACAGTGTTTAGGGAGTGGAGCTTCTTCTTCTTTTAAAGAATTAGCAAAGTTTTATTAAAGGTAAGAAAAGAAATAGGCTCTTCAGAGCAAGGTTGGGTTGAATAAAAGTAGGGAAAGAAGTACACCCCACAGTATGAGGATGGGCCACCATCCAAGAGCAAACACAGTGACCAAACGCCCAGTGAATCTGCCATTTTTAATACCGCCTATTCCTCGGGCTGACATCAGGTCTAAGACATCCTATCAAAAAGTTCTGGAGAGAAATCCAAGTGCAGGGCTTTGGGAACTGCTACCACAGCATGTTCTGAGATTTTGTAATTAACAGGTCACACCAGTCAGTTTTTCCACACCCTAGTCTTCTGTCTCATTTCCCCCGACAGACACAAAGCCCCATAATTCTTTATGGGAGGCTGAGGGAGTGGGGTCTTCTTCTTCTACAGCTTCTCCAGCTGGAGGGGGCTGTAGACCCTGCCTACTGTGGGTTATGTGCTCTCAGCTACCTTGAGTGCTGTGGCTCACAGCTGCGCTGAAGAGGAAAATCCGTGAGACGGCAATGAGGAATGAATTCATGACTGTTGAGCTGCCTCGTAGATGGGAGAAAGAAAGCAACTTTACTACTGTTTGGGATGCAAAGCCCAAAAAAGAGGAGCAGATCAGATTTCCATGCTTCTGGTGGGGGATAAAGTATGGCAAAGAGAGAGGTAAATTGTCAAGAGCCTGAGAGCCACAGCCTTAGTGAGATTACCCACATAATGAATCTAATTAAAATTAGGAGCCTCAGTATAGGCGTCCATTTAAGCTGTGGAGGGTTAGGGTTATTAGTGACTCTACTTATCTGTACCTGGAGCAATACTGGAGTCTTACTTTCTGAAGAGGTGTCTGAGACTTTCTGGAAGATCTTAGGAATGACTTTCTTCTTGGTCTTGTGAATATTCTAGCAACTGTTTCCCATGTAGGATTTTTATAGCTTGTTCCTACAACTCTTGAAGAAGGACATGAATGGTTCTTCAGAAACTGAGCATAAGGTTAGGGTCTTGAGGGGCTGTCGGGCTGCTTTTCTTGTCTTCCTATCAGCCTTTTGATAGCCTGATAAGACTTTAGATGTGCTTAGGAAGACAGACTATATCTAAGGGTTGTAGAATTTCCTGCTTGTGTTTTACAGATGATTATTTATTAGTCAGTAAGTTCTTTTCCATATTGCCATGTAGACATGTAGCACCAGAAAGGCATATTTGGAGTCTTCTTGCCTTTTCCTAATATCAATGCCCAAATAAAAGCTATGAATCCTTTGAACAGAGGTCCCAAGGAGAGTTGGCCTCAATGACCTGTTGTAAACAGCCAACTGCATATCCTCTCTTTTGATGTCTTTTTTGGACAAAGCTACTTTTGTCAGTGAACCATACCTCATCACAGTCTTGGGGAGGCACATCACTGATGTCCTGCCTGTTTGCATACGATGTGGGAGATTACTTGTTCATGATAGTGGTTAACTTCTAGGCCTGTAGGCATCAGAGAGGCAGGATTAAGAGTAGGGCAAATTTTTATAACAACCTCTGGGGTGTCTAAGAGTATATAACCTGGTCCTGGGAAAGCTGTTCCCTGTTAACTACAAATAGTCTTGTCTCCGGAATAACTGGCCTACTTGGGGGTTATAACTCTTAGTTTTTATCCCAAAGTCTTCCTCTGTTAGCATAGTGATAGCTGCTACTGTCCTCAAGCAGGGTGGCCCTCCAGCAGCCACTGCATTTAATTTTTTGAAAAAATGCCACTGGGAAGTCAAGACAGTGAAAGCAATTCCTCTCTCCTCTGATATGCAGAGGAAGAAGAATTTCTTTACATCAGATATTCCATTATGCATGCAGCAGGATCCACCTGCTAATTTGGTCGGCAGTACTGGTGTAGTCTGAATAGGTAAAATCCACTGTTGTTATTGCTGAAATTCGAGAGTTGTCTCTAATTTTGTTAGTAAATCTCTTCCTAGCAATGGACTAAGATCCTGTGGAATGATTAGAAATGCACAGTTAAACATTTTTCCAAAATCTCTGACTAGGGGTTCCCTGAATTCCAACTATGGCTATAGATTTAGAGCAGAGTGTTATGATATGTCTCTAGATGTCCCCTCAAAGCCTCATGCAGTCATGGTTGCAGGCTTCTAGAGTTCATGGTCCGAGGCTGGGATTATGGGTGTGAGTGCTGCACTCACCGTAGGGTAGGTAGCCTACATACAATAGAAGAGACAGAGGGTCTTTTCTCAGGCTCTCCCTTTTTGCTCCACTGGCTTTTACTGTTTATCCCTGCCATGAATTGTTGTCCTCTGCTGTGTGCCACTTGGTCTTTAAGCCAGCCAAGCATGGACTGAAACCTCCACAAACTGTGAACTAAATAAACCTTTCATCCTTTATCTTTAGATGTGGGGTATTTTGTTCTAGGAATAGAAAAAAGTAAAGAAGACAGAGTGTTTTCCAGATAAGTAAGTCAAGAGCCCCTGCCTGTTTGACACTGCTGCTTACATAGTGCTTACATTAGTGTCCCACAGCTGCAAATAACTGCAAATTTATAAGGTGTGGCTTGGAACAATGGAGATTTACTCTCTCGTAGTCCTGGGGGCCATAAGATCAAAGTCAGGTTGTCAGGTTGGCCATGCTCCTCTGTGGGCTCTAGGGTACAATTCTTCCTGTCTACTCCAGCCTCTAAAAAATTTCTAGAGTCTTATGGCCACATTATTCCAATTTCTGTCTGCCTCTTCATGTGTTTATGTCTCTTCTCTTTGTATCAACTCTCTGTTTCTTCCCCTTCCTTCCTTTCTTTTTTCCAGTTATGGGGCTCAAATTTAGGACCTTCATGCTAAGTTTAAACTTGCAATCCTCTTGCTTCTGCCTCCCAGAGTACTGGGATTATAGGTTGTACCACCACCTGGTTGTGACTCCATCTGTCTCTCTGTTTTGCTGTCTCTCTGTCTCTGTCTCTTTCTCTCCTTCTCCTTTCTCTTATGAGGGCACTGGTCACTGGACCTAGGGCACTTTCAAAATCCATACCAAAATTTTTAATTTCCTATGCCTGTGCCTCCATCTCCCATCCACAGGCATTATGAATTAGGACTTGGGCATATTTCAAATGAAGAGCACATTGTTCAGTCCCCTACCACACACCTTTTGCCTTGGATGACAGAAAGTGTCACCTGATTCTCTTTCTAGTGTCTGGCAGGCAGCAGGTCCCGCAGGTTGGACAGTGGGTGACAGGGACTCCCAACTTCCCTTTAGGTTTGTGCCAATGACCTTGGTCATCCAACATATTGTTGTTATAGCTATGATGGTTTTCTTTACACATCCATACAGTTCTTCAGGGGAACCTGTGAAGCGTCAGCTCTGGCTGCAGGCTCACAGTGTGGGGCTGGCAGGTGGAGAAGGAAGGTTGGCTGGGTCTGGAAGTGTGTGCTGGGGTGCACGTGACTGAGGCGAGCCGGTGCTAAATTCCTGTCTGCAGTGAGCATGTACTAAACCCTTCTGAGACATTGAACTTAGGAACAGTATAACCTGACCAGGAGAGCCGGACTTTCTATTACCTACACCATATGGGGAAACTGCTTAGATAGAGTATGGAGAAAACAATGTATTAGAATGCAAGAAAGGGTGGGTACAGGTGGCCACAGGAAAAAATGTTTCTGGATTCCAACCTTTAGCTAAAGCCAAAATAGTGAGAAGATTTGAGACATCTTCCCTTGCCCTCATCTGCTGCCAGGGCAGAGTGATTTCATGCATGACTCTGGCTGCAGGGCTGATTTTTATGATTTCCATGCTAAGGAAGGCCTGACTTGGTTATCTAGGGATGCCTCTGTTTTGTTATTGAAATTTTTGTCTTTTCATTTAATTCGGAAATTGTTAGACTGCATAGGTCAGAAGCCACCTGGTGCCGCTTCTTAGTTTAAATTTACTGTCAAATATGGGGACAAAGGATGTGGACTGTGAAGCTGGGCCCTCAGCCCCAAGGTGCTACGTGAAAGTTCTCAAAGTCTTTATCAGAAGCCAAATCCAGACATCCCCTCTCCACATCCAAGGATGCGACCTTGAGCAAACCCATATCTCTCTGCAATTCCATGCAGGGCTTTATCTAAACCTTAGGCTTTGTAGACTCTTTTTCAGATTATAAATCTAAAAATATGCTTAGTGTGGAAGTACTGCATCCTTTACATAAAAAATGTTATACATATTTATAATTCTTCCCATCTCCAGGCATCTCACCTGATTTATTCAAATATTTCTTAGTCCTCCTTTGTGTGTATGTGTGTTACTGGGAATTGAACCCAGGGCTTTTACACTGAGCTGCACCCGAGACCTTTTTTATGCTTTATTTTGAGATGCGTTTTCTCTAAGTTACTAAGTCGTCTAGCTTGAGCTTGAACTTGTGATCCTCCTTCCTCAGCCTCCCAAAGTGCTGGGATCACAGGCGTGCACCGCTGTGCCTGGCTAATTCTCAGTATTCTTTATGCTGCATAAATATCTCTCAGTTTTATTTTCTATTCTTTTCCCCACCTCTTTTCTCTTTCTCATATTGCAGCCTCTTAATCTGACCCTGTTCTTCGTTCTTTGTTGCATACAGGCCAGTGACTCTACTCCAAGCACCATTTTTTCCTTCCTCTCCTCTTTTCTGAGTGGGTAAGAGACTGCTAAAACTTTTTCTCGACATGATTTGATGACTCTTTCTTTTCTTGTAATTGTTGCTGACCGGCTCTCAAAGTCATTTGCTGTGATGGTTTCATGGGTCGGGCTTGGTAATTCCAATGAAAATTAAGGCCACTTAGAATAAATAAAAGACTCATCCAGTATGATTATTGGGAAAAGAAAATAAATCAAAGGCACCAAGAGGAACAAGTGGGTTCCCCCAAGTAATTAAATGTCAGATTCCTCACCAAAACTCCCGCTGGCCTGGGCAGGAAGGAAACAGAAGCTCTTCGTAAGTCAGTCATTCAGTAGAGAAGAGAGGTGGTCTGCTTGTCACTCCGGTCTGGACTACAGAAAGAACATTTCAGGTGATTATCACACCAGGGACCCTGATAGCAGTGTGGCCAGGCAGAGATGGGTTTGATCTAAAGGATTCCATTCCTTCCTCAGGGATGTTACTGTGTGACTTAGATGTCAGATGTCCCCCTGGGACCCAATATGGTGGTTACAGAGAGCGCAGCACTGGCCATTTCCCCATCGGGGTGCAACAGCCCAGATTCTGCTGGAAGCTGATGTCACTGCAGCATGCTACCTTCCTCACACCGACTGTGTCATGGTCGTGTCAATTGTGCTTTGAACCCACTCTGAGTTCCCAGTTGTAAAATGGGCTATGGACTCTACGTGGAAAGGGAGGCTCTCCTATGTGTCTTGCTGTGTGTCATTGGGCCTGGTTTCTACAGCAGGGTCCCCAACTTGACATCAAACTAGGGAAGTTAGTAAAAATGGTGGTGATGACAATGCGGACACCTGGCCTTACCATTCACCCTTGTGACAGCCAGAACAACTCTTGAACATGCATTTTCTTTCTTTTTTTTTTTTTAGTACTGGGGATTGAACTCATGACTGTGTGCTTGCAAGGCAGGCACTTATGCCGTTGAGCTAAATCCCCAGCTCCGGACATGCATTTTCTTACTAACCTTTTAAAAAAAATTTTTTTTTTTTGGTCTTTTTCCTTTTTATCGGTACCAGGGATCGAACTCACGACCGCCTGCTTGCAAGGCAGGTGCTTATGCCGCTGAGCTAAATCCCCAGCCCCCTAAAAATATTTTTTAAAAAAATCTTTTGTTTTTTGTTTTGAGACAAGGTCTTGTTATATAGTTCAGACTGGCCTTGGACTCACTATTAGCCCAGACTGGCTTTGAATTTCCAGTGATCTTCCTGCCTCAGCCTCCCAGGAAGCATGCACCACTACCCTGGGCTTCTTATCTAATCTTGACAAGAGCCTGCTGAAGAACGTACTAGGATTATTCTGATTTTCATGATTTAGGAGACAGAGGCGGGTGCATGACTGAGTTGACTGACAATGTCCTGGGACTGCCATAACAAAGAGTCACAAACCGGATGGCTTAAAACAGCAGAGACTCCTCCCCTCATAATTGTGGAGGTCAGAACTCTAATCAAGATGATGGTAAGACTGGCTTCTGCTGGAGGCCCTCAGGAGACTCCGTGCTGCATCTCTGCTGGCTTCTGCTGGCTGAGTCATTCTTGGCATCAGGCTGTGTTGCTATCCTCTTGATATGCTGTCTGCCCTCAGCAGGAACTCTGCGTCTTGTACAATAAGCATACCAGTCATTGCACCCACCTGACTCCAGGTGACCTCAACCGTGCTGATTACACCTGCAAAAACCCTGCTCCCAAATAGGGTTACATTCTGAGGCTGCAGGGGACATGAGATCTAGTGGGGATACTGTTTAACTAAGAACAGAGAGACGTAGAATTCTGCATTGTACAGACTTGAAACATTGCTCTCTCTCTCACCCTGTCTCACCTCCCAGTTTCAGAGACACCTGGTGCCCTTGGTTCCTGCGTCCTCCTGGGTGGGCAGTGCGGCTCTGCCCAGTGCTGTGGGCTCTGATTTTCACCTTCTCTGATCTGCCAGGTGGTGGAGCTTGGGGTGGATGCAAACAGGCGGCATCTAGACTCCGGGGCCAGACCTCTCGGGTTGGGGCCGGGCTCTGTGTGAGAGACTTCACCCAAGTGATCTAAGCTCTCTGTGCCTCTGCCTCCTCAAGGAGGATGAGGACTTCTGGCATGAGGCCATTGTGTGATGCTGCCTCTGTCTCTGTGAATCGGTGCCTTCTCAGAAATCTCTTTGGATGGGTTGACTGCAGTATTGGGGATTGATCCCAGCTCCTTGCATGTCCTAGGCAAGTTCTCTACCACTGAGCCCCACCCATTCATTTGCTAAATCTTAGCCTGGTGGCCTTGGGGTATAGGAAAGCCACCACCCCACCAGTAAGTTCCTCCTCCTACTCTGCAGGAAGCTGCAGTGGTTGTCTGACCCAGAGAGGAGGGTTGGTTTAGGGGAGGGGTTATGGGGAGTGAAAAGAGAGGAGAGTTTGAAAGATATTTAAACACTGAAATGCTGTTAATGATTGCTTCCCATAATTAAATAATGATGGTTTTCAAATACTGAAAATTGGAACAGAATGAGAAAAAAAAAAAAAAACCACGCAGTAAGTCTAGATTTGACAGTGAGTCTTAGCTCGCTTGGTAGCCCTGTCTGCCCACCCTTTCTCAGGGGTGCCATCCCTTTTATGGCTTACTGGGCTTTGGGGCACGTTGCGAGCCAGGGCACTTTGTCCCTAAACAGTGAGGAATTTGTGCCATGAGCTAGATGGGCCCTGGCAGGTGGAAAATTCGAGAACACCTCTTCACAAGGAGGGCGATACCTGGGGCTAGACAAAGGGTACCACGCATGCTGAGTGTCCCGAGTGAAACTCAAGAATGCAGCTGGTGAGCCAGGTGGTTGAGGAGGAGCTGGAGGAGCTCCGTGGGCTGTTTCTCCTGCTGCCCGTGAAATCCAGTCATTCGTGTCTCTTCACAAGGTAGAAAATATTTAATCTTTCCAGGAACTTTTGAACATTCTCCTTGTTCACCCTGAAATTTACAAGCTGGGTTCCTGACTAAAAACAAATGACTGATGTTTCTTTCTGTTTGTAGCAAGCAAGTGGATGGATGAAATTTTCTTTATGTAAAAAGTGTTACTATTTTTTTATTTAAAGAGAAAGAAACAAAAAGAAAAAGAAAAAAAAGGATAGAAATAATACAGAATTACAGAAAAATAAACAGAAAGAAATCACCAGTTGATAAGTTACATATTGTCATCTTAGAAATAGTGTTCAGGTTGCAAAATTAAAGTATGTAAAGTGATATTCAGATAGTGACACTGCCAACAGTTCTGCTCAATGATCTAACAAAAACTTAGTAATATGGTTATCAGTCCTACACACTTCTTGTTTTTTATCTTAAAGAGGGTAAGTTTAAACATATCAAAACAGAACAAAACAGTTCAAAAAGGAACAATTGAAAGAAATACAGATTTCAAAGCAACTTCACTGGAGATCTTCACTGTTTATCTAATTGTCTCTAGTTTTCTTCCAAATAGTTGTCCCCATCTTCACACACATTGAATACATACTGCATATTATAGAACTAATCAAACTATTACAGGATGATGAAGGCTTTTTAGGTCTTCAAGATCTGACATTGGGGAAGTCAATAATGACTACCATAGTGTCCCTCATTCTCTTCGTAGTAGCTGTCCTTATCTTCACGTATGCTGAAATTAAACTTAAGAGACTAGACTAATATCACTCTGGACAGTGAATAATAGTATTGCTAGATTTTATAATGCTACAGAATTAGCATTGGGTTTCTTAGTGTCTCTTCTTCAGAGTATCTGTTTGTTACTTCTTACAATGTATAATCTGTTCCTGTAAATAGTTTAAAAAATTCTTCCCATGTATGAATTTCTACATTATAGGGAAAAACAAATCATAACAAGACAGCAAAACAAATTCCTAGAAAAACATGCAATGAAATGGACACATAAGACCACAATATTGGTGATCTACCGTAGTTACTGTGCTTTCTCTTGTTATTTTCAATAGACTTGTCCACATCATTAGGCTTAATATAGTTAAGCATAGTATTACATAAAGTGTTACTATTTTGGAGAGGTGGTACATACCAGTACACCTGGCAAAACATGCTGTACTTGCCCCCCTAGGGAGAAGATTTTACTTTATATTGTTAAAGATTTGCACTATTCACAGTGAATAGCAAATGAAAATAAGCAAGATGCCCTTTGACTAATGAATGGGCAACGGTAATGAATGGGTAATACACAGTGGAGTACTAGGCAGCCATAAAAAGAAAAAAAATCCTCTCAGTTGAGACAACCTAAATAGAAGTGGTAGCATTATGTATCGTGAAATAAACCAAGCACAGAAAGACAAATACTGCATGACCTCACTCTTGCTTAGATGTGGAATCTAAATAGGCTGATTTCATAGAACTTGAGAGCAGATGGTGGTTACCGGGGACTGGGCTGGGGTGGTGGCAGGGACAGGGAAATGCTGATCAATGGACGCTGATTAGGTTAGGTAAGAGGAAGAAATCCTGACAATGTTTCCATTCCAGTTTTTAGGTATTCTTGCAGGACCTCCAGGGCAGGCAAATTAGGACACCATGGTGACAATTAGCAGGAAAAAATCTTGCTCCTCTTTCAACGTGCTGGGGTGCTACCTGAGATCTCTTTCACTGGACGGGTTTCATCAGCTTTTACTGTCTACCTTCCTGGCAACCCACATGGCTCTTGTTGTGACATTTGACAGCTGTTTGCCACCCCACATCCCTCCTGGCTGTGGATGGCGATGAGGTAATGCACTGTAGACTCGGATGTCATTTCTGAGTCATACTCTGCTCTGAGCCTTTTGCAACCACTGTGGAAGCATCCTGGGAGGCGCGGAGGAAATGCTGGTGCCCTGCAAAGCTGGCGCATCCTGCCGAGTGGCACTGCACATCTGGCTCCAGCCTTGGATTCACAGCACTGTGACTTGGGTGGGTCTATTCCCCACTCTAGCCTCTGCCTCCATATCCCCAAAGTGTGAATGAAAAGAACCCAGAGCTACTCATCCTGCTGCTGCTTTGGCCTTTGACACATGTCCCGCGCCTGGAAGACCCTCAGCCAGGGGCAGTAAGATGAGAAGCCATCGTGCCAGTGCTGGGAGGATGGTCCCCACCAGCCACGAGGCCCACAAAGGTCGGCTTCTCCCCTGTTCAGCCAAATCAGCCAAGTTGGCAAGGTCAAGTTTAGCCCTCATGAGAAGGACTCCCAGGCCTTGAGAGCTAAGGTAGAGGTGCCAGCTTGTTTGTGCCTCCCGCCCTCCGTGGTCCCACAGCTCTGCCCAGTGTTGGATCCTCCCTGTGCCAGTGCCTTGTAAGCGGGTTACATCATGGTGCCCCCTGACCCTTTGTGCTGCACCAGAGAATCTGTACTAAGAATTAATTAACTGGTCTGTTTACGAGTGATGTGACCTGTGGCCTTTCTTTCTTGCCAAGTTTAGAAAGCAATTATGCAAAATGGAGACAATCTCCCTCCATTCATGCACTCAGGCAGAGCTGTCGGAAGCGAATGGGTTGAAGATGTAACCCCCGAGGACCACATAGATTCATGGGAGAGACAGAAACAAGTACTGCACATATGCTATACACTGTGACAAATGTCACTGCCGGTGCATGCGTGCAGTCCCACCAGGAGTATTGAGGAGAGGTCAGGACAGGATTTTTTTTTTTTTTTTTTTATTTAAGAGGAAAAAGAGAAAAACACAAAACAAACCAAAGCGGCATAAGGGTACACGCAATACAGAACTACAAAACAAAACAAAACGAAACAAAACAAAACAAAAAAACATAACAGTAAGAAATTACCTGCTAGTAG
Source organism: Cavia porcellus (assembly GCF_034190915.1). NCBI lineage: Eukaryota > Metazoa > Chordata > Mammalia > Rodentia > Caviidae > Cavia > Cavia porcellus. The sequence continues at coordinate 34,352,166 of NW_026947506.1, read as the reverse complement.
ATTACACACTATTTTCTTGAAAATAGTTCCTCAAATCACAGTATCAAAGAACACAAGGTGGACATTCAAACAGGGAGACTGCAAACAGCTGTGTTCAATGTTCCAAAAACATTGATAAAGTCAGCTATTTAACACCCCCAAACACACTTGCTGTTATATCCGTTAGAGCTCTTTTCCTTTTTTTTTTTTTCCCTCTCTTTTTTACAACAAAATTTACACATCTTGGATTTTATTACTCCTTAGTGCTTATTACTTTCTTTGGGGGGGGGAAGAATACAGTCAAATATGGCAAAACAAAGCTGTCAGTCAATACCAAGGATAGGCATAGCACATGGTGTAGAACAGAGTACAAGTTTATCAACAATGGTTATCAACGTTGTCCCTTGTTTCCTTAAAAAGAATTGTCTATCTTATTAGATATTATAAAGTTGGACAAAACAGTAGAGAACAAGACCAATAAAACTTAGGCATTGTAAACATTACAGGACTTCCAAAGAAGACAATAGTCAAACCAGAATGGGTATCTTAGTGAATCTTATTGTCTTCAAAGTAGTTGCCTATGTCTTCAAACTTGATACTATCATATAGAATGGAACAGAGTCTAATCAGTCAAAACAAGATCGTGGGAGTACTACAGGACTTCAAAACAAGTTAATAGGAAATCGAAAAGAGTTACTATTTATATATCCTAATTTTTTTGAATTTTTTCTTTAATTAAGACAAACATAAGAAATGACTAAATAATTTTTTTTTGAAACAATAAGGGGGAGATTGAGATAAAACAGGACATAACAATATAACAATAGAGGTCACAGCATGACTGTTTCAACAACCTAGTACTTCACCACCTTATAACCTGACTTAATAGTAGTTACCATAGTGTCTTTTTCCTTGAAATATTTGGGTAAAACTTCATATACTCTAGCTTCAAATATTTTCATATCAAGAAGCCCAGAATAAAGCCTTTCTAATTAATGAGTGAAAACTTTATAAGGCTTCAAGGCCACCTAATGGGGAATCATGATTACCACATATTTTTATATATTTGAATCATTATTTACATTAGGGAAACTATTCGGTATTCACACATGCGAGATTGATTTATTTCACTAATGAGTATGGTCTCAAGCTGCGCCCATTTATTGATAAATATCTCAATGTGATCCTTCTTTATAGCTGAATAATACTCCATTGTATAGAAATACCACAACTTTTTTATCCATTCCTCAGTTGATGGGCACTTGGGTTGTTTCCAAGATCTGGCGATTACAAATTGTGCTGCTATAAACATAGGTGCACATATATCACTGTGGTATGATGCTTTCAGTTCTTCTGGGAATATGCCTAGAAGTGGAATAGCTGGAATAAATGGGATTTCCAGTCCCAACTTTTTGAGAAATCTCCAGACAGATCCAGGACAGGATTTGAAGCTGGACATTGACTTTTCTCCTCAGGCCACATCACTTGAGAAGCAAGTGTCACAAGTCAGATACTGGCTGCCCCCCGCATCGGGTGTGAGCTTTGCTTTGGAGCACAAATAAGATTTTTAAAGTCTTTCATTAATGCAAATTAAAATAACACTGAGATTTCATCTCACCCCAGAACAAATGGCCATTATCAAGAAATCAACCAATAACAAATGCTGGAGGGGTTGTGGGGAAGAAAGAATCTTTCCTCACTGTTGGTGGGAATGCAGACTGGTGCAACCACTGTGGAAATCAGTGTGGAGATTCCTCAAAAAATTAGGATTGGAGGTCCCATCTGGTCCAGCTATTATCCTCCTAGATATCTTCCTAGAAGAATTTAAAAAAATCACTCTACAGCAATATATGTGTATCCATGTTTGTAGCAGCACAGTTTGTAATAGCTAGATTGGAAGCAACCTAAATGCCCTTGACTGAGGAATGGAGAAAAAAGATGTAGTATTTTTATACAATGGAGTACTACTCAGCCATATAGAAGGATAAACTTGAGATTTTTATGGTTAAATGGATGCACCTTGTGACCACACTCATAAGTGAAATGAATCAGACTCACATGTAAATATCATACTGTCTCAGTAGTGTGAGAAGCTGAATCAATATATGTATTGTGTAAATGCAATGTATATACCATTGTTATCTCCTAATTGTTGTTTTGAAGTTTGTTTTATTTTTTCTCTTTAAAATAAAATAGATTTTAAATAAACCTCTCTCATCATAAGGGACACTATATCAGTATTAGGAAGGGGTTCCTAAAGCATACAAAAGCACAAAGCATCAGGTGAGCATCACTCAGATTCTCACTTCACTCATTAATATTTCAGAAAAATATTTTTGAATATTTAAAGGAGCTTGGAATACTATCAGAAAGATGGAGAACCCTTTGACTCTCTCCCCAATCTCAGGTTTTCCTCACTAAATGTGGCATTATCATAAATTCAGTATTTGTCTGCTCTATTTAAAATGATTTCATCTTGCATTTCAGTGAGCATATATCTCTGTGATACTGCAGAGTATCATTTTGTGCATTTAGAATTTTTGCAGAACTTTTATGGTATGCATAGCACAACATTTTAAAACCACTTTAAAAAATCCAACATTTTCTTTTTCAATATCTGGCCCTCTCAATAAATATAATAGCTTATTAATTTTAAATTCTGGATAGCAGTCTGTTAAATGACTATCACATAATTTATTTATACATTTTCCTACTGATGAGCTTTTAGGTTATTTTTTCTTTTACCAGCAATTTTGCAACAAGCTCTGTTGACTCATCTCTCAGTGGAAAGCTGCAAATGACTTTGGATTGGAAAGCACGGGCACCAGATAAGGCCATTGCTTTCCAAAATGATTGTTCCAATTTACATTTCCACCCCATTCTAATGCAGGCTTGTATCAAACATCTGGTATTGCCAGGCTCTTTGATTTGCCAGTTGGATGTGTGATGTGGTGCTTCCTTGCCAGCATCCACTGCTCAGGAGAGCTGATCACGGCCATCTCATTCCAGCTCAGGGCCAAGGACTGCCCAATGTCAGCTCGAGACTGGCTAGGTTGAGGGGATTTGCATGAACTCCACCTATCTGGCTTTCCCTGCACTCATCTTCTGCCTCTGAGCTTCAGCACTGCTGTGGCCAAACCTGGAGACGCAGGGTAGTTACGGCAACCACTGGGGTCACAGTGTATGGCAGGGTCTTGGCCACTTTGCCACACAGCTGTTCCAGACTGAAGGGGTACTGGGAAAAGATTCTTTGGAGAGCAACATTTAACACACGCGCGCACACACACACACACGAAACAAAACACTCCCCCAAAAATAAAAAAACCAAGGAATGAACTTTAGTACTTAATGTATTGAAAGGATAAGCAAATACATATTTAAATACATCAATATTCTCTCTCTACCCCAACCCTGTACCCTTTGCTGTGCTGAGGCTGGAACCCAGTGGTGCTCTATCACTAAACTATATCCCTTGCCTTATCAATGTTTCCTTTTGAGACAGAATCTTACTAAGATGCCCAAGGTGGCCTTGGACTTGAGATTCTCCTGTTTCAGCTTCCTGAGTAGCCAGGTGTGTGCCCCCATGGCTGGTGAAAACCTTTTTTTTCAAACTTCCCTTCACTAAACAAACTCTGTGCCTTTCTTTTTCTTTTCTTTTTTTTTTTAGCTGTACCTTTATTTTATTAAAAATAAAAGGATGAAACCAAAAATGAATAGAAGAAAATAATAAAGATCGTAAAACACAATCCCATATCAAACTGTCAACATCATTTTTCATATAGATTAACATTTTGATTCTTAAATTTCTGTAAAAAAAAAAAAAGGATAGTCTAAGCAACTTTGATAAAGGAACAAAATTAGAGCTCCGATCCCCCCAGTCCCACGACTTATCACAAAGTCACCAATCATAACAAAATGGTATTGATATTGAGACAGACAAACCACCAAAGTACCAAAATAAAATCCCCAAACAGATGCCCACATAACAGACCAGCTTTATTTTTCTTACTTGGTGATGTCTTCTGGAATTCACCGGTGCACAGTGTAACCCCTTCCTGCCTTTTCATGGTTGCAGCATCCCAGATACACCATAGATGATTCCTCGGCCCCCCGCCAATGGACTTCGGGCTGTTTCTAGCCTTCTGTTTAGGAAAAAAAAAAAAAGCTACAATAGACTAATGCATGGGTTATTCTGTAATTTTGCTAAAGTGTATTTAGGGTAGATTCTTGGGGCTAGGATTTCTGAGTAACTTATAGCAGATAAAAAAACATTTAAAACTTTTTTTGTCAAAAACTTACTGAAATATAATTTAGGAACCATAAAATGTAACTATTTTAAGCGTACAGTTCAACGATTTTCAGTAAACTTGTATGGTTTTCGGCTCCCTTTGCCACTTAGACCACTTCCATTCCCACACCACCCCTAGCCAATTCCCTCCTGCCTATTTCGAACCTCAAAGGCAGACGCATAATGTCTGTTTACTCTCGCTAAAGTTTTTCTCTTTCTAGACATCTCATATGAGTCACATTGTACAAAATGCATACGTTAGTGTGGAGCTTTTTAGCTTAGCATGGGGCTTTTATTTCAGCCATGGTGTTTGATGGCTCGGTAGTTTATTCCCTCTGATCGCTAAGTAATGTTCTGCTGTGCGGCTATAGTACATTTTGTTTATCTGCTCGTCATCAGAGGGACCTTTGCATTGTTTTCAGTTTGTATTTTATTTCTCTTGGGTGAACAGATACCTGGACGTTGAGTTGCTGTTTTTATGACAGGTGCACATGTAGTTGTTATCAACTTGAGTAAGAAGCACCTAGCTGATTAGTAAAGCTTTGGATAGATCTATGGATGACTGACACAAAAAGCAACAAACAAGGGAAGAAGACCCACCCCGGATGTGGGTGGCACCAACCAATAAGCTGGTAGCCTGGACAGAAAGGGTAAAAAAGGAAGTGTCTCTGCTGTGGAAGAGCTCCGACCTGTGTCATCACCTGTGGACATGGCTCTGCAGTTTCGTCACCCTCCAAGGCATACTCTACAGCGGGCTTCCAGGCATTCAACTTGGACTGCTCCTGGACCTGCCAGCTTTCAGCGCGCAGATGGCCACTGTGGACTTTTCTGCCTTTGACCCTGTGAGCCTACCTGACAAATCTCCTTGCATAATTATGCATATATTCTTCTATTGATTCTGTCCCTCTTGAGAACCCTAATGCTGTATGCATAACATTTAAAGAACGGCCAAACTGCTTTTCAAGTGTGCATTCCCATTAACAATATTTGAGTTTTACTTTCTCTCTATCCTCCCCGCAGATGGTATCTTAGATCTTGCTCTTCTAGTGAGTGTCTAATGGTATCTTACTGTGGTTTGAATTTGCATTTCCTTAATCAGTAATAATAATGAGTATCTTTCCATGGGCTTATTAGTTATTTATAAAGCTCTTGGTGAAGTATCTATTCAAATATTTTACTTTTTTTTTTTTTTTTTTTTTTTTGAGGCAAGGTTTCATTACGCATTTCAGGCTAGTCTTGGACTCATTTTATAGCCTAAACTGGCCTCGAACTCACAGCAATCCTCCTGCTTCAGCCTCCTAAGTGCTGGGATTACAGGCGTGGGTTTTGATTGGGTTGTTTTGTCACTGAGTTGCAAAAACTGTTTATATATTGTGGACACAAATTCTCTAGCGGATATATGTTTTGCAACTATTTTCTCTCAGTCCATGGCTTTTATCTTCTCTCTTTTTTTTTTTTTTTCTCCTTTTGAGACAGAGTCTCACTATGCAGTTTAGGCTAGCCTTGAACTCACTTTGTAGCCACGCCTGGTCTCAAACTTGAAATGTTCCTTCTGCCTCAGCTTCCCTAGTGCTGGGATTACAGCATGCGCCAACATGCCCACCTCACTTCTGATTTTATTAATAGTGCTTTTTTTTTTGTCTTTTTCGTTTTTATCGGTACCAGGGATTGAACCCCCGACTGCCTGCTAGCAAGGCAGGCGCTTATGCCGCTGAGCTAAATCCCCAGCCCCCTTAATAGTGCTTTTGAAGAGCAAAAGATTTTGATTATGATGAAGTTAAAATTTATCATTTTTTTCTATTATGCATTATGCTTTTGGTGTCATCCCTAGAAAATGCTTAACCCAAGTAACAAAGATTTTGTCCAGTGGTTTTTTTCCTAATGCTTTGAGGATTCAACCTTTATGTTAAAGTCTGTGATCTTTTTTTAGTTAATTTTTGTGTGCAGTGTGAGATAAAGGTTAAAGATTCGATTTTTTTTTTTTTTTTTTTTTTGCTTGCTTGCTTGTGAATATGCCATTGTTCCAGCATTGTTTCTTGGAGAGACTGTTCCTTTCCTTGTGGGAGACCCTGGCACCCTGGTTCCTTTGTCATAAATAAATTGATGATGGGCTGGAGAAAAACTTGTCTGGCATGTGGAAGGCCCCGGGTTTGATCCCCAACACCACAGCACAATGAAAGTACCAGCTGATACATGTGAGTCCATTTCTAGACCTCTGTTCTTTCTTCTGTCTTTATCCTTTTAATCAGCTTTTAAATATCCCAGGAGGTACAGCTTTTAAAAAAGGGTTGATCACTTTCCTTGTTTTCTGTGGAAGCTCCTTTCTTTGGGAATCTGGCTCAGGTCCTGGAAGGGTCTGGTTAGGCTCTATGCTAGACAGGGCTAGGTTGCCTTTTGAAAGTGTTTTTGTTACTCAGTCCCTTCTGCCCTGGTCTCTCAGGCCTGCTATAGACACGGAACACCCTCCCCCACCACTGCAGTATGAAGAACCCAGGATCTTCACACTGAGCTGTACCCCCAAGACCTTTTTATTTTGAGACAGGATCTCATTAACGCTGTAATCCAAGCACTCTGGGAGGCTGAGACAGGAGAATATCTGGCTTTTTTTTTTTTTCTCCTAGCAGGAAGCATCTGCCTTGTTGGACACAGTTTAATAAGAAATCCTGAGTCCAGTACTAGCTCAGCACCCATGGGTTTTGCCTTTCTTCTAAGATTTATAGGCCCTCAAAGACCCTGATGGCCCATGGGGACATTGGGAATTGCAGGGACACCAGCCTGGGGACCTGTGGTTTGCTTATAGCATAGAGATGAAAGATTTGCACAAAGCCATGAGATGCATATGCTTAAGGCCAGTACAATCCCACTTTAATTAAATTCGATCTCCAAATAGTTGAGTCCCGATCTCCACCCCAGGTGGATGAGGAAGAGCCTGGTTCCCATTATACCTTGCTACCTTCTGCCCACGACCCCTCTTGTCTGATAGGGGAGCCACACACTGCATGAGCAGACCGTCGTGACACTGCATTAAGAGAACAGACAGACACATAGGCGAGGCAGTGCTGTGGCCACTAGGGGCTGGCCGCAGATTGTTCTTCTGGGCATTTACAAGGATTTAACTCACCAGAAAGTGGGGACCACGTGTGTGGGGCAATGTTTTTACAGATGTAACCCCCTCCACTCAGACTGAACTCCCCAGTGCTGTTCAGTGAGTTTAGAAACATAGAGTGTGATAGCTTGATGTGATTCCACTAGACACATCCAGAACTTCTCTCTTGTGTGTCCCAGGGTCACAGTTCAAATCTCCAGTTCAAGCAGGTCATGGGGAAAGGACCCTGTCACAGATAGGAAAGCAAGTCCTACATGGCCAGGTCTCCGGGTCTTCTAATGTTTCCGAAAATGTCAGAACTCTGGAAGTTTGAAAGTAACCCCGTCCCATTTCTGTATGCTTTCTACAAGATAAAAGTGGCTTTAAAATGTCCTGTGAGCCAAGCAGAACCACTCTATGCATCTGACTCAAGAAGGACTTGCAACTTCCTATTGACAGTAAAGAGGCATTGCTGACGAACCACAAGGGTGATGGAATTACAGGGGCCAGAGCTCCCGGCCAAGCAGAGAGAAGGAGACAGCAGAGGAGGTGAACGTCCCAGCCATCTCTTTGCCATGGAAAGCCCGAGGGAGGAGGCTTCTATTTTTTCTGTATTAAGAGATCAATGGGAGATTATTAATAATCCTGTACATTGATGTAGCACTTCAAACTCGAGTGCTTGCTTGTTGGTAATCTCACTTGATCCTTGCAGCGGCCCCAAGAGCTTGTCAGAAACATCCAGCACTTCCTAGCCCGATTAGAAGGAGATAAGGACCCAGACACTCTTGCTCACAGAGAAAAGGCTGAGGGGAAGAAACAGAAGGACTTGAGTGTCGAGGGAAGGCTCAGAAGTAAGGCCTTTGTGCTGGCTTTGCTGTCCCTGTTTGCTGTGCTTTTGGCCTCCATAGTGGCAGAAGCCAGGACTCATGGGAGCTGCACTGTGTAGGGCTTAGTCACAGAGGAGGTGGCGGAGGCCAGAGCTTACGAGATTGTAAAGCTTGTGACTGAGGACCCCAGAAAACCCTCACTGCCTTGTTAGTGTCCCCCGATTCACATCTTGATGAACCTCAGTGGGGTCCATATTCCTAAAAAATGCTCAACCCAGCTGATCTTTATAATTTGGAATATTATTTGGTTTTAAATAAGGCAGAAATTCTGACACCTGATATAATACAGATGAACCCTGAAAACATAATGTGAAGAGAAGTTAAACACTCATAAAAGACATATACTGTAGGATTTAACCTGTGTGAAGTCCCTGGAGTTGTCCAACTCACAGACAGGAAGTAGGACGCTGTGGACCAGGAGCTGGGGAGATGGAGAGCAAGTCAGTGTTTTATGGAAGCAGAGCTTCGGTTTGCAAGATACAAAGAGTTTTGGAAGCCTGCTTGCCAGCAGCGGAAGTTTACTTAATGTGATGAACTCCATACTACAAAATGGGCAACATGGCAAATTTTATGTTAAGTGTATTTTACCACAATTAACATTAAAAAACAAATTTAAGTGGGATGAAATTCCAGGGCTGATGAGATAGCTCTGGTCTTCCTCATGTACTGTTATGGGATTCATCAATTATTCCCTGACTCCAGATTCCCTAGTCATATTGTGCTATGTGTGTGTCACCACTTCTGTTTCCTCTTCCTGTGTGCTTTGCCTCTTTTTGTCCTGGACTCAGTTCCAGTGCTAGCCGTTTCTCAGACTGACCACTCACAACATCCCTGAAGGTTAGTCAAATAAGAGCATGCGGAATTGTCTTCTTAGCTTTCTGTTGCTGTGACAAGATAACCAAGGTGATTTGTGGATAAGAAGGATAGATTGACTGTGGCTCATGGTTTGGGAGGTGCCAGTTCATGGTTGACTGATCCTGTTGTTTGGGCCTGTGGCAGCACAGTATGTCACAGTGGGAGAAAGCTGCGCACCTCATGGTAGGGTGCAAGAGACTCGGTAGGGGAAAGAGAATGGGGTTCTTGTGTCCAACTTCCCCCACTTAGTTCCACCATCTCCCATTGGCACCATGAGCTGAGACCAAGCCTCCAACACCCAGGCCCTGAGATGTTCCAGACCCTTATGTAGCTGGGATGATGAGGGTCTCCTTAACAAGATGTGAAACAAACCCCCATGCTCAGAGCAACTGTGCTTGGTGTGCTGGGTATCAAGAGCTGCTTTTCTACTCCCACTTCTGTTGGCTGCTGGATGTGATGTTTTGATTTATGCATCATTGAAGTTTTCCCTCCAATCCTTTCCACCAGCAAGGCTAGTCTGGCTGGGCATTTAGGCTTATTTGTGCGTGTGTGTGTGTATTACTGAGGGTTTAATCCAGGGCCTTTGCACTGAGTTATATCCCTAATCTCTAATTTTTTATTTGAGCCACAGTCTTGCTAAGTCACTAAGTTGCACAGGATGGACTGCAACACACAGTCCTCCTGCCTCAGCTTCCCGGAGTGCTGGGATTCTAGGTGTGCACCACCATACCTGGTTTTGGGCTCATTCTAGGTAACACATAGTCCTGGTTGAGTTTCAGAGGCAGTAACAAACTTGTCCGTATTGACTGTTAACCCAAACTCTGAGCTAGACTTAGCATCAGATCTTCTCTGTCTTCTTGTTTGGAGCTGCTTTGGGGAGGAGGCCTGGCGTGGAAGTGGAGACCTGACCTGTTTCCTGTGTCCTCCATCTTTCCTAACAAGAGTGCGGGAGCCGGAGAGCGGAAGGAAAGGAGAGGAAGACAGGACTGGTGCTGTCGGTGCTTCTGGAATTCACACTGTCCTCCTCATACTCTGGGCACAAGCTGACAGCTCCCCTGCCTCCCTCCCTTTTATTTTTCTTCTGTCACTCGCCCTTTTCTTTCTTTTCTTTGGAACCCATCTGCCCAAGCAGGCCTCCTGTGAGCGAAAATAAAATGTCATCAAAGTCAAGAGACTAAAGTCCTAGCCCAAGCACCACCTGGATTAGCTGTGCATCCTGAGGGACAGCATAGATGTCTCTGGTTCTTCCATCCCTTGCTAAGCAGGTGAGGTCCTGGCAGTGCATTGGAGGCAACTGGAGGCTGAGCAAGGAAAAAGACATGGCCACCAGGTGGCAGGAGCAGTCTGAGTTTCACTTAGCTGGAGCTTTGGCAGATTTGCTAAGGGGGACCATCCCTCACTGTGTGGGACCTGAAGGGGCTGTGGTGTGTGGCCCTCACCCTGAAGGCAGGAGAGTGGGGCTCTCTCCCCGGAGCAGGATCAGGAGGACGCTGGCACAGCTAGACCATGGGCACATCTGGGTCCCGTGTGCCTGGGTCAGAGAAGCCTAGAGTCTTTCTAGCTACTAGGGTTGTCTTGTCTATAGCCAGTAAGTGTTGGGTGCATTTTTGTGTGTGTGTGGTTGTTTTTTGAGATAGGCTTTCACTATGTAGTTCAGGTGGTTTTGAACTCATCATGAAGCCCAGGCTGGCTTTGAGTTCATGGTGATCCTCCTGCCTCAACATCCCAAAGTGCTGGGATTATTGTGCACCACAATGCCCAGCCAGGTGTTTTTTAAACAAGATTTTAAATTAACATTCATTTTTAAAAAGGTAATGTGCATATGAGGTATGTCCAAAACATTGGTATATGTTTAAATTTTTAAAAAATTATTACAGTAAAAGATATGTAGCCATGAATCCCCCTTGAAGTGCTCCCTTGCTTTGAACCACGTATCCCATCATTCCGAGGCGGTTCCGGAAGTCCTCTTTTGTGTTTTCAGTTGTGCTGTTCCAGCTGCCTTGATGCCCCGACCTGATTGAAAGCGTTTCCCTTTCATGATCATTTTGACTTTGGGGAAGAGCCAGAAGTCGAACGATGCTGTATCTGATGAAGGGCGTAGATGAAGACAAACCGTCGTGTTTTTAATTCACAGAAAGTGCTGTCAGTGTACACTGTTAACTGCACCAAAGTCAAACTTGTGCGCATCCAATTACTTTACCACAGTGGATGTGAGCATGCTTTTAGCTCTGGAGAGTCCACCGCCTTTGCCACCCCCCGGCTTGTGCAGTAGATCTTATTTTATGCCCTATTTCTTGTCTTTTGAGGCTTGGTCATTTTGTTGTTTTATTATTTTTCCTCCAGTGCTTTGAGATTAAGAAGTTATTCATCTCTCCGTTCCTAGTAATTACCCTTAAAGATTTTAGGCAATGTCCAGAATTAGTCAGTAATTTTATTTACTCCAGAATAAGTCAAGGCTTTTAGCATAATTGAATTCCCCTCATTTTTAGCCAGCTGCACTGTTTTATGTCAATAAACTACCCCGTTCCATGGCAAAATCTTTGGAAATTCTTATTTTTGGTTGACACACAGTAATTGCACATTTAATGGAGAATGACATGATGCTTTGATTAAAGTATACATTGCAAGATTTCAATAACACTTTAAAGATTTTATACATCAGGAATTATGTAGATAGACACTTTGTTCTCTGCATTTTAGCTTCTATTCATGAAGCTTATGAGATGATTTTTTAGTGATTTGCTTTTATTATTTTATTGTCCCCCATCACTGTGGTTATGTGCATCTTATGCTGTTTTCTTAAATTTATTCACTGCTTCGCTTTTTTTTTTAAATCAGTACCGGGGATCAAACTCACGACCACGCGCTTGCGAGGCAGGTGCTTATGCCGCTGAGCTAAATCCCCAGCCCTGTTTAGCTTGTTTTGTTGGAGTTAATCCTTAACTAACTTGTGTAAAACTGCCTTGTGGATGGTAAACTCTCGGAGCTCTCATATCTCCTTTGTATTTTGATTTCACACTTACAGATTAGCTTTTGATGGGGTATAAAATGCAAAGTTCGAAACAGGTTTTGTCTTCAGACACTGCAGGCTGGCCCCTGTGTTTTCTGGCACCCTGGTGGTCAGAAAGGTAAAGCTAAGTGAGATTTTGTCCCTTTGCTGACAAAGTCTTCACCACCGCACCCCATTTTGGAATCTTAGAGCTTTTTTCTCAGCTTGGCTGTTCTGGAGTTCCTAGAACTGCATAGGATTCTGCCTTGGTTTGGATGAATGTCTCCCTGGTCCCCCTGTTAAGTCTTGGTCCCCAGAGTGCTGTACAGCTTTAAAAGGTGGGACTAGGGGAGGGGCTAGCTGAAGGGGACTGTGGGACCCGCCTCCTGAGCCTCTGCTTCCTTCTTTCTGGCTCCAGAAGTGACCACGCCCCCTGACCCACAGTAGCCGCTGACATCTGCCACCCCAGCCAAGGCTAAACCAGTGGGGCTCCGCTGCTCTACCTGGGACTTTTGAACTCCATCACTGAGCTACACAAACTTTTGCTTATTTCTTAAATTACCAGTCTTGGACATCTTGTTATAGTCATGCAAAGCTCACTAGTACAGGTTTTTTTTTTTTTTTTTTTTTTTTGGTTTTATTTAAGAGAAAAAGAAAAAAAAAAGGGTACAAGTTATACAGAATTGCAGAAAATAAACAGTAGGAAATCACTAGTGGATAGATTACATATTGTCATCTTAGAAATAGTTGTTCAAGTTACAAAATTAAAGCATATAAAGTAGACATTCAAACAGTGAGACTGCAAACAGTTCTGTTCAATGATCCAACAAAACTCAGTAATATGGTTATCTATCTTATACACTTAAATATACATGCAGTTATATCCTTTAGAGCACTTTCTTTTCCTCTCTTTTGTACAATGACAATTACACATTTTGGATTTTATTACTCCCACAGTTCTTACTACTTTTTTTGAAGAGAATAAAACAAAATGTGACATAACAAAACAGAGTCAGTCAAATCAAAAGGATGGACATAATATATAATGTAAAAACAAAATACAAGGTGATCAACAATGGTTACCATAATGCCTCTTGCTATCTTAAAAAGAATTGCCTATATCATCAGTTATAATAAAATTGAACAAAACAGTAAAGAACAAAACCAATAAAACCAAAACATTGGAGACATTACAGGACTTCAAAAGAAGATAACAGTCAACCAGAATGGGCATCATAATGAATCTTACTGTCTTCACAGTTGTTACCTACACTTTAACTTGGTACTATCAAGCAAAACAGAATAGAGGAAAATCAGTCAAAACAAGATGGTGAGAGCAATCAGGGTTTCAAATCAAGTTAATAGGAAATCAAAGTGGGTTACTATAATGTATCCGGCTATTTTTTATTTATTTTTCCCTTAATTAAAAAGATTAAAAATAAAAAAGTAAATAATAAAAAAAGGAGATTGAGATTAAAGAGGGCATAACAACAAAACAGTGCAGGTCAAAACATAACCATTTAAGCAAAATAGTGTTTCACCACAAGATAGCCCGACATAAAAGTAGTTACCATAGTGTCTCTTTCCTTGAAATCTTTGAGTATAACTTCGTGTACTGCAGCATCAAACATATCAAGACAATGTAAAACCATTCAAGAGAATGACAGGATTACAGGGTATTTAGAATCAACTAACAGAAAATGAACAATGGTTTCTGTATAATCTTGTCTATAAAAGTTTTTGTTTATATTATCACATATAATAAAATACAACATGTTAAGACTGATGGAGACAGAAGAGAAAAAGCTGGATGGGACTTCAAAACAAGATGATATTAAATCAGCACTAGCTATTAAGATGCCTTGTTTTCTCCAAAATAGCTGTTCATACCATCCAGCCTTCTCTGCCTCATTTCTGTTGAGCTCTTTTTCTGTCATTAGTTGTCAGTTTGTCTTCTTCATTTTGCTTTCTGCTCCATTCATTGTGGCCTCTCTGCCACTGTTTCTGGGATCTTGGTATTTTTTAGAACATCCTGCAGTATTCTCTGTAGGCTTGAATTGGTGGTTGCAAATTCCCCTAGTTCCTCTTTATCCTGGAAGCACTTTGTTTTTCCATCAATTTCTAGGGACAGTTGTGCAGGATATATCAATCTTGGCTGGAGGTTATTATCTTTCAAAGCTTGAATTATTTCCCCCCACACTCTTCATGATTTGATGGTTTGTGCCGAGAAGTCTGCTGTAATTCTGATGGGTATTCCCTTGTAAGTTATCTGTTTCTTGTTTCTGATGGCTTTTAATATTCTGTTCTTATATTGGATTTCTGAAACTTTGATTATTATATGCCTGGGTGTAGCTCTGTTTGGGTTGTAGGTGGTTGGGGTTCTGTATGCCTCATACATCTGAGTATCTTTACCTTTTGCTAAATTAGGGAAATTCTCCTGGATTATTTCTGTGAATAGCCTTTGTAGTTCATTTGTTTATGTCCCTACTTTTTCTTTTACGTTCTTAATTCTTAAGTTATAGATCCTCTTATCATCTTCTAGCCTTTGTATTATTGCTGTTTGTTTCCTTGTTAGTTTTAAGAAGTTTTTTATTTCATGCTCCCACTTTACAAATCTGTCCTCCAGTTCAGCCAATCTATCCTTAGTTTCTTTCAAACAGTTATGCCAGCTTTCGATAGAGCTTTTAGTTTCCTGGTAATCTCTTTGAACCTGCTTTATGTATTCTATGTTTTCTCTATTTTCTCCATCAAACAATTTTCCCCTTTTTTTCTGTTCTTCCATTCCACCGTCTGTTTTTTCTTGGGCGGTGCTTAGCATTTCTCTAACTATTCTACTCATATCTTACCTTACTTCATTAAATACTTCACTTTTGAACTCGTCTATGAGGCTCCAGAGATACTGCTTTATGTCTACTGGTGCCGTGTCTGATCTTGCATGTTTTCTGTCCTCATTCTCCTTTGCATTTACCTTTCCTGGATCAGTGTTCTCAGGATTGGGGACTGAGGTCCCTTTCTTGTTGCTCTCTCTTCCCATATTTTTTGTTCCTTCCATACAAGCATATATAGGAGGCCCAGTTTCTTTCTTTGTAGGTTACAGTTTGTTTGAATCCACCAGCTAGGTGTTCCCACCCACTGCAGTGTACTAGGGAGACACAGACCTGGGCAGCCTCTGCTGGGCCTGCCTACTGAAGGCTACCTACTGAAGGTCAACCTACTGAAGGCTTTTTTGCTAGGGTGCATCACCAGGCGCTGGGACCTGGTTTGGGCTAACCTACTGGGTCTTAGTCCGCAGTGTCACCCAGGCCAAGCACTCCCCACCAGTCCTGCTTGAGAGGGGAATATGTGACTAAAGTCACTGCAGCATCCTGTTCTGGCTACTCTGCCCAGTCCCAGAATGTCCTCTGTTGGAGCCTCCTACTCTATGGAAGGGTCCCCATTCCTTTCACTCACTGCAGGTCGATGCAGGGCTCCCCGCCAGTCCTGCTCTCAACTCCTAATCTCAGAGCTTTTGCATCTCTGTCCCTGCTTTGCTGATTCAGGTGCAGCAGCGGCAGCAGGAAATTCAAGCCGCGGTTTCCAGAGGTGCAGGTTCCAGCTTCAGTGCTGAGATTTTATCTGTTCCTGTTATAGCACCTGGATTGCATTTCCAGTTGGTTTCTCTCAGCTTAGTTCATTCCTCGGTCGGCAAGATATATCTCCCCTTGCTTAGGACTCCTCACACCGCACCATTCCTGGATTCTAAGCTGGCTATCTCAGAGAGCCTCCATAGCTGCTGTTATCTATCTGCCATGTTCTCCCGGAAGTCTCCTAGTGCAGGTTTTATTCGCTGTGATCAGCAGCTGTGAACTCATTTAACAACTTGTGTCATTAGTTGGCTCTGGATAATTAATCTTATTTTATTTTTCTGTCCTCCATTCTCTCTGTTCTCTACATGTGAAATTCTTATTAGATAGCTTCTGAGTGGTTTGATTATTTGAGCAATCATTTATTTTCAGCTGTGATGGCCTAGGTTCACCCACTCTGCTGAGTTCTGTATTTTAATCATCACACTTTAAATTTCTTTTTTTTTTTTTAAAGCAGTGGCAAAGTTTATTCGAGGAAGTAGAAGTGAAGATTGGGAGAGAAACTGGCTTTGCAGAGTGATCTTGGCTCAAATAAAGAGAAAAAGAAGAATCCATGCTGCATCTGGGAAACAGCGTGGGCTGTCACAGAAAGTTATGGTAGCCCATACTTTTAATTTGTAGAACTCTAATTGATCTTTTAAAAAAATCCATGTCCCTCAACAGCAGCTGTAAGTTCATCAGGTTTTGTTTTATCTGTGACAGCAAAATACTTCATTTAAATAAATCTCTTTATTACCATTAGGCTTCTGGATTTTTGAGATCTATATGCTTGGATTCAAACAACTGAAGATTAAATATATTTGGAAAAAATTACAGCAGAACTGAATATGTACCCACCTTTTCTTGTTATTATTCCCTAAACAATGCAGTGTAATAGCTGTTTACATAGAATTTACATTGGGTGAGGCATATTGTAAGCTACCCAGAGATCATTTAATGTATATGGGTGGGAAGGTATAGGTTATATCCTATACTGTGCCATTTTATGCAAAGAACCTGAACACTGATAGAGTTTGGTTTCCACAGGGGCTCTGGAATCAATCTAGAGGGCACTGAGGGAAGATTGTTTTACTCAATATTTCAAAAACCCTGAAAATTATGCATTCGTAGATGACCTTAACCTTGGTTACATGCAGCAAGATCGGCAGAAAGTGACAAAACCAGAGGTGATACTGGTTTTTTTAATTCTTCAAGGGCAATGTTACCAATCTTTTGTTTCATTTTTGTCTCATTTTAAAACGAGAAGCACAAGACTTACTCTGTCTCCCAAAGAGAGACAAATAAGCTAAGTAGACTTTTGTTTTAAAAACACTTGCAGAACTCTGCCACTGCAGTTATGACTTGTCACCCAGCTCTGTCAGTGAGCCTAAATTTAGATTGTTCCTTGTTATGAAACTAGGACATTCCATTTTTGCTCAAAAAGGAATATGACACAGAAGCCAATCCAGCTGCTTTTAATTCATAAAACACTTCAATTTAGCCAAGGAAATAAAGACGTTAATTGCAGCAGTATTCATAGTTGTACTTACTGGAAACAACCCCAATGGTCAGAAGAGAGAAGACAATACGGCATGATGCATTCAATCAGAGAATATTATACAGACATTAAAAAGGACATCAATGAAAACTCTTGGGAAGATGAGAAGCAGGAAGTTTAAAGGAAAACTAGGATATAAAATTGTGTGTGTTACAATTATGCATATGTAAAACACACCTGAAAATGAGAAAATATAAAATATGTTATTTGTGTAAGTGGATCCTGATACTCCTTATGGGGGGTTTCTTTGCTTTTTAGAACCAAAGATTTGTAATGTGAGGTCACCTTTTTAGTGTGGTTTAGGGAAATTTTTAACAGAGCACGGGTGTGTGACATATAACTCAGTAGATGGAGGTGGGAGCCCTGAGTCCGGGTCATGCTCTGCCTAGACTTGGAACAACCTCAAGCACCAGAGCATCAGTGTCCTCAAGGGACCTGGTTTCTTTTTCCTGCTTCAAAGATCATTTCCTACCTACTCTGAATACTTCCAGAAAACTTCCAAATTTCTGGTCTGGCACTATTATGGATTTATTATATATAAAACATTTTGTCTTTTTATGGGACTTAGAATCATAGGAGCAGGATGCTCAGTGGAGGGTCCATGACCAAGATTGTGGGACATGAGGGGGTGCACGAGAATTGGTATCTGGCATGATGATATTGTCAGCCGGGCAGCAGACTCTCTGTGTCACTGTCTGGTAGAAGGGGACACCTGGGGAGGTGCCCGTAGGCTTCAGTCAAGCAGTCCAGATGGTGCTTTTGGTTTTTCTGTCTCCTCCAGGTGGAAGAAGTGAGAGTCGCCACCTGCACGCTGGCAGAGGGCTCTGGGCAGCTGGAGACATGGAAGATGGTTCAGTCGAGCAGGTGTTGGGCTGCTGAGCCCTGACTGTGAGCCTGTGTCCTTTGCTGCTCAGAAACACCTTCTCCATGTTGCTCTGCTTCCTGCCTCCTGTTGTGGTTGATACATTGCATCAAAATGAGAAGTTTAGAAATTTAACTAACAGACTCAGCAGGGAGCCAGGGTTCTTACTTTATAAATATACTCATTCTGTGCAAAAGGAGGGCATGGGTGCCCTAGGGGGTAGGGGTGGCATACATACAATATAAAGAAAGAAAAGAGGCTTGTTCTTACCCACTTTTTGCTCTGGCTGTCTTTTCTGGCTGCTGCCTTGAACTGTTGCCCATGTAGCATGCCACCCTGCCTTGGAGCCTGTTGATTATGGGCTGAAACTTCCACAAACAGTGAACTAAATAAACCTTTCCTTCCTGCATTTTGGGTGTTGGGTATTTTATCTCAGCAAGGAGAGAAAAGTAACCAAGACACCTCTTCTGCCCTGGTCCCAGCAGCTTTCAGGATTCAGGGTGAGGTCCAGGGTTTCTGGTCCCTATGCACGATATAGATGTCCACTGTGCTGGGGAACATCATGGAGGAGAGAGAGACTTGAGACTTTACTGCTGTGTAAAATCTTGGAGATAGATGCTGGATCAAAAGAAAGAGAAGTGTGAGCCTCACTCTCCAGATCCAGGGTACATGGGGGGATGGACCTGGGTCAAGGGCCCAAAGATCTTCCAGTCCAACCTCCACTGCCCTCATTCCCAGAGCCTCCATCAGGAGCAAGCAGCATCTCATGCAACCAGATAAGCTCAGATGGGCAGGTGTTACAGAGCCTGTGCTTCTGTAGAGGAGACAGGGAGAGCAGGGAGAAGGGAGACAAAATTAACAGTGAGTTTTGAGCTAACGTTGCAGTTGGTTAAAAAGTTAGGGTGACCCAGTGGGGTGGCTTCTGGGTCAATTCAGTGCCCCATTTGCTGCCCCCATCCAGATGCATCATGAGAGGAGATGTGCATGGAGATCAGGTCTCAGATCCAAGAATGGGAGACATGGGAGCTGGCTGAGCTGAAACTCCTGTGACTGTCGGCGCTCGACTGGCTCAGCGTCAGCCACAAAGACCCCAGGGCAGACCTGGCCACTAACCTCCCTCAGGATCTCAGCTCCTAGACCACTTGGAGCAGATGCAAGACACCCTCTTGGGAGCTGAGTTGTTGAAGCAAACCTCGGTTGCTGATTGGCCTGACTGGGCCCCTGGGGTAGATGGCCAAGCACAGCCTGCCACGGAGGAGGAGCAGGGATCCTGTGGTGTCTAATGAGGGCTGCATGCACTGGGCGCTGGCTGAGTCTCTGATGAGGCCCACCAGAGGCCAACTGTGAGAGCCTGAGTGTTGGATTCAGATTTTCGCAGACAAAGCCTTGGTGAAAATCCAGCCTTGGGCTCCCCATCTTCAGGGCAGCGTGGATCAGGGAGGTGGAGACAGGAGACCTTAAATTTGGTTTTTTTACAGATACAGATAAATTGACTCCAAACCAGGTATGATTGTTTCTATCTCCCTGTTTTACTAAAACGCACAGTATCAGACTTATGGTTTACAATACCTAATTTTTACATATTAAAAGACGCTGGTTTTGTTCAACAACGGATTTTAGACTTCGCACTGAGCTACATCCCAGTCCTTTTTATATTTTTTTCTTTAAAGTGGCCTTTATTTTAAGAGTGCGGAGAACCCCTCCCCCGACCATTGAGGTCTGGCTTTCTCTCTCCTTTTTGTATTTTTTATTTTGAGCTGGAATCTTGCTAAGTTGGCAGGTTGCCCAGGCTGGGTTGGAACTTGTGATCTTACTGTCTCGGCCTTCCAGAGCGCTGGGATTTGTAAACCTGCACCATTTTCACGCTAACATCTACCCAGGCACCGCCTCTGCGGGGGCACTGTCCGAGGTACTGAAAAGCTGGGTGGACGCCAGTTAAATTCCCTTCTCCGTGGAGCCTCTACCGAAGTAGGAGAGAACTCGGCCAGAGGGCACCCCGCGCAGGCAGGTAGTGGGTCTGAGAGAGGGAATGCGACCTTTGGATGCTGAGGAGGGGTCTTCCCATGCAACGACACGGGGCGAAGATTTGTAGGAAGAGGTCGACGTCAGAGCATCCATAGATGTTGAGCCAGCACGTTCGTGCTGTGGGTACCGGCTCCTCCACCGCAGGATGCAAACAGGGAGCTCGGGGTTCCTGTCACACGTGGCTCCAGCCAGCTGCGGCAAGAGGGAGCGGCGCGTGCTTCCAGATCCCGACTGGACCAAACAGAAGACGCTTTCCAGCCCAGTGAACCCCGAGGCTGCTTTTGGCTGCGGTGCGTGGACGCCAGTGCTCACGGGGAGCTGTCCTCAGGTCTGCACTCGGGCGCATTTATCACGGGCCTGTGCTCCTGATCCGATCAGAACAGACTCTGCTTCACAGTTTTTTTTTTTTTTAAGTTCTGCTAGTCTTTATTGACTCTTTGGTATTATCCATTCTGATCTAAATAAGAATATGAAAAGCCAAAGAGGTTAAAAAAAAAAAAAGTTCAACGTAATTTTACGTACCTGTAAAGACCTGCATGTGTAAGTTTGATTTTGGTTGATTGGTCATCCGTGGACTGTAAATGTCTTCATCTTCACTGTGGCCAGTCTCACTGAAGCGGGGTGTCCACAGCGAACTGGAGCTCTGGCCACCTTTCACCTTTGGGTGCTGGTGTGAACAGTGACTTCCAGCAGGAACCGACCTCCACAATGATTTTGGGCCAGGTCTTCACCACCAAGGAGGGCCAGAAAGGACTCCCCTTGCAACTCAGGGAGCCGGTCAGGGTTTCCTGTCTGCAGCAGGTGAACAGCTGGAGGTTTTCTGTGCAGCCCCAGCTGTTTGGATTTCTGAGGATATCATATCTCAGCTGACCAAGTGTGTGGTCAGTTGGCTGTTCTGAGCATGCAGGAAATGAGCACCCAGGAGGTTTGGACCAGAGTCCTCAGCAGTGGTGTTCTTAACATAGATGACCACAGCTTGTCGGACCTTCTCAGACACTTGTGTATTGCCCAATTCACATTTTGTCCTATCAGGCTAATGCTCATAAACACAGTTCATGAGAAATCATGTCTGATGCTAAGGGTGCTTCAAAGTGATATCACAAATACCATGTATAATACCTTAAGTTTTTCAGCAATGGGGATTTAATCTAGGGCCTTCACACTGAGCTACATCTTTGGCTTTCTTTCTTTCTTTCTTTCTTTCTCTCTCTCTCTCTCTCTCTTTTTTTTTTTTTTTTTTTGAGACAGGGTGTTGGTGTGCAGTTCAGGCTGGCCTCAACCTCACCAAGTAGTTTAGCTGGCCTGGAACTTGCACTGATCCTCCTGCCTCAGCCTCCTAAATTCTGGGATTAGAGGTGTGCACCACCATGCTTGATTTCCAGCTGTTTTAATTTTTTTTTTATTTTCAGAAAAGTTCTCAAAAAAAAATTCCTGGAAGCTGAGGTAGAGGAGAGGGTCTGTATTTGCCCAAGCTGGGCTTGAACTTTCAATTTTTCTGCCTTAGTTTCTCAGTGCTGGAATTATAGACATGTGCCACCACACACATAATACAATGCATTAAAGTAATTAATGCATTAATGTAATATATATGAGTAATGTGATAGGACATATACACTGTAGAAGTGTTGTGTATGTCACGTTTTATATCCCTTATATATGTAATGTATACTTATAATATGTACACTGTTACAGTAACACATTAATTAAATATGATTATATTATATCCTGTCATACATTATTTTGCATTGTATTATGGTTTAAGGATGATTTGGTAGCTTGAACACTGCAATCCTTGGAAGAGTAGCTTGGCAAACGGTTGGGGAGGGAGAAATTCAGTTTGTTACAGTAAGTAGCTGGGATTTAATCCACCATAATCCTCTATGCTCACTAATTAGGCTGGAGCCTGTGTGTGTGTGTGTGTGTGTGTGTGTGTGTGTGTGTGTGTGTATGAGACAGAGCCTCCTGTGAACTGCAGTCTAGTTTGAGAAGTCCTGGGGGGTGGGGAGAGTCTGCATTGCTGTCCAGGTCCGGGGTGCAGCGCGGCTGGCTGTGGTCCCTCTCTGAGCCCTGTGGCTGGCCCTCCCACCAGCGTGGTCCTTTGGTCTCTGGGCTGAGACCCCTGTCCGCAGCCAGGCAAGGCCTGGAGCAGCTGGCCTCTCTCGACCCTATCTCTGCTCAAGTGGCTTCACTTTTGTGTGTGTAGCAAAGCGATGTCGGCAGCTCTGCCTTCGCAAACCCCCAGCCATCTGCGTCTGCTAGCATCTTTAACTTCAAGGGACAGAAACACCATCCAAAGTGACTCTGATGAGGAAGAGATTTACTGCCTCGCATGGTTGGAAATTCTGGGAGCAGGCCTGGCTCTGGCATTCAAAGGATGTTGCTCTGGTTTTTCTCTCTGGTCTCTCGGCTCCACTCGCCTCCAGGGGGCGCGGGTCGCCTTATGCGCTCACGTTAACGACTCTTAATTCTCCTGGACGACCTGCAAGGGCTGGGGGCTGGGGCACCGTGGAGCTCAGGCTGTTGAACTCCACATCAGGGATTCAGCAGGTCTGGGGGAGGTTAAGGGCGGGGGGTGTTTGCATTTTAAGCAGGTCCGCAGAAGATGTTCTGGTGTGGTCAGAAGCCCTCTGGACTGCCCTAGCAGGCCACCCTGACTCACAACACTGACCTCAAGATCTCACATTTGCCTCCTGTGCTATCCATTAGAGGGTCTGGTTTCCTGTCCCCTGAATTTAAGCCCCTGCAGCTCTGGATGCCTCTCCTCGATTAGAATGCAGTAGACTCAATCTTTGCAGATGCCACTGGGTTTGCAGAGAAAAGGTGAAAGTCCCTAATGCCATTTTCATTTATCTGCATACTGTGCCCACAGTCCCTGAGAGCCCAGCCTACCCTGGACAGTACACAGTCACCATCGCGGCCTGTTGCCACCCTCAGCTGTGGCCTGGCTGTGGGTCTCACTCATGTCCCTGGGCATGGCCACCTTCTTCTCCTCTCCTGGCTGTCATGACAGAGAGAAGGGCTACATTTACCCCGTGGGGGCTGGGGGCAGGGGGCTCCTCTTCTCCAAAGAACCTTGAAAGAAGAGCTGGCTGGACATACACTCCTGGGCTCCTCTTTCTTAAGAAGGGTGTCGTGTTTACTGTCACAGCCTGGCTTTCCTCTTAGGCAGATAGATGAGTACTTAAATGCTGTCTCCTGGGGTCAAACGCTAATGTCCCCACATGATACTCTTTCTAACTATTAGAATTTCATTTTGTTCACAATGCCTCCGTGTGAAGAAGCGAGGGCTTCAAAGACCCGGAGTGAAAGGGAAGGTCCTGACACGCAGGGCCAGGGGAGAGAGTTCTTCAGTTTCTTACTGCACACAGCTGGAACCTTGTAGCAGCAGAACCCACTTTCCTGATGTGTGTGTTTGCTTTGACAGCAGGATGTCAGCGCTGGTGATGCCCCAGTCACTGATTGGGGAAGTTCCCTGGATGGCTTCTGTCCCTGCGGCATAGACCCCCATAGTGAGCACTCTCGGTGAAGACTGGATTCCAATCCTGGAGGTGGAAGTGGGGGAGGCAACCAGACTCGTAGTTTGAAGCATCAGAGACTCCCAGATGAGCTCAGCCTTCATCAGTGAGCACCTACTGTCTTTCCCGCAGTACTGAGATTGTGGCTTGTTACGTAGCAATAGCTAACTAATACAGAGAGCAGAACGGCTGGTGGAGACACTGGGAAAGCAGGATAAGATTATATCACCTTCCCAGACTTTCCTCGCAGGTTCTGCTTCAGGATCAGAGATCACCACTCCATGTTTCCAAAACATATGATTCATTTTGCCGCCCTCATTATGATTTGCAGGATAATGATGTCATTAAGTGCTTTTAAAACTTTCACATTAGCTAAGTGATGGGATCAGAACCAACACTTTGGCGAGATTTCAAAACTGAAGGGGATCTGGGAGGCAGGTTCATTTATAATAAAATAACTTGAAGGCTTTGGTTTTCAATTATTAAAATTCTAGTGCCAAAGCTCAGCCATGCAATTTAGTTCTTAGCTATTTTCGATAATATCTCCTCTGTGCTTAACATCTAAACACCCACTCAATCAACAGCGATTGTGGAATCCTCCTCATATGTAGTGTGGCATGTGGAGTGGTGGGGAGAATATAAGGCGTAAAGAGTACTCCTGACTCCTTGGAAATTCATAATTAATAGTAAAAATAAACCACTCAGTAGATAAGTTATTCCTTGGAGTGCTTACAGGGTTCAGCAGGGGATCTTTAGTAACTTTGTTTTTTTATGAATTAGTATAATAGTCTATGTTTATTTCAATAGCTTACAAAGTATAAATAAGCCTAAAAATGAATTGTTAATAACTCTAATACTCAGATCTTTTTTTTTTTTTTTGTCTTTTTCGTTTTTATCGGTACCGGGAATCGAACTCACGACTGCCTGCTTGCAAGGCAGGTGCTTATGCCGCTGAGCTAAATTCCCAGCCCCTCTCAGATCTTTTTTTGATGAATAATTTTTCCAGATACATATTTTTTATTCAGAATTTTTTTTCAGAAGGAAAACAGTATGTGAAGGGTGATCAAAATACAGCAAATATCTAAAAGATACATTGCCATTAGTCCCTCTCAGAACACTCAGAGTTTCCCCCTCACTTTGAATATACTTACCCCGACATTCTTAGCAGTAGATGTTTTACTGCAGTGAGGGTGGTACACACCTGAAGTCCCAGCACTTAGAAGGCTGAGGAGGAGAAGGCCATGAGTTTGAGGCCAGCGTGGCTACATAGTGAGTTCGAGGCCAGCCTGAGCCACATAGTGAGACCCTGTCTCAGAAAACCAAGAAAAATTTTAGAAAATAACCTACACTGTATTTTTCAACCACCCCTTATATTTCTTTTTCCCACCTAATGCAACATGACCATATTTACATGCCAATAATTATTGATCTGTGGAATAATTTTAATGGTTGTAAAGTGTTTGTCTGTAGTAATACACTGTGGCCCATTTTCATGAATCTTCCACCAATAATTATTTAGGTTATTTCCTGATTTTTAAATTCTTAAATATTCAGGTATGAATTTCTACATCAAAGCTGTACTTTTTATGTAAAGCATTTGATACATACAGGAACATGGACTTCCAAAGGTTCTGCTCTAAACACCTTCTCTGGTTAAATGGTCATGTCAAAATTTTGAAGTGTGTAATGCCTGTATCTCTGTCGGTCTCAGAGGCTGTTCTTGTCAAGTTCGTAACGTGGTTCCAACAACCTGATGTAATTACAACTCAGTCAAAATCTTCACGTTTGGTTCTTTCAACTCAGTGTCTGTGAAGTCCTAATTCCCTGTTCAATCTCTGTCCCACAGGAGGAATGGCTATGCCACCTCTGTGCAGAACAAAATCAACAGAAAGACAGAGGTGCTATTGTGTCTCCCTGAGACGTGGACTCCAGCTCCCTCTGCAAGCCCCCTCACCTACAGTCACCAAACCCATGATCATGACTGCTTCAAAAAGTGAGTGTTGATCTCGATCCTGGGACACCCCAAGACTACTGGGAGATTCCATGGGTCCAAAGCCAGCCCCCTATGGGCGAGCCCAGTGCTGCTGTGTTCCAAAGTCCCACTGAGCATGTGACTCTCTGAATCAGTCGTCTTCTGATCTAGAAGGAAGGGGCAGTGCTGCAGACGTGGAACTTGCAAGGTAACTTACACGCTGTTGTGGTTTGATGTGCTTTGTCCCCTGATGGTTCTTGTGTTAGTGCTGGGTCCCTCTCTGGTGATGCTTGGAGTAGTGGGCCCTTCAAGAGCTGACATCTTGGGGAGGTCATTGGGGAGCTTCCCTTGGGAGAGATTAGGGTGGTTCTCACAGGAATCCTAGTTGGTTCTGCCACAGGGTGGTTATGACAGCAGGACCAGCCCCTCCCCAGGCTCTGGTTTTTCTCTCTTGGTGTGGTCTCTCTTTCTTACATATCCTCACACTATGATACTATTGCCATGTGATGATCCAGTCAGAGTGACTCCCTGGGCTGAATCAGTAAGAGTCACTAATTCTAGATTTTCAAGTGTCACAAGTGTGAGCTAAATAAGCCTCTGTGCTTTATAAAGTATCTAGCATCAGATATTTTGTTATAGCAATGGAAATTGAAGAAATAGAGGTGTTGGCTGTATTTCATATAGCATTATTGAATTAGTGCATCCAACAAAGGGCCCTTTCTGCCCTGATCAGATAGATAGCTTTTCTCGTAGTCTCTTTATTTTTTACTTCCTAATAGGCTTCCTTCAATTTCTGGTCCCAAAATCAAAGTAGAATAACTAAACCAAAGATGAAAAACACCAAAAGAAAAGGAGATGGGAAAGCTGAGGGTGACCGCTTCGGTTTCTCCCCTTGTGTGACAAATGATTTCCCAGGGTTCTTTTAAATGAAAATTGCCCTTTCTCATCTGGCTTTGTACATCCCATCTGCG
Organism: Cavia porcellus; assembly: GCF_034190915.1. Lineage (NCBI taxonomy): Eukaryota > Metazoa > Chordata > Mammalia > Rodentia > Caviidae > Cavia > Cavia porcellus. The sequence continues at coordinate 34,325,578 of NW_026947506.1, read as the reverse complement.
GAACCATACGGTGGGCAGGGACAGGAAATAAACTCCTCCCTTAAATCCCAGCCATGTCTGCCCGAGCAAGTGACTTTATAGCTTGCTTTGGGGAGGAGGAAAATAAAAGCATGAGATAAAGCCCTACCAGGATTATATTCCTCAAAAGCCTGTGATACTATGATGAATAAAAGGCAAAATAGACTTTAAGACAAAAAGCATCAGAAAATGTTAGCTGCTCTTTGTATCATGTGAACAGGTTTCATTTAGCAGGAAGGCGCGGCCACTCCCAACATAGATACAGCAGGCAAAATAACTCTAAACAGATGAGGTGAAAACCAGAGAGAGCTACAGAGGAGATTGATAAATCCATCCTCACAATTGTTTCAATTACGGGTAAGCCAATGGGACAAAAAGTGAGCAGGGATAGGGAGGTTTGCACAAATCACAGCCCGACCTAACGGACCCCACAGCATTCTGCATTCAGGGCAGGAGACATGGAAAATACACGGAGACCCACAGACATTAATCATGGAGTCGCCAGGCCATACCGAAGCCTCAATAAATCTTACAGAGTAGGTTTCACGTGGCCCTTGCTCTCTGATCACACTGCTATTAAGTCAGAAGTTAATACAGAAAGACAAGTTAAACATTGCTCACTGGTCAGGCATTTGAGAACACACTGAAAGAACTCAGGAGCGAGAAGAATGTTAAAGAGTCAGCAGACATGCAGAGGGGCTTCCTTCATGCTGGAAAGAATCCTTTTGTGCTAACCACCTGAATCTTTGATAGAGACTTCATTTTTTGAACAAAACCAAAATGGCTTAGGCTTGTCACGGATTCTCCTGTCTCAGCCTGCAGGTCAACCATTCCTCCGAGGAACAGTGGATCCTTTGAGATAAAAAAGGTATTTAGGTATCAAAGTATGGGCACTTGGGGTGCTTGTCATGGCTATAGCTGTGCACAGGGGGTGCTCTAGGGTGACCTGGCCCCAGGTCTTTCTAGTGGAAACACCTCCCATAAAATCCTGAGTTCATTCTTGTAATTCAAGTTGAAACACCCAGTCTTCAACATTTTAATTTTTTTTTTTATCGGTACCGGGGATCGAACTCATGACCACCTGCTTGCAAGGCAGGTGCTTATGCTGCTGAGCTAAATCCCCAACCCTATCACCATTTTAATTTTAAACTTAGTATGAAACATCTAATCATTCAAGTGAAATATTAAATCCATAAAATAATAAGATCCAGGAATTTCACTTAACTTCCTAAATCTTATATTTGTGTCTTTTTTTTTTTTAATTAGGGAAGATTTTGCTTAACCCGTAATGTATGTCAGGTTGTTTCAGAATAACAGTATCAATATTACTAGTCTGCTAGGCAAAATAAATGTGGTTGAAGACTTCTTAGCTATTTTATGTTATATTTTACTTTATGTTTATGCTCAGATTATGTCCAACTAGGGAAAGGTAGTTGAAGGACTCTATTTAAAGGTGTGTGAAATACTTCTTTTCTTTATGCTGTGACAGTACCAATTGTTATACAGTTACGCCCATTTGTGTTAAATTTTTTAAAATTTACTGACTTAATTTTCTTTGTTTCTTTGCAGTACTGGGACTTGAACTCAATAGCTTTATTTCCACTTCTTCTATTTAAAAAAAATTTTTTTTGAGTCAGGGCTCACTAAGTTGACCAGCTGGAACTTGAGCGTGTCCTCTTGCCTCAGCCTCCGAGAGTGCTGGGATCACAGATGTGTGATATCATGTCTGGTTTGATTTTATTTATAAATGTATTTAAATGAATTACACAGTCTCAGTGTTAAAATTGTAACAAAATACATTCAGGGAAATCAAGATTTCATTCCTGTTCAATTGATTTGTCTTTTCCTAATCCCACAGATAACCATTTGCAAATAGTTTTTGGTTTAGGATATAGAGGAATGCATGTATAGTACAGGGAGAGAGAGAAGAAAAGTAAGAAATGGAGAGAGAGAGAGAGAGAGAGAGAGAGAGAGAGAGAGAGAGAGAGAGAGACACAAAGAGAGAAACAGAGAGAGACAGAGAAAGAAATTCCTTTGTCAGTTTCTCAAAATAGAATACAGCGTGTTGATCAGGACAGACTGTTGTCATGGTCTGTTTTCTGCTGCTATCACAGAACACTGCAGGCTGGGTAATTTATAAAGTAAAGAGGTTTCTTTAGCTCACAGTTCTGAAAGCCCATGAGCATGGTCCTGGCACCTGGGAGGTACCTGGTAAGGGCCTTTTGCTGGTGGGTTCTCTGCAGAGGTGATGCAGGGCCCGGCATGCTGAGAAAGAGTAACTGAAGCCCTCGGATTTCCCTCCTTGTTCTTAGGTATAGCACACTGGGGGCCCCTCCCTCATGGCCTGGCCTGACCCTGGTTACCTCCCAGTGGCCCAGCCCCCAGTCACCATTAACCTATGACTTGGGGATGAAGTTTGCATCACATGAAATTAGGAGACACAATAAAGACACGGCACCTGTGCTGTAGTGCAGATCTAGTGACACCCCTAAACCTCAGGTGCGCACTGCAGCAGAAGCTGGCTTCTCACTCGCACTGCCCGTGGGGCTGCACAGTCGTCTGGGATGCTGGGGTTGGTCTGTCTGGAACATGAAGCTTCAATGTCCCACTGTGACCGCTGGTAGCAGCTTCCTGGTGTCCTGAGCTTCCCGATCCTCCCTCCTCCTTCCCTTTCTGTGTTGTTATCTCAGGTTCTTGTATTTTGTATTAGATCTCTTCATCTAAATTGGTTTCTGTTTTTCTGAGCAAACCCGACAGATACAGCTGGACGCTGTCTCTCGTTTCCCTGATTTGGCATCTTACACATTCCAGATCGATTTGGGAGGCAGTGGAGAATGGCTCGGGTTGGGGGGCACCTCCAGTGTTGCAGACTTTGGAACGAGGAAGAGTTAACATTTGCAGACACAAACAGGTGGCAGAACCATTTTCATTTAAGTGCTCGTTGGCCGTGGTGGCACACACCAGCTAGCCCAGCTACTCAGGAGGCTGAGGCAGGAGGATCACAGGTTTAAGGTCAGTCTGTCTCAAAAGCAAATAAATAAATAAAATTCAGGGGGGCTGGGGATTTAGCTCAGCGGCATAACACCTACCTTGGAAGCAGGCAGTTGTGAGTTCGATCCCTGGTACCAATGAAAAGAAAAAAGACAAAAAAATAAAATTCAGGTACCAGAACAAGTAGAAAACAAATGAAGGGACAGAAGGAATGTTAGAATGGACCATAGTACACAAGGCAACATGGCATTGATTATTTGCAACCCAGAGGGCAGGGAATAGATTATTTAGCGTGTTAGCAAATCGGATGAGCTGCTGTATAAAAAAGACATAAAGTTGGATATCGACTACATTCATTTGTAAAAGTAAATTCTATTGCATCTATGGTTGTATCCATCACCTCCCCTCTCCCTGCTCCTTCATCAGTGGATACTTTGGTCCACTGTGCAACTCGGGGCCAGTGAACAGATCTGCAGTGAACACGGAGTGCAGATGTCTCTTCCACACTCGGCTTTCATTCCCTTTGGAAATATAGAATAGAATACTATTCAGCCTTAAAACAATAACAACGATGACGGCAACAAAAACCAAAGCCCATTGTTTGGAAGAATCTGGTAAATTACTGAATGAACTAAGCCAGGCACGAAAAGACAACACCGCACGACTCATTTGTGCATGGCATACAACAAAGTCGAACTCAGAAGCCGAGCAAAAGCGTGATTATCAGAGCTGGGGTGGGGTGGGGTGGGGCTGGATTGAATCCAGAGAAGATGGCCAAAGTGTGGGGTTGCTGTTGAGCGAAAAGAATACATTCTAGGCATGGTGGCACAGGCTTGTAACCCCAGGGCTCTGGGAGGCTGAGGCAGGAGAATTCCAAGTTTGAGACCAGTCTGGAAAACCTAGTGGGTGTTAGCAAAAAGGAAGAAATAAAAAAAGAAAACACACAAAGAAAAGCAACCAAAATAAACAAACAAACAAAAAACCAAAAGGGTATAATTTCTATAGATCAGATTTATTTCAATAAGCCTGAGAGAGATCACCACTTAGACCAGACCAGTAACTGTCATACTGAGGTATTTTAAAATAGGCTCATGAATGTAACCGGGGCTGTGGAAGGAAAAGGTCTAAGTGGGGCTCTGAGGGAGAAAGTTCAGTAAAAAGGAGCTGTGGTGACCTGCTACAGAAAGCTTGAGAGATGAAGGGGATGGTGGCTGTCTGCCAGGAGCAGAGCTCGAGATGTGATGGACTTACGGGTGTAGCCATGGTGGCTGGGATTTATTAATCCATGATTCTACATCTTTAGCAAGGGTAAAAGCATAGGGAGATGGAAGAGGCTTACAGTAGTCTCTGGTCAGCCTCGGTGGTTGTGGTCAGACTCCTTCAGTGGAATTCTGTCTCAAAAAAAAAAAATACCAAAAGGGCTGGGGATATGGCTTGGTGTACAGGCACTGGATTCAATCCTGGTTCCCTCTCTCCTCTCAAAAATCTAGGGATCTAATATACAGTCTGGTGATGGCAGTTAACAGTAAGTGCTGCATGCTTGAAAACTGTTCAGAATAGATGCCAAGTGTCCTCTGCCTTTTTTGTCCTCTGCACAAAAAAGTGGGTGCCCAGGTGTGGTGATGGTTAATGTGTCAGTGAACCATTTTACAAAGCACCCCTATGTCAGAACAGCATGTTATCAATCATAAATACATACAAGTTTCATTGATAATTTGTAATTTAATAAAGCTGGGGAAAAATAAAGTGCAGAATGAAGGAAAGAGGGCTGGGCATGGTGGCACACATCTGCATTCCCAGCACTTGGGAAGCTGAGGCAGGAGGATTGCTGTGCGTTCAAAGCCGACCTGAGCTACATAGTGAGATCCTGTCTTTAAAAAAAAGTGAAGAAAAGAACTTCCAGATAGAAATTGTATAAAAATGAATATGTATAAAAATAGAAAATGTATAAAAAATAACAATATACCTTTTGGCTACTGTGATGGTTAACTGTGTCAGTGTAAGAAATGCCTGACTTAAATTGGACCCGCACAGCTGTGGGTGTGGTTGAGGGGATTTACTGAAATCAGAAGCCCCGCCCCGGGCAGGCTTGCCTTCAGCCTAGAATAAAAGGGAAGGAAGAAGGAAAGCTCTTTCTGTTTCTTCGAGGGAGCTCCGGTGTTCGCCTTCACCTTGGACGTGGTCTCCTGGCATCCAGCACTGACCCTGAAGCCTCCTGATAGGGACTGGTGTGGGACACTGTGAGCCCAGGCCCTGGATTGGATCCTTCAGATCCCAGTGCACAGGCAGCTCTTTTGCACCCTTCCACGCCTGACCCTGTGGGTGGCCACTGTAAGCCTATCTTGCAAATTCTTATAAATGTGCATATCTTGTATTAAATCTGTTTCTCTAACAAGCACCGACTGATGTAGGCATTGACTCAGAAGAGCACTATCTGGGTTTATGGTGGTTATATTTTAAGTTTGTTTAGCGACCTTCATCCTATTTTCATAAGTGTAGGTCAGTGAATGAATGGATCCAGAAAACGTGACACATATAAAGGAACACTGTTCAGCCATATAAAGGAGCGTCTATTTGGCACCATGACACGAGCAAAACTGGAGGACATTGTTCTAAGTGAAACTGTGAGCTTTCTTGTACACAGACTCTAAAAAAGAAACACTATCAAATTGACAGAGACAGAGAATGAAACGGTGGTTGCCAAGGGTTGAGGATTTGGGAGGAGAAAATGGGGAGATGTAGGTCAAAGGAAGGTGTGTAAAGTAACATATATGTAAGAAGAAGTCAGCAGAGATCTGATGTGTAGCATGAACATGACAGCTAATAAAAATTTATCACCCCTATGTATTTTGTTAAATATATAGATTTTAGCCACTTTTGTTACATGAAAGGCAACTATGCAAGATGATAGATATGTTGGTTTGCTTTATATGGTGATGATTTTACAGCCTGTATGTATCCCATAACATCAAGATGTCACCTCTAAAGTGTACAATAAATTTATTAACAGCAACAATGACAAAACAAAACTTTCTAGAAGAAATCACTTGTGAAGTTTTCGAAAAGTAATGTCAACTTTGAGGCATTCTGACAGCAGTTAAAAAGATGCAGACTACACCATCAGCAAGGAAGGCCCACGGATGTGCTGGGCTGCTGTCTGTCTCTGCAGATAGCATTTTGGCGGGATTTGGCTGCATTTGTTCATTCCGTTCCCATAGAGGAGTAGCCGGGCTGTGCAGCTGTGCAGAAGGGCTGTGCCTCTCAGAGCTTACGGTATTTAGCATCAGACTCTTTAATAAACGTTTGCTGGCTACTGGGTAAAACCGTGAAGAAAACAATTGATATGTCAGACTTCACAAAACTAAGACATTTTATAAGGTAGCAACCATCATTTAAAAAATAAGCACTTTTGGAAGAAACAATTAAAATATTCAGAGCATCTTTTCCCTAAAATAGAGTATTACATTATACCACAGTGATATATGTGCACCCATGTTTATAGCAGCACAATTTGTAATAGCCAGATCTTGGAAACAACCTAAATGCCCATCAGTGGAAGAATGGATGAAAAAGATTGGTATTTTTATACAGTGGAATACTGCTCAGCCATAAGGAAGGATAAACTTGAGACTTTTATAGGTAAATGGATGAAAATAGAGATCATAGCATAAGTAAAATAAATCAGTCTTGCATGTGTATGCATCTTATTGTTGCTTTAGTGGGAGAAACTGAGAGAAATAATATATATGTATATATATGTGATAGTTAAGATAGGTACACTATTAATTTCTCTTAGTTCATTGGATAGAAAGTTTTGTGCTAATATTGTTTAGACAGGCTGGGGATACAACTCAGCAGCATAGCGCCTGCCTAGCAAGTGCTAGGTCGTGAGTTGGATTGCTGGCTATGTATATATATTGTTTGGACAATTAAATACAGATATCTTGTATTCCAAGTAATTAATTTAAAGATAACAATACACAATGTAAAACCACTGTTACGCTCTAATTACTTATTTTGGGATTTTGTTTTATTTTTTCCCTTTAAAATAAAATTAAAAAATAAAGGGAATTTTAAAAAAAATCTCTGAATATTGATATACCATGCTTCCAGGAAAAGATCTTGGTTATTGCTGGGCTGTGGTGTTGGGGTGACACTTTCTTTTCTTTTTTTTTTTTTTGTTTTTTTTTTGTTTTTTTTTTTTTGGCCTTTTTTCTTTTTATCGGTACCAGGGATCGAACTCACGACTGCCTGCTTGCAAGGCAGGCGCTTATGCCGCTGAGCTAAATCCCCCGCCCCTGGGGTGATGTTTTCAACACTGTGAACACTTTCAGTCTCTATGTTGTTTTGAAATAAGCATCTAAAGTTTTTTTAAGTGGTGTGCATTTTTTCAAATGATGTACATATATAGTCACTGTTAAAAAAAAGTGAAGTCAAGCAGAGAGCTGAGGTGGTCCAAAGATTTACTCAGATCCAAGAATGAGCTAGAATATGAGCTTTCCTCAGGTGGAAACTTGGGATTCCGTCATGATGGAATTCCCGGCACCAAGGACAGTGCCTGGCACACAGTGGGATCACTTAAGTATTTGCTGATGGCATGCTGATCATAAAATAAGACATTTGCACCAACTGGTCCAGGGCTTGCAAAACATGGTTTGCAAGCTATTCCAGCCCTCCTCTTGTTACTGTAAATGCTGTTTTATCAGAGGGTGACCAGCCATTTGCACGTTTTCTTGGAGTGTTTTGACCCTGTATGTCAGGGGCAGGAAGTTGCATTGAGATCATTGGGCTCAAGGCTGAAAGCTGTGTACTCTCTGGTGCTTTGCAGAAAAAGTGAGCACAGCTCTGGACTTGACTGTTCACCAGGTGTTCTGAGGAAGGAGATCCCCTGGGGAGGTGGCGAGGCACCTGCAGTGATGTCTCATCTCTTCCGTTTCCACTTCATGCTTCATCTCGTTGGGCACTGTCCCGAGAGCTCAGATTGTGTGGCTTGATGTGAAACCACTGCAGTCCTGGGGGATTAGAGGGATGTGTCACATAATCTTTGCACACAACCCAGAATTCTCAAAGTTCTGCAAACCGAAAGTTTTGAGGATTCTCTGGGCTGCAAAGCCTGACTTATACTGATGACTCTTTACAGTCAGAGTTCTCCCCTGTCAGTATGAATATTAATGTGTTTTGCTGCAAAAATGTCCAGGAGTTGAATCACGGGTTGCTGCTCCCAGATGCTTCAAGGTTTCAAACCCAACGTGGAACTAATGCAGCATATTATCTTTCTGAAAGCTGCAACATTCTGAATTCCAAAGCACATCTGGCCCCAGGGGTTACAGATAAGGCACCTGGGCCTCTAATTATAGCATGCCACCCCTTGCTGGAATTGAGTTAGAAACAGAGTAACTTTGTGCAGGGGAAGAATTGCCCCGTGGAGGTGGGGTTAGGGGACTGAGGTGTGCAGCTCTCAGTGCTGGCAAAGGTGGGCTGTGAGTGTACATCAGGCACTTGGGACAGTTTGGGGAGAAACAGCAAAATGTATTTTCCTAGGATTGACCCTAGCTGAGGCCCTTTTATTCACCTCTAAGCACAATTGTGGCATTGTGGTATATTGTGTTGGTGATATATGGTTAGGATCACAAATACATGCCTATTTATTTATTTAAAAGATTTGGTACTATGCATGATTTTAGGCATCTACGTGGAGTTTCAAGATGTATGTCCCATGGGTAAGGGGAACCACTGATGTTGGAGAAATCTCTCTTAATTTCTGGTCTGATTGAGTTTGGTAACTAGAATGACCTTGCTTTGATCTTGCTAGCTCGGGAGTCCACGCGCCCTATGCTGAGTGCAGATGGCAGTCACGTGTCTTATTTGAGCTGCAGGAGAGGCTAGGAAAGAGACCCTGGCATTGTCAGTCCTGTTTATTGCATATGAGTGGTCTGTACTTCACCTCCACAAAAGATGGGCACTTGCAAAACACTAAAAGAGGTTATTATGCAGGATACGCAAGATGGATGACAAATCTGTCACTGTGTTGGAGACAGAATGATGAAAAAACAACATAGAATTTAAAAAAACCCAGTGAAATCATGGAAATTCCTAAATGGTTGATCATTTTGTTTCATTTTCTTCCCATGAATGCCAATCTTTGCATTTTTTTTTCTCTTCTTGCCTGGGATTAAATTAAGCTTTCAAACGCTAGTCATCTTTTTATGAACTAAGTGAATGACTTCATTGACTTGAAAGAACATACTGCCGATTGCATTTAATTGCTTTCCCCCTTTAAATCACAAGGGCTTATATTCAGGCCTGGATCTGCTCCAAATTAAGTGATTATATGTTGTTGCCTCCATACTATCCTGTCATTTCTCTGAAGTAAATGGACTGTTCCTGTCCCCTCCTAAAAGTAATGACCCATCGTTGGAGGTAGCACTTGCCATCAGGGTGATGGGTTTCCTGGGAAGAGGAGGATTTTCACCGTGTGGGTGACTTCCTTAGGATTTCAACAAAAAGGACTCAACTGAAGGATAGAAAAAGATAAGGGAGATGCTTGCCAGGATGACAAAAAGAATGGCGATCAGTGTTGAGTTGCTTTTTTCTCCTTTGGATTTGATTGATTAGAATATGGATAGAGGTTGGCTGCACACCTAGTCTGTGTTCGGCACTGTGCTGGACAAGTTTACTACATCTATAGTATTTACAGGGCAGTCCTCACGGTGCAGGGATGGAGTGGCTGCAGGAGACCAGTGTGGCTCAAGCAAAGACCCAGAGGCAGGAATGCAAAAGACTACAACGGTGGTGTCACAAGTACTCAGAGAAGGCCACTGGACTCAAGCCAGTTGCCATATCTTCTGGAGGATGAGCTTCTTGTGGAATAAAGATCTTTTAGAATTCAGTTTCTTGGGCACTTTGAAAAGCAGAGACTATACCAGGTATGGTGGCACTCACCTGTAATTCCAGCACTTTGGGAGACTGAGGCAGGAAGATTGCAAGTTTGGGCCTGGTGTGTATGTTTGTGGTGAACTGAAAACTGATGGTCAATTTAAACACCAGCCAATGGAATCAGCGTGGTTCTGAGTGTAGCGGGCCCACCTGAGGACTGTTGCCAGCATAAGAGGAGAACTGGGGATGAAGTGAGTATTGTTGATTTTCCTTACTGTTGTTGTTTGGAGCTGCTGGTTCTCCTGGAGGAGCTTGTCGTGCTGTCTTCTCTGATGAACTTGGCTTTTAGCATCAGAGGAGCTCGGGACCTTGCTGCTGAGAATGGCTGTGGTTCACTTTGGGAGAGTTCTGGTCTTTACCACTTCATGGCTCTGGAAGGGAAGATGTGTGCTGTTCAGTCCCCAGGAGAAGCTTATCACACTGGCTTCTGATATATCTCAGCTGCTCTCATCGTTGGAGGAGTCTGGGGCCTCATTGTTGCTGAGGATGATTGTGGTGCTTTTCGAGGGATTTTTGGTCTTTTCTTTGAGTGTTGCTTGCTGGCTCTGGTGTGGCTCCTTCACCCCACTGGCACAGACTTTCTAGCTTCCACCACTGACCTTTGGGCCTTCTAAGCACAGATCCATGAAACGGACTTGCATGAGACATTGTCGTGGGCCCTAAACCTTCAGCTGGACTCCTGCAGGACATTGCCGTGGGATCCAGGCCCTCAACTGGATTCCCTGGGCCTTAGTGTGTACTTCTTTTATTTAACTCTTTGGGTGGCCATCATATAATAATACTATCAGTTATGTGTGCTGTATGTAATCATGTTCCTTGCAATCCCTGACTGCAACAACATTTAACAACTTAATAGTCAGGTCCTAAAATAAAAGGGTTAGAGGGTGTATCTCAGTGGAAGTGCCCTGGGCTCAATCCCTTACTAATCCCTAGTATTAGTAAAATCAATAGCAAAGACTACAAGTGGAATCATGAAGTAGATCTAGCTAGGTCAAATTGCCCAGTCATGAAGGAGACAGCTATGGAGATGTGATGGGGTGAGATGCAGGATTTGGCATTTTCCATAGGCTCAGATATCAGGGTGACAATGATTTCAAATGACCTGACAACCCATTGAAAGAATCTTGCCCTAGGCCGGACACTGTAGCTGGTAAAGCCTTGGAGGCGGAACCAAGGAGCTCTATCTTCCCCAGTCCTAGGAATTTACCTATGGCGCGAAATGAATACCAATGTGCTACCTGTGCATCAGTAATGCCCCTTAGGCTCCACCCCAAACCTAAACTACAGTATGCCCCCACTCCACGTGTCCGATGGAGAGATTGCCACCCCCGGGGAGAGATTGCCAGACCCCGGAGAGAATGCCAGCCCCTGGGGACTAGGGCACTATGCCGGACTCCGGTGTGTCGGGGAATCTCTCCCCGCACTCTTAAAATAAAGGTCATTTCTATTTCAGACTTCTTTCCAATTCTGTCATCATGTCCAGGCAAGCTTCCTAATGTAAGCATTTGGGCCTTGGTATCTTAGTTCATTTGGCACGAAGAGGAGGTGGTGGCAGCAGCAGAATGAGATGGGGACGGTAGGACACACAAGGTGGGTGTGCCTAGGAGCCTGGAGACTTTCCCCAGCACTTCCCAGATGTAAGGACTTTGATTAATGGGGGAAAAGTGAACAAGAAATAGGTTAGGAAAGGACTGGATCACAGGGTTGATATGCTCGCCAGGGCAAAGATCCACTGATGTCACAGCTGAACGTGCCCTTGGGAGGTGGCTTGGGTGGAGGAGGTGGGTCATGGGGGGTGCCTTTTGCAGGCAAACCTATTCCTTGGGGTGCTGTTTCCCTGCTCTGTTTTCCTGCCATTGTGAAATAAGAAGCTCAGTTTTACCACGGCCTTGCATTATGATGTTTCTGGCTTGGACTCAGCTGACCATAGACCGAGGCCTCAGAAACCAAGCAAGAATAGATCCTTCCCCCTTTAGGTCGTATATGTTGGGTATGTGGTCCCAAAGATAACAAGCCGACTGATGCACACTTCCTCATACCTCGATATCCTGGACAGGATGTACTAGGCTTTATTCTGGAAGCTTTTTAGCTTTGTCTTTTGCACTCAGATCCATTGCTGTAATCCCTGTCTCAGATACATCGGTTTCTCTGGCATGATGTAAGGCAGGTGTCAGGAGTCAGGATTTTTTTGAGCGGCTATTCAAAGGCTCCAGGAGCACTTAGAGAGGAATGTTTCCCTTCCTATTGGATTGTCGTGGCACCATTAATGAAGTGATTGTCTGCACACTGATTGCTCCAGCAGGCCACTTGTCTACCTGTGTGCCAACAGCATAGATTTCATGGCCATGGCTTTAGTCTGAGTTCACATTCAGATCTTGCTTTATCCAGCCAACCTCATTTTTCACAATTCTGCAAAATAAACTCTTGTAGCAAGGCCAGTCTTCCCTTATCTTGTTTGTTTATTTAGACATCATTTGTTTTTGCTTTTAGAAATCAAAATGAAAAATCACACAGGTGCCCAAATATAAAACAAAGGTTGATATGCTTTGCTTCAGGCTGAGGGGAGGGGAGATCAGCAGCCACCCATGAGCCCCTCCCACCACCCTGTGAAGTGGTCAGCCTGTACGCGTTTATCATGCACCTACTGTTAGCTAGGATCAGTGCAGAGTGCGGTAAACAAAAAACCAGATATGGCAATCTGGAGAGCTAAGGCATGAGGATCTTAAGTTTGAGTTCAGTCTGGGCAACTCAGGACTTTAGTAAGACCCTGAATTAAAATAAAAAATAAAATAAAATGAAATAGTGTGGGGAATGTAGCTCAGTGTAAAGGCACTGGGTTTAATGCTTAATACCAGACAACCAAATATGGTTCCTTTGGTCCCAGTATGGGGAACAGGACAGATAATGATGTGGTAAACAATAAATAAATCATACTGTTACAGACTGTGATCAGAATTCAGAAGGAGTCAGAGGCCATGAAAGAAACCAACAAAAGGGAGACTCATATCTGTGGTCAGGGGAGGCTTCTCTAGGCAAGACCCGGAGGACAAGAAGTGGGCAACTGAGCTGAGAGAAGACAGTTCTGAGCAGGGAAAGGCAGCTGCCAAGGTCCTGAGGCAGGTTATCACTGGAGATGTTCTGAAAACTGAAGCCAGAGAAAACAGGGCTGTAGAGACATTTCTGAAGTGATGGATTTATCTAGAATGAGTTTTTTTTTTTCCAGAAGTTGTAAGAGTCTTGAAAACAAGGATCATGCCTGGTCATACCCTGTAGTGCCCAAATCACTTGTTATGAAGAAGAGCACAGAGCAGTGATTAAGAAGGGAGCTGCAATACATTAGCAGGAATTTAAGGTCCCTGCCCAGAAGCTGGCAAGTTCACCATGGGCTTATTCTGCAGATGAACTGGTTTTCTTGTCTAAGTGTTGGAAGAAGAAGAAAAATATCAAATTAATAATTCCATAAGAGTGTGATCCAGACTTTAAAGATTTAACACCACTCATTTGTAACTTTTTCATGTGTTTATGAGGGTCCCATGCTCACAGTTACCTGAAGCCCTTCCAGGAAAATTGTACAACACGCACAGATGAGTAAATAATTACAGGGGCGATGTTTGCCAACCTCGAGGTCCATGAAAATAAAGCATCGGCTGTTATGGGCTGTGCACCCCACTATCTGAGAACGACTGCTGTATAATTAACAAGGCTTCTGTGGGTAACTGGGAGGCTGCAACAACACAGACTCATCCCTGGAGAGATCACCACGAAATTAGTGCTGCTGTGCAAGGTGTGGACGAGGTGTGATTGAAAAATGCCACCTGGGTTTAAATAAAAAGATCTATTACAGTAAAAGACACACTGCTATTAATCTCCCTCGTCCCCCATCTCACATACTTCAACAGGCTTTTCCCATTGTTCTCGGCTCTTTCTGAAGCAGTTCTGCAAGTCCTCTCTTATGAGTGTCTTTAGTTGTGCAGTAGAGGCTGTTTTGATGCCTTGGATAAATTCAAAATGTTTTCCTTTCATGATCAATTTGACTTCTGAGGGAAGCCAGAATCCCATGGTACTGATGGGGTGAGTGAGGTGGGTGGGGACACCCCATAATGTTCTTACAAGCTGCCTTTCTGTTGGATGGCACTGGACAGCAGCTCTGCTCTATTTGTGATCACACCTTGTAAAGATGCTCACGAAAGAGGATTTCCAGAACTGTTTCAGAAAGTGGTGAGAATGGTGGAACAAATGTGTGTGAATAGAGGCAGTTCTTGGGAGGAGTTCATAGCAATGTGTCTTTTGCAGTAATGAATTTTGTAATTTAAGCAGAGCACTTGTCCATTACCCTGATCCACAGTAGTCTGAGATGGATTGTGGGTTAGGAGTGTAGGACCCATAGGCAGACATGTTTCATCGCTGCCCTGTCATTCTCAGCCACATGAGCCTTCACCACTGGGAGATGCTGGATACTCAGCACCTCACAGGATGGTGATGACCACTCTGGAATGTAAGGCGCCAGTGGGCCAAATCCAACCTGACCCCTTCTTCTCCAGAGCCTGGACCTACAGTTGTTGCAAACATTTTAAAATGATGACATGTGAAAATTGTATGAAACTTGGATTTTCCTGTCCATAAACAAGGTTGTACTGGGGCCTGGCCACAGTCATTTGTTGACATATTGTCCTTAGCTGCTTTTCTGGGTTGAGTGGCCTTGACAGGGACAAGTGGCCAGCAAAGATAAATATACTTACTATCTGATTCTTTGCAGAAGTTTGGGAGACCCTATGTTATGACTTGTGTCAGGATGGCCCCACCAAGCCTCAAGCAATCTTGGAGGCAGCTGAATCTAGTGTTTGTGATTGGTTTGTTGTCTAGTGCTAGGATTGGTGGTGTGAGTGCTGCATCTGCCTGGGACAGAGCCGGCATACAATAGAAGGCAGGGAAGCAGATACTTTCTGTCTTTTGCCTTTTCATTCTTGCTGTTTGTGGCTTCCCCTCAGCCATGCCACCCTTCCTTGAAATAGCTGAGTATGAAACCTCCAAAAACTGTAAGATAAAAAAACTTTTCCTTGCTTCACTTGGGGCATCAGGTATTTTGTCTCAACAATGAGAGAAAAGTAGCCAAGGCACCCTGGGACAAGGCCAGGAAAGAGCTGGCCCTATGTCAGTTATTACAATGAAATACTAATAAAAATAAACATAATCATTTGAGTCATTAAGAAAATACATTGGCTTTTCCCCTTCACGCTTTCTCTTCCTGTTCAAATCTCTTTACTCTCACTACTGCTTTTCTCTGTGGGAGGGAGGCAGTCTTGCCAAGTCATGGTCAGGATTGAATTCTCATCATATTAAAGAAGTGGTTAGGAGTCAGTTTTTTTGGGTGGTGGTGGTGGTGGCATTGTGTTGGGGTTTGAAACCAGGGCCTTTGCACTGGGGTACATTCTCAGTCCTTTTTGATTTTCTGAGATAAGATCTTGCTAAGTTGCTGTATTGCCCAGTCTAGGACCAAACTTGCAAACGCCCATCTCCGTAGCACTTTCCAGACATGAAAATATTTGCATGTCTTTAGCCTTTAACTGTTGGCATCTAGCTCTGTGCAGTGGGGGTGCTGCCTGTTCCTTTTTGCCTCTCTAGTGCCTGAATCAGAGTCTGGCTTGTAGCAGGCGCTAAGTCTGTCTTTGCTGAATGAGTGGATGATGTTGTAAATGAAAACAAATGAATCCATATGCACTATACATAGAACATGTTCGATCTCTCCAGTTAAAAGACACTGTGTCAGAATGGATGCAAAACCAAAACCCAGCTGTATGTAGTTTATTAAGATGCCTGCCTAAAAATGCAGTGATGAAGCTTGCAAGTAAGAGGATTAAAAAATTATAACAACTTGGCATTGACATACTAATATTGAAGACAAAATGCAAGAGTCATATAATGGCAAAATGTTCATGCAACGGGGATGTCAACTTTGAATTTGTATGCGCCTAATAACACAACTTTGCAATCTATACAGCAAAAATTAACAAATCCTCAACTCTTAATGGTAAAATCATCATAGTGAAAGTCTTTTCCTTCTCAAGCACACAAAAAGGAAGGGATAGGGCCAGGGATTGAGCTCAGCAGTATAAGCACCTGCCTGGTAAGCACGAGGTCATGAGTTCCATCCTCAGTACCAAAAAAATAAGAAAGGGAGGGATACAAAAACATTTCAACAACAACGATGAATACACATATAGGCAGGCATGGTAAAAATTATGGTGAATATTAAAATGAAAAATTTTAATTTTTAAAATTAAAATGACACATGGTCATTAATCACCCTCAATCCCCGCTCTTCGGATACACTTACCCCGTCATCGTTGCCATTTGCTGAGGCAGGTCTGGCAGTCCTCTTTCATGAGTGTCTTTGGTTGTGCGCTGCGGTGGCCTCCATGACCTGAATCAGTTCCAAATATTTAACTTTTGTGGTCATTTTGACTTTGGGAAAGAGAATTTTCACAGCACCAGACCTAGTTTGAAGTGTGGGGGGCAGAAAGGAACAGCTCTTGTGCGCTTCTCCCCCGGAGCTGGGCTGGGCGTGGGGTGGGGCTAAGCCCCAAACTCGTGCTGCTGATACAACCTTCCTCTCTGCCAACCTCCAGACGGGAGTCACGGCCCGACCCTCCACTGCCTCCCTGAAGGGGCAAATCGCTTCTACCAGTAAGTCTAATAACCCTCCAGGGCGACCTCAGGAACATTATGGAAGGGGAGCAGTGGAGGGGACCCCAGTGTCTGTGGGGCTTTGGGGTTCACCTGCAGAGGTGTCCCTTAGTTCAGCTCTAGTGGGCCAGTGAACCCCATCTCCCAAGATGCTCAGCCCATTAAAGAAAACCAAGTCCAGGGACTAGGAGTACAGCTCGTAGTATAGAGCCTGCCTGGCGTGTGCCACAGCCTGGCCTCCACTCCTCAAGCACTCCACACAGAACAAAAAGCAAAACAAAGCAGCAAGCCAGGAGTTCCGGTCAATGCCTTTCTTTTGAATCATACACACTAGTCTTTTCTGCACATTATCGTCACAATTTCTAAAAAGCAGATAAAATGAAATCAAAACATAGGAAGAACCCACGGACCACTCAGGAGAGACATTACACCCTTGGCACTATTGCAGCCTTTTTGTGCTGCTGTGGCACTGAGCCCAGGGCTTTGCCCCTTTACCTGACTGTCTCTCCCCAGTTAAAATTTGTATCTTTGCCAAAAGGCGTCTTTGCTAAGATGAGGCTCAAACTACTCACAGGCATGTTTGCCTTTGGCTTTTCAACTTTTCTGCCCTGAGCACCAGTGTGATCCCTGGCTGGTGTCAGAAGCAGGAGGGAAAGAAATCGAGTTCAGGGTCAAGGCATCGTGCACTGAGAACATCGGGTGACCGCGGCTGCATCCCAATTAGGATGTTTGCTGAAGGACTGGGTCATAACCTACCCTGCTGCCTGCTTTAGAGAAGCCTCGGATTCTGTCAGCATCTGCATGCAAGTGTTAAATAAAAACCCCTATTGTATGAATTCAGCTTTGATACAATTCCAGAAAAAACCTGCGCTTTGCCTAAGAATACATGCTACGATGACATTAATTTCCTAAGCAATTTTATGATTCAAGTAGCTTATACTGGCTAATGGTCCGCCAATAGGTGGGAAAAGACAGATTAACTTTGTTCTTAAAAAAAAAGTAGAAGCTCATTTTAACAGAAAAGACACAAAAGTGGAGGTCTGGGAGTTATAAATTTTCTTTCCCGGAGGTTTGCTGAGCCACCCGAAAGCCGTTGGAGGAGTAGATCTTTAGGTGGCTTTGGAACAGAGTTTAAATTGTGCCCAAGTGTGGCAGGGTTTATTCTGTTGTTTCTCTAGGAGGCAATGGCCCTGCCCAACAAAACAGAACTTAGAGAATGATTTTGAAAATGATTTGTGAACTCTAAACTGATTTGCAATCAGCATGGGTCTCCTGACTATCTTTATTCTCTCTTGTGGACTTCTCAGGGTCTCTCTCTATGCTGGTCACCTGAGCTAGCCCTCCTCTGAGCGGGGCATGGAAGAATGACCTGCTCCTTACTAAGAACCTCAAAAGTACTAGTAGTTAAGCTGGCATTCTCTCTTTTCTTTAAACTTTCAGGTGATAAACATCCATCACATTCAAAGGTTTCCTTGTAGCTGGGCATGGTGGTACACACCTGTGATCACAGCACTCTGGGAGACTGAGGCAGGAAGATTACAAGTTTGAGCCCAGCCTGGGCAATTTAGTGAGTTAGAAGGACCTTATCTCAAA
This sequence comes from Cavia porcellus, assembly GCF_034190915.1. NCBI lineage: Eukaryota > Metazoa > Chordata > Mammalia > Rodentia > Caviidae > Cavia > Cavia porcellus. The sequence goes on along the minus strand of NW_026947506.1, from coordinate 34,307,356 downwards.
ATAAAAATGAACAAAAGACTGGGATACAGTTCAGTATCTTATCACTAACTGTAGACACTGTGTTTTACAGCAGATCTCAAATTACACGTTTATGTAATTGTAACTTTAAACCTATTGAACAGCTCCCTATTTCTTCCTCTCCCTTCCCCTGGTGACCCTGTCCATTCTTTACTTCTGTAGGTTTCATTATTCTACACTCCTCTTGGACGAGGAATCAGGCAGTGTTTGTCCTCATGACTGGCCTATTTCACTTACTACAATACCTTCCAGGTTCACCCATGTTGTTGCAGGTGGCAAGGTTTCTTTCTTTTTCAGTGCTGAGTAATATCCCATTCTATATAAGCAGGTACCTCCACTTCTTTGTGCAACCATCTGTGGAATGGACATGGGGCTGTCTCCGTATCTTGGTTATTGTGAATGATATTGTAGTTAACTTGGGAGCTCAGGAGCCTCTTTAAGATCTGGGTTTCAATTCTTTGGAATATCCACCCAGAAGTGGGGTTGCTAAACCATAGGGTTGTTCCAGTTTTAATTTCTTGAGGAAGCTTTGTATTGTTTGCCAGGGCCATGGCCCCATTTCACATTCCCATTAACCTTGAACAGATGGTCCCTGGCTTACTGGGATTCAATTTGCACTTTTTAAAAACTGTGTAATGGTGCAAAAGCAATATGTGGTCAGTAGAAGCTATACTTTGAATTTTGAAAATTTTCTGGGCTTGTGGCACAAATCTTTTTGTGATTTGGGCAGCAGCACCAGCAAACAGCATCTCCCAGGCTGCCCCAGGATGGCAAGGGTAAAGGACCCCACTCTGTAGTGTGTGCATCTCTAAGCGAGTAGGTGCAGGAGGCTGGTGTAGTAAATGCATTTTTATGTTTTCAGCTAACTGCAGGTTTACTGGTGTGAAACACTGTCACAGACTGAGGGGCATCCACACAGGGCTCCGATATCCCCACACCTCACCGACCCTTAGCGTTTTGTGTTTCTCAATAGTAACCATCCCAAGAGGTGTGCAATGGTATCTAATTTTACTTTTTATTTGCATTTCCTTGGTGATTAGTGACATAGCATCTTTTTCATATATCTGTCAACCATGTGTATGTCTTCTTTGGAGAAATGTCTATTCAATGTCTTCACCCATTTTTAAGTTATATTATGTGTGTATGTATTCACATATTTGTTTATTTGCTATTGAGTTTAGAAGTTCCTTGTGTATATTGGAAACCAGGCCCTTATCAGATACACAGTACTTACTTTTAAACATTTAGTACATTTAGAGTTAATTTTTCTGTATAAGAGCCCAATTTCCCCTTTTTGACTATAGAGATTTCATAGCACCATTTCCTGAAGAAACCATATTTTCTCTACTGGGAAATTTTGGAAACTATGTCAAAAATCAGTTCAAGATTTATTTCTGGGCATCAATTTTGTTTGACTAGTCTGCTTCTATTTATGTGGCTGTACCATTCTGTTTTGATTACTGTAGTTTTGTGTCATACTTTTTTTGGTCTTTTTCCTTTTTATCGGTACTGGGGATCGAACTCACGACTGCCTGCTTGCAAGGCAGGCACTTATGCCACTGAGCTAAATCTCCAGCCCCGTTGTATTATACTTTGAAATCAGGAAGTGTGGTGATGTCTCTAGCTCTTTCCTTTTGGCTCAGTATTGCTATTTGGGATATTTTATGGTTCTATACAACTTTTAGAATTGCTCTATTTCTGTGAAATAGGCTATTGAGGATTTCATTCAATCTGTAGATTGCTCTGGATAGTGTGAACAGCTAAATTAGATGGATCATTCTAATCAATGAACATGGGATATTTTTCCACTTATTAATATCTTCTTTAATTTCTCTCATCAGGCTTTTATAGTTTTTTATGTATAAATCTTCTGTCTCCTTAAGTTTATGCTTGAGCATTTTATTCTTTATGTTGCTATTACAAATGGATGGTTTTCATAATCTCCTCTTTATGTAGTCTGTTGGTGGTTTATAGAAACACAAGTGACTTCATCTGATTTTGTGCATTGATTTTATATGCTGTTTGTGTCCTCTAGTTTTACTGAATTATTTGATGGCTCTAACAATTTCTTTCTGTGGCATTTTAAAGGTTTTCTACATGTAAACTTGCATCACCTGCAAACAGAGATGTTGTTGTACACTCGCAAAAAGAGCTTCGTTATGTTTGTATTCTACTAAAATACCTGTAATGTGGCCTACTGTTCATTATGTGTTTATCTTTTCCGCTGGGTGACCTAATTGATATGTTAATCAGTGCTCTCCTCTGTAAAGAATTGTAAAACCTAACCTAATTGATATGTTAACCATTGTTGCCCTCTACAAATAACAGATGTGGTGCTAAAATAAGTTGACAAAGAATTGTTAACTACTGCTAGACTACTCTATCCTCTGCTAAGGAAAACAAAGATCTTCCTCATTAGCAGATTTCCTGATCCACACTCATACCCCCTTACTTTGTAAACTGTGATATGTACTTAAAGGGTGGCAAGTACAGAGGAGCAACACACAGCTTTTGCAATCTCCAGCTGCACTGTGTCACTGGGCCCAGGATAAACTAAATCAGTGCTGCTTCTTAAAGTATGTTTTTGCCTCATTGTTTGAACTCGAGTTTGGGGGCTCGTTTGTGGATTACAAGAGTTTTAGTTCCTGTTTTCCAGACAGGTGCCTTCTATTTCTTTTTCTTGCCTTCTTGCTCTGGCTGCAACTTTCAGTACTCTGCTGAATGAAAGTAATGGGATAGATATTCTCGCCTGAGTTCTTCTCAGTTTGATACGGAAACCATTTACTTAAGGAAGACTGGTAGAAACTCCTTATGGACTTTATAATATGTGAGTTGGATACATTGTATAAAACAGTTTCTGTCACCAAGGATGTACCATGCTACTAAGGAAGAGAATTCAGTCCACAAATAACAGTGATACAAAGTGGGATGGGCCATGTGTTATCAGCGCTATAAATGCTGTCAAGATTAGAGGAGACAGAGCTCACATCTAGCTACATGTTCACTGTTTGTGCTGGGAGGCCCTTAAATAATTGCACCAAGGGGCTCATTATAGATGTGTCTAGGCAGGAAATAGAAACTTGGATTCCTCTTGACCCCCCCTCTCCCTTTTTATATGACAAGGACCTGTGTTTTCTGTTGTATTCATTAACTAGGCACCTTATAGTTTCTCCATGTTCATTATCTGGTGGAAAGTTTAAAATGATTTTTATCTCCATATCCCAAAACTGTATCCCTGAGAGCTGGCTCCCTCTTAGTCATTACCGGGGAGGAATATTGAAAATAATTTCTGTGTTGTCATCACACGTGCTGGTGGGAAGAGCAAGGTGGTTCAGAAACACTGTTAAAATTGTAAGAAAGCACCCGCGAGCAGAACCTGCCTCTCTTCCTGTCTTCTGAGCCTTGTGAGTGTCTCCAGCCTGAGTCTCATCTCCCTGAGATGAATTTGGCTCCCATAACACAACAAGAAATATTTCCTATATTGTCAAGAAGCAGTCATGCCTGTAAAATATCAGCTCTTCTCACGGTCTTGAAAGTAGTAATGAATTCTAGATGTTTCCGACTAAAACATTATGTGGAGGAATTGGTGCAAAAATACCCAGTAGAAAGTGCAGGAGGGCCAGAAAAGGTGCAGACATAGAAGCTGTGTGTGAAAGGGTAGAAGCCAGCAGGTCATCCGCTAGAGAGACCCGTTTGTCATCAGTGGCATTTGAAGAGTCCCGGGGTGTAGGATGCACAGAACTGCTTTTATTCCTGGTGGTAAACAAGTCCCTAGTTCGTAAATTTCACTGAACTGTCACTGATATGGAAATAAGAACTTTCAGACCGACATAGTGAATATCTGCTCACAGGCTGGAAATCTGATCTGAAATATTGCATGGAACAACTTAAGCCTTCACCCAGCCTCCCCAGGATGCTGAATTTAGATCAAGCAGCTCAGTGTGGGGAGTGGAGCTGTCCAGATCCCAGCAGGAGCAAATTTGACGCTCTCCCTTCCTCTCCTAGCAGAACTTGTGATGCCTGCTGCACAGATATGATGACCAGTGCATGGCGAGGGACAATTCTGGATTCCCCGAGTAGTCTAGTAATTGGACCAAAGGCTTATTTGTAGCTTAGGTATCATTCTTAGGAAAATTGTTCTCGGAAGAAAAATTGTTAGGCCAGGCGTGGTGGCTCATGCCTATAATCCCAGTGCTCAGGAGGCTGAGGCAGGAGGATTGTGATGAGTCTGAGACCAGCCTGGGCTACAAAGTGAGCTCAAGGCCAGCCTGAACTGCATGGTGAGATTTAGTCAAAAAGACTAAAAAAACCCAAAAAAACAAAAAAACTGTTCTTGGAAACGAGGCTAGATTATATGAGCTTGCCATTGCTGAGGTTAACGTGCACAGGTCGCCTGGTCACGGGCATGTGCCAGGCACTAAGTGGAGCATTTCCCGTACATTAACCACTGTGACTCAAGGCTGTGATGTACAGATAAGGGAACCAAGAGCCAGGGCAGGTATCTATGTCAGAGTGGACTGCAGGAGTAAGGCAGTCTGCAGTTGGCTGCTGTTGACTTCCATTTTGAACTGCTCGAAGTTTGCAGAGGGCGTAGCAGGGTCTCCACTACAGGGTCAGATGCTGTGGGGACCAGCACGGGAAGCAGGGAGGTGGAGACCTGTCAGGGAGATGGGAAGCAGGGGAGTGACTTCAAGATGCGAGACCTTGCTCATGGGGAAGTTCATGAAAATGACCGTGGGCTTCCCCGACATGAACGTGGCTTGGTTGGCTTCTTCCAGAGCATGACAAAGCAAGAATACAAGTCCAGGTTCATTTGGGAGGTGTTCTGGGGGACACTAGGGGTGGGGAAGGAAAAGCAACGATAGCCAATAGAGAGCACACAAATCAAGTAACTTTCCGTGGGCAGCTGGGGTTCTTTCCTCTGGGGACTCTGCTGTTTTAGAGCATGTGCTTTGGTGACAGCCTGCACAAAGGACGTGGGAACCAGAGTACCTACACACCAGGCACAGTCAGGGGTATACATGGGGACATGGGTTCTGTGGTTATCTGCACAGTCACAGCAAAGAGACGCAGTACACCCTGTGGGGCTAATGATCATGAGGACCCAGGAAAGCACCTACAGGACAAGCAACAGGCCCTTTGTGCTCACCATTCAGCAAGACTACCCCTCAGTGAGTCCCACTTCTTTGCTTCCATTACGTACCAGAAGGGACCGAGGAATCTGACAGGAGGATTTGCAGGAACCTCCTCATGTCTCTGGTTTGTCCACTAAGTCTCCTGTGGGCTTAGAGTAGAGAAGAGGAGGGAGGCTGTGAGGGCCGGAACTGGCCATGCTGTAGGGGCATTTGGAGCTCACAGTGCACCACTGCCCACCCCAGAGCTGGACAGGGGGTTGCAGGACTGAATGTTTGTTCTGATGGATTTTGGCCTTGCTTCGGTCAGATTCCTTTCTATTCCCTTGTGGAATAGAAATGTTTACTTTGCAAGATGGTATGTTGGAAGCATTTAACATTTTTATTTTTCTCAGGGATTCATGGCTAGGCATTTCCCTTGAGTCTCAGAGGAGACTTTGTGATTTCTCAGCGATGCTGGGACACTCAGGACTGTGGTGACTGTCAAACATGGAGGAAATGCATTCTGCATAATTAGACAGATATGAACCTTTGAGGGGCCAGGCATACAATGGTATGGTTTGGTTACAAAATGCTCCACCAGAGTCTCAAGTGAATGTGGCCTGGTCATAAAGGGCAGATCACTAGGGATGTGACCTGGAAGGGGAAATTCTTGTCCTCCTCTCATCCTCTGCTTCCTGGCCTTCATGGGCTGAGCAGCTTGTCTCCCCTAGGCCCTTCCGGAATATTCTTTCTGCCTTTGAGCCAGCCACTCATGGACCAAAGCCTCTGAAACTTTGAGCCAGGGGCTGGGGATTTAGCTCAGCGGCATAAGCACCTGCCTTGCAAGTGTGTGGTCGTGAGTTCAATCCCTGGTACCGATAGAAATGAAAAAGAAACTTTGAGCCAAATAAACACCTTCTTTTCTAAGTTGCAGGTCTTAGATATTTTGGCCGTGATGGGAAAGTAACTAATATACCAATAAATCCATATATCAGGATCTTTAATACTAACTACAAGCCCAGAGGCAGGCGGTTCAAAGCCGGAACCGTCAATTCCACGAAGGGCCTGAACTACCTTTTTGTCTGCCTTGTAGCTTTCCCCTTTCTTCCAAGAAATATGATCTCATGCTTGCAAGATGTGTCCTTCCCCAGGGTGAGGTTGAACTTGTGATCTTCCTGCTTCAGCCTCCCAGCATGCTGGGCTTCTTTGACATGCACTATGATGCCCAGCTGTGAAGTATCTTTAGCAACTGTATTTTAACTCTTAGAATACTTAGGAGGCAAGTATCGTGATTCTCATTATTTTGCATAAGTAAAAAAAGGACAAAGACTTCAGGAATTTATTTGCATGCACTCAACTGGATTGGGTCACCCAAGTCTGATCTCCAGCCTGAGAGTTCCAGCTGCAAATGCCTTGTGCGCTGCTTGTGGAAGGTGACCTCAGGGAGGCTTATGTGGGTTGCTGTGTTAGTCAGCTTTGTGCCACTGCAACAAGTAGGAGAGATAAACAATGTAAAAAGGAGGAGAGGTTTATTTTGACTCGTAGTTTTAGGAGTTTCAGTCCATGGTCAGCTGGCCCCAGGGCAGGGCGTCATGAAGGAAGGGCACGGCTGACGGAACTGCTTACCTCATGACATCCAGGAAGCAGAAAAAGAGCAAGAGGCCTGGAGAGGGAGAGGCCGGGCCCCGGGACACTGCCCACCAGCATGTCTGCAGTCACGCACTTTGGCTGGAGGCTGCAGGGTCCTGCCCGGGAACTTCTATTGGGATCTGTAAAGTGCATATTAAGTTAAAATCCTCTGTGGATTGTATGGATGTCCACTGTTCCCGTTTTGTTATTGCTGTTGTTTTTGTCTTCAGAAATAGTCTCTGTTTTCCCGAGCATATGCATTCTGACCTCATGGAAGGATGTTTCAGGTTAGATTTCTGTCTGCAAAGGACTTTGGAGCCTACAGCAGTTGTTAAACAACGACTCTTCTGTGCATGTGTGTGTGTGTGCATGTAGGTGTGCTCATCTGTAATAACTTTTTCACCTAAAATACAGTAAATAAAATATGTCTAAGGAGGCAATATTTTCCCATTACCGTTTCAAGCAAGGATGTATAATTTCCTTGATGCAGAGTTTAGTGGAGTATCCACATAATTCAATTCCATCATATGCTTAGCTCTGCCCTCCCTGCCTGCAGGGTGGGGGGAACGTGAAGCAGCGTAGATGGACTATTTCCACATTTTATTTTGCAGAGACCTCGCAGTTTGTCTTTATTTGGCTCTGCACACGGGTTGTGTGGTATCACTTTATTTTTAAATGTACTTGGAGTAACCAAGATTCTCCAAAAGGTGAACAAAGCTTAGAGAGGAATAAAAAGAAAGTGAACACAATAAAACATTATTACATTATATTTTGTGAGCGAACCGTGTTTATTTACTTTAAAAGAGTTATTTTATAACCTCGTTTTCCTTGATCAGTAGATACATGCTTTATCTGTGAAAACTGTTTCAACAGCTTGTGGTGGGATGGATCATGCCACAACTTTTTCTGTGCAAAGGCAGAGATACATTTTCATTTAATAACTTTTCACCCAATGCACTGGTTTTCAGAAGTAAATTAAGATTGTTAAGTGAGTTATGGATGAGTAGATATGTGCTCCCTGCCCTGCCCTTTTTGCCCAAGGCATTTTCACTGAACTACTCCCCTAGGTGTTTTTATTTATTTATTTTTAAATTTTGAGATTCAGTCTTGCTGACAATAAATTGCCCAGTCTGGGTTTAAACTGGCGACCTTCCTGCCTCATCCTCGTAGGGGTTGCAGGAATTTGCCACCACACCTGGCTAGATGTTGCTTTCTGAAATCACAAATGGTAACTGGCATCTTATCCCTGATGTTAATCACTTGCTGATCTACTTCCCACCCCGAGTAGTGGCCCCCCAAAGAAATTTGCTTCCCAACCCCTGGGATGTTGTTAGTACGGGTAACTACACAGCATGGTGTCCTGCATACTGGGGTTGAATTTTCAATCAGCGTGTATGAAAAAAAGCCAGGTGTCATCAGTGTTACCCTTTCGAGCCCCTTGTAGAGCGCTGGGTGGTTTCACGTGTGTACCTGAGGGGCTGCTGATCCGACCTAGCAAGCATAGTTAAATATGCTGTTTAACCCAGTTATTTAACACCAATCTAGGTGTGGCTGCAAAGGAATTCCTGTGTCACACCCGTGATGAAGCCACTGACTTTAAGTTCTAAGGGTCACATTTGGTGACCCACTGGGCCCCACCGCATAGCTTAAACCCTCCCAAACTAAACAGGCCTTCTCTGAAGAAAATACTCTGCCTAGAAACTCAAGACTGAGAGTAAATCAGGACTGAGCGTCCAGCTGTGGGTGTTCACAGGCCCTGGAGTGACCTGTGTGGCCAACTCTTCAAAATAAACACTGCCATGAGTCTATTCAGACAGTTCGATTAACATCACATCTGCGCCTTTTATGCACTCATATAAATATAACTTGAAATGTGTAATATAATTTATAAAGAGAAATTATTTCTGATTTCATTTTTTCCAGAGCCTCATTCAATTTCTCTGTTGTTTCCACTTCAGGGAAACCTGGTGAGTGGCTTTCAGATTGTCCCGCCTCACTGCCCCCTGGTTTGCCTTGGTGAACTGGATGTCTGGGGATTCATCTTGTATAAGTGTCTTCTCATTTCTTTTCTGTTTTAGTTTAATTCCTGGGCTGCTGCTTGTAAATTGCCTACAGTGGGTTGCTTTATTGGTGGTATTTAGGACACTTAGGTAATCATTACCTCTCTGAGGTATCTTCCAGGTATAGCTGGTTTTTGGGTTTTGAGTCTGTTGGAAGATCTTACCTCTTCGGTTTGTTGGAGCTGAGAAGTTGTTGCTTGCTTGGCCTAATCCCTGGTTCTTTGGCACTGTGCTGCAGTATTTTCCGTGACCCTTAGTTAACCTCAGTCATGGATTACCAGGGCCAACAGCTGTTTAGAACAATTACGTCAGCTTCGGCAGTTGTACCAACAACATCAACCACAGCCTATAAAACAACAAACTGAGCTAAACCTTAACTTGCAACTTTTAACCATGTGAACTACATTTGTGATTATATAACAAAATGTAAAACTAAAAAGATAGTTACATGCAATATATAAGTCTGAAATGTGTCCATTTTCCCCTTGGAGTTAAAATTTAAAATAGATTAAGGAGAAAATAGAGAAGTAGAAGAAGAGATTGCAAGTAAGGTTGGAGGACAAAGGTGGATCTCACCAAGTGGGGAAAATGGAGCAGAAGAATGAATACAAAGAAATACAGGCAGAGATAAAAGGTAGAACAGAACAGAACACACCCACAAAGAGGTTGGAACCTCTAAGGAGAAAGAGGAAACAAAACAAAATGAAACAAACAAACAAACAAAAAAGAAAAACAAATAGCCCACTTCCAGGATTCTCGCTGGGTTCACTAGCAGACAGCCTGTGAGACGGAGGCCCAGATTGTGCCCCTGTGGCCCAGCAGGCCAGCTGTTGCTGTGTGGCAGTGGTAGGCAACCTTAGCAGGCCTGGCCTGACACCACACTCCTTGGGCTCTCTGCAGCCCAAGCAGTTCCTGTGGTCTGCGCCCAGCTGGGAGCTGCTGGAGGAAGCCGTTCTGGTTCTGGTTTATCCAGCCTGACTCCACAATGGCTCCCGGCCCTTGCTCTCTCCCACAGGAGGACTCAGTCCTCTACGCTCACTGCGGCTAGTGCAGTCCTCCCTCCGCTGCCCCTCCACTGCCTCGTCTCTCTGTAGAGGCATCGGGTTGCCAGCCTCCGCTGTCACCATGACCCTGTGTCCACATTTTTGAACAGCTCCTCTCACTGAGTCCAGCTATAGGTGAAGGCCTTCTTGTTCATCGAGATTTTTCTTTTACTCTTGTCTGTGGGATTTGGATTCTTCCTGGGTCCGGGGTACCCACTTCTTTCCTCCTTGTCTTTGCCACAGTGCTCTATTCCAGTGTCTGGACGGTGACTTGGAGAGAGGCTGTTTTCTGTGCTACTTACTGCTCCGCCATCTTCCTGGAAGTCCCTGGGCCAACTCTAAAATGGCAGATTTCTTGTTTGTCTTTATGGTACTGGAGATTGAGACCAGGGCTTTCACACTGAGTTACATTCCCAGCCTTTAAAATGTCTAATTCTTAGCCTAAGTTTCACTAAGTCACTAAGTTGCCCAAGCTGGGCTTGAACTTCTGATCCTGCTATCTCAGCCTGTCAGAGTGCTGGGATGACAGGTGTACAACTTCATGTTCAGCTTTGTACAGAACTTTAGAGTCACGGGTTCAGCTGGCAGAAGCAAAAGCCAGGTTCTTTATAGTAAATGCTGCCTCTACTATCTGTCCATTGGGATTTAGGACCTTCTGGTTGGCTCCTGTGGAGACGCATGTGGGCCTGGGGGATATCAATGGCTAATGGCTGCTGTGGACTGGATGTTCATGTTCCCCAGACTCTTGTGTTGAAGCATGGTAGATCTGAAGGAGGACATGTGGAAGATGATTAGGTCATGAGGGTGGAGCCCTTATGAGACAGTTGGTGCCCTTCAAAGAGGAGACACCAGAGGAGGTTGCTTTTTCTGCCTGTGCCTCTGTCTCTGTCTCTTTGTTCCATGTCTCACCACAATGTGAAGACATAGCAAAAGGCAACCCAGGAGACTTCACCAGAACATTACCAAGTTACACACTGACCTTGGACTCCCAGCCTCCAGAACACTGAGAAGGAAGGGTATTGCTGAAGCCCCAAGCCAAGGTCCATTTTGTTTTAGCAGCCCCAGTGGACTTGGGCAGAAGGAAAGACCTCTGAAACTTCATACCTTGTGCTCATGGGACTGTAGTTTGGGGATCTTAGTCTCCAACTCTTGCAGAAATACCATGATGACATGAGACCAAAAGCCCCCATCTTAAATCACATTGTTAGAATCATTGGCCATGGCCCTATGCTGCCAGGTAAACAAAGACACTGTATTAGTCACCTTTCTGTTGCTATGATAAAATACCTGAGAAAGTCAATTTAGAGGAGGAGAGGTGAATTTTGGCTCATAGGTTCTGATGGTTCAGACCATGGCCCCTGGGTCCATTACTTTAGGCTTTGGCAAGGCAGAACATCATGGCGGAAGGAAGGGCTGGGGGAGGAAAGCTGCTTACCTCATGGCAGGTGGGGAGCAGAGAGCTTGAAAGCACTGAAAAGAAAGGCAGGCCAGACACAGTCCCCAGGGTCATGCCTGTGATCCATTCCTTCACCCAGCTTGGACAGAATACCTGAGTACGCCCAACATGCACATACATTGCCACCCTGAAATCAGAAAGTCACAGACGCTTGGGAGCTTTCAGATCTGCACCCACAGGAACTGCAAACCGGACTCCAGCATAGCTAAGCCGTAGCACGGTGCCAGTCCCCCAGTGAAAGTGGCTTTGTTTTCTCTGTCATTTTGCTGTTACCAGTGATACCACCACGAATGCTCTCCAGCAAGTCCTCAGAAACATGTACAGTTTTCTCTTGGTTCTGCACCTGGGGTTGGAACTTCTGATTGATGGCATCATCAACAGCACCAGAGATGGGCAAATTGCTTTCCAAGGTCACTGAAGCTTTTGTCACCATCTTGGCGGTGTCTGTGCATGTTCCTGTTGCTACGCTGCTGTTCTCACCAGCGCTTCTGTCCTCAGCCTTCTAAACACTGCCAATCTGGAGAGGGTGGCCTTAATTTGCATTTTCATGATTACTAATGAGGGTGATCATCTTTCTGTGGGCTCATTGCCTATGAGATGCCATTATAAAAAAGGCTGGTGCTGGGTGTTAATGTGCAAGCCCACATGCATGGTGTGGGAAGAGTGTGTGCCCTGCGACTTCTGAAGAGGCTGATGGGAGTGGTGGGTAGATCGCTCCAGCTCTGCCATCAGAGCCTGGTCTCTGGTCTCCAGGATTTCCCCAGGGGGATGGAGACCACAACCCTAGGTGACCTGTGTCTCAGTGACACTCTCTATCTGCTGCTTCTACTGAATTCTCTTTGCCTTCTTCAAGCACCTCCAGATGAATAAGCTGAACTTGAATCCTTTTTTGGGGTTGGTTTTTGAGAAAGCCAAGACCGGGACCTAACATGCAGCAAGTTCTCTGTGGAATATGCCAGGAATCCTTGGCAAAGTTCCTGCAGGCAGGCCATATCCACCTTAACTACCAGGAACAGCACTGGATCTTTATGTTTCTTCCTCTCTGCTGACTCTGGTGACCTCTGCTCTGATGGAATAGGAGAGGGGAGGTAGTTCTGCAGGCTGGACAGCGCCTTCCGGTCTGGAGATCACAGAGGTGATTGACTCGCACTCTGCCACCTTTCCACACACACCCCAGTCAGGGCATCTGTTATGGCTGCTATCTAGATGTCCCCCCAAAGCCTCATGCACTCATTGGTAGGGTTTTTCAGAGATAGCTGGATCTAGTGTGTGTGACTATGGATTAAAGGTGTGATATTTGGATCAGTTTAGTGGGTTTAGTGTTTTGATGGGTTTAGTATTGCTTTGGGTATGGGTAATGGGAAACCACACCCTGAATGTGAGTGGCACCAACCAATAGGCTTGTAGGGACAGAAAGAAGGCAGAGCTGCTGCTTGCTGCTTCCTGTCTGCTCTACCGTGGACTATTCTCTGCAATGCCCCTCTGCCATGCTACCTTGTCTTGGCACCGACTGACTATGGACTGAAACTTCCACAAACCATAAGCCAAAGCAAACCTTTGCTTCTGTGGGTGTCGAGTATTTTTTTCACAGCAATAAAGAAGTAACCAAGACAGCATCAGACACGCTCAGAGCTGCAGGAAGATCTTCCCCACTATGTGTGCACTATGCACAGCTCTGGGGACCCAGAGGGTGGTATCTCTCTTCAGTGCTGATTCTTTTTATGTCTTTCAACAAATTAGAGTTATTTATGAATAAAACCACACAATTTCATAAAACATATTTTGATCAATGTTTTATTAAGCCCCCTCTCTCCCCACATCTTGTATCTGAGAAAGTCATGTCTGCCATGGGCTGTGGAAGGGACATCTGATTCCTGGTAAGGTGACTGATTTTCAAATCAAAACTGGAAGCAAGCAGCTTGCTGTGTGCCCTGGAAGACATCTCAACATCATGTTCATTCAATTGCTTCTTATAGTAAGCAGGAATCAGATGCATTAGGATAAATATGAAGTAAAATAAAAACAGCTTAGTAAGCCTAGTTGCATGTATAGCAAAAGTTGGAATTACTCTAGCTTGGGTCTTGTTATATGAACTAAAAGCAGAACAAGTCTTGAAATGGATTCTGAGCTCCAGAAATCTGATTTAGTGAGGTTAAAAGCTGGACTGTTTCATAGCTTTTTATATCACCCTAAATCTCTTTTGGAGCAAGAAGGGTTGAGGATGGTTTAGTTATTTCATTTTTTTTTTCTCATTCAGACTAGACAAGTTTCCACCTTGAAAAGGGATGCTAAGAGAGTCATAATTTTAAAAGTATTTATTTATTGGTTCACAAGTTTGTCTCATTATGTTAGTGGACCTAAAAATGGTTCTTTAAAAAATGTATTTTGAAAATAACAAAAATCTGTGTGCAGTGAAATGAAGACAACTTTAATTTTATGTATCAATTATCTGATGCTCTGTAATAACATGAAAAGAATAATTGTCCTCAGTAACTGTGTACCTATTATTTCCTAATCTTTTTTGTTTTAGCAATATCTAATTTTGATATCACAACACTGGTATTTTTCTGAAAGATGTAGTTTTTAAATATCATTCTTTGTTATAGTTTATAAAATTGCCTATAATTTTTGTCAAAGTGACCCTTGTGGCTAATGAATTTGAAAATGTTGACAGCATCAATTGATTATTCTCAGCCAATCATATTTTAAATTGTAAAACACCTTTTTCTCAGATGCTGAGGTATCTGGTAAGCCCAAAGCAATTCTGAAAAATAGGAGCCATTATGAATTTTACTGTTCTTGGGTTAAAAATGTGTGAGTGTTTCAGCCCAAATCTTTAGAGATTCTTATTTTTTTTTTTTGCTTCCTCCTCTAAATACTTTCTGTTGACAAGTGTTTTTATCAATCAAAATGTATAAAATAAACTAACTATAATTCTTTTGTATTTTGCATATCAAAGATGCTGGAAATTGCAGCATCTGAAGAACAATTTATCAAATTATAAATAGAACTGCATCAAAAGATTTTCCCTGCAAGTCTAGATATTCCCAATCACAATCTTAGATGTTTAAAATTAAATCTTGTGCATGGTTTGAGCTCACATCATTTAAGTTGTTTACTTGCAGGCTTGCTTTTGTGGGGACAAATTTCAATACCTTCCTGATTGCAGAATTTATTTCCAATAATTACATTTTGCAAAGATCTTCAAGTGTTGAAGATCTTTTGGTTCTCCATGATTACTTTAATTAAAAATGTGTGGCTGGTTTTAAAAAGTATGCATTCAAAGTTTGGAGGACTCATTTACCAAAAAAAGTCACTGTGATCAGATACGCAAATAGTATTCTACTTAAAAGTATTTAAAAATTCAAATGTATCTAAAATGCTTTGATGATAGGAAGTAGAGAAAATATTCGTTTCTTAAAAATTTACCATCAACATCATTTAAGTAATTTGTGGCTCAGTCACCTTTGTATAAATAAAGTATCTGTAAATTGTGGGAAACACAGCTTTCTTTTACTGGTAGCATATTCCTACATATCTGGAATCAAAATATATTCAGCATAAGCAGCTTCAAGTGCAGTTTTTGTTCTGCAGATTTTTATGATCTAGTAAGAACGATGCTTTTGCCTTGACAGTACACTCCTTCAAAATTTGTGTGGTGTTATTCCAGCCAGGAAAAATGATTCCATTTTCAATGTTAAAAATTTTAAACTGAATTTTCAGTGACATTCATGATAATGTCAGATGACTCACCTTCAATGGGATGAATTTGCAAAGGCTTTACTTTGATAATAGAAATTGCATAAAAAATCAAAGTATAATGGGAATCATCAGATTTTCCTGCTTGGAACATCTTGTGTCCTTGATAATGGTCAAACAGATGGAAACACAGACAAAGTCCCAAGAATCCTGAGTGGACAAAGCCAGGTTGGCTCATCAGTGACCTAAACATTGCTTGAATGACAAACAAAACGGATACAAAAAGACAAACAAAATGTTATTCCTTGTAAATGTCTTATAAATAATAAAGCAAAACAGAACTTCAACTTCACTAATCAGAAGCATCCCACAAATTTTAATTATAACACTTGGGTCTTTCCCAGGGGACCAGAGCAGTAAGGGGACTGTATAGCTGTCATCAACCAAACTCTGAATGATTCTGTATCCTTACAAAAGTCTCCCTCCTTGTTTCTCTTCTGCTTTGGAGCTCTCTGGTTCATGAATCCTTGTTTATGCAAAGAAGCTCTTTAAAATTTTTTATCGTGCCTCAATTTACCTTTTTACTAACATAAAACTGGCATCATTTGACTGCGAAATTCTTTGGTTGATGAGGTCAATACACAGAAGTGAAGGAGTGGTTTTATCTTTTGCGTGTGTGCATAGCTTGGGAGTGAAGTGCACCAGATGAATTAGAAGCACTGTGGGGTTGAAGGGGGCCCCTCTCCCAGAGTGCTGTGCGAGGCCCTTCTGCAGTGGCAGGAGACAAACCGTCCTGTGAGCACTGTCTTGCTAAAATGGCCGTCAGCACTGGGAGCGGATACTGCAGTTGCTGCGGAAAGCTTTCTTTCTCCTGGCTTTGGTTTTGAAGGTGCTCTCACCCCAGCCCCCAGGCAGATGGGAGATGTTGTTCAGCATTTTGTGTCAATTACACACTTAGCATCAACTTTCTTGAGAAATGGAAATTCAGTGATTAGATTTTATTAAACACACACATTTGTTTTTCCTTTTTTTTTTTTTTTTTTTTTGCTAAGTCCTACTTTATGAGTTTGTGGCAGCTGGTTGTGGTGGCATGTGGTTATAATCCCAGCGCTTTGGGAGGCTGAGGCAGGAGGATTGCAGGTTCAAGCCCAACCTGGGCAACTTTGTGACTTAGCAAAATTAAAATTTCAAAATTAAAAAATACTAAAAGGGCTGGGGATGTAGCTGAATGTGAAGGCCTTCTCACCCCCCAATGCTGTAGAAAAGTTTGTTGCAAAATGAAAAAAGCATCCCCAAACCACTAAGCGTCTAAGCGTCTAGCACTAAACATCTACACTGCGTAGAGGATGGGTCTGGTTTATTCTAACAGAACAGCACAGCATTTCCCACATAAGCTCCACATACTTCTGGGGACCCTGTGTTTCCCACAGACCCAACTTGCTGGGGATGTGGTGGCTTTGTGTCTGCTTCAGGGCAAAGCACAGGCCATGTCTGGCTGGTCACTTCCGGGTACAGCTGTGCTGAGCCCCAGTGCACTCTTACCCAGATGGGACGGGCCATGCCAAGCTCAGCCTCTCTAGCCAGATCCACTCTGGGTCGTCTGCCAGGCTGCATTTTTTGCCCCAGCACAGGAGATCAAACCTGGGGCCTTTGCACTATATAAAATACACAAATCACTAAGTTACCCAGTTCAGGCTTGAACTTGTGATCCTCCTGCCTCAGCCTCCCAGAGTGCTGGGATCACAGGCATCTGCCCTTATGCCTGGCCCAGTGTGCTTTGTTTTACAGCACATCTCCTACACGCTCTCCTCAGAAGAGAGGTGATGGTCCGTATTGAAGCCCAGGAAGCTCAGGTCAGGAACTCACTGTCCAGCTTTCAAATTAGCCATGCATGACAGGGAGGACTCCATCCCATACCTGACCAGGTGAAGGACTCAAAGTGGGGTTCCTCTAACCTGGCGCTATATGTAACACTGTTGTCATTAGAAATGAGGACACGGTTCCCAGTGCTAATCTAGGTCAACAAGGGTGGACAGATCCTGTGTCAGTCCCATTGGGAAGCTGGGTCCGTCTCATGATGACAGACGTGGGGCAGATAGATGAAGGTAGATAAATGACACAGGGTAGATGATCACCAGATAAATGGTAGATGAGAGGTCAGTAAATGGCTCGTAGTTTATGGACAGATAGGTGATAATGATGGACACATGTATAGTCGGTGGGTAGATGCTAGATAAAGGATAGATGGACAGATGGACAGATGGACGGATGATCAATTGATAAAGATATGCAGATATTAGATAAATGATAGGTGGATGGCACATGATAGAAGACAGAAAGATAGGTAACTAGATGACAGCAGGCAGGGAGCCTGCAGAAGCCTGCTGTCAGCTTTGCGTCCAGGTGTGTTTGCATCAACCATGAGCGTCTGATACATTTTTTACTTTGGTGACGTATTGAGCGCAGTGCTGTTTCCTGCATACCAAGGACTCTATGGCTCTGGGTGCTTATAATTATAAGCTTTCTTAGTTTTAAAATGAAGAGAAAAAGCACCTGCAGTCTCTCCTACAAAGGTGATATGGAATCAGGCGGTGTCTCCAAGGACACCTTGAAAAATTTGCCCTTGGGCCGGGGATGTAGCTCACCAGCACAAGTGCCTGCCTGGCAAGCACAAGGTCCTGAGTTCAACTCATGATTCAAAAAAAAAAAAAGTCTGCTCTTTCCCTAAGGGGAGGGCCCCGGGTGTAAAATCTCAGTCCATTCCCAGGGTGGCCTCTCCACTCCGCTGTCAGGGAAGCCACAGGCATCCTCATCTGTTACACCGCCAGAGTGGAGGAGCTGCAGTGGAGGTGGAGGATGGTGTCCTTACATGGATTCCCTTTTCTTCCACCTAAAACGTATTATTGTTTGATTTTCAACTTTAAAATATTCATCGACATGTTATATACCTGTGGTTTAAAAAATCAGATTGTGTCTCAAACTTTATAATGAAAATCAATCTTCCCTTTACTCCTCAAAGATACACCACTGTGAACATTTCTTTTCATTGTGGTAAACTTCATATAATATAAAACTATCATTTTAACCATTTGTATTTATTTACCTATTTGTTTATTTGTGTCTTTTTGAGACAGAGCGCAGTTCAGGTTGGTCTTGAGCTCACTTTGTAGTCCAGGCTGGGTTTGAACTTGCAACGATCCTCCTGCCTCAGCCTCCCAGTGCTGAGATTACAGGCAGGCACCACTCTGCCTGGCTGCTTTAGTTTTAAGTGCATGGGTCAAGGGTAGTAAGCACATTCACACGGTGTACAGTCAACAGCACCATCGACCTCCGGAACTTTCTTATTTTCCCCAACTGGAACTCGGGACTCATTGACAGTTCCACAGCTCAGGGTGGCGGTGCATGCCTGTAACCCCAGCACTTTGGGAAGCTGAGGCAGGAGGACCCCAAGTTTGAGGCCAGCCTGGGCAACTTAGTGGAACCCTGTTTCAAACAAAAAAATAAACAGAACGTAGGGTTAGGGACGTAGCTCGGCGTGAAGGCCCTGGGTTCCGTAGCCCTGCCAACAACACAAGCAAAACCAAGCCAGACAAAACAATAACTTCCCGGATGAGGGTTTTACTTTGTCTCCAGAGATTTGACTACTTGAGGACCCCACAGTATTTGTCTTGTGTTAAGTGGCTTCTTTCTCGAGGCCTGATGTCCTCAAGGCTCACTCACGCTGTGATGCAGTTTCCCTCTTTCTAGGCTGAATTATGATCCGGTCTGCAGGGACGGTGTTCAGTCTGTCACCTCTTGATGGTCTCTGAATGGCTTCCCGGGGCTCCTGGGAACCACGCTGCCGCTGCTGTCAGGAGCCCACGTGAGCAGCTGGCCCTCGCCGGTGGCTTCTCCGCGGTTCCTCCCTTCATTTCACCAGACTAGAAATGTCCAGGGCACGCTAGCAAATTAGTACATGAAAAGCAAACTGTCTCCTAGCAGCATTGCGGGGAAAACCCAATGCTAAGCCCCAGATAAAGCAAAATGAACTGAAACATGCGAAATGAAATAAGCCCACAGGAAGTACCTGATTTGCATTTATGGTGCTGGTTCATTTTCTCTCTGCACCAACCAGCTAGAACATGGGTTTGATTTTTGTTTCTGGCTGTACCCTCAGGGCCTAATAAACTTTCAAAAGGTTATTAAGGCTGTACCCTCAGGGTTCAATAAATTACAGGCATACACCACCACTCCTGGCTGGTGGACCCTTTTTGTTGGAAGTGCTGGATCTACAATGTTTATTAGTGCTTAATAAATCTGTGTAAGTGCTTAATAAATCTTTGTTGAAGAGCCAGGCAAGTGGCACATGCTTATAATCCCAGTATTCTGGGAGGCTGAGGCAGGAGGATTGCAGGTTCAAGCCCAGCCTGGACAACACAGAGACATCCCTGTGTCCCTGTCTCAAAATAAAAACATGGCTGAGGATGCAGCTCAGTTGAAAGACCCCGAATTCAGTCCCCAATATCACCAAAAAGAAACAAATAAATAAATGCAATAGCCCTTTGTTGAAGGAGTGGGAAAAATTAGAATGCACAAGAATAGGAACTTGGCAATTGGTTTTCTTCCCTATTACACTCTGAGGATCTAGAATTTGTCTGAAACATAATAGGTGCTCATTAAGTCAGTCAACTGGGCAGGAAGGTGATTTCCCTGCTGAGATCCTAATGTGGTAACTCTGGGGATCTTTCTCCCAGTGCTGTATTTCTCCAGAGCAGGGATTGGTACTTAGAACAAGGTTGCGGATTCTGCATGGAGGGGTGTAGGGAAGGACAGGCAGTCTGTGGGCCCAGTGTGGCTCCTCAGTGAACCCCCATTTCCTTTCTTTCCTTCTTTCTCTCTCTCTCTCTCTCTTTCTTTCTTTTTCTTTTTCTTCTTCTCCTCCTCCTCCTCCTCCTCCTCCTCCTCCTCCTCCTCCTCCTCCTTCTTCTTCTTCTTCTTCTTCTTCTTCTCCTTCCTTCCTTCCTTCCTTCCTTCCTTCCTTCCTTTTCTCCACCCCCGAGTTCTGGGGATTGAACCCAGGGTCTTCACACTGAGCTACATCTCCAGACCTTTTTATTTTGAGACCGGGACTCCTTATGCCAACAAGTTGTCCAGTCATGGCTTGAATTTGTGATCCTCCTGCCTCAGTCTCCCAGAGTACTGAAATTACTGGAATATGTTACTTTTGTCCTGAGGTATCTGGGTCTAGGAGATTGATGAATTAATTCACCATCCATTCTGTAATCACTGAAGTTTAGTTGATTTACATGGATGATGGGAGGTGATACAGAGCTGGTGGGTAGAGTAGAGAATCCTAAAATGGAACTGATCGGGGGAAGCAAATGCCCGTCTGAATGGATACTCAGTGCCTGACTACTGTGTTAGCATGAAAATGTCGCCCAGACCCGCTCACTTCTGTCATCACATACAATGCAGGGACGGCCAGGCCTTAAGGATGCCTCAAAGGGGAGAGCAAAGTCTAACCCCTCTCACCACTGCTGCACACGGACCATGGGCCGTTATGACAAACAGTAGGCCACCTCACACCCTGGACTTCAGGCAACAGCCCTGATTTTAGACTCCATGTTACAATTTGAGGATTTGGATGTAAACAAAGGTCCAAGTTAAATGTGAAAAACCATTTGTTTCCTTGAGAGAGAGCAAAGTAACCAAGTGGAAAGTCACAGACCCCAGCTCTGGATCCTACCGAGGCGTCTCTGGCTGCTGGGACCTTGGGAAGTCACCTGTTCTCTGTTGGTGTCTGCCAGGATGGCAAGGAGGCCGCGGAGTGCCCATGTTTTGGAAGCTGTCATGCAGAACTAACCAACATGCTCCTTTCCTTCCTTTATTGGTTCCTGAATGTCGCCACCTGTACCCTGCACCCCTGGCCCGGGAGGAGCCGGGGCAGTGTGTGGAGCAGGCTGCGGCCTGCGGCGGTGACTCTGCGGTGCACAGAGCGGCGTGCTATGCCCTGAGTGACCGGGTTTCCTGGAATGGCAGCTTGCTTCACTTTGGGTGCAGAAGCTGGGGCAGGATGACGTGGTTGCCTGTCTGTGCCCACAGAGAGCCACGGATGTGGGATGCCCCAAACTTACCAACAAAAATGACTCCCAGCAGCGCAGCACAACCCTAAAGCATAAACAAACACATAGAATAATCTTGCTAATGAACAACTGCCATCTGTAAACTCATCAGAGTAAATCAGGGCCACATGGACCTGTGACACAGCAAAGTTATATCAGAGAAAACCACGCCACCAGCTTATGGAACACACCAGACAAACAATAACCTGAACTCTTCACCTGGATAGTATAGAAGGAAGGACACCTGATCCTGGGGTGTAGCGGTGCCACACTGACCTGCATCTTGTCAGATCCTCTGGTCCGTGTGTCATAAGGTAGACAGGCCATGAACTCCAGTGGCAGCCCAGCTCCACCTGCCCGCTGGGGGAGATCCTGTGTCTGGCCTGTTCCCCTGCCGTGCAGGCTGCGGCTCTGAGCCATCTGTGTGGTCCCCTTAGACCCTAAGTGTCCTCCCCAGCTCCACCTGGTCTGTGATCGCACTGGCCACCCCTGATGACTTCATACCTGATCCAATGGCTTTCAGCTCTGTCTCTTGGAATCCTATAGTCTTAGCTATTCTGTGACCGTAACATATGTTAAGTGTGATGTGTGACTTGAGTGACAGAGTAAATTCTGACATTGTGGAAAGACACAGATGCGTCTGGTCTATGTTTCTGGCAAAGCTTGCTCATGACAGACATTAAATCAAATCATTAGATTTTAAAGATCGGAAGTCTAAATATGAGCTGGAGAGATTCGGTGCAAGCGCTGAGAAGCCAGTAATCCCCGGAAGTAGATATTCCCGGAGGCCTGAGGAGGTCGGCTGGAAACAGAGCAGAAGTTCAGGTGCCAGTGAGGGTTCTGTGTCCTGCATCGCCCACCAGGCCAATGAGAAGGACTGGCCATGGCGGCCGGCGAGAGTGGACTGTGGTGGGCAGCTCTGATCTGGCTGGCAGAGAGACGCACTCCTTCCAGAGCAGGAGGACAGAAGGAAGGAGAAGGCCACACAGGTGGCGGGCAGAGAGGTCTCAGGCAGCGCCCCCTGGCCACTGATTGCACAGCACATGAGCCTTCGGAGGAGGCGGGAGGGAGGCGCCAGCAAAGGGCTCTGTGAGCTCCGGGACCCGCTGGGACCGCGGAGGGCACAGGAACTTACGGTGCTCTCCTGGAACCTTGTCCCTTCCCTCCACTCAGGGTGGCTTTTGATTAACTTGTATCTAGGACTGCAGCAGAGGTGACCCTGTGACCTCCAGGCCATGTCACAGCTCACAGGTGATGCCACAGCTTCCTCCTTGCTTGCTGGAATTCTAGATCTTGCAGGCTTTGGTCTGCAGGTCAGGTGTCTGAGTCCTTGCACCCCTGAACTTTCAGGAGCGCACCTCCACCTGGGGAGGCCTCGGGATGCTGACAGATGAGGGAGACATGGGTTCCAGCCCTGCAGTCCCTCAACTGCCTGCTCTTGCAAGTCCAGCCACTGTTTATCTCGATCACAGACCTGGAGCCAGGTCACCCAGCAAACCCCAAATTCATGACCCACAAAACCTGTGAAAGGTGATGACAGAAATGTGTGTGTGTGTGTGTGTGTGTGTGTGTGTGTGTGCATTTTGCAATACTGGAATCTGAACTCTCAGCCTTCACCCTGAACTACATCATCAGCTTTTCTTAGTTTTTATTTTGATTCTTTTTTTTTTTTTTTTTTGTCTTTTTCATTTTTATCGGTACCAGGGATTGAACTCACAACCGCCTGCTTGCAAGGCAGGTGCTTACGCCGCTGAGCTAAATCCCCAGCCCTAGTTTTTATTTTGAAACTTAGCTGCAAATTTGCCCAGGTTGGATTTGAACTTATGATCCTCCTGCCTCACCCTCCAAGAGTTTGGGGATTGCAGCCCTGTAACAGATGACTGGGTAATACCTGAATTTCTTTTTTAAGTCTTTACACTTTTGATTGATTCCTTACAGAAACAAAGCCAGGGACAATCAAAGATCTCTCAAGTGACTTAGGTCAGGTTTGCACTCTCTGAAGACATTGAGGCTAGTTTGAATTTATAAAATTGTGTTTATTTTTGCATTGCAAGCTTGAGGTTTGAAGGTGCCCACTTTCTCATAAGCAGTCACCCAATCACAAACAGGTCTGTGGCAGACCTCCTTGGGGTCAGACAGAAGCACTCAACCGAGAATCGTCCAGTCTAAAATCCATGTAACTCGCCAGCCTGTGACCCCAGTTACTGTGTGAGGGACCACAGGGTCCCTGGACATTGCCTGGAATTTATTAGAAGAGCAATTTGCAGAGTCAAATTCAGGAGTGGCCTCAGATGGCCAGCACCCTGGAGAGCTCCATGGTCCACTCTGAGGCCCCTTAGGGCAGCCAGAGCTCCATGCTGTGCTCACAGTGAGGGACAGTTCCCCTCCTCCATTGGCTGAGCTGCAGACAGAAGCTGTGGATTCGGAGGCATCCACTGCACTGGGAGATGCCACCAAAGGCCCCCCAGAGCAGCTTCTGGGGACCCTCCTTTCATCCAACTCTGCAGAAAAGCACAGTCAATGTTTTAAGGATCGATCTAAGAGCAGTTTCAATATCATTTTTACGGATAAAGACTTAAAATTAAATCAGCTTCTCCCAACCCATTTCTATAAATCCACAGGGGCTCCAAAATACATACTGGGAGATAAATGACTGACAGCCATCATAGCACCTATTTCCTTCCCAGTAAGAAAATCCATACTGCTCTTATTATTTAAATGTTTTCTTTTATTACTTTGAACCAGAGCCGTTTAGAATTCCAGTGCGCCCAGAGGGAGCCCACGGGGGTGGGGTGAGGTTGGTGACGCCCACCGCCCAGCGCACCCGCGCCTGGTGATGTGTGACTCAGGACACCGAGCATAATTGGCCATTATGCAGTGAAAGCGGTTTTTAATTGCATCGTTTTGGATGGGGTCTTCCTCAGCCACTGCTTAATGCAGACGTAGAATAGACCATTGTTCAAAGACAGAAACTTATGGGGCTCTGAATTTTAAATATAAATGAAATAGGAAAATAAAAAGAGATGGGGATTCTTCAGATTTGTCTCCAGTAGCTCCTTTCTAGAGCCATAAATTACAGTTATCGTATCAAAAATGGTACTTTGAGGTTTTTTTTTATATTTTAAAAACTCGTGTCATCAAAAGAAAACCCTCGGCTGCCTCACTGTCTGGTGGGAATGCGGTTGTCCCTGTGTCTGTCCCCACAGTTTGTGGCTGGGGGGCACTACAGTAAATTGTGACCTGATACCTTCCCACTTAACTTTTCTCTTAAAAATAAAACACGAAACTTAGTTATTTATTTACTTTGGTCTTTTTGAGTCAGGCTCTCTCTGCAGTTCAGGGTGGCCTTGAGCTCACTTTGTAACCTAGGCTGATCTTGAACGTGCGATGATCCTTCTGCCTCAGCCTCCTAAGTGCTGGGATTATAGGCATGTGCCACCACACCTGGTCATGAAACTAATTTTTGTTAAATAAAAAGTTATTTGTGCACTGCTGGAAGAAAATGGTAAAATGATTGTCACACAAGAAAACAGTATGACAATTTCTTTAAACATGAAAACAGAATTACCATAGGATTCAGCAAACCTACTTCTGCATAGCTACTTAAAAGAACTGAAATTGGTGGCAGGAATATATCTTCCCTTTTTCCCAAAGGTGGAGGGAACTCAAATGCCCACTGACACATTTTTGCAATGGATAAAGACAATGTAGCCAGTACTTTAAATGGAATATTAGTTGGCCTTGAACAAGAAGGGAAATCTTGACAGCTGCTCTGGTGTGTGGATCTTGAGGACTTTATGCTAAGTAAAGTGCAAAGGCAGACACTGTGGAGCTTCTTGTGAAGGAGATAAAATCCACAAAGAGTGGAAAGCTGGCCCCAGGTCCAGGGAAGGCTGATGGGTCAATGTTGGAGTATAGTACACACGAGATTTAGACACAAGAAGAAGGAAGTTCAGGAGGCGATGGTGGTGGTGAGCACAGAGCACTGTGAGTGTGCAGTGCCACGAGAGTAGGTACTCAGACCTGGATATGGTGGCAAATTTTGTTCTTGATTTTTAGCACAACAAAAAACACTTCCTGACCGAAACTCTAAATGTTTCCTTTAAAAAAGTTTACTCTCTCTGTCTCTGTCTCTGTCTCTGTCTCCCTTAACCTTCTGTTGATGTTTTGGAAATTCAAGATTCAAGAATTATCAAACATCAAGTCAATTTTTGTCTCTCTCTGGGGTAC
This sequence comes from Cavia porcellus, assembly GCF_034190915.1. NCBI lineage: Eukaryota > Metazoa > Chordata > Mammalia > Rodentia > Caviidae > Cavia > Cavia porcellus. The sequence continues at coordinate 34,282,006 of NW_026947506.1, read as the reverse complement.
AGTGAATAGTGTAATTTAAATTCGCACCCCAATATTTATTTTCTATTTCTAAGATTTTTGGAAATCAATCTTTCCTTATAGTTAATTGGGGAAATCCCAATAATTTTCTGTGAATTTCATGAAAGAAATGTTTATGTAATAAATTTTGTTTATGATGCAGTGGTGAACAGAAACACCAAAAACACCCAGGATTTGGAGCAGATTTATTTACATTGATGGGCATGGATTGGGGTCATTCCCAAAACATCGGGCCCTGATCCCTGGCGGTCTGGGGCTTATATGGGGTCAGTAACCGGGAAGTACAGACCAGAATGACTAGTCAGTTGGGGATTGGTTTATACAATGTGCGTTATAGTGGCAGCCATTTCCAAGAGATCAGAGCAACTGGATCTGGAACAGGAACTGTTACCTGGGCAACCAACAAACTGAAGTACACTGGCTGGGGCGGGGAGAGCATTTTCTGCTGCAATATGACTTCAAAATGATGCTGCTCTGGAGCAAAGTACTTTACCTTAAAGCCCTCCACCTCCCATGTGCAGGATGTTCGGACCACTTGGGCTGGGGTTGAGGGCTCCATGTCCCAGAGTCCTTTCCCAAGGAGCTCTGGTTAGAGATGGCAGAAGAGGGACCCATGGGGACAGAGGGCTCCATGTGGGTGGACACACACAGTGTGTGTGGTCCTGCCGCCTTGCCCTACCCAGCCTGGGGCACCCGGGCTTTATAGCCCCACCCCAGCACCCGTAGGTCCCCACATGAACCCAGCCACATGGGGACAGGGCACAGGTGCCACAGGCCACTGGCTGTGGTCACTGTGGTTGCAGCTGGTGCCTGCTCCTTGAATTTCCTCACAGGACCCAACTTCCTGAGAAACTGCTGACTGACTTTTCTGTCATTGCCAGCTGTATTTTCCAATCCTTTATGTCCTTACATTTGCAATAGCAACCAAGCATCCCGTTTCCCATAGTCCTGAGGATGGCTCAGCTTGCTGCCTGCCATATAACTGCTCTCCCAGCACAGAGCCAGGGCTACACAATCCAGTGAAAGGGCCTCGTGAGTCAGCAAACCCCCCGGAAATCCTCAGGTAAATGTAGAGCTAAATGCAATTCAGCTTTTATTCCTTTATATGAGTTTTTGAAAACCCAAAACCCCACAAACCTCCTTTACATCCTACAAATTTGGAGGAAATTCTGACTGCTTGTTTAGGTTTCTGTGACTGTAACAAAATACTAGAGGAGACGAGTTTAAAGGGGAAAGATTTACTTGGGCCTGCAGTTCCAGTCCATAGTCGGCTGGCTCTATTGCTTTTGGGCTGCTGTGGGGCAGAGCATCATGGTGGCCCCGTGTGATGGAGCAGAGCTGCTCCCTGATGGTGCCCAGGAAGCACGGTGTGGGGGGTCTGGATGCCACCTCAAGGACACCACACTCTAGCAACCTAACATCCTGCTGTTAGGCCCCACCTCCCAGTGGTTCTGTCCACCAATGGCATCAAGGTGGGGACACAGGGGCTTCTGGGAGACCCCCAAGATCCAAACCACAGCACACCAGCCCTGTTTTCTTCTCAGGACCTGTGCAGTGGTGCCCTTCAGACTGAGCTCACAGTGTCTCCTGCACCGGCTTTCCGTGTTCCCCAGCTTCTGGAAGCCTGGGCCAGCCCCCTCCTTCAAGCACAGGAAGCTTCTGGATCCTGGCTTCTGTCTGGTAGCCTGCGAGCGTCCTGTACCTTGGGATTTGAATGGAAGATTTGCAACACACGATTTCCCGTGAGCATCTTGACACCGTGAGAACAATGGAAGCTCCAGCCCCCTTCAACATCCAGGGCCAGAAGCCTCCCTGCTCTCCTCCCCATTGTTTGGGCTCTGGGGAGGCTGAGTTTACAGCCCCAGGTCCTTCCCAGGCAGTGACACCCACACTCTGAGAACTGCAGACTGCTCAGACAGCAAACCTCATAGCTATTCTGCGGGAGACACCTCGTCCAGGGCCCAGACAGGGGCATCTCGTGCGGCTGACAGCGTTCGTTTTTCCAGTCCAGGAGATCTCAGCCGATAACGAGCGTTCTGGCTGCCGCTGCTGATTTTCTTCCCGGTTCTTTGTTGCTGCTCGAGTGCTGTCAGTCAGAATGATGCGATCTGCTTCCTGTACCCTTGATCTGTCTCTCAGCAGTCAGGAAATGGACTCTCCTCTGTCAGCTCTCCTACCATCCAAGAGGGTGATTTTCTTGCTGTTGTTCTGATGGTTGAATCTTCCTTCCACTTCTTCACAGCCTCAGTACCCTCAGAGGTGGCGCTGGATTCTTCTAGGAAGCTTGGAGAGAGGCTGCTGGGCTGCCAGCTGTGGGGTGTGGTGCAGCACCCACCCGCCCCTCTGTCCCCTGCGCTAACCCTCGTGTTCCAACCAGTGACCAAATGGCCAGGAGATCCTGGCTGCCGCACATGCTTTTCTTTTCTTTTCTTTTTTTTTGGTCTTTTTCCTTTTTATCGGTACCGGGGATTGAACTCAGGACTGCCTGCTTGCAAGGCAGGCGCTTATGCCGCTGAGCTAAATCCCCAGCCCCTGCACATGCTTTTCTTCTTGGCTGAAAAACCTTTTCCCCCTGCCTTGCTGCCTGGCAAATCAGTTCACTCTTACCTCAAGTCACCTTCCCTAACTTTACCTGAGAAAGACCCTTGGTCCTAGGAGCGAGCTGCCCCACCCTGCCTCTGTCTCCATAGCCATGTGCCATGCCTCTGTAACAGCACCCATCTCAGTGTCCTTCACTGGTCTGCAAATTTGCTCCCTTGTTCCACCAGGAGCTACTTGGGCACTGAAAGCTTTTAAAAAAAAACTTTCTCACCTTTGTACCCCTAGTCTGAGAATACCCTGGATATGTATTAGTCAGCTAGTGCTGTGATCATGCTTCATAACAACCACCCCAAGCCTGCACAACACAGCAGGCTTCCACTTGGGATATACCTGTCTGCTGCTGGTTGAGGATTAGCTGAGCCTGCCTCAGTGTGTCTGAGTCATCTCCCAGTGCTGGAAGCAGATGGGACATTTAAGTCATTATAGTCTAGTAGCAGGTGATTATGTCATTGAAGACACTGCCCTGGAAGGGACTAATTGAGTTCTCTCAAGACCTTGGTTAGTTCTCTTGAGAGTGGATTGTTATAAAGTAAGTCCAAGTCACACACTTGATCCCTTCTGCATGATGCCACTTCCCTTCCTGCTTCTCTGCCATGTTGTGATAGAGCCCAGAGTCTCTCATCAGAGGCCACATGGATGGGGCTGTCCAGTATTGGACTTTTAGCCCCCAATACAGTGAACTAAATGAAACTCTTTGCTACATAAAACAGCCAGTATCAGGTATTATGTTACAGCAACAAAAAACAGATGAATACAGGAGGCCACTGCAGACCCCAGCAGCACCCGCACCTGGGCTTGCATCTCTGAAAGCTGAAGCACTGATGTTCTCAGAATGGACAGAAGATCAGGCCTAGGGCTCAAATCACAGGCTGACAGCAGCTTGCACTGTGCCACCCAACTGTGTGGTGATTTCATTTTTTATATTTTGGTACCAGGGATCGAACTCAAGACCTTGCAGTTGCCAGGCTGGCCCTTATGCTGCTGAGCTAAATCCCTGGTCAACTGTAGGATGGATGATACAGCAACATCCGGATAAAACACACTCCTGTCCCTGTGGCCACTTCCTCTCTTAACTCTTCATTTGTGTGCAAAACAAGAGCAGAAATCTGAAGCCACATTAAATTCTTGTGGGTGATCTCATTTTATTAGTCCATGGCTGAAAAGTGAGTTTCGGCGGATGTAAGGGAATTATTAACAAAGCGTAGGGGAGAACAAATATTTTGGCTTAGTATTGTCCCTTTATTAATGTTTGTTCTTCTGATTATTTGTGGAAGACTATTAAAGGAAACCAAGGAAGACAGGCCCTCTCCGGTTCCTGCTCATGGATGTTAATCCCAGGGATTTTTAAATGCTCTGAAATTTGGTTTTGGAGGTTTATGTGTTTGTCAAGTCGGTGCTGTGCTCCCTCCCATAATTTGTAGAGGCAGAGGTCGGGAGCGATATGCATAAATATTTATTTCCTGAACAGTTAATTCTTTCCCTTAAAGTGATTTGGGGAAATTTGAAGGGAACAGATTTTCATTACATAGCAGAAAATGTTGAATAATTGAATCGGCGTTTTGGAGCACCTGCCTGCCGGATAGAGTTGGAGCGAGAAAGCCAGAGGAGGCATTGGAGTGATCCAGACCAGAGACCGCCTCATCACGGGCAGAATGGGGGCGGGGTGCTCCCCCCCTGCAGTACTAGGCACTGAACCCAGGGCCTTTGCACTGAGTTGCACTCCCAGACTTTTTTATTATTTATTTTGAGACAGGATGTTGCTGGGACACTAAGTCTCTCAGGCTGGCCTCGAGCTTGCAATCTCCCTGCCTCGGCCTCCCAGAGTGCTGGGATTACCAGTGTGAAGCTCCTGGCTAGGAGAGCATTTGGAGCCAGCTGTGTAGTGAGCTGAGGAGCTCACTGTCACTTGAGTCTGGAATTTAAGTTAGGGTGGCCAGTCATGTTGACAGGACATCGCCCAGCCCTGTGGCTTCCACACTCCAGAACAGAGGTCAGAAGTGTTCTCACACGTGGCGGAGCTGAGAAACATCTCCTAACCACGCAGATTATTTTCGGGCAAGCTCTCTCTTTCTCTCATGGCTCAGATACAATGTTTTAGCAAATGCAGCTTTCAGTTTGAGCCAGGGCTTCTCCTCTCTGACTTGGTGCTTCAGGCTCTTGTACTGGGGAGGGGACACCGCAGGACGGGGACAGCATGGCCCTCACTCAGGAGGCCAGCAGTACTGTCCCCAGGTGACAGTCAGGCATAGCCATCCACGCTTTTGCCAAATAGTCCCTCAGGGGAAAGCTGCCCCTCAGGGAGAACCACAGCTCTTGTCCAACCTCGAAACAATTACGTGCCGTTGGTGCGCAGAGCTGCAGCACAGGGTGGTGGTGCTGGCCCAGGTGCGGCCGCTTGCTCCGGGGTGGGCAGTGCTGTTCCGGGCAGCCACTGCAGTTTCCTCTAACGGTAAAAATGCACAGATGCAAGAACAGGTAGCCGAGGGCAGGCAGCAGGGCCCTCAAGGGACAGCACTTCAGGGACCCTTTCACGGACTTCCTTGTGTTGTGGATGATGGGGTGACCCTAGTGACAGGATGGGGTCGCGATGGGGCTGCTCTCCAGCAGTGGAAAACAATAGGCAGACGGTGTGCCCTGAGGTGCTGGAGCAGCCAGAGGCAGGGTTAATAATGACAAGGTACGAGTGACTGTCATGTTCTCGGGTCGCTGGCTCTGCGCACAGCTTGATGTCTCTGCAGGTGTGCGGGCTCCTGGGGACACACAGAGAGGTCCAGAAATTTCCCAAAGTCAGTGGGGCCGCTTCCAGGCTGTCACCTTTTCTGCAGGGAGCCTGTGTTGGGACAGAAGGGCAAGGCTGGGGTGAGGGGGATTGTGAGATGCCTGACTTTTACAGCCCTGCTGACATTTAAGAAAGTGGGAGCTGTGCTCTGGGAAAGAGGAGCGGGGAGAGAAGAGGGCGGAGGGGGGTGCGTGGCCTGTTTCAGAAGCACACTGCCCTCCGGTCCGAATCAGCACCACTCTCAACAGCCAAGATGTGGAAAAAAACCCAGTGCCCAGTCAGGCAAGGTGGTACCTGGCTGTAATCTTAGGATTCTGGGAGGCTGAGGCAGGAGGACCCCAAGCGTGAGCTCAAAGTGGGCTGCTTAGTGGTTTAGTGAGACCCTGTCTCAACATTTTTATTTATATTTTTATTTTGAAGAGAATAAAACCAAACAAAATAAAACACGATAAAGCCAATCAAAACAAAACAGTGAAAATGATATGGGACTTTAAGCTAATAGGAAATCCACAATGGCTGCCATAATGCCTCTTGTTAATTTCCAAATAGCGCCTGTGCTATCAGACCTAATGAAAACAGAATAAAACCAATCAAAACAAAACAATGAAAGCGATACAGGACTTCAAAACAAGATAATAGGAAATAAATAATGGCTACCATAATGCCTCTTGTTATCTTCTAAATAGCTGCCCATGCCATCAGATATGATAAAACCAAACCAAAAAAATGGAATAAAACCAAACTAAACAGAACAATGAAAATCATAAGGCACTTTCAAACAGGACAATAGAGTATTACCAGTGGCTATTGCCTTCCCTTTTTAGACCTTTCCTTCCCTTTCCCTTTCACAATATCTACTGTACATTTTGGATCCCACTAACTCTTCCATTTTTTATACTAGGAGACAACAGGACGTTCACCCATGTGACTCTGAACCATTTCACCAGGATCATGATCCTGCTGCATCCATTTACCTACAGGAGCCTCGTGAGTATCCTTCTTTATAACTGAGTAGCTTTCCATTGTATAAAAATGTCACATCTTTCCTATCCCTTTTTTGGTAGATGATCAAGCTCTCTCTATTTTTCTTCTGGTTCCCTGTCACATGGAGCATTGTTTCCTCTCCTCTGACTTTCAGTCTATGAATGTCTTTTTGAGTTAATGTGTTGCTTGTATACCACATATTGACGGATCTTGCCTCCTGATCCACTATACTTGTGTTCTTTTTATTGCTGGACTGAGGCCACCTGCATTAATGGTTAAGACCGACGTGCGCTGGGCCACCTCTGCCATACTTTCTTCCTGCTGTTGGCTCCCTACGTTTCCTCTCCATTAATTGTCTGCCATGCTGGCTCCTTGAACTGTGGTCATTTTTCTCTCTCTCTCTCTAGAATGTCCTTCAGTACTCTTTGCAGGGCTGATTTGGTGACCATCAGTTCTTTCAATTGTTCTTTGTCATAGAAGTATCTTACTTCTCCATTAATTCTGGAAAATAGTTTTTCAGGGTACATCAGTCTGGGTTGGAGGTTATTTTCTTTCAGGACTTGAAATACTTCCCTCCAACCTCTTCTGAACTTGATGGTTTGTGTTGAGAAGTCTGTCATGATTCTGATGGGTTTTCCTTTATAGGTGATCTGTTTCTTTTCTCTAACAGACTGTAAGATTCTGTTCTTGGGCTGAATTTCTAGCATCTTGATTACTATGTCTGGGTGTAGATTTAGTTTGCTGTGGCTAGCTGGAGCTCTGTATTCCTCACTTAGCTGTCGTCTGCTCCTCTTCCCATGCTTGGGAATTTCTCTGCTGTCACTTCCTACATAGTCTCTTGATGCCATTTGTGTTGACTCCTGCTTTTTCGCTGACACCTGTCACTCGGAAATTATTTCTCTTTGCATTGTCTTGCAGCCGTTGCTTTTTATTTCCTGATTCTTTGTTATTTTTAAGAGATCTTTCCTTTTGTGATGGCTACCTGCCATCCTGTCAAGGTCTGAGAGTCTATCTTCAGTTTCTTTGAGACAGTTTTGCCGGATTTCAGTGGAGTTTTTAATTCCCTGGATATCTATTTGAATCTGTTTCATGCATTCCAATTCTTCTCTATATTGTTTATTCAAGGTTTTATTATCTTTATTATCTTATGGTCCACTTTTAAAAAAAAATCTAGCAACACTTTTATTATGTTTGTCATTTCTTCTCTTACCTGACATATTATTTCTGATCTGATTTCTTTTACAGCCCCATGAAGTAGTTTCTTTACTTTGGTTGCCATTGCCCCAGAAATTTCAGGTGTGTGACTTCTGCTTTCTCCCATGTCCACGTCTCCTGGACTTGTTCTGTGTGGCCTGGAGGCCAGAGATCACCTTTTGCTCCACTGTCTTCACACTTTCCTGGATTTCTCTGGAGTCCAGGCACTTCCCATGTTGGCTGCCCATCCAGGGTGTAGGGGTGGGTCAGGCAGCTGGGTTTCTCCCAGTGCAGGCTCCCAGGGAGGCAGGCAGTGGGGTGCGGAACAGGCTTCTCCAAACCCTTGCATTTTCTCCAAGGTGTGGCTGGCTGATTCTCCTGGCCAGTGCTGGCTACGGGTCTCTGAAGGTCAGGGCAGCTGGCAGGCTTATTGGGGTGGGGGCTGGACTGGCTTCTTCTCCCCGCCTGTGCTAGGTACCCACAGGAGAGTCCTGATGGCAGCCATCCCTGCCTCAAAATTAAAATAAAAAAGGGTTTGAGGTATATGAGGTATTATTAAAATGATAAATGTTTAGAATGAGTTTCTAGAAGTTCTTACATTAAAAGACACATTGCCATGAATTCCTCTCAAAATGCTCTCCTTCCTGTCAAACACACCCCATCTTTTATGTCACTTTCTGAGGCAGTTCTGGCAGTCCTCTTGCAGGAGTGTCTTTATTTGACATGATCAAATATCCAGTGAATGCTGCTGATGAGTGCCACCCATGGAAAATCGGGCTCACAAAAACAAGACATTATTCTCATGCATCTTATTCACCAGATCTTCCCCAAAGTCAAAACGATCACAGAAGGGAAATGTCTTCAATCAGCTCGGGACCTCAGAGCAGCCAGGACAGTGCAACTGAAGACTTTCATGGCTTCAGAGCTGCCTCCAGAAGGGGCAAGCATGATGGGATAAGAATGTTTGACGTGGGGATCGATGACACTGTACCTTTTACTGTAACAAAAAATACTTTAAAAATTTAAACAATCACTGTATTTTTTTTTTAAATCACACCTCATAGCTCAGGGCAGAAGCCTTGGGTTAATACCCACTATAGAAACAAAACCAAAACCAAAACCAAAAGTAAGCAAGTACCTATCAACAGATAAATGATAGCAAAACATGGCCTGCTCACGCTGGAGCACAACTCAGACACCCAAAGCGTGAAGTGAGCTGTGGCCCAGAGGACTCTGGAGCACACGATGCTCAGTGGAAGAAGCCAGACGCAGGTCACATGTTCCCCGGCTCCACTGTGGGGCTGTGTCCCAAACAGGAGCAGAGAGTCTGGGGACGCAGAGGGGGTGGGCAGGAGGGGGCTTTGAGGAAGCCTTCTTCACAAAGCTGTTTCTCTCTGGGGTGCTGAGGAGACTTGGATACGAGACAGAGGAAGGGCCTGCACAGTGTAGCTAAGCACTCAGTGTCACTGAATTACTCACCTAGGAGGGGGTGATTTTTATATCATGTGAATTTTGCTTCTACAGGAATGAATTTCAAAACCGACTCTTCCATACCACCAGAGCTAAAGTGAGCCTTTTCCAAAGTGCATATTTGTGGTCAAGGCCGTGGGAAAATTTTGCTCTATTAATTAATGCATGTCAAATATGTGTGGATTCCCAACAAAACAGAAAGATGGTAATTAGTTTGTGCCAAACAATTGCTAGAAAAACATGAAGAGGGCATTGACCAGCCCTCAAGGGTTCTAGCAGAATAAACTGCAATGAAGGGGGGTGGTGTGTCGGCAGAGTCTACCACATAGCCAGGAAGCCTGAAGGGGTTTTGTTTGTTTGTTTCTAGCACTGGAGGTTGAACCCAGGGCTTCCCATTGGGCTGCATCCCCATCACGTTTTAAATTTTGAGACAGTTTCTCACTCGTTGCTAAATTGTCCATGTAGGGGTTGAACTTGAGATCCTCCTGTCTCAGCCTCCTGGGGTCTGGATTACAGATGTGCACCAACATACCTGGCTTCCAAAGATGCCTTTATTACCGGGGTAGAAACAGCCCTTTGGAGCTGGTAAAGAAAGAGATTTAGCTCCCGGGCAGGTGGGTGCTTGCTGTGCCCTGGTTTGAATCTTCCCCCTGCAGCTCCTCCTGAGCTCCTCCTTGACCCTTTCCAAACCACAGGACCACACCTGTGGCCCATCCTCCACGCTGCCTCTCACCCTCCTTTTAAGCAAATGACTTAACATGTTTTTGCAGAGAGAAAATGGAAAGAAACCAGCAGTTTGAAATCCCTTTGCCTGCCCCCAGCCCCTCTCAAGCCTGGACCTCGCTCCCCCATTGTCCTGAGAGCTGGAGCTGACAACCTGGGGACCCGTGGTCCCGGAGCCCTCTGCCTCTCCCTCCCTCACGTCTGCACCACCCTGGCTCAAGGGGATGCTGCAGAGCCCAGGCCTCAGCGTGGTCCCTGAGCTCCAGGCTGGACCCGCGCTGCCTGTGCTCTGTGTCAGAAACCAGCCACAGAGGCTCAAGGCAGCAGGAAATTACTAGGGCTAAGCAGAAGATCCAGGGTTGTTTAGGGACATTAGGATATGGTCAGTGTGGTGTCTGCTAATAGGTACATCTGTGCTCAAAAAGATGTTCCGAAGATGATGGTTTTGATGGTTGCATCTTACTGATGAATCTACTAAAAACTATTGAATTTTATTTATTCTTTACATTTTTGTAGTACTAGGGATTGAATTCAGAGCCTTCACATTGAGCTATATTCTTGGCCTTTAAAAAAAAAATCGTGACAAGGTCTTGCGAAGTGGCTAAGTTGTCCAGGCTGAGCTGGATCCTCCTGCCTCAGCCTTCTAGAATGCTGAGATTGCAGACCAGCACCACTGTGCCCAGCTGAATCTATACATTTTAAATGAACACTGTACATTAAAAAATCTCTTTATAAACAGGAGTTCTGCATTGCTTTGCCACTAAGTCATGGTCTGTCCAGCTGTCCATGGAGCCCAGCACCCCATCCATAACTGTCTCACCCACCTGGAATTCCTCCCTTTCCTGCACCAGAGGAACACACAGCTCGGGCAGGACCTGCGCTGGGTGCCTCCAGCCCACCCTCCCTCTCCTCAGGGCTGCAGTTCCTCCCTGCCCTGCCCTTCCTGGATCCTGAGCATCTAGTTCTCTGGGAAACACCCAGTCTCTGCGACTGAGATCTGCAGCCCTGCAGCCCCCACAGGAGCCACATCATATATACACTGGCTTCTGCACCCCAGAAGCACATTTACGGTCTTCAGACACAGTGAAGAGCAGCACACAGCTTTGCTCTTCGTGTAGTTGAATTCGTTTTAATTGCCTGTCTCGGAGGTGGGATAACACGGGGAAGGCACTGTCACTGGTCCATTTCTGCTAAACGCCTCCTGATTCTGGGTGACCGCTTCATCCAGTGAGCTCCACATGTTAGGTGGGGAGGAGGGTAGGCGTGGCACCAGTCACAGGCTCTAGAAACCCTGGACAGTGCTGTTTGGTCCCCTCGTCCCCTGCCTGAGAAGTGAGGTCCATTGAAATCTTGATGTGAAGCCCTATCAGTGTGCACATTAGTGATATTTACTTCTTGAGTGTTTGTTAGGAAGAAAGGAAGCCCGCTGGGGTGGCTGCTCATGACTGTGATCTCAGCACCATGGCAGGCTGAGGCAGGAGAACCCCAAAATCAAACTCAGCCTGGGAAACTTGGTTATTTAAGGCTCAGGCTCACAACAATAAAAATATTAAAAGGCTGGGGATATAGTTAAATGTGAAGGTCCTGATTTCGATCCCCATTAGCACCAAAAGAAAAAAAAGTCAAAGAAAAGTGATGTGATGTGCAGCACGGGATTCTCAGGAATAAAGCCGGGCCACCCCACCGGCCCAGCGCAGCCTACAGCGGTTTGCCCCAGAGCACACAGATGGGGCTGAGACCACAGAGGCGCGCTCCCTCAAAGTTCTGCAGGCTCCGAATCTGAGGTGCGAGTGGGCAGGCGGCTCTCCTGGGCCCCTCTCCATGCCTTGGGGACACTGTCTTCTCTGTGTCCCCATGGCATCACCCTCTGTGTGTCTGTCCCTGGCTCCTTTTCTAGGAGCAAGCCCGGTCAGGTGGACCAGGCCACCCCCAAGGGCTCACTGCACCTCCACGGCCCACACCCTGACTCCTTCCACGGTCACACCGAGGTCCTGGGTCAGAGCAGGCCCAGGGCTCAGCCGCTGCATCATCTCATGGTGACAGCAGACGTGACAGCAGACGGCACGGTGGGGACCCACGTCCATGCAGTCTGCCCTCTGTTTCCAAGGCTGGATCCACCAATTTTGGTCTGTGCAGTTACTACAGGAGCTCCCCAAGCGTGGAGTTAGAAGTGGTGTGGAGATGCCGAGTGGGGCGGAGGTGTCACCGGAAGTGACCTGCAGGATGTGGGAGGGGTGACAAGTGCAGCCCACACTGGGACATCCTGGGCTGTTGGCAAACACACCGTGATGTGGAAGGGTGTGAGCGCAGTAGGTTTGGGATCCTCAGGGAGGGAGGGGGCTGGGGCTAAAAGGGACCCCGGTGACTGTCACTCCTCCCCGCACAATCACCAGCATTCAATGCTCCTCCAGTGGGATTTGCATCACAAATAAAGAAACCCCCAATGCTCTCGAGATTCATTCCCCATGCAGCATAATCCCGTCCATGCAGCCTGGGTGCACCAGGCATCCGGAAAATCTGGTGGCAGAGTTACTGGTGCCACATAGCTGTCTAATAAACGTGTAAGGAGCAAATGGGAGCTGGATGCAGTGACCTCACAGCTACTTGGCAGGCTGAAGCAGGAAAATCATGAGTTCAAGGCTAGTGTGGGCAACATATGTAGACCTTGTCTCAAGGGGAAAATAAGACTGAATGAAAGACATCTTCATCTTCACTGGGGTTGGTTCATGATATTATGGGCAAAGGCTCGCTCTCATACTAAGAAGGTTGGATACAGTCACATTTTTAAGAAGAATTTTTGTAACACACACAACACAAAATCTGCCGTCTGAACCATTTTTACATGTGTAGTGTTAAATGCATTCGAGCCGTGTAACCAGGCTCCAGAACTCTCCATCTTTGCACCCCTACCCACTCACTCTGCTCCCCCAGTCTCTGGCACCCACACTCTACCTTCTGTCTCTAGGAAGCCGGCTACTCCATGTCCTTCATATTAGTGAAATCCCACAGTATTTGTCCTTTGTGACCGGCTTATTTTACCTAGCATGATGCTCTCAAGATTTACCTATGCTGTAGCAGGGGTCAGAAAGTCCTTCTTTTTCCAGGCTACATAATATTCCACTATTTTGTTTCTGCTCCTGGCTATTGTCAGTAATGCTGGGAGCATGGGTGCTGGTCCTGTTTTTCCTGACCCGGCATTTTCGGGCACCCTGGAGACCAGCCGTCCTGCTGTACCTTTCAGCCCTCGGGAAGGAGTGTTTCCAAGCCCTGTGGGTGTATGCAGGACATATTTCAGGCACACAGAGCTTTCGGATCTTTTGATCTTTTCTCCACATCTCTGTCATGGAGCTGTCTCTGTAAACACTGCTTCCTCTACCTAACAACTGGGGATATATTGTTTTAATTGATATTTTTGCTATTTTTGACTTAATAAACAGAAAATATTTTGCCTTTAAGGTTTGCCTTAGTAGCAGAGCTAATGAAAAGCCTCTTTTTGCTCTGTTCAGTGTTTGGGGAGCCATGCGTGTGAGCCAGGCGCAATGCAGGTGCCAGCCTGGCTGATCCTGGTCTCTGTCCCTGATCCCACAATGAAAACTCCTCTCCCCACAGGACCCAAAGGCTTTTTTGCTTGACTTTTAAGCATTTGATAAATCCAAACTGGAATTTTCTTTGGACCAGATTCACAAAGCTCACATTTCCCCACAACTGCCAAATGCAAAAAACATAGTAGAAATTGCACTTTATTATTGGCAAATGAATATTGACTCTAAAATAGAGGCGAAGGTAGCCAGAAGCAATTGGGTCCCTACTAGAGCTGGCAAAAGGAAATGGAGAGGCAGAGGGGACTGCGGTGACAGCCTGGGTGCCACACATCTCAGGAAACAGCAGCTGATGCACTGCCAGGTAAGGGACATTGGGTGGGTGGTGCTGCCGGTGCAGGAAAGGGCTCGCCGGGGTAGCCACACACTTCTGGAAGTGTCCACTTCCCAGCCGACCATTGCAGAGCCCTGAGGACTCTGGTGAGTCATCTGTCCTTGCCACAGTGACTCGCAGTGTGACTTGCCCTGTGATGAAGCCTTGAGGGTAGAATGCTGCCCGGGTTCTCTGCTCCTCACCCTGGGGGAGCCTCAAAAATTCAGCTCAAGAAAGAGAACTGGGACAAGAGCCGCAGAATGGGCTAACATGAAACATCAAAGCTAGGTATGGCCCACGCCTGTCACCCCAGCTACTCACAGGGCCGAGGTCTCTCAAAAATGAAAAACTCATGCTCATCAAGATCACAATCAAGTTTGGGTTGATTGTGCCTAAGAAACTCAGCAAGACTCTGTCTCAAAAGGGGCTGGGGATGTGGCCCTCGGACTTGAACTCCAGCACTGCAAAAACAAAACAAAAAACAATCACACTAGCAACAAATGAGGAAAATAGCACCAAAGCTGATTAACTGACAAAGAACACTCATCACATCCTTTGCAATGTATATTGCTTCCTATTGCCACAGTAACAGATTTCTACAAACTTGGTGTCTTAATACACAAATTGATTACCTTACAGCTCTGGAGGTCGGAAGTCTGAAATGGAATTCACTTACGGGGCTATAACCAAGATGTTGGTGAGACAGGATTCCTTTTGAGAGGTGCGGGGGGGAAACTATGTTCTTGTTCTTCCCCCAGCTGCAGGCGGTTGCTGTATTCCTTGGCTGCATTTATAGCTTCATTCTCCATCTTTATAAACAGCTTAGCATAGAGGTGCAGGCCTGCAATCCCAGCACTTGAGAGGCTGAGACAGGAGGTTCACTGTGAATTTAAGATCAGCCTGGGCTACAAAGTGAGTTCAAAGCCAGCTGAACTGCATAGTGAAACTCTCTCTCAAAAAGACAAACAAAACAAAACAAAAACTTAAGAAGGAAGTAAAGGAGGAAAAAATCTCAAAAAGATGGAGTTGGATGCTGCCAAAATTAAAACAATAAATTGTAGTTTACACATTACATAGAGGAGAGAAATAAAAGGGCAAAGGGAAAAATCTTGAAGGAACACAGTTTTTAAAATGGAACAGAATGAATAATCTAGAAGCTATACAAGGAGACGTTACACCTATATGACACCGTCTTTGAAGAAGGCCAGAATAGAAGAAATGTTTGAAGATTTAACTCAAGAAAACTTAATTGAGATAAGAGAAGATCTGATCTGGTACAATGATAAAAGTACACTGTGCAAATTGGAGTTGTCAAAGATGAAGAAAGCCTGTGGATGAAGAGAAAGAGAGAGAGACAGACAGAGAGACAGAGAGAAAGACAGAAAGACAGAGACAGAGAGAGGAAATAGAAGAAAGTTCCAGCAGGTATTCCAGATATCTTTATGGTAATATCAAAGCAAAAACAGAAGTCCTCACAACAGAAAAAAGGGTTAGCCCTGATTTCATACCCAGCCCAACTGTCCTAAGCATCAAGGCTCCCCCAGAGCAATTCTTTTAGCTGAAACAATTAAGAAAGATCGTTCTTGGGAATCTTTACACAGCCATTGCTAGGGGTGTCTCCTCCAGCCTGAATATGAGAATAAAAATAAGGAAGCATTTCAGGTTTTTTTAAGAAGAGCACAATATGATAGTGACACATAACCTCTTGCAGTACTAATGGAAATGATATTTCTTTTCCTCCTCTTAACAATACTAGTAATACTAGTAATTATCCAGGCTCTGTTCCTACTCGGAAATATGGAAGTCAAAATTCTAAAACCTTCCTGGTTAATGAATTTAAATGTGTCATGACTCAGCTGGTTAGTATGTGAGCAATATAAGAACAATTCAAGAGTTCTAATACCTTAATTTGTAGGGAAATTAAAATTCATCTTCATTTTATGCTAAAAGTCATTTGAAAATTTTCCACATCCATTCTAATGTAAAAAAATACTCAAAGAAATATTAACAGATGGATGCTGCTGCCTTATTCACCAGGGATGCATGATGCAAGATATCTGTCTCAGCTTAAAATATGGCATCTTTTTTTTCCAGTAGTGGGGATCGAACCCAGGGCCTTCACACTGAGCTGCATCCCTGGTTTTAATCATTATTTTAAAATTTTGAGACAGGGTCTTACGAAGTTGTTCATGATGGACTTGAACCTGCAGTCTTCCTGCCTCAGCCTCCTAAGTAACTGTGATTACAGTCGTGTGTCACCACATCCAGCTCCAGTGCTAAAATCAGTATCATGATAATGATACCCGCGCTCACCATCACTGTTCAACAGCAGCCAGGGAAGGGGCGACACAAAGCACCAGACCAGCTTGTGCCAGACAGGTCAAGTGGGATCTACAGAGGCTGCTGGGTCCAGATGCCAACGGCAGGAGACACAGAGGCTGCACTGACATGCTCAGTGGCACCAGGAAGACAAAATCAGCAAAAAATGTCCCCAGATTATCAACAAATTTTCAGGAAAAAGAAAGCAAAAGGCAAGCTGGAGGTTAGCTGTGGAAGGCAGAGTATGTGGGTTGATCTGCTGGGGCAGACAGTGGGCTAGAGGGTAGGATGGGGCCATCTTGGACTGGATGCTGGGTACACACAGGGGTAAATCAATTAAGCTGTGCAAGGAGGTCACACCTGAAGGTGCCAGGAGAGTCGGTGCTTTGTGGGGAAGAGGAAGAGGTTGAGACCAGAATACACAGAAGGTGAGCATTAGCTGGGGGCTGCTGTGGGCCTGGGTGCTGCCTCAGGCCCTCTGTAAGTTGCACACATTGCATATGGATTTTTTCTGTCTCTTAAAGGCTTAAGAACATGTTAAACATCACATGACACAAAACACGATAGCAAAATCCAAAGTCAAAAGGCAGATTGTACTATAACACTGGCGTCCAATATCATGAGAGAAGGGTTTCCGCTGTGACTGTACAGACCCTTGAGAAAGCAGTAAGAACAAAAGCCAGCATTCATTAGAACAAGTGAACGCAGAGTTCCAAACAAGACTCAGATTCGCCAGAACTGGGCTTTATGATGTGGTACATCTCTGTCTCTGATCCACTACTTTTCTGGGCCCCAGTCCTTTGGGGTCAAGCAGGGCCTGGTGACTGGCTGTGACCAATGGAACAGAGAGGAAGCAAACCACATGCCCACCAGGGGGCAGCACTCACCTGTCCAGGAGACCAGGGGGAAGGAGCCATTACCCAGAGGCAGCAGGGGAAGGTCACTGAGCTCCCTAGGGACGTGGAGAGAAGCTGAAAGATCTCTGGGTCATTTGTTACCACGGCAGAACCTTGCCTATCTGTAGGCAGGATACAGATGTTCTCACTGTGGCCTTTACAATTATTATCTTGGTCTAGGCAAGGAAGAAAAATTTTCCTGTTCTCAGTGGTAAGTGATCAGCTGCGTTCTCCAATGCAGCAAGGTTTCTAAATGTAGCTGATAAGACCCCAAAAATGACAACCATTTTAGCAAAGCTGAATATCTTCATATTTCAAAATGCTACCCACGGGCATGAAGCTTTGATGTCCGCAGATTTCATTTATTTTGTGATCTCAATAAACGCACTAGATTGTGAAAGAGGGCATCCGCCCTTCTTTAGTTCACTTTTTTGTTTGACAAATATTTATTGAGCGCCTATTCTGCATCTGGCACTTTTCTGGGTGATATATCAGTGAGAGAGGGACTAAAGCTTCCTGCTGGCCTGGAGTTTATGTTCTGGGGTGACACAGAAGATAAACAACAGACTGCCACATAAATAAAGGACTTGGCACAAAAGCAGGTGATAAGAAAATAATAATAACTGCAGCTTAAAGAAAGAAAAGCAAAGCAAAGAAGCAGAGAAAGGAAGATCAGGAAGGAACAGGGAGGTGCTGAGGTTCTGAGTGAGGTGGCCAGTGGGACCTTGTGGAGAAGCCTGGGAGAGAGGGTGAGCCCTGAAGATCCCAGAGCGAGGATGTCCTGTGAGACCTTGTGCAGAGCCTGTGGAAGAGACTGGTCTGGGGCCTGAGAGGGACGGTGAGGGTGACATGCCTGCCTGGCTGGAATGAATGGGAGCGTGGGAGTGAAGGTAGAGAGGAAAGAGAGAGGCGTGCATGTGTGTGTGTGTGTGTGTGTGTGTGTGCGTGTGTGTGTGTGTGTGAAGGTGCATGAGTAGATGTGTGTGTGAAGGGGTGTGTGTGCGTGCGTGAGTGTGCGTATGCACACAGGTAACTAGAGGTGTATGAAGGAAACTAAGAGTCAAGCAGTGGTGTCATCTGACCGTGATATTTCTTCCATCCCCATACTGGGGAGTGAACCCAGGTCCCTGTATCCCCAACCCTTTTATCATTTTTATTTTGAGACAGGGTCTTGCTAAGTTATTAATTTTCCCAGGCTGACCTTGTAATCTGTCTTAGTTATTTTTCTCTCATTGCTGAGATAAAATACCTGACCTTCACAAGTTAAAGGGGAAAGGTTTGTTTCCAGAGTTTGTAGAGGTTTCTGTCCATAGTTGGCTGACTCCAAAGCAGGGAGTGTGGTAGAGGGGCACCATAGAGGAGAAACAGTCCATGGCAGGACAAGCAGGAAGCAGGTAGCCTGTCTTCCGTCTGTCCCCTCATAGCCTATCCAGGCCACCAGCCTATTGATTGGAATCACCCACCCCCCACGGTTGGTCTTCTCATCACCCACACCCAGAACTATGCTAAATCAATCAGTAGAATAATCCAGTTATCACACTTTTTACCCAGTACCACACATCCGTGATCCAGTCACCTTCAAAAACCCAACCTATGAGTGTATGAGGCTTTGAGAGGACATGTAGATACAAGGCAGAGCATGATCCTCCTGCTTCAGCTTCCCCAGAGTGCTGGCATTACAAGCATGCATCACTGTACCCACCTCCTGATGCTTTAGCAGAATCGTTTTGTCTGTAGGGGAAATGGACACGGAGGTCTGTTGCAGGGCTTTGCAGTGACCAGCAACCATATTGCAGGTGGCCACGAAGCTGTTCAGAGTCTCAACCCCTCCTTTCTAGGTAGAAGCCACCTGCCATGTGACTCCTCATGGTCTGACTATGCAGTGAGAGAATGAGCAGGGTGTTTTTGTGGTGGCTGTTGAAGATGAGTCAGCCCAGATACTGTCCTTTAGGGCAGCAGCTGGGGAGGGAGGCCAGGAACTCTGTGAGTGCATTGGTTATCAGTGGTGCCAGCCATTGCAGAAATGTCTTGGGGCTGTGTAACAAATACCCATCAGTGGCTGGTTTAGAATAACAACATTCATCCTGTGGCAGTGTATGAGTCCAATTTTGGCTACTGTAACAAATCTATCTAAGGCTGGCTACTTTATAGAGAAAAAAGTTTCATTTAGCTCACAGTTTTGGAGGCTGGATGTCCACACAGCATGGTGCAGGCTCAGGTGAGGACTCTGTTGGCTGCATACATGGTGATGGAGCATGTGTGCCACTCTGTGGTCTCTGTCCATCTTTTATAAAACCACTAGAATTCCTTCATGGGCCTCCACCCTGCTGACTTGACCTAATCCTGCCCAAGCTCGGCCCCTGTGAACGCCATGCTTGGATTAAGTTTACACACTATGTTAGGACTGCAGGGATCAGACTCCACATGCCTGTGGGGGGCATGTCAGGTGGTCCTGGAGGGCAGAGCCCCTGCTTCTCAGGACTGTGTCCTCCGGGGCTCTGTGGAGAGTCTTTTCCCGCCTCCTCCAGCTCCTAGGACTCCAGCATCCCAGGCACAGGTTTGCACCCACTCCCACCCTGCCCCTCTGTCCCAGAGTCCCTGGGTTAGGATGCTGATGCCCTTTCCTTTTTCAGTTGAGCGTTCAGCAGTTTAAGGCGGATCTTTCGTGGGGTCTGAGGGGTTGGACAGGTGGTGTCTCAGTTTGGTCTGTCATCCGGGCTATCGTCGTGTCTCGGAGCAGGCTGAGTCCTTCTGGTGGCTGATGTGTGAGACATCGGCCAAGGGTCCCCGAGACCCTACAAGTCACAGCCTCCTTGTGGGTACACAGGAGGGTAGCGAGATGCCAGGCTCCAAACCCAGCCACTGCCCCTGGCCCCACCGCCATGACCTCGGGGCACAAGGAGGGTTAGAGTCCTGCCCCTGCCTGCACAGCCCTGTCCGCCCTGTTGCTGCACAGTAATCTTTGTCCCCACCGAGACGGATCCCCCCAAAGAGAGCAGTTTGCCTCCACTTTGGTTCATCTTTGCCCTACTTGGGGTGAGATAGCACAGAGCTGGCTAGGGAAGTGCTCAGCCTACTCCGCCCTCTCTGACCAATGCCAGTGGGTCTAGCGGAGCCCTGGACGTGCAGGCTTTGAAGCAAAGCGATAGGTCTGTGAGCAGCCCCACCTGGAGCTCCTTCCTGCTAGGCGTGAGCCAGGCGGAGAGGCTCTGGCAGTGCTGCTGTGGGCTGGGATTGAGCTCTGAGAAAGAGATGCCGCTATCCCAGGCAGCTAAAGCCAGGCATCAGAGCTGGAGCAGCCAACCCAAAACACAAGGTACTTCCTAGCTGTGTCATGCAGATTCTTGCAAAATCAGAGGCCACTTGTTACCCCCACTCCCCCCCCCCCCCGTACTCTTCCTGCTCACCTCTCTCTGCACATGGCAAGGGCGCCATCGGCCTCCTCCAGCTCACTACTTCCCACTGTTCTTGGTTACTCGCCCCACTGTAGACTCTGTTTCTTTTTTCTTGCTGTGCGTTGCATTGGAAGTGGTAAATCGGAATTTACTTGAGAGAATTCTGATAACTCTTCCCTTGGATCACAATTTATAAGCTCCGGACTGTGATGAGGTTTGGGACCTTACAGAATAGGACAGTGGTGGCCTCAGAGGGTCACATGCAGTTGATTGTTTCTGCCTATCCATTTTGGGCTTTGACTCCATGGATTCAAGCAACCACAGATCAAAAATCCATTGCATCTGAGTGAACAAGTACAGACACTGGCTGCCACCATTCCCCGGGTGTCAGCACCGCAGCTGTTCACACAGCCTTCACACTGTGCCAGGCGGTATAGGTCAGGCAGGGGGATGCACTGGACTCTGCTAGGCTGGGGCCAAAGTCGAAGACACCTGGGGGAGCTGTGCGTGTGTGGCTCTTCCTCCAGAGGCCTTGCACCCCACACGCATTGTTCCCATCTGGTTCTCCTCTCCCTTAGAGTGATCCCACTGCTTGGGTCCTCTGATCTTTAATTACCGAGGAGCCACTTGGGCCCTGGTCACCTGCCCCTTGCTGTGTCCTGGGGAGGTGCACAGAGAGAGGCATCACAAGCCCTACTTCCCAGGAACCACGGGGAATCTCCACCGCAGAGCGTGGGGCAGGAGGAATGGATTCAAAAGGTTGCATCCTGCATGACCACGTCTCACGACAGCCTCCAAAGGACAGCATCACACTGATGACTGCTCAGTCTGTGCTTCCAGGAGTGGGGGACAGGGAGGGGACGCCCACACAGGCCCCAGGGGAGGATGTGAGGGGACAGCTGGCTGATGGTGGCTCGTGTCTGTATGTGCTTGGCAAACTCAGAACTGCACGTTAGGAGGGAGGCTTTGTCTCGTCTAAACCTGACCTTTTAAAAACAGAAGGACAAAGGAGAAAGATGTTCTGAGTGGGCGGGCAGAAAAAAACCCCGAGAGAATATTTAAAAGCATGAAGTAAAAATCATTCTTCAACAAGAACCCAGAGCGGCTGATTTTCTTTTTTCTGTTTTCACATTGGCAAGAAATTCACAGGCATCCCCACCCCTGTTTTATGGACTTGTCAAACACAGCACACAGATTTGTGCAGGGTGAGCTGTGGGTGACCACGTGGGGTTTACAATGGGAGTTTTGCCCTGTGTGTTCCACCGTGTGTCTGTTGTTTGCACAGGCACATGGGGTGGGGCTGCCAGCAGCAGTGTCACCAGCTCAGCAGCCTGTGTGGGGCTCCTGAGTGGCTCTGTGAGCCTAAGTCCTCACAGCACGCCAAGAAGCCCACATCCTCAAGGTCCTGCCCTGTCCTCACCCTGGGGCAGGGGCTTTCTGGGTTGCTCATGCCGTCTCTGCCACCACCAACTTGCTTCCAAAGCTCGCTCTTCCTCCAGGCCCCAGATTTCCACAACTTGCCCAGAAAACCCCAACCGTGCCAGCTCGTGCAGGTGTTTTCTGGGTGACCCATGGCACACGCTGCACACTTGTGCTTCCGTGAGACTCTGCCGGCCCCACTTGGTGGCCTGCGAAGGCCCAGCGGGCTGAGGAGCTCATCGGGCCAAATGTTTGTGAGTTGCTTTTCTAAACCCCAACTCCTGAGTGCGAAGGGCTCCTGGCTGGTGCCTGGCTCGGTGAGGTGCCCCTGCCCGCTTGTGTCCAGCTGTCCTTGGCCTTGATCCTCACGGGGTGTCGAGTAGAAGAAACTTTTTCTTCCCTGCTCAACAAAACCCTAGCCAGAGCCATGAAAATCTAAAATCTAAAACTGAAGAATATCTAAAGAGATGGCACAGATCCGGTGGTGCCAGGTCGCAGGCACTGTGGCACGGTCCCCCGGGCTGGCCTTAGTGCCATTCTTCCTTCTCCCACACCTCACGGTCAGGGTGGGGACAAGCCCTCTGCCAGCCCAGCAGC
Organism: Cavia porcellus; assembly: GCF_034190915.1. NCBI lineage: Eukaryota > Metazoa > Chordata > Mammalia > Rodentia > Caviidae > Cavia > Cavia porcellus. The sequence continues at coordinate 34,259,699 of NW_026947506.1, read as the reverse complement.
GCAGCTCTCAGCTCCTCTGTGCTCTGCTTCATCTGGCCACGCTGCCACCGTGCCTGCAGCCCAGACGAGCCCCGAGGACCTTGTGCCATGTGAAGGGGACTGGTGACAGTGAAGCACACACAGTCCTAGTCCATGAGTGCAAAATTCCAGAACAAAGCATCCCTGCGGTTACTGAAAGCAGGTGGGGTGGGGAAACCTCCCCAGGTTTCGGGGAGGCCGAGCTGCGCATTTGGGAAGGGGTTTGGTCACACTTGTCAGCAGACATCAAATTTTGCTCCTGACCCTTGGAGGCACTCTTGGAGGCTGAGGCAGGAAAATCGAAAGTTCAAGCCAAGCATTGGCAATTTCGTGACTTAGCAAGACCTTGTCTCAAAAAATAAAAGAAGTGCTGAGGATGTAGCTCAGTGTGAAGGCCCTGGGGTCAATCTCTAGTACTGCAGAGGAGGAGGCAGGGTAGGGAGAGAGGGAGGCTGGGGAAGAGCCTCAGCCGTGCTGTGTGGGAGCTGCGGTGGAAATGGCTGAGGTGGAAGAGACTTGGGGGTCTCAGTGGGGACCCAGGGGCTTCCCCAGCCAGCGCAGCAGTGGGGGCTCCTTGGTGAGCCTGCTCCACCCTGCCTGCGCTGTCCCCCACTTCCTTGGGTCAGTGCACATCCCCAAGTTCTCCTGTACCACACACCTCTCCCTGGGTCCCATTGATATAGGGGAATGAAACTCCCAACCTAGTATGTCCGCGAGTTGTGTTCTCTAAAACCGAAGAATGAGTTTTAGGGACAACGGAGGTGAAGAGTAGAATATATTTATTGAGAAAGAAAGCTTCTGTCTGAAAGGCAGAAGGGGACCCGGGCGGGTTGCCCAGGGTTCTGTCTTTTCCAGGGACGTTTATAGAGTAAAGCCATGGGTTCCAGGTGGGGGCGGGGCTGGGAACTCCCAAGGCAGATGGCATGAGGTGGGGCATAACTGTAGTCAGCCAATAAGATCAATACTTTAGGTAAAATTGATTACATTAAGGACAAATGGGAAAGCAAGTCATTTAGGAAGGGAGCATTTTCGGAGCTGTGACTTTTCCTCTAGGGGGTGGGGCAGTGACTCCAGGGTGATAGGGAACTAATTAGAGTATCAGTCCTTAGGATGTGGATGCATTTGTTTGATGCTTGTTGTGAGGCCTGGCCCACAGTGGGAGGTGTCTGTCTTCCCCACAGCTGTAAGGTATCTGCACTGGCTCCTTTGAGGACTTAGTCCTGTCTCATTGCTTTTAATATTTTTAACTACCTTGGCTGCCTGCAACACCATGACTGTGTCACCGTGGACAATGGGTGCAGCTGTCCTGTGGCCAGGTAGTCACCCTCCTCCTAGGTGCACGGGGGCTGCCCTGGGCTCCCTCTCCGTCCCTGCCCATGTGCCACACCGCTCTGCTCAATCCAGCTCGTTTGCCCCTCTGGACGCACACTCCAGAGTCCTAGGACTCTGGCTCCTGGCTTCTGGAAATGGAGTTTATGGGGTTTTAACCTTCCCCTCATTCCTTCACTGTGACTTCCAAGAGACAGAAAAATCTCCGAATCTTTGCATATCTTGAAAGCCATGGGTTATTGAATGAGTCACTCTATTCTGGGACTGTATCCTCCTGGGATTCGGCGGTAAAGGGTTTCTGTGGGGTACAGGGGCTTCAGCAAAGCACTAATTCAGGCAGAGACAGGAAATCGGCTTGGTTAGTGGTGGCAGCGTGGTCAGACACGGGAGGGGACGCATCTCTTAGGGCTGAAGGTGATGGCACTGTGGCTGCTGTCCCAGCCCTGATGACTTCAAGGAAACAACTGCAGAGGAGCCACTAGGACAATGTGAAGCAAGTGTCCCCAGGAACATGGGTCACCCATGATGCCAGAGGCCGCCGACAGAGTGGTCCCCTGCCAAAGCTGTTCTCTGTCAGGGTTTCCTGCCTGGGGACAGTGGCCTTGGTGTGGTTGTTCTCCAGCTGTCCCCTTCCAGAAGCAGATAGCAAGGGCACTAGACCATAGCCATGGGGTTCCTGTGTCCCCATGATATGCATGCTGGGCACTCAGACTCCTAGGACCAATGCAGGTGAAGGAGGGACCTGCTGGCTCTGGGCTTTAGCCTTTCATTCGGGACACGTGGATCAGGCGGTGCTGCTCCATTTCACAAATAATGCAATTGCCATGCAGGGCACAGGCGGCCAGCTCCAAGTCCCTGAGGGGTGATGCTGGCTGGGTGGGTTCCTAGGTTCCTTTGGTCCCCCCTTTTGGCACCTGATCACAAGTGGTGATTGTGATTGTTCAAAACAATTATGACAAAACTCCTTTCTGAGTCCCCGGCCTCTCCTGTGACTGGGGAAGTTGTTTGATCCAGGTATCACTCATGAGACCTAAGGGAAAGACTGAGAGGTTGGGTTTCCTGGTGGGGCTTTTTTGTATCAAAAATGAAAAACAAAAAAATCAAAGATATAACTAGCATGAATCGTCACCCCTTCCTTTCCTTTTTTTTAACAGATGAATCTTTTAGTAGAAACATCACACATACAACAACAGTAGCAACACACATCTCTGGGAATCCAGGCAGCACTGTGCTTCAGTTCTTCGCCTGGGGAGGTGGCCTGTATACACTCACTGTCACAGCGTGGTCTCTCTCCGATGGCCCCAGGGTCAGCTGCTCCTGGGGCTTCACGATCTCCTGCTGCATCTTCTTCACTTCAGAAGCAAACACCCTCAGCTGAGGCTGTGGAGTCAATGCAGTCTTGATGGAAACTGTGGAAGGTGTGGGCATTTAAGGCCACCACCCTGGCTTGATCTGGCTGGGCCATGTTGGCAAAGATGACATCCACCGTGTGCTGAGCATGTGATGTTTGTGTGGGTGTCGAGCATTCTCAACCACAGGAATAATGTTGGACCTCTTCTTGGCCAAGTTGATAAGATCATAGCCAGAACAGTTTGAGAACTCAACAGCATAGACTAGACCATCTAGACCTATGACATCAGAGACATGGAATACTGAGGTACCAGAGGCCGCCCCGAGGCACAGCACCATGGCCCCAGGCTTGATGTGGATCTGGTCCACACCACGCCAGTTTTCAGTGGAAGGGGCTCCAGGCTTGGTACTCAAGTTTGTCATCTCCTTCCAAAATGGAGACTCTCCTCTCTCCATATCCAGACTCTCCAGGGACCAGATTCTTGGTGATGGGTGCATCCTTTTCATGACAAATGAAGACACCCTCATGCCAGCAAGGCTCCACAATCACATTCTTCCCCCACTGGTTTCATTTTTCTCCCCAGCCTGGGGAGACCACACTGGAAGCCTCCACTCTGTCCACTGTCACCATCCTTGCTCCTTGGCCATTGCCTCTAAAACCTCTGCCAACCCAACCTCAGCCACCCACAAGGCCACTTCGGCCATCCACAAAACCACCTTGGCCTCCACCATGACCACCATGAATTCCAAGGTCACTAAAACCCCTTTGGCTACCAAAGCCACCTCCACGGGGACTGAAACCTGGCTTCATAGTGAGCCTTAGGTTGTGTGGCTCGGAGAGTCTGTGGCGTCCACGCCTCTTCCTTTCTTTGTCAGGGCTTTAGGAGCAGATGTGATGTCTGGTACCACTGTGAGAAGAATATCCCCTTATTTTTCATATACCTTATTCAAGTTTTCTCTTATTTAGAGCCAAATACATGCTTGGTAAGTGTGATGGTTGCTGTCTCGATGTCCTCCCAAAGCCTCATGTAGTTTTAGATGGGGCTTTTCCCCCAGGTAAGTGAATCTAGAGTGTGTGATTGATTCATGGGTCAGTGCTAAGACTAAGGCTGGGTGATTGCTGGGTCAGTCTGCTGATTGGATTGGCACTGCCCTAACTCCCAGTAGACTAGAAGCAATATAAAGGCCAGAGAGAGGCTTACCTCCTCCTTGCTCGTTGCTTTTGCTGTCTTCCACTGCCATGAACTGTTGCCCCTCAGCCATGCTACCCTGCCTTGGAGCCAGTTCACTCTGGATGGAAACTTCTACAAACTATGAGCTAAATAAACTTCTCCTCCTTGTGGCTGTTGGGTATTTTGTCTCAGTGACAAGAGAAAAGTAACTAAACCCATTAGGTAGCAGAGCAGACCTAAAACATTTTTAGAACCAGCTGACTCCAAATTCTTTATAGTTTCTGCTCCACCATGACAATTCCTCTGCAAAGACTCTTAAGCAGGTTCTCCAGATCCAGTAGAATATGGCTCCTTCAGCAGCAAGGAGCTAGGCCTTGGGTGTCACACGGCTAGGCCAGGGCTCCTTGGTCCTCATGATGGCTAATCCTTACTGGCCCACGCTGGCTGGTTAGGGAAGCACACTCCTTGCCACCTGGGTGTATCACTGTGTGGGAAGGTCACATGTGATTGCTTGATTTGAGCAGCTGGCTTGGCCAGGAGCTTCTGACCATTAGGAGGCAGAGAGATAGGATCCCTGGTGCCCTTGCCATGGCCTCAGCCTTAAGCAGGCAAGCAGGGCAGCCACATCCAGGGCTACCCAAAGGCTCAGGGCCCTGATAGTCTTACAGGACACAAGTCCTGTATGTCAGCGTGGCCGCACTCTCCCTAGTCTCCTGTGGCTCTGGCCTTCACCCAAGAGTGGCCTGCATACACCTGCTTTGCTCTGGTCCCAGCCTGGCAACTTGAACCCTTCCATGAGAATAATGCTCCTCTTTTCCCATTTGCTTCTCCCTCCCCACTTGCAGTATGACATGGAAGCTCTGGGAGGGGAACCTTAGAGTCCCGATACCTTAGGTACAGCCAGGGAACCTGTGTGTCTTATCAAGGTCTGTGGACTGTGAGGGCTGGACAGGTCATTAACCCTGCCTGTTAAATTTCAGTCTTGGCACTGTTAAATGTGGTCATGCTTGGAAGCAGGGTCTGTACAGGATGGTTGAGGGGGAAATGGGGTCTCTGGGGCAGAGTGGGTCTTATCTGACTGGGTCCCTGTGAGGAGAGTCTATCAGGACAGAGATGCCTGGAGGATGGTGCCTCGATGACACAGGAAGAAAACGGCTGCCCCGAGAGGCTCAGGGACCTCGGCCCCACCACAGAGTCCACCTCTGTGTGTGGAGCTGCCTGGTCTGCTCTGGTAGCCACAGTACACGGATGCGGGGACAAAGGTGGGAGGTCACAGGAGTGGGGAGACAAAAAAGGTTTAGGACCTGGGAATCTCTCCCCAGTGTTCTGCCGGGTTTATGACCCTAAGTCAGTGCTCATGAGCCTTTATGCGGGGTGAGACAGGTGCCTGCAGAGAAGATAAATTTGTCACTGAGGTGTGTGTGGCTGCTAAGGCTAGACAAGGTCATGCTCTGCCCTCCTGTTTCAGCTCCTGGGCTGTGCAGTAGTGACCTTCTCCATCTGTTCAGCGCCACAGCCTTGACACTGTGTGCGGTCTGCTGGTTTCACTGTGTCACAGCCTGGAGCTCAGCTGCATGCAGAGACCATGGCCTCCTGCTGCCTCCGGCAGGTTGGCAGTGACACGGGACCATGGGGTTCATGGGAACAGATGCACGGCGTGTGTTAAGTAAGGCGTATTTAAAAAGAGATGTAAAACATGGCCATCTATTGATTGGTGAGAAAATCGTTGCCCCCAGCAGCTTGCAGGACTGTAACCCTGGGTTTGCCAGGAACGAAGCTCAGGATTCCATAACAGTATTTGTGGGACTTTATAGGACAGGATTTCTGGATATAACAAGAATGGACCGCAGACGCTCTTAGGGAGGTGAAGGCTGGAAAGATGTTCTGGCAACAAGGATTTCAGGAAGCAGAAGTGGTACCCCGCCTCACGGTTTACCAGGGTGGGCCTCAAAAGATGCAAATGTGATTATATATATTTTCTTTTGTAATACTGGGGTTGAATCCAGGGCCTTTGCATTGAACTACATTCCCAGCCTCTCTTTATTTTAAGACAGGTACTCACTAAGCCAGCCTAAATTGCTCAGGCTGAACTAAAAATCATGATCCTCCTGTTTCAGCCTCCCAGAGTGCTGGGATTACAGGCAGGCATCACTGCCCCCAGCTCAAAAATATAATTATAAAAGAAGAAGAAAGGCGTACCTCACTAGGAGGTATGATGGGAAAATATGGTAAATGTTTAAATTTTTAAAATTTTTACAGTAAAAAACCCATTGCCATTAAGCCCCTCCCTGTTTTTTCGTTTCTTTGAGACAGAGTCTCACCATATAGAATATACTGGCTTGAACTCACTATGTAACCCAGGCCAGCCTTGGACTTGTGGCAAACTTCCTGCCTCAGCCTCCCCAATGCTGGGATTTCAGGCATGTGCCGCCCTTCCTGAATTCTCCCCCTTGTTTCAAAACACATTTATCCCACCATACCTGGCACTTTCTGAAGCACTTCTGAAAGTCCTCTTTCATGAGTGTCTTTAGTTGCACTGTCCTGGCTGTCTGATGTCCTGAATCAATTCAAAACATTTCCCTTCCACGGTTGTTTTGACTTTAGGGGAGACCCAGCACCAGACTGGGTGAGTTTGGTGGCTGAGGACACACTGCCATGTTTTTAGGAGCTTGCCCTTCTGTTGGATGGTGTGTGGCAGCAGCATGATTGGACTTTTTTGATCCCGCCTAGTAAAGACGCTCAGGAGGAAGAACTCCCAGAGCTGCTTCAGAAAAAGGAAGAATGATGGGATGAGTGCGTGGGGAGTGAGGGGAAGGTTTTGAGGGGGATTCATGGCAATGTCTTTTATCTAGTGATTTTTTAAATTAAACATTCACCATATATTTTGATCACACCGCATACCTGTGCTGTGACCATGGAGCTCTGTGCTTGTGTGTGAATTTCATTGATTTGGCCTTCATTGTGACCAGGATGGCAGACATGGCCATTGCCTTCCTCTCCACAGAGTCTAAGTCTGATGAGCACCATGGTTGACCCATCTGAGGACCTTTTATTAATAGTCATTGCTAGAGAAAAAAGCTTGCGCCATGGTGGTACACTCCTGTAACCCCAGCACTCTGGGAGGCTGAGGCAGGAGGATCACCAAGTTCATGCCCAATCTGGGCAACTTAGTGACACTGTCTCCAAATATAAAAGAAAAAGGGCTGGACATGTAGCTCACTGTGGAGGTCCTGGGTTCAATCCCCAATACAGAAACAACAATTCCCAGAAGGTAGGAGACAGAAATTTTAGCAGCTCTGCGGTAGGAAGGACAATTTTGAAGTAAGGGACTGAGAGCCTTGGGAAGCGAAAAGGATCAAGTCCTCTTCTCTTTAGTTCTGAATTTGGAAGTCTGAAAAGGAAGCGCTGCCCTAGTCCCTGCCCTGCCCAGCCAAAGGACTAAAAAAGATTGCGACCTGGCTGAGACCGAAATGGGGAGCCGAGAGTCCAGGTCAGAAGCACGTTTTTCTGCTACTGGAATCAGCACAGCTGTCCAGCCCAGCGTTCATTTGGAGATATGATGAACGCAGGGAGAGAGAAGGCCGACCACAGCAGCCCTTGCAGCAAGAGCCCCATCAGAGCCGTTCCTGGCCTCAGCAGCGGGGAGGAAACCTAGTGCTAGAGGCCCAGAGCCGCCAGGCCATGAAACGCACAGCTCGACTGCAGCTTTCTGCTGGGGATGAGCGATCATTCGTCTGTGCGCAATAAAGTCAGAACATCACATAAACAAGACTCGGTGTCTTAAAAAATGAAACCATTAGTGTAACTGCATATGCCGCTCGTCCCTTCCTTCCTGAAATGTGTGAAAAATTCCTTCTCCTGGCCCAATTAGGATCTTCTAGCACTTGTGCAAGAAATGCTACTTATTATAGGTGACAACATAATACTAAAAAGTCACTTAGAAATAAAACCCCAGCTGTAATCATTTGGCTGAATAAGACTCCCAGGCTTTGGCAGCCTCGTATATTTCATAAAAGTCTTCTTTTTATGAGGGTTTACTATTTATTGCCTGGCACGTGTGGCCAGGAATCTCCATCCGTAGCTTGGTGAGCTAGGAATGCCTGAGTCTTTATTATCTTCAAAATCAATTTGGTTTTCGTCCTCACCTGGCTCATGGAACACAGCTGCAAGCGTCTTTGTGAAGCTGCCCTTTCTGCCAGCAGGCTCTTGAGGTTCTGGGGCTTCAGGTGAGGCTGAGACAGTCAGGAGACACACACCGGGGTCACAGCTGGGTGAGGCCAGAGGTTTGTTCCCTCCCCATCAGTTATTCATATTTAAAGTCACTTTGTTGTTGTGAACCAGCTTTGCCTCCTTTATCTTTGGGAAAGCTGGGGCTCATAGGGACCGAGGCGCCGGTACAGTTTTGGGGGTGAGGGCCCCTGTCGCTAAGGGAACTGTAGTGCCTCCTCCTCCTTGCAGGAGATGCTCATTTTCCACGGGCAGCTCACTCATGGCACAAAACTCAGACTCCTGCTCCTCCCTGAGAAACTGTCTAGGGCGGGGACCGACAGCACCTGGCTGGAGCCCTGACCCTCCCTTCTTGGAGTGCCCATGTTTTAGGCCACTGACCTTTCTGGTTATACAACTCCTTGCAGGATCAGGCAAATGGACTGCATCTTACACATCCAGTGGTAACAGTGACTCCTGGGAAAGGCCATGCTTAGTAGACACAGCTGACTGGACTCAGCACCCTGTCAATCACGTTGTCTGTCATACTCTGGAAGACCCAATGGGAGGTGCCCCAGGCCCAGGGCAACATTTTCAGTCCCTAAACCCAATGCTCTCAGTGCTTCTGCCATTTTTCTTTCCGCCAGCAGGAGCCCGCTCATTGCCTTAATAAGGTGCCTCTCTAATCCTCTGCTCATCATGCACAAGTTGAACCTAGGAACCGATCCGAGCCCCACTGCCCGTGATAACAGCGGTGTCAGCAAGGAAGAATTGGCCATGTGTGGCGCAGGAGATGCCAAGCCGCAGTGGTCTCTGTCCTGACAGCGTGGTGAGCAGCATCCGACTTCCCAGAGCTCTGGGTGGAGTCCAGGACAGAGGGGCAACGGACACTGAGTTGGGCGATGGTGACTGAATGGCTGCTTCCCAGGTCACAGATGACACCCTCCCCCCGCCCCCGTGCCCTCTGATGTCCCCCTTTACAAGGACACCAATCCCATTGCAAGGGCTCCACTCGCAAGACCTCTTCTCCTCCCAAAGTTCCGGTGTCCTGAGGCCATCACCTGGAGGTGAGCATTTCAGTATGGGAGTTTCAAGGGACAAAACCATTCACACAAGAGCAACATTCCAAGCACCACTGTCTGCTGTTTAGCTGGGCAGTGCCAGCCTCCGGCCCTGTGAGCTGTGCTTCTAGGTGAGCCCAGGACTTCAGAGCCCAGAGCAGACTCCGGAGTCTGTGATCAGTTGGTCAGGTGTCACAAGGAGGAGCATCCCGTGCAGACACCAGTGTCTGTCACTTTCTCACTCTTTTTCCTCTCAGTACTAAGGATTGAACCCAGGATTTTTGCATTGAGGACATCCCTTCGCCCTTTTTATTTTGTGACAAGTTCTTGCTAAATAGCTAAGTTGATGAGGCTGAGCTCCATCCAACCTGCTGACCTCTTGCCTCAGCCTCCTTCAATTCTGGGATTTCAGGGATGCACCAACATGCCTGACTGCCAGTGTCTTTCAGATCATGTCAAGGAATCTGAATAATCCTTTCTAATAATACTAAGTTAAGCTGGATGTGGTTGTGCACAACTGTATTCCCAGAACCTTGGGAGGCTGAGGCAGATGGATCGAGAGTTGGAGAACAAACTGGAGAATTTAGCAACTTTGGGAGAACCTCTCTCAAAATAAAATAAAAATGATCTGTAGTTGTAGCTCAGTTTGAAGGCCATGGATTCAATCCCCAGTGTCACAAAACAAATAAAGCAAAATTAGGTAAAGATATACATGAAGCATAAGATTTAGACCATGGTAATAAAGCTCCCCTTTGTAGGAGAAAATATTAAAAATACAATTAATACTAAAAAATAAAAATACTAAAAAAATTCATTTTACAATGTTACTAAAAAGAAGAAAATACATAGGAATAAGAATAACAAGTAAAACTTGGGCACTTTAAACTACAAAGCATTGTTGAAAGAAATGACAGCCGATGGAATAAATGAGCAGGAGACAGGCAGCTCACACACACGCACAGTGGGGAGGTGAGATTGTCACTCTGCGGTGGATCCATAGCTCCCCCACAATCCAGCTTATTGTCCCATATTAATGCAGTGACACTAAAATACATAAGAAAAACACAAGGGAGTCCAAGCAATCACAGCATCTTGAGAAGACAGAGAAAGAGAGAACAAGCTCCGACATTTGCCAAATTTGAAGCTCAGCACAAAGCTGCAGTAATCAAGATAACGCTGCACTGAGTGAGGGCAGACCGGCAGATCAAGAAGTCTGAGAAGAAAGACTTAGGCTTGCGAACAACTGGTTTTTGAAAGGGTGAGAAGACAGCTCAGTGGGAAAGAAATCTCTTTAATAAACGACACTGACCAGCTGAAGAGCCACATGTGAAAGAATGAAGCAGACCTTCCTCACATCCTACAGGGAAGTTAATTCAAATGGATCACAGATCAGAGTCCTAAAAACAGGAGCTAACACTGTAATAAAACCCGAGGCCAGGCGCCAGTGGGAGGTTGAAGGGGGAGGATCATGAGTTCCAGCCCAGACTGGGAAATTTAGCAACCCAGTGAGACTCTGTCTCAAAATTAAAGATTAAAAAACAAGTAGAGATGTAACCAAGAGCAAAGACCCTAGGTTCTATCCCTAGACCTGTGAACAATGAAAACAAAACAAAACTAGCACTGTAGAAGACAACAAATAAACAAGGCAAATCCTCATGACATTGAATTAGGCCCTGTGTTATTAGAGATGGCACCAAGAGCCAAGCAATGAAAGCAAAGTGGACAAATTGGACTTTGAAAGGATTTTGCTGCAGCCTTGGGAGGCTGGGAAGTGGAACCAAGGGGCTCTATCTTGAGGTCACCTTTCCTGCCCCTAAGCAATTTACCTGTGGTGAGAAATGAATTCCAGTGGGTGACCTGTGCATCAGTAACGCCCTTTAGGCTCCACCCCAAACCTAAGCTACAGGTATGCCCCCACACCATGTGTTGGGTGGAGAGAATGCCGGACCCTGGAGGTCATGGAGTCTCTCTCCATGTTCTTAAAATAAAAGCCACTTTTATTTCATACTTCTTATCTTTTTAGCTGCGCCGAAAATTCTATCAGACGTCAGTGTTTGGCACCTTCAAATTATCAAGGAAGTTAAAAGACAACGCACAAACTGAGAGAAAATGTTGGCAAATTTGCATCTGACTATCCAAGTATGTGTACGTTTTTATCATTCCGTTTTGAAAAAAAATAATGAGCAAAGGATCTAATACATACTTCTCTAAAGAAAACAGAAATGGTCAAAGAGCAGAGGAAAAGATGCTTTCCTGTCATTCATATCCTGTGGGAAATGGAAACCCAAACCACAAGAAGATTTCACTTCCCACCCTCCAGTGGGTACAGATCATAAAGACAGAACAAAAGAACAGAGGTTGGCAAAGACAAAGACACGGAGAGACCAGGCCTGAGCCGCTGCTGGTGGGAATGCAAAACGCTTTGGTTACTTTTAAAACACTTTGGCAGTTCCTCAAAAATGCTAAAAGCAGAGTTACCCCTGGTCCAGCAACTCAGGTCGTAGATACAGACCCAGCAGAACTGAAGACACAAAAGCTTCTACAAAAAGCTTGCATCAGCTTCGCTGGCAATAGCCAGAAGGTGGAGGCAGCCCAAATGTACATCCAGGGAGGAAATGTTAAGCAATATGTGCCATGTTCATGCGATGGAATATTTTTCAACAACGAAATAGTCCTGAAACATGCTACAATATGGATGAACCTCAAACATTATGCTAAATGAAAGAAGTTAGTTACAAAATCCCACATATTGCATGGTCCCATTTATACACACAGCCGAGAGCAAGCAGATATATAGAGACAGAAAGTAGATACACCATTGCCTCCGGCTGGGGAGGAAGGGACAGAGAGCGAGATGGACACAGGGTTTCTTTGAAGGGAGATAAAACCATCCTCAAATTAGATTTGTTGATGGCTGAAAAACTGCAGATATACTAAAACCATTGAATTGTGTACTTTAAATGGATTGGTTGGCATCTTAATTATCCCTCAATAAAATGTTTATAAAAATCTGGCCATGATGGTACATATCTGAAATCCTAGCACTCAGGAAGCTGAGACAGGAAGATGACAAATTTGAGCTCAGCCTGGTACTTAGTGAGACAAAGTCTCAAAATACAAATACAAAAGGGTTGGCGATATGCTCACTGTTAAGGCCTTGGGTTCAATCCCTAGTACTGCCAAACAATGAAGCAAAACAAAATACAACAAAGGATTAGCACAGGAGTCTGGCTGATTCACATGGTTCCTTTGCTGTGGCCACTGTAAAAGGTCTACTTTGCTCTAGTAAGTGATGTGGTTAACAGACGCTAGCATGGAAAGGCCATGACAGGCACCACATCAGAGTCCAGGACATGGAGAGGTTGTGACATTCAGGAGTAAGCTTGTGTCTTGGTCGGTGCATGTCACATTTCGCTGGCCCAGTATTTCCTCCCGGGAAAGGCTGCATCAGTACGAGCGAGAGCCTGGAGGTCTGCAGCCTGAGCCTGAGCCTGAGCCTGAGTTCCCCCTGACTGGCCTGGTTACAGGTACTACTCTTAGTGCTGGCCATGGACACAGATGTCCCCCAAAGGATGGCAGTCACAACGTAGGGCTGTCTTGGTGCACAGCTCCAAGGGGTGCTGTTTCGTTGTGATCTATGCAAAGGGTGGCCTTCTGGGGGACCAGTTCCACCAGATCCTGAAAGCGCGGAGCCTTAGCTGTGTTCCCACCTCTGATCGCTGAGCTGTCAGTGAACAACAACCTCTGTGGACACGAATGTACTCCTGATATTCCTGAAAGCTGAAAGGGAGGCAGCATATTCTGCTTTAACTCCTAAAATTTCCCCAAATTTACAAGACAGCTGCATCCCCAGGGAACTGTCACCTGCAGTGTTCTGTCCCTGCATGGTGCTCCTTCATTATCAGGACAATGGAGAGCTCTCTACATCCTGCTTACACTTCCCAGTGCAGGGGTGACAGCTGGCCTCCAGCCAGTGTCTTCCAAGTGGTCACTTTGGGACAGACAGGTGATACCAATGTGTGCAGTAGCCAAATGTAGGATGAGGAAGTGGGATGCCAGCGACACCCACAGAGAGTGTGCTATTCCAATGCCCGGGATTCAGGACTCCTCTAGGGGAAGGTGTGCAGGGTGACATAGGCGACCCTGAACCAACACCAGTATTTTTATTTATGTTGAATCTGTAGTCAAATCGTGATCTCCAGGGAGCCATGAGAAAATGCAGCCTTGTTACAGGGTCACAAGCCAACCCTCTTTGGGAGGGAGGAAGGGAGCCCTGGAGAGGGGGGCGGTGAGTGCTGGGGGGTATAGTGTTCACCAGCAGGTTTGGGCCGTGTACCTTTAGGGCCCCTCACTGGAAGGCTGCTATGGTTACCAAGTTATTTTGCATTTTGCCAAATACCTAGAGTTTGAAACCAGAGTTTAAGGCTCATAAATGTAAATCTGAGTGGCGGGGAAAAAACAGATCTGGAGTAGGTGTTGGGATAAAGCAGACAGAATGGCTCTGGGTTCATAATGCAGGTGGTTAATACGAATTGCATTATTTTGCTTGGCTCAGAAGCCACCCCAAATCTTCTTTATTACTGGCGCCTCAGCTGCTTGCCGGATCGTTTCAGCTCTTATGGGGAGAGGCTGTGACAGCCTGGCTCTCTCACTGAGAGGGTGGTAGCGTTTCAATGTTCCACTTTTGTATCTCCGCTTTCCAGAAATTTGGGCCATTTTGTGCATTATTAAGGACAACCATGGCCCTGTGCATTTGCCATGATTACACTGGTGGCCAAGGTACGAAACAATCCAGGGTTGGGTACGGCCAAATGCAAATGTGGGGGACGAGGGGTTCAGGGCTTTGTGTGGGGATGGGGAGGTGTGAATGGCCTTGAAGAGCCTGCACCTGCCCGTGAGGTGCACGGGGACTTGCTCGCCTCTGAGAAGGTCTTGCAATTTTCAACCAAACAGCAGTGATTTTCCACCTGTAAGTCAGCGGTGATAACCTGCTCGTGGATTATTGCCTGGGAATCGAAACGTGGTAAAAACCCAATAAAATGCTTCTGTTGTGGGCAACAGTTTGGGCTTTTCTTCCACGCAGTGAATTGAAAATTAACTCGCTTTTATTTTGAAGCTAAAGGATACAGATAGCCACAGTGAGCTTGGTTCCTGGGTCCACCTTCCAACACCTCTGTGCCCATGTGTGTTTAATCTGGATTTTTATTTGATGGTTTGTCTTCACCCAGTTGTTAAATATGATGGGCAGTTTTCTGTTTTAATTTGACTTGCCATCTCTACAACATTTTAAGATTTAATTATGCTATTTTTCTGAGCATAAGTATAATTTGTGTGGCTTCTAGAGGAGTTAGACAATGAACACAATCATGACAAAATAAATATTATCCAAATCACACCTCCCAACGGAGCAGTGTTTATATTTTGGTACATTTCTTTCAACTTCACTTTCCAATGTTGCATCATATTAATTGAGTGCCTACTATATGCCAGCCACTAGCAGTATTTATGCTCTGTGTGTGTCTGTGTGTTTGTTTATTTCTGGATTAAGATCTATAGTACTTGGGATTTTGTGTGCTGCTAATGCTTCACCTCTTACATTTCCCCATTCCTGGGCAGTAGCTTTTTAATTGATACATATAATTTATCATCCAAATGTATCACGGTCCATTTAACTGTTTGCTTATTTTTACATATGTAGGAGGGTCCCCTTTTACAGATTACGATCTATATATAAATTTGTGTGTGTATTCACTTAATTGCTACTAGAGGATGAATTGCAAAACAAGGCTCCACAGTCAAAGGTATGAACTTTATGTGAGCTTTGGATGCTTGCTTCCAGGTGTGCTCAAGAAACATTTTGAGGTTCTTTCTTCTATGGTGAAGGTGAGCATCGTTCCATGGCACTTTGGCTGAGTGCTGCATTGTTGTAAAGCCTCAACAATCTGATGTTTTTACAACTCATTCTTGCATTAATTTACATTTTTATTATTAGTAAGTACAATATTTTATATACTGGTGTATCATCTAGCTTTCTGTTACTGTGACAAAATACCTGGTTAAAAAAAACTTGAAAGAGGACAGGTTTACTTTCATTCATGGTTTTAGAATGTCCAGCCCGTGGCCACTTGGCCCCATGGTTTTGGGGCTGTGGAAATCGCTCACCTCACGGCAACTGGGAAGCAAAAAGAAGACAGGAAGAACCAAGGGTCCCAATGCCCCTTTCAAGGCCCTGCCCCAATGACCCAACTTCCCCTTACTAGGCCCCGCCTCTTAAAGGTCTCACCACCTCCCAGTAGCACCACAGGCTGGTGACCAAGTGTTAAGTATATGGGACTTTGGAAAACATTTAAGGTCCAAACTGTAATAGTTGGCCAGCTCTGTATTTTTCTAGCTTTAGAACTTGCTTTCAAAGCCACAATCTTCTATATATTTGTCCATATTCTGAATCTATCTTTTGACCTTTAATTTGTTCATTGTTTTCTAGTTTTAATGTCTCTGGATGCTTTTCCTGATCTCTGCTGTCATTTCTTGTTTTATGTGCAGAAAACCTTTTCTACCTTGAGCCTTTGTGTTAGCTTTCTGTCATGTGACAAAGAAAGAAATCATTTAAAGGGGAAAATGGTTGATTTGGGTTCACAGTTTCTGAAGTTTCAGCCCATTGATTGGCTATGTTCATTGCTTTATGTGAAGCAGAAGCATCATGGTGAAAGGGCACGAGGAGAAAAGCTGGTCACCTCACGGCAGCCAGGAAATAGAGAGAGTGAGAGAGCCAAGTGGGTAGGACTGGGGACCAGACATGGTCCTCAAAGTCACACACCCGTTACCCGCTCCCTTCAACCAGACCCCATGACTTAGAATTCCATCATTCCTCAATAATGCCACCCAGTTATGACTCCCCAATGGATTAATCCATGGCTGAAGTAAAAGCCTTCATCTCCTTTCAAAGCTCACCGACCAGCAGCCAAGCACCCAGCTTAGGGCCTCTGGGGACCTTCCAGATTCCAAGCACAGCAGCCTCCCCGTGTTTCTTCTGGTTGTCTGGCTTAGTTAGTGTATTTAACTTGTTAGACCATCTGGAGCTTATTTTGATATATGAGAATGTCAGGAATGGAACCAACTCTGTTTTCACTCACTAACTCACTCATTGCCGCACTTTCTTGTGTGTGGGGTGTATACAGCTCACCCAGATGGGGAACTGAGCAGGTGAAGGCTGGGCTGGAAGTAGGGACCCCAACTTCACTGCTGCAATTCTCATCCCCAAGTGCGAAGGCCAGTGGACTGGTTATGCTCATTCAATTAGTATCTGTAACAGCTTTGTGGAGATGCAATTCATGTATTACACAGTACATTCACTTGAACTACAGAAATTGGTGATTTTTAAGGTAGCCATATAATTGTGCATACATCACCATAATCAAAACATTTTATTACCTAAAAAATAAGTCCCAAAGCTCTCAGAATTCACAAAGCTGCTCACTTCATGGTGGCCAGGAAGAGGAGCACAGGAAAAGAGCATCCATAAGACCCAGGCCACGCCTCCATGGCCCACTTATTCCTGCTGGGCCACTTTTTCCAACTGGACCCCACCAACAGCACATTCAGCTATGAGCATCCATGGATTAATCCATAATCCAATCACTTCTCCAGGACTCCCTTAACTCAGTCAAATTGACCGCTGAGATTGACTGGCACACCCACCACGACCTCAGATCAAGGCAACCATCAATTTATTTCTTTCTCTATAGAGGTGGTTATTCTGGGCATTTCACATACATGGAATCACACATTATGTGGTCCTTCTGGCTCCTCTCACTGAATCTGGCTTCTCTTCTAAGCAGAATGTTTGTAAGGCGCATCCATGTTGTAACATATGTCAGTACTTCATGCCTTTTTGTTGTCAAGTAATATTCTGCTGCATGATTATGCCACATTTGATTTATGTATTCAGTTGAGGGCCATTGAGTTGTTCGACTTTTTGAAATCTTGATTTCCAACATTCCATTTCTTCTTCAGGACAGCCTCCTAAGTTTCTCCTGAAGCACTGTATTCCTGCCAAGGGCCCTGTTACCCTGTTCAGGAATTCTGCATTGAGTTGAAGCCCACTGGGATGACCAGCCGGGAACCTGGAAAGTCCCTCTGCAGGGTCTGGGCCTTTAATCCTTTAGCTTTTAAGAAACTTTCAAATTTTTAGAGGTGAGAGATGATGGGAGTGGAGTCTCCAAGTCTGCCTGCCTGCCTGTGGGTTTCTACTGTCAGTTTTCACATGAAGCATCTCTAATCTTGGTCCTCATTGAAAGGTGTCACATAGATTCAGCCTGACACACCTGCAGCCATCACGACCCTGACTGCCCCTGTGTGATGCTGGTCAGCTTTTCCCTGTGTTATAAAGCCAGTGGTGGAGGGACGGGGAGTCCAGGAGCCAGCATGCAGTTGGGCCTTGTAGGTATCAGGTTCAACCCTGCATGGGTTTAGTCTCCAAGGCTGGTTTTGGCAGGGCTGTGACATGCTCACTTTGGGTGAGTAAGGAATTAATTTTTGTTGTGTCCAACCTGTGACAGAAAGTAATTTAGTTAAATAGGTTCCAAATGACCCCTTGATGGTGCCCACGAAGATTTATTTAAACAAGGACACAGACCTCAAATCCTTCCTACAGGTGCCCTGGCCACTGCTCTTGCACACTCAAGGCTGCTAACTCTTCCCTGGTCTGCTGCTCATCAAGGGCTCTGCTGCTATTCTGGCCTTCTGCTTCATTTGTTAGGCTGTGACCTCACAGTGAAGCCAGGGTAGGACTTGCTCATAACCACAGCTGGAAAATTAAATTTTATTTTCAATGCATCTTTACTCTTCTTGCTGCAGATTTGTCTGGCTCCATGCCAGTCTTCCTATGGCTTTGGTTTTAATATCTGGTCATAAACCCCCAGTGTTACAGCTGCAATAAGCTGGTCCTGGTGTCGTGTTCCTCAATAGAGTTAATTAAATTCCAAATACTGTGTGTGAATGGAGATGATAAACCTTCTTGGCCAGAGACAGTGGGTTGGATGCTCTTGACTGGCATCTGGGTGAGCATTCGGATTATGTTTCAATGCTAGTGTCCATGCAGAACAGATGGAGCCATCTGGGGTTGTGTGGGAAGCCACATTTTCAAGGCTCTTTTAGAAATCCTGACATGCTCCCCCTTCAGATACGTCTCCCAGAGAGAGGAAGACATCTGTTTACAGAGGCCAACACAAGAATGATCACAGAGGCACTCTCGGTTTTAGCCTCAAACTGGAGACAACACAGGCATCTGTCACCAGGAGAATGGATGAGCAACTGAGGTACAGCCATACAATGGGCCCCTCAGTGAGAAAAAGAAGGGGGTTAAACCAAAATCCATGCTGGAGGTGATAGTTTCTTGTGGTGTCAACTTGAATGAACTAAGAAATGCGTATCAGATTAGTGGAGAACAGTTTGGGCTGTGTCTGGATGGTTGACTTTTGAGCCCCAAACTGAAGGGGGAAGCCCCATCCTAGATGTGGGTGACACCAAACACTAGGCTTAGAGCCTGGTGGGATAAGAAGGAAGACTCCCTTCTGCTGCTTCTTCTTCAGAGGAGAAGCTCCAGCCTTCACCGTTGGATGCTCTCCCTTCAGGCTCTGCAGCGCGCAGACTGCCCTTCACATTGTTCCCATTCTTGACTCTGCAGGCAGCCATTGAAGGCCTGCTTAGCAAATTCTCTATTATATTAAATGAACCTTAACTACCTGATAATTCACAGGATTATATTTTATAGAGTTCAATGGCCATCAAGATGAATCTTGGTGGGAGCTCAGGGGAACTTTCTGGGATGAAAATACTTCATATCTTGATTGGTATGGAGGTCACTGTGGTAGATATGTTTGTCAAACTCACTCAAGTGAGCACTGAAAACCTGGCATTTCGATCTATAAATGTTCCCTCATAATAAAAGTTTCCATGAGGACCCCACCCTGCAAGTTACTGGAAATTAGTGTCTATTCCTCTCACCTCTCAGGATGGGACTTCTTGGGCTTGGAATCAGAGTGCAGAACACAGATGGGGAGATGCAGGTTGCTGCTAGTGGAGTGTTGTACATGGTCTCTGGGGTCTTTTTTTTTTAAACTGGGGATTGAACTCACAACCTCGTGCTTTCCAGGCAGGTGCTCGGGCTGCTGAGCTAAATCCTCAGCCCTCTCTAGGGTCTTCTTATGGGTCCTCCCCAGATGTCTCCTGGGTAGAGTCCAGATGCCCTAACTAGGGGTAGAACCTCATAGGCTGGGTCCTCCCATGGGGGAAAAGGGTGTTTTTAAGTGGCTCCTGAATGTATCTTTTGCTAGATGCTAAGAAGAGAATGAATTCTTTATTCAGGGATATCTACTAGGGTCCCCTGCTTGCTTAGAGCCAATGAAACAACCATCTCCAGAATGGAAGCTGTGTGATAGCTGAAGTAGGCTGAACTGTCCTTTATCCTGGTGGGTGTCCGTCTGTGGTCACTAGAGTCTCCGCCATTGGGAGAGAGGTGGTTAGCAGGAGATAGCACCCCACTGATCACTGGACTTTGAGGCTGATACCACTTTTCCTTTCTCTGATTGTCTGTGACTATGTAGTCATGCTCTGTGACCTGCTAGCAGATGCTGACCAAGTATCTACCCAATGGCTCCCAACAATGGCAACTCAGCCTGGCCAAGTGAAGCCAGTGCCAGCTCCTGACTCAAATCCTTGGAACATCATGTATATCAGGAATTGTATGACTCTGTTGACTTGAGTTGGCATCGGATAATGTGGCCAGGGAATGCTGGTGTTGGGGGACAGGTATGAGGCTCACTTCCCACTTGTTACTCCCCCTTAGCTGGACAACATTCACAAAGGAGTCTAACTCCAGGCCACTTGTCAGAGCCATTTTCTTCTTTCCAACAGTAAGACAAAACCAGAAAAACTCACCAGAAGGGTCAGGAAGAGAAAACCGCCCAGAGATTTCATGTGTGGTGTGACATGACCAGAGTAGATCCAGCCCTGTGTTGGGCCAATGAGGTTCTGGATGGCAGGTGTCCTAGTCCACTTGTTGGGGCTATAACTGAATACTGTAGACTAGGTAATCTATAAGGAACAGAGGTTCTTTACTTAGCTCATGATCCCAGGGACTGTGGGCATCTGGCAAGGTCCTTCCTGCTGCACTGCGGCAAACAGCTTCTGTGGTGAGACACAGCAAGTGTGTTGGTGTAGGTCTCTTCCTCTCCTTATGAAGCCACTAACAGCTTGATAGCAGCACCATCCTGCTGGCTTCCTCTCTAGAGCCCCAACTCCAAAGATTATTAATAGATGAATTTGGGGCTATGTCTCCCACACATGAACTCTGGGGGACACTTTCAAATTATAGCAAGAGGGACACTGTAGATGTGGAAAGGGACCTCCCACACAAGTCTCCCTGGGCATCAGCATCATTTTCAGAGGAGGAATCAGACCTAGGACTACACAGCGGGCAGAAGGCAAAACCCCAAGTCAAGGCCAGCACCGTCCAGAGCCCACCCTGACCCACTTCATGAGGGCTGCTTGTGAGCCCTGGTCATGGGGTCACCGATCAAGATGACAAGGTAACAAGGATCCAGGGGGAGTCAGAAACATGAGGATGAGAGTGGAGCGAAAAACAGTGAATGGTAACAAGATAGAAACGCTGGTGACAAAATGCTTTTCCTAAGCATCTCATCATTCACCTAAGAACCTCCCATAAACAGCTTGGCCTGCCCCATCTAAGGGCACCACAATCCTTAGTGGTACAGAGAAAAGGTCTTAAACCCTTTCCTTTATTTTATTTTTATTTTATCCTGAAAAAAACCTTATATTTGGAGTATGCTTTATTATGTACATAGTATATCTGTGCAGTACATGGAATGCTTCATAAATAAGTAAACACGCATATTTTTGTGATGCTCACTTGGCAAATTGTTTTTCCCATGGGTGTGAGCCTGGAGAAGCTGGAACACTTTGGGCCTGTGTGGGAAGGGTTTGCTCTATTTGAACTGACAGTTTTCAAACTACACTGTGTTATGTGGAGAAGTTGTTCTCAGGACCTGGAGCGTTGTCTTTATTTCTCTGTTTGAAGTTTACAAATGTCTTCCCCATGCATGATCTTCCGTGGCACCCACAGCAGCCCGAGAGCTCTGAACACAGTAGAATTGGAATCCATACTAGAGGAGGTATTGGACTATCAGTCCCCAAACCCTGAGCTGAGCTGGGCACAGTGGCACGTTCCTGTAATCCCATCACTCTGAGAGGCTGAGGCAGGAGGATGATAAGTTCAAACCCAGCACATACAACTTAGTAAAGAGTTGTCCAAAAAAAAAAAAAAAAAAAAAAAAGATAAATGAAAAGTATGTAGCTCGGTGTGAAGGCCCTGGGCTCCATCTCTGGTACTATGAACAAACAAGCAAAGTACTCAGAGTTGGGAAAGATGACTTAAAATTTAGCATCATAAAACAGAGGCAGCATAGAGATCAAGAGGATCCTGGAATCTCGTAATCCACAAGCCAGCCAAGTCCTGCGCCCAGAGCCCAGCAGTGTTTGACACACTGGGTGAATCTAAAACCGAGAGCCAGCAGTGCACAGGTTGTGCAAACACCGTGAGGATGCAGTGCTCAGTTCTATGAAGTGTATGCAGACTCTGGGGAACCCACTGGGGGCCATGGAGGTCCATCCGCCGCTGCTGCTGGCTGCTTCTCTGACAGACACAGGACAGTGCAGGTGTGAGTCAGAAGGGCTGATGTTAGAAGGGCTTCGCAGAAGTGGGCAGGCAGGAGCTCAGCCTGCTTAGAAGAGAATACCCGTGTGGAGAAGAACAAGATAGCGGAGTGAACATTGCTGGATAGTAGGAAAATGCAAACTAAGCCCACCAGAGCCTGATGCCACCTGCCCACCCGAGTGGCAGCAGCTGGGACACCAGCAAGATGAGAAGCACCTGCCATCGCTCACACCATGCTTTAGAGGGAGCAGGTGGCACTTGGTGCTCTGGAAGAAGTGATGAAGCTTCTGGTACCCCCCAGGGCCCCCCTCCCATGGCCCAGTGGTTTCCCTCTTGAGTGTCCATCCAAGAAAAATTATGGTGTATATCCACACAAAGATAAATGCGAGAATGTTTGTAGTAATTTTAATCATCATCACTCTAAACTGGAAAATACCAAATACTGTCCATGATAAAAAGGAAGATAAATTCTGGTGCTGGGCAGAAGTCCCAGAAAACCGAGGCTCCTGGGACATGATCTCAAGTATCACAGGTGCCTGCAATTCAAAACCAGGCAATGCCTCGCTAGAGAGTTGTTGGGGAGGTGTGAGGTGGAGGAAAAGTGGGAAGGAAGAGGAGGAACTTTCTGGAAGAAGTTACAAATGTCTATGTCTTGATTTGGTGGATGGTACACAAGGGAAACATGTAAAACTTACTGAATTCTACACTCCAGATATGTGTGGTTTATTGTATCTGAGGTATATCTACCACAATCAAAGTGGTTTTAGAAAATAACAATCATCATCAAACTGAAAGAGGACAATTCAGGTAATGAGGTGAAATTGTTGTATCAACTTTCTGTTGCTCTGACAAAATACCTGAGATAATCAATTCAAAGGAAAGATTATTTGGGCTCATGGTTTCAGAGGTTTCTGTGCAGGGTCACTTGGCTCTGTCATTCTGGGCCTGTGGCAGCTCAGGACATCATAGCAGGGTGTGTGTGGTGGAGCCAAGAAGCTTGACTCATGGCAGCTGTCAGGCAGAGAGACAGGAATAGTCCAGGGACCCCCCGGCCCTTCAAGGCCATGCTTCCTCCCACCTGCCCCGCCTGCTAAGGCTCCCACCACTTCCCTGTAGTGTCATGGGCTGGAGTCCACACAGTGGCAACTGTATTCTGGTCATTCACTGGGAGTCCGCTTCCATTTGTTGGAGAAACCAGAATTGTATCCTTTGAGCTATTTTTATCCTGGCATCAGCATCCCAAAGAGAAGTACACATCTCCATGAAATGTGTCCATGGCCTTGTCCCCACTGCCTGGCATCTCCCACCTCTGAAGGCAATAACATTCTCATCTGCCGGCCGTGGGGGGAGCTCTGCCCAGCATCAGTATTCTAAAGCAAAGCGTCCTCTCCTTGAAGCCTCATTGAACAAGATGTGTTTTGGAGATTGGATACACGTAGATTTATTTAGTTTCTAAAAACAGCGCCCTGTATTCTGGGGCCGTTGAGTGAGTCTGCTCAGCTTTATCATTCAGAAAATGGGGGTAGAGGCCTTGCACCACTGCCAGACATCTGCAGGGAAGGGGGCGGGCAGGGGGCAGCAGGCTCCTTTCCCCGCGTGAATGTTTTATGCAGAAGAGAGACAATCATTGGCTTGTAGGACTGTGTAGGTAGACATCAAATCTGAGGCCCCAGGGTGGCCCTCAGAAAGAATAACGCACCCCAAGTGGAAGGAAATTAAGCAGAGCATGTACAAAGCCTGAGTCTAAGTTTTCCCCTCCTTTCTGCCATTATCTTGGAGCTAAGGCTGGAAAGGGGTCCCTCAGCTAGGAGGACCTGTCACTCACCTCTGGCCTTTCCGTTCTGCCATCTTTGCCTGTTTTAAGGACATTCTACCTGCCTCCTGGACACACCCAGTACTCCTCTGATCTCCCCCAGGCCACTCTAAGTGCTTGTATTTATTCCTATCAAATGCTGAGCCCAGGTGAGAGAGGGGCTGGCAGGTAGACAGGAAAGATTTGCATGTCAATGGGACCAGGCTGGAGCTGTTCCTCCTGGAATCTTTCATCCCCCTGAAACTGACAGCTCCTGCTTTGGGCAGTGATACAGCCCCAGACCCACAGCCAGGTCTGCCCCTGTACTCTGCCTGGGCTGCAGGTGTGGGCGGAGAGTGCGTGCCTCCCTCTTGGCTCATGATTCCAGGTCTACGAAAATCTTGCACGTCTTTCGTACCTGTCCTAAATTCATCTGTGCGCTGGGCTCTTTAGCTCAGAGTACTGACATGCAGGACTGGGAAAAGGCAAACGGATGTGATTGGCTTCATGGTATCAGCTACAAAGAGAGGGAAAGACTTTGGGCTTGGTGGCGACGGAGGCCTGTAAGGCCAGGACTCTAGGAGGCTGAGGTTGGAGGATCGATTGCAAGTTGCAGCCCAGCTTGGGCAATTTAGTAACTTACACCTGTTTCAAAATAAATAGATATAGCTCAGTGTGAAAGTCCTGGGTTTGGTTTCTAGTATCACAAAGGCTGGGAGTGGAGGAAGAAAATGCTAAGATTCATGACTGGGCCAGGATGCAAAGCTCTTAGCTGGCCTTGTTCCAGTTCCCTTGCTCCCTGTGGCCACACTGATTTCTTCTTGTCCACTCTCCTCCTCAGCCCCTGCCTCCCCTGTGTTTTGCATCACAAAGTCTCTATGGGGCTTGACTCTGGCGACATGAGAAGCACAATGACAGCTGTTGGACAGACATTCATCATTGGGTAACTAGTGCCCCAAAGAGACACTTGGGCATCTAAGATAAAATCTTCATTCACCAGAACTGTGACCAAGGCTGGAGTTGGGTTATTGAAAGATGAAAGGATGTTCCAAAATCCAGATCAAGCGAGAATAAGACTTTCATTGCACGGTGGTTCTTAGTCTGTTTCAGAAGTGCGAACTGGCTTTTCTGCCTGCCTTGCTGAGCACAGTTGAGGAACATAATAAACCTTTCTAAAACTGATGGATTTTTTTGAGTTTTAGCAAGGACCTTGCCTGAGAGGAAACTGGCTTAAATTCTAGACAGAAGGGAAAGTGGGACCCGAGTCAGCATTTAACAATGGGCTTTCCATGGGATTGGGTGCTGACTTGTCTTCACCAAGTACTGTGGTGGAAATCCTTCTCCAGGGCCAGCTTCGGGGTGATGCGCTGTCCCTGACCATGAAGAGGGAACAAGATGGGCAGGACTGACACCCACAGCTAGGAGGTGGTCAGGTAGCTCTAACTCACCTCTGGTGCCTATGTGGGAAGATCTTTTTTTTTCCTTTTAAATTCCAACAATGAATTTATTTTGTTGTCATCTGGCTCCTTTTGCCTAAAATGAAAGTGCAGAAAGAAAATCTGGCCACCTTGAAGGTTTTAGTTTGATACTAATACCTCTACCATAATCTTACACATGGAGACCTTGCTGAACTCTCTTATTAGTTCTATAAGTTTTTGATAGCTTCTTCAAGGTTTTCTCCACAGACCATCATATTTTCTGCAAATAAGGACGGGTTTATTTCTTCCTTCCCAATGTATTGCTTTCATTTTTGACACAATACTTTCAGACCTATGTTGAATGGCTGTGCTGAGAGGGGGACTTCTTGTCTCCAATTTTAGAAGGATGCCTTTAGTTTTTCACATTAAGTGGATTAGTTGCTATTGGCTTTTTCTAGATGCTTCTGATTAAATTGCAAAATTTCCTCTCTATTCTTAGTTTTCTGAGAGTTTCTTATCATGAATAAATGTTGCATTTTATCAAATACCTTTTTTACATTAATTGATATATGCTATTTTCTTTAGTTTGTCAGCATGATAGCTGCACTGATTGATTTTCAAAGAATGAATCAGCATCGAATGCCAAGAATAGTCACTTGGTCCTGGTGTGTGACATTTTATATGTCACTGGGCTTTATCTGCTAATAGTCTGTTAATAATTTTCCTTTCTACATGCACCTAGGACATTGGCCTGCGATTTTCTCTTTTGAGTGTCAGGCTAATACTGGCTTCATGACATTTGTTAGAATGTTCCTGCATTTATTATTTTCTGGAATGGATTTTTAGAACTGGTATAATTCTTCAAATATATGGTGCAGTTATCTAGTGAATCTATCTAGAGATTTCTTTTTCTGGGGATTTAAAATTATGAGTACCATTTCTTTAGCAATATAGGAATACTCAAATCTATCTGGGTTTTTCATTACTATAATGCTGGATGTAGGCAACTTTATAAAGAGAAAACATGTATTGGGCTCACAGCTCTGCAGATGCCAGGTCCAAGAACTCACCTGGTACTGGACTTGCTAGCAGAAGATTAAAATAGTACAGAGAATCACACAGTTAGAGACGGGAGTGTGTGTGTATGTGCGCATGTGTGTGCCTGTGTGTGTGTGTGGGGGGGTCCTCCTTCCTCCTGTAAGCCACCAGGATTCAATCACAGGGTCTCTATCCCAGTGACTTTATCTAATCCCAATCTCCTTCCAAAAGTCCCATCTCTAGACAAGACAGATTAAGTCTGCATCCTTTCTAATCCTTCAAAATGGGGATTAAATTTGACCCATGAGCCTAAGAGGACAATTAAACCACTCCGAAACCACAGCGGTCTGCCTCCTCTGAGTTCTCAAATCTACAAGATGGAGCTGCTTGTGGTGTCCCTCTTCTCCCTGTGACGTCTGCAGGAGGCCAGGTGATTTTCTTAGTCTCATTCATGATGTTAATGATTTGGATCTTTTTTATTTGTTTTGGTCAATTTTTCTAAACATATGTCACATCACTTAACTAGTATATTCCTGGAGATATCTGGGGGTACCTACAAGATTTTGCTCTTAATATTGTTATTTTTGCCTGTTTGATCAGAGTATGAGGTTACTCTTTATGATAGATACATAGAAAAGGAGTGAAGCGGTCAATGAGTACCTGTATTTTACTTTTTATTAACACTTTAACTCACTACTTCTAACTCCAGTGCACATCTCTGGGTTCAGTTAATAGGGTTCCTGTTCTGCACACACTCTAGGGTTTGATATTATGAATATCTTCAGCTATCAGAAGGCTATGTGTGAACAGTTTTCTCATTTTTGTCTCAGTTGTATGTGATTGATCACTAGCAGGTTTGAGCATTTTTTTAAAGTAATTGTGGCCCTTTATGTTTCTTCTGCAATATTCCTATTTGAATATCTTCTTGATGTTTTATAGGGTGTTTTTGTTAGTAATTTGGAGGAGTTCTTTATATATGCTCGATATTACTCATCTATTTTGGTACAGCTATAAATATTTTTTCCAGCGTTACTTTAACTTTGTGGTATGTTTTTTATATAGAAAAATTTTCACGTTTCATGAAATGGTTTATATAACTAAACCTCTTATGAGTTTCTGTTTACTTTATCTCCTTCCCTTGTTAACATTTTAATTATTCTGTTATATCTGTGACAACCCAAGGACCAATATTGACAAATTACCAGCAACCAAACTGCAGTTTTTTACCTGATTTCTATTTTTTGGCTGCAGAATTTCACCCAAGATCTTACGTTACATTTGGACATCACATTTTCTGAGCTCCCTGGTCTGTGACAGTTTTTTGAGCTTGCATTTGTTTTTGATGACCTTGATGAAGGAAGAATTTTGTAGACTGCCTCTCGATTTGTGTGTGATGCTTTTTCCCCTTGTTAGACTGGTGGGTTTTTGAAGGAATAATGCAAAGGTGGAGTGGGCTTCTTGCATACCAGCAAAGGTACATGCTGTTCACACCGCTCCTCACGGATGTCCACCTTGGTCATCTGACAGAGGGAGGGTTTTCCTGGTTACTCCACTGTGAAGGGTTTCAAAGAGATCTGAGTAAACGGAGAGACATCCAGTGTTTGCGGATCAGGTTTACTGTTAAGATGGTAACATCACTTTCAGAACTGAACTAAATATTTGGCACTTATGCTAGGTGAAGTCAACATAGTCACCATTCCTGATGCCCATGTCTGCTCCTCAAGAGGCTATTTTGCCAGATCTACCACATGGCACCGTGTCTGTTCTGCCTTAAAGTCCTGCTTTCAACTTGCCAAGAGCCAGGGCCTAGGAAAGAGCCGGAGATGACAAATCCAAAGACAATGACTGTAAAACATCAGGGATCCAAAGAATGTACTGAACTTGTGACTCTGTTTCTGAGAGGCATAGCCTGTCCATGGCTGCCTCACCAGTTCAAACATATCCAGTAGCTGAAATTCTGCTTTGGATGTGGTCAAAATCCTGAGGCAGCTGCCTCTACCTTCACTCACACCAGTTGTTTATAACTATCCTGATCCGTCAGCCAGGAATGTGGTCTCCTAGGAAGGGTGGCCCTTGGGCAGGCTGCTGTGCCACTGAGGCAGACTTAGAGGTGCTGGAGCCCTTCCCTGCAACTGTGACATCCTGTCCTCTCAGTGGGATCATGGTCCACCTGGGACTCAGCTGACAAAACTGTAGCACCCCTCCCATAAGCCTAGCATCTGGTCACATGAAGCCTGCAAGGCAGGGAGGTGGCATCTGCATCCTTGCCTCCCCTGAAGCCTCTGCACTGCACCATAGGACATAGTGGTGAGAAATTAGAAGATGGACTCTGGACCTCCCCAGAGGTTGGTTTGACTTCTGCCCAGTTTTTCTCACCTCATCTCTCTGGCAAGTTCAATTCCTCAATTCTCTAGCACTTGACATTCTTGAAAAATATCCTTTGAGGCACAGAAAGGCAAGGACTGTCCTGTGCAAACCCTGGGGCTCCATGCAGTGAGTGGGAATTCTCTTGGCCCCTTGCTGGGGACTCACCAAAAAACCCAAGGTGGCTGCAGAATCCCACAGAAACAGGCACTTTCAAAATGCTTCACAAATGTGCCTTTTTTATTAAAGTATTTGAGTCTGGATCAAATTCAACCCCATAATGTAGTGATTTGCTTAATGACTGCAGAATATTGTCTTATCTGAGGAGAAGCAGGACATTTTAAGACCACAGAGCCCAGAATTAACAGCTTGGAATTTTCGCCATGCTGGCTGTTAATTGAGTTAAGCCATTAAAGGGAGAGAATTTTTGGCAAATTCTGAGGTCCTCGTACAAGCAGAGCCATAGATGTGTTCAAATCATTTTGAAATAAGCATCTGGTGCGCCAACTATTTTAGAAAAATAGGCTATTTAATCAGAAGGTTTTCAAAAGCATCTGAGGCTCTCAAATAAACTATCTGAGAACAGTTCCACTCCACAGCCACACCAAACCTCTGAAGGCGAGGCAAAGCATGGATCCAGCAGGAGCTGAGACCACTGCTTGTGCTGGGATTTTCTTGGGAAGTATCCTAGGACCTTGACACCCAAGTCAAAACCAGTCTGGCTCTGCAGTTTTCTTGGCACTGTGGGTATCCCCAGCCATGACCCCATGGCATGCACCAGGGTGACTAGGAGGGTTACATCACTAAGGCCAGGTGTCTTATGGGTCTTTGTTCCTACAAGATGGATATTCCTTGAAGTAAGGACTCTAGATCTGCTGGAGATACAGGGACAACCCAGTAGCTGCTGTTAGTATTTCCCTAAATCAATCCCAAATATACTTGCTGCATGGCACAGCGATGCTGACCCACAGAGGTTGTATGGCTCAGGTCATTTGAAAATGGCTCATGAAAAAAAAAAAAAAGGCTCATGATTTTCATGGCCTTGTTTTTCCCTGGAGATACCCCCTGTGCAGCTAAGGTTATGCCCACAGTGTGCTGTGAACAAGTTCCCTGCCTGGGCAGGTGGGGTCTTCTCTTCAGTGCTCAACTCTCAGCTGGGAGAAAGCTGCTGCGTGGTTCCTCTCCTGGGCTCAGGGACAGGGGCGTGACTGCTGCTCTGAGGGCTAATAGCCACTTTTAGCTGCTGTATGGTGGCCCAAAAGCTGGGTCCTACAGAAAGCAGGTGTCCAGATAGTACCCACGGCCCAGACCTGGGGTGGGGGCTCCTTGAGGTACATGAAGCAGGTTCTCCAATTACACATGGGTGGTGAATCTTGGGCCAAATTTAGCAAAAGGAGTTCATGGAGAAGATTCTAGGAGCTGGGCAAGGGGACAGGAAGCAACATGGGACAAGCAGGGAAGCGAAAGCCAGGGGACCTGAGAGTAAAGAAAGCTCAGGAAGCCCCCAGTTGTTCTCCCTTCATCCTCCAGCCCAGGGCAGCACTGACTCTGTCAGCCCATTTGGGTCTACATGGTGCAGTGATGCTACCTATGGAGGTTGAACACCTCCCTGGCTGGGAGTACGTGCTGCCTGTTGGCCTCTAAGCATGGCCACCCCCACCCAGTGTTATCTGTAGAAGTGATATTCCTCAGACAGCACATGCTGATCAGAGCCCACAATTCTACAGTGAAGTCATTTTCCTCCCAGTATAACTCTCTTATCTCACCAGCATCCAGTAAAACAAAGACTAACTCTAAGCAACGGCTGCATTTCAAAGTGTCTTCCATCACCTTTCAGAGATGATGATGTTGATGCCAATGACGAAGATGCCAGGATTTGCCATATCAACCCAGGCCTTTTCTCTCTTACTGTAGAGGATGGTGGGGCTGGGGGAGTAGTCTTCTGAGTCCCAGACACATCTGAGGGGACAATGGCAGCTCTGAGATGCACCAAGCAGCATGTGCTATCTGCAGGGCTAACTGCCCAGGGATTCAAGGAAATCTTAGGTACAAGTGGTGGCCTATTGGGAAGTGGTGCAACCAGGTTCTGGAGCCCCCGCTGGCCCACATTTGGGCCTGGAGCTGCCCCCTGGTGCTGGCTCCCTGGGGCCAATGGCTTCATCCCTCTGTGTGCTTCCTCATCTATGAAACGGGACCTCTGACTCTAGCTACCTTTAAGGACCTGGTGGGGAATCTGTGGATTAACAAGCAGGACAAACTCTGGCACACAGAATTATTTGGTCAGTGTCACTTACCTTGTGTGTGACAGCTGAAATTTCACAACTGCTGGAGATGGTAGAAAATGTACAGATTTTAATTCCAGGTTATGGCTGAGGGGAGGTTGAGATATAAAAAGAAACTGGCAGGGAAAAAGAAAGAAAAATGACAGTCTTGCCTAGGCAAATCTATGGCTGTGGCTGTTTCTGGATTAAAAGGGCAAAGTTGGTAAGGGGGAACCCAGGGCTGTCCCTTCTCTGCTGCCTCCTCTTCCCTACGGCTGGCAGCAGCTGCCTTTTCTGAACTTGGCTTCTGTGGCTGTCACCTGGAGACCTTTCTTTTTTTTTTTTTTTTTTTTTTGTCTTTTTCGTTTTTAGCAGTACCAGGGATCGAACTCACGACTGCCTGCTTGCAAGGCAGGTGCTTATGCCGCTGAGCTAAATCCCCAGCCCTTGGAGACCTTTCAAAACTAATCAGGTACCTGGGTCCAATCCCCAGAGGGTCTGACTCAATTGGTCTGAGTGTGACCCAGGCTTTGGGATCTTTAATCTTTCTTGGGTGGGAGGTGACAGGTGACAAGATCAAGTGGAGCCCTCTCTTGTTGATAGTGGCTCCTGCAAGTGCAGGGTTGGCTCCCTCATGTTCCACCTTCTACCTACTCAAAGTCAAGTTTAATACAAGCAGTTCTTCCCCTTCCTGGCACCTGTGAAGCCTTGGTGGTGGGGGTGGCATGTGGGACTGGCTGGCTCTGGAATCAGCTGCCACATGGCAAGGGTGCTCCCACAGGGGCTGCCCTCTGAATTCATTCAGCTGGGGTGGACTCTCTGCCTACCTCGTGTGCAGAAGGAGCAGGTTCCTGAAAGGCACAGGTAGGGGTGTGTGCATGTGTGCGTGCTTTAATGGATCCTATTTACAGCCTTAGGATTCAGGAATGTTCCTAATGACTCTGGGGTCATTCCTTCAATACTTGAAGAAAATCACAAGCACTTAAGGAACAAAATAATATTTTTATTAAAAATTGTACCAATAGCACCTCTCTGCCTTCCTACAAGTTGTTAGATTGTGTTTTTGTCCCTTTCTTTTAAATGAAATCTGGTTTTCCGTACAATTTCAGACAATGTTTTAGGGGAAATGCAGAAGTGCCCTGAGCTCTCTCTAAATGGGAAGGTGGCACTGGGTGCACACGAGCACCTCGGTGCATTTCCATGCCGTTCTCACCTCTGCCTGGGACCTTCCTAAGCTCTGAGAGTTGAAGGTGTCCAGGCCAGGTGTGCAGACAGTTGTTCATCAGGGACAGCTGCACTGTGCGCCCAAAACATGTAAAAAGAAGAACCATGCTCCACACCACAGTGCACCTCCAGCGCATGCTTGACGCCAGGTGAACTCACGCACAGGCGCAGCCTTGAAGGACATTTATGACAACAAGTGCCATCCGCGTGGGTGGCAAATGCACTCTGCATGGCGCCTGGTGTCTCGAGTGCTTTCTCCCAGGGCCGGTGAGGGAGAGGCTTCCACCCTCCATCTCATCTTCTTCCTCTGGGGTAAGACAAGCAGGGAGGGGAGAGATGGAGGGGCAGGTGGGAAGACAGGGCAGTCAGGACCCATGTACACAGAGGGGCCCTCTCTGGACACCTGCGTGTACCTGTCCTGTGGCTCCACCGTGTGCACTGGGAAGGGCCACTCACTGTGCAGCACAAGCCTAACTCCTGATTCTGTGGCTGCGGGGAGGTGACTGCTGGTCCTGAAGCTGCTCAGGGCTGGCTTTCAGCTCCATGGAGAGAGAACAGGCACACCCTCTCCTCGCCTCAGTTATGGAACTGTTGCTTGTCCTGTGGTCAAAACGGAGGCTTCAATCCAGTGTCCACATTCCTATTCTCCCTGGAGATGGGAGGTGAGGATGGAACACGCCTCAGTGTCCACCCTGCTCTGAGGGTGGAAATCTAATTGGAGGCTCCTGCCCTGCTCCTCGGATGCAGGCAGCTCATTCGGGTCAGTTCCTCAGAGTGACAGGCTGGACCACAGTCAATGACAACAATTTCTCAGCAGCTACGGGGCCACAGCAGCCTCAGAAGACCACTGCTTATAAAAACAAGTTTACTGAGAGCACAGGGAATAGGAGTCTGAAAAAAAAGTGCCACGTCATTGCCATGAGAAACCAAGAGCAAAACCACACAGCAGACCAAGGTGTCCTCAGCGCTGTCCTCATTCATTAAAGCGATTTCCTTATGGCTTAGGAGCAAAGTGCACGGTGGGGGCCCAGCTCTTCGTGCAGGGTTCTCTTCCTGGAAGTTCATGTGGCCACCCTGTGGTCTCCTGTCCACTCCTTGCTTCTGGGTGACGGGCAGGAGACAGCTCTGTCCACTGAGGCCATCCCCCGACCTTGGACTGTGGATGGCAGTTCTCACACAGAAGTGGCTTTGGGCAGAGCGTCTGGGATTTTTGGTTTAGAATATTTCCCCTTCCATCCAGAAAAAGAAGGAAAGGAGAGAGGGAGGAAAATAGAAAGGGAGAGAGGATTCTTTTCACACCTGTTTTAGGGAAGCCTTGGGTACTTATCTGGAAATTCCTCCACAAAAACTTCAACTGCATGTTCCTGCAATACATGGAGCACCACACAACCTCTCCTTGGTCTCCTGGGGCCACACCTGGAAACTCCGAAAGCAGGAATCCAGACACTATCCACCCCTTAGCCTACATGTGGCCATGGAACTGGCTTCCTGGTGACACTGGCCAGGTGATGGCCCAGCAAGTCCCCACCCTCTGGGCACTGGGGTCCCTGGGAGGACGATGCCTGCCTCATCCCGCTGTGTTTCGGGCATTGACAGAGGGTCACCAGTGTCACCAAAAGGTGGAAATGTGGGGTGCTCATGAGTACTGGGCTGCACATGCTGCCTGGTATTAGTAGCCCTCTGGTCACATCCAGCCAGACCTGGTCCCTGGCTGAGGCACTGACCTCAGCTACCTGTCACAAAAGGAGAGGGAAGGGCCAGAGGCACAGCCGTGGTCAGAACCCTTAAGTGTTCCAAAGTAGCTCATACTATTTTCATTTAGCTAAAAATATTAAAACAGTGACAATTAAAGAAAAACTGTTCCCAGAAAACCTGTTAAGGTTACAAGCTGGCCGTGAATGGGGGTTGGGGCAGCAGCGCTGGCAGTCAAAGCAGGGGCAGCTGTCAAGAGCAAGGGGATGAACGGGAGGACTGTTCCCCCAGGTGCATAGGTGGCCAGCCCAGGGGGCACGCGGTGACTAAGGGCCCGGGTCTCAGAGCTGTTTTGCTTTATTTGGAGATACGGTTGCTTCTCATCTTTCCCACGTACAAAGCTGAACAATTAATAAAAAGGCACCTGGAGACAGCAAAGATGCATTCATTTCATGTGACATAGTTTAAAAAAAGATAAAAAGATTTAAAAAATACTCTGGTTAACAATGCACACTTCCTACAGAACAAGCAACTCTGCAAATGCCGGCTCACTGTCTGTCAGCGGGGTGGGCCGTGTGCTGTCACAGGAAGTTCACTGAAGGACCTGGCTGGCCTGGGAGCGAGGGGAGGAGGTCTTGTTCCTGCTCTGTCAACTTGAAAGAAAGAAGGGAAGAAAGTAAAGCCCTGAATATTTCACCACCAGAATGACAGAAGCCAAGCTGAGCCCCGGCAGAGTGGAGGACACCACCTTCCAACTGCTCACCCCTAATGCACCCCACTCCAGACACCTTAAAGCTGATTTTTCACCTGGAAACTGCGGAGTGAGAAAATCTCTGAACTGGTCTGAGTTGGGCCACAAAACTCTAACTGAGCCCTGGTCAAAGTGCCTGCTCACTACACCCCAGCAGCAAGTGAGCCAGCAAACCAGGAGCCCGAGTTGTCCAAATACAGAGCTGGTTCTGGGAAGAGGAGGTAGAGATGGAGCAGGCCCGGGCTCCATTCCGAGGACCCCACCTCCTGTCTCTTGTCACCTCTGGTGGCTTGGAGGATGAGAAGCCCAGGGCTGGGTGGTGCCGAGCCACTGCACCAGGGGCAAACCTTCTCTTAAAAAGAAAAGAAAACAACAAAGAGCCCTGCTTTCTGCAGTGGTGTTACAAAAAGCCATTAAAAAAACCTTCCTAATTGAAATCTAGTGTTCACGAGTAGGTAAAATCGCGCTTATCAGAATTTTTTCTTTTTAAACAAAAACCTCAGCTCAGTTCCTGGAGTTGGTTGTCTTAACAAAAATAGACTCCGGAAGGTCCGCATCCGTCTTGCCCGGTGTTGGCCTGGGGTCACACAAAGGAAGAGAAGCCGGTGAGAGGGGCCCGGGTGCCAGGGCCAGCTGGGGTGTAGACTCCGCCCGCACTCTGTGTGGTGATGACTGGGTGTGGGTGCTGAGCCGCCTCAGCCCCTGCCACTGCCTCGTACCTGTGAGGCGCTGCGGCAGGGGGCCTCCGCTTCCAGGAGTTGTAGTAGGTGGGGTCGCTCATGTAGTGGTTGACAAAGGAGTGTTTGGGCAGTGCGTCCTCATAGTCCGAGTCGGAGGCCTGCAGGAGAATGACAGCATGAGTCCCAGGGGTTGGGGACAGCTGTGGGCCAAGCAGGAAGCAGGATTAGACCTCAAGGCTGGACAGCGAGTCATCTAAGATGAGGGTGGCATGTTTGTCACATACTTCCTGCCTTCTGTTCCCTGCTCTAGAAGGCCCAGGAGAGATCTACTTGGCCCACAGGATACTCCCAAAGGAGCAGAACCCAGAAACACAGTAGGAACAGGAAGAACTTGGGCCTCAGGCCTGCAGGAAACTGAGACACTGTTGTGGACCAAAGTGAAAGGGTTTTCTAGCTTCACAGAGGTGGGGAGGTCTCACCTTGGGAACAGCATCACATCCAGGAGCCCCAGTAGGGAGGTTCCTTGGGAACCTGAGGGAACCTCCTTCCTGAGGAAGGAAGCTGGGCAAACTACTCTACATTCCTGGCACGGGAGATCCCATCACCCTCCAGGTGCCAGCAGGAAAGCTGGATAGGCATCCCGGAGGCCTCTGAGGATCTGTCCTGTTTGGGGCTCTGCTCTTTTATAAAGTAAGCTGGAAGAAAAAATATTTAGTCTGCATTTTCTATGCTCATTTTCTTAAAGCAAAATTATTTTATGGTTCTTTGGGTTATGTTGTTAGAGGAAGGACTAAAGCAGAAGGTAGAGGGAGGGTTTCCTAAGACCGAGGGGGCACCCAGTTTTCCTGACCGGTGCCACATCCCCACCTGGGGCTCTCACCTGAGGTTCTGTGGGCTTTCTGAGCCCCTCAGGAGCCACCTGGCAGGGCTGCAGCCTGGCACTGCCCGCAGTGGATGGTGGAGGCACTTTTAAGTTCAAGGGGGAAGCAGGGAAGTGTGACCTGGCAGGGCTTCTCCTCCCTTGCCCCTGCCAAAATGAAGGGACCTCATCTTGGGGACACATGGTGTCCTGCTCCATTCCTTATGCTTCAGTCAGAGTTGCAACAGAGCGTGTCTCTTCCCTGTGCTCCAGGGCCCCATCTCTTGAGGGCTCAGTCCCACCTGCCTTTCCCTCTGCAGCAGACTTAGTTGGGGTGGGCAGCCCACCTGGGACTCAGAATCACAGCGGCTTAGAGGGCAGGTTGTGGTATGGTCCAGGGGGTGGGAATACATCTGCTTTAGAAGCTCCCAGAGAGCTGGTGTGGCAGTGCATGCCTGTAGTCTCAGCACTTTGGGAAGCTGAGGCAGGAGAATTTTAAGTTTGGACTCAGCCTGGTCAACTTGGTATTTAGTGAAACCCTTTCTCAAAATAAAGAAGGCCTGGGATGTAGCTCAGTGTGAAAATCCTAGGTTCAATTTCTACTACCTCCCTACACACACATACTCAAAGCTCTCAGTGGCCAGGAGCTGCTGGCCCACTGGGGCGTCATGTGGATGTAGGATGAGCGAGGAGGCTGTGGCCCCAGTTAGAGCACCACTTCCGGATGATAAATATTCTTAAGAGGAAAAGCTGCCACCCCAGAGGTGTCGGATCTGCTTCCTCCTGGGTTGGGGATGAGGGCTGGAAGCTGCTGCCTTCCCCTTTTCATACAGAGGACAGGCAGGGTCCTGGCTTCTGGGAGTGCTGGTGGCTGCTGGTCTGAGTCTCCTGGCCTGAGAGGCTGGGATGAGTTACCTTCACCATTCTGCAAGAAGCATGGCCTGAGTGAGTCTCCTGCCCTGGAGCTGTAGGAACCCCTGGGACACACAGAGCAGAGCTGCAGCCTCCAGGGAATTTCAGACACAGACTGAAAGTTATACTCCAAGTGGAAGAGTCCCTCAGAATTGACAGCAAGACACAGTGTTGGGGTTTTGGCGGACATCGATGTGGTTTGTTTGTGCTGCAGCAGCTGAGTGCAGCTGTCCTTCTGTGTTTTTATCGTCAGAGGTCCATAAACGTGGGGCTGAAAGTACACCCTGTGTGCAGAGGCACAGTCTCTCTGTGACCTAACTGTAATGACACACATTTCAGAGGTTCTGTCTTAGTGAACTCTCAGCGTGCTCCAGATTAACCCAGGAGCTCTGCAGCCATGTGACAGTGTTATGCTGTAGGGCTTCGTTCCTGGGCATGGAGGAGAAGAGGAGGCTTGAGTCACCCCTGAGCCCATCACCCTCTGTGGACAGGACCTCACTCCAGCTCCAGGTGTTTCCTCTGCATCAGCCAAACCCAACAAAATTCTCTGACCCCAACCCATGACCCCAAGGCTATAATGCTCTGAAAATCAAAAGTTTCTCTGGCTGGTCTGTTGGTGACAAAGTGGGACCTGAGCAGAACCGGTCTTGGTGGTTCTCCTGAGCTGAGCCAAGAGCTGATTTGATGTGAGCACCTTTGTGTTTTGCTGCAGAAATAGTCACATATTTGATCACTACTGGCCCACTGCAGATGCCACATGGCACTGAGAGTTTCAACCTGAGCTTCACGGAAATATGCTCGACCTCAAAGCTTCTGCTGAGAGATCAGGGATGCACACCTGCGGCTGCTGTTTAACATGTGTCCTTAGCTGTTTGCCAGAGGTCCTAAGGTGGCTTAGGAGGCAAAGCTCTATGTAAACTGAGATGAGGAGGGGAGCTGACAGGGATCACCAAGAGAAGCTAGAGGACTCTATGTTGTCAGCCCTGACCTGAGCTTGCCATGTCCTTAGATGTTGACTGGGGAAGGAAGTGCTGAAAAATATGAGGAATGGGAGGGCAACTCTGTTCCGGGCTTCACAAATCTTGTTATCCCTCTGGGTGCATCCTTGGGTGCCGGGGGATCCCTGTTCAACTTCCCTGAATCAATGGAGAGAAGCAAGAAGCATTGAGTGAATTCTGTCTCCTCATTTTGGGCCTGGAAGAATCAATAAAAATTCAAGTGGTTTTCTCAGGTCACACCAGGAGGGCCACACTGGGGCCACAGTTATGCCAGTATCTCAGCTAAAGTCAGCAGGAATAGAGCCTTTCGAGAAACAGAGGAGGGACATCTGCCTGTTCAGTAAGAGGCCAGTGTTTATGGCAGTGGGTCTTGGATGAAGGTTCTATAGGTGGTGGAGAAACCATCAAATTCAGT
This sequence comes from Cavia porcellus, assembly GCF_034190915.1. Taxonomy (NCBI): domain Eukaryota; kingdom Metazoa; phylum Chordata; class Mammalia; order Rodentia; family Caviidae; genus Cavia; species Cavia porcellus. The sequence continues at coordinate 34,221,426 of NW_026947506.1, read as the reverse complement.
GAGACTTTGTGCTTCCAGTTCCACTGCAGTGACCCATGCCTCTGATATGTCTGGCACCCACCTGATGCCCTTGGGGCTCCTCTGCCCTCCTGAGACCTTTGCCTATCCCTCTTCCTGCCGTGGTAGGGCCATTGGGAAGCAGGTTCCTAGCAGGTGCGCCTAGGGGCTATGGTGGACTGCAGCGTTCTCCCAGGAGTCTGCATTTCTAAGAGGACATTCTGAACCACTTGGAGAATGAAAGGAGTCTATGTCCTTCCCCCCTGCCTGTACTCATTTCTATGTGATTAATAAAATGTCATTTTACTCAAGACTCCTTAGGTATACCACTATGTATTTTATCAACCAAGTGTCTAAACATGCTATAGTATCTAGACAGGGAGCTGTGACCAATGTGGGTGCTAGGGAATGTCCAGAAGGGAGACACAGGTAGGGAGTGCCTGCTTTGCAGGTGTCTGGGCCCTGCCCTCTTGAAAGGAAGCCACTCCTCTGCCCCATGGACTGAATGGCTCATCCTTCAGGGTGTAGTGACTTGTGCTAAACCAGTCAGAGCCTTATCCAGGAGTCACCCCTGTGCATCTAAGAAGGCAGGGTTCTCAGTATAGGGACACAGCTGGGAAGTGAGTGGCCAAATGGCTCCAAAGGCCAACCAGACAGCAAAACCATGGCATAGAAAGACATTCAGATGGGAGACTAAGAGAGGCTTCTTTTGCTTCTTGCTTTTCATTTGGGCAGGAAGAGTGAGAAGGTACCCAGGGTCAGATGACAGACATCACCAGAGCTGGAGGTAAAAGTCAGGCCTCTGGCTCCTGCTTAGACCTTGCATTGGTTCCTGATGAACAATGGCATGAAAATGTCACCCTCTACCAGCAGCTCTGTTTATTATTTATATGACTTATTGGGGCTATATTTTACTAAGAGACAATTATTGACAAAAAGGAAATGTTACAGGTCTTGTTGTTAAGATTCATGCATGATGTGAAGTTGTGGTGTGCATTTGTTTCCTAGGAAACCATGGAAGGAGGGAATGTGATTAGATGTGACCCTGGGTTGTGAGTTCCCAAAGGTGCCCAGCAGACCACAGAGGGCCAGATATCAGTATTCGGGGCTGCCATAAGATATTATCTATAATGATCTGTTTTCAGGAAAACCCAGGAAGATACAATACACAGGGAGAAACACAGGTAGCTTGTGAAGGGCCTGAGTATCAGATTAACCAGGCAAAGACTTCACAAGCAACTGTTACAGTGCTGTTCAAAGAAAAAGAGGAAATATGTATATAATTATACTGTTGGGCTTATAACTTACAGAAATGTAATATAGTGAACAATGTAGCACAAAGGACCTGTTGATGACTTGAATCCATATAAGGAAATGCAAAGGGCCAAAAATAGTCAATAAGGTTAAATGACAAACTGTCTTAAGTATGTACTTGTTCTCCTTTCTTCTTGCAATTTCTTTGAGACATATAATCATATAATATAATAATTACGAACATGTATTCTTCAGTCTGTAACATATATGGACATAATGTATAATAAAATACAAGTTTATATGTGTCATTGACATTTATTATGTATAATAAAATATAAGTTTATATGTGTCATTGACATTTGGGATAAATCTGGAGTAGATAGTAATATAGAGAAAGCTGTTAAAAATAACTGAAAAGTATAATAAAAGCAAAAGTGGGAGAATTAAAGTGGTACACTAGAATATATCCATTAATCAAAAAGAAAGCAGCAATGAAAATAGGAGAATAAACATATGAGACATACAGAAGGCAGATGTCAAAAGGATAGATGTAAATTATATCTAAGTAATAATTACATTAAATGTGAATTGATTAAATAAGCCAGTCAATGGGCAGAGATGAGCAGAATAATTAAAATAACATTATCCAGCTACATGGTGCTTAAAAAGGACACATTTGAATTCAAAGGCACATGGGTTGAGAGTAAAAGGATGGAAATGACATACTTGTGGGCAGTAACCATAAGAGAATTAGAGTAGCCACACCACTAGTAGACAAAGTACTTAAAATAAAAATTGTTAATGGAGGCAAAGAGGTGCATGCTATAAGGATAAAAGAGATTTGAAAAACACTTAACAACATATAAGCACATATGCATCTAACCGTAGAGCTCCAAAATACATGAAATTAAAGCTAACAATTAAAAAGAATAATACATAATTCAGCAATAACAGTTGGAAGCTTCAGTACATTGATAGATGGCAGAAGATGGCAAATCAATTAGACTTAAAAGACCTTATCTTGAAAACCATGATGTGCCTCTGTGGGAAGATAAAGGAGCCCTTTCCCCTGAGCACAGGGCTTCCTATGGGAGCAGGCAGCCTGGATCAAGGCCCTGGTTGCTTGGTCACATGGCTGTGCCACAGCAATTCAGCTCTGAGGGGCAAGTCCGGTGGGAACACGAAGTTGAAGCCAGATGTTCAGCTGAGCTTATTAACAAGTGCTTGGAAAAGCATTCAGACTCTTTTAGCCTCATGTTTTGCCTCTATTGTATAAGGACATAACCACCTCCTTGCAGAATTCTATGTAGTCTGGGTCCCAAGTTTCTCCTTCCTCCTCTGCCTGTCCCCTCTCCTTTTGCTTCCCTCTCCTCTCATAAACTCACCCCTTCCTACCTGTCTGTGTGTGTGTGCACGCGTACGCACATGTGCATGCTTGCATTTAGGTATGTACAAGTGTGTACATATGTAAGTCTAATGTATGAATGCACTGGTTTGCCTAGCTCAGCGCCTGAGTGCATTTATTAATCTTTCATCTGAGTAGAAAAGTAGACCAAATACTTCCCATTAGTCTGTGTTAAAAATGCTTTTATAACAGTTCAAACTTTGTGAATCCAATTCTGGCTGCGCAGGAGCATACTAGCCACTAGGTAGCTTGTGGCTGGAGTGGACAGTGGAAGGTGAGACAGGATCAGCCAAGCTCTGGGGATCCAAAGACCTACATAGCCACCAGTCCTATTTCCTTTCTGCTGCATGAGGCAGCTCCTGAACACGGGGACACTCATCTGTTGGCATGTAGAGGGTAACCTGGAGCCTGACCTGGTTGGTGCTTAGTCCCCCAAAGCAACACTTGCCTGGTGCACCCAGCACTAGTGCACAGTGGCCATCAATGTCTTGCACTGTGCCTGAGGACTCCAGAGGGTGGGGGGCTGGGAGTCAGCTCAGACACTGTCAGCGTCCAGGAGGTACATCACTTTGAACAGAGATGGAAGTCCTCCTGAAGGGCATCTCACTCCTTCTGTCCATGCTGCTTTTAGGTACAAGTGGTTATGACACTCTGGACTTCTCTTCCCTTTTGAGATACTTGTATTACCATGTGCTCTTTTTGCCACATCAAGGCAAAGGCACTGTGAATAACCAGCATCCTCTGAAAATAGGACATGCAGAACGAGCCCAGCTAGCTTTGCCATTCCCTCCTGCATGCGCTCCCTGGAACTCATATATAAACCACAATTGAAAAGTAGCCATGGTACTGAGCCTTGGGGCTCAATAAGGCCTGAATTCAGGTCAGAATGAAGGTGAACTTATTTTAGATTAAATATTGATTTAGAGTACTAGCCTGGGAAGTGGTACCGGCCTGTGTGTATGGCAAATGGCTTGATGTTTTTCATCTCTCTCAAGGCTTAGTCTATCAGAAACAAAACACTCCGGGCTGTGGAGACAGTTTTTCTGCAGCTGTTTGGGCTGGCAATGTAAGCTACTGAGACAAGGCATTCTTCTGGGGTGCACTGAGCCCCGCTCAGAGCTCCCATGGCTCCCTGGTGCAGCACCAGACATGTCCTGCTGGGTAGGTGATGGAAAAGACTAAGACAAGGTCTGAGGTGGATGGGCCCTGGAACATGGCAGGGTGACACCCCCAGAAAGCTTCTGTGTCTCTGGGCCACTACTTGGCTAGGCAAAGGACATGTTGCCGATCTGGAACAGCTGTGTAAAACTCCTCTTCCACAAAAGAAGGCAAGAACAGGAGGTTCTTGGGTAGGATGGGAAGGCCAGGGTGAGTAGGCAGCACCTATTTGGGGGTAGGGGTTCCACCCCTCTCAGGGCTGTGGACTCAGGCTCCCTGCTGCTCTAGCCCCCATCCAGGGACCACCAAGATGCATGATGGGGCAGCCTCCAGAAAATGCCATGTGCACTGCTGAGGGCAGACAGATGTGGCATGGGCTGCCAGACAGATGTGTATCAGGCAGCTGCTGGCCTCACTGGACCCCAGCCTTGCCCTTGTAGAGTGGCTCTAGTGCCTGTAAAGGATCTCAGAGGCTCGCTTAGCTAGTGACCATGCTCAGTCAACATCAGAGTCTGCTCTGCAAGCTGCTCCTTGCTGGGAGAAAGGACCTGCCTTGCCTTGCCTATCTTAGCTCTAGGGGTTTTCAGCAGTGGACCCCCATGAATTGGCTTGGTGCCTCTGTTCTGCCCAGCCTGTGTGGGAAGCGCTGATGGGCCCAAGATGGACTGTGGATCTGAGCTCTGGCTCTCATGCTTTCCTCATCTGTAAAGTAGGGTCTTTGTCACCAGCTTTGCCTGCTCCTTGGGTAGCTGTGAGAGTAAAAGAGCCGAGATGTCTTGCTGAAGGCTCATTATGAAGGTGGGGGATGCAGGCGCACACTGACCTCAGATTCCGATGTGCCCACTGACTTCTCCTTGAGGCTCATGCTCTCCGTGAGCACAGCACCATTGTATTTGTTGCAGATGTCCTCATCAGAGTAGCGCAGTCCACCGGGGCTTGGCCGGGGTGGGGACCTGGGATAGAGATGGATGGCATAGGTCACCCCTGCTATTTGGCCTGGGTCCAGACAGAATGTGAAGAAGGCCATGTCCTTGTCACCACCTCTGACAACCGGTGCAAAACATTCTGAGCACTGGCCAGCTGGGGCCTGAAGAGCAGCCCTTGCTGATCAGGAGCCTGTTGACCACAGGGACAGATGGGGCTGAGCACAGGGTCATGATAAGTGGTCTGATCTTGCCGAGCCAAGGGGTGTGGATTGGATTCCACCACAGGAAGGCATCAGGGAAGTGTGCACAACTGGTCTCCTGCTACAGAGGAGACCATGACTCAGGGCTGGAGCCAGAGAGACACAGAGGTTGCTGTAGCTTTAGATCTTTGTCGGCCAGAATTCCCAGATGTCTCTAACACTGGCCCCTGTGCCACTTGGCCCCTTGAGTGTGGGCTGAGCTGTGACACGCTCCCAACTGCTGGAGCACAGGGGAGGGGAGGGGTCTCAGAGCCTTTCTGGGGTTCCTTGTATGGAAAGGGAGGAGTTGTCTCCCTCCCTATCTCCAAAATTACATGACATTTATGAAAGCCTGGCTCAGCCAACTGGTGATAGAGATGCTCCAACTGGCCTTGCGGGGCCAAGCAGCCTTAGTGAATGGCCTGTGGAGAAGCCCCCTAGCAGGGGACTGAGTGGCCTCTAGCCACGGGTACAAAGAAACTGGGACTATCAGTCACTGGGTCACAAGGAAACCTGAGGAGCACAGAAAGGTCGGTTGCCTAGGTGCACAGAGAATGCGGTTTTGGTGATGCTGGCTCCCCGCCAGGGAGGCTGCAGGGGCCCACACTCCTGCTCAGGACACCATAAGGCAGTAACTGTATGCTAGCATTAGCTGCTATGTCTGTGGTCACTTGTCACACAGCAATAGAAAATGGATGTCCTGGGGATGCTCAACCTGCAACTGACTGAAGGCCCAGCTTCTCTTTTTCAGGTGGAGAAATTACAACTTGGGGAGGAAGCCTGAGCATAGACCCAATTAATCTTTAAGTGGGGCAGGGCAGAGCACTTCTTAGTTCCTCATGGCAGGTGGTGCTGTTGTTGTCCTTAATGGGACTGTGATCACATCCAGGACCCTCATGCTGTGAGGACCTGACAGAGAGCTGGGTTGCTGCACACAGGGTGACCTTTTATATCCCCATGGGAAAGTCATTCTTGGTGATCTGAGCCCAGAGAAGCCACTGGCCAAGACATCTTTGCCCTGGGCAAAGACTCTGGGAAGACAGGGGTCAGAAACCCCTGATCTTACACCACAGCTACTATCTTACTTGGGATTGGCTATGTCCCAGTTTCTCCAGGAAAGGACCAGGGAAGGCCCACAGGCCTCCTTCCCTACCTCAGAGATAACTTATTTTGGGAAAGACTCCTTTTGTCCTATAATCATTTGGGTAAACTATTTTAGCTGAGAAGATAACATGGTGCCTTCCACAGAGAAACTGGTGCCTCAGCACAAACCAAGAAGGGAACCAACCATGCCACATTCTAAAGGAACCTTAGACTCTGTGCTGGAGGACCTGATCCTTGTGCCCTGGCCATCTTGAAGGTCTCTGTCCTCCATGGAGCCCCACAAGTGTGCAGACCCCTCCCCAGCACAAGACTCTTTCTTCTGTCCTACTCAGCGGGGTCTAGGACCTAAAAGGTAATGATTTATGTAAAAACCCTAGGAAGTGCTGATCTTCCTGTCTGGTTTGGTTTTGCTTTTGTCTGTGGCCCTGCCAGGAAGTCCAGGACCTTCACTGAAGCCAGTTAACCCTGATAAAGGAACTGAGCCCATGGGCCCTTTGCCCAGAAATGGTGCCACTGTAGGCTGCTGAGCTGAGGACCTCTGGCTGCCGAAGACCATTGGGAAGCCATGTCCTGTGTTCTGCCAGTTGGCTGAATAAGGCAGAAGTTGATTTTGGGCATGCGGTTGCTTACGTGGAAGCATGACCTTGAGGTTCAGAGACAGCCACTTACAAATGCTTGAGGGTGTGATACCTGGTGGTTCAAGGGTCCATGCCTACCACCACTCCCAATCTGGCGGCCCTTAAGAATGAGCACAGCACATGAAAGGGGCATGGAACCTCACATATGGAGGAATCTTGGATCCATAAACCCCACGAAGTCTCTGGGGCTGCCCACATGCAGTGGCTGCAGCTACAGCTTCTTCTCCTCAGGCTTCACTTTGGAAGGCTTCCCCTTCTTTACCCCTTCCTGTAAAGCTCATAAGCGCCACCAAGACAGCCCCTGAGCCACATGGACTCCCTGCCAGTGACACAAGATGGCTGTTTTTCCTCATAGGGACCCCTCGGGGAACTCTCAGTAGGCTAGGACCTTCCAGTGTCACCACTGACTGCCTTTCCTCTCTTTCTAGGACGTGCATAGACTTAACCCACAGTTGTCCTCAGGCTATGTGCTTCAAAGCCACCAGCCACTCTTCCCAGGAGCCACAGCAGACATCTGCAACAAGGGAGCATAATGTATAATATTTTAAAATTCTCTGTGGCAAGTTCCTCTTAGTCTTGAAATTATGTGATTGCTTTTTCACATTTCCATGATACAACAGGAAACACCTGCCTCTCAGCAGACGAATGGAATGAAAGATATGATCAGATACTGCCACTTCTTGCCCTAAGGAGGGGGATCTAGCTTGGCAGTCTGCTCTGTCTTGGATCAGCCACCTGGCAGTGCTGGCAGAGGGTCACTGCAGGCAGAAGGCCTGCCAGGGCAGAGGGGCCAACTCTGCCACATAGGGAAACTGGGGATGCAGGAAAGGCTGAAAATGGCAACAACCTCTCCTTCTAGGATATGAGCAAGACTGGACCAGTCTGGGGTAAGAGCTGCATGAACCAGAAGTTCCCCAAACCCAGGTGCCCAGCGAGGTGACACAGAAGGCTGCCCTGGTATCCTGGGCCTCAAGGTCCATACCTGAAGTCCTGTCCCACCACATCTCTGGAAGCACAATGGAAACAGCTTTGTCCCTCTGCAACTGCCTCTCCTGGATCTCATGCTGTCTGGTGGCCTCAGAATCATGCCTGACTGTGAGCTACATGTGGGTCCATGAGTGTGGGACATGTCCTCAGCTGGCACCCACCTCTGCTGACCAGGTGGCCTTGCTGTGGTTCTCTCATTTGGCCTCACCACAGTCTCCAATCAGTCCCAGGTCCTTACCTGGTCCCATTCTTCTTCAAGAAGGTGCTCTTGACATTGAGGTGGCGGCTGTTGAGCTCCAAGGCGGCAAATCCCCCATTGTCCAGGGTCACAGACTCCTCCATGTTGGAGATGCTCTTACCTAAAGCCCAGCCAGGAAAGCGAGTACATTTACTAACGTGTCCACTGAGTCAATCTGCAAACACCAAAATTTCCAAGATTCCTGCTGGGGTATCGGAGTCCAACCTTTGACTTGACTGAGTGAAAAGGAATTGTCTTTTTCCTCACACATACTATATAATTATATTATATACAATAGTATGTAATAATACATAACAATGTAAGAAATGAAACTATTTTTCTGGTATTGGGAATGAACACAACTTTGGGCTTGCCAGGCAGGTGCTGTGCCGCTGAGCTAAATCCCCAAACCTTTTCTTTTGCATTTCGATGTATTATTTTATGAAATAACACAGCAAGCCCAAGGTTAATAATTAAATGAAACTTTCATGTGTGCATAACAACAATAAATTCCTGTCTTCATAGTGCAATACCCAGAAGAAGGCTGAAACGCTACTCTCAGTGATTGCCGTGTTTTACTGCCAGGAATGATCCACACAGGTTTTGACTACACTGTGTGTGGCAGGTGCGGGAGGCAGAGTCAGCTGGCCCCACACTCACCCTGTACCCTGCACGGTGCTTCCCTGTTGCTATGCAGTCTGCATTAAAATATGGCAGAAAGTCACATAATATGGTGCTGTTAAAAGTTGAGGATCTTGTGGGGCTACAGTGCCATCCTGTTTGGGCTGGGCTGCTGAGACAGAAAACACACTTCTGTGGGGGCCATGCTCAGCTCTGTAGGCAGACAGCTGATAGGGGATGGAGCTGTGGGGGGACTGCATCACTGGAGCGAAGTGATAATATTAGCATTTCAGCATTTGTTTTGCCTACTGCCAAATACCAGCATTCCTGCCAATATTTTATGAAAATGTGCTCAGAATGCATAGACTTATTAAAAGTCAGGGAAGTTAAATATTTAACAAATTTCAAAATAAAAAAACCTCACAATCATATAATAAAATAAGAAGTGAAAAGCAGGTTTATATGGTTGTGAAAGCCAAAGAAAAGGCACCGGGTGGTTTCCTTTTAAATAGGTGATAAAAAATCTCCCTGTAAGGACAGTGAGGGCTGCACAGGTCTTCCAATTAAGGTCAACACAGGTCAAACTGTACATTTGATATACATTTTCAAAAACATATCAAAATTTATTCCAAAACATATGAGCAGACAGAATGGAAAAAGCTGTAAGAAATGAAAAACACAAGTCTCAGTAGCTTCCCCTCTCAACTGGTACAGGGCCCAATCCTCCTGTTGGCCCTGAGCCCGGCCTGCTCTGTGCCTCTGCCCCTTCCTAGGTGTCATCTTCTCTCACTGCCCCTTCACACAAGTGGCTGCGTGCAGCGCAGGCTCATTGCTCTGCCAGGTGCCCCTCCCAAGCTCTCCTCTTAGTGCCATGTGCCACCTATGTGGCTGTCAGCAAGAAGGCCAACACCAGATGTAGCCGTTGACCTTGGACCAGAAAGATGAGACAAAGCAGATCCCTTTCCTTTGTATGTAATGTACCCGGTCTGAGTACAGTGTAATTAGCAACACAAAACACTAAGACAAGTGTTATGGGGCAGAGTGCTTCCTCTGCTGTCCCCAGAGCACCTCCCTCTTCCCTCCTCTGTTTTTGCATTCACCTCAACCCCCATTAACGTGCTTTTCACTCACCCAGAGAACTTACACATGCATACTTGCTACTTTTTGACTTTGATCTTCCCCTATCGGATGAGATGCTCTTTGAAGTGTGAACTTTATCTGCCATGGTCCCCACCATCCTGCTGGCTGTGTGCTGCGAGTCTGTGTTAACCCTGAGAGGCTCCTCCATGGCGGAGTTTGAGGTTGCTTTTACTAGCAAGCACCGATCTTTACCCAGGCCTGCAGACACGTAACTGAAAGCAAGATAAACCCATGGCCTCTCTGTCTTCCTGTTGCATGTGGCTGCTTTGCTACCTTAAACTTGGGTCAGATTCCTGCTCGACTGCACATAGACACACTAGTCCCTTATGAGTGCCTATCTAAAAACTGGTTACATGAGATTGGTTAGTCCTAAATTTTGTAAGTTTACTTAAGTTCCCTCATCCCACTTCAAGACTAAAAACGTGAAGATAAGAGGAACTAAGACATTTTTAAGATTCCAGGAGCAGTGGGCAGGCAGATCATCCTACGATGGAAGAGAATGCCAGGGAAAGACCTGAGGCTGCCCCCTAAGCAGGAACCAGAGACCTCTTAAACAATAGTGACCTCCCTGGAGCCAGGAGGACCTCACAGAGCTAGACCTAAGGTTCCAATTAGCGAAGTCACAGTCTGACCCAGGCTGCCTGATTATGCAGGTTTCTTGTCCCTGCATCTAGATGCCTGGGGATTATACAGATCGGGCAGGATCCTACTGCCTGCTTCCTCACAAGGCCACATTAAATGGTAATTTCCTTTCTTCCTCATCACAGCTGTGTCTCTGGACTCTCAGGTGGCAAGTGGCAGACCTGTTGGGATTCTCAGTCAGGCCTTCTGGCCTAGAACTCCAGTAACACTCTGCTGGGGACCAGGCACTCTCCCATGTCCATCAGTGCTTTTGTGTACATTAGTAAAGCCAGCAGACGCTATGGCAGGTAAGAGATGGACCTGCCCACTGCAGGGGCTTATATACCAAGGTGGGCAGGTGAGATCCAGAATTGAAAGGAATGGGGCTCAGGACAGCAGCTTGGGGATCCCAAGCAGGAAAGGGAAGTAGGCAGTGCCGCCCTGCCACAGGCTTCATTTCCATTCATCTCTAAGGCAGGAAGGTAGGCACACTGTGAGGCTACCCCTATCCCAGGCTTCAATTATGATGCTAAATTAATACTCCAGGGTGAATCCAGGTATCAGACGCTTCAGGTTAGATCTGCCTTTTCACGTCTGTTTTGCAGATGGAGGAGAGTAAAAGCAGGGAGATTTTCTATGCACTACACATAGGATTCTGTAATAGCATTAACTCAGTAAAATGACATGCCATTCATATATTGCAAATCCCACAGGAATAAAATCTGATTCACGAACACTTGTTAGAAGTGAATTTATACAGAAAAAAAAATTCTTTCTCTGAGGGATGAATTGCTTAATGTTACCAAAGCAAATGGCAAGGCTTTTTAGGGGCCTGGGTTTATTAACCCTTTCAGCATGGCAGGGATACACCGAGGCCTGGTCTGGCCAGCCTCATCTTTATAGCATCATAAGAAAAGACAGACCAATGGGAGTTCCCTAGTGACAGAGCTGGGCTCAGGAAGATATCTGGTGATATCAGAGGGCAGCCACATTTTTTTTCCCTAATTCTGGGCATTGAACCCAGGTGGCTCTCTACCAGTGAGCTACCTCTCCAGTCCCTTTTTATATTGAGACAAAGCACTATAACATTGCTCAGGCTGGACTCAAATGTGTAAACCTGCCTCAGTTTCCCATTTATATTCTTTGGCTCAGCTACAGCTTTGGTGGATACTGTATGGGTAAAAAACAGGTTGCAGGTGTACAGTTATTTTCTGGTTATGCAAAGAAGTGACCTCACAGGTACTTGCACACATTTTTGTTAATACACTGAGGATATTAAAATGCATTCGGTGCACTGAGCTTAAGCGCTTTTGCACTGTAATCTCTGTGTGGAATGTGGAGCATTTCTGGCCCCCTCTAGGCTCTCCTTGCTCCTTTCCTGTCTGTGCTCCTCCACCAAGAGGCCACTGTGATGCTGCCCTGTAGGAACACACATTCATTTGGCTGCTTTTAATGTCCACACTAATATACTCTTCTGTGACCAGCCTCACCCCACACTCATTTGTTCATTTCTGTAACTGACGCATTCTGCAAAAAACATTTAGTGACCTAGCACATGCTCTATGCCAGGTGGGGAACTTGGGCTGGGAGCAGAACAATGACCTGGCTTTCTGAGAGTCTGAGCTGGACTAGGGAAACAAGGTGTGGCACAAGCTCAAGCCTGTGAGAGGGGCTGATTCATAGGAACACTCTGCAACACCCTACATGCCACCCTGAACTCACTGCATCACAGTAGATGACAGGGGCATCTGTCTGCTGCTTACTCTTTCTGATCACACTAAAACGCCAATGCATTTGGAGCGGCAGTGCTCATGACAGAGCTGAGGGCAGTCAGGCAGGAGCTTGGTCACCAGGCCAGAGCTCTGGTTTAAGTTTGCCTGCCATCTCCAGAAAGTAGAGTCACTGTACCTATGTCATGTCCTCCAGGTCAAAAGAAGGGAAAGGCAGAAGCAGGAAGGGCAAATACAGCAGAGACAAGGAGCTGGGTGCTGAAGGGACATGGGGGCACAGGAATGGCACTGGGTGGAGCTCAAACCTGCACCGCAGCTCTTGTACTTTTTGTTCTGTCCATGCAGGACCAGGGCAAACACCACCAGCAGGATGATGATCAGACTGGAGAGCGCCATCACTAGCAGGAACCACCACTCCTCGTAGAATGGGGCTTCTACTTGGGCTGCAGAAGAGACACAAACTCACAGTGAGGATGCACAGGAGTTCCAGACACAGCTGTCCCCTGCGAGCCTGGCACAGAGAGGATGTGGAGGATGCTGAGTCACAGGGAAGACAAAAGCAGACCAGACTACAGTGGGTCAGTGGACCCCTTGCCCATCACGTCTACCATCACACTCCTCTAACTCATATGCTTAAAAACTCTGTCTGGTCCTGCTTCTGGTCCCTGCAGAGCTTCCCTTCCCACTAGCCCTTGTGCCCTTACTGCAACTGGCATCACTTTTTGCCCATACCCAAGAACCTTGTCCCAGCATTTCTGCATGTCCCAACTTATTCACATCCACTCTACACTGCCAGCAGGGAGGTCAAACTGTCCTCTCCTGCCATCCTCCAGGTTGCCACTGGCTTTGGGGTGAAGACTGAGCTCTGAAGATCCCCAGGACTTAACTCTTGCTTCTTGCCCAACTCTGGATGCCCATGGACCTATAAATAAGCCTCTTGTGTCAGGCACTTACCAGATGTATTTGTCTATCTGTTGGCCTTCTCTGCCAGACCAGAGTTCCTGGAGGCTGAGGCTGTGTTTTATTTGTTTTGTGCCTCCAGAAAAACTGAGCTGAACTACCAGTCTCATCTTTAGATTTGTTTTTGAGAAATGAATAGGCAAGGTTTCATTTAGAAGTTGTTTTTCAAAAAGGGACTCCTTTTTCTGAGGTTATGTTCTGTTTACTAAGTGGTTTCTCAGTGGGGTTGGCTGGCCCTGGAGTCCTGTTCTGCACCCACTGGAAGCCTCCCTACATGGGCTGGTTTATAGCATCTGATGCCTCCAAAGTGGATCCTCTTGTAGGCAAAGCCTAGAGTCTGCCTGTAGCTGCCAAAGTCCACAGAAAACACATCTACCCTGCATTAAGTGTATCACGGGCTGAATGAAGAATGTGTGCACACTGGGGAATAAAGGGGAAATTGGTTTTGGATAATGTTCTGCCACAGGGTTTCTTAGGAAATAACAGTATTTCGAATCTAAAAGATAGAAGCAGGTTTTTAGTCTGTGCATTCAATATGCCATGTAACAAGGCCAACAAGGCCCCAAGCACCCATAGTAGCCTGGCTCTTGCACTGGTGGGAAAGAAAGGCTTTTCTGTCTTTTAGGCCCTCACGCCAGGGCAGGAGCCCCATGTGCTACAGCTGGGGTGGTAACACAAGGCGACAGTGGCTGGTTCCTTGGAAGGATAGGATAAGCTGGCAGCAGGCAGCCAGGCCAGCACCTGCATATAATGGAAGTTCAGAGAGGCATCCACGCAGGATGCACGGGAGGAGGGTCAGGGAGCACATAAAGGAGGAGTGCTTGTCATCAGCTGCACATGTGGACCTGAAGTTTGCAATCATGTGTAGACTGGTGCAACCACTATGGAGGTCAGCCTGGAGATTCCTCAAAAAGGTGGGATTGGAAGTCCCATTTCACCCAGCTATTCCACTCCTAGGCATATTCCCAGAAGAACTGAAAACATCATACCACAGTGATATATGTGCACCCATGTTTATAGCAGCAAAATTTGTAATAGCCAGATCTTAGAAACAACCTAAGTGCCCATCAACTGAGGAATGGATAAAAAAGTTGTGGTATTTTTATACAATGGAGTACTACTCAGCTATAAAGGATGGTCACATTGAGATATTTATAAATAAATGGACACAACTTGAGACCATATTCATAAGTGAAATAAATCACACTCACATGTATAAATACCATATAGTTTCTCTAGTGTAAGAAATGGTAAGAGTACATAAGATTTATGATAGTCATGATTCCCCATTGCATTGCTTTGAAGCTTTATAATATTTTCATTCATTAGTTGGAGTGGTTTTATTCTGTTTTGCTTGATTTTATTATGTGTGATGGTATGAACAGCTATTTTGAAGAAAACAAGACATTATGTCAACCATTGCTGAGTTAATATCAGCTTGCTTTGAAGTCCTACCATGATTTTGTTTTTCTGTTTCCATTGGTTCCATCATGTTGTGTCTTATTGGATTTTAACATGTGTGATAGTATAAGCAAAAGTTTTATGGAAAAGGAGATAATATAGTAGCCATTGTTCGTTTTCTGTTATTTGGTTCTAAATGCCCTGTAATACTTCATTCTTTTGAATGGTTTTATACTATTTTGTTATGTTTGATACTATTGTATGTGAAGGTACACTCAACTATTTTAGAGAAAGAGACATTATGGTTGTTACTTTTAATATCAGGTTGTCTTGTGGTGAAGTGCTGTGTGGCTTACATTGTTCTGATCTGCTTGTTCTGTCCTCTTTTGTCTTAATCTCTTTAAAATAAAAAAAAGTTTGCAATCACACTGTATTGGGTTTTCACAGATGAACCAGATCCTAAATTCCTGTCTGTTGGGGCTCCTTATCCTACTCTCTACCCTTTGGGGCATGTTTAAGATGATATTTTCCCCCAAACATTGCTTCTTAAAAATTGAAATAGACTCCTGAGCCTTCTTTTTGCCTTTTTCACTGAGGGACATAAAATCCAAGGGTGCTCCTAGATCTGGGTGTAGGATTGGGCCCCCTATCATTCATAGACCCCATCCTTCCTCAAACCCCTGTTTGCAATTTCAGCAATAGGGTCAGTAACTAAGGCAACTTAAAAGCAGGAAATGAAACCAGTTGTGAAATCTTAACACTCTGGGAGGCTGAGGCAGGAGGATTGCAAATTTTAGCCTAACCTAAGCAAGTTGGTTAGTTGGTGAAAACCTCAAAACAAACAAACAAACAAACAAACAAACAAGCCACCAAGCAGGGGATGAAACATGTTCTCAGCATAGGGAAGAGTAGTAGTAGGGAGGCTGGATACCTTCTGGCTCAGCCTACGCTGGTTACTGGCTGGACTCTGCCCATCACCCAGCTCCTCTTTGTCCCAGCAGGTACCTTTTCTCACCCTCATCTTGTTGCCCATCATCCTCTAGCCAACCCCTCCCTCATTAATGCCCCCAATCTAGGGTCACAACCTGTCTGCACACCAATCACTTGCGGGTTAAAAGAGAAACCCGGACCCCATCCAGGCAGCTGAAATCAGTGTGTGTGTGGGGACCTGGCTTTGTCTTAACATTTGTATCACTCTGAGGTACAGCCTGAGAAAAACGATTTTGCTCCTCAGCTGCCCGGACCAGCCCCTACCTGATACCGCTGGTGAGGGCCTGCTGGGCTCTCCATATCCCGCCTCATTGGCAGCCACCACCCGGAACTCGTATGTCACTCCTTGCCGGAGCTTATCCAGGCTGATGGTGTAGGATGTGGCGCTCCGGGGAATGTCCTTCACGAACATGTCCCATAAACCTTCATCTGCAGGAGGGATAGAGATCAAACAGAACAGAAGTGAGGAAGGTCTTCTCTCAAATAGGCCCTGGACACTGCCCCTGCCAGGCCATCAGTCCCAGGCTGCCCGGGACCAGGGCTGGTGAAGGCTGCATGGGGCAAAGGAAGAAAGACACATTTGTTCCTTGAGGACTGATTCTGTGCAGTTGTGAGCAGACAGCGGCGTTTCCCTGGTCCTGTTACCCACCTATTCCTGTGCCCCTCTGGTTTCTTACTTCATCTGTCTTTGGAGTTCCTGGCTGTCTCCCTGTCGGCTGCTGCTCTTACTTCCTGCTATGTGCACACCATTACCAACCTCTCTTGATCCACTGACAACTCCACCTGGCTTGGCCACCCTTCTGGTCACAAGAAGCTCCCTGTACATCTGAGGTATCCCATCTGTACCCTAGTTGGAAACACCAGGCATCCAAAGGTCAGGATAGAGACTCTAAGCCCCAGCTTTTCTCCAGGCCTGTAAGCTTTGCAGTGGTACCAGGCCCACTGCAGTGTGAGCCCAACAGCCAGGCAGTGTTACCCAATCCAACAGACATGGGGCTGATTCTCTGTCACAGCAGAGCGCTGGATGGCAGCTGAACAGATGCCAGGATCATGGGATCTGCATCTGCTCAGTGGCAACCCTGCCTGGGCCCCCTTTCCCTCCCCCTGGGCAGTTGGCCCTGGCTTTCAACTTAACCCATTTCCCTTTAAGGAAAAAAAAAAAAAAAAGCTCAGCTTGCTGCCAGTGGTCCCTTCATTTTATATAAACATACTCTTTGAGGCTGAAGGAAGTCTGGTTTTCAATGTGAAAATACAAAAACCACTTTTGGAATTTTTCTAAAGGGACCTTTTCTCCAAACCCAATATAAAAGAAATGCATAAGGTGATCAGTACTTAATTTTTTTTCCATGTGGTAAATTTCAAAGCATGGAGTAATGTAAAGTAGAACATCACATCCCATATAAAAATATCATGTTTCTCCCTCGGTCTTCATCCTTGTTCTTGTGAAAATGGCAAACTTTGCAGTAACCCACTGCAGTCAAAGATAATAGTAAACAAGAGAGGTTTTATGGTAAACTTCAGAAGTAAGGATAGAACTGTAATCTGTGAGTTATCTTGGAGTAAGCCCCTTAGCCACTGTAGCCAGCGAATATTTTTCTGGGACAAAGGGAAAATGGGTTAAAGGCCAGCTTTAAAACCATATTGCATTAAGGCTGAGCAGCCTCTGAAGTGGCTTCAGCATCAAACCCACCCTGAGAGTGCCCAGGTTTCCACTCTGTGTTCAGGAATTACCAGATACAAGTATAAACTTTAAAAATATATACTGAATTCCCAACAGATATTTGCCTGCCAGCTTCCATGGCAGCATGCTTCCTAATCGCTGAAAGGAGGAAACAGTCCTCGGGTCTGTGCATGGATGGATAACCTTGGATGGCAGAGAGCAGCACGACTCAGCCGTGTGGAAGAAGGACATTTGGAAGCAGGGCATAATAGGCTTGAGCCTCAAGGACAGAAAGCTCTCGGAAAGAGCCTGCCACAGAAAGACACAGAGTGAAGGCCTCCACTTCGGAGAGGTCCTGGGAACAGCCACACTCATGAAAGTCAATGTTCAGCGAGGACAGCGTTTCAGTCTGAGAAGATGCAAGGAGCTCTGAGGATGGACAGTGGCGGTGGCGGCACACTGTATACACTCAAGCGCTCTATTGAATGCCCCAAAGAGTTAGAATGGCAAATTTTGTATTATGCATATTTTACCACAGTGAAAAACATGTTGAATTTACCTAAACACTGATATAAAATGTCAATAAAATTAAAATTAAAGCCACAAAATCTGCTGCAGTAAGGAAGGAAGGAGCAAACAAAGTACAGGTTGGCCTTGAACTCACAGCAATCTTTCTGTCTCAGCTTTCCAAGTGCTGGGATTATAGGTTTGTGCCACCATGCCTGGCTGAAATTTTCTTGTCAAGAGCAAAGACACCCCCCCCCCCGCGCCGCCACAGCATCATGGCTGAAAGGATGAGTGTGAGATTAGACAGCTCTTGGTGTGAAGCCTGGTCCTGTCAATTAACTGTGTGACCTCAGGCGGAGAACTTAGCCTCTCTGCGCTTTGCCTGTAGAATGATGATAACAAAGGATCCATATCATAGGTTTGCTTTGAGGGTTACACAAGTTATTATTCATAAAGTGCTTAGAATAGCGCTTCATACATAGCAAGCAGTACATGAATGTTTGTAAAATAAAATATAAATTTACTCCCCAAGGAGGTTGTTTGCTAAAAGGTAGCCTCAAAGCCCAAAATGTTCATTTGAAGTAGCAATCCTTCACATGTTGTATTTTCTTTTATAGGCACAGGTATGTGATACTTTAAAAAGCAGGCAATTGGAGAGGAAACACCATTTGAATATGCATGTGCATGCGCTGACAGCTTTATGGGGCCCTGAGGTGATCCAGGAACCAGCCCGTCACCCAGGAGCACCAGACTTGCTGGATGGATTAGCACCATGGTAAACAGCAGGAAATTGCCGGTGTGTCAGGCTCTGTTTGCGGAGGATTTAAAGTTTGCCCGACTGAGTCCTCACAGTCACCGGTTAATGAAGGAGTAGATGTGAATGATTTTAAAGTCACACATCTCTGCATAGGCCAAGGAGCAAACAATAATGATTTACTTCTAAATACTCATACTATCACCAAGTCTCATCAAGACACTCATTACAGTAATAACGTCAAGATGGCAAGCTGCAGCTGAAGTGGGGTTTTTCCCACTTAAAATACTGAGGTTTACACATGGAGTAACACTGCGGTTCTATGTGAGTTTTGCATAAGGACTGTCAGGACTGCTTGTGCACGGACTCTGTGCAGGCTACTCATTCACTTGGGGGTCATCTTCATCTCTCCTCTTTACCCCTCCCTCATGGCTAAATGCCCCAGGCCCTGGTCTTTGGCTGGGTCATGTTCCTCCACTAGGGAGCCAGATGACAGTGGCTCTCTGTGAGCCACACACAGTGCAGGGCAGGGTGGAGAGAAGCAAGGCCATGGCCATGCAGGACCCCACCCTACTCTCCAGGAAGGCACGGCTGCGTTCCCTATGAGATCTTGAATTTATCAAGAGATCGACAAATATCTGTCACCATCGTCCATCCCACCACCACCCACCTGCTGTCCTGTGGCCTGTCCCAGAGCAAGCATTCAGCAAATGCCAACCTCCATAGACTCCTAGTAAGCAAGTCACTGTTCAAGGGCTTTAAGTGCTGAATAAACTGTGGAGTGCTCCTCCTCTAAACAGACAATCTTATAAGAGATTAGAGGCAAAAATACTTACAAACTGAGTGTTCTTTAAGCTCACTGAAATTAAAGTACCACTCATGTGAAAGATTTTCTGAGTCTTTTTGGGTCTGGACACCTCTACAGGAAGCTCCCTGAATGTATTTTGCATTAATGTTTCTCTAATGCTTTCTTGTGGCCAGGGGAAAAAATGATTCTTCTTCCTTTACTATCACCTAAAGGCCACATTTTATTTTAAGAGCTCTGTCGTAGCTCCAGGAATGGTGTACATTTTTTATAAAAACATTTTAAAATATTGATATAGAATCTTGACATTGAAAGATTTATTTAGCAATGCTTTTATACTCAAAAAAATGAGGAGGGGATATCATACCATGATAATTTTACTTTGAATTAACAGAAAAAAATGTTCATATTTTTATCCTGCTTAATTCTGCCTTGCCTAAGTTAGCATATTCAGTGTTTTATGCTCCAGTTATAATTTACTGGACTATTTATCCATACCAGTATTTACACCATGATCATGAGTGGGCAAGAAAAAAATTGGCAGCCACTACAGTATCCAGTTTCTCAACTGTAGATTGGTTTTTTCATTTGTATTATACTGCTAAATATTTCAATAAATCAGTGATGGGGAAAAGTATCTCTACAAATTAGCAGGAAAAATAACATTACAGAACTATTAGCAATAATAAGATTTGTATGACTGGTTTCCATGCACCAGGAGGATCCCTGTGTCTGGACTCCATCTCCATCCACAGTGGGAAGAACAGTACCATATGTTTTTCAAAAAAATCCAGGAGTGGCTCACTCTGCTGAGATACTTGGGACTTCTCAGCCTGGTTGTCCTCTGGGGCATGAGCTGTGAGGTCGCCATCATGGACACCTATGACCCCTGGGTGAGAGAAGAGTCCTGGCTTTTTGAACACCAGACCCCAGATGATTGGTCCATGGATGACGGATCCTCTATCTTCCTGATCCCAAAGCCAAGACCTAGGTGGGGCCACACTTTAAACTTCCAGGCAGCACCCTTGTGGTATCCAGGGAACTCAGGGAGGTCCATGCTGTGAAGGGAGCTCAAATCCCACCAGTGTGCTCCCTGCCCTGTTCTTCCTGGGCACTGAGAAGAACAGTTTCCTAGATTCTTGTTACTAAGACACTGTGGGAAAAGTTCCACGTCAAGATCTTAAGAAATCAGGGAGCTGCTGAGAAAGAAAAGTTGCAAATATTGCTATCAGCCCCGCGTCATCACAAACCTGAAATCCTGTTAACTTCAGAAGGAAAGATGAATGAGAATCCACAAGTGCAAGTCTAGCTCTGCACCTAGGTGGTTTTTCTTTAAAGAAATCCACTATTTGCTCTTTTTATTGCATTATTTGTCCATTAAAAGAAGGAAAGTAGCCAATATTGAAGATTTCTCCAAAAAGAAATCTTTTCTAGGACAAATACCTGAGACCATGCTTGTTTCTGGCAGATACAGCGTTGCTTGCGCCCTGACAGTAGGAGGCACATCTGCTCCTTGACAATGTCCTGATGAGTGGGGGGATGTGATCTCTTTTCTGAACTGAGACAGAGCTCTGCGCAGTGCGTCCAAGGGGACACCACTGCTGACTGCATTCCTCCAACCACCGCCCAGGACTGAGTGGTGCCTTGCAGGTATTAGAGCAGACGCCGCAGCCAATACAAAAGTGTGATTTCATGGACAATTAACCAGGGTCTCTATGCTGAATGAAACTGTCATTCACTGCCTGAGATTTCTGGTTCCGCTAACTCACACGACCAACAACCTGACTGTCAGCCTGCAGCTCGGAGCAAATGAAAGCCTGTCAGCTGTTTATTTCTTAAACACTGCCATCGCTCTGTGTCTAAATGGTCGAGCTAGGCTAGAGATGTCACTGAAACAGGTGGGGCTTAAACACGACGCTGAATACATCTGCTAATAAAAGTCCTACTATTACTTTTATTATCCTCACTCAAGGCAGAAAACAGCAAGCCATGTGTGTCTGCATGCAAGGGTGGCCTGTGATGGAACACATGGGCTGACATGCTGTCAGCAGACCAGGCTCCAGAAAGACGAGAGGTGAGGCAGGTTGTGGTACTGCTGCTCAGTTTGCAGCTGTGGGACCTTCTGTGGATGTTCTGCCTTCAAAATAATACTGATTTTCTCCCTGGTTCAACTGAAAACTGAAAATTAACAGAACAAAGGGGGAAAGGCCTAGAAGAACCCAGGAAGATGAGAGTGGAGAGGACCCCTCCTCTCCCTCTGGCTGGAGGCATCATCTGTGAACAAAGCCATACACTGTCTGTGTACACTGGGCATGGTCTAACTATGTATTTCATGGCTGCTTTGGAGAGGAAAATATATTTACAGTTCCTTTAGTGCCATTCCAGTGTATTGTGTAAATATGTAAATTAGGCTTTGTGAGCTACACAGTAAAATGCCTTGGAATAATTTGTGTAAATAAATCATCCACATCTGCCCACTGCATAGATACCACTGTCTTCCAGGGAGCTTTGTGACATGGACTGGGGGACACTTGTGCATTGCCATGGAAATGAACAAGCTGCCATCTGTCCTGGTGGAATCTGATGGCTGTGTCCTTGGACCACGCTTGGCGTCACCCTCTCTGGGAATCAGAGGGGCTCTATGTCCCAGCTCTGTGTCAGTTTCATTAGCGGCCGTTCAGTTCTGTGTGCCCAGCATATGGAGGCCATGAGGTTCTCCGGCAGAACTTGCAGGCTGGAAGCGAGCACAGCAAGGAGGGAGAGGCTTCCGTGTTACCTGTTGGCTACTTGGCCCACAGCTGCCCTCTAGGCAGCAGCCACACAGATGACGAGCTTGATGTCTCCCAGGGCCAGGGAGCGATGTGGTCATATGTGGCAATTTCAGGCTGTGCAGGCCTCTGGGGCAGCAGGGCCCACCTACTACAAAGTGTTTGCAAAGCTGGCCAGTGGCAGCTCCTCATGAACCAGGCCCACACAACTTTTGTAACCACTCCCTGCCTGGAGGACGTCTTGCCAGAGAGCTTTGGTAGAGAAAATGAGAAGATACAACATTTAATGCTTTGTGTAATGAGGCCTGAAATAGATGACAGCTGAGATCCAGGCCCCTGGCTACCAGCAAGGTGTTTAAATATTGACAATCCATAAAAGCCTCCCGCTCCACTCCAACTTGCTATCAGCCTGAGCCACAGAGGTCGAGGTCAGCTTTCTCAGCTTTTGAGGCTGAAAGCCCACTTGGGTTCTGCTAATGATCTGAAAGGGGAAACCATCAGCAACATTCTTTCAAACCTGAGGTAATAAAATGAACACAGCAGCAAGATTTTTAGCTGTCATTGAGAAAGGCGGTGCCTTTCAGGTCAGTCTCATGTCCAACCCTCCTTTGTGGGGTCCGTTTCCACATTCCAACAGGGACAGCCTTGCTGAATACAGACCTCCAACTGACTTCTGCACAAGGTGTAGAGCCCAGCAAGAAGCCAAGCAACAGCCAATCAGTTCTTATTCACAGTTTTGCTGATGCCTAGAAGCTGGGCATCAGTAGCTGGTGTCCTGTTTCCTGCCTGACAACAACTGGAGAAGTCGTTCATGGCCCTCAGGCAGCCCTCACCTGAGCGTCCAGATCTTCCTGCTCTTACAAAGTGCTGAGACTCAGTCACCGGAGTTAAGGCTCAAAGCAGGCAGAGGCATCTGGCTGGTAAGGCGTTACGCCTTCCACAGCTGTGATCTTGTACACGAGGACATTGGATCCAAAGACACATTAGTGTGCTGGACTCAACAGGGGGAGGCCTGGCTGGCTTTTTGTTATTTAAACTTGACTTTTTATGTTGAGGTCACTGTAAAGTCTCATTCAGTCATAAGGAATAATACAAAGGCATTTGGGTATCCTTACTTGCTTTCCTCCAGTAGCACGATCTGTCCTATGTCACAGCCAGGATGTTGACAGTGACACAGCGGAGGCACAATTGAGGCACAAAATACCTCCTCCGGAGCTCTCTGAGAGCCACCTCTCTGCTGGGATAATAGACATCAAGGCAGACAGGTGTCTAGGTAGAAGGAAATCACCTGGGGAGACTCAGCTGTGGTTATCTACATCGGGCTTCTTACTCTGCATCACTGACCCAACTGGTAATGGGTTGACTCTTAAGGACGTCTTCTCAGAATGGCTTTAGACACTTGAAGTGGGACTGGAGAAGGACATTGATTATCACGGTAATGCTTCAATTACTTAGAGGCAAGTGAAAGCTCTTGGTAGCACATGTCTGCTAGCACAGACATGATTGTGGGTTATTTTCCTTCGTGATGCTTGTTCAGTTACGTAGTTCATTTCAAAGGTGTGTGGAGACAGTTAGATTTAGGTGATCTGTGACCATTATTTTAGGGCAACTGAGAAGCCTAAATCCTTCACAAATTTATTGACTAAGGAGGTCTGCAGAGTCTACAAACAGCCATAATTTCAAAGTCACAACAAGTGTAAACAAAACTGAAATATTGGCAACAGCTGGAATGTCACGTGTGAGTAACCCTGATTTCCACAGCTGGCAAAGTCTAGACGCTTCTGCTACTCAAGAGGCTTTTCATCTGTTTCTGTGGGTGACTTATGCTTTTACCCTCTTGCCATATACAACTTCTTATGTTGAAGTCCTAACCACCTGTACCTCAGAATGACCTGATTTGGAAACAGAGTGATTGCAGATCTATTTAGTTAAAATGACCTGGTCAACTAGGGTACTGTGACTCCTAATTAGTGTGGACTAGTGGTCTTACAAGAAGAGAGAATTGGAGTTGGTCAAAGTACAATGAGAGGGCCCCAGGAAAAGGAAGGGCAATGCATTTCCGAGCCAAGGAGCAGCAGGGATGGCCTGTAGCTACCAGAAGTTAGGAGAAAAGCAGAACAAATTTTTACTCAGTCATAAGAAGCAAATAACTCTGCTGACTTCTTTCTCTTGGACTTCTAGCTTCCAGAGCAGTAAAAGATTGCTGTTGATTAAGCTGCCCAGTACTTTGTTATGACTGTAGCACACTAATACCCCTCCATTCATAATGAACAGAAATGCTAAATTTCAGTTAGAAGGTAATAAAAAGACAGCTGTGGGTTTTTTGCCATCCAAGTTTATGGAGTTGCTGAATTATACCCATAGGCTTTGTCCATGAGTCTGTTTTCTGTTGCTATAACACATACTCAAGGATATATACTTTATAAAAGAAAGAGGTTTACTTAAGATCACAGTGCTGGAGATTAGAGAGCAGGGTGCTGGTGGCTGCTTGGCTCTGGTGAGGGCCTCCCTGGCTGCATCACAATACGACCACAGCATCCCAGGGTAGGGGCGTATGTTGTGGAGGGGGATCATAGGTGACACAGAGGCTGAAGAGTAGGAAGGCCAGTCTTGCTCCTTTAAAACAATTCACTCTTAGAGAAGCAACTCACTCCACAAGACCAAAATTAGTCCCTCCCAGGCCACACCTCAAAGAACCAAGTCACCTCCCACTGGTGCTTGTGAAGGCTCCCGCACCTCTCAACATTACCATGCTGGCACCAAGCTTCCAGCAAATACCTTTGGCACGCACTCAAATGATGTCCAGACTACAGCAGAACCTTCAGCGTGACAGAAGAGTCAACAGAGTGATTATCCCTAAATTTAGGGGAAAACATGATGGTATCGTCATCTTAAATGCAGGTTCCACCACTGTTGCTCTATCCCAGACCAAGCCTCTCCAGACTTTTGTCAGAGTCCTGTCAGCCTCTGACATTGTCTCACATCAAATGTCACTGTTTGACAGCAGGCAGTTGCTCTGTGGCCATCTGCTTTTGTTGCGGGGAGACCCAGTGATCCTCTCCTGGTTTGGGACCCTCTGTCTCAGAGCTGACCAAATGCACCGTGCAGCAGACAATAGCAGGGCCAAGGCCAGCAGCCTAAAGTCATACAGTCTTTTTTTGCAGTCCTAGGGATTGAACCCAGGGCCTTTGCAGTGAGCTACATCTTTGGCCCATTCATTCATTTATATTTTGAGGTGGGGTCTCACTAAATCTCTAAGTTGCCCAGGATTCAAGCTTGGAATCCTTCTGTGTCAGTCTCCCAGAGTGCTGGAATTATAGGCACACACTCTGCTAACTTAATGCATTCTTGAATTAAATCAAAGAATTTGTCATGATGCTTTTCTTACAATATGTTTTTTTCAGTCTCAAATAGTAGGCCTTCCTTAGATGTTTTCAAAATGCACTTCTAATGTGTAACCGTTTAAATGCAATTTGGTGGTGGAGAAGGGAAGGGACATCTCTGAATATGGTGGTGGATGTAACTATGGGGAGCTTTCTGCTTGGTCTAGCATCCTCTTTACATATTGGACCCGAAGGACTCCTGGGCTGTAGTCCATCCAGTAGGTGGCTCATTGTCCCTTCCAAAGACTCCCTGACAGGTTACCTAGCTCAGCCTCAGGTGTTCCTATTCAGAGTGGGAACCCTCTGGAGGCTGTAAAGACACTGCTCAGCACTCTCTGTTTGGTAACGTCTTCTGTTCCTAGCAGCAACATCCTGGTCAACTCTTCAAAAATTCCTTTTTATAATAATATTCATCTTTCATTATTAAAGCTGAGAGGAGCTCTTTCTTCTATGCCATTGGTGGGAATGTAAATTAGCACAGCCTCTATGGAGAACAGTATGGGGGTTCCTCAAAAAGTTAAAACTACCTCATGATCCAGCAATCAATACTATTCTTGGGTCATATCCAACTGAAATTACTCATAATAACCAAGACAGAGAACAAGTCTACTGCCCATCAATAGAAGAAAGGAGAAAGTGCAGTGTAGGTACACAAATTATAAAGAAGTCCTGTCAGTTGCAGCAGAATGGGTGGAATGAGGGGGAACTTACGTTAGATGAATAACTCAGACCCACAAAGAGAGATTCTGCATACTCTCTTGCGTGTTTGGAAACTATGAAAAGTCAATCTGGAAGAGTAATAGGGACAGGGAAGGTACTGGGTATGGTGTGTGGACAAAGGGTACTTGGATATGAGCAATGCACATGACATGATATGTGAGACTATCACACCAAATCCCTGTATTGTGTACAATTAGGATGCATGAATAAAGAATACAAAGGGAACAAGGTAAAAAAATGTAGAAAGGAAGTAAAGGTGGGTGAAAAGCAGAGCAGCATCTGATCTTAGACTTATTTCAGAAGCCCAAGAATATTCATGATTATTAGGAAGAGCACGGGTTTGTCCACATTTGTTAGTGTCTGACCCAGTGCATCCCTAAAGACACTCTCGGGTCTGGCTGAGAAAGGGGAATGTTTCAGTGTCCTTCACCTGCTTCTGTTCTGTTTGTGAGGCAAGTGTGCTATGGCTAATGCATTGTGACTTGATGGTTGTGAGATCACAGCACAACTGTGGTCACAAAAACATGGGAGGAGCAGGAGGATAAGCCTCTCCTTCCACCCTGCCCAGCCCGGCTCCAGAGCGCTGCTGTCCTTGGGTGAGACACCACTGCTCCCCGGTGTGCAGGGCTTACCTGAAGGCCTGGCCTCTATGACGAAGCCAGTGGTGGGTGAGTTGCCAGGGCTGCCCTCAGTCCACTGCAGGGTCAAGTCCGAGGTGGATTTGGTGACCAAGACATCTTTAGGGGAACCTGGGGACCCTGCAGGACAGAGAGAAGAGTCATTGATCTTGAGGGAACTAGTCACACCTTGGTGAGGGGCCAGACCTAGGTTCCTAGGCCTCCAGACAGGATACCGATCCTCACTCTATCATGGACTTCATCCTAAAAATGGGAAGTGAGTTGGGTATAGTGGAGCACACTTGTAATCTCTGCTTTCTAGAAGGCTGAGGCAGGAAGGCCTTAAGTCTGAACAATTTAGTATGGCCCTGCCTCAAAATAAAATATTTAAAACTTAAAAGAAAATAAAAAGGGTTGGGGATGTATCTCATGTGAAGGCCCTGGGTTCAATCCTACCTTTCATAAAAAAAAAGCAGGAAGTGACCAAAAGTCAGAAAGAGATGATACAGTAGAGCACCCAGCACCTGTTCTTCTCCCTAAATATTGTCTTGCTGCTGAGGCCTTTTCAGGGTTTAAACAAAGGCCGAGAGCTTGCTGAATGGAAAGTTCCAAGGTCCTCCTGTGATGTGTGAAAAGTGTTAAATTTTATTTCAGAAATTGGGTTCATTTTGTCTCACAACTTAATCATTCCACAGTTCTGGAAAAGATAGTCACATTTGTGTTCGTGTGAGAAAGATAGATGCAGTCGTGCTTGTCACCCAGCATGGAGTTTGCAAACAAAAGCAAAATTTTGCCTAACACTTCTGTTTGTGAACCAAATTGTTCACGAAGCGTTTGTGAATTGAGATGCCACTGTATTTTCTCTTGCTTATGGTTCCAATAAACAAACAAATGTCCTTGCTTAACGCATAGGAAGTCGCTCACTGGCACGTGAGGAGTCCACTGCAGCAGCTGTACTTGCCTTTGCAGACTTCCATGTTGCCCAAGTGCCCTGAGCTGCTGGGGTTCTGCCCTGCCAGAAGGGCTAGGCTGAGGATCTAGACAAATTCTTAGCTCAGGGAAACTGGAGGTGAGGCTCACCGGTCACCCAAATCCCACTCACCCTCAGCTGGACCGGCCGTGACATTGGCTTGGAGCTCAGGCCCGTAGGTGATGGTCCGTGCTTGGACACGGAAGAAGTAGGTCACTCCCTTGGTGAGGTCACGCACCTTCAACCAGCGTTGCCAATTCCCTTTCACATCCACTGTCACCACCTTGCTCACACCTGGACCAGCAAAAATTAAAGAGAAGGCGCTGAGCCTGGAGAAGCAATCCAGCACTGTCTGATCTGTAGTGATAACCACAACAGCCTGTAGTTGGCTGAGGAAGTGGTTCTTACAATTAAGAGGAGTTTAAGTGGTGATTAGGGCCAATTCTCAGCACAGATAAGTGTAATTAGAATTTAAGCTTGATAAGCAGTGTTAGTGAAGAAAAGAACCAAACCTACAGTGCCTGGGAGAGATGGCCTAACTCACTGGCACCCTAGTAGGAGGGAGGACACTCAATCTAACAGATGGGTGATACGGGTACAGCCACAATTTTGCCTGTCTCAGTACAGGCTCCCCAGATGGCACTGCGGAGAGGGTCCCCTTCCCACACTGCCCTGAGCAGTACCAAATCCTGCATCATTTGTGTAGATGACATGAGCCTCAGGGTTTAGGCATTAGGGAGAGGACGGTATAGAAGACACCCAGAAAGTTACTTGATAATATGAAAGGTAGGCTCTTCCACAAGGGGTTTGTGGCCTGTGGGTTAGCCAACTTGTGGCCCACAATCTCAAAAACTTGTAAGAATGCCATCTGTGGTTCTTGAAGCTAAAATAAAGAAAAAACTGTCACTACAACTGTTAATGCCTCCATTCAAGAACGATGACAGCACAGAGGCAGTGAGCAACGCAAAAGGACTGTTGACTGAATTAAGTACAGCAGCACCCCCCCATCAATGAGGACACATTTCAAGGGCCCCCATGTCTACCCAGAACTGTGGGTATACTAGATACACTAGGTTTTCCCTGGGTGCTCTGCAGTGTTGGCACTTAGTACTAGAGTCAACTTGTCCTTCCTCGCGTGACACCATGGTGCCCCTTGGCACTAATGCCCTTGTATTTTTGGGTTCTTGTAAAATAGGGTTTCCGGACAGCCTCTTGGAAGCTGTGATGGCTTTTAGGTGACAAACGGGTGGATAACATAGAGATCACAGATACACCTGACAAAAGTGCGACTCACATCCCCCTAGAGGATGGGATAAGATGAAGATTTCATCCTATCACGCAGAATGGCACCTAGTTTACAACTTGTGAATTGTTTATTTCTTGAATTTCCACTCAATGTTTCCAGGCCACGACTGACTTCAAGTAATGGGAGCTGCAGGAAGCAAAACTATGGATAAGAAAGTTTATTGTGTAATTAGAAAATTGATATGTAGGGCCGGGGATTTAGCTCAGTGGTATAGGTGCCTGCCTGGCAAGCACTAGGTCGTGAATTCGATCCCCGGTACCAAAAAAAAAAAAAAAAAAAAAAATTGATATTTAGTATCTGTGTGTATTGGGGAAAGGACAAATACTGAAAATTTATTATATAAAGTGGTATTTTTCCAGAAGGGAAAATAAGAGCCTTTGATTAAATAAGTTTGAAGTTAATGCATTTTTAAAAATGTTAAGTAAATTTCTTAACTCTAAGATCTCTCAGAGTTCTCAGTGGGCCAGTCCCTGTTAGGCCCTTCTGGGAGGAGGGCAGAGGATGCAGCTTTTCAGCAAAGTTGACTTCTGTGCTTGGTGGGTGACATCTCTTGCCCTAAGTTAACTGCTGAGTCACTCCCCAGGCATGGCACCCTGGGTGGTCTGCCCTGGTGCAGGAGGTTGTATGGTGCTGTTCAGCTTAGTCATTCGTTCATTTATCTGTATTAGGGTTTAAAGCCAAGGCCTTCCCCTTGTTTGGCACTGTTTCAGAGAAGCTGAACAAAACATCATCTCTGTACCAAATGGACCCACCATTCCCAGCCATCAGAGCAAATTTCCCTAATCCTTAAGAGCTCCAAAATGCCTTCAAGCTGGTTCACTGTTTGTTTCCTCAGTATGTCTCTTATAAAAAAGTTTTTAGCAAATTATCTCCTTCCAAATTATTTCAGAGTGATTTTGGCTGATTTCGATTGACCTTCCATATTTGGGTTTCTGCACAAAAATAGGGCCTTTGCTGCTCAGAGAACCTGACCCCAACCTTATATACAATGCTCAGGAAAGATGTCGTAAGGTGACCAAGAAAACAGGATGACTGTCATCTGAAGATGAACTGAGCCCTGTCAGATTCAAAGTTATTTTGGTAACAACTTCTTTTTCTGATGTCAAAAAATGCCTTTGTTCTCCTCAAAGTAAAAACAAACCATATACAGATTTTGTAAACCTGATCCCACTAGAACCAATCTGACTTTCCCTCTATCTCAAGTTTCTGAATTTTATTTATTTAGCCAATTTTTAAACCATGCCCTGTACTACAAAGCCTCAGGGTGCAACTTCATAAAATACTTCTGTTTAAAACATCTTTTAAAATATAAAAGTAGCTTTGCCTTCAAACTAGATTCCAAAGAACAGGCTGGAGGAGTGCTGCAGGCAGCTCGTGTTCCAGCAGCCTACAGGTCCAGTGGTGTAGTAGTCTGGGTGGTATGGTGGCCCAGCATGTGATGGTGTGGTGCTCTGGTGGCATGGTGGTCTCTGCAGTGGCCAGTCATGGCTGTGGACTCATCTCAGCACACAGGATGACCCAGAACTATCTTTCCAACAGGGTGACAGCACTGGGAAAGGGTAGTGCTTTCTGCTTCCCTTGGCCTGGCTGGTCAGTGCCACATACCAGGGTTTTGCAGTTGTCTGTGTCACAAAGACAAGTGTGAGCATCTGCCAACCACTGCTAGCAGGCAGGACCACTGGTAGACAACCTGCCCCTACTTTTAAAAACCATCTGTAGCACATTTTAAAGATTTTTGCACACAAAGCACACTTTAAGTAGATAGCAGTTCACCTTCACACATACAAACATGTCTGTCTCATCTCTGGCAGTCTTCACAAGAGAACTACCCTCATCGCAGACAGAATACAACTCTACCCCAAACAAAGATGCTGGATGTTTACAAATATGTTTCAAGAAACATGCAGCTTCTAGGAGATATTTTTAATACTGAAAAAGTCATATGGAGATCTGGTTATTATTTCAGCAGTTCCCTGTTGAAATACAGAATCTAATGGTGGGGGCAGGAGGAGTCTTTGGGAGCCCCACTCAAAGGTGCATCTGTTTTGTGGGCTGGGGCACCCCAGCACAGTGATGAGCTTAGCTCGCGCGCCGTGGGTCAGTAGTGACAGATGTGCAGTAATCAGAGAGGAGGGAACATCCCCAAGCCTGCGGTGATTTGTTCTTCATGGTCTGCCTCTGTTGAGAGCGGGACCTGACCTGACCTGCAAGGTGACCTGCAAGGTGAGTGCAGCCATGATGACCAAGAGCTCACCTTCTTCCCCTCCAGTTACTCAGCATGAGCAAGCAACAGAAAGTCACAGAGGGCAGAGCCATCCCTCGGAGACAGACAGGGACAATGCCAGTGACAGACTATCTTATGACTTGTGAAAAGAGGTGAAAATGGTTGTAGATGAAGTGACTCCACCTGTTGTCACTTGGGTAGAGTGACAAGCCCACACCTGCTATGCAGTCCCTGGTTTGTCTGCAGTATGGAGATGTGCTGTGACAGAACCTTCTGGTGCTCCCCTCTCTGTCACTCACATCCACATTTGCTTC
Source organism: Cavia porcellus (assembly GCF_034190915.1). Taxonomy (NCBI): domain Eukaryota; kingdom Metazoa; phylum Chordata; class Mammalia; order Rodentia; family Caviidae; genus Cavia; species Cavia porcellus. The sequence goes on along the minus strand of NW_026947506.1, from coordinate 34,189,989 downwards.
CAGAAACAGTGCTCTAGACATTCCCTCTGTATAAGCAGCAGAGACCTGGCTTTGCAACAGGGCCACTTGCATTCAAGTCGCACTTCCCTTTTTCCTTCTCCAAATGCCAGTTTGGAGCAAGTGAACTAAGGGCTCTACAAATGGTTTCTTTGTCCAAGTAAAGGAATTGAGGCAGCAGCTTTAGGATTTGGGGCTGGGACATGCATAGCACAGTGTGTGGTTTGTTATGAGTGTACAGCAAACACTGCCCATCTCTGACCCCAGCAGGGTCTTGTTGACAGAGTGCACACAGAAAGCCACAAGTACACTGAATGCGATGAATGTGATCATCTAATGTGAAATCTTTCAGATGCCCTTTGACTTTTTCCATTAATGCAAAGTGATTGTGAAGATAACTGCCACCCTGGCACTATGTAGGAAACCAGCAACGTGCATCATGTCCCTCAGAGACTGGTAGCACCAGCAGGGTGGGAGAGATTTTGCAGTAACCTAGGAACAATTGAGAAGAGCAGAAATGCAGAGAGGAGGGACTCACAACATGATCCAAGATCACACGTGGAATTTCCAACTGAGGATTCTTCCATCTTGTCTGGGGAGCAACTGCTCTTGTGTAAGACTAAGAATAGCTGCCCAGGGGTTGGTCAGGGGTGCATGCTGTGGGGTTCTTGAGGTTCTGCAGCCCATTTCCACAGGACAGGGCATCCTAGTGAGGTGCTTATTTGAGGAAGAATGAGAAATCTGTGTTTGATTGGGAAGGACTCATAGGTAAATTGGAAACCCTGTCTTTTAGTAACCATTTCTCATTTCAATGGATCTTTTTGGTTAATCTCCTTGAAAAGGCATTTATAACATGGGCTCATGAAACATGAACTCGTGTGTGTGTTGGTGTGTGTGTGTGTGTGAGAGGCAAGATGGAAGGCCTCCCTATGGAGTACACAGAACAACAGGTGGGTCTCCCTCTGCACCTCTGCACCCAGGACCTCAAATGAGCCACATCAAGGCCACGCAGTTCCCAGACACAGAGCACAACTGAGCAGGGGCCACAACTCGATAGCCCTCCAGTGCTTGCTGTGCACCTTGAGAACACCAGGTCCACAGATCACCCCAGAGTCCTGAAGCTCATTGATCATCTCAGGCACACTTTGTTTTTCTTTCTCAATGTTCACATCTCTCATTTGGGAAGCAGCTCAGAATTTGCAATACAGAAGTATTGGGCCATAGTTTATTGGAAGCATTTTTTCTTCCTTAGCATGTCATAAAGTGACAATGAATCTTACAGTCAATGGCATCTTAGATTTGGTGAAATAAAATCCGGTGCTTAAATGTCCTCCTTCAAATCACCTCCCTGTTTTATCTGAATGCGCTTATTTTAAAAGGAAACTTTTATCACTGCTTTAAATGGAGTGCCAATATTATTTGATGTACTGGTTATATTTTTTCTACTAGACATGAAATAATCTATATTTACAGTCTGTCTGTGTACATTATTGGGGGGAACCTGCCCTGTACCATGGGGCAGAAACAGCTGGGCTCTTCTCTATGTGTACAATGGGGAAAGAAGAAATGCCAGTGGGTACATCAGTAATTCAGTGGACAGACAGGTGGCCCCAGACAGAACTAAAATAATATGGAGACAGATGACACTCTGACCTCACAGGTGCCCCTCCTGCAGCCCTGGGGTGGATCCCATTGGCTCTGCCCTCAGGACACACCCTCCTCATTACTTCTGCCTCCCTTACCCTCTGCCCACTGCCCAGCTCCCTGCGGCCCCAGCTGCTCTCTGAGGTTCTGACTTCCTTGATCCCTGCAACCTATTCTCCTGGCCACCAACTGGATTTCATCTTTGGTTTTTATCTATTATGCATTATCAAGCCATTGTCGTCCTCAGCTCGGGTTCCTTTGTGTCTCTCCCTCCACACTCTCAGGAGGGCCTGCTTCTGATTGATAGAGGACTTTTTAGGGTGATCAATAATCCTCTTTGTGTTCACAGCATTCAGGGTGATATTTAGCCAGGACGACCTGGCTTTGTAGCAGTTGGTCCTCACACTCCACTTTCCTTCCCCAGGAAACTCCAGATCACCTTGGGAAGCTTTGGTCCGTGGCATGCTTTCCACAGGGTGACAGTGAACCTTACCCTCTCAGGATGGTGCACATGTAGACCTCTGCCAAAGGTTTTCCCTCAGGCATTTGTACTGCGAGTGGTCCCTCACTCCTGGTGCCTTCCCAGGCCCACATACTCCTATTACCTCATCCTTCTTCCTCAAAGCACCCATCACTGTTGGACTTTTGGTTGCTGATTTAATTATTTGTGTGTTGCCTCTTTTCCTGGAGTAGAATCTCTGGATTTGGGAGAACAGGAATCTCAGTGCATAAGTCAATGAGGATCCTCGCTTTCCTGGGTCAGTGGATTCTAGCACTTAAACAGTTCTTGGCATGCAGCAGGTGCTTAGTAAATAACTTCTGTGTGAGTGGGAAATGGAAGGGATGCTGGGCATTTGCACCTTTTTCAAAATGTAGATGGTATCTGGAAGGTCAGTGTTGGAGTAGAATTCAGAAGTCTTTTGTCTGGGAAGGTAAGGACTAAAACCTCAGGAAGGGGAGAAAAGAGACATTTGGGTGTCAGGGAGTAGGTCAAGGAATGTTTCTGGCATGATTCCATGGGGCACACATCACCCTAGACTTGGACACGAAGGGCTGTCCTTTCGGGGTCCCAGAAGTGAGGGAGCATGGTGTCTGCCCTTGATCCCTCTGCTCTTACCTTGGACAGGTGCCAAGGGCTCATATACCACTCGGTAGCCCTGAAGAACACCGTTGGCTGCTACCGGCTCCCCCCAGGACACATTCAGTGTGGTGGAGGTGATTTCTGAGAATGCCAGGAAGCTGGGGGCCCCAGGAGCTGGAAGAATGGAGAACACTGCAATGACTTTCACGAAGGCAGCTTTATGGATCACACGCACATGTCTGTGCCTCCATATAGGAAAGGAAATGTTATTAGGTGTTATTTTCAACCTACTAAAAGTCTAAATGCCACTGAATGAAAAGGAGACTCATTGATCACCTCCAAACTTCCTAGGATCAATCAGAAACACAGGGCAGAGAAAATGACAGAATCAAACACAAAGGAGCTGGGGGGTGAACTGACAAATGCTTGAAAATGAATAATGGATGGAAACAAAATGAAATGCAGATGGCAGTTTCCAGAGTCTGCCGGAAGGTTCCAGGGATTCTTGCCCTGCTCTTTTGGGGACAGGTAATGCTCAGAAGTGGACAAGACCTCTTCTCATCCCTTTTTTCCTCTCCTCTTCACCTCTCCTCTCCCCTCTCACAGGGGTCCAGAGGTCTCAGAGAACTCCTGTGTTCCTCCATCTAAACCCCTTGGGGGCTCAGATGGCCGTGTAGGGCTGAGAGAGGATGTGGCTGGCTGAGCAGTTGAAGCTGCTGGTGGAAAGGAAGGCTAGTGTGTGATTGGGAGCCTGGCCTGGACTCTGTGCAGATGGGCACGTACTGAGGCTGTCTTCTCACCCCCCTAGCCTGATGGCACCTGGCCTCCCCATTCCCACACCTCTTGCTGCTTGGATGCACTCATGAAGTAGCACCATCTTTTTCTCTGCTCTGTCCTGTCCTTGGGTCCTTTAGTCCATGAATCACCACATTCCAGTGTCCCAAAGTGGCCCAACCCTGCACTCTACTCCACCAAGCTACCCACATCCTTTCAACTCAGATTCCCAAACTGGCTTGTGGTACTGGATGAGGAAAGGAGGCAGCCCTGGCATGCTGGCACAGCCATCTCCTGGACAAGCTGCCAGGCATCCTGGCCAGGGATGTCTTCTGGGTGGAGTGTCAGTCTGCCGACATTGCCCATAGAACACTGGGGATCCCTGATCTCTGCTTCTTCATCCACAGTCTCCCAACCTGGATCTCACAAAGGATCACCCAGAGCCCCAAGACCCAAAGCTGGGCTGCTGTTTCCTGGGGAGACTTCTGATCTCCAGGCCATTAGAAACTGAGATGCACTGGAAGGGTAGCCTGTTGTACACTTGCCAGGCCCTGTTTGGTTCAAGGCTCTCAGCAGCACAACTCCATAGCACAGCTCCATCAGTGCTCTCAGACCTGGCCCTGGTGTGTGCTATTCTGAGGGCCCAATATCTGGTTTTGGGGCCTGGCTTCAATGTACAAGGAACTCAACCCCCAGCGACCTGCACAAATGACCAAGTGGCTCTGCACAGCATCTTGAGTATCAGGATTGAGGCCAGGCTGTGAACACAAAGCCCTTTCTCCCTCTGCTGCCCTCTTGAACTCCAGAGAAAACATGTCCAGCTCCCACCATTGTCATCTAGCACTGACCTAGCACTGTGAAAGACCAGGCACTGGGAGGCATGAATCACCCCCAGTCCTGCCTCTCTTCTCTAGATCCCCAGCTGGGACTGTGAAGGACAGGCAGAGCAAAATGCTGTGCAAACTAAGAGAGTTCTACCATGGGGCCCAGAGACAACCAGGGAAGTGACACAAGCCAGAGATCTCACAGTCAGTCTAACTGAGGCCTGCAGAGAGCAAACAGGTGTCTACCTACCGGCCTGATGGGTACGCCCCTGCCGGGGGTCGCTCCTGGGCCCATCACCAGCAGCGTTGAAGGCAGATATGCTGACCAGGTATTTGGTGTGGCTGGTCAGGTTCTTAAGCTTCACTGTGGGCTCAGGGAGGAACAGGACCTTCATCTTCTCTGTTTCGTTCCGGTTGCCCGCCTCCCAGTAGTAGATCTACCAGGAAAAGATGAGGCTGAGGGTGAGCATGAGAAAGCCCCCAGATGAGGCTGTCCTGTATCCCAGGAGGACTGTGACAGCCCTCTCCTGAGGGACCAGGAAACATGGGGGCTGGTGAGCTAGATGCAGGTCCTTGGTGCTAGTGCTGTCAGCCAATGGGTTGTGCTTCTGAGTTTTCAGCTGCAGTCTAAGCACCACTCAGTCAAACTGGTCAAAGTGGGGCCTGAGGACAGAGGCCTTTTCCATTCAGCCACTAGTCCTGGGCCTGAGCTCACCCAGCTGGGTCTCTGTCTTGTCCCACAGGAAGGTGATCACCCACTGTCTAGCCCTGCTGTGACCCATCCATAGAATCAGCCTTGAACTACCATCCCTATGTTCTCACATTTTGTTCAAACCCTATATCTTAATATTTGGTCAGTGTGACAAAAATACTTTGGAAATTAAAGCAGCAAAATAACAAGAGATCAGAGCTAGGGACATAGCTCAGTGGCACAGTACCCACCTGGCAAGCACAAGGTGGAAAGGAAAAAAAGTGGTACTGGAAAAAAAATCACAAGAGATTCACACTGGGCTCAGAACTGGTGGGAAAGCCCATGCCTCCCTTGGGTAGCATTTCCTCTCAGTTAGCTCTGACGTGCTTGTAGGTGAACCTCATGTCTAAGTACAAAGGTTTGAGTTGGTTGCCAGAACCGCTTCCCTAGACAGCTGGCCAGAAACCGCTCCAGCCAGTGCCAGCTGAGCTGCCCAAAGACAACACGAGTCTGTGGATTCATCTTGGCTCATGGGCCTAAGCCTGAGCCAGGCCCCAAGAGCAGTGTGCCTCAGGTGTAAAAGCAACACAGAGGTTACATGGGACACTGGAAAGTTGGGGCCAGCATTCCATCTTGCACATACCCAGGTCACACCTGTGAGGAGCAAGGCCTGACTGGTGACCATGGCTGATTTCCATCTGCAAGAGACTGGGAAGCTGATCAGAGAGGATTCTGCACTCACACAGCCCCAGCTAACTTGTAATCAATATCCAAGTTCAATGTCTTCATCATTAAGGAAATGAGAAAACATATTTTGGACATACATAAATAGCACCTGGCCTCCAGTCACAGGACCTTCCAGTAACTCATTAATCAATGTAAAAGCCCTGCTATGGAGGAAGGTATTAATTTTCATAAACACTTACAAAAATCATTTTTAAATGGACATTTAATTGTCCCAATAGTCATCAGGGCAGGTAAGCCCAGAGAATCTGGTAACTGATCACCCAGGGCTCCTGAGGCCAGATGAGGACATTAATTCTGGGGAAGGTTGTGGGTGTTTTCTGCAGGGGGCTTTTGTGGGTATTCAGAGCTCTTAGGTCTTAGGGTAGGGAAGCAGCCAGGTGTACTTTGCTGCTAGATAAACCACTCTGTGTAATCATCCCTCCCTGATATGTGGTATATCTGGCTGCCTTTCTTTTCCTCCATCTTCACAGAATTTAGTTATCTTAGTTCAGAGGTTCTCAAAGTAGGGATCCCAGAATCCATACCACCTGCAAACTCATTAGAAATGCAATTCTCAGGCTCCCTCCCAGAGTCTCACTCAATGAATTGAGAGTAATGTTCAGTAGTGATCCAGGGCAACGCTGGCATGCAGAACATATTTTCTGTGAGGACACCCTGTTTCCTGCTGCTATCAGCAAATGGGCTGGAGGCTCTGGAGTAGACACAGAAAGAAGCCGGGTTCTCACTGCAAGGCTAAGTGTCCAGAGCAGGAATAAGCCCTCAGCACTTTTGGATGAGCTGAAGCTACCACCTGGGTTGCTCTGTGATGGGCATAAAGTACTCCCCTACTCACCCCAGCAGCTTTGACCTAGGGCCTGGCCTCCAGGCTGTGTCTGCTGTCCATCTGCTGCTGAGAAAGCAGCAGGGCACAGTGAGGCAGCACCCTGGAGCAGAGCCAGTATCCCAGCTGAAGCCTCGGGCCTCTGTGGGGCACACAGTGAGCAGAAGGAAAAGCCACCCCCACCAGCTTGCCTTGTAGCCCTGGATGTTCCCGTTCTGGCTCTCTGGAGGTGGCGGGTCCCATGTGACCTCCAGCTGGCTGGCTGTGAGTGGGGTCACCTGGATGTTCTGTGGGGCCATTGCTGGGGCTGAGGAAAGAAGGGGAGACAAGGGTAACTGGGATGTCCCTTCATGAGCCAGCTGGGACTACCACCACACCCCCTCAGGGATCACATAAGTCCTAATTCCCTGGAGGACAACCTTTGGAGACAGTGCCCTGGACATTGCCCAGCTTGGGAAGCCTCAGGCACAACCACATGCCAGCTCCACACTGTGTCGCTGCAGATTAGAGCAAACCCTTTGCACCAGAGTATGCTACAAGCCCTCCTAGAAGAACATTCCTAAATCCACAAAGTAAAATAAATAGAATTGCAGAAAAGTCTCACGTCTCTAGGTAAGTTAACCAAACATTCAATGACAAACATATAGGTGAACACAGGGCGCAGGCTCAGGGAATGGTCTGACATCTACTGCAAGATAAAAGCAGCCGTCAGCGTCAGCGTGGTGGACACCTGGGGGTCCCAGAGATAGCTGGGGGATGGCCGCCACAGATCCTGCTGTGCCAACATTCCTGTTCCTGATTGGAGAAATGCTGAGTTTGTGGCAGAGGGTACAGAAAATAAAGACATCTGTGCTGCTCTCACAAGCTTAGGTGTCCTGATTATAAAGCCCCATTCTAGACAGAGATAGTATAGAGTTATCACTCCTCCCTGAGGACCAGCAGTCAAATTTCTATGAATTTCTATGAATATGAATTCAAGTTGCTCTGAGGTCTGGTCTGACTACAAATTCTGAGCACCAAATTCTGAGCACTTCTTGCCCTCCCAGTGGGAGGTGATCCCTTGGTATCATGTCAAGGTCACGGTGAACTGTGGGTGCCATGTTCTGGAACATTTTTGTCATCTCTGTTTTTCCAGCTTCATGCTGCTTTTTAAGTCCATACTGGGCACCTCCTCATGACGATCTGTTCTCTGCCCCCTGGGAGCTACTCCCTTCCATCACCCAGACACTCCTGGTGGAAGCTGGGGCCACGCTTGACCCTGGCGAGTTGTCTGGAGTTTTTCTTGGGTTCCTGGCTCTGGGAAAGCAGAAGCTAGCTGAGTCCTCCTCACCTCTTGCAACCTTGGCCTGTGCTCCAGGAATGCCAGCTGCCTTTGGATTCAATCTGTTTATAAACACAGGTGACCAAATGGTCACTGCCCGGGGAGATGGCCAGCACCTAGGCTGAGAGGCCTACAGGGCAGAGAATGACCCCATAAGTCACCCTCCCCCAGTGCCCCTTCCTCACTTTCTGCTCCCCCCTCCATGTAGAATAAAATAGTAATTAACACCCGCTCAGCCTGACACGACTATTTATTTTGTTCTAACTGTGTGGTTTCCATATTATCACTGCCCACCCTGCCGTTAATGGAAATGTTAATAACCCGCACCAGGTTGCTGTGACAGATGCTCAGCCTCATTATCAGAAATTCTTATTTACCGCTCCATTAAACAACAGAATCACACAAAAAAACAATTCAATCAAAACTAACTGGAGGAATTTTAACAGCCACATTAATAATCCAAAACATAAATAAAGTTAATGTCTTTTGCATGTTTGCCATCGGCAACTCTATTGCAAAATTACTGTTGTACAATTAAAATGTGAAAGGCAAAATTGAGCATGGCCATTACTCCAGTTGTGGGTTAGGAACCCCCCAACATCCCTAAGGGTTTCTTTACATAGACTCAACCAAACCCAGTGCAGCAATATCCCTGGACTTGCATCCATCTGTAGGAACTGGCAGAATTCATATGCTGCAGGCAACCCCCCTCAGCCCGTACCCAGGAGCCCATGTGTCTCTTGGCTGGGGTTCACACACACTGGACAAATGCCCTGGTGCCATTTCAGGCAGCTGAGATGCTTCCGTGTTCCCGCTGACTATGCTGCAGTATGGTGCTTTGTGCTATAAAGATTCTGCAGGTAACAAAGAATTTTTTTTGTTGAAGACACATGCAGGGAAGAGAGAAATGTATGTAAACACTGAGCCGAGCTTGTCAGTTTTGAGATTCTTTTTTTTTTTTTTTTTGGCTCCTGAAAACTGCTGGATCTCCAGCCTGATAGGAGAACTTGACTTTCAGGAAGGCCCTGCTGTTCCCAACGCTGAATGCAAGCCTCATTCAAGGAACACATGTGCGGTTGGGGAGTCGATGGAGTACTGGCTCAGTCACTGTCTTTTTGTTTCCTTATCTTAACATTTGTGGCACAAGGAGAACACAAATAACAGCCAGCATATTCCTTTAAAATGCATGAAATTATTTTTCAAAAGCATTTTAAGCAGCAGTTTCTGGATTTGCTGAATCATAGATTGCCTACAAAGAGCATCAGAGGTGAATGGAAAGGTTATGGTGTAAGGCTGTGATCTGCTCTGTAGGTCTCACACAGAGCTGATGATGCTATGACAGAACTATCTGCGTCCAGTCCCAACAGGATTGTTCCTGTACCTGCACCAGGGCAATGGGACGACTTTGGAGAGAAACTTTATTAACTAGTAACATAGAAGGCTTGGGGACTTCCAGAGGCATCCTGTATTTGACAGCTATAAGCAGTGTTCTAGAGGTTTCTGAAATTTTCTGGAATCCTGCCTGGTTGCTTGGGGAGACCTACTACATTGGGTGCTGTGTGCTGAGCCAGACTACAGTCTGGCTCTCCCTGGACTTGCTGCCTCTACCAGGAAAGGGTGGGGTGGAGGCTGTCGGGGAATCCCCACAAAGCAGTTACAGCCGCACTCCATCTACCTCACTCAACTCTGGGCTGGCTGCCCAGGGTGGCCATCAGTTTCAGCTGGATCAAGAAACAGACACTGAAGCACTGGAGACACTGTCCCCAGCTCAGTCTTCATTTATTTTTTTCTTTTCTTTCTTTTTTGTCTTTTTGAAACAGGGTTTCACTATGAATTCAGGCTGGCCTTGAACTTACTTTGTAGCCCAGACTGAACTCCCAGCAATCCTTCTGCCTCAGCTTCCCAAGTGCTGGGATTACAGGCATACACGACCACACCTAGTCTTATTTTCTGTTTATTCCAAGTTCTCTCAGATCTGATTGACCCTACTGCTATAGGACCCGGTACCCCATCTGGACTCAACCCTCTCCTCGGAGCGTAGGGGCCTCGCTGTAGGGAAGAAGCAGATCGCACCAGCACATTCAAAGGAAAGAGAAGTGTTCCATGTGGTCTCAACCACCTGTGATTAACATTGGTCCAAAAATCCTAAATGGAAAATCCAGGAAGGCCATATTCAGGTAACTTTTGTTACGATATAGTGTTATAACTGCTCTATTTTATTATGAGTTGTTGTTAATTGCTTACTGTGTCTAGTTTATAAACTAAACTATATCATGCATATACACAGATAGAAAAACTTAGCATATACAGTGCATTGACAGTTTCAGGTCTCCGCTGGCATTTGGGATGGAGCTCTGATGATGAGGGGATCCTGGAGGATGAGGGACAGCTGCACGTGGCCTTTGGCAGGGCAGCAGAGGTCGGAGAGAGCATGGGAGGTTTCAGAGTTGTAGGAATTGATTCTGCAGTGAGAAGGATGCTCATTCATTCAGTTCTTCACTCTCCCCTTCAGATATCCACTCCATGGCAAGTTTGAGACCAATCTAGGCAACTTAATGACTTAGTGAGACTCTATCTCAAAATAAAATTATTATTAAAAATGTCTAGGGGTATAGATCAGTGTGAAGGCTTTGCTGGTTTCATTCCCTGGTAATGCAAAACAAAAATATACTTCCTATGGTGGGAGATTCATCTATCGACTTTAGACAGTGGCAGACCTGTGGGACTTGTAGTGGCCTCTGCTAACTCCATGGACTACAAGATCCTCTGTGATCAAAGATACAGGAATAGCAGCAGCAGTGCATGGGGACAGTGAAGAAGGGCTGCCACCTCGCAGAAGCTCCAGAGCTTCTGCTCTGTGAGGGCTATGTGGCCACAGCCCCCCTTTCTCACATCCGCTAGACTAGATGAGCCTTGATCTAAAATAGTGAGCAGGAGGAAGGGAGGCATAGCAAACTCTGACGGCAGGCCACATGGTGGTGAGTGGTCATGTGGGTGTTGGGGCCAGTGAGGTCTGAGGCTTCATTTCCTGAGTGCACATTTGCTGGACACTTCTTGGATGTTAACTTGGCCGTGGGCTTAGCACTGGGGTTGGATGGATACACAGATGCAAAAGACAGTTTAACAAGGGAGAGAAATTACAGTAATGATAACACAAGGTAGAGGTGAGCACACACTCACAGAGCCAAGAGAGACTGCTTCTTGCTGGGGATGTGTGTGTTTCTAGAAGACAGAACATTTGGCTTAAATAATGGGGACAATTTACCATGGGACAGTGGACCAGAAAGCAAGGGCACTTTTGGAGGTGGGAAAGGAAGGAGCAGAAGTCCAAAGTGAGAAAGCTGGTTCACAGTAAGCAGACCATCATCCTGTTCTAGGGCCGCCCTTGGCCACAGCAGGTAGCTACTACTGCCAGGGTCATCTTTGGTCATGCAGGGCTGCTGCTGCTGCTGAATCACCTTGGTCATGCTGAACACCTGCTTCTGCCAGATGCATGTTAGAGTGACAGACCACACTAGTTTTCTACTTTCAGTTGTTTTGGTAGGACAGGTTTTAACTGATAATTTGAGCATCATTGTTAATGCTTTACTATAATGAAATAAGTATTTCTTTATATAATTAAAATTCTATACTCATCAATTCACTATAATTACATCAACATTTTCCTGGTCAAATATTCTCTCTGACTTCTCGTTAAGTAAACAGGAAACAGAATTCTCTAACTAGTTTACCTCCTCTGCAGATTTTCCCAACCTATCTGTTCTCTGTAGCAGGGATATCTGGAGACATGCTCTAGATCTGGGTAATTTATGCCCTCTGGGGCCTTGTCCATGCATAAAGGGGTCTAAATGCAACATAGAGAGCAGCATCTTGATGCAAGAGTCAGAAAGTGAGGATTTGGTGGTCTAGGTGAGTGAGCCAGGAAACAGAAACTCCTGTCAAGAGAACAATCCCAAGAGCAAAGCATCTGAATGGCTGCTGTCCTGAAAAAGGAAGATCAATTCCCAGCACCCTTGAAGGGCCAAGAAGTCCAAATCCTAGTCCCCAGTACTGCAGGTCACACAGAGAACTTCAGCTGGTGTTACTAAACTTTTTCTTTTTTTGTGATACAAGGGAATGAACCTGAGGTGCTCTAACACCAAGCTACATCCTCATCTAACCCCTCCACCCCCCAGTAGAGGGTCTTGCTAAGTTGCCCAGATGGGACTTGAATTTCAAATTCTCCTGCCTCAATCCTCCTAGTGGTGAGACTACAAGTGTGCATCATCCTGCTCAGCTATCCAATAATTTTTAAAATGCTCACAACAGGGAATTCCAAGTGAGAAGCCCATCTTTCATAAACTTATAATGGATGTGAGATATGTAGACCATCCTTTTCTCAACCTAGAATCCCCTCTCTCCAGAATTCTCTAGGGCTTTGAGGTCACAAGCAGGTGGAGGTGATTTCTAGCCTTAATCATGTCACAGGTGACATGTGCACAGAGGTCCTGCTGCTGACCTTGCAGGCATTTCTGTGCACTAGGTGACTCTGCTCACCCTTGATCTGACTCACACAGTCTTCAGCACCCTACTATTCACTAGCCTCATTTCACAGATGAGATACCAAGGCCGAGGGAGATCAACCAGCCCAAGGTCACAGCTGGTAGATGTGTGAGTTCAAGTGTGCTCAGCCAGCAGTTTGACTCTGAGCCCTCCTCCTACATCCCCTAAGAGTGGTGGGAAGTCCAGACCTGGGTCTCCAGCAGCTTCCTCATGTACCACACTGGCTGCTTGACCCTTCCTCTGGGCACCAAATCCCTCCATCTTTTCTCACCTGCTGTGCTTAGCCAGAACCAAAAACTGCTCTAGGAAATCCCAGGAGGACATCAGGAAACTGGCCACCAGGATGTCATTAGTAAAGTCACTGACATGTGGTCTAGACTACAGGTCTATGCCAGGGTCAGACCCCTAGGCTCTCAGTCCTCACACCTGGGTCTACCTGCATGACTCAGGGCATTCTGCTTACTCTCTTTGAGCCTCATATTATGAGTTAAAGATGGGAAAATGCCAAACTTGAAGAGGATGAAACAAAATGACTGGCTCCTGGAAAGCAGGATTTCAGGAGAGCTGAGCCCATGTCTTTTACTACAGGTTTCTTCCCTGAGATGTAGGGTCAACTCTGTTCCATCCCCAACCAGGGGATTGCTAGGGAACTGGGATGGGGGACAGGGCTCCATATTGTCAGTGGGAGGCCTATTGCCCCCTTGCTAGCTGGCTGCAGTGAAGCAACAGCCTAGCTGTGAGATGCTCCACGAGAAGGCCCTACAAAGAAGGAATGCAAGAAGGCTTCTGGCTAACAGCCCCCAGAAATCGAGGCATTAGAACAGCGGTGGTGAACCTATGCCACGTGAGCTACAGTGGGCTGCGTGTATCACTGCAAGTCTTGTTATTCTGTTTTTTCTTTGAAGACAAAAGTTGTGTTTTCTACACTAAAACCTCATTATTCAGGTTTAATTGCTGATTTGACACATGATGAATAAGTAGGTTTTAGGTTTTAATTTGGGCACTCGGTCTCTAAAAGGTTTGCTACAGCCCAACAGCCCTTGAGGAATAGAATACTACTAATAGCTTTGTAAGTAGGCTTGGACATCAGTCCATCTTGTATTACTACCACAAAATACCAAGGGTAGCCTAACTTTGTAGGGAAAAGAGGTTTATTTAGCCCCATTTTGGATGCTGAAAATCAAAACAATATGCAAATAGGCTTGGGGGAGGGTCCCCCTCCAGCTTTGTCACCAGCACTGGTGGGAGCAGAGGTTACACGGTGAGGCAGAAAGCAGAGATTGGGGTCCCACCACCTCCTGTGAGGGTCTGCCTCTAAATGACCTCAGGACCTAAGCACTTCCTACCAAGCTCTGCCTCCTAAAGGCCCCACCTCTGAACACTGTCACACTGAACACCAAGAACCCCTGAGGGGGCACCCCCCCAACCACAGAGTGACACGAGGTACCCTCCCTTCCTTAGCCTGGGAGTAGGACATCAGCTGATCTGCAAGCATATGGCAGTAGCCATCCTAAGAAATTGATGGCTTTAAAATGGTATTTGAGGAACAGGTATTTTAATAGGAAAGGAAGGTTGAGGCCAGAGCATTTTTGACTCATACTAATAAATGTATTTTCCTGGCAGATATTTCAACTTCAAAAGTTAGCTCTGAGCTTTCCATCAGCATACTGCCTCTGAACATATTCAGATTTCATCCCGAAATGATCTTTGTTTTCCCATCATTAGTAAGTGGTGCTTACTCCTCATCAGTTCACACTACTACCACCCACTATTAGATAAGCAGAGTTTCAAGCTTCTCCCCAACCACAATGGCTGGCTGTGCCATATGGCTGTTTCTTGTTGTTGCTTTCCTTGCAGGCGGAGTCAGTTTCCTATCACAGTGAGACTCCGGGTCTGACCCTGGTTGCATTAGAACCAAAGGTGCTGTGCATTGGCAGTTTACAACCCTAATTAATCAATGTATCCGATGTAGCTGTGTTTACAAAAGTTGTGCTGTTGGAGAAATATTTTGTTTCCATCTTGTGATCTGGAGAAAAATAGGCTCAGAAGAGTTGTTATGCACCCCAGAATGGACTAGATTTGAACTTGGATCTGTCTGATTCTAAGGTCCAAGCTGTTTTCTGAGAGGGTAGAAGGTTTTTCTATAAAGGCTCAGGTAATACTTTAAGATTTGAGGGCCACAAGGCCTTTGTCTCAACCTCTTGAATAATTTTCTGTCTAGGTCTCTATAGAAAAAGTGTGAACTTTGTTCACAGCATCCACCCTGCATTGGCCCCTGAGCCTAGACTGTAGCCCGTGCTGAAGGGAACAGAGAAAGGGGACGGACCATTGCAGAGGGGCACTGGCTGTGAAGTTAAGAGCCCAGGGCTATGAGCAGTACAGATTCAGGGCAGAAGGGTCTGAAGCTGAGGAGTCTGGAGGTGATGGCAGAGCTGGAGCCCCCTGGGCTAGTCTATCTGAACTGTGGATGGTTGAGATTATAGTCACAGTACTCTCAAATCTGCCTCTCCCTCTAGGGTCACTGTGACCACAGGATTGGGTATGGACCCCTCCAGGTGGGATGCCAGGTCTGAAGGATGCTGGCATTCTTGGCTAGACATGTTGAGATAGATGGTCGAGTATCAGGTTCAGCTCCAGCCCCCACTCCAGTCCACACTGAACTCACTGACACACACATGGCCCAACCCTCCAGAGAGCTTTGCATCCTGGAAAGACCCCACATAAGACAGCAGGAGCTCTTCCAGGGCAGAGCCTGGGCCTTGGAGTTTCCTGTTGCCCCGATCTTCTAGGCAAATGGATGCTAAGTGGAGCCATCTCAATGGACTGATGATACAGCATAGTAGAGCATGTCCCAGGGAACAGGGCCATGCACTGACTCAGGACTGTGGGCCATGTAGGTAGAATCCTTTCCAAGGAGCATCAGACACTGAAACAGGGTTGTGGAGCTGAGACTTGCACAGATGATGGGGCAGGGATGATAACCTTCAGGGCTTCTGGATGAGGGGCCAGGAACAGCCCTACCCAGCATTTATGAGGCTGTCTCCTGGCCAGCCTCCCCAGGCTGGGTTCACCTGTATGTGTGAGGGCTTGGTCCTGAGAGCATGTGAGTCTTTGGACTCTTGTTTCAGCACAGCCCGCCCTTCTCACCCTGCTGGTGCCCCACCCACTTGCTCATAAGTGCTCTTCTCAGAAAGCATTGCTAGCTTGCCTCAGTGGATTCACCAAGAGGGGTCCTTGGTCACATGTGCTGGAAGTGGCAGTGAAGACTCAAATGACATTGTCTTTGTTAGTGTGGTAAGGGAGTGGCCAGCTTTTTGTGCACAGAAAGACCCCTGCAAGGCATCTTCCCAGGAAGATTCAGTCTGAACTCCGAGTTATGGCTTCAGAGATGTGTTTTTGTGTTAAGGGAGTAGACATCTTGAGCTGCAGCCCCAGAGGCAGAAAGGATCCCTGAGCCCTCTGAGCCCTAGACGTTAGCATCCTGATGAAATGTGACTCTATTCATCTTTGAAATCAAAGATTCCTCTGTGATCTGGAGACAGCAGTGCCCACTGGGCCACCATGACAGTGATAGTTACCAGTAGACACTCATTTGCTTTCTCCTGATGTGAGGCTGCATTGTGCCTACACCCAACAGTGTTCATGGTATGGGCAGTCAGATGGGGACCCCTGGAACCATGGAAATTACCTGTGGTTTGCATGAGGTCATCACCAAGTGTTCTGTTACTGGTCGCTTAGGCACTCTACTGATGGGCAATGACGAGATAGCACAGCCCTGGGAAGTTTGAAGTAACTACATTAACTACCCTGTAAGCAACTGCCGTACTCTTCATTATAAACACATTTCCAAACCAGCACAGCTCTGAATCCATTTAATTTCACTTAATGGGCTCTAGGACTGGCTTTATTTGTCACTAGGGGGAGCTGAAACAGCTAGAAGCTTTGTATTTTTCTCTCATCCCAGCCAAGAGTAATTAAAAACTGGTAGTATTATAGGAAAGGTAAAACACACATTCTACAGCATGTTCTTCATTCTTTTAAAATAACACTGAACCAATAGTTTTGAGATGCTCTTCTGTCTTCTAAAACAACGCACATGCCAAAACCAACCTGAATGCTGCCCAAAGTGATCAAGTGACTCTGAACACTGAGTTAATGTGCCTGTTTCTATTCTCTTTTGGGGAAAAACTGCAGAGCCAAAGACCAAAGTTCAGGACATCTGGCTGCTGACCTGCAGTTGGCAGCCTCTACCCATAAGATATAGGACAGCCAAATCCTGGCTTCCTTTATAAAGACTTAATAAATAAAATTGCTCTTTTATCTTTTTCTTTTCCTGGTGCTGGGGAGCAAACGCAGAGCCATCCTTGAGCAGCTTAAGCATGTGTTTCACCACTGAGCTACATCCCCAGGCCTGAGGTCATTCTTTCTTCTGGACTAACATTTAATGTGTCTCAAAAATTAGGTAAACCCCAGCCTCCGGCTGCAAGCGCTGCGGGAAAAGCAGGGATAAGTCATCACGCTAGCTAAGTTCACAGTAATAATTGTGATAAAAGGGCTAGGAGTGACCCATAAGCAACTAGCAGGATGTGCTAAAAGCACTGCCAACCCCACTACAAGATGCGAAAGGAGAGGGAGGCCATTTCCTGGGGAGGAAAGAAGTGAATGAAGATGCCAGCAATTCCTGTGTCAATTTGTAATTTGATCCTGGTACAACTTGTTTGCTTGAGCACTTGCCAAAACGACTAAAGTTTTAGAATGGCTGAGGAATTTTGAAACACAAAAAAGAATAAGACAAGTTCTCCTAAATACGAACCATGTGTAGTGATGAGTGAAAAGTTTAGTGGCATCAGGGCACAGGTAAAGATATCTCTAGAAATGAGCAAGCCCTTGGACAGTCTGAACTGTGTATAAGGATTAAAACACACGACACACCATAAACAATCAATCAGTGAATTCTACTTGCAGAAAAATGTCTCTGAAAATAATCTGTTTAGAGGCTCATTTTATACAACTGCCAAAATAAAGTACAGCTGGATTAAAGACTTTAATGGTAAAAGATGAACCCATAAAATTCAGAAGAAAATCTATGTACCCATCAAGTTGCAGAGTGCGAGACAGAGATGTGACAGGTCTAGAAATTCAACTACACAGTAATGTAAACACTCCAGAATTAAAAGCAAATGACATAGAGGAAAACAATTTGCCAGCAACACAATCACACATTTCCCCAAGATGTAAGGAAATGTGAAGGATTTCTTGAGAACCAGCTGAGAACACTGGGCCTGTTGGAATGAGAAGACATGGATACCAGGCTTCAGAATCCCCAAGCAAAGCCAGTTATGCCTCAGAGGCCCTCTGGACCATGAACTGTGCACACACACCAAATGAAATTTGGGGCTACTTCCTACAAATGTCTGTATTAAAGAAAAATGAAACTTCAGTTCAATCAGCCAGAAGGTGCCAACTAACTTGCAGTTATACAACAATGAACTTCCCCATGGTAAAACCTCATAAAGTAAGAACACAATGGTAACCAATTAAGGGTTGTCTTTGCATTGCTTCCACATTTGCATTTTGGTGTATTTGGTCCAGGCAGGGATGACATAAGTCCCTGGCTTTGGGGACCTTAAGTCACTATCCACAGCACCTGGTTTAGCAATGGAGAAGACTAAAGTCAAGCTGAAGCAACTAGAATCTCCAGTGGGATTTTGCTTAGACAGTGCAGAAAGAGAGAAACCTTTTGCTCCCAGATCCCAAATGGCCACCTTAAGGAAAAGTCTAACTAAGAAAGGAGCCAACTGAGAGGGACATGGAACCAAGAGGCAACTGGGCAGCAGCTTGTTGAGGCACTGGATCCTGCTGGCCTGGAGCTCTACCAGGTGATGACGAACCTGTTAGAGCTTTCAATGATAACAAATAGCTGGCTGTGGGACATGTGCCACAAGTTTGCCACCACTGAATTCTAGGCTGTTTCTATATCTGGGCTGTTACAGAAATGCTATGCTTTGGATATAGTTTATGTGTACACTCCAAAATTTCACAGGTTGGAAGTTGGTCCCCAAAGTGGTGATGAGGAAGGGGAGCTTTAACAAGAGGAACCTAATGGCAGGTCATTGGGGGCACAGCCCTTGTAAGAGATCAAGGTAGCTCCTTTGTGAGCCCTGATAGTTCTCAGAGAGGGTTGTTATGAAAAAGCAACCCTGCCCCCATGCTGGCCCCCACTTCCTGTCTCACCTTAAGATGTCTCCTGTTTGCATGTCCCCCTGTCACTGTGATATCACCCGCCATGAGGCCCTCCCCAGAGCTAAGCTGGTGCTAATGTCCTTGAGCAGAACTATGAGCTAAATAAACTCTTCTTTAATATGTCACCCAGCACCAGAATTTTGTTATAGCAGAAAATGAACTAACACAAGGAGCTAAAACATGATTCATTTGACTTGAGCTCATGTGGATCAAGGCTCCACCTCCTGCAGACTAGAGGCCTGATTTCTGCATTATTTTTACCAATTTATAACATGGGTACTTAGAAACTTATCTTTTCACCCAAGGTTAACAGGATTTAAATATTTATTTGGGCTGGAAAAGACCTGAAAAACATCACTTTACTCATCTCATCATTATGTAGATGAAGCCAGTCACATCAAGACCTATTCATTCTTTCACTAAACACTGACCGGTCACTGACCCCCAGGCCAGGAACATTCTAGGTACTCACTCTGTGGGCAAGGCAGATCTAGCACATCATTGGGATGATAAGCTGGGTTTCCTCACTCTGGCTCACAAGTTACCCCACTATGCCATAACTGGAGCTTAGAGTGGTTAAAGTTTGCTCACTGTCACAAAGCTAGTAAAAGACAGAGTCAACCTCAGACCCACTAATTTACTCCTGAAACCACAGCTAAGTCTCTGTCTCCCCCCACCCCTGCCTCTCTCTAAATTCCTGTGCAGTACCAGGGACTGAACCCAGGGTCTTCACACTGAGCTATATCCCCAGCCCTTTTTATATTTTTATTTTGACATAGCGTCTCACTAGTTGTCCAGGCTCAGCTTGAACTTGTTGTCTTGCCTCAGCCTCACAGGGTGCTGGGATTGTAAGCATCTGCCACTGTGCTTGACAATATGTGTTTTTTAAAAAGACTTTTGAGTAATTGGAAAAATTGGCATTCCACATGCCAAAGACCAAAACTAAACCCATATCTATCACCATACACCAAACTAAAGTAAAAATGGATCAAAGATCTAAATATTAAAACAGAAACACTAAATATACTGGAAGACAAGGCAGGTAGAAATCTTGAAGACATAGGGGTAGGCAGAGAATTCATGAACAAAACACAAACTGCGTGGGAAATACTTCAAAGAATCAACAACAGGGATCTCATCTTATTAAAAAGTTTTCACACATCAAAAGAAATCACCCACAGAGTGAAAAGAAAACTCACAGAATGGGAAAAAAATTTAACCAACTGTCCCTCAGACAAAGGGCTTCTATCTAAAACATATAAAGAATTGAAAAACATCAGGGACTCCAAATTCTAAGACCTAATCCAAATATGGGCATCTGAGATGAATACACACTTCTCAGATGAGGAAGTACAAATGGAAAACAAATATTTTAAAAAATGTTTAACATCATTGATCATTGGAGAAATGCAAATTAAAAAAACACTGAAGTTCCATCTCATTCCAGAAAGAAAGGTTGTCATCAATAAATCAACTAGTAACATATGCTGGAGGAGTCATGGGGAAAAGGAAAGCTTTTCCACTGTTGGTGGGAGTATAGACTAATACAACCACTATGGAAATCAGTGTTGAGATTCCTCAACAACAAGGATTGGAGGTCCCATTTGATCCAGCTATTTCCCTCCTGGTGTTTTCCCAGAAGAATTGAAAACAGTACCACAGGCGATATACGTGCATCCATATTTATAACAGCACAATACGTAATAGCTAACTCTTGGAAATGCCCATCAATCAAGGAATGGATAAATAAGATGTGGTATTTTTATATAATAGAATACTACTTAGCTATAAATAAGGATAAACTTGAGGCTTTTATAAAAACTTGAGACCATACTCATAAGTGAAACAAATCAGACTCAAATGTGTAAATATTATATTGTCTTCCTAGTATAAAAATCTGAAAGAGTAAATAAGATCCAAAATGTATAATAGATATTGTGAAAGTGAAAAGGAAAGAAACTGCTCAAAAAGAAAGAACAACTGGGATAGGGGAAAGGAGAAAAGAAAGAAAAAGATTTTATATATTTATACACACACAAGATAGATGATTATACTACTAATCTGTTAGTTCATCAAAAGGAATAGTTTTTACTTTCATTGTTTGAATGTTTGATCATGTTTTCATGCCTATATCTTGTAATCTGAACAACTATTTTGAAGATCACAATATACAATATATCAATCATTGTTAATCTATTGCTTTGAAATTCTGTATCATTTTATTATTTTTTGTTTTAAAATTTAAAAAGAAAAAACAGCCTATGAGCATGTCAGGCCAACTACTTTGTGCTATCTGGAGTGCCTAACCAAGTGAACAGAAATTGGCCGAAGCAGCAGTTTTATTTTCTGAAGGTTTACTTGCTATCGTCAACATGTTAGCAATACCTCTCATGATGGAAGAGAATTACTGCAGCAGGGTTCTTGGGCCTCAAGAAGCAGACTGGAACGGTAATGACTAACTGCCAGTGAAGCTGGAGTAACTGGCTGTCCTCCTCTTTCCAGCAAAGTCTCTCTGGGGGTAAACATGGGGGAAGAGAAACACGCTGGACTGACGGCAGCAGAGCTCCAGGGTACACCCTGGGCACAGGGGTCCATGGATGCTTCCTGACCACGGCCCAGTGTGGGTACTTGGGAAATGAATTGGCAGGAGTGATGCAGGTACTAACTCTGGGCAAGGGACCCTTCAGGGAGAAGCAGCCATGGGTTTGTGCTGACAACAGGTGCTGGAGAGAAGACAGTGCCATGGATGAGTGAGAGGCAGGGCCTTTCACACGGTGCCACACAGAAGGAGACTGGCCCTGCCTGAAGGGGGAAGAATCAGAGCCTTCAGGGAATCCTGGAGCCCAGAGGCTGCTCTGTGGGCTTAAGAAGGGCAGAGATGCTCTCTGTGCTCAGACTGGTTGGTTCCCTGAGCATTCAGAGTTCTCTCTGGGTGCCCCATTTTGCATCTCTCCCAGTATTGTGGGGTCAATGGCTGTGATCACGAAGGCAGAATGGGCAGGGCTTCCTTTTCCTCTGTGAGATGTGAGAGATCCAGGCAGTAGGGCCTGAGAGGATATTCAAGTCAGGGCCTATGGGTAGCAGGGGAGTGCAGGGGAGGAGGTAAAAGAGGAGGACACCCCTGGCTGGAAGGAGCAAGGGACTCCAGAACAGGGATTCCAGTCTAGTTTAGCACTACTATAAAATACCCAGGACTTCAGTGTTCCTGAAAGCTCTCCTTACATATCCAAAGACAGAAACAACCAGTACAAGAATGGGTTAACAAATGTAGTCTATTCATCCAATGGCGTATTATTCAGACAAGAAAAAGAGAAAGTTCTGATACAAGGCAACATGGTTGAACCTCAAAAATGTAATGCTAAGTACCAGAAGCTAGGCACAAAAGGATAAACACTGCATTGTTCAATGAAAATACCCTGAATAGGCAAATTTAAAGATAGAAAGTAAGTTAGAGGTTGTCAGGGGCTGAGAAGAAGAGAAGAAGGGAAAGGAAATGGTCAGTGGGCCTGGACTCTCTGGGAAGATAAGAAAGTTCCAGAGGTGAATGGTGGTGATGGCTGCACAAACAGCATAAATGTGCTTAATGCCCTGAACTGTGCCCTTAACAAGTGTTAAAATGACACACTTTATGCTACAGGTATCTCACTACAATAACAAACAAAACCTAGAATCAGAACTGGGAGCTGGCACTGTGTCATTATAGGGCACTGCCTGGTCTCCTTCCTTGCTGTACCTCTCTTTCTCGGGGTTCTGCCTTGTAGCCCTGAGCCCTGGATCCTGCCTGCCATGTCTGTGGTGTAGGCTGGTGGCAGACATAACTCTCACGTGCCAGCTCAGGTACTGTAAATCCCTGCCAGCTGGTGGCGTATGATCTCCATCCCTGACCTGGTGACTCATAGGGCCCAGATTCCCAGATACTCTGGAGGAGTGCAGTCTGCCAGAATCATCCTCTGCTGGGGCACTGGTGACGTCCCTTTTCCAGTATATGGCTCTTCTGTCAGTAAGTCCCTTTCCAGCTGCAGTTATAAAACCTCCAACCGCAATTATAAAAACTGAGTGACCCCAGGGCAGAATTCTGAGGAATGAGAGCTAAGAGTCACATATGCTTCATTTCTGCATCCTTACATACATGCAAACATTGCCTGATCATTCTCTCTACATCACTGTCTGGTTTCCAACAATGACCTCTCTAAATTGCCAAAGGTTACCATGTACAGTTCTATCCTCTGGCCCAGAAACCCATTCCCTTGTGGCTGCTCAGTGTTTCCACCAAGGCTGGTGTTCTGTTCTTGGGGACATTCTCACTGTCCTGGGCCTGAAGTGTCATCTCTCAATCTGCTCAGGCCACCTGAGCAGCAGTCCAAAGCTTGCACCACAGAAATACAAAGCTGTCAGCTAAAAGCTGAGCTCCTGAGTGTAGGAATCCCCCAGTCAGTAGGGACAGTGTAGACAGTGTGGCCTTATTAATGAGGCCGGGAGGAAGATGGAAGAGCAAGTGAAGCTGGAGTCATAATATGTGTCTTATTTCATGTTAGTTTTAGCAAAGGGATATCCCTGAACGAAACCCAGGAGTCACATCTTATCAGGGTAGACACTGAGAGCCACATGGTTTCTGTAGACCTAGAGAATGTGATGCTGCCATGAATGAAGCTGGCTCCAGTCACAGGGCCACTGAAGACACCCACAGAATAACGAACGGGTGGGTGATTAAGTACAAACACTCACACCTCCAGACCCCAAAGTTCCCTTTTCCCACACGCTGGAACCCTCACTGAGTAAAGAGCATATCTCTGTGGAACAAAGTCATCGCACTACAATAAGACAGCCCCTTTAGGTCACCAATGCAGGACATGGCCATTCACTTGAGCTGTTAAAGAGCCCAGAACCCTGCTAAGCCAGGCTCTTCCAGCCATGACATGCAAATCTTCTCCCCAGCCACAACACACTCAAGGAGGGAGAGCAGGGCTTCTGGTCCCAGCCACTAAGCTCTGCTCCCTGTGGTCGCAGGGCAGGGCACACCTAGAGCTTACCTGCCTCACCGACAAAGACTTCCACAGGCGCGCTAGCAGGACTCTCGCCGATGACGTTGTAGGCGGTCATGATCACTTCATAGCGCCTGTACTTCTTCAGATCTATGAAGGTAAAGGAGACTGGTCAGCCCGCAGTGGGGCCACCTTAGGAAGCTCCCTCTGTGGTCACACTACAGAAACCAGCACCCGAAAGGGAGGCAGGGAACAGTGACAATGCTTCCTACAGAGCTCTCCAGCCCTATTACACGTCACTTCCCTTCCCCTCCCGGCAGTCAATCCCACAGAGCAGGAAGCTCTGCCCCATTGCACTCATGAAAGGCAGCCCCAAAGCCTTCCCCGAGCAGGGCTTAGTCGCAGCCAGTCCTGGCCTGGATCTTTCCAGAGGACCAACAGGTGCAGGAAGACCTTGGCATTTTAAAAGAAATTACAAAAATATAAGCAGACCCGAATCCCTTCAGTTTTTCATGATCATGTACTGGGAAGAAAAGGGTGAGGGTGACTTGTGTGTGTGGTATGTGTGGTGTGTGTGGGGTATATGTGTGGCGTGTGTGAGGTGTGTGTGAAGCATGTGCAGTGTGTGTGCGGTGTGTGTGAAGCGTGTGCGGTGTGTGTGAAGCATGTGCAGTGTGTGTGCGGTGTGTGTGAAGCGTGTGCGGTGTGTGTGAGGTATGTGTGAAGCGTCTGTGGTGTGTGTGAAGCATGTGCAGTGTGTGTGCGGTGTGTGTGAAGCGTGTGCGGTGTGTGTGAAGCATGTGCAGTGTGTGTGTGGTGTGTGTGAAGCGTGTGCGATGTGTGTGAGGTATGTGTGAAGCGTCTGTGGGGTATGTGAGGTGTGTGGGGGTGTGTGTTGGGTACATGTAACATGTGTATGGGCTGTGTGAGGGAGTATGAAGTGTGTGGGGTGTGTGTGCAGTGTGTGTGGGCTGTGTGTGAAGAGTATGGGATGTGTGTGTGGGCTATGTGTGGGAAGCCATGTTTGTAGTGACACAGATAGGTGGCTTCACATTGAGCGACAGGGAGAGAGAAGCTGACATTGAAGCCAAAAACTGACCCATGGGGATACTTCTGTGGGGCTCATGTGACTTTGCCAGGCCCTACATATGTCACCACTGGGATGAGTACTGGATCCACACCAGGCCCACACTTTCGACTCCCTCGATGAGTCAGACCAGAGAGGCCCTCTTGTCCTGCCCCTCCGCTGAGTCAGAATCCCATACTCTGACTTTCACCCTAGCAGGAACAGAGATCAGCCCACATGAAGCACTCTTGTACCCCCACAGGCTGGCTAGTGGGTCTCAACCCAGGGACTCTCCTGGTTACTGAGTCCTGGCAGGAGGAGGCTGAAAACCCAGCATGACCTCCAGCTTGGGGACCCTCCAAGCCAGAACTCCAGGATCCCCGAGCTCTAACTTGCTGCTTTGCTGAGGGAGGTACCTGGTCCAGGGTGGATAGCTCGTAAATATGTGCACAGGAGCAGCGAACATGGAGAAAGAGTGATGGGGTAAGCAGAAGACCCACTGGACATGTGACAGTCTGGGAAGGAGTGTGGCATAGGAAGACACATCTCCGGCTAAATCCTGCCCTGTTATCCAGGGGATGGGTCAGCTGCCCACAACATGTGGGGTAGAATGGCGTGGTGTGGATGAGGCCTATGAAGAACTGTCACAGGGGCTCTGAAAGGCCTGGCTCCCCTACCCCAGCCCCCATCCACTCTAACCCAGCCACATTCTCTGCATCAAAGAAAACCACATTATGGGATCTCTGCCATGCACAAATTAGATTTTTTTAAGGTGCTGTGGACCAAATCTAGGAGCACCATGAATGCTAAGCAAATGCCCCCACATTTGAATCTTGAAACCCATCCTTAGCCAAAAACCAAAGAGAAAGCTGCACAGTTTAAACCCAGACAAACAAAATGCAGTGTTTAATCAGTGGAAATTATTCAGCCGTAAGAAGAATGGACATGGCGATGAACCATGCAGACAGGATTCTCAGGGAAATAAGCCAGGCCTGAGGGGACAGAAGAAGAGCCTGTCCATGTGAGGTCCCCAGAGGTGCTGGATTTTAGAGGCAGGAAGCAGCATGGTGGGAGCTGGGAATGAAGAGTTCATGTTTAATGAGGTCACAGTTTCAGTTTGGGAAGATGGAAAAGTTCTGGCGGTGGATGGTGGTAAGTGGATCATCATCACCCACTAAAAGTAGTTAAGACAATAAATTGTATGCCATGTCCATTTTGTCACAATTTAAGAAAACAAAGGGCCAATGGAGTCAAAGGGGAGATCCTGTCCAACCTGACTTTCCTTTCCATCCCAGCCCAGGAGACCAGAAGCCAGGACTGCAAACCCTCTAGACGTTTCCTTTCCTGTTCCCTGATGATTTCAGCATGTTGAGAACCAGTGTTGGAGTGGGGTGGGGGACTCCAGAAGTTAGAACCATTAATCCAACCTGGTTTCCCTTGGTCCACTGAGAGCCTAATTGGCAAGGTCTGATCACAGTGGCCTCCAGCTAGAGACGTGCACACTTACGTGTTAATTCATACGTTGTTAACGTGGAACTGCTGTTCACGGTCTTGAAGCTGCTTTGGGCTATCAGGGGTAAGCAAAGCAGAAAGGCAGTTAGCACAAATGGAAGCAGTTATTGAAGCAGACATGAGGGGAGGAGGCAAGCTCCCATGTGCCCATACCCCTCCCATTGGCCCTGAGGCTACTGAAGCTTTTCCTATAACAGCAAAAACACCAGTCTGAGTCAGGTGGAGGGGGCCACCCTTCGATGGAACTGAACTTGTGTGCAGTGTCTGGCCTGCCATTCTGCCTGGGAAGCATTATACCAGGGAAGACTCAGACACAATTCCTCCCAGATATTGCTAGAAAGCAGGGTCGTCAGCTAGTTGATGCTCACTTGTGGAGCTCTGCCCTGAGATCACCAAAACTAAGAACCCGTGTGTGACCCAGCATATGTGCCTACCCTCACTATGTGCTGAGCCTTCTGTGCACAGAGCCTAGGGAGATGCTAACGTCAGGTCACCAGCAAGGGACACCTTCCTGGTGGGGCAAAGGTGAAAAACAGCCTCTCTCTTTCCTCAGGATCAGCAGTGCGGCTCCTGAACCCATCAGGGTCACCTGTGTGTATATAAGGCTCTATGGTATCTGGTGGAAAGGCTGAGTACTGGGGAGCAGACTTCAAGGGAGAAGAGTGGAGATGTGGAAGGTGCTGCCCAGGGCTACATTCCTAGACCTACTTCCACCTGTGTCCTTGTCAAGGGCAGGTTGGGCTTTCTGTGACACCTTGGTGGGGGGCCAGGAGATGAAAGCCTCTAGCTCCTTCCAAGAGAGGATGTGGGGTGGGGTGGGCGTGGCGGTCTTGCCATTCCTGAGGCTGCCTTGGTGACAGCCAGGCCAAAGGCAGAGTAGGCCAGGCCCAAGTCAGGCCAGGGGTGACAACAGTAGAGTCTGCCTTTGCTGTGATGAGGCTGGGCCAGCCTCTCTCTCAAGCCTATGCCATTCCTAGACACCACAGCTGTGCTTCCCTAAGGTCTGGTGCTTGTCCTTCTTTTGTCCATGGCACTCAAGGTCCCATTGTCCCCCAGCTGTGCCCTACCAACCTCAAATGTGCACTATGCTTGCTACCACTGCAAACTATGTGACCTAGGTAGCTGCATAGGTCTGTGTCCCCTCCAGGCCCAATGGTAGAAGGTCACTGAGAATCCCCTGCCCAGTGTGGGGAGATCCCAGGTATGGGTGAAAGGTTCACCTGTGAGCTCAGCTCGCAGTGCGGAAGGGCTTTTGAGCATCTTGGCCTCTGGGCTGGTGCCTGCTTCAGACTCCAACTCCCTGTAGTAGATACGGTATCCCTGCAGAAGCCCATTGAGGCTCTCATCCCTTGGAGGCTGCAAAGATATCACATGCTCAGCCACGCCAAGGGTCATGCTGGCCTCTGCCTCAGTTTAACTAATCAACTGTGCAGTGGAGTCACTTGGTCAAGTCTATGTTTCCAATTGTTAAAGCAAAGAAAGAAAGGTATGAAATTTGTGAGGAGCCCTTGTTCAGTCTTGAATTACCTTGGTGTCTGAGGGGACATAAACATCTTCCCTAGTATCTAGCTAGACCTCTTGAAGGAGCCCCAAGGCACACAGCCCCAAGGCAAGAAGACTGCCAAGATGGTGTAACTCCAGAACACAAGGCAACATGGAGCATGGCCCAAGCCCTGTGACTCACCCTGCCCTGTCTGCTCATCTCTGCCACCCATGTTGTGGCAACCATACTCACTGACCCCTCCACATGCCAGGCTACCCCACTGCACAACCACACCAAGGCTGGATCCCTCATGGACCCCATGTGCTGCCATAAGAAAGGCAGTGACAGGGAAGGGCATATTCCCAGGACAGGCAGAGATAGACATGGGCTCAGATCCTGCTGGGACACAGGTGTGTGGGACCAAAGACCTCTTCTAATCCAAGTGGCTGCTTGCCATGCAAGACCCAGCCAAGGCTGTCTTCCTCCTGCAGTTGATGTCTGTTAACAAGCTAGGGGAGGATATTTACTGTATTTGACAGATCTTTCAGTAGAAGGAAAGCCCTTCCTTCTGTACAGGCTTCTCATGAAGCCCCAGTGCTCACAGCCATGCTAGGTGTTGGGGCTCTGACAGTCTCTCCTCCTGAGGCTCAGATGAAAATGAAGGATTTCTAAATGACCTTCTAAGCTGAGACCAGGAAAGTAGATGAGACAAGATCACAAAAACCTTGTTCAAGAACAGGAGGAACATTGAATTCCCATGACTCCTACAGAGTGGTTGAGTACACAAGGCCACTAGCCCCTCAGGTCATTGTCCTGTGGCCTGAGTGAAGTTCACAGCTTTGCTGCCACAGACTCTCATTGCTGTGAGCTGCATGGTATTCAAGTCTACATGCTAGTGCCTGTGAAGTGACCCCATTAGGAAACAGGATCTTTTACAGGCAGAATTAATAGTTGAGATGAGGTCACCCTACTCCAGTAACTAGTGTCCTGAGGAGAGGAGGGAAATTTGGACAGACAACACAAGGGGAATGTCATGCAGAGACTGAAACAGATCAGCAAGCCAAAGGATGCCCATGGGTGCTGTCAATTATAGGACATCCTCGCCACCCATGCTTGTGGCAACCATGCTGGAAGAGGCAAGGAAGCGGCCCTTCTCTAAGAGAGTGTGGATCTGCTGACACCTTGATTTTGGACTTCTGGCCCCCAGAACTGTACTTTAAGCTGCCAGCTTACGCTCATTTTGACAGTAACCCTGGGTAACCGATACACCCTTGCTGTGAGAATGTTCACTCTAATTCCTTCTCTCCCATCTGTCCAATCCAGGAACCAAAAGGATCTGGGTTTTTAGAAAAACCCTTTATTTTGAACTCTTGATAGTCTTGATCCAAAACTGATATTTGGAGCAGGCAAGCTCCTTTGCTCTCCAATCCTTCCCACTGAATGGCTCAGAGAGCCAGGAATATATGTTTCTCCTTTTGTTTTTTGCTATACTAGAGATTAAACTCAGGACCTTCACACTGAGTAATATTCCAAGGCCCTTTTTATTTATCTTAAAAATTCAAGACAGGGTGTCACTAAGTTGCTAAGTACCCAAGGCTGGACTGCAACTTGTGACCCTCAGTCTCAGCCCCTGACATGAGTTAACACTGTTAGCAACAATAATTACACTTGACCAAGGAGTATAGTGTGCACATGTCATACCCCGGATACCTTTCGAAACGAGAGCTGCTAATACACTGAGTCTTCAGGCCCTAGACCTGCCACACAGAAGGGCTAGCAGCCCTCTGCCATTCTCTGCATGCCCCCAACCCAGGAATAGCACCCCAGCACATAACCACCTGGCCAGAAGCAGAAAAGTATAAACAGACACCAGGGTGGACCTGCCAGGTCTTGCCGGCCCACATCAGAGGGGCCAGAAGATCCACATGGGTGGGGGCTTTGGCCTGGATACAGCTCTGCCCCCTTGGTCAGGCAGCAGAGCCAGGTGTGGAGAGGTCACATCTGACTGAAAGGCCTCAGTGTCTGAGTTAGCACTTCCATGTGTCTATTGGACAGACTCTTATAATGTATGCCAGCTCCTCCGCCCTCTGGCCTCCATCACACTTAAGGCCAGGAAGAAAGCAGGACCTGAATACTGTGGGCTGTTTCCCTGTACCTCGCTGAAAGCAGTGCAGAGTCTTGTGGATGATTCTCCATCCTTTTGTCCTCTGTCTCTTGAAGACGTAGCTGAATTTTAGGACTGTAAAAGGCTTCTGCAGTCTCCTTACAGAAGGGACCATATCTTGTACAGGTCTTGTGCTTAACATGAGGTTTGTTCTGGGCATAGCCTTTTGTGTTAGCTTAGAATAAATCACTCTCTTATCTCAGAATTGTTCATTGTTATTTTTTATGAAGTTGCAAAGTGGATGAATAAGAATAACAGGCATTTCCTATGCTCTCTCAATTTTACCCCTGCCCAATGGAGGCCTCAGGGAAATGCTGGCCTTGGCTATTTTGCCAACAATGGCTCAGAAATCCAATGTGGCCTGTGGGCCTGTGGTGAAATAGAGCAGGGCTGAGGTAGGCTGGAAGGGAAGGGTTCTACACAGCTATAGCATGGATGCAGGTCAGGTATGAGCAAATGCCTGAAACCGCTGGAGTCTGCATCTGGGGGAGTCAGCTGTCACTGGCTACCTCCTCAGGTCTATGTAGTCTCCTGTGTCCGGATCCCGAGTGCTGTGGCAGGATGTAAGCAAGAACTGTGGAGCTTCCTGGAGCAGTGCTTACTGCCAAAGCAGATTAGAGGCTAATTTACAGAGAAATGAGTTTGAGCAGCCAATGGAGGAGAAAGTGGCCACAGCACTTTGTGTGGATCCTTTAGGAGGCTGTAAGGGCAGGGCAAGCTCCCTATGGGTGAGGCAGGTTTGGGATGAGCAGCCAGGCCAAGGGTGCAGCCTCCTGACCTGTGTTGTTCTCTATGGTGGACTCCTAGGATGATCTGAAGCTTAATTCAGGACACTGACCAGAGTGGAGCTTTCCCTGAGTCACTGAAAAGCCACTCAGGGGCCCAGATGGTACCCTGGGCCATTGCTATCCCATCCTGTAGAAATGCATGAGAAAGGAGCCCTCTGCCAAATGATGGACAGCAGACCTCCTCCCAAGCACTCTAAGATTTTTCCTTGACCATACAGGGAGGTACTACCCTGCTCCCTTGCTCTGACCCACACAGAGATGTGTGCCAGGAGCCTGATTTTGCAGTCCTGCCCAGAGTCCCTGGCACTGTCCTCACTCACACTGGTGGGAGGGATGTGGGAATGATAGGACTCTGGCAGGGAAGATGAGAAGTCTCATCCCTTGGCTTTTGGGATCTGGGCTGGTTAACTGGAATCAGGCAAGAAGGGAGAGGCAAGTAGCAGATAAAATACTTGCAGCTGGGCCTCTTTTAAATGCCAGCTTGCAATCTCCCCTGAGGATCATTTTCAAAGCCTCCCTCAGTCCTGGATTATTCCCATGGCAGCTCAGGCACTGGGCCCCAGCAGGAGGACTGCCAAGGCTCTGCTGCCGACCCTGCAGCAATCAGAGTTGGAGATGCAATCACAGCCAGGGCAATTTACCATGGGGCATAAGGGAGGATGGATGGGAATGTGATTCACCAAAAATATCAGATAAACAGGAAATGAGGAGGCTGGGAAAATAACATCGTCTCTGGGGACTAAGTGTGGCTCTGGAGCCGGCAGTAGAGACACTGTTCCCGGGTCCTGAGGCACAGAGATCTGGCAGTGAGGGCTCCTAATCTTGGGTTCAAGAATATTTCTAGCCCAGGTAGACAAGATGCCTTGAGATATTGGTAGAAGAGGTCAATCTCCACATTCAAAGGCACAAAGACCACCAGGCTGAGGTCACATTTGCCAAAAGGCTGACAAATAGCTGCCTACACCAGAAGTCCTAAGCAACTCAAGGGTCAAAATCTATCCCTGTTGCTAGCAGGAGTATCTTAGGGAGAAGGCACAGCCCTGCAGTGGCTTGGTGGACCATTCCTGGAGGCCTGTGTGCTGGAGGCTTGGTCCTTAGGATGGTGCTCTGGGAGGTGCTGGAACCTTTGGGACATGGGAGGCCCTGGGTTGGTAGGGTTGAAACTTCCAAGGAGAGTGTGAGATCCTGGGTGCTCTTTGTCTCTTTTCCTTCCTGGTTTCTGTCTCTTTCCTTCCTAGATGAGCAGTGTGCTCTTTCATGTGCTCTCCGGCACTGTCATCTGGGATCTTCACCAGAGCCTCAAAGCAGCAAGTCTGCCTGATCATGAAGCTCCAGAACTGGGAGCTGAATGAACCTTTTCTCTTGTAAGTTTATTGTCTCAGGTGTCTTGTTATATCGGCACACAGCTGGTTGACCTGGGCCCAGAGGGCGGCTTCATTAGGGACCTCAACTGGCCCAGGCCCCATCTTTCCAGCCAAGCTTCACTCACCAGGGATGGTTACTATGCAGACAGTACAGTTGCAAGCATGGGATTCAGAATTGTGTATAACCTAGTTTTCCATCTGTGGAGTAAAGGATTATCCCATAAGCTCTGGAGGCCCCCAGAAGTCACAGTAAGGCAGCTCATGGGCTCAAGGGCTGGGTGGGTTGGTCTTTGGATGTGAACTTTGATTTTTGTGGCCACTATGATCACTTGAATCCCCAGGCTCCTAATGTACTCATAACAGGCAAGAGTTGAACTGACGATCTCCAAGTACTATATGAATCTAAAAGAATGTCTCTCTGCACCTAGACAGGTTCTCTGAGCTCTCAGCTGATGTGTCTGAACTGTCATGTGTGTGTCTCTTAGCACTGGGGCCTGATAGACTTGGATGAAGTAGTTATTCAGTCAACTTTCTAGAGACTATGACAACCATGTCTACACTGTGTTCTAGCCCAAATGGCCATGTAGGCAGATGCTTGAGGGGACTAAGCACCTTCCTAATTGTCTTCTTCTGCTGGAGTCTTGAATGAGTTTGGTCCCAGTGAAAATTCAAGTGATATAGCAGCAGTGTGTTTACGTATTATCACACAACACAACAGGGAGACTACGGTGCACTGGGGAGGCCAGGATGGATAGGAAGTTGCATGGAGGGAAGGACTCTAGCTCTAGCGTGAGTCCCATCTTGAGCTCTACCCTGCCTGACAGGAACAGGCTAAGCCATACAGCTTGGGTGGGAGGAACGTAGGGCAGGCCCTGGCTAGGCCCATTCTATAGGCAAGGACCTGGACTGAGGGATAGCAAGAGGCAGATCTGTGACCAAGTCGTAATCAAAATGGATTGCCACAATCCCTGGCCATGCCTTCCACTTCCTGGAGAGGGGAATAGGGATTCCCTCTAGGATTAAGTCCAGTGGTTATAGAAACACAGGAGGCCTGGTGCCTTCCCTTGACATGCAGCATCAAATTCCTGGAACTTCCTGCCTCCAAGCCTTTGCCCCAGCCATGCCTTGTTGCTTTGTACCTGAGGAGGCCATCTGTCCCTTGAAGTGTATTTAGGTTTCCCTCTGGCCACAGTTAGTGGCTCCCTGCTGCCTTTCCACTGATGCAAACTGTGCCTGTTTCTTCTTCCCCAGTAGCCCAGAGCTCAGCTTTGGAGCTGGCCTTCTGCATATTGTAGTGCAAATGGAGAAAAGAATGAATTCCAGGATCTGTTGTGAAAAAGTCTTGAGGCCCTTCTCCTTGCCCAGCAGCTGTCACACTCCCTGGGAAGGTGCCTGTGACAGCACTGAGTCCATCTTCCTTGGGCAGCTCCAAGAATGAGGTGATCTACTGCTTGGGTTTTTTTCTTTGCTAGAAAACAGTGTGCAGATCCACTCAGAGAACTCTGAGGTGCCTGAGGGGACATGATTTTGAATGGCAGGTAGCACCTCCTAGGAGGCTTAGGAAAGCCAGCATCAATGTTGTGATCAACTCTGAGACCTCCCTGCCTGTTCCGAGGGGTACTCAGCATGAACATAGTGCCCCTCCTGTCTGGGATACACGTTCCAATTCCAGGATTTCAAACAGAACAGGACCCCATGGAGGCACAGATTGATTATCCCACTAAGAAGAATCAGACTTGACAGGCTGCAGTGGAGGAGGCATTTAATGGGGCTGAGCCTTGAAATTACTGCCAGTGTTTGCATTTTTCAACAAATTACTGAAGAAACAAAGGTTTACAGGTGAAACATTTCATTGGGAATGCAAATCTATATTTAAACCCAGTTTCATTTCCTTTGTTCTGTTGGCTCTGATTTAGCAAATTACTCATAATTTCAGTTGTACCTCAACTGTCTGGCAGTTGACAGGCATTCATTCCTATAATACAGCACATTGACCACCTCCTGCTCTGGACTTTTTGCAGTTAGTTTGTTCCAGTGGGCTTGAAGAGGACAGCTGATGGACACATGTGCCAAGTTCCTCTGGTGTTGCTTTCAGATCTTCCAGCAGCAATGGAAGTGCTTGATGTGCACTGTTGGAAGCAGGATGCCACAGCTGACTGTGATTCACGGTCACTGACCTGGAGAGGTCAACCTGTTGTGCCTTGAGTATTGGCTGCTTTTAGAGAGAGGAGCTTACCTTGTGATTGGCAGACCAACAGCCATGTCTACAAAGAAAATGCTAATTTTTGAATGGAACTTAACACAGTACAAAAGCCCAATCTTCTTTCAGTTGATCACATTCATGGAAGGTGGGAGACACAAGTGCTTGGCACCTTGAATTTCCATTTTGAGTGTTTCCTACCTCATGGCACAGGAATTGGGGCCCAAAGGGGACTGTTGGTATGATGGCCTGGAATAATCAGAGACTGTGGTCTTTAAAATCTTCTGTTTCTAAAGCAGGGATCTAGAGGTAGAGAGGCCTCTTATAGTTACAGTGGTACTGGGGAGATGAAAGCCAGGTCCTTTGTCATTTTGCTAGGGGCTTCCAGGCACATAGTGGTGGATGGGAGTCCAGGCTGTGTGTCCCTGTTCCCATCCAATTCTGTACTCCACAATAAACCTAGAAGAGATTTAATTCATGGCAGCAAATTTTCAGGTTTGCCAGGAGATGTTTAGAAATGTCTTCCTGTCACTCTGAGAAGTTTCTGCCTTCTCAAGAGAAGACACGAGGTCACAGAAAGGAGGTGAAGAAGGGCCACATGATTTCATTAATGTTCAGAGGAGATGACATGTTCTTGGCAGAAACTTGGTTTACTGAAGTCAAACAAGTGGCAGTCACAAGTTTCATTGAGTTGATCTCTACGAAATGGCCATCTCTGTCCTTGGCTGTGGTGTCATTTACTAGGTTTCAGTCTAGTACTGACACCAACAAGTGACAACCTTGCTAGGAAAGCAGAACTGTTAGGAATCAGCAGTTGCAAGCAGGATAATTACATACTTCTGTCATGAGGTTTCTCCAGCTCCTACCAGGTCTCCTGACTTGGTTCCTTCCCCTCAGCTATGGCCCTGGCCTTCAGGTGCTCCAGAAAGGCTGCTGAGGCAGCTTGGTCCTCTTTGGGACCTGAGAAACACTCCCTTAGGATGAATTCCTTGAAAGCCTTGTGCTCCTTGGCATCTCTGCTCCCAGACCAGGGACCAGCTCTTGTATACAGATTCCGGTCCTCATTCCTGAGGTGGGCCCCTCTGTTATCGGTATCTGTTTACTAACCCTCCAGTCAGTAAATATGACCCAGAACTGGGAATAAGTGCAGAGAGGGCAGCATGTCCTTTCAATGCTGCACTGGAGCATTTGTCACAGAACACAGAGGATGGCCCAGTACCAGGGATATATGGCTTGTCTACTTCAGTGTTCCCTGGAGATTAAAGACTCACACTTTGCAAAAATACACACAATCCTGTTGCCATTCTATGTAGCAGTGGGTAACCTCTCTAGGCAAATAGGTAACTGCAGGTGAACTGACTCCCCTGGAGGACATTGGGAAGAGAGGACTAGCATCCTATACAGGCTCACAAGCATCCAATCCTGGAATGCCTAACCCGGTCCTGGCATCCTACCCGCCTGCCTACCCTGAGGAGTCCAGGATATGTTTATTCTGTCTTTGCACTGTGGTCATAGCTGTAGCATTCAGGAAATAACTATGACATATTTCCCTTTTACTTGCCAGCTAAGTAGGCTGTATCACTGCTCTGCTCACATGATTGGTGTAAGTGTGGCTTGTGTCCAAGTCCAGCCAACTTGGATGAAAGGGGTCAGAGATTAAGAGTGTATTGTGTAAACTTCTAGGGTCCCCAGATCTTACCTGCCACTGGATCAGCACAGAGGAAGTGGTGTGCGGTGTAGCAGAGACAGACCCTGGAGGCTCTCCTGGAACTGAAGCACAGAAGCAGGGTTAGAATGGCCTGGGGGCCACCCCAGCTATGTGAGGGGTGATCAGTCCTGCCCCTCCTCCCCATGGGCAGCCTTCTTGCCTTTTTGAAGAGCTCCCGAAGGTGGCCAATTATAAAAAGCATGGCCACAAGCATTGCCCTCACCTTTGCTCTTCACAGTGACTTCAATTGAGTCTGACCTCTCCTCTCCCTGGTGGACCAGCTAAGGGCTGTTCACTCCACCTACAGGCACCTGGGAGCTCCCTATAGTTCCAGAACTTTGAGAAGTGGTGGAACTACATCATTTTTTAAAAGTCTTAGGTCAGAATTGATTCTGAGCAGGATAGATGGTCACATCAGGTATGTTTGAATTCTAATAGGGCTGTTGGGAAAGGGAGCTGACTTGGGTAAGGCTGCCCATGGCAAAAGGCAGTGGGTCATGGTATAGGAACCCAGGCAGTTCTGATCAACCTCTTTGGAGGTTGGTTTGACCTCTGCTCAAGGCTGAGCCCTGCCTTCTTATCAAAGCAAAATCTTCATCATCTAATATATCAGAGGATTTCTTTGACTCATGCTATGTATGTCCCCTTCTAAATTAATGCAGCCCTCTTTTGGGAACTGAATTGATTTCTTCAGGTCTGCCTGGATGGAAGGTCCTAGAAGAGGCCTGATAGTCTATGTCTGATAACTACCCCCTGAGCTGAGTCTGACGGAGGGTATCCCACACTCCCATGTGAGTGCTTGTCCAAAATGCCAGGGTCACTATTCTGTGATTCTCCTCTAGACATGTGATCCCCTTTGTCTCCCCATCACCATTTACTTCCCCTTCCCCTCCAAAGTCCAGGCCTCATTTGAGCCTCCTGCTGGTCTGTCTCAGGTGAGCCTTGGTTTAGCTTTCCTGAGAGCCCTTCACATCAGATCTCAGTTACAGGGCAGGGGAATAAGAACCACCCTAATAAAAAATGTTTATCAGTAAACCATCCAAGCAGGCTCAAAGGACCCTCCTCACCTAGCACAGGTTGGGTCACATAGCCTGCAGCCTGTCAATCTCCACTGACAGCAGGAGACAGTACAGCACAAATACAATGCAAATCCTCCGCAAAGGGAAACTGCACCTCTTAGAAAAAGAAGATGATGAGATAGGTGCATCAAAAGCACTGATTTGAATATCAAAGGATTAAGAAAGGCCTCAGGATCCTGAAGAGTCTTTTGAATAGATTTTCAGAAAGACCTATCCCTCAGGTCACAAGGGAGCTGTTGCATCTCATGCTCACAGGGTTTGTCAGAGATAACACAACAATAAAAGCTGCTTGTTGTGTGTCTTTCTACTTAATTCTAAGAATTACTGAGAGGTTGCAAATATTACCTCAGTTGTGTTAAATGTGAGATTAAAGTGAAGGTATTTGCAGTTTGGGTCAGGACTCAAGTTGCAAAGCTGACCTTCTCTTGTGGGGAGTGCCAGGTTGGTCTCACTGTAAGTGGATTGATTGGAGGATAGGAGTTTGGCCTATGTGCAGCCTCACCCTGGGTGAAGCTGTTTGCCTCCCTTTTGATTTTCCTATTGGCCCGCCGTGAGGTCTCTGAGGTTGACACGGCCCTTGGCAAAGCTGAGCCAGTGAGGCATGCCTGGCCCTACCATTTAGCTTCCCCTGTGTGCTAACAAACTCCCAGGATCATAGAGCCAGGGAAATAATTTGGGCATTCATTGATGCTGGAGTCACAAAATTATTTGTCGAGGCAGGTCCTGACTTTTGCAAGGACTTGGCCAGTCAGGGGCCTCCATGAGCCTGGAAGACCCCTCTGTTAGGGCACAAACCAGCAGATTCGGTGCACTGAGAGAGTCTCTGAGTATAGCTGAGACACTGAACATGGCTCCCTCCACCTCTGAGCTGGTCTCTCAGGTCTTGTGAGGCCCTGGGTGGCAGCAACTGAACTTAAAAGTTCTAAAAAGAGCAGAACCAAAGATGTGAGGTCATGGGGTGAAGCCAGCTGGAAGCTACTCTATTTGAAAATTGTTCCACTGGTGTGTTAAATGGAAAAGACAGTGCTTTGGTCTGGCTTAGGGAATTGTTATAAAGCACTGTTGGGTGAACTAAGTGCTTAGACTGTGGGTTGGAGCTGCCTGCTGCAAAATATCCATCCTTTTCTGTCCCATGGGTGGGTTACACAGCCTGACATGTCTGATGTAACTGTCTCCTGGGCTCACTGAAGCCTGGCAGCATTGGGTCATAGGAAATTACAATGAATCTTCAGATCCAGCGGCTCTGAGGTAGGATGGGGATTTAAAATCCACCTGGTACTTTGAGGGGCTCTGCCTTCCATCACTTACCCATGCTGTTCTCAAATGCAGTGCTCATGGATGAGAAAAATGGGGGAAGCCTCTCAAACCCAGCTACCCACTGACATTTATTTTTAATGACCCTATCAGTTATTCAATTTCTGGGATGCTAATGGACACAGGGGTTTTGGAAGACAATCAAAGAAAGTTTCATTCCATTTGGAAGCCCTTGATGCCTTGATTTACAATCGCGGGGTGTGTGGAAATACTCTAAGCTGTCTGTTACTAATGGGATTCTGCTGCTTGCCACCTCCCTGGTGACCTCTTTCTTCCTGGCTCTGGATGAAAGTGGGGCCCCTCATAGGAGCAAGTCGGGGGCTTTAGGGCTGCTCGCTCACCATCCTGCAGTGTCGTGACCGCCTCAGTCTCTGAACTAAAGTTGCTGTCTCCAATGTCATTGGTAGCTTTCAAGCGCAGCTTGTAGGAGGTGAAGGGTCTCAGCCTAAAGAGGAAAGAAGACACATGGCTTTGGGGGACCTGGCATCCTGCCTTGCCCTCATGTTCCCAGTGAACTGTGGCAGTGAGACAGAGACCACTATGGGGACAAAGGTGAGGGGCATTCCTGGGTCTCAAGTCAGACGTGTTTCCCATTAATGGCACATGCTCTTCCCTTTGCCTTTGCTCTCCCAAATAATCTTATCACTCTCAAAACCCAGATGTATCATTAAAGCCCAGGTGCCCTCACCATAGTATCTCCAGAATAAGCCAGATGAGAAAATGATGCTATTGAGGTCACCATAGAGGGACAGAAAACAGACACACTCCTGGGCCCTTAACCCATTACTCATAAAAAGCATGATTTATGTTTTTTTCTGAGGCAGTCAGGAACTTAACAGCTGCTTTTGGTAAAAGACAGTTAACTCTTCATTTGGACCTACAGATGCCCAATGGGTAAGAATCAGGATAAATCCTGGCATCTCTACCTTCACTTTACATTTGTTTCTTTTATCACCTTCAAACTTTGAGTCAGATTGCTGCTCAGCTCTACACGAGGGCAGGTTAATCACTTAAGGAAGCTCTTAGTCTCAAATGTACCTAACCTATCTCATCCCCCATCAAGACTGAAAATACCAAGATAAGAGATTTTGAGATTTCTCTACTGTCCATGTGGGTCTAGAGAAACTAGAGGTTCTGGTCATTGTCCCAGAAGCTGCTGTCCCTTTGGACTCCAGCAGAGCCTTGCAGAGCTGAGCCTGCCTCCCCTCACCAAGCAGGAGCAACCATCTTTTGGAAACCAGATTGTGCCTCAAATGCCAAGAACTTCTCTGGAGTCACCTTGCAGAATAAGAACCAAGGTAATAAATGATCAACCAGACCCTAGACCACCTGAACCATCCTATAAAAAGCTGGTCCTTTTCCTTTGTTGATGGGATACTTTAATCTTCTCCATCTGCTCTGTGGTCCCTGTTGAAGGAAGAAATAGATGTGGATGATGGTGCTGGGCTTTGCAGCACTGGGCCTATGAGTCTGTCACATGGTGGATGTTCCAGACAAAACTTGGGGTGCATTTAGCAGTGTGTAGTGCTGGGTGTTACTATGGGCTAATGGTTTGGGGACTGGGGTCACATTGCATGTTCTTCAAGGACACTCTTTCTCTACTCTCTACTCTCTCTACACTCTCTCATGTGGGCACACGGTGGTGCACAGTGCACCATTCATCAGGTGGCTGGATTAATTGGCCTGGCTCTGAGACAGACGGGGCTGATGCAAAAGAAAGCAGAAGGAGACTGGAGTCCTGCCAGCTCATTTCATCCACTGATATGAGGCAAACCCTCTCAGCAGGAAACTGCACTAGCTCCCTGAAAACAGGCAACGATGACTGAGAGGTCACTCAGGCAAGTAGCACCTCATGGGCCAGATGAGATGTGTCATGATGATGATGGTGGCCCCTGTCCTGATCATCAGCCTCCCTGGGTCTGGGTCAACTCAGTAGCATCTGCACAGGCTCCCTCATTTCCCTCCACCTTTTCAAGTTCCCCTCGGACTTGGACTACTGTCTGAATTCCTGGCCCTGATACCTTCAGCCCACCCCACTGTCCCCTGCCATATGCTTTCTCATGGCAAAAAAAAGACTTCAGAGATGACTAAGGCACAAACAATACCAGAACTTTCAACTTCAACCCTTCCAGTTGCCCCAGATTCTGTTTTCATCCTGGACATCTCAAGCCTGTATTTTGAAGTTGGCCAAGAAGAATTCAGAGTCTGGCTCTGCTAATAACCTAGGGAATGCATTTTTTAAATGGCCTTTACACAGAGCTACATTCCCAGCCCTTTTAACATTTTTTAAATTTTTGAGACAAGGCTTCACTAAACTCACTAAGATGCCCAAGGAGGGGCTTGAACTTGCAATCCTTCTGTCTCAGCCTTCCAAAGTGCCTGGCCCACTTCATTTCTATGTGTCTCACTTCATTCACCATAAAAATGGAGATAACGGCACCTCAACATCTATTCTTAAGAGGGCTGTTATATAAATTGAATTATAAGCCCAATCTCGTGGAGTCCATGGGATCTTGTCACACAGAAGGGAATTACTAAATGGTCCTTCTTTTCTCTGTCTTCCTGCAGTCTTTCCTGCCCCTATTGTTTTTGTTCTCTCCTGGGAAGTCATGATACAGGATGCAGCACCCTCCCTGCATCCCGCCCTGCCCCTGCTCTTTCCACATTACGTAAGCCTTGCTCTTCTACTTGGAAACTGGATGGATTTAAAACAATTTTGAGAAGACACCTGCTACCTGACTCTTACCATCCAAAACTCAGGGAATGAGGATGCTCACTACCCAAACTTTCTTCCAAACCCTTGTGCTCCTGAGGTGTGCCCTGCCCTGGCCTGGAATCACACCCAGTGTGGTACGGAATGCATGTGAGCATGGGGTGAGCCCCGGCTGGCAGTGTACCTCCCTCAGAGTGCCACACAGAGCCTTGTTAGTAAAGGTGAGCCTGTATTGTGCATTCATTTTGGTGACAACATATGTATGAGTCTGAGACATTTAAAAGCTAACCACTACCTCTTTTATTCATTTATTTTGAAGGCTTGAAATGATTAAGAGTTCATCATTTACATCACCAAGAACAAAGAATATGGAACCCATATGTAATATTCTTGAACCAATTCACTTGATTTTTAAATGTCTATGTTTTTAAAGATTCCAGGGAAGAAGAAATTTGGACTCTGATGGAGCAAGGATTGGCAAGTTGGCTTTAGCCAAGTCCCATGTTTCACAGGGTGCTCCTCTTCCAGCCTTTCTGCTGCAATCCATCCATTGCACTATTCCTGCTGGAGATTCGGGGAAGAACAGAGTGCACCAGATGCACAACCATCCCAGGACCCTTGGTCATTGTTCACCCCAAAGTCAAAGCGATTCCCTCTTCCTTGCTGCAGTTCCTGTGGGAGGTTCTCAGGCTTAATCTACCTTCTCCCTGTGGCCTGGCCCTTGGCCAGCCAACACACTCACAACTCCTGGATCTAGATAGCTGTACACTCCATGTTTTAGGCCATTTATAGAAGTCACCTGAGTGGTGAAGGTAAAGCGGCTGCTAGTGCTACAAAATAATGCTTCCTCAGGATTCCGCCTGTGACATGTTTTCTATTGACAGATGGAATAGACATCTGTCCTAGTTCTGGCCCATTAGGAAATTGACAATGGCCTCCTTGCCACCAAATTAAACTGTCCTAAAACACAGACCTCTTCTTTATAACACCAAGTCCCAAGTGCACAATTAGTCTCTATGATCTTAGAAGGCTCCAGTTACAGTGGCTGGGTCTCTTTTGTTTCTTTCTTTCTGGTGGTAACAAAAAGGAGTGAAATCATTTACTCAATGGGACATTGATAATTCAGCTCAGCACCCAGGGTAATCCAGCCTGGCTTGTTAAGGAAGGTGGAGCATGCCTGGCCATGGTCACTGGACCTCTAGGGCCAAGTCAAGAGAAGCCTGGGGCTCAGGTGGGTGGTACTGTAGCCAGGGATGCTCCTCTCTACAGGGCTGGGGACTATATTTGGGCTCCAGGGCTGTTCCTCAAGAGTCAGCAGGATGCTGGCAGGAACTCAGAGGACAGTCTGGCATTCTATATGGCCTTTTTTGTTGCTGCCTATTTTCTGGAGTCATGATGAGGACAGTCTGGGACTCAGGGGTAGAAGGTATTATTGATGCTTCCTCCAGTCCTGGCTTGGCAAGCTGTGGCCTTGTGACTGATGGATGAGGAATAGAGCTGCCATCCATAGGCTTTTCATGTGGTTGTTCAGGAAGATCATGGCTGAGAGATGTTGAGCTGCGAATGTCCTGGCTTTTTCCTACATCATGGCCCCTTGCAACTCAGCTGCCAGAGATGCTTGGTATCCTTCAAGAGTCGAAAACACAGGCCCAGAAAATGTGAAAGACACAGAAGACTGGGGAACTATTTTGTCCACTTGGAGAAACTGAAGCTTGGCATGTAAGATATCTTTTATAAGATCTCTTCCCTAACCTCTTCCTCTATAAATAGGAATGCTACAATTCTGGGCTGCATTTCCATAGGGTTATTATGGATGCCATGGAGCAACCTCTGAGAAGGTTTTGCAGTTGACAGAAGGTGGACCCTTGCTCATGGTTTTGCTCTGCTCAGTGTCAGAAAGTATAGCAATAAATGATTCATAAGTTTTAAACACTTACACAGCATGTTGTATTGTTGTAATTGTTCTACTTTGTTATTAGTTAATGCTTCTAGTTTATACTCTCAGGTCTATGTGTCTGAGAAAGCATAGTATTTAGAGAGCTCTTGACTATCTGTGGTTTTAGGCTTCTGTGGACCATCCTGGAACATCTGTCTGCACTATGGACAAAGGGGAACCCCTATATAATGATAAGGTGATGACAGTGACAGTGATGATGATGATAATGACAGAAATGAAGTTCTAATAAACAGCTTTAACCATCTGGAAGCCACCTGACCACAACTGAAATACCTCTGAGGTGCCCATGAAAGGGGACACTATTCCTCACTGGCATATGCTGGTAAAGGCTCTGTTCCTGGAGCCCTGCCCACACCCTTCAGGGCCAGCTTGGTAACATATGCCGAGTGCCTGGGTGGCTCCTGGTGAGACCAGAGGCCAAGACCTTTGCTGGGACTGAAAAAGCCTGCTTGAATCGGGCCACTGACTTATCCTCTCCCATCCTGTTTGTTCTATTCTGAAGGGAGCTGTGACAGGCCATGTGAGCTCATGGGTCCATGCACACAGAGCTATGCTCCCACTGAGTTGGTGAACACAGGACTGAAGGAGTGTGTGTGTGTGTGTGTGTGTGTGTGTGACCACTCTGGTCTTGTGGCCTGGGCTCTCCCAGCTCCTCATCAGCCATTACCAATCCAGGTCAGTGTTCATACTTGGGTGGGGTGTGCTTTTTCTCTGCTGCTTTGGGAGAAAATACAGAAAGATGGGCTCTTCTTCACCTTTTCCTCAGTGCCCATATCTGGTACCAGCTCAGGAGAGACAAGGACATCTGAGCCCACTAGGCCAGGCTCAGCACCTCATCTTTGCCATGCCAATTCTGGTACCCATGTATGCAAACCAGCTGTGCAGAGCATGCCAGCAAGGCCAGTTAGGAGGGCCTGGGGTCCCTGGCATGGAATGTTACCAGGGGTGGGGGTGGTTTGCTGGGTGTCTCCATGTCGACATTGACACTGACTCCTGCTGCTGTGGCAGAGCCTGATCCCTTAGTACCTTTCCACGGCGCAAGCTGTAGCATCATGGCTGATGGATGAAGAGTAGGTCTGCCACTCGCCCCCAGGCAGCTCTCGCACCTGCACGGTGAAGTAACGGATGGGAGAGGCCCCATCACTGCCTGGGACCCACTGGAGCTGGAGGCTACGTGCAGTCACTTCTGCCTGGGGTACCTGGAGCTCTCTGGGGGGCGCTGGCCGCTCTGCAAGCAAAGAGGGCAGACAGAGAGGCATGAGAGAGACTGCTTTCTGTGTGTCCAGCTGCCCCTGTGACCATGGGCTGCATGGGAGTCAGACCCTAAAAGGTGAGGTCTCAGCTCAGAGAGGACAACTGTCTCCCAGCTGACTTTGGCCGTGCTGGCTTGGATCTTCTGGAGACCCTGCAGGCTCTTGCAGCAGAGGTGATAATCACACAGGCCTCTGCCTTTCCTGTCATGTGCTAGGGTCTGAATGACAGATGGCATCACAAGCTCAGGGCTCTTCCCAGGACTTCTGCT
The DNA here is from genome assembly GCF_034190915.1 of Cavia porcellus. Lineage (NCBI taxonomy): Eukaryota > Metazoa > Chordata > Mammalia > Rodentia > Caviidae > Cavia > Cavia porcellus. The sequence goes on along the minus strand of NW_026947506.1, from coordinate 34,145,453 downwards.
TCTTTTGTACTCTCTGGCCCACACTCTGCTACCATTAACACCAAACCCTCCCTCCCTGGGGGCCAGCCCAAGTTGCAACACAAGAACCTTGAGCCACTTATGAGGGGGGTGGTTGTCCTGTCTGCAGCACTGGGACTAGGTTGCAGGGTACAAGATGCACAGGATTGGCCTGGTCTTAAGTGAGTAACACTGACCTGTCACTGTGCCCCTGTACCCCATTGATTTTAACCAGAGAGGCTCCACAGAGGGAGGAATAATTGTTTAATTGTTTATCATGAAGATTATTGATTCTGATTAAAATGTGTGGGGTGTAATAAAGCAGCAATTGATCGTGGGCCCTGCAGTGATGGGTCTGTGAGAAGTACTTCGATCTACCCTAATCAGCAGTCTGTGCCACCCAATTTCTCCTGGAACCTTTCCTCTGCTCCCAAGCCTCCTTCAGACACACACCAACTAGAAGGTCTCTCAGCTCCTTGTCGCTGAGCCACAGACAGAGATTGCCTGGGCCTGCTGGGAAATCTAAACTCCCAGAGAAGCAGGTGCTCCAGAGGAGAGGGGGTGCAGGTTGGGGGGCTATAGGCACTGCCTTCAGAGCAGGCAGGTGTGGGCCAGCTGTACTTCTCCAGCCACAGAAGGGTATGTGTATTTCCACTTGGAACTGACTTAGTTCAAACCTTTCATTGCCCGACAGGCCTTGGGGCTGGCTGTACAGGCTCATCTTAAACCCAGTGGTCATGCAGTGCCTATGCAGGGGCTCATCTTAGAGAGCACTGGTTTCCTGAGATTTGCTGTGAGATCCAGAGAAGCAGATAGAGGTGACCATATCCAATAAGGTGACCAGAATATGGTGGGTGTTCAGTGTGGTGTTCTTCCCTTCTAGATTTAAGGCCATAGCTGTTTTCCAAGTGCTCTGAGTTCAACCCTTCATTCCCTAAAATTGTATATTCTAGATCTCATAATAAAAAATAGTCATGGTGAGAGGCTGAGAGATGAGGATCTCACATTCAGGCCCAGCCCGGGCAACTTAGTGAGACCCTGTTTCAAAACTTAAAAAGAACTAGGGATGGAGCTCAGTGCAAAGAGGCCTTGGGTTCAATTATAGTCCCACAAATTTTTTTTAAAAACACTCAGAAACATGGAAGTAACTACCTTTCACATTTGTTGAGCACTTACATCATTCCAGCCTTGCTCCCAGGATGCCCCGATGCCAACATGGACAGCTGCTCAGGCATCTTAGGCACTATGATGATTGCTCCACACCAGGCTGCAGTTTTGTACTATGATACAGAGTGGGTGGGAGCTGTCCAAGGTCTCACACCTCCAAGTGCTGTTTCCCAGCAGCCAATGGAATCCACCTCTGCCCTGATGTCACCATGCACAGTTTGTGCTGCTAGGCAGGCTCTGGAGCAAGGCCTGAGCTGTGGGCAGGAGCCCAGGGACAGGAGCCACTGCAGACACTGGGTGGACCTGGCCTTGTGGTCGGGCCTGAACCTCACCTCCACAGGATGTGAACTGGCAGATCACTAAATCTGTCTAGCTGCTGCTCCTGTGAGACTGCAGTGAGAAAGAACCAAGACACTGCACCCCACAAAACTGGTCCCTGTGACAGTCACAGAGGGCAGCTAAACAGAAGACATCTCCTAAGTACCTGCTCCCTGGACACACAGCTTTGAACATCTGAGAGAGGTGCATGGATTTGGAAAGCTTATAGTCATGTGATTGTGCAACCCTGGCACACTTACACAACCTGACTGAGCCATGCTTCTCATCTTTAAGCCTGGGTAATCTCACCTGTCTGAGAGAGGAGGAAGTGGCTAAAGGTTGTGCTATGTAGATAATGATACAACATGATAAGGTGGTCAGCTCAGTGTCTTGCTCAGTGGGTCTTTTCTGTGTTTCTGAGGGAAGTCCCAGGCTTCTCTGTGGACCAGAGACTCCAACATGGCAACCACATGTCCTTCACCACCTCCTTTTGTCCCTGCCATGACATTAGATTTGGGCGGAAGGGCTTACCTCTCTTCTCGGTGGTGATGACTGTGGCCTCCAGTGGCTCCCCCCAGCCCTGCCTTGTCTTGGCTGAGAGCCTAAAGACATATGCAGACTCTGGGGCCAGCTCGGTGGCTGTGAACTGTCGCACAGTGGCGCCAACCTCCACGGTGGTAAATGTGTGTGGGCGGCTGCTGGCCAGGCGATAGGCGATCTGGTATCCTGTGGGTGAGGCAGGGCAGAGAGATACAAGGAGACTGCTCAGCCAGTCCTTGGGATTCAGGTCTGCCTGCCACCCCATAATGACTTCTGGATTAGAGACTTAAACACAGCAGCAGGATAGGATGCACAGAAAGGCAAATCACACTTAGGGTGATACGTGAAGGGCCTCAAAGCATAATCTCCCGGGAAACTTGTCTCACTCTTCATATGTCATGGAAACAAGATGTGAAAACAGTTTCATCTTTCCCAAGGCTGCCACTAGAGTCCTGTCTTTGCTCCTGCTGCAGGGTAGGCTGCGGCTTTTCTGTTCCCTCGTTCCCTTGCCGATGAGGTAACGGTTCCTTTCTCTTCTGGGCAGGACATGGCAGTGCCAGCCCTCAGCAAGTCCTTTAAAATTTGCCAATCACAATGTAGCCTTTTGGGCAGAGTGACCACATAGGCCTGGCACCCTTTTTGTAACCCTCCTTTCTCTTGTTTTCACACTGCCCATGATCCTAGGCTTCCTTTTCTTTGTGCCACCCCCTCCCTAGCATCTTGTTTAGTTCCAGGGAGGTTTCACTTTGAAGAATCCTCCCCCAGTGCTTTTTAATCTGCTGAGAGAGGGCTGGGCCTGCCTGAGCAGCTCAAAGTTCTTTGACTATTAAAGGTTCATGGTTGATCAAACATTATTAATGATCAAATCCCTCCAACCAGGCAATCTTGAGGCTCGCCTGCCAGCATCTAAAGAGGCCTTGCCAGCTCTCAGACCCATTCCAGGATGCTTGCACTAGGTTTGTTCTTCTTTGGACTCACAAAGAGTGTGTGGTCCTGCTGCTTGGCTGCCAGCTGATTAAAACCAGACAGGATACTGTGGCATCAGGGTATTGTGGCATCAGAAAAATTAATGACATCCCAACTTCAGTTTAAACAAGGAGGACCTACAAGGGGAAGTCAAGTGAGCAGAGACGACCAACCCTTGCCAGCAATGCCATCACAGGCAGCCTTTGAGGGGGTGGCCACCCGCAGGGACCAAGTGCTGCCTGGCACCCTGACAGGCTGGCTCGTGCACCAGTTTGGATATCCCCAGCCTCTCAGCTCTGGGTGAGGCACCTCTGTGCACTATGTTCCTTCTCCTTGCCTGCCCCTTGGATCAAGGGTGACTGAGCTGCCTGATATCCTCCTGCACAGCAGTTCCTGTGCTGCTGTATATCCAGCTATGTAAAGAGCCCCTTCCAGCTGCTTTGTGGAGGCTGAAGGATAATCACACAGAGGTCACACTCAAAGTGTACCTTGACTGTCAGCTCCTGCCATGAGGTCATTGTCAGTACTACTATCATCATCACACAGACTGGGACAAGGCATGGCCACCCCCATCCAGCACAATGCCACCTGGATGCCCAGGTACATCATCACAGCCATGGCTTAGTTCTGATGGTTGGGCTTGCCTACCTGCATGGGGACCCACAGGGGCTTCCTTGAGGTTGTCCAGCTGGCCTCAGGCCACTGGCCAAGGTATCAGGCTCTAAGCTTTCCCTGTCTACACCCACAGAAGCCTAGAAAAGGTTTCTCCCAGACCGTTCTTTCTCCTTCTTATCCCTATCATAATGATGTGGCTAGGAGTCTGCAGCTCAGTGGAATCCACAGATTCCAGGTTCAAGCCTGCAGTGATGCCAGACACCCAGCATTCTGAAGAAAAGAAAGATGGCACAGCAGCAGCAGGTGCCATACCTGAGCATCCTGTGTGCTATGGGACAGGGAAGACCCTGTTGGGCTCCTACAGCTCTTCCTGCAGCCTAGGAGCCCAGTGTATAGTGCAGGAGTTGGTGACAATGGGAACCACAGGCCTCACTTTCCTTCTAGAAAGATCAACCCATACCCTTTTTTTGGCAAGGAGATAGTCCTATGTTCCACAGCGCCCTTGATGAGCAGATTTCCCAACAGGAACAGTGTTCTTTCTAGAGGGAAGGATGTGAGTTCTAGAGGGCACGTAGCTAGACTGGAACCCAGGCTTTGCTAATTTCCCACTCTGTGGACAAATGATGCCCCCTCTCTGACTCTTACTGGGGCTGGGGACAACAGGAAACACTTCCAAAATACAGTATGGCCACAGTGCTCTGTCTGCAGCATTCTTGGGTCTGATATGACTCCAAAGTGGTAATAATAACCAGTGCTCCATGGTCCTGCAGCTGGAAGGTGCCATTTTCCAACTGTCCCTTCACCACAGTATTCTGGTGGCCTCTTTGTTAACCCTCAAGTAATGTTTTTGTGCAGCCTCCACAGAGCTTTATTCTGAGGCTCCCCCTCCTCCCTCTCCCACAGAGCCTGTGACAGTTCCACAAAAGCCTTAGGCAGCCCCAGGACAGATGGGTGACTCTGGCAGGGTCACAAGCAACACACTCAAGTTCCCAGCCTGGCCCACAAGGATTGAGGATTGGGGAAAACACTTAACTTTTGCCACTTTACTGTTGATAGGAGCAAGCCCTACCTTCACAGACGTTCAGGGCAAGCTTCCGTAAGTGGTGATTCCTCCGCAAATATGTATTTCTCAATGATTTCCTGTTTCTTCGGGGCCAGGAAAACTACTGAATTCTAATTCCATCTGATTCCAGTTCAAAGCTTTTAACTGGGAGCAGCAGCTCTGGACATGGAATTAGTATTCAATCTGGGAAAACTCTAGATTTAAATTGCCTTTAAAAAAAGGCATTAAAGTGTTGTGGTAAAGTGTTTTATTATTAGTTTTGAATTGTATTACATTAAATGGCTCAAAATTAGCACAAAGTAAATAGTGCAAGGCATGCTTCTCCACACCTGATCTCACACCTACCAGAGCCCCACTCCTAACCAAGTTCTACTTTGCTGGGCATCTTTCTGGGATAATCTGAGAATACAGAAGCAGAGTGCTTAGGAAGATATTTTTCTATCTTTCTTCATTATATAGGATCTCACTATATAATTTAAGCTAGTCTTAAATTTGTAATCCTCTTGCCTCAGCTTCCTGCGTGCCAGGTCAGAGGTGTACATCACCGCACCTGCTGACCCCCCCATCCCTCTGAGCACACTGCAGCGGATCAGAATCCTGTCCTGCATATTGCTTTTTCCCCTAGCATCTTTGGAGGCCATGTGCTTGGCTGGTTGTGAGTTTTTCCTTCTGATCTTTTGGAGGGCTCATTACCTGTCCGTGGTTCTTCTAGCTCTTGCCTCTCTCTGATAGCACCTCATGGTTCTTTGTCATGAATGACAGTGAAACCAGCATTATCTCCTTCTTCCTAACCATCTCATATCTTTTCTGTCACCTAATTTTGGTTCACTATGTTACTGCTTTCTTTCTCCTACTTTTTATATATTTTAACATGCTTACCTCTTTATTATCTGTTTTTAACTCTGAATTGTGTCTTCTCAGACTTACCAGTTGCTGTGAGATACAGAAATGGTGCTCTCCCATCACCCCAAACTTCTCAATATATCTCCTTCTGGCTTTCAACAGCTATCTACTATCTCTGTGTTGAGGTGACTCGAGGGTTCCATGTCGCTGTGCAGTCAGAGGCTGCAGGTACAGAGTGACACTTGCTTTGGAAGAGGTAAAAGTGGCTCACAGCAGAGATCAAGGCTGGGGAAAACAACCTGCCTCTGTTCTAGGGCACCATTGATCACATGGGATTATTACTTCTACACATAGCCCAAAGTGGGTCTCATTCCTGGGTATGGCCCCAACTTCCTCCTGACCATACGAACACAGTCAATTTGTAACCAGCACAAAAGCAACCCACTGTGGCCCAAAGCCATTGCCATGTGCATACTTAGAAACTAAAGATATTTTGCAAAGACCAATCATACTTTATAACCAAGCCCACACATTATATTGGTGACATGAACATGACTGAGAAGACCATGATCAAACACAATATTTTAAAAAACATCAAGAATGCTGAGTGAGCAGTACAAGTGAATTTAGACGCTTGAATACCATTTCTGGGGATCAAGAGACACAGGCCTCCTTAGAGAAGTGCAAATTAAGTGCATTAAAAACAGAGGATGCCTGGGGCCGGGCTGTGCACCCTGTTTGGTGCACACTGCAGGCAGGATCATACCGCTGGTTTTGCACACTGAACAGATTTGTAGTTGAGTAGATTTCTTCTTCACAATGCGAGAAAGCACAGGTTTACCTCAGATAGCAGGGAAGTGGAACTTACTTGACAGCACTCCCTCCACAGGCTCCTGATCTGCCCTTGCTGGTTATCCTCAAGGCCAGCAGGCACCCCATGCCCATTAACGTACCCTCCCGTGGGCTCTGCCAGCCAGCCTTACCTCACTATTTGCTATTTCACATTTTGTAAACTGGTGTGGGATTGCAATTCTTCCATACCATTCCAATTTGCCTTTCAACTTGGAAGTCTGAATTACTGAGGCATTATTTATTTCTAGGGTCTAGATGTGATCATAGATATATATATATATTTTACTATTTAATCAGTATTATTTTACCTCTATTCAGATTAAACTGTTAGAGATACTAACCTAGTGAACTGAAGATTATACTCAATAGCACTTCTTTGTGAACCACAAAGTTTAGGGACCAAAGGGGAACTAGCACCTCTTAGCCAAGCCAGATCCTTCTTTTTATCATTGCCCTGACCTCTAATCTCCTGTCATCCCAGGATGACCCTTGGCCTTAGGTTACCCTGTCATGTGACTATATCCGATGACTATGCTCCACTTGTTCCTTCCCTTCGGCCTATGTCATCTCTGCTCTGGGCAATACATTGCCACATGTTATATGTTGTATGTAATCCTGCATCTCTCTCAGAAGCCCTTGGTTGTACTGGAGAGAGTCAGAGACCTTGTCTGTGCTCACCTTGGGCAAGATCATATAATCACGCCTGCTTGTTAACAAGATGAGGGGCCTCGAGCTTTGGGCACATTCTATGTAGCAAGTAGACCTAAGGCATTCCATAAGCAGAAGAAAGCATGTATGTGAAGCAGGCAGGTTCTGCACATCACCATGAACACAGTGATGAAGCTGGGTGGGTCTCCTGGTATCAGAACCTGTCCTCCCCACGATGCCTTGCTGCCACACTTAGCTCCTTCCACCTCTCAGATGAGCAAAAGGACAGAGCAGATGATTTGGAGAAAGTCACTCAGCAGGATATTTTGAAGGTGATGGTGAAAGAATGAGACCAAGGGCAGAGGCAGTGAACCCCACTGTAATGATGGGCTCGACTCCAGTACAACTGGAAAGCAGAACGTCTAGCTTACAGCAGTTCTCCAGAGGGGGAAACAAATTGACCAGAAAGTGGCCAAAAAAGCTAGGCCACCTGGAAAACCACAAGGTGCTCATGTTAGAAAAGGGTCTACAGAGGAGGACCCAAGCTCAGTGCCTTGTGGCAGAGGCCAGAAACAAAACTGAGTCTAGTGGACTCAACAACAGAGTGGGGAGGGACACAGGGCCAAAGGACACTCTGGATGCTACACTTACACGGGCCTGGCATGAGGCCCTTTTGCTGAGCTGGCCAGCAGTCAGCACTGAACCAGCTCAGAGGCTGCATACAAGGAGGTCCGACCTTCCTGTTCAGAGAGGCTAGCTGCCCTGCTGCACACAGCACTTCCATCCCACTGAGACAGCCCAGGCCCTGCCCAGGGATCTCTGAGGCAGTTCTAAAGCTCTCTCTGTGCCTCAGCCCCTTCCCTTGCCTAAGTCTTGTCCTTTTATATAAAGCCTGTAACTCTGGCATTCTGAGGCAGGAGGATTACAAGTTCAAGACCATGTTGGGCAGCTTAGCAATTTGGTGAGAGCTTGCTTCAAAAAATAAAAGAATTGGGGATGTAGCTCAGTATAAAAACCCTGAGTTCAATTCTCAGTATCCATATCCTAAATATCATATTATTTATTTCCTTATTATAAAAGTTATCTAAAAAAGTAAAAAAAAATATAGCATAAGTAACCTGTGACCCAATGGTAGGTCCCCAGAGGCATGCTCTGAGACATAGGTAGGTGGTTTATTTGAGAGATGACTGCAGGAGAAGTAAAACTAGTGAGCCACATGGGGAGGAAACCATATACTGTGTGCTCAGAGCTGTGAGGCTGCCACTACCCACTGAAGATGGCAGCCTCATCTCAAGGAGAGAGCCACACTATTTATCCATTGGGTCATGCAGCACTGACTCGGGGCAAGGGGGTTCCATAAATATGTGCCTAATGTTCAGAGCCCAGAGGTGGGGAGTAGCCCCTCTGAGCTGGGAGTGGCGAGTGCTTGGTGGAGGTAGATGGACGTATAATAAGGCCACCTTCCCACTTACAGATCACTGCTACTCTCTCAGAAGTTTTTTGTAATCATTTTTATATGTACCTGAATTTAAACAAAACAGAATTTTCACTCCAACATGGGCTATTTTGTACACTATATTAAAATTACTTTTTCCCTTCAGCAATGTGAGTTTTAATGACTGTTTAGTATAGGCGGCTCTCTGTGTCTAAGGGTTCTTCTACATCTTACACTCCACCAAGGACTGGAAACATTCAGAAAGAAGAACTGTGTCTATAGCATTGCAAGTCATCCACAGATGATTTACAGCACACAGGAGAATATGTGTAGGTTATATGCAAATACGACATCATTTTGCATCAAGGAACTTGTGCATCTGCAGAGTTTGGTATCTGCAGGGATCCCAGTACCCATCTCTGTGGGCACCATGGTCCGGCTATATCACACTGTCTGGACCTGCCTCGTGTGGCCCTCATACTGCCAGCACTGGTACAATTATGGTGAAGTCTCAGTACACAATGTATGTAAACTGTAAGGCACAGTGTCATTTGTTTCTAATTGCAAGAAATCTGGGTTATTACTTTTTATCTCTGATCTAGTTCCCACACTGAGCTACTGGAAAAAAATTCCTCAGCCTCTGGGTTATATATGTACCTTCCTATTATTTCTTTTTAAATATAGATACTATCATTTCTAGTCCCCACACTGTGGTCTGTTGAACAAAAGATTATAATAACTATATCATATGCTGACACGTTTAAAATCTTACTCAATGAACAATAGCCTTTTTTGGGACATACTTGGTAAAAAAGGCAGCCGAGTAATAGTTTCTGCATTTTTAGAGAATACAATGATAGATGGTGTTCACAGATGAGAGCATTTGCAGAGAAGAGGCTGATTCTGTAATTACGGTCACAACTAGATCAGAAGCATTAGCGTGCTGAATTTCAGCAAGGCAAGGTCAGAAGGCTGCGGTGTGTGCTAGGAAAGAACGGGGAAGTCGAATCAATAAGAGGAGCCAGGCAAGGCCTAAGAGAGGCCTTGCATTTAAGGGTATGGGTGAATTATTATAATACAGGCATTCAAAGGAATAAGGCCAAGGATGGGGAGCTTCGATCCAAAGTGAAGATTAAAACACCTCGAGAGAGGCTGACACTGACAGGTTTCTGAATAGACCTGGAGATGGAGGAAGCACCATGCACCCACACAGAATTAGATCGACAAAGTGCATGCTGCTAGCATGTGACACCTTCTGCTCTCCAGTGTGGGAAGCAAAGAAGAGATGCTAAGAAGATGCAACCACAGACTGCATCAGTTTTTCAAAGCCTGAGTCAGAGAGCGGGCACAGCCCTTTGGGATTTTGTCTAGACGTTAAAGGTAGCTGAAAACCTTCCATGGGTTATCTCTTAGCCAGTACACAAAGAACATCAGTCTGAGAGTTCCCCCAACTCACAGGGCCTCAGAACTAGGCCACTAGCAGAGCACAGTGTTCCTGATCCCTCAGTTGCCACTGGAAGACAGTGACACCCTTGCCAATCTGCTGGAAGAGGTCAGGGAACCCAAAAGCAGCCAAATGGCCCTGGGAAACCTTAAGCTGAGCCACATACATTATGACTATACAAATGAAATGGTGGGTCCAAATGAGGAAAACCTAGACATGGATCATATTCAGTTGTACTCCTAATTCTCAGCAGAACTCTGCATACCCTCAGTAATAAGCTCTAAGTACCTGTTAGGCCCCAGAAAGGCTGAGGGCCTTCCAACAGAGCAGTATCCAGGGTGTGATGGAGCAGGCCTGTGTGTCTGAGTCTAACTCAGCAGCATTTGAGGGCAAGAAACATGGAGCAGTCTGGCAAGTAAGGAGGGATGCCCGCACTCAGGTGGCTCCATGCGTCCCTGAAGGAAGGCTTTAAACACTAAAAGCTCTCCATAGTAAAATATTTACGCAAATCAGCAAGTGTTTTTCCCTCCAGGTGCCTTCTAGTGTTTCGTGCTGTTAATCTCTTTTGGAAATGCAAGAACATGTTTTGATATAGATCACAAAATCGCCAGCCACAGAGGTGTTTATACACTCAGAAGGCTGTGCTGCCAGGGTGGGAACATTGATTCAAGGTCTCTGGATGTAAAGTGAGTCGTGTGAAGAGATGGTTTCCGTTCTCCCCTGTGAACACCAACCTGAGTCTCTAGAAATTGTTTTCCCATCTTTCCTACAGCATCTGCAGTTTGGTGTGCTGGCTGTAATAACATATTGGTGACAGGCTACCCCAACAACATCTGTTCCAGCTAAATGGCATTACAACAAAACAGGATTAAATAGGATGCTTTCTGCATTACAGGTAGACCCAGAAAGTTTGATTTAGCATTTGTTTTGCCACAGTTGGGGTGCTCAAAGTATTTGAATACTATCTTTTCCTTATATGAGTTTTGTGATATGTGTTTTCCGTGACCCCCATGAACTGTAAACCAAAATGTGAGCTTCTTCAGCACACGTTAGGATCATTATATTGCCCAAATTGCCTTTCTAGGTTTTCTTTCTTTTTCCAGCAAGAACTCCTGGTTTCAGCTACCAGAGCAATGGAGAATAAATCAACACAACAAACTATGGGGTGCACAAAGAAAATACCAACTGGCCCATACCTGGGGCTGAGTGAGCTAGCCTGGTCCAAAGGGCCTCAGCCTGAGGTGATGAACTGACATTTACTGAGTGCTGACTTTGTGGCAGGCACGGTTCTGAGTGCTTTATATGCTTTATATGCTTTATATGCATAGCTATTCAAGTCGATGCAGGAGGCACATGTGTTATTTTCCACTTGCGGGACTGGGAAACTGAGTCACAGGAATGCCGAGAGACTTGCATAAATTTACTCAGCAAATGAACTGTAGGCTAAGGTCTGAACCCCAGTGTGGTTGCTGAGTCTGAAACCTTACCCACTCTCTCACCCTGCCCATCCATAACACAGAGCATAAAATCCAGGAGAAACACAAGCAGGTAGCCTCAGATCCATGCCCCACAGTGCCGAGGATGATAGCTGCTCTTGTCTTTGCCCTTTAAATGAACCTGCAGTGAAGTGCTCTGGGTATGTGTGCAGGAGTCTGGGGCATACGGCCTGGGAATGGAACTGACTGGGACACAGTGTGGCTGTGACCACCTACCTGGGTATGGCCACACTGTTCTCCAGGAGCCACATAGGCTACATTCAGACCAGGGTGTCTAGGAGTCCTGGGCCCCCACACCCCAGTGTCTATCTGGTATCATCGGACCATTCTGATGAATGTGGTTTGGTATGTCATTGTTGCTTATATTTAATTTTAGAGTGCTTTCGTAATCAGAAAAACAGATGTTAAAGATACCCTGAAAAGTAAATAATAAGATTTTAAAATGAGCTGAGTCCCCTCTGGACAATGCAATTTGTGCTGTGCTGAGAAAAGCCCTGTGCCCTCACTTGGGGCAGCCAGGACAGGTGCTGGCTAGAGAGACACATGTGGAGGGAGGGGCATTTGAGTTTGGAGCTGAGAAGATGTGCCCCACAGAGCTCAGGCAGAAAGCCTACCCCCTTGGGAATATATTAGGAGGTAAAAGCACATGGGGTCTTTATCAAAGGATGAGTGCCCTGCTGTCAGCAATGGGAAATACATTTATAGATTAATGATTGATTTGGAGTGGAGGGTGTATTATAAAAGCCAGTTCAGTCGGGTGAGGTGGTGCAGGCCTGGAATCCCAGCATTCTGGGAGAGTGAGGCAAGAGGATCACAGGTTAAAGCCCAGCCTAACCTGTGCAACCTAGTGACTTAGTGAGACCCTGTCTCAAAATCAAAACAAAACTAAACAAAACAAGGCCCTTTTGGCATTTTCTTGCACATGACCCTCACAATATGATGTCCTGTACTGCCCTGGAACTCTACAGAGTCCCCCATGGCAAGAAGGTCCTCACCCAACAGGCCCTTCCACCTCACATGTCCCAGCCCCCAGAGCCCAAGCAAACCTTCACTCTACAGATCCAGCTTTAAAACTGTGTTTAGTATTCCATATTTCTCTTGAAGTGGAAGAAGTTGGAAGCTCTTTAGACTCAGTTTCATTGTCCAAATGGGACTCAGTTTATCTTTAAATCTTGTCATTTACTTTTCTGGATGTCTCTAACATTTATTTCCCTGATTATAGAAACACTCTGAACCTGAGCTGAATAAACCTTCATTTTTTCAGAAACTAGCTAGTCTGTCATTTACAGCCACAAAAAGTGGAGCATGAGGACATCTGCCATGTATCTTGCAGGAGGAGCAGAGGTGCTGGAGAAAGGGTCTTTAAAGGCAAAATTTGTCCAGGACAGAGCTACCTGTCTCTTCCAGGAAGAGCCTGGGTAGGCAGTTCTAAGTCATGACACAGCTCAGAACACAGGGTGCTTGCATGGCAGTAGCTGGATACACGTCTGCCACACAGCCAGAGTTGACCTTGCAGAGCAGCATGGCTTCGACACATGCATGGAGTTGTCTAGAGAGTCAGGAGTGACTGGGAGGTCCCGAGGGCTGCTTCTTCCCAGAGAACACTGCTGAGGACTCCAGGACTCTGACAATCAAAAGTCCACATTCTCTACCTCTGGAACTGTTTCGCATTTTGCAATGGCGTGCTGGGGATGATTTTGGATACTCAGATACTCAATCCTGCTTGTTCTGGGAAGAGTGCTGCCAGGTACTATGTTGAGGGCTGACCTGCCTGCCTGGCCACTCTCCCTGAAATGCTCCCTCCAATAGGACTTCCATGGCTGCTCACTATAATTTGGGCAGCAAGATCCTGTGAATGCCAAGATCTCCCCAGTCAGAAATGCCATACTCATAGCAAATTCTACCAGGCAGCTCTAGGAATCCTATAGAGGAAGGTCACAGCAAAAACAGGCCACAGCCTTTCTGTGTGGGAGACAGAGCGCACTCTCAATCTGACTTAATGAAGCAAATGCTCCATAAATATCTGCCTTTCAGGCCACCTTCTCTTGGCTGCCAAAGTTGTCACCCTGAAGATAAACCTGATTGTGTCACTCTCCTGCCCAGAGTCCTCAGGTGACTCCCTACTGTGCTTGGCACAGGGCTTCAAACTTTTTTTTTAAGTGAAATAAAACACATTCTTTACATCCTTGACTCCCAACATCAAATGCAGGTAAAAATGGTGACTTATTTGTAAGGTCAGATTTATGATTTTACCAGAACTCATCTAACACAAGTTAACTGAATGAGGTGTCAGGATTAGGTGAATGTCACATCTGAGGGCTGACCTGGGTCTGCAACAATGTTCTATAACCTGTGCTCTTACCCTTAAGTGTCCACTTTAACCCTGGCCGCACCTCACTGCAGGTCCTGGCCTGGCCCAGCTCAGGCACAGTCTGGGACTGTTTAGATGCCCTCTCTGTTCCTCCAGGCCTGCAGAAAACACTTCCCCTCAGGGCCCAGCTCAAAGGTGGACTTTAGCCTCAAGACCCCACCACTGAGACCCTCATCCCATGAACAGCTTGTGGGGCATTCAGTGAATGGGGCTTGTTACTTGTGTCAGCGCCTGATGGGGCCATGGGTGAGGATGGAAAGGTCTTATTCATTTTTATTTCCCACAATGCATATAGTGCCTGGACACACAGTCCTCCATTTGTCTTGGTGAAAGTATAAATAAATAAAGAAATTGACGATATTTTAATATATAACATGCTATCTCTGGGAGCTAGGAAAAATTAAAGCTTTTCATCAATGTTAGCAGAGTTGTTTCTCTGAGTGAAAACTTAAATGTGAATGTGCTCTTGGTGTACACTTGGCCTTACAGCTCCTCTCCAGGATCAGGGGTGAGTCTCATTGCAGAAGAGCATGTTCCCAGGAGCTTAGGAACAAGGCCCAGGTCTGTGTTATCTACAGGGAACTGGCCTGCTCCTTCCAGACACATGGTGGACACTGCCCCATTACAAAGGGTATTGCCATGAACCATGAACAAATGGAAGAAATCCTGGTTTAATAATATGTAAATTTCATCCCAGAAAAAATCCTAGTGCAGAGATTTATTTTTATGCTCATAACTACCTAGTGGAAACAGAAGAAAGCATCCAAGTATGATTTTTCCCTTCTCTCCCTCTGCTCCTTACCCAGAATCACGCCGTTGGGCTCCTCTGGGGGCTGCCACACGATCCGCACTGAGGTGAGTCGCACTTCGGGGAACACCAGCCTCACTGGAGGGCCTGGGGCTGTGAGAAAATACAGTGAGGCAGGTGCACATGGGATTACACGGGATCAGCTGTGCGTAGTGTCTAGCCCCGAGACACTGTGAATGGAATGTGCCTAAGGTTCTAATAAATGACTTTTAGAACCTAACCTGCACAGTGTGGCTACTAATTTTGGGAATCCATCTCATTTTGAATCCTGCACATCTTCTTCCAGGTTCTGAAAGTATTGTTCATAAACTGTGCAAAGAATAGCAAATATTGGAAGCACACATAGGACCCTGCAAAAGTAGTATGAGTGTCCATCAAGAAGAAAAGGTCCCTCTCTTTGGAGCTCAGATTCCTCTACACAGAACGGATGTTAGACAAGGTGGCTTCAAGTTCTTTCCACCTCAGAATGAAGGTCACAACTACTGATGAAACAGCATGCTGGCAAATCACTGCTTTCCTTCTTGTGCATGTCACCCTTCCCCTTTGCCTTGTTCTGAAAAAAGAAGAGCTGATGTACTCAAATGCTTCTGATAATTCTTTGGGGTAGTTGGCACAGTGGTAAGTCACAAAGAAGCTCTGAATTGTGCAACCACTAAGTAATAAGATTGTAGCCTTTGTGAAATATATTTGCTTAAGCACACAGGTCAGGTGGTGTGTGCAGTGTGAGACCTCTCCTTGCATTCTAATCATGGGCTCGTTCCTCAGTAAGAGGCAAAGGGCATGGAGCAATGATACAGAAACAGTGTGGCATGTGGAGTACACATTCAGGTGGCTGAATTCTGCCTTTGGGTATTAAGCTGAGAACAGTATTTTAAACTTTGCCTGTTTGCCTGTGTGTCAATGCACTTATGTGTGGACAAAAAAAAAAAATGCCTGAAGGAAGTCCAAGGTTGGAACACATGGGTAGATCTCAGTCATGCCAAGGCTGATCATCTGCATGACACAGAAGTGAGGTGGAGGAGTGACATGTGTCTAGGAGCAATGTGCCTTTGAGCAAGAGCAAGGGTGGGGTAGTCAGAGATGAGGAGCAGTTTCTAAGAAGGTTCTTGCTGCTTCTTCCAGGAGTAATAACATGAAGCACATGAGAAAGCTGTGCAGGTTACAATGAAATGACGTCTACTTTGCCTCCCACAAAATCCTGCCAGATGCTCAATTCCACTTTCCCTGCTGGTTTCTTCCCCTCCCTGCAACCTTGAGCTGGAGAATGAAAGGCTCAGGCTTTCCAAGAGCCTTTCCATGAGCCTGTTCCATGAGAGAACAATTCCCACCCAGCAGGTAGAGGGCGTCTGGCCTCATTGGTCATTTCAGAAAGATGCTTAAGGAAACCTGAGTCATTTCCCTTCTGACAGATGCCTTTGATCCTGGGGCAGGTGTTTTGGGAGATCAGTATATTTCTCCTGACATCTTCATTACAGTCTGTTAAATAACGAATGGAGATAACCTTTAACGGCTTGACATCTGCAAAGTGGGGAAAACATATTTTCTGATAATTTAGACTTTCATAAAAACAAAGATGCCATACATGCTCTTAGTTTGGAAACACAAGGGCCCAGGGACCCAAGGAGCTAGCAAGTGCACTGCTTTGTACATGGCAACTAGCAGCTCTCTCCCAAGATATAAACGGTAAGACCCAGAAGTTCCACGTGCCCTGGAGTCCGTATGTCCAGAGTGGACTTTTAACTAGATTTGTGTAGACACCATAAGAGGAGCGGGCCATATTTTAAGACCACCCTACTTGTCACTGGCACTGCCCACAGCAGAGTTACAATTGAAATTCTGCATAGCTTCATAATCAGGCTGTAAAAATCCACTCCAGGCTGAAATTTGCCATATAAATGCTCAGTGACTGAAAAACAATTTTGTTTTGTTTCCTTCAACTGAAAAGAAAAAGTGGTTGGAAGATTACTTTTAAAATGACTACAATCCAAATTGTTTGGATTGGCAAAGCAAACCTGCGGGGCAGTGAGGCCAGCGTTGGCACCAGCCCCACACGTACCATCATCTTTGGTTCGCTCCAGGATGAAGGGTGAGCTGGGAACCCCATTTCCAATGCGAGTGAAGGCCAGCACCTGGAGCTCATACAGCACGAACTTGCGCAGGCCAGCCAGAAGCGCTGACTGTGTGTGATTCCCTCGCACGACATGAGTTCTGGGCTCAGGATCCAGGTCTTTGGCTCGGTACAGGATCTGAAGCATTGAGACACATAAGCACAGATGGTTACAACCCCACCACATATTAGAATGGCCTCTGTGGGCACAGGCCTCCTGGGTTTCCTTACCAAAGGCCCCTGTGGACCTAATTTTTGTGTGCTGGCATGTGGGGAGGAAGATGGTGCTGAAGCAAGGGCATGCCAGAAAGGTGGCTTGAATTAACAGCTGCAGCTTGGTGAGTTGGCTGCCTGGTCACAATCTGCAAGGTCTGAAGTGCTCAGCTGTGGCTGTGCCAACTATATCTACTAACACTAGGACTCAGAGACACTCTGCTGCCACAAAGCAGCCACTTGGTTTCCCAGTCCCATGGAAACCCAGTTTCCATCCTAGAATGCTCTCTTTTCTCATGCGAACCTCAAGCTCCAGCCACAGGCATAGCACCCAGAGTGTCCTCCTCCAGGACCCTAATCTTTCACTTAGGTCCCATATCTTCCCTCTGAGCTGCTCCCTGTGATCTGTGACCTGGAAGCCATAGACACAGGGTCAACCATAGACACAGGGTCAACAGGGAGGAGTTTGAAGGTAGCACAAAAGGACTTTTCACTGAGACTCAGAAATGTGGTATAGAATTTTGGTCACTGAACCTACTCAGTAGGACTTCTAAGCACCATGACACTGCCATGCATCGTGGCATGGTCATGTATGATGGGGCATCCACATATCACATTGTCACATATGGTAGAACTGCCATGAATTGTAGGATTGCCATTTGTTACAGGATTGTCATGTTGGATGGTCTGACATGTATCATGGAGCCAGGAGGAGTAACCAGAATTCCGGGGCAGAAGGCAGATTTATGAGAACAGGTTGGGATAGCCAAATAAAAGGAGGCCTGCTCACAATCATGGAGCAGAGTATGAGACAAGTGTTCTTTCCTTGTTAAGTCTATGGTGTTCTTTCTGCTCTTGGTAGAGTGGAGTGGAGGGTGGTGTCTAGAGACAGTACACATCACTCTTGAGCAGGGCACAGGGACAGCAGATCTTAAAGGGTCCAGGATATGCATGGAAGATGGAACCATGAGAAGCTGGGACAGCTTCAATGCCACTGCCTTGGACTGCCCCAGGGTATGAGAACATGTACAACAACAACACATGTAACATCTATCCATGCTTATCAGTACTTAGCATGAGCAGGGAGCATAAATAACCATTTGATTTTCATACTGATCCTAGGTGGTAGCTGCTATCTTTGTTTCTACTTTACAAGTATGGAGACAGAGGGGCAGAGTAAGAATCTGGCTTAGGGAGGGCAAATTCAGGGCCTGAGTGTGGCAGTGTAAATCCACGTCTAACTTCTGGCTCACTTTAGAATTTGGAGGCATGTGATAAACAGTCACAGCAATGCCTTCTTCCCAGACTGTAACAAGCTTAGATAAGAATAAATAAGAATCCTGGACAGCACTGCAGATGTGGGAGAAGACAGACACTGCCCTGGTATGGCGGCTTTTCCCCTGCAGCACCTTAAGAAAGCAAGGTAGACCTAACATGTACCTTGTAGCCCAGGATGAGCCCGTTCTGGTCCTGCTCAGGGACAGATGCCCATGTCAGTAAAATCTGGGTTGAGCTGACAGCCTCTGCAGATACATTTTCAGGGGCGGCTGAAGGAACTGCAAAGAATGTGATACACTGATTACCATCAAAAGTCTAAATTGCGTCTATAAATAAATAAACAAATAAATAAAAGATAAATAAATAAAATTTTCACTCAAATCATCAAGTTGTCCTTGAAATAGTGACACATTCTGAGCATTTTGTAGGAGTCAGATTAAACTTGCAGGAGTATAACAGGTATGTAAATCTCTTTAATATTAGCAACAAATGCCATAAATCCTGGGTATTTAGCGCTCAATTTTACCTGAGTCCACCCAGCAAGAAGATATGCTCAGTCTGTCTTTTCTGATAACTCATGGCCCTGAAGGCTTTTGTCTTAAATGAGAAGCCTCATTTTCAGACAGACATAGCTCTCTGACTTCTCTAAATGGCATTCAGTGATGGGGACAGGAGGTTGGACAGCGGAATGATCTTATGATGTACCCAGAGAGAAGAGAAGAGGAGGTTTGCCATGTGCTGTCGCAAGGCAGTGTCCTCAGAGTCCTGATGGAGCTTAATCCCCCTGGTGATCCAGTGAGGCAGGTATTGTTATGCTGCCTACAGATGAGAGGCCTAAGGCTCAAGGAGCCTCATCCTGCTCCATCTAAAATAATGTTTGACATTGAGACAGGATGGTCTGCAGAGCCAGCCATGTAATTCCTGATCCTTGTACACACAAATCATTTTACTGCCTTTATATAATCTATCCTCTGTCTATGTTGTCACTAATTGTCTTGTTATGTATGCTAGGATGCAGATCAAAATATATAATGACAACAGTGCAACCTTAAAAACAAGCATCGTATCTCTAGGTAATCTCAGTTGCTTTGCTATTTTCTTGTAGATTCATCTGCACTTCAAAGGCAATTCAGACCAGAGAAGAGAGGAGAGGATGGACCTGGGGAAGTCAGAGGATGCACAGTTATTGCAACAGGCCATGAGCAAAGGGGTGTCTGAGCCTGAGCTTGATCTTGTGGTCACATTACACGAGGGTGAGAAGGAGACACATTTGCTCCTGCATTTCATGGTCGTTATGATAGCCCACTCTTCCCTTTCCTAGTGCCCAACACTTTCACTTAGCAGACAATCTGCAGCTTTAGTTCTGAAGACAGAGAAGTGATGGTACTGTCGGCACTGCGCCCGTGATGTAGGGACAAAAGTATTGCTGGGAGTGCCACAGCCTACAGGGCTCTGTGACAGTAGGCTCCTTGAGCCCACTCCAAGACTTTCCCGATTCTCTTTCCAAGACCTGTTCCTTCAATCACTCATTCACCCAGCCCTAAGGCTTCCTCCTTGCAGCAGAGGTTGTGAGCGCAGCTCGCTAGCCTTTATATAGACAGGATTGTGGGTTTGCCCCATAATGCTGCTCTCTTCCACGGGATTGCTCCATGCTCTATGCCAAAATGCATTGATCTTTGTCAGAAGCCGAAACCTGCGATTCTCCAAATTCCTGCCTTGGAGTTCCAACTCTAGATACCTCAAAATGGGACATGTTTGGAAACATGACTGTGGAGATCCACTGATGGCGGAGTAGGCCGTACCTCTAATCCAACTCACTAGTGTCCTTATGAAATGGGGTAACTTGGGGACAGATGCACACAAGGATAATGTCACAGGAAGACAAGTGAGATGCTGCCATGAGCCAAGGAACTCTCAGAGCTGGACAGGGACTGGGGCAGAGCCTTCCTAGCACCTTTGGACCCTGGACTCTGGCATCTGAAATTAGGCGAAAATATATCTGTCATTTCAGTCACCCACTTTGGGGTATTCTGCTAAAACACAAACATACTTTTTATGACAAAATGCCAATATTCATAAAAGTCCTAGAAATTTGGCAAGCTTGACCAGGTTCCCACACAGTCAGTCATTTCTGTGGGGTGGAATAAGAAAGGAAGAAGACCTCAGGTAAGCCATGGCCTGGTGACACCCACCTTGGCCCCTCACTCTGGCTCACTCACATCGGACTACCTTTCGGGCTGGCCAGGGAGTGTGTTCACAAACAGAAAAGTGCCTGCTCTCTCCTGCTAGGACAGACTACAGCGATACTCCTTATATGCTGGGAAGAGAGAATGCTGCTCAGCCCAACCTGACAGATAAGCCTCTTCTCAAATATGTCAGAGGAGAATCACTCATTCTGTTAGTCATTTGACAAATGCATATCCATGTATTTGAGCAGGTATGTTACAAAGAAGGAATATTTGTAATTTTCAGTGTAATCACTTCTCTTAAAGAGGAAAGATACTTGTCCCAGATGGTGACCAGTTATGGCTCGTGTGGTTCACACACGCTCACTCTGCCTGCAAAGGTTCCACCTGGGTGTCTGAATACCTCTATGGCTATAACAGGGAAATGGCTTAAACACATGTTTATTGTAATAAAAAAGAGTAATAAGCCAGGATGTTGAAACAGCTAGAATTAAAAGAGTCACTACCATTAAAAGAAAAGTAAACCTATAGTTGATCTGATCTTATTAAAATGCGAACAACAGATGTACTATAGGCCCATGACTTCAGTGCTGTGTGCTAAAACCTGTCCCCATCTGTAAAAAGAGAGGCCATTGTCATGGCAACCCAACTGGTCCACCTCTCAGACCCTGAACTGTTTCCTGCAGGTCAGTCTTTGAAGCTGTAAGTGCTCAATTTTCACTATAAATCCAGAAATGATTGCTGATTTTCCAAGATGTGGTAGGCAATAGGCACATCCATTTATAAGAGAACCGGCCAAGTCCCAAAGAAACGGAGCTATCTTGTGACTTTAACAACTCAGGCTTTGAACATGGCTGAGTTTCTCACAAGGAGAGAGTAAGGTGGGCTGATAGAAAAGAGAAAATGGCACATTTCAGGATTAAAATTTCAGCTCATTCAAGTTTTAATCAGACGAAATCTGCCAGTTGGGTACCAGATATGATTTTAAGATTTAAAAAAGACAAAGCTTACCCCTCATTTATTTTGAGACAGATCAACATCTTAAGTTTTCAGGTGTTCCTAGAAACTCCTCACCCCCAGGGCTTACTTTCTCCTGCTCCATCTGTCTTCTCTGCTCAACAGCAGCCTCACTGTGCAGTTCACTGCTGTTCCGAATGTACCTCTTTTGATTTTTAAAGCCTCATTTATCTCTATAATATATCACAAGACATCATAGAACCTGTTGGAATGTACTTTAAAACTGTAAACTTCATTTCAATGTGGCTCAAGGTGCCCTCTCCATGTTTTCAACTGTCCTTTTGAGCATTTCAGGGAACCGCAGTTTTCACTGATGTGAGACTTTTACCTGGACAGTGACTGGCAGCTTTGTTCTCCCCTCAGCTCCCTCTACAACCCGTTCCCTGCCCAGTGTCTCCAAGCTTCAACCCCCATCACTGTCTCCATCTCCCTCTCACCAGCTGAAATGCTGAGCTGGACCAGGCAGGATAGATATCTTTGCTTGGGATGATGAGTGTTAGAGGTTACCAGAAGGAAAGGAGGCAGGAAGTCGGAACTGCTGCTCTGGGGATGGTGTTGGGGCCAGAGGGAGGAGCCCCCAGGAAAGCAGGCTCTTGACACCATCCAGAAGGTAGATAGCTAATGTCCAATAGGACCCACAGCACTGGAGGAGTGCCTGAATGTTCCCTGGCAAGTGTGTGTAACTGGAGTAAACACTGAGGACCAGCACCTAACAGAGCAGAGATTAGCTCAAAAGGAGTCCTAAGAAGCCTGTAACTAAGGCACGTAAGATGTCTGAAAACTGAAGAGTCCACATAATGAAGATCAATAACATAGTTGTTTCATTTGTGATGAAAACACTTAAACCAAAACTCTTGTCTTCTTCCCAAGGAAATGTATTCCAGTGAAGTTTCTAACTAAACAAAAAAATTTAGTGGAGATTTAAAAAGGAATTTTCTGTAGATTATAACCCTCAGCAGAAAGGAGAGGATGACTCAGCAAAACTTCAGCTACAAGAGTGATTCTTCCTCTTGCTCAGAAACCTCAATGAATTAACTGTGAACACAACCATAGTTCAGTCAGTAGTTCATTCTGCATGGGCTTCTTAGAATTCCTCTTCAGTTACAGGAGTTAGTTAACTTAAGACAAAGCTAAATCCACTACGTTTCTCTTGCTGCGAAGTCAACTCCTCAGTATTATCCTACAAAAATAAGCAACACTGCTTGAGAAAGTTTCTTCAGAGTTACCATAAAAGAGATACATGATTGTCTGAGAACAAAGTTAAGAAACAAAACAAAACAAAACAAAAACTACTGTAGAAATAGGTTCCAAAAGCTTGAAATGTTTGTAGGAAACATAGCTCCCACTCAGCAATTTCGCATAGGTTTACTGATTTTAAAGAGTATTCTTTGTAAAATTATCAAAACATTGTTTCCAGTCTTTATTATGTTTTCTTCATTTTTACAGAACATGTAATTTTGTTGTTTTATGAATGAAATCCTTGAGAAATAGTTTAGCTGGGTGTAAAATTTGGTGCTTATTTGTCTTTTTCTTTCACCTCCTACAAGATGATTACCCAGCCTCCCTCTGGCCTTATAGCTCTTGAAAAATCACATCAGTCAGATTGTTACAACTATCTTTCTGGGTTATCTGCTTTTTGTTCTGTTTTTACAGCTTTCTCTTTGGTTGCAGCATTTTAAAGTTGAACTATAGTACATTTTGGTGTGGATTTATGAGGATTCATGCTTGTTTATAGTGATAATGTCTTTCATCAATTCTGGACGTTCTCAGCAGATCTATGCAGACTTGCTCACTTTTCTATTTTGGATTTCTATTCGATAGTTTCACTTAGTTCTTTGCCACTTATCCACTGTCTTATTGTCAAACTTTATGCTTTTGTGCTGTGCTGACTCACTGAGTTTTGAATTACTGACTCAAATTAGCCTCTAGCTAATTAGCCTCTAGCAGTGTCTAAACCGCTTTTTGCCTCAACCATAGAGTTTTATTTTCAATGTCTATTTGTTTTTTTCAAAAATAAATTTAATTTAAAAATGGTATTTTAATCTTCAAAGTTCTAATATTTTCTTTTAATAATTCAAGACTATGATAATTTAAAAGGTACTTATTACATATTCTCTTTAATAGCAGCATGTACTTTAAAGCAACCAAGGCCCTTGATCTTTCTTTAAAAAACAAACTGTTCATGTTTACTTGCGGCAGACTATTTCCACATGCATTTCATAATTGTGATTCATTATAAAGAGAGCTTGATTTTTACTTTGGACAGTTTGGCTATGACAACATTTGTCCAGAGAAAAGTTGTATTTGTTTTTGTTGGCTGTACATAAAGTCTGACCTGAAATTAACTTTCCTCTTCCCTTTCCTTCCCCTCCCTTGCCTGGCCTGCCCTTCTTTCTCCTCTCTCCTCCCCTCCTTCCCTTCCCTGCCTTTCCTCTCTTTCTAGTTCCTTTTTGTTTTAATCTATTTAGAGAAGAGGACAGTCCTGGGGTTTAACACAGTAATTTCAGAAGAGTTGATGTTCTCCCTAAGGGTGACAAGACAAGGGCAATGAGGACAATCAGGGCTTTTGACCATATGCAAAAGGCACAATCTATGAAGCAACTTGTTTTAATAATATTTAATCTATATAAAGTTAATCTAGAAAGCTGAGCTTTTCTTTAGAAAATAGTTTTCATGTGATATAAATTTGCCTATCACAGCATTCATCTATTTATGGTATACAATTCACAGAGCTACATAATCATTATTACAAAGAGCTTTAGAACAAATCATCACCCCCAAATAAGCCCCATACCCTCCTCTGAGTGTCTTTTTGTGATTGCCTTGATGCACTGAATCAATTCAAAGTATTTACAACAATTTCTGTCAAATGAAAACATCATGATGTGCCTTCATCCACCTTCATCTGGATGTGGCACTATCACAATGACCATGAATGATAAACATTCGGAACTGATTCAGGACATCCAGGCAGCTGTCGCAGCCCAACAAAGACTCTTATGAAAGATGACTTCTAGAGCTGCTTGAGAAAGTGGCAAGGATGATAAGCACTTTTGAAGTGAAAGGAAGTATTTTGAGGGGGATTAATGGCAATACACCTTTTACCATAATCAATTTAAAAACAAAACTGAAGTTAACTATAATATTTGATCATACCTTATACCTAGTGGTGGAACTGCTATGCGTTATGAGAACTTTATGCTTATCTTTTGAGGGTCACCAGCTCCCTTCCAAAGTGGCTACATGACTCTGCATTTTTATCAGCTGCATGTAAGGTTCCCATTTCTCTATCCGCTCACCAACACTTGTTACTGTCCATTTTTTTGTACTTAAGCCATCTTAGGGGTGTGAAGTGACACCTCATTTTTGTTTTGATTTGCATTTCCTTAATGGCTAATAATGCTGAGCATCTTTTCATGTGTTTATTAGCCATTTGTCTGTCTCCTCTGAGGAAATGTCTATTCAGGCATTTGCCTGAGTTTTAATTGAATCATTTGTCTTTTCATTGTGAAGTAAGAAATCTTTATGTATTCTGGATACAAGCCTCTTGTTGGATACATGATGTGAAAATATTTTCTTTTTCCATGTTCTGCTTGATAGTCTGTGAAACACAAAATTTTCATTCTGATGAACTCTGATTTGTCTATTTTCTCATTATTTGCTTGTGCTTTTTGTTTCTGGAACTACATTCTTCATTATTTCCCATATGGAAGTTTCTAGGACCATTCATAGAGTATATACCCAGAAGTCAAACTTGAGTCAGGTGCAGGACTTGGAAATCATTTCCCCCATCTGAGGTCGAGGCAGCTGGCCAGCCTCTGTGGGCAGGTACTTTTAGCCTCTTTGTCTTCAGATGGGAGTTCAGGACCTCAACCCTGCACCTCAGATTAAGGGGTGACCCTCTTGTTCTGTAAAGGCAACAAATCTCAGGTCCTTACAGGATGGTGACAGGCTGGCTGCTCCACCTTCCTAGCACAGCCCTGGCTTCTCAGGCTTTGGTTCTCTTTGTCACCTACATTGGGTGATTTCACTGTTTTCCTTTCAAGTAAAGTAATATATTTTAATCTTCAAAATACGTATATTTTATCTACAATTTTCTAGTTGGAAATAGCAAAAAATTTATGTTTTCCAAAAATATTTGATTATCTTCTTATTACTGGACTTAGAATTATCCCTTAAAATTTCTCAAGTTCTTTTCTTCATCACAAAGATTCAGAGCTTAAAGATAATAGAGCTTTTAAAGAAACCTACACGGCCATAGTCAAAGCCATGTATTAAGCATGCCTCAGTCTTCTCTTTGACCTGATAAGATCTGTGGTGGGAAGTGAGTCTTACTTTACTCCAGCAAATCCTCCTCTAAACATCTTTCCTCCCAGAGGTCTGCTGGCCACTGTGCTGGGGATTCTTCAGTGACTCTTCTCAGTAGGTTCCAACGTTTACAACATATTGCGAATGTCCCCACCTGACAATAATTCTGTGTATACCTGCTATGTTGAGGGGCTCTTCCACTTACTTTACCACTTCTCAGGAGAAAATGAGGCAGAAATAGAGCCAGAAGCCTCTTGAGAACTTTGGCTTGGAAGTAGCAGTCAAGGTTCCCTAGAATCCTAAGCACGTCTCTAGGATTGCAGGGTCATATCTGACCTTTCTGGTGGCAGGAGGAAGCAAAGAGGATAGGACAAGAACCTCTGCCTGGTGTTCCCTGAGCCATAATCCACATAGTGACACAAGGGAATGCCTTTGTTCTCATACTGAGCAGCTGTGTGGAGAACCACTGGCACCCCTCCTAGCTGACCCCTGCAGGTGAGGGGTCAGCATTTTGACACATAGGTAACCTGGTAAAGCCACACAGTACCCAGTAGGCACTGGTGATAAGTAATGGGGAGTTGAGGGCCAGTCTGGCCAGCAGGGTGCCAAGAGCCCTGTTTGCCTCGTCAGGAGGCCACCTTCTCCCTCTAGCTCTCCCTGTAGACCTCACTGCGATCATGGCACCAACTGTCTGGGTTTTTGTGTTCTTTTTCAGCACTGGGCAGGCCAGGACTTCCCAACTTCCTTCAACCCAAGGATGCCTGCTCCAAAGTCACCTCCAGCCATGCCAGGAGGCATACACCCACTGTGTTTCCCACCTCTGTCCACCTGGTGTCTGGACTTTTCTTCAAGGCACTGGCATGCATGTGACCCTCCTAACTCATCCTTTAAATATTTCCTGTCAAAGTCACACTGAATTCTAAGTATCTCCTAAGGCAGTTTTCAACATAAATTTTAATTAATTAATTTTGCTATTTGGAATCATTCTTGCCATAGGACTTCCTCCTATGGCATCGGGCGTGAGGAGAGGACAAGAGAGGTTCTGGCTGGAGAGTGGGCCTATGGCTTTTCCAGCACTCTGGGTAGGGATAGCCATGGACAGTATCATTGCCTCCAAACTCCCTCCTATTCTTCCTTGGGTCCCAGGGGGACGTATCAAATGTGCCCCCTTGGAGCCTCTAGGAAGGAATCTCATGCAGGGCTCAAGAAACACCCCTGGGTCTTTAGTAGAGTTAGAGCAAGGTTTAATACAGTTACCAAAGAGAAGTATTTTATGACAAAAAGGAAAATGGATGAGGGTTTTCTGTAGGAAGGGTAGGGGCCTGGGTCTTCCCCTTGGATTTCTGATATGGTTCATACCTTTCCCTCACCCTGTGTGGACTCATGTCAGGGTTTATTTTAAGAGCTCTTCCTGATAACTTCAGTCAGTCTAGAATGAACAACTCCTCAATATGTCAAGTGCATGCTGTGGCATCTCTCAAAGGTGGGCAAGGACATCTGGCTCCTTGCTTGTCAGACTACCTTGCCAATGTGGACTGGGATGAAGGCTAGTCTCTGTCAGTCTTTGCAGAGTGTGTGCTGTGCCCTTTCCTTTGTGTTGATACAGATGAAAGTTGTAGAGATGCTGAGACTGGCTAAAGTTCTCCTGTAAAGCCAGGAAGGCTAGGGGACATGCCTGTCATCAGCATGCTGCAGTAGAGACTACTTGGTGTTGGCCAAAGACATTTGTTTTCTCTCTGGAAATCAGCAGTATTCTTGACCAAGCCTAAAGGCAAAGAACAGGACGACCAGGACATCTCCTCACAGATTTTCAGAAGGACACGTGCCCCCTTCTTTGCTCTTTCTGTTTCCTCTGGGAAGAGATGGTGACTAGTCCCATGGTATAGCAAAGCTTG
The DNA here is from genome assembly GCF_034190915.1 of Cavia porcellus. NCBI lineage: Eukaryota > Metazoa > Chordata > Mammalia > Rodentia > Caviidae > Cavia > Cavia porcellus. The sequence continues at coordinate 34,117,886 of NW_026947506.1, read as the reverse complement.
GGTCCTCGAGTCACTTCCCGGAAGAGGCCCACTCACCCACTAGAAGTCCTAATGATTGGTGCCCCAGGGAAGTCTCACCTGAACTTCTCTTGAGGCTGGTCTAACACGTCTAACACGTCTGGCCTAACTAGCAGGCATGGAGTGTACCAATAAAGACACAGGGGGACATGCTAATATGATGTAGTTGGTTGAGATTTGGGGACTCAGTGTCATCATGCCCATCTCCAGTGAGAGGTAGAGAGGACATATCTCTGGGACCAGCCCCGCCCCCTCTCACCTGACTCTCTCGTCCGACCTCGCACCACCTCGCTCCACGGCCCGGCCCCGATGGCATTGAAGGCCTGCATCTGCAGCTCATATTCCGTCCACTCCTCCAGCTCCTCGATAGTGAGCTCCCTCTCCAGCCGGTCATTGACGACTTGGGCCAGTGCAGAGGTTGGGAGGTCTAAGCGCCAGTACTTCACTCGGTAACCCACGGACTCAGGGTTCCCATTGTACTGGGAATCAGGCAGGGGCTGGCAATGAATAACAGTCTGTGAAGAGTTGATACCTCAACATCATCGGCTTTTAAGGTCATAAAGGACAGGCCTGTCTTACAGAGCCAATTCTACCAAAAGCATTTTTTGGGTGCAGGAAAGGGTAGTGGAGGAAGGATATCCTTAGATCCTTCTAGTCTAACTTTTCTTCTGCTGATTAAATGAAACCCTGTTAGTAATGCACTGGACATAATTTCTTTTAATACATTTTGGCTTAATTTTGTGGAAAATGTTCTAATTAAACACTAGGCTGGCTCTCTTTTTTTTTTTTTGTCTTTTTATCAGTACCAGGAATCAAACTCATGACTGCCTGCTAGCAAGGCAGGCACTTACGCTGCTGAGCTAAATCCCCAGCCCCTAGGTTGGCTCTCTTACAAATACTACCAAGAATTGGTTCCATATTGACCGAGCTCAAAGACTGACAGGTCAGTGCATGGTATGGTCTGCATTCCTTCTTGAAGAGCAGTCCCTGAGCCAAGAAGAGAGGGAGCAATGCTAGTAATTAATGTGGTATCTTGGGCTGCTCTAGATCATAAACTAAAATTATTATGTGTAATACTTTAGGGGTTAGTGATGGGATTAGTTTAGATGAAGAAAAGACACGACTAAAGAATCACTAAGCTCTGAGTTTCCTGGTAAGCCATGGCCTCCTTAGGACATGGTCCTGCAGCTCCCCTTTCACACCCTAACTTACCACCCAGCGCAGCCGCAGGCTGGTCTCACTGGCTGTCCGCACGGTGATGCTGGTGGGAGCCACGTCAGGTGGGGCCTGCAGGGTCTGGATCACACGGGATGACTGGCTGAAGGGGCTGGGACCAACGATGTTTACTTGGCGCATTCGAAATCTAGAGGAGAAGCCATTGCCAAAAGTTACCACAAAGCAAAAGGCAATAATATATAATACCACACCCATGACTGCTTCTTAGGAAAGAGCTCTGCTTCCAAAGAAAAGTTTGAAAGTCTGAGGTCTTTTTAATAACCAAGGGCACTCTGTTGGTTTCAGAGGAGAGTAATGGCCAGAATCTTCCCCGGGATCCCAGACCTTCGGCAAATCAGAACTCTCTGTTTCTTTATCTACAAGGTGAGGTGGAGGCAGGTGCTCTCCAAGGTATGTGCTAATGCTTTTTCTGTTCTATTTCTATGTATAATTATTTGAATTGAATTCATATACAATAAAAATCCCGAGTGCTGACACATGTATTTATTACAGAGGTTCTCTAAGTTTATATGAACTTAAGACAGGGTCATTGATCTCTAATCACAGTTTCTGATCTTCAGAATAATTATATAGCTTTGGCTAATTTCACACGGCAAGTTTTGAATCCCGCTAGCTCATTTTGAGCTAATGTTTTTCTCTAAAAACTAGTGTAATACATCTTGATTCATCTGCTCTTAAGCTTAGAAAAGATGTTAAAATGAATACATGCTAAAACGTGCCTCTTATTAGGTGTTTTAAAACTCCAACTTTGATATCGTACGGAGAAATTGTGCTTCACGAGATGTAATTTCACCTTTTACTCCCTGAATTAGTAATTCTTATTCTTTCATTCCCTGATCTCATGAAATGTATCCATCCTGGCAGAACAATGACATTATCAAACTCAACATCTGGTGATAACTGGAAATTTCATCTCCTTCAATGCTCTTACGGGAAGTTATAACATCACTAACAGCTCATGATCACTTTACCCTTTGTTAAGGCCAAGGATTTACTGCTTGGATAAGTTTCAGGATCAAGAAGCAAAAGGTTAAATGGCATGTTAAGTGCTTGATTGGTGAGACTAGCAATGCCTGGGTCCTGGCAGAAGGAGGCAGAAGGATATTCCTAGGACATCTGCTTTGTTTGCACACAGCATGTTAATGGCACCAAGAGGTTGGAGAGCTCAGTAAAGAAAAGTGCCACATCTCCACAGCCTTCTCAGTTGTCATACTCAATACAATAGACAGCCCTTATATGAGTACTCTTTGGTCTAGTAGTGATGTCAATAACTTGGTCAAACTCAGCTGTGTGTCCTGCATGCTCCTTAAGGTTTTAGTTTACTATTTATTGCTACTTTGGGAACTTCAAATTTATATATAAAACTGGGTTTGTTCTTCCTGACAGATACCACCTGCTCAAGATGCTCTTACCTGTAGTGGGTGTATGGCGTGAGGTTTGGGATTTCCAGCATCTGGGCATCAGGCTCATTCTCCTCCTCGTAGAGGCAGACCCATTCCTCCTCATCGCCGATAGCACCAACCTATAGAGAGGGAGTCTGAGGCTGATTGGACACACTGCAGGGACTAAGCCTGCCCTGGTGCACCTCCCTGGACAGAGTCACCATGGTTTCCACACCTGGACAAGCTGAGTCCTGCACATACCCTTTAGTGCCTTGGAGATACACACTCTTATTCTTCTCACCACAAAGTCTGGATGGGTTTTAGTCAAAGCTTACAGTGAAGAGCTGGGCTGCACAAGGGTGGAACCTGAGGATGTCTCTGCAACTCACAGACACTGGCAATGCAGAGGACCATCTACCCTGCCTTGTCCTTTCTCTCACTTGACAACTAAGGACTTAGAGAGGGCCAGAGAGACTTAGTCAGAATCCCACATGGGACAGTAACAAGCATCTTTATTTGGGGTCTGCTTCCAGATCTGCTTCCCCCACACACTGACCAAGGAACTTATTTTGTCCCACATCTGTCCCAATATACCCTGCCTCAAATTCAACTGCTAAGACTGGCCATGCACAAGGAAAACGTCAAACACAGAAGGACAAAGCTTTTGCCCTCAGAGCTGTGCTCGGTGGACTTCTGTGCCTGCATCCAGAGCTGATACAAGAAGTGTACTCCTAGTCTACTCCAGTCTGCCATAGAAGCTCTCTGAGATGCCTTCTGTGTGGCTCCAGTAACCACCTTTCTTTTATTCCTTTATCCCCTTCTGTAAACACCATGCCTATCCATCTGCTCAAAAGCATTCCCACTTCCTGGAACCCCTGTCGCCAGCCTCACCTTTCACTCTGCCTCATGCATTCCTATTACCGAAACTCACCTGCCTGGTGTGGCTTTTCCTTCTGCTCATACCAATATGACCATACCCTGCCTCCACCTTGCTGATGCTACCCAGCCTATCCCAGCCAGAGAGCACAAGGAAGACACAGCGTCCTTAGGCCAGTCAGAGGGCCCGCAGAGTTCTTCGACTCAGATTATGTCTCTGCTGCAGGAACACTTCAGACCTGGCTGAGTGGTATTAAGGACCCAGGGGACATATACAGAGGGACCAAACAAGCTAAGGTTGAGCTGGGATCAGCCAGGGCTCTGGCATTTGACACTTTATAAATGACTTAAATGATGGAACAGGAGTCAAGCTCATTAAGTTTGTAGAGGAAACCAATTTGGCAGGTGGCCAAGTGATGGCCCTGAGAATTCAAGATGACCTTGGCAAACTGCAGAGCTGGGGAGGAGAAAGTAAACACACATGCTGGTGGTTGCTTCTTGAAGAATACACAAAGCAAAATGCAAAGCTCTAAATACTTAAAACCAAAATCAAGAAAGTAGTTGATGGTTCCTCAATGAACTCAAAGCAGAGAATACCATATAACTCTGCTTTTCCACAGCTAGTATAAACTCAGAACTAAAAGCTGGGTCACGAGCAAACTCCTGTACAACAGGTCCACAGCCCAAAGGTGGGCACAACCACACGCCTATTGAGTCAGCAGCTCACTGACACAGGCCCTCATGTGGATGCAGCTCAAAACATGCTGCTAAGTAGAAGAAGCCAAGCCTGACCTCCGCATGCCACACAAACCCTGTATGAGATATCCCCAGGGTCTCTTCCATACAGACAGGATGCAGAGGCCTGGCTGGGAGTGATTATCATCCCTGGATCTCGTTTTAGGGTGACAAAAATGTTTTGCAACTGAATAGAGGTGATGGATATACTAACTTGTGAACTGTACTCTTTGAAATGGTAAATTTTATATTATGTGAATTTCATCTCATTTAAACAAGAAACCTTAAAATGAAATGCGGGATGCTGGCCGAAAACAGTGTAGAAAGATCTGGAGGTCAGAGTAGTAAGCAGCAGCTGCAGATTCTCAAGAAGCAAGGCAGTGGAACTAGACCGCAGGGTGAAGATGCCACGTAGGCTGAGAGGCTGGAGGCAGAGGAGAGACTGCCCTTGTGCTCCAGCCCTTCCTCAGTACTGTGCAACATCCTGGGCCCTGCAGAGGGGGCAATTCCTATGCTTTTCGTTTCCTAGCTTCTCTGTACTCAAGTGAGGGGAACCAGGTGCCTGGCAAGTTTAATTTATGCTCAAACCCCTAAGGTCTGACTGTGACACTGTTTACCCTTGCAAAGCAACTTCTTTTCTCTGCCACGTCTCACCCTCTAGCTTACCTTTCTAACTTCTCCAAAGGAAGGCTGGAGTCCTTGGAGTCAGGGCTCTGGAGACTGTTCTTGGTCTATTGCCCTAGCTGCTATGTCTGACATGTTCACTTCCTTTTGTTTGTCTGTCTCACTGACTCTGGGTACATTCACAGGGGCCTAGGCTTCCCAGACCCTGTGGCCATCACAGCACCATGTGACTGGGGGGTGCTCTTGGCCACCTGAGCTGCTTGGGGTCAGTGCTGGTTAGATCAGTGTCTCTGGCTTTATGGTGTTCCTCCCATGTGACTGAGAGGAAAAGAAGAGGACTTGCAAAACTGGGATGCTGCCCAGGGGAACAAAAAAGGCATTCCTAGGCTCTGAATGGGCGGGAGAAGGGAAGAGTGCACCAAGAGGTAGCCACGCTTATTTGCCTAGAGAGTGCCTGCATGATGTCAGCAAAGATTAGGAGGAAACAGCCATGCTGTTGGACTGAGGACCAGTGGGACCTTGAATCTCTATTCTCCTTGGATGAGTGAGTCTTTTGAAGCCCCGTGGCAGTGTCCCATAGTGGGTCCCTAACCTGCCACTAGAGAATGAATGTCTGGTACCTGCAGATTTCTATTTTGCTGGGTGTGGTCAACAAATCAAATCTAGAACAAAAAATTAAGATAACAGAGAAGGGCAGAGGCTTGGCCCAAGGTCAAATGTCCTTGTCCTTCCCATTCTGCTGGACCAACTTTTCTATAAGACATCAGTTTAAATGGGGGCCAGATCACTGGGCAGTCCAGGTGGGTACCACCTGGCTCTGCCTGCCACTTCCCCTGTAATCCTGCGATGCTATTATCTGAAGGTATCAGTAACAAACACCTGTCCCCCTGCCTCTCTAACACATGTCTACCCCTCCTGCCCTTCTTGACGTACCAGCAGGCATCTTTGAGAAACCTCTGGGAATAGCAGCCCCCTTCTCACTCCTCCTACCAGCTGCCAGATGTGACATCCTGATGCGTGCTTTCAGGCCATCTTCTTCCCCCCTCCATACAGTGTGATGATACCCATCAAAGCAGGCATTTAAACCATGATGCATTTAGGTACAATGTGTGTGATCAGAGAAGGAGGAGAGCATGAGTCAGTGTGGGGTCAGTGGAAGAAAGAATGCCCAAATACTGGAAAGGTAGAAATAAAACTGGTTATAAAAGTGATACAACCACGTCTCTAGCTTAGTAACTTGCAGTCTTTAAAACTAGCTTCTAACATTACAGGCTCTGGGCTAATCAAACAGGATACCACATACAGTTTTTTCTTTCTTTTATGATACAGAGTTTCACTATGAAATTCAGGCTGGCCTTGAACTCACTATGTAACCCAGGCTGGCTTCCAACTTGTAGTAATCTTCCTGTCTCAATCTCCTGAGTGCTGGGTTCAGAGGTCTGTGCCACCATACCTGGCCACAGCTACATTTCTTAAGGTTGAAAACCCATAGACACCTTCTCAAAGAAGGTTTGACTCCAACAGCCAGCAAACTAGCCCATGGGCCCAATCTATCCCACCTCTTTTTGTTGTTGTTATTTATAAAGTTTTATATGCCCACTGAGCTGCAACAGTCTCAGTGAAACCATCTGCTTGGAAAGCCAAAAGGATTACAGAGAAAGCACCAAGGTCTGCTTACGTGTGACTGCTAGGGGCACAAGGTGAGACACTATTTGATATCACCTTCTAACCCACAGGCTTTTTCTGCTGTGCCAGTTTGAGCAGGGACAGGATCCTACTCATTATAGTATCTCCAGCATCTCCCCAAGGTCCAGCCTACGCCTAACGCTCAAACACGTTTGTTTAACACATCAACAAATGCACAAGTGAAGATGTGAGTGTCTCAAAATATCAGTATTAAAAATGGATTGTTTGACATGCAGTTTCACAACCAAGTTATTATCAAAAATGTAACTTTGCTTCTAGACCTCTAGGGGAGAAACCTATATTCCTATAATACAAGATTTATGTCTTTATGTAAGGAGACCTACATTCTCTAATCCTTGCTGGTCTCTTCTGGATCACTGGTTAGACTTCAAGACCATCATCACAGAGTGCTCCAGAAGTAAATGCCTGCACACTAACAATGAGCTCAACATGCAGAGACAGAACTATTTAAAGATAAAACAAATCGAAGCTCCTGTGGGGAAGCTGGGATTTTGAAAGGCTCTCCCCTCCTTTTTCTTTTAAAGCTAACAAACAACACTTTGTAATACTTATCACAAAAGCAGAAATGCCATACATTTCAAATGCCACTCATCAGGAGGCAAGTCCTTCAACCCCATTAAGAAGCACATGGTCCCTTCACTAAAGCTATAGGAGATCTGCCACCCTACTGTGTCCCTCAGGAGGGCTGATGGCTCTGCTGCTTCCTCTCAGTTCTAGCCTATATTTGGCACCTGGCTGGGCCCCTTTCGGCATATGGGTTCATTTAATAAGTAGGGGGTCCCAGATCTCTCTTCTGTCAGAATTTGTCTGGTTTGCACTGAGAAAGCCACTTGGTTCAGCTGGGCTTCTGGGAAGACTCAGGGAACCTGGCTCCCTAGGCAGGATCTTGGATGTTCCACCAGGAGGTTCTGGTGGCTGGTTAGCATCCCAGAGACCAGGGGTTTGATGGCTTACCAGAGGACAATCATTAAGATCAAGGAAAGGGACTCTCGCAGATGGAGGAACAAAAAAGCTTCAGCTGCCTAAGAGGAGGGAGAGAGGAAACAGCTCTTCAGGATGAAAGATGACACTCCTGCATGCTGTCCATGGAAACCTGAAAACCACTGTACTCTTCTCAGCCAGAACTGCTCCAGCAGTATCCTATACAGCCAGTAATATCACAGATACCCAGACCTTCTCCTTCAGAGTGGTACCACCTATGCCATGGGCAACTGTAACTTCCCCATGCTGGAGGTTGTGAAGAGAGTGTGTGTGTGGGGTGACCAGATGGTTCTATACCTTTCTGATAAAAGCACAGCACAATGAGGAAGAGAATCAAGGCCTACACGACCTGAAGGCCAGTTTCGGGAAGGGATCTCAGAAGCTTGCAGGTCAGTGAGTTGTTAAGGGGCTTTTCCTTGACCCATTAATCTTAGCTGGTGAGGAGGTTGCCATCTTTGAGAAATAGCCTGAACTGGATTCCTCCTGCCTTTCTCTGCCACCTGCTATCTTTCCAGGTTGTTTTGTTGTTCTCCCTACTTAATATTTTTTCTATCTTTAGACACACAAATGTGAAACAGTGTCTGGACTTGTTACCATGTTCTTTCCATTCTATCTCTGTTCTTGGGCTCCTCTGCTCCCTGATTCCTCATCTGCTGCCCCGAACACCCTCAAATGACATTGTCTTTATCCTTCTCCTTCACTTAAGGCCCTTTCCTCGTGGCCTTGTGTGTCTCTCCACAAAGAAATCTCCAAGACTCTTTTCAGCACAGCACCCCAGTTCAGAGTCTTGGCCTCTGCTTGGACTAGATAATGGTCTAACTCAGCAAATTAACATGAGAATGTGGTTATCTTTGCTACCATAGGACAAACCAAAGGGTCAGAACTACCCTGGTTGTTGCTGTCACCACAGACCCTGGCACCTCAGCCTCAGTGATGAGTAGTTAGAAAATCACAGATGTCTGGTGCCCCTCATGTGTACCAGCTTGGAGGACTTCTCCTTTGTCATCCATCTACACAGGAAAACTTATTTTGCTCACGGCTGGAAAGTATGACGGGCTGAGGGTCCCTGTCTGTACAGATAGCTCTGAGTCCCTCACTATAACAGAGTTCCCTACACAGCTTCTATGGTTCAGCTGCACTGTCCCAGCCCAGGAGGCCCAAAGGCCACCTCATCCAACAGTGGCTGGGTCTCAGTCTGCTCAGGCTGCCACAACAAACCCCACCAACAGCAGGAGCTCCCCTTCTCCTCCAACCCCAGACAGGATACCATCCTGGTCAGGTTTTGCATTGCACACAGCTAGATTCTTCTTGCATCTGCACCTGGCGGGTTGGGGGGGGGGATGGAAGCTCCCCATCTCCTCTGTAAGGGTACTCATCACATTTGTGAGGCTCCACCTTAGAGACTGCATCCCACTCAAGGTCCCACATCTAATGGCGTCCCCATGGGACAGCTTCCACATCAGAATCTGGGGGACACAAACATTTAGTCTATAATACCTGCCTTATTTCTTCTATACCATTTTCCATATGTGTCCCCCATAAGATGCCCCCCATGGCTCCCTCAAGTGTCCAGTGCTTCCCTAGAGCCCAAACCAGCAGGAAGTTTCTCCCAGCAGATGTCACTGTGTATCCCAGACCTGCTCCTCCTCTGGAAACTGCCAGGGGGTACTCAAGTTCGGGGCCCTGGTGCTGAGCCAAAACTTCTTTTCAATGCTATGTGTCTCATGATCTGCTGACTTCACCATGACAGAACAAGAATAAAATCCACAGTTTAAAACAACAGAGGCCCGCAGTTTTCTTCCTTTCTTTCTGGTCTCTGCTTGGAATCCCCCTTCTCATGAAAATGCTGTTTATCCTCGGGGCCCAACTTAAATGTCACGTCCTTGTGAAACCTTTCCCGGTTGCACTTCTTCTCTTAGCAACAACTCCTCATGAATCTCCTTGGTAACAATCATTAGATCCCACCGCAATCCTCCTTCCTATATTTCACTTGACAAAAATCGTGAGTTGCTACAGGAAGAACTATGCCAAAGGTTTTTACCTTATACTCTAATATGTAGCACGTTACTCCAAACAATAGAGACTATCAGTCAGTGCTTAATAAAGGCTTGCCAGATGAGTGGATGAATGAATGAAACAAATATAAAACCCAATGACCAGAAAAATGAGACATATAGGCAAATCTAAAAATTTAACAAGAGAATTAGGATGAAAGGATTAGAGCACAGAGCAGTCCTCAAAAAAGAATAGGAAAACATTACTCTCATAAAATTTAATTTGGTTTGACAGTTGTGATTTATGTATGCATTGACCTCTGTTTCTCAGCAATTACACTTGTAGTAAAATGCTTCCCTCGTTCCTACTTGAGTTGTCACTTACGCTGCAGTATTTTCTTCTCCTGCATGGTTTTAAGAGTCCCCTAATAGGACCTAAAAGGATCTGATAGACTAATGAACAAAAAGCCCACTTTAAGCCATTCATCCTGTACAGATTTCCTATGCTGGTTGAGGAATATAAGAGAAAAAGTCATTGTAAGGGTGTTATTATGGACAATCAGGCAAACAATAAACATTTTGAAATATCCAAGTATGTATTTCATTGTCACCTGTCACCATAGTACCTAAATGCTTAGGCAGAGACATTATACCAGAACAAAAGATGAAGCCTGTCTTGGCAAATTTACCCAGATGACCGCATTATTATTGAAGGACCCATTAGAGCCGATGACAGCTTTCCTATGCATGCGCGACAGACTATTCAAAAATAATGTCACTCTTTCTCCCTGTTATGAAAAAGGAATTCAACTACGGTCAGGGTTTATTACAGTGACAACGCTGACAGATACTTATCAAAAGGGCTGCAAACAGCCCTAACATTCATCCAGAGTGAGATGAGATCTGATTGGTGGGGGAGATATCCCTTCCTTCAGATCGTGGAGTGAGGAGATAGAAGTACTAAGCCTAATCACCCCACGGGAGATGTGACTCGCTAGTATCATTCCACCTTCAAAGGACCCCATGGAGCCAAGTGGATGACTGAGGAAGCAAAGAGTATGTTTTTAAAGGAGAGGCTCTCCGCTCCTCCCTTCAGTAGGCAGGGATGTTTCCGTCCCCAGATAGTATCTATGCAGAGACTCATCCACCTGTTCCACAGGTGTTTGCCACAGTTCCCTTGTAGGCCTGGGCCCTGTTCTCTGTGCTGAGGCCTGGGCAGTGGCCCTTCTTCTCACTGAGCTGATGTCTTAAGAGGACAGATGGTTGCTACACAACAAATAAATATAGGAAGTTTCTGTGACAAAATGAGCCATGGGAAAATCCCTTGGCCCCGCTGGGGTATACTTCACAAGGCAGGGCTTGCCCATGGCCATGCAGATCCAAGGTGAACCATCGGAGTTCCATCCTACAAACAGCCAGACCCAGATATGATGGAACAGTGAAGAGACAGACAGCAAAGCCACCAATTCCAAGGAACCATGAGCACTTCAGAGCATTGCCAGTGCTTGATTAATACTTTCAACACTTCCAGATATTCTTAAGTAGAAAAAAATCACTGAGAATACAGATGCTCCTTGACTTATGAGGGGGTTCATCCTGATACACCAATTCTAAGTGGAAAATGACTTAAGTGGAAAACACATTTAATACACTTGATCTCCCAGATATCACTGTGTAGACCCGCCTGCCTTGACCATGCTCAGAACACTTCCAATAACCCCAGCTGGGCAGAGCATCTAGCACAAGGCCTACTTTATAATAAAGTATCTACTTGCTCATGTATGCATAGATGGGCATTTGTAGACAGTGACACAGTCTCCAAAAACAATGGCTACAGTAAGCTGAAGAGAATGGCTTTCCCACCATCATAAAGTCAAAGTATTAGAAGTTGATACCTTTATGTGGGGGCCTGTGAGTACACTCATAGGGGAGTAGACTCTAGAGCAACATCCCAGGACAGCTACCTATTGTCTGCCTTTAGAGGGAAAGTCTTCATGCATGAGTCCCTCTCTGGAGCAGGTCTTCTGCTTGCTATGACTCCTTGGCCTTTGACTGAGATAGGTTCTTTACTTGTCTTTAGGGCCCCAAAGTCTACACTCAGGTGTGGGATAAGAGCAAGTCCAGCTAGAGGGACAGAGGTTTGGAGTTCCTACTGCAGGTTCCTGGGAAACATGTTTGGCTTTGGCCCCCTGTAGAGTAGGCAGACTGGATGCCCAGGATCATCTGGGCATTTGCTCCTAACAGCAAATACAGCTACCCTCATCTGCTAAGACAACTGAATTTTCCTAGAACTCACCCTGAGTAGGAAGTGATTTTAAGAGGCTTTGGATAAAAGCATCCTAGGGAAATGGAAAGTCCCATATATCTTGCCAGATATCCTCACAGGTAAGCGCATCGGCAAACAGCAAAGTGGTATAGTGCCTATAGACTTCTATCCATCAGGTCCTTGGTGTCTCACACATGCACTAAGGAGACAGATGATGTTATCCTGTGCGTCAACTTCACCCAGGAATGCATCACTCCAAAGGGGATCACTGCTGCCATGCTGGACCACCTCATCATCTGTGTCTGGCCTGAGGATGCCTGGACATTCAGCATTCCATCTCCATTGTTCCTTAGTTACTGAGAGACCAGACAGTCTCATGATTTATTTTATTAGCCCACAATACTCTCTAAAACAGTGCCTTTTAAGAAAATGTCTATTGTTATGCACAAATAAGTACTAGGGGCTTCCCCCCATTCTGTTTTCCATTTTTAGAATGGAAGCTGTTTTATCTGTACCAGAGTGTTAGCATTAGTGTCTTTTGTTATTGAAAACCCTGCCCAGAGCAGCTTTTGAGGATACTGAATGCTGATCTGGCTATGAGACTGGAGCAAATAGCAGAGTGGAGGGGCTGGCAGAGGTGGCAGGCAGGCAGATAGAGGTGACACAACATGCCACGCGTGTGTTCCCCACTCTGCAGTTCCTTGGAAAGGTCTGGGAAGAGATGCTATGCTCATCTGCAAGCAAAGCTTATGAATTAAGCAAGCATTATCAAACCAGGAAGACCTATTAAATCTACTTTTTTTTGTAAACCCACCTCTGAACATCGACTTATTTCAGGATCTTTCAGAGGGGCATCTTTTAGCCCAGAGGTCACCAAAGATAGGTTGAGTTTTTTTTTTTTTTTTTATTGTTTTTTTTTTTAATTTTATTTAAGGAGAAAAGAAAAAAAAGCAGAGAAAGGGTACAAGTTATACAGATTTGCAGAAAAAAATGAGCAGTAGGAAATCACTAGTTAATGGATTACATACTGTCATCTTAGAAATAATTGTTCAAGTCACAAAATTAAAGCTTGTAAAGTGGACATTCCATCAATGATACTGCAAACAGTTCTGTTCAATGATCCAATAAAACTCTGTGATATCATATTCTATCTTATACACTTAAATATACATGTAGTTATATAGTTTAGAGCACTTTCATTTCCTCTCTTTTGTACAATGACTATTACACATTTTGGGTTTCATTGCTCTCACGGTTCTTATTACTTTTTTGGAAGAAAGTAAAACCAAATGTGACATAACAACAGAATTGGTCAAGTCAAAAGGGTGGACATAATAGATAATGTGAAAACATAATACAAGGTGATCAACAATGGTTACCATAATGCCTCCCGCTATCTCTAATAGAATTGCCTATACCATTAGTTATAATACAATTGAACAAAACAGTAAAGAACAAAACCGACAAAGCCAAACCATTGGAGACATTGTAGGTCTTCAAAAGTAGATAAAAGTCAACGAGAATGGGCGTTATAATGAATCTCATTATCTTCACAGCTGATGCCTAAATTTTTGAACCTGATACTATCCAGCAAAACAGAATAGGGGAACATCAGTTAAAAACCAGATGGTGAGAGTAATACAGGGCTTCAAATCGAGGCAATGGAAAGTCAAAGTGGGTTACTATAATATATCCTGCTATTTTTTTCCTTTAATTAAAAGGATAAAAATTTTTTTTTAAAAGTATTAAAAAAGTAAATAATGGAGTGGAGATTGAGATAAAAGAGGGCATAACAACGAAACAGCACAGATCAAAACATAACCATTTAAGCAGAATAGTGTTTCACCACCAGATAATCCTGACCTAAAAGTAGTTACCATATTGTCTCTTTCCTTGAAATCCTTGAGTACAACTTCGTATACTGTAGCATTAAGTATATCAAAACAATGTAAAACCATTTAAGAGAATGACAGCATTACAGAGTATTTAGAATCGACTAACAGAAAATGAACAATGGTTTCTGTATAATCTCCTTGTCTTTAAAAGGTTTTTGCTTATACTATCGTACATAATAAAATCCAATAAGATACAACCTATTTAGACCAATGGAGACAGAAGAACAACAGCTTGATGAGACTTCAAAACAAGATGATACTAAATCAGTATTACCTATTAAGATGTCATTTTCTCCAAAATAGCTGTTCCTATCATCCAATCTTCTCTGCCTCATTTCTGTTGAGCTCTTATTCTGTCAGTAGCTGTCAGTTTGTCTTCTTCACTTTGTTCTCTGCTCCATTAGTCGTGGCCTCCACTATTTCTGGATTCTTTGTATTTTTCTTTTTTTAGAATATCCTGCAATACTCTCTGTAGAGTTGAATTGGTGGTTGCAAATTCCCCCAGTTCCTCTTTATCCTGGAAGCACCTTGTTTTCCCATCAATTTCCAGGGACAGTTGTGCAGGATATCTCAATCTTGGCTGAAGATTATTATCTTTCAAAGCTTGAATTATTTCCCCCCACGCTCTTCGTGATTTGATGGTTTGTGCAGAGAAATCTGCTGTAATTCTGATGGGTGCTCCCTTGTAAGTGGTCTGTTTCTTGTCTCTGACAGCTTTTAATATTCTGTTCTTGTATTGAATTTCTGGAATTTTTATTATTATATGCCTGGGTGTTGCTCTGTTTGGGTTGTAGGTGGCTGGGGTCCTGTATGCCTCATACATCTGAGTATCTTTACCTTTTGCTAAATTAGGAAAATTCTCTTGGATTATTTCTGTGAGTAGCTTTTGTAGTTCATTTGTTTGTGTCCCTACTTCTTCTTTTATGTTCTTAATCCTTAAGTTATGGCTCCTCTTATCATCTTCTTGTCTTTGTATTATTGCTGTTTGTTTCTTTGTTATTTTTAAGAAGTTTTTCATTTCATTCTCCCATATTACAATTCTGCCCTCCAGTTCAGATAGTCTGTCCTTAGTTTCTTTCAAGCTGTTATGCCAGTCTTCGATAGACTTCTTAGTTTCTTGGTAGTCCCTTTGAACCTGCTTCACGTATTCTATGCTTTCCCTGTTTTCTCTATCAAACAATTCTCCCCTCTTTTTCTGTTCTTCCATTCCACCATCTGTTTTTTCTTGGGTGGGGCTTAGCATTTCTCTAACTATTTTGCATACTTCTAGCTTCAGGTCGTTGATAACTTCATTCCTGAATTGGTCTATGAGGCTCTCTATATGGTGCTTTATGTGTATTGGTGCGGTGTCTGCTATTGCCTGTTTCTCAGAATTGGGGGCCGAGGAGCCTTTCTTGTTGCTGCCTCTTCCCATATTCTCTGTTCCTTATATATGCAAGCTTATATGAGAGGCCCAGCTTCTCTCCCTGTCAGCCACAGCCTGATCGAATTGCGCCGGTTAGGTGTTCCCACTCACCACTGCGCACCAGGCAGCCTACGCGGGGGCCCGCCCCTCCCGGCCACCGTCAGGCTCTGGGATCTGGGTTGGGCCAGCCTACGGGGTCCGCTGGCAGCGTCACGCAGGCCAGGCACTTTTCACCAATCCCGCCCGAGAGGGGAATGTGTGGCTGGAGTTGCCTGCGCGCCCTGCTCCCGCAGGACTGCTCAGGCCCAGAAAGTCTGCTGGAGTCAAACTGTGGTGGAGTGTCAGTTTCTCTCACTCACCTCGCCACAAGTCAGAACATGCCTCCCTGCCCGTCCTGTTTTCGACTCTGTTCGCAGACTCCCGTTCTCAGAGTTTCCGCGCGTCTCTCTCCTTGCCGAGCCGATGTAGAGGCAGCCAGCCACTGCGCGGCGGGAAACCCAAATCGCGGCTTCCAATGGCGCAGGGTCCAGCCTCAGCAGCGAGACTTTTCTGTTCCTGTTTTAGCACCAGGACTGCATTCCAAGTTGGTTTCTCTCAGCCGAGTTCGTTCCTAAGTCAGCAGAGCATAACTCCAACTGCTTATGTCTCTTTAGTCCGCACCATACCTGGCTTCTGAGCCTAGTTTTTCAGAGAGCCTCCGGTAGTTGCTGTTATCTGTCCGCCATGTTCTCCCGGGATAGGTTGAGTTTTAAAATCTTCTTGGCACATGTGAAAACACAGCAGAATTTTTTTTTTTTTTGTTCCAGGATCAAACTCACAACCTTGTACTTGCCAAGTAGGTGCTTACACCACTGAGCTAAATCCCCAGCCCCTAACATGGCAGAATTTAAAGGAAATTTAACTGCAAAGACATAGTGATGGAAAAGTGGGTGAAGGGAAAGCATAGCTATGGCTTTTCTGCTCCTGGGTGTCCCTCAGCCCTTGATCCTGGGGACTACTACTCAGTGCTACCTGGATGAGGTCATAGAGCCTAATGGAACTGGGCTCAGTGCTTTTTTCATGGGTCCTCCCTGCCACAAATGCCACCCTTGGTTCTCCTCTGTACAAAGTCACCCCCCCATCCCTGGCTTTATATTGTTCAGATTCATTCTCTTTTGGTTGAATAGCCGGAGGTGGCTTACAATCATGTGTCAAATCATCCTGAGAAGATCTCACGATCTGATAAAGACATCTGCATGATGATCACTTTCTGCCAAACCACCCTTCTTTTCCTTGAGATCTGTTCCTACTTCAGCAGCAGGTGCACCTCTGAAGACGGCAGAAGGGCCTCTCTTCAGGGCAGAGGTGTGCCTCTGCTAGGCCTGTGCTGCTCAGGGCTGAGCTGTGTCCCACCTCACCAATTTCCTAATACAATCATGGCCCCGTCCAGAGAGAGAACGTATCTGTATCCCTTGTCATTCTTGGTGCCAGACCTCTCCACCCATACTCTTTCAAGGAACTTTCTCTTTAAGTTCGTTGCCATGATCCACAGGTCCTTACTCATCCCCCAGGAAAGACACTGGAGACAAGTTCCTGAAGGATATGCAGCCATGTACAAAGCACAGAATTTGAGTCCTAAGAGAAGAGGCTTTGAGTTCCTACTAGGCTGCTTCCCAGCTGTGTGGCTTTATGGCTCAGATCCCATAACTATGAGGCAGATCTTGTAACACCTGCATGACAGGATGCTAAACATTATAATGGGACATGACATTTTAAAAAGTATGTGCCCTAGGGGCTGGGGATTTAGCTCAGTGGCATAAGCACCTGCCTTGCAAGCAGGCAGTCATGAGTTCGGTCCCTGGTACCGATAAAAACAAAAAAGACCAAAAAAAAAAAAAAAGTATGTGCCCTGCCTTACACAGAGCCTGAGGCACTTCCCAGAGCACCTCTCTGCTGGTGAGGGCAGCAGAGGCTCTGTCCCAGTCCTCCTCCATCACACTCTGAGGAGCTAGGCACTAGATCCCCTTTGTCTTCTCTAGGAGAGTCTCAGTAGTGTGCTGGTATAGGCAGGTTCCAGTGATGCATATAAAGCCAGGCATTCCTAGAGCCCACACAGCAGGGTCCTTGATGCCATCAGCATTGTTGATAAAGCCTTCTGGAACATTACTTTTCTTATTGCTGAGACAAAATACCCAACACCCAAAGTTAAAGGAGAAAAGGTTTTTCTTAGCTCATAGTTTGTAGAAGTTCAGTCCATAGCTGGCTGGCTCCAGTGCAGGATAGTATGTCACGTAAGTATAGCAGAGTAGAAATGATCCATGAGACTTCCGGGAGAACATGGCAGACAGATAACAGCAACTACCGGAGGCTCTCTGAAAAACTAGGCTCAGAAGCCAGGTATGGTGCGGACTAAAGAGACATAAGCAGGTGGAGTTATGCTCTGCTGACTCAGGAACGAACTCGGCTGAGAGAAACCAACTTGGAATGCAGTCCTGGTGCTAAAACAGGAACAGAAAAGTCTCGCTGCTGAGGCTGGACCCTGCGCCATTGGAAGCCGCGATTTGGGTTTCCCACCGCGCGGTGGCTGGCTGCCTCTACATCGGCTCGGCAAGGAGAGAGACGCGCGGAAACTCTGAGAACGGGAGTCTGAGAACGGAGTCGAAAACAGGACAGGCAGGGAGGCGTGCACTGACTTGTGGCGAGGTGAGTGAGAGAAACTGACACTCCACCACAGTTTGACTCCAGCGGACTTTCTGGGCCCGAGCAGTCCTGCGGGAGCAGGGTGCAGTGGCGACTCCAGCGACACATTCCCCTCTCGGGCGGGATTGGTGAAAAGTGCCTGGCCTGCGTGACGCTGCCGGCGGACCCCGTAGGCTGGCCCAACCCAGATCCCAGAGCCTGACGGAGGCCGGGAGGGGCGGGCCCCGCGTAGGCTGCCTGGTGCGCAGTGGTGAGTGGGAACACCTAACCGGCGCAATTCGATCAGACTGTGGCTGACAGGGAGAGAAGCTGGGCCTCTCATATAAGCTTGCATATATAAGGAACAGAGAATATGGGAAGAGGCAGCAACAAGAAAGGCTCCTCGGCCCCCAATTCTGAGAAACAGGCAATAGCGGACACCGCACCAATACACATAAAGCACCATATAGAGAGCCTCATAGACCAATTCAGGAATGAAGTTATCAACGACCTGAAGCTAGAAGTATGCAAAATAGTTAGAGAAATGCTAAGCCCCACCCAAGAAAAAACAGATGGTGGAATGGAAGAACAGAAAAAGAGGGGAGAATTGTTTGATGGAGAAAACAGGGAAAGCATAGAATACGTGAAGCAGGTTCAAAGGGACTACCAAGATACTAAGAAGTCTATCGAAGACTGGCATAACAGCTTGAAAGAAACTAAGGACAGACTATCTGAACTGGAGGGCAGAATTGTAATATGGGAGAATGAAATGAAAAACTTCTTAAAAATAACAAAGAAACAAACAGCAATAATACAAAGACAAGAAGATGATAAGAGGATCCATAACTTAAGGATTAAGAACATAAAAGAAGAAGTAGGGACACAAACAAATGAACTACAAAAGCTACTCACAGAAATAATCCAGGAGAATTTTCCTAATTTAGCAAAAGGTAAAGATACTCAGATGTATGAGGCATACAGGACCCCAGCTACCTACAACCCAAACAGAGCAACACCCAGGCATATAATAATAAAAATTCCAGAAATTCAATGCAAGAACAGAATATTAAAAGCTGTCAGAGACAAGAAACAGACCACTTACAAGGGAGCACCCATCAGAATTACAGCAGATTTCTCTGCACAAACCATCAAATCACGAAGAGCGTGGGGGGAAATAATTCAAGCTTTGAAAGATAATAATCTTCAGCCAAGATTGAGATATCCTGCACAACTGTCCCTGGAAATTGATGGAAAAACAAGGTGCTTCCAGGATAAAGAGGAACTGGGGGAATTTGCAACCACCAATTCAACCCTACAGAGAGTATTGCAGGATATTCTAAAAAAAGAAAAATACAAAGAATCCAGAAATAGTGGAGGCCACAACTAATGGAGCAGAGAACAAAGTGAAGAAGACAAACTGACAGTAACTGACAGAATAAGAGCTCAACAGAAATGAGACAGAGAAGATTGGATGATAGGAAAAGCTATTTTGGAGAAAATGACATCTTAATAGGTAACACTGATTTAGTATCATCTTGTTTTGAAGTCTCATCTAGCTTTTGTCCTTCTGTCTCCAATGGTCTAAATAGGTTGTATCTTACTGCATTTTATTATGTACGATAGTATAAGCAAAAACCTTTTAAAGACAAGGAGATTATACAGAAACCATTATTCATTTTCTGTTAGTCGATTCTAAATACTCTGTAATGCTGTCATTCTCTTAAATGGTTTTACATTGTTTTGATATACTTAATGCTACAGTATACGAAGTTGTACTCAAGGATTTCAAGGAAAGAGACAATATGGTAACTACTTTTAGGTCAGGATTATCTGGTGGTGAAACACTATTCTGCTTAAATGGTTATGTTTTGATCTGTGCTGTTTCGTTGTTATGCCCTCTTTTATCTCAATCTCCACTCCATTATTTACTTTTTTAATACTTTTAAAAAAATTTTTATCCTTTTAATTAAAGGAAAAAAATAGCAGGATATATTATAGTAACCCACTTTGACTTTCCATTACCTTGATTTAAAGCCCTGTATTACTCTCACCATCTGGTTTTTAACTGATGTTCCCCTATTCTGTTTTGCTGGATAGTATCAGGTTCGAAAATTTAGGCATCAGCTGTGAAGATAATGAGATTCATTATAACGCCCATTCTCGTTGACTTTTCTCTACTTTTGAAGACCTACAATGTCTCCAATGGTTTGGTTTTGTCGGTTTTGTTCTTTACTGTTTTGTTCAATTGTATTAAAACTAATGGTATAGGCAATTCTATTAGAGATAACGGGAGGCATTATGGTAACCATTATTGATCACCTTGTATTATGTTTTCACATTATCTATTATGTCCACCCTTTTGCCTTGACCGATTCTGTTCTGTTATGTCACATTTGGTTTTACTCTCTTCCAAAAAAGTAATAAGAACCGTGAGAGCAATGAAACCCAAAATGTGTAATAGTCATTGTACAAAAGAGAGGAAAAGAAAGTGCTCTAAACTATATAACTGCATGTATATTTAAGTGTATAAGATAGAATATGATATCACAGAGTTTTATTGGATCATTGAACAGAACTGTTTGCAGTATCATTGATGGAATGTCCACTTTACAAGCTTTAATTTTGTGACTTGAACAATTATTTCTAAGATGACAATATTTAATCCATTAACTAGTGATTTCCTACAGTTCATTTTTTTTCTGCAAATCTGTATAACTTGTACCCTTTCTCTGCTTTTTTTTTCTTTTCTCCTTAAATAAAATTAAAAAGAAAAATCAAACCATAAAACAAATGACTAAATCAACATGAAAAATTGTTGAGGTGATTTTTCCCCCTTACTTTAAATACATTATCTTTAGGACATTTATGTTTCGTGTCCATATTTGACTGTTGTAAATTTTGATCAGTATAAAAATAAATCTATGATAGGAAACAAAATTGTTGATTTTAATATAATTAATTTAAGTAGTTATAGATTTCATGCAGTCTCTTTAATCAGAATACTTTTTTAGGAAGGTGTATGGAGGTTGAACTCAGAGTCTTCACATTAAGCTACATCCCTAGCTCTTCTTTATTTATTTATTTTTTTCTTAATTTTGAGACAGGATCTGGCTAAGGCACTAAATTGTCCACACTGACTTTGAACTTGGGATCCTCCTGCCATAGCTTCTCAGAGTGCTGGGCTTACAGGTGTACACCACCACTAAAGCTAACCAAAATATTTTCATTCAACCAAAAGTTCTTTTTGCACCTTAAAAGTCATTGATTGTTTGTTTGGTGTTTGTTCACTCTGAGTGCTGAGGACCAAACCCAGGACCTCACACATTGCTATCAGGTGTTCTACACCCTCAACCCAAGTTTCACATTTCCTGTTTTCACTTGTGTCTGTTTTCACTTGTGTCTGTCTGGAAATTGCCTGGAAAGGGTTACGAATTCTCAGAAACACATTTATGAAATCAATAAATTTTTAACAATATGGAAAAAAAAAAAAAAAAAAAAAAAAGAAATGATCCATGATGTGGCAGGAAGAAAGCAGCAAACAGCAAGCGGTAAAGCAATAGCTAACCTTTCCCTTTTATCCCATCTAGGTTACAAGCCTTTTGAATGATGCTACCCAGAACTATGCTAATTTCAGTCAGTGGACTGGTTTAGTACCACATATCCTTAATCCAAGTATCACAAACCCTAGAGTTTGCCGGCTCCAAAAAGTCCTACCTATGCACGTAGGTATAGGTGCTTGGGGAACTTATAGATATGAGCCTTAAACCCTTCAAAAGGGTGTAAGGAAAGGCCCAGCTTTGTCTGTTGTGGAAACTCCACAACCTTCATCCACCTTCTCATTAGGAATGGGCTGTCAGTACAGTCAATCCAGAAAGAAAAAGCCATCTCCATTTGGCACAAAGATCCAGCAAGAAGAGATGTGTCCTATGTATGCATTCCATCCCATGATCAAAGATCCACTTTGTTTTTCTTCTTGAAGTACTATTTCCTGTGGAGCCCAGGGATTTGTCTATAATCTTTACTTTGAGGTTTGGAAGTAAGGTTCTTTTCATAGATGAATGCTTATTTGCTAGGAATATGGAAAATACAAGGGTCCTGGAAATGAGCTTTAAGAACAAAAACTCTCTTTCAGTTTTGGAGTTTCAACCACTTGCATCAGAATTTATAGATATGTAGGGTTGATTTCAACTATCTCAAAAAGAATGCCACCAAGGGACTTCTGTTCTGGGAATGGGGCAGACTTGTAACCTAACCAGTCACTTACTTCAAAAGCCAAAGTGCTGGGTGGAATATAGCGACACCTTCTTATATGCAGCCATGCCCCAAAGGCAGCAAGCTGAGGATCCAGGGCCAAAGTTGAGGATCCAAAACAGTGGGCATGATGCTGTAGGAGCCCTGGGAGAAGATGATCACTCTTAGCAATTCAGGGAGTA
This sequence comes from Cavia porcellus, assembly GCF_034190915.1. Taxonomy (NCBI): domain Eukaryota; kingdom Metazoa; phylum Chordata; class Mammalia; order Rodentia; family Caviidae; genus Cavia; species Cavia porcellus. Next base: position 34,095,676 of record NW_026947506.1, on the reverse strand, counting down.
TGGTGTAGAGGCATGGACAGGCTGCACGCCTCTGCCTGGTGGAGACGAGGCAGAGGATCTAAACTCCTGCATATTCTCCAAACAAAACTGAGATAAAGAGAGGGCTGGGTGCCAGGCAAATGAGATGTTACCCAAGCCCACACTCAGAAACCTGAGGTTGGGGAGGAGGAAAAGAAAAATATATTTCCAAAACCTTATAATCCAAAGTCTCTCCCCTTTGGTGCAGGGTACTTAGAGATGGAAATATAAAAGTCATGATAAAAGTATCTGGTAGGTATATGGAAATCAATATGATAAAATAAGCATAGATACAAAAATAAATGCACAAATATAATTAAAGAGTAATTAAAAGAGTGATTTGAAAGAACAAGTATAGAATAAGCCACTGTTTTTTAAAAAGCATACATGAAGTAATACAGCTGTATAAAATAAAAGTTACTGAAATTAAAAACTCAATGAGTAGATTAAGAGGCAATTAAACATAGGCCAACCGAAAATTGATCTCCTAGAGGCTGAAGCTAAGGAAGTTATATGGAAAACAGCACAAAGAGATAACTAGATGAAATGAAAAAGTCAAAATACATGCTAAGACATACAGAAGACAGAATGAGAAAAGATTTCTTGTGTCTACTAAGTGTTCCAGAGGAGAGAAGAGAGCAGGAAAAGTGACACTCAAATAGATCATGTCCACGAGTTTTGCAGAACCATGAACTCTCAGATTCAAAGTCTTGAGCAGATCTTGAACAGGATTTAAAAACAGCTCTATATTTGATAAATAGTAAAAATTCCGAACATAAAAGACCAAGGATACTTAAGACACTATCCCATCACTGTACTAACTCAGGTAAGAAAAATAAACAAACAAACAGACAAACAACAAAGGAACACTGAATGACAAAAGATGAGAATGGAAAAGGAAATGAGACTTTTATGCAAACCCAGAGCACATGCCCCCAGCCAAAGTACTCATTAACTGCAAAGCCAGGGGAGGTGGCTTTAGAGTGAGAAACTTGACAAACACCACCTGAATCAAGTGAGTGGCATTAATTCTACCAACAGCATGACACACTGATATCATGTCAAAACCATGTCACGTCAAGGATATAGAAGGAAGAACCCAACCCTACAACTGTGCTACTCTGACTCAAAATGCATACTCTAGGACTGATCTTGAAAAAACTTCTGATAAATTAAAATTGAGGGTATTTAAAGTCATGCTGGCCTTGTAATCTTCAAAATTGTCAAGGCTACAGAGGTCACAGAATGTTGGGACTGGAGGAGACTGGAGGACAGGACAATTGGGTGCAGCATGCATCCTGGATGAATCCCTGAGCCACTGAGGACATTTAAGGACCAGAGGCAACACTTGAGGAAGGCCTTTTGTGAAAGCGAGTTTTCTTCAGGATTCTTGCATCTTTTCTACAATTTCTGAAATGCTTTCAAGAGGAAAAGTAAAGTTAAGCTCTAGGTCAATGGAAAACTACAGCCAATAAATTGCTACAGGTTGACTGTGGGCTTGCCTGAGAGAAGCAGCTCTGGCACCAGTCAAGTGGCATCTGATTTGTATGTGGGCTCTGCGTGGTACTTCCTACCCTGGGGGTTCAGACGGCAGGATGGGGTTGATAATGAAGGTAAGTGATGAGTGCAAGCCAGAGAAGGGTGAAACCACCTCTGGGAAGGCACAGAGCTTCTCAGGTCCTTCTCACTACAGAAGCAAGCCCTTCACTGCCTTGGGGAGGAATCCAGGAGAGGTGGATGATGGAGCTCGTTCAGGGTTGACAACAGAAAGTCAAACCTTCAGTTCACTCAGCAACCTGGGACATCACACAGAAAGAACAGTGCCCAGGCACTAGCTCAGAGCTTCTGATGAGCTGCTATGTGGTGAGGGTGGGTTTTAAATTTGCTATTCACCATGAAAGGCCAGGACTAAGAAGCTCTGAGCAGCTGCTCTGGCCTGGGAGTCTCTGTTCAGGGCAGCAGGTCGGCTGCAGCCTGCCTTTCCTTCTGCCTGAGGGCTGATTAGTGAGTGTACCCAAGACTGTGTTTATAAAAACTGGAGAGAAAATAACTCACTGATCCTAAAACCCAAGCCAAACTGACATCCAGAAAAAGCCAAGCTCACAAACAAGCATAGATAAAACATCTTAACCTAAAAGAAAATGAAACAAAATAAACGTGACGATCACAATGTGTTTGTCTTAGGGAGCACTGGGATAACAAGGTATTAGGAAAACAACACAATCATCTTACAGACAAATGTAGAAAAAACATGAACAACTTAATAGGTTAAAAAAATAGACATGATCTAACCTATTTATGATTTAAAAAAAATGAAAAACTAAAAGATAAATTCCTAGGAAACCAGGATTAGAAAAGAAATGTCTTAATTCAATACAGGTTAGCTATAAATAAGACACCTACCATGGTATAAATGTTATACTTGATGATAAAACCTTAAAAGAATTTCTCTAAAGTTTGTAATAAAAAAAGATTGTCTTCTATCACCATCCCAATTCAGTATGACACTGAGGTAGTAATCATCTCAGCAAGATTGCTAAATAAATAAGTAAAAACAAACCACAGTGAGACACAATTATGGCTTATATCCAGATGTCCCCCCAAAATCTCACATGGTCATAGGAGGGGCTTTGCAGGAGCAGCTAGATCTAGAATGTGTGATGCTGGGATCAAGACTGCATGATTACTAAGTCAGTCCACTGACTGGCTCGGCGTAGTTCTGGGAGTGAATAATGGGAAGGCCCGCACCAGGTATGAATGCTACCCACTCCAAAGGTGAGTAGCCTGGATAAAATATAAGGGCAGAAAGAGGGCTACTGCTATCACTTGTTGCTTGTTTCCCCATTACTTCACTGCTTTGCTGCCTTCTGCCTACCATGAACTGTGTCTCTTCTGTGATGCCCCTCTGCTATGTCACCCTGCCTTGGAGCCAAATGACCATAGACGGAGACCTCCACAAATGATGAGCTGAAATAAACTTCCCCTCCTTTAAATTTGGGTGTGGGATATTTTATCTCAGCAAGGAGAAAAAGTAGGAAACACATTCACAGAGAAAGAGAACAAGAGACAGACAGAGAGACATAGAGAGAGGCAGAGAGACAGAGACAGAGGCAGAGAGACAGAGAAAGAGAAAATACATACAAAGATTTTAAAGGAAGAAACAGAATGATCACTAGCATGTTTAATATGACACTGTTTTTCTTGTGTGAGAAAACAAAAGGGTAAATAAGGATAGAAATAGACAACAGATAATGGAAAGTAGGAAGAAAATGTTCAAATGAGAAAGAGAACAAAGATAGGGGGATGGAGAAAGGAAGGTAGGGAAAAACAAAAAAGAACAGAAGAAGACTTCTGGGAGAACATGGTGGACAAATAACAGCAGCCATGGAGGCTCTCTGAGATTACCAGTTTAGAATCCAGGAGCGGTGCCATGTGAGGAGTCCTACGCGAGGGGAGATGTACCTTGCCGACCCAGGAATGAACTAAGCTGAGAGAAACCAACTGGAAATGCAATCCTGATGCTATAACAGGAACAGATAAAATCTCAGTGCAGAAGCTGGATCCTGCGCCATTGGAAGCTGTGATTTGAATTTCCTGCTGCTGCTACTACGTCCCAATCTGCACGGCAGGGAGAGAGACGCACGAAAGCTCTGAGAGCTGGAATCGGCAAAGCAAATGGCATTGAGAGCGGGACTGGCAGGGAGCCCTGCATCAACCTGCGGTGAGTGAGAGAAATGAGGACCCTTTCATAGACTAGGAGGCTCCAACAGAGGACATTCTGGGAACGAGCAGACTAGCCGGAACAGGGCCCTGCAGTGACTTTAGTCACATATTCCCCTCTCAAGCAGGAGTGGTGGGGAGTGCTTGGCCTGCTGACGCTGTGGACTAAGATCCAGGCTAGCCCAAATCAGGTCCCTGCACCTGGCAGTGCACCCTAGCAGTGAAGCCTTCACTAGGTTGATCTGGAGGGGCAGGCCCAGCAGAGGCTGCCCAGGTCTGTGTCTCCCCAGTATACTGCAGTGGGTGGGAACACCTAGCCGGCAGATTCAAACAAACTGTAACAGACAAAGAGAAAAAAAAAAAAAAAAAACTGGGCCTCCTACATACGCGTGTATGGAAGGAACAAAAAGTATGGGAAAAGGGAGCAACAAGAAAGGGTCCTCAGTCCCCAATCCTGAGAACACTGATACCTGAAAGGTAAATGCAAAAGAGAATGAAGACAGAAAACATGCAATATCTGACACGGCACCTATAGACATATTGCGGTATCTCCGGAGCCTCATAGATGAGTTCAAAAATGAAGTATTTAATGAAATAAAGCAAGAAATAAGTAGAATAGTTAGAGAAATGCTAAGCACCACCCAAGAAAAAACAGATGGTGGAATGGAAGAACAGAAAAAAAGGGGAGAATTGTTTGATGGAGAAAATAGAGAAAACATAGAATACGTGAAGCAGGTTCAAAGAGATTACCAGGAAACTAAAACGTCTATTGAAAGCTGGCATGACAGCTTGAAAGAAACTAAGGATAGATTATCAGAACTGGAGGACAGATTTGTAAGGTGGGAGCATGAAATGAAAAACTTCTTAAAAATAACAAGAAAACAAACAGCAATAATACAAAGACTAGAAGATGATAAGAGGATCTATAACTTAAGAATTAAGAACATAAAAGAAGAAGTAGGGACTCAAACAAATGAACTACAAAAGCTATTCACAGAAATAATCCAGGAGAATTTCCCTAATTTAGCAAAAGGTAAAGATACTCAGATGTATGAGGCATACAGGACCCCAGCCACCTACAACCCAAACAGAGCTACACCCAGACATATAATAATCAAAATTCCAGAAATCCAATATAAGAACAGAATATTAAAAGCTGTCAGAGACAAGAAACAGATTACTTACAAGGGAATACCCATCAGAATTACAGCAGACTTCTCGGCACAAACCATCAAATCACGAAGAGCGTGGGGGGAAATAATTCAAGCTTTGAAAGATAATAACCTCCAGCCAAGATTGATATATCCTGCACAACTGTCCCTAGAAATTGATGGAAAAACAAGGTACTTCCAGGATAAAGAGGAACTAGGGGAATTTGCAACTACCAATTCAACTCTACAGAGATTACTGCAGGATATTCTAAAAATGAAAAATACCAAGATTCCAGAAACAGTGGCAGAGCGGCCACAATGAATGGAGCAGAAAGTGAAATGAAGAGGACAAACTGACAACTAATGACAGAAAAAGAGCTCAACAGAAATGAGGCAGAGAAGGTTGGATGGTAGGAACAGCCATTTGGAGAAAACAAGACATCATAATAGGTAGTGCTGATTTAACATCCTCTTGTTTTGAAGTCCCATCAAGCTTTTGTTCTTCTGTCTCCATCGGTTTTAACGTGTTGTATCTTATTGGATTTTATTATATGTAATAATATAAACAAAAACTTTTATAGACAAGGAGATCATACAGAAACCATTGTTCATTTTCTGTTAGTTGATTCTAAATACCCTGTAATACTGTCATTCTCTTGAACGGTTTTACATTGTCTTGATATGTTTGATGCTACAGTATACGAAGTTATACCCAAAGATTTTAAGAGAAGAAACACTATGGTAACTACTATTATGTTGAGATTATCTTGTGGTGAAACACTATTTTGCTTAAATGGCTATGTTTTGACCTGCGCTGTTTTGTTGTTATACCCTCTTTTTTATCTCAATCTACTTTTTCATTTTTATCCTTTTAATTAAGGGAAAAATAAATAAAAAAATAGCAGGATATATTAGAGTAACCCACTTTGATTTCCTATTAACTTGATTTGACACTCTGTATTGCTCTCACCATGTTGTTTTGACTGATTTTTCTCTATTCTGTTATGCTTGATAGTACCAAGTTTGAAAGTATAGGCAACAACTATGAAGACAATAAGATTCACTGTGACGCCCATTCTGGTTGACTATTATCTTTTTTTGAAGTCCTCTAATGTCTCCAATGTTTTGGTTTTATTGGTCTTATTCTTTACTGTTTTGTACAATTTTATTATAACTGATGATATAGGCAATTTTTTTAAGATAACAAGAGGCATTATGGTAACCATTGTTGATCACCTTGTATTTTGTTTTTACATTATGTATTATGTCCATCCTTTTGATTTGACTGACTCTGTACTGGTATGTCACATTTGGCTTTACTTTCGTCAAAAAAAAAGTAGTAAGAACTGTGGGAGTAATAAAACCCAAAATGTATAATTGTCATTGTACAAAAGAAAGTTCTCTAAAAGATATAACTGCATATATATTTAAGTGTATAAGATAGATAATCATATTATTGAGTTTTGTTGGATCATTGAACAAAACTGTTTGTAGTCTCACTGTCTGAAAGTCCCCTCTATATGCTTTAATTTTGTAACTTCAACAACTATTTCTAAGATGACAATATGCAGTTAACTAGTGATTTCCTACTGTTTACTTTTTCTGAAATTCTGTATAACTTGTACCCTTTTTCTGTTTTTTTTCTTTTTTCTCCTTAAATAAAATGAAAAAAAAAAAGAACTGAAGGAGAAAAATTGAAATAAAGCTTTTGTCAAATAAGGAGGGGAAAAAGAATTGAAGGGGGTATGGGGAATGGGAAAAAAAGAAGAATCAAAATATATTATAGGAGCAAATGCTCTATGATAAACATGATCATTATATATGTCTAAGTGCACCAATAAAATTAATTTAAAAACAGGTAACATGAGTTCAGGTGTATGTGTACTAAGGATTGAATCCAGAGCCCCTGAAATGAGCTATATTATAACTCCAGCCCTATTTTATTTTTTATTTTGAGATAGGATCTTATTAACTGAATCGCCCAGGTTGGCTTCAAACTTGCAATCTTCCTGACTCAGCCTCCCACAGTCCTGGTATTATAGGGGAGTGCCACCATGCCCGACTGTGAGTTGTTTATAGAAAATAGTAGCAGAACTAATAAGAGCATTTACAAAGTTTCTACTTGCAGCACCAGCCATATCTCATAGGTTGAGCAGCAGGAAGCCCAGATATGACCTGGATAAGAAATTCCAACCTTCATGTCTCATGTGTAAAATAGGGAGTGACGGCAGCCAGACAAGCACTATGAGGGCCACATGCTAGTATTTGTTAGAACACTTGGCATACATCTAGACAAGTAAAGTATTCTCAGATCAACTGGGACCCCATATGCCAGCAACAAAGGCAGAAAGTATAGTTCAAATATGTGTTAATTAACCTTCACGATGACCTTACAGGTAGTTCTGCTAACCCTTTTTACAGAAGGGGACAAGGCTCACTGAGAAGTCAGGACATATGTTCAGGACCCCAGGGCTGGTAAGAGGGGTCTGAGGGGCAGGCCCATCTGTTTGTAGGATAGCTTCGTAGTACACTGATCACCCTTCAGTTTTCTTGCCCTTCCAAAAGCTGGGAGAAAGTAGAGACAGGTACCCTAGTGCTTTGCCAAGCAAGGAGAAAATAGTTGACAAAAGTAGATTTGAAGGAATGGAATGATATCTCATATTCCCAAATGATAGGGTCACCTTCCTGAGCAACCAGGAGAAGCCTGAAAAAGTCAGGCTTGCTTACTCTCTCTCTGTCTCTCTGTTTCTCTGTGTATGTGCGTGTGCATGTGCGTGTGTGTGTGTGTGTGTGTGTGTGTGTGTGTGTATGAATATACCGGGGACTTCGGGAAACATTACTAGATATTAAAACATATTTTAAAGTTTTATAATTACACAATGTAGAATTAGTGCATGAATAATCATACTAATAGAACAGAATGAAAATTTCAGAAATAGACCCAAGTGCATATGAGAATTCAATGTTACAAATCAGGGGGGAAAGGGAGAAAATAAAAAGGACGTTTTAGTAAGGGGCACTGGGACAATTACATAGCTATTTGCAAACTGATAAAATGGATTTATACCTCATTCCACATACACAGACAAGTTCCAAATGGATGGAGTTTTGTGTGCAAAAATGAAATCATAAAAGAGGCAGCAGAAAATTGGGTGAATTTCTTTATAATATGAAAGTGGGAAATATCTTTTTTCTATGATTCAAAACTCCAAAAGCATGTAAGAAAAAAATTATAATTTCAATTATAGATTTCAATTCTTTTTTTGCTTAGTGAAAATGTGCATAGTTCTGATGGAAATACGAAATGTTATCACCTGCAGAAGGCTTGGCAAAGTCCAGAGCGTGTATGGGTTCAGTCACTGATGGCACTCCTGGGGTCTACCCCAAAGGGGGCAGAGGCAGAAAGATAAAACAATCATGCAAAAGGCTGAAAACCACCCTTCAGTAGAGTAAAGACCCTAAGCAAACATTTTAGGACCATGTAAATGACTTACATACTTGAAAATGAATTTAAAAGTTTTAATAATTTTTTAAAAGTAAGTAAGTTTTTAAAAGTAAAATAAGTTTTAAAGGAAGCAACTTAAAAATGAAAGCAAAAAGCCAAAATATCTGAAATAAATGCACTTAATTCTCTCTCAAATTGGTGACATAATCACAGGAGAAAAGAATTCTGTTAAGTGGCTTTACAACTCAGTATATTTTCTAAGAGCAAATACTTAAATTGTATTCAGTAGTCTTGTTACTTATTTACTGAAATTACGATTTTGAAACCCTTAATGTAATAAGACAAAATAAGTAATTATGTTAGAGGTTCTAAAATACACAATTTTAGTATAACAGAAATGATATTTAAAATATAAATTCAAGGCTCTTCATCACCTGGGGACCAGCCTGCGGTTTCCTGCCTGGACCAGCGAGTCAGGTAGGCACAGAATCCTGCTCCAGTCGGGGGAGCTCTCTTCCTTGTCTGGGGCCAGGCCATGGTACCCTGCTGGGCCCAGCAAGTAGGGCTGCAGAGCGGAACCCGGTCCCAGTCTGGGGGAACTCTCTCCCTCACTTGGAACAACACTTGAAGCTCGAAAATATAGGAAAATGACAAAAAAAAAAAAGACCAAAATGCAACATCAAACATCCAGCCCATCCCAAGAAAGCCTAGGAATCACGTACATAGAAGAAAACACATGCCACATACCTGAAATAATAGTAACTGAAATAAAGAAGCAACTCTGGGAAGACTTAAAGGAATTCAAACTAGAAATAATCTCTCAGGTAAAAGAAGAAATGACAAAAAGAAATGAAGGAGATGCTGAACATATCTAAAGAAGACACAGTTAAAAAATTGGAGGACCTAAACAAAAAGATAGAATCCCTGGATGAACAATATAAGAAACAGAATACATAAAGCAGATGCAAAGAGATATACAGGAAATCAAAAACTCCATTGAAAGTTGTAAAAACCACCTCAATGAATGTGAAGATAGAATCTCAGACCTCGAAGACAAGATTGCAGCCAGTGAACAGGAAAGGAAAGATCTTTTAAAAATAACAAGAAATTAGGAAATAACAATTCAACACCTGCAAGATGATGCAAAGAGGAACAACATAAGGTTGATAGGGATAAATGAAAAAGAAGGGGACAACATAAAGGATCTCAAGAGGATATTTAGAGAAGTAATAGCTGAAAATTTCCCAAACACAAGATTGGAAACTGATATCAAGATCAGTGAAGCATACAGAACTCCAAATAGCCATAACCAAAATAAATCTACACCCAGACATATAATAATGACCATCCCAGAAATCGAACAGAAGAATAGAATATTAAAAGCTGTCAGAGAGAAAAGACAGATCACCTATAAAGGAAAACCTATCAGAATCACAGCAGACTTCTCAGCACAAACAATAAAGTCAAGAAGAGAATGGAGTGAAGTATTTCAGATCCTAAAGGAAAATGATTTCCAACCTAGGTTAATGTACCCTGCAAAACTGTCCTTCAAAATCGATGAAGAAATAAGATACTTCCATGACAAAGAACAGCTGAAAAACTACATGATCACCAAGCCAACCCTGCAAAGAATACTGAAAGACAGCCTAGATACATTTAGGAAAAAACGACTAAACAAAGCAGACAAACAGAACAGAAAGATAAAGATGCAACAGTAGAAAGGTAACATGTCAACAATAAACCAATATATAACAGTTATAACCATTAATGTAAATGGTCTCAATGCACCAATTAAAAGAAACAGACTGGCAGAATGTATCAAGAAACAAAATCCAACCATGTGTTGTCTACAGGAAACCCATCTAACCAAAAGGATACTCACAGACTAAAAGTTGAAGGATGGAAAACAATACTTCTTGCAACAGGAACCCCCAAAAAAGTGGCTATTCTGTTTGCAGACAATCTGAATTTCAAGCCAATAATGATCAGAAGGGATAAAGAAGGTCACTACATACTGACCAGTATATAGGGAAGAGATAACTGTCTTAAATATATATGCACCAAACTCCAGAGCACCCAGTTATATAAATCAAGTACTAACAGAAATGAAAAACCAAATTAGCAGTAACACAATTCTAATAGGAGATCTTAACACACCTTTGACACCAATGGACAGGTCAACCAGACAGAAAGTCAACAAAGAAATAAAAGAACTGAGTCACACCTGTGAACAAATGGACTTAATAGACATATACAGAGTATACCACCCAACAACAACAGAATACACATTCTTCTCAGCAGTACATGGGTCATTCTCTAAAATAGACCATATATTAATTCACAGAACATATTTAAATAAATGCAAAAGGGTCGAAATTGTCCCTTGCATGCTATCGGACCATAGCGCTATGAAATTAGAAATTAATGATAAAAGATACTGCAAAAATCCCACAAACACATGGAAATTGAATAACACACTCTTGAGTAATCAGTGGGTCACAGAGGAAATTAAAGAAGAAATTAAACAATACCTACAAACAAATGAAAACACAAATACAACTTACTGGAATCTGTAGGATGCAATGAAAGCTATCCTCAGAGGAAAATTTATTGCACTGAGTTCCCACATTAGGAAAATAGAATGCATACAAATAAATAACCTGATGTTACACCTCAAACATCTAGAAAAAGAAGAGCAAGTCAAGCCCAAAGCCAAAAGAAGAGAAGAAATTATAAAAATCAGAGCAGAAATCAATGCAATAGAGACCAAAAAAAAAAAAAAAAAATCAAAAAAAAATCAACGAATCAAAGAGTTGGTTCTTTGAAAGAATAAATAAAATCGACATGCCCCTAGCCAACCTTATTTAAAAAAGGGAAGAAAAAGCTTAAATTCATGCAATAAGGAATGAAAGAGGCGAAATTACTACAGACCCTATAGAAATACAGAAGATCATCAACACCTATTTTGAAAACCTATACTCTCAAAGTTTTGATAACACAGAGGAAATAGACAGATTCCTAGAAGCATACAAAGTACCAAAGCTAGGTCATGAAGATGTAAAACTACTGAATAACCCAATTTCTATTAATGAAATTGAAAATGTAATTAAATCTTTACCTACAAAAAGAGCCCAGGGCCAGACGGATTCACTGCAGAATTCTACAAGAAATACAAAGAAGACCTAATGCCAACACTCCTCAAACTCTTCAATGAAATTGAAAGGGAAGCAATCCTTCCTAAATTGTTCCTATAAGCAAACATTACTCTAGTACCAAAACCAGAGAAGGACCCAACTGAAAAAGAGAACTGTAGACCAATCTCCCTAATGAACACAGATGCAAAAATCCTCAATAAAATATTGGCAAATAGGATGCAGCAAATCATCAACAAGATCATACACCCCGACCAAGTGGGATTCATCCCAGGCATGCAGGGATGGTTCAACATACGTAAATCAATAAATGTAATCCACCATATCAATAAAGCCAAAAGTAAGAATCACATGATCATTTTTATAGATGCAGAAAAAGCTTTTGATAAGGTCTAGCATTCATTCATGATAAGACCCTTAGAGAAAATTGGAATACATGGTCTTTACCTCAATATAATTAAGGCCATCTATGACAAACCAACAGCCAATATCATACTAAATGGCCAAAAATTGAAGGCCTTTACTTTAAAATCAGGCACAAGACAAGGATGTCCCTTATCACTGCTCCTATTTAATATAGGACTGGACATACTGGCCAGAGCAATTAGACAAGAGAGACAAATAAAAGGCGTAAAGATAGGAAAAGAAGTTAAATTATCATTATTTGCAGATGACATGATACTCTATATAGATGATCCCCAAAACTCCATTGAAAGACTCCTAGATATAATAAATAAATTCAGTAATGTAGCTGGATATAGAATCAATACTCAAAAATCAATAGCATTCCTATACACTAACAAAGTCACAGAGAGAGAAATAAGAGAGGCAACACCCTTTACACTAGCAACCAAAAAAATGAAATATTTAGGAATTACTCTCATGAAAGAAGTGAAAGACCTATATAGGGAAAATTATAATACACTGAAAAATGAAATTGAAGATGATCTCAGAAAATGGAAAGACATCCCTTGCTCATGGATAGGAAGAATAAATATTGTGAAAATGGCCATTCTCCCAAAACTTTTATACAGATTCAATGCAATTCCGATAAACATACATCAACATACCTCATAGAACTCGAGAAATCACTCCTAAAATTCATCTGGAGCGAGAAGAGACCTAGAATAGCAAGGACAGTTCTAAGCAGCAAAGGCAAGGCGGGAGGTATCACAGTCCCTGACTTGAAGTTATACTACAAGGCAACTGTAGTAAAATCAACATGGTACTGGAGCCAAAACAGAGCCGAAGATCAGTGGAATAGATTAGAAGACACAACCACAATTACAAACACACTCAACTACCTTAACTTTGATAAAGGGGCCAAACATGTTCACTGGAAGAACGACAGTCTTTTTAATAAATGGTGTTGGAAAAACTGGCTCTCCATGTGCTGAAAACTAAAACTAGACCCATGCCTATCACCATGTACTAAAATAAAATCTAAATGGATCAAAGATATGAATATTAAAACAGAAACACTAAATCTATTGGAAGACAAATTGAAGACATAGGAGTAGGTAAAGAATTCATGAACAGGACTCAAACCGCACGGGAAATACTTCCCAGAGTCAAAAACTGGGATCGCCTCTTATTAAAAAGTTTCTGCACATCAAAAGAAATCTCCAGCACAGTGAAAAGAAAACCCACAAACTGGGAAAAAAATCTTCGTGAACTGCCCCTCAGACAAAGGACTTCTGTCTAAAACATATAAAGAATTAAAAAAAATCAGACCCCCAAAATTCAAAGACCTAATCCAAAAATGTGCATCTGAGATGAATAAACAATTTTCAGATAAAGAAATACAAATGGCAAACAAATACATGAAAAAATGTTCGCCATCACTGGTCATTAGAATAATGCAAATTAAAACCACACTGAGATTTCATCTCACTCCTGAAAGAATGGCCAAGATCAAGAAAACCAACAACAACAAATGCTGGAGAGGCTGTGGGGAAAAAGGAACTCTCGTGGGAGTGTAGACTAGTGCAACCACTGTAGAGGTCAGTCTGGAGATTTCTCAGAAAGCTGGGACTGGAAACACCATTTGACCCAGATATTCCACTTCTAGGCATATTCCAGAAGAACTGAAAGCATCATACCACAGTGATATATGTGCACCCATGTTTATAGCAGCACAATTTGTAATAGCCAGATCTTGGAAACAACCTAAGTGTCCATCAACTTAGAAATGGATAAAAAAGTTGTGGTATTTTTATGCAATGGAGTACTACTCAGCTATAAAGAATGATCACATTGAGATATTTATAAATAAATGGACGCAGCTTGAGACCATACTCATAAGTGAAATAAATCAAACTCACATGTATAAATACCGAATAATTTCCCTAGTGTAAGAAATGATAAGAATACATAAAAGTATGTGGTAACATGATTCTCAATCATATTGGTTTGAATCCATATGTTATCACTCATTAATTGCAATGGTTTTAACCTGGGTTGTTCGATTTTAGTATCGGTGATAGTACGAATAGCTATTCTGAAGAAAACAACACATCATAAAAGCTAGTGCTGATTTAATATCATCTTGTTTTGAAGTCCCATCAAGCTGTTGTACATCTGTTTCCACTAGTTTCAACATGTGGTATCTTACTATATTTTACTATATGCGATAGTATAAACAAAATTTTTTATAGGCAAAGAGATAATATAAAAACCGTTGTTTGTTTTCTGTTAACTGGTTCTAAATACCCTGTAACTTCTTCAATCTCTTGAATAGCTTCAGACTGTCTTGATATGCTTGATGCTATAGTATATGAAGTTATACTCAAATAATACAAGGAAGGAGGCACTATGGTGACTACTATTATGTTAGAATATCTGGGGGTAAAACACAATGATGCTTAAATTGTTCGGTTCTGACTTGTGTTGTTCTACTACAATGTCCTCTTTTATCTCAATCTCCACCCTTTTAAAAATTAATCTATTTTTTCTTACATTTTTTTCAATTAAGGGAAAACTAAATTTAAAAATAGTGGGATATATTATAGTAATTTTTTTGTTTTCCTATTAACCTGATATGAACCCCAGTATTGCTCTCCCCAGTATTGTTCTGTCAGATTTTACTATATTCTATTTTGTCTGATAGTATCAAGTTTGAGGGTATAGGCAACCACTTTGAAGGCAATAAGATTCACTATGATGCCCATTATGGTTTGACTATTATCTTCTTTTGAAACCCTGTAAGGTCTCCAGTGTAGGTTTTATTGGTCTTGTTCTGTACTGTTTTGATCAATTCTATTATACCTGATGATATAGGCAACTTTAAAAAAAAATAGCAAGAGGCACAATGGGTACCCATTTTTGATCACCTGATATTCTACTTTTGCATCATGTACTATGCCCATCCTTCTGTTCTAACCGACTCTGTTTTGTTTAGTCACGTTAGGTTTTATTCTTTTCAAAAAAAGTAACAACTGTGGGAGTAAAAAAAACCCCAAAAGTGTAATTGTTATTAAAAAGAGACGAAAGGAAGGTGGTCTAAGGGATATAACTGCATGTATGTTTGAGTGTGTAGGATGGAAATCCATATTACTGAGCTTTTGTTGGATCATTGAATGGCACTCACTGCAATCTCACTGTATGTATACTTTATATGCTTTAATTTTATAATTTGGACAACTGTTTCTAAGATGACAATATGTAACCTATTAACTAGTGATATCTTACTATATTTTTTTCTTGAAATTCTGTATTATTTGTACCCTTTTACTGCTTTGTTTTTTTTATTTCCTTTCTTTTTTCTCTTTAAATAAAAAAATATAAATTCAAGGATAATAATCTTAAATTTGAATTGGAATGTCATTGTGAACTCATCTTTCTTTCTTTTTTGGTACCATGGATCAAACTTGCGACTGTGTGCTTGCAAGGTAGGTGCTTATGCCACTGAGCTAAATTCCCAGCCCCGAACTCATCTTTCAAAAAAATACATTTCCTATCTGCCTACTGAAAAATTGAGAAGCTATGATCAGCTGGTAGAAATATGCACCCCAGCACACTTTAGCATCCAGGTCATGGTCTTCAAATACCATTGATGCTAAATGAAAGCAAGGCCCATGCTGGAGCTTGGGTAGGAAGAGGCAAGTGGATCCTAAGATATCTTGCACATCAGAAAGAAAAGAAGGCATGGAACACAAGTGCCCTCATGTTAAGAGGCCAGGACAAGGTGAAGAGTTTCGCAGGCTAAATGCATGAATTTGAGTTAGAGAAAATACTGACTACTCATACTTGAAACACACTACACTTCTTAAAAACCTATGCTTCATAATAATAGGAGAATAGAAAGCAAGAGAAAAGGAAGGAGGGAGGGAGAGAAGGTAGAAGGAAGGTAGGAAGGATGATTTCTGTCTTTCCATAGGCTTGTCTGGCTGACATAGAATTCTGAAGCTTGTGGGGAGCATGGCTTGACAGCAAGCATGGTGGTTTGCCACAGTGGGGCCCTCAGTCACTAGACCATACCATAGGCTTCTACTGTCCTGAGAGCACTTGCCTAGCTCTCATGCTGAGAGACTGCTAGGTGCAGAATTGGTTTTCATAAGATACAATGATTTCCCTAAATTTCTTTTCTAAGAGTTTCAAAGTTTGCTTCTATTACTTTGTTTTCATTCACTGGGGATTGATTTTCTTGATTGGATGTGAGGTGGGAAGAACTGTTATTTTTCTTACATACATAATTGTTTCAGCTCCATTTATGAATCAGTCCTATTTAGATGCTTCACACTGGGAGGATCCTATGTAGATTTCCAGAAACATTTGCTTAATGAAACTTTTGAAGATGCATGTAGGATTTGTTCTCTAACTTATGGCCAATTTCCAGAAGTGAATTGTCTTACAATCCAGTACAAGTATAGTCATGAAAGTCACT
This sequence comes from Cavia porcellus, assembly GCF_034190915.1. NCBI lineage: Eukaryota > Metazoa > Chordata > Mammalia > Rodentia > Caviidae > Cavia > Cavia porcellus. Next base: position 34,079,305 of record NW_026947506.1, on the reverse strand, counting down.
GGGATTTTACTACACACAATAACTATTTTGAAACTTTACTACTCTTCCTCATAATTTGTCTTTTCATTTTTGCCTGCTTTTATAGGAGCATGAAGCTGGCAGATTGTGTTATCCATTCACAGATTATTAAGCCCACTCATGCTTGCTATGGCCCTTGGTTTTGAGTCTTTTCTGTGGTCTACTTTGGGATCTCGTGTGATCAGCCTAGTCTCTCTACTCACGTCCCACCTCTGTGCTGACTTACTGGCCACCTCCTGTCCCCCAAACACAACCCACAAGCTCCTTCCCAGAAGCTAGTAGTCCTTTCTCCCAAAAGAGAACATTGCCCTCTATAACAGAAAGTTTGTCAGGATATGCTTAGGGCTGTATCTCCCAAGCCTAGAATAGTGCTTGGAGATACAACACAGCTTAGAAATGTTGCTAAATTAATGCATATTCTATGAGAGACAAATTGCATAAAATAACTAGTCCCATTTATATATTTGGTAGCTAGCTAGATATAGAATTTTTAAAAAATGCTTTCAAATTCTGGGTTCCTATTTTGAAACACAATTTGAATTTTATCCCTCTCTGTTACATTTTTATATCACTTAATAGGACTCTGGCCCAGCATCTTGTTTTCCACTGATGTTCACCATCCTATCCCCCGCATCTGCAATGACTTGTCCCTGCTTTTCCTCTTCTAAGCACAACTCCTTTCCCAACTGCCCCTAGGTCTACACTTGCTGCTACTGAATTGTTCTGCAAAGCATCACTCCCCTGTCTCTCAAGGACAGTGTTAGAGGTGCTCTTTGGAAAGCCCAGTGCCCAGTTTTATGAGCCATGTACCTGCCCTTCCACAATCCACCTGGAGATGGACGTCTTTCCATCGTAGCCTGGTCGGAACTGAAGTGTGGCGGAGCGAGGGCTGATGTTGGAAATGACCAGGTTGGATGGTGCACCAGGAAGGTCTAGAGAAGGATGAAGGAGGCAAGTTGAGAGTTAAATTCTATCACTAATTATGATAGGTATCATAACTTGTCAGCAAGGAAACAGTTTCAACATTCTGTCTTCAAAAAAGGATTTGTTTTAAACTTGTAGAAGTGATAAGCAGCAGGGTTTCCCCTGGATATCAGCAAGCATGACTTTCAACAAGTCATCCAAGGCTCAGGCCTTCTGATATGGCTTTAGGAGACACATGCCTTACTCATCTCTGAATATAAAAGGTAATTAATAGGTTCTTGTTGAATGCATTTATACTAATTATTGAGTCTTGAAATGGTACCAAAAGTTGGGAATTTCCCTCCCTCTCATTATTCCCATGATGCCTTGGATGTTGGGATGGGGGAGGTGATATTTGCAGGCAGCATGACAAAGCAAGGGTTCAGGTCTTGAGCCTCAGGATTCTTGGGTCTGGTTTCCAGGACAACTAAATGCAGTTGACAGTGCAGAACTCTTCCTACTGCCTGTATTTGGTTGCTCTGGCAACAAGATAAGATGGCAGGCGGGTCCCATCACCCAGGGCTTCCTATGGCTTCAACTTACTCATAGACAGAGATCCTCCAGGGGCTTCTCCCCCAAAGAGCCTATGCTGCTCAGAAATGCAATACTGGGTGCTGAATATGAGAGATTATGTCATTGTGCAATGATAAATACTCAAGAGAAAGACAGCAGGATGAGATGAAGAAACTAAAACATGTTGGAAACTGCTTTTTGCCTGCAGTATACCTGAGGAGTGACTTTCTAACTTGCACTGCTGGGGGAGTCTGAAGGCAAATCTTGCCCAATGACAATAAAACCACTTTGCCAGTCAGTTTGGTATTGGAAAAGGCAGAGTCTCTAGGATTTTAAAGGCCCTCTCAAATATAGTTTAATGAATTTGAAGCAGGAAATGTTTAAATCAGAGTACAGGTGACTGTTCTTTGTATTCCTCAGCTCTCTGGGCTTTCAAATTTTTTCATTCACTAATGGATATAAATCTCAAGCACAGCAGACAGAATGTGGTACCCCAAAAAGGATTGGGAATGCACAATGTTTATTATGCTGGTACTCAGAACACTCAGCCTGTTTAAAACCACTCTTGCTACCATGATCTGTCCTGTAAATGCAGAACAGAAATGCTTTCACCTTGCTTCATCTGGGCTATCAAAGTTTTCCACAGTACACTTGGGTCTTCATTTCCCCTCTAATCACACTCCCCTTTATGGACTGCAGTAATGCTGAACACAGAGCCTTCTGGAGGCTAGCAGGCCCATCTCCCTACCTAGGATGGACAATTTGCAAGCCATCCTAGGAAAAACCTGGTAACTTGCACAAGATGCACTTCCAATCTTCCCCTCAGTTGGAGTACAAGGTCCTTTAATAACAAATTAAACAGTATGCCATTGGCATCACTACCATTGTGAAAGTACTAATGCTATTTCAAATATGTGCTTTGGGAAGTGGATTTAAATACTTCAAGTGTGTGTTATGGGAACAGGCTATTGTGTAACATAAATGGGAAAAAATCTCTCTGAAAATTGAAGACTTAAAACAATGCTGAATTGCTTTAGCCCATGGGCCTCCAGGTGCAGTGCTTGGCCAACAGCAGGAATATTGCTGAGAGCTTGTTCCAGTGGGATATCTGGAGGCTCACCCAGCTCCATGAATTAGATCCTCAGGCTGGGACCAGCTCCCTGCGGCATGGCTGACCCATGAGTCTGGTGTATGAGGCAATATGAAGCCATTTCTTTCAGGAGGATGGTGGCCAGTGTCTACAGGGAGACAAAAAGGCTTACTCAAGGTGCCCCTGATGACAAAGAGTGACCTGGGTTTAGAAGCCTCTTCCAATATACACCACAGAAGACACAGTACCCAGAGGAGTGCCCAGATGGCCAAGGCTGAGTATCGCCTTTAGTGTGGCCTCATGCCAAGAGGTAAGAGATAGGAGACATGTGGGCACTCGTGAGTTTATTTTTCACTGCACACATCTTATTTGTTTTGTATGCTCTCAAGATCATCCGTGCCAGCTTCCTAGGAAAATAAGCAGTTAGGACAACTGGCTGGAAGTGGGAGAATGCCGAGACAAATGCTGACTTTACAGAAGTCTTTCTAGCCCTTATGAATGAGGCAGTCTGACTTTTCTCTAAGATCTGGATATGGCAATCTGACATCTTCTAAAGGGCAGAAGACTCATGGCTATAATTAAGAGTTGAACTGACTGCCCCATGATACTTTCTCACCTTTTCGGGCATTTGTGAACTCTCTGGAAATAAACATCCGTTTTAAAACATAAACTTTCTAAAGTTGAAATGGGCATGCTGACATTTAGGGAGATAATCTAAATTTCAAAAGGACATTATGACAGGTGTAAGGTATACTTGTCCCGAGGAGCAAGCTTGGCACTGTGGCTTGTACATGGGAACTCAGGCCCAGGGCAGACCCTTCCCCTTCTTCTCTGCCATTTCTTTCTCTTCCTCTTACTTACTGCTCTTATTGAAAACCTCAGTTCTTACTGTTTTGTTAGGTGAGTAAATCTCTGTGCTTCTTATTCTCAATTGCAATCTAAGTAGTTCCTATGTCCCTCTGTCAAAGGGACATAATGGTTGCTCACTGGTGACCACTGGAAGTCAGGAGTCTCAGTTTTCCCAGACCACACTGGGCCTCGTGGAGTTCAGGTCTCTCCTTTTCCTCTAGTGTGTTTCCTCACCCACACTCACAGGAGAGACAGTAAGTTGTGTGAGATGTGCTGGAAAGTGAGGGAGAAGGTAGGTCAATGTTACTTACCCCGGCACACCCTAGTTTGACACCCTGCCCTGTCCCAGGTACTGGGTAGCTCCTGCATGGAAATGCCATCAATTGCAAATGTTGGTCCCCTCTGCTGGAAAGGCACAGGCAGTAGCGAGAATGCCAGGATCCTACTGACCTGGGGGCACTCCAGAAGAGATGGTGGAGGTGGTGACCAGGCCCATGCCCGCAGCCGTCACTGCAGCAACCTCGATGGTGTAGGTGGTGAGGGATGACAGACCTCGGATTTTGTATTCATGGGTCGTACTGTTGAGAGTGTGTGTGAGTCGAGAATCATTCTTCCCATATACCTCCCAGGAAATCCGATAGCCTGAAAGGACACACAAGAGTGAATCAGGGTCTCTGCCAGGTTGAGAGGCAGGGCTGATGCCATGCAGTCATTGTGGCAGATTTGAGAAGGTGGGGATAGAGGCTCAGCATGGTATACGACAACCCACTGCCTCCAAAATGCAATTCTGAGTCAGGGTTCCTTCTTTTGTACTCCATGGAAGGCTCACCTGTCCCCCTTCTAGTACCAGGGTAGCTTGTTCTCTATGGTAAGACACAGAAGACTCTGGAGGAGAGGACCTGGGTAATATTTGGAAAGCTTCATGCTAGTATCTAGAATGAACAATTGTCAACCCACTGTACCTCGTTAGCCTCTGCTTGTCAAGTTATGGATGCATGCCACCAGTATTTCCATTTTTATGAGCTGTTATTTTTATCACATGGTGCCCTAAATCAGGGGCTTGCTCTTGGGTCACAGCTAATTTGTGGAACACTTCTATTTTTCCCTTTATGGAGTGACTGACAGATGATTCTTGGAGTTTGCGAAGTGTTTTGCCTAGAAAAGTGTCTTTTCACCTGTGCACATGAGTTTTGCTACTAGCCCTGCCTCTCCCTTTTTTGAATATCCTGTTTTTCTGCTAAAATTTAATTCCCCTCTGTACTCTATTCAGTCTGGCGGGGCCTCATAATCACAATTTATTCAATCTTAGATTCCATCGTGATTTGGGACTTGGAGAAAAAATACTCAACTAGTGCCTGAGTCGACCCCTCGGCAGGAGTTTATGTTGTTAGAGAATGCTTAAAGTGTCTTCCAAAGAAAAAAGCAGTGATGGAAAGAGCTCCTGGGTCCTTGGGCAAAGGAAAACTGCTGAAAATGCATACTCTCCCTTCTTTTCGGTCGATACTTGGGCGACACTAAAGCACTGGGCACAGCTCAGCTTCCTTCCATTCTGATGAAAGCAATAAATAAAGCTAGAAAGTTGCATTTGCAGGTGAACAAGAATTTAAGGAAAGTATCTTGGGACTTTAATATTTTGAAAGGACAATTAATGTTAGTACCTACTCCTGGCTCACTATCTCTACCACTATCATACACTGCAGAGATCAAATGAGCTGACAGGAACTCTGGTCTGGGGTAGAACAGCTGGGAATAGCAAAGGGTGAAAGGCACAGAGAAGCCACCTGGCCCTGGTACCTCCAGGTGGCAGAGAGCCTGGAATTATACTGACCAGATGGTTGATGGGGCCACTACACCATGGTCTTCCATGCAGGCCCCTGGGTACCTCCCTGGCCCTGGTCCCCATTCCCTCCTCACAGCACTGGCACATGCTGGCCCCCACACTGGTGCCTGGCCTCTGCCCCCTCCCGCCCTGGTGCTGAGTCTTAGATGCTGTTCTCTTCCTCTGCACCCAGCCTACTCATCTTCCACATACCAGAATGAAGGCCATGATGTTTCTCATCAGCTTTTTCCTCTGGGCTAATTTGAGTTTGGGAATGATGGCACACCTCATAGAACAAAACTTTTCAGGACAACGAGTCCTGACCACATCAAACACCTAGGCAGTTGTTTCAGGGTCTATGTACTAGTTCATGCGATCCATACAAAACATCTTTGACACTGGGACACTGCCACCCTCACCTTGCAAAAGATAAAACAGGACTCCACAGTGCCACATTCCCTTGCCTCCCAAGAAGCCTCCTTTGCCACCTTCTACATAGTGTCTGTGCAAACCTGAAAGCCACCCTGAGCTTGGGGTATACCTGATAAATCTATAAAACATGATGCTTAGTAGCCATACTGAATAGTTGAAAGAGGAAAGTCACGTTGAATGCTATCACCTTGTCTGCCAGGAAATTTTGATTAAAAGTTGTTTTTCATTAAAATTTATTAAACATAGAATTATGTTTATTGCATCAACCTGGGGCTGAGACAAAGTAACTCCACCATCTTCAGTGAGTGTGGCACTGCTGGGATTTATCAGGACTAAAATTGATCATATGGCATGCTCAGATTATAACAGACATAAACCAAAACCAAATGGACAACAGGACAAGCTTGCACCTGCTTAGGAAGGTACAAGGAAAACATGGGCAGAGAAAACACACTGGTCTGGAACTTGAGATAAAGCATGGCATGTGATGCCCCGTGAGCAGACAGACAAGGTGGCGGGCATGTGGTGGGGGAGAATACTGACCCACTCTCACACTGCTTTGGGGCTGTGTGGTAGACTCCAGTAGCTCTAGCCAGCAACTGTCACCTGGCTCTGGTGTGTGAGGGCTGGAGCCAGGGGCTGTGCACCTCCAACCTTGTATCCCACCTGCTCTAAACAGCTGCTAACTGAGACTAACGACCATGAGAACTTCAGAAATAATTTTTTGTTGATGTGAAGTAAATTCTCTACAAGAGAGCAGTGCATCCAATCACAGACTGTCTGTCTGCATCCTGGGCCTCATAAATCAGAGTTTAGAGAGGGAGAGGAAAAGATACTGAAATTTACAATGAGAGTGCAGTGGGAAATTTGCTAGGGTGGGTGAGTGTGAGGCTGGCCCTGTTCAGTGCTTTCCTCTCATTCTGGCCTCAAATTAGAAGGATGGGGGTGCTCCCTATAGGTGTGGGCTGATAAAGCATTATTTGTCAGGGTCTTCGACCATAAAGTGTACAGGGCCGAGCCATTAGCTTTTGTGGGCTCCCCACAGCTGTCTTCAGCAGCAATCATGTCTGAGCAGGACTCATTGGAAGAAGGCGGTGTCTATCAGACCTCCCTGAAACTGGCTTTGGGAGCCAGGTTTGCCTGAAAATGCAGGGGTTTTTGTTGTATTTAATAAAATACTTTCAGCATAAAGTAGACCTGCACGGCACTGCCAGCATGTTCCATAGGAGGGCCACATCCATTTGGGGGGTGCCAAGACAGCTTCCTGGAAGGCCAGAATCACAGGACAGTGATGGGTGACATCTGGCTCGTGACAAAGCCACTCTATCTCACTCTGTGGGACTTGTCTTCTATAGTGCTTCTCAAACTGAGCTGTTGGCACCTGCACAGCTCCCAGGGACAGAGAAGTGCTTTACATTTGGGGCAGGAGTGGAAGTTGTTTGGGGCAGGTGCAGTGGGTGTGAGGGAGCAGTGTGGGGAAGGCAGAGTCTGTGGCAGCACCATCACCTGCAGCCCAGGCCACAGTTGGAGGTAGGCTTGTAAAATCCAACTGGGAAAAGCCTGAGTTTCAAAGGTTAAGTTTCACAATAAACAGAAGACGGTGGCTTGTAACTATATGCAATTGTTTAAATAAAACACAAAAATGAGTTCATTAAGCCCCATTAGCTGGTGAGAACAGATGATCATAAATTGGAAGTACTGGCAATGCCGCTTAGCTGAGATCCTGCCTCTGGCTTTCCCCTCAAGCTATAAAACAAGATTGATGGCAGGGTGTTCAGACGGCACACGGCTATGCCACCAGCCTTTGTGTCTGTGACAAGGAAACCCCTGCAGGATAGGCTACCCCTGCAAGGAGTCCAAGGTGGGTTTCTAGAATATAGCAGACTGCTTGGAAACAAGGCCTGGGCATGTGAGAGTCACTGGCCTCACTAGGCAGCCTACCTCTGCACTCATTGGCCAAGGTGGATCCCATTCAGTTCCTGGAAGGGTCCTGAGGGTTTGTGCTAGAGCCTTTGTTTCCTGTGGTGCCTCCTGCCAAGCTGCTCCCACCCTCTCCTAACTCCTGAAAATTTGTTCTTCTGTCCTCTACGAGGTACAAAGCTATCCTTGCCATCCTGTATAGAGAGGGTTTCAGCACAACAACAGACTGGATGAGAGCTTTGGTACCCAGTTCCTAAGGTGACTGTTTTCCAGTCTTGAAGTTAGGATGCTGTTTGATGTGGGCATTTCAGACTATGTGCTTCCTGAAGGCGGATCCAGATAGATATGTTTCCTTTATTTCAAGTTAAGGTTTAGGGGACATCAGTTTCACAGATCCCATGAGTGCAATCTGAGTGCTGGGTTCAGCAGGGGTCTCTAGGGGATTTGGTAAGTCACATGCATTTACCGTGAATAGTGGTACGCTAGTGCCAGATGTGCTGCTAGCTGAGGAAGAATGGAGGAGTTCCTGCAGGGATGCAGCTCTCAGGCATGAGACCACCCTCTGCAGGATTGCCTGACACTACAGGTGCCACTTTCTGGTATGGCAAACTCATCATTTTCTTTTTGGAAGACAGAGTGTTCACTTGAGACAATGGGAGACAGGACACCTACCCGTAATGATGCCATTCTTCTCCAGAGGCTCCTGCCAGCTGACTTTGAGAGATGTGTCCAGAATCTCTGTGAAGCTCAGGTGGCCCACAGCTCCTGGTTCTGACAATTAAAAAAAGAGGCATCTGTAAGCCTGAGAGCCCGACTCTCTTTTGATCAGATGTCTGTGGTAGGTTTAAACTATGGAAAGGAAGTGGTGAGCCAGGGCCAGCAGGAACCTGCAGGAAATTTCAGAAAAAAATGCAACGGGAATATTGGAACTGGTATTGAAGGTGTCCTAGCTGTGACTGCATGAATTATTTTGCCCAGCACCAGCCCAGCTATACTGAGAACTAAAGTAACAGGAAGCAGGGGTTTATGCACAACACACTTTCTATAAGTAGTGCAATCAGGCCAGCTAAATTCTGAAGAGCAAAAGCTTAAAGAGGATGCTTCTTAACAGGCAATTTGTAGCCTTGGGCCTGCTTGTGAGGGGGCCTTGAGGGATCTCGAGCAGAAAGCCTCAGCCTGTGGACCATATCTGAGCTATAGGCAAACCTGGCTGACCTGATCCAGACTTCAAGTCTCTGTTCCTTTCCACAGGGATTCCAAAGGGTCAGGTTAGGGCTGGAGAAACCAACAGCGAAAATGGTTCTTTCCCAGGAGATTTTCTGTACTGCAGCCCTAAGGCTAGGAGGGTGAGTAGAGCAGCAGAGACAAAGCTAACATTGGAGGTAGAGCTGGGTTTCAGAATTTGCACATATACTAGCTCAGTAGTAAAGCCTTCATTTACTCATTTGTGAAATGGGGAGAATACAAATGGCTTTTCAAGGTGATTGAGAGACAAAATATAATAAAACATTAGGGTGTTGGCCTGTTTCTGGCACTATGAAAATGTTGAGTGAGCATTCAGCAGCAGCATCCTATAGTCAGAGGAAACAGTCATTTCTAAAATGAGATTAGTGCCACCAAAGAGAAGATCTGAGAGCCCAAAACTGGAGTTTGTGACTTAAGCTTAAGGACATTTGGCTACAAAGGAGATGGATGGGTGGATGGATCTAGCACAGCAGGACTGGGAATGAGATGTCTGTGGGCTGGACAGCACCTCACTCCTCAGACTCCTTTTGGGTTCCTGCCCTGTCCTGGTAGGTTTGGTCCTAGCTGCATGATGGATGGAGGGAGTAAAGGTAGCTGAGGGTATGTGTGCTCTGAGCAAGGAGTCTCCCAGCAGCAGCAGCAGCAGCAGCAGCAGCAGCAACAGCAGCAGCAGCAGCAGCAGCAGCAACAGCAGCAGCTATTCAGGGTCTTGGAGAGCAACAGAAAAGGTTGCTTAGGAGGGCTGATCCCCACTGTGCACCATGCCTGGTGCTAGATGGCTCTCAGAGGCATCTCCTGGTCTGGGAGTTTCCCAACCAAATGCAGCTGATTTGCTCAGGTCTGCCTGCTTCAGAGCCTGAAGCCTCTCAGACAATGTTCCTCATTCTTATCCCTCTCCATACCCAATCTGGGAGAAATGTAAGGGACTGAGTCCTATATAAAAGACGGAAGAAAGGGTGGCTCAAAGGTGACAAAGGAGGCTAATAAGATGCCTGGCAAAGAGGTAAGAACAAGATTGTTATGTGTATAACTTGGTGGGGAACTTGACATAGCAAGGCAAATAATACTCAACTCCCACTTGAGCCTGTTGAGCGAGACTGAGATTTTTTTATTCATAAAAATGCCTTTAAAAAAACCTTAAAGTCAAGGGAGAGCACAAAGCCAATGGAGATGCCTGGTCTGCAGGAGAGGGGGAGGGTCTGTGGATTCCTGCAGGGAAGCTTCACTGCCCTTCACGCTGACTCCTGCTGGTCTTGTCTGCACAGGAGGCAGATTTTAAAGTGAATTCAATATTGAGTTCCCAAGTGGTACTTAGACAAAGCTTCCTAACACATCTTGTGATTTTTAAAAAATAGTAACAGTCTTGCGAACCACATTCACCTCAGTGAAACCCGCAAAACGTTAGGAAGAGCTCAAACACTGACAAATGCCACTTTCCTCACATAGCAGACAAGAAAATGGGATGGCTGTCAGGACTATGTCAGCCTCCCTCAGCCTGAGTGTGAGAAAGACATTCTGATGGGTTTCTGAACTGATGCATTCTTTTTCGATCAATGGAGTAGCAAAGAAAGCTTTTTGCTCCTTTTATTTTTTTCAGTGTTTCTGTTTCCTGGATTCTTGCCCAAATATGCTGCCCTCTAACTCTGTTAGAACCAACTGGCAAATTCATATTCTGTTTCTCTTTTCTTTCCCATTGCAAACATCTTTGTACCCCATTGGAGTTTTGGAGAATGGGCCTGGTACGGAGGAATCAATAGCACTACCTTGATGACACACAAGAGGTATCTCCAGAGGGTCCTAGCTCAGACTTCTTTTTACTGGCCCAATTTCAACTTTGCTTTCAATTTCAAATTTACAAGGATGCTGTGTTCCACCAAATAGGATAAACAACCTGAACCACAAGAACAGAAAGATTGTTCAGTTAGAAAATTCTAAGTGAGTGACATTGCTTTTAGCTTTGCTTTTGCTGAAAGCAGATGCCATAGCAAAATAAATATATTTTAAGCACTCACCAAATGTGCACCAAGACAGACCACATCCTGGCCCAAACCCTCAAACTGAATAGAACTGAAACTGGAGAAAGTGTATTCTCCAAAAATGGAGTCAGATTGCAAATCACAGCAAAAAGACACCAGGAAAATCTCCAAACACATGAAAATTAGTTATCACTCTTCAAAACAATCCGCAGGTCAAAGAGGAAGTCTCAAAGGAATAAGGAATACATATGATCAAATGAAAAGTAAAACTATGGCCCATCAAAATATGGGTGATGCCGCTAAAGCAACATTGAGAGTAAAATTAATAGCATTAAATGGTTATGTTGGGGAATGAGGAATAATCTAAGTGTTTCTTTAAGAAATTAGGAAAAAGAGAGCAAATAAATCCAAATCAAGCAGAGGGAAGGAAATTATAAATGTAGAAACAAATGATATTGAAATACTAAATAATAGAGACACTCAATGAATCAAGAAGCTGATTCTTTTTAAAAATCAGTAGGCTTGATAAACCTCTGGAAAAAAAATGACAAAGTTAAAAAAAAGCAGGAGATACAAGTTGCTAGTGTCAGGAAACAAATGGAGATTATCTCTACAGTCCCTACAGCCATTAAAAAAACAATTAGGAAACTTGAAAAATAATTTTATAATTATACATCCAAACTCTTAGACAGTCAATTACTAAAGAACAACAAACTACTAAAACTCAGCCAAGCTGGGCATGGTGGCAAAGGCCTGTGAACTCAGTACTTGGGAGGCTGAGGCAGGAGAACTGCTACAAGTTTACTGCAAACCTGAGCTACATAGAGTTTAAAGGTCAGTCTGTGCTATATACCAAGACCCTGTCTCAAAACAAAAATAAAAACAAACAAAAAACTCAGCAAAGATGAAATAGACAACCTGAAAAGTTCTATAACCATCAAAAAATTGAATTTATAATTCAAAGCCTCCTAAGAAAGAAAACCATAGGGTTTTACTGGAAATTATACCCAACATTTAAAGAGGAACTGACACTGGTTTGACATAGTCCCTTCCAGAAAACAGAGAACCATTTCCAAATATTTCCAAACATTTTATGAGACAAGTATTGTCTTGATACTAAAGCCAGACACAGCACAGGAAAAAAAAAATAGGAAACCACAGAGCAGTATCTCTCATGAACTTAGATGCCAAAATCTTCCATAAAATACCCAGCAAGTGAATCCAACAGCATATAAAAAGAATTATACACCGTGACCAAGTGGGATTTATTCCAAGTGCACAAGACTGCTTCAACATTTCAAAACCAATCAATGTAATCCAACATATCAACAAGGTAAGATGAAAAACCACATGATCACATCAACTGATACAGTAAAAGCAGGTGAAGATATCCAACATGTATTCACTACAGAAGCGTTCAATAAACTGAGGATGTAATAGCAGGGATCAATCCCAACTTGATAAAGAACATCTGCAAAAATATCCTACTCAGTGGTCAAAGGCTAAATGTTTTCCCTTCAAGATGGAGAAGAGGAAAGAATGGCTGCTTTCAGTGTAGCACAAGGAATTCAAGCCAGTGCAAACAAGGTAAGGAGACAAAAAGGATGTACATTAGAGAGGAAGATGGGCAGAAGCTGGGTTTGGCTACAGAATACAAACTCTGAGGAGTTCTGGGGTGTAGAGACTATGCAGGCCCTTGGAGTTGGTGATGGGGAATAAACCTTTACTTGCTACACACTGTAGTGAATATGTGCACAGAGAAGGACAAGCAAAACAAGAAACCCACATTAGGACACTGAATGGTATCAAAGTCAGAAGCCTGTTTGTGATGCTAAACTATAGTTTTATAAATGTGAGCATCGGAAAGAACCAGGCACATATATATGAGCATCTCAGTGCTATTTCTTACAGCTGTATGGGAATCTATAACTCTCAATAAAAAGTTGAGTTAAATATAAAGCAGAAGACACATTAAAGTTAGAGTATGAAAACTTCCAGGATCAGTTATTAGCAACAGAAGTGCTTTTCTTTTCTTTTTTTTTTAAATCTTGAAGATCTGTTAGTGATCTCAAAGGATCAAAAACCATTCTGCTTTTCCGAATGTAGACCTGTGGCTGCAGCAGGTTAGCAGTGTGAAAGCCAGGCTGCTGAGGGGTAGGAAGGCATGAGAGGTCAGGGGTCAAGGCAATAGTTACATGGAATGGAAATAAAGAGTTCACTGGGCAGTTCAATGGGGAAGCCACGTCAGAGCTGCCCTCCCTGGGTGAGATACATGTGAACATATCTGAAGGTCAGAGAAAAGATGCCCATGGCCAGACCATTGGAAGAAAGAACAAACAGGATCATGAAATGGAACTGGGAAGAGAGGAAGAGGTTAAGAACTCAGGGTGGGACAGAAGGGAGCCAGGCAGCTTGTTCTGGGGGGCTTTGACCTCTGCAGTGCCACATGCTGGGAATCTAGGGCCAGCAGCAAGTGGAGAGCAGCCTGAGAGGCTGAGCCAGACCCCGATCAGCAGAGCTGGTGGGAGCTGGCAAGAGATGAGGGCAGCATCAAAAATCATATACACTCTTGGTTTATCTCTCCTTATAAAGAGAAGTGTACACTTGTGGTAGACATGGGAAAATACTGAAAAATACAAAGAAAGTATTTTAAAAATCTACAACCATATCACAGAGACAGTAACTCTCAGAATTCTATACAAATGTATCTTGATAAAATTTAGATCTCATATGGTTTTGTAGGCTTTAAAAAAAACTTTTATATCATGACCATTAGTTCTCCCAAATTCAAAGTTTTATTTTTCTAAAGAGCTATGAAATATTAATTATATTATCATTCTGTAATTTTTTCCAATATTTTCCATTTGGAGCATTTGAATGCTTTTCATTTTTTTAAAAAAATTACAATTGTGATCAGTCTCTTCATATATCATCCATGTGTGTAGCTGTGATTATTTTCTCAGGAAGGCATTACTAGCCACTGTTTTCTGTCACATCAGCAGTTTCCAACAGACCAGATGGAGACAATGAAAAGTCAAAGACAAGGGGCTTAGAGATGCCAGGCTGAGACATCCCTGGTAGGGTCAGAAGGAGCAGCGGGGGCAGTAATGGTGAGCAATGGAGGAGGTAGGGGACTGGAAGTCCATCTGGGCTTGGCAGGACCACAGGAGCAGCCCCAGGCAGGATGAATCTCTCCATCTCTGTCCTTGGAACTGCCTCCTCTGGCCCAGCTCCTTCTGTCTTTCATGGGCCACTGTCCCTCAGGTGTGAGTAGCACCTCACAGTGACTGACCCTGGGTCGGGAGGCAGTGCTCTGACACCCTGACTTCCTCACATTGTCTCTGGCTTGGCCTAGTGCTAGATGTGATAGAGTGACACACTTCACACCTGACTCAGGGCACAGGGGCTTAGAGGAAGCCAAGGAGAGCAGTACTCACTGTCCTCGTGAGTCCACACGAGCTGCGGTGTGCTCGGGGGCCCGTCCCCTGGCGTGGTGAAGCACAGAACGGAGGTGAAGTAAGCAGTAAACTTCTTCAGGTTCGTGATGTACCCGTGGTGGATTCCGTGGAAATCTGGGGCAATGGTGACCACAGTCACTGCTTCGGGGACATCTGCTGGCCACGCTAGAAGCTGAGAGGGAATGAGTTAAAGAGAGATCCTTTTAAAGTGTGCTTTCTCACTCAAGTCTTGATCATGATTTTATTTTGTAGTACATCTTTAAAAAAAAGCACAGTCACAATTAAACCCATAAATCCTATACCTTGTATTTCAAAAAATTTTGGTTTTAAAGGTATCTCACACAGGATTACATACAAATTCATGTGTACATATACATGCATATATATTTTAAGCACACACATATAAGTAAAATAATGATTTGACTCCATTTTGGAGAAATGGACTTTCCCACAAACCTTCACCCTCTCTTCATGCCAGCTTGTATCGAACATCTGTATTTCTTAATCATAAGGGACAGTGATGACACTGTCTGTTAATTCAGTCAAATCAATCATTTATAATTTATATTGCATTTGTTTCCTGAGAAGGAATTGAGGACTCTGGTTACAATTTTAAAGAAAGACTATATATGTATATTCCAAGGAAAACTGTTTGATGTTTTGGTAACATTAGAAGCCGTGTGAGTTTTCATTTCTCTGACACCAAACATCTCTCAGACCAATTAGTTCTGAAAGCTGCCCGCTGCAAGATCTGCCTCACGTGCACAGATCACACTGACTGCCCAGACCTTCGGACCTCAAACAAGTGCTGCCATCTCGCCAGTCAGACCCAGCAGGAGAGTCAAGAGGGCTGAAGCACCTGGGCTGACCAGTGTGATTTGCTTTCAAAAAAGCTTCTGATTTTGGATACTTCTGAGAAAAAAGGAAAGGCAGGGACAATTTTTAGCTATGCTTGCCTTTCTAGGAGACAAGTAAGCGTTTTAACAAGTTGAACTCAAATGAGAAAAAACAAAAAATAAAACAAAACAAAACCAAAAAACCAGCATGTCTGGGAAATGATCCACTCTGAAGCTGAAATCACCCAATTTCAAGCAGCAGGGATGGAATCCCTTCTGCACAAAGATCTCTGAGTGCCCCAGCCTGGAAGGAAGATTAGGGAGTATGCTGCACCCACACTTAGGGTGGCTCTTAGGCCAACCAGGGGAGGAGGACTAAAGTGACAAATAAGTTGTACTTTATGAATCGTACCTGAGTCCATCTATGAACCATATTCCAGTGAGGGTGGATGGTGGGAATTTGTTTCTAATTTGGTTTCGGCAGAAGCCTGAACCAACTGGTCTCTTTAAACAGAATTCCCTCTAAAGTAGAGAGGGGGAGAAATGAACCTCCTTCCTGGATATAACTCCTTGCTCTCTGCTTACAGCATGCATTATGCCCAGGTGACCTCCACCCAGCAAGAAGTGGCTTGGACACACACTGACTCTAATCAACCCAGACAGCTCTCCCATTGGCCACTGAGAACGAATGGCTTTTCTCATAAGAAACTGCTCTCTTATATATGCACGATCTTGATAACCGATCATTTGAGTTTCTGAGCCAAGAGAGCTGATGGTAAGACCTTGGATAAATGACCACCTTGCCAAGGTTGTAACACTCTGTATTTGATGCCTGGAGTTCCTGATGAAATGGGAAGGATTGCCTCCCTGGCACAACCACGGCATGGTCACAGAGCAGAAAAACCACCCTGAGGCTCCAAGCCAGGCTGGTAGTTACCTTATATCCCTGGTTGATGCCGTTGATGAACTGCTGCGGAGGTGGATTCCAGAGGAACTGGACAGTGGTGGAGTTTACAGCTTCTGCCTGCACATTCTGTGGGGGCGCAGTGGGCACTGTTCCAAGGGGTCACAGAAGACAGCAAAACAAATGGCAGGAGGCACCGTGGGGAGGAGAGATGAAAGCGAAAGCCTCAGCTGCCACTCATGATTCACAGGCAATTACAGTACTGAGAACAGGGAAGTGTGATGAATGTTTTTGGAAGCTAATAGTGGCATTACAAAGAAAGAGAATTGGGCTCTTTCTCATTTTCTATTGGAGAATTCCTTAAGGCACAGGCAGAAAACTGGACGCGAGCATCTTCTTATTCCACAGATGAGTCTTTCCCATGGATGCAAGATGAAGAGCAAGCAAAATATTTCTCTGATTCCTTTTTCAATTACCCACCAGTTGAGATTAAGACCAAGTTTCATCTAAAAGTCACCCCCCCAACACACATCCCCTGCCATCACACACAACTATTTCAAGTTAAATTATTCTTTATGGTAAAGAAACAAACAAAACAAGGCTGTCACCTCCACCCCATATGTATTATTGCTTATGTTTCTGGAAGATAAGTTAGTTTTTGTCAACACAGCCAACTATTTTTTGGCTTTTTCACTGTTACTCTCTTTCACTGAACAGCTACAGAACCCAATAATACACCTGCGAGACGTATGTTGAAGGGGAGATGATACCATAAAGGTGACCAGGGCAGCAAAGGCACAGAGTAGAAAGGCTGTCTTTGCTGAGGGGGTAGTGCTTCATGGAGGCTGTGTTGGAAGAAGGGCTCAACCTTGACAGGATACCAAGCTTGAGAAAGGCACTCTTGGCTGTGAACAGTGGGGAAAGCTGGTATCAGAAAGAAACCTGATCAGTATGGCTGGTTGGGATGTGCGGGGAAAGGGGTTGAGGGGGTGGATCTTCTTGAGGATTAACACAATGGTCAGTGTTGTATATAGACAATGGGGATTGAAAGTTTTCTGGAAAAAGCACTGGTGTGACAGGACTAGCTTTCAAAGAGGATAACCTAATGATCTACAAACAACAGACTAGACACTGGCTGGATCATTAGACTTTGGAGGGTTGAAGGGACAGTTCTGGTTCTTTTGGTGCTTGTTTGAAAAGTAAGGTGCAGAAGCCCAAATATGGCCCTGTTTAGAAGTACATTTCCTGCAGCTTTCTTCCTCATGACCCCACCTCATCAGATTAAGATGAAAAATCTGAAAATTCATCATGCTCTCCAGTCTTCTCTTCCAAGCCATGCTCACTTTGCATTTGCCATTGGCCATGCGTTGGAATCCCCTAGGCCAGTGATGGCAAATTTTAGAGCTTTCAATGAAACAAGTGGCTCACTGTGGCATGTGTGCTAAAGGTTTGCCATTTCCCCAGGCTCTCCCACCACAAGTCACCAAGAAATTCATTAACACCTCCCTTTCAGTACCCAGGTAAAATGTGTGCTAAAATTTGCCACAGGGGTAGCTGCACCTGGGATCTAGAAAGTTGGACAGAATATCATGTCTACCTAAAACAAGAAAGAGCTGAAAAACAACAAAATCATAATTTTGTAGGAGTCCATAAAGAGCTGAAGTTGAATGGCAATTGTAGCCTGAAATACTATACAGGGAAAGATGACTAGAGAGAAAGAAAGACAGACAGAGAAAGAGAGACAGACAGACAATAGCTTCCATGTAATTGGGCGAGGAACATTCAAGTGACATCCTCAACAACTGCTGAGTGTGATCACATAATAGGAGATAGTCTTTGGGAGTTGTAGACTCACAGGACAGATACTTTACACACAGAAGAACAAAGAGAATGAAGAGTATTTCATTGGAGAATTCAACCAAGAACTTGAGGAATAATTAAACCAATTTAAAGTATTAATGATACCAAGAGTCATGGAAAAAATTAAAAATCATAGACCAGTATTCCTTGCCAAAAAACATACCAAAATATTAGAAATCAGATTTCACATGTAAAAATCATAATATATCCTGATCAAGTTGGATTATGTTTTAAATGCAAAGTTGGTCCAACATTTGAGTATCAATCAAGGTAAGACATATTGATGGAATACAAGTAAAACAAGCATGATTATTTTAGCAGTTTTAGCAAAAATATTTGATAATTTTAAATATCCTAGTATGATAAAACACAACACAACAAAACAAAAATCTCTATTTTAGCTGGGTGTGGTGGCACAAAACTGTAATCCCAGAACTCGAGGCCGAGCCAGGAGGATCCTTGGGGGTTTGACCCCAGGCAGAGCTTACCTAGTGAGTTCAAGCCCAGTCTGAACTATGTAGCCAAAACAAAACAAACCAAAACAACCTCCAAGAAAAGCAAGAATTGAAGGAATTTTATAAACTTAGTAAAAGCCATCTATAAAACATTCACCTCTAACATCCTGTTTAAGCTAACAGACTGAACACTGTCTCCCTAAGATCAGAGACAAGGCTCTATTATTTTTCTGTAGGTACAAATTGGTATAACAATGCAAGAAAAAGAAATAAAAGGCCACCGACCAAAAGGGGGGAGAGAACTGCTCTCCATTCACAGACAATATTATAGCTCTGCAGAAAACTCCTGAGCATCAACACAACAAAAGCTTCTAGAACTAAGGTTAGTAAGATCACAAGACATGAAATCAAAATGTAAAAATCAATTGTATTTCTAAACACAACCAATAAATAATTGGAAATTAAAACTGAAAAATCAGTAGCATTTAAAGTAGCAGTGAAAACATGAAATAGATATAAACATAACATTATGCAAGATCTGTATTCTGAAAACTACAAAGCACTGATGAAAGAAATCAAAGCCTTGGGTAGATAAAGAGTCCTAGCATATTAATGGATTGGAAGATGACAGTAAAGGGAATCCTCCTCCTCACTGATCTGTGCAGCAAATGCAATCTCAATAAAAAATGCAGCTTGATAGATTTCAAGATCAGAGAAGGTGATTTTAAAGTCTCTATGGGAAGGTAAAATAATCACAGTATCCAAAACAATTTTGAAAAAAATTGGACAAACTTCATTGCATAATTTAAAGGCTATAAACCTAGGGTAATTAAAACAGTGTTACTGGAAAACATATGGATATAAATAACACAGAATAGAGGCCAGACATTTCTCACACATATATGAGCTAGTCATAAATAAAAGCACATAGGTAGTCATTGCACAAATGATGCTAGAAAAATTGGATATTGATATGCTAAACAGAAAACAAAGAGGGAGAGAGGGAGAGAGGGAGAAAGGGAGAGAAGGAAAGAAGGAGAGAGGGAGAGATGGAGAGAGGGAGAGAGGGATTTGGATCTATACCTCACACTATATAACTAACTCAAAAAGGACTATAGGCTTAAATGCAAACCTACATAAACCTGTCATGATAACATTTCTGGGAAACAAGTAGTTGTAACATTGGATTAGGCCAAAATTTCTCAGATACAACATCAAGGAGACAATGCACCAAAGAAAAAATAAAGATAAACATGACTTTATCAAAATAAAAACACTTCTGTATGACAAGCACTGGTAAGAAAATGGAAAGACTGGTCACAGATCAGGAGGCTATGTCTGTAAAAGCTGCCCTATAACCAGTAAGGGACTTTTATTCAAAATACATAGGAACTTTCAAAAGTCAATAACAGGAAAGCAAATAAATCAAAATATGGGAAAAAAGGATCAAATAATTATTGTGTCAAAGAAAATGTAATGGCAGGAAATATGAAAGACCCTTATGTGAAAGATCCTCCTGATGGCTGGCAATCAAGGAAATTAAAATCAGGATGTTATGGTTGATAGATTGTGTCAACTTGAGAAGTTTAGTTACTAAGAGACTCAGCAGGGAGCCAGGATCTTTACTTTGTAAATATCCTCAGCCTGTGCAACAGGAACTGGCAAAGAGGTAATATGAGTGCTACACCCTCCCTAGGAGGGCCAGTAGCTTGCTTACAATACAAGAGAGAACAGGCTTGTGTTTCCCTCCTTTTTTTTTTTTTTTGTCTTTTTCGTTTTTATCGGTACCAGGGATCGAACTCACGTCTACCTGCTTGCAAGGCAGGCGCTTACGCCGCTGAGCTAAATCCCCAGCCCCCGTTTCCCTCCTTTTTTTGCTCTGGTTGCTTTTGCTGGCTGCAGCCTTGAACTGTTACCCCAGTGCCATACCACCTTGTCTTGGAGCTTGCTGATTATGGTCTGAAACCTCCACAAACAGTGAGCTAAATAAACCTTTCCTTCCTTCATTTTAGGTGTTGGATATTTTGTCTCAGCAATGAGAGAAAAGTAACCAAGACAATAGTATATCATTTATATGCCCATTAGAAGGGCTAAACTATAACAAGCAAAGAACATTAATAACCAAGTTCTGGTAAAGATGAGTAGCAAATGACACACTTGTAGATAGGAACACAAAGTGGTATAGCCATTGGTAGAGCAGGTTGGTAGTTTGTTATGAAACTAACATGTATAAGCCACATGACTCAGTAATTCTCTTCCTAGACATTTGGACAGAAAAAGTGACATTTTAAGTTCACACAAAAATCTGTACATAATATTTATGGTTGCTTTAACAATCTTCCCACATCATAACATCCCAAATGCTTGTCAACTGCTGGATGAAGAAACAAACTGATACACTCTTGGAGTGGAATAACACTCTGCAATGAAAGGGAACAAACTCCTAACCCGGGATGACCCAGGAGACTCTTGAATGCCTTATGCTAGAGAAAAGAGCCAGACTGAAAAGACTAGACATGGGGTTATTCCATGCTGTTTATGGTTAAAGGCAAAATCAAAGGGAGAGGAAGCACTAGGGATTCCTGAGGTCTTGGGTAGGGATAGAAGAGTGAGGGGAAAAAAAGGAAGGATGAGGAATCTGAGTGAAGTATTTTGTGCCTCAATGATGCAGTGACTTACAGGACTGCACACCACAAAGGATGACTTTTATTGTAGATAAATCATTGTTACAGTTGGGCCAATAATATTCCAGGTTCTCCCTTGGTGGGCATGGTGATCTCCTAGGCTTTTGATATTTTATTTTGTACCTCTCAGGATAATGGAACCAGGGAAGACCATCAGGCATTGTTGAGGGTTAGATAGAAGGAAGGGAGTGACTCTCAGCTCCTTGGTTTCTAACTATACTAATACCACCATAAATCTCACTTTTAAGCAAGCTGCAAAGTGTTTGATACTTTTCCATTGAGAGGTGATGTGTATATTCAGTTCTCTTCAGTGTGGGCTCTGTGACTCCTCTGATCAAGAAAATATAACTGAGGCCCTAATAAAGTAGCACTTTTCCTTTTTGGGGAGCAGAAGTAAGTGATATCACTGGAGACAAGCTGGACATATTGATTGACAACATACAAGACAGTCCAGGGATCGCTCACACAAATAGCTTTGATGAAAGTACAAAGAAAAGAGTCTTTTAAACAAATGGTGCTAGAAAAATTGGACTTCCTGTCTGGGAACGTAGGTGGCCATGCAGGAAGTTCAAGTCCACATTGTAAAGGATAATCTCCAGAGGTTCTCTGCCACCAACAAGATGGGAGGGGAGCCCCCTCCAGACTTTCCTCCCCAACTCAGTGGTCTGGGAAAAAGAGCCACCCACCTAAGACCTGAACAACTTTCTGACCCCCTCAAAGCACAGACACAATAATGTGGTTGCTATATTAAACATCTAAATTTCAGGATAGTCTCTTAGCAGTGACAGAAAACCAGGACATGCTCCAGTGAAAGAAAGGACAAAAAGAAAAGAGAGGAAAGAGGAAAAATAGAAAAGGGAAAGAAAGAGAAAAGCATCAGGAGCTACGGGGGAAAGGCTAAAATTGTCTGGCCCTTTTTTCTTTGAACTCATATTCTTTGAGGCTGAGAAATGTATCTCATCCTTGGTGACTTAGCTCTAGAATTTCATCAGCCCCAATTATTGGTTGTGTGGAATTCCATAATATTTTTACATTGAACGTCACGTTCTCTAAAGTAAAACATGGATCATCTGCTAGACAAGAGGAAGATACATAGCATAGCTTGATTAGGGAACAATTTCCTACAGTGTGGAGAGGACAGGTACATGTTTGCTTTGCTGGCTTCAGGGTACTGTGGAGTCAGTTCAGTGTGCTCTTCCTGGTGATGGGCCCTCATCCTGCAGGTAAGGTCTCTCTGGGACTCCCAAGGTCTCAGCCAGGCAGTGCCACCTCCCCCTCATGAAGATGGCACTCCCTCTTCATTACCTGGGATCACATAAAATCACCAGCCCAACTGAGACACCTCAGGCCAAAGCCATAGCCTGTGTCACTCTGGCATGTGCTTTCTATCCCCAAAACATAGAGGGATGAAGTTTCTGAAGCCTCTGATTTCTTTCTATCACCACCTTGGGGTTATTCAAAATGTGCCCCATTTTCCACAGCCCTTTTATATTGCCCGATCCTTGACTTCTCTTTGTTCTAATTATTGTCATTATAAATGTCTTAGAAATTTGTGGACAATGGAATTTAAAATTCCTTCAAGTGAGGAAAAAAAGAGCTACAGCAAGTAAATCTTTCCTGACAAATGTTTCAAATAAAAGAGTGCCAATGGCAGGAAAGGTTTTAATTACAGAGGTCACCTCACCCTGGTCCTCTGAAGGGAAGACAGCGCTCAGGTCCCATCTAGGGTACCTGGAAGAGGAGGGCTGTCCCCTCCCAGAGTCTCTTTCAGCACAACCTTCTCCCCAAAGGAAGGGAAGCTGCAGCCTCCTGCTGCTCAGAATAAGACCTCTGGGGACATCTTCTCCCTAGATAATTAGCATTTAAAGTTGCCTCTTGCCTTGCCCCTAAGGGCAGGCCTTGAAGCAGCCTGGTAAAGTGACAGGTGTAATGTTCTTTTCTGGCTTCACTGCTAAAAAAAAAAATCTCTTTCCACTATATAACTCCACTGCTAGCTTCTCACTCAAATTTACCATTGCCCAAACACATTTGACATGGGTTTCACTTGCACAGCCAAGGACAAAGAGCTCTGCTGGGTAGCACCCTGGGTTCTGCAGACCTGACAGTGATAACAAGGGAAATGCAAGCCAAACAGCAGCTTTAGACAATGAGATTTTATTTGTAATAGAAACTTCTGGGGCCAGGGTGAAACAGTAGCTGCTTCTCCTGCCCGAGGAGGTTTCTGGGAATATACATACAGGAGGCACAGCAATGCAGTATGTTCTTGTCACTGTGCCTTCATGGCTCATGTGGGCCAGGAGAACACTGATGTCTGTTAGTTTGCATAGTACACAACCATTGTTGAGGGCCACTCAAAAATCCTACAAGGATTGAAATTTTGTTTACAGATTATACTTAGGCACTGTGTATTACTAAGTGAAAGAAGCCAGTCTGTGAAGAATGCATATCACACGATTCTAACTACAAGATATTTTGGAGAAGGCCAGACTGTAGAGATGGTAAACAGATCAGTGGTTGTCAGGCAAAAGGAGCATCAAGGAATCAACAGGCCAAGCACAGGATTTTTGGGGTCAGGACATTGTTCCATGTGGTACTGGTAGACACATGTCATTATAAATTTATCAACACCCATGGAATGCATAGTACCCGGGGTGAACACCACCATGAACAATGGACTCGGGTGGTAAGGAGGGGTCCCAGTGGGCTCTCTGGCTGTAGCCAAGGCACCCCTCCCACAGGGCACTAATACTGAAGAGGCTGCCTGTGCATGGGGCAGGGAGAGTATGTGAAGTCTGAAATCGTATTTAATACTGCCGTAAACCTAAAACTGTTCTAAAAGACAGAGTCTATTAAATAACTAAACTGTATTCATGGCTCACTCTGTAAGCTTTCTTTGGTTTTTGGGGGCGGGAGGTAGGACCAGAATTGAACTCAGGACCTCATGCTTGCTGAGCCCGTGCTGCACCACTGAGCTAAATCCCTGACCCTCTGCAAACTTTCTTAAACCAGTAACCCTGTAATATCTGCTGCAGACACCTGGAAAGGGGAAGTCACGCCACACAGCACTGTCCTTAAGACCCTGGCCCACCTGATTGAGCTTGCACCTTGCTGTCACCTGTGTGGTTGTGTGCTTCTTCAGTGTGTGAGGGTATTGTTTCCAATTAACTTGGCATAATATACAGAAGGCAAGATGATCCATCTATGGTTATTATTCAGTTTTGGCTGTGCCCCCAACGAACTATCAATGATTTTTAAAAATCTTCTTCTTCCTCCATCCTTTCCTTTCTTCCAGGCTAGGTGTCAATGTGAATTTACCAACACAATGTTTCATGAAATTTCAAAGTGAATCATCTGCCTTTAAAAATCTGAAAAGAAGTTTTAAAATAGTAGTCTTAATCAAATTGACTCAGAAAAAAGGAGCAAAATGGGTTTGTAGCTTTGAATAATTAACTTTTCTAAGGATTTTAGAGATGATATAATTTTATATTCATGAATTTTTCAGAATTATAATTCTCTAATAAAATAAAAAGAAATAGGTCAATATTGCCTACTTTGCTTACTGCATGCTTCAGTTTTTAAATTTTTGATGTGACTTTTTTTTTGAAAAAAAATCTTAAGAATGTATGAAGCTGTGTATGGTGGCACATGCCTATAAATCCAGCTCTCAGGAGGCTGAGGCAGGAGGATCACCACAAGCTTGAGGCCAACCTGAACCATGCAGTGAGTTCTGGTTCTGAACTGCATAGCAAGACTCTGTCTCAAAAATCAAAGCAAACAAATGTTTGTAAACAAAACTTTTGAAAAATTTTTTCTGAAGACATAAAGCACTCTACTCCACTTTGTATACTTTAAATTTATACTAAATGTTTAAGAAGTATTTAATATCATTTATGTCACTATTATTAACACTATTATATATATACAGAGACATTTCCTCACCACAATAAACAATTTTTTTTGGTGGTACTGGGGATTGAACTAGGGCCTTTGCTACATTCCCAGTCCTTCTTATTTTGAGACAGGGTCTTCCTAAATTGTTGATTTTCCCAGGCTTTAACTTGTGATTCTCCTGCTTCAATCTTCTATCCGTTGCTAAAGGGAAATATCAGCACACAGCGTCACGGCAGTAAAACGTTTTTGTCTCAGAGAATATCAGGAGGAAGCTTTCCTTTTCAGATTTGAATCTTCCAATAACTCCCATTTTCACAGCCTCAACATTAGTTAATAGAAAAGAAGCAGATGAAGCAGTGATGTCAGGCAAATTACCTTTCCTCAAAGAAAGTACCTTACATAGAAAAAGGTTAGAGCTAGTAAAATTGCCTGCAGGCAGAAAATACTTATAACTGCATCCAATCGAGTGCAAGAAGCTAGCTACAATGTCTTCTACTTAGTAGCTAAGCTGATATCTTTCCTTTGTTTGAAGAATCATTTATTAGACCAGGATGTACAAAAACTGTCAGCACCCATTTGGGTCCAGTGAAGCACAGGAAACAAGAAGGTGCTGTTTTGGGGTTACACTGTCAGAAGATGTATGGATGATGTGCTGGATGACCGAGAGACAAGCCTATCTGAGAAGATTATTAAATCAAACAGGTTTGTATTGCAGACTGATGGACACCGATGTCAGTAACTGCACCTAAACACAGTGTGAGTTGGAACCCCTCAAAAGAAATGCTTTTTGTCAAAACTGGTATTCAGAGTACGTATCTTTCATAATGCAAAATCAGGTGGGACTTTGGTGCCTCAGATTTTATTAGACTCATCATTCTGCTAACATGATTTATTTAATAAGGAACTTGGATCTGTAAGCCCCTTCTATGTGGGAGACCTTCTCTATGAAGACAACAATGTATGTTTTGATTTCTGGGCTTTTCAGATTGGATCTTGCTATAAAATCTTTATGCAACGTTTTCTGTTAGTGTTGGTATCCAAACCTTACACATATTTTTCTCTGTTATTTATTCTAAAGTAATCATGTGGCTTGTCTGGTATTGGTAAATACAATGGTGGCCCTTCATGCCTTCAGGGTGACACACTGCCCCTAGGGCTGGCAGTTTTCTTTTGGTTTCTCCATTTTTCTTGTTGTTGTTGATCTTTTTATTCTTATTTTAGAAGTTCTTACTATAGAGCTATTTATCATCCTAGGGGGAACATAAGCTACAGATACTTGCCATTTGTCTTTTTTCCCTGTTTTTTATACTTTTCTTTATACAGAATAATTTTGCTTTTTAAAACTTGTATATAGTTAAATTTATCAGTCTGTTCATTTATTGCTCCTGAATTTTGCATCACAGAAACATTATTGCCATTTCTAGGTTATGGGGAATTTTCTAAAGTTTTTTTTCTAGTATTTGTATGTATTCATATTTTTAACACTGATCTCTTTGATCCACTCTTGAATGCATCCTTGTACTTGGATTTAATTTTACATTTTTCCATACAAATGTCTCCTTATTTCAAGAATGTGAACCCAAAAGTCTAAATTTAGTAATTCAAGATGCCATCTTTACTACATGCTACCTTTCAGCACGTAATGAGGTCCACTTTTGAACTTCTTGCTCTGGTTCCAGGTTCTTCGCTTCATGCGCTAATATCACACTGTTTTACTTACAGAGCTTTGTGATGTGTTTTAATACCTAATCCCTTAGTCTTCCCTCATTACTTTTCTCTTTCAAGCTTTTCCTGGCTATTATTACTCAATTGGTTTTATGAATGAACTTTAAGTTCTAGCTACAGAAAAAAATACTATTTTTATAGGGACCATGTGACAATTCTAAATCGACAATGGGATTCTAACATCACTGTGGATCACCTTGAGTTTCCTGTTCAAGGACATGGTTTGTCTACCCACCTGTTCATACCTACTTCTAAGGCCTTCAGGAATGTTTGTAGTGTTCAGTTCTTGTTGAGGTTACCCTGAGGTTTTTTTCCTCTTGCTTTATTACAGTGGTAGAATAACTTCTAGCTGTGCAGTGTTTGCACATATGAAGTCAGTTGCTTTTTAATATTGCTGCTTTTATAACTTGCTAGTTTGAAAAATTCTGAATAGTATAGTATGATATTTCGGACATCAAGTCTTATTGTCTGCAAATACAGTTTGATTACTTCCTTTGCAGGCTTCACCTGCTCTCTCCACTCTACCACTACAACATTTATACTTCAACAATAAAAAAGAAAAGAGGCTGAGTGTGGTAGGTCACACCTGTAATTCTAGCACTAGTTGAGACAGGAGCATCACTAGTTTAATCCAGTGCTAGGCAACTTAGTGAGACTACTGTACTAAAACAAAAGATATAAAG
The DNA here is from genome assembly GCF_034190915.1 of Cavia porcellus. Taxonomy (NCBI): domain Eukaryota; kingdom Metazoa; phylum Chordata; class Mammalia; order Rodentia; family Caviidae; genus Cavia; species Cavia porcellus. Next base: position 34,051,984 of record NW_026947506.1, on the reverse strand, counting down.
AGTGTAAAGAGGGCTGGGGGCTGTAACTCAGTACAAAGGCTCTAGGTGTAATTCCCAGTAGAAAAAAAAAAACAGAAGAAGAAAGGAGGGAGAGGCTGTGAATCTGAGATCCTCTTCTTCACAGATTCCTCAGCCTCCTGATGCAGACTTGCCCAAGAAATTGATGGGCTTTCAAGGTGGACTACCATGGTTTCTGGCCCTCAGCTGGATTTTTTTGATATCTAGTGTGTGGATGGATCTCACATACTCTTCTGAATCAGACTCTAGTAAGCACTGACTAATACAGGGTGCTTACTGAGCAGGTAGATGAATGAATGAATGATCAAGCTACAGAATAAATAAGGTATTTGGACCTATCAATTCAATAATTCTGCCCAAAAAGGAAATGATGCTGGCAGGATGTGACTCCCGTGGACTGCTTCCTAAAAGCCACAGGGCTATATTCCTGGCCTCTTATTCAGGTGAAAACTGTAGTCCTGTCCATTAAATGTAATACAGCTTACTCCAGGCCTGTCCTCTATAACCCTCAATTTTCAACAGGGTATTAAATGGATGTATTTTTCCTGTTTTTTATGAGATAAACTCTATCCCTTCTCAGAAGCCAATTGTTCTAATCATCTTAACAGAGAGCCAGATCACAACCAGAAAGAAAAGATTAAAGATGCACAGTCTGCTGCCTGACTTGAAATAAGTGTGGCCGTCCTAACTTCCTTCCAATCATGAATGTTGGGCAGAAATTGCTCTGAAATCCCAGGGCCTTCCAAACAAAAGTGTATTTTCATTGGTCAAAACACCTCAGCCCTCTTACATTTCCAACTGATCACTACTCATGGCTTCCATTCTTTCTAAACTCATAACCTCTATCTAAGGCAGATGCTGGACTTTTGCCTCACCATTGAGGTTTCTGGAAACTGTAGAGGCTTCTTCGGGGCAGTACCCTGACTCCTGCATGTGCCTGGACACTGATGAGCTCATGTGTCACCGTGGCTCATGTGTTTTATTGAGGTGTGGCAAGTCCTTCAGGGGCATAAATCCTCTGCCAGATCTGGCAGGGTCCATGGTTTTGTCTCCTTGGTGTGTGTTAAGGTTTTCATCTAGATGTCCTCCCAAAGCCTTGCACTCAAACGTGAGGCTTTTGGGAGATGATTGGATCACAGAGTTGTGATGGTCATCACTGGATTAATCAACATATCAGTGGATTAGTTCACTGATGAGTTTTTAGCTAAATATGCTGTCAAGAGGTGAAGCCTAGTCAGGGGAGGTGGGTCACTGAGGGCATGCATATTTATATAAATTTAAATACAATTTAGTTCACATAATATAAATATATAAGATTGCATAAAAATTTAAATTTACATGTCAATCATGTCAGTTATACATATTTATATGATTATAGCCCATTGTGCTTACTTTCCATCCCTATTGGACAACAATGCAACTTTATCTGTTTCAGATAAACCATGAAATCTCAGGGTCTAAACACAAAATCTTTCCTTGCTCTCCAGCAGTGTCAGTTTTTCTGGAGGGTTCCTGTGACCATTCAGAAGGCAGTAACCCTGGCTAGTATTTGAAAGGTGCCAGATTCAGGCTCCTGCACAGACTGGTTCCCATTTGGAGTTCCAGTTCGAGGGCCAGCAGGAGGCACTTGAGTGGGTGGGCTTCTGTGGGGCAGGATGCAGTCCCTCTTGGCACTAGACTCACACTGTCTAGAAAGGAGTCCTGTGACTTCTGCTCCCATTTCATGGTGCGAGCTCATCACAGCTGTACAACATGCAGTGCAATTGCATACACAGCTACTGGCTGGCAATGTCATGTCATGGGACATTCCTTTATGACACTGCCAGAACTGCACACCTTGTTTTCATTGACCTAAAAGTGTACAATTTATAACATGAGGTACTAAAGTGCCTATCCAAAACTTAATGGGAATTCATGGGCATCCATGTCTCCTCTCCAGGTAATCCAGCAGAATTAAATGTACATGCCTTTCAAATGGGAGAAGCAAGCTCATTATGTGGAAGAATAACTACACATTACCAGTGGATATATATATTACAATGTGTGTGTCGGCTGTTCCCATTAATTTCAGATCATTATTGGCTAAGGCTGAGTTCTTGCATTGTAAAGGTTCTTGCAGTTTTGATACACCAATATGTTCTTACTATGTCAAACATTTCTAATCTGTTATTAGGATAACAAATATTTGACAAGTAATCGTGAGAATCATTTTTATTGACTTTCTAAAAAAATAGTTTTACACTTAAAAAGTTCTGCGTGTCCATTTCCAACTTATTTTTTCTGACTGTCATGCATTCAGAAGAAGATTGTGGGTCCGGTTGTCAGGCTGTGGGTAACATGGTGAGGGGGTGAGGCAGGCAGCCTGAACAGGCTGTTCGCAGACCCTGCTGGGTCAGCCCATGCCTCTAAGCCTATAGCAGGACAGGGACAAGAAGACAGAAGAGTATTTCTATTCTGAATGAAACCAGTTTCATTCCTGAAAATATTTGCACACGTGCCAAACACTGAGCTTTTCAGTAAAGGGCCATGGCTGGCCATTGGTTGTGAGTGTGTGTGTTGGTGAGGGTGCTTCTGGGTTGATTTTGCATCTGTAGCTTTTAAGTTTGTTGAGCTGGTGTCTCCTACTTTTCCTTTTCCTAACCCTCTTCTGGTAGTAGGAATGGTTGACTTCTGCATCTTGCTTATTGTGCATCCCTTCCAGACTGATGTAATCCCAACTTAAAGATTCCAAGATATATCCCATCTTCATGTATCCAATCTTTGCTTTTTCAGTGCTTCCTTTCTTATCCCAACCAGTGCTGCACAGCAGCCTTGGGCTAAACTGCATTTCCACACACAGATGCTTGTGGATAGTTTTGGGACCAGTGTCATAGCCTTGAGTCCTCTGCAGTGCACCACCTGGTCAACCTGGATGGCAGGCTCATGCATATTGTTTCCTGGTGTGCCTTTAGAGCAGGGGGGAAGATTCTGAGGTTAACCCCTAAGCTGTTCAGGTTTCTCATGGGAAGCACTAGGCAGGTTGGCTTCTGAATGGCAGGATGTAGAAAAGACATGAAGGGGCCAGTCTACTTGTGGCAGTGCTCAGAGTTGCTTACACTGAAGCTTTCAAGAAAATGAGAAGACCCAGGAAAGAAGGCAAACATGGGGCTAAATGTGGGACTATGTTGGTAGAGTACCAGGGAGGGAGATAGAAACTACTGTATGTATATTCTGTCTCAATCAGATACCTGTTAATGTTCTATATGTCAGGCATTTGGCTTAGATTTGGGGACACAGATACAAAAAAGACAAATCAGACACTACCGTAGCCCTCAAAGAGTTGCCAGGCTAGTAGGAAACACAGTTCTGTACATCACAACCTAATATGTCAGTCATCATAATTTAAGATGGCTTTTATTTTCCCCAAAGTCTTCTAATGACAGCTGAGGGGCAAGTCCTAGAAGTACTCTTTCCCACAAGGTCACCTGCAGGACACAGATGCTGGAACCAAGCCACCCGCTTCATCCTCTGAATCTGAGCTCTGCGCTAGGCTGATAGCCCTTGTTCACATGCCCACTCAGACCCCAGTTTGTTTCAAGACACCCAAGACAGGCCTTATAACCCAGAGCTTTGAATCCTAAGTTCAGTCGAAGCTAAATACCCTGCATCCTTGAATCCAGCATTCTTTAAACCTTAGGTCACAAATGATTCACAGATCAAGAAATAAATTCACTGTCACACCAGCACTTTTACATAATAAAGCAATGCAACAGGATAAAAACATCAAAGGTCATATATGATGAGGGAAGCTATCTTTTTTAATACATTTTTTGTTTTGGGGTATATGTATATGTGGATTTCAGTGTAAATGGATTTGTTTATCATGAATTAAAATAAAAATGGCCTCTGTATACCTACCTGCCATGAGAGCATAGGTGAGATGAGATCTCATTTTTAAAAATTTCATATACGGGCTGCAGCGAAAGCCTGAGGTAATTTTTGCCACACTTGATACATACAGAATGAAAAAGGAAAGCAAGTTCTAGTAATGGTAGATCACGGAAGTAAGGGCATGGACTTGGAGCGTAGATAACCAAGGTTTAAACTACAGTCTTTTCCAGCACTTTCTAGCTGTATGACTTCCTGAGATAAGTTACCTCTATGAGCTTCCATTAGTTTCTCTGTGTCACAGGAATAGTACGTCTGTCCCACATGACTATTGGGGATAAATGAAGTAAGATAATGAGTTTAAATGCAGAGTGCAGCAAAATGAAAACCATTTATAGAGGCTTTTCCTAAAATGCTGCTCTCCTCCCTTTCCTTTCCTGTAAACTCTGAAAGGCAAAATTAAGCCCATACCTAATGGAACATCCCATATCTATTTGGTTCAGCTTTTACTTAGTGTTTTAGGTAATGCTGGCAGAATCTGGAACATTATCCTGTTCTGTAGGAAAAGCCTAAGGCCTAGAAAGTCTTAGGGATTGAGAAACAAATCTTTTGTGCAGTGTCATTTAATGCCACATTGAGAATTTCCCAAGAGGAGATAAGAACAGGCTTGCAAACAGTGTTCATTTATAATCCTTACTTTAGGAAACCTTTTAAAGCCCAAGTGAGCACTTAGGAGCTTTTGCTAATGTTTTAGAAATGTGGATAACCAAATGTTTTCTCCATTTCTTTTAAAATACGAAATATTTCTCTTTCATTATAAGGTAATGTTCTGAAACCAGAATAAGTCATTATAGCACAAACATACCTGTTACAAGAAGAAAAATGATGAAAGAAACAAAATCAGAGGGAAAAAAATTAAAAGCTTGGGGCACCCAAAATGATGATTTATGGTGTAATTTGTCTTTGGACCATTTATATAAAAATCTGCATCTGCATCTTAATAGATGCATTTTAAAAAGGATACTAGGAGTTTGTTCATCTGCATGGGTTTGTTTCAGGATGTAACCATAATCTATTATAGTTTCTGTGCTAACACAGAGGAGTACATACTCAGGCTCACCCAAGGACAGGCAAGGCTGCAATATTTCTCCAGGTGCCTTTCATGGGTACTAGAACAATTTTGACCAAAATTGAACACGTGAGCCAAACACTGAATCAGCCCTGAATGTGAAGCATGGGTGGTGTCCAGTGACTCAGTCCCTTCCCTCCCACTCCACATGATTAGAAAATTGCTGAAGCAGACACTGGCAGTAAGAAAGATGCTCTTAATTACACTAGGCACTTTATCTGCAGAACCTACACACTATGGTTTTTCCCACCTGAAGCCCAAAGCATATTGATTTCTGGGAGTGTAGTGAAATTCTCAAGTAAATGTGAGTTATTTCTCATCTCCTCTTGGGTCATTGTGATGGAACTCTGACAGGCACGCTCTGAGTAGGGTGGAATCTGAGGCCACAGTTTCTGTGGTCCAGCCAACCTTTCCTCTCACCCCACTGAGAGTTCACATGGCTGAAGTCATATTAGAGCTGTGCTGCTCGACTTGTAAGTTAATATGTCTGGTTTAAAATGCCTTGAGAAGAAAAGGTCGGGGAGGCGCTGCTAATAAAATCTATTAAATGAGACTGGCGGACAAGATAATGGGGATAGTGGATGGAGGAGGATATGAAAAGTTGGGAAAGTTAGAAAGTATGTATCAGCCAATTCCTGCAGGCCTAAGCACCAGGCCTTATCCAGAGTCTGTACAGAGCTTTACCGTGGAGAACCCTACATTTCTAAAACATCTCAATAATATTTGGGGTTCAAAAGAATCTGGGGCTCAGGGGAGGTGAGCAGTGGATTTGAGACTTCAAGGCACAATATCACACAGCTGAATTCAGGGCAGAAACAATTTGCTTCGTTTTCCTAAGGAGCTTCCTGGAAGGAAACACATCTGAGACAAGTGTATGTGTACTAGAAATGGGGCTGGTACAAATGAGTGTTTTGTTGCTGTTTCTTGATACTGGTACCAATTGTGCAGCTCTTGTGCCCTATGCTCTCCTCACCTCAGGCCAGTGCTGCATCATTTATGATCTCTCTCTGAGAGTAGCTCCTAACAAATTTCATGTCCATTGATCGACTGTGTGAGTGCATGGCTTCCCTGTGGTCTTATACCTTCTCCAGAGGGCTCCATCCAAGAGTCTATAGAGTCAAAATGAATTACAACTCCTTCCCCTAGTGGACCAAGCCTACCATTTGGATGAGAGAGGAGAATCAAGTTGACTGGACAGAAATGTCCTCCTTCCCTACCCAGCCTGAACACCTTTTGCCTTTCTTAGGATCATCTGATGGATCATCAGATTACATTTTGGTGCATTCCAATAATTTACTGAATTAAACTGATAAGTAGTTAATTTTATGAATTATTCTTTTCCTCCTTCTACGCAGGCATTTCAATTACTCCTTCATCTTGAAGGACCTGCTCAGCCCACTCTCAGTGGTCACAATTGTAGAATACTCTAAGAATGCAAAGCAGGTTCCCAGAGGCAGGGAAACACTGCTCAGCTACTGCCCACCAGCTCACCTGGCCTTAGAGCCAAGCTTGAGGGCACTCTGGGGAACCGGCTGGAGTCATGGGCCTAGAGGAGCTGTAATTCTACAGCCCTACTAATTCCCTAGGCCTTTTGGCACTTGCTCCCTCCCGGGCAGCCAACATTCAGAGGTGGTGCAGTTTCATACTTAGAAACTGTGGAACCCCTGGCTTACTACTCAGCAGGTCATCTTAGAGAGTAAGGCAGGAAGTGCTAACTGCACCTCCATCCCCTTCTCTCCCCAGGCAACAGACAGAAACATACTTGTGAAAAGACTACATTTTCAGCTTACCCTGCACAAAGACTTCTATGAATTGTAAACAGAAGTCATGAAACTTCTAAAAAAGACCTTTAAAGGTGAATATACTTGGCGAAGAGGTATAACTCTGTTTCTCCCTCTATCCTGACTTCCAGCATGTGGACATGAGGGCTGTCACTGCAGTAGTCAGCTTGTGACCATGAGGCAAATTCTAAAGATGGGAAGGCAAAAAGACAAAAGATTCTTTTTTGACCCTGGAGCTGCCCTCATAACCCTCCACCTATGCCCCACTGCCTGCTTGTCTTACATGAGAAAAATAAAGACATATCTTTATTCTGTTTAAGGTGCTATCCCATGTAGTCTGTTTCTAGCAGCTAGACATCCTTTCTAACCAACATTGCAAATTTACTCCACTCCACGGCCCCGCCTCTGAGATCCCAATCAGCCCTTCTTTAATGGTGACTTTCATGTCTATGGCCTGAGTGTCCTGACAGGGGACCTTCTGCACATGTCTGGTGCCTCTGACTTGTGGGTGAATGAGAAACCACACAAGCGAGGCTGATTACCTTGCTAGTTCTCCCCTGGCCCCACCTTCCCTCTACCTCACCTGTGGGGCCTCCCCAGATACCCCAAAGCTGACATCATGCTTGGTGTTTCCTCTACTTCTATGACAAGGCCCGATCCATAGCTCCCAGCACATAGTAGATGCTCATGACGGTTCCTGAATGTGTGTATCTGACTCTACTGTTAGCAGATGGAATAACCCTAAATCTCTTTCTGTAAGACAATTAATGTAGAAACTTTCAAATACAACAGAACATACTAGTTGCTGTCATATTAGAAAAACAGAGGACAACAGTACTGCCACTGGTGTGTGTGTCATTTTCAGAGTGTGTTCCTGTTCCTTTCTTTACAGGTACCCTTATAGCATGGAAGGTGTAAACACTACAATGAACTTGGGGTTAGTGCCACAGCCAAATCCAGAACGTGTCTACACACTATGATTAGTAAGTATTATCACCCCTGATTTGTCCTGGGGCTCAATGCTTCCCTTGAGCCAGCTGGGTTGGGTGGGCAGGTACTTCCTGGGGACATCTCTGAAGCTGTCATAGTCTTAAGAAATTCTTTCAGTGGCTCAGAAAGAACATGAAGTGACTGAACCACAGAAAACGCAGGGCATTTACAGTCCTGCAGAACACAATGAAGTGGGAAACATGCAGAGGAAAAGGCTGAGTCCCTGGTAGAAACGACAGACTCTGCTGTGTTCCTGAAACCCATACAAGGAAGTCTCCTCACACAAGGCTTGGGCTGGGGACAGCAAAGATGGTCATGGTATGTGTACAGGGAAGCCATGTATACATGGAGAAGTCCATGAGAGCATCAAAACAAAAATGCTACATGATGACTGAAGACAAGAAACAAGTCAGGCCTGAAGCCTGTTGAATTCTGGGTTCCATGTTTCAAACTTAGCATCAAACATCAAGGTAAAGGAAAGACCTCGAGGATCTAGAAGGGATGCAAATGGGAACCTGCCATGTGTCCTTGGCCACCAGTATTATCTCTGAGTAGTTAGCAAAAACAGAGGAAGAACTGGATGTAAACAAAAATGGAATAGAAGTTTGGCCTTCATCCATGAGGAAAGCAAAGTCTTTCAGGGAGCCAAAGATACTCCAGTGACTTCATCACTCCTGGCCCTCCAGATCATTCCCAATCATACCTAATAAGAGAAGTCTCACTGTTATTAGGACTGCTAATGACAGATAACAGTGGTATTCACTCCAAGGACTGGAAGGTGGTTTCATTATGTGCTGGCCCATGTGATTCATACTAAGTTGATGTTAACCAACATACAGTTCTTTATGCATAAGTGATTGGAGGCACAACATGCCCTGTTGTATTCTGTAAATTGCAGGCAATTGCAGGAAGGGTCTAGGCAAACAATCTGTTTTTACGGGCAGTTCTCCTGTGCAGGAAGTATCAGATGAGGCTGTGAAACTGAGCAACATTCCTTTAGAGAATTGCAGGGTGATACACGGGAACTATTTTGAAAGTACCATCCAAAGGCCTATCCTGATCCATCTTCAGTGCCAGCTATCAGGGCAGAGTAGACACAGGAGCTCCTCCCACTGCACAGTCAAGTTACTGCTTTGACATCTCTGGAGGTGCTGCCTTCATTCTGCTTCCATCTCCCTTGCACAGATCCATCTTCAGATACAACATTCTAATCATGTCACTCACAGCTCTTATGCCTTTAGTGACTCCCCAATGCCAGCTGCATGAAAGCCAAAGTCTGAAGCCTAAAAGGCCCTCTTAATCAAGGTGAAACCTGCTTTCCTGTGCTCTACACAGAATTCAAATGCACCGATAATAAAACAAGGCAGTCACAGTTAATAATAATAGGGGATTAGTAATAGCAACATTAGTCATTTTAACTGTTTTCAAGTTTATTGTTATCTTATTAAATAGACTAATTAAAGCAAACATTCATTGTCCAAGTTTTCAGTTATTTTCCTCTTCAAATGAGTAATCTAGAATTACCTGCAGATGGACAAGTCCTTCCTAGCTGCCCTGCATTTTAATATTTCTGCTAGTCACTGTGCCAGCGGAACTGACTGCACTTAATTTATAAAGGAGGATTTATGGACTTGGGGATGACAACAGACAGCCAATCAATAAGGGATGATAATAACAGCATGTAATATCAAGGAACATTAGGTCTCAGGCATGATTTGGGGAGAGAAGTGGGCAGTTAGAAACCTTATCATTTGAAGAAGGTCAGGGCCTAGCAGCCATAAAAATACCTAAGCAAATAAAATCACACCTGTGAATAGAAGAAGGTATAAATCGCTGAATGGAAAAAGGATTTTAGATTTTGTGGATAAATTACTTCCCTGGGCAAGGATGTGGGCTGCTGCAGGACAAATGCAGTATGTCAAGAAAGGGTCTATTTATTACTGCTCAGAACAATAATGATGAAATGTAGGTGGAGAGAAAGTGTCCCAGTCAGCCAACTCTTGCTGGGGCTGAGACACAATGTGGGAGAAGGTAGGGGGTGAGGTTAGATGCTGTGGAAAGACTTTAAATAACAGCTAGGCCTTAACACATATATTTAATATCCAGTGGCTTTTTGACATTCTATCTGGTCATTTTTTCAGGGGTGTGGAGGTTTTTCATCTATCTAATAAATTGCTAAAAAAAAAAAAGGAACAGAGTTGAGACTTCCATTACCAATATTCATATTCCATCATTAAAAATAAAATTATAATCATTCTCTTTTAAAGACAATCACAGCATCACACAGAACTCCACTGGCAGATTTACTGAAAACCAGACACTTATCTTCATTTAGAAAAGTTTACTTCTGCAACCCTTTCAGGAATAGGTACACTAATAAAGGATGTTCCTAGGTATGTTCTGCTTTTGCTACCTAGAAAAATGCAGGCGGGACATTATTTGCAACCTTTCTATCACATTGCTCCAGTTTAGAAATAAGTAAAGAGAGTGGTAATCTTTTAAATGCTTCCTAGGAGACTGCATCCTTTAATTTTATCCCAACACACTCCAGTCAAACTTCACAAACTCCACTCCTGATTCAGACTCCATAGCCTGGGACTTCTGGAAAGCGAGCTTACCTCCTTGTAAGGTGTACTCAGCCACAGCCCTACTGAAGACGCCCAGGCCAGCCCCATTGTATGCAGCCACCTGGATTTCATACTGTGTCCAGATGATCAGGTCTGTTACCAGGCAGTAATTCACTTCCGGGCTGGTGATATTCCTCTGCTGATGTTCCCCAGGCAGTCCTGCTAGGCGGTACCTGCATCAGAAAGAAGCCCATGACAGCAAAGAAATAGCTCAGGTAGGAGCTACTGTGGCTATTCTGTTAGAGGAAAATTGAGGTAAACAGATACACACAGAACTGAGGAGGCAGCCCCAGATAACACCACTTGTTAATTTAACTATGTAAAAAGGTATACTTTACTCTCACACTGATTATAATTTCTGGGCATAATGTAACAGCTATTTCAATGTATTACGGTTACAGAAAAACAATAGTTTTTTAAATGTAACTTAAAACAATAGTTTTTAAAATGTAACTTGTCTAGAGTGTACAGTGACTGACTACCCAAAACTCTAAACATGATATCCATAGGGGCTTGAGAAACATCATCCCCTTGTGACTGCAATGTAAGGAAACATCAAGAAGCAGAAAGCATGTGACTTCTTGACATTTATGGGCTAAGATGTGATTCTGTTACTATCTAGGAGTTTTGGTTCCTCCAAGTGTATCCCAGAATGAGAATAAGTGGCTTTGAGAAGGTGTTAACATTCTTAAATGGAAATTCTTTGCTAATATGACATGGCGCTTTTTAGGGACCTTAGTGAGTGCCTGGGGAGCATGCTCTTTAGTTTATTAAAGCCAGAAATTTAACATCATGTTTATTAAAAAGGTGACTTATGCAACTCTGCACTCAGAAAATGCATAAATTAGGAAATTGCTTTGTACTATGAAAGGACTTTTAGAATATAATTTTGATTAGCAAACATTCTTCTATGATTCAGTTTATAGAAGTTAATGTACTGAACTAACTCAGTTAATTTGTTGAGCTTTTCTAGACCAGTCCCCAGGGCAAGACAAAAGATATGTGCAATATAGGTGATTTCCTAGTCATCCTGAAGCTTTCAAAAACATCTAATTTTTACCCCAAAAGTGGTACATAACTGCTCAAAGAATGTGGCTTTGTTTGATAAATAGAAAGGGGAAATGATTGATGAGGGAACCAAAACCAGAGTAGCAGCAATATATTCATTCACTTGTCACGGCCTGCTGGGATTCCCAGCTTCCTCCACGGTGCTGCCTGTCCCCAGGGCAGGGCACCTTTGCATGAAGGAACATAGCTGAGAAAGGTGAGTGTGGACAGGTGCATCTGTAAGGCCATCACTATTGGAAAAAATCAAAGAACTCAAAATTCAGTTCCTTCTATGTAAAACAATCTTCTAAAGAGAATGACAGCGGAACATGTAATAAGGAAGCAGGCAGAAGACGAGAGAAGTTTCTGCATAAAAATCAGAATTTTTTGGCAGCATTCCTTCACCCTCTCTTGTTAGAGATTTGTACTTGGTGAGGCTGGTTTGGGTGGGGGGCAACATAGATAGTCAAGAGCTGAGAGCACCTAAATGCAAAAGGCTCAGGCTTCCCTTAGTCTCTTGCCTGAAGGGAGGACATGGCTGCAGCTTGGGCCTGGCACGGACTAACCCATGTGACAGGCATTTCCATTTAAATTCCCATACAAATGAAGAACTTTAAACATAAATGGCACTGAGGACAATTAGCAATTTAGAAATTATAAATTAAATTAAAAAAATTGGCTCCACATCCACATCAGAGTAGCCTGGGCACGTGACTGCTACCGAGAGCTGCCCACAGTGGCGGTGAACTTATGGTATGCATGCCACAGCACTCTCTTTGTATCGCTGAAAGCTCAAAAAGGTTTGCCATCACTGACCCAAAGCCAATGGGATATAGTGACTAACGCTATGTAGAAAGGGCTCACTCCTGTGTACCCATCACTAGACAATAAACATTCCATAAAAAAGGAAAGAAATTGACTTGGGAAGGTTGAGGTGGAGTCCCTGTTTAGCCACTATGAGTTGGGTGACCTCAGGCAAATTCTGAACGTCTTTAAGCTTTGTTTCCACCTCCTCAAAATGGAAATTAGAGTAAGAGCATTTCATCCCAGCTGTTGCAAGAATGAATGAAACAATGGATGATGGGAAGGGATGTGGAAATGTTTTAAGTATGCTCTTCTATTGAAGCATGGGAGAGATGACTCTAACTTGTAAGACAGGAAATCTATGGTGCATACCTGTAATCCCACCACTCTGGCAGGCTGAGGCAGAAGAATCTCAGGTTTGAACCTAGCCTGGACAACTTAACTTGGCAAGATTCTGTCTTAAAATAAAAATAAAAATCTAAGATGTAGCTCAGTGCAAAGACCTTGGTTCCTATCCCAACATTACTACAAAAGAAGAAGAAGAAAAGGAAGAAGAAGAAGAAGAAGAAGAAGAAGAAGAAGAAGAAGAAGAAGAAGAAGAGGAAGAGGAGGAGGAAGAGGAGGAGGAGGAGGAGGAGGAGGAGGAGGAGGAGAATGATAGAAGGAAAGAAGGCAGGATGGAAGGACACAAAATAAATTTAAGGATGAAGAGGAGTCCTGTATAAGCCAACTACGTTCTTCTATGCCATTCTAAGACAGTGAAAATAAACAGCAGAACTCACTACTTCAAAGTTATCTGTACTCCCTGCTGGAAAGGCAGGTTGGCCCACTCTAACCAGTGGCTCAGGATGCTTTTGTAACTTTCATATGATGTCTAAGAAGGTCACAGTTAATAAGGGGATTGCAGGGCATCCTCTTTTTTTACTGGTAGGCTATGTTGCCCATGAGACTGGCTCAGCCAGAACAACATGATTTTTTATACAGAAATAAACAGGAGAATGTTTTTAGAGGACATAACCCTCTGATCCTCTAAAAGAAACACCCTGCCTATTATTATAAATATTTTATTACTGCCCACGCAGCCTAACAACTTCTTATGGCCAGAGCCATGGAGGTGATTTATTTCCATTTGCTCTTCATGTACTGGGCCTCGGTTTTGACAGAGACTGTGCCCTGGAGGATGCATGCTTGCAAACGGAGTGCTGATTTGCAGACCAGAGGATTATTTGAAGATGTTTCCAGGAAAATTCATTTTGGCATGGGTCTTTACTTTCTGAAAACTTTGATATTCACAGGCCTTGGATACCATGCCCCTATTTTAAGGTTTTCTTGATTTAAGCCCCAACAAATACAGACGCCCTCTTCTCTGGCACTCAACTCTACTGACACCATCGTGGTAAATCCTTTTAACAGCAGTAATCCCACAAAACAGAAAAATGTGCTTCCCTGATGTGGCCTCATAGCATCAGAGAGATGTTATTATTAACACTGCATCCCGAGCCTGCTTCTGCGGGATGACTTGAAAGTCCTTCTTGATAGCTACAGCCTACGGACACTTTCCCTCTGCGAGTCAGGGGAGGCAGGGGCTGCAGGATGTCAAGTGAAGGAGATGCCATCAAGGAGGGCAGGACAATCGTTCTCATTAGAGGTGGGTATGCACAGGAGTGAGGTAGGAAAGGACAGGAACCTCAGCCACACAGCAATGGAAAGGCTAAGAAGGTGGTCAGGGAACAGAGGGCTGTCCAGAAGCATCAGCAGGAGCAGATTCCATGGCCCTGTTTGTAGGGAATGACTTGCAATTTCTCTGACTTCTTTAAATGGAGAAGGACAGCTAGGGGTATAACACCACAGGGGCTGTGAAGCCCTTCCTACATTCCGGGATGGGCCACTTCTGCCACCTCAAGCAGACAATGGTCTGAAGAATCCACGGACCTGAGCAAACACTTGAAAGTAGCAGTGAATTGATTGTGACACAAATACTACATGCACAGAGATGAATAGCATTCATGGAGGTATGGAAGGTTGTACATATGTATACTGGGAACGAGTGGTCCTTCAAATATAAAGATAATGGACTTAAAGAAGCAATGCTTTCATGACTTCTTACCTTTATCTGAGAAATCAAAGGTCTACTTAAGACCTTTGTTAACCAAGTACAGTATTTACTGATCATAAGCACAGTGTGAGGCCAGGGCCTACATTTGGAGAAAGGGAATAGTAAATGCCAATAGTTCTTGCCCCAATAAAGCTGACAAAATTAACAATTATTTCCACAGCAGTATAATATATTAGAGGAAATTTAATAATCATTCTTTAATACTACCTTAGGTTTTTCTTTTTACTGTGTCAATAAACCAGTGCAATTATTATATTCATGTGATTTTTATAATAGCAGGAGTTTTGGCAAAGGAGATTTCTTCTCTTGAACAGGGCCAAGTTCTCACATGGTTGTCTCAATATTTTTAGAAGCTCACCTATCCCTTCTGAGGCAGCGACTCTTTAACCACATGTGACTGGCAGATGTGAGCATTTGCCCTATACTATATCTCAAAATATATCAGTTTCATTTCCAATGCCTAATGTTGCAAACTCGTAAGAAAAAAGTTAGATGTTTTGATTTCCTTGAAATGCTACATCTGATAAAACTGAGCAGCATGTTAATATGGTAACAACTGGCTCAAAAATAAGTCAAATTAGTTAGCATGAATTATAAGTGAATAAATCTATGCACCTAGTAAAGAAGGAATTAAAGGATTTACAGTGAATAAATAGCCTGCTTTGCTTCCTTACCCATAATGTCCCCCTCCATTCTCCTGCCAAAACGAAATCACTGATACTGAATGTAGCCTTTCTGTGTGGACATGCACAGGGACCTCTGCAAGGAGCCACATTCACTCATGCTCTTCAATTTGTCACAGTACCCTGACTCTGCAGAATCTGGGCCCTGACCTGTGGCTTCACATTACTGATTGGCTCCTATAGACACTTAGTGAAGTAGAAACCTGACTCTTCCTACTGACCCTCTAGAATGCCAGCATGGGCTACTTGCCTTAGGATATATCCACGCAGCACCCCGTTATGCTCTGTTTCTGGGGGAGGCTGCCACTGCACCATGATGGACTGGTTGGTGCGCCCACTGGCCACGATGTTTTTCGGGGGAGCACTGGGTGGTTCTTCAGGTAACATCAACCTACAAATAAAGGAAGAGGAGGGTAAGAGATAAGTACCAGACACAGAAGACCTCCACAGTATTCTCCACAATGCAGAATCTAGATCTTTTTTGCAAAAATCGGTGACAAGAAATGTGGCTGATCTCACTGAAAGATGTGTTACAATCATCCAAGAGGAGCAAATCGGTAAGGCAATGATATGGATGATGCCAGAGGTGCCCTGTTCTGGCTGAAGAAATCCACTTTCTCAGCACGAGGAGAGGATCACCAGCTGAGTGAGCTGCTTGCGTCCCAGAGGCTAAGGCTCCTTCTAGATCATTTTCTTTGGCTCTTTCACTATTTTTCGTTTTAAACTCCCACATTTGAAAAAAGCCATTTAAATCTCAACTACAATACAACTCAGGCTATTCAGAGCTTAGCTTGTCAGAGATGACTCCCTAAAACTAGCTGTACTCCCCATAGCAGTTCTTGGAGTCTGGGTAAGCTCCCAATCTCCTGAATACAGAGGACTCTGCCACTGGAGCCATCTGTGTAGGCACAGCCAGAGTACCACAGGAGAAACCGAAGACATCCAAGCAGTTAAGGAACACCCAGCTTGTTTCCCTCACTTGTACTAAGGGATGTATTTGCTCTCTTTGTGATATTCTTTGCTCTGAGTTTTTGCCAGTGTCCCTAAGTGCTGATCAAAGAACAGTCTCTGCTCACTGTCGCACATGTATTTGTCTTAAGAGGCTTGGGCTCTACTCACCTGCTTGTTTCTGTGCTGTACTGGCCCTTGCCCACTTGGTTCACAGCGCACACCCGGAACTGATATGTGCGAGCTGGGGTCAGGCCACTCACGGTGATGCCTGTCATCTCTGGACCAACATCTGAAAGGTGTACTTTCCAGGGAGAGTCTAAAGGAATGAGCAAACCAGATTCAAAATGCACATAATCCTGTGTTGGAATGATAAATGAATGTAAATGCCCGCCCATAGATTATTATTTCTGCGTCCCAAGACAGGGCTAGGAAAGGGAATGGCTATTCCCTATCTGATGAGGCTTAAGTCATATGCCCAGTAACCTGTGAACTCTGGCTTCTCACTTCTAACCTAGCACACCTTATATTATCCCTATGCTGCTGTCAAAAGATAAAGCGATTTTAGGTTCAACCTGCATATGGTGTTTTAGAAATTATGAAAATGTTTCTAAATCCTGGGTGCAGTATATAATTGGAAAAAGTTCTGTCGGCTCACATGGTTAGGCAGACTGCAGATTTGTCTCCCAGAATTGCACATGTCACTGAATGATAAATAAAAACTATATTCATTAACATTTTAATAAAAGAGGAAATGAGCATGATAAAGACAGATGGGCCGTGCATTTTGCAACCCATCTGCAGTGTGGCAACCCATTACCACCACGCCTTGAGTGGCTCTGGCTGGAGAGATGGGATGGGATTCACAGCAAGTCTGGAATATTTTTCTACCACTTTCTGGCAGGTGTGGAGGAGCGACTCTTTCAGCCAAATGGGCTGTTGCTAAAAGGTAGGCTTCCGGAGATTCTGTGGGACCCACTGGCTTTGCAAAGTTTAAATAGGCTTCTTGGCTCAGTTGTTTTTCAGAGTGATGCTTTGGACCACACACAATCTGGCATGACCTCAAGCACCCGCTGCTGGCTCCCACTTGGTGCGCAGTGATGTCTGGACTACATTTCCAAGTGCAGAGCAAAGTGAGATGCAGAGTGGGAGATTCATGTGGAAATCCACCCATCTTGCTCATTCCTCTGAGGTGGTGCTGTGGTCCCTCTCACTCATGCTGGAGATGATCCAAGAGAGCTGATGCAAGACTTCCTGCTAGTGTGCTGGGCTTTGCTCAAATTGCAGACAATGTCATCAGCATGTCACTCCCACACAGGGAACCAGAGCCATCTCTTAAGACTCCTGAAGACCTGTGCTTGGGACGCACATGGTGGTGTGGCCTGTGGTGTGGCAGTGCATTCCTTGAGCCCATTAAAACATACCCAGCACTTGGCTCCCCACAGTCACCAGAAAGTGGCCACAAATTGCTCCAAAGTGAAAATGAGACCCCCAAAGGCAACTTCTGTTGAATGTCACACAGAGATGCCTGTCATTAATGCAGAATGTGTTAACTTGAGTAATTCTTTACCACAAGTTAAACTGTGTTGAAGCATGATGCCAGTTGGACTACAAAGATTGAATCTTTTTAATTATTTCAAATAAAGCTGCTTCCAAAAATGGCTTTCTGGGAATGTAGTCTTCCCCACCAGCTGGGCAATTCTGTGTTCTTGGCTCTGGCTTTCCGGTGACATAGATAATCACAGTTGATGAGGATCCCCTCTCTTTATGTTTCCTTTGAAAACACACTTCATGTACCTCCAGTTAACTGAGGAAAGACCTACCTACTTTTCTTCACGCTGGAGTCTGACAGCCTCCTCTCCATATCAAGCAGCTCATGGTAACCTGGTTTTCCAGGTGGCTCTCTTACAAGTGAGGGCTGCTTGTCACCACAGAGTACAAGAGAGCCTTCCCTAATACCATATGGCTGATACGGAGCAGGGTCTCCCTTGCCAAGCTGTTTTTCTATGGAAATAGTCTTCATTTCAAAGACAACTGGTGCATGGCAAGAAAAACACAGAGACTGCATGTTGGTAAAAATGTAAATGGTTATGAGCTCTTTCACTTAAGAGTTTGATTTTGTTTAAACTTCTGTAAAACTTAGGGACAAGTCAGAACTGCAGTGACGTACTATCTCAACTCATTAGGGTAGTTACTATCAAACAAATTAGAAAATCACAGGTGTTGGTGAAGATTTGTATACCATTGATGGGAACTTAAAATGGTGCAGCCATTATAGAAAACAGTATGGCACTTCCTCAAAAAAGTTAGAAATAGAATTGCATCAGTTAGCCATCATTTAACTTCTGAATATATGCTCCAAACAACTAAAAGCATTTTTGCACTTCCAGGTTCGCAGCACCATTATCTACACCAGCCAAAAGAAGGAAGCTAATGTCTGCTGCTGATGGATAAATGGACAAACAAAATGTGTACATCCATGCAAGGGAGTATTCTTTAGTTAAAAAAAAAAGGAATTTGACTCATGCTATAGCATGGATGAACTTTAAGTATATATAGTAAGTCAGACAAGTCAGTCACAAAAGCAGAAACACTATGTAATTCCAATTCACAGACAGCAAAAAAAAAACTTTAAAGAAGTTATAATGTCCCCAAAAGCCTCATATATTCAAAGGTGGGGGCTTTTGGAAGGTGATTGGATCATGGGACATTACTGATTAATCCAATTATGAATCCACAGCTGAGTATGCTGGGAGGAGGTGAGGCCCAGTGGGAAGAGCAGGACACTGGAGGTGTGACCTGGAAGGTTTTTTTTTTTTTTCCCTCCTGAGCTCCTTCCTCCTCTGGCTGCCATGGAGGGAGTAGCTTTTTGTCCACTGTGTCGCTCTGCCATCTTGTTTTATATTATAGCCAGCCAACCTTAGGCTGAAACTGAGTCACAATATATTTCTCCTTTAATTTGTGTCAAGAACCATGTCCTAGCGATTCAAAAAGGCTATGAAATGGGTGCAGAATTTCACTTTTACTGCATGAAACAGTTCAGGAGATGCATGTTGGTAATGATCACATAATAATGCGAATCTCCTTGATATCATTATACTCTTAAAGATTAAGAGGGTAAATTTTGTTGTGTGTATTTTACCATGAATTAAAACCTAAAACAGGTGAGAAAATGGAGAGAATGCTACAGAACTCCCACAACTACTTGTGTATGAAGTCAACATTGAGGGTACTTGCCCACAAGCAAGTGGTCTGGTAGGCTGGAGTTTCACGTGTTGGCCTCCCCTGGAGAACCAAAAAGAGATCAGGGGCAAGACTCTGCTGTGTCCCCTGAAAAGATGCCTTGGACTTTCCATGTGTCCTGGGCTCAGCATGGCAGCTCTACATAACCTCTTGAGTTCTGTGACTCCCCTGGTCTCTGTGTTCCACGGGTCAAGCCAGGTCTGAGGTCACCAGCTCCAGGTCACTGGAGCTCCACTTGCACTTCTGTAAACACTCTTTAAAAACTCCCCCTCAATCATTCTCATTCAAGAGTGCCATCTGTTTCCTGCAGAAGCCCTGACTGCAGCACTCCACAAAACTTATCTTTTACTCCTCTTCCTTTGGATGTCACAGTATCTAGAAGGGAAAGACTCATCTAATCATTCAGATAGAGTCAGTGACAGTCAGTGCAGGAAAGAACAAAGTCAAAAGGATAGTTGTCATGATCAATTGACTATAAGGATCTATCAGGCCAGGGGTGGGGGCAGGAAGACCTCAGGATGCTGCCTGCTGTGGTCTCTACCAACTCTCACACTGAGGTTGGCAGGTGGTGTTGGGAGGTGGTGCTTCTGAGAGGATTGGGGGCTTTAAGGATTAATGCTTTCCTTGCAGGAGAGAGTTCTTACTCTTGTAGGACTGGACTGGTTATCTCAAGTGCAGGTGATTACAAAGAGAGTAGGCATGTCCCCTTGGTCCCTTTACCTGTACCCACTTTCCCTTCTCCTTCCTTGCCATTTTGTAACACTGCTGGGATCCTCATTGAATGCCACATCAAGCTATTTGGACTTTCCAACCACTAGAAACATGAGCCAAACAAACCTCTTCTCTGCATAGATTATCTATCCTCAGGTCTATGGCCACACAAAGTCACATTAAGACACCACTTTTTCTGCCCTCAATGCCACCCTCTGCCCCTTGTGACCCTCAGCCATTTGTTCATTCAGAGTGTAAACAGCTCTTGAAAGTCTATAACCTGACTTGAAGGGTCTGCTGCCCAGTTTGATTTGACAATGGGGCCTATTAATCTCCTCTGTGTCTCAGGCTCTGCTCAGTTCTCTGGTTAAGGCTACAGAATTCTTTATTTATCCTTTTTCTTCCCTACTAGAAGATAAAAGATCTGGCAGGAAAAGAGATTAAACTGAAAACTAATACAAATGAACCCGATCCATCTCATGGGCACTCTGATTTGTAGCAAAAAAAAAAAAAAAAAAAGTACTTTGGGAAGAACTTGCCTATTCACAAGCTTCAGAATTGCAAGCTTGCTGAGAACTGTTAAAATTTAAATAGAAGTCTGTTCCTGACAATCAATAAGCAAAAGGCTTTTAAAAGATTCTTCTTCCATCCAGTCCTCACAAAAGAATGTGACACAATGCTTGTCTGAGGGGCTGGGATATAGAAGAATCTTTTGATGAAAGCAACCATCCCATAAAAGTTTTAATATCTCTTTCCTCCCTTTTGGAGCTCCTCTTGTGCTTCTGATCTAGGACATGAGGACTTTTAAACTGCCAAACTGCTAAACAAACCTCTCTGCACAGAGAGGGACATCAGTCATCTTGTGCCCAGCTGTATGGCTTAGAACCCAAGAGGACTTAATCACTTCTCCCTGTCTACTGGCTCTAATGCAGGGAGGCTTTCAGTCTTAGGAAATGTACCAGATGTTTATTCTGATTAAAAAGAGCACTACCATTTTCTCAATTAATGGTACCTGATGAAGGAAAGTGATTTTGAAGGACAATGATTTTGAGGGAAAATTAGTCCTAATTGATCGAAGGATTGTCATTATTGAAACCTGGCAATTGCATATCAGTGCAGGTCTGGAAACACTTTTTTCCTTATAGTTGGGAAAACCAAGGTTTATAGAGTTGTAAATAATTTCTCCCAAACTTTACAGGTGGGAGGTCATTGACTTATGGATCAACCTTGACTTCACCAAAGGAGACTGTAAGGCTTCATACGATGCTGTGGGATGTGTCCCCACCCCACATGCATACATAAACACATACCTACACTCTCTCTGTCTCTGTCTCTGTCTCTGTCTCTGTCTCTCTCTCTCTCTCTCTCTCTCTCTCTCTCTCTCTCTCTCTTTCTCTCTGATGTACTCTATGAAGAAACAAACAAATCTGAAACTGAATGTGAGTCAAATTCAGTCCCCAGGCAATAAACATGCAGGACTAATTCACTGTCACTATGATCCCAACTCAGGATGAGGGAAAATCACAAGAGAAATGTCAGGGCCTCTGTCCAGGTGGGGGAGGGCAGATCAGTGGGGGATTCTGCGGATTAAGAGACACTTGAGAGTGCTGTGGGTTTAGTTCGGTGGTACAAGTGCTTGCCTCACATTTGTGAGGTCATGAGTTTGAACCATGGTACCAAAAAATAACAGAAACAGCAGAGATGAGACAATAATACAATAGGTGGACCATGTTTAGATCTGGATGTCAGCAAATCAAGTGTAAAAAAATTTTTTAGACAATCAGGGAAATACAAACTGCAAGTTCTAGATAATATTAAGACTTACCATTGATTTTGTTGGGTGTGATTTTTTTTTAGTTGCTTACGGAATCACATAAGAATGAAATAACAATATCTGGGATTTCTTTTTAACATTTTAGCAAAAAAAAGAGGGATAGAACAAGCGATGAAAAATGTTAATGGTTATTGAAGACATATTTTTGTGTCTACTTAAGACTTTTTATAACAAAAGGTTTTTAGATAGTGACTATTTTGTCACAACATTGCCAGCACTGATAATTTATAACAGTGTTAATTGTCCATTTGGTTGATAAAAAACATAATTTCATCCATGATATACCTTGTATTTTATTTTAAAAAGTATGAATATTACTTCATTAAAACAAGGCTACTTCCCCCAGACTACAAAGTGCAAGAATTAAAGCATAAAATTTATTATTTTTCTAATTCTAATTCCACTGTAGTTTTGCTACAATTATCTTCACATTGTATCTCTTATAATATGAATATTGGATGATATTACTAATGTCTACTTACCAGATAAACCTCATTAGGATCTATTTCATTCACTATTTGATCCTCAGCAGTTAGAATAGTGCCCAACAGAGAATAGGAACTCAACACCCATCTGTTTGGCAAAAGCACCTGCCACACTGTGGTCCTGTTGATGGCTCTGTGTATCCACATCCAGCCTTCACACCGACTCTGGGTAGATGGGACTGTCTTCACTTGCACGGGAGAAATGGCTGGTTTTAAGCTCATGGTCTCTCCTTCTATCATTAACGCAGTGGGTAAAACTTCTGAATAAACTCAGTTGTGTCTGTTATGTGTCTCACTGTTGCTGAGGATTAAAAACTAGGAAATTTAGGGCTTGGTCACAGAGATGGTGGAGAAGCTAAGCAATTCTCCTGGACCAATGCTCACAAAGGCCTTCTCAGTTTCATTGAGAGAGAAAGTCTGATGTTAATCAGAGGATCTTTTCTACCAACTAGCCTGTCTTTCTAGACAAGGGATGTATTGAACCCAGGGCCTTCACACTCAGCTACATCTTCAGTCATTTTTTAATTTTTTGAGACAGGTTCTCACTAAACTGGTGAATTGCCAAGGCTAGCTTTGAATTTTTGAACTTCGTGCCTTAGCCTCCCGGAACGCTGGGATTATAGGCATGCACCAACACACCAGACAGGACACTGATGTTTTTAGGGTGACACTACACATTCAAGACAGTGAGAGCTAGCCCAAGGCACTGATTAAACTTCTCTGTGTTTGAAAGCATCAACGGTGAGTCACATGAACAGTGTGTACCACTGATGGGGTGAGTTCAGGATGGTGCGCTATTTCCTGGTCTCCCTTCAAACCAATCCACTCAGGGGAGAACCATCAGACTTATCCCAGTCAAACAACATTCTGTAAAATACTGGGCCTGTCCCAAGACCATCAAGGTCTCACAAATAAGGAAAGTCTGACAAATTGTCCTTCAGGAGGAGGATGAGAAGATGCAATAACTAAATGTCACATGAGTCCTGAAAGGGATCCTAGGATAGAAGACAGGAGACATGGAGGACATCTGGAGTCAGCATAGACTCCAGATCATGATGATGCACCAATGTGGTTTTGTTAGGGTGGCAAATGTGTCACACTAATGAAAGAGGAAGATGGCTGTGGGCTGCATGGAGACTTTACCTTCACCATAATTCTGTAAGCCTAAAACTGTTCTAAAAATTTTTTTTCATAAGAAAAAAAGAAGGCCTGTGAGCAAAATGGCTGTTCTGGAACCAGGCAGGAGAGGGGAAAGTTATTAGGCTCTCAGTGGAACCTGTACTGGAAAGTTCTGTGATCTTTGCAAAAGAAATTAACAGGTAGATGTGTGTGTGTGTGTGTGTGTGTGTGTGTGTGTGTGTGTGTGTGCCTGCAAGTGTACAAGTGCACATGGGGATATGTGTTTGTACACACCATATATGGACATTTTAGTCTGCATATGTATCCCCAGCCTCTTGTAGCTGGAAGTTGAAAACCGTTCAAAAGCAAGTGAAACTGTGTGCTTGTTTTGGATTCTGGCTCTCTGGAGGATGGGGTACAGGTTCCCAATGGCTAGAGATCTCCTGCCTCTGGGAAGGGAGCAACAATAAAGGATGGAGATCTAAAAGCCACTGTAGCAGTCAATGTATACACTTTTGGTAGGGCACGTAGCTCACATCAGCCCCAGAGAAGTGTGAGCAAAAGACCTTAAACTTTTGGCCTCTGGGCTGTTATGGCCTTTGCCAAGGTCTCAGTAGTGGCCCTTCCAATTTTGTGCTGTCTTTCTTAATGAAAGCTCCAAAACTGTATAAGCCATGCAAAACCTGGATTATACAAGGAACTGTCTACCTGCCTTCTAGACCCACCATAAAAGTCATACGAAATGATAAATTTTATGTGATATTTTTCTGTTTATGCATTTGTATGTACGTTTGTATATCTATACATGATATACATGACAAAAAGTAATATAAGCTCTTTAGCAAAAGTTGAGAAATTACAAGAAAAAAAATGAAACAAGTACAGGCTCACAGTGCAGGTATTTTAAAAAAGTATTCCCATGGTTAAGTTCTTTGTGTGATTATCTTTAAGTTTTTAGGAGACTTCAACCTATGGTTAGTGGTCTGCTGGATGAGCTATTGTGATTAGCCTGGTGGAGGAATAATGCTTGCTTTACTACATTAAAGGGCCACTAAATTACAGTCATTACATGATTAGAGATATGCAGTCCTAGTCTCTGCAGAGTTTACTGAGTGGGGCAGCTGAAAGCCAGCCTGTCCAGGCTGGAGCCCAGTCCTACGTACAGACCACCCGGCTCAGAACTTTGCTCCTAGCCTACTGAAAACCTGCCTTGGCACTGAAAGAGAAGTATAATATTAACCACTGCCACAAAGGTTAAATGGTATTTTCTGTATACTTCAGGCTTTAAAACTATTAAAGGAATGGAAGGAACATGATTTTTAGGGGACTATGGACTTATAGTATTTGCAGAATGGACAATCCCCTTATAATGGACCTGTGAGGGCCTTGGGTGGAGTGACTCTACCAGGGCATCATACATAAATGTGTACACTCATATATGAAAGCATACTTGTGAGACATCTGCTCATGGCAACCCAAAGAGATGAGACTGAGACCACAGGAGGGACAGGACATATGTTGCTGAGGATACTTGAGAAAAAGGAGGCTTAGAAAAGGCAGGACAAAGCAGTAGGAAGTAGATGGATATTTCTTACCTAAAATCTACAGTCTTACAGCTAAAAATGTATCAAGTTTGTAGCTTAAAAGTTAAGAAGCAGAGAACTGAGGTTTTAATGCAGTGCATCAAACTTACCAGCAATGGACATGGCCAAAGTGACCCAGGAACAGGCTATGTGAATATGAAGGAATGTGGCCTTCAGAGCTGTAGATGAGGACATCAAGGGTGGTTCTCTAGAGGCTTGGGCCTGGCCTGACCACAAAGAGCAAAGGGAACTGGACACATCTGAAGTTTAGGGAAAAGCAGACTTGGTGGGAAGCCTCATCATGATGGTGGCAGAGTAACACCTGCAGCAGGTTGCAGCTAGATTAAACCAAGGGTAGCAAGCTATTGGAGTGAATGGCTGTCCTTGGATGGAAGGTGGGGACCAGCCGTAGGGACCACAGTCTGTGGGTCTACTCTGGTCTTACTGAGTGGTCACCACAGACAAACATTTTTGGAAGATTATGTCAGTCTGCAGGATAGGCTTGGGCAGAGTCTTCCAGGAGGTGATTACAACAGAGGATGTGGGGTCCATGCTGGAGTCTGTCCCCTCCTCATCTCGCTTTAGAGTAGGAACCTAACTGAGAGTGAGATCCAAAGAACTTACCCAGCCCTTCCTCAGCTCATACCATGATGACTGTCTTCCCTTTACAAATGCCTGTGACAGGCATTGTCTCCCTGGGTGCATTTTAAAATGGGAGCAAATGTTATTAATGCAAGGCTCAATATGCAAAATCACAAAGGAAAATGAGCTAAAACATGAAGTACTCCCTAACAACTCCGAGGCTATCAGAAAATACTTGTGTGCAATGTGTTTCAAAGACAGCATTGAAGTGATGTGAAGCACACAGAAGAAAGTCTCTGCCGCTTTTGCAAGCAAAACAGCACAAAGCCCATCAGCTTTTAAGTGCATAATAGCAGATGTGGATGAAGATGTTTAACATATTGTGTGGTGACAGTTGGGAGCGGATTTGATACCAGAGCAAATGAGCTCATGGAGTGCGCTGCACACGACAGCGGCAGGATTGCACATGAAAAGATACCTGTGGCATCAGAAGACAGAAGTGAGCCACAAGCCTAGAAATTCTTTGTTGCAGGGAGAGCCCTCTCCCTCAAAGATGCCGGGCAGGGGGCTTGGGAGGATGTTCTCCTGAAGCTGGTCTTGGCAGCTGATATAACTAACCAGGCTTCAGAAGGCAGGGATAGATGGATACAAAACAGAGCAGACCACTGTGACACTAGAATGTTCCATACTTGAGGGGGGAAAAACTGCCTTAGGATATTGCTACTGGAAGCCCAGGACATTAACTCAAGTGTACAGCTCCTGGCAGGCTAATCAGTGCTCTGATCACAGACCAGTGCTTCTCAGGGCCAGGCCTGCAGTTCCTAGTTCTCTTTGGTCCACCTGAGGAAAAAAATCAATCAGCAACTCAAGAATGGGCAATGGTCCTACATGGTCTTCAGCATCCCCTCCCCAAACCTTGAGTCTCACACTGTTTTCTGTATACCGCTGCCAGGCTGTTTCCATGCACATTCCCTTACTCAGTAGCCCTGTGAGGCTCTCTGGTTTACGGGACTTTGGCCCAGCATTTCAGTCCCTCAGTATTTCTCTCAGGTTTCCCTTTTCAGCAAAGGATACAGGCTCAGCTGCCAGCAACATACCTTAATGGCATGTTGGAAACTCTTCCTTTGTATGTCTGCTAGCATTTCTCTAGTTGCAATCAGCGTCCATTACTGTGTACTTTAAAATGCATTATTACACAGAATTTTTTGTGTTTGTAGAATGGATCATTTCAGCCCTGCCTACAGTTTCTCCTGTCCCAGAGAACCTTCTGCACTTGTGAACTCACATGCCAGAGTATCTTAGTTACTTTCTCATCACTGGAACAAAATATCTGACAACCAAAGTTAGAGGAGGAAAAATTGATTTTAATTCACAGTTTGAAGAGGTTTCAGTAAACGGTTGGTTCTAAGGCACCGTGCCAGAGGAGAAACAGTCTATGGCAGGGTAGGCAGGAAGGCAGCAAATCTGCCTTCCTTCTTTTTTCTTTATATTCCATCTGGGCTACAAGCCTACTTATTGGCATCATTCACACCAAAGGCGAGGCTTCCCATTGTCCATACCCAGAACAATCTAAACCAATAGGAGGATGAATCTAATTATCATACCCATAATCTACATTTATACATACTTAACACACATTCACATATCCTATATGCAGGCACATCCCAAAAGCCCCACCTATGAGCACATGGGGCTTTGGAGAGACATATAAATACAAGTCACCAAACTGGTCATGTCCCAGACACCCAACACACTGTCTTGCAGCCAGGCCTCCCCAGCCTGTGCACCCCATGAGAATGGTAACCATCCACATCCTATCTTTCCTACATTTAGCTCAAGGATAGCTTCCTTAACCCCCTGAAGGTCTGGTTCTCAGGACTGCCCTGAAACTGTTTGTTTACTAGCTTTTTAGGCCACCTATTGTGTTCTTGGATTTGGTGTTCATTTTTGAATGTGTTCTTTTCTGTCTTTCAAATTAATGACACACTGTATCTGTGTAGCTCCCTGTGAGTAATGCTCACAGATAGAAGTGACTACATGATTAGTACATTTGCCTTAAATCACCAGATTATATGCCACTAGTGGGTGGGTAAGAAGAAAATAAAGACTTTGGTTTCCTCTGAGGCTGCTCTTAAAAATGTTTATGTATTACACAGTGTGTGTGCCAGCATGTGTGTATGTGTGTGTGTGTGTGTGTGTGTGTGTGTGTGTGTGTGTAGAAAAAGAGATCTCTTAATTTTTATCTGTTTGTTAAATTGATAAGTTGCCCAAGCTGGGCTCAAGCTCGCAGTCCGCCTGCCTCAGCTTCCCAGAGTGCTAGGATTACAGGGATATGCTGTCATACCCAACTGCAGTCTCCTACTTTTAAAGACTTAAAGATTTTCTAAAATGAAAATGTGCATACAATTGGATAGTAAAATAAAAATAAATTCAAAATCATGTGCTAAACACTGGGATTGGCTTAGATAATTTTGTTAGGGGCTCAGTTAAGCACTGGGCTTCCTGGCAACCAAAAGAAAAAGAAACATGTTGAAGGGCAGAGTTCAAAGGAAATTCCTACTTTTTCCAGCAGAGACATTGGCTGTGTGGAGCACAGATGACCAGAATTCATGTAAAAGATGCAGAAACAGTCTTCACACTGGATGCTTCTTCTGGTACATTGTTTAAAAAGATGAAGACATGATATTAACTCTCAATTTCCAGAAGACAATGTTTTTATCTGAATTAAAGAAAACATGCTGATTCTAGGCTGGAGTGTTGGGAAGCCATGGCTGGAGCCATGGATAGAGATTGAGTCCCTCAGAGCATCAGTCTGTCCTGACATCTCTCTAGAAGGGAGGCTCAGGGAGTTCATGTGGGAGCCAGGAACCTGAAGAACACACTCACAATGAATTCTCCTGTGCAAATTATGGGTACTCCCAAATGTAATATGTAGTTATTTTAAGAATAATTTTCTTAGAAATAACAAATTTCTCTACATGATTTTTAAAATCCTAAGAGTTTGAAATGGGAGGAATGTATTATGTGCTAAAAAATTGCTTTTCCAAATCAATATTTTATTCACTTACATAAAAAACAGGTAAAACCAACCTGTGGTGATGGAATTCAGAGAAGCACTTGCCTCTGAAGTAGGAAGAATGACTGGACAGGGACACAGTGAATGTTCTAGAAGACTGAAAAAGATTTGCTTCTTGTTTGAAGCATGGAGTATACGGATACATGTATTTGCAAAACTCACTTAAGATATCTGTAGTTTATGCTATGCAAATTATACCTCAATAAATAACAAAAAATCAATATTGTACAGGACAATGCAATCCTGGCAGATATTCTACTGAGATCAGAGGAAAAGCAACAAGAGATACTACCACACTAATTATTATTTAAAATTATTCTGACAACCCAGGATGATAAGAAACAAAAAAAGAAAAATAAATTTTCATTATTTAGAGAAGATATGATCATCTACTTTGAAAACCAAGAGGATCAACAGAAAAGTCATTAGACTATGGAAAGTGTTTGAGTGAAAAACAAACACTTAAACATCAGTAGCTTTCCTGTGTTCCAACAATAAGTATTTAGAGTGAAATGAGTAAAATTCTATTTACAATAGAGTGAGACAAAATCTTAAGGCAATTTTAACAAAAATATATGGACCCCATGAACTTGAATATTCAAACCACTAAACAATACAAAGAGACATGAATATGAATGGAAACACGTATCTTCTGGATGGAAAGACAGAATTACTAAGAAGTTTGTTCTTTTAAAACAGGTTTACTTTGACTAAAAACTCAGTGGGACTACATTTTGCTTTTCTTTTTTTGAGACAAGGTCTTACTATGCGGTTTAGGCTGGCTCTGAGTTCACTACATAACCCAGCTGGCCTTAAACTCATGGAGATTCTCCTTCTTCAGCCTCCTAAGTGCTAGGATTGTAAGTGTGTACCACTACACATACCTCTCAGTGGACTATTTTTGCAACTTCAAAAAATAGTTCTAATTTTTTACTGAAAAAAATAAACAGTGGAAAGAAAATAATAAATTTTGAAAAGATGAAGGAACTTGCTATATATCAATTATCAAAACATATTTTGGAACTAAGACAATTATAATTCTATAAAACTGGTAGTAGAAAATCAGACGATGCTCAGCGTAGTGGCACATACCTGTAATACCATCACTTGGGAGGTTAAGGCAGGAAAATCACTACAAATTCAAGGCCAGCCTGGGTCACATAGTGAGTTCAAGGCCAGCCTGTAATGCATAATAAGACACTGTCTCAAAAAAAATCAGATGGTGAATCAATGGAACTAAATAAACCTCAGGCTTTTTAATTAACAGATTCCTTTGGTATATAAAAAAAGAAACATCATAAATAAATGGATTATTTACCATGCTAGGAAAATGAGATCATTTAGAGGAAATTTTTTAAAAAATCATATATTATAATACACATTACATCTAAGTTCCAGATGAATTAAAGTTAAATATAATAAAAATTAAATTTTTTAAGAGGTGAAAATCTATGCTATTCATTTTATGTTTGATACAGTCATAATACCCAAACACAAAAGTACTGTAAAGGAAACTATCAATATATATAACTACATAGGAATCAAATACTTTTCCACATAAAAAAGAATGTACAAAAATTAAGGATAAGAAAGCAAATTGAAAAAATACTTGCCACAAATGTACCCCCCCAAAAAAAAAAACACCCTATGGCCTGGATAAAAGAGTAGTGGAAAGGAATTTGCAGAGAAAGGGTGACTAGTCAAGTAACTCGGAAAAATGTGTTCAACAGTATATCATAATCACAGCAGTGCAAACTCAAATAACTACCAGAACATCTGAACCTTAGAACCAAAATCCTTCCTGATGGAAGACTATCTTTGCAAATTTAAGGTAGGGAGAGTATAAAATAGTGTCCTTCTAGATAGTCTTATTAGAGTTTCTATCCTGCCTTTGCTGATGCCCTAAGGGTTTATTGTAACTTGACACCACGCAGTGTTAGTGAACCTACAACACACGTGCCGCAGTGGACTGTGTAACATTGAAAGCTCTAAAGTTCGCCATTTCTACAGCACCAAGGACAGCGCCTCTCAGAGGTGACCAGACAGCACCTCCTAGAGGATAGATGGGAGCTGCGCTTCCTAGAGGTGGAACTGGGCACAGGGCCTTGTAGTGAAGGAGATAGGCTTGGGCCTCTTGCACTTTTGGCTGAGATGGGATTGACTGCGTTGGGAGACAGGACAGTGCTCAAGACCAGGGTAACATTTGAGGGCAGATGCTAAGTAGGAGTCAACCAGACCAATGCAGAAGGTCAGAAAAGAGTTTTCAGACATGCCATGTTCTAAATAACTGCTATGGTTGGGGAACTATGGGCAATGTCCACAACAAGCAAAGTGATGAATATGATAAACCTGGAGAGGCAAGCAGCAGTCAGATGAGGCACGGTGCAATTTGCTATGCTAATAAGCCTGGACTTTACTCCTTACACTATGAGAAGTTTTATACAAGACAGAATTAGATTACCAATCTGGTTGTAGGTGGGCAGTAACTAGCTCCCAGCTGTGGTAGATGGAAGGCACTCTTCGGGGGAACTCCAAAGCAATGATGGGGGAACTCCAGGCTTGCTGCCCATTACCCCTGAGGCCGCCTCTGCAGAGAGCACTGAACAGTTCAGGCAGAGAGTGACTGGGCCAGCTGTGTACTTTATGTCATTATCCCTGAGAGTCAGTAAATGAGTTGTTGTGGAGGACACATCCCCAGAGCAGCACAATGGACTGGGAACTGATGAGCATCAATAGTCAGAGAACCAAGAAAGACAAAGAGCTAGATTAAACTTACAAGTAAAACCAACAGAATTCATTGATACATTTATGAGGAAAGGGAATGGTGAAGGAGACAAGAGTGGTTTCCATCTCTAATTTAGATGAGTATTTGTATATCAGTATTTGCATTTCTAACAATGTGTTGTGGGAGACAACTCCACTGACTCCCTTTGAATCCAAACAATTATTGTGGCTTTGATTACTTGGAGATTCATTTCCTCATACTGATATGTAAAAGGCTGACTAGGTTATTTCCTTCTCTCTTCAATTGGCTTTGACCTTTGCAAATAAGGCTAGCCGAGGTGCTGATACGCAAAATCTATAGCCATCAGACATCCTTGTTTCCTCCCATAGTGTTCTCCACTATACAAGATTGAGCACCCAAGATGTTAGAGCAAACAGCTCTGGGACTGTTAACTGGGTATGAGCCTCAAGATGGGAGGCTATGACTCCCCAGGGCACAAGAGTTTGCGTATCAGAAACCAAAGCAATAGCCCCCCCAAAACAATTCCACTGCTACTTTAATTGGTTATGTAAATTGATCCTTCTGCATATCTTTATCTCTGCAATTTACAGGATGCCAATCTTGCACCTTCAGCAAGCTCAAGTTACTCACATAATTCCTACCATCCTCATTATCACTCATCCCTGAGCCATCTCCTTCCTGACAAGATAATAAACGCTAGGAGAGGCCAAGGATGGAGGCCTTTGTCCGCATGTTCTCACCAGGATTGGACTTAGGACCCGTTGGCTGCCCTTAACTTGGAATATGTCATGGTGTTTTTACTCTCACTGTAGGTTGCATTGGTGGTGGTAAATAGGAATTAACTTGCTTGGATTCCAATAACATCTCAATGGGATTACTTTTTTATTTATTTATTTATTTATTTATGTCTCTTTCCTTTTTATCGGTACTGGGGATTGAACTCACGACTGCCTGCTTGCAAGGCAGACACTTATGCCGCAGAGCTAAATCCCTTACAAATATAACTTTTTGGATTGTGAAGAAAACTAGACAGAGGATTACAATAGTTGGATAACTGATCTTGATATTTGGGTTTACAATAATGTATTGAAAGAGTTGCTGGCCCAGACCGGACACTTTAACCAGGAAAAGCCTCAGCCAAGTTAGGGGGCTCCTGCCTCCCCCGCCCCTATAGATTTACCTGTAACCCTATACCCCCATCCCTAAGAACCTGTCCCTGGTGCCAAACGTGTGCCAATAAAATACCTGTGCATCCCTAATGCCCCTTGGGGTCCACCCCAGACAGAGGCTACTTATGGGCCTCACTCCACGTGTTCGAGAGGAAGAAGAAGAAGAAAGAAGAAAGAAGAAAGAAGAAAGAAAAAGAAGAAGAAGAAGAAGAAGAAGAAGAAGAAGAAGAAGAAGAAGAAGAAGAAGAAAGGGAGAGAAGAAGAAGAAGAAGAAGAAGAAAGGGAGAGTGTGTTCCAGAGAGAGACCGCCGGCCCCGGGGTGGAGATGCTGCGCCCTGGGGCCGGGGGGGGGGGGTCTCTCCCCGCATTCCCGAAATAAAGGTTACTTATATTTTATACTCCTTTCCACCACTCCTTTCACGGTCCTCTTTCCCTTTCCACTCCACTCCTTCCTTCCTTCCCCATCCTCCCCTTCTCAGACCTAAGAGATGGTGCCCGTGACTCAACAGCAGGTGAGAGACTGATTTTCCCAGTTTTTTTGGTCCCCTGCTGTTCAAGATTCTTCACTTCTACACTCACAAATCCTATCCTCCACTGCTGTTTCTCAACCAACACCCACCAGGTGAGTAACTCCCGGGAGACAGCCACTAAAACAGGCTCTTTGTTTCCCAGCCCCCCCCCCCCCCCCCCCCCGTCCCGCACGCCCATTGTTCCCGCTCCAGAGGCGGTGCAGCGTCGAAGGCGGGTGGGGGGGCCACTAGCGGGCCCCTGGGGGGCCGACATGGTGACTCTAGCCGCGAGCCGGGCCCTTCCCATAATCACGTACCCGGCCCGGCCTGCCCATGCCCAGCTCCTCTCCCTCCCCCCTCCCACCGCGTTATAGCTCCCTTTGTTTCCCAGTGCGCGCCAACCCACCCCTGCCACCGCCTTTCTGCCAAGATTTAAATGAGACCAGACAATAAGAGATTCACATAAAACTGCTCTAGATTTTAAACAGCTTTTTTTTTCGCTCTCACATCGTGTTCCAATTCTGTGGGCCCCACAGTTTCGGCCTCTCACCCAGCCTGTTCCATGCTGCACCGGCTCATTTGAGCCGATCATTTCCGCCTCTGGCAAATACCCGCAAGACTATCCGCGCCGCGGCCCCACGCGCAGCAGCCCACGCGCCCCGCGCCTGCCGCCGCATCCCTGCGCCATGCCCTCCCACCCGCCATCGCCGCCTGGGAGCCGTCACTTTCACAGCCCACGCGGGCCCGGTGCGGCCAGTGAGCCTTCAGAGCAGAGCCCACTCCGCTTCACACTGTGCATCTCCCGCTGCCACAGTGCCGCCCTCGCCCCGCCCCACGCACGGGCCCCGCGCGCAGTGGGCCATGCCCCTGACCGCGCCGCCACTGCCTCTGCCCCGCCTTGGCCGCAGCCCCGCCCCTCCGGGGCGCCAGACACAAGCTGCAGCTGCCATCTGTCTGTGACGCCAGGCGTCACTTCTGGCCACTACTATGGGCCTCCAAGCCCCACCCCCTTACGCAGTCGCAGCAAAAATACGTCATTTCCCTGCGCCGCTTAGCGCGTCATAGTAAGCGTCTGGGTGGGAACTCAGCTGCCCCGCTAGCGTTCGCCCCGCCCACTCTACATGTTCCTTGCCAGCCCGCCCCTCCGCGGCGCCGGCACACAGGCTGCCACTGCCGCCCCACGGCACTGGACATGCACCAGGCACGTGCCACGGCCGCCATAGTTCCATGGCGCCAGGCGCCACACGCCACCTCTGATCACTACTGCAGGCCTCCAAGCCCCACCCCCTTACACAGTTGCAGCTCCCTGCACCCTCTTAGCACGGAACGGATGGCATCTGGGTGGGACCTCAGCCTGCCCCGCCTACCATGTCACCGCATTCGCCCCGCCCATCTCAGGCCCCCCCCCTCCCCGCCTGCTGTGTGGTGGTGCTCATCCCGTCCCAGGCACAACTCTGCTCTCTTCCTACAGGTGCTATCTCAGCATCTCAAGCTGCCTTAAACACTGCGCATTTCCAAAGTCTCGCGGCCCGCCCAAACCTTTTTTACAATTCAGTTCCCCTCAAGAGAGGCTATTTTTTTCTTACAATTTTTCTACCATTTATTCACTATTACTGGCCACCTGATAATTTTACCAGCCTGCCTGCCTTATAATCTTAAATGCCAATATTAAGCTCCTACATACTTAATTCTACAGATAACTTTTACTGTAGTCCAAATCTCAAACAAAAAGGCAAAACTTGACCTTCAAACCTTATAGAGATCTTAATATGTTTTTTTCATATTTTTAACATTTGTGACACTTGGAGTTCTGAGACAGGTAAACCTACACAAGGTGGAGCTGCCTGGCCCCTCCATGGACCATGCTCAAATGCAGCAGAAGACATTGGGCAACAAAATGCCCCATCCTGGCATTCTTTGAGACCTTACTCCAGGGCTGCTGGACTGTCCTAGCCACCAGAGAGTGGGTAAGTCATCCTAAGTTCTAGCCCTCACAGGAAATGTCGACACTGCCAGATTTGTCACCAACAGAAAATCGCTGCTGAAGACTGAGAAGACTCAGGGCCAGCAGCCCCCTTTGTGGGTGTCTGTCTCAGAGTCCAAGTTCCACTAAAACTCTCAAGGTAAGACACTCTCTATATTCGTGGACATAAGAGACCACATATACAGAGTTCTTACTGAGTTGTTAGGCTAATAAATCCTCAATGTCTCATGGAGTATTAAAGGTCAACCTATGCCAGTTACAAACAGGGCCTATCTTTATACAGGTCACAGTCCTAAATCTTAAAATGCTTTTATTCCCTTTTAAACTGCCATTCTGGTTTCACATCACTCAGGCCCTAGATCTAACCATCCTTTTGATACTCATCTCTGCCTTATGACTCACAGGTTGTCATGTTTTGTTGTCCAGTTTGATTCTTAATTTCTTACATTCTATTAATGATCATTTCTGTATCAGGACTCTCTAACAGGATTGCCTACAGACTCCAACGTCATATATATCAGAGATAAGCCTTACCTACCTACCTTTTAACTTTTATGCTTTCATATGGGGGAGTAAACACCTCTCATAACTTCACTCCTCCTAATCCCATGTTTAATTTTTCAGAATTCTGCCTTGCCACCTCAATGTCATCCTGATAGAATAACAGGTCTAAATCAAAGACACCTTTCCCTCTACCTCACTTGGGTCCATAAATATGACAGTGTCATGTCTCCTCATAACATCTTGTCTCTTTGTTTTTTCCAGTCTAACATACATACATTCACCAGTGAAGTTGCCCTGGCTAAAACACCTAACATCAGCGTCTACCTGGGAATCATCCCGTCGACTCCCCTAGACCCCAATACAGCGCCCTCAGCCAGCAGGAAGTAGTTACAGAGAGAAATCTTCGCCCCTTTTCCTAATAATCATCAGATGGGATATGAAAGAGTTGCTGGCCCAGACCGGACACTTTAACCAGGAAAAGCCTCAGCCAAGTTAGGGGGCTCCTGCCTCCCCCGCCCCTATAGATTTACCTGTAACCCTATACCCCCATCCCTAAGAACCTGTCCCTGGCGCCAAACGTGTGCCAATAAAATACCTGTGCATCCCTAATGCCCCTTGGGGTCCACCCCAGACAGAGGCTACTTATGGGCCTCACTCCACGTGTTCGAGAGAAGAAGAAGAAGAAGAAAGGGAGAGTGTGTTCCAGAGAGAGACCGCCGGCCCCGGGGTGGAGATGCTGCGCCCCGGGGCCGGGGAGGGGTCTCTCCCCGCATTCCCGAAATAAAGGTTACTTATATTTTATACTCCTTTCCACCACTCCTTTCACGGTCCTCTTTCCCTTTCCACTCCACTCCTTCCTTCCTTCCCCATCCTCCCCTTCTCAGACCTAACAGTATGATACAAATGCATTCATTCAGGATAAATTTATGAAAAGGAAAATCAGTACTGTTATAGAAATACAAAATGAACAGGTACCAACAATTTCAGTTTTCTTAGTAATTTATGAGGGAACCAGTAAGATGTTACAATTGTAGCAAAGGAGAATTCAAAAAACACACATCTGTTGATGATGCTAAAATGAATTTACAAATAGATGCACACTGGTCAACATTCAATTACACTTTTATATTCTACAGGGTAAAATTTATTGCATCTACTTGCATTCCTATGGACAAGAATTATCTGTATTACTGTTAAGTAAGGTTTCTATAATTTACAGAGTTGTAGATGGTCCAAAGACAATGAAAAATGCAGGCTTAAGAAATCAGATAATTGGATGGATACTAGATGAGATAACCAAAAATCTGTTCTGGATTTTGTCCTTGTTACTTTTCTCACTGTTTAAAACAATACCCAACATTCACAGGTTAAAGTAGGAAAGGTTTATTTTAGCTCATGGCTTGTAGAGCTTTCAATCCCTTGTTGGCTGGCTCTCAGGCAGGGGGTATCATAGAAGAGAAAGAGTTTATGACAGGGCAAACAGGAGGCATCAAGCAGAATTAAGCAGTAAGTAGTAGTTGCAGCAGTAGCAACAGCAACAGCAGCAACAGCGGGCCTGCCTCTCCTTTTTATCCCATTCAGGCTTCCAGACTTTTGGGTGATGCCAACCACATCCAGGGTGGGCTTCCCTTATCCATCCCATAAATCCCAGCATTACATCCTTAATCCTGGTATCACATCCTAATCCCCATCTATGAGTGCATGAGGCTGGGGGGGGGGACTTCTAGATACAAGCCATTACAGGTTCATTTCAAAGTTTCTTCAGCAATTTTTTCCTGACAGTTTTCCCTTCTTTGTGGTCATCATAAAACTAAAGAAAGTTCATTCTTAACTACAACTACAAATGTTTTAGAGAGTGGGACAAATGCTATCATAACTCAACAGAGTTTTCATACTCTTTCTAGGGTCCTGGCTATCAAACCATGAAAAATCCCTGCAGTATCTTAATGTATCACTCAGGATTCCCACTGCCATTTGGCCTGACTCTCTGCATTTCTTAGCCCACCCATCAGGTACCTTGCATGGGGCTCTAGGTTATAGCAGTCCCTCCCTGTGCCTTCAATTCACTAAGAGGCACCTGGGACAAAAGAACCATCAAACTTCAGAGAGCAAACCACAGGACACCAACAGAGAGAAGGTCAAACAATAGAACACAGGGTTTCTACTCTAGTCAAGAGCATGGATAAATGCTCAACTGAAGCTCCAGAATTCTGTTCTATAAAGCTCCAAAGAGGCCCTTCTTTCTGTGGTGCTGGGAATGTTGTGAGGGGAGGTGTTATGAAGCACCAGCCTCAGTCATTAACCTATGTCCTTTTGGTCCCTGCAGGATCCATGGTTTCCAGGAGAATAACATCTCCTTCTGCCAGAAGGAGAAGCTGGCCACAGAGACTCCCTAAGTAACTGGGCGGACAGACTGCTAGATGTGGTTATTTAGCACTGTCCACTTGCAAAGCTGAGTGTAGGCTAAATGCAATTTTCATTTTAGTATACTTGCTGCTAAGCTATTCTTGCTGGCTATAATTAACCAGCATGTTCAGTTGCTTCTTAAGGATACTCATTCCTAATAAAAATAAAAACCTGATCATTGGCTCCAATGATGGATCAGACCTTCTATTTGCCATATCAGGAAGGCATACAATGCACCAATTGGCAGAAGCATGTACCATTTTAGCCAAGGCTACAGACTTATA
This sequence comes from Cavia porcellus, assembly GCF_034190915.1. NCBI lineage: Eukaryota > Metazoa > Chordata > Mammalia > Rodentia > Caviidae > Cavia > Cavia porcellus. Next base: position 34,013,739 of record NW_026947506.1, on the reverse strand, counting down.
CTATTGACATCAAGGATAGCCAAGAGACAATCATCTCTTCCATACTCAACTCTTTGTGTAACGACTCCTGAATTAAAGCCTCTAAAGGCAAAACAGCTGGCATGTCATCCAGTTCCATGACAGATCTCATCAGGAGACTCAGAGGCTTCTGAGAACCAATAATATCGTTGCTCCTTTTTCAGTGAAATGAAGCAAACTGAACACTTACAGGATGTCCAACATGTGGCAAGCACCAAAGAGTAGTGACACCTGGACTGGGGGTGCAGCTCAGTGGTGGAGTACTTTCATAGCTTTTGCAAGGCCCTGAGGTCCATCTCCTGTACCACAAGTACAAAAAATAGTGGCACAGACCCTGAGGGATCTACCTCTTTGCCTTTCACAGTTGAGGCTGATCATTTAATCTCTGCAGTACTGCACTCCACAGACTGCCTGGCATAGATCAAGTGACCCATCCACCTTATTGAGCGACAGATGGGTGAATGGATGAATAGGTGGGTAGATGAGTAAGTGGAGAGGTGAATGATCACACATAAAAACTGTCTCTGACTTAGGCAAAATGTCTGACTTCTTGAAAGAATGAGTCATGTGATCTGTTGAGAAAATAGGTTGAGTGGTATTTTGCATAATACCTTATTTGATATAAACTGGGGAAAGTAGAACATTTTCTATTGAAAAATGGTCTAGCATTGTAATTTAGAGTTTGTCATGGGGGCTATATCAGAGAGATTCTTGTTAGTTCATTCGTTGAATACCTACTAAGTGCTAGGGGCCAGGTACACAAAGGTGAGTAGAACCCAGTTCTTGATCTCAGGGAGACAGATGCCCAGTGGCTCTGCACCTGTCACAATCACAGACCACACAGCCAATATGCTCTCAGTAAAACTTATGTTCTTGAAGGATATTTTAAATACATAAATAATTATATATACCCCTTCCCCATAAGAAACAATGGTCTGGAGAACAAAGGGAGAAGATTTTGATGTAGAACACAAAAGAAGGACTCTAAGACTATCTCTGTAGTAAGATGCTAGGTGGGGCAGAGGGCAAAGGGCTCCTGGCTCTGGTTATAGTACAGAAATGAAGAATTCTGGTAACAGGATGGAACAGCTGCAGTAGAGTGAGGAGAACAAAGTCAGGGTTAAAAGCTTTAGATAATAGTTTTAAATCTTAAGTTTATGATGTCTTTGTGACCACTGGGTAAGAATGTCCTATCACAGGACTTCATGGCTGGAGGTCTGGATCAAAAAGAGGCACATGTGTCACCAAGGGAAAAGTGGCCATCATGTCACAGGGACACAGGAGGTTTCTCAAGAGGACATGCTGGGAAAGTAGGAGAAGCTTGCAAGCTTATAGAGCATGCCATGGACCAGCAGAGGGGCAGAAGCAGGGGCGGCCAGCAGGCAGGAGAAAAGCCAGATTGCTGGGTAACTCAGGAAGGAGCTGTCTAAAATAGGAACTGATCAGAGGTTTAGGCAGTGAGGATGAACAGGTCTGATCAATACTTGGCACCATGTCTATACCAGAAAGAAATCCCAAAGATGTGCACCATTGTTGATATGAACTCTCAATCAGCCCTGTAAGAGGCACCCTTGCTCCTTCCCAAGTGCACTCTGTTATTCTCACACCCAAATCCTTACAGGAGCTCTCTAACAATGCTTCCTGTCCTTGTCCCAGCACATGTTGCCTTCCCCTTTCCTTAAGTGCGAGCAATCCATAAGGCATTGTGATATTTCTCCAGTGGTTGTAGGTTTGGACAGTTCTAAGCAGTGAAGCTTAAGACATCACAAGCTCAAGAGGAAATCTCATGACCGTTGAAAGCAATATTTCTGTTCTATTACTCACTGTTTTCAGACAGCTCCACAATGTAGTGAAGAACAGGACTGTTCCCATCGAAGGGCCGGACCCAGGAAAGCACCACGGCATGGCTGTGTGAGGGGCTCAGGCTGGCCAGGAGGTTCTGAGGTGGGTGGGGCAGTTCACTGGAATGAAGGAAGTGAGGAGAGGAAACACACTTCAGACAGATGGCTGGCTGGGTACTTATGCCAGAGAGGCCTAGTGTGAGGCCTGGGAATAGCAGACTTGAAATACACCGAAAACCCAAAAACGACTCATACCTCCTCTCCCTAAAAAGGAACAAAGTCCAATCCAATCACTCTTGGTGTCACTGTGTTTTCTGAACATAATTTGATTGAATCCCTGTGGTACAAAACAACTAATGCCACCGCAATTTAAATGGGGCAGCATGTGTGCACATTTTTACATGGTATATTATTTAATAGAGAAAATCTGGTCAACAATTTTTTTTTTAAATAACCAGAAGCTGGTAATGGGAATTCAGCAAAGCATATATGCACAGGAAAAGCTCTGGCAAATATGATTCGATATGAAAGTTTTCCCAATAGCCATTTGGAGTTACTAGCAAAAATGCCCATATGTGTTCCTAAACAAACTGAGTTGCCTCATTTATTGACAGCATGAGGTTATATTGTCATTCTGTTTTTTGTAGATAATGAGGGTTTGGGGGATGCACTTAAAAGGAAATGTGGTAAAAACACTAAAGAAAATCCCATGGAAACGGTAAATAACACATTAGCAAGGCAATAAAATGGAAATGCAATTAAAGCAAATAAATTCTAAAGAGAAATTCCTAATAAAAAAAGTTACTGGGATTTACTGGTGACAGCTGCAAACCCTACAGTGTAGTGTGTCCCAGCCATGATCTTGCAGCCTTGAAGTCATGAACTGCACAAGTTCAGCATTTAAACATTTATCTCACAGGTCTGAGAGTAGCACCTGCCCTGTGGTACATTCTAGATGGCTTCCCCTTCTATAAATGCTCCTAGGCAGTGTTGGATTATTGGGTACTGTTTTATTCACTAACTAGTTTAGGTCTTTCTCGGACATTAGTTATTGCTGAGCTATATAGGTCAGAAAAAGTCATAATTAAATTTGAGATTTTTAATTTAAAAAATGTACTCATTATACTTTGAAATTTATTAAGCTGTTCTGTTTCCAGCTACCTATGAAACACAGCTCTCTCTACCCCATGCATACCATTTATAAACTAACCAATATTTCTCATGTAGATGGCAACTACATTGTACATTATTAGCACAGTAAAGCATAAACCTGAACCTGGAATGTTATCTTGTTTTTCCCTTAACTGTGAATTAAGTTTTAAATCAGAAAGGGGTTATTATTTCTCTTTGAGCTTTCCAATAACTAAACTGCATTAGAATTCCAATAAAAACCAATATAGAGGAAACACGAGGATAAAAATCTCTATCCTAACTCTTCCAAGTCCCATTTCCTCTTTTTCTGTCAGTATGAACTGGTTTTATCTGAAACTAAATGAAGGATGAAACAGCTATATCTGACAACAAACCAAGGATAAACTTGGATAAATATATAGTGAATGTTTGACTTTTTAAATGTGCATTACAATAAAAGACATAATGCCATTAAACTTCCTTAACATTCTCCTCTTTGCTTCAGATACACGTCTCCCATCGTTTTTGCCACTTTCTGAAGTAGTTCTCGGAATCCTTTTTCATGACTGTCTTAATGAGGTATGATAAAAAAATAAGGTGGGGCTGGGGATTTAGCTCAGCGGCATAAGTGGCTGCCTTGCAAGCGCGCAGCCATGAGTTCAATCCGGGTACCGCCAAAAATATATATATGGTGAACGCTGTTCTACAATCAAGTAACATCTAATGGAAAGGAAGGCTCGGGTGCATTCTCATCCACCTCCTTATCTGGACCTGGCAATATGTAACTTCTAGCTCTTTTTCAAAGTCAAAATGATAATGAAAGGAAAACATATGAATCAACCCAGGACACTAAAACAGCAAAACTAAAGCACAACTAAAGACACTCATGAAAGAGAACTTATAGAACTGCTTCAGAAAGTAGCAAGAGTGATGGAATTAATGTGTTCAAAGCAAGAAGTATTCTGAGGGAATTCACTGTGATGTGTCTTTTACTGTAATAACTTAAAACATTTTAAGCATTCACTGTATTTTAAAAAATATTACCTTGGATATTCAAATAAGACTGCTGGTCTGAGAAAGAATTTAGCTGGTCTAAGATGGAATTCTATGCCTTGAAATAGCATGATGAGTGACATTGTCTTTTTTATTTATGGTGGGTCTCCTGACCACATCTGGGTGTGTGTTTCTGAGGTGACTAGTGTGTCCCTAAATACTTATGTTGGAAAGACACTCATGTGATTAGAGGATTGGGGTTTCAGCCAAAGGTATTTGCACCAGCTTTTGACTTTTGGAGACAAGGGATTAAGCTCAATCATTCCCCAGTGTTTCATGTTCCATGAAAAGCCCTGGACACTAGAGTTAACTTAAGCCTCCATGGCTGGGCATATACAGAGACCAGATGAGGGCATGGGACCTTCCCAGACCTTGCCTCATTCATCTTTTCCTTTGCTTGGTCTTGACTTTTCTCCTTTTTAAGAAAATGATCTTCTACCTACAGGACTTTTCTGAGGCCTGGGTGGTAAACTGAACTGCAGGGTATAGTGGGAAGCCATAAGTTTCAGTCAGCTGGGCAGAAGAGCCAGTGATCACCCCCCCCCAAAGACATAGAGAAACCTTGGGAGTTCACAAAGTGGCCTTTTATGATAGGACAGGAAACAATTCAATTACACATGTCAGGGGGATTATTGAGGGCCAACTGTGAAACATGAATAATTTTCCCACTAAAACAAGTGCTTCTATAGCCCATCCTTCTTGCTAGTTGAAGGTGTACATAGCAACAAATAGCATTTCTTTCTTTTGAGGCTGGAGAGTTTAGGGAACTGTGGCCCAGGTATGCTCACATGGTTGGTGGCAGTGCCAGTCTACCAAGTCCCTGGACCGTGTATATGGATGCTGCCATCTCAGGAAGTGATTGCTGTGGTCAGAATGGGTCCTGACTTTGCCTCTCAGCAGGCAGAAGTGATCACTAAGAGGATACTGAGCTTGCTAATGGGAGACACATTGAGCAACAAGGACGGGAGCTGTAGGCCTGGGATTAGGGATTAAAAAAGATTTCTACAAAGAGTTTAAAAAAAGACTTAACTTAAAAACAAAGTGTCATTAAGAAACTTAGTTTGGGAGCAGAGTTCCTGAAACAGAGTGCTGATTGGCTTCTTGAGATCTCTGGAAGCACTGAATCTTCAGCCACTGATGCCCTTGGCTCAAAGCCCCACCCAGTGTGATGCCCTAGTCAGCTGCTAGTTTTACACACTTCATGGGACTGAGCTGGAATGGGGTTTATTTTTCCTAGGTCTAGCCTCTGTCCTATGTGAATGTTTCCCAACATTTGTTTTATGTCCAACATTACCTGTTTAACTATGCAAAATACCTTTTTTTCCCTGATGGTGGTAATGTTAATTGAATCCAGGGCCTTTGCATTGAGTTACATCTCCAGCCCTTTAAAAAAATTTTTTTTTTAAATTTTAGACAGGGTTGACTACCTTCAGCTTCAATTTGAGAGCCTCCTACCTCAGCCTCCTGGCAGGCTAGGAGTAAAGGTATGCACTACTATGACTGGCTACAAGGAATTTTTAAGTAGATATTGAAAGTATAAACCAGTCCTTTAAATAAATTCTGGTTATCTTGGAAATTAGGGTTTGTGAGATCTTGACTAACCTGCTAATAGTAGATAAGTGGGGCTCTAATATACTCTGAACCCATTTCAGAAAATCTTATCTAATAGGAGAGGATTATATACAGGCAGTTCTCTGCCAACTTAGAAAGGAGATAAATGATCTGCCTTGACTCACAGACAGTGATACCCAGATGGGTGACAAAGATCTTGAACAATAGAAATGAAAACCAGTGCTGATTCACTGTGCAATGTAAAGGGAATCACCATCAGGCAAATTATACCATAATATCAGAGATTAAAAGTAATAGCAACAAAAACCCAGACTACTTGGGAAGGAGACTGGGCATGGTATTTGTGAGGAAAACGGTTTAGAGGAGACAGGGAGAGAGAGAGAGAGAAAGAGAGGAGAGGGGTGGGGGGAGAGAGAAAGCAAGGGAAAGGGGAGGAGAGAGAGAGAGAGAGAGAGAGAGAGAGAGAGAGAGAGAGAGAGCGAGAGCACATGAGAGCCAGCAATTGGTGAAATTGCGGCTGTGGGGAAATTGCTTACGCAGAAGAGGGTCGGGGCGGCATTTTCCTTATAAAAAGCATTGCCCAGCTTATGCCAGAATGACAACTCGGTCAAAGCCATCTTCTCAACTTTGCTGTAAGGAGGAAGATGATGGGGCCTGATAACTCTGGAGTTTGGTATTAAACTGTTCGCTCATTATAGCTTTGTCAGAAATAGTTTTATTGAAAGAAACCGCTCCCACTGCCTCTGGGTCTGAGTCTTCAAGTCAGCTCAGTAAATTAGGTTTCCTCTGTACTCCAGACTCATAAGAATTCGCTTCTGAATGCAGGAGGAGAGAGGCAATGCTAATTAGGTCTTTAAATGATTGAACAATTTATCAACCCATAAAGCCCTAGGAGCCTGGTCCCTCTGGTATGCTCAATAGGGCAAGATGCTTTGGGGGATACGGAGTTATCCCAGGAACCAGCATTTGCCCTTATGGTACCAGTGGATTAGGAGGAAAAACACAGCTAAAGCAAGAGGTGACAACATTTAACAGTGACCTGTTAATTTACAGGACACATCAGGGAACCATCTGGAATTGAGAAACCCCTCTCCTAGAGAGGGTATTAAGGAAGAGCCCATATAAACCACTGGTCCTTGTTGTGCACAGCATACTGTCCTCATTTAGTGAGACAGCAAGGCCTACTCAGACATTATTGAGCACCTCCTAAGTGCCTGGCACTATTGTGGGCACAGGAGGCACAGCAGCAGCAGACACTTCTATTGAGTCTGATGGTCACAAGGATGTGATCAAAACTAACATGGGGTAACAGGAAGGAAAGTCATTGCCAGAGGCCACAATGGCCAGATGCAGGGGGAGGAGTCCTCTTTCCTTTGAAGGAGAGAAAACACCAAGAGCAGGATTTCTTTAGGGTGCCTCTTCAGCTGGGTTCCAGCAGGCCCTTGCAAACATGGGTTCATCTATCTCTCATTGCATGCTTAGAGGTCAGCAACATCATGCCCTGTTTGCAAGCTGAGCAAACTGAGGCAGAGAAAGAGATCACTTTCCTGTCACTGGTGTGAGGCATCGCTCCCATAATTGGCTGAATCAGAGCTGAGGCCTGGTGCTCAAGTGCTGAGTACAGGTCTAACAAGCATGACCATGCAGTAAAGCACTCTATTTTTGAGAAGCTCAATTCCAATGCTTCTAATTTCTATATTTAACAAAGGAGCTTTTAGCTAAAGTGGGAAGGAAAGGGGAAACAGGCTTTTAGGCCTTTGAAGGACACTGCTTGGCTGTAAGTACCTCTCAGACCCTTCTACAATATGAGAGTTTTTCCTTGCTTTACTTTTTTGCCATGAGTAAATCAAGATGTTACAGAGCTCAATTTGGAAGTCTATGGAAAGCACCAAATGCCCTACAATCATGTTAATATTATTGTTATTATTATTGTCATCTGATGATGTAGTTTCAGACCTTCTTAGATCTAGAGATGAACAACTCTCCTGATTTGCTCCAACATGAAAGAGTGTGGTGTTTATGATACCAGCAACTCACAGGACCAACTGCCTTCCGATCAGCTCTGCAACCATTGGCATCTAAATTGGTTTAAATCACAAATCTGCAAATATTTCTATATTTAGAGATGAGGTGTTTTACCACTGCAGAAAGCCTATTATTTTACACATACAGCAACATTTGCTGAAAAATGTATTTTACTTAGAGGAAATCAAATAAGCAAATAGTAGGGAAGATATGTAAATCAGAACATAAAAATTGTGCACAATAAAAAGAATGTGCTATATTGAAAGTATGCAATTTGGCTTCTGCTGACAGAGTCTTTATGAACTGGTAACACTTATTTATTTGATACCAACAATGGATGATCTAAGAGTTCTCAAAGGTAGTTTAAAAATGTGAATAGCTTGGAAGATTGCATGAATTCACTGGTGATGTCCTCCAATATCACCAAAATGAAGAAGAAAAGAAATCTCTGACCTGAGACTCAGAGAGCTCTGAGGAAGAAATGCCACTGATGTCTAGGGGCTTTGCTGGAGGGGCAGGAGCTCACCTGTTTATTTATGAGGACCCAAAGATAAGAAGGGAGTAAGGAATCTGGCCACAAATATACTTATCATTCCTTCATTCATTCATTCTTTCAGCTGGCATATAAAAAACACTCTATCAAGGTGTAACATTCTATCAGAATATAAATTGAGCCCAGAGAGAAGGAACCAAGGAGGCAGAGCCTTCTCCTCTCCCGGTGTGGCCCAAGTCCGTGCTACATGGAGGACAGGGGGATTGCAGGAGGCATTCCATGTCCAAATAGCAGGAAAAACTACCCTGCAGTGATATGTGAGAGGACATGTGAACAGGACCCTTTTCGGTAATCCAGGTAGAAGATACAGGCACAGCAGAGACAGTAGGGGGCTGCAGCATGCTGGATGAGGTTGGGGGCACAAGATGGGCAGAAAGGAGGCCAAGTGCTATGGCAGGGGTTAGGGAAACAGAACAAGGAGTCATACTGGAGACAGTCAGAATGGGAGGTGCGATGGAATTTTTCTAGGTACTGAAGTAGCACAGGGCTTTCTGGACTGGCTGCTCCACATCACTAACCTTTTAAATCTACAAACAGTGGTGAGCCTAGGAAAGTATGTGCTAGGTCAGTCATTCATGTGTGCAGCAGATACAGGAGGCCACACACAGCACTTAGCAAACATTGCTTTCACTTTTATTCCTTGGTGGCAGTGAGGAATTCAAAGCGAGTTCTGTGTACAGACTTCTTCCCTGATCAAGGTGGGCAGAGTCTACAAGGCAAGTTTACCCTGACTCCCTTTTCCTGATGGCCCAGCAAGGCCAGTGTCCTCAGGGATGTGGGGCAGGTATGTGCCACCAGCCTGGCTGCTGCCCTGGAAACTGCACTACTTTGATTCCTTATTTCAGATTTTATTTTTGTACTCATGTGCTCTGGGACTATCTAGGAGGACATAGTTTTTAAAGGACAAATAAATACATGTTGGAAAAGTGAAATTTGTCAGCAGGCACTTCAGTTTCCAGCTCTGTGAATGAAAAGGGAGCTGCAGAAAAAGAGCGGGCACCGAGGAGATTGATGGTTCCCACCTGCGCCCCTGGAACCCCAGGAAGGCCTGGATTAGAAGTAATGGGAAGCTGCTTGCTATTTTCAGGATTTCAAAAGACTTAATGGAAAGTGTCTATTTACCTACAGGGAGGCAGCTGAGGCTGACTTAAGCTCAAATCTTAGTAGGTTGTCATTGCACTGGTCTTGTCTTGTGGGCTGACCCTGACACTTTTCGCTGACCAAAAGTTCTGATAGGCAATCAGATGGAAAAATAAACTCATGTTTTCTTTTAGCTTTCTCTTCTTCTCCTTTCCTCCCCTCCCCTCCCCTCCCTTCTCCTCCCCTCCCCTCTCCTCCCCTCCCCTCCCCTCTCCTCTCCTCTCCCCTCCTCTCCTCTTTCCTTTCTCTTCCCTTTCCCTTCCCTTCCTTCCCCTCCTCTCCTCCCCTCTGCTCTCCTTTCTCCTTTCTTTCCCCACTTTTATTTTTTGTACTGAGGACTGAACCCTGAGCCTTCTCATTGAGTGACATTCCCAAGTCCTTTTTAAAGTTTCTCATTTTAAGACAGGGTTTCACTAAGTTGCCAAGTCACCCAAACTGGCCTCAAACTTGCAATCCTTTTGCCTCAACCTTCCAGAGTGCTGCAATTACAGATTTGTGACCAAACCCAGTTTAAGAATTTCTTAACCACAGCAAGGTAAACAGCCCATCATGATACATCATCTACCTAGGATATAGAACAGAAAAACTGATGGGCCTGGTAACCTCTAATCAAACTATATGCACCAAGAATGACTCATCTGAAAGTATTTAAAAAATCCAACAACTTGTCAGAGTACTTGACTGTGTAGCAAGAAGTTCTGGCCTTGACTGGTCAGCTCGGCTCCTAGCATGACCCTTGTGGCTGTGGAGTGGCTGTCATCAGAAGGGCACGCCTGCATGCAGCAGTGCAGACCCAGAGGGGTAGTTAACACCAACATGCAGTACTCACATCACTTCTAGCCGGGCTGTCCTAGAATCATTCCCTCCCTCAGATACGATTTCACAGGTATAGTCTCCGATATCACCAGACCATGTCTGGCTGATGAGGAGGGAGCCATCCTTCTCCACCACAATTCTAGAGCTGCTAGATGGGGTGATGACTGCGTTGTCCTTCTTCCACACATAGCTGTGGATGAAGCACAGGATCTTCAGTTACAGAACCTCAGGAACAGGGTCATAGGCTTTCCCATTTGTCAAAAAGCAAGCAACTTATGACCTTGAAAACATACTAAAAATTGCTGAATAGTGTTCTTTAAAAAGGCAAATTTTACAGTGTGTCAATTATACATAGGAAAAACAAAAAGTTGGCAAAAGAAAAGTAGATGCTAAAGTTAAAATGGGCCCATGATGATGAATGGAAAACTCTGTGTCTCAGAATTAGGGACTCTGGGATCACCTGCAAGCCTGTTATCTGCTAAAAGGTATCTGACACACCTGCCCCAAGAATGAGCATGCAAGAGAAGAGTGCCACCCGGAGAGGAGGCATGGCACTTAAAGAACCCAGAATGGAATACCCAAGTCCTGAAAAACCAGATCATAAATCACAAACATACTTTCTTGAAATCCTACTATTCTAGCAGATGGTTCTTAAAACTGCATTTCTTTCTTATTTAATTTTTATATCTGGTCATTTTAGCCAATTTTTCTTTTGAAATGCAGAGTCAATTAGGAGCCTGCTCAGTCTTTAGATGTCCCTGAGCAGGGATACTATTCACTGCTAGATGAGACGAAAAGTATGTTTTTCTTTTCCAGAACAATTTGATCAGATTTTCAAAATATACTCAATTCTGTAAAGGCCTCATATTCACAGAGCACAGACATACAAACTACTCATCTGAAATTACACAGAAATAGAAGAAGGCAGATTTCACAAGAAGGGAGAATGGATAGATTATCACTTGCAACTCAGGTCTCCTGGGGCAGTGAAACCTGAGATAAGGAGAACAATCCAGTCCCCTATCAGAAAGGGGCTTCCCATTTAATCTCACATAAAATGCTACAAGAAAACCATGCCGAGCCAAGGGGATTCTTCTTGAGCTCTCAGGGAAGCAGAAAATCAGACCTATTTGTTCTTCCCTCTTTGAAATCGTGGTCTAAATCATTCAGAATGAATGAATTCTTTTCCAGGCATGATAATCATGTCTAAGTCAGTCTCCAAGGATTTGCTAGGTAATCTTTAACTTGCTAGTCTCTATTTGTCCATTTAGTTTTGCATTCAGCCATCTTATAAATAAACCAAATTTGTTTTTGTGCCTGGGAGACCTTCAGAGAGCCACATTGAGATATAGAAATTCATGATTTGCCAAATACCTGTGAGCAGTTGGCTTACCTCAGAACCCAGTTACTAATGCATGCATCAACAACGATCCCCTCTGCTCAAAGCAGAAATGGCCCAGATGCAGCTGGACATGTCTTTGGAGATGTCTTTGGAGTTGAAGCCAGAGTGACTCTATTATGATGGCAGGATCTCTTCCTTCTTTTATTCTAAAACTCACTCTGACAATTAAAAACTATGTCTCAAGTGCTGCCATTTGGACAGTATATGTCTGTAACCACCCTTTCTATGGAGGGTCATGATTTTTATTATGACCCTGCAGACTAAATTCAAACCAAGACAGGGTATCATACTTGCTTTAGGGAATCAGCCACTTCCCTTCATTATGTGTATTTTCCTCTTACTGCCTTGGGTAACTGTGGCTGTCTTTCTTTACATATAGGCCCTCCTCACTCCCATTTCATAATGGAACCAACCTTTGAGTGGAAAAAACCCCTGTGGGTACTGTAGAGCCCCTTGTAAACACTGCTGAAATCTTATTCCATCCTTCTGGATTTTTCTCTCATTAGGTATCAGTCCCTGACAAGTATGTTTTACAGACAGTGTATTAACCTTGGCAGAAAAATCATGAAAAGCTGTATTGAACTCATGAAGTTGAACGTAGCTCACTGTAAATAATACATAAGGTTGGAGTGGAAAATGGGATTCGTATGATTAATGATAGAGCCCATGACTGTAAGATACTGTAATCAGGGATCTGCCACTGAAATCAAAGTTCCCAAATTCTTCCTTCTCATTTCTACTCTCTTCATAAGCTCACAGAATATTAATAAGGCCCAAAGCATCGTAATGACTGAGCTGACCGGAGAGAAATCCGGGGGTCGTGAGTGGCTCCACAGTGTAGGGCGGCCGTAGTCCCCTTAATCACCACACGGTCCTCAGGAGGGTGAATGATAGAGGTTCGATCTGAAACAACACAAGTCACAGCTCAGATGACATTATGAGTTTGAGAACCTTTGCCCTCAGGGGGATGATGAATTGGTCATCTGACATCAAAACCTCCAGATTATCTCTTATCTTAGCAAAAGAAGCGTTAGATGGAAGTGCTCAGAAAAAGAAGCATTAGATGGAAGTGCTCAGAAATGCTCAGGGAATTTCCAACAAGGATTTCTGCTCCCAGCAAAGTCAGTTAACCTCCCTCCCCAAGTCTTCAGGATCCTCCTATCATCATTTTAGCAATTTCTAATGTTCCAACAGCACTTTGTGACTTCACACAGTGCTTTCATTTATGTTAATTTATTTAATTCTCACAGTGATCTGCTGAAGGCTGTAATATTATCACTCTAGGTTTTTATGAATGAAAACACATGCTTAGGAACACTAACAATTGCTCAATACTACAGAGCTTGTGAGGGGCAGGGCCCCTAAGGCTACAAATAATACTAGCCTCCCTGTCCCTGTATGTGATCCTGGCAAGGTGTGGCTCCATACCACACTCACCTTTGCAAGGGGTGGGAGTGGCATAGTGCCACACAAAGAGTCTAGAACTGGGGAGCCATAAGGCTAGGTTCAAGGCCTAGGACATATGTTTGTTACTACAAGTTGTACGAGCTAGCAGTTTGCAAAAGAATCTGCAGGCCACTGAAGTGTTATATTAAACATTCTAGTATGATTATAATTTTGAATCCTAGCAGACCTACAAAATTTTTTGGTGAGTGATCTATAGAGATTCACAACTCATTTTTGCTCAAGCTTTTTAATGCATGGTCAATTTTTAGGGACATATGATGAGTAAGAATTAGTTGAGTCTAACTGCTGAATGGAACAAAATTTCTTTTTTAGTACTTGCCAATATTGTGGAAATTTGGATTCATTTATTTTAAGCTCTTGATACTTTTATAACATCTAATAAGTTAGAAAAGGATCACTTATCAAAGTGGACACTAACTATATGATAGAAAATGCTAAATAAATATGAAATGAAGCACAATGATTTTTCTTTAGGGTGACATTTTAACGTATTATTCACACATGCAAGTTAAAACTTTCCCTCCTTATTAGATAGCCTTATAAAAATCTGTTAGCAAGTGCTGTCTTTTGCTGTTTTGATAAATGAGCTTTTAGTGATATGGAGTTAGATGAAGGAGAGAGAAAAAATACTTTGGCACTTGAGTATAAAAGGAAGGAAGGTGGTATTTGGTACTCCAATCCTTATGTTGCAGAAAACAACTTAATCTGCATTTCAGAAACTAGTGCCATGGATAAAATAAGAATGAGAATACCTGCAAAAACAATAAAGACTTTCTTCCAGTTTGATCTCAATATATAAGAAACATAGACAACTAAACCAGAGGTATATTTGATCATGAGACAGTATAGAAAAAAATATGCTTCCTTTAGGATTTTAATTTTTGGTTCAGTATAACATCCAATAAAGTTAGTCAATAATCAGTTTTGTTATTGAGCTAGTTAGGTATGACATTTCTGCTGACTTTTAAAAGTCTTTAACTTTCCTTCCTGAAACATTACCATTACTTCTTTGGATGCATCTTCTAGCTACTCTTCTACAAACTAAAATATTAACTACTCAACAGATTTCTGTAAATTAATTGCAAAAATAAGCATTCCCTTTTGATTAAGTGAGAAAGTCAAGGGCATATTGCCATTCCTGAGGCACAGATGATGTGCCGCTGACAGCGTGGTGAGCAGGAGGCACACAGGCCTGTGGGCTTACTCCACACGGTGAGCGTCGCAGACGCGTTCAGAGAGCCTTCCGTGTTGAGCGCATAGCAGGTGTAGTTGCCAGCATCCTGGATGAACACAGGGGTTATTTGCAGACCCCCAGATTCCAGCAGCATGAACCTAGGAATCCGGACAGAGCCACTGGCCAAAATGTTGTTTCCTGAAGACCAGTAAAAAAACAAGAATGTTACAGCCATAACCCTTGAAAGAAAAGAAAGAAGTAGGGCAACAACCAAGAACATAATTTAAGGAAGTAATTAAAGTGAAAATTTCATGTACAAAAACAACCAAAGTACTCTTCTTAGCACTCTTAGCATTTCTTAGCATTAGAACATCCTAATCACCCAATATTGAGAAACTTGGTTAAACAAATATGATCATGTACAGGATCATTATCTTTGGGTGATTGGTTTTTATGTTTCTTTATATTTACATGCATTTGTAATTTTTCTATATAACGCTATGATTACGCTATAGATCAGGAAAGAAAATAGGAAATGTATAAAATAAGAGGCAAGCAGGGTATGATAGTGCACACCTGTGACCTCAGGTCTCTGGGGGCCTGAGGGAGGAAGGACTCAAGCTCAAGCCCAGCCCAGGAAAGTTAGTGAAAGTCTGCCTCAAAATCAAAATTTAAAAAGGCTGGAGACATAGCTTAATGTGACAGTACGAAGGAAGGCACTGGGTCCAATCACTTGTACAAAAACCAAAACCAAAACTACCCCCTCCCTTGCAAAGGAAAAACCACAGGCACACATGTGTGTGCACACACACAGACACAGACACACACACACACACACACACACACACACACACACACACACACACAATCTTTCCCATCTAGATCTGACAATAGAGGAACTATACCCTGAGGTGAAAAAGCCACCACGCAGGTTTCTGGCAGTATGGACCAGATGTGACTTCTGAAGTTTCCTCCAGATTCATCAAGCTACATGAATTAATGCAATTCAGCACAGCCTTATTCCACACAGGCTCTGCCCATGTGCCTGACTTGTAAAAGACACCATATGGACCACAAAACCAGCCAGTGACATGACACTACTCTTTACATGAACTGGAAATACAGTTCAAACTAAGCCTACCAGGTTTAAGTTGGGAGGGTGTAAAATGATGCCAACAGAGAAGAGAAAGACATGCTTCCTAATTTAGTTCAGTGAAATACTTAATATTTTAAAGTCCACAGGGGACTGAAGGTACTTTAGGAGGAGTTAGGTAAGGGAGAGTGACATTTGCACAATTCTTCTTATTTTTTAATGTCTGCTTTTTCTTCTAGAAGGCTGGGGTCTTTTCTATCCTATTCATCTTTATGCTCTTGTCTCTAGCAGGGGTACTCAGTGAATGGTTAATGGTAATTTAATTTTTACTGAATGGATGACTTGATGGATGAGTGTGAAGAGAACTGAACACAAAGTGGCCTGACAGTTTTTTTCTATGTGAGTCGGGCAGTCTGGAAAGTGGAAGCCACCTGCCTCTCTTCCATGTGACGGCAGGCTTGGGAGCCCCAGACACTTCACACCGTAGGACAGCTGTCATCCCATCAGTCACTGTGGTATCAGCTGGACACTGGATAAATGTTGGGGCAACATCTGTGGAGAGGAATTAAGGTAGTGAGCGCCCAGTGCATCATCCCTAAATAGGCAGGACCCAAGAGATAGCCTGGTGGAAAGTTCCAGACTGACTTTGCAGAGCCAGTTGCACAGGTAACAGTGAAAAAAGGAAAACCTTTCAGAAGTAACTACAACCTCCCTGTGATTTGTCTTCCAGGAATTATCTATCTTTGCTTACAACCTGAAGAGAAATGAGATGCACAGCTGCCAAGTGTAGGACCCAGGAGGAACAGTTTTAGTGAATGCTAAAGAGAGGGGAGGCTTTTATTCAGAGAAACAAACAATCTCTGTTCTCTAACTAAAAGGGAAAGCTGTTTTTTGAATATAAAATATTCACCGCAAGATGACACATTCATGCTTTCTAGGATCTGTTTTGGGAGTTGAAATAACTGGGTTGTGAGGACCTCAGTAAGGGCCTACCTGCTGGATGTCACAGTGTTTCCCACTCACTGGGCTGCAAGGGCCACCAATCCTGGCTCAGGGCAGGCTGGTTAGGGTGAGGTCATGCCTAATTGTCTTTCCCTAGCAACAACTATGCTGGTATGGCAGTGTAGCAGGAATGCCTGTACTCAGATCATGCATGACAGTCCCCGGAGGGAAATGGAAAGGACTCAAGAGGACCAAGCCCAGAGTGGGTGCTGTGGACCAAGGTGCAAGGACCAAGGTGCAGCAGCTGCCATTTTTTTCTCCTGGGTGGGAACCTGGTAGGCCACAGTAGTCCTGGGCCCCCACCTACCACCCACCCTGAAGCCTACTGTTTCTTCCCATCACAGGTGTGAGCCCTTGAGTCCTGATTCTACCTAGATGACCCAGGGACTCCTTTCTGGACTTTGTGCCTCTGCTCCTGTCTCACAGATCTACTGGCCTGCAGGGGCCAGCACCTATGAGTACCCCAGGGACTCCATCTGCACTGTCTCTGTCCCAGTCACCTGCCACCCCTCACCTGCACACAGGCAAAGGCTCACAAGTAAGAGTTGGCTCATTTCCTCCAGGGCTGCTGCATGCCCCACTCACTCTGAGACAGGCATGTCTCCAAGATCTTCAGGGTGGCTCCTTACTTCGGCTCTCATCTCAATGTCAACTTGGAAACCCTTTTGTTCATTGCTCTTGTCTTCCCCACAGTACCCACTTTGGGCTGAGCTTTCTTCTCCTTTCTGTCTTTTTCCTCCCCTAAGCACCCTGTGTCCTGGAGCACAGATGCTCCTCATAGCTGTGCCCCAAAGTCCAACCAGATGCTCAGGAATTGTTGGCTGCACCTATGATTCAGTATTGATTTTTTAAAAACATTTTCCTTTCATTAAGGATAGTTTAATTTGGGAAAAAAAAAACCTTTGCAAGAAAGGCTCTATATTTAGAAAACAGATAATGAAACATTATCATTGTGATGACCAGTTTAAAGGAACACTTGCATTTAAATTTTCAATCTGACACTCAGAATCCTGTGAACCAGACTAGGTTAGTTACAGATGAACAGACAAGGAAACCTAGCCTGAAAAAAATTACACGAACACTGTAAGCCACTTCATCCTCCAGTTCCAAGGCCTCTGAATAAGTAGGGTTTGCAAACTATAACCTGAGAGCCAAATTTAGGCCATTGCCTATTTTCCTGCATGAAGTTTTATGGAACACAGTTACTCCCATTTGCTCCTGCTTCTACACTACCATAGCACAGCTGAACTGCTGTGAGAGACCTTGTGCCTCAAAGTTCAAATATTTACAATCACATCCTAAAAAAAAAAAAAAAACTAACTAAACCCCATGCCTGAACATCCTGACCAGTTTCATGGCAGTCTTTAAATCATTTTAATTGACCAAAATTCAGTTTCTGGCTAAAGCATCCAGGATTAGTTCTACTATTCGAAGAAATATTAGTTTTCTATGGTCCAAATGAAAGGAGAAATTTGATTCCTGGGCCAAGGTCAGGGAAGTGACCTTGAGTTTACCACAATAGATGTGTGGATCTTTAGAAACTATCCCAGTCTCTGCATGTGCCCTGGCTGATAAGAGCCACTGGCCATGTGCACACTGCTATCGATTGGCCTTCTCAATGGCTCTCATACCCCAAGACATCAGCACTTTGCTTTCAAAAGGGCAAACATGAAAGGTATAATTCCATAATCACTAAATCTACTTCATTTTAGAAGAACAATATTACGACTGTGGGAGATTAAAAAGAAAACCCACAGATATAGTGAAAAACTTTACCTTTATTTTATTTTTCAAAGATAGAGTACCAAGGTATTTCTGTTAATGGGATAATAAAAGAAACTCACAAAAGAACTATAATTGTTCAATAAAACTAAAATAGGGAATGGATATAAAAATGGGAAAAAGATCAAAAGAAAAAGATTAGGAGTGAGCTATTCACTCTGCTGTGTTTCTGACCATGTTCAGAAAAACTGGGCACCCTTTTCTGCTCTCTTTCAGAAAGAGGAAGGCACAAGTGCTAGAAGGTAGGGGACCATAGGATGGGAAATCTGGGTTCTAGGAGGGACCAGGGTGATCTAGAAGCTTATGAGCTTTGGCAGGGCTTGCTAAGGGACTCAAAGTGGATCAAGACATGCCTGCAGTGTGGCCCTCCCTTGCAGTCACCTCTGGCTATACTGCCCCATGCATTCATGTTGAGTGCTGAGGGATGCTACTATTCTATATCACATGGGGCATAACGTAGGAAGGTCTAGCTGGAAGGCCCAGCCAGGTTGTCTGGTTTTGCTGATGGGTGGTACTTACTGGTAACATCTAGGTAGGTATGGGTCTGGATCTCCCCTCCTTCATTACTGGCAAAGCATTGGAATATTCCAGAGTCCTCTGGATGCAACTTCTGGATGCGTAGGCCTCCGCTGGGCAGTACTTGGTACCGAGGGTTCTGGAGCTTGTTGATAGAGACAGCATCCTTGTACCACTGGAGGGTGGGAAGAGGGACCCCTGGGTAGGAGTGGAAGTAAAGGAGCATTTAAAAGAATTAAATTAAAATAGTCCCTTATATGAGGACTGGGGTAAAACTGGCCCAACAGTTAAACTGGCATTATTTTCATAGGAATTTTATCATCTATTTGCCATTTCAACTACTTATAAAGGGTTATTTTTCTCATCTTTTGTGAAGTGATTGACCCTGAGAGGCATTAAGAAGAGTGGGCAAGGCATGGTGGTAACTACATTGATCTGCAAGGCTGAGTCAGGATTTTAAGTTTGAGCCCAGTCTGGAAAATGTAGCAAGACCCTGTCTAAAAATAAAACAGCTAGGGATGTACTTCAGTGTGAAGACCCTGAGAGAGAAGGAGAGGAGAGGGAGCCAAAGAGAAGGAGAAGGAGAGGGAGATGACAGATGAAAAAGAAAAAAGAGAGAGAGAAAGGAGAGAAGAAAACCAAAGAAGAGGAGTGGGTGCCATCTCTGAATGCCTGGGCTGCACAGTCTTCTAGGTTCTGACCCAAACCAACATAGGTTTGTGCTCCTGTTTGGAAGGATACCCAACTGTGATTGTCCTCAAGGTGGGAATGGAAATGAAGGTCTTGATTCTGCTTCTGCAGGGCCACTGGCTCAGAGGGCAGAACAAAGGTCACTGCCTAGGTTTGCCCTTTTTTGGCTGCACCTTCTTGGGCCGAGTTTTTCATCTGTTTTTGCCTCTGTTCCCTCATATGCAGGGAAGCAAATGATCATTGTAATTTCAAAGTCTTGAAGATGAGATGGATTTACATATAATGTTCTTGCCTGGCACACAGTGAGTGCTTGATGGATAGCATTCATTGACAAAAGCAACCACAATCAAAGTTGGAGCCATCTCTAAAATATGCTTTGCTATAGTTCAGATAAAAATATTACCTCGAAGTCTCACACGTCTGGAAGATAACTGGATCATGGGGGTTCTACACTCATTAGTGGATTAATCCATTGATGAGTTCATGGCTAAGTGTGCCTTGTTAGGAGCTGAGGACCAGTTAAGAGAACGTGGATGCAATGGTTGATACACTGTGTCAACCTGAGCAGGTCAGAAATTTAACTAAGTCATTTTCAGGGGCCAGGGTCCCTACTTTGTAACATCCTCAGCCTGTGCAAGAAGAGGGCAGGCAGGTGGTGTGAGTGCTACACCCACCAGAAGGAGCGGTCTGTATACAATAAAAGGCAAATGAGGAAGGTCTGATTGCTGGTTCTTTGCAGGAGCTCCAGTCTTTGCCTTAAGCTGGGACATCATCTCCTGGTTTCTGACACAGACTCTTTGGCTTCTGCCTGGGACTTTTCAGCCTTCCAGCACAGACTGGTCAGCCTTCGGCATAGTTTTTAGTCTTCATCATAGGCTCGTCGGCCTTCCATTGTAGATTCTTCAGTGTCTCATTGCAGATTCATTGCCTTCCTGATACAGACTTGCACAGGATGTTGCAGTAAGCTCCAGCCCTTGGGATGGACCCTTCAGCCTCCAGTGTGCAAACACCCTCTGCATGCTTCCTCATCTGATTTTGTGGCTGAACAGTGTAAATCAACCTTGTAATTTTTTACATATTTGTACATCTTGCATTATACCTATTTCTCTAGTAAACAGTGGATAAGCACATTGGGAGGGTATATATTTTTCTCTGGCTATTTCTTTTCTTTCTGCCTCTTGGTTGCTATGAGCTGAGCAGCTTTTTTCTGATATATGTGCTTGCCATGCTACTTCTTGCCATGCTACTTGGAGCCAGCTGAATGGAATGAACCCTCTGAAAACGTGAGCCAAATAAACCTCCCCTCTTTTAAGTTTTAGATGTCAGAATGTTTTGTACTAGCAATTAAAAAGTGATTAATAGACTGTTATGGTTGATGCATTGTATCAACTTAAGAAGTTTAGAATTTTAAGTGACTCATCAGGGATCCAGGGTCCTTACTTTATAAACATCCTTATCCTGTGCAAGAGGAAGCATGGAGATTTTGTGAGTGCTACACCTGTCCTGGAAAGGAGCTGGTAGCCTGTGTAGAATACAACGAAGGAAAAGAGGCTTGCTCTTTCCTCTTTTTGTTCATGTTGCTTTACTTTCCTCTGCTGCCTGAAAGTGTTTCCCATGTGCCATGCCATCTTGCTTTGGAGTCAGTTGATTATGGACTGAAACCTCCACAAACTGTGAGCTAAATAAAACTTTCCTTCCTTAATTTTGGATTTCAGGTATTTCAGCTCAGCAATGAGAGAAAAGTAACCAAGACATATACCCTCTATCCAAGGGGCTGACATTACTTATAGAATGAAAGCCAACAGAACTGGAGGGCATGTCAACAGGTTAAGTGACAAGTATATGAGAAAGGTTAAAAGGGCAGGAGAGGTGTTATATTTTGGATATCTGTCCACAGGATCAACATGAAATAGACAGTTGGCAAGGGCAGGGGATGCAACATAGCTCTATTCTTATACCCCAAGAGCCTAGTGATCCAGGAACATGGCAAAAAGTTAGATTAGGAGGATGGGAGGGTCAGAAAGGCTCAGCACACAGCACTACTCTTTCTTGCCCTTTCTTCACTGCAGTGGTGTTATAGACAGAAATGAGGACTTTAGAAATGATCAGCCAGTCCTGAAGAATGGTAGGGTGAGATTGGGAAAGGTATAGACAATGGAAGCAGGACAAGTACACAAAGGGCAGAATCTGGGTTGTAAATAAAAGAGTCTGTCCTCAACTTAATAAATAGTATAAGAACCTCTGTGGCTTGTTCCATACACAACTGAGGTCAGGACATAACCCAGGTGCTGATGACTAAGTGATACCAGGTTGTATGGGGCACTGAAAAACTAAGTTCTTCTCCTGGTGCCTTCTCCACATGGCTAGGCAACTAATATTCTTAAGACTTTTTCCTGACTATTCTTGAAGTCCAAGAGGTCATTCCTACCCAAGAAGGGTAAACTGGGTAGGCTAAAAAGGCTTCTACAGAGCCAGTCAGACCAACTCACACAAGACAATGCACTCCAGCAGGCATGGTGAAATGAACAAATTCTTAGACTTAGTTCTAGATCTCAGATGGTTCTGTCTCTCAGTTTCTCTAAATATAAAATGCATTGCAATAAAAAGCACACCTTGCTATGATTCATTGGCAGTCATTCCCAAATCCCTTGATTCAAGAGGCAATGTAGGCAGGGGCAATATGTCCATTTTAATAAATAAAGGCAATACCTTGGATATTTCAAGATAATGTGTTTTCAGAGTCTGTTCTTTGCCTTAATTATGTTTCCTGTCACCTTTCATTATAACAGGAAATTTTAAAAAATCTGTTTCAAGGTAAAAGCATAACCAATTCATGTAAAACCTCATAATGGAAAGTACATGATGTAGCTTTCATAAAGAATCTCCACTTTACATGCTGCTAGAATTTCATTGTCAAGATTAACGGAAAGTAGTAAATTATATGATGGCAAAGCAGTATTGAAAGACTTGCTTGATATATATTTATAAGCCTATGCTTAATGAACAGTTTACCCTGTAGAAACCATGCAAAACAGAGCATTCTCTTGTCAAAAGGAGAGTTTAAGATTGTCATTTATTGAAAAATAATTGTAAATACATGGGGAACTAGGAGTATTTCTACTTGGGGCCAATTTAATGACATAAACAGAAATAGTAACCCTATAGTAGTGTATACTCTCATTTTTGAAATATAAGCACTCTAAGTATTTTATAGCTTCACATTTATAGAGCTATCCTTAAGAAACTGCTGTTTATACAAGAAAGAACAATGCAACCACAGCAAAGAAAGTATATTCACTTGATATTCAGAATACTCTCTTCTCCTACCCTGTAGCTATGTCAGTAGAGCCAAAACAGAGAATAACAGCACAGATTTGTAGAAGGTGGCCACTGTGAGGTGACCAGGAGCTGGGACCAGAGTGATGAAGGAAACAGATCCTTCAGGTAGGAGCAGTGCTACACAAACCACAGGTGCTTCTGCCACCAATGCTCCTCACGGCTTGAGTTCTACCTCCATTAACATGTGATTTAATGAGTAGCTACTATGTGCCTGGCACTGGGTGATGATTTTATAAGCAGTATTTCCTTCTATCTTTATGGCTCTGAGCACACTGCTTAAACTTGCTGTCTATGGCTTGGGTTTCCCATGTGTACAATGAGATGATGTCTTCCTTAGGGAACTGTTTTAAAGGTTTACACAATAGATAGAACTCTTATCCTCCTAGCTCTTGAGGAGCAGAAGAAAATACCCTTTATAGTTGCCAGATTTACACAATCAGGAAATGATCCTTTCACTTTTCAGCAGTTGCCAGAATCCAAACACAGGTTTTTGTCAGTGAACTTACCTTGAGGAGATCCTCTACCTGAGGAGTTATAGAAAGGCCAATGCTGCCTGAACTGGGTGGAGAGCTAGCAGCCAAGGCAGGGGAGGAAGAGGGAATTACCCAAAGAACCAAAGGAAGTCAATGAAAAGCTGAGAAGCAGAAAAGTAGGAAAATTTCTTATTTAAAAAAAAAAACAATCTCCTATGTGTACTGGTATTGACTGTCTACCCATAAGGATGTGTTTTCTGTGGGGTGAGTCCAGAGGTCACACCCTGTGGAATCTGAGCGCCTGGAGGGAGTCTCCAGACCATGTTGTGGCCTCTCTGTTTGGGATGGAGGAGGTGGGGAGGAGATAAATATCAGTACTTCACGTTACAGGTAAGGAAGCAAGAGCTAAGCCAGGTCAAGGGCATCCCCAAAGTCCTGGCCTGGTTATTGGGCTCTTCCACTCTCCACTGATGGCTCCCAACCTGTGGACCCACTGCCTCCCTGGAAGAACGACACTGCCATTATCTTTCCTCCACACCAGGCTCCAGTCCAGCTGCTGCTCTCACTTACCCATAGCTCGACACATGATGTCCACGGTTTCTTCCACTTCAACTAAAATCCGACTCTCAGGTTCCGCAGTAAAATACGGTGGCTCTTTAAACAAGAAACAAACAAGCAAACAATAGCCCCTAAGTAAAAGAAGGATATTTCAAAAACCACAATAGCACACATAGTTTGAACCCCTTTTAAAAGCTATTTCTAAAAACTTCATCATTAGTGACTATCTCGTACACCAACTCAGGATTCAGTCAGCAGTGGCAAAAGGCAATTTATATTTGAATGTTTCAAAAAGCAAATTACTACGCAGGGTGATGGCTACTTCTCTGTTTACGGGCTTGAATCATGGAGTATCTTAATTCATACTTTAGAGGGACCATCCCAAGAGGTTCATAAAGGTTTATATTTAGAGCACAGTATTTTATAGGCTAGTTTGCTTCAGTATCTAAACTCAACACCAAACCATGAAGCATGTCAAATAAAGTGACACAGCAATGCACTAAGCCAGTGTCTGGGAAGAGTGCAGCCTATTAACATATTTTTAAAAGTCTTAGCAGTTTTTCTCCAAAATATAGATTTAATACTTCCATGGAATGGAAAATAATAAAAAAGAGAAAAAAAAGGAGGGGGCCTCTCATCTATCTTCAGCAGCAAAGGAAACTTTCAGTTACTTGTATATCTCTAGACTCTCCATTAGCCTGTGCAACAAAAAACAGTGGTTGAATTAAACAATGAATTTCCTTGGAGAGTAAATTGCAATATTTTTCTCAGTTTATTCAGCAGAAATTCAACAGAGGCAATGGGTAAGTTCAAGAGTATTAAGGTAGTAGTGATTTCATTATCACAATAACAAAAGACCCTTGTATTCACTTCCTGCATGATAATTAATTTCTGGGGACTGTCTTCCAGAGTGGCTTATTTTCATTGTAATTGTGTTGAATGTGGATAATATAGCTTGGCATGCCTCCTGTATTGACTGTATCTTTAAAACAGGGTGGAACCCAGATGAGGAAACAGAAATGAAAATGTAACATTTCAAAGAAATGATTAAGGAGAAAGGGTGAAGGTTTTTGAATGGAGGCAAAGTTAGGTATCAATTCTGCAATTACCTGGACCACTCGAGCAGAAATAATCTGCCTGAATTGCCCACTCTGGCTGTGGATATGACTGCTAATTCACTAGGTGGAAGCAGAATCCTCTGCTTAGATGTTGTGTGTACAGACCAGGCCTGAAGAAATACTGCAAAGATTTAATGCCCCCCTTTTCAAAGCTAGTCTTTGTATACACAAATATTCTATTCAGTCTCGTCTCCTTAATCAATAGTAATGATGGCGGCATTATTTATATCCTAACTATGCAGTGTCTGCATCCTGTCAGGGCCTTGTGTGCAGGTCATGCCCCATATTCATCAATGGATACTACAGTCAATATCGACTATCATGATTTGATTAAAGGGCTGCAGGGGAAAGGGGTAAAAACTTAAGTATCAATATTTGCTTATGATTAATTACAGTTTTCATTTCCTTAGTCAAATGTTTCATTTTGGGGGGAACTGTAGAGTGCCATGTAGTTAAAGAAATAATAGAGAAAGTATGCTTTCCTCCCTTCCCCAGTAGAAACGCCTTGCAAAACTAGAGCATGATTCACAGCCAGGATATTGACAAGGATGAATCAACCTACTTTAACAAGATCTCCCCAGTTTTGTTCTTGTGTGTATGTGCATGCACGCGTGTGTGTTCATGTGCACATTCTTAGTGCTATGATCTATTATCATATGTGTAGGTTTGTGAGTCTACACGACATCAAGATGCAGAATAGGTCACTAGTACAAATTTTGGGCTCACCTCAAATTCCATTCTTAGTCCTTGGCAACCACTGGCCAGCTATTTATAAGTCTGTCATTTCAAGAATGTTATACACAGGGTCATACTGATACAGGAAATGGGTCATACTGATACAGGAAATGAGTGGGATGTGTCAATTACAAAATCTCAGGACAGCATTAAAGAATTCTCAGGACTCCGTATGTGGAACTTTTCGAGACTCCCATGAGATGTGGTCAGTGTAAGAGAGATATGAGATGCTACAGAGCCCACTGTCATAGCCCAGGCTGTGTTTCCTAGATGCATCACACACTTTTATTTTTGCTTTTATTTTCTTTTTCTCTTGTTCTACCCAACTTCACTCTGCAGAGCTAGTTCTTGTCATACCCCTTCATCCCACACTTTTCAAATAACTTTTTGGCACCTTTTATGGCTTGCTTCATCCAATTGTTTGTTTGAGGCAAGAATGACCTGGAATATTTTTGATTGGTGAGTCAACCCAGTAACAATACAGGATGTTACATTTGGAAGTGGCTTTTTTAACCAGTATAATTCCTGAGATTTCATCCCAAATGAGTTATATTTGATAAAATAATTTGTACATATACATGGCCACCACATCCAGGACCACAGCACCTTCCCCCAGGGAGTGAGTATGCCAGCACCTTCCCCAAGTAACCCAGCTGGGGCCAGACACAAGATGGTTATTCAATGATTGAACTGGATATGCATTAGAGACTTCCAGGCCTGGCTGAGGACAGGCATGCACCACCCACACCTGGTGAGATTTGAATTTCTGAATGACTCAAGTATAGAAATCAGAACAGATTTGAGATGAATAGAGATGGCAGTCTGTACCAGTTGCTTTCATCCTCCTAGGTTATTGAGTGGAGGCAAAAGAGCTGGTATGCCAGGGAATGCAGACTCATGGGGTAGGCAAGGGGTGAAGGGCACTGCTTTGGTGTGAAGAGCAGATGTGGAGTCTGTTGGTGTGGAGGAGAAGGTACACATGCTGTACCTCTGAATCGAAGAGGCTGCAGCTAATTGGAGGAATCATTGGTTCACTCATCACCAGCCAGAAACAAAGCTTCCATGACTGCGAGACATCCCTTGACTTCAGACACAGAAGTATGAGAAGTGTGTATACATAAACTGATGAAGGTAATTAACTGGTGGATGTGATGTGTTCTAGCAGTGAGGCTCACAGAAAATGGAGTCACCATCTTATGGCAATACTGAGCCATGTAAGCTGGTGACATTGTCTATATCATCTCTAGGTTAAGGATGTGAAAACTTAAGCCAACAGCAAAGACACTTGTTCATACCAGCTACTGGTCAAGTCATAAGTTGATGTCTATTATATTTATGCCATTCACCCTTCAGGCATGCTCCATATACTACAGTACACAAATGAGAGAGACTATCAGCAGAGGTGACATCTGAGAGGGTCTTGAAGGGCAGAGCCTCTTCAAAAACTCAGATGATCTAGGACAGAAGGGCAGTCTTCGAAGAACTACCATGTATAGGATTTGTCTCTGGTTGTCTCTCTAGAGGAGGTCCTGGCAGGGCTAGATGCCAGCAGTATAGAGGGGAAATACAAGGTAGGGAGTGCAAAAAGCCTGCTACCAAGGCAGCTCCACTATGGGAGACTGGTGTGGTATGTCTCAGGGTAACTAGGGAACCAGTGTAGAATATACTCCAAACATGCCCTCACCAATGAGGATCTCCACCAGACACTGGTCGAGGGCTGCTCCTGGGATGTGGATTCTCTGCACTTTCTGCCTGCCATGGTTGGCAAAGTTGGCTCCAGTGGCTGGAGGACACTAACAGGAAGGAGGTGCAGGTGACACAGGGGGAAACTGTTCTATGAAGCAGGGAGGCCGGGAGATTTGTTGTCACCGCTTTGGTGCATCTGGGGAACATGGCAGTGATCTGGAGTTTGTCACGTGGACGGGGCAGAGGAGTTGCTCAGGAGGAGGTCTGTGAGTGAGAGAAGCACAACTGAATGCAGTGAGGTGCTGGGGACAGAGACCCAGGCCCTGAAGCCTGCTGGCCATGCGGAGTGGGTGTCACGCTGCCTGGATCAGAGCTTGGGGTTCCAGTTCAAATCACAGGAATTGAGCAGTGGTGCAGAGAAGGTGACAGGTGGAGTAAACAGCCGCAGCCAGTCTGTCTTGTCTCATCAGTGTGAAATAAAAGTAATTGGGAGCCAATTTGTTTCTGCTTTCTTTCATCTGCATTTTCACATCGATAGCTCTTTTCTCAGTCCTGCTGGTGACAGCCCTATGAGATTGGTCCTGCTTCTGGATGATCCCTTTGTGGAGTCTGGGCATGGGGTGATAATCTCACTCAAATCCCCTGAATTGAGAGAGACACCTTCTTCAAGGCTTTCCCAGTGCAATCTGACCACAAAATTCTACCTGTCGCAGTAAATCCTTATGAATAGAAAGGGAATTTAAATCAACATCATAAGAAGTGAAGTGCGTTTGTGTGCCTTTAAAAGTCAGAACACAGAGATGAAAACTGCAGAACACAGAAACAATCTGCTTTGGAATCCTGATATAAATGCATGACCAAAGTTCACATGATAGACTTAAATACTTGAGAAAGGAATTATGATTGAAACAAACCTTCTAGTTTATAGGGAGATAAATTTTCTCTCTTGTTTAAATTACCTTAAAATGTTTTAACACAATATAGTTCTGTCTACTAGAGATTTACACATCACAAATTTTAATTTTGGTTCAATCTATAATGTGCTGTGTTCATATAGCCATAGATCAACCTTGATGAAAAGTCTGCAGAGAATGGTATGTGATATTTACATACACAGCTAAAGTGCAGTAAGAAAGGGAGGAGTTAGAGTTAGCTCAGGCCCCAAACGTGGAACAGGCAGTGACTCTGACTCCAAGCTTTTCTCAGCCATTTTTTTCATTCTCATCTTTTTTAAAGAGGGGCTGACAGGATCACATGGCATTGTATTTAGCATAGTCACACTGGGGACACAAACCAGCCTCCTACTACCTAGGGGAATGTGACAATGCTTAAAGCAACTGGCTTTTATGCAGAATCCATTGATGCTCTTGCTAACTTCATAGGAAAGTACAAGTTTTTATTTTTTTCTTGTTTTGCAGAGTGGGCAACTATGAAATGTATTACTGAAAAAGCCATCACTCCCTGAAGGATTTCTTCCTATTGGATCTTTCCTGTTCTTGATTCTCTTTATTTCAGAAAGGGAGATGCAGCAGGAATTGTCCTTCCTGGAGCTGACCTTTGAGGCAGATCATCAGTGGCCAGTATGGAAGACGATGGGTCACCAGGACTCTATAATCAAAGCCACTTAGGAATAAATGCACGATTATGATAGGGATGGAAAGAACAAAAGAAATGAAGACACTTGCCTCTCAATTTAATGTCATCTCTTTATAATCCAATAAAAATTTAACATTTCCTCAGTCATTGGACAAAGCATGCTTCTTGACTACCACTATTTTCTAGCATCCAGAACTAGGCAATTCATCTGTCCTCAATCTTATCTTCTATTCTTGTTTCTGGGTGAATACTTAGCCCATGTTTAGGATGCAGCTGTTTCTTCATCTTTCAATTTAACAAAAAATAACCTCCAATAATTTTAGCTTCTTACTGAGTCAAAAATTAATATAACTACTTCTAAACACAGATTGTAATAGCCAGAAAAGGTCGAGAAGAAGCCAGGGGCAGAAAGGGCAGACTATGCAGGCAACTTCCACGATGAGGACTTTGCCTCTTTCCCAAGATTCAGGATTGGACATGTTCAGAACTTTACCTGGAAGTCTTAGGAACACCTTAACTTTAGATTTAATGAGTTAATTTTCTTAGGAAAAATAAATAGGAAGATAATCTTAATCATAAAGTAGTGCGACACAGGATTGCTGTTTTGTAGCCTGGAAGTGATGAGGCTGAGATGCTATTTGAGGATGCGGACAGGATCATTTTCTTCAGGATTTACCTATGATAGAAAGGAAAGCCTTGGCCCTGGCTGGCTCGAAAGCACTCCCCCGCAGTGTTGCCTCGCAGACATACAGCCCTGTGTCTGTAGAAGTCGGATTGGAAATGGTGAGGCGTCTTCCAAAGCTGTGGAGTCCACTAGTGAGTCTTACGCCATTTCTCTTCCAGTGCACACTCAGCTCTTCCACAGGCCTGCAAGAGCAAGGGCATTGGTGACAATGATTATGAATCATGTGGATGGCAATAATAATAGTTTCAGGCATTCAGCACCAGCTAACAAAGCTAATTCTAGCAGGAATCATGGCGGGTTGAACAATGGACATTTAAAAATCAATCCAGATACAGCTCTACTCCCTCATAGCAAATATCAGCAACATATTCTGCTCAAGGGCTATTGAGCAAGGATAGCTAATTGCGGCAGCAATGAACCATAAGTGCTAATGATTCCATTTACTCATGAAAAGAATGTTTAAAACAAATACTACTAGGGGACACTACTGCTACGTGGGAGGCGTGACCATTTGAACTCCATTCTGGAGTGACCAGAAGCAGGCAGAGAACACCTAGGACTACAAAATAGGAGAAGGATTGACTTTTCTCCTTTGCTACCTAGAGCCTTGTTTCTTTCTTCTTTCTGGCTGATACCATAGATTGGACCCTCTACATCAGCTATGTCTAAAATGAAAATCATCACCTAATGAAGCAGGTTGCTTGTGGCGTGCTATAGGTCCCAGGTCCCTGCCTCCTGTGCATGGTGCATTGGCAAACAAGCGAGCTGCTATTGCTGGAAGAGGAGAAATCACGTGCTACTCTTCCCACTGTGGGCTCACCCCAGCGGATATTTATTACTACAGGTTCAGTAGTCCTTATCAAAATTCTGGGGACCACAAATTTGTTAGATTTTGTATTTTTTTGTTTTAGAATATTTGCACATACTGCATAATGGGACTCATGTCTAAAGATGAAATTCATCTAAGTTTAATCTACACTTTTGTTTTCCTTTTTGAGACAGGTTCTCATTACTCAGTTCAGGCTGGCCTTAAGCTCACTTTTAGCTAGCCTAGAACTTGCAGTGATCCTCTTGCCTCAGCCTCCTAAGTGCTGGGATTGCAGGCATGTGCCAGCACGCCTAGCTTCACCTGTACTTTATATACATAGCCTGAAGAGATCGCTGTGCAGTAGTTTTAGTGTGCATGTGTTTTCACATGACCCGGCACATGAGGTCAGGGGTACAATTTTTCATGTGTGGTACCATGTTAATTCTCAAAGTTTCAGACTTTGGAGCATTTCAAGCTTCTGATTTTCAGATGAGGGATTATCAATCTATGTGGCCATATCTAGGGCATGACTGTACCTGGCACTGGCTATGCACTCCAAGGTGGTCTCACTGGACCCAGCTACCACGCTCCTGTTGCCTGGGGCAACCACAATGACGGGGGCCATGGCTTCAGGTGTGCCCATATCTCCTGTGGCAGAGGAAAAAAAAGTCCATGGAATTCTCCTCAGAATGAAAGATGGGATGATGGGAATATGACAGACAGAGGATCTTGTCAAATCATGTTGATAGGAAACTCAGAATCTTGTGATCTGCTAGAACCCCTCTGAGGAGCCAGGCCTCATCAGAACTTAGGCATCAGGGTGCACCTACCACCCCCAGTCTTCTTTGCTGGAATTCCAGCCAGGGATTAGAATGCAAGGCACCTGAAGGCATCTATCTACTGCCCTGTGTATTCTGTGACTAAGGACTTTCACCTACTCAGCATTTTTCAAAATGCTTGCTGGCTTTATTATTTTTTTTTCATTGATTTAAGACCTGCCTATTGAGTTGCGTAGTGTACTCATTATTTTCAAAGTCAGTCAACTGCACAAATACGTCACATGTCAGGCACTCCACTAGGCACAGAGGTCAATAAAAGCAGTTGCAGTGTGACTCCCAGAAGCACATACATTCCTTTAACAAAATGTAAATTTCTTTTACTGCAGTTTCAATCCCTTTTTTTTCCTGCAAAGCAAATATCCTGAATCCATCTCTGTTTCATATCAAACCATAAATAATTTAGCTCGTATTTCTGGTGACAAGGGAAAAAATAGGATGCATTTTTGCCACTTTCCTCTAAGACACATTTAGCATCAAAATTAAACAACCCGCAGCACACTTTACTATGTTTATTTAGGGCAAATGAAGACTGAATAACATTTATAGAAAAGGGATTTCAATAAGAGTAGAGATGTAAGAGATTAGAAATAAAAACAAATTTAAACAACAGCAAATGCAAAATGTCTTCTCTAACACTTCATTTGGAAGAACCTGAGTTATGGAGAACTCAGGCCAAGGAAAGGATTTAACTTGCTGGTTGGTGGTGGCCTCACAACTATGGAGAGGGACTGAAAGGTGGGAAGATGGCCTCTAAGCAACAGGGATTTCCCAAAGCTCTGAGTCTGGCATCTACTGACTAAGCAGGAAGTAACTTGTGTATTAAAGGTATGTGGGAAGTTAAAAGGGAATGGGAGTTTGGTGCAGGCACAGTCAGTAAATTAAGTTTTTCTTAAATGGTTACACTGATTGCATCATGGGAGGCCAAATCTCACAAATCTTTGGTCACCTGGGGTGCAAGAGATACATGCCCCCTCAGCCCTGGGCCTTCAAAGTCCCTCTCCATGGCAACCTGGGAGCATTCATAAACTTCAGGGACTGTGGGCTGCATGCCCAATTCCTGATCGGAGACCAGAGGCCAGACACACCAGGACAGGCATGCACTGAAGGCTGGTGTAAGAACAACCTACTTGTCATCAGTGAAAGTCACTGATGAGGAGAAATGACCCGGGGAGCTAATATTTGCAAATAGTTATGAGAAGTGAAGGAAAGCGGCAGTGAAAACTGAAAGGTCACTGAGCAAGGCGCTCACTTGGCATTAATCATTGCGCAGCCACAAGGCATAAAGGAAGCTGCCTCGGGAAGAGGGTCCAGGTTCTTGTCCTCTTCTGCCCAGGGTGAACAGAGAAACTGCTCACAGTGCCTTGGGGACATGTTGGATGGAGGTGCCCCTCCATTTAGGCTTCAGCTACACCTAGAGAGAGAGGTGAAGAAGTCCTTGGTTTGGCTTCATTTATGTCATACTTGAAATACACAAAGAAAGGCACAGTGCAAGTTGAGGGTCTTGCTTGACTCATGGTTAGTAGATGCTGTCTATTCTCTAATCCCGCTCTCTAACTTCAGAATTCTTTCTAATGACAGGATGCTTGTCATAAAGGGAGAGGGTGAGAGATGATATGTACACAAAGTTATGGTGAGGTGTGGTGAATCTAACCAGTGGTAGCCACCACAGCAAGATGGAAGCAAGGTATGCAGTTCTTCTGATGCAAATCCTGTGCATTTTATTTACCTAAAACTTTACACAAGTGCCTGGAATCCTGGAACCCCAGAAAAGAGGGTGGTTACCCACTTCTGGGACACCTTCTTTTAACAGGTTGCTTTAAAATTTCAGTCAAATTCATGTGGACACCTATATTAAAAAGAACAGTGGAGCCTTAAAACAAAATAATCCTTTCACTCTGCCAGAGGCAATCTCTTTCAACTCTCTGAATGCTTTATTTTAGTTTAAACCTATGTTTTAATTTTATAGATATGTTGCTATTTTTCGATTCATTAATTTTAGGCATTACTGATTTTTTGCTGTGATAGACGAGTTTGGAGCTCACAGCACTTCACATCTCCTCTCAAACAGTATATACCATTGAAAGGTTTTATATGTGTATGTATATATTTACATGCTGGAATATAAATATTTGGCATCTACAAGGTATTAATTCTAGAATATAAATATATACCTATAAGGTATTAAGTATAAACCTTATAAAGGCAATTAGAAGTCCTAAGAATACAAGAAATCTGTTTAAAATATACAATCTGTATAAAATATACAATCTTTGAACACTGCCTTGCTGTGCAGTGGATAATCTTTACATAGTAAATGTAATTAAATATTATACATTTATTTCAACTTTAGTTATTCTACAATAAATAAAAGAATGACTATGAAATACAGCACAACTCTTATAAACCTTGATAGTATGAAAATAAAACTACAGAAGACAGAAAGAGCAACCTGGAAGAGCAGAGAAAAACTGAAGGGAAGGTCACTTCCTACTACCCAGTGGGTAAGAAGAGGATGCACTTCCCTTTAACAAAGAAATAATAAAGGAGTGTGTATGCATGTGTGGACACACACACACACACATGTTATCTTTGTAACTTTAAAATATCTTTCTTTCTCTTTGTAGTCTTTCTGTCTCTGTCTCTCTCTTGCTCCATATAGCTAAAGTTTAAAGGTAAACAGACTAAAATACAGTTATGTTGAGAGAATGTGTACAGTGATGTTAGTTGAAATTTCATCCATTAGAGCAGAAAGTCAAGGATGATAACTGAAACTAGTAAGTCATGAAATATCAATAGAGATGTGGAATTAAATGGTCAAAGGTTAAACTAAGGAGATGCTTTTGGCCTAAGAGTGGGAGAAGCTGCTACATTTGTTCCTTTTGTATTGTCCTCTTCACTTCCTGTGAGGCAGTCTTCAAACATAGATCCGCTGGTCCTACTGGTGTGACCCTGTTATTCTGAGATAGCCCCTTGCTGCATTCCTGAGTGACACGTAGATTCCTGCAGCTCATATTTTCCCTTTATTGGTTTTTGTCTTTGTCTTTCTGGAGCATCCTCAAGTAACTTTTTAAGAAAACTGTGCATTTGAAAAGGTGAATTTTCAAAGTTCTTGACTGATTGGAAGTAACATTATTCTATTTCCACGTACGATCATTTTCCTGGGCAGAAAACTCCAAGAAGGAAAATCATTTTGCCTTGGCCTTCAGAAGACATTGCTCCACTGTTTTCTAGTGTCCAGTGTTGAGGAGAGGTCTGACATAAACTCCATTCTGATTTTTATAGGCCATCTTTTTGCTGCGATTTATCTCTTTCAGGTTTTGGAATATTCTCCACATGTTTAGAATTATCTTTCTTTTTTAAATATATTGTTGCAGTTGATTGGTAAGTTGGATATCAACACCCTTTTAATTTTTTGGTTTTATATTTTTATTTCATTTTTTCCTTTCAAGGGCTCATACTGATTGGATTTAGGCCTCTGGGTTGATTCAGTGTGGTTCTGATCTTTTTCTAATATTTTTCTTTTCTCTCTAATTTTGAATCAGTTTCTTTAGCTTTATCTTCCGTCTTTTTGAATTTTCATTTCAGCAACCATAGTGTAATGCTGGAGTGATTTTCCTCTCTGATTGCTTATTTTTCACAGCATCCTGTTCTTGTTTTTATTGATACATTTTCTTAGAATGATCCTTAAATGATCTTTTAGAGTTAATGACAAAAGCTAATTGAAAAATGTGAAAATTTGGCTTGTCACCTGACAACTTTATCAGGGGGAAAACTCATTATTATATGAAGACACTCTAAATCTCAGACGGGCAGAGGTCTTTTCTCTGGGGCAATTCCTTCTCAGCAGAGAGGAATCTTTACTTAGTTGTCTGTCCACTTGTCTGGTTATTCCGCCTAAGTGTTCCACCTTGCAGTGGTAGGAATAGGGAATACACTATTCCATTTACAAACCATCAGTCAACTTGTTACTTTTGCTTCTGCATTATAAGGAGCTCCTCTATGACAGCTAGCTCCACACAAGGGCCTTCTCCCTGAAAAGGTCAGGATTCTTCCCTTTCTGATCTGCTTGCCAGATGGTTTGTCCTTCCCTTGGTGGTGATGGCCATTATTCCCTTTGTGCGCCTCACTCTTTCATTTCTTTACTGCATTTAGTGAGGTTTCAAACTGTATTTTATTCTCATGTGCTTTTCTTCCACTTTTAACTGGTCATGCTGAATGTCCTACTACATTTTCTCTCCACATTCAATTTTTAGAAGAGGTAAAGAAGAATATGCAGGCATTTTAAAAGATTAAAGAGACTCTTTCTTTCTTTCTGCTATCCTCACAGAGTCTGAAATATAACACTCAATACATACTCAATGACTGATTTGAGAATATTTGCCATAAATATTCTACATTAGTAAGCTACCTTCCACTAATACCACCCAATCTTTCTTCAATATCCTACATTAATATACACTTTTAAAGTACCATATGCAAATGTATGATGAATTATTTTTTGGAAGAATAAAAACAAGAGAAATCTATTCCACCAAGTTCCTATAGAGCCACCAAATATTTTGCTGATTTACAAATCTTGCCTCACTTAGGAACAGCCCAGTAAGATAGTCATTATTGCCTTGTACCGATGAGAAAGTTGAGGCTCAATATCACACAATTTAACTGAAAAAGACTTTAAATCAAGAAATATTTATCTGCAATTTTTCTTTTGCATAATTCTGTCTCCTCCTACTATACACTCTGGTTGTGCTCAGTTAACCAAACATGAAAATAACTAGAGCACTTCTTCCCCCAAGTATTTCCTTAATTGAGGCTTTACAGTAGTTTTCTCAACCACACCTTTCCCAGGTTAGTCAAAGTGGCTGGAGGTAAAGATGCTGAATAAAAGAGGGAATCTGCAGAAGGCAGCGATGGCAGATAGGAAAACACTGGAAGTGAAACCTCTTTGTAATTACTGGAATAAAGATCTTAGTGGAGGACACTGGGCCCTAATCCCAATCAGTTTACCTTGCCTGAATCCCTACTGCCTGAAAGTGAAGCCATCTAGGTTGTGTTAATTAAAAGGAACATTTAAATCTCAAGTCTCTCAAACACTAACTAACTAAATAAATAAATAAAAATTGCAAGGTAACTTGACTTGCTATGCTGTGGAATTATTGTGGATGAAGTGGGTTAAATGGGAAACACTCCATTTCTCTGGTGTTAGGAACAGTGCTAGAGGTGGAAATGTGCCCATATGCTAATGGCAATCCTGAAGGTTCCAATTAGGAGCACAGGAGTGGTCAGAGTGGAGATCAAGACCTTGAGGAAGTGACAGAAACAAATAGCCAGGTGGCTAACTAGGAATAGAGCATCCCAGAGATGGGGACGAGTAAGCAGATCTGGATGCAGGGATCTGCTTGGTGTGTCAGAGGTACAGCTGGCGGCCAGCAAGGATGAGCAGGGAGCTGGATGGCAGAAGGATGGCTCAGATAGGTCATGCTGAGAACAGTGAGCTTTATGCTATGTGAAGAAAGAAGCCAATAGGAGGAGTGAGGCAGAGGAATAATGGGATGTAAGTTTGTGTTAGAAGAATTGAACTCTGGAGACTGGGAAATTAACTCTGGTGTCAAGGAAGGCCTAGTGAGGCTAATGCCAGAGCCTGTGCAAGACACAGGGACATGTGGGTGGGGAGGTAGGACAGGTGTTATGGATTAAGAACTGGTGGTCAACTTAACGCCAGCTGGATTACATCAGCATGGCACTGGTCGAAGATGCTCCACCTGAGGAAAGTTGCCAGGATAAATAGGTGAAGAAGGTGTTGAGGGTTGAGGTGTTAAGGAGGTATTGTAGGTTCTCCTATGAGTAGCTGTCTGAGCTGTTGGTTCTCCTGGAGAAGCTTTGGTCCTCACATCGAGCATTGCTTCCTGGTTCTGGAGGGGAAGACATGTGCTGCTTGGTCTCCAGGATGACCTCATCATGCTGCTTCCTGGCATGTACCTGACTGTGCTTGTTATCGGAGGAGCTCGGGGCCTCCATGTCGCTGAGGATGGCTGTGGCGCCTTTCAGGATAGCCCTGGTCTTTGTTGTGAGTGTGACTTCTTGGCTCCAGCATAGAACCCTCATCCCACTAGCACAACTCCTTCATCTTGCTGGCATAGACTTTCTGGCTTCCACTGCTGACCCTTGGGTCTTCCTGGTACGGATCCGTAAAAGAGACTGGCGTGAATCCTTGTGGGATCTGGACCTCCAGTTGGACTCGTGGGAGGCATTGTCCTGAGCTCTGGATTTTTATCTGGACTCATGTGGGACATTGCCGTGGGGTTTAGGCTCTTGACTAAATAATCTATGTCTTTGGTGTTGCAGATAGATTTCCTGCATTTTCCTGTGTTAACTCCCCGTGACCATTATAAAAATATTATAAACTCCATGTCTTGATCCTAATTGTTCACTTTGTACAACGCCTGACTACAACAACAGGTGCTGGTGCATCTGGGTTTTAGACATTTTTAAAGAGTCACAGCCTCTGCTGATGGATTAACTATGGGAACAACTGAGGGACAGGAACTGAAACAGGAAGTGCATTTCTGAGATGGAAAGACCATAGGAAGGGAAGGAAAACAGGGGAGGGAATAAATTGGGGTTGGAATTTGAGTATGTTACGACCTAGAAACCTCTCCAGCCCTCATATACCTTTTCCCCCTCTCATCTGTCCACACTGCCTCTGTGGAAGTTTCCCCCTCCTGGGGCTGACTGGGGTTCCAGTTTCTCCTCTGGACAGATCTGAAAGGGCTCTCCTTGACCCAGCAAGTGGAAGCAGGTCTAGCTGCCCATATACCGTACTTCACTATGGTCTATATGGTAATCTGAGTCCCTGATGATTGGGAGGCGGAAGGGCATATCACAGCCCTTTGCTACCACCCTTACACCCAAACTTACCTTTCCTCTGCACGCCCACCCTTTCCCAATGGTGCACATCAGACCCTAGGAGCATGCAGTGTGGACATCTCTTCTCGATCTTTTCTTGGCTGAGTTTGCACTTAAATTGGGGGAATTGAGTCTGCACTGGAAGCATGAAGCCAGGTATGTATCTTGCCTTGGCCATTAACATATTGCAAACTGCAGCTCTCCTCATTCTGCTCGTAGTCCACTCTTCTGCCCATAAATCCTTACATGTATCTTCCCAGCTCCTGTTAACTCATTTAAGCTTATCTGTGACAGCCAGCCTGGACTGAGGGAAAGTAGCACAGATCTGCGCACATGCTTAGCCTTGGCTGCCAGCCATTTCTTCTCAATCTGGCCAGCCAGGATACTGGGTAAGGTTATACTGCAGTGGCCAGGATCTTCCAGTTCCATGCTCTGACCCTTCCCCTCAAGGATCCAGATGCAATTCCCACTATTTCACAATGGAAGGCATAGGTGTGAAGAAGCATTTACAATCCAGTGGATCTCAGTATATCCTGGCTCCTGACGGGGGCAAGTTGCTGGACTTCTCTGGGCCTCCTTTGTAAGGCAGGGTCACTGAGAGCGAGGACATGATGGTGTGTGCATCTGTCTATATTTCCAGAAAATGCTCGCTAATTTGTGCTACATTAGGTTGATGGATATTGACATTATTGTGAATGGGGTGTAATGCTTTTTGCCCTGTCCCCAGGTTTTGTCTATCTGCCAGTCAGGTTCTCAGTATGGTGGCCTGAAGGTATTCATGTTACTGTAGCTGCCCTTTCTCCAGGAAAGGCCCAAGCCTGGGCACTCTGAGCTCAGGCTATTTCTTGGAGATTCATGTTACAAAGACCTCAACACCTCATTAAAAAAATGCAGCCTTTTCTGAGAAAGTTATGGTTGAAAGAATTTGGGTTTTCCAGAATATCTGAAGGAAAAATCTTCTCTTTCAGTTTCTCTATTAAACCCATCCCTGGGTTTAATTCCAGGGTCCTGGAATGGGGCAGAGTGCCCCTGGCTAATGCTCCAGGAAACCTGGCAGGTAGCCAGCTTCTGGGGACTGTCACTTTGAAAAGCCAAGACCTCTCTGTGCTAGAGTAGTGACAATGAGGTCAAGTGTTACCCTCCACCAAAAAATGCTGAGCCACATTTGCTTTGGACAATAATCTTGATGCAAACACATAAAGTGAGTAGACTGTCCACTGTCCTTATTGTAAGTGGGTATGCTCAGTGAGAGTTGGCTTTGAGACAAGGAAAACCATGGTTCAATGACTGCCACAAAGAACCGCCAGATTTTACCCCATAGTGTCTCACTCACTGTCAACTTAGTTTCAAAACAAGATCCCATGTCAAAGCTAAAAGAGGGATCCAGTGGGATTATCTGAACTTCAAGATCTCCCTATTCCAAAAATAACTGGTCTAACATTTCTAGAAACCAAAGAGAAAACAACACTGAAAACAAATCCAGAGGAGAAAGACTTTTAAAATTCTTTGACTTACTTTAAATTCTTTTCAATGTCCAATAATGACAGTGTTTATTGACTATGCTGACAAGATGAGAGAGAGAACAATTACAAACGTGGCTTAAAGTTTAGGCTATCTAGGTCATGTGGAAAGAAGAAAGGACCAGTGTCTGCCAGTGCTCTGCCATGTGGCTCCTTCCCATTGCTCACCTCACCATAGCACCATTACTTGCTGAGTAGACCTCTTTACTTTCTGAAAGATGGAGAAACATAGGTGTCACTCGGGTCTTTACTTAGCCCTTCTACAAGTGCATGCTGAATGAAGAATTCAGTTTTGTCCAAATATTGTATGGTCAGTTATTACTATCAGATTATTAGCATTATAGGATATTGAGGATGAAACCAATAGCCTCTTTTTTCTGGGGATGCAAAGCTCAGCTTTATGAGATCTGTGTCATCAAAGCCATCTGGGCTTACTAGAGAAAGAGAGGCCTGTTTAAACAGCAAGTACAGTATGTTGTGAGTATTGGGGGCACAGAGAAGGGACATAGTAGGACAGGATAGGGGTTTGGTGTTGACACTACTTCTTCCAAGGCAATCAAGAAAACCTTACCACAAAAGTGGATAGACATATACCAGACAGACAAGAAAGGAAAGGCATTTTAGAAACAAAAAAGAGGATGGCATTAGGTATAGTGGTGCCTGCCTAAAATCCTAGATACTTAGAGGCTGAGGGGGAGAATGATGAGTTTGATGCTAGCCTGGGAAATTTAGTGAATAAGATCTCAAAATAAAAAAGTGGAGCCAGTTTAGTTCATCTAGAAACATGCAAAACTGGGGGAAGTTCTTGATGGGTGAGGGGATTTCGGGATTGTGTCTACTGTGGAGGAAGAGGCAAGGTCAAGCCTTGCACTTTAGCCAGCAAGGAAAGGAGTAGCCCTCTAAAGAACAGCGCTTAACTATAGTGTGGGATCAAACTGTGAGGCTCAGACAAAGCCTGGCACTGTATAGGGACCAGATGTCAATGCGTGAGACTCAAGGGAGTTGCAGGGAGAATGGAGAAAAAGAGGGCTGGCAAGTATTAGTAAGGGCAGAGGGAGGGAGACAGGAGAAGGCAATGGAGGAATGTAAGGCAGCCAGCCTAGCTATTGACTTGAGTGAAGTGGCCAGTGGCTAAAACTCACCAGGAAGGAAATTTAAAACCAGGACAGGTGGTGGTGATAGCACTTCATGGTGGAGAAAAGGCCAGTCTTTCTGTAGTAGCTTCCTGACTTTAAAGGAAGTACCCAATGTATGGGGTATTTGAGGTTCAGGGGCACTGGCTGGTCACCAGTATGTGGATGTGACTAAAGGCTGAGGACATTGTGACCACTATCTAGGAGAACAGAGAAGGACCAATGGAGAGTGGCTGGAGGCTTCTCAGGAGCCCTCAATTTTCCAGTGCAGTCAGAATGGATGGCTAGAACCGTGGAGGGAGGAAGCTGTTATAAAGCTCAGGAAAGAGGCTATCATTTTCCGTCCAAATGGATAGGAATTTTAATATATAAAATTAATGCTGCTCCTGCTCCATTTTGAAGATGAATCTGAGTTTGCCTTGTAGGACAACTGCTAAGAAAAACAGAAGTCTATATAAGAATCCTGACCTTTTTCCAGAATGTCTTTGCCATAGAACGTGACACACTGAGAGCATCATAAACCCAGAGCTGCTGTTCTGTTGGATTTTGTGGCTTGTGTATAGATGCCCCCTCAAAGCCTCATGCAGTCATAGGTGCCCTACTTTGCCATGTCTGTCCTCTGCAATGCCTCTCTGCCATGTCACCCTGCCTTGGAAAAGTCAACTACAAACTGAAACCTCTACAAATTGAGAGCTGCAATAAACCTGTTGTTAGGTATTTTGTCTCAGCAATGAAAAAAGAAACTAAGACACTCATTAACTGCAAAGTGGCTGGCCTGGTCTCAGGAATTCTCAGTCTACTTCCTGACAATGAAAAGGGCAATAACAATTCAGTCTTTCCTGTACTTGACCTTCTCCTACATACTGTGGTGTACTGGTGCTTTGTTGAGGATGACTGTAAAGAGCTCCAAGTACTAGACTTAAAGAAAATCATGTGAATTTTCTGTGCATCAGTGGCCTTTGAAACCACCTGGAGTCTGTCATCTCTCCCTGAATTACTGAATGACTTCACCTCAAGATCAAATGCTTTCTTGTCTGCAAAAGCATCTCAAAGCAACAGGTATATACTTTCTTGCCGCCATGAAGAATCTGTCTTAATAGTTCCTATTGTAATATGGAAGTCCCCAGAGTTTACATTTTTTTAAGAGATTTAGAAACACATGCCAATAGGCACACATCTCTTTCTCTAAGAATCCACAGA
This sequence comes from Cavia porcellus, assembly GCF_034190915.1. Classification (NCBI taxonomy): domain Eukaryota; kingdom Metazoa; phylum Chordata; class Mammalia; order Rodentia; family Caviidae; genus Cavia; species Cavia porcellus. The sequence continues at coordinate 33,971,868 of NW_026947506.1, read as the reverse complement.
TACTACTTTTTAAAAATGTACTACAGTGAAGGCTGTGCAAATCGCAGGCAGGCCCAAGTTATCCCCAGCACTATGGATGTGAATTTGAAGAGGCAGAACTCAGGTAACTTGGAGACATACTTTATTGTTAAAACTGAAATCAACAGCATGGTTTTTCTCCTGATAGGAAAGATCATGTTCAGTAAATAGAAAAGGCTCCTTACTTTTCACAGTCCACAGATTCACTTTATAATGTCCACCTACCCAGCTCCTGGAAAAGCCTGTAAATTTCTGGATCAATATGTGCTGTGTGTAGAGGTGTCTAAAGAAATTTTTCTACTTTTTGAAAAACTATTTCCTTTATAGTGCATCAGCTAGAACCCCAGTGACAAATCTCAAAAGCCTTATGATAGCACCGTGAGGCAGGGCAACATGGGAAGGTGGCTTTGGGGACAAACCCAACTCCTAAAGCGCTAGCTATTCTCTATACCCCATTGCAGCAGCTAGCTCAATTCTTCCTGTGTATGGTCTGACAGTAAGAGGGAAAGAAAAATGAGAGGAAGTGCCATAGTATATTTCATTTACCATTTTATCTTTGCATGCACTTCCATTTTTATCTTGATATACTTCTGGACTTTTCTACTGACAAGAGACAATAAATAAAATCACATGACAGGTTGACAAATAAGCCAGCAGTTTCTTTTCTTCTCATTTATAACATATTTGAAAACTTGTACATTTGGAAATGAATGGAATGTAACAAAGAATGTATTTTCATCTGCTTTTTACTGGGCAGAGAAAAATGAAGGTGATAAAAGGCAACTCTACTGTTGGCTTATTTATTTATTTTGGGATAAGTACAAATTGATAAACCATGAAATAGGATTGTGGATTTAGGAACTGCATGACTGGACACTAGAGTGATCCAAATATTTGATTCAAGAGACAACAGCTGAGTACCTGTTTTTTATGTACACATATAAATGAATAATCTACTATTTAATAGTAGAAGGCTCACATCCCATAGGACTGGGATCACGTGCTATTGGACACACAGAGTGGGTATTTTTGTACTTTTCATGGAGTTAGCTCAGCTTTCTGAATCAAGTAGGCACAGTAACAGGTCACTTTTAACTTCATTAAGAAGTGCCCTTAGATACTTTTGCCAAGTATACACGTCTGGGCGTGGAGCCGATACCCATCTGAGGCCATTAGCAAGGACAATGAGGAATTGTAGACCACACTGGCAGGGACCTGTGACATCCTGGTCCTCTTCCACCCCAGCTGCAGGAGCTCCATCGTAAAAGATCTTTCCAAAGTTGAAAGACATTTAGAGGAAATGGCAAGTATTGTTGGTTCTGTAGGACAAACAACAATAATAAACTGGAACAGAGGAATCAACCAACTTTGGATTTTTTTATGGTGCCTATAAGAACATCATCTTAACTCAGTGTTTAAAAAAAACAGTGAGGACCCAAGCACCCCAGGCCTGGCACCTCTCCTCTGCAGCCTGACAAAGCTATGCCAAGCCCCATTCCTATCTTTTTTTGCTTCTGGTGGCCCTGAGCCTGTGGGACTCATTATTGTGCTTGTTTTGTCTGCTCCAGTCCTAGGCCTGGATGTTCCCCACATGCCGTGGATGCTTAGCAGATGAAGTCCTTGGCAGAAGCCTCTGCTCCTGGGTCTGTGGGAGAACTCTAGGAACCTATCCCTGTGATAGATTCATTGAGGCATGCAGGTTGACATCTTTCATTTCCTTTCCTTCTTGGGATCTCATCTAAATAAATGACCATACTCACATCTTCTCTGGGATCACACACTGTTTCTAGGAGAAGGTAGGACATGTGCCCCTCTCTTTTGACCAAGTGCACGTGTTCATGTACACACCTGCCCCATTCCCTGCAAAGTCCTTGAAGGAACACTGTATGTTTCAGAGCACCTCGCAAACAGTAGGTATCTAACAGATACTTGTTAGATTGAATGAATCCAACTTCACATTTCTTAAATAGGTATCAACACTTGTTCCCAAGACTTCACTAAGTCAAAGATTTTAGATGTTCCCACAGAACAGCAGCACAACCCTGTTCCTGGATATGCTGGGACTATTTGCCAGGCTCAGTTCCTGCTGAAAATCAGATGTTCTTTATATAACATGTGATTCACAAGTAGTATCTGTAAATAGAAAAGTATCTTTAATAGATAAAGCAAGAACAAAGGAATTCAATCCCAAGTCCCTGGAGAAAACAGAACATTATCCTAAATGGTTTGAGCATGTGAGAGAAAGAAAAATGGAGATAAATAAGATGGAAAAGGGAAAAGCCTGTTCAGAGAATATCTTGAACACTGCAATTATGCCCCTCCTTAAAATACAAGACAGATTTTTAGAAAACTAGACTAAATTGAAGTTATTTTTCCTTGCTACAGACTCACTGATCAGCTCACCAACCATAAATTATAGCAATTGAAGCTGAAGGTAAATTCATACTCTAGTTACAAAGAAACCTGGTTGAAGAGTCATACTACTGGTGATCACTCCTGGAGCTGCTGCTTTTTGAAAACTGCCATATGGGAATAGAACAGAATAGAATAGAATAGAATAGAACAGAACAGAACAGAACAGAACAGAACAGAACAGAACAGAACAGAATAGAATAGAATAGAATAGAATAGAATAGAATAGAATAGAATGCTTTCTATTTCATATCTTCCTAGCCATGCAAAGAACACACAAACCCAAGATTTGGGGAGGTAGTTTGGGGTTTGGGTTCTCAACCACAAGAGGTACTCCATGGGCCAACAGATTATTTCATTTTATTTTTTTTATATCTTTAGTAAAAGTAGAGCCTCACAAATTAGAAATCTACCACCAAATAAAACCTCTCATTTACATATTTACATATTTAGTGATTTGTAAAACTGAAACATGGAAAGGTGGTAATAATACTCAAAATTGAAGAAATGTTTTGTCAATCACACAGTACTTTTTTTCTTATGTATTCCTACCTTAAATGTAAATATTCACACAGATATATTGGTGAACATTTGCTCTGTTCTGTTTTAAATAATTTTCTTATTTTTTGAGAAGGTTAACTCTAGGTCAGAAAATTCTGCAGGATTTCTATGCTAATTCATTTGAGTACTAAATGTTCTAAAACAACAGTGAGCAACTTGATAATCAATTAAGTCCTTCAGCTGTGTCCATTTCAAAGTGGCTCCAGGAATGGAAGGGAATTCCATTACCTGACATCAGGATCCAGAAGGTTTCTTTCTAGAGGATGGAGCAGGTACCGTACTCATCTCTAGGCAGTTATAAAGCCTGGGCAGCCTGTATCCTCTACAATATGGTGGAATCAATTGCTCCCAAGGCACTCGGCCAGTTGTGGGGTCAGCCTCTTCGGGTATTAATCATTCTAAGTGAAAGGTCCTGATCCGGGGAAGAGACTGAAGCTCAGAACCTGTGGCTGCACAGCAGTGCCACACCCAATCTGAACACACAGGTGAGACAGAATCAGTGCCCAAGAGTATCCCCTCTCCCCTCCCTGGCTTCTCTCACTTCTATGTTCTCTCTCTATCCCTCCCTCCTTCCTTCCCTCTGTTGGTCCATCTGTCTGTCCATCTGTCTCTTTCTCTGTATCTCTCTTACTGTCTCTGTCTCTCTGTGTCTGTGTCTGTGTCTGTGTCTGTCTCTCAGGGAATTAGGTGGGTCATTGACCTTGATGAGAAGCACAGGAAACAAGCTCACAGCATGAGCCAGGGAGCAGGGATGCTTTGAGGGTAAAGAATGAGAAGTCATAACTGTGAAGGAATGTCCTCTTCTGTTTTCCCATCTGTTTTCTTTTTGTTAGAAGTTGCTATATCAGAATTACCCTTGGGTGTCACAACAGAGGTACAAAAAATCAAGATATCTTAAGAGAAGAAAATATTTCTTTTCCTATCTGCCCGGGCTTCCTTTAAATGAATAAAGTCAGTTCCACAGCATGAGAATAGAATACTCTGCTAGAACAAGACATTTCTGAAATGACCCAAGGTTATCTATTTAAACCAACCAGTTCTCTACTCAATCCGCTATGAAGTAAGTTTTTTTTTTTTTTTTTTTGGTGTAAAATGTCAACACAATCTCATTTATATTTTGGTCTAAAATCAACACCAACAATAAATCTAAAGTTGGTGACAGAAAGAGGGAGAGTACATAAAACAGTATATAAAATTAAGTATATAAAAATACATCTAAGAACCCTCCCAAGATACATGCTTGCAAATAAATTACTAGAAGCATTATCAAGTAGGGAGAGTTTTACCGGTAGAAGTATAAGAAGTCTATTCACATAGACCAGAAAGCAGATGAATAAAAAATAAAATCCTAACCTCATTTATTTGCACAAATATATTAAGAATTTGGACATTGGGAGCCTATTTCAAATAAGGAAGGCTGGTGATTACTCAGGAAGTGTGGACTGTGCAAACCATTAATTCAAACACATGAACACTAGGAAGGGTTCAGACACCCAACAGTCTCATGCAGTTATAAAGCAGCAAGGGTGCTCAGATTTTTGTGAGACATTATAAATAACAGATTTATGGAGAATTCATAGGAAATCTAATTAATTATGGCAAATCATTACATCAGGCATTTCCACCAATCCTCTCCCAAAGCTTTCAATAAATAAGAGGATATCATCTATTTATTTGAAAATGTGGTTTGGTCTTTGTTCAATCTCTGAAAAAATATATAGTATAAATAAAGTATATGGTGAATGTTGAAATTTAAAAAAGTTATTACAGTGAAAGACACATTGTCATCAGTCCTCATCAGAATAGTTCCTTTGCTTCAAGCACACTTTTCTCATTGCTCTGACCACTTTCTGAAGCAGTTCTGGAAGTCTTCTTTTATGAATATCATTATAAGATGTGACTGAAAAAAACTACAGTGAATGCTCCTGCTGAGTGGCATTCAACTGAAAAGCAGGTGCATAAAAGCATTATAGGGTGCCCTCACTGGGTACACTGAATCTGGCACTGTGTGACTTCTGGCTCTTCCCCAAAGTCAAAATGACCATAAAAGGGAAACATTCTTAATCTATTTGAGACATCAAGGTAGCTAAGGACAGCGTATCTAGAAAGACTCACGAAAGAGGACTTCATAACTGTTTCAGAAAGTGGCAAGAACTATGGGATCTGTGTGTCTACAGTAAGGGAGGATATTTTGGGGGAATTCATGACAATATATCTTTTACATAACAAATTATTAAAAGTTTCAACATTCACTGCGTTTTTTTTTATCACAAAGAGAAATAAAACAAGGTACATTCTTGGTAAGCAGTACAGGATCAACCCTTAAACCTGCAGAGTTCAGAAAAGCTCACTTGGGGAGACAGAGGGTATCTGAAGGAACTTCACTTCACCATATGCCCTAAACATAAGACACATAAAGAGTTCCCTCAAGTTATTTCTGAATGTAACTATGCCTCTCAGATTAGAAGTATTGTCTAATTTCTTATTTTTCTTTATGTATATTTAGAAAAAAAGGAAAATATGATTACATATGAATGTTTGCTATAATGTACACAAATAAAATAACAAAGTAAATATAATTTAGCAAGACAGATGCAGAAATTATTTTTTACAACCAGGCTTCTCTAAAACATGGATATAGAGGTAAGATGTTCTCATTGATGTTGACAGTAAAAATCTCACATGTATGAATGTTTTTCTTCTTCCAAACCTGGTACAAAATTGTTATTTTCTTCACAGAATCTTTTCTGATTAACTTCAGCCCACTCACTAATTGGCTTCATTTGACATCAGTACTTTCAGTTTTCCTGAACACTACACACACACACACACACACACACACACACACACACACAGATACACAGACACAAACACCATTTTACAAATATAACAAGATCTTTTCATTGGAATCTTCTAAGTCAGGGCTTCTCAAATCTTTGTGTGCACATCAGGAATCATCTAGGAATTCTGTTCAAAGGGAGGTTTGGGCTGGGTGGACCTCAGATACTGTGTTCTCAGCCAGCTCCTGGTGAAGCGGTACTCTAGCCATGCTCTGGAGGCAGAACTCTTGCTACAAGGAAGACATCGTGTTCAGCACATGTAAGGACTCAGTATGTGTCATCAACTCCTTTCTTTTTAAAGTAGTGTCTGAATGACAATCACAAACTTCAAGAGGAGTAACGGTTAGAAGGTAGAGTCATGGGCCTCATTCAAGACCTAGTGACTCAGGATCTAGATGCTGACAAGCTAGTGGGGTGATGGACACCTACTGTCATTGAATGCTCATTTAGTTTAGAAGTTTTGTGCTAGCTAATTCTATTGTCCTAGTAGGCCTTCATTCACCTGTTTAGCAATAAGTAAAAGATAATAAATAGAAACTATGCCTTCCTGAATGACTTAGGACGCAGGAGCATGGCTGAGGGTGGGGAAAGCAAGATGTGCAAAATTGCCATGCCCTAAGCAGAGGACGGAGATGAACACTAATGAAAGGATATTCATGCCACTCAGACATCTCCAGAGACTCTAGGAAATACTAGATTGTGGTAGAACTTCAGACCTGCAGAGGAGGAAATAGTGGAAGATAAGTTGAGCTCTAGTAATCTGGTATGTTGGGAGACAGAAAATAATCAAAATGTGGTCACCATGGTGAATGGGAGGACATATTGCTGGGAAAGGGCCAGAAAGATAGAGGAGAAAGAATTTTGTAAAACTCCAAGGTATGACATGTTCAGAGGTAATGAAACTGAGGCTTGGAAGGTGGGTTACTTGTCCAGCATCACACAACTATTAAATGGTAGAGCTGAGATATAAACCCAGGGTTTCATGGTTAGAATCTGTGTTCTTAACTACCTCCAATGCTGACTGTGACGAGGAAGCTTAGGTGTGTCCGTTTATAGTACTACAGATGAAGGCTCAAACAGAGGGGAGGCTGAGGATCTTGACAGTTGTCAGTTACACATTGAATTCAGATGAATTTACACACTCATCATACCTGATTCTGAAAATGGCACTATTATTATCTGATGATTTAAGTCTAAATCCTTTTCCTGGGTAGGGAGTTATTAGTAAGGCTCATCAACATTTCAAGTTCTCTTCCCCTTCTAGGACTAAGGAAGGGCTATCCATTTTGTCCCTCTCAGAGCCATATATAGCCATGTAATTGATCTGGGTACCTGCGATGTGAGCCACAAGGACCTGTCACTTTCCTGTAGATACACTCTAGGGCCCTCCATATGTCAAGTTCTTCATGGCCCACACAGGGATTCAGAAGGCTCCTGCAGAGACGGCTGCATCACAGGGTGGGCATCGTATAGCCCAAGAATCTTCCACTATGCAGACCTACAACTCCACCACCTTTCATGGGCAAGATCCAATCTCAGCTCCTCCCAAACTTTCCCCAATCTCTCTGATCCTTTTTTCCAGTTCTCAGCAACCATCATAGAACATGTCACAGTAGGTAACACTTTGGTACACATTTCAAAGGAATTTGGAAGACGAGTTCTGCTGGTTTGTCTAAGAATGCCAACAGAATCCAGACACTTTCCTTCTAAAACATTCTGGGAGAAAATAAGCAAAACAACAACAAAAGAGCACTACTGAGATGTTTCTTATAGGTTAAGTAAGGCACAAATGAGACATGCTCTTCTGGTTGCTGGGTCTCCCAAACAGAAAGAACAAGCTAGGATTTCTGAAAAACACATAAAACAGTCAGCACAAGGGGACAGATGAGAAAGCCTGCTGGATAGAAATCAGTACTCCTCTAGCTGGCAGGTTAAGCCCAGGGCAAAACAACCAAAGTCCATAATGTTGAGGTGAGTTTGAGAGCAGGAGTGCAGTTAAGGCTCAATGACCAGTGACAGAGCATGGCAACAAGCAGGAAACTGAGGACGAGTATGAGCTTGCTTTATCCAGAGTGCAGTTTAAGCAAAGGAAGATAAATGCACTTGTTTCTCCCCCAAAATACAATTTCAAGGCAGCTTCATCTCTTGAGGGTCAACATTGGGAAGGATAATCATGTCCATTGTGTCCTCTAGTAATACCAGGAAAAATTCTGAATGGGAATTAGATCTAGTGAGATAAACTTTATATTCCTAAGATGAGTCAGCCTCTGTGTGAGAGTCTGGCTGACTGATGCAGGCTGAATCAGCCACCTGCGTTGAGACCCCAGGTTGTCAACACAGTTGTCTGAATGTGAACAAGTCACGGACTGCCTCTCGGCTCCAGTTCTGGGACCACCCACTTCCTAGGCTGCCGTGAAGGTGAGATGAAGGAAAGCACTGGAGGACAGGGCCCAGTCCAGGTGCAGGTACAGGTGAGCTCAGCGGTAGTTACAGCGGCTTCTGTTCCTACTGTCAATCTCTGTGCTACTGCCACTTCCAAAGAAAATAAATCCTGTTTCTACTGCTGAATAGAATGAAAGCCAGATAAAAATCAATCTTATAACTCATATTTCTTGACCTAAACTGTTCTTTTGACATGTTAGCAGTTCCTTTTTTATTAAAAAGTTTCATCATAATCAAATAATATTTGCACATGTAGATAAAATGTGCATATATTAACAAAATTAACTTCTGAAAGGTTTTTAATTAAGTTGTAAAATTGAGGTATTTTAAAATAAATAATATTATTAGCTCACCAATGGAAATTTTATACTGAAAAAATACAGCAAAGGTTTGTATGATTATCTAGAGAATTTCAGACCAAAAAATTCACTTGTACTTTAATCAACTAGTTTGGCAGCCCTGATGGTTCTGGATACAGTAGATAATGACTTTAATTTATGTTGGCTAAGAATTCTATTAATTTTCCTATACCTTTTTTGAAGTTATATCATTAATTGTTACTAATGCTTCCTAATCAAGACAGAGCCAGTCACTGAAACAATTAACCTGTTTCTGAAGGTACAAACAGAAAGATAATTCATCAATTTCCTAATATTTTTCCTCGGTGGCAACACCAGCCTGGCTTTTCTCACTAAATACTCTTCCCACTAAGGACCCACAGCAGCTTCTGTCGGCAGTCAAGGAAAAACAAAGAATGTGTTCATTTGTAAAGGTCATTCCTGTACTTCTGTGGTAAGGCACAATCATTTGTTAGCTGAGGAAAGAACCTCAGTAATGACCACAATTTCTACTATCTAAAGGCATTAAATGAGCTAAGATTTCTGCAAAGAAATATTCTTCAAAATCCAATTTATTTATGAAATTAGAGAGTATTGCTTCATGGCAAAGCAATATTCTCTACAGTGATAATGAAGTGTGTCCATATGAATAAGGTGGGCGAGGAGAGCAGAAAACAAAGCAGCCACATTCCTTTTGGTAACTGGTGTCAGTTGTGTTGGGTCTTCATCCATAGTAAATCAAACATCCCCTGAAGCAACAGTGCCACAGGAGGGTCCTTGAGTTCAAGTTCTCCTGCTCACTAGCTTACAGCATGAGAAGCAGGTGTTGCATGTGTTCTGAGATTGTTGCTAGATCTTAGCATACAAGGTAGCATATAACACTGCATCTAACACAAAGGAGGTGCTTAATAACAGGCCAAAAACTGGAGATAAAGAAAAGAACCCACAACTTGGTGAGTGAAAAAAAATGTATTTCATAAGTTACACCATTACTTTGAAATGTTATGTATTTTTAAAAGAATTCTTGAATATTAACCATCCAGAACCTTTTTACATTTAATGCGAAGTCAGACCTGGTTCAGTAAGATCTCATAAGCAATATCTGAGCCAGAGGGGGAAATATGCCAGTCTCTACTTGCCTATCACATGAAGTGTGAGCCGAGGAGACCCACTGGGCGATGGATCAGGAATGTGTCTGTGCCCCAAGCCCAAGACTGGATATACTGAGGGGACCCACGTAGATCCTGGGGTAACCAGGTTATTAGCAAACTTTTATTTAAATTTAGGTCCTTAAAAATGCTGCTGGAAATTTGGCTTCTGTCTCCTCTCTGTGCTAAAATAATTATGATTTGTATTTTAGAGATAAGAGCACTGACACAAGCCATGCAGTTTGGCCAAGGTCACACATTTCCTAAGTGGTTGAGACAGAATGTAAATCTAGACTACAAGACACTGGAGCTCATGTTAGCAAACACCATAGCACACTTTTCCTTACAGACCTTTACTTGGATATTATAGCCTTTGCTGTAAGGGAAGAATATGAAATCAGAATGTTTAATGGCATTTCCCTCAACCAACTCCAGAGAAAACTGCGAAAAGAGAGAAACAAATTTAACATCCAATGGACAGACATAACACAGTGTTTGTTAAGTCAGACATCACACTAAGTGCTACACGAATATCATATGTTCAGTGTTCACAGAGCCCTAGTGAACCTCACTACCCCTCCCTGGGTCTGAAAGAGCTAGCTGCCTAGCTGTACTTTAGGCTATAAGGAAGTGTCAATCTTGCCTCTCAGCTTTGAAGCCTCTGGTTTTCTCACCATGGCCAAAGGGCCTGAGGACTCCATCAGTACTTATTAAACAGAGGCTCATTTAACAGAGTACTTATTTAACAGTGCTTGAAGATTAGAAAAGATGGCTTAGGACCCTGCAAGGGGCACTCACCCTGCAAGAACTCCTTATAGGTGCTATTCTTCCCTGTCCCTGCAATGATCACCTAAGTCCTTCTCTGCATAGGATATGAAAAGGGGTCACAAGTTTGTACAGCTTCTTGTAAAAATCTTGTGGAAATGCAAAGTATTGTGGAAAACACCATTGCTAAGAGATTGTTTTCTATTCATCCACAGGGAAAAGGTGGGGCAAGGATGGTACTCAGGAGATCTCTGGAGCCAATCTACCCCATGCAGGGAAGGTCGCCCAGGTATAGAGCATGCATGTCATGTTCTGTAGCACAGACAAGCGTTTCTCCTTAGTTGTTCTGAACTTTACAACAACCCCATCCCCAGCACTTTTTTTAGCAGGAGAGAGAAGGGACCCACAGCCTTCCCCTCCCCTGGAGTCCCAGATGGCCCCTCTCAGCTGACAGGCCAAGAAGGTACTACATCCAGTGAAGGTGACTCTATACCTTCCCTTCTTTGCTGTACTTTTTTTGGGTTAAAGCTGTTCACTTTGATGATGCAGTTAACAGTGATGTTTTCTCCTGATGATGGCAGCCAATAGAAATTTAGGCAAGGGACCTGACCAAAAGACCACGTAGAGCTTATATCACCAACTGTAATTTCTAAGTGGAAACTTAAAAGTGCCTCTTCTTTTTTACCAACTCAGAGGCAGTTTCCCACTCAGTTTCATCTCTTTGCTCTTTCTTGTGTTTTAATGCCAGTTATGTTCATAGAAGTTTCTCAAGTTACCAAAGGTTCTTTCTGGGAAATGGGTTCTACGCTTCTCCCAGCTTGGTTGTTCTTATCATCCCTGGCAAAAGGCCCAGAGGCTTTACTCCTACCTACCTGGGCTGTGGAAAGGCTTTAGGGCCCACAGGCTGCCCCTCATTGCCTAGAGCCAATCACATCGGTCTGCTTTCTTATATGCTCAGGATAAGCAGACAGGCTCTAAGCCACAATAGGACAGGGGGAAAAAAGGAAAGTGAGCTGACAAAATCAATCGTCAAGGGTCAAATTAAGAGGCTGGATCTAACGGGTTGCAGAGCACTTGAGAGACTCTAGCTGACGTCCTCACATCACCAGCCAGGGGAAAATTACAGTGACCATAATTAGGAGTGAGAATCCAAAACTTCAAGTACCAGACAAGTGGGTTATTTACTGTGAAGGTTGGCCCTGGCAACTCTGTCACACACACATAGGGAACAGGAAAAACAAACATTCTAAGTGGGAAAATTACGACAGATACGAGGAGGGTAATGGGTGAAGGAATTCATTATTATCTTTAGTGCCACTTTGTAAACTTGAAAATTAACATGCCAAAGCTCTGAGGGATGGTTTGGGGAAAGCTACAAACTAATCAGCGCTGTGAAGGCACTGTGGCCTAAAGAAAAGGGCGACTTCTCCTTGCTTGTCTCTCATGCAGCCTAGAGAAATGTCCCATACGCCATTTCATCAGTAACAAATTACAAGGTAAGAACCCCAAGAGGAATCAGCTCTTCATCCTATTCTTGTCTGACAGTGAACTTGAACTTGCCCAGGATTGGGTCCTTCCGGAGTCTGTACCTATCACAGCCACATGTTTGTCCTATAGTTCTGGCCATATCACCATGAACAGGGATGGTCACCTCTCCACTGTCATGTCCAGTGCCACCCTCTGCCCAAGCCAAACACAATCTGAATCTCTTCTAAGAAGCACTCAGGCAGCTGGCCTAGCAATTTCAGTATCTGTGAATCTGTCTCTTCCCATGTTCCTTATATTTACCTGGTTACCAAGTTGTTGCTTTACTGTACCTCAGAAAAACAAGGAAGATCAATTTTTCTGCATCCTCAACATCACTCATGGCCATAGGCCAGGTCCCTGCCTATAGGAATATAACAATTCCACCTGGTAATTCTCTGTGATCACTGTCTGAGCTTAGGAAGACCAAGACAAAGTCATTTAAAAAATCAAATTTTTGGTCCTGGGAAGTTCTGAACTCACCCACTTTGTGTTTCTTAAATAGGAATATCCAAAGCTAAAAATAGGAAAATATATGTATTTCTACTGCCATCCATAGGGAACTTTCATGGGACAATGTGAATGGCCCTGTCTGAGGGAAAGGCTTATGGTCAGAAATTCTCCACCTACTAGGGAAATCTGCCTGGAGAACTGGTTGAAGGGCAAAACTGCAAGAGTTAGGTATGAGGAATTAGGTGGAGCAGTGTGCTCTGGGGCTGACTGGTGAGATGGGCAAACCTTTGGAGACCTGTGAAAGTGGCTGATGTGGCCTAAAGAGACTAAGCATGCGCAGATACGGGCTTGAACTTGCTGTTACAGATTGTATCGAAAGCAGATGAGTATTATTACCCAGCACAAGAGGACAGAGTCTGGTTTAATGTCACCCTCTCTGTAGCTTGAACACTCTTGAAATGGAAATCAGCAAGTACTAGGAGTTAAAGGGTGCCACTGGTACCCATGGAGTAGCACATCCATCTCCTCCCTCGCCCAGATTGCCACTCTGCACATCAGGAGTGGCCACTGAGAAAGCATATCTTAGGCTCATGTGAGGCCCACATGTTCTGATGAGAATTTCTGGAACACAGTGGATACTAGTGAAAGAAGAAAAATCTCAGGACTATTAAAACAAAAGTGAAAGGAATTCATTTATCCCTCTACCAAGTTAACCTGAACCACAGTCTCGTGCTACAGCCTCTATCTTTCATTAAAGTAATGGCACAAATTACCAGAACTCTAAGATCCATAAAAAAGAAAAAGAAAAAGAAAAAGGGGCCACAAGAAGCAGATCAAGTTAAATGATATGAAGAAATATCCCTGATAAGCAGGACTCTTCAGGAAGTTCCTGAAGTAACTTGATTCAGATGAATCAGAAAATCTGAATTGAATCAAGCACTCCAGGGGAGTCAATAACACATTGTAAACAGGAAAGTGGAATAATCTGATATCAGGAAAGACTATTTTCAGATGAGAATACAATTGCCAAGATTAAAAATGCAATGGAAGCCCTAAAGAACAGATTGGATAGTGCATAAAATCAAATCAGTGAATTTGGCTGGAAATTCATTTGAGAGTTTTTTCTAGAATTTAGAGAAAATAGATCAAGTGAGCTCTGATGTGGGGAAGTCAAGCAAAAAGGGAGATTGATCAAAGTGATCCAATATAAGATAATAAGTATTCCTGAAGGCGAATACAAAATCATTGGGAAAAAAAAGTTAAGAAAATTATCCATGTGGAAAGCCATCTTTGATTTAAAAAAAAGACTCATGTCTTGAAATAAAAAGGGCTTAGTGAACACTGAGAAAAGGGCAGCCATGACTGTCAAATTGTAGCAAAAAGTTGGAGCTTTGTGGAAAAATAAATAAAACTTCCACAAATCTAGAGATAAGCAAAGTATTATGTTAAAAAGGAAAACTAAAAAACGCTAGCTTTCTTCTTTACAAAATTAAATGTTAGAACAGAACAACATAACATCTGGAGAGTCCTAATGGAATTAAAATTTTCCACCAAGACTAAATGTGTGGGTCACTGGCCATACTTCCTTTTCAAGGAGACTGCTGCGCTCCTCCATGGGTACCACAGCACCCTGATAATCATTTACCCATGGCTCTAATACCCAGTACTTGCTGATTTTCATGCCAGAAAAGTTTAAGCTACAAAGAGGATGACTTTAAATCAGGCTGAGAGGAGATACCCAGTCAGCTCTAGCACATCCTCCAATAAAGTCCCATTCTCACTCTCAAATCCATGGCTGCCCCAGGGCAGCTGACCAATGCTCGGCTGCCCATTAGATTTTCTCTACAATTGTAACCAAAAGATGGAGACACCATCAGTGACTGAGCTGGGTAATCAGGAGATAAAATTGCGTCTGGGTAGTAAAAAAAAAAAAAAAAAAAAAAAAAAAAAAAAAAAAAGGAGGCACAGGCTCATGGTATAGAAGAGGGAGCTGAGAGGCACAGGGCAGCAAAACTGAATAACCCTGTGGCTCCTGGGCCACCAGAAAAGGTACTTGGGCCCCAGGGAGCCTGTTTTTAGTTCCTCCTGTCTGTAGGTAGTGAGTTCTTGGACACATTAGATTCCTTTGTTTCCTTTTACTCATGTGGACCTCCTTCCCTTATTTTTGTACCAGAGCTAGCAAGGTTGGAAGGGTATCTATTTCTTGTAGCTCAACTAGAATACCTTTAGCATAATAGTTCTATTCCTAAGAATTGTTGAGATTGTAAAGAAAAAATTGATCTTCACGCAGATGTAGTTACAAGGATAGTATTTGCTACTCTTTCTGTAATGGTGAAAATTAAAAAGCGATCTAAATGTACAAAAATTGAGACTTATGTTAGTAAATTATCATAACTTCACTTTAAAAACAAGCTAGGCAGCTACTTAAAATGCTGCTGCTGGAGAATGGAACCCGCCCCACACCCTGCATGTGGTGTTCATCTCCAACCAATTCCATGCTCGTGGATTCCAGGACCTGACCACAGCCAACCAACAACTCCAAGCCTGCTGTGTGTTTTATTTTCCCTTGGCAAAAGGCAGCAGAGGTGCCAACCAATGTACCTATCCTGATTGTGGATGAGGCCAATTCCCTGAAAGAGAAGATCAGTCCAATAGAGTTGGCAGTTCCAGAGACAAATAACAGTGCTTCCCTCCAGAAAAGCCTATGGCTATTGTAACCTACACAAACAGCATGAAGTTGTACTCTGAAAGCAACTCCTTCACAGCAGGATATAGCTGAAGAAGAAACCCAGTGCAGTGCCAGCTATGTTGACAAGGACTATTTACTTAATCCGCCTGCATTTGGGAAATGGGTTAAGTCTGAGCCACAGAATAACTATAAAACTTCAATTAAGGGTTCCCAGTGTTACCCTCCCAAAGTGACTGGGTGAGAGACAGCCATGGTGAGTGTGTGGGGGAAACACAGACTTCTCGAGAAGTTTAAGCTCACACTGAGATCGACAGGGGTCTTCTTGTCCTCCACAGTGAGAAACCAGGTCTGGCAAGTGTGGCTTTCAGAGGTGCTTGAATATGAAAGAGCTGGTATTATGTACTGCAGTTTCCTTGAAACCTTGACCCGCTCCCTACATCCAGCAGAAACCAGTAGTCTGATAGCTTTCCTCATGTTCCAAGAGAGCATCGTTACCATAGTCTTGGGTGTACAGACAGAGGGGCCCCTAGAGCAGAGAGATACCTCACAAACCCACAGGCTGTAAAGCTGGGTGGAGAAAATCAGGACTTGTTAATCTCAAGATTATAGATCTTAGAAAGAAACTACTCATTCAGAAAGACCAAGGAATCCGTTTGCTCATTCGCTTGCTCGCTTTGCTTTCTTTTCCTTCCTTCCTTTCCCCTCCCTCTCTCTTTCCCTTCTTCCTCCCCGCTGCCCTCCCTCTTCTCTTTCTCCCCCCCCTTCTCTCCTCTCTCCCTCTCTTGCCCTCACTCTCATCCTCACTCTCACTCTCTCCTCAGCTCAAATTTGTTTTTTTCTTTTTCCATCATTAGTTTTTGGAGACTTGAGGTTTATTCTTCTTTAGTTTTTTCTTAATTTTTCTCTTTTTCTTTCTTCCTTGACCTTTTCTGTTATGTTTATCTAATACTGTTAATTTCATTTTGTTCCTTAGTAGGATACTTTATCTCACCTGTTTCTTCTTCTTAATGTTCCTTTGTTTAAATTTTCGAATTCTACTATTTTATTCTCTGTTCCCCACCCCCTTTATCTTTACCAGTATAACCATTAAATTTTATGACTATTCATATAGTTAAGTCTTATGCTATTGTTGTTGAATACTGTTCTATTGTTAGCGGAGGTATAATTATCAAATTTAGTATATATTTACTGTACATCAATTTTTCATCTTGGTGTTTATACTATACTATAATTATAAATCATGTGGACTTGGTATATAGCTCAGCGGCACAGTGCCTGCCTGGCAAGCATGAGGTCCTGAGTTTGAGTCCCAGTAGCAGAAAAAAACCTTATAAATCTCTTTCCTATGGCTAAGGATGGCACAGTGCTGGTTCTGAAGGTATATCAATATCCAGTTTGTCTTTGATGCTATTTCTGTTGCTCATTTTATTGCTGTTACTACTGTTGTTGCTAGTAATTTTTTAATGTATGCCAATATCTAGATTCTTTTTGTGTCCTTAATAATACTGAGGCTCATTTTGGGAGATTTGGGTGCTGGACCAAATATATTGCAGATTTTCCTCTCAAATAAACAGAGGTGATTGGATTCTGAGACAGAAGCAAAAACCTATACTAAGCCACAGTTAGAGAGCATCACTGAAAAGCAGACAGTTAAGAGGTTTCCTTACTAGTAACAAAATCCCTCAGTATAAACCCACAAACCTCAGGCAAAAGAAAAAAAAAGCAAAGCAAAACAAAAACAAAAAACAGAAACATGAGAGAACAAGGCAACAAAATGCTTCCCAAAATGTCCAATTTACCAAAAATTGATCCATGGGGAATGGCAGAGTTAGGGTGAGGGACGGGGGATACAACAGCCATGCAGCAGGATTATTAGGATAACAGAGGAGATAAAAAAAACCAAAAGTGGATGAATAAGTTACTCAGTGACCTCAAAGAAGATATAACTGACTTAATAAATAAAATGATCAGTGAGTCTACAGAAGACAGTAATAAAAAGATAGCTGAGCTAACACCAAACTATACAAACATGAATGGCCAGGTTATCAAAGAATTGGGGTCTGTGAAAAGATACCAAACAGAAATTCAGGAGATCAAAAATTCTATTGAAAGTATGGGCAGCAGAAGTAACCAATGTGAGGAGACCAATTATTCAGAGATACCTTGAAAACAAGAGAAAATGAAAATGAATCTAAGACCTGCTAGACTGTGGAAAGAAGACTACGATTAACTGGAATTAGTTGTGCACAAAAAGCATAAAAACTTTTTACAGAAATGATAGCAGAAAACTTTTCAAATACAGGAAAAGTATTTTACATGCAAATAATTGAGGCACATAAAACCCCAAATAGCTATGATCAGAAAAGAACTACTCTATAACACATCATAGAAAATATCATAGCATTTTATCACAAGGACTGAGTCTTAAAAGCTATTAGAGAAAAGTAATGAATCACTTATAAAAGTAAGCCTATTAGCATTAGAACAGACTTCTCAATACAAACCTTAAAGGTCAGAAGAGTTTTGAGTGAAGCGTATCAAGCCCTAAAAGACAATGTCAAAGCTAGACTGATACATCCTGCAAGACTATCTTTCAAAATTGATGAAGAAAAAATGTATTTCCATGAGAAAGAAGACCTTAAGAAATCCATGACCACTAAACACCATTCCAAAAAATTCTCAAGGTTATCCTAGAAAAAGACAATGAAGCAAACAAAGGTAAAAGATCTACTAGATTGAACACAACAAGCAGGGTGAGAAGTTAAAAGTGGAAACAAAGGAAAGAAGCACTAGGAAAATAATGCAAAGACAGGGATTAGTCAATAATAATTCTTAGCATGAATGGTCCAAATCACCAATCAAAAGTCACAGATTGAGATAATGGACCAAAATATTCAATCCAGCTATTTACCTTCTAGGCATCATTCTGAAACAGTTAAACACAAATATTACAGTGATACATACATACACATGTTTATAGCAGAACAACTGATAATAGCTAAATCTATGTTCAGCAACAGATAAATAGATGAAGAAAATGTGATAATTATACAAAATGGAATACTACTCTGCCATAAAGAAGGATTTACTTGAGTCATCTGTAGGAAAATGGATGCACTCACAGAGCACAATGTTAAATGAAACAAGGCACTATCTTAAATATCACATGGTTTCTCTTATGTGAGAAATGTAAAATATAAAAAAGAACAAAAAAGATAGATAATAGAAGTAAGGAGACAGATCTTTGCAAATGGGAATGGAACAAGAGATGAAGGGAGAAAGGAAAAAAGGGGAAGGGGATATAAAAAACTTGAGATATGTTATTTACCTGTGCCAATTCTCCATTATGCACTGCAAACATGAGCTAGTAAAAATGGAAACTGAAAAGAAATTTATGCTGCTATAGTTTACATATGGTTTGAATGTGCCCCCGCCCCGGCCAAGTTTCAAATGTTGAGAGCTTGGTTCTCAGTGAGGCAACACTGAAAAGAGGAGGGGCCTTTAGGAGGAGAGGTCTCTCCACTGTGTGGGTTCCAGTCTGGCTTTGTGATCCCTGTCACACAATCCACCACAATGTCATCATCTTCCAGGAGGTGATGCAGTCAGGGCCTTGCTAGAGCTAGAGCCATGTTGCTTGGACTTTCACCCTCCAAAAGTGTCAGCTAATGAAACCTCATTTCTTTGTAATACTTCTCATGTACTTCATTCTAACAACAGAAAACAAACTAAAATAAGAGCTTTAAAAAAAACATCCATAGTATCATATAAATAATAAATTAAGCAAAACATTTATAAAATAGTAACATGATTTCATTTTGTGAAAATATTTTTAATATATTAACATATAAAAATGTTAACAGTCGTGTCTTCATTGTAGAATTATGAGTTATGTACATTTTCTTTCTGTTTTCCTGTATTTTCTGATGTTTCTACGGTTCACATTTATAACTATTATCATAAGGAGGAAAAGGGGCTGTGTTTCCATTGCACTTTATGTATGCCCCAAATAGCGGGAGGACAAAACGAATCTATAATCTACCTGTGTACATGCAAGTCTTCATTGCAAGGCAGGATAATATTTATGCTCATTTTTGTGCTTTGGACTAGCATAGAAAAGGCTCTCAAGTTATCTATTATCAAAAGCTTTTTAGCACTCAGATGCAAAAGATCTATTTTTTTTCCTACAAAGTAACTTCTTAGCAGCTGGTTTATGCCCCTGATGTGTCCTACTTGGCACTTACTGTCTATTGATTCTATTATCATTTGTCCTCCTGTCTCACTCCTCATGTCGGCTCGTCCTTTACTCATGCCCCTCCATCCTCCTTTTGAGTAATCCCTTTTGAAGTTACTGAGAATTACCCTAAAGTACTGCCTTCAGTCTCCATGTATAGTCCTCCTTCATAGCTTAAGTGCCTATCTGCCTTCTGGACGTTTTCGTCTTAGCACCTCAATGCAATGTATGAAAGCAGAATTCACCGATTTGTCTTTTTTTCTGAAACAGGAAAGCCATATTCTCTCTCTTTAGCCTCATACATGAATCTATAGTAGGTTCTGTTGATTCTATATTCCCTAAAACTCACAGGTATGTTCCCTTCTCTCCACCCTCAGTAGCCTTCTCTTAGTTCTAGTCCTTATGATATCTCACCTGGCATACTACAAAAGCCTTTCTTCTAACAGGCCTGCATGTTGCAGCCTACTTGATCTTCCTACAACACTGTTGCACTCAAAATCCTTCAAAGAATGGCCATGGCCCACAGAGAAAGTCTAGAAATCTCAGGATGCACAGCTTGATTGCCCCTGGTTGATTCCAGACCCAAAGCTGCATTACTTCCCCAAAGACAAACTGGCCATAAGCCACCAAGAGCACGTTGTCATTCTAGTGATGGCCTCTATGCTACTGTTCATGGGTCCCTCTGCCTAAGCTGCCATTTGTCTAAGGCCTCTCAAACACATCCTTCATCCTGAAAGGTTTAAGTACTTGTCAGTTCCTCCATGAAGTCTTTTCAGAACTGGCACCTCCCTCGGGCTAATCAGGCAATTATTTTGCAGCAACCCCAGAGCCTCTGGGTGGACTCCAATGGTCAGGGCGTTGGTCACTTTTTTGACCACTGTATAGCTGGTTTCTCTCCCCTGTGTCAAACACATGAAGTGTTTGAGCAATACAGGAGCAAGTCCTCATTGAGTTAATTTTACTTTACAGTTCCTAATAAAATATGTTCCTTCCAGGTAGCCGCTGTTAACTATACATGAGGCTGCACAACAATGTTGTGTAAGTTGATAAATTGGAATCGTAAAGACTTTTAACTCTGATGGTCCATGAGGAATGAATGTATAAAGGATAAAGCACGTGGTGATACTTCAGTCTATATATTTATGCTGTCAATATTTTCTACTAGATATTTCAGCTGATCAGGATAAGCAAGCAAGTGACTAGTCCCTTTGGCTCCTCCTCTCCTTCCCGCTACCTATCTGTCATCTGTAATCACTTGAGTGGAAGTCAAGGCTCATATCTGCCTTTGATGCTTGACCTCAACATGAGGCAGGTCTCAGGGCATCAGCAAAGCCAAAAGTCTGATTTACAGAGCCAGAGCCATAAAGGCTACAAACTAGCTATTTGCCCTGGGCCGTGCCTTCACAGAGGAACTAACTGCTCATTGATCATATACACATTCATCATGGCCCATGGAAAGAAGCTTGGCTCTTTGAGTCTACAAGGAACTCCAAGTCAATCAGTTGATAACATATGGCAGAGAGAAGGTGAAAGGAAGTGGAGGGAGATGAAGCAGCAAGGATAGGTTATGTGAGATGGAAGATAGATAATAATAGTAATTACATTAATGATGTCATGAATTATTCATAGTTAACAGTCATTATGTTAGCACTGATAGTAGTAGTTACAGGTTAATGGGCTAATGATTGTGTTGAATGCTGTAATAATAACAGATAGAAGAATAATTCTATGCTAACAGACTAATCTGAAAAGAAGTAAAACATAGAAACATAAGTAGTATGGATGGTTCACTAAGAAAGGGAGTGTGAAAAAAGATGTATGTGAAAAACTATGAGAGGATAAATTAGGCCTGCTAAAAAAGAGGCTTTTCAGGAGAACTGCTTACCCAATGCCATGCCCTCCTGAGGCTTGAGTGGCAGACACAGACTCTCAGAGTTACCAGAACCCGAAGTGCTGAGAGGAGTGACACATACCTGGGCTCCAGATCCTTTGTGGAGATTGGGGGTGGGGAGCAACTGGGGAGCGGATGTGAGCCAAAGAAAAGGTCACCTTTCCAAAGGGAAGGTTGCTGCAGGACTTCCACTATAAATTCCATACAAGCCCAGGGGATGGATCTCTTAGGACTGGAAACAGACAGCTAGAATTATAATAGTAGCTGTTTCTGCTTTCTTGAGAGTTTCACTGAGATCTGTCAAACCTTCTTGTATTCCTATGCTGTTCACACCCCCCAAGTGTAAGAGGAGCATGTGCGCCTGCATAGGCACTGTACATACTTGTACATGTGTGTGCGTATGTCTATAAGCCAAAAAGTAACTTTGAGATAAGTCTGTTAGAAATCACAATTCTGTCTGGGATGGTCTAGTTTTACTTCCCTGAGAGCTCTGGAAACAAAAGATATTACTTGTGTTTTCAATTGACAGCTAGTCATGTGGGAATTCCTCCAACCTGGATTCTGGAGTCTGACTCATCTGGCTTTACTCAAACATGTGCCATGGTTTCCAAATCCCTCCATTTTCCCCTTCCACACACACTTTCTGGCCTCCATTTCCACCCGCCTCTCAGGTCCATACCAATTGCTAAATCCTCTGCAAGGACTGCGCTCTGCCCCTGGCCACAGGGAGGCACTCTTCTCCAGCTCTCAAAATGCTCCCTGCCTTCCCCTCAGGAATTCTGTCACGTGTCTCTGACTTTTCTGGCTACAGACTACCCTCACAGCTGGACACAGAGAGGGAGTCACTTTTGTGCCACACACAATTCCTAACAGAAAGTAGAAGTTCATGATAAAATGCTGATTTGGAAATAGAGACACTTGCTTATAAGACAGTGGCTAGGAATCTGAGACTTATACTACCAAGTCACTGACTTATTTATTGCCAAGTCAGATAAGCCTAAAAAGAATTTTGAAATGTATGGCCCATGAGACAGAATTTTTGTATTTTTTAATACTATAGGATTCATTTGATAGAAACCAATCAATTATGTGTAGTCTATTTGCAAAGAGATAGTGGTAGAGAGTTTTAGTGGGGCTTTGCCTTAGGTCTTATAAGCCTATGGGCCTTGAAAATCATCAGAATGATAAAACGCTGATAAGACGTTGGGCATGGTGTGCAACTTTACACAAGGGGTCTGTTTTTGTGCCTCCCTCAGTGATTGCTCTTGAAGCTAAAATCATTCATCTTACCTACCTACCCACCCATTTATCAACTGTCTGTCCATCTGCCCACCTATCATATAGAACTTCCCCCCTTTCACCAGATGGAAGCATATAAAATGTGGCAGGAATACTGCCAAACTTACCTAATATATGATCATTCAGGAAATAAAATGATACTTGATATTTTTCTTAGAAATACAATGCACTGTGCACACCCAGGCACAGTGTATAATATAGGCAAATATGAATAGTCTCTAACTGGTCATTAAGTATTGTTTGAGCCTATGTGAAGCCTTACCAAAGAACAGCTTAAGTGACACATTTGTCTGTCACATACCTGAACAGTCCATTTTCTATGGTGTGTCAAGACAAGACAGTGAGCATACAACAATCCCTTCTTGCAGAGTACTGAGAAGTAACAGAATAAAATTCTCAGAATTTAATCTCTCTTCTCATTGAATGGAGACAGTAAAGAATAAAAAAAAATAAATCAAGAGAAAATACTTACAAACTGAGTAGTTCCACAGTATCACTCAGTCAGGTCAGCTTTATAATGGTTTGCTCTGGGGAGAAGGTGGACAGTGTGGACAGCCAATGAATTTGAGTCTGACCCAGCCCTAAGCTCTTGAGAGGATGGTATGAACTTCCCTGATGACTTGAACTTGGTGGCAGGTGTTGGTCTGAATACTTCAGGTCATACTGACTGAAGATTTCTCTGGCTCTAGCTAGGTCCTTGCTCCATTGCCACAACCACTTGGCTTTGCTAACTAAAGGGCAAGAGAGAAGCGGAAGCAGCTGATGCCACCTCCTCTGATCCCTCTCATCCCTGCAACTGTCTGGTCAATCACACGAAGGGTCTGTTGTTTGGAACAAGCCCTTGACTCCTCATGCTCCTTAGAGTTGATTCAAAGTTCTCAGGCACAGGAACCATAAAGATCCATGATAACAACTGTAAGATTTCTAAGAGAAAAATGTCTTTCGAACTCTACTGAAGGATGGCATATGGTTTGACTTTGACAGCTACATCCACATTATCAACACCCACACAAAGTAAGTTCAGTCTCACCAATCACTCAGCCACATAAAACATTCACTTTGAGACTTTTGAAGAGATTTCTTTTTAAAAGTTCAAATGATTGCAAAGGTCTCATTTAAATTCTCAAAAAAGCAAGTAAATTAACCAATCAAATTGTATGGACATTTCTCAACATTCCATTTAGCTTTTAATTACCCAATGGGCTGGGATGGCTCCTCTGCAGTTGATTCACAGCTCCCTGTCATGGTGGCTGTCACAGATACCCAATGCTCTGTTCTCAAGCAAAAAATCATTTTGAAATAAGAGCTGAGAAAGATTACTGTGCATGTGCAAGATCAAGCCTTTGAACTTTCTTGCCTTAGTCATTTAAATGTTCATTTTAAAAATAGCTTCAGTAATTAGACTGTGTTTGTGCAGCCACTGCAAACATACCATTTCAGAGTTTCAGGAACACGCAAACCCTCTAAGCTGTTAATTGTGTGTTTCCTCCTTGCTACCAAAACCTCACTAGGGTTTCAATGCAGCTTCTCTCTATGTGTCCAAATATACATGTTTTTTCCATTTTTCCTGAATTTCTGACATAGCAATTTCATTCTCACCTCAATTTCAGAAAACAGACTATAAACATTGAAAAGAAAAAACATGAAGCCAATAAGAGCGAATAACATAAGATGAGCAGGAATGAAACAAAGCAAGCACAATAATAACATAGACAAGCATATTGCAGCAGCAACTTGCACCTAATTATGATAAAGGCACAAATGAACTGTATAATGCAAATGCTTTAAGCCAGATATGAAGGAAGGCTGCAAATGCGTTTTTGCAAAATGCAAAATGTCAAGCTATCCCCAGCACTGGGCCTTTATAATTGAGTCTAACTTTGTTTCAACATCTGGAATAGATACTTCCATGTTTATAATAAAAGCTTCTACAGAAGCAGGAATGGTCAGGGAAGGGAGTGTGAGCCTAGTGGAAAGTTATCTGGGTTCTGGCTCCAGAATTGCTACCAATCAGATGTATAATCTGGGGCACATCACTCACCTTTTACTTTGTTTAATTTTTTTGTCTTTTTCTTTTTTATCGGTACCAGGGATCGAACTCAGGACCATATACTTGCAAGGCAGGTGCTTATGCCGCTGAGCTAAATCCCCAGCCCCTCACCTTTTACTTTGGCTCATAGATTAGTGAAGAAATGACAAAGAGAGACAGGGAGAAAAATCAAAGAGAAATGGATAGGGGGTATTATCTGTTTTACCCTAAATATGTCTTAGTTTTGCTCTATGGGACATAAAATGTACACATGAATTTAACAGACTACTAACGAGGCTACCAACAAGGATTAGGGAGTGGGAATGAAAGGGAAAGAAGGTCATCACGCGGCAGTGAGGGGGAGAATAGAAAGGTCAGGGAGGGGTGAGAAGGGACCCAAGATACCCAGAGGAGACCAGATGATACAGAGAAAACTGGAGAACATGAGCTTCAAAACATGGAAGCAGGAGCTCCATACCCCAAAGGCCTCATGTCAGGGTTGCTAGTACCCCTCATTCTGTCCACATTTCCAACTGCTTCCTTGAGGGAACTCTTTCTCATTTCCACCATTTTCTCTGACATTAACTCACCAAGAAAGGGAAAAAAGAGGAATACAAAGAGCATTTTGATTTCTGGCTCATCCTTTACCTGCAATGTTTTCTTGGCACCTCCTGTGCAGACCCACATGGTACCAGCAAGAACAGACAGTGTCATAGAAAACTTTTGAGTTAAAGCCAGAAAAATTTTTCAAACAAGTCAATGCATGAATGAAGAAGTCACATCCTCCTACCCACCAGCTGCCAAGACATTTAGGTCTGCTTCTCTTTTTTCCAGATGTTTTAAGCTTCTATGTCAGGCCTATGCTAGTATCTGTTAAGAGGAATGACAAGGAAACCGTGAGATATGCTCTTCAGGATGGGCCGGGGCAAGAGAGCCAGAGGCTGGTCTTCCCACCAGATTGCAGGAAGTTAAATGAGGCTGTGGGTCATCAGTGGTTGGCTTCCTACCTACAGCACAGTAGAGCTTTTTCTGTGCAATCATTTCTTCCCTGTATAACTACTAGAGCCTTTCACTGGCTTCCCTTCCTGCTCCAACCACTCTAGAGAAAACAGTGTTTCTTCAGCCATGGCCTGTGGAATGTATGTTGTATCTGCTTACATGTTCACCCAAAACACTGATGGTCTACTCTGCTCCCATTACTATGAAAAGGAAGTTTTGTAGTCAGATACATTTAAGAACTCTTCTCAGAATTCACAACATACTCATTAGCACCTGAAAGCAAATTCTGAAAGTAGTAAGACAGCTTCCCTTCCTGCAGCCTAGGAAACTCAGCCGAGAAGCTGTTCCTCTGTCTATGTACCACAGTGTTGCACTGATTCTCTGCTACACAGCAGCCATTATGAGGCTCCTTGGTGGCGAACCTTCAATGAGGACACAGGACAACACACAACCGAGCCAGGCTCCTGTGGTCTGGATTTACTTCCTGGTCCCTTGGTTCCAGTTGTGCCCTGGCACTCCTACCTACAAGCTAGGCTCACATTCATCCTCTTGCTTGGACGTTTCTGTACTCCTAAATCCCTGGTTTTCTTCATCCTTCCAGGAACACCATGGATGTCTCTGCAACACAGTAAACTCTTTACTAGCACCATCTACTACTGAGGTAGAATTCTCACTCATTTTCTAGTTCACAGAGAACTAGAAAATGGCCTCCTCCTGCAGGGTCTAATACCTTTCATTTCACTCGTTTTTAGCTCCAGTGTGTTGTCCTGCCCCAATATCTGATATAGAACTAGAGATAAAGCAGAGATTCAGAGAGGACCTGGCTCCTTGGGCTCCTTACCAGTTCCTTACCTTACGTAAGGCCTTGGGCAGCTTGTGTGGTCTGAATGTCTGTGGCCCCCACAAATTCATATGCTAAAAATTAACCCCAATGTGACAGGGAGTTTGGGAGCTAATCAGTTCATAAAGGCTTTGCCCTTATGAATGTGATTAGTGCCTACATAAAGCAGTACAAGGAATGTTCTTTGACTTTTCCACCATCTGAGGACACAGCAAACAAATGACCTTTGTGAACTAGAAAATAAGCCTTCACTGGACACCAAACCTGTCATTATTGCAAACTTTGACTTGCAATCTCCAGAACTGGAATAAATGATTTCTGTTGTTTATAAGCCATCCAGTATGTGGCATTTTATTATAGCAGGTGAACATAATAAGACAGAAGGTCATATAATTTTCCTTAAGTAAAACCATGGGTTTTGAAGTCTAAACAAGCATAGGTTGAGGACTGAGCTATACTGCAAGCAGGAGAAATGATCTCACAGACAATACCGCTATGTTACCTATGAATATTCATGCCAGCCCAACTTTATACACGTGTAACTGCAACTTTTGTCCCAGTAAAGAGATCCTATGGAATTCTCTTGGTTGGACCACTCTAGACCCCACAAAATTTAGAGTGAAAATAAGAAAAGACAAAAAGTAAAGGTCCTAACTAGGAAATGTGTCACAGAGTCAGAAACCAAGGTAGAGTTAATTGGGTAGGAGCAAGATATGCCTCTGAACTTGAGGACAAAAGAGCTATAGGGCACCAGGAGGAAGTTACCCTGCTCCATAGTATGTGTCATGTTTATGGGGGACAAAAGGATGCCGATTATCCAGACTAATTGGGGATTTAACGATCTGAATAATCAATTTTTCTGGATAATTGATCATAATGGATGAAAAGCAGAATCATCAGCTATTCAGGCATAAGGGCTAAACAACTGGCCTTTCAGGTGACTAGAATTCTGAAAAATTAACATTGAGGCTCCTTACAGGGAGATTGGGAAAGATGTCCAGGTCTATACTTTTCAGCCCTGGATTATATGTTTGTACAAGAAATGCAATTAGGGCATAGGGCTAGACTTCCTTGAGGGCTGGGAAGGCCTTACACCAGGATAGTGAGAAGGTTCAGACCAGCATAGATGCACTAAGGTATTGTCAACTACTCAATACATTTTAGTGACTTTGGAAAGCTCAGACATACCCACAATGGAAAGGAAACAGAGTCCCTATACAAAAACATGGCCATTTCAGGAAATTTTCTGCAGTATGCAGCTATTTTCCCCTACACATGCAGATTCTCAAACACAGAGACCCTTTATAGACATAATACTGTTTTAAAAAATGTGCCTGACAAGAGACAGTTTTGAACAGAGTATTGTCCTGCATCGATGCAGTAGCCCAGCAGAATAATCTGTTTTTGTTTAGTCTCTCTTTGAATGCTCAGATTTTCTCTGCTGTGGCTCTGAGCATTGGAAAGAGAACAGAGGCACAGAGCACTGCACATTCCACAGAAAAATAATGCGACTGTCTGCTGACGCAGCACGATGCAGGGAGCCATTCATACACTATGTCGGCCCTTTTCTTGCAAAGAAACACAATGATTCCACATCAGCATCTCCAAAAAGTTAACAGTGCTTTCTCATGGCCTTTCAATCCATGAGTGCTTTTATTATTTCTGTACATTTTAAATGAAACTTGCCCTTAGCCCCTACTTTTTTCATATAAAATATTCACTTCCCTGGGGGTATACATGAATAATAATCTATAGTGCTCATTATATGTTTTCAAGGCTTGCTTCGATCTTGTTTTATTTAACTTTTATTCAAAAGGGACTGATTTATGAGGAAGAGGCACCTTGCTAAAGCAGGCAAGGTGTATAAAAAGATAAAGTCATCGATCACAAGAATTAAGAGATGGTTCTTTAATCATTGATCTTTGTAGTAAATATTTTACATAGTCATACCTCTGAAAGATATGGCTCATTGTGTCTTTATTCCAAGATACTCCCCCAGATGAGTTCATTCTTTCCTGGTTTCTCCCAAAGAATACTTCCCTTCACTGGTTCCTGCTCTAGATACCTTGGAGACACAAGTAAAGTAAGTTTGTCATATATTCTTATGATGGTGTGATTTTTCCCTTGACATAAAACTGTCTTAAAAATAAATTAATTGGAGGGCTGGGGATTTAGCTCAGTGGCATAAGTGCCTGCCCAGCAACTGTGAGGTTGTGAGTTCGATCCCTGGTAATGAAAAGAAAAGCAAATTAATTAGAGAAAAAGACAACTTTCAGGAAAAGTTTAGGTGTGGTAAGAGTTTGAGACAATTAGTTGTTGGAGAATTTAAGGAAAGGAGACATTAATGGAACTGTACTAGGTGAGCTAGGCATCAGACTTTCCCCTTTCAAGGGGTCCTTCCTTGTGAAGCTTCCTGCTGCTTAAACTGTTGTGAGCATATGGCCACTGCATGTTAAGGGCTCTGCCCCAACACAGGCCCAGGTGGGGAAATGGAACGCAACAGATCCTCCTGGCCCTGGCAATGTTCCAGAATCTTGGCTTCATTATTGCCATAGGTACCATGTATGGAATTTTCCATTACTTACTGGAACCTAAACAGTTATTTTTATGCAATACAATGTACAAAGCATGTTCCATGGCTGTGAATATAGTTTCATGACCATTCTGTGCATTTCTCCTTATAGCAGGAGCACAATGCTCTATAATCTTTTCTCTGTTGTATCTCTGTCTCACTAAGACCCACATTTTACTATATTGCTATCAGAGAATCAGATATATCATAGGCGGTCAATAAATGTTAAATAAAAGAAAGCTAAGTGGCAGCAGAAGAGTGATGAAAAAGACTGAAATGCAGAAATGAGTACAGCACAGATTCAGTATCTCCCCAAACCCTAAATGAACAAAGTGCAACCACTGCTGAAATCATAATTTAAATCACACACACTTACACACACACTCCAACACACAGTACTTGCTCAATGAAACTATTTTCCACTAAAAGTCATGTTGGGTGGGTACTGCATATGCTGCTAAAGTCTAAGTAACAAAAAGTGGTCAACGACATGGCTAATATATGTTATTCTTGACTCTGATTATCACATATGTCAACACAGACAGATGCAAGACAATAGAAAGCCCTTACCATCTTTGCTGCTTGAGGGCTACATATTTATGATTTTATTTTGCTAAGAATCTATTACAAACAAAATTACAATGTGATATAGTAATCCCACTCTTAGGTATATACACCAAAGAATTGAAAACAGGGATATTTATTTGTATGTGAATGATCATGCCAGTATTATTCACTATACACAACAGTGGGAACAACCTAAATTTTTGACAACAGGTAAGTGGATAATCAAATTGTTTATGGGTAAACAAGATCCATATAAAGAAATATTATTCATCCATAAAAAGCAATGGAGTTGTGCCTCCATATGGATGAATCTTATAAACATGATGTTAAATAAAAATCAGACACCAAAGTACAAATATTGTATTTTTCAGCTTGTATGAAATATTTAGAATATGTAGACAGAAGGTAGATTAGAGGTTACCAGTGGTTGAAGTGAAAGTGAGAGACAAGGATGAAGAGTTAATGCTCATGGGGACCAAGTTATATCCGGGGTGATAAAATCTTTTTAAACAGAACTGTGAACATGATTAATGCCACTGAATTGTGTATGGCAAATTTTATTATCTATCTATTTTATTATCTATATATTTATTATATATCTATCTCTTATGAGTAAAAAGATAATCTAAAGATTTCTGATTTTAGCTTTATGAGAAAAAGAGAGAAAAACCTGAGTTTTGTAGGATTCTATAAAGTGAAAAATCAGTTTAAACCAGTTCCAGACCAATGAAACCAGTACAGCAATTGCACAAACAGATGCAAGGCCATTCTACTGTGACACTTACACAACTGGGGAGCGCAGAGACCATGAATGCAACAGTTATGTAATGAAGAAATGCTTTCTGTCTTCCCTGGAAGATCGGTAGAGTCAAATAAACCAATCATTTTACCCCTGAATACAGACAATGGAATAATTTGAAAGAGATCACATACAAGGTAGTTTTTTAGGAGGAGGAAATGGGGAAAGAGTTATAAGACAGAGTCTTGCTATATGGCTCAGGCTATCCTTGAGGTCACTAGGTAGCCCAGGCCAGTCTTCAAATTGCAATGATCTTTCTGCTTCTGCCTCCTGAGTGCTGGGATTATAGGAGTGTGGTATTGTGCCTGGTTTTCAGCAAACCTAATGATTAAACATGAAAGAGGAAATGAAAATTCTTACATAATAACACAATACTATGAAGAAGAAATGGTAGGAAGTTAATAAGTAGTGAATGCCTTTACAAATGAAAATAGTAATTGGAATTAAAAACTCAAAGGTGAAGATAAACATCAGATAAGACAAAACTAGACAGAAATTACCTGAAAGACAAAGGAAATTTCCCAGAATGAAACATAAGAGATAAATAAGTAACCACAAAAATAAGGCCAAGAGAAAGAAGGTAAAATAAAAAGGCCCAAACATGTTCAATAAGAGTTCTAGAAAGAGACTTACACAAGTGTAATAAAGCAATGGTTTTGGAAAAAAAAATAAATTGATAAAAGACATGATTATTTAGACATAAGAAACAATGGCTCCTAGCAGGAGAAAATAAACAGCTTGGTAAAACTGTAGACAGCAAAGACAAGGGGAAAAATTTCCAACACAACCCTAGAGAAAGATTCCCTACAAAAGAATAATTGAACTGACAGCAGATATCTTATCAGAAAAATAAAGAGGCTAGAAGAAATAGAATACTAGCGTCAAATGGTTGAAAGTGAATTTTCAACCTAGAATTTCATACACACACAGACTACCATTCCAGAATGAGTTTAAAATCACCTCCAAAGATACAGAAATATATGTACAAATATTCACTGTGGTTATAAAAATATTAAAAATAGCCTAAATGAAAAGAATGATACCATATCTGTGAGCTGATGGAGACTCATTTCCAGGGTACTATCTGGAAAAAATATGTGAATTGAGTACAAAGCAACAACAAAAAATGCACTCATATTTATAGAGATATGATTATATGTCATTAAAGCTATCATTTTAAAGTGCACAATTCAGTGGGTATTATTATATATTATATGTTATCAAGTTAGTGCATCATTACCCAATTCCAGAATATTTTTATTGAGAAACAGTATCCTTGGTACAGGAAAAGAGACATACAACAGGGAAAAGATGAGAAGAAACCCTTGAAATTGAATTGGAATTAGAGGTGCCAGTGTATATTTTTGATTTAACATACACACTCAAGCATGTACACATACTAGGTGAGCTCATGACTACTGGGTTTTTGTACTCTAGGTTCTTTCAGTGGACAGAGAGCCTGGCAGCAATAATATCCCAGAAAGGAAACCTGTATCCTTTGGCAATAACTTCCCATTGTCCTTCTCCCTTGAGCCCTCTGCAACCCCTAATCCACTTGTTGTCTTCCCTGGGTTTGCCCATTCTGCATATTTCATATAAAAGGACTCATGGGATATGTAGGCCTTTGTGTTGGCATCTTTTAAGCATCCTTTTTCTCAAGGTTCATCTGTGTTGTACCATGCACCCATATTCCTTTTCAGGGCTGAATATGTCTCTACTATATAGCAACACCATACTTAGTTTATTCTTTCCCCTGATGATAGAAGTAGTGTGGTTCCTCCCTTTTGGATACTATGAATAATGTACATAAGAACACTCTATACCAGTTTTTGTGTGAATGTATATTTTTAATTCTCTCCAAGACATTTTTAGGAGTAGATGTGCTAGGTCATATGACACCTCTATATTTAACTTTCTGAGGAACTGCCAAACTGTTCTCCATAGCAGCTGTACCATTTTTCAGTCCCACAAGAAATGTATGGGTCTGCTTACCTTTTTCTCTGCCTCTCATCAACACTTATTTTCCACTTTTCAAAAGTTATTATTGCCATCCTATTGAGTGTGAAGAAGTATCTCACTGTGGTTTTTATTTGCATTCTCCTAAAATGACATATGTCAAGCAGCTCGTCATGTGTTTATGGACCTTTGTTTACCTACTTCAGAGAACTGTATATTAAAACTCCTTCTCCATTTTTAAATTGTTATTTTTTCTTTTATTATTAAGTTGTAAGAACTCATTATATACTCTAGACAATAGAGTCTTAACTAACATATGATTTTTTCAAATATTTGCTGTCAATCTTTGGTATATGCTTATTTTGGCAAATAAACAGGTAAGTAAATAAAGATAAAAATATTTTTAAAAGGAAAGATATACCAGAAACTTATGAAAATGGCTATATAAGGGGGCATCACTGAGAATGTGCACAGAGTTGGAATGGGATGGGGCTTTTTTGATTCAATCTTTTATATAGTTTTGACTTTCATTTTATACTAATGCTTTACATATCCAAAACTGTACTATTAAATCAGTGAAGAATGAAAAAAATTCCTACATAAATAAGCCCAAATATATAGCAAATAGATAACACAGAAAAGAAAAAAAATGAAATTAACTCAAGACAGTTTGGAACTCAGTGTTTGATGTTACTCTTAATGGAATAAAGAAATATGACAATTTTCTGAGTCACTTTGTAGTGGGTAGTAATACTGGTATAAGCAGTTCCAAAAATGATTTAGTGTAAATTACAAGATTGAGTAAATGATAAATATATTTTTATTGGGAAACAGCATCCTTGGTGCAGGAAAAGAGACATACCACAGGGA
Organism: Cavia porcellus; assembly: GCF_034190915.1. Lineage (NCBI taxonomy): Eukaryota > Metazoa > Chordata > Mammalia > Rodentia > Caviidae > Cavia > Cavia porcellus. Next base: position 33,938,624 of record NW_026947506.1, on the reverse strand, counting down.
AAAGATGAGAAGAAACCCTTAAAATTGAATTGGAGGTGCCAGTGTATATTTTTGATTTAATACACACACTCACACATATACACACTAGGTGAGCTCATGACTACTGGGTATTTGTACTCAAGATTTTTTTCAGTGGACAGAGAGCCTGGCAGCAATAATACCCCAGGAATAGGGAGCATGCTTAGCTTCCAGATATGCTGGTTAGTTTTCCACTGCTGAGACAAAACACCTACCATACACAACTAAAGGAAGAAGGATTTATTTTGGTTCATGGTTTCACAGGCTTCAGCCATGGTCAGTTGGTGGCAGAAACAATATGGCAGAGGGCACGGAGGATGGATGCTGCCCAGTCTACAGCAGCCTGAAAAATGAGAGAAAGAGCGAGAAGGAGAGGAAGGGGCTGAGAACAAGACATTCCCAAATCATGCCTTCAGTGATGCACCTCCTCCAATCAGGCTCCACCTCTTAACAGCACATTCAGTTATGAATGCACCAATGTATGGATCCACTGATGAATTTAATATATCTATGATGGAAACACATTCTAAAAATCAACTCCTCTGAACATAGGATCCTTTTGGGGAGACATGATAGATCAAACCTTAACAGCAGATTTGGTTCTAAGTACCATATGTCACTCAAGAGCATCAGGGCTTCAGGAAAAATGACTGGCCCAGGGCTGGGCCAGGAAACATACAAGTGAGCCCAGAACATCCTACTGTGCTAGAAAACCAGAACTGCTCAAAACATATGAGAACATCCTGGAAAGATACGAGAGACACTTTGAAGTGACTTTTGAGCAGCCAAATGTGGAACAATTTAAGCATCAAAATGAATAATTGAAGGCTTAAATTATACCATACTGAATTAATAAAAAGAACACATGAGTCCCTTCTAAAAAAATAAAAAAGAATGGAGGTGTAGAGGAGGAAAAGCAGCTATTTACAGAACAGTGCTGACTAAATAAATACAGACAGGATGGTAGAAGTTTTTAAAAGCACTGCTTAATCATCATGGTGATATTTGATTGAAATAAGAGCCATCAACAAACAAAGCCTGTCAAGAAACAGAAATCGCTTAGTTTTCAAACATTATCACATAGTTTATCAACAAATTCCAAAGGAAAATGCACTTTTCCATTTGGCAAATCTGTTGGCCTCCATTTAAATGAGTAATTACAATTCACATCATCTATGATGAGAGAAATGAACATCAGATGGCACGGATGCAGGGTCTAAGAAGAGTTCAGTTATCACCAAGATGACTACTGGGTTTTTGGGCTCTAGGTTCTGAATCTAACCAGGAGGAAACAGACACATTCATGATGAGAGGGTATTCTATGGAACACCTGGTCTGAAGTTTTAAAAAATGTCCATGTCAACTAAGGGTGGTGGCACACCCCTGAAATTTCAGCACTGTGGGAGGCTGAAGCCAAGGACTCAAATTTGGGCCCAGCCAGTACAACTTAGTAAGACACTGTCACAAAATAAAAAAGACTGTGGATATAGCTCAACGTGAAGACCTTAGATTCAATCCCTAGAACTATAGAAAAAAAAAAGAAAAGGAAAAAACTCAATGTCAAGAAAAACAAAGAGTATTATTAGTCTAAGGATAACAGGTTAAAGGAGACATAACACAGTGAATAATCCTTAATTGAATGGTGAAATTGTTTAAAAAAATAAGCCATGATAGCTTTTTTGTTTAGATTCCATTATGGAAATGTGGATTTAAATTATACATTAGATAATAGTACTAAATCAGTGCTAAATTTTTCAGGTGATCATTCTGTTGTGGTTGTGCTGTGGTTATGCTCATTTATGATTAGCTGATAGATGCTGTAGTATCAGGGTAGGATGTTGACCAAAACTTCACAAATGCTTCAGTCTAAAAAAGTACATATGTGCAAGTGTGCGTGCAAGTGTGTAAGCTTGTGTGTGTGCGTGTGTGTATGTATGAGAAGAAGAGTAGGATAGAAAGAGGCATCAAACGTAGCAGAATGCTAACAGTTGGTGAATTTAGGCAAAAAGAAACATTCATTCATTTTATTCATCTTGCATTTCTTAGGTTGAACTTTTCAAATTAAAAGCCAGCAAAGAAAAGCATGAGATGAACTATAGAAGTCCTCAGCTTCTAGCCTCAAGTGACTTCAGGAGGTGGTTTTATAAAGAGGCCACTCAGTGTGGGGGTGACTGGGACAGGACAAGCTATAAGGAAGAGACCACCTGGGAGGTCCAAATAAGCACTAACTGTGAAAGAAACTTTCCATCATTATTATTATTATAGCCAACTTGGGGATTAAAAACAAGGCACAGCCAATATAGTAGACAACAAAAATATAAAAAGTGAGAGGGAGGTAATGGAACTGAAGTATTACAAGGCCAGTTTATGTTCAGAATATATTAGTTAATTTTAGACTCCGTTAAGTCAATTATGCCTGTTTCATATTTGAAGGCAATCACTTTAAAAATAGAAACATTTAAAAACATACAAGTGGTAGTCTACTCTATAAAACTATGGGGATGGAAGTACATAACAGAATATAGAAACATGGATGAGAAGGAACAGTACCAACATCAGGTTAATAGTTTCCTTAGTAGAGAAAGAATAGCTGAGGAGGGGGATAAGATTTTCTATAAAAATGTATTTATTTAAAATGTTCATATTTTTTAAATGTTAGTGTCATATACTAGAATCAAATTATAGCTTTCTACATGTATGTAATACTTAACAGAATCTTTAAAAATTCAAATAGCTTAGTTTGTGTGGTCATCCAGAATGCGAGGGAAGAACTGCAATTTACTAGGACATTTCCTGCAGCTGAGACCTGCAGTGGGCATGGAGGTGGGCAGGGCTGGGAATTTCTTTGTGCCTGGGGGGTCTGGTCAAGGAAGATAGCCTAGAGGAATGCTAGCATGCAATGACATTTGAGGATGCTTGATGGTGGGAGAAACAGAGACACATCAGAACAGGCATTTGGACAATGGCATATGGCTGGGTGCAGCTGAAGTTTGTATGAAGGGGAGCAGGGGTGGGAGTGACAAGCAGGAGAGGGAGTGAGAGGTTGATGCCACAATCAGGAACTATAGCAGAATGTTTCTGGAGGGCCAACCCTGTGCCAGGAGACAGGTAGAAAGGTTGTTATGGTTTAGATCTAGAAATTTCTCTCAAAATTCTCATGTGTTTTAAAGGTGATTGGGTCAAAGGAGTGCTATATCTATTTGTGGATTCATCCACTGATGAGTTCATAGCTGAATATGACATTAGGAGATAGGGCCTAGTTGAAGGTGGGTCCCTGGGGTGTGAACCAGAATACTATATTCTTGTCTCTGACACCACTTCATTCTCTGCTTCAAGGCTGAGCAGCTGTCTTCCACAATGCTATTTCTGCTTGGAACCAGCTGATCATAAACTGGACCCACTAGGAACTGTGATCTAATAAATCTCTCCTCCTTTAAATTGTGGATGTTGGGTATTTAGTACCAGGAATGGGGAAGTGACTAAGTCAGGGTCATACCTGTTGCATTCTCTCCCTCAGTTTCCCCACAATCATCCAAAATGGATACTGCCATTCCCCTCTTGCAGGCATGAACACTGAGGTTCAGAGGAATGAGCACCTTGCTAACTTGTGTAAGTCCCCAGCATGCAGCAGGTGTAAATAGCCACAGTTCTCAGACAGGGCTTTGTGACTGCAAGGCTGTATATCATACTGAAGGTGCCCTGTAAGTGCCAGGTGGCATGAGAGAGCTAAAGAGATGGGGGCCTAAATAGATGTGCCCCAAACAGAACCCCATTTAGGCCTTAGAGTGAGGTATCTGCTCAGGGAAATAAACATAACAGGCTTAACAATTAAGACAGCTGGGGTACCTCTACCGAGACCTACAAGGATGACATCTTTGCTTTCCAAAAGCAATTTTCACTATCTGTTGCACTTAAAATCTCCAGTAAAACTGAAAGACTATAAGAAATATGATATTTTAACACATTTGTCATGGTTAAAATTTAAACAAAAAGATATCTAAACTTGTGCATAATAAAATAAAGACATATTTTACTTCACTACATAATTGGGAAATGATTCAGAATTAAAGATAACTTATTTAAGGAGTAAGAGAAAAAAACCTATATTTATTTAAAGGTAAAATTATTTCTCATGCCTATAATCCTAGTAGAGAGGGAAGCTGAGACAAGAGGACTACAAGTTGAAGTTCTTCCAGGGCAACTTAGTTAGACCCTGTCTAAAAACTGAAAATATAAAAATAAAAAGGGTTGGGGTATAGCTTTTGTGGTGGAGTACCTCTAAATTTGATCTTCATTATCTCAAAGAAAACCCCTCTAGAATCAAATTAAGATGTTAGAGATATAGTTGACCTAATAGAAAATAAACTTCTACCTACTTAATAATCAAATAAATCCCCATGTATTTATTAAAATACGTTCCTGAAGAGTTCTGATTGCTAAGGTTGAGCTTGACAATCAAGCACGAAAAAATATCTTTCACATAATAAAACTAAAATTCTAAATTACTTATTCCAACTTTTTACTAATTCAGATGACTTATCAGTAGTCAGAGTTCCTGAGACAGTGCTCTATAATTTTAGGGGCAATTCTGTTCTTAAAAACAATTGGTATAAAGAACACAAAATGAATGATAAAATTTGAAAATTATTTTCAATACACAATGTCTAAAACCAATGAAAAATAGTCAAAGTACATGATTAGTAATTTTCACTGCCCCATTTAAATTATCACATATACACATACATACATTTTCTGTATATTACTTTGCAATTTTAAAAAGCTAGTTAAAAATAATTCTTGGGAGAAGAAATGTAAATGACAATGAGACAAGACCATGTGCTTGGGGCTAAAGGCTTCTGTGTTGCCACTCCTTTGCTCCCCTGTCCCTCTCAGCTGAGAAATCCTGCCCCCACTGCAAGCCCAACTACACCAGCACTCAGACTGAGGGCAGCTGCAGCCCTTCATGCATTCTTTCTGGATTCCCCCTCACCAAAAATAATGCTTCCCACTGAATAATTGAAGCACCATGTTTGTGCTTCTGTTTGTCATTCTCATCATGCTATAATCAACGTTCATGTTTCCTCTCTGCTCCTGGAAGGCGCACTGCTGCATGCTAACAGCAGCACGTCCCCAGCTGAGTGGACTCTATGTGCACGGGCTTCCTTGCAGTGTGACAAGGCACACTGTAGGAAGTGAGGGGAAGAAACCAACTTAAAAGGAAAGAATTGAAAAGCGAAGCAGGGAAATGAGTAATGCAACGATACAGGAAGAAAATGGAATGTCGAGAAAAGAAGTATAAAGAAAAAGAAAAGAAAGAAAATAGACCAAAATCAGCTAATTATGTCCATTTGTCTCTTCTTCCTAGGAGAAAACACATATGCACACATACATACACACTTACCTTTAACAATAAATTTAATCATATGGCAAGAGGGCCGTTCACATTCAACATTTAAAGAATCTCAACATATTTATGGAGCACTAAAAAGCACATGAAAAATAGCAGTATTATTCACAGCAGTTACATGGGGAAAGCAATCCAGGAATTCATGGATGGATGAATGGATAAACACAGTGAAGTTTATACAATGGAATATTATTTCACTTTAACAAGGAAGGAAATTTTGATGTATGCTGCAAAGGGGTAGATTTTGAGGACATTATGCTAAGAGAAAAAAGTCACCAAAAGGCAAATACTATATGATTCCACTTATATGAAGTCCACAGAGTAGTCAACTCATTGGCACAGAGTACATTGGTGTTTGCAGAGGTTAGGTTGAGGTGGGGGCACTCGGAGTGATTGTTTAATTCATTTAATTTGGGGAAAATGGAAAAGTTCAGGGAATGGATGGGTGTACAACAACAACGTACAACAATGTGAGTGCATTTAATACAACTGAGTGGTGTATGGTAAATATAGGATCTGCACATTTTACAAAAAGGATATTTTGTAACAACTAAATTTTTTAAAAAGAAGATGGAGATAACTTTTACTTTCCGCTGTGACTGAACAAGAGCCAGATGTATTCTTCCACCTTAAACAACAAGCAAACCAGACACAATATAAGAAGTGATGATTTTCAGACACTGACCACAGTTAGCATAGGTTGGTGATCCCTGAGGAGACAAAACAAATAACTCCCTTGAAAGAATTTCTATCCCAGCTGCAGGAACCCAGCAGTCGTTTCAGGAGACATGAGAAGACAAGTCAGAGTTTAGAGGCCCAGGAGGCTGAAGTGTTTGAAACAGAGCCCCAGAGAGGAGGCAGCTGTACAGGCAGAACTTTGGAGATGTATGGGTCCCTTCTAGGTTTTTCTGGGTGCTGCTACATGTGTGTAACCAAGGAAACTACCAAGCCAGGAGCAGCAGGAGGAGGCAGGGCCAGTCTAGATCTACCCGGGGACAAAGTTTGTGCTCCACCAACTCTTACACACAGGGCCGCCGTGGAATTTGTCTACAGCAGACCTGCACTGTGTGAGAATGTAAAGGGAGACTTGAGGGCAGAACGAGACTGATGCCAGACAGAAGGCTGGGGAAACCCAAGGGTACAGGGAGTGTCAAAAATGGTCAATATGTGAACAAACGTAAAAGATTTGTGTCTCATTTTTAAAAGATCCTTTAAAAAATCAGAGAGTCAGTAAAGATATAGAAGACTTGAGCAGTGCTATCAACCAGCTTGACCTAATTGATATTTACAGAACACTCCACTGAACAACAGTAAAATACTAATTCTTTTTAAGTGCACACAGAACATTTGCCAAGATATTCTGGGCCATAAAACAAATTTCAATGAATTTAAAAGGATTAAAACCATGCAAACTATGTTCTCTAACCACAACAGAATTAAATCAGAAATCAATAAAAGAAAGATATCTGGAAAATCCCCAAGTAGTTGCATTTTAGCAGCATACTTATAAATAATCCATGGGTCAAAGGAGAAATTGCAAAGGAATTTTTTTGCCTTGACTAAAACAAAAACCTCTGATCAAAAATTAGAGAAGCCTTGACTAAATTTTTTGAAAATATTTTGCCTTGACTAAAACAAAAACCTCTGATCAAAAATTGGTGCATGTACTTAGAGCAAGGCGTTAGCGATATTCAAGGTATCAAACATACTAGAAAAGAATAAAGGTCTAAAATCAGTGATCTAAGTACCTACTTTATGCAATTTACAAATACAGAACACAAAGATGAAAAGGGAGCCTATGGGGGGGGGTGCCTGAGTATGTGAGACTTTGTCCTCAGTCCTCCTGCTTCATAGTCACAATGTGGCTGCACTGTCTTCAGTTTTAACTCTATGTTCCAAAAGAAGAGAGAATGTTAAGGTGGTGTTATGTATACTCTCCTTTATCCCCCAAATACATAGCATTCCTGGAAGCCCTATTAGTCAAATTTTCACTAAATTCTCATTGGCTAGAACTTTGTTACATGGCCATTTCTTTCTGGAAATGTATAGGGACTGGGATCTGGGTCAACTAAACTACACTGTGTTTTGACCCAGGTGAAAGCACCAATAAGCCATAAAAAGCCGTATGTATGTAAGGGATTATCATCATGATCTGATAATTAAATGCACAAATAATATCTTGTAGAGATTCTGATACTGAATCCATGGGTATCCATCTCCCGATGGTAAAGCACATTTATTTTCTGTGGATTTGATGCCCTGACCTTATAGCTGTCCAGGAAGACATACTGAGGTTTATCCTGGGGCACCACAGAGCTGAAAACTAAGGCTAAGGATTGCCAGCATAGACGGGCTCCATTCTGGTAAGTTTTCCCTGGACAAAGACTTCTTACGAAGGAGGAGCACTCTTGTCTAACTTAGAAATCACATTCTGGTGCTAATGCTCTGTAAAGCCTGTACAGAAGTTTGAGGTAGGCAGGGAACACATAGTTTTCCTCATGTGTTACAGTCACTAAGTTTCTGGGCTCAGTTGCTGTAGCATGCAAGCTCAGAAGGACACAGCAGAAGCTGTTAGATTTAGCAGGAGCCACACGTTTTAAAACTGTGATTTATGTCACAGGAGAAAGTAAATTACATTTGATGAAAGCTTTGACTTTTTTTAAATACTTTCGGCCGTATTTTAAGATGTTCTGAAGATTATTTATCATATATATTTTAAAAATAGGTCCAACAACAATGATTGAAAGCGAGAAAGCTTCTAGAATAAAGTGCTTAAGGCACTCCTTGCCATACTGAAATCTCCAGAGTATTGCTTACAAAACTTTTTACACATGTTAGTGAATTTATTCTCATATCTTAAACATCTCTGCAGTGCCTATCTATTGTGAAGCCAGCAGGAATATTGTTGGCAGTCAGCTAAGAGATTAGAAAGGAAAATCAGGTCAAATATCAATATGCCCTGTGTAGTAACACAACACAGTGAGTTCTTACAGAATACTTGTGCTTCATGCCCTGCTCACATCTCCCTGGTCTACAAAGAGTTCACTATGCTGCCTTCAAGACAACTGATGTTTGTATAAATACTGATAGAATTAGCAATATTCATTCAAATGCTAGTATGGTTTGTTTGCTATCTAAATGATGGTAATTTTTTAAAAAAAGTCTTATCAGAATCAAATGCTGTGTGCATCAATTTCTACTTTAAATATAAAAAAGAGATAAACGACTATTTCATAGATTTCAGAAAAATAACGTATTTTCTCTGATTATTCGCCAACTAAAAAGGCTAGGAATTGTTAACTTCTTTTCCTGTTTGAGTAATGTAGCTTTTTCAGGAATCCACTTAGCAAAGTAGTTATTTCAGGTCATTAAAACAGAATGCTGCCAAGTAAAAAATGTACCCTAAAGCAAAGAATAAATAAATAAGTAAATAAATGTGATACTAGAGTTGGAAGTTACATTTGAAAGTAAGCCTGTAAAGTCCTTAATGCTGGTCCAGGAACATCAAACTTAAATAGTTTTCAGTGGTCAGTGCATGACTCATGAGCCAGGATCACATGTGATGAGGATCAGGGAGGTGCTTGAGATCAGGCAACACTATCCTCCACCATCCGCAGGACAGGACACGGCCAGGAATCAGGAGGAGGGGAGATACTAAGCATGGGTCCCTGTAGATGAGTTGAGCATGCATTTAGCACACATTTGCCTGGAGTGATTAACTCCAACTCTGAAAGTAATCACTCTCCCTTTACCCTCAACCAGAGGGGCCAAAGCTGACTCACAGGACAGCCAGGCAGGTGACAAGTGCAGACCACCTGATACCTACATATTGCTTGAAGGAGTTGAGATCTTTTAGCCTAAAGAGATACTGGGGATGCAGGAAGCATGAAGGCCAGGCTCAGGTACTGGAAACTGCTACATACAATAATGAGGGCCACCGGCATCCCACACATCAGTTCAGCTGTTCTACAGCTGGAGTGTGGGCTGTGTACCATAGCCCCTCATGCACAGCAGGCAGAGCAGATTTCCCCAGCACACTGGCCAGCACAGTGGCTGTTGAGCTTTGCTGTCCTTGTGGAGGTAGAACTGAGAACATCATGCTTGATTCAACATAAAAGATAATTTCCTAACGATAAGAACTGCATAAAATAAAACCCTAACAACAGTCCCATGAGTTAAGCACTGCTATGTTGATTTCAAAGATAAGCAAACAGACCTAGAGGGGTGAAGGTGAGCCACGTTCCCACCTTGGGAAGATGGTAGAGTGGCACTCACATTCCATTTACTCTGATTGCTGAACCTGTGCTCCTTTTGCTGCAGCCCACACTCCTGGGAACATAGTGTGTCTCAAGCACGTGAAGAGGGCAGGCTGCAAATCATAGCACTATCCTTAAGAGCAACCAAGACATGCTGAATTCAAGTCTTCCCTCACACTGAAGGAGAACTTCAGATCTACAAAGGGAAATAGCTGCCTAACCTACATGAGTTAGAAGTGCAAAACTGAGGCCAGAACTCGGGTGTCTGCATCCTCCACAACATTCCTTTTTGCCCTAAGCACCAGGGCTTATTATCATGCTCTTGCTTCTGTCTATAAAGATGCAACACAGCTATTGTAGATCTGGGCACAATGATTCACTATGGGTTTCTCTATGGAATCTCTACCAGTGAGAAACTTTATTACTTATACACAATCACGTGCCTTCTCCCTGCCCTGATCATGACTTCCTGGAAGATGAAAGGTACCTGACTACCCAGTGATGAGGGCCTGCCATGTGACACTGAAGAAGGTGATAGTGTACCAAGTCCCAGCAGTGGCTTTAGATGTTGTGGGTTTGTGTTGCACTGGGAGCACCCGTTGACCACCAGAAGAGAACAGCCCAGATGGCTGCCTGTGTGGGCTCATTCTTGGCAGGAGAAGCCAAGAACAGCACAGCCAAGTACAGCAGAGCTGCAGCCACTTGCTAGGACTCAAGAGGGAAATGTAAGCATTTGCTGTTGGAGACCATGGGCATTCAGGGGTTGTTAGTTACTGCAGCAAAAGCTGACTAAGACAGAAATTAGTACGTATATATAGGTTCTGCTATTACAAAACCCTGAAATATGGGGCAGTGGTTTGGGGGTCCAGGTGATGGCAAGCCAGAAAACTCTTCATGGGAAGTTGGAAAAATGGCAACACAAGGCAAGTGTGCAGAAACATTTGGCAAAGAAAAAGAAAGTCATCTGTAATAACTTAGAAGGTAGAAATGTATTTGTTTTAAAATATTTGAATGTTTGAATGTTTTCTAAGTGAACTGGGTTGTTACAGGATGCCTTCAATCAAGTGCTAGCGCAAGGAAATGTTCCTCCACCCCCAAAGTTCTTCCGCTTCTATACAAAATCAAAAGGGAATGCAGAGAATTCAAAAATTCCATGAGTTGAAGGATTTGAAATCAGACCTAGTCCTCAACAAATTCAGGCTGGCTGTGAACGAACAGTCTACTGGCAAAGAACAAATCAAATTATGACTGTCATTCTTTCTTTTGAAATCTCTAATTGGATCAGCATGCTCTCCAATGAAATTGTTTAGTTTCACAAAATGGCCTGAAGAAAGAGACTCAGAATTTGGTCTCATTGGAAGCATGACATGCTCTGTGCACTTGAAACTGAGCTGAGAGAAGGAACTGAACTGAAAATAATGGTGGGAGTATGACACCCACGTGGAGTTGATGGGAATCAGGCCAGTTAAAAACAAGCATGGTAATTTAAAAAGACATGAACTGCTAGCCACACTTGGAGGCTGTAATAAAACAGGCTTTGTTGTTGGAGATCTAAAGCTACCCTTGGTGCCCATCTATTTGAGGGCAGGAAACAGGATAAGCAATCTCAACCATCAAAGAGGGCATTATCTTCTGTTACTTCCTCTGGGGAAGTAGGGAAGGTGAAATAAAAGTAGTGTTCCTGCAAGAGGACAGATCTGGAACTATGTGAACAAAGGACGGGAAGGTCCTCTCAGGAACACAAGAAAACATAATTCAGGAACAGTCCCTACTCCCAGCCCAGGAGTCCTCCAAGTATTTGCCTCACAGGGTATTAAGTCTGAGGTGGACTACTGTGGGGCCTTCTCTTTCCCAGGTGGTCTTCAGTATATCCTGTCTCCATTCTTCTGCTGTGTTTCTGCTCTTTCACTAGGAGCTAAGCTACTTCCAAAACAGTCCACGTGGCCTCTACCTCCCAGTGGGAATTGTCAGGCCAGGCTGTCCCTTGTACTGCTATAGAAGTTGCCAGCTTTGGACATCACCAAGGTTGTTCTGAATGCAACTACAACTACCACAAGGCATCCTCTCTTGTTTTCTGTCATCTGTGCAACATTCAGTGCTAGGAGAATCCATCTAAAAGCCTGCCTCTTGGATGCCAGGGCTCTGGGTGGAGACAGCAACCTCCCCTCAGAGGCTTACCACCAGCTACACCAGTGTGTCTTTAGACACAGACACTTGTGTGAGAATAAAGAGATAACAGGAATTCAAATAAGTACTATTATGTTTTCAAAGACTCTGCTATTGGGTTGGCTCTTGGAAGCATTCATTAAATATCACTTTCAGTCTCAATTCTTATCAGGTTTGGAAGAACTCAGAGCTGCTAGTGTGTATTCAGTGTTTCATAGCCCCAGAGGGTAACAAAGGCCAGTGTGATTACATCAAGATCTTTGATGTACTATTAAGTAATACCAACACATCTCATGAAAATATTAGCAAAAAAATTATGCTATTCCCAAATCTCCACTTTTTTAAAAACATCACATATCATAGCTCCTTTTTAACATTCTTATACTTTTTGGAAGTGCTCACAGATTAATCTCTAGGTAAAAGGAAAAACTAAAGTGAGTGTAGTATATCATGTACAATAAAAACAGGGAAATGATTTCAAAAATGTGAAACCCTTGCCACTTCTGTACTGGTAACTTATTGTATACATTGGTTTCTCATAAAATGTGAATTCTTCTTCTGGGGATTTTTGTACCTCTGTACAATGTAAAAATGAAATCTCCTTCTTCACAAATACTTATAATTCCAAATTAGATTGGCACTAAAATTCTAAGACCTTATTCATGTGCAATTTATCAAAGTCATTTTTATTGTGGTGATACTGCCATTGTTTTGTGATGATATATGGCATAACATGCCATTATCCAGAAATTACATTCTGTGAACAATGAATATAGTTGAGTGTATTATTGCATCACCATTGAGTTATTTGATACATTTTCTCTTTGGGGCGTCAAAGGCTTTTGTAAATCCACTCTGTACAGGCAAGCTAACATCAGCATAAGTTTTCTATAGGTGCAGTGCAGTTCATTTCCTAGTTGACCTTAAGTAGAAGTTGTCTTCAATTCTGTCCCAGATGCCAGAGAACAGGTAAGAAGGAGTACTAACATGTGAACAGCATTAGCTATGCAATGGCTCAATCTCATTTGGATCTAGGAATTATTTTCAGGGTTTTCACAACAAATAGTGGAGTACAAAACTGAATGGTTAAAATTTCCTTTGTATCAAAAGGGATCTGTGCAAGTTGAACAGAAGGGAGTACTTATTACCCACAGACTGACGAGGGCACAGTCAAACTTACCTGCCCATTTTTGTGAAGCAGGTCTCGTTCTTCCCTAACTCTGACAGTCTCCTTTAGGTTGAATCATATTAAACGAATTCTGTACTTTTGGAAAGCAGTTTTAATGTTAATGTGGCTCCTTTTGGTTGAATCATATTTAAAAGAAATCAATACTAGCTGGAAATGTTAAGGTTAACATAATTATTAGTTTTTCAATAAAATAAGTGGAGAAAGAAAATGCACTGAGTAAATGCAAATTTGCAGGATCCATGGACAGAAGATCTTGTATTAGTTGTGTGTGTGTGTGTGTGTGTGTGTATTATTAAAATAAACATTAAAATGCAGTTTTCAGTTATTTGGGCTTCAAAACAGCTGTGAAACAACTGTTGACTACCATCCCATGATGATATTCCAATGATATGCCAATGAGATTTATTTCCAACTATAACTTGGAGGTATAGAGAAAAGAAGAAGATGTAACAATTAAAATGATACATCAAATGGAGAATGCATCTTTTTAAAGAATCCTCAGGTCCGAGGGAAAATGAAAACATGTTTTTTGTTTTGTTAAATAATCAGAAAATGTATTTTATTAGCAATAGCAGCCTTGGCTTTGGGCATTTCTGAGGAATTAATGAGCAACTGATATTTACAACCTAAGGCAAAATTCTTCCACTCTTTAAAAAAAAAAAAACTCCATGGAATGTCCTAGGCATCCTTTGATCATGATTGCTTCACTATTATTACTTCATGCCTGGGAGAGACATTTCTGGTGCTGCTAATATTCAGTGGTCTTCTTTACCATTTCTGGGCATAGCAAAGATTATACTTCTTAGCTTCCTAATAATTAGCTGTGGTCCTGTTTTGGCTAATGAAATAGGAACCAAAACATTATTATCATTTCTAGACTAAATTAGTGAGGAGCTAAGCATAAGTTTTCAGTCATTCTTGGGATTCCCATAGTTATCAATGAGTTTGAGATGTAAGGACCACAAGATTGAAGTAACCTGGATCCCTGAATTATTACATGGTTCTGCAGTGGACTCCATGTGAATGAAAAACCCATAGCGTGTTAAACCACTGTGACAGTGAAGCTGTTTGTACCACCAACAGCATGACATACTTATCCATCACTCAAAGTACAAATTGAAAATATTTTATTCCAAAAACAAAAACAAAAAACTTTCCTGGTTTGTCTTCAGAAGGGCTAAAACATATTCCTTTGTGGGTACAAGTAGGTGTGGTATCCAGAGCCAACTTCTGGGGCATGGTCAAGTGGGAAAATCTCTACCCTACACAGGGGCAGACACCAAGTTCACTCAGCAACTAGTGTAGATTGAACAATGGTATTGGTAGAAAGGAAAGGATGCCAGTGAATTACACATGATATCTGAAGCAAGTGATTTAAACCACTAAGACTCAGCCTCACTAGCTGTGAAGAAAACTCCATCGTGGCCTAATACAGCAGATACTTTGTGTGCCTGCTCCATTCTACCCTGGTATATGGCAAAGTGCACCAACAACTTCCTTTGGCCAGGTCTGCTTTGTTTTGCCTTACAGCTTTCTCTGGTGAGAGGAGGCTGTTCTGACTTCATTCACACTGGCCAGATGATCCAAAGAATCAGCTCTTGAACCAGTGATGACTGTGTAGAGTTGCTGAACAGCACCTGGATCCCTGCACTTCATTTCTGCAATGGGATGACCAGATTGTGCATGTATATTTGCTCCTGTAGTCCCAGAGGGATCTGACTGTGGTTGTTCATGGCACTACTGTTTTTGATAATGAACCTCTGATTGGCTGCCTTCCCTCCCCTGGGTTACATGTCACTCCAATCCAAGGATCACCTCCTATATAAACTCCTGGCACTGAAGTCTTTCATAAGATAGACAATAGATACCATGGCATTCACCAACTGAGGAGTGAAGGCAGAGGTACACACAGATACTGCCAGAACTTTGGACAGGAAGAAGGCAAATGAGGAGCAGGGTTGCTTGGGGGGGGGTACCTAGCAATGGTGTGCATGTCACAAAGCATGTATGTGATAACAGTAACATGTATGCAGCCTGTAGGGGCTCTGCCTTGTGTTCTCTGCAAAGAGTGAGGAGTGTGTGCCACAGGTACTCATCATGGTCCCAAGTCAGTTTACATATGTTATTCATAAAGCAGCCAGACCCAGATGATTACAATTTCATTTATAGTTCTCCTTCAGAGTCAGCCATCATGGGCTGTCACAACCCACCATGGCATGTCATCTTATCCAGAGTCCTTGTGCTTACACCTTCTGCAATGTTCCAATATCACTGGAGCAGTAGGTTTGGGTTCAAGTATACTTATCTCCACCCAGGAAAGCCCCTCGGGCTCCTGGCAGAGAAGGCAGACACACTGGGAAGTCAAGAAAGAGAATTTACCCATTGCCTTTCCAACTGGCCTAGAAACACACTAAGGTCCTGAATTGCAAATGGCTTAGCTGGGGAGTCACCTATTACTTCCTAAGTGTGTAGGAGCCTCATCATAAACACAGTGTGTGCTTAGGAGACAGATTATACTTGCTTCATACCAAATTGGAACTGGAGATGGAGGACATGTCCCTCCATTGTTGTGAATCCATCAGGGTATGTGCTTGTCCTCAGCCTAGGGTGTCTGTGTTCCCAGCCTCGAATGAATGCCTGACAGATAGTAGTTAGATGAAAGTTAGTCAGTTTATTTAATCTCTCTGAGACTAAGCTTCCTGATCCAAAAATGGAGTTACTGCTCTTACAGCTTACCGCGGTGTTGAGGCAAATGCCAAACGTGTGACACACAGTAATGCTAAACAAACCATAGCTAGGATAACAAAGTACAATCAGCAAATTCAGTTCATACCTGCCGAACACCTTTCATGTTTTAGGCACAAAGAATTAAAATGCAAGAGGTCCTCAGTGAGTTTCATTTTTGAAGGATATGAGATATGTATAGCCATCAAAAAGCTATAAACAAAGAAATCACTTATAAGTCTGTGTTGAACTTTGAATACCTTGTCATGAGCTTGGACTTTAGGCTTTCATCTTCTGGCAATGGTAAATAGCTAAGGATCATTGAGACTGTATGGAAGTTTAAATAAAGAAGAAAAGCTGGAGACAGCACAGTTAAGACATCAACTCATTTAGAGACAAACAGCAGAAGCAGGCAGCAGGAAGGGAAGGAGGTCTAGGTCAGACCTGCTCTGTGGTAGAAGGCTGAATGCTGCAGCAGGAGCAAAGATCTCTGCACTACTGCTTTCCAGTTCTGTTTTCAGGGTATAGTCTACATTTCTTAGGAAAGAGGTCAAAGGCCTTGATAATTAAGGTTCTACCATCATTTTGGCCACAAAGTCATCCCTTGATCTCCTTCTGCCCTAGTTCCCTGTGGTTCTTAAGGGTAAAATTCCAGAACTCATTTTTGCAACAAGATAACTTCACAACTCATACACTTACAGCTGAATTAACACAGGGAGAGCAAACATACAGAAGTGCTTTCTCTCCCACATACATTCTTCCCTCACTCTCCAATTTGGAAGATCAGCAGCCTTGCTTTACACATCTTACTGATGTGTAAAGAGCACGGCCTGTAAACAATTTCCTTAACTTCTATGAAGCTTTCTTTTCCCAAAAGGAATCTTAGCAGGAAAAGAGTGATGCTCTATTGAAGGGGGGTTTTGTCCTCTGGCTCCCAAGGAACCTCGGCTTTACCTGCATGAGACTCTAGGCACATGTCCAAGCCTGGGCCATGGGGATCCAGTGGAAAAGCCTCTGGATTCCAGGTCCCATGCTGATCACTTTGGTCAAATGCTCCAGTTTTTTAGAGGAGCACTTCTGTGTGGCCCTCCCAGCCAATACTCCTACTGCTCTATGAGTATGAGGCAAAGGCTCCATTACCAAAATTATGCTGAAGGGGAAAAAGCCAGAACAATCTCTTAGATATGGGTGATTAAATTGTTTTCTGCGTTGACGCAGTACAATAATTCAGAGGAAGCAGGGAAAGTCTAAATTACAGGTGTTTTTTAAAAATCAGTTTCACTCATTTTAACTACTCAAATGAATTACTAACAAAGTAGTTTCAAGGAGAGGCCTTACCAAGTCAGCTTTCATTAAAAAACAAAACAAAATAAAAAAACAAAACCCCACATAAGGTTCATTTGTAAATAGCGACATGAGTGGTATCCAAGTCCTTAAAAATAGTTTGCTCATGTACAGAGGCAAAGCATGCATCCACGCTGCTATTTACACACCAGACTGGCTCCACACACATCTCTCCCATGGATGGTGTGAGAGTAAATTCCATCCCAGGCCAGGTCAGATAATCATAGATTCTAAATGATTAAAATCCAAATGGAAGTATTTGCTGAGTCCAAGCACAAATTCTAGGAGGAAGGAATCTGTGTCTGAGGTCAGACTGTAAAGGAGAGAAGAAACCAAAGCCCTCCCCAGCAGAGGGCCAATTGCCTGAGAGTCTCCTGCTTAAACTGGCCCTGACCTTTACCTATCCTGAGGCCACCCCCACAGCATTCCCATAGTGGAAGGGCAGCTCTTATGGTCTCTACCTCCACCTGCACTTCCCTGGCCCACCTGGAATGTGAAGGGAAGCTCTGTTCTGAAGAGGAAGTCAAGCTAACATCTGTTCAAAGACATATACGTAAGCACCGTTTAAATGCACATGCTGGGTGAGGCTCAGTTCAGTGTTTGCATCTCATGAAATTGCCCTGGGATACTATCCACCACAGTGGAGGTTTTCTCCGTCTGTTCTCATGGGTGAGTAGTCAGCTAGTCACCTGTCCTTGTCCCATAGCCACAGGAATCTCATGCGAATTTGCAGCTGATACTTAAAGCCTCCTTCACCCATTGCTTCACCAGGATAAATGACCCATGTGACACAAGGATTTCCTGACACTGCTGATGTCAGTGCCAAGTTGTGAGCCAAGCTGTCATTCACAGCTGTGGCCAGAATCTTAGCACCTCTGGCCCTCTGCATCTGTGGCCTTCTGTAAAGGCCACATCAACTGTCACCTTAGCTAAGGGAGCAGGTTTTAGGGGAAAACCAGGTGAGTGAGGGAGAAGTGGAGGTGGAGCAAGTGAGTAGCCATCTGGGATTAAGTTCAGGTGCTTTGGGCTGAAAGGACTTTTTTCAACAGTCTACATGTTCTGTAAAAAAGAAAAGCAATGGCAGTGTTTTAAAATGTCACCACACATCTGTGCATCACTGCACTTGTATTTAGATCCTGGCAGCCCTCCAGAGAGGCATATGAGTTCACACAGGGCTCAATGGTCACTGCTCTGGTCCTGCAGCAGCTGGTGCTGACCCCTGGCTGTGCTTGTCCAACTGCTAATCAGAGGGCTGCCCTGCTCACCTTTGACCAGCACCTCTGGCTCACCCCTGAATTTTTCCATCACTGATTGCTATGTGTGGCTGATCTGTAGCCTCAAACAGCTGCTAGGAATTTATTCCTAATAAGGCTAATGTTTTAGATTAGTTTTGTCTGAAACTGGGGCCCACCTGACTGTTCTCAGGTATCAGAATGTATCTGTGTCCCTGAGGAGTTGGTGGGCACTGTGTTAATTAACAATCTTTTCATTGTGACATCCTTACTATCAAAGGGCATAGAGATGATTGACCTTGGTATCCAGGATTAAGGCAGCATTATTTTTCTTGATTACTGGCAGCAGAATAGAAGGGAAATTATAAAGCCATTGAGAGGATTAATATGGCCTTGATCTCTCTCTCCTGCTCTTTATCTCAAGTGATTAAAATTCTGCAGGAAAAAAAAAATGGTCATGTAGCATACGCTGGCTGCCACAGACAGATATGGTATCAGCTCCACGCATCAGATCCCGGTGACAGCCACACAGAGGTTAATTATGCATGCTGTATATAGTTTTAATCACTTTAATCAGTGCACTGTTCCACTATAGCTCAGGCTATATCTTCTCTACAAGCAGGGGAAGCACTTCAGGCATGGTGATGTTTATGTAGAGGAAGAAAAGGGAAGAAAAATGGTACATTAACTACAGAAAGAAAGATAATGCAAAAGCTATTGACTGAAAAACAAGATTAAACCCAGTGTCCATCCTGGATACAAAATGAATGGCTAAGTGAAGCTGAGTAGGGGGTGGGAGCCCTGCTGGCCACCAGCCACAGATGCAGAGCTGGAACTGTCTGCCCAGATTCTGAGGCACAGCCTGGCCCCTGGGACAGAGGATGGTGTTCAGTGACACAGGGACCTCTGCTTCTGATAGTCTTTAGGTCTTTGATAAGTGGCAAAGTCCCTGGGCCTTGGCTATCTGGCTATGACACCCAGTACACTGCACAGAAACCTCTAATTTCTGCAAGTGTCCCAGATGTTGTGCCTACTTTGTTCTTTTACCTCTACTTTTACCTAATAACTACAAGGCTTATCCCAAATAATGATTCATACCAACAATTTGCTTTGCCTTGTACCAGATTATTTGATTGTAGACCATACTATCCATCACACATTTTGCAATCCACCCTACTTTACTCTTACAACTTCTTGGTTCGGGTTCACTGTCAAATAGTAAGAATATTGAAAACTTTTTCAATGTGCATAATTGAAAAACTATGTAAATTACTGCACACAGAATATAGACACTTCTCAAATTCAAAGGGATTATGTCCTGAAAATACCACAGGAAGTCAATCATGCACGTACTCTTGCTACTCTATTGATTACCAAACTTGACCACACATTACATGTGGGACACTAGTTGTTATCTCATAGTCACATGACTTACTGGGAGCCATGGCTCACACTAGGCCCAGCACTGAGACCGGATGATACCACATGATACTATCCCAAGGAAGATTCAGATGCAAAACTCAGGCTAGTTTCTACTGAATGTGTATTGCTTCAGCACCACTGAAAAGCTGAAAAAAATCTTAAGTCCCATCACAGTAAGTCTATGTTAAAAATTTATTTTCATCAAGAATAATTGCAGGGGAAGGGCAAGCAATTAGATAATTATTCCAAAGATGAATTATTCTCCATTTGATAGAAAAGTTGTGATCCAAGAAATTATTAGGTTAATACTACCTTTTCCATTATGATCATCTATAGAACATATTAGTAATAGTTTTTTATCTCATCCTGGGTAGTGATTATATAGACATTAATTTAGTGATAATGCATTCAGATGAAATTTTTATATTTTTCTGTATATATGCTATACTTCCACTAAAGAGTTTTGAATGTCACAGGGCAGCCATGATGTTGGGAGAAAAATAATGTTTTCTCTAGGAACAAAAGGTGCCAGAAGGTGGGTAAGGGGAGCAATAGACAGGAAGTAAGGAGTTTCTTCCTATTCCCATTCCCTGCAGCCCTCACTCTGCTGGGTTGCAAAGGAAGGGCTATGCAAGGCACTACTGAAGAGCTCATGGGAATTCTGACACAAGTAGTTATATTCTTCATAAAAACAAAAGGATTTGGTGTATTAAAAAGCTGACGTGCCTGTAATCCTAGATACTCTGGAGGATGAGACAGGAGGGTTACAAATCCAAGGCTACCCTGGCAACTGAGGAGTCTCTGTCTCAAAAAATAAAAAAACAAGAGGGGTGGGAAAGTAGCTCAGCAGGAGAGCACTTGACTAGCATGTATGAGCAGTCCCTGGGTTCAATCCCCAGTGCAGTGCTGGCAGCCTGTCTGTCTGTCTGTCTGTTTACTTATCTATCTTTATGGTACTAGAGATTGAACACAAGACCTTTGCACTGAACTACATCTCCAGCTTCTATCTATCTATCTATCTATCTATCTATCTATCTATCTATCTACCTATCTATTTATCTATCTATCTATCTGTCTGTCTATCTATCTATCTATCTATCTATCTATCTATCTACCTATCTATCTGTCTAAGCTATCTATTTAAATTTGGAGACAAGTCTTGCTAAATAAGTTGCCAAGGCTAGGTTTAAATTTGTGATTCTCCTGCCTCACTCTTCCAAAGTGCTGGGTTATGAATGTGTGCCACAATGTTTGATTTATTTTTTAATTAGCTGATTTTTTTTACTTTAGTATGAAGGAATTTTTAAAAGATACTGTCTGATTTTATAGAGGAAATGCTCTTACCTATTAAAGAATATAGAAAGATTTTATTTTACACAAAATGTTAAATTGGAGATATGGACATTAGTGGAAGTATAACTGTCTTCCATAAGTGAATTTAGTAATGTCTCATTATTTAAAGGATGCATTCTCTCAGTTCTACCAAATTCATTTGTAGAAACGCGGTATAAGAAATAACTTCTAAAAAAGAAAAGACATACTGGAAGGCAATTCACTGCAGTTCACTGGAAATAATATAAACACATTTGATGGCTAAGTCAATCTGGAAGATCTGCAAAGGGACATGCAAGGATGGTGTTACCAACATGGAAATATGCCTGTGCTGGAGCACTGGGTTAAGGAGGCTATCACATGTCACCTTTAGTGTGATACCCACTGTGGCATATAACTACTTTTCCACAGAAAAAGATTTAGAAAGATATACTGCAAAAGTCATGTCTGATGTGATTACAGATGATGTTACATCCCTTTCTCATGCTTTTTCTGTATGATTTCATTTTGTACTTTTTATAACCAAAACGCAAAGAAGGAAATCATCCACAGATTTTTAGTTGAAAAATTAAAACTAAAGTGTCTGTTAGATATAATTTGTATCTCTAATTCATTAACCCTCAAGGAGATCCAAATTCAGGTATAGTATGGTGCAGAGAAACAGCCTGCTCCTTTCTTCTGTGACATGGATATTTGACACTGTGCTAATACTGCCTTCTGCAAAGGGCCTGCTCTGTTCAAGGAACTACTGCTAATCCTTGTAGTAGCTCTAAGACAAACAAAACAGTACCATCCCCATCTCTGGAGGAAACTGAGGCTCGGTAGCTGGCTTCCAAGACCAGAAGGAAGAATGCTTGGCTGTCAGTGGCCAGAAGGGATTAGAGTTCTCTGATAGATCAGATCGCCTTTCAGATTAGAAGGACATTCACTGTGATTGGTCTGTTTCTGAACAGAATTTGAATGTCCCTCTAATTCTGAAGCTGGGTCTTTTAACTGTGCTTTTTCACTGTGAACACTCTGCTCCTTAATCTAAGAATTTAGATTTATACAAATGATAAAGGGGAGAGGACAGAAGGAAAGAGCCCATTATCATTAGAAGAAAGTCTTTGCTTTCAGAAAAGAACAATGTAGACTTCATTTATAATGAAAATCCTCATTAATATTAAGACAGAATTCAAGTTCACAAAAAACATTTTAGGGTGGAGTCTGATAGTACTGTATTATAATGCTGAGATCTAATGGCCCCAGGTCAGTGACTGTCTCTCACTGTAGCTACACAGACAGCACAAACAATAGTGGTCATTTGTCTTGCTGGAGTGCCACTATGTTAAGGGAAAGTATCCATACCTCCCCTTAAAATCTTTCATTTGGCCACTTCAGGTCTGATATGGCAGTATATCTTGAGTTTCAAAATTTGAAATACTATTTTCAATGTTTTAAACTCTTTGTAACGTAAGATGTTATGAGTGTTCAATGACCATCTAACTGTTTTTATGTTTTAAAACTGTAAAAATAACACCCAGACAAAAAGCACTTTCTGGAAGCACTTTAAAAAGCATCTATTCATTTAAAGAAGATGATCATTGCCAAGAGCATTTTAATATTGGATTCTTTCTGGTTTAGTTCCTATCAAGGGTACAGAAAAAAAGCGGTAATTCCTTTCACATTCCAAGGCACAAGATTGTCACAACAGGACTGTGATCAGATGGAAAACTTGTTTTACAACTTCTAGCTAAACACAGATTTCTAACCTAGAGGACAGAAAAAAATGACATCAAGATAGCTGGAGACTAGGAGAAAGATTTTGGAGACACTGGCAGAGTGTTAGGAGTGTGGAATTTACCCAATGTACCTCCTGTCAGGAGAGATGTTTCAGAGGACACTGGGAAACGTGTTTGGGTATATGTCTCTGTGGTTTGGGGAAATAGCAGCTGGATGTCTGACTTACACCAGGACAATATAAAGGCCAAGAGGTCAGAACAGTCCGCTGTACAGGAGCTCCCCTTAGAATGGAACTGTCTCCTGCTGTGGCCATGAAGCTCCAAGGAGGAAGTTTTCTTTTCATAGACTCTGCCCCAGACAACTGCCTGGAAAGTAAGAGGATAAAGAAGGTGGACGCATAGCACCTGATGGAATCTGGAATCTCCCAGGAGAGGAGATGCATAAATTGCATAAATTGCATGTCAGGGTCCCTAGAGACTCCACGAGGAGTCTTACAAGTCAGCTTCACCTTTACACACTGATACCAGTAAGTAATAATCATGTAAGAACACTGCCTTCTTCCCACCCCTTCCCTCACCCTCATATCACCTCCTGTCAACCTCTCCTTCTTATCTCTAAATCACCAAATTGGAAACCCATAGTTAACCTGGGAGGCGAAGAAGAAATTGAAGGAGGAATAGAGAAACTAGTCCTTTTCCGGATACAGGACAGCCTGCTGCACACAGACCTGGACGGAGCAGAGAGAACTGAGTTCCAGAGCACTTCCTCCACCTGGGCCAGCAGCTCTATCTCTGAATGAAAGATTATCTGGACGATAAAGGAAATGAAGGACTATTAATTTTCCTGATAGTGGCATAAAAAATAAACAGCAGAAATTGGTGAAAGCCAAGTTCTGGTTTCACCTGTCAGATGCAGGAAACTGTAAAGAACATCATTCCTACCATTAAAAGAAAAAGCCTGGGCAAAGTACAAAAATGTAAACTAGTGACTTTTCTTAAGTGAGGTAGAAAGAGAGAGATTAAAGACACACACACACACACACACACACACACACACACACACACACACTCCAAAGCCATTGAAAAGCAATTAATTTAGAACACCTAGAAAATGACAGCTATCTCCCACAAGAAACAAGTCCAGACATTTGCTTATCTAGCACAGACATCCAATGGGCTTCACCTGGAAGATTCATTGTGTTGTCCAAGGCCAAGTTTGTGTTAGTGTGAATGTGTAAAGCCCCAAAGACTTTTTATTGGTATAAAGGGGGTGAGTTAACAGGGGATTGGGAATTTCCACCCTTCACTGAACTCATAGAGCAGATGGGTGGGAACTCTAAGAAAGCTCCTCTACTCTTAACCTGTGGTGATGGCTGGGGGTAGAAGCAAGTAGGTCTTGTCTTGACCTATATGGCTCATTCCTATGTCCACTAACAAACAAATGCCTTAATCTACAGGAGGAAGAACAAAATAAAAGCACCCCAAAACTACAGCCTGAAGATGCTGGTGGCTGTAGCCATAGGCAGGGAAAGACAGTCACTGTCATTCCATACCTAAGTTCCCTATCTTTTTTAAGGAACATAAGTCTTTTTTTTTTTCCCTTTTTATCAGTACCAGGGATTGAACTCGAACTCACGACTGCCTGCTTGCAAGGCAGGTGCTTATGCCGCTGAGCTAAATCCCCAGCCCCAAGGAACATACGTCTTAATAGGCAGGAGAGAGAGCAAAAGATTCTGTGGCATGGGGCACCGTTGGGATCTCTCTGCAGATAGGTAGGGAAGGAGGGAAAAGGTTCTACCCTGGGAGAGGCAGAATTAATTAGGCACTAGGCTCAGTGTCGCATACTGAGAAGGAGCAGGATACTTATGAGCGTCATGACCTGGAGACCCAGGCTTATAGAACTTGTTAGAACACAAGAGAATTCCCTTCATTCCTAAAGCTCACCCACATATGTGAAAGCACTGAGTAGAAAAAAATAAAAATAACAGGGTGCTACAAGAGACAGATTTTTCTAGGGGATGATGCAAGGTGAAGACCTCCTTGGGAAGTCAGTCCACATCCTAAACACAAGATGTCACTAGAGGAATGTGAGGCTCTGAAGGAAACTGGGGTAACCACAGCAACATGATCTTTGACTAAATCCACACAGACTCTCATACGAAGAAAGGCACACTCATCTTCAAGTATGAGAAGTATTTACTGTTATAAATTGATTGTTGATTGTATAGCAGATCTAATTTTCAAAAACAACCCAAAATATGAGGCACACAAAAAAAAAAGCATGGAAAACACTTCACAAAGAGACAAAACAATGATCAGAACCAAGCTAGGATATGACACAAATGTTGGACTCATCATATAAGATATTTAAACCAACTATGGTTAACATGGAAAAGGTTCTAATGAAAAAATATGTAAGACCAGACAGGCTGCTTCACACAAAAATATGGGTTATAAAAATTAAATGGTAGAAATAGAAAATACAGTACTGAGATGAAGAATGCCTTTGATAGGATCTTGAATAGATTTAAAAGACCTAAGGCAAAATTATTGAATTTGAATATAGTTCAACAGAAATTACCCAAGTAGAAATGCAAAGAGAAGCAAAGAGCAAATGAAACTAAACAGCTAAACAGCCTACTATTCATGTAATTGGGTTCCTAAAAGTAACAGAAGAAAAAAGGAGGGCAGAAGAAAGGGCTAAGACACTAATGGCCAAGAAGTTTCCAAAAGTGGCAACAGATATCAGGTTAAAGATCCAAGAAGCATACAGAACACCAAATAGCATAAAAACAAATGAAACAAAACACACAAGCCCATATCCAGACCTCATACTCAACTGACAAAAACCAAAAATAATCTTTAAGGAAGCTAAAGAAAAAAACAATACGATGTCTAAAATAACAAAGAAATATGGTGAGCTTCTTGTTAGGAAGGATACAAAGAGACATTGGTATGGTTATCAAATGTTGAACATAAATATGAATCTACACCCAGTAAAGCCATCCTTCAAAACTAAAGAATCTTTCAGACAAAACAACTGTGAAACTGGGAGTTATCTGCTAACAGATACTCTTCAGCAACATCCAGAAAATTCCTCAGGAAGAAGGAATATGACATAGGTCAGAGGCTTGCATATACACAAAGAAGGGACAAGTTTAATAAATGCAACAAATGAATGTAAATTAAATTAGCGTCCTAAAAATTACATTTTTAAATTTTATATGATGGCATATATATATACACAATATATATATGCCATCATATACAATATATATACAAACAATATATATACTTTTTGATTGCATATGTAAAAATCAAATGAATGACAATAGTAAAAGGTAGGAAGAAATTGGAACTAAGCAATATGGTGTTAAGTGGAAAGAGATTCAGATTTTTTACATGTATATTCTGAACATCTATTCATTTTGTGTCTTATTAAGAAGTAAAAATTTAGTGAAAACAAAACTGTTTTTTTCAATAGCAAAAAAAGATAAAGTTTTGGTCCAGCTGATTAAGACAAAAGAAAGAAGTCATAAATTACAAAACTGGAATGAAAGAGGGGGTTTCACTACTGGTTACCATAAATGCTAAAATACTAAGAAAGAACTATCACAAATAATTTTAAGCCTACAAAAAATAACTTAGAAGATATGGACCAGTTCCTTGAAAGAAACAAGCTACTAAAAATTAATGTACAAGAAATACATACCCAGTTTTTTATCTATTAATGAAATGGTATTCATAGTTGAAACTTTAAAAGCAAAATTAGATAAAACAAAACTCTGGACCCAGGTCATGTCTTTGGTGAAATCTTCCAAGCACATAAATTCTATACAATCTCTTATAGAAAACAAAAAGAAGAGAATACCGCTCAACCCATTTTATGAGGTACACATTACCTTACAAACACATTGCTAGCAAAGAAAAGTACCAGTGAGTTCCCCTCGTGAATATTTATTCAAATATTCTCAACCAAATATTAGGAATTTGAATCCCAAAACACAGAAAAGAATACAAAGGAATGCTACACTGTTACCAAGTAGGATTCATCCCAAGATTGTATGATGGGTTTATCAATCAATACAATCCATTTTATTAATATATGATCACAATAAGATCTTTTCAATAGATACAGAAAATGTTTGACTAAGTTCATCATAAAACATGACAAAAACTTTAAGAAAAATGAGAAACAGAAGGGACATTCTTCAACTAAATACAGAACAAATGCACACAAAGTACAGCTTACATTCTACTTAAACTTTAAAGACTGGTAGCTTTTTCCCTATAGTTAGGGACAAGCTAATGATATCTTGTCTCACCACCCAATACTACCTTGTACTTAGTTCTAACTAGTGTAATGGGGTAGGGAAGTAAAATAATACACATTAGGAAGGAAGAAATGAAAGTGCTATATTCCCAAATGAAATGATTACCTGCAAAGTACGTGTGAAAAGTTGCTGGAACTATTAAGTGGGATTATCAAGATGGCAAGTATACAGTCAATATATAAGGATCAACTTTCCCCACATACCAGTAGTAAACAATGGGGGTTTGGAGGGAAGACCAAACCCCAAAACTACCATTTACACCAGCACCAAAAAAGAAAAGGAAGAATCATTCAGGTAAAAATTCAACAAAATCTGTACACAGTCTACATGTTAAAACTACCATATACTGAGAAAAAATCAACAAAGATGTGAACGAATGGA
Organism: Cavia porcellus; assembly: GCF_034190915.1. Classification (NCBI taxonomy): domain Eukaryota; kingdom Metazoa; phylum Chordata; class Mammalia; order Rodentia; family Caviidae; genus Cavia; species Cavia porcellus. The sequence goes on along the minus strand of NW_026947506.1, from coordinate 33,911,098 downwards.
GTGGAAGAGCATGTTCACAGATTAGAAATTCAACTGTTTAAAGAGGTCAGATAGTTTCCAACTTTATCTATGGACTTAAAATAATGTCAACCAAATAATCTCTGCAAAATACCCGATCAGCAACCTGACAAAGTATGAAGGTCATGAAATACAATGAGATAATGAGAAACTGTGACACATTGGAGGAGAGATAAACGACACATAACATCCAAATGCAACATGTTATCTCAGAGCTGAGTGGACACTGCAACAGAAAAAGGATACTAGGGAAAAATGAGTAAAATCTGATTAAGCTCTGTGGTTTACGAAGGGGTGGGCTACCAGTGTTAATTCCTTAGTTGTGATAAAATAATTAGTTTATATAAAATCTTAATGCTACACAAAACAGAGTGAAGACTGTTTACAAACTCTCTGATCCAGCTTCACAACACTTCTGCAAGTGTAAATTATTTAGAATTAAAAGGATTTTTTTCCCTTAAAAAAATAAATGGCACATGCTAGAGACTTCTCCCAAGGGATCAGGGAAGAGCAATTCTAAGGAGAGCACCTTGAATGGGAAGCAGGAGACAAGAGCTATTCACTAAAATTTATTACACTCTGCAAATCCTACTTGTTCAACAGAACAGTTACCTCCTTACTGAGCAGTTCTTTCATTCCTGATAGCTATCACTGTCCCCTGGAAACTAGCACACAAGGTCAGCTACCTCAGCTTAAAAGGTGTGAAGAGCTGTAAAAATAATGAGAAGTAGTAATTACTTGATATATTAGAGTAAATTTATGGAATATGAGAGTTAAGTTTAATATATCAAAAACTCATGGAAACCATGGCCCTACATTATAATATCTTTATGGAGTCTTAAAAGCAAAGTATTATACGGCTTTACATAAACTTTTCTGAGTGCTGACCAAGGTACTGTATTAAAGGATGATGCATTTTTAAAAGGCTTTTATTGTTTTGATCATTTCTACTTTTAATGATGCAATGACATGACTCCATTTACACAGAGCCTTTTACATTACCCTTAGATGGATGATCCAAAATAAATCCATGAAGTTTTTAACTTGTAATACTCAGGGAACCATAAATATCAGATGGCATTTCTTTTGAATAAAACAATTTAAATAGCATTTCTGTTTTCTACCCTGTGGGACCCAAAAGAACCAATATATTAATCGTTAAAGGTTGCAGGCAATGTGTTAGACTGGTTTTTAATTTAAATGCTCACTTTAGCCAACCCCCTTCTCTTTTTTTGCTGGGAAGCCAGACAGCTCTGCATGCAGGTGGCTGACTACCTAAGAGGAAATGTCTTTCTTCAGAAAAGTCTCAAAACATTCTTAATTTAAAAAAACTAAAAACAGCACACTCACATTTTATGACCTGCAGGAAATGACAGCTACACTGTTGCTGGTCAGGTGGCTTATTGAGTGTTGGGGAACATGGTGTACTGAGCTCAGGGAGAGGGGCTGTTGGCAGGAGAGGGGGCTATAACTTGAATAGGATGCAAGAGCAGCATCCAGAAAACTCCTGTGTGGCTGATTCAGCCACCAGCTTCTTTCCCTCTAGGTTTGCTCCCCTGATTGAGATCTTAGACAAATGAAAAATGCAACTAGGCCAAAATTCACATAGAATTAGTTTCTACTTTTTAAAAAAGAAATCTTCAGTTAACAATGCTCTGAAGCCAAGCAGAACCCTCCACACAGAGTCATGAGAATCAGCTTTGTTTTTCCTGAATGAAAAATGTCAGTTGACTTCATATTTCCCTTCCATATTATTGCCTTCCAACAATGTAATGCAGTAATTTACATTTTCTTCTACAGAGCAATGATACTGTGCACATCATTTACTCCCGTCACAATAAGAGGCAACAAAAGCAAGCGATGTAGATGTTTCTCACTCTGGAGGCTAAGAAGACACCAAAGAAAACAGCAGCCCAGGAACACACCTATATGTGCAAGCTACAGGTACCTGTGTGTCCTTAGTTTACAAATAAATACACAAACAAATACCAATTTGTATTCCTGCTAATGTCTAAAATTGGGATACAAGTTTAGAGTATATATTGATGCAATATTAAAATATCAGTAAATTCTTGTGAAAGAAAAGTATGGATGAAGGAACAGGGTTTGAACCATAACAGACTAGATTACATTATCTGGTTGTGAAGATGTCCATTTATTTTATTTTATCTAATAGTAATGTAAATTATATCTTCAACAAAAATAGCAAATTTATTAACCAGATGTCATCCAGAAATAAAGCCAACTTAGATAAGGTGGCTTTTCCTATTTCTGCTTTAATAAAGTCTTGTTCTCTATATAGACAGCTTTAATCTCATGGTATCAAGGGTCTGCTTGATGGTATTTAATAATCACAGTGTTTCTCTGAGACAAATCCCCCTGCTCATATTCCAGCATTCATTGTAACAAACGAAGCAACACATTTTTCAGAATCAATGATTGGTGACAGATTTATTATTTATTAATAAGCACTAAATGAAAACACTCTACGGGGTAATATTAGGTTACTTGGTTATATTTCCTGCCAGTTTATAGGCTGACCTATGCCATACTGGACTGGGGCATTTCTTCTGAACTTTGCACACCACTCAGCTTCAATCCTTCATCACAGCAGCTAAATATGCCAGGATTAGCATTCTGCTAAATGTTCAAACTGAAATCACTCTCGAGTTATGAAATGGGGTTTTTATGAGAGGTTTTATGTGGTCCATGGACTCTGATCCCCTCCAGAAAAATACAAAGGATAAGTAATGGTCTGACGAAATAATATTTATCTTTTGTGAAAGAAAAAAATAGAACACACTAATGCAAAGCCAAGTAATGATAGCTAAAAATTAAAACACAATATTCCTAAAGAAAATTCTGGCAAGACACAAGCTAAAGATGATAAGGTATAAGTTTTAAAGTTATTTTAATCAAGAACTACATATTTATATATCTCTGTATTTGGGGGGCGGGGTTGGGACCGGGGATTGAACTCATAATGTCACACTCACCAGGCAGGTGCTTATACCACTGAGCTAAATTCCCAGCCCTGTATCTCCATATGAACTTAGTCAAATTCTAATTCTTCTTGTGCCTGGGAAAATATACATTCAGTTAACAGTCTTTTCTGTCCTGAGTTTGGACATTTTTTTCCCCTGCAACCAGTCTGAACTCATCTCTTCAGACTGAGAATGGATAAGGTTAGTTTTTATCTCACTGAACCGAACACGATAAAATTATGCCTCTTCTGTGTTTATTCTTATTCTTATGACACATGTGGAGAATATGATTTCCATTACACTAGGAATAAAGATCCATACCCACATACCAGCATTCTGGCTGGTCATTGTGGATGCCACAAGGAAGAAGAAGGAGATAGCCTCACCCTGCATTTGAGAATCACAGAGAGACCACTAAGTGTGGGCTGATGGCTGGGGTTATAGGATTTTCTCTCTTTGGGTAACTTAGCTCTCACCCTTTGTTGGATCAAATGAAAACCCTGCAGCCTGAAAATCAAAGCCCTCCACAGTCCTTCCCTAGCATTGCTCCTCACTGCTCTTCCACTGCTACCACCCTTAAACAACCCACCTTGTGCCAGGGGGTTGGGATGGTCACTCCCATTCAAATCAGCTGCAGATGGATGCTAAGTTTCTGCCCTGAATCACTCTATAGTGTGGATTCTGGGCAGGGAAGGGAGGCTGCAACCTCTCTGGAATGGTAGGTGAGGTCGAATGAGCCTGGCACTGCTCTGCAGGGCTGGACCCGAAGGCCCTCATTGCACTTTGTGCCCTTTTAGTCATTATGATCTGGTAACTCTGGCCTTCTTTCTCTAAACACACAACTCCTGCCTGTCTACGGCCATGTCTTTGTTCTTTGCTGAAAAAATAACTGGTTCTCTTTCATCACTAGAAGTACAAATCACTATCTATAATTATAATGGTCATATATGTGTTGACTTATTTATTGTCTCTCTTCCTGGGCAGGAGCTCAGTAGAATAGGATCATCACTGTCCTGCTCACCGATGGAATTCCTAGAGCCTGTGCAGGCCCTGTCCAGTCAGAGGGGCTCAATCAGTATTTGCTGAATTAATGAGTGCATGAATCAATCAGCTTCCAACGTGGCTGAAGACCTAAGAAAGGTTTTGATTTGGTTGTTGTAGGCCATAGAAATCAGACTCCTGACAATCCGAGTTTAGGTTATATGTTCGAAAATATCTAAAAATCAGCTATCAAAACACATCCTTCAAGTTCTACCCTGTCTTCTGGTGTATTACTGTGATTCTCTCTCCCGTGGAATATGCACATCAGTCTCCTTTCAGAGCTGTGAACCTTTCTACCACCCACCTCCCTGCCTGCTATTGTCCATCCTGCATTTAAAGTGTTTACCCATGCACTTCCCTTGCTGTGCATACCAAAATCATTCTGGGTAAGATGCAAGACATAAGGACCCTAGGCTGTACTTTGATAATGTAGAAGACATTCATAAAACTAATGAGACATGAATTGAGGTGAAACAATCATATGGGTTCTTTTAGCCTTTGTCCCTGAAGGCGGAGTCTCTCATAAATGGTATATCATATATCAAACAAAAAATATCTAAGTCTGTGGTCTTACTTTTACCACACTGAAAAATCCCTCCAAGGAAGATGAAGCGAATGCCTTTACCTCTTAGTCACTCCTCCCTCCAAGGCCCTCCACACCCTTCCCTCCATCCTGTGTATAAGGGTCCTTTTAAGGTGTCTTCTTGGACAAACTTCATTCCCAAGACCAGGGTCCTGTCCTCAGGTGGGAATAACAAACAGAAGTATGGAGAATGCACTTAAGACTAGCAACCCAATGGTGGCAGTGATGAGAGATCAAGTTGAAGGAGTGCCTATTAAACATGAAAATTTGAGGTTGTGGGTGCTCCTTGTCCACCTCTTTTCTTTGTAGAAAGTATTCATAATTATCAATAGCTCTTTCTTCCTCTGCCTTCTGGTTCTTCACATCCCTAGAGGGAGGAGTGTGACAGCTAATGGTGAATACTGGGAACGAACAAGGTGTGTACAGCCACTTGCTCCAGTCCTTTTAGTGTCCTACTGCAAAATGAATGGCAAACATCTCAGCCTGGATCAGATCACCTCTGGGTTTGGGGCTAGGAACCCCACTTTGCTGCAAGTATGAGCCATGTTTCCATCATCTCTCTTATGAGTTATTAAAATAATATTTTAACCTCCTCTCTGCCTCATTCTTTTGTCTTATTACTCAATACAATAAGAACTCAGGCAGGAAAGAGAGAGAGCTATTTTTATAGTGGAGTCCTCGAATTATAACATTTGTTCACAGATATTCACATTCTTTCCCTCCCAAACTCAACTAAAATGACAGAAAAAACTAAAAAAAAAAATTATTGGTCTGTAAATACAAAATGAACAAAGAAGGATAAAACTTCCTTTAATTTATTTGATGGGACTAGAGAAATTTATTTGATGGGATTAGAGAAAATCAGAACTCAGTCTGCTTAAAAAGATACCTAAAAAGGTAAAGCAATGTGTATTACAAGTTCCATAGAAGTTTGGGAGACCACAGGGCTGGCAATGGGGGATGCATACCTAGAGAGCGATTAGAGGTCCTTGCCCACTTTAACACAAAAAACTGTCCCATGGGTAAAAATAGTAAGGGTGACTTAATTCCAGGTGAAGTTAGATTAAAAATGGACCTCCCACACCTACTTTACATTCATTAGGATGCTTATTTAAAAAAAGAAAATCAGGAAATAAATATTGACAAGGATATTGAGAAATTGGAACTTGTATGTACTGTTGCTAGATATATAGTGCAGCCTCTGAGGAAAATGGTGTGACAGTTCCTCAAAACGTTAAACACAGAATTACCAAGTGTCCCAGCAATTCCATTCTCAGGAATATACACTTAAAGGGATCAAATGGGTACTTGAACAACCATGTTCCCATCCATATTATGTACAATGGCCAAAAGGTAGAAACACAAATATCCACCAGGGGACAACAGATAACATGTGGTCATACCATACAATGAAGTATAATTCTGCCATGAAAAGCAATAAAATATTGATGCATGCAACAACATGGATGAACCTTGAAACTATTATTATCCAGGGTAAAAGAAGCCCAACACCAAAGGGCAATTACTGTATAAATCCACTCATATAAATACCTCGTACAGGTAATTACACAGACAGAAAGTAGAAGCTATGGGGTGGGAAATCATTGGTAGTCAGTGAGTAATGGAGACAAAGTTTCAGTTGAGGAGGATGGACACGTTCAGGAGATGGATATTGGTGATGGCTGTATCACAATGTCAGTGTGTTTAATGGCACTGAACACTATATTTATGCAATGTATATTTTATCATGCTTTGTAAAAGGACCAGTCAAGACAATGGGTGGCTAATCTCCAAGAGACACTAAATCTCAGTTTAGCGCTGAGCAGTGCAGAAAAGTCTTGGTGACACCCCCCTGGATAGAGTTCTTGAGTAAGGCCCTGGGAAGGGGGCAGCCCAGGAGACAGGCAGGGGTAAGGTCATCAAATCTCTAAGCTCCTTTCAAGGAATTGAGACCTTTTGCTGAGTAGGATATCCAATTTGGGATAGTGGCGAGTGGCTCAGGATGATACAAAAGCTGAGTTTTTGCCAGTGGTTCTTTATCCATGCTGTAAGCATCTCTGAAACATGACGCTAAGAGAACACATTCCCAACGAGTCATTACAAACCGGTACTCAGGTTTTGTCAGATAACAGCCAACACTTCAAGCAAAACTAAGGGAATAGCTGATTATTCAAGCTTTGTCCCCAAAATATTTCAAAATACCACCTTTTCCAAATCAAGAATTAAGAAGCCATTATTTGAGAAAGAATCTTTCTGAAAAAAACCTGATAAAGTTGTGAAAGTTAACTTTAGTACTGTACTTAATAAAAAGCCTTTTCTAGAAAGAATAAATGTTCATTAAGCGCTCTGTTCCATAATAACTCCCAAGACTGATCTGCCCTGGAAGTGCTATGTCTAAGTTAGGGGTTCTCAGTCTGGGCAGCAAAAGGGAATCATCTAAAAAACTTTAGAAAGCGTTGGGGTCTGGCTTCCTCCCTCCTCATCTGCTGTAATTGGGTCTGGGTGGGTTCTGGGACTTTCCAAAGTCCCTCACATAGTTCTGATATGTGCCCACTGCTGAGAGCTGATCTAAATACAGGAAAGTAATTTTCTAATCATTGTGTAAGTAGATAGATCTGTAGATGCAGCAATTCAAATGAAATGTTTGTGTGGAAAATGCCTGCCATCCTTGGCAAGATACTTTTTCCAACCTTGTTCTCAAAAGCGCTAAAACACAATAGTACCCAGGAGCCCCTGTTTGAGACTGGGTCACTTAAAGAGTGCTAACTGAAGTCTCTGATGCTAAGTAGGTCTGTGTGAAAAGCCTGACGCCACAGTAGGGCTCCTGAATGCCAGAGCTGCTGGGGTTGTTTTCCACGGAAGATGCCCACCTTCACATTGGGACAGATAAACACAAACTCCTCTAATTCAGTAATCAGGACAGATAATTACATCCTCTTAATTGTTTTCTTTTTTTCCATCTTAGGTTCACATTGATGGGAGATGGTAAAATTAGTCCACAAGCCATGTGAAGTTTGCTACTTTCCTGATTAAAGCCTTAATTGATTCAGAATGTTTTACAAATCAATCTCTGTGAATTACTTCAGGCTCATGATGGCAGATTATAAAGAAGTGTTAGCCCCAAATAAAGCTGTTGAATGAGCACCAAGTTAGCAGACACCCTTCTGGTGGAGACATTCAAGTTTTCCCTGGTATGGAAATGAGTCTTGCATTCTCCCATTTGTGTTCAAATTACTCATTTCATTTCTTTTTTGGTGGCTCCCAAGCAGCAGGGGGTGAGCTGAAACTCTTCAGTTTGAAGCATGCCAGCGCTCCCCAAACCCAGAATGCCAGGCTTAGTGATTACTCCCCACCGCCCTGCCAGCACTATAGCAATCAAGCATAGGAGCAGTTTTAATTTTACAAAGATATGAGGTGGAACTACACATGAATTCTGTTTAAACAAATCTATGTGTGAATGTGTGTGACTTAAGTAACTAGTGGAAAGTGAGACTTGATCAGAATTCTTTCCTCATCTTTATGCACAGCATCACATTGACTTTTATGCACAGGGTTGCATTTAGACACGCACTAGGCTATTTAAATCAGCCCTTTTTCAGGAACATTAGCATTACTTCCAGTTGACACTGGCACGGACATGTTTGTGTTTATTACTTGGTGAGTGTGGGCAACTATTTCTTAGAGCAGTGCACCTACGTAATGGATTAGAGTGTGGGATTTATCATTTTAGTAGATTCCACCAAAGTCTTCTCCAAAAAGGCTGTATTAATTTATACTTCAATTAATAAATCAATTTTTAAAAATCTCATTATCTTGTTACCCTGCCCAACACCTGATATTAGTAAATTTTTAAAATGTTTAACAATTTGGTGAGTGAGAATTTATATTTTTTTTAACTTTGGCGCTCTATGTTAAATTATCTTATCTGAAAACCACAGTCTGAGTTGAAGTTTTCCTCTGCTAAAGTCTGAAACAATGAACTGACAAGCACATTTTATTGCATAGGTAGTGCCACCCCCTTCAAAGCTGCAACAGAAGCTTGAGTCCCAGGCAAGAGCCCTGGAGAATGTGGAGAAGACACCTTGGAAGAAGACTCCCAGATCAGCCATTCAGTTCAGAAAAGGGGACAAGATGAGTCCTTCAAATGAGCCCCTTCCCAATTGATGGCCCACAAAATCATGAACAAAAGGGAAAAAAGTCTGTTTTCACCAATTATTTTGGAGTCATTATTATGCTAGACAACTGAAAGGAAAAAAAAGCTGTGCTTCCTGTTCCAGGATCACAGATCTATTATCTTTATGCTGTACATTGGCACTTCCTGGGGAAATCCTCCTTTTTCTTCCTGTTAAAGCTTGTGTGGGACCTTGGGCTTCCAGGAGATGGAGCAAATCCACTTTTTCCTAGTCTTCCTCTGGGGACAACCAAAACCCTGGGTCTGATATGTAAATGTCCTCTCTAGAAAGGGAGTTCATGGTTTGGAGTGATAGATAGTGTAACTTCTTCAACTATACATACTTATACTAATGAGATACATATTGTTTTGTGTCTTTTAAAAAGATATCTTGCTACATTTACTGACTTTCAATTTTCCTCTTTTCCACATGAAAATATACTTTGAATGTCGAGCCACACTCACGTCTACCTTTTTATCCTTACCTAGTCAACGGTATTCTATGGTATGCATATACTACGGTTTATTATACCACTTCCTTTTAATTTTAGAATTAATTGACAGGTTTTCTGATTATACTGAATTTATGGATTCATATGGGTAAAGTTGATAACATCATATAATTGACTGTTTCCATTCATGAACCTGGTATATCACTCCTTTTGCTCATCTTTTAAGTCTTCATTAAAGTTCTATAATTTCTTGTACATTCCTTTCTGGACTTATTAAAGTATATTTAAAAGTTAGCTTGCTATGTTGAATGGGATAGTCTTTTTTGCAATTATAATTTTCTTTTTCTTTTTTTAAAATTTTATTTAAAGAAAGACTAAAAAAACCAGAAAATGGGTAGAAATAATACATACATTCAGAGAAAAAATAAACAGTAAGAAATCACTAGTTAATGTTTACATACTGCCCTTTTACAAATAGTTGTTCAAGATACAAAAGTGGAACATATAAAGTGGGAATTCAAACAGCGAGACTGCAAACAGTTCTATTTAACTATCCAACAAAAAGTTAGTAATATGGTTGTCAATTCTATACACTTAAACATACATGCAGTTATCCATATCTTCATTTATGTTGAGATTAAACAAACTAAAGCAGGCTAAAATCATTCTGAACAAAGAATAATAGTATTGTTGGATTTCACATCATGACACTCTGGGACTAGCACTGGGTACTATTTAAAAAAGACTAAACAAAACAGAAAATGGGTAGAAATAATACATACTTTCAAAGAAAAAAAACAGTAAGAAATAACTAGTTGATGATTACAGATTGTCCTTTTACAAATAGTTATTCAAGATACTAAAGTGGAACATATAAAGTGGGGATTCAACCAGTGAGACTGCAACCAGTACTGTTCAACTACCCAACAAAAACTTAGAAATATGGTTATCACTCCTATACACTTAAACATACATGCAGTTATCCATATCTTCAATTATGTTGAGATTGAACAAACCCAAGCAGGATAATATCACTCTGAACAAAGAATAAATCTATTGCTGGGTGTCACATTATGACACTCCAGGATCAGCACTGGGTACTTTAGTGTCTCTTTTTCTTCAAAGTATCTGTTCATTTCGTCATGTGTCATAAGATCAGCTCTCATAAACTGTTTATAGATTCTACACATGCATAAGTCTTAACATGTATTTCTATCCTTTCTATATTAGAGAGAGAAACAAAACAAAGCAAGACAAAACAAAACATATTCCTATAAACACATGAAATGAAAAAGACGTAAGATTGTTGTACAAGGAGTTCTACCATAGTTCCTGTGTTGTCTCTTGTTATCTTCAATAGAATTGGCTATATCAGACATAGGATAATTGAATATATCAGTACATAACAGTATTAATAAAAACACAACTTTGTATATAGTATAAAACTTCAAAAACAGGCAGTTATCAAACCAGAATGTGTATTGTAGAGTCTTGTCATCTTCAGTGTAGTTGCCTATACTCTCAGACTTGATACTATCAATCATATCAGTTTTGAATAAAATCTGTTGATATCAAACAGCAATCAAACAAACCAGATTTAAATCAGATCAGTCATGATAAAACAGTATAAGTCATACAGTGCTCCAGATTAAGATCATAGGAAATTAAAGATGATTCCTGTGCTATACAGAACTCCAGCCACCTACAACCAAAACAGAGCTATACCCAGGCATATAATAATTAAGATCCCAGAAATTTTCTTTTTTTGAGACAGAGTCTCCCTATGTAGTTTAGGCTGATTTTGAACTTGCCATGTAGCCCAGGCTGTCTCAAACTTTCAATGATGATCTGCCTCAGCCTCCTGAGTGCTGGGATTATGGTCAATGAAATTATATTTTTCTAATTATTCCTAATGAACAGAAAACCATTCATTATTTTCCATTTGCCACCTTTCAGCATTCATCATAAAGCCTAACTAATTCTGAGATGAGTCTTTTGAATGAGCCCCTTCCCAGGGGTTTTCCATGTATGCAGTGACATCACCTGACATGGTATTTGGTCTCTTTCTAATTCTACACTTTTTTTTGCTTCCTCTTCCTCCTTTCAGTTTATCTTATGACACTGGTTATGCCTCAGCAAAACATTACCACAGACACCATTGCTTATACCTAGACTTTAAATTTAATGCTTCTAATAATTTCCCACTAAGTAGTTTTCAGTAGAATTTTGTTAGATATCTTATATTTAATTAATGTATTTTGCTTTTACATTCAATTAGCTAAGAGTACCTATCTCAGTGGTTGGGAGGTTTTTTTTTCTTAATGTAAATTCAAACCATCCTTACAATTTTGGGGATTCAATCTAGTTGGTATGGTACATTAATTATTATTGTTATAATTTCTTGCTAGATCCTTCTCTTTTCAACATAATTGTCCATTTTAATACTGTTTCCCTTGAAATCTAATTTCTATTATGTTAATATTACTAAGCATAATTACACAGTCAACATTTGCTTGACATGTTTCTACATGCTTTTATTTCAGCCAACATCATTAAAACTTATGTAAATCCTATAAAAATATAAAATGTAGCTGTATTTAAAACTTTATTGAAAGGTCTTATCTTTCAGAGGTAGGTTTGAATTAATCACATGTACTGAGATTACTCATCTGTTTGAATTAGACTTGCATTTTATATGCTTATTTTTCCCTGACTAGGTTGTTTCTTTTTTTAGACTTCTTCCTCTGTATTTGTTTGTACTGACAAGATTTCCTCCATTATTCTTTTCCTTCAGTGGTTTGCAAGCTGCAAATTCAACTTCTATTCCTCTACTGGCTACCTTTAAAATTTTTAACATTTATTCATACTTATTTTATGTGTATCTAGACTCATTTTCTAGATGTAGCTTTCTAATGAACAAGAAAAGAAAGCTAGTAGTGCTTTTTCATCATTCTCCACTCTGCCTCCCCACCTGTCTTTTCCGCCAACCCACATATTTCTGATTACTGATAGCTTTTGGATCATTAATTGCTACTATTCACAATAAACATTATTTAGACTTAACAGTGAGATCCAGTAAATTCTTTGTTCATGATCATTTCATTTGTATATACTTATATTGAAATCTATAATTAATTCTTTTATTGTATAAGTTGGCAAGTGTCTGAATCTTTGAATGTCTGAAAAAGTCTTTGTTATCATTATTTCATTTTGACCTTTGGAAGAGAGCAGAGTTCAACATTCTGTTTCACTTTGGAACCTTGACTAAAGACTCATGGGGTATATTGTATTTAATTGTTTGTTTCTGTTTTATTGACACCTAGTAACCCCTTTAACTTGTCTTCTTTCATTTATGGAAACTGCCTGGGATTTCTTTGTACTATATTCTCTTATTATAAGAAATCTTTCAATAGGTAAGAGCTGGTACTGCTGGCTCTATCTTCTATGTTTGTTAACTTAATGAAGTATTACATCTCCTATGCTAGTTTTGATATGTTCTAGGAGAATTTCTAAAGTTGCTTTCCAGTTGTATCCACTTTCTTCTTCATTCTATTTAATTTTTACTTCCACAAGCAATGTTTCATTTCTAGAATCATCAATATTTAATGGTTGGAATATGTTTCTGCATTTCTCCTAAAAGAATAAGTGCATCTTCTCAGTAGTTTCTTTCTGCTTCCTATGTTCCCCGTTTCCTTGAATAAACATTCTTTGTTGAGTGTGTCACTCTATGGGGGTGGCATTTCCCACTGTCTTATGATTTTCTGTCTTGTGCTCATTCATCTTTCTATGGAACACTATCCACTGTGTCTGTGCCCTGCAGTAAGTAGACGGAGAATGTGCCGCTGATCAGGGAGGTCCCCCAGATGATTTTCTGGGTTTGACAGCTCTCTTTTCTTCCTACCTTGGTAGAGAACTGACCCATCTCTTTGACTAGATTCCAATACTCACAGTTCTTTGACTAGATTCCAATATTCATAGTTCTCACCAGGGGACACATATCTGAGGCCACAGCAAGGTGGAAGGTGAAAGCACAGTACATGCCGCATGCATCGAGGGAGCTACAGGAACTTAATCATCAGCAGGTGCACTGGTCCCCCTGCAGCTAGGGTCTTTGGCCTCCACCGTTAATTCTTCCTTTTGTAGTTTTCTTTTCCATCCAGTATCATCCTACTCTTTGTCTTGAGTGATTCCACTTCATATTTTCTACATTATCTATGTGTCTATCTGTTTTTTTCACTGTGTCTTTTTCTATCATTTTTATTATGTAAGGTAACAGAGAATGCTGCAGCAGGTGGATTCATCTGACATTTGACCTGTAACATTCTCTCTGTATTTTTAAAAGCTATTATAGAAAACACTAAATTGTCATATTTAAGTCCTCTAAAGAAAGCAGTTAAGCAAGTGAGTTGTATGACTCTAACTTTCATCAACAACAGATTTCTTAAATTACATTTCATTATTATTGAAAGGTTTTCCTGTTGGCATTATGGAATATGGTTACCATGTTGCCCTACAATAATCAGATCACCTTGAGCAGTTAATGGTAAACATTGGTAATAAATATTGAGAATTAGTGTTAAGAATATGAGAAGGGGAAATAGTTTACATACACCAAGTATCAGCCGTGTTCAGTTCTATTTATATCACTGACTTAATCTGCACAGATAAATGAGACATCTGAATGAGATAAATGAAACACATAGGTAACCTTCTCTCACTAATGGGACTAGGAACAGAGTTGAGATTTGACTGGTTGACCAATGATTCCAAATTCTTGTTCATCTACCACAGCACACAGCATCATCTAGCTCAAGCTATTCCCATGGGGCATAATAATCCCTGTCTCTTATTTTTAAATTGAGAAATTTGTAAGATTCGTGATTTTAAACAAAAGCAGTATGTACACATTTATGCATATATAGAAAATTTAATTACAAGAATTTTCTAGTAGTTTACATTCTTAAAATCCACTATATTTTACACACACACACACACACACACACACACACACACGCACACACACACTGATTTTTAAGATACACCAGGTATATCCTTGAGGAAAGTAAGCTCTACTGCCATATCCCCTGTAGCTACTTCTTAATAGATTTCCTCCAAATCAGTTTAATACATGAACAAATTCCAGAATCTACACATAGGACCACATTTTTTCCAGGATTAATGTGGATGATAGATTTATTTCCATCACTTCTACCAACAAAGTCGACATACACAAAAGGTATTGTCCAGTGGCAAAGAATCTGTTATCTACACTGGTAGGTAGGAGATAGAATCAATCCACTGAACCACAAGTGAATACCCTGCCTTTATTTGAGATGATTCTCTCAGGCTCTGGGGTAGGTGATTATTATGACAAAGGTAGATGCAATGTAAAGTTAAGGAAATGTATGTTTTTCTTTTTTGAAATAGCATTTTCTAAAAGTAATGGTTAAGGAAGAATTGTTTTAACACAAATAGTACTTCCCTTATCTTTTGCAATACTCTGAAACTGACATGTGCCCCAAGGTGATGGGTACTGTGAGCAATCTGTCTCCACAATGCCACCATACTTTCCAAACACAGAATATCCTTCAAAGGCTTTGTATCATCTGTCACTCTAGACTTGTTGGTCTTTCTTTTTAATTAATACATAATAATTATACACATTTATGGGATACAGTGTGATACTTCAAGATACATACAGTATGTATTGATACAATCAGGGTAATTAGCATTATGCTCTCATTTTTTCTTTATATTTGGAGTTTCTGAGCTCCTGTGTTCTAGTTCTTCACAAACTATATTAGAGGTTACTATGAACTATGGCAGCTGTGTAGCACTTATCCCTGCTTTTCTAGTAATGTTTTGACACTGGTTATCTAGCCTCCCTCTTTTCTCCTCTCTTTCTACACTTCTCAGTATTTAGTATTCTACTCTCTTCTGCTTTGAGAGAGAATATGTGGTGTTTGTCTGGGTGCCTGGTTTATTTCATCTAATGTAATGTCCTCCAGTTTCACCTATTTTGCTATAGATATCAGGAGTCCATTCTTTTTTATTGGCTAGTCAAGTTTTTCATTCTTCTTTAGGACATTAGTCAGAACTATTTCTAAAAATCAAATGACTTAGATAATCCCAAATAATAACAAGAGGAGCCCTCACCTGAAAGTGGGTCATTGCCCACAGGAGGGGCTGCCACTTAGCAGTGAAGCCAAGTGCTCTGATTGGGTTGTCAGTAAGGATGGTCTATGAAATGCAGCCCTCGGATCCTGTGCAGGTCCTCTTTCTCTTGCTGTTCACCCCGATTAACTCAAAGTCCACTCTGCCAGCAATCTCTCAATGCACCAGCAGCATTAAATAGTGTAAAATACAATTCAAATTCATTTTTCCTATCAGGAAAATATTTTTCTCTTATTTGTCAAAATCTGTCATGGGTATGAGAATATACTACTTTATTTATAGATTCTATTCTTTAATAAAAACACTTTAAATCTTGTTTTGCTTCCTCTGGGGTTGTCTAAAGCTATTTAGCCATTTAGCTTCAATGTCCAGTTCTCTTCCAAAGGCCATTTTTTTCTGGGTTCAAGCTCATTTCCACCTATCAGGCAGGTTTACTGGTGGGCTGTGTAAAATCACCAAAAGGCTTCCCGATAAATCACAGGAACCAAGCTGCCCAATACCAGCCATGCTGACTGGTGTGCAAGGCTCTTTCTAAAAATACACTTCCTTGTAACACTTATATGATTGGCATGTTTTCCAATCAAAGATATTACTGATCTCATTTATTATTCCCTTAGGGTTACTACTTTCAAAATATAGATCAAGGAAAGGGAAAACCTGTGACAATGCAAGAACACAAACACACAATATAAAAAAGCATATTATGTTTCATCTAAAAGACATGGGAATATTAAGTATTTCAACTGATATTTTAAATATATTGCGTACTTATAACATTATTAATATGAGGCAGAAGTTAAATATCAGTTCCTTAAGAAAGATAAAAATGGTATAATTCCTTTATTACAATGTTAATATCACCAAATAATTCAATTTACAAAAATACTATCACATCTTCAAGAAACACACTGTCTTTAAAAGCTTATTATTCAGGGTAGATGGTATTTTTTTCCTGATTTTAACAAGGTTTAAAAGAATTTTAATAGAATAGTAATTTTCATTCTAACAAATAAAAATGCCAACCTGTACTTTACATATGTTTGAATTATTAAACGTGCATAAAGGATCTTTTTAGTTGATCTATCAGGTTTGATCAAGAACTCAGACAATTATCAGAAATTAAGAAAATAGGTGTCTTATTTTCCTTCAAGACAATGATAACTAGAATGAGCAACACTTTGCTGAAAGCCAAGCTCTGGTATACCTGCCTTCTATGCATTTACTCATCCTTAGATGGCTCTGTGAGCTAGGGTAGGGCTATTTCTACCCCTATTTGACAGAAGGGGACTTGGAAGCAGAGAGGAATTTTCTGCAGCTTGTTGGCAGGTGGGAGGCTGTTCCTAAGAGGAGGTCTTGGGTCCCCCAGGCTGCCATTCTCCACTCTGGAAGACATCATCTCTCCTAGCAGGCTAAGGTTGCAGGGCAGCCATATGGGAGAAACTCACTTATAAATACAGAAGGAAAAACCTTTCATGTTTTGATTTGTTAGCTACATTCAGCAAACTTTACCAGGCCTTCAGCATCTTCACACTTGTGAACTGTTGGTCATTCCATTTGTGAAAATAAATGACATTATTCCAAACTTCTGAATTCTTTCTAGCAAATCTAATATTTTACTGCAGTGCCAAGCACTGCTTTAGTAATTAAGTGTTTGTCACCTTTTCTGTCATAAACTCTCTATGTGAGCTTTGGAACAGTTTTTGTGGAAAAGATTTATTTGTGATTTTTTGAAGGAAATTAAGATAAGTACAAAATAAGAAGTGAAAAGAAACAAATGATCTTCCTGTCCAAAAGACCATTGTGACAGTAAGGGCAATGGCCAGGCACCAGCAGCATTGCAATCTGTTGGCAAACATGTGTCTCTCAAAAGCATCCATCAAAATGGGTCCTGCATCCTATTCTAAATTCAAACACATAGTCAGTGTGAGGTTTAACAGATCTTTCAAAGTCATAATATTTCCGTGCACTATTTCCTGAAGTAAAAAATTACCCTCTGTTTTAAAAGTTTTCCTCAAAAATTATCTAAAGACAAATTAATCAACTGTCATATAAATATCCACCAAGTTTATTTCTTGACATGGGAAACTAAAAATTCCATTCTAAACTCCAGGCATTGCTAAAGATACAAGGTCAAAAAGAGGGTGTGCCCTGAAAGGAGCCTGTGGGGCTTGCCAGGAGGGCAGGAGGCCCACTGCTACATGGTATTCACCAAAGCCCCCAGCACAGCACAAGCTGGAGGAGTGAATGTGACCTCAGAAAAGCAGTGATATGTGGGCCACCTGCGAGGGACAAGCAGAAAGGAGGGGTGAGGGCCTTCCAGGCCAGGCACTTAGTTAAGGAAGGGAGTGTAGGGGTGTGGTATTTAGATAAGGACTATAGCTCTCCAGGGTTATTCATGTGCTAGGGCTTTTCCAAACGTGGAAGGTTTAAGGGAGCCAATTTCCACATAACTAATTTCATAGTCCTCTTTTCCAAAATTATCCAAGAGGTCTCTCCTCAGCTCCAGGCCCTTCTACCTCCTCTTCAGTGACTGCCTCTGCTCTAGAAAAGGCTTCCTCGCATAGGAATGGATATCAAGAACTCACCACCCTGGACAAGGTACCCTGAGCAAGGCCTGACTGCGGGAGAGAGGGTTGCGTTTGCTTAGAGAGCTTCAGACAAAGGGTTTTTGGATTAAAAAAAAATCCACTGGGACATCGAAACTAAAGTGCAATTCCATCAGAGTACCATGCCACAAATGCTCCTGCATCCAGATCAATTAGCAATGCTGTACCAATTAACATTTTATATTCATGAAGTTTGTAATGTACTTATGATATTCTACTCAATTGTGTCCTAAAAATCACATTATAGTAACAATACAGAATTAATATTTTAATGGAGTTCAGGGTCACTGGAAATAAGAAATCTCATGTATAATTTGAATATGTATAAATATGCACATGTGTAGATATAGGTGAGTACATGTGTAAGGCAAGTGTATACTTGATATGGTAATCAATAACAATTTTTCAAGAATAAAAATGCTATATTTGAATAAAATTCTGGGAAGGGGAAACATCAATATACCACCACCGTCTCCAACCATCTAAGAAAATGTTTTCCACATATTTTTGAAATACTTAAAGTATCAATTTATTTTAGTATTTACATACATATAAAATTAGTATCCTATTTTAGATGTGCAAGGGTTAAATGGATTTCAAAAATTATTTCAGTAGAAATGGTAGCAAAGCATCTGAAGAGATTTAGTCCAATGATAGAGGGTGAACTGCAACGCAGCAGTGTGACTGAAGAGGCCTTGAGGAGTTGAAAGGCTGTGCCTTCCAGTTTTAGGTACCTGGCTTAGCCCTTTGACCTTGGCTACTATTTCCTCTATAATACTAATATGTACAACCCTAATATGTATAATGATTACTATTTTATAAATAGAATCCTTGGAATTTAGGAACTGAATGGACCAGGTGAACAAGTTCAAGTTTTATGATGACTTCATTGATAGACAGAAACTGCTCTGGGTGAGAAATAATGACTTCTCTTGTGTAGACCTTGAGTTGAGGATCAGTGGGTCAGGTAGGCTGTAGGGATGTATGTAAGTTCAGGTGGAGTCCTCCACCTGAACTAGGGACAACAGAAAAGAATGTGGTGAGTTGGGGGCGGCAGCAGGGTGGCAGATGACAAAGCTCCTGAAAAAAATCAACATTGCATGAGAAAGAAGCAAAGACAGAATCTGAGGAAAAGTTGTGTTGGAGCTGTCAGAGAACTAGGAAACTAGAGGTTGTGAGGGTAGAAAAAAAGACAGCCACCTCTGTCACAGTGCCAAAGAGAACAGCACCAACACAGATCTCAGCTTTGGAGGAAGTGACCTTTCATCCATGCTGACAGTTCTACCAGGCAATGCACTGGAAGCAGCCAATCCAGGTTTAAGTACACTGAAGTTGGGGGCTCAGAGTGGGAGGCACAGGCTGCTGCTGACTTTAGTGGGGGAGATGGGATCAGGGATCTATCTCCTGGCAGAACCAGGGCCAAAGACAGGACCATCTAGGGCAGTGATATTGTTTTAGAGCTTTCAATGATAAACAGTGCACTGCAGCACACATGCTATAGGTTCACCATCGCTCCAGTGGCCTAGATGAAGTACTCAGTATGTTTATGGAGTTTCAGGTAAACCTCAGACAGGAAGGAGAAAACTGTTATGTGTGGAGGAAACAGTGCAAAGAAAGAGAAATTTTAGACTTACAAAGACTTACAAAGGAGCAGAAACACTCCTCTAGAACAGAAGGGAGCCAAGTCAGAAAGCCAGTCTGCACAGATATGAGGAATTCATATAGTGGTGAGTGGCCCCCTTTTCTGCACAGAATCAGAAGACTGAGGAAGCCAGGCTGCAAGGAAGCTGGGAAGACTGTGTGCATTAAAAATCAACTGCAATTGAAGATGAACGCTCTATATTATTTTTTAAAATGACCTATCAGTAGCAGAAATGACCTATCAGTAGATAATAAAATTTCTTAAAATAATGTCCTTTCTTTTCTAACTCAGAGACCAAAATTCCCTTAGCACATTTAGAATCAACACCTTATACTCTGCTTATTTTCATGCAATAAACATAATTTATAGAAAATCTTTACTGAGATCCCTTTAAGCAGTATATTGGCTGCATATCCAAAAAGGCATGCCGGTGCATTTCCCTCTTCCTGGGTGTGTGTACATACATGTGTTGAGTATAGTTCCTTGGGGAGTTCTTTTATTATTTGGTTCATGAAATTAAGAGAATATCATTTCTCAGCAGCCTAACTTACAGTTAACGGGTTCCTGGACCTCTCTTTCCTCCTTCTATGTGCAAGTTACTTCAATCATTTACTTCAGTCAGAAATACATATGCTTATCTTGAAATACAAGCCCACCCTTCTCCTTTAAGTAACTGGAAATAGGGCCTAACATTATTAAATTGGATTTTTACGAAGTTGTATATAGGGAGAGAAGCTCAAGTAAAATGTTATTTTACTGAACTTATTCTAGAAAATGCAATTTCAATGTTTATACTGACAATTCAGCCACTTTCTAACCATACCAGTAATTTTCTCTATTCACTCAAATGTTATTTTATTTTTATTATTTCTGGATCATATAGAAAATATTGTTCAGTGTTAAATAAATGCTCACTGTAAATGAATTTTTTTTAATTGACTAAGTTGTATTGGCGGGATAAAAAGAAAATAATGAAGTTTAAATATAGAGCATCTTGTCTTGATGCAAAAGGGAGGCTGCTGCCTAAGGGCCACTGGGCCAAGTGGTTTGGTTTGGTCTGGTTTATTTGAGGTACTAGCTATTAGACTCAGGGCCTTTGCACTGAGCTATACTTTAAAAAATTTTAAATTATTTATTTATTTATTTATTTGGTGCTGGGGATCAAACTCACAACCAGGCAAGTGCTTGTGCTGCTGAGCTAAATCCTTGGCCCAGATTTTTAAATTTTGAAGCAGGGTTTTGTTAAGTTGCTCAGGCAAGGCTTGAACTTTTGATCTGCTTCTGCCCCGCAAAGTGCTAGGTTTACAGGTATGGACCACCACACCTTGCCAAGTGTTAGCTTTTCAAGATCAATTTTTTCCTTGATTTCCAGTCTTTCTAGATGTCCTGTACATTAACTGCCTGACTGGCACACCCGGAACTTGCCAGCTTCACAGTTTCTGCCCATATAAAGGAGGGGCTCCTCGCTCTACTCTGTTCACAGGATTGGCTAGCAGCTTATGGCTTTGCATGGGAGTTTACTCTCACCTCACCTTCCACCCTGAGGTTGTTTGCTCCTGACTTCTCTTTGTCTGTGTCTCTTTCTCTGCTGGCCTCAGCTGGGCATATCCATGAATCTCTTTCTCGGGCCATTACTCTGGGGTTCCTTCTCTGAGGCTGTACCTCTGGATGCCTGCCTGTCCCACCTTGCTTCTGCAGACCCGGAAGTTAAGCTCCAACTTTCAGATACTTCATTTTTTGTCTTGTGTGATGATAGATGTTCTGTTGAGATATATTGCAGTTAATAAAGTACCACATTATAAATCCTTTCCTTGGAAAAAGTATTTGTTAAGTGATAATTTGATTAATCTAGGAAGTTGTACTCAAAATGGAATTTGAACACAGAATTGTACATCTTATAAAAATTAAGAGTCTATTTAATCAGACCAGATCAGCTGCGTGGTAGATAAACGAACTGACTTCTTTCTCTAAGGCCTTAGGCAAACAGCAAGGTTATGTGTATGGAACAAGGCTGGAGAGTAACTGTTTGCATTAAGTGGTTTGATTTAAAAGAGATCTCCTCTCGCCTCCCCAATCCTCCCTCCACTCCCTCTCTTCTCCTCTTCTCTCCCACCGCCTTCTTCTCCTCTCCTTTCTTGGAATTTTAGTTAGGAAAATGAGCTTTTGTTTGGTGCAGTACAGTTTGATCATAATTCCCTGTTCCAATAGAGATGAAATTACAGTGAGGTGTACATCTGTGGAATATCTGCAAGGACATGCACCCCAGGCCTGATGGTCCCAGGAGTCAGGTGAGCAGGACCTGGCTGTGTCCACTCTCCCTCTCCTGTAGCCTCCCCCTTTCCCTAGGGGTTTATTATTTTTATTGGCTTTCTACATTTGGCTAAGAAGATGTTTAATCAGTAAAATATTTACATGTATATATTCTTCATATATCTATTCTCTAAATACTATTTAGCTTTGTTGGGCTTATTAAACAAAACTTTGGTGAGTGTCTAGCTCAGACTCCTCATTGCACAGATGGGAAAACTGAGGCCCAGCCTCAAAGGTCAGACAGGATCATTGTTCCTGGGGCTTCCTTGTAAGGTGAGCTTTCTGGTAATAAGAGACAGGCTCTGAGTTCAGAGGCCTCTCTACAATGGGGCCTTTTTGTATAACAATATCTGAGTGCCCATGATAACATTGTTTCAGCTCCAAAAGAAACTAATTAATTTTCATGAAAAATATTATGAATAAAAAATCAGATGGGCTGAAAAATGAATTAAAACTAATAAAGAAATATCACCAATTGAAACAGGTTGATTTTAGTTATTTTGGAGAAAAAAGACTCAAGTTCTATTTTGCAAGTGATGGGACTTTAACAATTCCTTCTACACAATAAAAGCTTCTTTTTAAGACAGTGAGAGACAAAGCTAATAAATTATATTCCATCTATAGTTATAAAACAGTTTGAAGCCAGAAAATTCAACTTGGACTAGAAGACAAAGCAAGTCATACTATCCAGAATTCCAGAGTAATATGTTAACACAAAGGGGAGGAAAGTAGTTTTTGTTTTCCCTTTTGGGTCACCTAAGACCTAAGATTAGGATCCAATCCCCTGTGTTCAATCAAAGCTTGGTATTCAGGAATTCAAGGCCCTGGGAAGGACAGGGCTGTATTGAGCTACAGACATGCCTCTGCCATTAAGTACCTAAAGGTTGCTCATAAGACTGGTTTTCTTCACTAAGCAGAGCTGACAAGGGAGTTAAACAGTTGCTGGACACTTTCCACCAGTTGGGAATGTGAGTGAGTTTGCGCCTCTGTTTCTATTTGCTTGTTGCATGTTGACATAAGATCTGCTTTGCACTGGATCCCACACTTTCACAGCAAATTTCTGGTTGTGCCAGTGGTGTAGGTTCAGACAGTTGCAACTCGGTCTTTGTTTAGGGTCACAAGAGTGCACAGTGCTAGTGAAGCAGAAGCAAGAGCAAAGGGACAGAGTGAAAGCATTTGAGCTGGTTAATAGTGTTGGTCTTATGCGTGGCCAAGAACTTCCTCAGAGTGTTTACCTGGTCTGCTCTTGATTGCAACAGTTGCTTATTGACTGTAAGCATTGGGTGTGAAAGCACCCAGGGACATGCCATGAGTCATCTGGGTTTTGCACAGGTCCCTCCAGGTGAGCTGCTGGAGGCTGTTGGTGCCAATCTTGTGTGGTAGCACTGTGCTGTTAGGTGGTCTACAGAATTCTGTGTCTCCAAGGAGACATCATCTCCCAGGACATAGGACCATTAGCACAGTAAGACTTTAGGCACTTAGGGACAGGAGGCATTCATTGAAAACAGAGGTCAGCTGTTTCAACTGTCATGCACATATCACTAGAACATTCTCATGAATCCATTCCAAGTTTTTAGTTCTGTGTCTGTTGGTCTTAAGGACTCCCTCTCACTGATGCAACAGCTGTTCTATTAAAGAGCTAGCGACATGAAACATGGGGTCACTTGCATGCAATGCACCCTGCCTTCTCTGTCTTTCTAGTCCTGGCCCTACATATACTATTTCTACCCTCCAGTGGGTTGCCAATCTCAAACTTGGAGAAGTTGACAATGTTTGGCTTGTGATGGGAAGTTCTGGTTCTGAATCACATGGCACTCAAGTGTTATTTGGGCCCAGAAATGCATTAGAATGAAATTCTGGTACTTCTCAAATAATGGGCAGTTCTTTGCTATAGAACAAATGGCCTTGTTCCAGAACTATGACCCAGAATTGGAGCTCTGACTGAGGCTTGCATGAACTCACAGCATCCTATCTAACCAGATGCCTCAAGCACCATTAGATCTACTGGCTCAAAAGACAAAAATAACTGGAAACTTTGCACCTCGATCTCCTGACAGTCCTCTCTTGATCTGCATAGCCTCACTCCAGAACTGACAGACTTTTGAGTTACCAATCTACAGGTGGAGTAGTGCCCAAGGTTGTCTAGGCAGATGGTGTGAGGAAAGGAGTAAGGCACTACCCCCTTGTATGCATTAACTGGCCCACACCTGAGGGCCCCTGCAGATTAGGGCATGGAGAGAGGAGCTGAAGTTGCAGCAGCTCCTCCCTCATCAGGCTGGGCCTCTTGGTATTAAAGTCTTAGCCATCTCACAAGATTAATGTGAGGCTCAGAATGATTTGAGATTGATATGGGTTCTCTATAGAGTACTCCCTTCTCAAACTTTAGTCACCCAAAATGCTTGATTAAATAAAATTCCTAGACTCTACTCCACGGACTCTCATCAGTGGGTCTAGGATGGGTCCTGAGAATTTTCATACCATCAAGAAGCAAATGATGCTGATGCTTGTACTTTGGACATCTTGCTTTGAAATAGCTCTGTCGTTGAACCTCTGAGTAACAGGAAGATTTTGCTACACAACTGTAGCTTGGGAACCAGATGCCTGAGCACCACCTGGGATCTTGTTAGAAATCCTGTTTGTCCAAAATTTAATGTGCATATGAAGAACCTAAGCATCTTGTTAAGATGCTGAGTTTGATTCAGCAAGTCTGGGAAGAAGCCCAATCTTCTGCATTTCTAACAAGCTCCCAAGATGGTGCTGCTACTATTGGTCCAAGGACCACACACGCAATGTATCCAACAACTTGCTGCTATGACTGTGTATCAAAAAAAGTCCTGGCCCAGCTCAGGTCCCTCTCTTGAGCTCTAGCACTAAGAAACTGTTGTACATTTAAAAGATTTTTTAATCTGGTTATTTCTCTTTTTGATGATGACAACTAACTATACTGGCCATGTACTGTTTCAAGTGTTGTGTGATTTGCTCTTGGTTTGATTTTCCACATTCCTGCTATCTTAGCAAGCCTCAGCTGGATTCCTCTCTTACTAGTTCCCAGCCTGCTTCAACTTGGGTTTCAAATTAGGCGTACATCTCTTATTACCAGTTTCACAGAACATGGCCTTCAAATATGTTTGTTCATAAAAGAATTTTGAAATATACTATCATCTTCACTTATTTGAAATTTACATTTAAGGGTTTAAATTGGATTTATAAACCAATGTGATTTTATATCTACTGTCATTCACTTAAAAATCTCCTTTCAACAACTGAAAATTATCTACCATTCATTTTCCTTCTACAATTTATGCACATAATTTTATTTGTTGTAATACATATTATGCTTGAAAGCATTTTTTATTTATTACTGAATCATACCTTTCAATAAAAAAAGCACAATTTAAAAAAATGTCTTGTGACCATAAAACTCTAAGCTTTAAAACAATTCTGGGTTGGTTATCTACCAGTGTAATCATTAACAACAATTTAACATGCATCAAAACAAGTTTTGATGAATAATTATTGAATATGAAAAATAAAATCTATTGGAAATGCACTTTTAATGAGATGAATAAAACGTTTTTTAAAAAATTAGTTCTTGTATTCATGGATGCATATTACTTCCAGCTAAAAAGAAAAAGCATTCAGCATCAATTTTATGTATTTATTTATTTTTGCTTTTATAAATGTATTCACTGAGAAAACTTCTCTTCATAAACGAATAGATAGAACTGGAGTTTTGTATTTCATTCAGTTCTTT
Source organism: Cavia porcellus (assembly GCF_034190915.1). Lineage (NCBI taxonomy): Eukaryota > Metazoa > Chordata > Mammalia > Rodentia > Caviidae > Cavia > Cavia porcellus. Next base: position 33,885,363 of record NW_026947506.1, on the reverse strand, counting down.
GAAATCATTTGGATTGTTATGTCTGAAATCACATAGTAATTTATCAGCAAAAATCAGTTTTAGTGATCTATTGGTTGACAACTTGATTAGGTCTTCCTTCAATTTTGTTGAAAGCTAAGAGATACAAGTTACCTATCTTGGAAGGAAATTTCTTAGCCATGAAATGGTCCATTTTCTCAATTTTTACTCCAAATATTTGAAATTATCTTTTTGTTGGCTAGTAAAGGGCTCTGTAAGTCTAGAGTAAAGTACCAACAATGATTAAGGTTTGGTGTAAGAAATGCTTTTCTTTTACAAGGTGAAAAGAGAGATGAGAGAGAACTCATGCCTCCACTCCAGATCTTTCTCAGATCAGTTTGGGGAAAAAGCATATATATGAGTTGAAACTGATTCCCTTAAAAATATCCAGGACTAAATACTTTAGAGCCAGAGTGAACTTTAAATCATTTCATCCAACTTCTCATATAACAAAGAGTGATGTTCAGACTGGCATTCAGGTCTGGAGATAATATATCTGATCAAAGGTGATACTTAAAGTCACAAGAATGAATAAGATCTCCCAGGGAGAGAGGTATGTGCAAAAAGACTAAACAAAACATCATATCAAAGTCTATATAATAGCAACTCATTCCATCAAGAGGTAAGGAGAACCAAAAAAAGGAGCTAAAACACCAAAGAAAAGGATGTAGGAGAACAGTAAGAACAGAACCAGTGAGAAAATGTTACAGGAAACTGAGATGGAAACAGATTCAAGTAAGGAAAAGTTAGAAATGCTTCACAGTAGTCTTTCAAGCAGGTTCTTGCTTATTTATGCACTCTTTTAGCTGCTTGTGAAAATACAAGACAAGCTTCTGGGAGAATATGGTGGACACATAACAGCAGCCACGGAGGCTCTCTGAGATTACCAGCTTAGAATCCAGGAGCGGTGCCGTGTGAGGAGTTCCACGCAAGGGGAGATGTGCCTTGCCGACCCAGGAACAAAGTAAGCTGAGAGAAACCAACTGGCTATGCAATCCTGATGCTATAACAGGAAGAGATAAAATCTCAGTGCGGAAGCTGGATCCCGCGCCATTGGAAGCCGCGATTTGAATTTCCTGCTGCCGATACTGCGTCCCAGTCCACACGGCAGGGAGAGAGGCGCGCCAAAGCTCTGAGAGCAGTAATTGGCCCAAACGGCATAGAGAGCAGGACTGACTCGACCTGTAGTGAGTGAAATGGGGACCCTTTCATAGACTAGGAGGCTCCAACATAGGACATTCTGGGAATGAGCAGACTAGCTGAACAGGGCCCTGCAGTGACTTTAGTCACATATTCCCTCTCAAGCGGGAGTGGTGGGGAACGCTTGGCCTGGTGACTCCGCGGACTAAGAAGCTGTAGGCTAGCCCAAATCAGGTCCCTGTGCCTGGCAGTGCACCCTCGCAGTGAAGCATTCTTAGGTTGACCTGGAGGGGCGGGCCCAGCAGAGGCTGCCCAGGTCTGTGTCTCCCTAGTACACTGCAGTGGGCGGGAACACCTAGCCGGCGGATTCAAACAAACTGCCACAGACAAAGAGAAAAAAAAAAAAAAAAAAAAAAACTGAGCCTCCTACATACGCTTGTATGGAAGGAACAAAAAGTATGGGAAAAGGGAGCAACAAGAAAGGCTCCTCAGTCCCCAATCCTGGGAACACTGATCCAGGAAAGGTAAAAGCAAAAGAGAATGAAGACAGAAAACATGCAATATCAAACATGGCACCTATAGATATAAAATGGTATCTCCGGAGCCTCATAGACGAGTTCAAAAATGAAGTATTTAATGAAATAAAGCAAGAAATAAGTAGAATAGTTAGAGAATAAGCACCACCCAAGAAAAAACAGATGGTGGAATGGAAGAAAAGAAAAAAAGGGGAGAATTGTTTGATGGAGAAAATAGAGAAAACATAGAATACGTGAAGCAGGTTCACAGAAATTACCAGGAAACTAAAAACTCTATTGAAAGCTGGCATAACAGCTTGAAAGAAACTAAGGATAGATTATCAGAACTGGAGGACAGATTTGTAAGGTGGGAGCATGAAATGAAAAACTTCTTAAAAATAAGAAAACAAACACCAATAATACAAAGACTAGAAGATGACAAGAGGATCTATAACTTAAGAATTAAGAACATAAAAGAAGTAGGGACTCAAACAAATGAACTACAAAAGCTATTCACAGAAATAATCCAGGAGAATTTCCCTAATTTAGCAAAAGGTAAAGATACTCAGATGTATGAGGCATACAGGACCCCAGCTACCTACAACCCAAACAGAGCTACACCCAGGCATATAATAATCAAAATTCCAGAAATCCAATATAAGAACACAATATTAAAAGCCATCAGAAAGAAGAAACAGATCACTTACAAGGGAACACCCATCAGAATTACAGCAGACTTCTCGGCACAAACCATCAAATCACGAAGAGCGTGGGGGGAAATAATTCAAGCTTTGAAAGATAATAACCTCCAGCCAAGATTGATATATCCTGCACAACTGTCTCTGGAAATTGATGGAAAAACAAAGTGCTTCCAGGATAAAGAGGAACTAGGGAAATTTGCAACCACCAATTCAACTCTACAGAGAATACTGTAGGATATTCTAAAAAAGGAAAATACCAAGATTCCAGAAATAGTGGCAGAGAGGCCACAATGAATGGAGCAGAAAGCGAAATGAAGAAGACAAACTGACAAAAAATGACAGAAAAAGAGCTCAACAGAAATGAGGCAGAGAAGATTGGAAGGTAGGAATAGCTATTTTGCAGTAAACGACATCATAATAGCTAAGCTGATTTAGTATCATCTTGTTTTGAAGTACATCGGTCTTAAGAGGTTGTATCTTATTGGATTCTATTATATGTGATAATATAAGCAAAAAAGTTTTATAGACAAGGAGATTATACAGAAACCATTGTTCCTTTTCTATTAGTTGGTTCTAAATACCCTGTAATAATGTCATTCTCTTGAATGGTTTTACATTGTCTGGATATGTTTGGTGCTACAGTATACGAAGTTATACTCAAAGATTTCAAGGAAAGAGACACTATGATAACTACTTTTATGTCAGGATATCTTGTGGTAAAACTCTATTTTGCTTAAATGGTTATGTTTTGACCTGCGCTGCTTTGTTGTTATGCTCTCTTTTATCTCAATCTCCTTTTTCTAATTATTTGATTTTTTATTTTTATCTTTTTAATTAAGGGAAAAATAAATGAAAAATAGCAGGATACATTATAGTAATCTACTTTGATTTCCTATTAACTTGATTTGAAACCCTGTATTGCCCTCACCATTTTGTTTTGACTGATTTCCCCCTAGTCTGCTTAGCTTGATAGTACCAAGTTCAAAAGTATAGGCAACAACTGTAAAGACAGTAAGATTCATTATGACGCCCATTCTGGTTGACTATTATCGTCTTTTGAAGTCCTCTAATGTCTCCAATGTTTTGGTTTTATTGGTCTTACTCTTTACTGTTTTGTTCAATTTTTTTTACAACTGATGATATAGGCAATTCTTTTTAAGATAACAAGAGGCATTATGGTAACCATTGTTGATCACCTTGTATTTTGTTTTTACATTATGTATTATGTCCATCCTTTTGATTTGACCGACTCTGTACTGGTATGTCACATTTGGTTTTACTTTCTTCAAAAAAAAAAAAGTAATAAGAACTGTGGGAGTAATAAAACCCAAAATGTGTAATTTTGATTGTACAAAAGAAAGGAAAAGAAAGTTCTCTAAAAGATATAACTGCATATATATTTAAGTGTATAAGATAGATAACCATATTACTGAGTTTTGTTGGATTATTGAACAGAACTTTGCAGTCTCACTGTTTGAAAGTCCCCTCTATATGCTTTAATTTTGTAACTTCAACAACTATTTCTAAGATGACAATATGTAATTAACTAGTGATTTCCTACTGTTTTATTTTTTCTGAAATTCTGTATAACTTGTACCCTTTTTCTGTTTTTTTTTCTTTTTTCTCCTTAAATAAAATTTAAAAAACAACAACAAAAAAAGAAAATACAAGACAAAAATCCCTGTGCTTTTGAAACTTAAGTTTTAAAGAGAGACAAAGGTCACATGATAAATACAGATTTTCGGAAAGAGGCTGCAAGAAAAGTAGTATTAGTAGTAGACCCTGGCATTGAAACAAAGGGAACAAGTGACAGGACTGTAGCTATGACAGTCCCGAGTCCTATGGAGCACTGGTTTCCCCAAATCCCTTCTTAATCACCTCCTTGGTGGTACAGCTTTTCATAAAAGAAAAGATTTTTAAAGAGTTCTGCTAACAAAGCTTTACAGACCTTGGAAGCAGAATTAATAGCTCCCTCGCCTGTGCTTCCCCTATGTTGTCTGCATGACTCTGCTGCTTCTGGGGCTCAGCATTCTATTCTTTTCTTGTGTTTGTGAGTCTGCCTCTCTCAAGCACAAGAGCTCTGAAAGGCAAGCACCACGTGCTTCTTCACCTAGTTTCCTGAGCAACAAGTGCAATGTCGGGTAAATGTTCAGTCTTTTCTGAATGAAATATCAAACATGAATAAAAAATTTGTAAAAGAGTCAGGGAGGAATCACGCATTGAGACAAGAGTGAGACAAAAGAAATTATAGTGCAACACTTCCAGATACCACAATCTGTGTAACCTTAGAAAAGTCTACCATGGTTCCAATATGAGCACTGTTTCTGTGATTTTGTTGATGATGTGTTCACTGTTTTATGCATCCCTGGGTATTCTGCAGGGTTGGAATGATATTGAAAATACTTAACACTTATTTATTTAATGGCTAGTGCACTAACCAGTCAGCTGGTGAGGGGAACAGCTTAACATCATCCTTTAGAATTAAGCATAAGTGCTTAATCCAGGCACAGCAGCGCACACCTATAATTCAATACTTTAGGAGGCTGAGGCAAGAGGATCACAAATTCAAATAATGCCTTGGGGAATTTAGCAACTTAGTGAGACACTTTCTCAAAATAAAAAGTGGAGAGGTAGCTAGTACAAAGGCCCTGGGCTCAGTCTTTCGTACTGTCGGCCCCCCAAAATGGGTATGATCAATCTATAATTTTAGTACTAAAATAGTGTTCAAATACATTGACCTGCAGAACTGCTTTTCTAGGTTTTCACCAAGAACATGTTAGTGTCATGATTTTTAGAACTATAATTAAGATGGATAAAGAAACAAAAGGTCAAAATATTCACATATTTCTTTGTAATATCAATATTGCATAATTTTTCCTGAGGCAATATTTTCAATTCAGAAGTTTTCATGAGTAAAGAAGGGCAGAACCACTTACACTTTTCAAAATGAATAAATAACCAAAGGTTAACTTATGTATATGGTTTCTATACCTAGATCATCATGATTAATGAGGATGAACAGGAAGGGAGAGGTTTGAATTCCAGAGCACATTTGTGCTGGAAGCTTTCCCAAATGACATTCAACATTCTCTGAATTAATAAATCCACAGGGATATCCTGGCCGAGAAATATAGGGCAACAATCTTTCTAGAAAAGAGAGGGGAGTGCTGCGAATGGGGCCCAGCCTGGACTTTCCCCATCTCAGACTGCAATGCAGAGCCTTTCTCTTTGCTCCCCCAGCTTCTATTCCAGAGTCCACAGTAGCAACCATAAATGGAGAGATATTTATCCTTTCAAGGGTTTGGCTACAGCTTTGCATATCTGATTTTGTAACTTCACAGATGGTCATTCCAGCCCCAAACTAAGGTGAATCAATGAATTCCCAGTTCTCATTTTTATGGTTCTATTCCATTATATAGAACGACAATCTTTGGAATCCAGTTTAAAAGAGGCTACATCTTTTGACATTTCTAGGCAAATGAGCAAGCTGCACTGACAGCCATTGGTCACAGGGCTTTTTGTTCCTTCCTATGACCTGTTCTGAATCCATGAAACCACATGAGGCTTAACGAGCAGGTGCTGATGTGTCTTAAGAACCCATTCCTAAGGATCGTAAAAGGTGAGAAGGCAATGGAAGAATAACTTCCTGGAGTAACAGAAATCACAGGCAGAGACCACTGCTAAGTACTCACTAATTAGGACACACAGAAAAAGGTACATCTTTTGACTCCTATTAGTTTTGATATGAATTCCACTTCTTTCCATCTTGGATAACAATGTGCTCTTGAAAATGTGCAGAGTCCAGTACTGACTCTGACTTTGTTAATGGGCTACAGACTTGCTAAGTGGTTTTTCACTGTAAAAGATACTTTACCTAATTTTCTTAAGGCTTGATTTAATATTCTCAACCACATTGTAAAGATCTACAATTTTAATTACCTGCTGTAATTGCCTTCTATAAGAGCCAAGAGAGCATCATTTATGGTGATCAGTAATAAAACATTATGACTAAGTGGTAAAGGTAGAAATGAACTGTGATCAAAGGTGTCCACTCTTCAGTTGTATAACTAAAGTAGCAACCTGACTGGTTTTCAAAATGATTTTTAAAATCAAATCCAATTCTCCAGCACAAATAATCTCAACAAATAAAATAATGAATGTCTCTGGGGTTCTAAACTAAGCCACCTAACAGTGTAAGACTGTACAAACTATTCCTGTGGTTTATTTCTCATCTGTAAAATGCAGATAATATAGACTTCAGAGTTTCTTGAATTGAATTTTCTTGAATATTGAGGATCATATTTTTAATAGAATATAATATTTGTGCTACAGAGCTCACATACAACCAACAACTATTGTTATAACTACAACATCCTTTCATTATACTCTGGGCCAAAGTATGTCTTCCACCCCTTGTCAACTTCAAAGAATTTTCTCCTGTTAGCCCAGACAATGATGGTAAACCTTTCCATGACACAAACAGCCCACTGTGGCACAAGTGTCACAGGTTCACCACCACTGACCTAGGAGATATGAAGTCTACCTCAGCACAAATTCCCAGCTATTATTATAGCAGTTGGACCACTCACATTATTCCTCCAAACCAGAAACTTATACATTCTCTTTTTTTTCCTTAAAATAGAAAGGTACAAAGACAATTTAGCTGAGCACATCAGGAAACCTGGTTTGTAAACTTCAAAAGTTCTGAAGGATAAGAAGCTAAACAGATGTGCCTTCATTAGCAGCTTCACAGTATTGAATTCACTCATTAAATGCAAATTAATACTGGGGAGGTCAGAGTATAATTGTTCAGCCTAGAAAGTAAAAGTCAAATACCAGGAAACTAACTAGCATCATCATTTGTATTAGACTGCTGAGTTTAGTTAGTTTCCCCAAGAAAACTACATTTACAACTAACAACCTGTTCTGTGGTCTCATTTCTAGCAATAAGCATTTTGTTTAGGATTTCCCAAGACAAACAATGAACACAAAAGTTTATGGAATGACTTCAAGGAAAATGCAATTTTCCTTTTCCCTTGTTTGTTCCTTTTAAAAGTTCTTATCTTTTCTTATCATTCTCAGTGGTAGGGAAAAAGGACAAAATAGTACATGCAATGGCCACAGCCAGGAAGAAACCACAGGAGCAAGTTACAGTGCTGAGTCTCTCTCAGTACAGCACACATTTTGAAATGTCATGTCTATGTGTTAGAAGACTACAATGAAATTATCTTAAATTCCATATCATCTGAATTCAGGCATGCGGCTATTGGTTTAGTTTGAGAAATCAGATCCCAGAGTCAAGGGTAAACATTATTAGAGCTATTAACAGATACCTACGCTTAAATATCCGAGTACAATAATTTAAATTGGTACATTTAACAAGAGGACAGGAGGGAAGATGCTTTGGAGGAATTAACGTAGCTCAGATTTGTGGAAGAGTTGATAAAAAATCTGATTAGGGAGATCATTGCTGAATGATAATCTGTGCCCTCAAATAATCATAGAATAATTGGGAGAAGTAAATGAATATTTATGTCTCATATGCAGTGTCCAGCTGGCCAGTTCTGCCTGGTTAATGAATTCTTCCAAGTGCTTACCTTATTTCCTGGGTGGGGTTCACTCTGTATGCAAAAGCTACTCCAGTGTTTTCTGTTAATACTTGGACATGAGGGAGTATAGCCACGTACAGGTTTTGTAAACCCAGCAGGACCCACCATATTTTACTTTATAGCCTATGTGGTATCTAATGTATGATTGATGATAATAAAATAACCACTATATTACTGCACATTTAATTTACTGTTATGATGCTCCATTAGCAAGCATTGACTCTAGTGTCACCTTTACGACACCTCTGAGCCATACCAGTACACAGTGTGTACCCAGGTTGGGTACCAGAGCACAGTGTGTACCCAAACATGTCTTACTGAGGGCTTCAAGGCTGGCACACTGATCACTTGGAATGAATGTTTACCAGGAGGGGTTCTGGTATCAAAACAGAAGGCCTACTGCTTTATAAATGAAAGCAGGTACCCTTGCAGCTATAGTATGGAAGAAGTCTAAGAATTTCAAACAGGGTGCTGGCTGGCAGATGCCCCTTTTCAGTCTCACCTTCCCCTAGGCAGCTGGACACCAAGAGCACACCAGCTGCTGGGAGAATGTACCATTCTCCTTGCAAAGGAGACACCAGGGATTGGGGTCACGTAAACCTAATTGGAGTCTTCCGGTCCTCCTTTACTATCCTTGAGACTGGGTCAGCATCCTCAGCACTCAAGACCTGCATATGTTTGGGTGGGAAATGGAGCTGATCACTGATTCCAGAGCTAAGGAAAATACACATGAACACATCTGCCTGGTACTCAAGGAGAACCAGTGCCTTCCTCTACCTATGCCCTTGGAGAATCATTTAATAGTAGTTTATAAATTATCACCACATCTGAATACAGCTTAGAACAAATTTTGCTCCCTTGATCACCCGAAATATTTTTGTAAAACTATGTATCTTTTCCATATTTTGGGTTGGTATGTAAAATTTTTCATCATAAATCGGAACGACTCCAAATAATGTACTTCCAATGTATTTTAGTATCCTAATATTCTAGTGTATTTTAATAAAATAAAACAACTGCTTCACTCTTTAATATGTATTCAAGAGAATCAAAATATTTGATAAAACATATTTAGAGACCGAATACACATCATCACCCACTTAAAAATATATAAACAAGCTCAAATTTCTAATAGTAAGAAATTTTACATCATTCTTTTCTTCCTGAACTTATTTTTTCATCCTTCTCCTTTATTATAAACATTTACTGGGTAAAAGTATTTTATTGTTCACCTTATCTAGCTTCTGAAAAAATATATACATAAATTAAAATTTTACCCAGGGAGCTTATGGCTTTGTTCCAAAAAGACCTCCTCTTGCACTGAGTTATTGTTATAGTTATCATTGGCACTTAATCAAAAAATGCATTACAAATTTTGATGAATAGTTTATATATTTTGAAAAGCTAGATCTGTGAAGTTTAACACCAATTTGAGTTGTACTTTTATTTTTATAGATATAACCACTATGAAATTTTGTTCACATAAAGCTATGAGAATGGAAGAAATTTTGGTATTGAAATCTGTATGTTCTTTAAACTGGAATTATAGATCAAAAGCCATAGAATCCAGTAATAGAGTCTTTTTACTAATCAATGGTAAACCAATCCAAAATCTCAGCACTTAGCCTGCAAAGATCTATTTCCTACTCCTAAAGACCAGTTGTGCTGGGAATCCTACAAGGTCACTATCTAAGAGCTGAGTTTCATACATAGGCTGCTTCCTTTTTGTGTTCTACCATCTTGATATGTAGCCTGGCCACAGCTGTGTCTGTAGGAAAGGGCCCAAAGTGGACCTTCTGGCTCTTAAATGCCTCACCTGAAAGTGGCATAGTATATTCCACTCACTGGGCCCCCAACCTACAAAGGAGCTGGAATGCCTTTCTGTCCTGAGAGCATGGGTACTCTATCATAGTTAGCAATCATCAAAAATATTCATGATGAAATGTCAAATGACAGTGCCCTTGGTTCCCACCTCATTTTGTAGACAATAGAGAACTGAAAATACCTGGTTTATAAAATATTTTATTTTCCAGTTTTTAGAGTCCTTCACTTCCTTAATTTAAAGATGACTATTTAGAATTTTTTCTTGGACCCTGGGCATCATGCTCTCACATAATATCCACATTAAAATGCAGAACAATGACATATAAGCCTTCTTTCTGGCACATAAAGGGAAGGGCCAAATGAGAACAGTCACCTGGGTCTCAGGTATCACAACAGACCCTGTTTTAGAAAAGTATAAGAAAGAACTGGGAAGATTTCCTGAGAATTCCATATTTGCTTGCCTCCTGGAGATCTTTGTGTACTCCAAGTAACACAATCTCCTAGGAAGATCTTTGCTTTAGGAGACAAAGGATATTGAGATATCCTAAATTTCTTTACAATTCAGGAAAAATACAATCTATGATTTAGCCTGATTCTCTAAGACATATCCATGGTAAAGTGAAGATGAAATGAATCACACAAGCAAAAAAGATACCCTGGGGATAAAAAGAGGTGGAATATGGGGGAGACAGTAGGAGGTGATAACAAAAATAAACTAGTCTTTCCTTGTGAGGCTGGAGAAGACATTTATGGTCTCATCTTTTAAATCACTTGAGGTCTTTTTGTTTGTTAGTGAGGTCTTGCTGAAAGCCACTAGCTGCCATATATTTTAACTTCATTCATCAATGCAATATACACATGCTTTGGGTTCATAAATAAAGTGTAAAGATTGGTATTTTATTTACCTATAATTGAAAAATAAGAAAAAGTAAGACTTCACGTTACTGAACTTGCAAATCAAATCTACTTCATTAGGTGGTCCATGTCATACTCCATATGGAAGCTATCCCAAGGGGCAACCTGAAAATTCTTAACCATTGAGGGGTGGACACAATGTCCACACTTGTCTATCTGCTTTCAGAATTTCCCAATAGGCTTTACTTTTGACTGGAGAAATGGGTTTGTTTAATTGTGCATTCAATTTGATTCAAATTAATTCTGAGTGGATAATTGGATAATGAAAGTACTGTATTTCTGTGAGGAAATCGCAGATGTGAGTCACTTATGACATCAGCACAAGTGAGAAGGACAAATAGCAGCATTGGCTCTTGTGTGGTTAGCATGAGCCATGCTCCCAGGAAACATGACTTTCTGCAACCATATGTCATAAGAATTTGGTTAAAAACCTAAACATTATCAGGAAGGTCAAGCAAAATGAAGATTTCTATTACATGGTACCTACTGTATCAGGAGATACCAATTAAGAAGAGAATAAGACTTTCATGATGAAGAAGCCAGTTAACATTGTTTAATTCACTTTTATCTCTTTTGTATGATACTTAATACTTGTGACTTACAAATAACTAAGTAACCCTACAATGAGTCAATTCTCAGAGCTTATTTTTCATATGCAATCTACAAAATTGCTCTGCAGACCAGAGCCTGGCCTTGTCTCTAGTGACTCCAGGAACCTGGGGCCAACTCTTGCCTCATACTTCCTTACATACCTACTAAACAGGCCCAACACATGGCTTCCTATCAGTGTTGTGGCACTAAAGTATCATGCAACCTATAGAGCGGCAGCTTGAGTCTAAGTTGCTTAGTTGCTAAATTGGATCCTATCTCCAGATTGGTTTTGAGTAAGACTATATTTCAGATGGTTCCTACTGCATTAGGAATCCAATGAATGTATATCAGGGTCCATTTAAAAGGCTTATGCCTTCTCTCTTCTTTCCCTTTAATGTGAAAGCCATAGGAATATAAAATAAAATTTTATCCAGGCACACAAAAGTCATGTTTTACAGGGCAGCCCTCTTAGATGACTGTGCAAAGACATTATTCTCAGGAATTCACTTTCAACTACTAACTATATATGAGGTCTGCAGTTAAATTAGCATTATAGAGGACAAAAGAATGTTAAGTGGTCTTCAGAATTAAAAGCAAGAGTTTGTCAGCCTGAGGAGGATCAGCCGGAATGATATCCTATCTGCAAATGTTGTTTGAAGAGCAGACATTAAAATGAAAGAGGTGAAAAAAGCAAGAAGGAGAGAGGCAGTCATTTCTTTTTTAATCTAAGCTTCATCCTTGGTAGAGAATCTCATTACCCTGGACATTTTGAATATTGAATCAGAACTGATGATGTGTCTGATGTATGTACAATGACATTTAAGCAATGATTGATTAATTGCTGTATGAATGCTTCTCATCTCCTAATGATAGAGGTTTTTTTCCAAGAAGAAACTTCCAATACACGTGAATTCAATTCAAAAGATCTGATCCAGAAAAGTTAACTGAATGTAAAATCTTCAAAGTGGGAGCCAAAAAAGGTTGACAGGTTTATAAAGCTTGCCTGGGTTTGACCTCAGAATGGAAATGTCTACTCTCAGGCAAGTTTGGCCCATTCTTTTTTGGTGTGCACCTGAGCTGTGTGAGCTAGCTATGAAAAATTCATACAGGATGCTTTGGCGGTCCCACCTATGTCCTTAACATCTGCTGGCTTCACATCACATTAGAACTTCAAAGGGAATCCGACCCTGCAAAGGCAGCAAGCATTCCTTTCCCTGCAAGCAAAGGATGGAGAGAGCAGGGACTATTCCTTCCCGACAGGGTCACCTAACACCACCTGGGCTGCAGTTTATCTTATTAACCACAAAAACAGGGAGAGGTGTTGAGATATAATGACACCATCTACTAAACACACACACAGAACAGCAGGTGGTACAGTTATAGGACTGCATCTCCTGCTAACATTTGTGCAATTTAAAAATTTATTTTTATCCATATTTTCTTAAATTTTTGCTTCCCATAAGTTTCAGTCTAGCCAAAATATTCAGCAACTGGAAAGGTGCTGAGGTTTTTGAATTCTCAGCTACACAGTTCAGGAAACTCCTTTTCTCTAGTTGGGAGAGTGACAGTGCATCACTCAGTTAGGTGCTCTGAGACAAAGCTGGCCCTTGGCCACTACTGTACTCAGAGGCTGGATTGTCCTTGTAAGGGAAACAAGAGGTAAGGCCAGTGACACTCCACTTTAAAATTAATTACAGTGGAATCCACCATGAATTTGATTTCCAGCACTCTGGTACCCTGATCACAGCCAATACACAAAGGTCCTCTACTTTATTCTCCTGGCACCAAGGAAAAAATTATCCTCGTTAAATGATAATTGGATATAATGTCTTTTGATTTTTCAGAAATGCTGGCTGGCAAGATTTTTTAAATTTTCATCAAACTTGTTGATGTTTTTACAAAAACCCACCTCGGTGGGGTCGGGGGAGCTGTCTAAGGCCATGGACACAGTAGGTCTTGCTTCAGCGTGCCAGGGTTCTGAGAACACCTAATTTCACAATGGATCAGGGAGCTGATAGCCTCGCAGGATGCTTCCACACTCAAACAAGTTGCACGCCAGAGCACAGCCACATTTCAACACAAAACTCTGAGGGCTTTTGTAGGTTTTTCAAGACTTCTGATCTTTAGAGGTTTTCAAAATAGAACTTTCAGTTGGGAAATGCATAATTAGTACACTTAACATTTAGCTAAATCCAATATGTCACAGGAAGGTTCTCTGAAGAATTAAAATAAAGTATTTCAACCATCTTCTCAGATTGTATGTGGTCTTGATAAAAAGCAAAGAATATACACAGAAACAAAAATGTAGATTTTTTTTCTCCTAAGCTTTAAAATATGTCCATATCATCAACCTCATTGTGGTTTACCTTTTACACATTTTACCTGGTGCCAATAAAAAGATAAAAATATATGAGAGAAGAAAATGTAGACAGTCAATTATAATATTTATGAGCAGCTTTCAATACAACTTTTGTTTGGGGTAGAAACTGAAATTATTGAAAAAATTTACATAACCAATTATCTAATACCACAATGTTGCATTCATATGGGAAATTCCAAACTCAGTGTACTAGGCTTCGTTTTCTACTGGCCATCAGAATAGCTTATAGGAAACTACTATGTGCAAACCAATTTATAACTTTGTGGTGCTAAAATCCAGTGAACCAGAATTTTTGTGGAATTATTTTCTTCCCCTCCTCTAACCAACTAAGCTAATTCCCTTGTTTCTGACCCAGAATTCCTCCATATTTAACTATTATTACCCTATTTATATCACAATTGAGTACAAATGAGATTTGCTAGATAGTATAAATGGCTCTAGTTGTAAAATTTGGAAATCATTAAAAATAACCACAATTACTTGATCATACAATTTACATCCTTTGTTATCTCTGTTGAAAATACCTTGATAAATCATATTCATTTTAACTACAATTCTTATTCAGGTAGTCCTCTAAACTGCAAGGCATCATGTTCTGGATTTTGAGAGCTCTCCATCTCATCATGGGGCGTAACTCTCCAAAGCATTGAAAGGTCTTGCTAAACCTGAATCTGCCCAATTTGTGGTCTGGACAGTAGAATTCAATCCCTTGGAATGAAGGAGCTGCTGACAGGATGACAGCATAGCACAGCAGTACTGATCAGTTATTTACAGGATGTATGGGGCAAGTGAGGATGAGGATGCACTCAGTTAATCCACACAATCCAGCATTCATTGTTTGCTACAAACCTTCACCCTGAACCAGGGCAACTGTCCCAAGGAACCACTTCAAGCAACACTACTATTCTGTCCCAACACTTTCTAAACTGCCTGAAGGGAAAACCATCCCTTAAAGTTTTCCAAAAGATGAAATTCATTACAAAGACAAGTCAATATAATTCACTGTCATATGATGTGACATAATATTTTGAAATTTACCATCAACCATGACTATTTTCCAATTGTATTTTCTCAATAGCACACCTGCATTTTATTCTACAAAGCACTAAGCTGCCAATATTTGACAACACGCCCTCTAATATACATATTTCAATCTAGAATAGTCCGGGGTTCTTGAAACAGGAGGTGGCTAAGGAAAAGGCTGAAGAAGAGAGACCTGGCCCACCTCAGAGCCTGCTTTCTTGGCGAGATCTGAGTCAAGGTAAACCAGGAAACAGCTGGTAAAAAGGGGGAGTCCACCTTGGATCTGCCTTCTGTAACTAGATGCATCTTCTGAGTTAAATATTAGTGTAGGATCAAACACAATGGGAAAAAGTAACCAGGTAGCTTTTCTTATAGATAATAAGCCCTTGAGCATGCAACAAGTGGTATTCTGCAACTCTTTCCTGACCCTTAATACCATGTTATTGACTAGGCAGACTTGATGTTCCTGTGGGTTTTGGACATCCTGACAGTTCTTCCAAAGCCCATAAAAAAGTCAAAACTGCCACCATTCACGGAGGGGTGGAAGCTACTCATTGGCAGAAATTATACCTCAGACCAAATCCTCAATCCCATCTCAAATCCTAAAGTTTAAAATGCACAACACCAAACCCCTCAGTCCTGTAGGTGCTTCTCATTGGCCTGTTCCCACCCTATGGGGTGTATCGTGTCTTTTCTCTTTCAGATAAATCACTGATCCTAGGGTGTCCTCCTCAGTTCTTTGTTTAGGATGCTAAGAACCTGGAGACGACTCCCAATCTAGTAATATTCTTGTTTTTGGATATTTGTCTCTTCTCTAAAAATTCCCTTGCACTGGTAGGATTTCAAAGACCAAACATTTAGTATCATCAGACTAAAATGGACCATCCTTACCACTACATTTGTATGTATTTTCTTAATGATTCAGGTTTTTAGTTAAATCATGCAGCAAAAATAATCAACTAACTATAGTTAAATACTGCTCATTTTACCATGGCTTTACATATGTACATATTCTTATTTTTAGTAAAATAACATAGTAAGTCTCAAACAAGGTTCATAGAAACAATTCATGAAAGTCAAATGATTTTCTTGTTAAAAACAATACACATTAACAATGTACAAAAGAAATGTTTTAAACTCACAGAACAAATAAGAACTTGCATTTAATAAATATCAGGTAGATTCTTATTTTCTGCAAACTGTTTCAAAAGAAGCAACAGCCCTGAAGCTCTGCAAGCCATTGACACTGGGCCCATATTAAGCCATAACTACTATACCAAAGAAAGCGGATTCACTGCAAAATCAGAAAATGCTTATTAATTACAAAAAGACTGTCTTTCTTTCACAATTATTATTTGGAGTGTCCAGACTCACTTGCTATGCTCAGATGAATGAAGGGGCTTGTCTTGTTTTCCCCATTCCGCTCGTTGACGGCCTGCACGTAGTAAGCCCCAGCATCACTCGCTGTTGTGGAAAGGATCACCAGCTGATTCTCTAGTGTGATGGCTCTGTTTCAGAGAAGCAGAAGATACAGTCAAAACTGCTCCAGGGAACTCCTCATTTATAAAACAAAATTAATTTATTAGGCAAACTATACAGAAATGCCTGGAATTTTTGTTGCTTTCTTTTTTTTTTTACAATCTGAAGAACAGAAACAATGGATAGGCCAACTTTAAGACAAAATTAATTTATTAGGCAAACTATGCAGGAGTACCTGGAGTGTTCTTTTTGTTTTGTTTATCTTAAGAACAGAAAACAATGGACAGGTCAACTTTAAGAATGTGGTGAAGGCTTGGCATGGTGGTGCAAGCCTGTAATCCCAGCACTCAGGAGGCTGGCTGAGGCAGGAGGATCATTGCAAGTTTGAGACCAGTTTGGGCTACAAAGTGAGCCCAAGGCCAGCCTGAACTACATAAGGAGACCCCCATCTCAAACCGGAAGGAGGAGGGGGGTGGGGGAGGGAGAAGGAGAGGGAGAAGATAAGCAGGGGAGCAGGGGGAGGAAGGAAAGGAAAAGGAGGAGAGGGGGGAGGAGGGTTTGGAGGAGAAAGGAGGAAGGGGGAATGGGAGGGGGAGGGAAAGGAGGAGGATGATGAGGACAAGGAGTCAGACAACCATGCCAACCAGTGGGGGCAAAGCCAGGGGCCGAGGGACACCATCACTGCACATCACTAAAATAGGTTCTTTTCCTAAATCATAGTTATCAGTACTGAAAATTGAGATGAATGCATTTAAATATTTTATTTTCATTTTAAAAATTAGTTTCCTTTGTAAAAGTCCTCTGTTTAGGAAGATTTGGATAAAAAATCTTTTTCTAGGGAATTAATTTTTTAGTAAACATTCTCCAAAGATTTAGCATTTTTACAGTGCCTTTTTTAGTAATAAAGTTTCTTTTATGAAGATCGATTTAAACAAGTAGAGAAATTAAAAACAAAGAAAAAGAGCTTAAAATAAAACCCTAATAGATGTAAAACTTAGTATTTTTATTTTTATGTGCCTTTAAATTTTCAATACTCTTGAAACAATGTGATAAATAATACAGAGAATTAGTGGACATTTTAAAAGACTAATTCTGAGAATTAATAGGCATATTTGAAATCACTATTATAAAAATCAAATGTTAAAGCCAAAGTTATGTATCTAGTTTTAAAATTATACTATTAAATGTGTAACTTCATGTGTAGTAAATATTCATATTTAATTTTAGGTGCCAGTATAACATATACTAAAATAAAATGGAACAATTTCTGTGGTTCTATAAAAGAACCTATAAAGGAGTCATAAATAATTAGAGTAAAATTCTTTTGAAATATTTTTATGCATCTAAAAACTGAAAACTTCCTAATAGGGAAATTTTCTTAAATAAGACATGAAATAAGTTAGCTATAGACCTAAAATGTATTATGTCCTATGGGAACCCTGAGTGAACAGTCATTTCTTAGGATAATTTTATACAATGCATAAAAACCAAGGATTTTTGAAAAAGCTGTCCAAAGGGAAAGCTTGCTATTAAACCAAATTCTTCATGAGAGGTCACTTGGTTGGCATGGCTGTCTGACTCTGGAAGCGCTCTGATGAGGATCAGAAAACAGACATACAACATTCTTCCCTGTGGAGGGACTGTCCTTTAGTGACAGTTCCCTTTAGAATGCCACATCTCACTCACTGCATCTCTGTGTTTGGGAAATAAGAGTATAGACTAAAAGATCCTTTGGTGTTTCAAGACTATATTTCACCCAGCATACCCAATTCACCAGGCAGAGAATTTGCACAGATTTACATTTTTATTTTTTAGTGATGTGCAGTGACCATGTTGCCTCAGCCCCACAAAGCTACAATGGAAGTGGCTGTCTGTTCTAGTAGCAGGCTTGGATTGTGGTCATTTTGTCCCAGGTAATAATGGAGGCAATTTTATGGCCTTGAGGGAAACAACCTCAGCATGAAGCTGACAATACTGGTATCAGAGAATGTGAAGTACTTCGGTCTTTGATAATCAATGAAACATCCATCCTGCAGTTCACCCTATCTCTTATGTTCTATTTCATCATATAATACATATCAGCCATGTTCAAATTTGCTCGAGTCAAAGTTTCTGCTACCAGATAACAACAGCATGTTGATACAGATTCAAAAAGCCTGCTTAATAACATTCATGTAGGATTTTTTAAAAAAGTGTGTTCTATGCATAGACAAAATTCCACGTATGACTTTTTACGTGTGTACATACATAAACGGTAACAGAGCTTGGTTTCTGAGTGGTAAGATTGCAAGTTATTTTCTTTTACATTCTGTATTTTAAAATACTTTCCATGTTGACAACAAACAACTATCAGTTTTGTTGTCAGAAGAACATGTTTTAAAGAAATGCAAGGGCATGCTAAGTAATTATGGTACTAAGGTTTAATACTTTCTCCATAATATAAAATGCTTGGCTTTATTAGAACATAATTCTAAAGCACTCATTTAAAACTTACATTGACTTTACAAGAAAATTATAGTATTCAGCCAAAGAGATTTTCTCTAGCTGTATTGAAATATACCTATGTATGGTTTTATATAAAATGATTTCCTTAGTCTTCTTCCATCTTACTTCTGCAATAAAAATAAAATCTTATAATTCTAACTTCTAAATCATTGAGTTAGTAGTAAAATAAAGGGGGAAAAAAAAACCTTAGGCCAATGTGAGTGAAATAAGATACAGCTCAGGAAAATAGATCTTGGGTTCATAGAGAATAAGTTAGAGGGTCTCTTTGGTACTATCTATAAACACAGGAAAGATTTTCAAAGGAGAGAAACCAGTCTATTGCCTTTAACAGCTGACTCACTAAGAAAGAAAATGCTGCAGGTCAGGAAAGGATTGTATTTCCATTAGGTACTTCCAAGTGCTTCTGGGCATTTTTTACTTGATTCCAATATGTTCACGAAGTATCAAACAAAATATTTCTCTTTCTTCAGAAAAGATGAAACTTGAGGCAGAAAGGACCTCTGTGTGGCTATGGACCATCAGCATTGATCAAAAATACCCTTAGGGAAAAATGGCCCTATAGGTAGATGTCTAAGCCTACCCCTTACAGTGTGTGGTAGGAAGGGCCAGCTTATTTGAGAATCTTGTAATACCTGCTGCTTTGGTTTAGAACCCAAATATTCTCTGAAACTGTCATGTGTTCAAAAGTGGGACGTTTGGAAAGTGACTGGATCATAGGAGCTCTATACTTGCTGTGGATCAATCCATGAATGAGTTCATAGCTGAATATGGTGTTAAAGGTGAGGCCTGGTTGAAAGAGGGTCATTAATGGTATGACTTGGAAGGGTATAGGAGAAACCAATCTATTGCCTTTAACAGCTGATACACTAAGGATTGAGTCTAGTTCCCTACTCTCTTTCTTTCTCTCTGTCTCTCTGTCTCTGTCTCTCTGTCTCTCTGTCTCTCTCTCTCTCTCTCTCTCTCTCTCTCTCTCTCTCTCTCTCTCTTTTTCTCTTGCCTCCTGGCTGCCATTAACAACTGTTTCCACCAAGGCCTTCCAGCATGATGCTTTTTCTGTTTTGGAGTCAGCTTGTCATGGACTTAACCTTTCAAAATCATTAATTAAAAAAAAACCTCTCCTCCTTTAAGTTGCAGGTATCAGTGCTGTGAAAAGTGACTAACACACCTGCCAACATCCAGGGGATGTAGTGTTCCCTATTCTACAGAAGATCATTTGTTTTCAGAGATGTGACACAGACAAAGTAAT
The DNA here is from genome assembly GCF_034190915.1 of Cavia porcellus. Taxonomy (NCBI): domain Eukaryota; kingdom Metazoa; phylum Chordata; class Mammalia; order Rodentia; family Caviidae; genus Cavia; species Cavia porcellus. The sequence goes on along the minus strand of NW_026947506.1, from coordinate 33,865,417 downwards.
CTTAGAGAACTAGGTTTATGGTTAATAAAAACAGTCCAATAGGTGCCTTGTAGATACTTGAAAATGAAGACAGAAAGTAAGGGTATATATTCACAGAAACCAAATCAAAATACCTTTATTTACTATTTAGTAAGCAATTACTTGATACCTAGACCTGAGTCAGAGTGCAAGGGAATCCACTGTTTATGTTCCATGGAGCTTAGACTGGATTATTTATAAACTATGAGAAGTGACAGGAAGCTCTTTAAAAACCATCCCTCAAGAGTGTTTGTGAACCAATGGGAGGAGTTCCAGGAGATGTCCAAAAGCATTTTCATGTCCTGGAAGGTAACCCATCCTTTGGTCCATGAAAAGAAAAATCACCTTTGGTCACAAATAAATGTTTTGATGTCTGACACTTTTAACACTAACTGAGGTGGTAATATACACACTAATTTATACATTATGATAAAGATTCAGTAGTGCTGAATAAAATAAGAACTCTTCCCATAAAATACAAAAGCATAATGTAAGACTGCTGTTTTGGTCTTTCAAATGTTAAAGTAGAATTTGGTAAGTTTTGATTGACATTCAAGTATATTTAAAAAATCAGAGTACAGGAAAATGTAGCACATTAATTTTCAAATCCTTCAAAAAATTAAAATGTTTGAAATATTTATTTTCACTAAACAATTATTTCATGGATTGGTTCCAAGGTTTGGTATTCTGACTGTATCCTAACCTGTATCTCAAGTCTCACAGTTAAGTAGCAAGTTCAAAGCAGACAAGTTTGAATTAAAGAATTTGCCTTAGCTATATAATTACAAGAGCTAAACTTGCTTCTAAGCAGTTCTGGCAATCATGAGTCCCTGGATACTGGGTAAATGCTAAGAGTGACACATTTATTGAATCACGAGACAAACATTTGCTGCCCACCTCTGGCTCTGTGTAGAAGCAAGGAGGAAAAACTTGGGGAAACTTTTTTCTCAAAATTTAAAACCAGCAGAAGAAATGTTTTGGTTTGTGTTCATTGAATGACTGCATAAACCTCTAGCACAGGTCACAAGGAGTCCTGAGCAAGTGGTACTGTGATTTAGTTCCACTGTATACACCAAAGCATACATCTGGGGGGAAGAAGGCAGCCAGTAAATTTGCAAGATGTGGTTATGCAATGAAGGATATCCTGTACTTTCTAGAGAGGGAGGAGACTGGGGACAGTTTATATTATAGAGATCCACGCAAAGCAAAAATTCCAAGGTAGTTTACTACAGAACCTTTCCTGTGGCAGATGTAACTTTAAAATGCTCTACAGAGAAGATGCCTTATAATCCCTCCAGAACAACGTAACAATGGATAGGAAGTATCCTCATAAAGTTATCACAACATTTTGTGTTAATATACAGATTCCTTAAGAGATCACACAGTCTGCCCTGGATGGAGCAATGGAACTATAATCAGATCTGTGTCTGATTTATTCCGTTGGGGTCACCACTCAATTTTTGCACCTGTAAGATGGGGACAACAATACTAACATCCAAAAGGCCTTTGTGAAGTGTGAATCCAATAAGTGAAATCCATTAAATGTAGTGAGGATGAACAGCAAGCAACAAAACAATAGATGCAGTCAAATTTCCAGTGTGGGAGCTAAATGCTTTCTACAGCTTGAGTTAATAGACATCTGTACAAACAATGTTAGCTTCCTGAATTATCACATGAAAGTCACCAAATGACCAGGAAGCTTCTAACATTCAAAACACAGCCATCTGCTCAGGTATGAAGTGTAGTGACTCAGCAGAGAGACCTGTCCCTGTTGTCCTCAACCTGTGTTCATGTACACATATTATTCCTTTTCTCTAGGAAAGTCACTGCCTTGGATGAGGCATGGAAAAGGAGTAGATTTCAGGATAATTGTTGGTATAAAGGTAAAGAATTTATTTCATCAGGGTTTTCCACAAAACTTATATTTTTTATTTATAGCAGTATTTCTTAAGATTTCCAGCTAATTTAAAAAGCATGTTCTGTCCATTTGTATTTAGTTCACACTCATATTCAGAAGCCCTTTGTTATTTTGACTAATTATTCCAGGACAAGGCATAAATAAATGGCCATACCAAATTCCTGGTGTGGCTATCCACAAGAAAAAGGCAGGAATGAATAATAATTATACAAAGCTAAGACCTACACATATAAACTTTTACCAAAGCAATTTTTCCTGCTAAATAAAAAGAATTAGAAAAAAAGACATAAGACTTAATCAAAATGTGTGGAATACGTGTTTTAAGATCTTTTTAAATAATATAGTACAGCCAGAGCATAAATGCACTCAAACTAGAAACTATTAAAAATAGATGGCAGACATGTACAAGGCAGAAGGCACCAACATGAACTTCTCTGCATGGGTCATTCCTGAGCCTTACTCTTCTTGCAATACTCTGCAAACAGACAAAGCTGAGCTCATTCATTTGATACAAGGATAAAGTAAAAACAATAGAGAACTGGACCACAAATTAAATGAATGTGCTATGGCTAAGCAAGACACTTTTCACCAAGTTGACAAAAGATCAAGAATAGTGCTGCTGCCGACCTAAAGGATTTGAGTAGTCACGAACAAGAGTGTATGGCTGTTCACCCCTGCACCCCTGGCAAATGGAGCTATCTGGGCACTCATTGACATTGAAAACTGAGGAGAGAAAGCTGGAGGTATAAAAATGCACACTTCCAGCCACAGTTTTCCCCACATTATTCTTTCTTCACACCAAGACATCCAAGAGCCTTTCTTCCCTGTGCCGACGAAGGTGCATGGGCAGACCACTTGACCTGAGCTCCATGGGATCCTCTTGGCATAGGTTTATGTCTCCATGGCAGGATCAAGCATTGGGAGCAGCAGCGATAAATGAGTCAGCTCTTCTCTAAAAGCAAATAATCACGGAGGAATACTCGAAAATTACAAGCAGAGCAAATTGCTTTTTTGAATGTTCTCCACCTTTCACGTCTGTCTCTGCATTAGCTCCTCTTTGAAGGAGCATAATTATTGCCAAGAGTTCAGTCTTTTATTAAACTCTTTTTGATTACTAAGTGACAAAGCTGTGCCCAAGAGATGGGAGCACCTGTGATGGCTGAGACCAACTTGTGCCTCCAGTGTGACAGCTGATCTCAGAGACAGGGGGGCCTTTGAATGCCTCCTGGAGAACCAGGGCTCCCAAGCTGCAACGAGACCGCATCATCCTCTACATAAAACTCCTGTCAATAGGAGAGATGGAAATAAACCTAGAAGAAAGCCCTATTTTCTTTCAGCAATGTTTTTGTTCCTGGAAGCCACCACAGTAGGCAAAGCATGTGTGTAAATAGAGTGGCTGTTGGGCTCTCTGCTCTATCACACCACCTGCCAGAACCTTCACTCCTTGGACACTGTCCTGGCAAACAAGTGAGGGGCAATGGTAGAAGCATCCAAGGGAGAAAAGCTAATTATGCAAAAGGCTTGGGGTTATTTAAAATCCTGGACTCTATATTTGATCTGCAGGAAGACTCGCCAAGTGTTGTAAGTAGAATGAATTTCCCTTGCACAGAGTAGAGCAGCCCCTTCTGCAGACTGGGCTGGGAACAGCGGGCCCTGTGGTATCTACACCTGTACTGGGACTGTTCCCAACGTGCTGATATGTGAATGAAGTTGAGCCATTAGCCAGGGCAGAAAGAAGATACCAGTGAGTGTTCCTTTTCAGAGTCTGGAGAGACTTCCTAGCATATGACTAACGCCCTGAGTCCATTTGTTTTGGGCCCATCTCCCCAAGTCCTAATTTTCCAGTTGCTTTGCTCAGAAGAAGCACCAGACTTTCTCCCTTTTAACCGTTCTCAATCACCCTCTGCTCTGCACTCCTCATGGTAATGACAGGAAGAAGCCTCCCTGGGCATTTCCAAAGGGCCTTCTAAGGGACGGGAAACCCATATATTCTCTAGTCCCTCCTCATAGAAGTGCCACAAGTACCTGTATTCCCAAACAGCAGCCAGTTGCTGACACTGAGAGTCTGGATTCAGGGCAGCTACATAGTGGTTTATTTGCTAATGCTTCTCAGCCACATGACATTGTAACCCTGATCAAGCTGCTCAGGTAGTGACACTAATCCTCAGATCCTTGTCTTTGGAATGGGATAATGCTACCCATCTTTTACATGAAATAATGTTTAAAAAACAATTTATACATCCAGAATACACTCAAAATACAGCCAACCTGCTGGCTACTGTTGCTGTCTCCTCAGTAGGGAACTGAGGCTTAAAGGTAAAGGACCCCACTCTCCTACCAGAAGGTGAAGAGCAAAGACTGGGATCCAGTCCTTGCCCTAAATGTATTTTCCTTTCAAGTCTCTTATTCTTAGTTTATGCCACCTTTCCTGTCCCTAGTCCAGGTAAACCAGATGGCAGGAATAACATACTTTCCAAACCTTGTCCTGCTGCATCTTGGGATACCTCCTTCCCTGACTCTCCAGGGCTCCCCTAGTGCCTGGATAATATACAGGTGATGAGGATGAAACAGGCAGGGGTGAGTGCTATACTACTGGCCCTAAGAAACAGGGATGCCATAACTGAAGTCCCAGATGCCAGATCTCAGTGGGAGCTCTCATGCTAGGCAGGTAAGCTGGAGCTGAGATCTCAGAGAAATCTCCCTTTACATATCACCTATGTAAGTTGGGGTTAAAGATTTCTAATCTGACAGAACCCCAGTGTCAGGCCTTCTTAGTTTCTTTCATAGAATTTTTTTCTCCACTAGGTAACAGCCATGTGCCCATTTAACAAGAAGTAGAAACAAAAACCCTAATTTCAGTAGCTGGAGAGTATGAAAACTTTTTTTTGCTTTGGAGATATGGTATATTTTTTTCTCAAGAGCCATGACTTTGGATTCTCCCAGGAAAAGCTTTATAAAATCCCTTGTTTTGAATATTTAGGATGAGTCTAAAATAAGAAAATAAGCAGGCCACTTCAGGTTTGTTAGAGTGAATGATGATATGCCCCCAATACACACACACACACACACACACACACACACACACACACACACACACACAATTTACAAAAGACCCTTTTGAAAAAGTCTAGGCATACTGCACACATTATTAATCATGACAATGCACCTGTGAGAAATAGGCAGCAGGTATATTTAGGTGACATCATCCTTCATGCTAACTACTCTACATGAAAATAAAAACAGGGGAAGTGGATAAAAATAGGATAAAAGGCATTGTACAGTTTTCTCCAACTGTCTCCACTTCTTGCATTTTTGATAATCATGCTGTTAATTTCCTTGATGAACATAACACAGTAACATCAAACAGTATCACTTCTACTTGTCTTCTTAGAGAATAACAGTGGTGTCCCTTATGTTGTGATGTATTTATTATTCTTAGTCTCATAGTTTTCAACAAGCATTTTATATTTGCCACAAGCAGCATTTAACTAGCCACCCAAACCAAAATGGCTACAATGGACTAAGTACTAAATTCTGAACAGGATAAAAGGCCAGAAATTTTCATTATTTCATTTACTCATTGATAAACAAGTATTGAACAGTTATTGGAGGATACAGATAAGTAAGTGTCAAGGGACTAGACAATCGTCAGAATCCAATGGGGAACTTGTGGTTAATGGTGATCGCTCTGATCCTCCATGCCCAGACTGTGGTCTTGAAATGCCATTTACTATGAAAAGGAAGAAAGGCTTTTGGGAGAAATTCTTAAGGATACATCTGGAGCACAAAATGTACAGATGACACTCAAACTTCTTGTAGCACATAGTGAGAAAGTAAAGATTAATTCATGGCAAATAGACTCAAGAATCAACCTGAAATAGCACCTGCCTGGCAAGCACAAAGTCCTGAGTTCAATTCCTGGTACCAAAAAAAAAAAAAAAAAAAAAAATCAACCTGAAAAAGCTCCCTGAAAAAACAGGGACACTTTGAGTACCACTATGAAGGCATACAAGTCAGAAAGGAAGAAGTAAAACTGTCTCTACTTTCAGATAACATAGTGTCTATAGCAAATACCAAGAAATCTAAAAAACAACAATGCACCAACTCATAGAACCAATAATCTTTAGCAAGGGCTTCAAGATACAATTTTTTCCTGCTTCCCTCTCTCCCTCTTTCTCTTCTTCCCTCCTTCCTCTTATAGCTTAAATAGTGTAAATTTACTTTTAAAATATCAAATATATGTTATGGTTGATATATTATGTTAACTTGAGAAGTTTAGAAATTTAACTTCTCAAGAGACTCGGCAGGGAGTTAAGATCTTTACTTTGTAAATATCCTCAGCCTGTGTAAGAGGAGGGCACAGAGGTGGTATGAGTGCTATACACACCAGGGGTATAGGGGAAGTGGTGGTAGCTTGCTTACAATATAAGGGAGAAGAGACTTGTTTTTCCCCTTCATTTGCTCTGGTTGCTTTTGCTAGCTGCTCCTTGAAGTGTTACCCCAGAGCCATGCCATCTTACCTTGGAGTCAGCTAATTATGGATTGAAACTTCCACAAACTGTGAGCTAAATAAATCTTTCCTTTCTTCATTTTGGGTGTTAGGTATTTTGTCCCAGCAATGAGAGAAAAGTAACCAAGACAATATTTATGATGTGCAAAATGGCACTTCAGTGTATACTTATATATTGAGAATGGGTAAATCAAGCTAATTGACATATGTGTTACTTTACATATTTATCTTGTGGTGAGAAAAATTATAATTTATTCTTAGCAATTTTCAAGTATATGATATATTATTATTAACTATAATCACTCTGATATTCAAAGATCTCTAGAATTATTCTTCTTGTCTAACTGAACTCTTATGTCCTTTGACCAATATCTCTCAGTCCTCTCTCTCTTCCCAATTCCATTTCCATATAACATCAGTGAATAAGTGAAAATCTAAATTAAAACCAAAATACCATTTATAATTTCTCAACAGAAATGTTTAGCTGAAAGTTGAGCAAATATGCACCGGACTTGTATGCCAAATATACTGCAAAAATATTGAGGAAAGAAAACAAAGCTCTAAATAAAAGGAGAGACGTACCAAGTTTGTGGATTAGGACACTCAAAAAAGTAAAACTACCAGTTTTTTCCAAACAATTCTGTAGGCTTTACTAAAATCTCAGTAAGGCTTATTTTAGACATAGCAAAAATTATTCTAAAGGAAATACGGAAAGGCAAGTGAATTAGAATAGTTAAAATAATTTTGAAAAGAAAAAGGATAAAGTAGAAGGATCATTCTACTAGATGCTGAGACTTATATAGCTCTTGAGGTCACACAGTGAGGCAATGGCAGATAGAAAGACACAGAATGGCACAGAATAAAGAACTCAAAACATGCAGAAAAAAGTATTATCAATTTATTTTTAGCAAACATTCAAAAATAAGTCAGTGAAGGAAAGAGAGTCTTCAAAAACAGCAAGGAGAAAACTGAACATTCTTTGGGAAAAAAACTAACCTCAGCCTAACTCCCATATGCTTCACACAAAATGAATTCATAATGGAGCCTAGTTTTATAATGGAGTTTTATAAAATATAAAACCATAAAATTTTCAGAAGACACTATGGAAGAAATTCTTTGGGACCTAAGGCTTGATATAAAGTTCTTAAATACAATACTAACAGCACAACTCTTGAATGGAAAAAATTAGTAAATTAGACATTGTCAAAATTATTTCTTAGTGAAAGCTGCTATAAAGGAGAAAATACAATTGCAGAATTGAGAAAATATATTTTGAACATAAGCCTGATAAAGGTTATATACCCAGAATATATAAAGAACTCTCAAACTCAACACTTACGGGGCCCCTAAATCATTCAGGAAATGGGCAAATGTTGATAATTAGTATCCCACCAAGGAGGCATATGAGCACAGAAAGACACTAACTGTTATCAACCATTAAAACTCAAGAAGGTATCACTATTACTACAAAAACTAAACAAAAAAATAGATGTGCAGAGAGACTAGATCGCTTATACACTGACAGGAAGTGGGAACAGTGGAGCCACTCTGGAAAAGAAAGATGCTAGACACATGCTTACCATCTGACCCTCAATGTCCATCTCTCCTGGACATTTATTACAAGAAATAAAACTTTATACCTACACCGAAACCCATATCAAAATGTTCATAGCCGCTTTATGTGCAATAATCCAAACCTGGACAAAATCCAGATGTTCCTTAATAGGTGAGGAGTTAACATCATGGTCATGCTGGGGAAAGCTGCATAACAATACAAAGAGCAAATTAGTGGTACACGCAGCTGGAAGAGATTCCAAGGGCATGAGGATGAGTGAAAAAGAACAATTTCAAAAGGCTATGTTTCATATGATTTGACTTATATAATACTCTCAAAGTGACAAAATTATAGAGATGAAACAGGTTGGTGGTGGCAGGATTGGAGTGTTGCAAGGGAGAACATTTGACTAATAAGCCTGTGGTGACAAGACAGCTCTGTATCTTGATTGAGGTGGTGGTCACACAACTCTCAGGACAGACACAGAACTATGCATGTAGTGTACCAATGTCAATCTCCTGGTCCCAATATTGGTCCACAATAAAATAAAATACAACATTTTGTTGGTAATATGTAGAACTTCTCTAAATAGTTTTTGCAACTTTCTGTGAATGTGTAATTACTTTAAAATAAAATATAAAAGGAAAAAGAAACAAACACCGACAGGGAAAAGTGCAAGAGTCCCACTGTGAAGTTAAACTAACTTAGAAATAGGAACCACCAACTGTCTAGGTCCTCCAGGAACACATCAGTCACTGCAGAAACTTCTAACTAGAGTCTTTAGGGAGATGTATTAGTGTTTGAGGAATGAATAACAGCAAAGGGTGGACCACATAAAGATGGAGGTTGAAGAATCTGGATAGAGCGCGACAAGCTTAGGACAAGATGTCAAAGATGGCCCAGAGGAAAGGGCAGAGAGATGGAGGAAGGAGGAGCTGGGAGCAGCACTGTCATCTGGACAGAGTTGCCAGCACTTCCTCAGATGTCCCTATGTGTGCAAGGACCCACAATTGACAGTACCGAGATCCCTTTCCTACCCTGTAAAGGTTGATGATATGAATGCTTAACCTTAAGAGCTGAGGAGGAAGGACAGAGATGGTGTGCTGACAATCTATGCTGAAAATAAATTACATGAATGAAGCCATAGAACTGAAAGAGCATGGCTGAGGCAAGTTGGTAAATTTAAAGAAAAAGATTAAGCAATTCAGGAGATTCTGGGGACACGGAACAGGAATTTATGCTTCTAATTATAACCTTGTAGTGACACTGAGAGAGAATTATATGTATTATGCTCCAAAGAAAAGTGGAAATGTAAGAAAAGTTTTCATTAAAGCTATCCTAAATAGGAAAAAATGCTAAGTTAATAAAATATTACTTTCACCAACAAAGAGTACTTATATGTAAAGTTAATTACACAAAATCTCATGAATTAAATAGTAATGTATCTTACTTTGTCATATGCATCTATGTCGTCCTTTATGCAAAAGCTGTCAGCTGGGTCTAGTAAGTTAAACTGTGCTTTGAAAGTTATTAAGAAAATAAAAGAACTTTGCTAAAAACTGCATTTCATTGTGCAAATATCTAAGTTTAAAGTATTTCTGTTAGAGTAAGGAGGAAAAGAAAAGAAAAGAAAAAGAAAAGAAAAGAAAAGAAAAGTTTAGAGGAAGTCAGGTCAGGCAGACCCAGGAATTGTGACAATAACAGGTCTGATATGTCAAACAGACTGGGCCAGTTCAATTGCATACCTGGTTTTCTGCACACGTCAGTTTCTGTGGGATGGGGTAACAAATCTAAAAGGGAACTAAAAGTGCTGCTGATGCAGGAAGATCTGTATGAGTAATTCAGATAAAAAATTCTGAATACTATTGTACTTTATAAATCATTTGGTTTGTGATGACAGAGAAAACAGTACTTAAAAAAATGAAAGATAGCTACTAATGTAGAGAGAGTATATCAATATGGCTAGAAATTTTCATTAATGAATAATGGAAATGAAGATACATGTATATGTCATTACTCAAATACTAAATTGACTGAGAACTGCTAATCAAGGTGTTTTTATTTTTCTTTTTTGTAGTAAGAAAACAGAATTGCCATGAACCCCTCTCCCCACTTTTAGGGCTAGAATTTATCCAACAGCATGCTAGGACCTAAAGTAGAATTCACACCACACCAAAGCCTCCTTCAGAAGAGTCAGGTGTTGGAAGCCAAACACATGTCCCTGCTATCAATTAAACAAAAGACATCTGGTTTCCATCGTGCATACTTGAAGGCTACAATGAAACCTGTGCAGTGACCTAAATATTTTTGTGATTCTGTATACAGTATAGTGTATCTTATGGAGACAAGAAACCAAAACTTGACCTAGAAAAGGAACAAAAATGTAGAATAATAATATTTCAAAAGCATGAACCAAGTATTTGTTATAGTAACTTAGTCTGTAAATTAAAAAATACTTACCAAAAGCAAACAGTTGCAAATTTATCATTTTGAAGAGCTTGTAAACTCAAGCTAGGGTAGAAAAGAGTTAAATAAGCTCATATATATCAATTTTAGAATAAATGGTATCTATTCATATGCTGTTGGTGTAAGAAACCAGAATGGGTCTTCAGAAAATAATTGGAAAATGGAAAGGTATGTCACAGTTTTAGATAGGAGAATTACTGTATAATAAAGATATTTTTTTCCAGATTTAGTGGCAAGATTTAACAGAATTCTAAAGTACATCCTGATTGAACTTTCTGAATGTGGAAAATATTTTGAAGATTATAAGAAGAATAAAATAAGTAATAAAAGCCCCAAACTTGCTTTGGAAATGAAAATAAATACAAGGGGCTTATCATGCCAGTTATGAAATGGCACAAAACCCATACTGGCATAAATAACAATTGAGCAATACAGTATTGAAGGAAAACGGATGAAATTTGCTTATAGGAGAATTCCAATTAATAAATGTAGAGGAATGAGGGGAATGGGAAAATGACTATTAGATATCCATAGAAATAGCTATTGTAGGCAAGATTCACTGATGAATGCTAAAATGAGCAGAAAAAACTTTGAAAGGAGAAACAGAACATTTTCATAACCTCAAAATATTTATTAGCTTTCAGAATTTGTTTAATGAATGTCCAAATATTTGGAGCTTGATTATCCTCCCTTTGAATATGGGCTTGACTGACTTGCTGATGTCTAAGCACAGGGTGTGGACAGAGCAAGTACAGAAGCAAAAGTAGTCACGTAGAGGGTGGACTTTGTGGGACTCTTCCCCAGATCCACAACCCCAGCTGATACTCTATGAGAGAGTATCAGACAAACCCACGTGAGGAACTTAGAGAAAAATAACTCATTAATAATGTTCAAGAGTATCAAAGCCACGACCAAGGAAAGACAAAGACCTGTCTCACACTGGGGAGCCCTAGGAGACATGATGGCTAAATGAAGATGGGATCCTGAGTGGGAGAAAAGCATTAGGAGGAAGATTGGGAAAGTCAGAAAACTAGTTCAGCAAACAGTGCTGCACCAATATAAACTTAGCTGTGATCAAGGTATCTGATCATGTAAAAGGTTAACATGAAGACAATCTAGGTGAAGTGAATGCCAAAATTCTCCTGCAATTATTTTATAAATCTAAAATTATTTCAAAATAAAAGTTTTTTTAAAAAGAGTGAACAAAGTTCAACAACAAAAAAAGTTGACACCTGTACAGAATATAGAACCACCAGACAGACCACTATAGGTATATATGACTAGTATGTAATAAAGAAAGGGATTTAAGTCAATAAGATAGGAATTAATAGTTCAAAACATCAAGAAACTATTGGCAAGCTATTGAAAAAAATTAGAACTTTACCTCATACCACACGGTGATATAAAATTTAATGGGAATTTCCTATGGAAAAGCAATTATAGAAAAGACTATAAATTATGACACAGACATTATGATATATTACATAATTACTTAGAAGAATGAGTAAGAGCTATATAAATAGGGCATCCAGTGATATTTTGTAGGTACCACTGTAAAGCAAAATACAGAAAAATGTATAAAATATGAACCAACTTTTTAAATGCTGGCAAAACAAAGTGTACACCTGTGATTAACTTGGAATCTAACTTTATAGTAAAATAAGAAAAGATATATATTAGGTTATTAATGTATGTCAGCAGTAAAAATAAAAAGTAAAGAAATGAAAAAGAAAAGATAAACTGTAGTAAAAGATGTATATGATGTTTATAACCATTTAAAATTATAATATAGACTAAATATAGTCTATTATAATATAGACTAAAGAAGTTAAAAATAAAAGATAAAATCAGAATTAAACAACAAAAATAAAATTTAGGGAAGTATGTAACTAAACACTAAATGTAAATTTACTTTTCTAAATGTAGAAATTATATAATAAAGAACAAAGGATGAGAATAGTAAATCACTACACACATTTAGGTTATTTAAAAGAAAAAGAAAACAAAAACAAAGTGAAAAATATGTAAAGCAAAATTTATTTAAAAACAAAATACATGTGTAGAAAATGTTCAACATAGTTATTCACAATAACAGTCATTTCTGCTGTCAAAACCAGACCAAAGCAATCCAAGTTCCATTAGATGTTGACTTGGACAAGGATGGCCAGGACAGAGATGGAAAGGAACTGCTACCAGACAGTGAAGCAAGGATGAGGCAGCAAGGATGTACCCAGACTGAGAGAAGAAGGGAAAAGAAGGAGGGGTCAGAGATGAGAGAAGCCTACATCAGACTGGAAGTACAAAGATAGGCCCCTGCCCTGAGCAACAGGCAAACAGGAAAGGGGATCAAAGGAACTCTGAGACCTCCTTCATGCTCTTTGACCTTCTTGATGAACAGATTCTTTTCTGCCATGTGGTAGCACAGGCCTGTAGACTGTAATTTCTAGCTAGTTAGGAGGCTGAGACAGGACCATCTCAAGTTCAAGGCCTGCCTGGGCAACTTAGTGAGACAAAAAGAAGAAGAAAAGACTACGCATGTAGTAGCTCAGTGGTAGAATGATTACCTTTCATGCTTGATTAAAGTACTGGGTTGAATCCATAGTACTTTTTTTTTTAAAAGGTGGTTTTTGTTTTGTTTTGTGAAACAATCAAGAATACCTGTCCTTATGCAACCATACTTCTGCTTTCTCTAGTCATCCATGGGCACTGAATCTGAATTCCTTATTATGCCAACATTTATCTTTTTTCCTTTTGTTAGCTGATACAGAGTCAACTCTCCCTTTCATTGTAAGAACTATTTTGCATCCCTTTTTCTATTTCAATTCTCTGTTTTTTATTTCCCTTTTAACGCATCACACAAAGATGGACTTGTATCTCTAAGCAAATCAAGAGTCAAAGAAAGAAACAGACTCCACAAAATACAGTGCCCTCAGGCAGGCTGGTGGAGCACTAAGTATATACAGAGTTCTAAAGCCAAAAGTTACAAAGTCTATTTCTTATCACGTGTGATATCTGTGTGTACATCTGATCATGAATCATTTCCTTCCAAGAAACACATTTTATGAAAGCTAAAGTTTAGATTTTTTGCCCTCACTGATATTTTTCTGAGCATTATTATGCTCAGAATATCAGTTTCACAGATATTACTACTTGACTCTATGAAGAATACAAATAGGTACATGCCCATTCTGTGTCTTTATCATAAAACTACATGGCACCAGCTACTTTGCAGACTGATGCTTGAGAAAGGACATATTTTAAGTTAGGCTTCAGTCCTCAATCTAATGCAGTGGGTTATAACTCACCAGTGCCACTTTCCAATTTAATGCAATATTGTATAACTTTTCATGCTAAATGCAAGAAGAAAGAGAATGTTGACTGTTAGACACTTAGCAACCAGATACAATAAGAGAGGAAAAAGAAACTCTGTATGCACAGCTAATCCTGGTCCTTTTCCTCTTTAACATTTGCAGTCATCCTTTCAATTCCTCTTTCTGCAAGAGACCTATCTGTGTTTTGTATGTGTCTGACCCCTCCTGTTGCCCTCTGTAATAAACTCACAGATGATCTATCAGGCTTGAGTCAGCGTCTTCCAGCAATACTACAGGCAGTGCTGACAGCCAGGTCTCCCTGACCTGCATGCCAAGTAGTACCAATGCTCAAGACATCTGTGTAACACAACTGAACAAAAGAGCAAGTGACAACCACAGATGCTGCCCTAAGTTCCACTCATAACCCTCACCTGTTGTGCCGAAAGATTCTTAGTCACCTGTACACTAATCTTGCACCAGTTCCATGTCCTTATCAGCCCCAATTCCTCATCTGAGAGAAGAAAAATGATGCCTCATCAGGTACTGTGGACAATGAGGAGGCAATACCTGTGCAGCTCGCAGCAGAGGCTGGCACAAAGCTGCACCTCGCAGGGTGACAGTCATGACAGGAACAGCAGTTATCATTACATTTTATAAAAAGTCAATTCATTTTTCTTGAAGGTCAAGCTTACTCTCAGAATTCATGCAGGGCATCATACAGATGTTCTAAAGTGTCTTCAGCCCCAATCAAATGGAGGATGATATCCAATCTCTGAAATGCAAGAGTGTGGATGTCCCTAAAACTATTCTTTTGTTAGCTACACCTTCATTTTTTCTGTCTTTATTTTTAAAAATTACTTTAGGGCTTAAAATAGAAGACGTGAAAGTAGGAATGTTAAATATCAACTTCTGGCCAGCGCCTGGGTTGGGGTACAGGGAGGTAGGAAAGGCCTTCACCCACATGGGAAACCTCACACTTTCCAGCTAAAAGCTCAGTATTCATGACATTCTCCTTCATATGCTTTTTGCACATCTGAAATATTCTACGGTACATTTTTTTAGTATATGTTTGTAATAAATAATAATTACCTTCCTCTTAGGGAACTGGTACTTAGACACATCACATCTTGATCCTATTTAATCCTTTGTCTTTCCTCTGACCTACCCTCTCCCTCCTTCCCATCTCCAGTCCACCTTCCTACTTCCTTCCATATCTCTTTTATTTTTTATTTATTTTTGACCTCTCATACTAGCAAAATTTTGTGATATTTAACCTTCTGTGTCTGATTTATTTCATTTGGTATTACAGTCTCAAGATCTATTCATTTTCCTAAAAAAGGACTGAAATTTATGATTGTTATAGCCAAGTAGTACTCCATTGTGTATATGTACCACATTCCCTTTGCTAGGCGTATGAGCCAGTTCCATAATTTATTGTGAATTGTGCTGGTACAAACATAGGTATGCATGTATCACATAATTTTAAAGAAAGTAAAATCATAAAGTATAAAATCGACTCAAGGAGCGTATTGTAGAGACTTTATAAAAATACCATGTGTATTAAAAGAGAAACAACTTTGACATATGATGAGTCTGTGGACTCCATCTTCACACAGCGGGTAGCCAACTACCAGTAAATTGGGGTGCCTTGGGGAAAAAGCCTTCAGAAGTGGGGGGCTGTGGGCTCTCCAGACAGCAAGGTTGGATACAACCACTCCTAGATAGGGAGAAGGTCCTAGGAAGGTTCACAGGAGATCCAGCTATGTGACTGCAGCTGTGAAAGACTGTGGTCTCTACTCGACTCCATGTCTGTGACCCTGGAATAACAGTCCTGCAGCGCCACTAAAGAATCTGGTATTCTGAATACTAACACCCCGTTTATACTTTAAGCTTTGCCTTCAGCAGCTTTGTAAGTGGCAGTGGAATGAGAGGTTAAAATACATATAGTTTATAACTTTCCAAATCTAAAGAAAAAACAAGATTGTTTAGTTGCTGACAATAGCTATAGAATCCACATGAGAAGGATGCAGAACCTCTAAAAGGCAGAGGCTCAAGGGTCTACTTGAAAGTTGGTGCTAAGAAGGAAGGCTATCTAAGGTACAAGGGAGCCTTTCAAGAACTAAAAGCAACCATTACTGTGTACCAAAAATTTGAGGGCTAGGCATGTCAATTGCCAGGCAGAGCATAAAGATCTTCAAATATACAATCTATCTATGCAGAATACCTACGTGAACTTGATTATGCTATTAATAAGGATTAAGTCTTTTCAAAGAAGAGTTGCAACACGATTTAAAACTAAATAAATTAATCATGTAAAAGATCTTTTAATTTTGAAGGGTTGCCTTAAATTTAGAAATGTGCTATCTTTTATAGAATGCAGACCAAATATTGAAATAATAATACTACATGAAAATAAAGCTTTTTCAGGTGAACTTTGGGGAGATTTCTGTCATAACAGCACATCATTCTTCTTAATGGTGATAATTTTATCATTCTCCCATTTGTAGGACTCTAGGATCCTTTGACCTTTGTTCTATTATCTGTCACACAGTTTTCAGTGTATTTTTTCTGCTTCTTAAATGAAAGCCTTGAGTAATATAAACATTAATATTCTAAAGTTCCAAGGCACATTTAGCTGTCTCATTAAATTATGCTAAAATGCAAAGCTATGATATATCCCTGAAGAGGTCACAGTGAGTGTAATCTAAGGATAAGCCATCAGGATTCCTTCTATTAGGTAAACAAGCTCAAGAATGAGATGCATAGACAACCAAAGGAGAAAGAAAAAAGGTGAGTGGGTAAGTGTATAGGTGGGTGGATGTATGGATGCATGGGTAAGTAGGGGAGATGGATGGTTGGGTGGATGGATGGATGGAGATATAGAGACATGGGTAGATGCATAAGTGTATAGATAAGTGGATGTTAGGTGGGTAGACAGGAACATAATAAACAAACATCCAGGCATCTCATAAGGATGATCAGTTGGGTACCAGAGGATACAGTAAAGCAAAATGGCCTGATTTTGGCAACTCATTTATTTGTCAATTATCATAGGTCAGTTCTTTGCTGGTCTTGCTTGAACAGGGACACAGTGAATAAATAACTGATTAAGACACAGTGCATGCCTTCAGGAACATACATCTTCACAAGGGAAATCAGAAAATTAATTCTCTAGAGTTCATTAGAAATGATTGAAGACCAAAGGGAAGAGGACGCAAGAAGAAATAAGACAAGCAGCATCTGCAGCCAGGTCTGTGGTTATGAAATGCAGGAGTTGCCCCTCCCAGTCAGCTGCAGACCTGGCTGTCATGTAGTCCAGCACTGGGAAACCAGGGTGATCTGGAGCCAGACAGTTCTGAGAGGCCCAGTTTAAGGTCCATGCAAGTTACAGCAATGCCAGGACTACAGCAGCTGTATTTTATCTCTGCCAGAAGCTCCAGATTTAACTGCATGCCTGTAGCATGTCCTAGACCAATGGTAGCAAACCTATGGCACATATGCTGCAGTCAGCTGTTTATTATCTTTGAAAGCTCTAAAAGGTTCACTATTGCTGTCCTAGACTGACCACACTTAATGAAAGTCTCCTTTACACACTGATTCATCTTTCAGAGAGAGGAAATTGGAAGCTTTCACAGTTGAGGACCCACTTTCTGTGACTCTGCTTCCATCCTGGAGAGCCATGTTCCCATCACACTCAGCCTCATAGTGAGTACGGAAGGGAAGAAGCCCAGGTAAGAGGCACTTTAGTAGTCTTGTCCCTCTGGAGAGCAGGGTATGGAACATGGGGTTTGTAGGCTGATGACTCGTAGGGTAGAGGGGACATACAATGGCCAGCTACCACAGAGGCCAGCCTTCCTCGTGTCCACACCATGATGATCTAGTCCATACAATCTGATTTTTAGGGACTGGGGATTTAGCTCAGTGGTATAAGCGCCTGCCTTGCAAGCCTGTGGTCGTGAGTTCAATCCCTGGTACCAGTAAAAATACAAATAAATAAATAAACAAATAAACAATCTGATTTCTACCTCAGTTTCCTTATAAATTTTAGATCCTTGATATCTACACAATGTGAAACAGTTGCCAATGGTCAAACCTTCTCTAAGATTGCCACTCATCACTGAAATTCTACCTGGTGGATTAATGTAGCAATATTATGCTCACATTCATTAGACATGGGATTTCACCCCCATCTCAGGCCTTAATGGGACAACCATAGTATGGGGTACTTAGTGCTTACATGTTTGCTAAATACAGATATTGTCCTAAGGAATTAAAAATATTAAATGATCCTTATAACATCCTAGGAGCTAGGCCCTGTTATTAGATTCACTTTACAGATGAGGAGAGAAAGGCACAGAGAAGTTAAGTAACTTGCCCAAAGGTCATACAGCAAGTGGTAGAGCTGTGATTCATCCTAAGCACGGTGTTACAGAATCAATGCACATTTAACCACTATCAACTTCTTTCCAAAACCTCAGCAGCCTCCTTCCCTACCCTACTCCCCAAAGATAATCATTTTTACCCATTTGACCTTATATTTGCCTCTATGCAGGCCATTCACTCATCCTGGATACCCTGACTTTTGCAAGCCACACTGATGGACTCCTTTCCCCTTAAGCTCTTTGTTGGGAACTGTCACTGAGAAGCTATAGAGTGCCAAGGGGAGAGCAGCTTTTGCCTGTCACTCACTGTGGGGAGTGGCAGCGTAATCCAGAAACCACAATTCATTCCAGGAGCAGTGGCTCTGAGCTTCACTTCTGCATGCTCAGGACTGCCCCTCGCAGCGTCTAGCAGCCACTAGGTGGCGTCACACGCCCAGACTTCTGAGCCAGCTCCAAGTGTCTGTCCTTTCAAAGTCTCTGTCTATATTCTCCAGACTCAGCTTTCCTTCTATAATTGCCCAGAGGATTGGGGGAGGGGAGGTCTTGATCTTTCAGTGGCCCATCCAATTGCTTAAGAAGTCAATATCATGTGTTAAACCCCTCTGTTGAAACACCTAGCACAATTCTGTCTTCCTACTGATGACAACAAATCTCTCAGTCTTCTCTTTGGACCCATTTGGTTTCTTCAGAGACAATTCCCTGCCTTCCAGACTGTTTCAGAAACACCTGCTTTCTGACACTGTGGGAACAAGTCAGGAAACAGTGGTGGTCCCACGATTCAACTATACAGACTTCTCTCATATCTTCACTCCACCTATGCTATACCTATATTCCTAGGATGGAGTATCTCTTTAGATCAGCTTCTCCATGGAATACATATCTGACCCAAGAAATGGAGACAGGTGATGGTGGACATAGGGAAAAGGAGGCAGACATAGTGAAAAGGCGGGTAGTAGGCTGCATATTCACTTGTTCCTTATCCTGACACTTCCTTCCCAGACCTTACCAGGAACTCCACACAGCTGGCTCCTGTGAACCCTTTGACTTCACTGTTTCTGTTCTGCCACTCAGCTCCTGCACCTCCAAATGCTCTTAAGCATGCAAAGGTCTGCTGAGTGATCTCACACGGCTGCCGCTCTCTCCTGTCCCATTCCCTTGCCCTTGCAGTCCATGCTTTTTTTTTCTCTTCTTATCACTTCCATGGGGTTCAAAGAGGAAGAGGAGATAAAGGTGCAAAGGTAATATTCCACGTCCCATCATCTGTTGAAGGATACATTTCCGACCTGTTATCATTTTTGTGTTTTGATTCAGAAAGTATATAAAGTATGTAAAAAGAATTAAATTTAAAGAAGATTAACTATAAGCATATGTAAAGTAGTAAAACCAGATTAAAGCAGATTTTTCCCCCCAGGTACTAGACTTTCCTAGTGTCAATCAGTTCCATTCTTTTAGGATCTAAAAACCCTGAAAAACAGCAATATCATATGTCACATACACTCAAGTTCTGGTCTCCCAGAAGAGCTAGTTAGGCACATTACTTGCACCATTTAGTGACAATGCACACTCAGGGAGCACAAGGCTGTTCCAGCATCTAGCTTAAGTGTACCTCTCAGCCCCACCCACACCAACCCCATTCCCAGGATTGAGTAGGAGAGTCACAGCCTGACCATCAGCTGAGACCTGATTGAGACTACTTCCTCTGACATGCCACATTAAGCAACATTTTCTGAGGCATTCTTGGGGAGCACTGTTTGAGACACTGTACAAATCCTAAATTATGGGAAGAAAGGCAATGGAATACCTCAGAACCCAGGGGAATTCTACACAAAAACATAGGCATGGCTCATTTGCATACAGGAACCAATTGCACTTCAAACCAGACTGCTTGGCAGAAGTCCCAGTCCCAGCAAGGTTTGCTCAGCCCACCCCATTTCCTTGCAATAGGCCATTCAGAAGGACTGAAGTTAGAAAGATCAGGAGAGCAGTGCCCAGGATATACCTGTAGAGTTTTGCACCCCCAGGATACACAGGGCTGCAGTATAAGAGGCGGAGGAGCCAATGTCTCTGCTCTTCCACCTGACACAGCAGATAGGACATACACAGGTGGGGATGTCCAGTGAAGGTGGCAGCAGCCACTCACAAGTGTCAAGAGGCAGGACAGACACTCTGCCTGATTATAGGTGCAGAAGTAGCTTCCTGCTTCTGATCTAGGCAGAGGGATGAGGTCCTGGGACTAGTAGCTGAGGCTATAGCTGAGAGAGAACCATTCCCAAGGGTGAGCTTATACTGTGACATCATGTGAGAGTCCCTCCCAAGCTCAGTCATAACCTCCTCACATCTTGAGTCCTCCCAACTACTGAATAACTGCTTCTACTATATAACTCCTTTCTTGTCAGACTGCTGTGAATACTTTGTGTGCCACATAGCAGACACTGACAGCAACAAAAACTCAGGCAGTCCTGAGGCAGGAGAGCCCCGATGAAATGACCTCCTACATTTAAAAATGCTTTCATGTGGTACTTCACAAAGCCACCAAGCATACTAGGGACAGAAGAGAGAGCAGACACGGTATACTTCTACCTCATAGGTCAACTTCAGAGGAGTTTTAAGAGTGTGTCTCAGAGTTAACTGTGTTAGGTGAGCGGACCAAGTAAGAAAGGACAGCTCTGACTTGGGCTGGCTGAAAAAGCACAAAGGACAGCTAGGACTCTGGCCATTTATCACAAGGTCCGCTGGAGCTCCCCGAGGTCAGAAATGGAGGGAATTGAAGAGATTTTGTTCTGATGCTTCAGAACAATGAGTGTTTTTCTAGAACTGTGCTCAGTTTCACCTGGTATTGACTTCTTCTCAAGTTTCCTCTCTGGATGGGGACAGGGCTCTAGTTAGACCAGTTCCACTCTGTGGCTGTGCTCTGTCACTACCGTCTCTCTGTTTTTATCTAAAACAAGTAC
Source organism: Cavia porcellus (assembly GCF_034190915.1). Classification (NCBI taxonomy): domain Eukaryota; kingdom Metazoa; phylum Chordata; class Mammalia; order Rodentia; family Caviidae; genus Cavia; species Cavia porcellus. The sequence continues at coordinate 33,844,306 of NW_026947506.1, read as the reverse complement.
TTTATGTTTTCCTCATGTAATCAGAATTTACATGCCTTTGTTTAGGAAAAAAAATAATTTTGTTAATTATCATCATCAGCCAAACAAAGCCCCCCAAATTAAAATTAAATGGTTAAAAAAAAAAGAGAAAAAATTCAGGGCAAAATTTTACTACAGAAAAGTCTTCCTTGTGGGATTTTTATTTCAGTGATTTCAACAGTAAATCTTTCCTGGCATGAAAGAATTTAATGATAATGAATATATTGTCAAGAAAAGTCACATTTCCTATTTGCAGCCTGAAAACCAAAATAATGTTTATGTCAACCACCACTAAGGAGGGAGGGAAAACACATCTATCAATTCAGATTTGAGCAAACGGGGAGAATAATGTTTCTTCCAATTTCTTCTATTTCCTTGGATATTTTAAAAATAAGATACCTTGGAGTTCTAGTGATATTCCTGTCATACAGGTTGGTATGTTTATGGGGGTGGAAGGAACGGAGGAGTCAAAGAGAGTTGCAGGGTGCTGGGTACAGAGCAGCACAGCTTATGTATGTTCCAAGCTTTGATTTAAAAAGGAAGAGAAAAGTGAAAAGTGCCCAGGAGCAATTACACACACCTTTTCTCACCCTCTAGCCCTAACACAAACATTCAACACAGAGAGAAAATATTCATATATAGGAACTTTTTGTCATGAGGGTAAAAGGCTGTATCAGACTTCATTAACTGAAATATGGAAATAACTGTATTAATCAGAAGACAAACAATAGTTTTCTCTACATTTTTACCTGTATTTCTTTATACAGAGAGGCTCATAACTATAAGCTCTGTTTTTCTCATGGGCTTCACATGCATGGTTGTCGTGAGATCTGGATTTAAGATGATCTGGTACTAAAATTATTTATTTATTTTTTTAGGAGCTATAGAAGGGGAGAGCTAGAGAATGACCCTTGATAATCAGTTTCAATTAATGGCACTTATTTGTCTCTTCTAGACCCAACATTCACCAGAAAACTCTGTGGAACAAGTTGAAAAGCACTGATTATTGACTATGGGGGAAGACAAGAGCTCTCCAAGAGGACTGCACTTGAAGTCAAGCTAGACATGCTTCCATCTATAAGCTGTTAACTAGAAGTAGAAGACAAAGGGAGAGAAAACGAGAGGGAAAATAGGCAGAACCAAAAGAAAGGGGAAAAATAAAGGAGTAGTTAAGGAAAACCTTTCTGCCTTCTGCTTCACTGCAGGAACTCTCATGTTTGCTTTCCATATATGGCCACAACAACTGTGCCAGACAATGAGATCCATGATGTAAGAAACTGTATTTGAAATAGATGCCACATTTGTTCAAGGGCTACTTATCTCACTATTTTGCATGGATAAAGGATGCAAAATGCTGAGATTAGTTTTTAAAGGATGGCAATGCAATGGACAGCATGGGATGCAACACAGTGAGATTAGTTTTTAAAGGAAGGCAAAATAGTGAGATTAGTTTTTAAAGGACGGCAATGCAATGGAGAGCATGGGGTGCAATACAGAGGGGCAGCAACTGCTCTGCAGTGCCTGGGGCAATTTTAAGGTACAGTCTCCTCTTTTCACTCTTCAGATGCAAAGCTCGAAAGAGGTCTGTCTTTGATTTTAAAACATTCAGTCTACTGTTTTTTGCCACACTTAAAAAAAAAAAGCATAACTCCAAACTAAAATCAACATTGTTCAATGCTACCCATCTGTCTTTCGAATCATTTGTAATTCTGGTAGCTGCAACATGGAAGACAAAGCTACCTGGCACTCACCCACTCAAGAATGGGGATTTACTGCAGACCATTTTAAAACTACTCTAGCCATAATGTAATTGCTTTCTGAAGCTTAGGAGAGACAACTTGGCCACTTCTAGCTCCATCATTCGATTCAGAATTCCTTGAACCAGATGGTATACCTAGTCCTAAAGATAGTGTGTTTATTTTTTATATCAATCAATTTAAAATAATATAATTAGAAAAGAAACTCTGCTGAGTTCTTAGCCAAATGATAAAAAAGGAACATCCATAATTTAATACTGTCTTTGTTAATTTCATTTTACTCTAAGGCATTCAATTAAAGTGTCATGCAATAAATGCTGCTGCTACAATGGAATCCCAAATCCTATTAAGTGTCAAGGATGTTAAAACTACAAAACTAACAGATTCTTTAGTCTGAAACCATTTAGGTACTTTATAGGGCTGCCAGCGAGCCTCCCACCTGAATAGAGTTTTACTGGAAAGGCGGTCTATAATGTGTAATCATTGAAGCACTTTAAAATAATCGACCCCACAGGGTCCTTCAACCTTATTCAGTTTACATTAAATAATTATGAACTCATCATTTTGTTTAAGCCTGTGTTTAAAGTCCATCGTTTCGCCAAGTCTACTCTGTTAAGGCTAAATATATTTTAGTTTATGGATCATGGTAGACTCATGAGTACTTCAGCCTACTAGAAATGTATGTGAAGTACTTTCCTATAATGAAACACAAAAAATACACTCATGCTGTCTATGCATAAATATATATGCCTGCATGCAGCCTGCTCAGTTGTGCAGAAATAACAGTTAGATGAAACAAAAACATTCTTTGGATATATTTGTCAGCTATAAAAAGATAAAAACATGAACTTTAACCCAGACAATTAAAGAACTATGCACTGAGAAATAAGGATTCTCAAGGAGGCTTTTTGTTCAAAGCTAAACCATTTAACAAAAGTGTTACTTTTAAAATTGAAGCCACGAGAGCCTTTTCTAATATATGATGCCATCTCACTATTTCATAGTGACATATTTTCTTCAGGAAAATGCTACTAAATATGGACTTATGTTAGTAAATACAACTCTAGCTTTAGGTTACCTTTCTTCACAGGCAAACAAAATTTGCTTAAGGGTTGAAAGGCTTTCACCCTGGTTGTTACCAACACAGTGGTCACAATGGCATGGAAAATGTGGGACTATCTGATTTCTAGCAGCAAAAAAATATTTACTTTGTTTGAAAAGAAGACAAGAAAATAATTAAAAAAGACTTCAAAATACTTATGTAATATAAAACCATGTTAGGAAATATCAGCTACCAAATAACTGTCTATCATTTCCTGCTGATGCTTTCTCAGGAGTTGGTGCTTTTACTTCTTAGAATCAGTGGAGGAAGAAAAGACCATGTCTCCTCTCATAATTGCTATATATATTTTAGCAACACCTTAAGGATAAGTCTTTCTGTCAAGTTCTCTAGCTTACACTAACTATGTGAAGTAATATTTATGTACATTTTGGGATGGCATGGAAAGATGTAAACTGGTGATCAGTCAAAAATCTTTGGGTCCCCTCTCTGGAGTTGAGGTTAAACAGGCCAATAGCTTTAGGGATCATGGCTGACAGAGGTCCTGAGATCTTGCTAAGACTATGCCAAGGTCCACAGTAGGCACACTGGCCCTGTATGTGCAAAGATATCAGCACTGGTTCTGGTTTTATCTCAATCAAAGTTTGTCTAACCCATCCCAAAGGATGCTTTCTTGACAATAAAATGACAACCATACCACCTGCCTGACAGTGTCACAAGGTAAGGATCAAACTGGATTACATGAGTAAACACTCTGACAGCCATAAAGTCTTATTCAAACATTAGACTGTTTGTAAAAGGCTTAGGAATATCTATTAAGCCACATGCTTATAAGTGGAAATTAGCACACAACCATCTGAATACAAAGGGGGAGACAAAATCCGCTTGAAATTCAAACTTGTGTTTTATTCAGGTTTGCAGTTAAAATATTCAATAATTTATGTTTCAAATGCTTTAAAATAATAAACTTTGCAGTCCTATAGTGATACCTTTATCCTATCCTATGTAAGTGCCAACAGGGTAGAGAGTAAAACCAGAAAGCACACATTATAAAATAGATTTTAGAGAAAAATACCTCATGATTAGCAATGAGGAAGCAGGTGCCTGAAGTATTGATAAAGCATGGATTAAAATGAGAAAGTGGTGTGTGGGGAGCAGCAGTGGTCTATTTTTGCTGGAACAGAGTCCATGGAGGTATACACAGCTGCCTGTGATATAGTGCTTTACATGTTACCATGGAAATTTTGAGAAGTTTCACTATATGGTGGTTTTCTAAGACTACTGTCTGACATCTTAGCTTGCTATAACAAAAATCAAGGTCAATTTCTGTTAAATGTCTATTTGACTGGGGAAGAATGTTACTGGGAAAAAACTTAGGTATCTTTTATTTCTTCCAGAAAGAAAAATAGCAAAATATCTTTTTCTACGGAGGAGTTGTTTTTCAGGTCACTTACTGTGATCAGTAATTAACAGCTATGGCACACAATAATGGTATGCTTATATGTGTGCCAGTTACACAGTAGTTTATACATGATCCCATGCTATTCCTGTTTGAGTCTTACAACAACCAGAGAGCCAGCAAGGAAAGCCTCTAACAGAAAACTGTTACACAAAAGTGAGTGCCTCGTATTGAGCTAGAAAAGTCAAATGAGATTGAGAAACCTGCACATTTTTTTAGGTGATAGTAATAGAGGCTTTAAATTATCCAAACATAAATCTGTCAGCATGTAATTAGGAAGCAGAACGTGGGCACCAAGAACAAATGTCTCCAGTGTTCCCAAGCACAATGTATACACATCTGTTGTTCTTTGCACACTGAAGTGAAACTATCTGCATACAAGTTTCTCTCTGTTGAAGACAGAAAGCTCCTCCAAAGTAATGCTGCTCATTTATTCTCTCACAAATTAACTTATCAGACATCTGCTAAGCATATTAGCACCATATTCAAGACCCAAGTCTTGGCACCTAGCCTGCTGCACAGCAGATGATAAAGAACACTGTGGACAACACAGGGTAGGAATCCTGCACATGAGCAGGTTAACCAAAATTAAGCTATAGGAAAGGGAGAGAACACATCAATGAAATAATATTTCATATAATGAATAAAAAAGTTATGAAAGTTGAAAACATCAGGATGAATGATCAGGGTGGAAAACGGAAAGAGCATGGACTCCAGACAGTGAAAGAAGCTGTGGAGAGCAGGGAAAGTGACACATGAAGAGTTACAGCTTGCATCAGGTGAAATACTCAGTACCGGGATGAATCATGCGCAGTTTCTGTACTGAATTGCTTTTGAATTACAAAATGACAACTGCATATGGCCTTACTTTACAGAAACTAGGAAGGCTGAAAACAGCACCCCCCCAAAAAAAAGTTACAAAGGGACGCTACCATAATCTCACAAAAACAAACATCCTGAACTGTTTAAAAAATCTTGATTTTAACCAGTATTTACTGAAACCCACTATGTTTGGAACAGTAACCCTGGTAATTCCAAAATCACCAGTTTAACCTTTGTGAAAGTGATTTGCTGCTGCAGAGAAATGCACAGAACTTCCAAAGACCTGATCCTATGTCAGCCAGCACCTATCCTCACAGATGGGCCATTATAATGAACCTGCTATAGAAGCAAAAGGTCCCCTCACATTTGAAAGAGTGGGATATCTTTACTGTCTCATTTGGAAGTAGTCACATCATATCACAGTTTGTCAGACTTCAAGGAGGCTTAGCTAGTACCACAAATTAAGGCAGAATTCAAAAGAACAAAATAATGCACCTGGAAAAATACTTCCAAGTTTTATAACAGTTTTAGGATATAAAAATGATACAGAGGGTGACTCAGGCAAGGTAGTGGAGCAGGAAGCATCAGGAATCTGTCTCCTACCTACACAAAAGTTACACTGACAGAATTTCTCCAATGTGACTGTTCCGGAATTCTGGAGGCCACTGAAGGCTTACAGGGATGGACTGGGTGGTAAACTGCAGCTAATCTCAGTCAATTTCAGGTCTTAGTACAGAAGCAACCATATGTCACTACCCTAATCCCATGGCAGGTAGCTGTACACAGGTTCCTGGAAGAGATTGCACAATTTGTGGGATCCAGGGTAGGCAAAATGATCACTGCTTTCTCAAAGTCAGATATTCTGCTTCTAGTTATGGAAATTCAGATCAACAGGCCAGTGGCCCTTCTTGTTGTAGCTCCCTCCCTTTGCAACCCTTTTCTCCGCAGCTGAAGTGACTGCTGAGAGATCTGAAGGTTCAACACTTCTTTCCTGTTTCCCATTTGTCTTTTCTTTTAGAAAACATATTAACAATCAGGATATTCAACTCCACACACAGGAAAATTCAGGAAGTGATTGTGCATAGCCAGGGAAAGAGGTCAGCTCAGAAAAGACTCAGACCTTTTACACTGCACAATGAAGAAAGGAAAAACAATCCTTGGGTAAAGCAAAGAATCTTATTTTTAGGTTACCACATTATAAGATTCAAATATTAACTTTTAGCAGCAGCAACAACAAACCCACAAGGAATTCAAAGAAACAAGAATGTATGGTTCATACAAAACGAACAGGAAACTAATGAATATAAACTATCCCTGAAAAAGACCTTAAGATAGATCTACTAGACAAGGACTTTAAAATATTGCCTTAAATATTTTATGAGAACTAAAAGAAGACATGAAGAAAGCAATCTTTAAGTGAAATATAAATGTCAAAGAAGAGATAGAAAATCAAAAGAGAAACCATAAACAAATTCTGGAGGTAAAAACTACAACCAAAGAGAAAAATTCACCAATGAGATCCAAAAGCAGACTCATTGGAGCAGAAGAAAGAATCAGTGAACTTGAGGATAGGGCAAAGGATATTGGTGAATTTAGGAAGATAAAGAAAAAAAACTTTTAAATGAAGTAAGTGTAAGAAAATAAATTTGTGCAACACAGTGAAACAGACAAATATTTTGTTATGGGAAGCCTAGAAGAAAAAAGAATGAGAGAAAACAGTTGAAAACAATGTTTAAAAACTTTCCAAGTGTAACAAAATTATGGACATAAACATCCAAGATGCTCACAAACTTTAACAGACTCACACTGAGACATATAATTAAACTGTCCAAAGGCAAAGTAGCAAAACAGAAGTGACTCATCACACAAAAAGAAGTATCAATGAAATTATCTACATTTCTCATCAGAAACTTTGGAAACAGCTCATATGCCCATCAACTGATGAATGGATAAAGAAAATATGGTTTTTGTATACAATGGAGTCTTCCATAAAGAAGGATAAACTTGAGACATTTTTAGGTAAATGGATGCACCTTGAGTACATAATTTAAGTGAAATAAATTGGATATATATACTTAAATATTGCATTGTTTCTCTTGTGTGAGAAAGAAAAATAAGGAGCAAAATGGAGGACAGGTATTGGTAAATAGGAAGAAAATGTTCACATGGGAAGGGGAGGAGAAAGGGAAGGAAGGGAATAGACAAAAAGAAATAAGAATGGAAAGAAAACATAAATAAAGCTTAGCAAATGGAGTGCAGAAGGACTGAAAGGGAGAAGAAAAAAGAATTAAAATATATTATATATGGATAAAAATTCCCTATGATAAATGTGATATATGTCAAAAATGTAGTCATAAAATTAATTTAAAAAAAGAAGCAAAGGGCCAATGTACTCAACATGCAAAGACAAACCATCCTGCAACAGAATTCTATGTATGGGAAAATCATCCTTCAAAACTGAGGAAGGAATTAAGACATTCCTACCTAGAACTTTTTAAAAAGCCTAGGGAGTTTATGCTACAGAGATTCCTTCAGGTTGAAATAAAAGGACACCTATCACTAACTCACTGTCATATGAAGAAATGAAGATCTCCGTAAAGGTACGCACATGGGCAATTATAAAATCTAACAGTACTATAATAATTGTTTGCAGCAAGAGCTTTTTCCTATATGATTTAAGATGCTAGTACAATTTTTAAAAACATGTTTTAGTCTAAAAGCTAGTGTTATTATAGCTTTAGCTTACAGCACCATGGTTTGTTTTCTATATCATTTAAGAGATTAATACATCTTAAAAAATTATTAGTCTATATCTTTGGACACACAATGTATAAGGATGGAATTTTTATTACACCAACAACTAATAGGAGTGGGGATAGATATAAAAGGCCAGTGTTTCTGCATGATATCCAGATTTTGCTGGCACAAATCCAAATCACCATGTATAACTTCAGGATATTAAATGTAATTTCCATGGTAACTACAAAGAAAACAAACAAAATGTAAACAAAAGGAAATGTGAAAAATTAAAACATTTCACTACAGAAAATCAACTAAATATAAAACAAGACAATAATACAGGGAATTATGGGCAAAGAAGCAAAATAATGGAAGGATGCTACTTTTCACCAGTCAGCCTTAGAAAGAAGGAAATGCTGACAGGCATTGTAGTATGGATCAACCTTGGGGGATCTGTGCTAAGTGAAAAAAGTCACATAAAGAAACACTGTATTATCCCATTTATATGAGGTCCAAAGAAATACCGTAGGATCCCATGAATATGAGGATCTTAGAGTGGTTACAATAATAGAGACAGACAATGAAAGCTGTTAGCGAAGGCTTAGAAACAGAGGAAATGGGTAATTATTTAATGGATGTGATGTAGACTTTGAATTCTGTAAGATGAAAAGATGAAAAGATGGATAGGTGGTGATGCTTATAAGCAATATGAATGTACTCACTGAACTACACATTCAAACATGGTTATATGGTAAATTTTAAGTTATATTTATGTTTCATAATAAAAAATTTAAAAAGATAGATATTATACATACTTCTATTAGAATACTTGAAAAATGCAAAAAAACTAAGAAATAATCTGGCAAAGACACCAATTTCACAGCAGATAAAGCATAAGGATTTCCATGATAAATGACTTTTTAAAAAACCAAATCCATTCCATGAAGCAAAGAAAAGTACCAAGGATATAGGTCTCTGTAGCCAAACCCCAGCTAAAGGCATTCAGAACCCCCAAAGACTAACTTATTATACATATGTGCAACCAAGAGGGTGAGGAATTGTATTTCAAAAATAGGCTCAATTTTTCACCCATTTCTGTCTTTATGCTCTGTACAGTGACTTTAATGTTCTTCCTATCAAGAATGAGGGTCTGTTTCCCTCCCCATTGGATCATGGCTAATCTTGTGACTTCATATTTCTGACCCAATGATGCTAAGGACTAGGTGGCCAGCTCTAAGTTAAGGCCAAAGAGGCTACGCACTTCCACACACTCATAACTCTTGGCACCTGCTGCACGAACAAGTGTAGGCTGTCTTGCTGAAGGACCAGAGAATCCACAGGTATGGGAATGACTGTTCAAGATGAGACTATTCTAGATTATTCTATTGCCAAGTGATCACAAAACATGAGAGTCTAGTCTACATCAGTAGAGCCACTACAGGACATGCTGTCAACTATAAATGCATGACTGAGTGCAGCTAAGCCTAGTAAAGGCATACAGCTGACGCAGAGAGCCATGAACAAGAAGTGCATACTGTGAACAAGCAGGAGGTGAAATTGGTCAGGGACTCTAGGACCAAAGAAAGATAGTGGTGGAGCATCTTACCAGCTTACTGCCCACTCAACCAATAGAAGACAGTGAACCAGGCCTGGTATTTCACAGAAGGCAGCCTTGCAGGTTTATCCCACACCCCGATCCAACAGCGATTCCATCAACATTAGAGGGCAAGCCGGCAGCATAGTCAAGGGGTTCAGTCTGGAGCCCACAGAGAATAAGTAGCCAGAAGAAGGACCTTTCTTCCCCACAAGCCCGGGATTGCCTCTTCACCAAGTCACACAGCAGCTGGACACGGGAACAAGGGTTGACCTCACCACAAGTACCAGGAGGAAAAGCCTCTTTGTTTTACTCACACATTGCTGACAATATGTAAAATGTAACAGACACTCTGGAAGCACCATGGTAATTTGTTATGAAACTGAATGCATAGGTATCATACAAGGCACCTCAGAGAAATAAAAACTTAGGTCCACACAAAACCTGTAGATGAAGGTTCACGGCTGCTTTATTTATAAGCCAAAAAATACAGATAACCTAGATTTCCCGCATGGGATGCATAGGTCAACAACCTCTAGTATATCCGAGTGACAGAAAATTACTTAGCAATATAAATGAATAAACTACTAATATACACAGAAATTTGAATGACCCTCAAGGGAATTACAATCTATTTATAAAATGTTTTTGAAATGACATAATTACAGAACAGTTCATAGTTGTGAGGGCCTAGAGAGAGCTGAGGGGGCACTAAAGAAGAAAAGGGGACCTGGAAGGGTCCTTGTAGTGACAGAATGACTCCATGCTCGACTGTGTAAGGACACACAAACCTACTCAAGTAATAAAATTACTTAGATCTAAACACACACACACAAATTATGGGTTCAAGTAAAACAAGGAAATCTATGTAGAATTGGTGGACTGTGTCAATAGCAATATTACTCTGCAATATTACTGAACACTTTTGTAAGATGTCACTATTGCAGAAAGCTGGCAAAAGGATACATCAAATGATTGTCATATGATAATTTTATTACTCTTAGTATCATTTCTTATAAGAGCATTATGGCTATTTCAAAATGTTAAAAGTTTCCATAAAAAGCTCAACTAATCAAAACTCAATGGTAACCACAAACAGGGCATCCAGAGAAAAGAACATCTTTGTGATCATCTCACAGATGTCACTCTGCATACACAATCAGGTTGCGACATACCAAGGCCACTAGGAATCCAGAGACCCTACTGAAACCATCTCTCAGATGTCACAGCACAGTCTAGCCATAACACACCAACACCACTATGAATCTGTGAAGTCCAATGAAACCATCTCTAGATATCACCCAGCACACATGGCATAACAAGACCACTAGGAATCTAGGAGCTCATAGGAAAACAATGCATTCTGTTCTGTGTTCCTAAGTCAGGGCTACCACACAGGATGCAAGGGAAGGGGAATCTCAGTGAAAGGAAGCACACAAATAACAACGTGGGGCATGAGGGTGATGAGTGAGGAAGAGGACTATGGGGGGACAGGTTGGGGTTTAAGAAGACATCAGCAAGGGTTCCTATTTTTAGTCAATATTTTGGTGGTGAGCATAAGCGTCTCTATAGCCATGTGCTACAACTTTAGGCTTTATGCAATGCAAAGTGTGAAAATCTTTGTCAGTATGTGAGAATGTACATGTAATTTATTCAAAACACTCAACATCACTGGAGTTTCCAAAAAGCAACTCTGGGTGTTCCAAACATAAGGCACATGCCTGTGTTATCTGTTCAAAGGATGTGGTCTCAGAGATGCTGATGAGCCAAGCAGCACTGATGAGTTAATAACATAGTCTTCTCTATTTAATGAAATATTCTTTCAGGTTGCTGATTTTTATTCAGCTTCCTTGAAGTTTAAGGTTCAGAATGATAATGAAGTATTTCATTTGCATGCCAACTTCTGTGTGTACACATCACAGTATTGTCTTTGAGCACTGGGGGCCACTGCTGTCTGCCTTGTGTAGGGAAGGTCCACCCTCTCACATATCCTTGCAGGCAACAGGTTTTCTGTTGAAACTCGGGAGTGGAAAAGAGGAAATTTTGCTATTACATTCACAGCTGCTTTATAAAGATAACAGTAAATGCAATTAAAGGACCGGTTGTTAAACCAACAACCTGAAGCATAACTGAGACATTAATGACTACTGGCATGAAATCAAGAGACCAAGGTGGCACTGTGCTGCCACCCTTACTTGCTGTGTGATCTTAGGAAAATCAACAGTACTTCTGGCTTCCATGTGTATAAACAAAGTGATACAAACATTCCTCACCTGTTAAGAGGTGTGAGGAAAAAAAAGGTAATGTAAATGTCTGAAGATGGTAACCGGCTCAAAGCAAATATCCAATCATTATCTCTCCTTGCTTGGCTAAGATGTTATTTTATAACAAAGTCCTGGAAGAAGGAAAATTATAACTTGGCCACTTTGTATTTTTGTTTCCTTCTAGATGACTCCAAAGGTTTTATTGGTTGCCACCACCTTTGATAATTAAGAACACAGACGTGGGTCTCAGAAACAGGTTCAGAACCCAGTTCTTCTCTCCTAATCACAAATCTGTAACATCTCTTTGCCCTGACCCTTGCCATATAAAGTGGGGAGGAAGACAGTACCTATCTCCTGGGGTTATTAGGATAGAAGGAATTTTTATACTTAAACTATTTTGACTAGAACAGCACGTGACATACAGTAAGTGCTATGTAAGTGTTAACTAGTAGGAATTTCACTTCATATTAAAATAAGCAATTGCAATAAAAATAATGGAAAATGAAAAAGAGAAAATGTCTTGCAAATTCCCGTGTTGGAAGGGCTTAATTTCAGATTTTCAGCATCACTTTGTTGTATTTTAATAACTTTTGAACTCATGTTTTCCTTCACCTTACAAATAGCTTCAAGCCTTCCCTACTCAGTCCCCAGGTAAACTACCGGCTGTCAGTCCCAGTCTGTGACCATGACTCTACCCGAGGGTCTAACAGTACTCCCCATTGCCTCCTGTCCTTAGAAAAAGACTTCTCTTGGTGGTCACTGTATTTCCTTCACTTTCCTCAAACTTCCTCTATTTCCTTCCCATCCTTTAGGCATGTGGTTTACCTTATTCATGATAACTAATAAGACACTAAACCAGGTGCTCCATGTGATATCATTACCTCTCCTTTGTGGAATTTAAATATAACCATCTTTGGGCATATTATGTAGGCAATGATATGATCTTTCTCTAAGGAATAATAATTATAAATATTAATTCCCAAGTATCCACACATAATAGTAAATATATGTTGTCTACCAAAAAACAAATTCCAAAAATTTCATCATAGCAAACAACTCAATCCTACTATTTATAAATATTCCTAAAGTCATAGTTGACAAATATTCCAAAGTCACTACTCAATAAAAAACCAAAAACTACTTTTGTTAATTACTAAAAGTTTACTAAAACACTACTCTAAGTATATCAGAATTATATTATTCCATTTAATAATTACAGCAGCCCTATTGAGTAAGAATAACTGATAATATTAGGTAAGCAGAGTTATCCATTTTATAGATAGAGCAACTGAAGTAGAGAAGTCTCCTGTCTGGTAGAGCTAGGTTTAAATGAAGGTAGTCTAACTCCAAAGATCTCACATATAGGTGCCATTTTGCTTATTTTCCAAGGTAAAAAATAAGATAATAAAATTAATGATGCTCGGATCATTTTATTTTATTAAACTTCTTGAGGCATGAATTTAGAAAGTGTTCAGACTGAGAAAAATGAACAACTAGTTTGCTTGTTAAATATTAACTCATGTAAATGAGAATCAAGGTGATAAATATGATCATATATAAGAATAATGCCCTCTATAAATCACTATTCAAATTTTGCACATAATTCAAGATGTCAATCCTCAAATATGAAATTTCTACTCATCACTAAAAGTTTTGACCAACTGGCCAAAAATGTCATCTCCTGGGAAAATGCCATATTTAAATAAATGATACACTTATTAAAAACATGTTCCTATGCAAATGATTAATTCTTTGTATCATAGTGTTACTGTTACTAGGTTTTTTTCTTTCAGTAATAATAATTAGCTAAAAACCACTGTTGGAAGTAGAAAAAAATACAGGGTACCTTGATTCATGAACTTAATTTTTCCACAATTCTGGTTGCAAACTAAACTGGACAAGCACTGAATCAAATTCAATAAATACAGTAGTTTAAAACATGATCAAAGAAAAGAGTCTCAGTCTTGTGGGACTTACTGCCCCATTTTAAAAAAACTTAATAATGTCCCTTTACTCTCCAGAAATGACATTTGTAGATAAAATAAACAACCTCTTAAAATACCGATATAATACTATAACAAGATATAAAAAAGTAGAAGAAAGCAATTTATAATGACTATGCATTTCAATATGTAAATTCTTAAGCTGACTACACTAGAAGCATAATGAAATCATTAGATGCTTACATCTTCTTATAATAAATATGTATGGATGTGGAAATATAAGAAGATTAAAAGCCATTCTCTGTGCCAGTACAAAAAGATGAAAAAGTACAGGTCCTGGGTAGATACCAGAACAAAAACCAGTGTTGGCAGTAGAAAAAAAATTACAGAATGAAACCACACTGTTTAATTTCATAAGTATAACAATGCTCAAAAGAAGTCAGGAAGAATACTCTCTTCACAATCCTATTCATGTGACATACATTCTTACCAGAAAAAGTTACCCACATGGAGCAGTGATAATAATAAACATATTTCATACTTGATCTAGATGGTGTTTTCATGAGTGTGTGTATATTTAAAAGTTCATTGACTGTGGGTCTTCTCATACAATGTAATATTGTTTATTGATAAAAAGGAATAACCAACCACATCTATATGAAAAAAAGGGATGAATTTGAAAAGCACTGAGTGAAATGAGCCTTAGCCAAAGACCCATGGACATTTTGTATATAAAGGTTTAGTACGGGTTGAACCATTGACTCTTAATCTTTTTGATCTTAGGACTCTCTTACAATAAAAAAATTATAATTATTTTAAGCCCTCACTTCCTTGATTTGTATAGTTTATATCAATATTTAGCACATTAAATCTTAAAATTAGACACTTAAAATATTCATAATTTATTAAAATGACAGCAATAAACCTTACATGCTAACATACGTTACATTCTTTCTAAAAATAACTGTATCTTCCAAAATGAAAAAACATTAACAGAAAAGTACTGTTTTACATTTTTGAAGATCTCTTTAATGTTTGGCTTAATTGAAGACAGCAGGATTCTCATATTTATTTGTGCATTCAATTTACATATTAAAATACATATTCATTATGAATTACTCTTTTATTTCTTTATACCAAAGCTAGGACATTGCATTGATTTTTTTTAAAGTTGTACATGTAGGCTGGTTATCTTAATCTGTTTCACTGCAAGACATTAAAGGGACATGATTAAATATTTATTGTTTACTGTGTCCAGTAGGACTAAGGTAGTGTCTCAGATCATGTTTTAAAGCATTATTGCTTTCCTTACCTCATCAGTTTCACTGGGAATGAAGAAATCTGGGAAATAGCAATACACTGCAATGATCAAAATACATTATACACACTGACTCCCCTTGAAATGTGAAACTGGGTGTAGGGGGCCCAGATGGTGATAGGAGGAAAAGATTAAAGTATGTCGTGTGCATGTAGGAATCTGCCATAATGAAACTCATTTGTCTATATAACCAATGTATATTAACAACAAAAATGATGTGGAAAAAACAAAAATGTTCCTGTAGCACCTGGACAGCCACACTAACAGAGCTGAGAAAAAGAAGGGAAAATAACATCAAGGGAGCAGTATCAAAATTTGGTTTATCCTGTGGTCCCCTGCCAGCATTTCAAGGTCATCTACAAACTCCCAAGCCAAGGCTAAATTTTCTATGATGAAAATTCTTAGAACTGTAGTTTCCTCTTGGAGTTGAGAACAAGTTGACTGGAAAGGAGCACAGGAGAAAACTGGTGGGTGGTAGTGATATTTAATACCTTTAAAGGACTCACAAGTTAAAGATGTAGGCATCTGTAAAAATTAATCAAACGGCATACTTAAATTATGTATTTCATTGTGTGCAAATGTTAGTTAAAAAAAACAGATACTGACCTCTACTGATATGCATATGAAGCATTGAAGGATAAACTGCACTGATTGTTGTGATGCAATTTGAGATGCATCAAAAGAATAAGATTGAATAGAAGACTGGAGGGACAGAGAAATGCATAGACATGTGATAAAGTGAACATGGAGATTTATGAACTGTAGAATCCAGGTGGTGGGTGTAAGTTTGCTCACATTTCTGTCAGCTTTTCTTTGAAAATGTTTGTAATAAGACATTGAAAAATTTAGTGAGTTGTACCCTTAAATTATTTACTTAAGATATGTGTAACTTTACTATATACGTTATACATCAATTTAAAAAGTTGAAATATTAGAATTTAAAATACTAAGGCTAAATATTAAAGAGTCAAAAATGATAAGGTTAAGCTAAGTACCAACAGATGAGGCTTATTTGTGACATGAGAAACAGGAAATAATCCTTACTGAAATAGTTTCAAGACAAATTATACTGTGAAAGTGAAGAAAAAGAAATACATGACACCACCAGAAATAATGAGGCTTATTTTTAAACGCTTGTCAAAACCATGTCCTGTGTTGACAAGAGATATGGTGCTGACAAAGGGTCCTAGAAAATGTAGCCATATCTCAAATCCCATTACATACCAAGTAACAGTCCCGGCTCTGACACCTCAGAGGGAAGGAACCAAGAGGATATGACACAATCAAAACGTAGATTTCTGGGCACAGTATCAGAGTAAGTAAAAAAAGCCATAGGCAATCTCCTAAATGAGTAGCTTAAATATGTAATTTTATAAGCATATACCATATTGCATAGTATTAAAATACAGAGGTGATAAGAGATTTAAAAACTTTATTGATAAGATTCAGTGATATCTTCATATTTTATGTTCTTTTCATTAAGAAGTATTTGCTTCTGAGTCTGTTATAATGAACCTGAATCCTTTGTGCCTCATATTTGCATGTCTCAAGTGCAAATGAAGATAGATACAGGAGTGTCAATCAGGTGACTCCATACCACTAGGGCTCTGCTGAAATGGAGATCGGCTTCTGGTCTGTGTTTGTGAAAAACTTCAGTATATGTTAAGACACTGGAGTGAAAATACTACAATGTGTTTTCTTTTAAAATGGAGCACAATGCCTGTAATCCCAGCACTTGGGAGGCTGAGACAGGAGAATCAGCCTCACTTAATGAGTTTGAGGCCAGTGTGGGCACCATAGTGAGTTGAAGGCCAGCCTGAACAACACAGTGATACTCTATCTCAAAAAAAGAAAAAGCAAAAAATGATATGATCAAAGCTATGTTTTGCTTTGTCACCTATGGTAATACCCAGGGACACATAAGGGCACTAGTTATTTTCCATCTGTGGACCATTATGAACATCAGAGGAGTTCTAGGTTGGTGCCTAGTCTTTCAAAGACCACCACTACTGGAATCACCAAAAAGCATCACAAGTGTCCAATACATCCCAAATGAGGCAGCATCTCTCCATTAAAACCACTGATCTAAACTGAAAGGAGTGTTTCAGGAGAATTTAGTTCGTAATGGCAGGAATATATTCTCCAGAACAGAATTATTAGGCTATCATTTGCTCATTCCTAAATCAATTTAACATAAAAAATGTTCAACTTCTTTATATAATTTGTGGCTAAACTGTGGTTAAAATCACCCAACCCCGCAAAGCAATGCTCAGATAAAAATCATCTACTGATATTCTGTGACTACAGTTCACTATAAAGAAAGCATAAAGACTTGGCTTATGAAAACAGTAACAGCTACTTTTGCCTAGAGCTAGATTTAAGCAACTGAACCCAAAGTGAAAATTCATTCTCCTATTCAAAATCTAAGCAAATGCAAAAGTTATCACACTTCTTTTTACAAATTATTCTTATGACTTTTGTTATCAAATTTCAGATCATCCATCCCCACTATCTTGACTTGCATGATTTCATGATCTTAATGTTTCCATTTGTTAGCTACTGCAGCACTAAACATTTTTACTGACTTTGAGTTTTAATCATCAAACTCCTGAGTCATTACTATGTCGTTTGCCTTCTTCGCTGATGTCCTAGATGCTTTCTACTTTTGCTTCCTCCTATCTTTTTTGTATTTCCTCATCATCCTTGTACAATGGTTGAGTTTGTTTTTTAAGGCTGAACAAGATGAAATATTATATAAATTAATTTGCTTACATGTTGCCATTAAATAACTAAATAGATTCTAAGTATAATGCAAGATGTACTTGACCAAAAGAGTAACTACTGGATTTTTAAAAGCAATTAATGGCAAAAGCCAGTCAGCTTATAAAGGAACATGTACCCTAGCAACCAAACTACTCACTAGCAACACTTTTCATTTACCCAGTACCACAGACTGACAAACTTTTGCAAATGCTTAAACATTATACATATAACTGACCCACCCAAAGGTATTTGCCCAAGTAAATTGTAAATATAGGTTAACAAAAATCTATAAGCAAATGTTTATATCAACTTTACTAATAATCATACCAACATCCAAACATCCCTGAAGAGATGAACAAATAAATTGTGACACCAGATGATGCCCCATTACTCAGCAATAAAGGAATGAACCACTGATTCATCCAACAGCAAAACCAAACCTGAAATGCGTTTTGCTAAGTGAAAGATCCAAAAGGACACATGTTATGCAGTCCCATTTATATGAATTTCTGAAAAAGGCAAAATGATATGGTCCAAAACAGTTCAGTGACTTTGGAAGGAAAGACTGGCTATAAAGGGCACTGAGGTTTCTGGGTCATGGAACTGTGCATACGGTCTCACAGTGATGGAGACACCACTTCATATCTTTGTGAATCCCACAGCAGTACACCAAACAGTGAAATGTACTGTATGCAAATTACACGTAAATATACAAAATCAGCCAGGGACTGGGGATTCCAGGATGGAATGGTGACTTGGAATGACTGGGGATGAATCCTATAAATATAGGACTCAACATTACGGGAGGGAGGGCAAAAGGAGCAGATCTAATAAATTCTGGAAGACAGAATTTTGCCTGATTATCACAGGGAAAAAGTTGTACATAAACATAGTATTGCTAAATATTCCTCACAGGAGTATGAGTTAGAAATTCTACAAGAAGTAGTTTGCATGCATGTTAGGATCAAACAAATGAATAAACGGTAGACAATGGGAGTCAGGTTTCTGACAGTCAAAGAAAAAATTATAAATATGCAACAAAGAAAAATAAGATAAACCCTGTGGTACTAGACTAGAGCAGGAAACACTGAGATTGATCATGGTTGTTTAAAAATATATGCAGATAGACACAGAAATAAAGATTCATGAGTATATATGGCTTAGGAGATACTTGTGTTTTTGTTAACCTCTGTGCATTGACAGATACAGAAGTAGTGACAATGATGGGGAGCTCCCCCAGCTGCAAAAGCACACTCAGCACCCAGATCTTAGTTTCTAATCCCATTTTCCACTAAAAGAAACCAAGACTCTTGAAGAAATGCCTGACCTGAAGCTTGTGCTACAACATTATGAAATAAGCCTGTAGCAAATCATAGGGCCTGAGAGAAATGAAGTGCCAAAAAAGAGAAGAAGAAGATGAAAGGGAGCCAGCCTAAGAAACCTCCCAAGGTCAAAGCAGGAATAATTCGAGCTATAAAAATAAAATAGAATTGTAACTCAAAGAATACCATAAATAAAGCAATCTATATAACCATAGTGATATAAGTGAATAAATAAATAAATATGAGAGAATCAGTCAATCTCCCTTGTAGAAGAATTATAAGAAAGTAAATGTAGAAGGAAGGAGGGAAATCCGAAAATCATCACCAGAACATTGCCGTAATACTTACCGTAAGCAAGAGCTGCTACTAAGTGCTGAAAGGGAAGGGAAAAGATTTAGGAGAAATAGATAAGTGCATACAACCTCAATGTCATCCTGCAGAACGCTACATTTGTTAAATAATGTGGTGTTTTAGCATACTCTTCAAATTATTTGATACTCTTCTTTCCTGGATTGAAGGTTAATTACTTTTCCATGGAAGATGAAAGTCTAAGGAATGGTGGTGTGGGGGGGAGGACAGTCTTTTGTTCTATGGGGCAACTTCTGATGGGCTCCTAGATAGCTTCAGGATGGGTTAGGACCAAGTTTCGATTAGAACCTGTCAACTTTCTCCCCATCCCTAAACTTCCAGGAAGGTAAGAAGAGATGGAGATGTGTTTAAACATCAACTCAAGTGGCATAACCAGTCATGCCCAGAGAGTGAACTCTCCATAAAACCCTGAACAATGGCATTTGGATATCTCTGAGTTGGTGCTATGAGGGTTGCATGTGGAAAGAGCAGACCATTTGTCCCATATATTGCCCAGAGGTCATCTTGTCTCTCTGGCTGTTTTGAGTGGCATCCCTTATAACTGTCTACTAACAGTAAATGAAGCCTTCCCTGCTTTCTGTGAGCAGTTCTAGTGAAGTACTGAATCTGAGGAAGAGGTAATGGGAATCCCAATGGCATAGAACACCCTGGCTTCCCATCCAGCACCCTTTAACTGAGCACAGTTGAGCCTTGTATTTGCACCAGCAGCTCCTGCCTCTCTGCCTGCTTTTGAGTCCCAGCTCAGAGCCGCACTCCATAGCTCTGGCAGCTCTGTTGCTTCCCTGTGGTCTTCATATAATTCCATAGAAGCACATTCATGGAAAAAAGCTTTATCTGGAATTAGAGAAAACAGTGCCCAGGTGCTATGTAATCAGTAAGGCAAGAAACTCAGGGGTAATGAAATAAGAAAGGAAGGTGGCCAGCCTCCCTTTGTGGCCATTCTCTCCCAAATTCACAGTGCCCTTGAACTCCTCACAATCCCTTATCAATGCCATCCTTTTTTTCACATAAGTGAAAAAGACCCTATCCTGTTAGGAGAGACTTTGTTATATCATGTCTAAGTTATTCCTTATATATCGTCACACTAACAAGGGCTGTCACTGTCACTGTCACTGTCACTACAGCAGCAATCCTGGAAACACTTCCTGCAAAGGGAGAGCCGGGGAGGTACAACGAAAGGAGAACCAGCTTAGAGAAAAAGTTAGTTTTTCTTGAAAGGATCCAATGTGAGTAATGGAGTACTTTTAAAGACTGAAGAAAGATTTCACTACACAATAATTTAACATTTTAGTGCTCCCTATAAAAGAGTTTTCTTTCTCACCACCTGTAGCTGTTTGCCAAGCTATTTGGATTTCAGAGGAAATATTAATATGGGCTAAATTAGCCAATGTAAAATTAAATTATTCTGACGGAACAACAGCAAGCAAAATTTGCTAAAGGAAGCAATAAATTAAGAAGCCTTCTTAAAAATGCAATATTCAATTATAATTCAAATAAATCCCTAGGGTATGAACCAAGACAATTGTATTAAAATGTAATATAAATTTCTCAGAGAGAGAATTGCAGTTCAGTGGAATAAAAACCTCTCCAAGAGCCAACTTCATTAGCCAGCATAACATCAAAGGCTCCTGGAGTGATCGGCTAATCTGAAACATCTTTCACTACCAATTTCCATATAGCCTGATCATTTACTTTGATAGTTTGGGCAGGAGTCCTTGAACAGACAGCCAAGAAGAGTGTCTAGAAATATCCATTTTTAAAGACAGATTTTCCTCATCAAATCATTAATTTTTTTCATTTTACTTTCCTTCAGAATTCTATTTTATAAGTAATGTTGAATTCTCATATTTTATCAATTATAGTAAAAATAATAAAATAAAAATGAATACTGCAGTGCCCAATTTTATCTGTCCTAAGAAGTTTACAAAAGCCAGTTCCTCAATCTGAGACTGTAAGTTCATGAATCTCACTGATGACAAAATCCACTGTGGTTAGATACCTTAAAATTTCCCTGTAGCACAGAAGTCTAAAGTGTCCCAGAAGGCAGGTCTGAATGCTGGCCACTTACCCTCAATACTGTGAGGTGGAGTTAAAGAAAGAGCCCAGGGAAACAGAATTGCAAGAGCCTTTCTGTGTTGGGGGTGACTGCAACCAGGTGCACCCTCCCCTCCTTCCCAGCAAAGGACTACTGCCTTATGTATGTCTTTTTCACTCTAATATTGAGCTCAAAATCTATCTTCTTCAACTATAAAGGCTCATTAAGTGGCACTAACCCTTTAGAAAATCTGAATTTTTTGCTATCTAAGACTAACGTTGATGTGTTTTGTTTTTCACTGGTGATGATGTTCTACTATAAGGAATTACGGTTTGCACATTAGCAGTTTCCATGGAAATTCAGAAATCAAGCTCCACAAAATACCTGAGAGTTTAGTCTTCTTTTCTATAAATTCAAGCTGCAAAAAGTAACAAAATTTAACTTTGACAACATCATAACTAGCTTATCAATTACTATATCTGAAAATATCTTGGCAGTCCTCTCAATGTTTGACCACCACCCTAGACATTGTGTTGATTTGACAGCAACTGAATTCAAAGATCTCCTTGCAGTTCAGTGCCTTCCTTTGTGTTTGGTTAGATAACTAACAGCTTTAAGATTATCTAACCTTTATCTTTCAGGCTGGAAGAGATAGAAATTAGTGAAAGATGTAGTTTAAGACTGAGATACTATAATAAAATCTATAGAGAAAAAGTTTAATGTGTGAATTATAGATTTGTTATAAATATTGTGGGAATTTTCAAAGATGAGTAAAGATAACGTATGTACTTATAGGTAACAAGTCATCATTTTTCACACACTGTTTCCCAGTAAGGTTTTTGCTTTGGAAGATGGTTCCACAATTATAATAATAAAAGTGCAAAGAAAGAAATGAATTCGTAGTTTTTAGAATTAGGGATTAGAGGATAAAGAAAAATGACCATCATATAGTTCCAGATAATAAAAATCCATGGAAGAATATTAAAGTAAAATGCTCAAAAGGCAATTTCTATAAATGTTTTTGAAGGCATCTTTTGGCAAGTTTTTGATTTCTTTGACATAGAATCACATTTTGACCAATTTAAAATTGTCAAAGCTGAGTAACATATAAAATTTCCCTAAAACTATTTCTTCATCATATTGCCATTAATTCTATTAAAATCCCAAACCAAGATGATATAAAAAGTATTAGGTAGAATCTCTTGCAGAATAGTAATTATGTATCAAAGTAAAGATATTAAAACTGTGATGTTCAAGAAATTCTTTTAAATGGGAAAAAAAATCAAAATAAAGGTCTTTGAAGTCCTAAATATGCATTAGGGAAACATAATTGATCTAATAAATTCATTAAACAGACTGCAGCTTTTAAAAACAGTGAATAAAAACTTATGGAAGACAGTTAACAGAATCAATTTCATGCCCGCCTATCAGATTAGACAGGATGAAAACCAAGACTGCAATATATGTGCAATCATATAAGAACTCGCTTAGGAAGTGTTTATTGGTTAGCTCTCTCAAAAGGTTGATTTGACATGTCAGTCATAGAAGGTAAAATAAATACTTTTTCCAGTGGCTCTTTGTTCAGTCTCTCATCTGTTCATTTTTAATATGTCTTGTGTGTAATACTATGGTTGGTCTCTTCCTTATCATCTATGTTTTCAAAAATTAGAAGCAACTGCACAGATTTCATAACCAAACCACAAAAAGAAATAGAAATAGAAAACCATTTTTCCAGAGCTTTCAGAAGGGAGTTATCGTCCACGTAACTTTACAAGGTGCTATGTGCAGTCCCCGTGAGGCATGGATGCTGTGCTTAGCACTGTCATCCATGAAACATCAAATGATTTCTTTTGAGACAAAGGAACTTTCAAGAGGATATCTGTGGCTGGCAGGATCATCACTGACTGAGACATAGTCAGGCCTGTGGGAAAAGTTCACATTGGATGACTGGGAATGACTAAGCAGCATTGGGCTTTCAGCCTTGAACCATCCTCCCAGGGCCTGTCCTCTCTGAGTATTTCCTACCCGCAAAGGTCTCTTTCTTGTAGCCTTGGCGCTGACTCTTCTTGAAGGCTTTGCTTGCTACATGTAGCACCATGGGGCAAGCAACTGTGTGAGAACAATGAAGCAAGAACAGAAGTGCTGATCTCAAAGTTTATGAGACAGAAAGGAAAGAGGGCAGAGTCCTAGTTTCAGTCCTTTGCAAGATTGACTTACTCGTGAAAGTCATGGGGTGAAATTTAAGTGTCATTCTCATGCAGGCCTGACTATAGTGTGGTATAAGAAGCAGAAGCCCTAAAGAGGTAATATAGAAACCATTGCTCATTTTCTGTTAGTTGGTTCTAAATACCCTGTAATACTTTCATCCTCTTGAATGGTTTCACACTGCCTTGATATGTTTGATGCTATAGTATACGAAGTTATACTCAAATATTTCAAGGAAAGAGACACTATGGTAACTACTATTAAGTTGTGTTATCTTATGGTGAAATACTATGTTGCTGAAATTGTTCTGCTTTGACCTGTATTATTATGTTGTTATGTCCTCTTTTATCTCAATCTCCCCCCTTTTAAAAAAGTTTATTTTTTATTATTATTTTTTAATTAAGGGGAAAAAAATCAAAAAAATTAGCAGGATGTATTATAGTAACTTTTTCGATTTCCTATTAACTTGATTTGAAGCCCTGTATTGCTCCCACCATCTTGTTTTGACTGATTTTAGTCTGTTCTGTTCTGTTTGATGGTATCAAGTTTGAGGGTATAGGCAACTACTTAGAACACAATAAGATTCACTATGATGCCTATGCTGGTTTGACTATTATCTTCTTTTGAAGTCCTGTAATGTCTCCAATGTTTCGGTTTTATTGGTCTTGTTCTGTACTGTTTTGTTCAATTTTATTATACCTAATGATATAGGCAATTATTTTTAAGGTAGCAAGAGGCGTTATGGTAACCATTGTTGATTACCTTGTATTCTGTTTTTACATCACGTACTATGTCTATCCTTTGTTTTGACTGACTGCTTTGTTTTGTCATATTTGGTTTTATTCTCTTCTAAAAAAAAGTAATAAGAACTATGGGAGTAATAAGACCCAAAATGTGTAAATGTTATTGTAAAAAAGAGAGGAAAACAAAGTGCTCTAAAGGATACAACTGCAAGTGTGTTTGGGTGTGTTAAGATAGATGGCCATATTGCTGGCTTTTTGTTGGATCACTGAACACAACTGTTTGCAGTCTCACTGTTTGAATGTTCACTTTGTGTCCTTTAATCCTGTAACTTGAACAACTATTTCTAAGATGACAATATGTAATCTATTAACTAGTGATTTCTTACTGTTTTTTTTTGAAATTCTATATTACTTGTACCCTTATACTGTTTTTTTTTCTTTAAATAAAATTAAAAAAAAAAAACAGGAACAGAAAAAAAAAAAAAAAGAAGCAGAAGCCCTGAGGACAGAAAAGGAATAGAGGGCAAGTTTGAACCCACAGCAGCAAGGTGCTCGGAGGCCTTCTTCTGTGACAGCAGCTATGAAGCTCTTGGTGGGAAACAGATTCACTCTGTAGAAGGACTCAAACTATAAGAAGGGAAGGGTTTGCTGATCAGTAGATGAACTGATCACAAAAAGAGGCCTTGATATGGTCCTCTTCTGCAATGTTGCAATCATATTTGACACAGCTTCATAATTTAAACTAAATGGTATGAAAAAAGAAAGGGATAATGTAACATCCTATTTGCCTCTACTGAACCTTTTTAATTTCACTAGCATTTACTTGCAAAGAGTATTCTTGGCCAAACTTTAGTTAGATGTCTTAACGTTCTCCTAGGCCCCTTGGTGTATTTCCTTGTAAAATCTAGCTTTAGCAAAACAAAACAAAAAACTATTCAATCAGGTTAGCCAGAATCCCCATCCTCGTTATTTGATCACACTCCACATCTCAGAGTTTTTCATTCCCCACCATATTCCAGGAGATATCAGATCACCATGGTTTGTCTTCAGCAAGAATCCTGTTAGGTCAGTGTAACCAGAATCCTCCTCACCCCTGACATTTACTGCTAGTAATTTTCCATCCACTGACTGCCACTCTGCTCCTTGGCTATGAATTCACACCTGCTCATCCATGCTGAATTAGAAATTAGGCCCAATCTCCATCCCCCAATGCTGGATCCCATCTTGACATACCCTGCGCCTACTGAAATGGTCCTGAATAAAGTCTTCCTTATCCTTTTTGTTTTTAAGTGCCATTGAATATCTTTTTTTGAATGCTACCTACAGAAAGCAATACATATAAATTATATGTTCAAATAATCTCACACTTTTTGATTTGGCACACGAGAGTAGATGTCAAAATTAATTGGTTTAGCTTATTCCTAACTCTTCTGCAATGCAATTAGCACTTCTTTCACAGACTGGTCCAACCAATCACTGTTCTGCTTAAAACAAGTATCTTCTTTTAAAAATGCCTGTAAGATACCTCACTAAATCGCTAGGCCTCCTTCATAACAGTTTTATGAAGTAGATTTTAATTGAAGAAGTCAAGATAATCACATATTAAGAGAGGAAAACTTACTGCCAATTCTGTTTAATAGGTTAAGTCAGTTTTGTGCTAGACAAATAAATCACTTTTTGGTCTATAAACTCATTTCTGACCTCATTGTATAAATCAGAGTAAACTTTGTATCAAAAAGTATGAAAAAGACCAGAATGCTAACAAGAACTCATGTTCAACTAATTTATGTAGAGTTACATAGCTCATTTCTGTATACTTTTCGTAATATCAACTTGACCTACATTAGTCTTTATTGCTGCGACTTCTACCAAAAAGCTCCTGCACTGGGAACTGCAGAGTGCCTTCCTACCAGTAGCATGAGAGAGACTGGAACTGTAGCGCTCCAGCCCAACGTATAAGCCAAAACAAACTTTCTTTCACTGACCCTGGAAGAATATCTCAAGACAAATATGAGTGGCTGGTGTGAGGAAAACGGGTTGTACAGTACTATTGCCACTTTTGCCTTTATATCAGAACTTTAATTTCTTCTTTTAGTTAGACTAAGAGATAACAGTCTCCTTGATCTTCTTAAGGCATTGAGTCAAAACTAAACCAAACTAAACAAACAAATAAAAAACAACAACAAACACACAAAAAAAACAAAGCCTGAAAATGACAAACCAGATATCTTAAACAAGAATGCTGTTATGAATAACACTGAAAATAAAAATACACAGTAGCTGAGATTCTGGGTTTATAGTAATTATATGGTTACATTAAGTACTTTTGAGTTTTAAGGTTTGCTTTTGCTTCTAGTCAAATAAAACAGGGAAGAGACTTAATTTACCCTATGATTTTCCTGTGGTAACAAAAACAGAACTTTTACAGTTCAATAGATGAAGCATAAAGAAGCTGAACATGTATTAGAATTTCTAAAGCAACTGCCCAAGGCTAGCTTGCTTCAATTTCTGCTCAGATCCATACGATTGAATTATATACATAAATATATAACTTTTAAGCTTAAGGGTTCTTAATGGAAAAATATATGTTGAGGAGACAATAGAGGACAAAAGCAAACATTAGCCCAGTCAGCTTAGCATTTAATGGGCAGTCTTCAGTACTATCCTGTAAGCCCATAATTATATACAGACTGTTCATTTAAATGTTCCAGGATAAATGGAACCCACTTTTCTCAAATATTACATATTTTTCTAAATAAACATTAAACCTTTCATTGTTAGAGAATTTGAAGACAAAGGAGGATACACAAAGCACTTTTTATCCTACCACATAGAAAACCACTATTGCAACAGTCTGGAGTAGTTCTGCATGAATACAGATTTTTTCAAAATTGAATTAAACTATGCATGGCATTTTGTATCCAATTTTTGGTATTTAATATTGTGTCATTAAATAGAGCATCATGATTCATTAAAATCATGTCATTTAATATTAGGTATTTGGGGGTTGGGGATTTAGCTCAGCGGCATAAGCACCTGCCTTGCAAGCAGGAGGTTGTGAGTTCGATCCTTAGTACCGAAAAAAAAAATTAGGTATTCTGTGATATTTAACTATTAAGAAAATCATTTATAGTCACTATATCTAATAATGACTTATATACTAATATTGCATCATCCAAATTACAGTATTTAATATTGCACCATTGAGTTTCCTGTGAAGAGCTGTAGCCCAGTTATACAGTGTTTTCACAGCACATACAGACCCTGTTCAAACCTCAGCACATTAAAAAAAAAAAAAGAAAGCCGGGCATGGTAGTACACTCCTGCAATCTCAGCACATGGGAGGCTGAGGCAGGAGGACTGTTGTGAGTTCAAGACCAGCGTGGGCTATAAAGTAAGCCCAAGACTAGCCTGAACTGCATAGTGAACCCGTCTCAAAAACAAACAAACAAACAAAAGAAAACAAAAAAACCCAATCCCTTGAAAGTGTCATTTTTCATAGCAATTTTCTAGTGAAAACTTACATTTACTGAAAAGGTATGAGTACCCTCTGCACTGTACCAGCATAGCTTGGGCCCTTCCTGAGCTACTCTCTCTCTGGCTTACTTTCTAAAGATTACTGCTGTCCTCCCCACATCTCCCACCTTCACTCGTGTGCCAGTATTCATCACTTCCTCAAGGAAAACTCCTCTGCAACCCTGGTGCCTAAGTCATCAACTGACAGACTAGTACTTTCTTTTTTAACACTAGGGATTCTTTTTTCACCATTAAAGGGGTAAGTTGGTCGGCAAACAACTTGTAAACAAAAGCGTTTGGCAAAATTTTGTTTCTGTTTGCAAATTCTGCATCAGGTGACAAACAGAACAGCGGCATCTTTCCCACAAACACAAACATGGCCATTTTTTGCAAAACCATAGAACAAGTTAAGTTTGTGAACCAACGCATAGCTATATTTATTTAACATTTGTCTTTCTCTCATTATTGCTACTATATTCCAAGTTCTTAGCATAGGTCTCACACAGTGAAGACCTACAATAGAATTTGCAAAATAAAAAAGATTACAAATAAAATCTTAGCAAACAAAATTCATGGCATGTCAGATCACTTTCCCAAATAAATTCTTAAAAATATAACTGTTAGGCCTGGGGGCACAGTTTAGTGATAGATGCAGCATGTACTTGGCATGTGCAAGACCCTAGGATCAATTTCTATGTGTTAGTTTTGCACTGCTATGACAAAACACCTGAGAAAGGAGGAAAGGTTTATTTTGGCTCACTGTTTCAGTCTGTAGTCCCTTGATAGTATTACTTTGGACCTGCGGTAATGCAAAAAATTATAGAATAAAGCCTCTCACCTCCTCACTTCATGGTTTAAAGGAAAGAGAGAAGAAGAAGAGAAAAAAAGAAGAAGAGAGGAGAAAATAGTTGGGGTTCACATATTGCCTTCAAGTAAATGCCACCACCAGTGACCTAGTGTCTTTCCTCTTGGCTCCACCTCTTAAAGATCCAGCCACCTCCCAATAACACTGCAAACTGATGACCAACCCTTTAACACAGGTGCTTCTGGGGGACATTGAAGTTCCAAACCACAACAACTCCACACCAAACAAAAAACAACAACAAAACAAGGGTATGTATCTATCTCTATCTCATACACATACACACATATATAAACATATATAAAACTGTCAGAAGTTGCATTCATTTTAAATGTTTTCAATAAATATTGCCCCATATATCTCTCACAAAAACGGCATAGAAAACTTACTATTCCATTCTTAAAAGTATACTTAATCATTATCTTCTCTTTCTTTCTTTCTTTCTTTTTTTTTTTTTTTTTTTGTCTTTTTGAAACAGGGTCTTGCTATGCAGTTCAGCTGGCCTTAAGCTCACTTAAGCTCACTTTGTAGCCCAGGCTGGTCTCAAACTCACAGTGATCCTCCTGCCTGTGCCTCCCGAGTGCTGGGATTACAGGCATGTGCCACCATGCCCGGCTACTTAATCATTATCTTCTATACAGTTGTCTATTTGATAGTAGAAACTATATACTGTTGTTTAAAATGTATTTATAATTTCAAGTGAGAATAATTTTTTCATATATTTAGATGTTAATAGTAGTTATTCTGTGATATTCTGTTTATAAAATTTTCTATTAGAATACTTTACTATTTTAATTTGTTACATTATGTATCCTAATTTATATATTACCATTGATTATATACAACTTACATGGCACATTCAATTTATATATAACATCATTTTCCAAATAGCCATCAACTTCATTATACACTGAAAAATCTTTTCCACAATCATTGCTATGATATGCTATTTTTGGTGCATTTAAGGCAACACATACTGTACTGTGATTTTTATTACTTTTAAAATGTCTTGTAAAGCTTTTGTTGAAAACAGGATTGATATTTCAGGTATTAGAAGCCAAAGTAATTAGGCTTTTAAAGTGAGGTGTCATGTTAATCTGGCTAGGGGTTGGGCCGTACCTAGTGTTTGTTATAGTTAAAGCTTCCTTTCCCTCCTTTGGGTTTCCCCAGAAACTCCTGCTTAAGTGGTCTGTGTCTTGCAAATCTGAGTTGCTATCTGCTTTCTGTACTGGAACCCTGCTGATGTACTTGTAAGGTACATGGGAAGGGAAGAGTTCTATAATCTGATGATTAGACCTCATTTTTGGGTGAGCCCTGAGTCCCTGGGTTGAGACCTCAGACGCACTTCTTGGCCATCTCTCTTTTTCCTTCCCTTATATGAGCTAGAAAGACTAGAGGTGGTGGACTGGCTAACTGCTTTGTCCAGTCAGATACTGCTGTGGTATCTCTTTCCCATGGAAGGCTGGCCTTTGTCAAAGGACCAATGCAAGTGAAACTCAAAATGGATACTTTCCTCTTACCTGAACAGAACAGGGGCAATTTCTCTCCTGTTTTTTACAGTGAGAACCTAAAGTAATCTCAAGAGATAAACCCCACAAAAGCATGTAAGCCTCCTAAAATCTGGGCCCTTAACAGTTGTGAATCTCAAGCTAGTCTATTCAGTTTGCTCCAATTTATGAAGAAAACCACATCAGTGTTCCTACAAGTCACTGGTCCCTGGAACCTCTGTTTTAGGCAGCTGATTTGACCTGTGATTCTCCTTATTTACCACTTCTCCAGCTTCTGGATTGGTGATTTACCACATGATAATTCTCACATAGATCTTTTTTGGTACTTTGTTCCCCCCTGTGGATTCAAATTACCACCTGAAGTCATATACTTTCAGCCTGCAGAGTTTCCTGTATAATTTCTAATAAGAACAGCCTGCTAAAAACAAATTCTCTCAGTGACTGTTTAACTGGGAAAGTCTTTATTTTACTCTCATTTCTGAAAGACAGCTTTGGCAGCTATACAATTCTTGGTTGATAGGTACATTTCCCCCCTCTATGAACAATTTGAACACATTAACCAGAAAACTATACTGTCTGGTCCTACATGCATCTGCTGAGAAGTTAGCTAGGAATCTTACTGAGGTTATTCTAGAAGTAACAAGCCATGTGTCTCAAGCTGCTTCTAAGATTTTCTCCTTGACTTTGGCTTTATAAACAGTTTTACTATGGTGTGTCTTTTTGTGAGTCTCTGCATTTATCCTCCATGGAGTTTGCTAGGCAGCCTGTATGGATATGTTGTAGCTATTCAATAAATTTGGAATGTTTTCAGTTTTTTTTTTTTTTTTTGTCTTTTTCCTTTTCATCAGTACCGGGGATCGAACTCACGACTGCCTGCTTGCAAGGCAGGTGCTTATGCCGCTGAGCTAAATCCCCAGCCCCTCAGTTATTATTTTTTAAAATATTTTTTTCTTCTTCTTTCCTCTCCTGGAACTCCCATAGGCATAGCTGCCACGTTTAATGGTATCCCACATTCCTTTGATGGTCTCTTTGTTTGTGTCCGCTCCATTACTTATTCTTTTTGTTATTCAGCTGGTATAATCTCTACTCACAGATTTTCAAGTTTACTTATCTTCTCTTTTGCAAGTTTGAATCTATTGTTCAGCTTCTTCAGTGAGGTATTTTTAAATTTCAATTATTGTACGTTTTACCTCCACAATTTTGTAACTTGCAACTCTTTGTTCATATTCTATATTTGATGTAGCAATGCTATCACACCTTCCATTAATTTTTCTCAGTTTTGTGAGCATGTTTGACTGCCTCCTTTGGAGACTCTTTCTATTGAACCTGATCACTCTACTGGGCAGCTTAGTTCAGGGTATAGGTCCAATTTACCTGTTTCTTTGCATGCCTGAATTTTATTTTGGAAACTGGACATTTCAGAAAATATTTTAAAACAACTCTGACTATGCCCTCATCAAAGGTGAGGCTTATTATTTGTTTAGTGAGTATTTATTTTAGTAATATTTATTCTTCCCCAAGAAGGAAACTGATGCTGCTGCTCAGGAAAGGGCCAACCGGGGCAGTCTCACAGATCCTCTGCAATGATAGGGTTTTGGCCAAGCTCTCTACCTTCCTTTCTCTTACTATAATCACTATCAAACTGCGCTAACTGCCTGTTGACCACTCTGTTTCCAATAATGTCTCAAGGCATAACTTTCTCCAATTCAAATTCTGGTTTCTTTGAAGTATGTTCCAAAAGTCTGTGTCTGATACATTTTGTGACCTCAAACGGACTTCCCTATCCCTCAAAATCTCTGATCCAGGGCCTGGAGTTGGAGATATAAACAAAAGCAAGTTTATCTTTCTTACATACAACACACACACACATACACAGACAGACACACACACACACACACACACACACACACACACACACACACAGAAGCTGACTCTGGTACAGAGGCCGGGCAGCAGACAAGGTCAACTTGCATCTCTTGGCATGGACCCACCACCTTTAGGGGAACCAGGGCCTGTTAGTGTGCAGCCTACAGGCAGAGGCTTAGTGGGAAAGGAGCCTTCTCTTGTGCTGTGGTTTAGATTCAGCAATAAGTCACCCTCCTGGGAAGGGGCAGAAGGAGTCTGTGTCATGGATGAAGCAGTGAGGTCTCTATGTGGCTGAGTGAGGAGAGAAGAGCAGGGAGCAGTCTTGATCCACATTCTATAGACCTTACTGAATTTTCCCATATTTTCTCTAACAGATATTTATTTGCCACTTATCCTTAAAACCATTTCCAGAGGTTTTAATTTTTAAAAATAATTTGCTCTAGTTTCATTGTGGAGTGGGTCATGGAGCCCCAAATACTGTTATGCTAGAAGTTGATGTCCTCTGATTTTTAAGTTCTTGCATAATTTTTCCAAAATAACATAATATTTAACTTTTTAAGGGCATTACTTTTCCAGTTTGGTACTCAGTGGTAATCATAATATGCTGTCATAGATGTGAATACTTTTTAAAAATTTCATTTTATTAAAACATGTGTGTAGCACATAATGTTTATATTCCTTGTAGGAAGTTGGTACATGTGCATAACACATCTTAGTTCCTTTCTTCATCCACTTTCCTTTTCTCCCTCTCTACCCTTTTCTTGATCCCCTTGCCTTGTCTTTATATTCTATCAAGTTACTCGACTGCCTTCTACTATCAGTGATAGAAACATTAATGAGCGAAAACAATTCATTACTTTCAACATGAAATTGACAATATACATTCTTTTTCACTTACAAAAATAGCTACTTCATATGGTTTTCCCCACTATGTGAAGCTCAGTATACTATATTCTTTAGCCCTTATAACTCAATACGATAGTTACTATTACTATCCTTGTTTTACATGTGACAAAAACATTTAAGAGCAGTTAAGCAATCTGGCAGCTAGAACATGACAGAGCTAGGATCAAAGCTCATAGAGTAGGCTCCGGAGTATACGTTTTTTGTTTTTTGTTTTTTTTTTAAACTAGAAACCAATTTTTAAAAATTTGTACATATTTGCAGTATGCAATGTTTACATTCCTTGTGTGGAACTGATATTGTACATAACACATTTTAATTCCCCTTTTTCAATCCTTTTTCTTATCTTCCTTCTCTTTCCTTTTCTACCATCCATTGATCTCCTACCCCCTTGAAAAGATCTATCTTTATATATTCCACTATCTTTTATTTTGCTCTTTATTCTTGAGAAACCATGTGACATTTAAGCTTGTGTGTCTGATTTATTTCACTGGACATTATGGTTTTAGGGTGCATCCATTTTCCTACAAATGATTCAGATTTCTCTTTATGGTAAAGTAGTACTCCATCATGTATATGCTCTGAATCAAAACAATATGGGAAATCTCAAATGAACAGTTTCTATCAGTCATGTCAGACATTTTTAGCGAGACAAAAATATCATTTGCAAGCAATAACATGTATTTTTTCCTCCTCCTCTCTTCTCCTTTCCAATAACGTTATTATTGCTTATTATGGTTGACTACATTGGCCAAAAATACTAAAACATTATTATGCAGCAGTAGCCCTGGGGCTGGGAATTAGTAAGGGAGTTCTAAAGGGATCACACAGGGCAGGCACTCCTCTATGCAGACAGGTCACTTTCTTACCTTGATAGTGAAGGAGGTTAAATGAACCTGTGCATAGGAGCAAGTTGTAAATATTCACAAACACACATAGAGCATGTTAAACACAAACACAAATAAGAGCGTGTTAAAACTGGTGTGACTGAACAGTTTGTAGTTTAGATAACAGCTCTGTATGAACATCAGTTTCTTTGTCTTGATGTTGTACTACATTTACACAAGATGCCACCACTGGGAGAAGCCTGGCAAAAGCTCCTTAGGACTCTGTGTATTATTTCTACAAAATGAGAGTCTATATTTTAAAATAAATAATAGTTGCAAAAGCAGGTATCTTCATCTAATTTTGGCTAGTACATGCATGCTCTAGGCTTTCACTTCTAAGTATAATATTGGTTTAAGATATGTGTTATTTATATAACTTGCAAGTAATATTCCCATAAGACACAAAGAAACGAAACTGAGATATTTCAAGATACCACAGGATCTAGCTATTTAATTTGATTTAAATCATAAATGGGATACGGACTTCATAATCACCAGGCCTACTTAACTTGACCCCTGCTGCTACTTTCCTGTCATTTATTTTTGTTGAAGTACACAAGGAGATGTTAGCACTCCTAAAGGAAGAACAGCACAATTGCTAAAAAGATGCATTTTCTTCATTTTAATTAGAACCACAGGATGCCTGGTGTATGTCTGGCAGATTAATGTTTTGCCCCAAATGAAACTTCTACTGTAATGGGGTCAACATTAGGGGAAAATGGCATACAAGCAAGTAGACATACAAGGGACCGTCACAGTACTACAAAGACCATCAAGTGGAATGAGGTATTCAGTACAACTGGAGAAACAGAAGGGACATTCTGGATAGGGAAGACTCTTCTTGGGAGAAGAATGAAGCAAGGGACCAACCAGACCTCAGAAAAATCACGAACACATTCAAGCAGAGAAATAGTAGTTGGAAAGACCCTAGGCCCCAAAAAAAGGCTGTTGAAAAAACAAGGGGAGAGGTGGTGGTGACTAGAAATACCTAGTAAGATTAGGCTTTGGAAGCAAGTAGCAGAATGTGATGTGCGAGTAAACAATATTAACCAATACTGTTAAATAAACCACAGAGGAAGTGTGAAAAAAGTGATCCCAGTATTGGTGCTGTGGTTAGCCATGTCAGTATGTCAGAGACCTACCCTGAAAGCCAACAACCATAGATATCAAAATGGTTATTTTCAGATATAGGGTGATGAGGTGTGTTAACCCCCACTATAGGACATCTCAGTAGAAAGGCTCTCTTCTGTTGGGAACAGGAAAATCACTATTCTCATTAAGCCTAACTCTACTAAATACTTGGGATAGATAGCCCCCACCCATCTATGTATAAACACAATAACTTTACAGGCTGTAGATTAGTTTGCAACAAACTGGTTTAATCACTCAGAATTAGATGGGAAGCCTCCAGTGGAACTCACTGGTAGAATCAATTTGAGGCCTTGGCTACCCTCTGGATGGATACAAAGATGCACACTGGGATTTGTATAGTTATAAAGCAGAAGTATTAAAAGTATTGACAAATCTGCTTACTCCACCTATGACATCGATGGTCTAAAAAGTATGTACCTTTCTATTTATGTGCTGTATTACATTTATTGATTTATATATGCTGAGCCATACACATCAGGGATCTCTCATGGCCCGCTTGTGGACACAGAATGATGAGACAGTTCTAGGCACTGCAACTCCATGCAACAGTCTCTGGGTAGGCCTCTCATACATGTGATTTCTCACGTGTATAACAGTCATATATGTCCCCTTCCCCCTCCTCCTATGATACCTACTTCCAGTGGCTAGTACTCATCAACCACTACACACAGTAAATGTTTCTAAAAGGCTAATTACTTGAATAGCTGCTGAAGTTCTTTGAGGTATTAGGCTTTTTGTATCTTTACATACCTGTTCCAGTCAAGTGAAGTAAGACTGGAGAGTAGAGCTGAACCTGAAGGAACCACTCATCTTCCTTGGAGAACACCTCTATGGTTAAATTAAATGTCTACTCTGCTCTACTCACTGCAAGACAGAAGGCACTTATAGAGAGGACGCTGTGGGAGAGAAAAGCAAGATGTTCAGGATCCACAGACCCCTGGTTGTTGCTGAGAGGAAACCTTCACAGTCAGGAGCCCATAGCTACTGAGGCAGAATCTCTGACCTGTGCAGGGGTCCAGAAGCATCTTCCAGATCCATATAACTTGTAACCACCTCCAGTCACAAACACTAATTAAGGTGTTCTTTTAAAATATTCCTACCTTGTGTCTCCTACCTGACCTTTACACTGAGATTCTCCCATTAAGATGGTCTGCTATAGTATTTCTCGTTTGAGGCACTAAAGCCCTATTAGTTTCCTAAACACAGCTTCCTGATACATACAATGTGCATTAACTTGGGAAAATTCTATAAAATCAAGCTCAGGCCTGTCAATAAGCAGTCATATCATCTCAAATATCACTACATGCTTATCAACAATGATGATTAATCATCTCGTGGAAAACCAGTCTCACTACATATAGTTTGCTGGTATGATTTTGTTTGTTGCTTTGTTTTCATTACGTTTTTTTCTTGAGATGTCTCCTCCATTAATCAATCTCTCTGGATTTAACTAAAAAGTACTGACCTTGTAGGAGAGGAAAACTCTCCTCCACCCCCTTAGATTCTTTGGTTGAGTCTGCAAAATGAAGTGACAACAGACAGGCTGACGGGAAAAAAGCATACCATTTTACTAGGTATTAAAGTTTTACATGGCAAAGGGTGGACTGAAGCTCCACAGAAAGAATCGAAAACTCCAGAAAAAAGCCTAAGCTTGAAAGTTTTTATATCATCGAGAAAATGAAAATTTTAAAGGGAAGTGACAAGACAGTCAAGAGATTTTGAGTTTTTACGGTAGGAAACTATTGAAGGCAGTTAAATGGAGAAACTGATAGAACAGGGCTGGTCAGGAGATTGTGCTATCTAGTCTTTTTTTGGTGCCATTTCCTCTCTGGTTATAAAGCCAATAGCCTTCATCTGGGAATTCTCCTTAACTGAAAGGAAGTGAGAAGACGAAAGGACATTTTTGCAGAGGAAACTTGTGATCTGTTTTCAGCAGCTATAGGAAAGTAGAAAACTCATCCTATGTTTCTTCTCAATTGCCTTCAGCTCAAACTAACTCATTTGCTAGAGTGGCATCTTCTGATCTCTCAAAAGTCTGTAGGTCATGAATTCAGAGATACAGAAAAGATCAAGGAAAAGTGAAGAGTGAAGAATAGGAAGAGGAACAAAAGACAAAGAAGGATTTAGTTCAATCAGATATAAAAAAATTAAAACTGCCCCCAATCATTATTCTATCCTATTTTAAGAATAAATTCTGAAATCAATAAAAATATATCACACAAATCTATCTATATTTCTACCAATATGCATATATATGTGACAGTATTGTCACACAGTCTCAATGAAAATGGACAGAGCATTTGGGTTATAGTGAAGAGAGCTATTAGTTTTGGTTCTCTATGTATGACAGAGAAAGAGAGAGACAAATTGTGTTTGTGTCATTCAGCTTCTGCCTTGATACTTTAGACTTCTGGCATAGATTCTTCAGCCTTCCATCGCAGACGCATTAGCCTGCTGGTACATATTTGCATAAGACACTGAAGTGAACTTCAGACCTTGGATTGAATCCTTTGGTCTCCAGCTTGCAGATACCCTCTGCACATTTCCTAATCCAACACTGTGGCTGACTATCATAAGCCAGTATTGTAATTTTTTATACATTTGTATATCTTGTGTTATATCTGTTTTCTCCAGTAAAACCCTAATACATTGAGTATCTCTTATTTTAAATTCTGAAATCCAATATGCTCTAAAATGTGAAAGTTTCTGAGCATTAATGATACTCAAAAAGTTCAGATTTTAAAGCATTTTGGATTTCAGATTAGGAATGCTGAACTCATAAACTCTACACATATCCCCAAATCCAAACAAGTCTGAAATCTGTAACCCTTCTAGCCCTAAGCATTTCAGATAAGAAACATTCATCGTGTAATACATTAAAGTAATGCCCATCTTAACAGTCGCTATGCTTCTTCGGCAGTTCAGTGAGATATGGAGAAAAGGGATAAACATGATTGTAAATGTCAGGCTTCTAGCTTAGAAACTTTATGTAATGTATCTAAATCTGCATACTAAGTTCAAAAAGCACAAACCTGCAATATTAATTAGGAAAAATAACTTTAATATAAACCCAATATTCAAGAATAACAGATAAAATATAGAACAGTTTAAAAAACCAATTGTTTTAATCATTTCCTGATTAGGATAGCTAAAATAAGCTTTGCAAACATATGGTACCACCAGTGGGGTATACACTCCAACACAGACCACTGCAGGGAGCAGATCAAAGATAGGGGCAGCCCAGGGAGTCAGGGCGACAGGAAAGAGGCTGCTGTCAAGGTATCCCTTAAGTTCTACCTGTTCCCAAGGTTGGGGAAGTCAAAGCACTTCAGCCTGTCCATATGGGAGGGAGAACACTCTGCACCAGCCCTTCATATACTTCTTGGCACTTAAGAGGGTGCTCAGAACATGCACTCAAGTGCAAATGCAAATGAGGTATCAGGGTGGACTTGCAGTGAGATGTGGCTAAGTAAACCAAGATTTTCCCAATGCATAGACACTTCATAAGATTCCAGTGAAAAAGACTCCCAAGCATGGTGGAATAAAGGTCTTGAGAATCAGCTCTACCATGAAATGAATGTGAATATTGGCAAAAATTGTGTAATTAACATTTCAAAAACTCTAGGAATTAATCAAAGCTTGCAATAACAAGGAGTGTTTATTCAATACAGAAAAGTGATTTAACATTTTCTACCCTACAACCCTCTCCCTGGCATGATAGCACCCTTAAAAACCAACAGTCTTGCAACAATAGTTACTGTGCATACCAATAGCCCTGAATTCATCCAAGTGGCCATGACAGAAAATTACTACATATAGATGGATTTTTCAGAAGTGTCCCTTCTCAGTGCTTGCCCTTATTTGACCAGTTTCAGAGCTGGCTCCATGCAAAAAACAAAACAAACAAAAGACTGTCCCTAGGACATCTATTGAAAATAATCACTCACAACTGTTCAGTAGTGCAGTTGCCTATAGCAGGAATACCAGTTGGGACTGAAGAGTGACTGACCAAAAAACTTAAAAGAAAAAAAAAAAACCAAAAGAATTGGATATCCATAGATACCCTGGGAATTTAGAAGGGCACATACACACATGTAGAGCTATGA
Source organism: Cavia porcellus (assembly GCF_034190915.1). Classification (NCBI taxonomy): domain Eukaryota; kingdom Metazoa; phylum Chordata; class Mammalia; order Rodentia; family Caviidae; genus Cavia; species Cavia porcellus. Next base: position 33,805,095 of record NW_026947506.1, on the reverse strand, counting down.
ACATGTACAGGAAACATTTCTAAAAAGTTCCTAATACTTTCGTCTCTGGAGGGTTGTACACTGCCTTCCAGGATACTGAATTCACCCCCCCCACACACACACACACATATAGGCTTCTTTTCAAGGGCACGGAGATTTATCAGTCAAATTACTTAAAGAAATTTGTGTCCTATTATTAGGTGATACCCAAGCTAAGTGACCATGTTCAAAGAATATGCATGGTATAGAAACAGCCCAGGGAGAACATTCAACAAGCAGAGAAAAATAAATGCTGGGTAGGATAGCAGACCTCACTTCCAAAATTGCCACATCATATCATTATATGTCCAGTTTTCAACAAATATCTATGAGATATTGTGACCGATAATCATGATATAACAACTTGAAAAGAGGTTAGGAAATGCCTAGGAGATTAGTAAAGCACAGTTCTGTGGTTGACTCACATGGATACCAGCAAATTGAGACAAGAAGGCACATGTTAGATATGAGTGGCACCAACCAACATGACGGTAGCCTGGGTGGAAAAGAAAGAGGAAGTGTTCCCATTTTGGAAGAACTCCAGTGTTCACCATCCCTTTTGGGCACTGGTCTCCAGTTTCTTCAGCCTTTCAATGCAGATTCACACCTGGGAACTCTACAGTGAGTTACTAGGCCTTCAATCTTGGACTGGAGCTGTACCTCTGGTACCATCTTGTTGGGCTGAGAAGCTACTGAATCCTATAGCTCTGTAGTGTGATATACAGATAGACATTGTGGATTTTTCCACTTCTGACCCCACAGACAGTGTAGACTCTCTTATCTCTGATCTTATAAGCCTACCTAATAAATCTTCTTGCATAATTATACATATATTTTCTATTGATTATGTTCCTCTAGAGAACCCTAAGTAATACAGATATATGCAAAGAAGGAGGAAAGTGTGGGCTATATTAGGTTAGGTGGGAGAAAACTCCACAGAAACTTGTCCCTAAAGAATGACATATATTTGTTGGCCAAAACTTTAAATGAGGTCTTACAAATTCATTCTAAAAACTAAAAAGATTTATAAAGAATTAAAGGAAAGTATAGGAACTTTGTCTCACAATCAGAATATTAAAAGCCAAACAAGTTAGCTTTTGAACTCATGGCACATGGTGAACACAAGATACTAGAACACAAGATGCAGGACTCAAAGTGGGAAGTGTTCGCAGGAATGCCTGTCACTCCCCTGCAGGCTCATTAGACCCATCTGCACAGCTGGCAAACTTAGACCCTCAGCTCAGGAGACAAGGCCAAATGAATCTCCTGAAAGAGAACATTTTCATTATTTGTAATTTCTATACATCAACCATGCACACTTACAATAGTCTCCACTCAATGAATTTCTAGAAAACAATTTATAATGACCATCCTACTGCACATATTTAGAAGTCTTCCCTATATATTAACTATTTTCATATCATCCTGTAAGTGTTCCTCAGACAAAGGATCTTACTGGACACTGTATTTAGTTCAAGTGACCTATGTAAGAACACAAGGTGATAAAGTCAAACATGCTTTAAAGACTTAACAAACTATAGAGGGTGTCATTCATTTAGGGTTGTCTAATGCTTCTTTGCAAGGAACTTATCAAATTCTTTTGTGCTTACCACAAACAAAACTACCTTATGTCTATTTTATTTAATTGGGTAAAATATAGATGACCAGGGATGCAGTCGCTTGTTTATGTGTAGATAATGACAAAAATAACATCACAGCCTATGACTACCAGGATTATGTGCTAGAAAATGGGCTGCTTCCCTAGACTGTAACCAGGAAGAGCACATTCTCCACAGCAGGGAAGAAAAGGCCCTTGAAGAGAAAAAAAAAAAAAAAAAAAAAAAAGAAAGAAACGAAGAAAGCAGAACGACACATAAAAGATACTCTGGCCATTTCACTGACACTGCATTGAAGGGTAGAACTTTGAGTTGTCTCTCAGGTACAGCTTGCAATGCTACTGCAGCAGCTATGGAGTTCTGGATTGGAGGCTCCATGTCCTCTCTGCCTTTAAGTTATATTTCACTGAATGTGCTCCCAGCCATTTCAGTGCCTCAATTAAACAAATGAAAGAGACATACTGCAAGGATTAATTAGTGTTTGACTCTCAGGCTCTTTGAACACTTCTCGAGGAGAAAGAGAAGTATATTGCCAATAAGAGAATAAAAGCACAATTATTAGCACTGAACCAAAGGGAATAGGTAAATATAAATAATTGAGAGAGGACTGATGGAAATGCTGAAATGCTGTAAATATGAATTGTATAAAGTGGAATCTTTAAAAATCTTCCTGAATCTTACCTTGGAGCTTTAGAGAGTTCTATCTTATTCTGACTATGCTTCAAGTAATAATGACAGCTACTTCCTACATGATGCAAAATGTACTTACTGTTTATGTATCTTTAAATACATTTACATGAAAATGCTAATAATTTAAAAGTCGTGCTTTCCCATTCCCTACTGACAACACCAATGATAGCTCCAGTTGACCAGTTTGCTCTTCCTTACCAGTTACTTCTAAAACAGAAAGTATCTGGAGCCCTGTGTAAACACTGCTAATAAATACTCCTTCCTCTACTGTTCCAACTTAAAGCTAAAATTACCAGGAGGTTTTTCTCTATGGCAGTTTCCTTTTATTTGTTTCTCAATCTCTATGGCTCTTTCATTTTGCTCATCTGCTCATCTGCACACGCCGTATTAGAATTACATTTGTACTCCTGGGATTTCTATCATCATCACTACATAGGTGAAACAACAGAAAGACTAAGAGGTAGAAAGATTATTTGCTGATGGAGATCTCAACCATGAGGCAGATAATTTATGTAACATGTTTAGCTCCAGAGCAACACTATTACACATAAAAGAACAGTGTAAGAAATGCCTTTCTCACTAGTCACAAGTAATTAACTGGGTGCCTTGAATTTCAGCAGCCATGTTAGAATGATAATATCAAAAGCCCCATGTCTCTCCATGATGACATTCCTCTGTAGTGCCCTGGGTCGGCCATGAGACTTCTTTTTGATGGACCATTAGCAAAACTGACATAGCAGCAGTGTGAAAGCATACAAGACCATTTCTGCTTTCTGTGATGGACCCATTGCTACGAAAACATGCCCATTTGAGCACTGTAGACAGGTAAAGGGACAGAAAGATGAGAAAGGAGGATTCTGTCTGAGCTAGCCCTGACCAGGCCACAGTTACCCTACTATCTTCAAAATCACTCAGCCAACCCAAAGACCTGTTAAAAGTAACAAATTTAGTTTTTGAAGTCACTGAATTTGGAGTAGGTTGTCACTAAGAAATAACTCACTCACTCATATATCACTAAAAAGCTAGAGAATGTGAACTGAGAAACAAAATTATCAAAAAAGTGGCCCTGAAGTTCTACAGGGACCTCAAGGCTGATGCTGTGTTTCAAAAAGATGATGACAGAGACATAAGGTCTAGCTGAGAGCCAAGAGGAAACCTCCAAGGTTGGAGTTTGTAGGAAGAGCCGCCAGCAGGCCTGGTCACATGTCCTTCCTCTCCACTCTGCACTTTATTCCAGTTGAGACTCTTCCAGTTGGTGGGCTGTTGATCTGTTTGCTCTCAGTAGTTTCCTGGAAGGAGTGCGAACCTCAATTTAGTGTATAAGGAAAACTGATCTAAGATCTGAAAACCATGCCACAACCCTTGCATACCATTGGCTTCCTTCCCAGAGAAAAGAGGGTGATTGTCACCTCTTCTCAGTCCTGCTGCCAGGACACTTAATCTTCTGATGGGCTCTTCCCACTGGCACTAGTCCTCTCTTTCTCGCTGGCACTAGCCCTCTCTTTCTCTTCCTAGAATCTTCTCATTCACATCTCTATTATCCTCCATGTGCCACCCTCCTATCATTTTACAATCTGCTCATGTAGATAGCCTCAGAAGATTCAGAGTGTTGGCACAAGTCTGTTTTGTCTGCTGGCTTCACTTCAGAGCTCCAACCCTCACTAGGGCTAGAGAAAGCAGCCCAATGCCTCAGCTGTCAGATACCTTTATCCACAGGTGACTAAACATGAAAACTATAGTAGAGCTTTGCTGTCATGTGCAGAAGTTTAATAAGTAGTCAGTGTGTGGGGTGGGGGGTAGGGCTCAGTTATCTCTTCCACTCTTCAAACAGACAGACCATTTGTCTTAGTGGCACATATAAGTGTTCTCCAGGGAATCTCTGTCTAATAGGAATCCTCATTAATAATGCCTCATAAGCTTTGGGCATGGTCCTTTATGAGGACAAAGGTTTTCTTCCCGGTGCTATCATGTCTACTTGTAGCCAAGCAATATTTGAATGAGATAATGATTTACAGATATCTAGTCTGTGATCAATAAGATAGAAATTACTTTAAATATATTACTAACTCCATAACCATTGTTTGTGTGTATTAGTACCATTGCATATCTTCCTGGTTATCAAATAATAATAGTAAAAGTTCAACAATTATAGGAAACTCCTCCAAAGTTTTGGCCTTCCTATGGCTGGGTAGAAACCACTGTTCTAGAAGTCATGCTCATTCTTAGGCTAACCGAGGACACAGACACTCTTTGGGATCATCTAAACCAAAAAAATAATTGTCTAAGGGCCTAGGAAAACATATGTAGCAGTCAAGAACAGAAGTGGTGCAATCAACCACCTAAGTCTTTCTGTTGATATTTAGGGCAGATAATTCTTTGCTATGGGGATGTCTTGTACATTGTAGGATGGTTAGCAACATCCTTGTATTGTTTCACAAGATGCCAGTAGCAGCCCCTTCACCCTGTTATGTCAACCAAAAATGTCTTCAGATATCATCAAAAGGTAATTATCTCCACTTAAATCTGAAAAATAGCACAAGAGGATCCCTCCCAAAAGCATAGCCACTAAACTATGCATTCCTTTGTGAAGGTCTGTTTCACCTGGGCTGAACAACAATTCCACATTTGTATATATAAATGTTATCTTTGCTTCTAAATGCAAAATAAACACAATACAGTGGTAATTTAGTTCATAAACTTAATTTGTTTTATGATTTTGGAGAAGATAGCTGCATTTGTGTTTGTATGGGGAAGATGGCCATGGTTGTGTGTGTCACCTGATACAGAGTATGTTAGTGGAAACAAAATCTTGTTAAACATATTCCTTTGAGAATCAAATTGTTTTCAAATAAAAGTGCTCAAGAATTGAGGTATTACTGTAAATGCTTTCCTAAGATAAAAGCCACTTCAGCTCACTGGTGATTACTACCAAATTTTTTATCAATACTCCCAAGTGTGATGTCCTGATTAAATCAGTATTAACATTTTCCCAGCCAGGGCACAGCTTCTGGCTAAGGTCAAACCAAGTGATTAAGAAGAATCCTACGCTGTTTGCCCCTGGCAAGTAAGGGTCATGATACACTACCTGTAGCCCTTATTCTCCTACAAGATGCTTTATTTGTTTGCTTCTTTGTTTTTCTTTTTTGAGACAGGGTCTCACTATATAGTCCAGGCTGAACTTGAACTCATGATTCTCCTGCCTCAGTCTCCTGAGTGCTAGGACCACAAGCTTGCACCACCATGCCTGGTCACTGCCTTCCTAATTTTTAATTGCATTACCGAATATTTTTGATACAAATAGATTCATTCTTAAATGTAGTAATTTCACCTGAAGTTTACAGTTGTTTTATACTGCATTTCTTCTATCAGTCATAAAGACTTTTGCTGTTGCTTTTGTTGAAAATTTTAGTTTATATTTGCACTTGCTTTTGCTAAGGTTGAAGAATCTCCAGTCTTTCATGCCACAGGCAAACTTACAGGCTTGCACAACTAATGATAATACAATGTGACAAGGCATGAGGAAGAAAACAAAGGCGCTCAGCTCTGCTAGGCTTGGAGGTTACATAAAACACAGAAGACATGCTCTCTGATTTAAAATTAATTGAGGGGAAAATTTTTCAGATGAAATAAAAATAAATGGCATAGGTCAAGAATAATTAAAAGCTCAGGGTTCTGTGGAAAGAATACAGGGTGAGCAACCTTTATGACAAACTGGGCCATATGTCCTCTGCCCTGCAAGTTAACAAAGGTAGGTTAAAATCCTAGCAAAGTGACAGGTCCTGGGTACGTTACTAGAAACACCAGCTGCTTCACGAATGTACACTTGCACTGTTACAAATACCACTGGATTTTGCTAACTTCCTCATCTCCCCTCCCTTCAGTGCTACATAAGGATTCTCAGAGGAGTTCTGAAGTTCTCCCAGGTATAAAAGAAAGACTAATTGTGATGTGTTGTGGAGTCACAGTGTGGGTCACTCATAAGATCTGGAGAGTCTGCTCATCTTCCTTCTTAATGCAGTTCTCAAATGGCCTGTTTCAAATTTCAACCTTGCGGTCTACCAATATCCTAAATGGTCAGGCCTCAGAGAAGGTATCTAGAAGCAGATAACACCTGAGCTTTCCTGGCAAGATAGGTAGAGTTAAAATAAAAAGAACTTGTATTTGGGTTTGGCAGGGGGCCTAGAAGAAGTTTACAGGAATGATTCCAGACAAACACTCTCTGCCTCAACATCAACATCAACAGCAGTGTTATGGCTTGTGTCTAGATGTCCCTCATGCAGGCACTGGTGGAGCTTTTCAGAGGAAGCTGGATCGAGAGCATGTGATGCTGGGATTAAGGATGTGATGCTAGGATTCTTTCATGGTATAATGCTTAGATTAAGGATACCCCAACCTGGATATGAGTGCTAACCCCCATCAAGGGTGGGTAGCTTGGACAGAATTTTAAAGGGCAGAAACTGGGCTGCTGTTGTCATTGTTTGCCACTATTTGCTGCTTCTTTCCTACTTCACTGCTTTGTTGCTTTCTGCCTGCCATGAACTGTTTCTCCACTGTAATGCCCCTCTGTAATGTCAGTCTGCCTCGGAGCCAGTTCACCACGAATGAAACCTTTATAAACTGTAAGCTACAATAAACCTTTCCTCCTTTAACACTGAATGTCAGGTAATTTATCTCAGTAAAGAGAAAAGTAACTAAGACAAGCAGTAAGTTAGGTTGATGGCATACAACCATCCTAAGATTAGATGAGAAATAACTTCACCTCTGTGACCTTTCTCCTCAAATCTGTATCAGGCTAAGAATAACATCCAGGGGATTTAGCTCAGCGGCATAAGCACCTGCCTTGCAAGCAGGCAGTCATGAGTTCGATCCCCGGTACCAATAAAAATGAAAAAGACAAAAAAAAAAAAAAAAAAAAGAATAACATCCAATTCCAAAATTGAAGACCATTCTACAAAATACTTGGCCAGCACACCTCAAAACTGTCAAGTTTATCAAAAGCAAGAAGAGTCTGAGAAACTCTCACAGATGGGAGATGTCTAAGGGAACACAGTGATTAAATGTAATGTGGTATCCTGGTCAGGACTCTGGAACAGAAAAAGAACAATGAGTAAAAATTAAAGGACATCTGAATAAAGCATAGTCATAAATATATTTTATTCTTGTTGAAAGTATATTTTTAAAATTGCTGTCCCCTGGGGAAAAAAGGGCTAGTAGGGCAGAACCAACCTTATTGAGGAACACAGAAAATAACATAAAGTGCTTTGATGGTGACATGCCATTGGGAAATGCTTAGGATAAATCATAGTTTCTTTTCAGAATTCAGAGTGATGGAATGAGACCATTTCCTATTTAGAGATTCTGATTGCACATTAGATCAGCAGACACAAACACACAGAACTTTGATTAAATCAATATGGCAATAAGGTTGCCTTTTAAACTCAAACTAACTTGCTTCTCTACCTGCCATGTAAACAATCAGTGAGAAATACTTTTCCCAACACCTATTTATGATGCAAGTGAAATTTTTATAGATCAGTCCTTTCAATAGAAGGAAACACTATTGCCTCCGTTTCTTATCAAAAGCATATCATGTCTTCAGACTGGAAAGTTCCTTCAAGTGTCAGTCAAAGAAACCTACCTTATTCATGGTCAATTTATCAGAGAGACAGGCAATTACAGTTTGATTAGCATGTAATAAATGGTGTTTCTTTCCAATATATCTAGCAGAGTGGTTGAGCAAAAATCATTTGGTGAGATTTATACTCCTAAGGACTACAAAGTAGAAGGGTGGTTAACATCAAAGGGTCAAAAGAAAGGAGGAGATGGGCAGCTAGAAGGGCATTTCCCAGCAAGAGGAAGCCCAGGAGGTCTCATATACTGTTGAGAGAGCACTGGCTGCACTCAGGGTGCTACTGGATTCTGCTGTGGTGTTCACTAGTTCCTGGATGTATATGAGACTCAGAGTTTGATGCTTCTATCTATATTTTAAAGCATTTGAAGCATTAAAGACATGTTTTTTAAAAAAAAATTTATAGCTTTGGAAATGATTCAATTACAAAGAATAAAATTGGAAACAATTGCCTTGTAATGGATTAAATAAGATGAAAACGAGTATTTTGGAAAGCTCTAAAAAAATAGACATAATTCATTTCCTTCCTTAAAGAAAAATACACAAGAAGCAAGCAGCTCCCCTCATTGGCAAGCAGCTGTGGTGTGGCAGGCTGTGGCCGTCCCTGGGGAAGAACCACCAGTGTCTCCTGAGATCCACACCATGTTGGATCTTAGGATGCTGAAAAACCAAGCAAGCAGCTCCCCTCCCCGGTAAGCAGCTGTGGTATGGCAGGCTGTGGGCCCTCCAGGGGGAGAACCACCAACCAGTGTCTCCTGAGATCTGCACCATGTTGGAACTTAGGGAGCTTGGAAACCAAGCAAGCAGCTCCGCTCCCTGGTAAGCGGCTGTGGTGTGGCAGGTTGCAGCCTCTCCAGCGGGAGAACCACCAACCAGCATCTCCTGAGATCTGCACCATGTTGGAACTTAGGATGCTGGGAAACCAAGCAACCAGCCTGTCTCCCTGCTAAGCAATAGTGAGCCTACTGGTGCACAGGCTGAGGTCAATCATTCCATTTCCCCTACCCTCCTTCTCCTGCCCCCCTACATTAGCAAATGGGAACCAGAGATCTGAGCATCTCTTGGGAGGCTGACCATAACAAATAAGGGGGATTTCTTTCTACCATCTCTTTGAAGGCAAATATTTCTATTACTGTTTTGCTTTATTCTGATTAATGGTACTTCTCTTCAATATTTTGTTTTGATAAGTTCTATAATGTTCTGTATTTCAATTTTATTTTGATATACGTGATTGAAAGAACAAATATTGAGAAAATAACGAGATATACTGTGATACCTATTACTATTATCCTGGTAACCTGCTGTGAAGTTCTGTACCAATTTCACTACACTGTCACAGTGGCTTTATTCTGTCTTGTTCTACCTTCAAAGTTTTTTTAATTTATAAAAGATAAAAATAATAAAAAATTAAAAAATTAAAAATTAAAAAAAAAAGAAAAAGAAAAATACACAAAGAAATGACAGCTGAGCTCAAAATTTGCACGAAGACTAACCTGAAAAAGTTTCCTAATAAGAAATACTGGGAGTTGAACCACTATTTCCAATTGCATTGTTTGCCTACATTATTGGTTTTAACATTCAAAAGCACTAATTTTGTTCTTCATACTGATCAACTAATGATTTACTGAGCATAACTCCAAATCTGAGCTTCAAAAGCAATGTTTCCGTCAATCCTGTGGCATTTTACTTGAAGGAGAGTCTTAAGAACTCTACTACTATGTAGTCTGAGATGTTCTTATATGGTGGCTTCTCAAACCTTTAAATCTGTTCTTTAAAACTGTAATTCCTAGTCAGGTGTGGTAGCACACACCTGTAATCCCAGCACTCAGGAGGCAAAAAACAGGAGGACTGCCACAAATTTGAGACCAGCCTGGGCTGTAAAACGAGCTCAAGGCCAATCTGAACAGCATAGCAAGACCCTGTCTCAAAAAGAATGTTAAAAAAAAAGTGGGAATTCCTGCTTTGCCTATTTCGCTGGGATGCTTTAAAGATCAAACATTAGACAAATTTAAGATGATATTATTCCAAGCGTACTTAGCAAATCAGTAATTTATTTCCCCCCAAAAGAATTTTAAGAGTGTCTGTCTTGCACTGAGATACTGGTTCCTGAACAAATCTTATTTTTCTCAAACCAGTCATTATTTTGTGATGTAAGCATGTTTTAGCCCAGAATCAATTGACTGTTCAATACAATTGGATTCTTACTGCAGTAATTTTAGAAACTTTATTACAGTAGTAAATTGTGGTTTCAAATCAGACGTCATTCAGGACCATGCCTATAAAAGGAGTATACAAGAGTACAACTCTCACACTAGCATAAGCGATTTTCTTTTTTTTAGTACCTTGGCTTTTTGAGTAAGTGCAAAGATTGACTCCTTCTAGTTGATGCTCCAGGGCACAGAAGACTTTATAGGGTCTATGATAAAAAGTAGAGAGCAAAAGAGTAGCAAGGATGGGCAAAAGTTGTTGGAATATTAAAATTATCAGGTAATATTAATGTTCCTTACGGAGAAATCTTAACCACAGCTTTTTTTTCCTGTAATAAGACTAGGAATTTTTAAAAAGTAGTTAATTAGTCAAAACCTAAGTAATATGATTTTAAAGAAAGTTGGTCAGGAGACTATTGAACAAACAGTGCCTCTACCTAGACTTCCCTCCCCACAAGCCTGAGTGTCATTTCCATTCCCACGTGCAGCATGTGTACCACAGACCTACTTTGCTCAGAACTCTCTTGCCTATGTTTGTTCTTTCACAGTTATACCAGAAGATGGGCAGACTTTCTTGTGATGTTCAAAATGCCCTAGTCAGCAAGTTTTCTTTACTAACTGGACTCTAATCAGAAAAAATCCTTCATCAACCAAAACAGATTTTACTTCACTAAAATATTTCTCTTAAAAATATTTGCCTAGGTCCATACACTGGAAGAAAGAAAGGGGTTGAATAAAGATGACTGGGTCAATGTAGCCTAAGAAAGTCTCTGAGGTAGCTGGACTGGTGGCACACTGTTGTAGTAGTCAGGGTTGTAAGGAGAACTATTAGAATGAGGACACAGAATTTATAATATTATTTTATGATGGTCATCCAGAGTTAATGCAAGAAAGTGCAGAAAATCTGTTCACAATACTAAAGACATAGAATATTCAGCCAAGGGCCTGAATCCCACAGCAATGTCCCACATGAATCCAGATGAAAACCTATAGCGCATGACAGTGCCTCCCACAAGTCCAACTGGAGGTCTAGAGCCCATGAGAAGGACTCATATCAGTCTGTTTTATGATCTGCACTGGGAAGACCCAAGGTCAGTGGTGGAAGCTAGAAAGTCTATGCCAGTGGGGTGAAGGAGCTGTGCTGGTAGATTGAGGGTTCTACACTGGAGCCAAGAAGTCATGCTCATTATGAAGACCAGTGCTGTTCTGAAAAGCACCACAGCCATCCTCAGCAACACAGAGGTCTCAAGCTCCTCCAATGATAAGCACAGTCCAGTACACGCCAGAAAGCCAGCATAATGAGTTTGTCCTGGAGGTTAAGTGGCACACATCTTCCTCTCTGGAGCCAGGAAGCGATGCTGAATATAAGGAACAGAGTTCCCTCAAAGTGAACCACAGCCACTCTCACCAACAAGGTCCCAAGATCCCAAGGACAATAGTTGAACTCACATTAGGGAAGCTAGTCATGAGGAACTCCTCCAGGAGAACCAACAGCTCAAAACAGCAACACTTAGAGAAACCCACAACACCTCCTTCATCTTCTCCACATCTCTATTTATGCTGGCAACTTCCCTCAGGTGGACATCTACGCTCAGCACCATGCTGATTTAGTTCAGCTGGCATTAAGTTGACCATCAGTTTTTAATCCATAACACACACCAATTCTATTTTGCATTTCAGAGTACACATTTGTACAATGGGGAGCAGAAGCTACCCATTGTAGAATATATTTCCCATCTTTTTGCAGGTTGGTGTGGCCAGCAGGCAAATTCTTATCAATGCATTTTTGCACCAACGCATTTTTGGTGGAAATGCTGCATACTTCTATTAGGCCAGGCTCCAAAGAAGTAGGTGCTCCTCCTCATTTATTCCTATCTCAAACTTGGGTACAGGCCAGCTGACAGAAGGCATAGGAAGTACAGGATAGAAGTGTCTTGTGTCTCTGAATCTCCTCATGGAAGACAAAATCCAAGCATTAGGAGAAGTTTCTTAGGCTTTTCTACAAATGAGAATCATTTCATTACACTTAGGTTTTTATTCTATTATGCCCTTGACTGAAAGAGTTCTACATTAATTCCCTCAGAAGGCATAATCAGGATCACAAAGTTTTTTATTTTATCTTTCATACACAGAAAATAAATATTGCTCAGATACAATAAGCTGATAGCATAATACGTTGACAACTACTTAATACACCATTTTTAATTTTCTAAATGCATGCACTCTTTCCAGTTATTTAAACTTCATAAAGAAAAAATGTATGTTTGAAATTCAACTTTTACAATAAAGAGTTCATAGTATTAACATAAGGTCAATAGATAATTTTCTATCTTTTCTAATTTTTTTCCTATTGTGTGAATAAAGAAAGTTAAAGAAATAAAATCCTTTGAGCTTCCCTATTTGTTAAGTCATCAAGACCTCAGAGTAGCCCTTAGAAGTTTCCTTTTATCAACAAATACCTTTTTTCAAAGATATATCTTTAAGATATAAAAGGTTTTAATTCTATTATTTTAGGAAAGTAGTGTCTGATTTTTATGGTAATCATATGAATTTATGTCTATATCCCAGTACTCAAAGGCAGCTTACTTATTTGGTCTAACTTATTTACTGTCTCATTTTTGAACTTCTGAATTATTACTCACTGGGAACAAAGCTAACTTTTGAGTACAAAAGCTTTTTATTTTAGAACACACTTGAGAATGGTCTGAGAATAGAATTATAAAGTCACAAATTCCTGCCTAACACAAATATGCTATCTGGCATTGTGGAAGTTACTTAACTTTATTGTTTCTGTCTCCCAAGTGTGAAATTGAATATTACATGTTACTTCTTTTCTTCTACCAAAGAGAAATATGAAGTTTCAGATCTGTAGAGCAATTTCAAGGTGAAAGGAGTTTACAAATAACTAAGTACTGGAGCTAATTTTCTTCTCCATCTGGGGAAATGGATGCTCCCTAAGAAAGGAGGGGAAAGGTGGGGAATATGGTGCTATTCGTGCCAGAAATCTAACCTCCTCTAACCTTGGGGAATGACCACAAAAAGCAAGAAAGAGAAAAGAAAACTCAAGCAGGGAATGTGCTGACTCACTACAGCCCAATCCCATCTCCAAGGAGCCAAAATCGGGTATGGAACACCTGAGCTCACTGTGCAAATGTTTGGGCAGCAGAGGGTAAGAGGTGCTGTTAAATATATGATAGGTCTATATAAGTACTCTGTGTGTGGCACTCTATGGAGTGTGCAAAGTGTGCATCCCTAAGGTACTGACAGTTCTGAAACTGCACAGGCATAGACAAAGGACTGATGAAATGTGCAGGGCAAGGGTTCCTGTGTGCTGTCCTACTAGGGGTGTTCCCTGTAGTGATTAACGATTCTGTATGCATTTCTCTACCCTGGTCATCTCTCCAGGGAACCCCATTCCTGTGGCTGACATGCCAGGAGGCAGTGGCTTGCTTTGATTGCATCCCCAGCTCAGCTCTTCTTTCTGTCCTAGGGGTTTCTATCTCTCCAACAGTGGCTGCACCTCAGGATGTGGTCTCCTAGCTGCGTCTTCTTTCATGAAGTCTACTATTCATTATATGAAAATCTGTTAGCAAGATTTCCTGCTAACAATAAGAAAATCAGGGGATAATTGACACAGGAAGGAAAGTTTAGGGGACGGTAGTCCTACTGATCCTGAGTCCTACTGCAGTGCAGGGAAGTATATTTCTACTAGCTGCCAGTTCTGGATTCTCTTTATGTTCCTGTATCTTCTTTTGTTCCTCTTCCTTTGTTGCTCTGGTTAGATCATTCTCTTTCTTAGGGAGAAAACAAGGCACATTCTGATCTTGTCCCAACTGCCTCTGGGAATACCAATGCCTCTAGGGCAGAGGCATCACAAGCATATGCAAAGATGTCACTAAATCAATGAAGAATCTCCTTTCAAAATTTAGAAACTATTCTCAGAAAGTTTTATTATATTTGATTTTTGAAAATTCAAATTCTTTTTTAATATTTGTAAGGAAAACTCTGCTTTTAAAATAATTCTCAGTTCACAAGAATTTGCAAAGAAAGGCACAAGGAAGCTCCTGCTTCCTTCATTAGCCTTTTCAACAGTGACACCTTGCACAATAGCTACAGTATAATACTGATATCATGAAACTGACATTGCTACAACCGCAAAGATTACTCAGATTTTATCAGCACTGTATACACTCATTGGCACATGTGTATAAATATATTTCCTTTGATTCTAGCATATGTAGCTTTGTGAAGCGACCATCAAAACCAAGATGCAGAACCTGGCCAGTACTTCAAAGCTCCCTCCAGCTGCCTCTTTCAGCCACATGGATGTCTATGCACCCCACCCTGACTACCTCTTAGCAGTACGTCAGCTCTTCTGCCTCTCTGTAATTGGGGCATCTCAAGAAAGTTTGTATGAGACAATGGGTGTTGGTTTTCTTCGCTCAGCTTAATTCTCAGGTGATCCATGAAGTTTGTCCTGTATCAGAAATCTATCACTTTTTACTAATGAAAAATAACCTGTTGGTAGCGAAGTAGTACAGTTTTTCAAAAACGCTGCATTAAATCTGTATAAGTTTTGGAAGTACGGCCATTTTCACTATATTGGGTCTATGTATCTAAGAACAGAGGATTTCCTTCAATTTTCTGATATTCTCTTTGGTTTCCTTTTTCAGAGTACTTTAGTTTTCAATGTAGAGGTCTTCCATTTCCTTGGTTAGACCAATTCCTAAGTACAGTATTTCATTTTTCTTGATACTATTGTATTGTTTCCTTCAATTTTCCCTTGGTGAGTTTGCTATTGGTGTGCAGGACCTCTATTGATTTTTGTGTGATAGACTTATTAATTTGACAAGTAAAAAGACCAATAAAAATGGTTACATCTGTTTGTCCTAGCAGTGCTTCAACCTACCAGATGAACAGTCATGCATGTACTGCTGGTGGTTCAAGGTAGTAGGAACATGGTAAGACAGGATCTTGAGAAGTCATTAAATTGCCCAGGCTGGGCTTGAACTTGGAATACTTCTGACTCAGTCTCACAAAATGTTAGGATTATAGACCTCTGCCTCTATGCCCAGCTTCAGTGAATTTCACTTTATCTACTCTGATAGGTGTGTAATGTTATCTCATTGTGGAATTAGTTTGCATTTCCCTAGTGGCTAGTGATGTTGAGTATCTTCACATGTTCATTTCCATTTGTATATCCTCTATGTGCAATGTTTATTTGTGTCTTTCACATTTTCTAGTAATAGGATTTTTCTTAATGGTGAGTTCTCAGTGTAGTTGATATAGTCTAAACATCCTAGCATGCTAGCTTATCCTAGTACCATCCTAGTTGATATAATCTATACATCTTAGCATTATATAGTCTGGTCGTTCATCATACTTACAGCAAATAATTTCTGCATATCTGAGATTTGTCTTTTCATATTTTATATTACAATATATTCATAAAAGTGTTGGTGATGAGGTGTTTCTTTTTTTCGTTTCTGGCTCATATTTTTGGTATCATCAGGCTTAAAAACCTTCTGCACTATGGTCCTGAACATATTCTGGTGATTTTAAAAAATGTTCTTGTTTCACATTTTTCATGCAAATCTTATTTTTTTTTAATAAAATAAAGGATAAAAGGTAAGTCAAGGTTTTCCCTCTTCTCTGTTTTTGGTGTGATGAATGTTCACTTGGTCCAGCCAAATTAACATGAAGACTATCTTTTCTTCATTTAATCATTTTGTACCTTTGTCAAAAGTTAATCTTATTCCTGAGGACCTATACTATATAGCTTGGATTTTGATGTACTCCAAAGGCCTATGTATTGAATCCTTAGCACTACTGTGAGGTGCTAAAAGCTGTAAGAGTGGGCCCTGGTGGGAGGTTTCAAGTGCTGTACCTTTGGGGGGGGGTTGTGTGACCCTGATCTCTTCTTGATCTTTTGCTTCCTTGCATGAGGTGACAGGATTTGCTCTACCATGTTGCTGTCTTCAAATCCCAAACCAGTAAGACCAATCAATCTCCAAAATGGCAAGATTAAATAAACCTTTCCTCTTTGTAATGAACTCAGATAATTATTATAGTAACTGAAGGCTAACAGTTTGTTTCTGGTTATTACATTGCTTTGTGTTAACAGCTTAGTAATCACCAAACTGTCATGATTATTGCCAGTGACAATGGACAGACGGATTTCTTCCATGATTTCTTATTCAGTGGTTTTAGATTTTCTAGGTCCATGGCTGTTTAAACTTTGAAATGAGATTGGCTTAAGCCTACAAAAAATCTTGTTTGTATGGAAAACTTTTAGGTTAAATTTAGAAAGAAGTAAAGTTTTTAATCTGTTTAAGCCTTTTAACCCATCAACAAAGTAAGGCCCTCTAATTTTGTTTAGGTTTCCTTTAATTTTTTTTTCTTTTGTCAGTATTTTGTAAATTTCAGCTAAAGAACTATATGTTCTTTACATATAGTTGTTACATTTCTATCTAAATATTCATTTACTTTGGATCAATTATAATGGCATTGTGTTTTTAATTTAGTTTCCATGTGCTTATTATTATTATGTAGAAAGTGGTTGATTTTTTGGGTGATGTTGTATCTTATAATCTTGCTGAAATAATTTTTTTATATAGGACAAAGTGATTTTGTAAATCACTTTGTATTTTCTCTGTAGAAAATAATGTCATCTACAAATAGAAAGGATTTGGTTTTCTTTTCAAAACTTTATGCCTTTATTTTCTTGCTGTATTTTACTGTATAGATACTACATTGAGTGGGAGGGCAGATATCACTGTCTTGTTTTCAACCTGGGGAAAGCATCGATCCCTTCACCAGAAAGCATGATGTTACTTGTAACTTACACATGTACCTTATAATGCTGTTGTGGTTACTCTGTATAACTAAGCTGCTAAGAATATTTTAAAATCATGAATTAATTCTAGATTTAATCAAATTCTTTTTCTGTGTCAAGGAATATGCTCATAAGATTTCTTCTTTAGTTCATTGCTATGATGGACTACACAGAACAATTTTCAAATACTGAACCAGCCTTATATGCCTGAATTAAAACCCACTTGCCTATAGTATACAAAACTTTTTTTCCTTTTTGTTAGATTCAGTATGTTAATATTAAGAATTTTTAAATCTATCTCATGAGATATATTGATCTATAATTGTGTGTGTGTGTGTGTGTGTGTGTGTGTGTGTGTCTGTCTGTCTGTCTGTCTGTCTGCTGGTTTTGGTAGCAGGATAGTACTGGCCTTATGACATGAATTCATAATTACTAAAATGGTACAATACTAGTTTAAATTCCTGCTTAAATGTTTGGTAAATGTCTCTAAAGAAATAATATTGTTTGGGACATTGACAGGGAAGGGTGTAATTACAAATTAAATTTCTTTACTAGTTATTGACAATTCTGTAATCTACATGTCACATACACTGAATTTCGGCATTTTGTATTTTTTTACAAATTTGGTCATTAACCTAAATTGTCAAATTTACAAGCATAAATCTGCCTGCAGAGTATCACTGTCCTTTTAAAAGCTGCAGAAATAGTATTGATATGATACTGCTCATTTCTAATACTACTGATACATGTCTTCATTTTATCATCTTCTAGGTTATTTAGTGGATGTAAAAACTATTCAGACTCTCCTCTTTCTAATTAGAAACATTCAGTACTATAGTTGTCTTCTAAGCATGTCCTTAGTCACATCTCACAAATTTTGATGTTCTCTATTTTCATTTGGATCTACACACATTTGCTTGCTTTAAGATCTTTCCATCAAACCATGAGTTATTAAGAATTTACTTAATATTCTTGTGTTTACATATTTTCCTATGTTAATAATTTCTAGTTTTACTTTCATGTTCACAGAAAATACTTTGTATGACTTCAGTTCTTTTAAATATGGCTTTATGAGCCAGAATATGATGTGCATTGCAGAATGTTCCATGGGTACTTTAAAATAATGTATATTATGTGAATATAAATTAGATTTTACTGTGGCTGGGGATTTAGCTCAGCAGCATATGCGGCTGCTTCGCAAGCACAAGGTTGTGAGTTCAATCCCTGGTACCGAAAAAAAAAAAAATTAGATTTTACTGGTCAATGGCATTAAGTCCTTTGATGTCTTTGCTATCAATTGGTGGCAGTTCCCAAATATACTTGTAGATTTCACTGTAGTTCCATTCAGGTCAATGAGTTTTTATTTGTTGGTGAAGTCATCCTTTTACCATTTTGTAGTGCCTGTTTTTCTCTTTGAAGTTATCTTTGTCCTGAAGTCTACTAAATCTTATATAGTTCTGTGTATGTATGTGCATGTGTGTGTGCATGTACACTTAAAGTACTCTTTGGTCTGACTTTCATTCTCTTGTTATCAAGTTATACAACTTATGTTTGAAATGAGTTTCATTTTATGATCAGCTCTGCCACTGATATTTAGTTGGTGTATTTTGAGCCTGTCTGCTCCCTCTGCTGCTTGTTCCTCTGTCTTGCCTTTATACAGAGTAAAACCATTCTTAGCATTCCATCTTGATTTATTTGTTTTTCTGAGTATCTCACTTGTGTATTTGTCTTAGTAGTTACTCTGATAATTACAATCAGTACAAACAACCTAACCCAGGCTACTTGTACCATTCTTCTACAACTGGAAGTAGAACATGGGGATTCCTTTCTTTCCCCTATTTTCAAAATAAAACTGTATTAAGTATTTTCTTATGTACTTAATTCTATTAATTAAATATAATTATGTCCTCTAGACATATTTAGAACCTTTCAAATGGTATTAAACTTTTTATTCAACTATAATTTAAGAAACTCATAATTTCATTCATCTATTTCTTCCTTTCTTTATGTATCTCTAAGCTTTCTTCTCTTATCATCATCTTTCTGTTGGGAGGTTTCCTTCCACCATTCTTTCAGGGGAGGTACTACAGCCATACTTAGTATCTGAGTTTTTGTTATTTTTAGTGGGATATTTTTGCCAGATGTAGAATAAACTTTTTTTTTTCTTTTAACAGCTTAAAGGTTGTTTTCAGCACTTTAACTGTATGTCTTCTTATAGTTTATTGCTAATTCACTCAGCTTCTGGAATCAGTAGTTTTATGGGTTTCTTCCCAGTTGTTTTAGCCATTACTTCTTTGAATACTTTTCAGCCCTACCATCTTTTCCTTGTCCACCTAGAACTACACTAATATGAAAGCTTTTTTTTTTTTTTTTTTTTTTGGGTTATAGACTCACAGGTCCCTGAGGCTCTTTTCTTTAATTTCTGTTTTTTGAGTATGAGTACCACTCTATGATGTAACATTAGCCTCACGTGTGCAAGGCCTTGGGTTTGGTCCCCACCACTAAAGAAGGAAGGAAGGAAGGAAGGAAGGAAGGAAGGAAGGAAAAAGGAAAGAAGGAAAGAATAAGAAAAGAAAGGAAAAGAAAAGAAAAGAAAGCCTATTTTTTCTTTGTTTTCATGATTGTGTAAATCCTTTGGGTTTGTCTTCATGTTTACTGATTTACTTTGTCATCTGAACTTTACTGATGAGGTCAACCAACTAGATTTTCTTTGTTATATGTTTCATTTTACTAATTTTCACTTTTAAAATTTCTTCCTTGCTGAGATTTATTCTCCATTTGTTCAGTCTCAACAATCTGCTGATGAAGCATATTTATGATGGCAGCTTCAAAATATTTGTGAGATCATTTCACCATCTGATTCACCTCCATGTTGGTCTCAGTTGGTTATGTGTTCTCATTTACATTCTGATTTTCCCTGCATCTGGCCTACTGCAGCAAGTTTAGTTCTATTGACAACTTACTTTGTACTGTTAGTCTTGTCTCCCTAGCTCCAAAGTATTTGGAAGGTACCTGCTCTATCCTTACTGTGGCACAGAAGAGAAGTTATTCTCCACTGCTTCCCTAGTTTACTGGGTGGGACATGAGAAATGCCTAGTACTGCAGACTCAGAGTTTTCTGGTTACCTGGTGCTGAGGAACCAAACGTGCAATCATGGATGGTATTGCCTGGGAGTTCCTACCTGGTACATACCCTTTCACAGGTATAGAGCAGGGAATGCTGAATCAAATAGTTTCTAATTTAATAAAATTTTTGGTAAGTAGATACATACACAAATTCAAAGTCTATAGTTTATCTGCAAAAAATGAAATAAAACCTAAAGTTTGCAATTATATTTGGAAAATTTATGACAATTTAGTGTATTTATGAATAGGATAATTTAATGTCTATTATTAACTGATGATAATTGTATGTGCAATTATTTTAGAATCAAGTGAACTATAAGGACAATTACAATCTTGGCATATAACGTATTTTAAGTCATCATTTGAGAGATTGAACCAACTGAGAGATGAGTGTTCCTCTACTTAATTCTTCACTTATTTTTTATTTAGTTGAGTGTTAATACTACATAATACTGAATCACAACTTAAAGAGTAGAATTACAATAATCTAAACGCACACTGAATTCTTACAAAGCCCATTTAAAATTCTATGATGCCATTTATTAATTTTATTATAATTTACACTTAATTAGAACTTCTTCATGTTTGAGACTTATATACAAAACAACTTATTCTGCCACAATTTGAATAGGAGTTACCTTATAAACACAGATTTCCCAGATATGTAATGCTCAAAGTTTCAAGCATAGAAACTTATTTTAGACTCACTTTCTAGAAAACATAAAGTTTCTGAAATACTTAAAGTATATGAAATGACATTTAATGGTTTCTTAAGGCTTTTAGACCCAGTCATAACTTGCATACAGTACTAAAAGGCAGTAAGGATAACATCTTCCACCTTCATCAAAGCATTTTGGAGAAGGAATTCCGCCCCCCCCCAAAAAAAACCCTAGCTCTTATATTCACAAGAATAACAATAATTATTCTTCATATTTTAAAAAAGGGGAAATGAAAGTTCTGAAAGTTTAAGCAATGGGTCTGATCACAGAGGAATCAAATAAGGTCTCTCCTTCCTGACCTTATATTACTTCAATTTGTGGGTTTTTAAGGCTTTTGAATCTAAAGTCCAGAACTCCTCCTCTTCCTCAGATATACAGAATTATTTATATATTTACAGCATAGCTACAAAGTGTACCAATTTTTGAATTCTTGCTTCCACATTTTGCATTCTGAATCCCCTCTTTTGCAGTTAGATTGTTGGCTCTCTCATTTCTACTGCCTTTCTCTCGTTATACACCTGCCTCTCACTCTTTCTGACACCTCAAATGTGTTTGTATACTTAGATGAAAGTCTTTGGATCAGACTCTGAGAAGCTCTCTCTTTTACGTTGTAAAGAATCAACAGGACAAGTATTTTGGCAGTATAAAGTCTTCGGTACTGACTCCTGGTTCTGTTGTGCTCTTTATCACAATGGTTACTAGATGTAACACTGGTCAATAAGTGAAGAGTTGTGATTAAAACACCTTAATACGAGCAAATTGCACAATGATTAATATTAAATTAGCAAACAGTTTTGCTTTCAAAGCCACTATATGTTTCAGATGAAAGCTCTAGTCCTGATCCCATGATCAGTGATCAAGTATGGAAATAGAGCTGCTAAAAGAACTCTGATGACTGATGGGATCTTACTTTAAAAGAGCTACAAATATTTGAAAAGATTATTTTTTGCATGTTCTGTTACAAATATTGGAGTCCAGACCAGGTGCAGTTCGATAGCAAAAGACAGGAAAGGCAGTGTTGGGGAAAGAAACAAGAGATATCTAAGATCCTGAAGCAGTGAATATAAAACATCCTGTGGTGAAGCAAAGAAGTAGTGTGCAGAGATCATCTTTTCCCTTCCTGACTTCAAACCTTCAATTACTTTAATCTTTTGGAAACCCATCATCCCAGCACTGCTCTTCTGGAAGAAGAGATTTTCTAGGCATGCATGAAAAGATAAACCCCTCAATGGTGCTTTATAACAACACACAGAGTGAAACTCCTCAAAAACTTTAATATGCAAAAATCAGTGCTCCTCTAAGAGGTCTCCACAATCATCAGTGTAATGAGAAGCCAGACCAATTTTGAAGGCAGAGTTTGTCTTGGGTGTTTTCATGCATCTCAGTCTTGCTGAGGGTTACTCAGCCTCCCGGGTACCCTCACTGTCCAGGATCTTCTCCTCCTCTAGGGCATGCTGGTTGCCTGCTGGAATCCTTCATTCAGCCATATGGCATTCGCTCCATGTTTGCTTTCCTTTAGTGAAGTAGGTGAAAAGTACTTGCCTTTCCCCTCCTTTTTCCTATGATGTTGGGGATGGGAATACAATTTGGCCTCAGTGTCCTCCCTGGTTATTTAGTGGCTACTGTCCTCCAGGACACTGTGTGACCCCCTGCTTCTGCCACTCTAGACACTGCTGCCTCTGAAGAAACTTCAGGGAAACCATTCTAAGGTGAACAAGATCAGGGAGGGAGGCCCAATTTTAACATGTGCAACCTTGCTAAGCCCCCAAAGCAGTGAAGTACACAGGCATCCCTCTTGAAGATCCCCTGGTTTCAGTCCCACCATTTTTCTGCAGACACTAGATGGCTGTCAAACAGCTCTCAGCTCTCAACTTTTCACTAAACTGCTGTCATGATAGCTGGAGCTTTCCTGTACTCCCTGCATCTGCTTGGAAAAATCACAGGGCTGAATGTGAAGCAGTCACAGGCACACACTTGGGACTAATCAGCAGATCTGAATTTGAACCACCCACAAACCTGCTGTGGTGGTATAAGCAGCATTCACTTTACACTTCTTGAATTAGTCTAGGAGGGCTCTCTCTGGTATATTGCTGCACAGGACTTGTTCAAATAAAGCTTTGCTCTAGTGGTCTTGTAAACATGCTGAAGAATTATTTCTTAAGTAGAGTGCATTTGGAAGTTCCTATAGATCTACTCAGTATTCTTATGCTGAGTAGTATAAACAGAGTGGTCACTTGAAAAGAAAAAACTATCATCACTGGAAGTTTTTGCCATAAAGAGCTCCAGAGATCAACTAGCTGAGTTGGACAATGGCTTGCAGCATAAGCCACTGTTTAAGATCAGCAGTCTGTGGTGCTGACCAATGACATTCAGCATTAACTGGTATCAACTACTGGCATCAGAGCCACTAGTATAGCTGTACCCTGTCAGTTGCTGATTTCTACATAAATCAAGGAAAAGAACCCTTAACTGATTGGCAACATGATGTTATCTCCTAAAGAACCCAACAATCTATACTCCTGGTATTAAACATATGGGACTGTATCTCACAAAAGATACGGAGGGCAAGGCTCTAAACCAAACAGAACATAATAGCACCACTAAAGGAGAGACACTGGGGCACCTGGGTTAACTCACAGGCGCATTTGTGGCTTATTAGCCCAAGTTGGACTATGCTCCTTTGTGTAGCTTTTCTGATATTCTGCCCCAGCAAGAAGATTTTTCTTTTGTGAAGGGTTTACCCAGTATGTATTTCTCACAAAGTGACTAATGTGCAGCACGTCTGTTGATATGCCCACTGTTGTGTGTCTCGTGCAGGCAGTGAGATATTCCATTTGTCTAACAACAACAGAGTGTAACCCTGTTATATCGCTGAGCACAGGACTTGTCAAACTGTATTAACTCTTTCACAGTCATTTTCTTACAGAGCCTTCCCAAAAACCCTGTTATACAGATGTCAGTACTAATTTCACTGACAATTCAGGAATCACTTCAGAGACACCAAGTAACTGAGATCTTTTCTGAAGGTTTTCTATGGCAGGTCTACCTATGGTCTCTCAGCTTCCTCACCAATCAAATTTGAGGAAGGCTCCATAGGTTTCTCACTACACTCAGAATAAAATACAGATAACCTAAATGTTCTGCATCCCCCTGGCCCATGCCTTGCCTCACTTTCATCTGGTACTGGGGACTCCTCCCTGGCTGTCCTTTCCACCTACACTCCTTTCTGCCTACTTCCAGAGCAAATCTCCCTTCTCTCCCATAGACTTGTTGAGCTTGAGCTTATTATACACATGGTCCCAAAGGCTTTAACCTTTAAGACTGGCTCATCCTTATACTTTATGACTCAGTGCACATATCACCTTGTTAAAGTAGCTTTCCTTGACCACCCACTGAGGTAATTCCCACCTCTGATACACAAATCACACTTTCCTTCACATAATTTACAATTATCCATCATCATCTAATTTCTTCATCTATTTACTTGTTAACTATCTATCTCTTCATATAAGGTCAGAGAACTTATTTGTCAACTCTGATATATCCCTGAAGTAAACACACAGTACTAAATAAAATTTTAATGACAGAATAAATGAATCCTTAATAGCAAAAATGACGGATAGCATGGTTTTTTAAAATAACAGAAATCATTCTCACTTTACAGATGAAATTCATGAAAATATTTAGAAATAGTTTTAATGTGTTTTAAAAAATCAAATATTAGTTCCTATAATGAAGAAGAAAAGATATCACCTTTCTTAAATAATATAAAATCAAACATTTAGACATAAAGCTCTTTTATATTCCAGAAAACAAAACAAAAATGCTTTCAGATATAACTCATGAATGCATTTAAGAAACTTCCTTAAAGTGTCCTGGATATAAAATCTACTTTAAAAGTGGGATATAGCTTTCTCACACACACATCATATTTTAGAGAAAAATCTTTATTACATGAAGGGTAGATATAAGCCAGGTATTTATTAATGAGGTAGCATTCAATATTTTATACTATAAGATAATTTAAAAATAGAAATAAAGATAATCACATGCCAAAGCATATACTGCTAAGAAATTTACTAAAATGTAAATGAAAGTTGGCCCGTGATTATTGACCTAACAGCCACTGTTCTTTCTTAATCAACTGGGTAACCTTTAGTTTAAGCAATAACACAGCTGTGGTGAAATTAACTACAAGTTTAATTTACAAGAACGTATAGACACACTAATAATCTTTGCCTTAAGGTTTCCCTGTTCTGTTTCAGTATAGAAAACAGTAAATACAGACTCTTTAAGTACATTACAAAGCACTAAAACAGAATAAAGATTTTTTTTCCCTAAAGTTTATTCTTTACATCAAAACTAGAAATGTCTCCAACCAGATCTCTGTTTGTCATAATTCCATTTAGGGAATTTTATTAAAGAACAATAAGATTTGAGCAATGGATTTTTTCCCACCTTCATTAAAAAAGTATAAAACACCTGAACAACCAGTCTACTGGAAAAGTGCTAATTTATGTGTTCAGTATGTTTTTACATCAAGATAGTCATTCTAAAGGAGATAAACGACTATCACTTGACACTCAGGAAAACAAAACTGCATACATATGAGATAACAGAACTATTAATTGTTTCACGATACTGGCCAAAGTACCTCAGGATTTGTCACTGAAAAATAAGAAAAAAAATCAATCTTCCAGTATCTGGAATTAAAACAAAAACTGTTGTTAGCATTTTCAAAAGTTTAGTAAGAAATGTTTCAAGAGTCTTAACCAAATTTCTGTTTTTTTTCTTTTACAAACACATTATCAAGTAATTAAACATTTTATCAGATGGTAAAAAAATCAAATAGAATAATCACGCTGGAGGATCTGTGGCATACACTCTGCTTTCTTGAGCTCTTAATGAGGTTTGTCTGCTGCTGGGGTGAGGGACCACTGTCTTCTTTGAGGACAACCTGAGGTTTCTGACCTTTGTAAATTCTATCAGGACAAACTCTCTTTTGATGTGAGAAGTTTAATTTATCTTGTAAAGTAGCTGGAAATACATTTCTAAAAGTCCATTTTCCAACACAAACATTTTACTGCAAAAGCAGGAAAACTTTTGTTGAAGTAAACACTGATACAAAACTATAACACAATCAAACAACATTAAAAAACGGCTCCTCTTGCAAAGTCAGCAATAAATATTACTGAAGGACATTGTAGAAGGTTCTCCTTCTTTTTAACATTTATTTTTAAAGAGCTACAGATTTCTTAGAAAGTTGGAAAAATAATACAGAACAAAAATCACTTATCTGTGGTAAGATTTGCCTAAAGGAAATTTTCTTTAAGAAAAAATATAGTGAACCAAGAAAAAAAAAAAAGAGAGAAAACAGACATTAGTGTGATTGAAAGTCAAGTTCTATGTCACTTTACCAGGTATAGCTGGCTTCACTAGTACCACAATCAAGGTATAGTACTATTTCATAACCAAATTGTCTCCCTCCTGCTACTTTTTTATAGACCCACTTACCCCTCACTCTCCCTACCACGCAGCCTAGTACCCACTGACTGCTTCTTCAAGTAGAGTCTCTCATTTTAAGAATATTATATAGTATGTGAACTTTCAAGCTATGCTCTGTTTTGGTTGACATAACTTCACAGAGATCTATCCAAGTGTTGCTTTATTAATAGTAGATTGTTTTATATTTCTGAATAATATTCTACAGTATGAATGTTCCTTACTTTGTTTAATCATTTATCCACCAAAGAATACATGAGTTATTTCCAATCTGGGGTCATTATAATTAAAGCTTACAGAATACTAGTGGGCACATTTTGTGGACAAATTTTCTTTCACAGAAATGCTCAGGAGCACAAATGTTAAATTTTACAATTAGCATCTGTTTAGTTTTTTAAAAAATGACAAACTTTTCCAGTGTAACTATACTATTTTACATATCTACCACTATGTACAGAAGATTGGTTCTTTAAATCCTCTCCAATATTTGCTATTGTCACAACCTTTTATTTTAGCTGCTTTGATGACTACTTAGTTATATCTCATTGTAGTTTTAATTTCCACTTCCCTGATGACTCATGATGAACATTTTCCTGTCACACACATATTTTCTACATTGTACTGATCCTCCTCATGTCTTTGCCTGTCTTAGGATGCTTTTTTTTTTAAATGCTAGAGCTTTGAGTGTTGTCTATGCTTTCTAAAAATAATTGTGTTGTCAAATGTGTGGCTTAGAAATAATTTGTTACAGTCTATAGCCAGTACAGGTCCTGGGTGGATGTATAGTTTAAGCTTTATATATTCCAACTCACAATTTTTTCCACTTACAGTCTCTATTTTGGTGTTAGTCATGTCTTAATAACTCTTCCACAAATCCTGAACTTAGAAATTTCTTTTTAAAGTATGTATTTCCTTCTGAAAGGTTAACAGTTTTCACATTAATACAACACATTTTTAGTAGATTTTTGTCTGACAAGGTTTAGATCATACTATTTTAATCACTTCAGTACTACTTATTAAAAAGTCTATTCTTTTCCCCCAATGAATTGCTTTTATTCTTATGTAAAAACCCAAATGGCTATATCTGCATGGGCCTATTTCCCTATTTTGTTCCACTGATCCATGTGTCTAGCCCTTTATCAAAGTCACAGTTTTGATTAGCTTAGTAAGAATCAGATTGAATAGTGATTATTCTTTCAGTAACCTTTTGAAATTTAACCTATCCTAGCATATTGCTTATGCACATAAATTTTAGAGTGATATATGTATACATACAGAAAAGTCTTGCAGGAATTTGATAGCAATTATGTTAAACTTATCCATCAATTTAAGGAAAATTGACTTCTTTCTGTTCATACACATAACTTACACAATTCATATATTTTGTAGTTTTCAGCATCAACTCCTCTATATACTGTTAGCTTTATGCCTATTTCTTTTTTAAAGTAATTTGTAAATAGTATTATATTTTTTATTTCAACTTCTACACTTTCATCACTATTTTACAGAAATGTGATTCACTTTTATATGTTGATATTATATCCTGTGACCCTGCTGAACTTATTTATTCTATGAGTTTTCTGAATTCAGAGTCCTTAGAGCTCACCATTATACCACGGAACCAGGCTATTCTATGAGTTTGTAAACATAGATTCCTTCAGATTTTCTACACAGACCATCATATCAACTACAAATAGGAACAACTTTCTTTCTTTCTTTTGGTCTGTCTGTCTTTCTTGTCCATATGCTTATTATTTCCTTTTCTTGAATTGTGGATTTGGTGAGAATTGAAGAGTGGTGATAGTGAACATCTTTACCTGGTTATCAAGCTTAAGTTTTCACCATGAAGAATGCCAATGGTAGATTTATTGTGTATTCAATTTATCATCCTGAAAAGTCCCTATTCTTCCTAGTCTGTTGAAAGTATCAGGATAAGTATTGATTTTTCATTAACCTCATTTCATCATCATGAGATTTCTTCTTCAGATTGTCAGTATATTTGATTACATGGCTCAAATTTGACTACTCAACTAGCCTTGCGGTATAAATAACCACTTAATCATAGTATATCATACTTTTCAATATACTGCTAAATCCTAGTTGCTAACAGTTGGTTAAGGAATAATTATTTACATTTGTGAAACATGTTTATTCTGTAATTTGTGTTCTTATTTCTTTTGTTTGCTACCAAAGTAATACCAATTTTGTACAATCAATTGAGAAGTAATCTTCCCTATTTCCCGAAAGAGACTGGATAGAATTAGTGGGGTTGAATTGTTTTGTTTTGTTTTACTTTTTAAACAACTCTCTAGTACAGAAAGTACACATACTGGCATGGCTATTCAGTGAAATGATCTAGGTCTGAAGATTTCTTTACAGGAATGTTTAAAATCATGAGTTCAATTACCTTCACAGTTACAAGACTGTTCAAAGTATCTCTTTCACATAAAGTGTATATATTACTTTGTGCTTGTTGATGAATTGGTCCACTTCTCTCAAGTTGCTGCATTTATATGTGTAGAGTTACTCATGGCAGGTACCTATCTGCTTTTAATATCTGTGTATCTGTGATAGTACTGTTTCATTCGACATATTGGTAATTTTTATCTTCTTTCATTTCTTAGTTCTATTAGAAAGACTTCATTTTATTGATCTTTTAAAGCATTACATTCTTCTTTGATTTTTTCTATCTTTTTCTGTTTTCCATGTGATTGTTTTTCATATCTTTCTTTTTTCCTCCATCTGTTTGTTTCAATTATTCTTACTGGTATCGTAAGAGCTAAAAATCTATCCCAGTTCTATTTTAGTTGTACCCTATAGGTTATAACATACTGTATTTTAAGCTTCAAAGTATTTTTAAAATTTCTTTTCAGACTGCTTCCTTCATCCATGAGTTATTCAGAAGAATACTATTTCCAGGTGTTTTGAAATTTTCCTGTTATCTTTGTCATTAATGTTGAGTTCGATGCGACTATGGCCAGAAAATATACTCTATATGCTTTCAACTCTTTTAAAATTGGTATTCTTATACAGTCCAAGATAATGTCCACCTTGGAATATATTCAATATGTGCTGAAATGAATGAGTATTCCATTTGTTGAATAAAGCTGCTGAAATCAGACACTGTTGGCTCATGATACTGCTGAAGTCTTCAAATCATCCTATCAAATATTCAGAATGACAGATTAAAAAAAAGAAATGACCACTTTAATGAAGGAATTCCTCAGCATACATACAGAAGACATACATTTAAAAAATACAGGCGCATAGGAAAATGATGGAAATCTTGAATGAACAATATAGGAAAGAAATAGAATGCATAAAAAGATTCAAAGAGATATTCAGGAAATTAAAAATTCCATACAGAGCCAGGAAAACTACTTGAATGAAACTGAAGATAGATTTTCAGGCGTTGAAGACAGGATCTTGGCTAGCCATCACAAAAGAAAAGAGCTCTTAAAAGTAACAAGGGATCATTAAATAACAATCCAACAGCTCCAAGATGATGCAAAGGAAAATAATATATGACTGACACATGTTAATAAAAAAGCAGGAGTCAACAAAAAATAACATTAAAAAGCTATTTGCAGAAATAATAGCAGAAAATTTCTCAAGCATAGGATTAGAATCTAACACATAGATAAGTGAAGCATATAGAACTCCAAACAGCAATAACCAAAATAAATCTATAATCAGACATATACTAATAAAGATCCTAGACATTTGGCACAAAAACAG
Source organism: Cavia porcellus (assembly GCF_034190915.1). Taxonomy (NCBI): domain Eukaryota; kingdom Metazoa; phylum Chordata; class Mammalia; order Rodentia; family Caviidae; genus Cavia; species Cavia porcellus. The sequence continues at coordinate 33,775,016 of NW_026947506.1, read as the reverse complement.
AATATCAAAAGCTGTTAGAGAAACTAAACATGACCTGTGAAAGGCAAACCCCTTAAAATCATGGCTGACTTCTCTACACAAACTTTCAAAAGAATTTGAAGTATTTGGAGCCCTGAAAGAAAACAGCTTCCAACCAAGATTATGTACCCTACATAACAATCTTTCAAAATTAATGGAGAAATAAGATACTTTCATGACAAAGAACAACTGAAGAAATATGTGTCCATCAAACCCTATCAAGGTACTAAGAGATATTCTAAACAGCGATAAAAATGACAACAATTCCCAGAACAATAACAAAAAGAAACCACCAGGCAGGGTAAGCAATTGAACAGGGGGCAAAAGCAGTGAACTACAGGAAAATAACATGACAAAGATAAGCCAGTACATATCAGTTATAACAATCAATGTAAACAGCTTTGGTTTACTAGTCAAAAGAAACAGTTTGGCAAATGGATGAAGAAATAAGACCCAACAACGTGCTGTATACAAGAAATACATTTAACTCAAAAAGAATCTCATAGACTGAAAATTAAAGGATGAAAAACAATACTCCATGCAACAGGAACAAAGAAAACAGCACGGTTAGCTATTATCTTTGCAGAAAATATGAACTTGAAACCAAAAATGAGCAAAAGAGATAAAGAAGGTCATGACATACTTGTTAGGGGAAAAATTCAAGACAAACACATAACAATCATAAATACATAAGCACCAAATATGGGCACACCGAAATGTATTAGATAAATCTTAATAGACATAAAAAAATCAAATAAGAAATAAGAATTGCAATTGGGAACCTTAGTAACCCATTGTCACAAAGATCAACTAGTCAAAAAGTCAGCAAAAAAATAACAGAACTGAATCAAACATGTTAATAAATGGACTTAAACATTTTCAGTGATGCTCCCAACAATATCAGAATACACATTCTTCTCAGCTGCAAATGCTACATTCTCTAAAATAGATCATATACTAGCCTATAGAACATGCATAAGTAAATAAAGAGAAATTGAACATATTCTATGCATATTATCCAAACATAGTGCATTGAAATTGGAAATTAATAGCATAAGAAACCACAAAAACTCCATAAACACATACAAATTAAATAACACCATCCAGAACAATCAATGAATTACAGATGAAATTAAAGAAAATAGTTTTTTTTTTTTTTGTCTTTTTGAGACAGGATCATGTATGCAGTTCAGGTTGGTCTTGGGCTCACTTTGTAGCCCAGGTTGGTCTTGAATTTGCAAAGATCCTCCTGCCTCAGCCTCCCAAGTTCTGGGATGATAGAAGTGTATCACCAGACCTGACTACGAAGATGCTAAATATCTACAATCAAATGAAAATGTAGATACAATATCCTGGAACCTTTGGGACGTGATGAAAGCAGTCATAAGAGGAAAAAACATAGCAGTGAATTCTCACATGAAGAAAATGGAATGAGCACAAATACACAACCCAATTCTGCACCTCAAGTTTCTAGCAAAAGAAGAGCAACTCAAGCCTGAAGCTCATAGAAGGGAGAAAACTTTAACAATAAAAGCAGAAATGAACACAATTGAGACTAGGAAAACAATACAAAGAATTAATTAATTGAAGAGGTGGTTCTTTGAAAGAATAAACAAAATTGATAAAACTCTAGCCAACCTTATCAAGAAAGAGAAAGAAAAACCTCACATTCATACCGTAAGAAATGAAAAGGGTGAAATCACAACAGATCCCATGGAAATTCAGAAAATCATGAACACCTACTTTGAAAATCTTTACTTGCTTGGGGTGCAAAAATTTCTGGAAACATATGAATTACCAAAGCAGAATCAAGAATATAATGATTTTGAATAACCCAGTATCAGCTACTGAAACTGAAAATGTTTGGCCGAGGAATAACCTCAGTGCTGTAACTGCCTGTCTGGCAAGTGCAAAGTTGTGAGTTCGATCCCAGGTACCACCAAAAAAAGAAAAGAAAAGAAATTGAAACTGTGATTAAAAACTTACAAAGAAAGAAAAGCTCAGATCCTAATGGATTCACAGTGGAGTTCTATAAGAAATTTAGACAAGATTTAATGCCCATACTCTCAAACTTTTCAATGAAATTAACAGGGAGCCAATACTTCCTATTTCATTCCTGGAGGCAAGTACCACTCTGATACCAAAACCAGAGAAACACTCAAACAAAAAGGAGAACTATACAACAATCTCCCTAGTAAACATCTATGCAAAAATTCTCAATAAAATACTGACAAATAGAATGCAGCAAATATCAAGAAGATTATACATTATGATCAAGTGGGATTTATCCCAGGAATGCAGGAATGGGTTAATATATGCAAATCAATAAATGTAATATACTACATCAACAGTGCCAAAGACAAAAACCACATGATCATCTCAATAGAAACAGAAAGAGCTTTTGATAAAGTCCAACACTTGTTCATGATACAAACCTTACAGAAGCTCGGAATAGATGGTATCTACCTCAATCTGTTGAAAGCCATTTATGATAAACCAACCACCAACATTATACTAAATGGACAAAAACTGAAAGTTTTTGCTTTAAAATCAGAAACAGGACAAAGATGTCCATTATCACCACTCCTGTTCAATATAGTTCTAGAAACATTAGCCAGAGCAATTAGGCAAGAGAGAGAAATAAAAGGAATAAGGGTAGGAAAGGAAGTAGTTATTTGCAGATGACACTGATACACTACTCCCCAAAAGACTACTAGAGTTAATAAGCAAATTCAGCAGTGTAGCTGCATACAAAGTCATCACATTGAAATCAATAGCATTCCTGTACACAAACAACAAACTCACTGACAGAGAAAGTATGGAAATAACACCTTTCACAATTGCATCCAAAACAATGAAGTACTTAGGAATCATCCTAACAAAGGATGTAAAAGACCTCTATGTTAAAAACTATAGTGCTCTTAAAAAGGAGATTAAGGAGGATGTCAGAAGATGGAAGACATCCCTTGCTCTTGGTTAGGAAGAACGAACATTGTGAAAATGGCCAAACTCCCAAAACTGTTATACAGATTTAATGCACTCCCAATAAAAATACCATTAATATATCTTACAGATCTAGACAAAATATTCCCAAAATTCATTTGGGACCAGAAGAGACCTAGAATAGCAAAAGCAATCCTGGGCAACAGAGGCAATGCAGGAAGCATCCCTGACTTGAAATTACACTACAAAACCACTGTGATAAAATCAGCATGGTTTTGACAAAAACAAACAAACAAACAAACAAAAAAACAAACCAAAACAAAACAACCTGAGGATCAATGGAATAGATTAGAAGACAGACATATAACTACAAAGATATTTGGCCACCTTATCTTGACAAAGTGGCTAAACATGTTCACTGGAAGAAAGATAGCCTCTCTAATAAATGGTGCTGGAAAAACTGGCTTTCCACATGCTAAAGACTGAAACTAGACCCATGTTTATCACCATGTGCTAAACTAAATTCAAAGTGGATGGAAGATCTAAATACTAAAATAGAAACATTAAATCGACTGGAAGACAAGGTAGGTAGAAATCTTGAAAACATGGGATAGGCAAAGAATTCATGAACAAAATGCCAACCCCATGGGAAGTACTTCAAAGAACCAACAATGTTTTTGTACTTCAAAAAAAATCAATAACAAAGTGAAAAGAAAACTCACTAAATAGGAAAGAATTTTAGTCAGCTGTCTCTCAGACAAAGGACTAATGACTAGAACATATAAAGAACTTATAAATGTGCCCTCCCAAATTAAAAAACACAATCTAAAAATAGTCATCTGTGATGAACACACACTTCTCAGATGAAGAAATATAAACAGCAAATAAATTCATAAAGACATGTTCAACATCACTGGTAATAGGAGCACTGCTAATTAAAATAACACTGAGATTCCATCTCACTCCAGAAACAATGGCTGCCATCAGGAAATCAACTGATAACAAATGTTGGCGGGGCTGTGGGAAAAAGGAACCTTTCTCCACTGCTGGTGGGAGTGTAGACTGGTGCAACGACTGTGGAAATCAGTGTGGAGATTCCTTAAAAAAAAGTAGGATTGAAAGACTCATTCAATCCAGCTATTTCCCTTCTGAGTATTTTCCCAGAAAATTGAAAATGTTATACACAGCAATATATGTGTGCCCATGTTTATAGCAGCACAATTTGCAATAGCTACACCTTGGAAACAAGCCAAATGCCCATCAATTGAGGAATGGATAAAAATGATGTGGTATTTTTTTCTACAACAGAATATTACCAAGCTATAAAAAGTATAATCTTGACTTTTATAGGTAAATGAAGGCAATTTGAAATAAGTGAAATAAATCAAACTCACACTTATAAATATCGCATTGTCTAGTATAAAAAATAAAAAATTGAAAGCATAATGAGATGCAAAATCTACAACTGATATTATAATAATGAAAGAAATAAAGTGCTCAAAAGGAAAGAAAAAGTGGAATAAGGGAAAGGAGAAAAGGAAGGAAGGAAAAGATTATATATAGTATGTATGTATACATATGTTAGGTAACTATCCTACTAATCTGTTAGTTCACGAAAAAGAACAGTTTATACTGATACTGTTTGATTGTTTGATCATTTTTTGTGCCTAGATCTTGTAACTTGAACAACTACTTCTAAAGTAACAATATGTAATGTATTAACTAGTGTTAATTTCCTATTTTTTTGAAATTCTGTACAATTCTTACTGTTTTTTTTGTTTCTTAAAATAAAATTTTAAAAATCCAGATCTGAGGATTAGATTAGAAGATGCTATAAAGAACTACAAAGACACTCAGCCACCTTATCTTTGACAAAGGAGCCAAAAATGTTCTCTGCAAGAAAGCCCTATAATAAATGGTGCTGGAAAAACTGGTTTTCCACATGCCAAAGACTAAAACTAGACATATGTCTATCAGCACACACTAAACTAAAGCCAAAATGGATCAAAGATCTAAATATTAAAACAGAAACACTAAATCTACTGGAAGAAAAGGTAGGTAGAAATGTTAAAGACATAGGAGTAGGTCGAGAGTTCATGAACAAAACCTAAACTGCATGGGAAGTGCTTCAAAAAACCAACAACTGGGAAATTATCATATTAAAAAGCCTTTGCACATGAAAAGAAATCATCAAATGAATGACAAGAAAATCCACACAATGAAAAAAAATTTAGCCAATTGCCCCTCAGATGACTTCTATGCAGAACAGATTTTAAAAAAGAAAAAAATCAGGCCCTCCAATTTCAAAGACCCAGTCCAAAAAAGGCCATCTGAGATGAATATGCACTTCTCAGATGAACAAATGCAAATAGGAAATAAATATATGAAAAAATGCTCCATATCACTGATTATTGGAGAAATGCAAATGAAGGCAATACTGAGATTCTATCTCATTCCAAAAAGAAGGGCTATCATCATCAAATCAAACAATAACAAATGCTGGTGTGGCTTTGGGGAAAAAGAAACCGTTCTCCACTGTTTGTAGGAGTTAGACTGGTACAACCACTGTGGATATTGGTTAAAAAAAAAAAAAAGAACCCTAGGATTTGAGGTATCATTTGATCCAGCTATCCTCCTTCTAGGTATTTTCCCATAAGATATAAAAACATCATACCATCCTCATATATAAACCCATGTTTATAGAAGAACAATTTGTAATAGCTAAATCTTGGAAACAACCCAAATATCCATCAGTTGAGGAATGGATAAAAAAAGATGTAGTTTTTTTTTATTTTAAAAAGATTAAGATAAAAGAGGACAGAACAAAACAGTTCAGAACAGAACAATTCAAGCAACATAGTGTTTCACCACAAGACAACCCAACATAACAGTAGCTACCATAGTGTCTCTTTCCTTGAAATATTTGAGTATACCTTCATACATTATAGTATCAAACATAACAAAATAATATAAAACCATTCAAGAGAATGAAAGTATTACAGTGTATTCAAAACCAACTAACAGAAAATGAACAATGGTTACTATATTATCTCCTAGTCCATAAAATATTTGGTGTATGCTATCACATATAATAAAATCCAACAAGATACAACATTATAAAACCGATGGAGATAGAAGAACAAAACCTTAATAGGACTCCAAAACAAGATGATATTAAATCAGAACTACCTAATATAACATCTTATTTTCTTCAAAATAGCTGTACACACCATCACAGACAATAAAATTAAACAACCCAGAATAAACCATTCCAACTAATGAATGAAAACATTTCAAGGCTTCAAAGCAATATAATGGGGAATCATGATTGCCATATACTTTTATGTATTCTTACCATTTTTTACACTTGGGAGACCATACGGTATTTATACATGTGAGTTTGATTTATTTTGCTTACGAGTACGGTCTCAAGCTGTAACCATTTATTTATAAAAATCTCAATGTAATCATTCTTTATAGCTGAGTAGTACTCCACTGTATAAAAATATCACAACATTTTTATCCATGCCTCAGTTGATGGACACTTGGGTTGTTTCCAATATCTGGCTACTACAAATTGTGTTGCTATAAACATGGGTGCACATATATCACTGTGGTATGATGTTTTCAGTTCTTCTGGGAATATGCCTAGAAGTGGAATAGCTGGAACAAATGGGACTTCCAATCCTAGCTTTTTGAGAAATCTCCAGACTGACCTCCACAATAGTTGCACCAGTCTATACTCCCACCAACAGTGCAGGAGAGTTCCTTTTTCCCCAGAGCCTCTCCAGCATTTGCTGTTGGTAGTTTTCCTGATCCTGGCCATTCTTTCAGGAGTGAGATGCAATCTCAGTGTTTTTTAAATTTTCATTTCTCTAATGAGTAATGATGATGAACATTTTTTCATGTATTTATTTGCCATTTGTATTTCTTCATCTGAGAACTGTATATTCATCTCAGATGCCCATTTTTGATTTGGATCTTTGAATTTTGGAGGTCTGATTTTTTTTTTAATTCTTTATATGTTTTAGACAGAAGTCCTTTGTCTGAGGGACAGTTCACTAAGATTTTTTCCCAGTTTGTGGGTTTTCTTTTCACTATGCTGGAGATTTCTTTTGACATGCAGAAGCTTTTTAATAAGACGTGATCCCAGTTATTGATTGTGGGGAGTATTTCCCGTGCGGTTTCATTCCTGTTCATGAATTCTGTACCTACCCTGTGTCTTCAAGGTTTTTACCCAATTTGTCTTCCAACAGACTTAGTGCTTCTGTTTTAATACTCAGATTTTTTAACTACTTAGATTTTAATTTAGTACATGGTGATAGATATAGGTCTAGTTTTAGTTTTGGCATATGGAAGGCCAGTTTTCCAGCACCATTTATTAAAGAGACTGTCATTCTTCCAGTGAATTTTTGGCCCCTTTATCAAAGATAAGGTGGTTGAGCGTGTTTGTAGTTGTGGTTGTATCTTCTAATCTATTCCACTGATCTTCGGCTCTGTTTTGGTTCCAGGACCATGTTGATTTTACTAGAGTTGCTTTGTAGTATAACTTCAAGTCAGGGATTGTGATGCCTCCTGCCTTGCCTTTGCGGCTTAGAACTGTCTTTGTTATTCTAGGTCTCTTCTGGTTCCAAATGTATTTTAGGAGTGATTTATCTATATCTATGAGGTATGTTGATGGTATTTTTATTGGGATTGCATTGAATCTGTATAACAGATCTGGGAGAATGGCAAGATGTGGTATTTTTATACAGTGAAATACTACTCAGCTACAAAGAAGGATAAACTCAAGGTTGTTATAGATAAATGGATGTTGTGAAAGTGAAATGGGAAGAAACTACTCAAGATGATAGAATAACTGGGATGAGGGAAAGGAGAAAAGAAAGAAGGTAATGAAAAGAAATATATATGTATATATATCATTAATCTGTTAGTTCATCAAAATCAATAGTTTGTGCTTTCAGTTGGATCATTTTCTCATGCCTGAATTCTGTAATCTGAGCAACAACTTTAAAGATAATATGTGATATATTAATCACTGTTAATCTATTATATTGTTTTGAAATTCTGCATCATCATTTTCCTTTTCTTTTAAAATTAAAAAACATGGAGAACTATGTTTAAGTCTCCATATATAATTGTAGATTTGTAAATTTCTCTTTTCCATTCTACTTACTTATATCTCACATATTTTGTAATTCTACAGTTTGGCTTTTACATTTTTAGGATTGGTATATTTATCTGGTTAACTGACAAGTGATAATGAAGTTTTTGGTGCTGGTAGTTGCCTCTACTCTCATACCTATTTTATCTAACATTAATATAACCAGTCCTGAATCTTTTATGCTTGAATATTATACCTTTTACATCCTTTACTTATAATGTACATGTATCATTACTTTGAAGTAAGTTTCTTATAGACTGCATATAGTTGGACTATAGGGCTATCATTTATTGTTTTTCACAAATTTTATTTTTCTGCCTAATTTTTAAAAATTTTAGTCTTATGTATGTTTTTATGTGTATCTATAATATCTTGTGTCTATCTCTTTGCATAGTGGTTTAGTGGTTGGTTTAGGTACTAAGTTATATGAACATAACTTATCTTGGTGAGCTAGTGTCCACATTTTAATAATCTGAGCAAAATTTAAAATCTTAGCTCCCATTTGGTCCCTTAACCTAGCCCACTGGAGACTGTCATAAATATTTCCTATGTCATTGTAAATTGTACTTGATAATGCTATACTTCGTACTTCAAGCGTTGAACATAACTTTGAAAACTCAAAAAGAGATTTTGTTCATCTGTATTTTTGTTCTTTCTGTTGTTCTTCCTTTCTGATGTCTTAAGTCAAAATCATCTATTTTTCTTCTTTTCATTTTGTTCTTTATAGTGCTCCCGGAAGCCAATGTTTAAGGGTAGGGAATTATTCAAATACATTTATCTCATTTTCCTTCACAAAAAAAATGCCTTCACTCCCCTTTTCATTCTTGTAAGTTACTTTCACTAGACATAAATATATAAACTGACAGTTCTTGAGTTTTAGTACTTAAAAAACATTCTGCGCTTCTATGTAGTATCAATGGCTTCTGATAAGAAATATGATGACACTCAGATTGTTTTACCTTTATAGGTAAGACACTTCTTCTCTGAATGCTTTTAGGATTTTTATCTTCTTTGTCTTAAATTTCTTAAGTTTGACTACTATTTTTCTTAGTGTACATTTCTTTGGATCTGTTTCACTTGAGGTTCATTCAGCTTCTTGAATACTGTATAGAGTTATATGTTTCAAAATGCCACATTTGGGAAACGAGGCACTATTTCTTTGAATGTTTTCAGTACCAATGTTTTTCTCCTCTTGTTCGAGTATACTGGTGAAAAATGTTAGAACTTTTCTTACAGTCATAGTGGTTTCTGATGTTTTGGATTTTGTCATTCTTATTGTTGTTGATTTTGCAACCTATTTCCTAAGACTCAGATTAAATAATTTCTACTATTCTCTCTTGAAGTTCATTGAACCTTTCCTCTGTTCTGTCCCTTCTGTTGTTTAGCTCATCCACTGGGAATTTTATTCAGTATTCATTTTTCAGTTCTAAAATTCATTTAATACTCCATTCTAATTTTTTGCTGATATTTTCATTTAATTGATGAGATGTTCTCTCCCATCCACATCATTTGCTACTACTATATTTGGAACTGCACATTGATGGCATTATGACTAACTTTAAAACCCCAGTCATATATTTCTAGCAGTGTATCTTGCCTCCTTCAAGTTGAGAGATTCTAGTTTATTTTAATTGCCAATGATTTTCCATTAAAACCTAGATGTCTTGGATAATCTGAGATTCTGGATATTGCCAAAGTCTTCTATTTGGACAGACTTCTGACGCTGATTTCCTAGGAAACAGGGAAGGCTGTCCCTCATTGCTGCCAGATGAAGATAAAGGGAGAATTTTCTTTGGCTCCACTTCTGTCAGGGTGAGGGAGTTCAGACTTCCAACTAGGTCTCTGCTGATGTGTCCTTGGATGGAAAATTGTTATAGACCCAGTGCTTCTATAGGACTGCATTCATATGTTAAAGCCCTAATTCCCAACATGAAGGTATTCAGACTTGGAGCTGGAAACAATGTGAGAATAAAGTAAAAGAAAGAGGCAATTAAGTGAGACAATATTTACTTAAGAGTAAGAGAATCAGGCCACGCCCAGCAAACTCCAAGCAGCAGGCAGGGGCCTGAATTCAGTCCCAGCCCTGAGCCTGTGTGGGTTGAATCACAGCAAACAGGGAAGCCTCGGAACATCTCTTCCAGGTGGTAAGACCGTGCCCCACAGCTCAAAATCACAGGAGGACACACGGGAGGCCCCACAAGCCTAACTGGCCAACGCACAGCGAACTCAAAGTGGCTAGCAGTTGCCTGCTGTCTGCCCTGGGAGCCAAAAGTGTGCGAGGTGATTCCCAGCACACAGGGGAAGCTTTGAAACATCTCTCAAAACCAGAAAATAGAGGAAAATGACAAAACGAAAGAGCAAATGCAATCTCAAACTTCCAGCCCAACCCTAGCAAGCCTAGGAGAGATGGACACAGAAGAAAATATAAGGCATATACCTGAAATTCCTGAAATGATAACAACTGAAGTAAAGAAACAACTCCAGGAAGCCATAAAAGAAGTCAAATCAGAAATGAGAAATGAGAAATGTAATGGAAGAAATGATGTACACATCTAAAGAAGACATAGTTAAAAAATTAGAGGAACAATGCAAAACTCTGAACAGTATAAGAAACAAACAGAATACATGAAACAAATTCAAAGAGATATAAAGGAAATCAAAAATTCCACCAAAGATGGCTAAACTGCCTCAACGAAAGTGAAGATAGAATTTCAGACTTCGAAGACAAAATGGCAGTTAGTGAACGAAAGATCCTTTAAAAATAACTAGGAACCAGGAAATAACAATTCAACAATTACCAGATGATGAAAAGAAAAACAATATAAGATTGATAGGTATAAACTAAAAGGAAGGTGACAACACAAATGATATCAAGAGGCTATTTACAAAAGTAATAGCTGAAAATTTCCCAAACGTGAGAATGGAAACTGACATAGAGATTAGTGAAACATACAGAACTCTAAATAACCATAACCAAAATAAAACTACACCCAGACATATAATAATCAACATCCCAGAAATCCAACATAAAAGCAGACTATTAAAAGCTGCTAGAGAGAAGAAACAGATCACGTATAAAGGAAAGCCTATCAGAATCACAGAAGACTTCTCAACACAAACAATGAAGTCAAGAAGAGCATGGAGTGAAGTATTTCAGATCCTAAAGGAAAACGACTTCCAACCTAGACTGATGTACCCTGAAAAACTGTCCTTCAAAATGGATGGAGAAATAAGATACTTCCACAACAAAGAACAGCTGAAAAACTTCATGACCACCAAACCAAACCTGCAAAGAATACTGAAAGACATTCTAGACAGACATAGGAAAAAACCACTAAGCAAGGTAAACAATTAAACAGAGTGGAAAGGTAAAGAATCAACAGCAGAAACAACGTATCAAAAGTAAACCAAAATATATCAGCTATAACCATTAATGTAAATGGCCTCAATTCACCAATTAAAAGAAACAACTGGCAGAATGGATCAAGAAACAACATCCAATGATACGCTGTATATAAGAAACCCATCTAATCCAAAAGTAAGTTCATAGACTGAAAGTCAAAAGATGGAAAACAATACTCCATGCAACAGGATTCCTGCCCACCCACCCCCAAAAAAGCAGGGGTAGCTATTCTGTTTGCAGACAATGTTAACTTCAAACAAAAATAATCCAAAGAGATATAGAAGGCCATTATATACCAGTTAAGGGAAAACTTCAAAAGGAAGAGAAAACAGTCTTAAATATATATGTACAAAATTTGGGAGCACACAGTTATACAAAGCAAATATTTAAAAAATGAAAAATCAAATAAGCAATAATATAATTGTAAAAGGAGACTTTAATACACCATTGACACAAAGGACCAGATCAACTGGACAGAAAATCAGCAAAGAAATAACAGAACTGAATCACACCTGTGAACAAATGGACTTAGTAGACATACACAGAGTGTTCCACCTAACAACATCAGAATATACATTCTTTTCAGCACCACATGGAACGTTCTCTAAAATAGACCATATACTAGCCCACAAAACATGCTTAAGTCAATGCAAAAGAACTGAAATTATCCCATGCATGTTATCAGATGATAGCGCCATGAAACGAGAAATTAATGACAAAAGAAACAAAAAGCCCACAAACACATGGAAATTGAATAATACACTCCTGAGCAATCAATGGGTCACAAAGGAAATTAAAGTAGAAATTAAACAATATTTACAGGCAAACAAAAATAAAAATACATCTTACCTGAACCTGGGGGATGCAATGAAAGCAATCCTCAGAGAAAAATTTATTGTGGTGAACTCCCACATCAGGAAAACAGAACGAACACAAATAAACAACCTGATGCTATACCTCAAACATTTAGAAAAAGAAGAACAAGTCAAGCCCAAAGCCAAAAGAAGGGAGGAAATTATGAAGGTCAGAGCAGAAATCAATAGAATAGAAACTAAGAAAATAGTACAAAGAATCAATGAATCAAAAAGTTGGTACTTTAAAAGAATAAATAAAATTGACAGGCCTCTAGCCAACCTCATCAAAAAAAAAGGAAAGAAAAAACTCAAATTCATGCAATAAGGAATGAAAAGGGTGAAATCACTACAGACCCTGTAGAAATACAGAAGATCATCAATACCTATTTCAAAAATCTCCACTGTCATAGGCTTGATAACACAGAAGAAATGGACAGATTCCTAGAAATATATGAATTATCAAAGCTGGCTCAAGAAGATATAAAACTGCTTAATAAACCAATTTCAATTAAAAATTTAAAAATATAATTAAATACCTACCAATGAAAAAAGCCCAGGTCTAGACAGATTCACTGTGGAATTCCACAAGAAATAAAAAGATTTAATGCTAACACTTCTTAAACTCTTCAATAAATTGAATGGAAAACAATTCTCCCTAACTCATTCATAGAAGCAGTGCTACTCTAATACCAAAACTTGAGAAAGACCCAACTAAAAAAGAGAACTACAGGCCAATCTCCCTAATGAACATAGATGCAAAAATTCTAAATAAAATTTTGGCAAACAGAATGCAGCAAATTATCAAGAAGATTATACACCATGACCAAGTGGGATTCATCACAGGAATGCAGGGATGGTTCAGCATATGCAAATCAATAAATGTAATCCACCATATCAATAGAGCCAAAAGTAAGAACCATATGATTATTTCTATAGATGCAGAAAAAGCTTTTGATAAGATCCAACACTTATTCATGATAAGAATGTTACAGAAAATTGGAATAAGTGGTCTTTACCTCAATATGATAAAAGCCATCTATGACAAACCAACAGCCAGCATCATATTAAATGGCCAAAAACTGAAAACCTTCACCGTAAAATCAGTGATAATGTTCACACAAGGATGTTCATTATTACTACTACTATTCAATATAGTGCTGGAAATATTAGCCAGAGCAATTAGACAAGAGAGAAATAAAAGGAATAAGGATAGGAAAAGAAGAAGTTGAATTATCATTATTTGCAAATGACATGATAATTTACATAGAAGACCTCCAAAAGTATAATGAAATACTCCGAGGTATAATAAATTCAGTAATGTAGCTGGATACAAAGTCAACACTCAAAAATCAACAGCATTCCTATACACCAACAACAAAATCACTGAGAGAAAAATAAGAGAAGCCACACCCTTCACAATAGCATCCCCAAAAGTGAAATACTCAGGAATCAATCTAACAAAAGAAATAACAGATCTATTCAGCGAAAATTATAATACCCAGAAAAAAAGAAATCGAAGAGGACCTCAGAAAATGGAAGGACATTCCTTGTTCATGGATAGGAAGAACCTACATTGTGAAAATGCCATTCTCCCAAAATTGTTATAAAGATTTAATGCAATTCTAATCAAAATACCACTAGCATATCACACAGATCTAGAGAAATCACTCCTAAAATTCATCTGGAACCAGAAGAGACCTAGAATAGCAAAGGCAGGTCTAAGCAAGAAAGGAAAGGCAGGAGGCATCACAATCCCTGACTTGAAGTTGTACTACAAAGCTACTGTAATAAAATCAGCATGGTACTGTAATAAAAAGACCTGAAGATCAATGGAATAGATTAGAAGATACAACTGCAAATACAAATACACTCAGCCACCTTATCTTTAATAAAGGGGCCAAACAGGTCCACCAAAAGAAAGATAGTCTCTTCAATAAATGGTGCTGGAAAAATTGCCTCTCCATGTGCTGAAAACTAAAACTAGACCCATGCCCATCACCATGTACTAAACTAACGTCTAAATGGATTAAAGATTTAAATATTAAAACACTAAATTTGTTGGAAGACAAAGTAGGTAGAAATCTTGAAAATACAGGGGTAGGTAGAAAATTCATGAATAAGAATCCAACTGCATGCAAAATACTTCACAGAATCAATAACTGGGATCACATCCTATTAAAGAGTTTTTGTATGTTGAAAGAAACCTCCAGCATAGAAAACTCACAAATTGGGGAAAAAATCTTAGTCAACTGTCCCTCAGATAAAGGACTTCTGTGCAGAACATATAATGAAAAAATCAGATCCCCAAAATTCAAAAACCTATTCCAAAAATGGGCATCTGATATGAATACACAGTTCTCAGACGAAGAAATACAAATGGCAAAAAAATACATGAAAAAATATTCAGCATCATTGGTCATTAGAGAAATGCAAATTAAAACAACACTGAGGTTCCATCTCACTCCTGAAAGAATGGCCAGGATTAAGAAAACTACCAACAACAGATGCTGGAGAGGCTCTGGGGAAAAAGGAACTCTCCTGCACTGTTGATGGGAGTGCAGACTGGTACAACCACTGTGGAGGTCAGTTTGGAGACTCCTCAAAACCTGGGATTGGATGTCCCATTTGTTCCAGCTATTCCACTTCTAGGCATATTCCCAGAAGAACTGAAAACATCATACATACATGTATATAGTGAAAACTATAAACATACAGTGATATATGTGCACTCATGTTTATAGAAGCATAATTTGTAGTAGCCGGATCTTGGAAACAACCTAAAATGCCCATCAAACTGAGGAGTCGATAAAAAAGATATGGTATTTTTATACAATGGAGTACTACTCTGCTGTAAAGAATGAATAAACTGAGATATTTATAAGTAAATCGATGCAACTTGAGACCATATTCATAAATGAAATAAATCAAACTCACATGTGTAAATACCCTAATAGTCTTCCTATTGTCAGAAATGGTTAAGAGTACATAAGATACAAAAACTCAATAATTATAGTGCAAGGACAAGAATCTTCTTAAACGGGAAAAAATAATACCTCAGGGAAAATGAGAAAAAGAAAAAGGAAAGGAAAAAATTATCTAAAATTATATAAACAGGATAGCCAAGATGATTGTGCTACAAACTCTGTAAGTTCTTGGAACAAAATAGTTAACAGTCATAGGATTGGAACAATTGTGTATATTATTGTATAGTGATCTGAGGAACTCTTGAAGGTCATTATGTAAAATAACAACCCTAGTTAAGGTCATCCCATCTTGTTTTGAAGGCCTGTATTGTTAGTGCTCTGGGTTCTTTGCCACTGTTGTTTACATGTGTTTTTCGTTTCGTGTTTTTCCAGGAATTTTTGTTTTGTCTTGTTTGTTGTTTTTCCCTAATACAGAAAGGATAGGTAAACATATAGAGACTCATGCATGCGCAACTCTAAAAAGTTTATAAGAATCAATTACATAATGCACAATGAAATGAACAGCTACTTCGAAGAAAAAGAGACACTAAGGTACCCAGTGCTGATTCTATAGCATCATGATGTGAAATCCTGCAATACTATTATTTTTTGTTCAGAGTGATTTTAGTCTGGTTTAATTTCAACATACATGAATGTAGGGACAGCTATTTTGAAGAGAATGAGAGACATTATGGCAGCCATTGTTGACTATTGTCTGGTCTTAAAGACTTAAAATGCCTTCATTATCCTGTTGTGATCAGTTTTATACTATTTTGTTTTGTATGAATTCATTGTATGTGAAGATATGGACAACTATTTGGAAGAAAATGAGACAATATTGATGGTGAAGATCTCCAGTTATCTTGCTTTGAAACTATGTCTCTTACATTGTTATCTTATGATCTGTTTTGTTCTGTTTTGCTCTGTTTAATTTTACCCTCTTTAAAATTGAAAGAAGTAAGAAAAAAAGAGTAACAGGATCAGAATATGTTAATATCACATGATCTAAGGAATAGAACTAGGAAACCTTTGGCTAAGGTCTCCTATCAACCTGATAAACTGGAATGGAGAGGTTCTCCACACCATAAAATAAATGCCACTTAAACCATTTGTTGGAGATGAAACCAAAGTGTTCAGAAGATGAAAGAAAAAGGTCCTAAAAAAGCACCTTCATTGCTGAAGACAGCTATAAACTATGGTGGAGACCGGGATAAGCAACATGAATTCCATGGTCTTGGCTTTTCTCAAAATTAGAAGACAAGCAATTTTAAAGGCACAGCCCTGCACAAAATTACTGTATTATTATTATTATTTCCCAAAGGTGTGTGTATTGGGGAGTTGTGAGGAGTTGTAAGTATGTACAGCTAAAGAGGCAGGTTCTAGAAAATAAGGAAATTCTTTCATATCCTAAATATTATACTTCAGAAACTAAAAGAATATGTCCTTTTGAGGTCTTTACATGATTTGGAAATAGAAGCTCCATTTAAAAGTTGTGAGTCTGTAGACAAATTTAATTTGTCATAGATACAATGTTATTTATGTTTTCTTTAAGGAATTCTAATGGTAAATATTAGACGTCTTCTAGCTACTAGCTAGTCAATATCCAAGGGTGTCAGAAACAGTGATTTTTTTCCTTTATAGTGAATCACTTTTTATAATTATATTTTAGTCTCTAAATTCATATACTATTTAATACAATAATTAGAGTCAATAAACAAAAATAATTTAATATAATATATGATATTATTTCTTTCACCCCTTGATTAATTTTCTTAACTTTTAGGAGTTAGCACCAACACATAATTAAAATTTAAACAATAATTACAAAAATATAATTAGTGTTGCTTGTTGAGTAACCTCAATATAGATGATGACACAAAAGAAGCAAAAAATGTATGCTCCATGAGAAACAAAAAATCAGGTTATACATTTCAAAGCACTGCTGCATCTTGGGTGATGCGGGAATCAGTGAGGGTGTAGTCAGCAGTTAATTATCAACTGCTCACAGCTCTTGCTCTCCCCAAGTACTATATGGCCGTCAAGTGAGAGGGCACAGAAAACACATGCAGGAAGCCATGTGTAAAAGCATCAGGAGCACTGAGAGAGTGGTCAGAGTGGCTCAAGGAGAGAAAAAAAGATCAAGGTCATAGAGAGGAGCATGAGTTTGAACAAGGCTAACAATAACAGCTGGAGGGGATAGCCAGTCAACCTGAGGAGTGAGTTAAAGACTCAGGACTAAGCAAAGATGAGCCAGGGAGATAGTTCAGAGCAGTGCTGGCAAACAGACGGTGCATTTTTTTTTCTTTTAAGACAGAAGATGCTCATGTTTGAGTTATTTTTAAGATAAAACCTCAGTATTCAGGTTCAACTGCAGTGTTGGCATTGAACTTTGGGGTTGTAGTTTGTGCATTTGGATTCTAAAAGGTTCATCATCACTAGGAAAAGAAAACAGGGTTAAGGGAAGAATACACAGAAATGCCAATGTAATAAAGAAATAAGAAAAAATCTGTACAGGTGGCTGAGAGGAACTATCAAAGGAAGACTTGGGACAGAATAAGGCTGGGGAAGGAAAAGAGGAGTCAGAAAGCAAAGGCCATCAACAGTTCCTAAAGCTTAAAACTACAAAAATATGTAGAAAATGGAAAGGGGCCAGTACAGTGACGAGGCTTTTACCAAGATACAAAGAAAACAAAGCTTCAGTGGCTTCCTCTTAGGATGAGGCTGATCTTTATCCCTTTCTTAACCACCGTTGCTGGCTTGCACCTGCCTTCCTAAGGTACTTGCAGGTATTTATATCACCAGGTTAATAAACACATGTTAAAATGAAGATACACTCATAGTATGACTATCCCTTTGAATTAAGTGTATCTAGTTGAAATACTTAATGTACTGGCAGTACAATTCTTTATGTTTTATATATCTGATTTTTATAAAGCTTTTGGCAAGGCTATTTTTAGTGAAATACACTTCTTCTGATATAGTAAGCTAGAAATCCATTAAAATTACTTTTTACAAAGGTTTGGCAAATTCAAATACCTGTAATAAATGTGAATTTTAAAGTGTTTAGGGAGAAGTTTATCAAGTATGATCTTAATAATATAAAATATGCAGGAGAAAGTGGAAACATGACAAAATGTTTGTGGATGCCTATAGAAAATTGAATTATTGGGCTGGGGATTTAGCTCAGTGGCATAAGCACCTGCCTTGCAAGCAGGCGGTCCTGGGTTCGATCCCCAGTACTGATAAAAAAAAAAAGAAAATTGAAATATATGTGATTCTTTTCTATTTACTCACATTCTTCATTTAATATACTACCTGAATATGTATTTTGTAAAACATAAGTAAGTCCTATTATGAAGTCAGAACTAATTTGCTATCCTCTTATGAGTGTGGTTAGCAGGCAAGTTTAGAGAGAAATACCTATTTAATTTTTTGAGGGAGGCAGCTATTACAGCCTAAGCTTTCTGATAACAAGACCATTTTATAATACCCTGTGATCATGTATTGAAAAAATATTTTTAGTAATCAAAAAAGTGTGAGTTATATGATACTGTAGGAAAGTTTCACAACCTAAAATCTCTATCATGGATAGTTTCCAATGAGCCATTTCTGTCCCTGTTCTCTGGGCAAAGCATTTTCATACTAAAAATGTTTTAGATTTTGGTTGATCAATAAATACTACAGCACTGAAATACCTATTGATCTATGGTATGTGCTGTGACTGAACATGTATTTTTTAATCTATGTCATAGAACAACTAGTTATCAGCAAGGCTTGTATATAATTATAAAAGATCTTATTGTTCTAGCACTGTAAAGGCTGAGGCAGGAGGATTGCAAATTTAAGGACAGCCTGGGTTATACAGCAAGATACATGGCTGGCCTAGACTGCATAGTAATTCTTTTTATCAAAACAAAACAACCAATCTCAACCAAAAATTGACTATTCTAATGCAATAATTCACAAAATTACCTGATTGTCAGAGTGCTTATCAAAATATAGTTTCCTAGGTCTAAACTACAGAGTCAGAATCTCATGAGATATGACTTAGAGATATGGTTGTTTAAAAAGTTCCCCAGGATATCAGGCATAGCAAGGTCTGAGTTTTGTTTTGCTGAGAGAGCATCTACTTAATCACACACATGCCAACCTTCAGACTATTCTCTTTGCATGCATTTCCATCAAAACACACCTTTCTCCAGATTACGCAAATGCCTGAGATAACCAGAGACACTGAAGGTTAAGGGGTACCTTCAGGCATGATTACCAGGGAGCTCTAGACTCTGGCTCTTCTCTCCCTACTGCTACAGAGTAACCACCCACTCACTGTTAGTAACTGGTCAAGGAAAGTTCAGAGCTTCTTGTATCCCTATTTTTCAGATTGCAAAATTCTTTTACATGATCTTGGGTAAGCCATATCTGAGTATTTTTATACAGTGAGGGAATGGAGACAGAAAACCATCTGAAATGCTTTCCTATTGCTACAGGGTTCAGTCTTTCACCATTATTTCAAGGCTGCCACACTCTGTGGATAAGATAGGTTTATGCATAAATCAAAAAAGGCATGAAAAACTTTCCAAAAAAAGGACTAATGACATGCTAGCAACGTCACAAGACAGGTCTTCAGTTATAGGTACAACAGAACTGGAGTGGGGTCCAAGAGAGGAAGAGACAAGGCAAGGGCATGAACAAACATGCAGGTCAGGGAAAATGAAGTGCTCCTGAGATCCAGGTGTTTGACCAGTTCAGCTGCAGCTCAGATACATGCAGGGGCAGCAGAGATCCAGCAGGCACAAACCACAGGTCAGTGTCTTCACCTAGAAGACTTAAGATACTATAAGAATCATGCCAACTATGAAAAAGAAAACCTCACCAAATATCAATGGAAGGTATAATAAAGGAGCAGTTTAGAAGACAGACAATATTTCTGGAGGTGAGGATGCAATATTGTGAAGATATTGATCTTCCCTAAATTTAGCTTATGTTTTTTAATGTAAGCCTAACTGAAATCATTAAGATGTTTTTAAAATATGTCTTGTGTAATTCTAAAGTCTGTGTGAAACATAAAGGCAAATTAAAAAACAAAACTAATCAGAATGATATGCATAATAAATTTTAAGAAAAAAATTTAAGACAATACATATTTGCAACAATCAATATCAAGACTTTTTTTGCATGTGTGGTCTTGGGGATTGAGCTCAGGTAGTGTGAGCTATGTCACCAACCCACTCATTCACTCATTTCTTCATTTATAGATGATGTCTTACCAAGTTGCCCTGGCTGATCTCAAACTTGTAACCTGCCTCAGCCTCTTGAGTAGATGAAATTACAGATGTGTGCCATCATGCCCAAATAGAAGTAGTTTCATTAAACTACAGAGACAGAGTCTGGGGATTTAGCTCAGCGGCATAAGCGCCCGCATTGTAAGCAGGCAGTCGTGAGTTTGATCCCTGGTACCAATAAAAACGAAAAAGACAAAAAAAAAAAAAAAAAAAAAAAAGCTACAGAGACAGTGAAGAAAAATCATTTGGTGTTTATATAAGCATTATACATGAAAGTGCAACATTTTGCTTGTGAGTCCATAAATGTTGATATCCTTAGGAAGTAATACATTACATTACTCTCTATACTGATATATTAGAAATATGTTCATGCTAATGTAATAATATGGAATCGGATTTTATATATTATTTATTTAAAAATATATTCCAGACCATTATCTCAATGGAAAATTGGTAAATCATACATATATGACAGAAAACTAGATGACACACAAATGGAAACACTAAATAAAAACATTAAGATGTTACTTTTGTCCATCATATTGCATATATTTAAAATCTAAAAAATCTCTGATGGTACCAAGGTTATAAAACAAAGCACATATACACTGTTGGAAAAAGTGAGTAAATTAATGCAATTCTGCAAAGTAGGAGAATCCTTTAATTTGTGTATTATATAATGGATCGAAAGGGTATAAATATTTTATAATGCTCCATACATGATATATGAGGCATTACAAAGCTATTTATATCCATTGACCTTGCAATTTTAATTCTAGATTACAGGTATACTAATGATAAAAATGCAGACAAAAATTTGTATTTTCACCACATCAGTTTAAAAAGGCCAAAAATTGGAGGACATACAATAATACATGCTACATGACTAAATAAATTATTCAGCAAACCTGAAATATGACAAATCTTCACTAATAAAGAGAATAGCAAAAGTGAATAGGTTGATCTCAGATGACACACACACAGGCACATCCACACGAACACATATGCACACAAAGAAAGAAAGAAGGAAATACTAAGATGGGTCAAGATGTTAACATTTATTATAGACTAGAGGAATATCTTAAGATACTTTTTTCTCAAAGTATGCTCATATTTTCTAAACTATTTATGAAGTTTTAGAGTTATGAAGAATTTTTAAAAAGAATATAAACCAAAAATTATTTTGGGTATATGACCAGAAATTATTGCCACAATAAAATTACTTACATAATTACTTAAAGTTTGTTCCTAACTCAATTATAAGTTAGAGTGGGAATTATATTTATCTTACTTTCAGCCAGCTTCCGAATGCCTAGTATGGCATATAAACTTTAAAAATATTGATGAGTAAATACATAAGCAAAAAAAGAGAGAGAGAGAGAGAGAGAGAAAGGGATGGATGGATGGATGGACAGATGGAAGAGGGAAAAAAAAAGCAAATCATGTTGATTCTGTCAGGAGCTCCTATAACCATGAACGTAAGGATATTCTCATTACCTACTATATTACTTTGCTTGTAAGACATGGTAAACATTTTTATATGAATAAACAGATAAACCAATATTGATTTCTCAAACAAAGAATAAATGCTACAAGATCCCTGTTTTCTTTTTAACTCCTGACTACAATGCATTCTAAGCACAACTAAAACTATAACAGCAAAAGCAGTGTTTGTTTTGGTGTGTGACCAAGGTCACAAGAGAAAAATAAAAACTATCAGTTTACCATGGACCATGTCAGATATTTATTTACTTTTAAAATATCATACCACCAGAGAACATTAATCTTTTATTTTTTATCATGAATATAACTGTCTCTTTATATCACCCTTGAAAAGAGAAGAGGGCATTCTGGTCTTGAGTACTTTATAATGTGCGTTAAAGTCCCCTGGGAGAAGCAAGTTGCACCAGCTAGAGCCCATTTGGACTCCCACAGCTGAAGAAGGCAGGTATCTGTCTCTGTCCAAAATGAACTCTGTGACTTTTCTTGTATAGAAAGCACCTGACCTCTTCACATCAACACAAGACATTCTCATGGTATAATATTTTGCTCTGTTTAAAAATAATTCTAAATTTTAAGAAAAGTGGGGTTATTTTTGATCCCATATATGTCTGAAATTAACAACTCTCTAACTGCTTTTCATATATATATTTAAATTCATTCATGTTGAAAGGTGATTATAAAACTGGTGTGTAATTGTCTGAAAGGAATTGGTAAGCTTCCCACTAAATGAAAGAGGAAAGATGAGAATTTTCTCTTATAAATTGAAGAAATTTTTCAAATAATTTTTATTAAAGGAAAAAAGTCATTTGATGAATACAAATATGCTTTTTGATAAGACACAATCTTAAAAGGAAAATTAGCTTATGAATGCCTATAAATTCAGGGTAAAATATTACTGTATTTTACTTCTGAAGTATTTTGAGACTACATATTATGAAATGTGTTACACAGATACGAAGTTTTACCTTTCAGTTTACTTTCCTTGGAACCCTAAAGATAATCGCTGTGGCTTTATTAATATAAAGTTTCCTTTGACGTTGTGATGGAGAATATACAAAAAAATATTAGTATAACTATTACTTTAAAATTAATGTTAAACCTTAAAGAAAGTACCTGCTGCTATAGTTCCTTAATTGGATGGACCGTGGCATGTTTGCTTAACAATTGATTTGCAAAAGTTATACTGTAATGTTATAATTCACTAGCAGCAGAGCTACTCAATCCATGATTCATTTGGTTTCTCTTTATCCTACATGCCAGAATAAAAGGAATGTGTTTTCCACTGGGCTTACTTTTGCATGTACTACATGGAAAATGTGAAGGAGAAACAATACGATTAGAAAAAAACACTTGCCACGATCATTAACAATTAGGCTCAAATGAAATATATTTTTGGGGGAAATACAGTTCTTTCATTGCCCAAGGGAAAAAACTACAACAATAGTAAAAAAAAATCAATACTGAATGATACTGGAGACATAGGGATCGTATGTCATTTAGTTCGAGATTCATGATAATTGTCATGTGGAAATTCAGCAAGCTGGCTCTGAGAATAATACTACAGTCTCTATGAGGAATGTGGAGCATAGTATCAACAGTGATCAAGTGTCTATCACAGCTGCCATTCCATATTTTTAAAAAGGCTTTATCTGTCCTGTTATGCTCTGTGAATCTTGACTACAAACATAAATGCCACTGAGTGCTGCTCCATGACAATATTCTCAGAAATGGATGAATATATATGCAGCAACATTTAACACATTTTGTAGCTTACCTCAAATACAAAACATTCATTGCCACACAGATGATCAAAACAACTATGTCTAAACTAGAAATATTTTTGTTTGCAATTGAAATATATATTCTGGCTGTCAAAACATTTCTAAATAAAACGTGTTCTTTTGCAAAAGGTATTTAATTTGGTAAATATGTTACTGCATAGATACAAAGTAATTTAGAGTTATGTATGGGTTCATCAGGAAATAAAAAAAATAACTTCCAATTATTTGCTTACTCTATGCAAAAGCTTTGTATTTATCATCAAATTTCCACCTTATTATTAATAAAGTGAGAAACAGAAAACTTGTAGCTTAGAGAAGTAATTTTCTCACAATTTCGTAAGTACTAAAAGGCTACAATGGTTGGATTGTATTGAATCACATGCAACAACATACAATTCTAAAAGTCTTTAATAGTAGGACTTTCTCTTCATTGATACTTCAGGTTTCTCATATAAGGAAATTCCGAGATATTTAAGTTGTATATATGATGTATTTCACTCAACATTATAGTCTGAAGTGGCATCTATTTCCCTAAAAACAACTCGTTTCTCTTTCTTCATAGCAGAGTAGTAGTACTCCAATGTGTGTAAATAATTTCCTTTATTTGTTTTTCTTTATCTGTTAAAGGACATATAGGCTGCTTCCAAAATTCAGCTATTATGAACTGTGCTGCTATAAACAGGGAGGAAGAGCTTTCTCAAAGGGCAAAGGGATCAAGAGATGGAGGGAGGAAGAAGAAAGGAAAGGGAAAGAGGATGAAAAACGAATTAAGATGTATTATGTACATGTATCAATGCCATACAAGATCTTTTAGTTTTTTAACTTTTTTGGTACTGGGAATCGAACTCACAACCACTTGCTTATAAGGCAGGCACTTATGCTATTGAGCTAAATCCCGGATCCCAATGTAAACACTATCCATTGTACACTATCCATTGTAAACATGTACAAAAAAAGAAAGGTGATCAAGAGATAGATGTGGAGGGGAGAAGGGAAACAGAAAAGGCATGAATAAAAGGAATTAAGATGTGTCATGCACATTCCTCACAAGGAATGTAAACATTATACACTACAAACGTACTGATAACAAAATAAAAAATGGGAGTTCATTATACAAGAACAACAATAACAAAGACCCCCCCCCAAAAAAAAAACAAAACAAAACCAAAAACCAAAAAAACAAACAAAACTGGAAGTAGGGAATCAGAGCTAAAAAGAAGCTTGAGGGTGTTTCTGTTGTGAACCTTGCTCCACTCCACTTAGCCCATCCTTATATTTGCTGCTGTAGAACTGCGGATGACTACTAGATATGTAAGCATGCTACATACATTTTCTTCACAGGACTAGACAGCAGACAGGATTTTCAGGCTATGTGGTGTCTTTCCCAACTATTCAACTCTGCCTATAAAGCTGGAAATAACCACAGCTAACATGTAAATAAATAGGTAACCAAGTTCCAACAAAGCCTTATTTAGAGAAACAAAATATGCAGAGGGTAAGAACACAGGTGGGTTTGTCTCTTGGGCAGTAGTTTTCTGACCTCTCTCAGAGTAACCATGGTAAGTGTATGGGGTAGTTGAATGTACATTGATGCTCTAAACAAAATCATATTCTGGTAGGAAAGCAGGACAAGGCTTGAGCACGAACAATAAGTGCCTCCAAACAGAGGTAGATATATGATTCAAGTTGAAGCCTCCATAGCCCATTCCATGTAAAATTCCATTGAATTTTAAACATTCTGCTACTGCCTCTAAAATGTTCACCTTACCATCCAAGAGGATGGCAAATGAAAGAAATTTTTCCATATCACCTACTCAGAGAGACTAAGAGACCATATGAGAAAACTAAAGTCTACAAGATTCAGTGGGTTTCTAGAAATGACAGTGCCAGTTAGGAGCAAAAATGCAACTTGTCTCCCTGTTCTTTGCACCAGTACTGCTGCACCTGTTTCATGGGATAAAGCCAGTAACGCTGGTATCTGCAGGACACTGACGAAGTGATTTGTGTAGTTTCTTTACTCTTCACAAAATCCTTTAGGATAGACAATTAAGACTTCTCAGATCTGATACAATGGATAAGAACTGAGGCCAGCTGGAGTTAGTGTTCCCTGTACTCTGGGAGGCTGAGGTGGGAGGATTGCATGCTCAAGTCCAGTCTTGGCAATTAAGTGAGAACCTGTTTCAAAATTTAAAAGAAAAAATGTTTTAATAAAAGGGCTGTGAATGTAGCTCATTGTGAAGGTCCAGGGGTCAATCTGTATTCCAAAAATAACACCAACAAACAACAACAATCATGAAGCCTAACTAATTTTCCCAAGAGCATACAAAGAGGAAGTAACAGAGCTAAGACTTGAATTTAGGACTGATGTTCAAGCCTGGGTTCTCATTGCCCAGACTGTGTTGCATACAACCTCCTGTATGTTTCATAGCTCTTTAGAACACCAGGAAGGCACAAAATACACTCAAGGAAAACGTGGAAAGCTGATACGGTTTTGAAGCGGTAAACAATTAACTTTAAGTACAGAACATGCAAATAGATGTTAGGTAGAGGCTCTACTATCACCACATTGATTTGCAAAGCTGCAAATACACTGCGGGCCCTGAGAGCATTTAACAATAATTTCCACTGAAGTTTCCTTTTGGAAATCGTCTAACTTGCAAGTGTCACATTTCTCCTCTTAATCCTTTACTTTAAGATCTTGAGATTACTGCAGGTTCGCTGTCAGTTCTAAAATATAACACAAAGATCCTGTATCCCCTTTAACTGACTTCCTGCAACGTTAATAGCTTGGAAAATCAACATCACCACCACACCTAGAAACTGCTACTGACACAGTGAAAACAAACAGCACTCCACAGCCAGAGGGCTCCTTGGGCTTCCTTTCCATAATCTACTTACCTCTAATCTCACTCCTTACCTCACTGACTCCTGACAACCTTTCATCTGTTCTCTACTCTACAATAAATTTTGTCATTTCAATAATGATACATAAATGGAATCCTAGAGTGGGTGACCTTTTGGGATTCTTTTCTGTACCATAATTCCTTGGAGATTCATCCAAGTTGCTGTGTGCAACAATGGTTCTTTCATTTTTACTGCTGAGCAGTATTCCACAATATGGAAGCTTTGCAGTTGGGTTATCTGCTACTTAACTGAATGGCCCTGAGGACATTCTCAGGTTGGGTTATTATAAATAAGATTGCTGTGAATATTTGTGTAGATTTGTGTGTGAATATATTTTTTATCCCAATGTGAAATAGATTTGTTGTTGTTATCTTATGTTTTGCTTTTATGCTGTCTTTACCTATTTTTGAGGCCCTGGCTACCGATCAAACAGATTTTTCTCAGGCAGCTGTAAATTCATGTACCAACTACTTGCTATACTGGGTTCTCCCACAGCTTATCCAAGTCCCCTAGAAACTGCCATGGATCCCACTGACATGATTCAAAGTATCTAATCTGAGAAAAACAGCTAACCCCATGCCTCCTTATCACACAGAAGTGCGCCCCTTCTTTCCTATTTGCTATTATCTCTCCTGGGTTGCAAACTACTATGGGACACTGATGATGGCCTACTGTTTTCTGTTGGAAATAGAAGTAACAGAGTTCTGCCTTTTCTCTATTCCAGGACCAGTATTGATTTCTGCCACAAATTAAACTTTAACTTTTATAAAAGAGCCCAAGAACATATGTAGTGAGTTGTATAATATGTGAATTCAAGAGTTTCCCATATTGGCTGTAACACTATACATTCCCCCAAGCAATGTATTTAAGAGTGATACGAAGGATTCTCATTTACTCTTACTTTGTGGAGAGTTGTTACCAAAAATTGTACCAACTTTTGTGCATAAATTAATATGATCACATGGTTTTTAATACTTAGCCATAATTAGATACAACATGCATCATTTTCAAATGTAGAACCAGCGTTGGATACCTATAATAAATCCTATTTAGTCATTGTACACAATTCTTTTTATACAATGCAGGAATCCATTTGCTAATATTCTCTTGAAGATGTTTGCATTCAAATATGTGATAAAGGCATATACTTTTCAAAAAATAGATCATGTAAAATTGGTGTCATTTTTTAAAAAGTTGACAAAATTCTCCAATAAAACACATTTAAAATTCGATGGCAGAAAAAATTCAATGGCATTAAACATTGCATGGAAGGCAGGGGTATAGCTTAGTGACAGAGTTTGCTCAACATGTGTGAGACCTTGGGTTCAAACTCCAACATCACAGAAAGAAGAAAAGAAGAAAGGGAGGGAGAAAGGATGGGAGGAAGACAAGGGAGAGAGGAAAGAAGGGAAGGTAGGAGAGTTTCCCAAGAAGTATACTTTTTCAGGATAAATTACAAAAATTGAAGGTTTTTTTTTTAAGTTTGGGCTTTTTTAATAGCTAACTGGACTATTTTACCCTCACTTAACAAGTTTTGGTAGATATTCCTTTTGTCATTAGGTCCATTTCTTCTAAATGACTTCTTGCATATGTGCAGAGTTCTCCATGTTAGACCCTTATCATTTTGTCTTTTCTGTTTCCATTGTCAATCTTCCTAAAAGTTTGTCAATTTTATTGATTTTTTGAGGGAGTTAGCTTTTATTCTAATACTTATTTCTCTTGCTTTTCTTTGTCCATTTTACTCTTTTAACTTTATTATTCCCTCTCAGGGGGAATAATATTATTCCCTGCTTAGATTTGTTTTTGCTCTTCTTTTTCTAGTTGACTGCCAGGAGTTTGAAATTTCTTTAATGTACACAGTTGGAACTGTGCTACTCAGTATTTTGTCATTGTGACCAAACACCTTCAAACTTCTGGCTTACAGTTTCAGTGTATGTTCCATTGGCTCCATGGCAGAAACATAATAGCAGAAAGGCGGGGCAGACAAAAGCTGTTTACCCCATGGCAGCCAAGAAGCAGAGTACAAGAAAGGGGTGCAGGGCACAAGATACACACTTGAAAGTCGTATTTCCTCCAACCTAATCTCTCCAACAAGCTTCTAACTACTAGCCCATTCACCTATGAACCCCTATGGGTGAGGGTAGCAACCTCACGATCCAGTCACCTCTAAGCTCTCATCTGTGAATATTGCTGCACTGGAAAGCAGGCCCTCCACACAAGAGTATTTGGGGGACAGTCATATTTAAACCATAACACTGCTATAAATTTTTCTGTCTTGTTTCAACTGAATCCCAGAAATTTTGATGTTAAAGTTCTATTTTCAGTGACTAAGGATTGGTTTGTTAGAAACAAATTTTCTTTGTTTTCCATCACCTTGATTTACCTTTCATCACGAAGGATGTTTTCACTGGATATAAAGTTTGTTGTTGACAATAATTTTGTTTCAGTAGTTTAAAACTGTGTGTTACTACCTTCAAGATTTCAGGTGACTGCTGTCATTTTTAATTCACCTTCCTTTACAAGTAATGTAACACTTTTCTGGCTTCATTTAAAAACCAAATGTGTGTGTGTGTGTTCAGACATTTAATTACGGTGTTTTGCATAATTTTTTTTGCTCTATTCTGGAGTTTACTCCATTCTGAAATTTGTACATTTATGTATTGTGTGGGAGGTTTTTTATTTTGTTGTTTTGCCAAATCTGGTATGCTTAAAGCATTATTTTTATTAACCTTTTATTGACTTTCCTTTCTCACCCTTCTGATTTTAATGATATGAATAATAATTCTTGGTATGGCCCACAGATCCCTATGAGTCTGGCCATTTTATTTTTTTTTCTCAGTTTTTTCAACTGGCCAAATGTTTGATCTGTTTTCTCATTCACTGATTTAATTCCCTGTCATCAATAGTAGGCCATTTAGTAAAATGGCAAGAAAAATGACCTAACTGTGTTTAAAATGAGGAGCACCTCAAGGGGGGTTAACTGCAATGTGTCTTTTAATGTCACAAATTATATAAAAATGCAAACATTTAGCGTATTTTTTTAAATCATGTCATACCTGTTTTCTGGTTAGGTGACATTTTGCATGGTTCTGTGCCTAGGGTAAACAGCCTGTTCTTGAAGCGGTGTAAGCCCCTGTGTTGCTGGTTCCCAGTCAGAGGACTCTCTAGTTTCTTATCTGGAATGCACAGGAGGCAGTAAGGCAACTCCAAGAACTCCCTAACACATTACTCCTGGGTCTCAAATGCCCACGGCAGTCCACCTTTTCTTTCCACATCTTAGTGTTTCCGTGTTCATTTGTTATGTTCAAGAGATTTTCATTTCAGAGGAGTAAACCTGTGAGGACAGTGGGTATTCCATCCAGACAGAACATAAGGTAAATGTATACTTTTTGAATGGCTATTATATGCCAGGCATAATGAGTTTCCAGCCTCATGAGGTGAGCTAAATCTTATAAAAGATTATACACACATAATAATTACAAGCATCTATGATGATTGCACTCATAAGCTATGTCCAAACCCAAGTAACTGTCTTCAAAATCTCTCTACCTGGTTTCACTGTCTAAAGTTCTCACTGTCTAAAATGATTTTGCTAACAAAGCCCAAAGGTATTTATCCTTTAAAGATGGTGGGTATCAATAATTATTTGTTTACTAAGCAAATACTTAGAAAGTACAGAGTATGTATACTGTTTCCTTATAACAGCATCAGAGAATGGATAAAAAGACACTCATGGATCTAACTCTCTACTGCAGAAACAAAAAATATAATGCATGCTTAGACAGCATACTACATTTATTTAGTCAGTCAATCAACTCTATCATAGTTAATGCCTTGCTAGGTTAATAACTTGTCAGAAAATCCTTCCTAGTACAGTTTGCATGAATCCAAATGCTTGGTTTCAGACTGTGTGCTGCTTTGAGAGAGGCGAGCAGGCTGGAGTGTAATGGGAAGCACTGTGGAGCTGATACAATTAGATTTCTCAGCAAAGGAAAGAGAGAACACAGGGAGGGCAGCTCAGCAATGCTGAAGGCCAGCTTCCCAGTATGCAGAGTCTCAGCATTTTCTCCATGACAGAATTCTAACCTGGGACAGTCCAGCGCAGAAACATGCCTCAGTGAGAACTCTGCCATTAGCTCTGTTTCAAATCACAGAACAACTATGCATGATTTATGACATCTTCATTATAGAGAAGCTCTTTCCTCTTTGGAAGTGTTAATTTATGAATCACAGAAATTGCTACTTTCATCAATAACAAGCAGCTGTGGCACTGTTTTTTTTTTTTTTAAAGTATTAGAATCAAAAGACAAGATTTGTTTTTCAGTTATGCTATTCAGACAACTCTTGGGTAAGATTATTTTCTGGTGCCTTGATGATCTCATCTGTGAAATGGGTCATTTGGAGCATGTTCTATGGGTAAAATTCTGAGTTACAGATCTTTGAGATTGGATTTTTACTTAAAACAATGCCCTTCAGATCTCCCCAACTGGTTGCCTGTATCATTAATTCATTCTTTTTATGGATGTAGAGAATTTCTTTGTATGCTTATATCAAATTTGTCTCCTGGAGAATATCTGGGGGAGCAGATATTTTCATATTCTGTGTATTCTTTATTAACTACAAATAAGTTTCCAAAACTACCTATTACAAATAAAGTTTCAATGAACAATTGTATTCATATATTTATGTGAACATGAGTTTTCATATCACTAGAATATATGCCAAGAAATATGACTAATAGTTTATATGTTTTATTTTTAAGGAAACTGCCAAACAATTTTCCTGTTGACTATTCCAGTTTATACAATAACCAACAATGAATAAGTAATTTACTATCTTTACTTCTAGACAGTAGTTAATGATATTTTATTTATTCTGCAAGGTATGAAGTAAAATCTACTTGTGGTTTCAATTTGCATTTTCATAATGGTTGATGATGCTGAACAGATTTTCATATGGTTACTTGACATCTGTATGTAATTTTTGGTAAAATACAATTTTCTTGTCAATTTTCTAATTGGATATTTTTAACTATTGAAACTTTTTATTTTAAAAATCAAAAAAGGATAGAAATGATACAGAATTTCAAAAAAGAAAACGAAACTAAAGAATTAACACTAGTTAATATATTGCATATTGTTACCTTATAATAGTTAAGGTTGTAAGATCGAGAAACAAAAGTGAGAAATCAAACTAATAGCACAAACTGTTCTGTTTGATGAACTAACAGAGATTAGTAGTATAGTTATCTATCAAGCATACACATACATACATACATTTATGTATGTTTACCAACATACATACAATCTTTTCCTTTCTTCATTTTTTCCATTTCCCTATTCCACTAGTTGTCCTTTTGAGCACGTTTTTTCTCTTTCATTATTTAAAATATCTGTTGTACATTTTGGATGTTATTACTCCTTCAGTTTTTTTATTTTATACTAGGAATACAATATATTTATTTTCTTATTTTTTTATTTAAGGAGAAAAAAGAAAAAAAACAGAAAAAGGGTACAAGTTATACAGAATTTCAGAAAACATAAACAGTAGGAAATCACTGGTTAATTACATATTGTCATCTTAGAAATAGTTGTTGAAGTTACAAAATTAAAGCATATAGAGAGGGCTTTCAAACAGTGAGACTGCAAACAGTTTTGTTCAATGATCCAACAAAACTCAGTAATATGGTTATCTATCTTATACACTTAAATATATATGCAGTTATATCTTTTAGAGAACTTTCTTTTTCTTTCTTTGGTACAATGACAATTACACATTTTGGGATTTATTACTCCCACAGTTCTTATTACTTTTTTTTTTTTGAAGAAAGTAAAACCAAATGTGACATACCAGGACAGAGTCAGTCAAATCAAAAGGATGGACATAATACATAATGTAAAAACAAAATACAAGGTGATCAACAATGGTTACCATAATGCCTCTTGTTATCCTAAAAAGAATTGCCTATATCATCAGTTATAATAAAATTGAACAAAACAGTAAAGAATAAGACCAATAAAACCAAAACATTGGAGACATTAGAGGACTTCAAAAGAAGATAATAGTCAACCAGAATGGGCGTCACAATGAATCTTATTAGAACACAATATATTTATAAATTTGAGTTTGATTTATTTCACTTATGGTCTCAAGTTGCCTCCATTTACCAATAAAACTCAAGATTATCCTTCTTATAGCCCAGTAATATTCCATTGTAGAGAAATACCATGTCTTTTTTATGCATTCCTCAACTGATGGGCATTTGGGTTGTTTCGAAGACATAGCTATTACAAATTGTGCTGCTAATAAACATGGGTGCACGTATATTGCTGTGCATAACATTTTTGGTTTTTCTGGGAAAATACTCAGAAGAGAAATAGCTGGATTGAATGAGACTTTCAATCCTAGCTTTTTTAGGAATCTCCACACTGATTTCCACAGTAGTTGCACCAGTCTACACTCCCATCAGCAGTGGAGAAGGGTTCCTTTCTCCCATAGCCTCACCAATATTTGCTATCAGTTGATTTCCTGATGGCAGCCATTGTTTCTGGAGTGAGATGGGATTTCAGTGTTGTTTCAATTTGCATTTCTCAAATGACCTGTGATGTTGAACATGTCTTCATGTATTTATTTGTGTTTATATTTCTTCATCTCGGAAGTGTGTATTCATCACAAATGCCCACTTTTGGATTGAGCCTTTGAATGTGGGGAGCCCACTGTTTCTAAGTTCTTTATATGTTCTAGTCAGAAGTCCATTGTCTGAGGGACAGCTAGCTAAAATTCTTTCCCATTCTGTGGGTTTTCTCTTCACTCTGTTGGTGATTTCTTTTGAAGTACAAAAACTTTTTAATAAGAAGAGATCCCAGTTGTTGATTCTTTGAAGTACTTCCCGTGCGGTTTGAGATTTGTTCATGAACTCTTTGGCCAACCTATGTCATCAAGATTTCCACATCCCTTGTCTTCCAGTAGCTAATGTTTCTATTTTAAAATTTAGAACTTTGATCTATTTTGATTTTAGTTTAGTACATGGTGATGGACATGGATCTATTTTCAGTCTTTGGCATGTGGAAAGCCTATTTTTCTGGCACCATTTACTATCTTTCTTCCAGTGAAGATGGTTAGCCACTTTGTCAAGATAAGGTGGCCAAATCTCTTTGTAGTTGTGTCTCTGTCTTCTAATCTGTTCCGTTGATCTTCAGGTCTTTTTTCTTTTTTCCAATACCATGCTGATTTTTTCTGACTTTGTAATTTCAAGTCAGGGATTCTAATGCTTCCTGCCTTGCCTTTGTTGCCCAGGATTGCTTTTGCTATTCTAGGTCTTTTCTGGTTTCAAATGAATTCTGGGAATGTTTTGTTTAGATCTGTAAGATATATTAATGGTATTTTTATTGGGAGTGCATTAAATCTGTATAACAGTTTTGGGAGTTTGGCCATTTTCACAGTGTTGGTTCTTCCTAACCAAGAGCAAGGGATGTCTTCCATCTTCTGACCTCCTCTTCAATCTCCTTTTTTAGAGTACTATAGTTTTCAACATAGAGGTCTTTTACATCCTTTGCTAGGATGATTCCTAAGTACTTCATTGTTTTGGATGCAATTGTCAAAGGTGTTATTTCCATACTTTCTCTGTCAGTGAGTTTGTTGTTTGTGTACAGGAATGCTATTGATTTCAATGTGATGACTTTGTATGCAGCTACACTGCTAAATTTGCTTATTAACTCTAGTAGTCTTTTGTGGAGTAGTGTATCATGTCGTCTGCAAATAACTACTTCCTTTCCTACCCTTATTCCTTTTATTTCTCTCTCTTGTCTAATTGCTCTAGCTAATGTTTCCAGAACTATATTGAACAGGAGTGGTGATAATGGACATCTTCGTCCTGTTCCTGATTTTAAAGCAAAAGCTTTCAGTTTTTGTCCATTTAGTATAATATTAGTGGTTGGTTTGTCATAAATGGCTTTCATCAGATTGAGGTAGATACCATCTATTCCGAGCTTCTGTAAGGTTTGTATCATGAACAAGTGTTGGACTTTATCAAGTTTGAGAAATCTTAGCATTAAATCTTGTCTAAATTTCTTATAGAATTCAGCTGTGAATCCATAAGGACCTGGGCTTTTCTTTGTTGGTAAATTTTTAATCACATTTTCTATTTCAGTTGCTGATATGGGGTTATTCAAAACTGTTATATCTTCTTGATTCAGATTTGGTAATTTATACATTTCTAGAAACCTGTCCATTTCCTCTGTTGTTTTCCACCTATGTGAATAAAGATTCTCAAAGATCTGTAGTAATTTTACCTGTTTTATTCCTTATTGCGTGTATTTCTGAGAATAAAGATTCTCAAAGATCTGTAGTAATTTTACCTGTTTTATTCCTTATTGTGCGTATTTCTTCTTTTTGTGATTAATTTTAAGTTCTTAAAGAAACCTCTTTGATTTACTAATTTTTTATATTGTTTTCTTAGTCCCAATTGCATTAATTTTTGCTCTGATTTATATAATTTACTGTCTTCTATGAGCTTTGGGCTTGAGTTACTCTTCTTTTTTCACAAGCTTGAGATGTAGCATTAGGTTATTTATTTGTGCTCATTCTGTTTTCCTGATGGGACAATTCATTGCTATATATTTTCCTATTAGGACCAGTTTCACTGTTTCCCACAGATTTTCTTATATTGTATCTGTGTTTCAATTGAATTGAAGGTATTGTTTAATTTTACCTTGAAGCAGTTGTTCAAGAAGTTGTTACTTAATTTCCATGCATTTATGTAGGTCTTAGTTTCTTTTGTCATTATTTTTCAATTTTAGTACACTGTGGTCAGACATTATGCATGGGATAATTTCAACCCCTTTGCATTTACTTAAGAATGTTTTATAGGCTAATATATGGTCTACTTTAGAGAACGTCACATGTGCAGCTGAAAAGAATATGTATTGTGATGTGGTTGGGTGGAACACTGTAAACATCTACTAAGTCCATTTGTTCACAAATTTGATTCAGTTCTGTTATTTCTTTGCTGACTTTTTGCCTCATTGATCTACCTCTTTGTGATAATTCATATTAATGTCCCCTATTACAACTACATTATTGCATGTTTTTTCATGTCTATTAATATTTATCTTTTATAGTTGGGTGCTCCTGTATTTGGTACATCTTATTTATGATTGTTAGCTCTTCCTCTTGAATTATTTCCCTAACAAGTATTACCTTCTTTATCTGTTTTGATCATTTTTGGTTTCATGTTCACAATGTCTGCAAATAGAATAGCTATCCCTGCTTTTTTGTGGGTTCCTGTTGCAGGGAATACTGTTTTCCATCCTTGGACCTTTAGTCTATGAGTTTCCTTTTGAGTCAGATGCGTTTCCTGTATATGGTATATTGTTGGATTCCCTTTCTTGATCCATTTTGTCAATCTATTTCTTTTAATTGGTGAATTGAGGCCATTTACATTGATGGATGTAACTGATATGTACTGACTCAAAATAACTTCATGTTATTTTCCTGTTATTGGTTTCCTGCTTTTCTCCCTTGTTTAACTGCTTGCCCTGTCTGGTGATTTCTTTATGCTGTTGTTCTGGGAATTGTGGTTATTTTTATCTCTATGTAATACATCTTTTAGTACTCTTTCTACGGTTGGTTTGGTGGACATGAATTTCTTCAGTTGTTCTTTGTCATGGAAGTATCTTATTTCTCCATTAATTTTAAAGAAAGTTTGGCAGGGTACATCAATCTGGGTTGATAAGTTTTTGGTTTCAGAGCTTGAAACACTCCATTCAAAGCTCGCCTTGAGTTGAGGATTTATGCTGAGAAGTCTGCCATGATTCTAACAGGTTTTCCTGATAGGTAAGTTTTGTCTTTTCACTAACTGCTTTTAGCATTGTTTTTATGTTGAATTTATGGGATCTTAATTATACGTGTGGGTGTTGATTTCTTTTGGTTATGAGTTTTTGGCATTCTATATGTCCCACTTATCTTGATATCTGGTTCTTTTCCCCATGTTTGGAAAATTTTCTGCTATTACTTCTGTGAATAGTTTACCAATGACATTTGCATTTAATCTTGCATCTTCATTGATGTCTATTAGTCTTGTTTCTCTGTGCACTGCTTTGAAGCTGTTTGTTATCTAATGCTGTCTTGATATGTTTAAAAGTTGTGTCCCCTCATGATTGCTAGCTGCGATCCTGTCCTCATGGTACGAAATTCTATCCTCAGCTTCATTCGAACAGTTTTGACAGCTTTCAATAGAATTTTTTATTTCTGGATATCACTTTGAATTTATTTCACGCATTCTACTTCTTTTCTTTCTTGCTCACTCAAGGTTTTCATCATTTTCCTATGCTCTTGTACTTTTTTAATCTATGTCTTCTCTAGGTATGCTGAGCAACTCCTGTGTTAAGGTTGTCATTTCTTTATGTGAGACATTATTTCTAATCTAATTGCCTCCATAGCCTCACAGATTTCTTTATTTCACTTGCTACCTTTTCAGAAATTTCAGGTGTATGACTTCTAATGTCTTCTATTTCAATATCTTCTGTACTTATTCCTGATGTACTGGACATCTGAGATTGCATTTTGCTTATTCATTTTGTAATTTTCACCTCTTGGGTTAATATTTTGGTCTTTTGAATCCCACTAGTCTCTACTGTCCATCGTGTTTGTCTTAAGGCCATACTGTGTAGCTGATGTTTGTCCAATTGCTGGATCCTACAATGAAGGGGAGAGGCAGTCACCTGAATTCCTCCTGCAGGGCCTGTTGGGTTAGTCTTGTATTCTTCCTAGGCTGACTAGCCTAGTAGTAGTATTGATGTAAGTCAAACCTTAATTTCTATTGCTATTATGGCTTCAGGCTGTTCCAAGCAGCCAAATCTACCAGGCTATAGTGCACACCTCAGCTGGGACACTACTGTGTCACTGGGTGTCTCATAGGCCCTTTTGCTTACCTTCAAGTTGGGGGAGACCTTGTTGGCACTCTCCTAACCCACCTGGTGTACTCTGTATGGAAGGACTCACCCACACTCTTGACAGACTTGCTAAGGTTCTATATAGCTGGTGGAAAGTTCATTGCTGTTCCTATTTACCCACTGAGGTACTCTGTTTGAGGGAGAAACTCACCATGTTGTCACAAGCCCACTGTGGTCCTCTGTGTGGGTGAGAGGTTGTTGAGGCTTCCACCAGCCCTCTAAAATTCTGTAGGTGATGGAAGGGGTTGCTGGTTGTCTGTGGGCTGCTGCAGGATTTTGGATGATGGGAGAAGGTGACCAATGACCCCGCATGCCACTAAATTCATGAAGCAAGAACTATTCAATTTTAAGAATGCTTTATAGATTGCACATACAAGTTCTTTGAAGATACTTTGTAATTTTTTCTCCTAGTTTGTAGCTCATATTTTCATCCTTTTTACAATATTTTTCACAAAGCAAGTTTTCAATTCTGATAACATTTAATTTTTTTTTCATTTAAGGATCATGGTTTCAATGCATGCCTAACAATTATTATCCTTAGGTACTGATGATTTCCTCAAATCTTTTCCTGTAAGTTTTATAATCTTATATTTTGCATTTAAATCTATATTCTTTGAGTTTATATATTAAATAAAGTTAGGTCAGATTTTATTTTTTGCCTATACATAGCCAATTGCACTGGTACAATTCTTTGAAAAAATTATCCTTTATTTTCATTAAATGGCTTTTTAAAAGTTGTAGCAAAATATTCATACCATAGAATTTTTCATTTTAATGACTTTTAAGGTACACTTTAGTAGCATTAAGTACATTCACAATGAAGTACAATTATCACTGCTATTTACTTTCAGAAAATTTCCATAGTCACATATGGAAGTGCCCTACCCATTGAATAATACCCTCTCTTTTTCTCTCTCCCTAGTTAGTGATTTCTGATTCTACTTTGTGTCCCTGCCTATTCTAAATACTTCACATAGAAAAATCATACAATATTTCATTGATAAAATGTCTTAAGTTTAAGAAGGTGACACCAAAGGACTGGAGAGGGTACAAAATAGCTTCATAAAAATGATAGAAGAAACAAATATAGATGTAAGAATTCTTTGTGTGATCAGGGAAAAGAAATAGAGAGATTAGAAAGATGTGGTGGATTAACTAACAGTCAACTTGTAACACCCAGCTGAACTGAATCAGCATTGTGCTGGCCATGGAAGGTGCCCTAGAGGACTGTTGCCAATAGCATAAAGAGCACTGGAAGGAAAGATGGTGAGCTATTGATTCTCCTGGAAAAGTCTGCCATGGTGGTTTTTCTATTATGGACTTAGCTGTTCTCATCATCAGAGGAATTTGGGTTCTTGCTATCACTACGGATGGCTGAAGTTCTCTTTGGTGGCGCTCTGGACCTTACCTTGAGTATTGCTTTTTGGTTCCACTGTAGATCCTTCAGTCTGGTGGTGCAGATTCTTCATCCCAATAGCTCAGACTTTCTAGCTCCCATCACTGACCTTTGAGCCTTCCCAGTGCAGAACCTTGAAACAAACTTACATGAGACCTAGCTGTGGGCTCAAGCTGGATTCGTGCAGGACATTGCTGTTGGATACAGGATCTCAGCTGGATTCTTTGGGTCTCTAGTACGTGGATAGATCTCTTGCACTCTTCTGCATTTGACTTTTTGGGTATTATAAAATGATCTTATAGATTATGTGTCCTATATTAAGTTTATTCCATTGCAAACTCTGACTACAACAGAAGGTATAAACAAGAGATTAAGTAGCATCTTTTAGGTCACTGTAAAGCTTTTCAGGTTTTGATCTGAGTGAAGCAGGAAACCATTATAGGGTTTGAAGAACATCACCATCTAAACTGTGTTGTAAAAGGATCACTGCTTGAGTGATGAATAGATTATATTGAAGAAAGCATATCTGATTTAAACTGGGTCACTAGATCATGTCTGCAACCCCAGAACTCTGGTAGGCAGAGGAAGAAGGCTTGTAAGTTTGAGCTCAGCCTAGGAAACATAGTGACTTTATGAGATGGTTAAGGACACTATGTCTCAAAATTTTAA
Organism: Cavia porcellus; assembly: GCF_034190915.1. Taxonomy (NCBI): domain Eukaryota; kingdom Metazoa; phylum Chordata; class Mammalia; order Rodentia; family Caviidae; genus Cavia; species Cavia porcellus. The sequence continues at coordinate 33,735,184 of NW_026947506.1, read as the reverse complement.
AAACATATTTTAAGGCCCAAGGATGTAGTCCATATGAAAGGCCTGTACCATGGAGTAGGGGGAGAATATTAGACCAGAAACTCAAGGTTATTGTAGTAATCATTATTGTAGATGATTGTCACATGTTCCTAAGTGACAGCACTGAACATAACAGAACTGTTGCATTACGAATATATTTTGAATGGAGGATCAACAAGTTCTTTGATTGTGGGTGACAGATAGGTAGAGCTGTCAAAAATGACAGCAAGTGTTTTAGCCTGCACAATTTGAAATTAAAGTTGCCATTCAATGATACAGGCCATGAGTGCAGCAGGTGTGGGACATGGAAGAAAATCAGAATTTGAGATATCTATTAGATTTGCAACTGGGCAGTCTCAGGTATGAAGAAGTCGAGAACAATGGCTGCCAATCATGGCCTATGAGCCAAATCTGAGATAGCCCTGTTTTTGTTTGGGCCCAAAAGTCAAAAAGACTGCCATATCTCAGACCACTGTACCCCCATGCATAAGAATCAAAAGGGACAAGAAGGCCCCATTCCTTAAAACTCAGTGTTCTTCAATCTCTGCCATTTATGCCTTCTCCAGTACATGCTAATGCTGGCTTTTACAGGTTCACAAAAGCCAATTATGTGATCCTTTGTCCTACTTCTTATAGACTAATGTCATGCAGATAAGTTGAAATCTGCTGTATTAGGGAGGATTTACACCACTGAAATTCACAAAAGGTACAGATTAGAAATTTTCTCTGCAAAGGGCCACTTATTCAACATTTAAAACAGCACATAGTGGCTTTTGTCCTCACTTATGGCATAAAACTTTGGAATCACATTGCATAACTTACCTCCTGCATGCAAATCCCTAAATGGAACAGGTCCTATCCTACACCATCTCCCACCCATCCAAATTCCTTCACCACTTCCATTGAACCTTCTGAGACTCACAGTCCTACCTCAGAAAAAGACCTTGTTTTAAACTGGAGCATGTGGTTGTATGTTATGTGTCTATAATCTCTGTGCTCTGAGAGGCTGAAGCAAGAGGATCATGAGTCTGAACCAGCCCGAACAATTTAGCAAGATTCCATCTTCAAGAAAAAAAGAAAATGGGGATGGGGTATGTAGGTCAATGTGACGGCTTTGAGTTCAATCAGCACTACTATTTTAACAAAACCAAAACCCTGATTTCTTGACTTCTTCTTGGAATATGTGTTTCTTCTCACTTCACTATTATCTAATACCCCCATTCTCGAATTCTGAAGCTTTTGTCATCCGGCTATGTTGCCCACTATACCTTCATGGTTGCTATCAAATTCTGTCTTATCTTTACTTTTGACAGCACAGTTCTTGATGCAAAATTTCAATATATATATTGATAGTTATTCAGTCCACATTTCCTCAATTTGTGAATCCATGTAATTTTCCCCTCCTGTTGTCTTTTCTATACCTTACTGTAGTATGGCAAACCTATGACACATATGACACAGTGGGCTGTTTGCATCATTGAAAACTCTAAAGGTTCACCAACACTGCCTTAATGAACTGAAGACTTCAAGGTCCATTCAAACTCCATGATCAAATCTTCTTCTTATCACCCACTAAAAAGCACTTTGGGATAATCTCCTGTTCTCAAATTTCTATTCTGAGTTTTAGTGAAATAAAACTTACTTTGATGATTTAAAATCCTTTCATCATAAGGATCTCAATATTCAAGAAAAGGTACTTAGAATTTAGTTTTACAACTTTCAAATGACACTTACATGTATAATCTTCTACCTTGGAGTAGAAACTATTGTCTACCATTGTAATAAAAGAGTTCATTCCAGCAACCAGAATCCACAAAGCTTCAGGGAACACAGGAAAGACAGCCCTGGACAGAATCTCCATGTTGATAGTAGACCTTTGGGATTCTCACAGGAGAAGAAAACTATCTAATGCATTAGGAAAGTAAAATAGTCAAAATAACATGACACAGAAACCAGAGTAAGACTCTAACAATAGATGTGAACCACCTCACATGGATGCATATCAACAGGGATTGTGACATGCTACTGTTGCTATTTGAACATAAGTATTTGATTATAAATTATTAGGAGTTTAGAGATTCTCATGGGAGCTAATGAAAAGTACACAGAAAATGAGCAAGTCAACAAAAACCCTGTGTCTCTAGCGAAAAGATACTTTCAGAAAATGAATGCTTTCATTTCACCTCTTTTCTCTGTTGACACTGTCTAGCTCTCAGATCTTTCCACCCTGTGAATGATTCTGTTGATCATGAACTGCCCCCATAGGATTTGCTACAGCAATGCTTCGTTCTGGTTTTACACTTCCATTCTATCAAATGTAGTCAATAACCTGTCTGTCGGATGAGAGTATTGCAGATAAAAATCAATTCCCTCTGGAACTCATTTTCTGAAAAGCTTAGTGTACCACTAAAATTTAGGAAGCACTGCCTTACAAATTGGTTAAATGGTACAAAAAGTGCCACAGTGATTTTTAAATATTTTTTTTTACTATTAGCAAAAGATGGCATGTAACTAAAAGAAGTAAAAGAGAAATGATTAGTTCTAAAATGATAGAAAAAAAGAGACAAGGAATTATTTGGAATCATTTGAAGGAAGAGTGAATGATGCATCGAAAAAAAGTGTAACCATTTCAAGAGCTGGAGTTTTTACTACACAATCACTCCAGATGGGTCCTCATTCGAAGTATTTCTTAGGGCACAAGTATGCTCTCCACACACATGCAGCCTTCTGTATTTTTCTTGTTTCTCCACATTCTCCTTTATTAAGGAAATCTCATTTCAGAGCCTATAAACAAGACTGTTTTGGGACTTACTTTCCCTTTTCACCTATACACACTACCTCTGCTGGCAGTGTCTCCAGTTTCCTCTCAGGAGCTTCTGATCCAAGTATAGATGTTGCTTTACTATTTTGTATTGGCTCACTTCTAAGAAAGCCAAGACACATAAAGGCATCTTCAGGTTTGGAGGATGCATGAGCAAGCTACCTGCTCTAAGCATAATAGATGCTCGTGACTCGGCTCTGCTCTGGGAGCCACTCATTTTCAGTAGCACTGTAGATACTTCCTTATAGCTTACTTGACCCTTAGTGCCATGTCCTTCAAGTTAGATAAACAGTCCCAACAAGAGGGCTGAACACGCTTCACAATTACCAAGAAAGCTTCTTGAAAGGCTCAGAAGATCCCATATATCAAAACAAGTCCTCCCAGAGGCTGCTTTGACCTCAGAACAGACACACATCAAGTCCAGGGATTTCCTGCTTGGAGATGGAATCCACTGCCTTGCCTGCATACAGCTGAGGGTGCAGTCAGCTCTGTGGAGTACCTCACATTATAGGCACAGACATAAGCATGCAAGTCAATGAACAAAAACTTCCCCAAATCCACAAACTTCTTAAGAGACCCAAGAAAATACGAAGAGAAAAGGCCCTACAAAATGGTTACACTATTACCCGCTGGTGTTAATGGATTTCACTTCCAACTCTTAACTTCTACTTTAGATTTTTTATAAGGCTGTGTCTCTGAGGATTATTGTTTTTTTTTTTTTTTTTGTGGTACCAGGGATCGAACTCATGGCTTACTTATGCCAGTAAGCTAAATCCCGGCCTTGTTTTTGTTTTGTTTTGTTTTATTGTGTTTTGTTGGGTTTTCTTTTGTTTTCTGAATAATAAAAATGTTTGATTAGCTAACTGACTGGGAAAAGACGTCTATTTTAAATAGCATCAGCTTAGTTTTTTTTTTTTCCCCCTACTAGTTCAGTCAATTCATTAATAGGCACAGCAATAACTACAATCATAGAGATTATATTCTCATATGTTTTGGAAAGAAGAGTATCACAATTTACATAGTTAAGAGTCCATAAGAAACAGGGCAAAAATTAAGAGCTTCAGTCACTGGGCAACAAAGTATATTATTCTGCCTCGGGAGATCTATGTCAACTCTACCTCTTTCCTAAAATGTATGATTAATTAATGACTAATTTACGACTCCGTAGAAAACACAGAAGACATAAGGAAATGTCCTTGGTGTGCATAATAAAGAAAAAGAATAAGGAAATATCCTTGGTGTGCATAATAAAGCAAAAAAAGAATTTTAGAGAACATTAAGTCCAATTTTCTCCTTATACAAGATGAAGAAATTGAGGCAAGGCCCAGAGAGGGGGAAAACTTGCTATTTCTTATCAGAAATAAGATGGAAGGCTAGGTCAGATTCCTATTAGGGGTTCTAATCTTTGCCACTAACAATGACTCCAAACAAGATCAATGCTGGGGACCACCAATGAAAGAAGCTGGCCCAAGTGCTTATCTGCAGACAGCTACAAACCTGTCAGGAGAACCAAGCCTCAAGTACTTTGCTACAGTGATTGGCTTTCACAATTGTAAGGGTAACTATAAAGAAAATACAGCATATGCCATAAGAAAAAATAAAAGGAGACCTGACTATCTGGAACTGGGGGAGGTTTTCTGGAAAACATTATTGAGCACCAACGGGTGATCATATAATTTATTTTATAAACTAGCAGTAAAAGAGGGCATCCAAAGCTAATTAGTATAACAGATATAAACTGGGCCCATGCTGGGACACCCAAGATGTGGGGGACCTTGGAGCAGAAAGGTAAATCAGTACTGACCAAGTAAGGTGAGAAGACAAGCCACAGAGATTAGGAAAAGATAAGTTGAGTAACACAAATAGTGGATCTACACCTAATTATCTATTAAGAAATCCTACAAACCAGTAAGAAAAATATAGATAGCCCAACAAGGAAAATTGGCAAAAGATTTGAAGATTAAAATGATGAAAATAGAGAAACAAATGGAGCTTTATTATATGTCAGGAAAACAATTGAAATAATAAAGCATCATGAACCACTAGACTGACAAAAATGTAAAACTGTGACAATATCAAATGTTGATGAAGAGTTGAAGTGTTTACTCCCATGATAATGGTGGGAATGGTTCAGTAACTGAAACAGCTTAATATCTGATAAAGTTGAAAATAGACAGTATCACCCAATGACTTCATGAGTCAGGAAACAATACAAGAATATTCACAGTGCAGTAGTTAATAATAATCACAATTGCAAACAAAATTAACGTCCATTAGTCACAGAACAGATAGCCAGTCATAATCTAGGAAACTATACAGCAATTAATTCAAACAAAATTACAATGACAATAGAATGAATCTCAAAGATTTCATGTTGGACCAAAGAAATAAGATATGAAAGAGTGCAATCTCTATAATTCCTTATACATAAAAGCCAAAGAAACAGCACAAGACTTGAGCACCAAAACTATAATGAAAGTCAGCAAATATAACCATCAAGGTAGCGTCTCCCTGGGGAGGACTAGGGAGCAACACACCCGAGGGAGGCATGGGGCTTGTTGCTGGTGCTCACTATTAGAATAAGAGCCGCTTTCATGGATGTTTAGGACCATTTCCTGGTAAGCACATCTGTTTTGTGCACTGCTCTGCAGTTATAAATATAAATTTCATAATTATACTCCCCACACACACACACCAGTGGAAGAATATTTAAGACTCATAGTAATGTGGGGCAAGAAATTGAAGAGTCAAGTTAGGAAATTTGGAGACTGTGAAAATATTGATGATATTAGTTAAAATATACATTAATAGGTAGACTGGAGAAGAGTACTGATTTCACTGTAACCAGTTTAAGGTGACAGAGGTTGCTATGGTTTCAATGAAATTTAACTGTAATTGTGACTATAGTAAAAAGTGCTGAAAGGAGGTGACAAATAACAAGGGTTCTGTTCACATGAATAGATCCATGCCACTACCCAGCAAGTGAGCTCCGGATAAATGGAAAATATCTCGTGCTTTACTTTCCCACCCTCTTCATCCACACTTGCTTGGCCTTCCACCATGTGAAGACACAGGAAGAAGACTGCCATGGACCTCCCAACTTCCAGAACCAGTGGTCAAAGAAACTTCTCTTACTCACCATTTACTTAGTCTTGTTACATGTTGTTACAGCAAAAGAAAACACACTAAGACAGTGGTTTACTTTGTAAACTGCGTTGATACTTAGAAATGTTGAAGGAGAAACAAAATAACCATTATCTGAGATTGGAAAGTTTTAAAATTTTTCTCTTAATATTATACATTATGTTTATCAATTTCACACGTTTTCCTAAAATATTTTATATGAAACAAAAAACACAGAACGTCGCATCTTTATATATATTGATTGTTAAAATCTCAATGCAGTATGCCTTCATATTTTAGCTGAACAAACCAATACTGAGGGTAATGGATTAAAGCCTGTGGGAATATTAAGCTCTAAAATTCTTTTATTTATACAAAATCCCCAAAGTTAATGTTCAGCATGTTCGCATATTATTAGTGATACTTGCATTTGCTTTTTCCTTTAAGTCAGCTATTTACAATGTTTCATTTAGCTCCAATTTTTCAAAAACTAGATTCAAAAAACCATTAAAGGTCTCAATGTTGTTATAGAAATTACTCATACAAGAAAGAAATATGTGGTGTTATTATAATGATGGAATAAGTAGAAGTTGCAGAGTCTTCTCTGCACAAATGCATGGTTTGGTAATAACATAGTTATAAAAACATGAATACATATTTCTCAAATGAGAATTACCTACAGTTAGGTCAGAATAATCTGGCAAGGTACAAAGATAAGCGTAAGAAATTGCATATGCCATAATTTACTAGGATTTTATTTCTTTTATCATTTATTTTTCTTCTAGGAGCACTTAATGGACAAAACAAATCACTATCATAAAATTTTCCAAACTACAAGAGCATTCAGACAACAAAATATTTCTTTCTTAAAAAAGCAAATTAAAAACCCACTATAATTTCAAGTTCAGAAGTCTGAGGCACTGACCAGCCAATACCACTTGTGATTTATAGCAGATGTAGATAAAAAGAATCATGAGATGTTTAACCCTTGTTTCCAACCGAGACAGGAAAAGAATAGATCAGCTTACCTTTCCACTAACATCTGTAAAGTATACACTTGTTCACTGATTGTTTTATTTGTGTAAATGTGCTTTAACAGACAGATTAGTGTAAAAAAAATTCCAGCATAAATTAACTGCATGTTTATCTCCAGAGATTGAAAGAAAGGGAGCAATAAACAATTGCACGCATATGCTGTGCCTTGAGTGCCAGGGAAAGGGCAACTGCTCCAAAAATGGTAGCTCTCTTCCCTCAAGGGCCACACATACTATAGCTAAATACTCTGCATGTTGGCATTCTGTCCTTCTCTCCTTACAATAAAACAGAAGAAAAGAAAACAAAGGCAAAAACATTCACTTAACAGGCCCAAGACAAGGCTGCACTTAACCAACAAAAATTTCTTGAGCATTAACATGTGTGGTGTTTTATGCCGGATAGGACAAATGCAAAGGAAAATAAAAGTCCATGCTAGCTCTCAAAAAAAAAAAAAAAAAAAAAAAAAAAAAAGAATTCAGCCTGACTGGATTTAATATTGAGGAACTGGAACATCAATAAAAACAGAATTATTTGTATTGTAATCAATAGATGGATTTATGTGAAATTTTCTCTTGCAGAATTTGCCCAAGTATTTCCTTTGGTCAGGGTGCTGGTGGTAAAGTAAGATGGGAGTAATGGGGAGGGACATTACTACAAACTGGGGGTGAGGGCAAAGACAGAGGGGATCACACAGTCATGTGCACAGGAAGGACAGGGAAAGCACCTGGCACTTAAATCTCAGGTGAAGGGCCCACAAATTTTCATAGAAGTGAGAATAACAACAGAAAGAAAGTCCTTTTGTTCTTAGAGACTTACATCATTAATTTGTTTCTCTTCTTTTATATAAACTCAAGGATCTCTGAGTCAAAAGAACCTACTTAAAGTTATAAAGGTCTTAATCAATGTGCTGTGGACATGGGTTATATCAATACTTCCTAAAACTGACAGTCTGTCCTTTAAAATCAATAACACCTTTCAAGTAGAAAAAAACAGGAAAGTAACATTTCCTGTTTCTTAGAGACAATGTTCCTTTGTCTGAGAGTCACAAGTAAAATGTCAACTTGTTAGAACTCATGCAGATTTCAAAGCATATCAAAAGCTCTATCACACCATTTCTATTTTTCAATTTTAAGCACAACAGAAGACTATTGAGTGTCCAGAAGAAAATATACACATGGGGATCTGCGTACACATATTAGATTTTTGTCATTACAACTTTTTACAACACAATTGCTTTTAGCTGGAGTTGCCCTGAGCAGTGGGAGAATTAATAGCCTGCCAATGCTCATTACCATATCTGTGATAGAGTAGACCCAGTGACACTGGCCCCCTCTGATTTGCCTTATATATAAACAACACTCCCATGAAGGCACGCAGGTCTTTGTCAACCACTCCACCCAGAAGAAACACACATGTCTTCCTGTGGCAAAATAGGAAATGCTCCCTGAGATAAACACAACAGGTATGTTTCAACAGCTGTTCAGAGGATAACAAAGGGAAAGTAAAGAAGAATGTATGCAAAAGATGTGTGACTAAACTGAGGTGCCAAGGGCCAGGGAAGATCTTATAGTTAATATTTCTTAAATTTCCAAGCCATGGCCGTGTATCTTCTTTCTACAGTGATAATATATTAATAAAAAATGCTTTGAAAATATATTCAGACTGTTCAGGAAATATTTCTTCCTTGCTTAGCATTTATAGGATAGTTAGCTAATCTAAGATTCATTTTTCTACATTCCATCCTTCCTTTTAGATCTAGAGCCTTTGACATAATAAGGAAAAGACATCATTATAATAGGCAAGTTTTACACCTACAGGAGCTATAAACAAGAATGGTATTCAACCATTTTGGTTTGCCAAAGGTTGATGGGATGTTGAGTGCTAAAGAGAGACAATCAGGGCAACCTGAATAAGCTGGTTACCTGCACATCACGTGCATGTGTACACACATGTATGCTCTTCAGCCACACGGTCTAATGATACCTCTCTTTTCTCATTTGAGGGTGTAAGAATCCCTGAAAGTTAGCATCAGTTACCTAGAGGAGAATGTCACGGGTTAACAAGAAGTTAAACCGACAAAACCCTAAGGATAAGTCCCAAATCAAGGAACTGTAACACAAGCACGAACTGTACTTCCACAATACTTTATTTTAAAACTTAAAAAAAAAAAAAGTATGCAAGAAATGTGCCTCAAATTTTTATAGTGCACTGAAAATTATCTCATTTGAAGACAAAAATATGGATGTTGATCTTTTTGATGAATCATTAAAATTTTACACTGTAAATCAGTATTAGAATTTTACTCACTTGAGACATGGCAAAGATTAAAGCATTTTTACTACTATAATATATCTTAAAATGTATAAATAAAATAATATGCATTCCTTCACAATGCAAAATAAAAACAAGTATATATACCAATGTATGTATCTACTGATATACATGCTTGCATATATACAGTGTTATTTTAATGCATAAATACTATTTACCTGTGTAACACATTTGGCAGCCATCAAAAACTAAACATATGTCACTGCTATTAGACTCTTTTTTTTTTTTTTTTCTGACTTCAGAGCCTGTGAGCACAGGACTCTCTCTGCATCAGCCCGTCAGCACCCTTCTGTTCTTAGGGCCACAAGACAGACAGAATCACCCCTCACTGCCTTCTCTGCCTACTAAAACAGGACTTTGAAACAGATGAAAGGAATCTAGGAGGGTTATCCACAGTGATGGGTTTATTATTGTCAGGACTAACATGTAAGGCAAAGAAAGGGAACTAAGAGAAAATGTGCCCTTTGTTCCAAATTCCACACAGAGAAATGTTTTGGTGCTCCAATTTTTTTGTAATCTGATGTCACTTGAAGAGCACTGTGACATGTTCAGATGGTGCCTTTAAAACCTGCATAACTTACAAGTCACCTCCCAGTATTTATTTCACTGTTGCAGCATCAGTTCCATTTTACCTTCTGCCATTAAGAACCTGGACTCTTCATTCAGCAAAAGGATTAAGGAAGTAATTTTCATGCCTCCAGATGGTATAAAAGTAATCAGAAACAAAAAATGCAATTTGCTTTGCAAGATTTTCTTGAACTAACACCAAGAGAATAATACAACCATCATCTTTTCCTGTATTTGAAATATTCAAATAAGTAACAACGCAGCAGGCCCTTTATTCATAGGGGATAAGTTCCAAGAGCCCCACTAGATATCTAAAAATCACAGTACTACAGAACACTATTTTTTTCTGTTTTTCCTTATGTGCCCTGCAGTATTGGCACATAGTACAAGAGTTAATCTGTCCTTTGATGTTTTATGGCCCCATGCCTCCTTTGCAACACTACTATTGTGCTGTGGGCAGTTAGTCTGTGATACTGTAAGCAACAGTCTGATAACCAAGACAGGTATTAAGTGACTAGTAGGTAGGCAGTATATACTGCATTGGACACTTCAGACAAATGTCTAATCTCTATCCTGAGGGGCACAGCATGAGATTTCATCATAATTCCCAGGAAGGCATGTAATATGAAACTTACAAACTGTTTCTGGAATTTGCCCTTTAACATTTTTGGGCTGTAGTTGATCATAGACAACTAAAATTTTGGAAAGTGAATCTGTAGACAAGAAGTAACTTCTGTAATGATACTGGTACTAACAGTTGTGATGATCTTTCTATGATCCAGGGTCTAGCATTGATCCTCTAGATTTATATGTCCCTCCACAGATAATCTTCATAACAGTCCTGAGGCAGGCATTAATACCACACAGGTTCTACAGAGGAGGAAAGTGGGATTCAGAGAAGCTGAATAGCTTGCCAAAAGCCACACAACTATTACATGAATTCAGGCAATATCAGAGGAAGACAAGACTCTTAGCCAATGTTTTATGTTGCCACTTTCCAAATTTTACCTATTACCTACACATAAAGATATTAAAAAGAACACTAAAATAATAGAAAAATGATAAATAAAGGACAATCCCACAAAGAATTTAGAAACTTTTTTAAAAAAAATTTATTCTGGAGACACTCTTCAAAAATTCCATAATTGCCACAATTTCTTATTTTATCATTATTAGATCAAAGAAATGACTACATTGTACCTAGGGTGTTTAAAATTTGTTTGAATTAATATACAGTGTGTTAGATGACAGGTAGGCATTAAACAACTAGCATTCTACTCAAAAGCAAGAATCAAAGATAAGCCAATGGCAGGAGGCCAATGCCTTCATTCTCTTCAGGTTTAATTAACACAAGTACTGTTACACATTCATTTCCACAGATAAAACTCTTAAATCTAACTAAAATTTAACTCGGCAAGGTTAAACTTTACCAGCTTCAAACTAGGCTATGATTTCTGTGCATATATCCATTTTTAATATAATCAAAGGTAAGCAGCCAGCCCAGCCCCACGTGCATGCCAGTTACCACTGGGACTCTCCTGGGTGTAGCCAGTGCGAGCCAGGATAACAAGCCACCCATGCCGTGGAGCATCTCCGAGCGTCTAGAGATGCCTGTCCTCTACCCCACTGCCTCCTGGGGAATCTGGTTTAGGAGAAACCCAACTGTCTAACCCATTTCCCTACACTGTGGATGGGTAGTCAATGTGGGAAGCACACAACCTGCTTGCCTAGAGGACCTAGGAAATGCCAACATGAAGGAGAAAAAGATAATCTCTGGCCTCCAGCCCAAACAGAACAAGTCCAGAGGCATAGACATGAAGAAAGTAGAATTTGCACACCTGAAATTTCTAGGATGACGGTAACTAAAGTAAAGAAACTACTTTATGAGGTTATAAGAAATTAGATCAGAAACAATCTCTCATGTAAAAGAAGAAATTACAAACATAATAAAAGGGTTGCTGAGCAAATCTAAAGAAGACATAGATAGAAAACAAAAGAGGCGAATAGGAGAATGAGGGAAACCTTGAAAGAATAATATAGAAAAGAATTGGAATTCATGAAACAGATCCAAAGAGATATCAAGGAAACTTTAAAAACTCCACTGAAAACTTGCAAAACTGCTTGAAAGAAACTGAAGATACACTTTCAAGCCTTAAAGAGAAGATGGCAGGTAGCACACGAAAGGAAAGATCTTTTAAAAATAGCAAGGAATCAGGAAATAATAATTCTAGGGCTGCAAGATGACCCAAAGAAAAATAATTTAAGAATGATAGGTGTGAGGAAAAAAACAAGGGAGTCAACATAAATGACAGAAACAGATTATTTACAGAAGTAAGAGCTAGAACTTACCAAGCATGGGAAAAGAACCTGACAAACAGATAAGTGAGGCATACAGAATTCCAGCTAGCTATAACCAAAATAAATCTACACCCAGACATATAATAATCAAGATCCCAGAAATTCAGCACAAGAACAGAGTATTAAAGGCTGTTAGAGAAAAGAAACAGATCATATATAAAGGAAAACCCATTAGAATTGTGACAGACTTCTCAACCCAAACCATCAAGTTAAGAAGAGCTTAGAGTGAAGTGTTTCAAGTTCTAAAAGAAAACAACTTCCAACCAAGACTGATGTACCCTGAAAAACTATCTCTCAAAATTGATGGAGAAATAAGACACTTTCATGACAAAGTACAATTGAAAGAATTCATGAACACCAAACCAACCCTACAAAGTGTACTGTAGGATATTCTAGAGAAAGAGACAGAGATAAAAATGATCACAGTTCCAGGAATAGCAGCAAGGTGGGATCATGAAGTGAGGCAGAGAAGTGAATGTAGGGGAAAAGTAGGGAGCCAACAGCAGGAAAGAAGCATGGCGAGATGAACCAATGCATGTTGGCCATAATCATTAATATAGATGGCCTCAATTCACCAATAAAAACAAACATAGGCAGAGAAACAAGAAACAAGATTCATCAATATGCAGCATACAAGAAACACATTAACTCAAAAGGAAATTCATAGGTTTAAAAGACAAAGGAGACAAAACAATGCTCTATGTGACAGGGAACCAGTAAAAATCAGGAGTAGCTTGCTCATCAACTGTAGAATGGACAAGAAAGATACAGCATTTTTGTACAGTGGAAAGCTACTCAGCTATAAAGAAGTCTAATCACAAGGCCCTTGTAGGTCAAAGGATGCAACTTGTGACCATGCATTTGGTTCTAAAATGGTTCAGAGTCACATGGGTAAATGTTGTTTTGTCTCTCTAGTACAAAAAACTGAAGGAGTTAGTGGGATTCAAAATGTACAATAGATATTATAAAAGTGAAAAGGAAGAAATGTCTAAAAATGGGGCTGGAGGTTTAGCTCAGCGGCATAAGCACCTGCCTTGCAAGCAGGCAGTCGTGAGTTCGATCCCCAGTACCGATAAAAAGGAAAAAGACAAAAAAAAAAAAAAATGTCTAAAAAGGGAAGGTGGCGGTCATTCTTAATACCCTCTAATTTTGTTTTCAAGTCCTGTATCATTTTCATTCTTTTGTTTTTATTGGTCTTATTGTATTTTGTTTGGTTTGATTCTATTCTATTATATCTGATGGCATAGACAGCTATTTTGAAGATAGTAAGATATATCTTGATCACCATTGTTGGTTTTTCTATTATCTTGTTTTGAAATCCTGTATCATTTTCACTATTTTGTTTCAATTGGTTTTCTTGTTTTATTTGGTTTGATTTTAGTATGTCTGATGGTGTGGACAGCTATTTTGAAGATAACAAGATGCATTATGGCAGCCATTGATGATTTTCTATTATCTTGTTTTGAAGTTCCATATCACTCTCACTGTTTTGTTTTGAATGGCTTTATTCTGTTTTATTTTTCTTGGGTTTTCTTTTAAAAATAATCACAAATGCATATTGGGGGGCTGGGAGGTCAATGCCTCATGGTAGGCAGAGACCAAAATGCTCCAAATCAGCCACTATTTATTGAGTGTATACAATGTAGGAGGGTTATTTGAAAATTCAGAGCTTGAACATTCAGCAGGCAATGGATAATCCTGGGATGACTCAAGAGAGAGGAGATGATCTTATGCTAAGAAGTATCTTGCCCTGGAGCGTTCTTTGAATCTTAGTAGTTTTAGTTTAATTTTAGTGGGTGAGAGAGAATGGCTCATTGCAAAAGAGTTAATGGGAAGTCACAAAAGGGTAATATCATAATCCTAAGCCTCCATTTTCACTTAAGGAAGTATGTAAAATTGGCCATTGCGAATTTGTGGTTCTCGACACACAGGTAAATGGTAAACTAGATCACTATATTATTCAAAATGCTTTCCCAACGATTTTAGAGAATGAAAGATGGGTGTTAAAATGACCATGAACACAGATAGACTTCACATAGATGATTTCCAAATATCAAAAACTACTCAGGATAGGTAATTCTCAAAATTGCCTAATGCATTAAACTACAAACCTTGACTATAAAAATAAAGTACACACATTGTACATATCACCAAAGGTCATAATTTATCTCGCAGGTATAATAATTTATTTGGTCTAATAATGAATAGGCAAGTCTATACTGAAGAATGAAAGATTCATGCTCTCAAAGATAAATAAGTTTAAGGATGCTTCCTCATTTATAACCTTCCAAGGTAAAATAGTACAATTCCATCAGCAGTGATAAAGACCAAGCACTAAAACATGAAGAAAAAATCATCCTGGGTGAGTCAAGAACTAATGCTATGGTTGTTTGATCCTAAACTCTCTAATCTGTCCTCAGCACAATTTTTCCCAGGAGGCTTTTCAATTTGTAGCAGTGGTGGAGAGTAAACCAACATTTTCTCAGACAAGGTGTGGGGCTGAGTCCATTGTATGCAGGTTTTACTTAAAGTGATGAAATCTTTAAAAGCCAGGCTTCCCCCACTCCTATCTCTTTACTTTCCCTCTTCTCCCTCATGTTTCCCAACATCTGCCACTGTATGTTTTCCTGATCCCTTATTCACCCATTTTGTTACTGTGATTCATGCCCTGTAGACTCATGTGCTGAAATAAAAGCAAAGTGCTTTTATTTCTTCTTGGTGATTCTATGACATCAGACTCTTCTATGGGCTCTTCTCTTTCTAGCTATTTTTTCTTGCATTTCTGTGTACTGCTTCTCTCTCTACCAGTTTCTAAATGTTACAGTTCCTCAGAGCTTGCATCTCTTTCTCTTCTTCTTTTTTCCCCCTCTAAATGCTACCTTCACACTGACAATTCCCCAATCTCCGGTCTCATCTTTCCATAAGCTCCAGACTCGTGTACAGACAAAGTACTGATCTTTCTATCCAGTGTCCATTAGCATCTCAAACTGAACATCCTTAAAAGCCATCTGAGTCTAGCTGTCATCATTTCTATAAAGGATTTAAAGGCCCAAATCAAAAATCAGAAGTTTGACACTATTATACGTATTTAACCTATCTTTAGGACCTGTTGGCTCTATTTTTGACCTATAGCTTTAAGATGTCCACCATTCTCTTCTTTCTGCTCACATCCCTTGCCAGAACATTTGTGAAAGCTTCCCTATATTTCTATTTTTGCATCTAGATACTTGTTCTTAAAAAAGCAGCCAGAGTTTCTTAAAGCAAATCAGATTCCAGGACTCTCCAGATTTAAAGACCTCCACCTGGTTTAAAACCTTCCACCTGCACTTGTACAACAGTCAAACCTGTTTCCATGATCCAGTCTCTGCTGACCTTGCTTTGGACCACCCTCTTCTCACTACTGCTACCACATTGGCTTCCTTATAGCTGTCAAGACCCTCCAAGCTCAGATTCTCTGAATATTGGCCCACAGTGACCAGTCCTATCACTTAAACTCTCTGGTTCTAAAAAAAGTTCCAGTCAAATACACGATGATGACCAGCAAAAAGCAAGAGGAAAGAAAAAGCTGAATTTAAGGCCATATGCAGTGTCAAAGATAACAGAGTATATGACTCGTTTTATATTAAATGCCCCAAATTGACAAATCTACGGAGACAGAACTCTCTACAGAGAGTAGTTGGCAGGGAGAGAGAAGAGTAAAGAGGAAGAGTGACACATGGTTGTGAGATTTTCTTTTAGGGGGTAGAAAATGTTCAAGCACATAGTGGTGATTGATACACAGTCCTGTAGATACACTAAATTGCATCAAATGCTTTACAAAGAGAATTTTTGTAGGTGGTAGGTGGACTACATGTCAATAAGCCTTTTATTTAAAAAGAAATACTTAAATGAGGTGAATTACTAAGAGATGATGATCATAATCTATTCACTAGATCACGAGCCCTAGAGAGTCAGAGTCATTTTGTTAATCTTCTGATTCACAGAACCTAGCATAGAGCTAAGCGTCTGAATGACTGAATGCTGACCTTGGTGTTAGGGACTGTCACTTGGAAGCAAATATTGTACTCTAGTGATTACATCTACAGACTTTTGTCAGCTCTGATTATAGCAAAGAATGAGCCCTCATGAGAAAATGATTCTACATTACCAAATATGACACTGTGTAATTCACAAAAAGCTCTCATGTCTATTGTCATATTTGATTATCATGTAAAAACCTAAAAGTCCTGTGAGTTGGGGAGACCAACTTGTATCTCAGCACTTTATTTTTTTTTTTTTTTTTTTTTAATTTTATTTAAGGAGAAAAGAAAAAAAGCAGAGAAAGGGTACAAGTTATACAGATTTGCAGAAAAAAAAATGAACAGTAGGAAATTACTAGTTAATGGATTACATATTGTCATCTTAGAAATAATTGTTCAAGTCACAAAATTAAAGCTTGTAAAGTAGACATTCCATCAATGATACTGCAAACAGTTCTGTTCAATGATCCAATAAAACTCTGTGATATCATTTTCTATCTTATACACTTAAATATACATGCAGTTATATAGTACAGAGCACTTTCTTTTCCTCTCTTTTGTACAATGACTATTACACATTTTGGGTTTCATTGCTCCCATGGTTCTTATTACTTTTTTGGAAGAGAGTAAAACCAAATGTGACATAACAGAACAGAATCGGTCAAGTCAAAGGGGTGGACATAATAGATAATGTGAAAACATAATACAAGGTGATCAACAATGGTTACCATAATGCCTCCCGCTATCTCTAATAGAATTGCCTATATTGTTAGTTACAATACAATTGAACAAAACTGTAAAGAATAAAACCGACAAAACCAAAACATTGGAGACATTGTAGGTCTTCAAAAATAGATAAAAGTCAATGAGAATGGGCGTCATAATGAATCTCATTATCTTCACAGCTGATGCCTAAATTTTCGAACCTGATACTATCCAGCAAAACAGAATGGGGGAACATCAGTTAAAAACCAGATGGTGAGAGTAATACAGGGCTTTAAATCGAGGTAATGGAAAGTCAAAGTGGGTTACTATAATATATCCTGCTATTTTTTTCCTTTAATTAAAAGGATAAAAATAAAAAAGTAAATAATGGAGTGGAGATTGAGATAAAAGAGGGCATAACAACGAAACAGCACAGATCAAAACATAACCATTTAAGCAGAATAGTGTTTCACCACCAGATAATCCTGACCTAAAAGTAGTTACCATATTATCTCTTTCCTTGAAATCCTTGAGTACAACTTCGTATACTGTAGCATTAAGTATATCAAAACAATGTAAAACCATTCAAGAGAATGACAGCATTACAGAGTATTTAGAATCGACTAACAGAAAATGAACAATGGTTTCTGTATAATCTCCTTGTCTTTAAAAGGTTTTTGCTTATACTATCATACATAATAAAATCCAGTAAGATACAACCTATTTGGACCATTGGAGACAGAAGGACAAAAGCTAGATGAGACTTCAAAACAAGATGATACTAAATCAGTATTACCTATTAAGATGTCATTTTCTCCAAAATAGCTGTTCCTATCATCCAATCTTCTCTGCCTCATTTCTGTTGAGCTCTTATTCTGTCAGTAGCTGTCAGTTTGTCTTCTTCACTTTGTTCTCTGCTCCATTCGTTGTGGCCTCCATTATTTCTGGATTCTTTGTATTTTTCTTTTTTTAGAATATCCTGCAATACTCTCTGTAGAGTTGAATTGGTGGTTGCAAATTCCCCCAGTTCCTCTTTATCCTGGAAGCACCTTGTTTTTCCATCAATTTCGAGGGACAGTTGTGCAGGATATCTCAATCTTGGCTGGAGATTATTATCTTTCAAAGCTTGAATTATTTCCCCCCAAGCTCTTCGTGATTTGATGGTTTGTGCAGAGAAATCTGCTGTAATTCTGATGGGTGCTCCCTTGTAAGTGGTCTGCTTCTTGTCTCTGACAGCTTTTAATATTCTGTTCTTGTATTGAATTTCTGGAATTTTTATTATTATATGCCTGGGTGTTGCTCTGTTTGGGTTGTAGGTAGCTGGGGTCCTGTATGCCTCATACATCTGAGTATCTTTACCTTTTGCTAAATTAGGAAAATTCTCCTGGATTATTTCTGTGAGTAGCTTTTGTAGTTCATTTGTTTGTGTCCCTACTTCTTCTTTTATGTTCTTAATCCTTAAGTTATGGCTCCTCTTATCATCTTCTTGTCTTTGTATTATTGCTGTTTGTTTCTTTGTTATTTTTAAGAAGTTTTTCATTTCATTCTCCCATATTACAATTCTGCCCTCCAGTTCAGATAGTCTGTCCTTAGTTTCTTTCAAGCTGTTATGCCAGTCTTCGATAGACTTCTTAGTTTCTTGGTAGTCCCTTTGAACCTGCTTCACGTATTCTATGCTTTCCCTGTTTTCTCCATCAAACACTTCTCCCCTCTTTTTCTGTTCTTCCATTCCACCATCTGTTTTTTCTTGGGTGGTGCTTAGTATTTCTCTAACTATTTTGCATACTTCTAGCTTCAGGTCGTTGATAACTTCATTCCTGAATTGGTCTATGAGGCTCTCTATATGGCGCCTTATGTGTAATGGTGCGGTGTCTGTTATTGCCTGTTTCTCAGAATTGGGGGCCGAGGAGCCTTTCTTGTTGCTGCCTCTTCCCATATTCTCTGTTCCTTATGTATGCAAGCTTATATGAGAGGCCTAGCTTCTCTCTCTGTCAGCCACAGCCTGATCGAATTGCGCCAGTTAGGTGTTTCCACTCACTGCTGCACACCAGGCAGCCTACGCGGGGGCCCGCCCCTCCCGGCCTCCGTCAGGCTCTGGGATCTGGGTTGGGCCAGCCTACGGGGTCCGCCGGCAGCGTCACGCAGGCCAGGCACTTTTCACCAATCCCGCCCGACAGGGGAATGTGTGGCTGGAGTCGCCAGCGCGCCCTGCTCCCGCAGGACTGCCCGGGCCCAGAAAGTCCGCTGGAGTCAAACTGTGGTGGAGTGTCAGTTTCTCTCACTCACCTCGCCACAAGTCAGAACATGCCTCCCTGCCTGTCCTGTTTTCGACTCCGTTCACAGACTCCCGTTCTCAGAGTTTCCGTGCGTCTCTCTCCTTGCCGAGCCGATGTAGAGGCAGCCAGCCACCGCGCGGCGGGAAACCCAAATGGCGTGGGGTCCAGCCTCAGCAGCGAGGCTTTTCTGTTCCTGTTTTAGCACCAGGACTGCATTCCGAGTTGGTTTCTCTCAGCCGAGTTCGTTCCTGAGTCAGCAGAGCATAACTCCACCTGCTTATGTCTCTTTAGTCCGCACCATACCTGGCTTCTGAGCCTAGTTTTCAGAGAGCCTCCGGTAGTTGCTGTTATCTGTCCGCCATGTTCTCCCGGAAGTCCCGTATCTCAGCACTTTAAAGAGGGAGAAAAGGATAATCCCAGAACTTGCGTTATAAAGCCTTAGCAGGTGTATCAGAGGTCAAGGACCAAGTCTAGGGCCCCTTCTGCAACACTGTCACTGTTATGGACTAAGAATTGGTGGTCAACTTAATGCTAGCTGGATTACATCAGCGTGGCACTGAGTGTAGGTGCTCCACCTAAGGAAAGTTCCCAGCATAAATAGAGAGGTAGAGAAGGAGAAGGAAGGCGTTAATGCGTTGCTGCATTGAGGAATTGGTTCTCCTATGAGCTGCTGTTTGAGCCATTGGTTCTCCTAAGAAGCTCTGGTCCTCACATCGAACATTGCTTCCTGGCTCTAAAGGGGAAGACATGTGCTGCTTGGTCTCCGGGAGAACCTCGTCACACTGGCTTCTTGACATGTACATGACTATGCTTGTTGTTGAAGGAGCTCAGGACCTCCACGTCACTGAGAATGGCCGTGGTACCTTTCAGGACAGTCCTAATCTTTGTTGTGAGTGTGACTTCACGGCTCCAGTGTAGAACCCTCATCTCACCAGCACAGTTCCTTCACCTCGCTGGCGTGGACTTTCTGGCTTCCATCAACTGACCTTTGGGCCTTCCCGGCACGGATCCGCAAAAGAGACTGGCATGAGTCCTTTTTGTGGGCTATGGACCTCCAGCTGGGATTCGTGGGAGGCATTGTCACGAGCTCTGGGTTTTCATCTGGACACATGTGAGACACTGCTGTGGGATTTAGGCCCTTGACTAAATATTCTATGTCTTTGGTATTGTGAATAGATTTCCTGCATTTGTTTTGCATTAACTCCTGGTGACCATTATAAAAATAATATTATAACTCCATGTCTTGATTCTAATTGTTCTCTGTGAACAACCCCTGACTACAACAGTCACTATTGTGGGCAAGGTAGGATCAACTTTGTCACAGCTCTCACAAAAATGACTCAAAAGAATCACTTAAGTGATGAAGTTAATGTTCAGCTTGACGTTCTCAGCATCCTCTATCACTGATATATTATTTGAATTTAAATCACTTAACCAAATTCTTTCCCCATATAGTCATACACAAATTGGTGTGAAAATACCTCCACTCTTTCTTTACTGGCATGTGAGGAAGAATGAGAGCAGTCCTGCAAGGAGATAAGAAGCTGTCTGCCTCTGTGTCATCTGCATGGGCTACATTTAATGCTTCCTGCTTCCAGGAATAGCATTTAAGAAAAACCAACTCACTCTACTCCTCCAACTCTCTCCACTCCTCTGATCCAATAGGGAGGCAAAGTATGTCCATGTTATATTTTTACACCAATGGTTGACCTCACTTCACATATGACAAAAATGGCATCTCTCAAACATTTAGTTAGACTTTCCTAGACCTGGAGAAAAGAAGAGGGCCCCTGGTCCTCAAGGCCACTCTTCTAGCTTTGATTCCATGTGCTTTCCATCGCTCCCTGCTCCCTTCCATGGAATCCTCCCCCAGGGCACATCCCTCAGTGAGGGAACTGTCAACTGCAGCACCTGCTCCAGCCATGAGATGCGGATGTCTTTTCATCTGCTTGAATTCAGTACTCTCCTATCCCTACTGCCTCCCTCTTTCCAGTCTGCACCATCCACCTGTAACCTACCCCAAAGGGTTCTAAAGCCCCACAGTGGGACACACATCCTATGGTGGTTCTTGTGATCCGAGCACAGCTCTTCTTCCCTAGGGCTCCTTCTCTAGGAAGACATAGAAGCTTCTCCTCTCCTCCATCATGTAGGAGAATGTAACTTTGTTCTCAAAATTTCTGCCAAAAGACCCTGAGGGAAGACCACTCACCATGGTCCTTAAAGCATAAGAAAAGACTGAGTCTCAGTGGCCTTGGTTATCCATGGATGTATAGGTGACAGATATCCAGCACAGTCACTAGAAATTGCATGTAAGAAGCATGCCTAAGCCTGGATATAAGTAAATAGCATTGCAAAGACTTTCTTTCTTCTACTCAAGCAATATTTCCTTTACCAGGGCCAAAGCACATTTGTCTATGTAGAGAATCTGGTGCTTCAAGAAGTACCTTTCACAGCTGATGCAAGCATAACTGGGTACTACTTCAATGACTGAATGTCTCATCTGGAAGGGAGGAAGGCACAGCACTGGTGCTGATAATCTAAATAAAAGTTGGTAAAAGTCACACACATTTGACTATGTGTTGAACTTTATATGAATTGCATAGTAGCAGAACCACTATAATTACCCAGGTAATATACAGACCAGCTTGAAATTTCCAAGGACATTGTAATGGGACAGACTGGACAAGGGAGGAGAGGATGCAGAGTGCATACCTCCTTACAACCTGCATTACAAGGTGCCACCAACAAAGGACTGAAAATTCATTATGCAAAACTACCTAAAAACATAAAGTTCCAAATGAGATGAGGAATAGTTGACTCTGAATACTAATGTATACTCATGGGTATAATTACAGAACATAATGAGCAGAAGTGGGCATGTTAATTGTAATGGTACCACATTACATTTACTTTACAGGTTAGAATGTGTTTTTAAATCTACCAAACAAATGTTCCCAGCTATCATTCCAAAAAGTGTGCAGGATAGCCTTTTTTGTTTCTGTTTCAGATATCTTATCATCTCAACTTTCGTTAAGACTTAAATTGTTATTAATACATATTAGCAGTATATATTGCCTGCATTCGTCATAGGGAGTTGGTTACACACACATAACATCTTACCCAAGGTTAAACAGCCACGAAGTGTCAGGGCTGAGACTGAAATCCAAGTTTCTGTTTCAGTTCAGTGTCCTTTACCCAAAACCACCTCTCCAGAATAAATCACACGCTGTTATTTATTTCATTCAAGAAATACTTATCGACTCATTCAAAAAATATACACTGCTCAGTAGGACCATTCACTGTTGTGAGCTTCTAAGGCCTTCACAGACAAAAAAATATTTTCTGTGCCTCAAGAGATTAGTTATTACAAATAACTAATGGTATACAAGGGGCATAGACAGGTAAGACAGTCATGTAGACACATTGTTTGCATTTAAAAATGCATCTTGCTTATCAGCTTTGCCATTTCAAAATGTAATGCAAACACAAGTTTAAGAGCTCAAAAAGAGAAAGGTATGATTCAACTAACACATTCCAGGCTTGGCAACTTCAGAATTTATTTCTCATTAAAACCGTATTTTAATTATTCTAGTTTTAATTAAAGTATTATGTAGAGTTGGTGAAATGCAATTATGTGCAACTGACTTAAGATGTATAATAGGCTAATATTTGTAAAGAAATGCATTATTGTCACTAGATCTGCTCAAGTAAAATGAAGTGGCATTTTATTTGAAATGAAAAATTGGTACATAGGATATTAAACTCTTGTCATTAAAGTTAAACACTACATTGCCAACTCAAATGGAACCAAATAATTCTAAGAGCCCTCCCTCCTCCTTGGGCTTCCCAGCCTGCACATGAATAGTTCACTAGCTCTGATGTACACTTTCTGCAGCAAGTATGGTGTTAGCTCTTGCAGATGGCCAGTAAGCATCACCCAAGAAAGGCTGGTAACAACCTCTCCAATTGCACCAAGTGAAGATCCAGACTTCAAACTGAAATATCTACCTATAGCCTCTTAGAGCCCCTACTCTGAGCTAGTACTGTCTATGAAGTAACTCTTCATCTGGCTGCCTTGACAACCCAAAAGGAAATATGGAATCTTCACAACAATCTCAGTTGTCTCCCACTGTGTAGAATGAGGTGCTGGTGAAAAGCTCAGAAAAAGGACAACTTTTTCAACAGGTTAGATACTATGCACTACAGTGATATAATGCTTTTAATCTCTTTTCTTACGCACTTTGATGGACACTAGTTTACCCCAGGATAACACTGGTTTGGACAACTGAACTCACAGTGCCTCATACTCCAGGATATGTTGTCAACAAAAGAACCTCCCGAGCTTTAAAAGCAGGTACCTCAGAAAGCATATTGGGTGCTCTGTAGAAGCTGAAACATACTGGTAAAGGTGCTTCACCTTGGGTTCCTCCTTTGCTCTCAGTCTTCTATGAGTCACACACACAGCCAGAGAGCCACATCTGCACAGAACATCCTCTGGGCTAAGAATTAGGCCTATTTTTACTTCACTTTATTGAGTACTGACTGACAAAGTACTGACTTTTCTGCTCATATCTTCTGCTAAGTCTCACAGGTATTCTCTCTGCTTTGTAAATGAAGCCTGGATACCAGGTCACATACCTCCAAGGAGCGAATCCACACAGGACACATACCTCAAAGGAGCAAGGCATCGGAGTCAAATGCTCAAAGGGGCAGCTTCAACGTCTGCTATACCTAGAGCAAGTCCCCACCAAAGCCACAAGTGGGCATTCTCAAATCACTTCTCTCCTTCCTCAGGATCCTAGCCACACTGAAGCCCATGCAGTCAGATGCCTTGACCTCCTTCTAAATGCCACCTTGCCTGGCATTTTGATTGCTCCCTGTGGCAGTACTAAGAAACTGTAGTTTCTGGCTCTACAATTCTCTCTCACTCCTGTCTCTACTTTAATACTGACCTCAGTATCTGAATGTTTTAATGTCACTAATGTTTTCCTCCAGTCTCAACCCCTCCTACCCACTCTCTCTCTTGGTCATGCTCACTTCCTAAATGTTGGCAATCCCTATAAAGTTTCATTCTGAAGTCTAGATTCCTAATACCCTATGGCTATATCATCATAAACTCTAAAAACTTTTCTAACACTGATCTATAAATTAGCCCAATTTTCCTGGAAAATACAACTCATTACTGATAATAGAACTCTTTATAGGAGAGATCCTAGAATACCAGGAGCAAGGAGAGGAAGGGAGACCATATAGAAAGAGGCCAGAATCATAAGAAGACTACAGAAAGGTGCAGGAAGCTGCAATAGCATGGATAATTTATCTGCTTATACACCTATTTTGTCTAAGGGTCAAAGTGAGACAAGAAACTACCTGACTTTGTCATTTATCCCGTGCTGACTGGTGGCTGTGGCACTACTACCCTTTACCTCCCTTTGCTCCCCTTTTTTCATACCAAAGGATTAGAACAACTTGCTTTAGTGTGTTCCCTGGCTATCTGGTGGTGTCCTCCCTGGTTATCAAACCACCATTCCCCACTCCCACAATAGTACAGTCAGTCAGTTTGGTGCCCCTTCTCTACTCCTGCCACTATTTTCAGATGACATTTCTGCCTTTTTGAAGAAGACAGGGGATACCATGGAATGGCTAAGAGCAGGAAGGGAGGGCTGTGGGGCCCTTATTTGTTTACCCAATACTTATAGCCATCTTTCAGCCCTGCTCCTCACTGAAACAGCCATGCAGCTGCTATATAAGCTGCACTTCCCAGCCACTTCTTGGGCTTTAGGCCAGGACAACAAAAGTTTCCCTTATGTGTACTTACCATCCTGAGCTGCAGCACAGGCCCTGTTAAAATAAACACTCTCTTTGGTGTTCCTGTAAACCTGCTCGTACTTTATTTCTTGGGTAGCATGGGCCCCAAAAGTCCTGTGAATCTATTTAGAACTTTTATCCTAGTATTGTGGACAAAGTGGCTGTTTCTAAAGAAAGAGCAATAAACACTCAGAGCTGTTAACACCAAAGAGTTCCAGAGACCAGTAGCCAGTGATGATAGACTTGATCCACAGTGCACAGCACAAGTCAGTATCAGACAGCGAACAACAGCTAAATGTCAACTGCTGGCATACGGAATTACCTGGTATCATACGGTGACCCTAGCAGAGCTATACTTTATCAATTCACAGTTTCCAATTTGAATCTCAAAAAGCACCCTACACCATTAGGCAACAAAAGTTCATCCCACGAAATTTAACTCTGTCTCATTTCTGGATTGTATCACCGAATCTTTTCAATGGAAGGAGAAGCCCAGTATCAGAAACTGAATGAATGGTGAAGGTAAGAAGAAGGTGCCTAACCCACCCACTTCCTCTCCTATGCCCTGTGCAATTATTCTTTCAACCCAGAAATGTCTGCAAGTCTTCTGACTGACTCTATTACATGTGACTATCCATTGCTTTCCCTTCATAAAATTTAAAGACAACCGACATCTATCACCATCTCGCAAACACTTTCAATATCCATATTTCTTACTTATATGTGGCTGAACTTCAAGCTCATTTGACCCCAACTACTTGAGTTTTCCACACTTGGATCAGAGTCTCTGTGCTGTACTAGAAAAATCTATCCCACATACCACACTGTGCATTTGCGCTCAGTTTCTCATGAGCCCAGTGTGATTCCTAGGTGTTTCTTACTCTCTGAAGTTCATTTTTCCTCTTGTGCCAAACCTCACTCTAAGCTGTTTACACAAGAAGTAAAAATCCACATGAAACCACTTACTTTTCCACAAGCTTACCTACCCAGCAAGATGCATCCATACCACATTCTGGTTTTTGTCCTGTTAGAGCAAATGCTTTCCCTGACATTGCCAAGAGTACTGAAGAACCATTACACACGGTCATCAGGCTGTGCCCCACAGAAGTGAGGTCTTTGTCCTCATGCTAGCCTGAGAATGCCTGTGACCCCCTCACATCACTGCACTCACGCTTTCATTAATCTTCACACCCTCCTTTTCTAAGGGATAATTCCCAGTGGCATATAAAAATACTCTAGCTCTATTCCTTTTAAGGATAAAACAACTCCCTTGTCTTCCTGTGCCCTTATGGACTTGCAAACATTCTCTGCCACCATTCATAATGAAGCGCCTCAAAAGGCTGTCTCACCTTACTATCCCTGCTTCCTCATCTTTTAAACATTTCAAAAGTAATAAATATTTCATAACAAGAGAAAATAATACCATAAAGAGCAAAATTTCTGATATCTTATTTTTTCTAGATTCAGACAAAATTGAGAGCATGTATTTTCAAAAATGTCACTAAAAGATTTAAGAATTAGTTTTTTCCTTCATGTGTCAATGTTAGTTTAGCTGGATATGAAATTCTATGATGACAGTTATACCTCTGTGTCTCTTGAGGTATTATTTCACTATCTTCTTTATTACTGCTGTCAGCTATCATCTAATTGCAGTTGTTCTGAATACGTGGCTATTTTTAAAATTGTTTTTGTTTGTGAAGTTCAGTAGTGTCATATTTTGGATTTGGATTTGTACTATTTGAAGTTTATTCTACTTCTTGACTCTGAAGAGCCATTATTTTAGGAAATATCATAACAATTATCTCTTTACCACTGCCTATTCTCTATTTTCCCTGTTTTTTTTTCTGGAATTTTCTTAGATATTTTAAGTCTTTCTTCCATAGTTTCCATATGTTTAATCTCTATGTTTTATCCTGAGTATTTTCCTCAGATTTACCAGAATTGTAATTTTCATTTTAGCTAAATATTTTCTGATTGTTAACTCATTCAAATGATTTTTAAAATAAATGAATATGTTTATAAGAAGTTTAGCTTTTCCTACTTAGATCTTTTTTAAAGTTAGTTCTTGAAAGTCAGGTGTGGTGGTGCATACCTGTAACTCTGTCACTCAGGAGACTAAGGCAGGAGAATTGTCATGAGTTTGAGGCCAGCCTAGATTATATACCAAATTCAAGGCCACCCTGTATATAGTAAGTTCAAGGCCAGCCTGAACTACATAGTGAGACCTTGTCTCAAAAAAAATTCACAGTGGGGTTGGGGGGGTTAGAGATTTAGCTCAGCAGCACAAGCTCTTGCCTGGCAAGCATGAGGTCATGAGTTCAGTCCTTGGTACCCAAAAATTTCAATGTGAAAATATACCCAACATCAGTCACTATAGGAAACAAATATTACAAATCCTGTGAAATATTAAATGCTAATTGCCATGGTGGAAGTAAAAAATAGGGACAACACCAAAGGTTTTCCAGGAAGCAGAGACAGTAGATCATTCACACATTGTTGGTGGAAATGTAAAATGGCACAGGCACTACAGAAAAGAGGTTGACATTTGGGAAAGAACAAACTTAGTCTTCTGGGAAGATGGTGGAACAGTAAGCAGCAGAGAAAACAGCCTCTCTGATAGTCTTCATTGAGATGCTGGAATAGGGCATCATGAAGGGGACAAGAAGGAAGAAAGTGGGTCCCCTGGACCCAGGAAGAATCTGAAGTGTGAACTGAAGCCCACAGAGACAGTAAAAAGAAAACAAGTCACTTATAAAAGAAAGCTAATCAGACTTCTCAGCACAAACTCACAAGTCACAAGCACTTGCAATGAAGTGCTCCAGGTTCTAAAGGAAAACAACTTTCAACCTGGGCTGATGTATTCCACAAAACTACCTTTCAAAATTGATGGAGAAATAAGATACTTCCATGAAAAAAAGAACATCAGAAGAAATTTATGACCATCAAATTAGCACTTCAAAATGTTCTGAAGGACATTCTAGAAAGAGATAATAAGGACTACAGTTCCATTGATCCCAACAGCAGGAATCCACTGGAAAGGTAAACAATTAGAGAGAAAATGAAAAAGTGGGGGCAACAATAGGAAATAACATGACAAGAATAAATCAATACATATCAATTTTAACTATCAATATGAATTTACCACTCAAAAGTCACAGAGTGGCAGAATGGATCAAGAAGCAAGATACAACAATGTGCTGTATATAAGAAACATATTTAGTTCAAAAAGAAATTTATAGACTGAAAGTCAAAGGATATAAAATACTCCATGCAATAGGAATCCAGAAAAAAACAGGGGTAGCTATTCTATTTGCAGACAAAGTGAATTTTAAGCCAAGACTGATTAAGACAGATAAAGAAAGTTACTACATCATGGTAAAGAGAACAATGCAAGAGGAAGAAATATCATAAATACATATGGAACAAATGCCAGTGCACCCAGCTATATAAAACAATTACTAATGGACATTTAAAAATCAAATAAGCCCTAACACAATTGTATTGGGAGACCCCAATACCTCACTGTCACAAAAACACAGATCAACAAGACAAAAAATCAATAATGAAATACTAGGGAAAAATCAAACTTTTGTGCAAATGGATTTAGTACCTGTCTATAAAATGTTCCACACCACAATATCAGAATACATATTCTTCTCAGCTGCACATGGGACATTCTCCAAAATAGACCATATACTGGCTCATAGAACATGCTTAAGTAAATGTAAAGGAATTTATATTATGCCATGCATACTGTCAGACCACAGTGCAATGAAATTGGGAATCCATGCCAAATGAAACAACAAGAACTTCATAAACACATAGAAATTAAATAGCACTCTACCGAACAACCAATGGGTCACAGATGAAATTAAAGAAGAAATTAAACAGTTTTTAACAGTTGAATGATAATGACAATACAATATATTGGAATTTGTGGGACACAATGAATGCAGTCTTAACAGGGAAATTTATAGCAGTAAATTTCCATATCAGGAAAATGGAGCAAGCACATATATAGAACTTAATGTTGAACCTCAACTTCTAGAAAAAGAAGAATAGACTAAATCAAAAGCTCGTACAAGGGAGGAAATTATAAAGACCAGAGTAGAACTTAACACACTGGGAGCTAAAAAAAAAAAAAAAACAACAACAACAACAAAAAATAAAACAATATAAAGAATTAACGCATCAAAAAATTTGGTTCTTTGAAAGATTAAATAAAATTGACAAACCCTTAGAAAACCCTATCAAAAAAAAGAAAAGACTTAAATCTACACAATTAAATATGAAAAGGGCAAAATCACAACAGACCCTGTAGAAATCCAGAAAATCATTTGTACCTACATTGAAAACTTGTGTTCTCATAAGATGGAAACTACAGAAGAAATGGATAGATTCCTAGATAAATATGAATTTCCAAAGCTAAATCAAAAAGATATAAATATCATAAATTATTAAATATCAATTAATGAAATCAAAGATTTAATTAAAAAATTATCAACAAAGAAAGCACAGGCGCTAATGGATTCACTGCTCAAGTC
Organism: Cavia porcellus; assembly: GCF_034190915.1. Classification (NCBI taxonomy): domain Eukaryota; kingdom Metazoa; phylum Chordata; class Mammalia; order Rodentia; family Caviidae; genus Cavia; species Cavia porcellus. The sequence goes on along the minus strand of NW_026947506.1, from coordinate 33,705,579 downwards.
TGGAAGAAATTTAATGAAGACCTAAAACCACTGCTTCTCAAACTCTTTAATGAAACTGAAAGGGAAGCAATACTCCCAAATTTATTGCTGGAAGCAAACATGACTCTGATTCCAATACAGAGAAGGACCCAACTAAGAAAGAGAATTATAGGCCAGTCTCCTAATGAACATATGATATTGGCAAACAGACTGTAGCAAATCATCAAAAAGCTTGTATAACATGATCAAGTGGGATTTCTCCTAAGGATGCAGGTATGGTTCAACACACTTAAGTCCATAAATCTAATATAGCATATTAAAAGAGCCAAGGACAAAAGTCTTATGATCATCTCAACAGACGTAGAAAAAGCTTTTGATAAAGTCCAGCACTCATTCATGATAAAAAAAAAAACCTACAGAAAATTGGCGTAGATTGGCCTTTATCTCAATCTTATTGTTATAGATGGCCTTTATTAGGTTGGAATACAACAAATCATACTAAATGGACACTGTAAAATTAGGGAAAAGAAAAACATGTCAATTTCCTCCACTCTTATTCAACATAGCCATGGAAATTTTAGCAGGAGCAATTAGACAAGAGAAAGAAATAAAAGGAAAAAGATAGGAAAGAAAGAAGTTAAAGTATAATTATTTTCAGATGACATGATACTCTACTGAGAAGATCCCAAAAACTCTACCAAAAGACTTCTAGATTTAATAAGCAAATTTAGTAATGTAGCTTGTTACAAAGTCAACACTCAAAAATCAATAGCCTTCCTGTACAAGAATAACAAACTCACTGAGAGAAATCAGGGAAACTATACCTTTTACAATAGCATCCAAAAAAGGTAAAATACATAGGAATCAATCTACCAAAGGATATAAAAGACCTCTACATTGAAAACTGCAATACTCTGAAAGAAGAGATGGAAGAGGGTATTAGAAAGTAGAAAGATAATCCCATGCTCTGGGTTAGGAAGAAACAGTATAGTGAAAATGGCCTCGCTTCCAAAACTTTTATACAGATCCAGTGCAAACCCAATCAAAATTCCAATAGCATGCCTTACACAATTAGAGAAAATAATCCTAAAATTCACCTAGAATCAGAAGAGATCTAGAATAACAAAGGCAATCCTGGGCAACAAAGACAAAACAGAGGGCATTATAATCCCTGACTTAAAATTACACTTTAAATCTACTGTGATAAAACAATGTGATTTTGGCAAAAAACAGATCAGTGGAATAGATTAAAAGATGCAGAAACAACTGCAGACACACTAAGCTACCTTGTCCTTGACAAAGGTGCCAAACACATTCATTGGAAGAATGATAGCCTCTTTAATAAATGACGCTGAAAAAACTAATTCTACACATGTCCAAGATTAAAACTGCACCCATGTATTTCAGCATGTACTAAGCTAAAATCTGAATGGATTAAAGATTTTAATATTAAACAGAAACAGTAAATCTGCTGGAAGATAGAGAAGGTAAAACGCTTGAAGACATTGGTGTGAACAAAACCCATATTGCACAGGAACTATCACAAAGAATCAACAAATGGGATCTCACCTCCTGAAATGCTTTTGCACAGCAAGAGAAACTACCAACACAGTGAAGAGATAACTCACAAAGCAGGAGAAAATGTTTTCCAGCTGTTTCTCAAAGGATTATTCTCAAGAACATATAAAGAACTCAAAAAAAATCAGGCCTCCCAAATTTAAAGACCCAATCCCAAACTGGGTATCTGAGCTGAATACACACTTCTCCGATGAAGAAATACAAATAGAAAATAAATACATGAAAAAATGTTCAACATTGCTGGTCATTCAAGAAATACAAATTAAAGCAATACTGAGATTCTATCTCACACCCCCCAAAAAAAGGCTACTATCAAGAAATCAACCAAATACAAATGCTGGAGGGCCTGTGGAGATAAAGGAACACTTCCCCACTATTGGTAGGAATACAGACTGGTGCAGTCACTGTGGAAATCAGTGTAGAGATTCCTCAAAAAACCAGGATTGGAGGTACCCTATGTCTCAGCTATTCCTCTTCTGGGTATCTTCCCAAAATAATTAAAAACATAATACCACAATTATATATGTGCACCTATGTTTATAGCAGCTCAGTTGATAATAGCCAGATCTCGGAAACACCCCAAATGCCCATCGACTGAGGGATGAATAAAAAAGACATGGTATTTTTTATACAATGGAGTACTACTCAGCCATAAAAATGATAAACTTGACACTTTTATATATAAATACATGCATCTTGAGAACATACTTATTATTGAAGTAAAGAAGACACATTTGTAAACATTGTATTGTTCATTAGTGTGACAAGCTGAAAGAAAAATCATATGTATGTGAGTATGCATATATATAAATAGTTAAGACAGCTATACTACCGATTTTTCTGAGTTCACTAGCGAGAAAGATTTGTATGGGAATTGTTTGGACAACTGAAGGCAGATGTCTTGTGTACTGGGTGAATGATTTGGGGATGACAATGAGCAATGTATGTTCCATTGTTACCCCCTGATCGATGTGCTTTAAAATTTTACTGCAGATTTTCTTTTTATGTTTGAATAAAATGACTTGAAAGAAAAAGAAAAAACAAAACCTAAAATTTAAAAACCAGACATTTAACTACCATACACAACCCATTCACTGTACTCCTGGGCATTGATTCCAGAGAAATGAGGTCTTATGTACACACAAAAACTTGTACAACAACAGCTATATCAGTTTCATTAACAATAAAACTGAATACAACTCAGATGCCTTTCAACAGGACAATTCTACAAATTGTAGTATATCCATATGAAAGGAATACTATGCAACAACCAGGAATCAACTACTGACACATTCAATAATCTTAATGAACCAGGATTACACCGAATGAAACAAGGCAATTTTAAAAACAATGCATACTGTGTACATTCTTGAAATTACAAAATTATAGAAGCAAGCAAATAAACCACGGTAGGGACTGCCAGGGTTTTAGGTGTGAGTGAGGAAGAAAGTACAGCAACAATAAAAGAGCAACATTGGGGATACATGTATGGATAGAAATGTTCTGTAACTCCACTGTAACAATGTTAGCACCCCAGTTATGACATTATACTATTTTTGCAAGAACATTAAAGGGACATAATGCTACTGAACTGTATACATTAAAAGGTAAATTTTATGTTATGTAAATTTTACTGCAGTTAAAATAAAAACCCTCTTCTAAAGACATTCCACTTCAAAGGTCATGAGATAGTCCCCACTGTATATAGAATAAACTCCAGAATCCTTTCCAATTTCTAGAGCTAAGGATCCTGGGATCTTCTCTGTCAACCTATCATTTTGTCTCACAATCCATATCTGAATGCACCAGAGCCTCTGCACTTACCAAGCCCCTTCCTGTATTTGCTGGCATTTGCTCCTCTACCTTGAACATTCATCCTATATGTCTGTACATGGCTGGCTGCTTCTCAGTTACAAAGCCAGTACAGCACAGATAGGCAAGTATGGACTGAGGAACTTAGCAGTGCCCACACAGCCCAGCCAATGACCTCTCTTTGCCTTTCTTTTTACCAGTAAAGAAAGGATAGTAACAGTACTGACTCGGTGAGCTACTATACTAAATGAGTCATTATATATAAAACACTTAAAAAGTGACTGGCACTCAAAAATTGGTAATTATTGTTATTATAAAATATCATATGGAGAACATCATACAAATTACGTTTAGTGAAAGATATTAGACACAAAAGATTTCCTATTCAATTATTTCATTTCTATAACAGTTTGCAACAGGTAACAACCACTAACCTATTTTAGGGGAAATTAGATTAGTGGGAGGGCAGGACTGAGGAAGGGGCATGAGGGATCTCTCTCCACTGCGATGGTGACTGCTTCTCTTGTTAAAACGTATTGCCTGTGTGCTTGAACTCTATTTTGTTATATGTAAATTATAACTCAATAAAATGCTTTTTATGCCAGGGATTTAGTTCAGTGGCACAAGCACATGCCTGTCAAGTGCAAGCTCATGAGTTTGATTCCTGGTACCAAAAAAAAAAAAAAGTTTATGTCACCTCCATACCTAACACTTAAAGGAATCCTCTCCTCCCCACTTAGTACTTCCTGTTGCCTTAACTTGACATGTGCTCATAACTTGTACCTTACCTGAAAGTACCTTGTTTAGTATTAACTGTTACCCACATTAGAAGACAACCTCAGAGAGGGCAGCACATTTGATGCTTCACTTCCCTTTCTGTGCTTAGCAACCAGAACAATTTCTGAAACTACTAAATAAACTACTAAATAAACAATAAATAAAAGTAAGTATCTATGGAAGTCACTGAGGAAAGAAAGGTGGGAGGAAGAGAACCAGCCATGGGCACCCACCTCCAGAACAGCATACTTAACACCAGGAAGGATCTCAGAAGTATTCAAAAGACCTTTCCTACTTTTCACATGAGAAAATGGGGCAAAGGGAAAAAAGGTGATCGGTTAAATTCAGAGTTATAATGAGAGGAGGTCTGGAACCCTTATCTCTGAGTCTTTTTTACTTATACTAAATATGGTTCAGTTCGTATGCATAGATATATTTCACAAACATTCACAAAATGCCCGTAAAATATAAAAATTTTAAAACCACATTATTTTGAAAGCTCAGTTAACTATAAAAATATTATTACAACCAGATCTACTGCACTCAACCATTAAGTTGTGACTCCCAGCACAAGTGCTAATTTAAACAAACCTTTTTGGAGCAATTGAAATGAAATGGTAATAAGTTAATGGATGTTCAAGTATTTAAGCATGGACGATTATGAGTCAGACTGCTCTGAAGTCACCTGGGATGCTGTTTACTGCCCATACTTCACAGGCCAGATCGTTACTGGCAAGGAGTCTATAGCAAAACTGACTGAAGGTTTGAAATATTTCATCTATAAACTTTGCATTTCCGAGAAAAACTCATGCAAGAACACTTATGCTTACACATTCCTGTCAGGTAGACTACAGGATACAATTTGAACACAAAAACCTGCAATTAAGTAAAGGAATGGCATTGTACAGACCAAGTTTTTGTGTCCTAATCTGATAACTGCTGACATAAATTACCTCCTGCAGCTAAGTGAAACACTGAGTGGCATCAAGATTCTCATTTCATACTTTGAGAAATAACAGAGAACAAAAAATTCATATCTAAGCCAAAATAACATTCAAGAATTTTATTTTCAAATTAGACTATATTTATAAGAAAAAGCTTTAGTCATCTTTGATATGCAAAAATGGCAAATTAACTGTTTGGATTCAGTAAATCAGAGAAATAAACATGCATTTTTTTCATCTTCTCAGATAAATAAAACCCATAATTACCTATTCAAAATCCTGAGTATAACTTATTCTCAGTTCTTTCAAAATATCATTTGCCCTTTCACGATATTTTTCTGCTTTAACAGCTTTTTTTCTCGAGCTTTGTTATTCTCACATTCTTCCCCGTCTGCTGAGGAAGTTTGCAGACATCATCTGACTTTTCTTCACATCTACTCATTATTTTACCATTCCATGACTTTACAACTGCTAAGCATATGCCCAGGTTAGATAGAATTATCAATACAAAAAAACATTAGGCGGAGTAGGGGAGTGGCAGTGGTTAGAAAATATTTTGAGTATCACAACTCACAGACTGAAATAATTAATTCAAGGTAAAATGTACAAGACACTACATAAAGTTTCTTCTCTTGCCTCAGAGTTCTGAATGAAGCCATGAAACTTAAGACAATAGTATCTGAAAATCCCAAGCACCCTAACGAGTATTGCTGAGATGGTCCAGAGGGATCTAGTCAGTTACATCTACCACATTACTGCAGAAAGAATGTTTAACCTTTCTATGTGAAATATGTGGAGCAGATAGAAAAACTTGGGGAAAATAAGACTTTTGGCCCCTAGAATGTATAGGTCACAGGATCTGGAATTTGACTTTCAAGGATTGGTCCCTTGGACAAGATGCTGCAAGAAATCGCTGCCGGTATTTGAGTAAGTATACCAGCTGGAAGACAGTCTTTCTTTTGTCTTTTTGTATTAGTTATTCCTTATTGCTTCTGCAACCTTAATTCTCCCCTTCCACATAAGCTAATACGTCCTCAAGGTCCAGGAATTAGGACATTGGTATCTTTCAGAGACCCTCATTATGAATATTTTAGTTCTGCTTCCTAAAATAGGAAGGAGCTTGAATTACTGTTCTTTTGTTTTTGTTGTTTGGATTTGTTTTTTAAGATGGAGAAATCATACATAGTCTCTGAAGAGGTGATCACACGACTCAGATACTAAGTATTTGTCACAGTGGCATATTCTTAGCTAGATTGTGTAGTATATTGTTTACTTGAGTTTGTAGTTGACAGCATATCAAGGAACATCCATTTAGTTCCTTGAGGTTGCAATACTTTCTTCCTTTAAGACTTTTGCATATAGAATCCCCTGTCTAGCTTTTATTTTAAATTTCTTAAACTTTTAGATTTAAAGGGAAAACAATAAAATGAATCAAAACAGTGAAAAGACAGTAGGAAGTCTATAATAGTTACTATATTGCATATTGTCCTCTAACTAGTTGCTCGGACTACTGACTTTGCAAAGTCAATCAAACAATACAATTCCTCTGAATCAGCCAGTTGTTCCTAGTTGGGCTGTTCTTTTTTCAGCCCACGTGCTGGGAGGCTCACAGGCAGGGGCTTAGCTGAATTCCTGGTTCTCCCCAGTCCACACTCTGGCTGGCTCACAGGTGGGGACTTAAGCTTCCTTCCTGGTTCTCCCCAGTCCATGTTCCAGCTGGCTCAAAGACAGGGGCTTGGCTTCCTTCCTGGATCTCTTGAGTTATTGTTGATTCCTCTGCTACTGGTTCAGGTTATATAATGCTTTATATACTCCAATAAAATTTCTTTATGCAAAAAATAGCATGTCTAATTTTCAGTTCCGATAGCTGTAAGTGGAGGTAATTATACCTGCCTCAGAAGGCAATGCTGAGAATTAGAGAAGATATGTTTCAAGTAAGTACTCAATAAATAATAAATGTTAGGATTATTAATAGGCTATGTAATTAATTTTTCAAATTGGGAAGCATCAGGCTTCCTATTTCTCTTGCGAAAAAATAATTGTCTATAAGCCTAAAGTTCAGCTTCTAAAGATCATGAAGTAATGTTAAAAAATATAGAAGAAGGGACTTTTTCTTCTGCATCTTTGAAGTTTCTCAACCAGGACAAAGAACTATCCCGCTGCTGTCTTAGAGAATTGTCCTAGGATAGAGAAGCTAAAAGCAGCTGCAGGCATTTGTGTTTCAGTATGCCTAATGGACACACTTTGGCTCAAATGTTTCAGATTTAAAAGACACTTCTGGCAGTGCAGAACTGATATAAGCCACCTGACTTTTGCCTGACAACTCCATGGCATGAACAACACAGAAATGTCTTTCTATCGTCAATCAAAAGCAAAACTTTCCAGGGACAATGGCACAAACTTATAATCCCAGGTACTTGGGAGGCTGAAGCAGGAAAATTACAAGTTTTTGGCCAACATGGACAAATTTATGAGATCTTCTCTCAAAATAAAAAGGACTGGAATGTATTTCAGTGGTAGAGCACTTGTCTTGCACATGTGAAGCCATGGGTTCAATTTTTCAAAAAGCAGGATTTTCTAGGAAGTTGAAAGCACTATATTTTTGACATATAAACTTGTGGAGAATACCACTGACATACTGATTTATGATATCTTTCATAGAAGGTACTTAATAAATGTGAGGTGATGATGAGGTGGAAAATATAAAACTAAAGGGCCTTGCAGAAGTATAAATATCTGTAATCAGCCTCATTTGATCTCTTTCAAAAAAAGAGAGACCATCAATTATTTCACTGTGATTGGAGATTTTATCAACAGTTGTGCAATTGTAAAAAATGCTTTTTAAAACTGTATACTAAATTAAAGCTCTAATGGCATCATTATATACTATAGCCCTTTAAAATCTTTACTATGAATTTGCAAATTTAAAAATGTTTATGAAATTAAAATGTTTTCATTAAATATGTTTTCATACTTGAATAAATGTTTCATGATCATAGCTAGACCACAAGGTTAGCAAATGAATTAACTTACACTTATTTGCTACAAGTAAAAATAATCATTCCACTATTAATTTTGCTGGCATTGATATTAACTAAGAGCTCCAAGAATTTGAGAGAAAGCCTAATTTAATATACCTCCTGCGTAATTTTCTTATTACTGGGGCAAAATACCTTATATATACAAGCTAAAGGAGAATAACTTTAGCTCGCAGTTTGTAGAGGTTTCAGTCCATAGTTGGCTGGTTCCAAGGCAGGCCTGTATGGCAGCAGAAAAATAGCCCATGGCAAGGCAAACAGAAAACTGTAGGCTTCCTTCTTTCCCTTTCTATTCCATCCAGGCTATAAGCTTACTGGTTGGTGCCGCCTATATCTAGGTTGAGTGTTCCTTCTTTAGTAAATGTATCACCTATACCCAGAACTATTCTAATAAGTGGACTAACCCAGTATCACACATCCATGATTCAGTCCCTTTCAAAAGCCCCACCTAAGATGCATGAGGCATTTTACACTGACATTTGTGAGAGAACAGATAGATAATATTATCTCCCCATTCCCCGTACCAATTCTCCCCCCGCATTTATTACATTTTCACCTGCCATTTCTGCACTTACACTGGAACATTCTGAAACACTTACATAAGAATATATCTTAACTACCTTTCGTTCAGCCTAATAGTCTCTCCTGAGGCAAAGAGATATCGATTCTTCATTTTTGTTCCACCAAAACTCAAGAGGCATCTATTATGACTGAATCAATATAAAGGTGGATATCTAAGTAACATTTAACAAAATAAAAAGGATTGTATGTTGTTTTCTAAGATAATTAGTGTTTTTACTCAAATTTTGAAATATAGCCTTTACATATATTTCAATTTTTTTCCTATTTCTAATAACAAAGGGAAACATTTGCTGAATGACCTTAGGAATAGTTCAATTTCAAGCAGGATTCAAATTCCAAGGTGGACAAATGATAACACTGGGTTTCAAGAAGAGGTCCCATGAGTGCTCTGGGCGGCGAAAACACAGGTTTAAATCTCTTGCACTTTCATAATTTTATTTGAAACCTACCCAGAAAATTGGCTCACAGATATCCTTTTTGTCAAATAAAACAAAAAAACAAAACAAGAGCCTTTTCCTGTCATAAAATTTTATCCAAGTACAACCACTTGACAGTATAAATACACAACTTTTATCCTAAGCTTATAATATTTCATGATTGTTTGGAAATTTTCAACCTCAAAATCTTTATATTTGGAATATCATTTTTAAATGTGATTGTAAAATGCCTAATCGTGCAATATATACCAAGTGTTCACTTTGACCATAAAAGATCCAAATAAAAAAATCTGTTTGGCAGTAGATAAATATCTTGAATGTACAATAGGCAAGAACACCTTGAAATAATGTTTAACTAAAAAAAAAAAAAAGAAATAATGTTTAACTAATCTCAAAGCAACAATTCTGCAATAGATAGGCAAGCCACTAATTAGACAAAGGGAAATAAAACTGTCATAGTAGGATAAAAGGATAAAGAGAAATAAACAGTAATTACTGTTTTATAGTCAGAGAAAGTGCTACCAAGCATGGTTCAATAAAAGGGGGAAGGGATCTGCAGCTGTATAGGTAAATATCAGCCCTTGTTAAATCAGTACTTGAAGCTAAACACAATTCTGGGATTACAATGACATGTTTAAAAGTATATTTAAAAGCAGAAAAGAATGAACTATAAAGTAAGGGTGCTTTAGGTCCTGGGCACACAGCATGCTGAAGAATAACATTACATGACCACTTGTTTAAGCCGCTTAAAACAACAAAGATAGTACACAAATAGCTTTTTATTACGGACTGAAGTAAGCCTTCTAGACTAGGTGGTTGTTTTAAAATCACTGCTAACCTTAATGGGTTCACTTACTATGCAAATGATATGAGCAACTGTAATTAATTGTATCTGAGGCTTTAATGTTCAGAGCAACTTACATTCTGTTGCTTGGAATAATCTTGTGCCCTTCTCTAAACCAAGTTACTTGAGGTCTGGGGCAGCTATTGATGGGCAGTAAGTTGAGAACTGCTGCATGTCCTTGAGAAACCATTTTCCTCTGGTCTGTGTCCATGAAATTTCCCATATCTGCAGAGAAAAATGAGACCATTTAGGTTGTAGAAAACACTCTTGTTAGGGGGAGTGGGGCTCAGAAATGGAAATAACTATATTTCATGGTAAAGTCAGTGGTGATGCTATATGCTAACAAGAAGACAAGCAGGACTGAATGGCAGCATTAAGGAGTGCTGATCAGGCTGTGAGTAAAGCACAGGTAGAGCCCTCCATCTTCAGAGAGGCAAAGAAGCAGTTTAATCAGCAGAGCCTCACAGTCTTCATCGTACTGTAAAAATACAATGGAATGATTGCCTCTGATTGTGTACTGAAATAAACTGCTAAAAAGTATCCTCTTGCCACAGGAAGCAGATTTCACAAAAACACTAATAAAATGCTTCCAGGTATCTCCCAGCTATAGGCTTTTCAGCTAGCTCCCCAACTCAGGCCTTTGCTCTGCTGGGTTTCTCCTCCTCTTCACTTCTATGGTGAATGCCTTCCTACCAGATCTTTTAGGAGCAGTATTTTCACCACTAATCAGTATATAGTGAGTTCTCATCCACTCTTGCACCACTGACTTAATTTTGCACAGCCAATCATTGTTCTACCACTTAAAAACATTAAAAAAATTAGATTACAGGAAAAAATACAGCCATTACATTGTAGACATAAACAACTAATTTTAACCTGATAGCTTGAAATGTTTGAAAAAGCTTTCCTATTGTGATAAAATACAGATGTATCCTATTATGATAAGATACACATAGATATACAGAGTTCCCAACTTACAACTATTTGAGTTGTGAACTTTCACAGATATGCTGTATAATATTCACAAGGGTACTGTATAAGACTTACTTTGCTGGATTACAAAAGAATCCAATGTATGGAAGTTCTCCCAGGATGGAACTCAATCATAAATTGGTGACTTAGTATATAGCAAAATATTATTTTTAAATGTAGGTAAGTTTGAGATCTTCCATAAAAGAGCTTTATTATTGATGGCTTTCCCATTCAAATTCATTTTTGTAGGACAATGTGTACTATTTGAGGGAAAAGATGAAACAGATTAAGAAAATACACATGGTTACTTTAAGATAAAGTAAAATTTATTATCAAATGGATGAAGAAAAGGAAGTTAAGAGAAAATCTGAGCAACAGACATGAAAGGTAGAATCAAATATATACATAATGAAGCAAAGAGAAGTCCAAACACATACATATAAAATAGAATTTAATATAATAAGTTCTAGGAACTTAACTTCCTCAAATATGCTTTCGGTATTGATTGGCACTCTATTTATTATATTTTCAATTGCACTATTAGTTGAGTGACTTCATCATTACAATTCAGAAAAATGTATGTCCTCCTAGTGATTTAAAACATAATTCAACATGTATAGTATCAATGCCTTACACAGTCCTTAACATTTAGGGTAGAAATGTAAAATAACTAGGAGCTATTTTATTTTATATATTAACACAAAGCTACAGGCTTTAACTGGAGTTAAAACAACCAGTGAGAAAATCTTGTCCTCATCAAATAGCACAGCCCAACCTAGAAGCTGGACAGTTTTCCCTGAAGTCATAATTTAGTATCTCAGAACACCGTTTGCTTACTTTTAAGCAGAGAAACATTTCAGTAGGATAATGAAACACAATAAAGCAGATAGTCCACTGTAGATAGATTCTACTCTTCACAGATTTCAGTTTATGAAAAGAGAAAAAATGTAGAAGCCAAATTCCCTGACCTCTTCCTCCTGAAGATGACATTAAAACTCAAGCTCCGGGGTCTGAGGATTGAGCTCAGTGGCATAAGTACCTGCCTTGCAAGCAGGCAGTCATGAGTTCGATCCCTGGTACGGATTAAAAAAAAAAAAAAAACCTTCAAGCTCCCTGAATTTTAATAACTCTTGCAGTTACTTTTAAAAGTTTCATTCTCTAAAATGGGCCTGATGAATAAAGAATAAATTGCTATAAATCTATAACAACTGATACATCAATGCTCTATGTACTTTTTGTAGTCAAGCAAAAAGATTTCTAAACATGTCATCATTGGAAATAACTTCTTGCAAACTGATGTAATTTGACCTAATTAGGCTTAACTTTTCTAAATGTACAAACATTTTGAATCCCAACTAAGAGAAGGCTAACTGATTCATAAGACTGAAGTCACCTGATTCTTCCACTGATCCTCCCCAGGGTCGTACAAAGACCCTTCATCCTTTCGGTTGGAAAAAGTGGAATCTGCCTACACAGTCCTTTCCTGTCTCTTACCAGCTTTAGCAATCATTTTATTCTGGTTGAACCAATGATAACTTATCAGTGCCTATAATGGTTGAAAGTGATTGTGAACTGCTCCCCACAATTGCTTTGTCTTATTTGTCAATCTGGGAAGTCTCTAAACTATACACATACATGCAACTTGAACTTCTGATTTTCTTTGCAACAGCGCTCCCATTCTGTTTCGCACCACACAGCGGTAAAACCCAGCATCATGCTTCTGTAACGATGAAATAATGTACCTGCCAAATAGCAAAAAGAAGTGTTAAAGGTCACATCTAGAATGGAATGTATATCTTATACAATAGGTGCTCAACATACATTATTTATATAACCTAAGAACTACACAATCCTTCCCTGTCCAAGGCAATACCAATTGTGATTTATTTCTGAGATTATTTCATCAATATCTGCCTCCTAATTAGGCTGCCAATAGCACATGAAGCTGGGATGCATGTCTTTTATTTGCCATTCAATCCTGGTGTCTGGGACAGTATCTTGTGCAAGGTAAGCATTATTTATAAAAGGTTGCAGCAAAATGTAAGTTATTAAAGATAACTCCATTTAAATGTTATTTCACAATAAAAATTATTTCTTTTAACTTTCTGAAGAACCTCAGAATTTCTAAAAATGACTTTTGGACTTGGTGATAACCTTAACACAAAGTGTTCCATTACTGTATATGAAAGTTCAAACATCACTTTCAGGATGAGATATAGTCATCCTAGGAATCACTTCTCTATCCATCTTAATGTGAGCTTCTCCCTAAGTAATTTACATACCTCCTTTTCTCACTTCTCCACATGTGGCCTGACATTGACTTTTTTTTTTTTTGAGATAGGCTCTCATTATATGCAAGCTGGCTTTGAACTTTCTTTTGTAGCCCAGGCTGGACTCAAACTCACATTGATCCTCTTGCCTCAGCCTCCCACGTATTGGAGTTACAAGCATGTGCTACCACGCCTAACTGATTTAATTTTTTAAAATGGCAGAAAAGTCATTTCATGTGTAGTTACTACTCTTGTAGACATAAGTAATCATCTTCCAAATCCATAGCTTTGTAAAAACTGTAGTATATTTTCAAAGAAAAGACATAATTAAAAGATACGGTTTCTGTAAAAGGTTGGCTTTAGGTTTGTTGCTAGTGTTATAATTTAGAATATTTTAAAATACACAACAATTAAGGATATATAACTAATGACAAGTTGGAGAAAGCTCCACACTTCCTGACCCCACAATTGCAAAGCTATCTGAGATGGTACATTAATTAGTTTTCAGACCATGCTCACAAACAAAGAACAGAGATAAATGTCCAACAGGTAAATGAAAAGTTGCTGAACAGTACTAATCATTAGGAAAATGCAAACCAAAATCATAATGAGTTATCTTCTCAAATTTGTTAGGCTGTCCATCAACACACAGATGATGGCAAGGGTATGGAGAAAAGAAAACCCTTGAACATTGTGGGAATGTGACCTGGCTGTAGCCACTATAGAATGTGGGGATAGGCTGAGGGATGCTCAAAAACCATGAAACACAACTACAATAAATGTGATTCAGTATTCCAGATTCTGGGTAAAACACAAAGGAATTGAAATCAAGTTTTTGAAAAAATACCTGCTTTCCCATGTTCATTGTAGATTTATAACCACCACAAAAGGGAAATAATAAAAGCACCTATGAACAGGTGAGTGGTTTTAGACATGTCATCAAAAAAAAAAAGGTGAATATTTAAATTTTCAAACATTTACTACAGGGAAAGACATACTGGCCATATTCTCCTTCAAAATGGTCCCCCTTGCTGTGAGTACACTTAGCCCATTGTTCTGGTCACTTTCTGAAGTATTTCTTGAAGTCCTTTTACATTTTTGCTTGTTGGTTGGTAGTGATGCGACTACCACCATGTCCTGAATCTCCATTCAAAACTTTCACCTTTCACAATTATTTTGACTTTGGAATATAGCTAGAAGTCACATGGTGCCAGATTTGGTGAACAATGTGGAAGAGGATGTACTGTTAGCTTTTAATGTGCTTTTCAGTTGCCTTTCAGTTGGATGACTCAGCAACAGCATTCACTGACTTGGGCTCGTACTTCCTAAAAATACTAACAAAAGAGGACTTCCAGAACTGCTTCAGAAAGTGGCAAAAACAATGGATTTAGTGTGTTCAAAACAGGAGGAGTACTTTGAGGAGGATTAATGGAAAAATGTATTTTACTATGATAATTTTTTTACTTCAACATAGTATATTTTGATTACCAACTATACATAGAAGGGAATTACATAGTGTTAAAAAAGAAAGTAACATTTTAACAATATGGAAAAAATTGCAAGACAACCTGATTCTATGGTTAAACTACTTTAAGTTCTTGCAAGTTATTATCATGTAGTATTTTCCTATCTCCCTGTGGCTGATCATTGAGCAGATTACAATGGTAGCTATCAGAGTCTGGTGGGAGAGGAAATAAGAAAACAAAATGTCTACTATATAAGTTGAAAAAGTCCTAGATGCCTACTGTATGGCAGAGTACCTACAGTAAACAATATTCATAATAACTAAATATTGGCAGTGGCTTATACGTCCATCAACAGACAAGTTTAAAAAAAGCCTTGTGGTATTTAGATATAATGTAGTTCTACCCTATCATAAAGAATAAACTCAAGTCACTTGTAGGAAAATAGAGACACCTTGCAATCATAAATTTAAGTGAAATAAATCAGACACATGAGCTCAAATATTGCATGGTTTTTCTTATATGTGAAACTCAAAATACAAATAAAGTGCAAAATAGAAGATAATAAGAAGGAATAATTGCAGATAAGAAGGGACTAAGAGATCAAAGGCAGAAAAGGATGATAGGAGTATTTTATGTACATGTACCAATGTTCCAGAAAGATTGTAGACATTATGTCCAGTAGATACATACCAATAAAAATATTAAAATTGAAAAAATTGAAAGGATACAATACAGAATTTTGTATTTTAAAATTTGTTAAGAGGATAGGTCTTTTGTTACATGTACTTATACAAAAATAGTGATGAATAAAGAGGATACGAAGAAATATTTGGAGGTGATGAGGAGGCTTTATATTATAAATTGTGATGATAGTTTCATGGGTGTATACTGTACACTAAACATGTACAGTTTTTTGTATGTCAATCATGTCACCTTTTTTTTTTTTCAAAAAAGTATGAGCTGCGGACGGAGCTCCATGGTAGAGAGTACATATTGAGGGATCTGAGTACCTCAGTACCACAGAAATTTTTCAAAAGTGAATGGATGCACATGTAAATGAAGAAAATAGATAATCTATGAAGACAGAAACAAAAACAAAAAACCTAAGAGTACGAATTGAGCCCTGGGCACTTCACCTATGGGAAGGTGCTCATTATAAGAAAGAAAAGAGAGCTCAAACCCACTCACATAAGAGTTTATTTTCTGAAAAACAGAAAACACTATTTCATACAAAAATGACACATAGCTAATAGGTGTCTACAGATTTAAAAATACGTCCTTTTACAAAATATAATCAGTGAAAGCTCATTAATGATCAAGTAAAAGACAGTGTATGGCATGCATTATTTGCACAGTTCTCAAGCATACCTTGAATCATTTATATTCAACTAATTGTTCATCTTTTTATTCAAGCATGTCCAATTAGTCATCCCAAAAAAGAAACTGATAGGAATGATTTTTAAGTTAATAAAAATTTAGATTGGACAATTCAATATTAAGTAAGTATTAATCAAAGTATGTTTTTCCTCTGATAACCTGTCTTGAGATCCCAGGAAGGACTGATAAAGGCTTTTTGTTAATAAAAAATTTTAAGTTTTTATCTTAAAAATTTTTCTTCTATTGTAAGGAACAGTTCACCTGAAAATTAATTAATGAGGACAATCAGAATAATATCAAAGGAAACACAAAGAGTCAATGTCACTTAATGAAATTACAAACAGGGATAGGAGGTGAGCGGCTTTGATTACTATATGCTGTGATTACAATAAAGAGGAGTTTTGAGATTAAAACAAAATCAACAAATTTTACAGAAAAGAAATAGGACCAGTCATTGAAGTATGAATTTACAATGCTACAAAGACAATTTTTCATTAAATATAACCATAGATAACTTTTGCTCTGTCTTTTTCTTTTAGTATCCTAAATAGACGTTAAATTCTTATGAATTTCTATAATAATCTTATGTATTAATGCACAAAAATAACATTGCTTTCAGACAACAGAGAGAAACAGATACAAAATTGAATACTAGGCATATGCTGTTTTCTATCATCTCTTTAGTCTAATGTCTCACTAGGGAAAATAGTCTACAAAGAGTTGCAAAGTCCTCTACCTCTTACCAGAATTCCTACACAAAGGATGTTCACCTAACAGATGGGAATATTCATTGTAAGCATATTTATAAACACATACTTTTAAGCAGAGGAAGTTTCCTGGCTCTTTATAAGGTAGCATGATAAAATTTTAGCACCATATGCCACTAGATATAAGAAATGCCTGCTCTTCTTTCTAATCAACACAGCAGGAAATGTTTGTATTCACTGTATCAAGACAGAATTCTATTAGACTACTAGAATATTTTCAAGGTGAGTTCAATATCAAAAATAGTGTATTAAAAAATTAAACACAAACCCCCAATAAAACCAAAAATTTAAATTTCCATGACTGCAAAGTAAAGTTACAAACTCCACTCTGAACAGGACATCAGAATTTTCTAGGAAGCAGTCATGGGTCCATTTCAGCCCATGAATTACTGGCTGAGTATGCCTAGAGTAGAAATTCCACATTTGTGATCTGCCCAGCATGTAAACCACCTGCTTATACTGGAGAATTTAGCAATGTAGGAGCCTCAAAAAAGGTAGAGCATATCTGGCATTAAAAGACAAAAAGACTATGAGTATTACCAGACAATTTACTGGGCACAGGCTGATACTCAGGTAGGCCAATTTGGCACATCTAGTGATGTACATAAATAGACCTCAATGCTCATCTCACAGTTGTGGTAGGGAGGGCAGAGTGGCAGGGGGACACAACAGTCATGAGGACACAGCAGAATCTGGACCAGAGGAGCACCCACAGTGTTTAATGCCAGCTGGGCATAGATTCAGGAAAGGTGCTCCATGTTCACCTAATCCTTAGGTTGCAAATCAACAATCTTTTCCTGTGCCACCTCCAGTCTGTCTTGTGATGTGTACTATCTACACAAGTGAAAGGATGCTTCTGGAGTTTAGGTATCCTTCAAAATTCTGTACTACAGAACAGAAAAGGTATGGGCAACATAATCAAAATAATTAGGGCTAGAGATAATTAGAAAGGGGAAGAGTATTGTAAAGTTACTGCGTACCAAACATAGTCACAGAAAAAGTTAAACGATGACTCATTGATTTCTTGTTTCAAAAGCTTGGCTTCCTGGTAAACCACTAAGAATCACTCCTTGATAATGATTCCCTAAACACTATGACATTAACCTTTATAAGGAAGTTTCCTGAACATGAACCATGGCCATATTAGAAAATGTACAATAAAATACTACTGAGTTTCAGAAGAGTTACTAAGAAGGAACCTTTTATAAGGAAGTTTCCTGAACATGAACCATGGCCATATTAGAAAATGTACAATAAAATACCACTGAGTTTCAGAAGAGTTACTGAGAAGAAGTTAGATACATGACTAAGAATACTCATCAAACTACCACATCTTCAGAACAAGGGGAAAATCTATACAGTGGTACCTTGATTCATGAACTTACTTCTTGGCCACAAACCAAAATAGACAAGAACTGAATCAAATTTCCCCATCAGGTCGACATTGAACCTAACCAC
The DNA here is from genome assembly GCF_034190915.1 of Cavia porcellus. Classification (NCBI taxonomy): domain Eukaryota; kingdom Metazoa; phylum Chordata; class Mammalia; order Rodentia; family Caviidae; genus Cavia; species Cavia porcellus. The sequence continues at coordinate 33,687,278 of NW_026947506.1, read as the reverse complement.
TGAATTTGATTCTGTTCTCATCCAATTTAGTTAGGAATCATAACTTGATATATAAGAAAGAATTTTCATATCCACTAAAATCAGATATAATTTTCTTCCTCTCTCAATGCCACTATCCATTTTATCACACCCCAGATAAAATTATACTTGCCACATCTACAATTTTTATTTTATGAAGATATTTATCTTGCATGAAAATATCTACCAAGTTCTACAGTAAATTTTTATATCTTAGCTCAGAGCCCATTCTTATCCATAAAGTGAAAAAAAATGGTTAAAGAAATAAAAACACTGTAAGCAATTTGTATCCTTTTTGGAAATATATCATTTTAAAAATAAAATAATAATTATTTTAATGTTTATTTTTATACATTTACTATATGAAATTTAAAAATAGAGTAAGAGTGGAATTGGTTGAGTTTTTTCCTTCAAGTAGAATGATGAAATGAAAAACCCAGACTGAAATTGGGTAAGACAGAGGTACACAATTTTGAAGTATATATAGCTCACCAGTAGGAACCAGACATTGGGCAAGGTGAGGAGGGTTCTGTCTGAAAGGAATTAAAATAATCAGTATGGATTTAAACAAAACAGTAAGATGGAAACTATCCAATGGTAACATTGTATTTATAAAAATTATTTAATCTGTACTTTATTTCAAAGTTTATATTGAAAGGGACAATAAACAGGTGCCTGTAGTTATGGGCAAAAGCAATTTCAGGATTATAAATTCAAGGAATATAAAGCCCTCAGGGATCACTGATTAAATGCCAATTTTCCACAAGTTTCTTACTGACACTGTATCATAAATAACTACATTTAAACTTTATCTTAATAGTTAGAAACGTCAATCCAAAATCCAAGAGGCGATGTTAAAATGTTCCTACAACTCTGTATCTGAAACTCTCTGGTTTATGTGATTTTCTCTCCCATAAACAATTTTTGTGGCCCCTTTATTCTTAATTGATTTGCTTCTCCCCTATCCAGTCAATGGCAGAAAAGGTGAAATTTACATTTAGTGAAGCTGGACACATAACTGGACCTAGTCTGTCAGTCTAATCTAAGATTAAATGCTCTTTCAAGTCAGTAAGAATCAAAAGTCAGAAAACCTTTGGGAAAGAGGCCATTGATTTTTTATGGTTAAAATCCTCTATTCCATTTCTGATTATTTAATTCTTTATAATGCTGGATTGTCTATGTACATATAAAAGTTTGGGATCATTATATCAAGAAATGAAGTATGAAAGCAAATGTCAAGTAGTATGCAGATAAAAATGTCTACTGAAACATAATAGGAATGGCCCAAACGACTACTTAAATAGATTAGAAACACATATACTTGTCTTACTTGTAAGTGTCTGTCAACAATGAACCATCCTACAGGTTAGACGGAAACTGGCTAAACTCTTTCCTCAGATTCCATAATGATTCTTAGACAAAAGAACCAGAGGGTATTCATTACCTATACTCAAATTATTCCCAGTAAGAACTTTAAAATGTCTGATGTTAAGTCTGTTTCAAAGAGTCTCCAGAAACAATATATACCATGACTCCATGGACTGAAAACAAACTAAAGTCATACATAAATACAACTAATACATGATACTGTGGGAGATATATAAACACAAGATTATACCATATTAAAAATATTAGAGGTGTAAGCCAAATAAGATAGCACAAGCTCATACCATATAGGCCTCAGAAATTAATGCTGGTTACTTTAAATTTGAATAAAAATGCAATAGTGCACCCATTTATTATTTCTAAACTTTTTCTTTCTTTATAGACAGAAAGACAAAAGAACTTGATAGAAATGAGGTCATTCTATAAATTTCAGATCTTATGATTTTAACTGCAGTATATGATAGAGATGAAAGGCCAAAATTAGACTGCAAGTTTTATTTCAGTTTTCCAACTACTTAAGTGTTAGAGTAAAGGGCACAGTCAAGTTATACAGCTGTGGTTACACAGGATTCTACTTATTTTAGCTAGAATAGGCAAAACCAGTTAACCTGAGCTGAAAGAAAACCTGTAGTTGGAAGTTTGATACATTACAAAGAAAGAATAATCAGAGGAACATACTCTAGTAGAAAATTAATCAGGGGAATTAATCTTCCACAGAAAGATGCAGATAAGGGTCACACTCAGTTTGGTTAGTTAAAGAAACAAGAAAAGAGCTCTCAATTAAATAGACCCTGTTCTCAAGTGAGTTCAAAACTTGAGATACTAAAAACAATAAAAGCAACAACATGCATGCATAAAAGCGTACATTTTTTGTGGCTTAGTGATGAGTTTTAATTGGGAGACAGGTGTCAGAACCCCTAACCTAAGGATATGGCCAAAGAACAAATCTGGAAAAAAATGACATGTTAAATCTTTAGATATATATATTATCTACTACCTATGTATCTATCTATGTATATATCTATATCTATAAGATATATATTATCTACACACTAAGGCCTTTTATTTCTTTTAGCAGTGTTTGATGTTTTCAAAATAAACGTCTTGTGTATCACTTGTGAGATTTATCTCTTATGTACTTTAGATTTTTGATGCTATACACACACACACACACACACACACACACACAAATTGTCCCTTGGTATAAACAGGATATTGGTTTAAGGACCCCACACATCCCCCAAAAATGCAAATGCTCCAGTTCTTTATATAGTGGCACAGTATTTACTTACAAATTATGTTGTTTCCTCCCATGTACTTTAAATCACATAGAGTACTTGCAGTAACTAACACGGTTTAAATACTGTGTAAATAGTTACGTTGTTTTAGAAAATGACAAAAAAATCTGTACATGTTCAACAAGATGCAATTTAAAAAAATATTTTCAATCAAGGAACTCACAATTACAGGCCAACTATCAAAATGTCTTGTGCCTGTTTGTGTTAATTTTTAGGTTGCTTTTGCTAATAAACAGAAACATAGTTGATTTTTATATACTGATCTTGTACTTATAATATTGTTCAATTCATTTCTTATCAATTAAAAAACTGATATCAAAATTTCTATATAAATGATCATCTATGTCATTTGAAAAGTCTTAATTTTATTTTATTTTTTAAAATTTTATTTAAAAGGAAAAAGAGAAAAAACAAAACAAAACAAAGCGGTGCACGGGTACAAGTAATACAGAACTACAAAAAAAAAAAAAAACAGTAAGAAATCACCAGTTAATAGATTACATATTATCATCTTAGATATAGTAGTAGCTCAAGTCACAGTATCAAAGCATACAAAGTGGACATTCAAACAGTGACACTGCAAACAGTTGTGTTCAAAGATCCAACTAAAAACATTAATATGGTCAGTTATTTAACACCCCTAAACACACTTGCTGTTGTATCCTTTAGAGCACTTTTTTTCCCTCTCTTTTTTACAACAAAATTTAAACACTTTGGGTTTTATTACTCCTTAGTTCTTATTACTTTTTGGGGGGAGAGAATAAAGTCAAATATGGCAAAACAAAGCTGTCAGTCAAAACCAAGGATAGACATAATACATGATGTAAGAACAGAGTACAAGGTTATCAACAATGGTTACCATAATCTCTCTTGTTTCCTTAAAAAGAATTGTCTATCTCATTAGGTATTATAAAGTTGAACATAACAGTAGAGAAAAAGACCAATAAAAGTTAAGCATTGTAAACATTACAGGACTTCCAAGGGAGACAATAGTCAAACCAGAATGGGCAAATTAGTGAATCTTATTGCCTTCAAAGTAGTTGCCAATACCCTCAAACTTGATACTATCATACAGAATGGAACAGAGTCTAATCAGTCAAAACAAGATAGTGGGAGTATTACAGGACATCAAAACAAGTTAATAGGAAATTTTAAAAAGTTACTATTATATATCCTGCTAATTTTTTAAATTTTTCCCCTTAATTAAAAAAAACATGAAAAATAACTATATAATGTTTTAATGAATAAGGGAGAGATTGAGATAAAAGAGGACACTACAATATAACAATACAGGTCAAAGCTTGACTGTTTCAGCAACCTAGTGCTTCACTACCAAATAACCCGACTTAATAGTAGTTACCATAGTGTCTTTTTCCTTGAAATATTTGAATAAAACTTCATATACTATAGCTTCAAATATTTCCATATCAAGAAGCCCAGAATAAAGCCTTTCCAATTAATAAGTGAAAACTTTATAAGGCTTCAAGGCCACATAATGGGGAATCATGATTACCACATATTTTTATATATTTTAATCATTACTTACATTAGGGAAACTATTTGGTATTCACACATGCGCGATTCATTTATTTCACTTATGAGTATGGTCTCAAGCTGTGCCCATTTATTGATAAATATCTCAATGTGATCCTTCCTTATAGCTGAGTAATACTCCATTGTATAGAAATACCACAACTTTTTTATCCATTCCTCAGTTGATGGACAGTTGGGTTATTTCCAAGATCTGGCGATTACAAATTGTGCAGCTATAAACATAGGTGCACATATCACTGTGGTATGATGCTTTCAGTTCTTCTGGGAATATGCCTAGAAGTGGAATAGCTGGAATAAATGGGACTTCCAATCTCAGCTTTTTGAGAAATCTCCAGACTGACCTCCACAAACGTTGTACCAGTCTACATTTCCACCAACAATGTAGGAGAGTTCCTTTTTCCCCACAGCCTCTCCAGCATTTGTTGTTGTTGGTTTTCTTGATCCTGGCCATTCTTTCAGGAGTGAGATGGTATCTCAGTGTGGTTTTAATTTGCATTTCTCTAATGACCAATGATGATGAACATTTTTTCACGTATTTATTTGCCATTTGTATTTCTTTATCTGAGAAGTACGTATTCATCTCAGATGCCCATTTTTGGATTGGATCTTTGAAATTTGGGGGGTCTGAGTTTCTTTTTAATTCTTTATATGTTTTAGAGAAGAGTCCCTTGTCTGAGAGAGAGTTCACTAAAATCTTTTCCCAGTTTGTGGGTTTTCTTTTCACTATGCTGGAGATTTCTTTTGACATGCAGAAACTTTTTAATAAGAAGTGGTCCCAGTTATTGATTCTGGAAAGTATTTGCCATGCGGTTTGAGTCCTGTTCATAAATTCTCTACCTACTCCTATGTCTTCAAGGTTTCTACCCAATTTGTCTTCCAATAGATTTAGTGTTTCTGTTTTAATATTCAGATCTTTGACCCACTTATATTTTAATTTAGTACATGGTGATAGACATGGGTATAGCTTTAATTTTCGGCAAATGGAGAGCCAGTTTTTCCAGCACCATTTATTAAAGAGACTGTCGTTCTTCCAGTGAACCTGCTTGGCTCCTTTATCAAAGATAAGGTGGTTGAGTGTGTTTGTAGTTGTGGTTGTATCTTCTAATCTATTCCATTGATCTTCGGCTTTGTTTTGATTCCAATACCATGTTGATTTTACTACTGTTGCTTTGTAGTATAACTTCAAGTCAGGGATTGTGATGTCTCCTGCCTTGCCATTGCTGCTTAGAATTGCCTTTGCTATTCTAGGTCTTTTCTGGTTCCAGATGAATTTTAGGAGTGATTTCTCTAGATCTATAAAGTATGCTGATGGTATTTTTATTGGGATTGCATTGAATCTGTATAACAGTTTTGGGAGAATGGCCATTTTCACAATGTTTGTTCTTCCTATCCATGAGCAAGGAATGTCGTTCCATTTTCTGAGATCATCTTCAATTTCTTTTTTCAGTGTATTATAATTTTCCCTGTATAGGTCTTTCACTTCTTTTGTAAGAGTAATTCCTAAATGTTTCATTTTTTTGCTTGATAATGTGAAGAGTGTGGTTTCACTTATTTCCCTCTCTGTGATTTTGTTGTTAGTGTATAGGAATGCTATTGATTTCTGAATATTGATTTTGTATCCAGCTACATTACTGAATTTATTTATTGTATCTAAGAGTCTTTCAATGGAGTTTAGGGGTCTTCTATGTAGAGTATCATGTTGTCTGCAAACAATGATAATTTAACTTCTTCTTTTCCTATCTTTACCACTTTTATTTCTCTCTCTTGCCTGATTGCTCTGGCTAGTACTTCCAGTACTATATTAAATAGAAGTGGTGATAAAGGACATCCTTGTCTTGTGCCTGATTTTAAAGTAAAGGCTTTCAATTTTTGGCCATTTAGTATGATGCTGGCTGTTAGTTTGTCATAAATGGCCTTTATTATATTGAGGTAAAGACCATTTATTCCAATTTTCTGTAAAGTTCTTATCATGAATAAGTGTTGGACCTTATCGAAGGCTTTTTCTGCATCTATAGAGATGATCATGTGATTCTTATTTTTGGCTTTATTGATATGGTGGATTACATTTATTGATTTGCGTATGTTGAACCATCCTTGCATTCCTGGGATGAATCCCATTTGGTCATGGTGTATAATCTTCTTGATGATTTGCTGGATCCTATTTGCCAATATTTTATTGAGGATTTTTGCATCTGTGTTCATTAGGGAGATCGGTCTATAGTTCTCTTTTATAGTTGGGTCTTTCTCAGGTTTTGGTACTAGAGTAATATTTGCTTCCAGGAATGACTTAGGAAGGATTGCTTCCCTTTCAATTTCATTGAATAGTTTGAGGAGTGTCGGCATTAGGTCTTCTTTATATTTCTTGTAGAATTCTGCAGTGAATCCATCTGGGCCTGGGCTCTTCTTGGTGGGCAAGGACCCAATTGCATTCTCAATTTCATTAGCAGAGATTGGGTTATTCAACGGTTTTATATCCTCTTGATCTAGCTTTGGTACTTCATATGCTTCTAAGAATCTGTCTATTTCTTCTGTGTTATCAAACTTTTGAGAGTAGAGGTTTTCGAAATAGGTGTTGATGATCCTCTGTATTTCTATTGGGTCTGTAGTGATTTCTCCTTTTTCATTTCTTATTGCATGAATTTGAGCTTTTTCTTTCCTTTTTTTAATAAGGTTGGCTAGGGGCTTATCGATTTTATTTATTCTTTCAAAGAACCAACTCTTTGATTCATTGATTCTTTGGATTGTTTTCTTAGTCTCTATTGCATTGATTTCTGCTCTGATTTTTATAATTTCCTCTCTTCTTTTGGCTTTGGGCTTGACTTGCTCTTCTTTTTCTAGCTGTTTGAGGTGTAGCATCAAGTTATTTATTTGTATTCGTTCTGCTTTCCTGATGTGGGAACTCAGTGCAATAAATTTTCCTCTCAGAACGGCTTTCATTGCATCCCACAGATTCCGGTAAGTTGTATCTGCATTTTCATTTTCTTTTAGGTATTAATTTCTTCTTTAATTTCTTCTGTGACCCACTGATTACTCAAGAGTGTGTTATTCAGTTTCCATGTGTTTGTCGGATTTTTGCAGTATTTTTATTATTAATTTCTAACTCCAGAGCGCTATGATCCAATAACATGCAAGGGATGATTTCAACTCTTTTGCATTTGTTTAAATATATTCTGTGAGCTAATATACGGTCTATTTTAGAGAATGATCCATGTACTGCTGAGAAGAATGTGTATTCTGATGTTGTTTGGTCGAACATTCTGTATATGTCTATCAAATCCATTTGTTCACAGGTGTGATTCAGTTCTGTAATTTCTTTGCTCATTTTCTGTCTGGTTGATCTGTCCCTTGGTGTCAATGGCATATTAAGGTCACCTGTTACAATTGTGTTACTGATAATTTGAGTTTTCATTTCTGTTAATAGTTGTTTTATATAACTGGGTGCTCTGGCGTTTGGTGCATATATATTTAAGATAGTTATCTCTTCCTCTTGGAGTCTTCCCCTAACGAGTATGTAGTGACCTTCTTTGTGCTTTCTGGTCATTGTTGGTTTAAAGTTCACATTGTCTGCAAACAGAATGGATACTCCTGCTTTTTTTTTTTTTTTTTTTTTTTTTGGATTCCTGCTGCATGAAGTATTGTTTTCCATCCTTTGACTTTTACTTTCATTGAGGCAGTTTTTACAACTTTCAGTGGAGTTTTTTATTTCCTGTATATCTCTGTGCATCTGCATTATGTATTCTGTTTGTTTCTTATATTGCTCATCTAGGGATTCTATCTTTTTGTTTAGTTCCTCCAATTTTTTAACTGTGTTTTCTTTAGATATATTCAGAATCTCTTTCATTTCTTTTATCATTTCTTCTTTTATCTGGGAGATTATTTTGAGTTTGAATTCCTTTAAAGCTTCCTGGAGTTGCTTGTTAATTTCAGTACCTATTGTGTCCAATATTTGAGGTGAATGGCATATATTTTCTTCTATATACATTGCTCCTAGGGTTTCTTGAGATGGGCTGGAGGTTTGAGGTTGTAATTTGGTCTTTCATTTTGTCATTTTCCTATATTTCTGTGTTTCAAGTGTTATTTGAAAGCTTCCTTGGGGTCTGTTGGAAATCCCCTTCTATGTTCGCAGCTCCTGAGACTCTGGCACCCTGTTACCACAAGCCACTGGGCCTGTAGAACCAATGGCCCTCTTCTGCCTGTTTAGAACTCTATAGTTCCAGATAAGCTGGGCTTCAGGGACACTGTGCGCCCACCTGCTTGTTGGAAGCTCCACAGTTCTCCAAGCGCAGCCAGGATGGGGAGGCGGATGTAGATGCCTCAAACCCACTTATTCAGTTCACTGCACCCGGAAGCCTGGAGGGTCCCGAACAGTCTGGGAGAAAAGTCTTAATTTTATACAAAAATTGTTTTTCCTGCCTTATTGCACTATCTATTGTATGTTAGTATTTGTAATTTTTTGTTTTGTTGCTTTGGAATGTTCAAGAAACTTGGAAAAGTTTTGCATTACTTACTTACTGATTGATTGATTGATCATGAAAAGGTCTCACTATATAACTCAGGCTGACCTTAAACTTGCTATCTAGGCCAGGTTGGTCTCAAAGTCATGGCAATTATCCTGCCTCAGCTTCCAGAGGTCACATAATGTATGCCACTTCTTCACCACCCACCTTGATTCCTTTGAGGATTCCAATAACATAGGCATTAAGCCATCTTATATAATGCTATTTTCATTTTTTTCTTTTTTCAGTGGTTTTAGATAGTTCTATTGTTATGTGATTAACTATCTATTACATAATCAGTGCTTTTTTACAATGTCTAATCTCCTGACAGTCCCATCAAGGCTTTTTCACCTCAGATACTACAATTTTTTATCTTTAGATATTTAGCTTTTTTTTTTTTTTTTTCGTACCAGGATTCAATTCACAATCTTGCCCTTGCCAGGCAGGTACTTGTGCCACTGAGCTAAGTGCTCAGCCCTTATCTTTAGAAGTTTAGTTTCTAACCTTCCAACACTGTTTATGTCCACTTAAATTTGATCATATGCAACACAGTCATAATGGCCCCACTGCCTTACTTTACTAATTCTAAAATCTGCAACAGTTCCAGTTTGGGTTTTTCCTCATTATAGGTCAAGTTTTCACGCTTTCATATTTTATTTATTTATTTCTTTTTAAATTTTATTTAAGGAGAAAAAAACAGAAAAAAGGTACAAGTAATACAAAATTTAAAAAATAAACAGTAAGAAATCACTACTTAATAGATTACATATTCTCATCTTAGAAATAGTTGTTCAAATTACAAAATTAAAGCATATAGAGGGGACTTTCAAACAGTGAGACTGCAAACAGTTTTGTTCAGTGATCCAACAAAACTCAGTAATATGGTTATCTATCTTATACACTTAAATATGTATGCAGGTATAAACTTTAGAGCACTTTCTTTTCTTTTGTACAATGACAATTACACATTTTGGGTTTTATTACTCCCACAGTTCTTACTACTTTTTTTGAAGAGAGTAAAACCAAATGTGACATATCAGGACAGAGTCAGTCAAATCAAAAGGATGGACATAATACATAATGTAAAAACAAAGTACAAGGTGATCAACAATGGTTACCATACTGCCTCTTGCTATCTTAAGAATTGCCTATATCATCAGTTATAATAAAATTGAACAAAACAGTATACAGTAAAACCAATAAAACCAAAACATTGGAGACATTACAGGACTTTAAAAGAAGATAATAGTCAACCAGAATGGGCGTCATAATGAATCTTACTGTCTTTACAGTTGTTGCCTATACTTTTGAACTTGGTACTATCAAGCTAAGCAGACTAGGGGGAAATCAGTCAAAACAAGATGGTGAGGGCAATACAGGGTTTCAAATCAAGTTAATAGGAAATCAAAGTAGATTACTATAATGTATCCTGCTATTTTTCATTTATTTTTCCCTTAATTAAAAAGATAAAATAAAAAAGCAAATAATTAGAAAAAGGAGATTGAGATAAAAGAGGGCATAACAACAAAACAGCGCAGGTCAAAACAAAAGAGAGTTTTACTACAAGCAAAATAGCAAAATAGAGTTTTACCACAAGATATCCTGACATAAAAGTAGTTACCATAGTGTCTCTTTCCTTGAAATCTTTGAGTATAACTTCGTATACTGTAGCACCAAACATATCCAGACAATGTAAAACCATTCAAGAGAATGACATTATTACAGGGTATTTAGAACCAACTAACAGAAAAGGAACAATGGTTTCTGTATAATCTCCTTGTCTATAAAAGTTTTTGCTTATATTATCAAATATAATAGAATCCAATAAGATACAACCTCTTAAGACCGATGGACTTCAAAACAAGATGATACTAAATCAGCATTAGCTATTATGATGTCGTTTTCTGCAAAATAGCTGTTCCTACCTTCCGATCTTCTCTGCCTCATTTCTGTTGAGCTCTTTTTCTGTCATTTGTTGTCAGTTTGTCTTCTTCATTTTGCTTTCTGCTCCATTCATTGTGGCCTCTCTGCCACTATTTCTGGAATCTTGGTATTTTCCTTTTTTAGAATATCCTACAGTATTCTCTGTAGAGTTGAATTGGTGGTTGCAAATTTCCCTAGTTCCTCTTTATCCTGGAAGCACTTTGTTTTTCCATCAATTTCCAAGGACAGTTGTGCAGGATATATCAATCTTGGCGGAGGCTATTATCTTTCAAAGCTTGAATTATTTCCCCCCACGTTCTTCATGATTTGATGGTTTGTGCTGAGAAGTCTGCTGTAATTCTGATGGGTGTTCCCTTATAAGTGATCTGTTTCTTCTTTCTGATGGCTTTTAATATTCTGTTCTTATATTGGATTTCTGGAATTTTGATTATTATATGCCTGGGTGTAGCTCTGTTTGGGTTGTAGGTGGCTGGGGTCCTGTTTGCCTCATACATCTGAGTATCTTTACCTTTTGCTAAATTAGGGAAATTCTTTTGGATTATTTCTGTGAATAGCTTTTGTAGTCCATTTGTTTGTGTCCCTACTTCTTCTTTTATGTTCTTAATTCTTAAGTTATAGATCCTCTTATCATCTCCTAGCCTTTGTATTATTGCTGTTTGTTTTCTTGTTATTTTTAAGAAGTTTTTCATTTCATGCTCCCACATTACAAATCTGCCCTCCAGTTCAGATAATCTATCCTTAGTTTCTTTCAAGCTGTTATGCCAGCTTTCAATACCGTTTTTAGTTTCCTGGTAATCTCTTTGAACGTGCTTCACGTATTCTATGTTTTCTCTATTTTCTCCATCAAACAATTCTATCCTTTTTTTCTGTTCTTCCATTCCACCATCTGTTTTTTTCTTGGGCGGTGCTTAGCATTTCTCTAACTATTCTACTTATATCTTGCTTTAGGTCATTAATAACTTCATTTTTGAACTCGTCTATGAAGCTCTGGAGATAGCGCTTTATGTCTATTGGTGCCGACTGATATTGCATGTTTCTCAGGATTGGGGGCCGAGGACCCTTTCTTGTTGCTCCCTCTTCCCATATTTTTTGTTCCTTCCATACAACCGTACATAGGAAGCCCAGTTTCTTTCTTTGTCGGTTACAGTTTGTTTGAATTGCACCGGCTAGGTGTTCCCGCCCACTGCAGTGTACTAGGGAGACACAAACCTGGGCAGCCTATGCTTGGCCCACCTCTCCAGGTCAACCTACCAAAGGCTTCACTGTTAGGGTGTACCTCCAGGCGCTGCGACCTGGTTTGGGCTAGCCTACTGGGTCTTAAGTCAGCGGCGACACCCAGACCAGGCACTCTCCACCAATCCCCCTTGGGAGGGGAATATGCAGCTAGTCTGCTTGGTCCCAGTATGTCATTTGCTGAAGCTTCCTACTCTTTGGAAGGGTCCCTGATCCGCTCACTCACCGCAGGTCGATGCAGGGCTCCTGGCCAGTCCCGCTCTCAACTCCATTCGCTGCTTCCCACTCTCAGAGCTTTTGCACCTCTTTCCTTGCCGTGCCGATTGGCATGCAGCAGCGGCTGCAGGAAATTCAAATCGCGGCTTCCAGTGGCGCGTCCTCCAGCTTCCGGACTGAGACCTTATCTACTCCTGTTATAGCACCGGGATTGCGTTTCCAGTTGGTTTCTCCTAGTTTAGTTCGTTCCTGGGTCAGCAGGGTATATCTCCCCTTGCTTAGGACTTCTTGCCCCACACCATTCCTGGATTTTAAGTGGGGTATCTCAGAAAGCCTCTGTAGCTGCTGCTATGTATCCACCATGTTCTCCCAGAAGTCAATACTTTCATATTTTATAGACCTGATAATTTTTTACTGGAATCTGAACAATGAATTTTACTATGAATGAATTTTATCATGTTGAGTGCAGAACATTTTTTCATGTCTATCAAGTATTCTTGAGCTTTGGTCTCTGATATTGTGAAGATACTCAGAAATAATTTGATCTTTTTCTGGTGTTTTAAAACTTACTTGTGTTTTAAGACTTACTAGGCAGGACCAAAACAATGTTTTCTTTGTGAGAAATATTTACCCAACATGGTCTCTAAGCAATTCTTGGTACCCTATCCAATAACCTCATAAATCATGATGCCTTTTACTTTGGCCCATGAGAACAAGCAAATCACTCATTGCTGTGAGAGCACAGGGAACAACTACCTCTAGTTGTTCTTGAGTAATTCTTTTCCTGACATTGGGTAAATGTGCTAAAGAATATTCTGTCAAATATTTAAGGAGATGATCCTCTGGATGTCTCCAGATTTCTTTCTCTGTACAGTATACTGCTTTCTAATATTCCACCTTGAGAAATCTAACTACCTTGATCTTTCCATTTTCTCAGCTCTCTTAAGCTCAGGGAGTCTCCCGTATCCCATCTGGATTCTTCTCTGTGCTACAGTCTGAAAATTCTTTCAAGGTAGGAAGCTGGGAATGATAGAGCTCATAATCATTCATTGCATGATATCCATAAATTAAGCACAATTCTTTCATATAATGTTTTATAGCTATTTCAGATTAGACTTTAATTTTGACTCCTGTTACTCTATCTTAGCCTAGGCTATTGGTTCTTGTGTAGTTCAGAGTGAGACAAGAATCAGCAATTAGACAACAGTGAAGTTCTGGAAGCTGCTCTCCCATGTGAGTATGTATATGAGTGTATCTGATGCTGGTGGAGATTTATGTTGTCCATAAGGATACCATGGTTATGGCTAGTAATCCCAAAGAGAAAGTCAATGATAGAATCTTAAGTTTCTCGAACAAAATTATGTCTGTTGCAACAGGGAATTATATACACTGAAAAACAACTCCTCATGAACTTGTTACAAACTAAGATCTATCTAATGAGTATTAGAAAAACAGGCAAATGGAAATAATCATTAATAATGAATTTTTACCAGTTATATAGCCCTTCCTCAATGTAAGGCTGCTTCCTCAACTACACTTGGGGCTCTCCAATACACAGAATAGTTAAAAACCTGGGATTGGGTTGATGCGTGAGTAATCTCAATGCTGAAAATGAAGATGTAATATAGTAGTCTCATTGATAAGTGGCAAAGAAACATAGTAATGGAATGTTATTTCAATTAGTCAAGGATGCAAGGAGCATATTTGATTACTCAATTTGAACAGAGAGGATTGGGGAAAGAATGTCTTGAGAATGAATAGAAAGAGACACTTGTACAGTGGCAAATGGGTTGGCTGATAGGAAAGTCACATGGGAAGAGTATGGATATATACTTAGAAACAAAGAGTCATGTGTTGATAGATCACTCCATGGAGATGGGTACAAAATATAAGTATTTTCATAACGCTAGAGAGCTTCCACCTCAGATAAGATACTCAGAAACCACGAAGACAGGATGATTCAAATGGGGATTCCATTTAGATTTCTTGGCAATTAATGAAACAGGACATAAGGAAACTGACAAAATTGGCAAAGTCTGAGGCTATGATGGGTTCAACAGCACTGACTCCTTAGCAGAGCTAATCTGGCATTTGTGCTGGCATTAATTTGAGATTAATGCCTCACCATAGCATTCATTCCCAAGGGGGTCTCTTGATTGTATGATCATACCTGACCTTTCTGTCATTAAGTATGTAATGATTTATTCTTATTAAACTCAGTATTTGCTCTGGACATGGATTTGCCATTTTTATTCATTGACTATTGACACAGTCAGGGCTGCAATTTTAGGACTCAGATAACAAGAATGACACCTTGCACAGAATCTTCTCAGGTCAATGAATGCTATAGAAAAAGTCTTCTGTTTAGAGATGAAAATTTTAGAAGTGAGTAGATCATGATGGCTCTAATTTGACTAGTTAATAATCCACTGTTGTATTTATAATTTGATGTCTTTAATGGGAAGTGATAAAGATTTAAGAAGTGGGGCCTAGTTGAAGGGAATATGTCATGGGAGCATAACTTGGGGACTATATCTATCCCAGGGCCTTAACTCTCTGACTTTTTCTGCCTCTCTCTGTGCCTCCTGGCTGTCATGAAGTAAGCAGCCATCCTCTGCTGCCCCTTCCACCATGACATTTCTGCCTTAGAGTCAGTTGACAGTAGACTGAAATCAGTGATAAAAGGGGCAAAATAAACCTCTCCTCTTTTATGTTGTATATTTCAGGAATTTCACCATAGCATACCAACTAGCATACTAAGAGCTAACACAGGAACTCATTTTACTTATTGAAGGAGGTCAGAAAAGAGACATTTAACCAGAGAATTCACTAATAATACTATATATTGCATTACCTAAAAGCAGCCACATCAATAGGGCAATGGAATTGAAAATAACATGGTATAGTTTTGGGAACTCTGCTCCAAGATTTATGTGTTAAACTATTGCCATAACTAAAGGATCAAGGTCTGATCAGCCTTTATCCTAGAAACCTATAGGTATTTCTCAACCTGGGGCTCTTTTGGATGACGGCCCTAAGTTTTCAGGGAAAAGCATTTTATACAGGTGATAAAGACAGGGGTCAGAGAATCTGAATCAGTAATTTTTCCTGATTGCTTTATGCTCTGCATCCCAGTGGGGTGCTAAGAAAGGAGTCACTACTTTAATGTAAATGAACTTGGATGGGATATCCTAAAACACTAGGGCTGTTGCCATATAGTGGGGGCAAAGAGGGGGGTATTCACTGAGTTTTAATTAGTATTTCCAAGATTAACTGCAATGACTTCCATCACCCAACAAAAGCAAGGTAACCAAAAGCAGAAATAAAGGGTAAGGTCACCCTAACAGAAGCTAGTGAGAAAAGCTGAGTGGTAGCTGACAGTAAAGTATAACCAAATAGGACAGAAAGAAAGGCGGAGTAATAGGATCAAACATAGCTTTGAGATGTGCTCAAATAAAAAACATCACTTGTTTCACTGATTCCCTTGAATAAATTTCTTGTAGAAACTATAGCTATCTTCTTGTAGGGCAGTCTATGAAGAGCTGGACTTAATGGTAGATATAGGCAACACTAAGGGTTCAAAGATGGATTCAGTGCTATCCTTTTGATTCTACCTCTACCTGATCCACCACCATGATCATCAGTTGCACAAAATGTTGAGCATCTTTATATTGATGCTTATGTGCAGCAACTTGCCTCAACCTATGCCTCATATTTCTCACTTGCTGTACTGGAATTTTTTGGCACCAAAGCCAGAATGTTCAACTGATCACTAATACTTGAGCAAATTACAAGTTTAGCCCAATGACCATGCTGCCAATGTATATCCTTCAACTACTGAAATTAATAAATGTTTCTTGGTTACCCTTTCTGTTGGATACTTCTGAGATGCATTTCAATTTCTCCCCATTAGAGACTTAATGTTTTAAAATTTTGTTGGTATTAATTTATGCTTACATTTCCAGATGATTTTTAGAAAAATTTCCTCAAATTATCCACCAAAAACATCTGATTGACTGATTGACCTGATTAAAGTATCCTATTGATAGGTTTAATAAAAGATTCATTAATATTAGGATAAGTTTCTACAAAAATTTTAAAGGAAATTACATTTGTAGAATGCTTAGACTTCCTATCTGGGATCCTCTTTTATATCTCTTGGTGAAGCTTTGTGAGAAATTCCTTCACAAGTTTCTATTCATTTTCTATAAAAGTTATTTCCAGGTATTTCATAATTCTTATTGATATTGTGAAGTTCTTGCTTTTTGACACAATATAAAATAATTTTTGCTTTAATCATTCCTATTTTTACTGGAATAAATCAACAAACATCCATTAAATTTTTACTCTACAGAATTAAGACACAGAGATAGGTCTCATAAGAAAATTACATAACTTTCAGTGGGTTAGTGGTATTCAGTTATTCCTACTGTTAGAAAAATATATAAAATTACAGCTTTAAGGAATTCTTGTTGTATCATATTTATTCATTCTCTCTTCCTAATAAACACTTTGAATATAAAAAGTTCCTATCCAAAGTAAAAAATAATTGATAATAAATGTTTTTGTTTATTCATTTCTTTCTTGAGACAGGATCTTGCTATGTAGTCTAGGCTGGCTCACTAAGTAGCCCAGGGTGGTATTGAATTCATAGTGATCCTCCTGCCTCAACCTCCCAAGTGCTGGGGTTATAAACATGAATCACCAAATCCAGCTTTAAGAAATGTTTTCTTGGGGAAAACATATAAAAATCCACCTAAGGTACTTATGTAAACTTGGTTAATTCCACCATTATTAATTTGCTAATGTAGTCACTTTTGATTAATGCAAGTCTTACTATCAATATAAAATAAAATATTTGAAACTCATTCAAATCCACTAGGTAGTTTGTAACCAAGCAAGGGAGAATATTATTTTTAGTCAAAGCTGGAAAAGGTAAAAGATTATTAATTTTGATAGAGTTAACATGTCTGTAGCTGGTACTAAAGAAGGAAAAATAGAAGCACATTCTCAGGTAGGAAACAAGGTACCATTTTCATGAAATATCCATGTTTTCCAATTTGAAATTTAGAAAGGTCTTGTGAAGGTTAACATATCGCAGCTGAACTTCCTTATTGCAAGGAAGTAAATGAAGGAGTAATTTGAAAAAATAGCATGAGACTTTTAGACACGTTTTTATATCTTGAAAAAATAATGACAAAGTGCAGTGAATTCTTGCTACCCATCTCAGTGTTTGAAGCCTGCAGTGAACAGAATATAATTCATCTATCTCAAACCATTCTTGCTTCAGAATGACCCATTGCTTCTTATTGTGTTTCCAGTGAAACAGTGGTGAAGCACCTCTGTTATTTTAATGGCCTATCTATAATGAGTTGCTTCTTCTGCCTTGCTTCAATATAACCAACATTCTGTCTTCTTTCAAATTGTCATGGCATATTTCATATGTACAGGTAAGCTTACTAGAACAGGTAAACTTACTAGTGGAAGGAGAAATGAAAAAACAAAATATTTCTTCATGTATTTTTATATTAAGACCAAAATTGTTGGGGCTGGGGGTTTAGCTCAGTGGCGTAAGTGCCTGCCTTACAAGCAGGCAGTCGTGAGTTCAATCCCTGGTACTGATAAAAACGAAAAAGACCAAAAAAAAAAAAAAAAAAGACCAAAATTGTTTTATCATAGGTTTAACAAGTTGCATATATAAAAACAGCACCAAGTACATTTAAGCATTTAAAATACAACTGTTATACAACTGTTTTAAATATATCCAATGGAATGCAAATAATATAGTCTTGTGATACCTATCTTATCCAGTTGTAAGAAAAGGAGCTGTTAACAGAACTTTGATTTTGTGCTTTTTTACTCTTGTGCTCCCAAGGCATAGTGCCACAGGAAGGCTCTCAAGAGATGTATGCACCTTTTTTCTGTAAATCAACAGAACTTACTAAATGGGCACAGAAAAAGATAACTGGCATGGTACCTAGTCAAAAAGCATATTCTTAGGCAGCTTAATTTTGAAAAAAAAATTGAAGATCCTGAAAGACATTCCTTTTCCAACATTCATGCCATGGACCCAACTTCAAAGGCCACTGTGACAGGTTATCTGCACTATTATTTCTTTTCACTAGGAAGCACAAAATGGTCCTTTTAAAACTACACTATCCTTTCTTCCTAGGGCACAGAGAGCAATATGTAATTTGATCTGTATGACAGCAATGTGATGTAAGTTTTAGTATATTCATTTTACAGACAAGAAAAGTGAGAAAAAAATGGTTTACTTCCCCAAAGTTACAGAGTTAGTGAGCTGAGTAGCAAGCACTATGAACTGAAGTTACCCATTGCCAAAGCCCATTACTCACACACGATGCTTATTTTTAGTTTACTCTTTTGTTTTTTGCTTTTACATTTCTAACAAACCAAGTCCCATAATGTCATGTAATAATACTGAAAAATATTTCGTAGGTCCATTAGGTTATTTATGTGCCAGCAAACATGCCACTTTATAAGTAGTGGAGTTTATAACACCACAGGTGATGTCTGAGCAGCCCAATCATTTTGATCTAAGGTAGAGCACACAGAAACTGACCAATGCCACAACACCGATGTTAATAAGTTGCAGATCTGGGATTCCATTGGATGTTGTTTGATTCTAATGCATTCTGAATTATTGTAAGAAATTGTTTCCCAAAAGCAGATTATGGAAATCAAGTGTAGGCTGATAGGAAAAGCAGGACAAGAGGGCACCTGAAAGGGCTGGTGGGGTGGCACTACTAAGTCCCTGCTCGTGTCCTGGCTGCAGACCAGGCTGGCCAGGTCTCTGCGTAGTCTGCAGGGATCAGAAAAAAAAAGGGAGGTTATGAGAAAACTTAGAATTCTCAAATGCTGGCAATTATGAAAAAGTACACATACAATTTTTACACTCTTTCTAGGATGGCTGAATGAGGAACATGGACTGCATCTGATGTCAATGAAGAGTGGGGTACTCCCCACATATAGTTGGCTAAACATCCACATAGCCAATTTCTCCTTAGTTCAGTAAAATATGAGGGTGGTATTAAGACTGTTGCTGACTTTGGAGACTCTTGAACTTTGCCAGCTCTTTATCAAAGACTAGCTCTTTATCAAAACCACAACTGCACCTCCTACCTAACAATACTTACAGAGAACAATGGTTAATCACAGACACCTGAGAAGCTTTCAAGTCCTTGTAAGGAGAACTAAGGTTTGAAACTCAGTGCAAGAGCTAATTCCTATGTGGCACTACAGCTCAGACTTACCCTGATCTGCAACTCTGCTCTGGACCTCTACCCCTGGGCTCTGGCCTTCTGCAGTGCTCCCCTGCTGCTCATCAAATTCACAGTATCCCCAGGGCCAGAATAACTGACATGAGGCAGGCATTTAATATATATGGGGTTTTGCTGGTAAATAAGGAGACAGTGCTTACGCCTACTCTCTTTTCCTATCCCAGTTTAAAACATATCCAGGACAGTTTTGGTGACTAGAGATTTAGAAGCTACAGAAATAAAGATCTCTATTTAAATATTTATATCCATTAGATAGTAGCAATATTTGTGGGTGAAACTGTTATAACAGAAAAGCAAAGTTATCATCCTAGTATTATGTGAATTCCTATGTTACTATACCATTCTTTGTCTACTGACCTAACAGTCTTTTTCAAAAATAATGATATACACTTCTAGATGAAAATGCACACTATTATCAGAATGGCACACTCTAATTACACATTCAGATCTGTCCTTTAATCCTTATTACATTAAAAATCCCATCCAGTATCTTCATCCCTTGTGCTACTGCTATTATACCCAATAAGGCAAATATTCTAAACACATAAACCTGAAATGCAATCTGATTTTCAAGCAATCAATTACTTATATTCCGTGCTGTAGGTGGTGAGCTCACTGTCATTGTGCATCCATTTGAATTCCAAAGGCCAGCTCCCTTCTGCAAGGCAGGTGAGGACAAGGCGGTTCCCTTCTAGGTGAATCTGTGGCAGGCCTGGTTCAGTTTTAAAATAAGGTGCTACATCATCTGAAATTTTAAAAAAATAGAGAAAGAGAAAAACAAAACTAAATGAAGTGTACATGAAAGTAACAAGCAATGGTTTCACAAATCAATCATTTAAATAGATCTAATTTTAAAAAATAGAAATGATGGATATTTGGTCATTAAGTAGTAAATATTCCCTGACCCACTTGGAAACATGTCACAGCCTAGATGATATTTCTAAAGCCCAAAATCTCAATGATAAAACCATTTGAAAGCATCTGATATATTCATACAAGTTTTTTCTATGTATGATTAATACTACTTATCCAAGGAATATACAAGGCAAAGTCTGCTCAAACAAGTGGCTGGTTTTAGCTAGACAGTCTGTTTTCACAGTTGCAATCAATGTTATTAAAGTAACAATCAAGGCTACGAAAGAGAAATTTCTTCATATAACTTCCAATTTTTTTTAACTTAAAAGATAAGCAACATTAACAGATACAAAAATGACATGACATAAACTGCCTTTCAGTTCACATACACAAAAATTCTCTTTTATTGACTTTCAATGGGATATAAACATACAGTATATTCACATTTACAGTAAAACAGAAAACAGAAATATCTACAGTATATTCACACAACACACAGTTGAATACCATATCACAATGAGAATAAACCAACTATTCTAACATGGATGAGTATTATAGATACCAGTTGGATGTTTAAATTACTTAAATCCAGATAATCTGCCTCCAGAAGCAAATTTCTACATATTATGATTGTCAATGTCACAGAATTCTCAACAGGGGAACTTTCTTCTCAAGAACTCATAAGTACCTTCAAATATTTTATAACTTATTTGTGGAGTTACTAATCTAAATCACATTACCAAATCTTTAACAAGTTAAACATTAAATAGTATAACAGGACTAAAATTTAGATGATGTTTAAAATGTAGTTGCACAGGAAACTGTTGCACCTACACTAATACCATATATAGAATTTAAATATATAGTAGGCCCTACTCTGTCCACAGATTCCTCCTCTGCAGATTAAACCACCTATGGGTCAAAATCTTCAGAAAAAATGGACATGGTGGTACACATCTATAATCCAACATGGTGGTGCACACCTATAATCCAACAACTATGGCAGTCTGAGGTAGGAATATTGCAAGCTAAAGCCCAGCCCAGGTAACTTAGTGAGACCCTGTCTCAAAATAAAAATAAAAAAGGATAGGGATGTAGCTCAGTTCAAAAGTCTTGTGTTCAAGCTCCAGTACTGCCAAAAGAAAAAGAAAGAAAAGTCTTCGCTAAACATGTTCAGACATTTTTTTTTTACAGTTCCCTAAACAATACAGGATAACCATTTACATAGTACATTGTATTAGGTATTATACCAAATCTAGATATGATTTAATATGACCAGGAGGATGTGAATAGTTTGAGCATCTGTGGATTTGGGTATCTACAGAAGAGTCCTAGACCACCTCCCAGCAGATAACAAGGGACAACTGCATAGAGTTTGTCTTTCTGTTTATCACTGCATTTTGTCAAAATTGGTATAGTATGAGTAGCAATTGCTTATTAGCTTTCATTCAATTTATTCATGCAACTATGAAATGTTAAACTGTATTTGTACAGTAAAAACCTATAGTAAAGCGATTTTACCTAGTCAATTAGACTGAATGCAGGATCAATAAGGAGTCAAAGATTCAGGCAACACTCAGACCTAGCTATGGGAACAAACATGGTGAGTAATCTTGAGAAGTACAAAAGAATGAAAAACAAGACTTACTGCAAGTGCAGAGCTAGTGAATGAAGCAAGGTATATAGGACTCAGGTTTTGGAGGGCAAGGGCACAAGTATCAGTAGCACCCACTTCACATTAAAAGTGTTCTAGCATGAGTGACAGATGATATTATGCCCTGTGAATATACCATGGTCAAAAGTAATGTTGATATCATGGTAGTCATTAACTATTCCTACAGAAGAACAGCAGAAAGCCTTTCAAGAGATTCAACAGATCAAGATCATTCTAGCTATAATGTGGAGAAGAAGCTCAATAGGGACTAGATTAGTTGGAGATCAGTTTGGAGGTCACTTCAAGGATACAGAAAAAGTGCTCATGGTTAGCTCAGTGGTAGACTAGCAGCCGGGATTGTAGTGGAAGACATGGTGAGGAATAAGCAAATTTAAAACAATATTGTGGTGTTAAAAGAGATTCAAGGACAGACTGGCCACTGGAGTAATGAGGAATAGGGTGTCTAGAGGAAGCTTAGGTCTCTGACCTGCATGATTTTCTGGTCAATAAAACACATACTGGTTCTATGTGCTAGACTTTATAATCAGCATTTAGGATACAAAGAATAAGACAGAATCATGGTTCCTTAAAAGGTCATAGTCTAAGTTGACACAGAAACATAAACACTGAAGGGCTAGGTGCTAAAAAATATGGCATTCAACTGAGGAAGATTCACTAATCTGGACGTTATTGTGAGAGTTCCATCTGCTTCTGTGGCATATGACATATTCTAGGCTGCTTTTCAAGTGTATTCTTAGGTTTTGATTGTCAACACTGTATCCAATGTCCTTTTCTGCCATATATTTCAGCTAAAATCATCAACTCTTATGACGTAAGAAGTGTAATAAAGCTGAATTGCAATGAGTATAGTTTTGATACTGGGGATTTACTAAGCAGCAGGTTTTATTAATGTCCTGCCATTTGGAGTCTCTTTAACAATAGAAAAGGAAATTCTGCTTGATACAGTTACAGTGTCCTACATGAATTTCATAAAAATGTATTTTTGAAAAGAAAAAACTCCAAGATAGAATCCCAAGAATTTAAATTTGGCTTTTCAATTGACAGCACATTAATTTGATATATTATATAATGCTTTTTAATTTAAATGATATAACAATTCCATTCTTCAGAGACTTCATAGTTAACTAAACATACTTATGCAATATACAAAATGATCATGTTGAGTACTATAATCTGTAGGAAAAAAACTTTCACATAGAATACTATGTTACAGTTTATAAGCAAATATCACATGATTTAAATGATCACAGAATATTGTTTTTGGGTCTTTTCGAGACAAGATCTCACTGTGCAGTTCAGGTTGGACTTGAGCTCACTTTGTAGCCTAGGCTGGTCTTGAACTCAC
The DNA here is from genome assembly GCF_034190915.1 of Cavia porcellus. NCBI lineage: Eukaryota > Metazoa > Chordata > Mammalia > Rodentia > Caviidae > Cavia > Cavia porcellus. Next base: position 33,663,957 of record NW_026947506.1, on the reverse strand, counting down.
AATGACCCTCTCCTGCCTCAGCCTCCCTAGAGCTGGGATTACAGGTGTGCGCCACCACACCTGGCTATCACAACATCTTGATGAGCATAGATGCTATTGTTTAGTATACAAGAAAGGAGGACAAATATTGTGAAAGTGCTAGAATTTCAAGTATCTAAATTAAAATTATCATCTCAAATATCTTAACATATATTAATCATTGCAGACAGTTAACAGTTACCTCTCTGAATTTAGCACTATTTACCATTTAAAAAAAGCCCAAAGATCTGGATATTTAAAGAGGGCATAAAGATAACAAAGTACAAATGCCTCACAGAAAAAGAAAGATGAATTAGTATTCAAGTGTGCACAGACTCCCTCAAAAGCATTTGGTCTTTACATATTTTACATGGGATACAAAAAAGAATGGAAAGATCCATAATATGGGGAAAGGGGATGATTGAATTTATCACAAGATAGTTATCAAATTCTGACATGGGGAAAAGCCAATGATCCACTTAATGCTCTGAGAGATGAGTGGCTATATTTTAAAGAACAAAAGATCACCCTTTCCTCAAAGAAAAATGCAGAAAATATAAAATAATTCTATATTCTCACAATGAAATTCTAAGACCCTAGAGTATATTACCAAAGAAAATTATAAAATTTCCATTTTCACATACTTCTAAATATAATATAAATCATTTATGAGAGTCTCATTTATCTAGAAAATAAAGATTTAAAGTCTATCCAAAGGAGAAGAACTACTTAATGTTCTCTAAGACATCAAAATACTATGATGCAGTCACCTCCCTAAATGGACTTTTAAGGTTCTCAGATATGTAAATGAATTTTTTACCCATCTAATGCAAAGATAATCTACTTATCCAAAAAAGGTACCTGATCCACATGCAAGAACTGAAGCAACTTACCTGTGGAATAACAAAGCATGAGAACTTAAAGGTGAGCTTGTCCTGTGGTCCAGCTTCCCTTAGGAAGGGAACTTCCTGTGGATTTTAATGATCTGACTCACAATGGAAAACTGGGAATCTATTGAAACCCTTTAATGACAGAAAGGACTGGATCCAACTACTGGGAAGCAAGAACATCAAACTTGAAGTTATTCTTGTGACTTCTGATGACAGTTTCAACTAGAACAACTGCCATCTACTCAGTAACTTGCCTTTTTCTCCTCTATTTTAAAGCAATAATGAATAATGAAATAATAACAATCAACCTCCACTTAGCAGAGGAGCCAACCAAACCACAAACAAGGGGAGGTCTGAGCAGACAAATCCCATTTATTAAGCTCCATAATCAACACCATCAATCAGGTGAAACTCCAGTGAGGAGGATCTGGAATCACAGCATGAATGGGCAATCAGCTGGAGCAGGACCTTTCATTACTGAACTCTGCTTTTGCCACAGCTAAATTTCCCAGGGTGACTAATCTTTTGGTTTAAACCACTAATCTTCCTTTCAAAACTTCTTTTATATCAAATTCAAACACTTTCATGCCCTATGCTTACAATTTACCACTAACAAAAAGTTTTATTTTTAAAATACTGGTGAGAAACAAAAGTGCAGGCCATCATGTATCATTTGTGGACAACTATTCTGAAAAATATGGTAGATGTAATCATTCCAATTTCAGCTGCTGGCAGTTCATTATGTATACTTACTGAAGCCAGGAATTTAATCTCATGGTGTAATATGCTTTCTTCATATAAATAATATTAATCTTTTTAAAGAAAACAATTACACATTTCAAATATATTTGAAGTAAAATTTAAATGCATTGCTAGATATATTCTACTATAGTTACATATGTGGATATGAAAAGTCCCAGTATAGTGCTGTAAGAGAACCTTACTGTTTCAGGACAAAGTCTTCTCTGTGCTTTAGGACTAGGCAATTCAAGCTTCAGTTTCTGCAACCACTGTATAAAAACCTCTGGTGGTTAAAAGTGAAGTGAGGGAATGGTACACAGTTATTTCTCAAACTAGATAATTATCAGTTCAACAAAGAATCAGTTCCATCATTATACTAATTTCTAGGTTTTCTTTACTTAGTTCGTCAGAGAACTATACTTTCAAATAAAATATCATATTCTATAGATTAAAAAAATTTACTTAACTTCTTCATATGTCACTTTATATATTTCCAGTATCACTTGCTAAAAATAAATGACTAACAGAAACTGTACTGGAATGTATCTATAAATGTATCTATAAATCAGAACAAACAGATCTGATCCAAACAATCAAAAACAAAGTATTATAATTAGAAATCATGGGGGTAAACTGTTTTGCAAATGTCACCTATGGGGCATAATGGCAAATTGAACTCTTAATCAAGTGGCACCTATAGGAGATATCCTCCCTCAGTGGCCTGCAGGGTCTGCCACCAGTGTGAAAACACTTCTACTCCTCCTTCCTGGTTCTACAGATCTTCATACAGAAGAGAAGGCCTGAGGCTGAGGCTCATGCTGACTGCTGCTCTACTTATAAATGAAGGCACTTTATCATTCCTCACACATTCACTAGCTCTCCTGGCCGCAGGGCACTGGGCAAAGAGCTGGCCCCGCCTGATGAGCTCACAGTCTACAAAAAGAGCTGTAAACAAGCCAAGAGAAAGGAGAGGCGACAAAGGTATGAAGTCAGTGTAGTGAGGACCTCCCACTGGCAGTGATCCCCACATCTTAGCTAGGACAGTCACCATGGAGGAGTGTTAGTGCTCAGAGAGCTGAGGGGAACTGACAAACTCAGTTGCAGAGAGCTAAGGCTCCAGAGTCTTATAGAAACAGATGGATGCAGGTGCATCTCTTGGGGTTGCTTTAGTTACACAATGGCTTTTACTAGCTCTTGAAGCCTTGTTGAAGAACTGCCCCCTCTACCACCATCCTTTGTGACAAATGAGAAATTTTTTCTTAACAAATGTTCTTAAGTCCCACAAAAGGTTGACTTCTGAGTGCTAGTTTTACTTCTGTTTGAGATTGGCCTAGCTCTGACAGGGAGCATCCTTGCAGAGAATTCCTACCTTTCTACCTTTTGAAATGCCTAGAAGATACCACTGAGGACTAGGAATGGCCTCATAGAGGTATCCACTACTGCTACATTGATCTGAGACAGAATTTGGGGACCTAGGTGTCAGGAAACCTGAGACTAAGTACTAAAAGGTAAAACTGTCCACATCTTTTTCTGGTCTCTATTCCTGTTCTCTAGTGGGCACCATAATCAGAAAGGCAAAGCAGAAGAAAGTTTGTCTTACATATGCCCAGATCTCAGCGTAAGTCATTATTTTGTTCTCAGAAGTTTGACTAACAAGTGTGGGGTTTCTCTGAGTAGTTGGTATTGTATCCTCTTGGTATTTGAATCTATGAAACTAAGTGGGAGGGACCTAAGATTTCCATGAAACAGAACTGGGAATAGTTTGCTGTGGCATTTGGTGGGAAAATTAAACTGATTATCTCTGTTTTGTCTGTAATCATTGTAGATTAACTGCATATTTAAGGAAACTCACAGGGTAAATATGGTCTTCCAGTATTTACCCCTAAGAAAGCATTCTGGCTTTCAATGAATCTACAGTGAAAACTGATAGCTGAAACATAAATGCTTGTATTTATATACTGCTTTGTTCCAGCACCACACTAATCTATTTCAGCACATAAATTATTGATAAGAAGAGATAGTGGGATAAAAGCAGTTCCCTATTTCTCTAAACTCAACTAAGCTTCTAACTCTCTGATACTTCAAAGAAGTATGCTTATCATTTGTATGTTTTATACTAAGAAACTATGACAAAAAAGATTAAGTTATCAGAAACAACTAACATTATTTCTACACATACTACAATATTTCTTTCATTTCTATGTCTAATTCTGTTTAATAAAGGTTCAAAAGTGCCAAGAAAAGAAATTCAAATATATTTTTCTTTGCTTAGATATCTGCTGGTTAGTTTATACCACACATATACTGATATAAAATCTGAGTCTCAGGAGACATAAGCTAATGACAATTTCCTTATGGCAAGGTAATTATAAGCAAAAGAAATTCCATTTTAGTCCAATAAAACCTACTGATTTCAGCAAAGTTACAAACCAGTAGGATTTCTTGAGAAAAACTCCCATGGAAGCGCAGCTTAGAGCAAGGGCTCTGGATACCTGGGTTCCAATCCCAGGTCTACCCCAGCTCTGTGATCTTGGATGACCCACTTGCCCTTCTATATGTGGATTTTCCACTCAACAAAATAATAAGACAACTTCTTCAAGGGCAGGAGCACTAGATTCGGGATATAGCTCAGTGGCACAGCACCTGCACTTCTGAGTTCAATTGTTGGTACCACAAAAAAAAAAAAAAAAAAAAAAAAAAAAAAAAAAAGTAGGAGACTTAAAACTTTTGTTTTAAAAATTAGAGAAGAATCCTGAATTCTTATTTAAGTTACTTATTTCCACTATGTATCATACTAGAAAGTTAAATTCTGAACTTTCAACAATAATAATTTATTCATTTAAAATAGTAATACTATAGCCCTTCTATGTTAACAGAAAAGACATCTTTATGAAACATCTAAAATAAAATATTTCTTGAGTGGCACTATTACACATTTTTTCAATGACTACCTTAACAAAAGACAATATAATTCTCACACATACCTCTGCATTTAGTTTTTGCAGTATCCTGCTTCAGTTGAAGGACATGAGTAAAATGCAGTCTCCCAGACATGTGGTTGGAAACATGAGAAAAAATGCAATGCCCTTTTCAAATAACTGAATTTTTTGTTGACACTATACCAAAATTACATGTCAGCTTTTTAAAGGTAAGTTGTAATATGGAATCTGAACCTTTACTGAAGAAACTTTGGTATCCTATTAATTAGAATCCTTTGATCTATCTTGTACTTGACCTTTTATACACACATGACTCTGTTGGATCAATGAGCCTTGCAGTTCTTTCAAATGTTGACATATTTCATTATGCAATGTAAGAAGTACCATATATTAATATAGTTCCTTAACACCCAGAAATACTTAAATATTGGGGAAATGCCACCCTCCAAGCGCCATATACAAGATTTCTAAAATACTACTTAGGACAGTGATTTTTATCAGTAGGCAAAAATATTATCAGTCCCACCTCCTTCAATCAAGTAACAGGCTTATTCCATTCATTTTCAAGAAAATGCTGCCAAATTCCTAAGTCTGAATTATGATAGTTTGTCTGTCAGTCACTACTTCAAGTAAAAATGAAGTGCCAAGAAAAAAGCAACCCATTGGGCTGACAGCTCAGATAACTTCACAAGGACTTTGCTTCAAAGCAACTATCATATTTTTGCATGCAGCAGGAGGCTTTATATTTTTTTTTACATAACTTACATTTGGACACAGAATATTAAAAGATACTTATTAGAAGCAAAATATAAGTAGTAACTTTTACTACTTTATCAAAGACAGTGTTAAAAGAACTGGATTTTTTTTTAAATTGTAAGTTTCTGGTGGGGAAGAAACATATCAACCAGTATAGTCTCGCACCACTGTCTTGATACATACTCAAGAGCTAGTTTTCTCATGACTGCTTTTGCAGCATCAATAAAATCCCAAGCCGGGCAAAAGCAGAAAGTCCTTTGTATTACTATAAAATTCTTTTGAACTTGTGATCTCTCCTGGTAAAGGGTTTTGGGGTTGCCAAAGATCCCTGGACCACATCCTGAAAAACTCAGCTCTCGATATATTAAAGGAATTAAATTAGTTACCGTGCACAAAATGCTCATGACCATGCCTGGTAGAGAAGCACGATACACCTGCTAGCTTCAATTAAAATATCTTGCCACAGAATGAAATTGCATCTTCCTACAGAATGCTCAATCTTGAACTTCATCCAGAACACATTTACTTTTGGCTTTCTAAATAACACACATAAATCAGGCTACAGCCTTAAATGTCAATAACTATTAAGACAAAGAAGTTGTTCAGTTTAAAGAAAAACAGGTGATCCTATTTTCAATTACTTCAGAAGTCTAGAGAACTCTAAATATTGACTTATTTATTCTTTCATTAAACAAATATTTATTAAATACCAGCTAGGAACTATATGATTGGAATACAGATATGAACTTTTAAAAACAGTAAAAATCATACATTCATGTAATTTACCTTCTAGTTCCAGGAGATAAATAGTAAACAAATAAGGAAATGTATAGAACTCTTTAGCTAAAGTCTATATCTCTTTTATACAAATTACCTCATATGTGGTTTATAAATAGGGAACCAATATTGATATAACATGGAGGCTGCACTAATTTATACATGATTCCCCCCCTAGAATATTGTTATGATATTATCATAAATAAGCCTTTATCATTTGTAGAGTAAGTCTTAGAATGATTAGGAAACAATTAGCAGCTGCAGTAACACCAGCTACTTTAAAAACAAAAAATAAATAGGTTATTTCTTTGTTTACTGCAAGTAGGAGCTGGTTTAAGCACTTCAAGAACCACAGCACTTTCCACTACATTACACTATTGAGAGAAACTGCAAGTGCTGATGAATAAGTACAAAAGGCTTCTCTCTTTGTATCAAAACAGAAAATCAATGGAGAAAATTACTACAAGTATTTTTTATGTGTTCTGATTGCAAAATTCCATAGGTTTTAAATGATATGCCCTAACAGAATTTTTTTTCATAAATTCTGTTATTTAGTGTATGATTTTACAGAACATGGAAGGTTTCAGGAATATGCATGGAAGAATACAAGTAATACCTGCATATAAGAGAATGATAATGTTACAGAAAAAAAAAAAAAAGACAAGACAAGAGGGTTTTGGAAAGGGATAGAAATCTTAACTGAGGAAGGAGGCCTCATTGAGAAGGTGACCTCTGAGTAAGACACAGGAGAGGCCAATGAAGGGAGCCACAAAACTGGGAAACCAGACAGCTGGAAAGCCAATGGCAGGGGATCCTGAAATAGACATGAGTCTGCTATGTACTACGAATAGCAGAGAACCAGTGTGGATGCGTGACATGAGTGAGGGGGATGGCAAGAGGAGAAGAGCCTGAAAGGTAAGAAGAAGAGGCTTTGAGAATACTAGATTTTATAAATGACACTACAAGCAGATGTAGAATTTTGGGTAATATGTTCTGACTTAAGTTTTTACAGGGTTTACTAATCACTGATACTCTCTTGTGCTGTAATTAGAGAGGAAGATCTTAATTTGGGAAACCATGGTGGGTGGGGCTGCTTTAACCAGCTGAGCAATGATGGCTACTTGATGACTTGAGCTGATGAGCTGCCTGCAGTGAGGGCAGCAGGAGCTGTCCAGGCTGGAGATATAAAGTAAAGGCAGCACTGACACAATGTATCGGGCAAGCAGTGTGAGAGAGAAAGAAAAAACAATGACAATACCAAGGTTTTTGACCAGAGAAAATAGAAAGACTTCACTATCATTTTCTAAAGTAAAGATGAATATGGAAGGAGTAAGTTCAGAGAACAGAACTTAAAATCCATAGGTTAAGCCTGAGATACTGATAAGACATTGTGCAAAACTATGAAAAAGACAGAACTACACAACAGATGTGTTTATCACACAAATGCCAAATTAACACTTGAAATCCAAGAGTTAGGCATTTTCAAATCATCAGCCTTATAGGGAAAAAAAAATCACTATCCTTAAAAGTAAATTATTCCAAAGATATGAAACCTGTAAATTAAGTGATATTAAAAACAATTCAATTTGGTAAGAAGTTAAAATTTAAATATCCTAGTAGAGTATGTTACAAATATATCAAAAAATACAAAATTATGTTGATTACCTAAAATAAAGATTGCAGAAGCTCTAAAATAATTTTGTTCTGAAAATTTTAACTTTCATTTTCTTATTAAGTATACCCAGTTGGAATGTTAAATTTAGTTATGTTCTCACACCTAGTGAAAATTACTATGAAAGATCAAAGAAAATGAGTGAGTGACATTTCTACTATTCAACATGTCATGGTTTATGTTTGTGTCCCCCAGGCCTCATGAGTTTACATTGTTCATATGTGATGGTTCATTGTATAGTGCTTGGATTGATGGTGTCAGTGCTCCACCCATATAGGGGTGGAGCCAGGATGTGATGTAATGGCAGGAAGAAGGTGTGTTTTTCTCTTTGCTGGTTTGAGTTTGCTGCTGGCGGCCGCCATGAACTGCAGCCCAGCCATGCCTGCCTGTCTTGGAGACAACTGAGTGTGGACTGAAACCTCCAAAAACTGTAAGAAATAAACCTTTCCTTTCCCAGCCTTGGGCTTGAGGTATTTTGTCTCAGCGACGAGCATAAAGTAACTAAGACACAACATAAGAAAATGCCCTATTTAAACGTATAACAACATCAATAACCTAACAGCATACTTTTTAACCAATACTCTATACTTTACTTTTCTCCCCAATGGGGGGGGGGCACTATGATAAGTCACACTGAAGGCCTTGCAGACAATGAGGAAGATGAGACTTGAAGCTACTCACTGAGGTCTGTGCACTTTTTTAAAATTTAGAACATTAGTTTTCATTAAAAAACTTTTTTACTTAAAGTACAAACAATTTTATAAACTGATCTATGAATGTTTCTTCCAAAGACACACAATACCAAAATTTTCACTGGATATCCCTCTGGCGATATTTAATTGTTCTTTCACATAACAATACCACAACATGGAAAAAAATTAAATTGTATGGTAGTCATCACATCTGGTACATATATGTTTCTCTTATTTGTTTTCAAATACCCATAGACCATTCACCAACATAGACCATTTCTTCATCGACACAGTAAACCTAAACAAATTTAAAAGAAATGAATCCCTTGAGTCATGATCTGCTCTAACCATAATCAAAATTAGAAATAAATAACAAATCAATCACAGAAAATCTCCAAATACTAGAGGCTGAGCAATATACATTTGAAAAACACATGAATTGAAGAACAAGTAGGTCTGAAAGGAAATATAAAAATACTTCAAACTCAATGAAAACAAGCATACAGCATTCCAAAATAGGTGGGGTGATGCAGATAGAGCAGTGCTGATAGAAAATCTACAGCACTGGAATACTTACTTTAGAAAAGCAGAAAAGTCTCAAGTCAATAACTTAGACCCTTCTTAAAGAAAAAAATAAAATTAAAATAAATCTGAAGCAAAATTAAAGAAGAAAATACTGAAAAGACCAGAATCAATAATATTGAAGACAGAAAAAGGATACAGAAAATCAGTAGATTAAAAAAAGCTGGTTCTGTGGTGGAAGCAACAACCAAGTGATACATTTGTAAACAAGTTGCCAAGAATAAAACAAAACAAGGCAAGAATCACCAATACTTGCAAAGAGATAGAGGGCACCAATACAAATCTCGCATCTCTAAAAGAGGGATACTACAAACAACTTTAAGCTCATAAATTTGACAACTTAGAAGATATGAAAAAATTGCTGGAAGTCTAAAGTACTAAAGTACATTTAAAATAAGACAGCGTGAAAAGTCCGACAAATTAAACTTGTCACTTTAAACCTTCTGAGTAAAAAAAAAAAAAAAAAAGCCCTCAGATCCAGATGGCATCAGTGAAGAATCCAATCAGCATTTAAAGTGGAGTTAGCACACTGCAAGAAAACATTTCTCAGATTATTTTTTGAGGCTAGTATTACCCTGACCTAAAAACAAAAACAATACACAAAAGACCATAGACATGTCAATTATCTCTCATGAACTTAGACACAAAGTCCTCAACAAAATATTAGCCAGGCAAATCCAGTAATTCATTAAAAAATTATACTACTGACTTAATATATTTCATTCCAGGTATGTAAGGGGATGGTTAACAGACCAAAAAGAAAATTATAATCTCCTCATATCAATATGATAAAGAAAAAAATCATGTGACTTAGCAAATAAAGCAGAAAACAAATCTGACAAAATCCAAGATTCCTGACTTAAAAATAAGTCTATCAAATTAGGAATTGAAAGGAATTTTCTCAATCTAATAAAGAACATCTATCAAAAACACCTACATCTAACATCATGCTTTAGAGTTAAAGACTGAAGGGTTTTCCCCAAACCTGGTAGCCTGTTAGAATGTCTGTTGTCATCATTCTACTCAATGTATTATAGGAAGACCTATCTCTCAAAAAAAGAAAAAAGAAAAGAAAAACTGAATGAAAGCTTACACAAACACAGCTCTCCTAAATTCATAAGAGAATTATACGAGGCTCTAAGTTACAAGATCAATACACAAAATCAATTATGTTTCTATAAATAAACAACAGACATGTAGAAAGCAAAAGGAAATACACAAAACCATTTATAATCACTTCAAAGAAAATAAAATACTTAAATATAAATGGAAAAAGATAACCTATGTGCTGAAAAACATAAAATGCTAATAATACAAATTAAAAATTCAAAAAGGGAAGATACACATGTTCAAAGATTGAAAGATTCAATAAAAAGATACTAAATCCATATAAAAACACACAGAAGATTAATGGATTTCCTGCCAAAACAACAGTAAGTTTTTTTGGACTTATAAACAAAATTATTCTAAAATGTATATGAAAAGGCAAAGAAAGTAGAATATCTAAAGCAATTTTGAAAAGAAGAATGAAATAAAAAGAATTATTCTTCCTCTACCATAATTAGTAATTATGTAGCCACAGCAATAAAGTCAGTATGATACTGGCAAAGGAATCAAATAGAAAAGGAAACCTATGAAAAACCAGATAGAAGCACAGCCAACTGACTTGACAAGAGAAAACAAATCCAAAAGAGAAACAAAAGCTTTTAAAAATATGGTGTTGGAACAATTAGACACCCAAAAGGCAAAGAAATACAACTCTATGCAATCTTAATATCGGGTAAAAAATTAACTCAAAATGGGTCATTAACTTAAATGGTAAAGTATAAAAGTGTATGAAAAAAAAAAAAAACAGTGGAAAATACCTGGAACCTAGGACTAGGTAGAGTCTCAGATGTGACCCAAAAAGCATAATGCATTAAATACAATAACAAATTATCAATCCAAACTTTTGTTCTGCAAAACACAATATGGAGAGCCCAAAAATATTTGGGAGAAACAGTTTTATACATACATACATATGATTAGTATCTAGTGATTTCCATATCTATAACAATCCAAATAGAAAATTAGCAAGATATATAAACAGGTATTTCCAGTGAAGAAAAACTACCAATGATAAATAAGCACATGAAAAGATGCTCAACTATGTCAGCCACAAGAAAAATGCAAACTAAAACTACAATAAGCTATTATAACATACTTAATAGAATGGGAAAATGCAAAATGGTGGGTAATTTAAAAGACAGCCACTAGACTGCTACTCACATATTACTGGTGAATGTATTTAGTAATATAGGGACTCAGAAAACTGGTGATTTCTTGTAAAACTAGATATGCTACTACCATACAGTCCAGTAATTTCACCCTTACACATTAATCCAAAAGAAATGAAGACATACATGTCATAACAAAACCCGCAATACAAACTTATAACAGCTTTAGTCCTAACAGCTAAACTCTGGATACAAACCAGATGTTCTTCAAAGATGGGCAATTATACAAACAACAGTATGTTTGTACCATGGTACACTATTGGTAGTATAATGGAACAAACTACTGATACTCACAATCTCAACAAACTAGCAAGGAATTTGCTGATTGCAGAAAGGTCACATGCAGTATGATTCTTTTCATGTAACATTCTTGAAATGACAAAATTATACAAATAGAACTTAGTATGCCCAACGACCTCCAAGCTGTTAGCAGGGGCCTGAATTCAGTCCTGGGAGCTAAACACGTGCGAGTTGATTCCCAGCACACAGGGGAAGTTTGGAATGTCACTCCCAGCTAGTAAGACCACACCTAAGACCATGCAGCATCCCAAATAACTAGAGGACCCAGGAGGTCACTTTGGGTTTAACTTGGGCATGGCCAGCAACCTCCAAGCAGCTAGCACGGACCTGAATTAAGTCCCAAGAGCCAGACATGCACAAGTTAAATCCCAAAACAAGGGGCAAGTTTTGGAACATTGATCCCAGCCATTAAGACTATGCCCAGCATCCCAAATCACCAGAGGACGCACGGACGGTCCCTGAGGGCAAGACCACACAATGCCCAGCAACCTCCAAGCAGGTAGCACTTGCCTGCAGTATTCTCTAGGAGCTAAACATGCACGAGTTGATTCCCAGCACAAGCAGGAAGCTTTGGAACATGGCTACAAACCTGGAAATACAGGAAAATGAAAAACAAAAGAGGAAAATGCAATCTCAAACTTCTAGCACAACCCAAGCAAGCCTAGCAGACATGGACATAGAACAAAATGTAAGCCATACACCTTAAATTCCTGAACTGATAACATCTGAAGTAAAGAAACAACTCTGAGAAGCTATAAAAGAACTCAGATGAAAAATAATCTCCCAGGTAAAAGAAGAAATAATAAATGTAATGAAACAAATGCTGAACACATCTAAAGAAGAGACAGTTAAAAATTAGAGGAACAATGCAAAGAGACGGAAACACTGAATGAACAATTTAAGAAACAAACAATGCATGAAGCAGATTCAAAGAGATATACAGGAAATCAAAAATTCCATCAAAAGTTGGCTAAACCACCTCAACAAAAGTGAAGATACAATTTCATACCTGGAAGATAAGATTGCAGCTAGTGAACAAGAAATGAAAGACCTTTTAAAAATAACATGGAATCAGGAAATAATAATTCAACAGCTACAGTGATGCAAAGAAAAATAACATAAGCTTGAGAGGGATAAACAAAAAAGGTGACAACACAAATGATGTTAAGGCTATTTACAGACATAATAGCTGAAAATTAACCAAATTGAGAATGGAAACTGACATAGAGATCAGTGAAGCATACAGAACTCAAAATAACTATAACCAAAATAAAACGACACCCAGATATATAGTAATCAACATCCGAGAAATCCAACATAAGAACAGGATAATAAAAGCTGCTAGAGAGAAGAGATAGATCGCCAATAAAGGAAAGCCTATCAGAATCACAGCAGACTTTTCAACATTCAACAATGAAGTCAAGAAGAGCATGGAGTGAAGTACTTCAGATCCTAAAGGAAAATGACTTGCAACCTAGACTGATGTACCCTGAAAAACTGTCCTTCAAAATGGATGGAGAAATAAGACACTTCCATGACAAAGAACAGGTAAGAATTTCATGACCACAAAACCAATCCAGCAAAGAATACAGAAAGACATTCTAGATAGACACAGGAAAAAAACCACTAAGCAAGGCAGACAATTAAACACAGTGGAAAGGTAAAGAATCAAAAGCAGAAAGATAACTTTTCAAAAGTAAATCAATATATATCAGTTATAACCGTTAATGTAAATGGCCTCAATTCACCAATTAAAAGAATTGGGCCAAGAAACAACATCCAACCACATACTGCATACAAGAACCCAAAAGGAAATGCAATACTCCATGCAACAACATCCCCCCAAAAAGCAGGGGTAGCTATTCTGTTTGCAGACAATGTGAAATTCACACCAAATGATCCAAAGAGATTTTTTTAAAAGGCCATTAAAAACTAGTCAGGGGAAAACTAAAAGAGGAAGAGATAACAGTCTTAAATATATATGCACCACATTCAGGAGCACCAGCTATACAAAACAAATATTAACAAAAACTAAAAATCAAATAAGCATTAACACAATTGTAAAAGGAGACTTTAATACACTATTGACACAAAGGGCCAGAAAAATTGGACAGAAAATCAGCAAAGAAATAACAGAACTGAATCACACCTGTGAAAAAATGGACTTAGTAGACATACAGAGTGTTCCACCCAACAACATCTGAATATACATGCTTCTCAGCAGAACATGGAATGTTCTCTAAAATAGAGATACACTAGCCCACAGTTTTGTTCTGCTTAAGGAAATACAAAATGAAGTTATCTCATGCATGTTATCAGACTATAGTGCTATGCTACTAGAAATTAATGACAAAAGAAACTGCAAAAATCCCACAAACACATGGAAATTGAATAATACACTCCTGAGAAATCAGTGGGTCACACAGGAAATTAAATAAGAAATTAAACAATATCTACAAGCAAACAAAAATTCAAATACATCTTACCGGAACCAGTGGGACACAATGAAAGCAGTCCTCACATGAAAATTTATTGTGGTGAATTCCCACATCAGGAAAACAGAATGAACACACAAAAAAAACAACCTGATGAAACACCTCAAGCATCTAGAAAAAGAAGAGCAAGTCAAGCCCAAAGCCAAAGGAAGGGACGAAATTATGAAGGTGAGAGCAGAAATCAATGCAATAGAGACTAAGAAAACAATCCAAAGAATCAATAAATCCAAGAGTTGGTTCTTTCAAAGGATAAATAAAGTTGATAAGCCCCTAGCCAAACTTATTTTAAAAAAGGAAAAAAAAATCAAATTCATGCAATAAGGAATGAAAAGGGTGAAATCACTACAGACCATCTGGAAATACAGAAGATCATCAATACCTATTTTGAAAACCTCTACTCGCATCGGCTTGATAACACAGAAGAAATGAACAGATTCCTAGAAACATATGAATTACCAAAGTTGGGTCAAGAAGACGTAAAACTGCTGAATACCCCAATTTCAATTAATGAAATTAAAAATGTTATTATATCCTTACCAACAAAGAAAAGCCCAGTTCCAGACAGATTCAGTGTGGAATTCTACAAGAAATTCAAAGATTTAATGCCTACATTCTTCAAACTCTTCCATGAAATTGAAAGGGAAATAATTCTCCTTAACTCATTCCTGGACGCAAACATTATTCTAATACCAAAACCTGAGAAAGACCCAACTAAAAAAGAGCACTACAGGACAATCTCCCTAATGAACACAGATGTAATAATTCTCAATAAAATACTGGCAAATAGGATGCAGCAAATCATCAAGAAGATTATACACCAAGACCAAGTGGGATTCATCCCAGGAATGCAGGGATGGCTCAACATACACAAATCAATAATGTAATCTACCCTCTCAAAAGAGCCAAAAATAAGAATTCCATGATCATTTCCATAGATGCATAAAAAGCTTTTGATAAAGTCCAACATTTATTCATAATAAGAACCTTACAGAAAATTGGAATGACTGGTCTTTATCTCAATCTCTCATAGATAGATAAAATCTATCTATGACAAATCAACAGCCAGAATCATATTAAATGGCCCAAAACTGAAAGCCTTTATTCTAAAATCAAGAACAACACAAGGATGTCCACTATCACCACTCCTATTCTATATAGTGCTGGAAATATTAGCCAGAGCAATTAGATAAGAGAAAGAAATAAAAGAAATAATGATAGGAAAAGAAGTTAAATTATCATTATTTGAAGACGACTTGATACTCTACATAGAAGACCCCCAAAACTCCACTGAAAGACTCCTAGGTATAATAAATAAATTCAGTAATGTAGCTGGATACAAAGTCAACACTCAAAAATCAATAGCATTACTGTACACTAACAACAAAATCACTAAGAGAGAAATGAGAGAAGCCACACCCTTCACAATAGCTTCTCCAAAAGTGAAATACTTAGGAATCAACCTAACCAAAGAAGTAAAATATCTATTCAGTGAAAATTATAATAACCCAGAAAAAAGAAATTGAAGAGGACCTCAGAAACTGGAAGGACATCCCTTGTTCATGGGTAGGAAGAACAAACATTGGGAAAATGGTCATTCTCCCAAAATTGTTATACAGAGTTAATGCAATTCAATCAAAATATCACTAGCATATCTCACAAATCTAGAGAAATCACTCCTAAAATTCATCTGGAACCAGAAGAGACATAGAACAGCAAAGGCAATTCTAAGCAAGAAAGGCAAGGCAGGAGGCATCACAATCCCTGACTTGAAGTTATACTACAAAGCTACTGTAATAAAATCAGAATGGTACTGGAATAAAAACAGATCTGAAGATCAATGGAATAGATTAGAAGATACAACTACAACTGTCAACACACTCAGATACCTTATCTTTAATAAAGATACATGTCCACTGGAAGAAAGATAGTCTCTGTAATAAATAGTGGTACAAAAATTGCCTCTCCATAGGCTGAAAACTAAAACTAGACCCATGCCTATCACCATGTACTAAACTAAAGTCTAATAGATCAAAAATCTAAATTTTAAAACAGAAACATTAAATGCATTGGAAGACAAAGTAGGTAGAAATCTTGAAGACATAGGGGTAGGTAAAGAATTCATGAACAAGAATCAAACCACATGGGAAAGACTTCACAGAATCAATAACCACATCCTATGAAAGAGTTTTTACATGTCAAAAGAAATCTCCAGCATAGTGAAAAGACAACCCACAAAAATGGGAAAAAAATCTTAGTCAACTGTCCCTCAGACAAAGGACTTCTGTCTAGAACATATAAAGAATTTAAAAAACCTGATCTCCAAAATTCAAAGACCTATTCTAAAAATGGGTATCTGAGATGAGTACATAGTTCTCAGATGAAGAAATACAAATGCAAATAAATACACGAAAAACGGTTCAGCATCATTGGTCATTAGAGAAATACAAATTAAAACCACACTGAGATTCCATCTCATTCCTAAAATAATGACCAGAATAAAGAAAACTACCAACAACAAATGTTGGAGAGGCTGTGGGGAAAAAGGCATTCTTTTGCACTGTTGATCAGAGTGCAGACTGGTGCAGCCACTGTAGCGGTCAGTCTGGAAGTTCCTCAAAAAGCTGAGATTGAAAGTCCCATTTGACCTAGCTATTCCACTTCTGTGCATATTTCCCAAAAAATTCAAAACATCATACCACAGTGAAATATGTGCATCCATGTTTATAGCAGCACAATTTGTAACAGCCAGATCTTGGAAACAACCTAAATTCCCATCAACTGAGGGATGCATAAAAAAGATATGGTATTTTCATATAATGGAGTACTATTCAGGTATAAAGAATGATCACACTGAGATATTTATAAGCAAATGGATGCAACTCAAGATCATACAAATAATTGAAATAAATCAAACTCACATGTGTAAATACCATATATTCTCCCTAGTGTAAGAAATCATAAGAGTACATAAGACACAAAAACTCAATAAATACAGTGAAAGAGTAAGAATATGCTTAAAGGGAAAAATAATAACTCAGGGAAATGAGGGGGGAAAGGAAGGGAAAAGAAAAAAGTATCTAAAATTATATAAACACCTTTAAGATAGTTAAGATGATTGTGCTACACATTCTATATGTTATTGGAACACAACATTTAACATTCATAGGACTGGAACAATTGTGCATATTATTTTATAGTGAGGTGAGGAACTCTTAAGATCATTATGTAAAATAAAAACCCTAGTTATGCTCCTGCTACCTTGCTTTGAAAACCTATATTTGCAGTGTTTTTGGTTCTTTGCTATTATGTATTTGTCTTTTTTGTAAGTGATTTTTTTCAGATATCCATTTTACAGGTCAAAAAAACTGAGCCAGAGATGGGTTAAATAATTCACTGAAGGTCACACAGTAAAGTTAAAACCAAACCCCATCATCTAATTAATTCCAACATCATACCACAGTCCCTTGGACTCAATGTAAACAAAAAACAGTAATTACATAATTAAATGCTAAATTGCTTAATTAAATGCTCAAATTAAGACTGGAAAAGTTTATGTCTGAGGAGCAGTTCATGTTTTTGTGTTAAAAAAAAAAAACAGGAAAAATATGCCATTATCCATGTTATGTTCAGGTAACCAGTTTTAGAAAAGTGATCAAAGGTAATCAATGCATTAGCTATATAATCTATGCAGGGACCATTCCATGAACAGATAAAACATGGCATATGAATGAAAATATATAATCACTTACAGACAAAGTATCACAGATTCACCAATACTGTGGATAAAGTAATGGTACTTGGCTAATTCAAAAAAATACTAGTTAAAATGGAAGAAAAAATAACTGGGAAAAATTGACTACATCCAACTTCTATCTGCTAAATGTGGTTGAGAACGAATTGGAACTCACTGTGTAACATAAAGATATTTGACATGCTACCAAACTCCAATTTTTAACAATCAAAACACAAAAACAAAGAGAAATTAAACCAAACAAAATGACCCCTCTCTCTCTCTCTCTCTCTGTATATATATATATATATATATATATATACCAGAAAAATGACTTAACTCTAAACATTAACCATGACTTAGCTTTATCTCATGACATTTTCTTTTAATCAAGAAATTAGGCTTGGTTTAAAAACTGCCATCTTTGTCATAGTTTCAGACATCATAAAAGAAGTGAGTGATATTTCTTACACAGTCACCTCTGAAGCAATAAGCTATTATCTTACATATCCTTATTTAATAAGTACATGAAAATGCTTGGTATTAGTCATTTTGAAAATTCAAATAGAAAGTCATAATTTATGAGATATCTCAACCCCAAAACCACCCACTATAATGTTTATTTTAATAATAATAAACAGAGCTAGGTACATAACTCAGTGATAGAGCGTTTTTCTAGCATTCACAAGACCCTCTGCTCTGCTCTCATTAAAAAGAAAAAGATGACAGCTAGTAATGAAGAACAGGAAGTATGAGGAAACTGGAACTCTCCTACATTACTAATGGGAATGTGAAATGAAAATATGTAATTATTAAATGTCCAGTTACCGTATGACTCAAGAATTTCAACTCCACACACACCCAAGAGAAATGTAAACATATGTCAACACAAAAACTTATACACCAATGTTCATACCTGCATTATTCATAACCAAAAAGTAGAAAAACTCACATGTTCAATGTATTCAGTATACAATATTTTTAAGTCAAATCAAATACTAATACAGATTTCAACATGGATGAATCTTAGAAACATGTTAAATAAAGGAAACAAATGACAAAGGGACACATACTATATGACTGCATTAATTTCAGTATCCAAAATAAGCCAATTCATACAGACAAACTATCAGTGATATTGAGGGATGGGGAAGCAGAGCAGGAAGGGAGGAGGAGAAGGTGAGTGACAGCTGTAGGGTCAATGTTTCTCTTGTGTATATTTTAAATTACATTACAGTGACAGTCACAGAACTGTAAACATATAGATACCCTGAATTACATATATATATATATATATATATATATATATATATATAGTCTTTTTCATTTTTATCAGTACCAAGGATTGAACTCACGACCGCCTGCTTGCAAGGCAGGTGCTTATGCCGCTGAGCTAAATCCCCAGCCCCCCCGAATTATATATTTTAAACAAGTAGACTCTATAGCTATAAATTTGTCTCAATACACCAATTAAAAATAGTAAATTTAGAAATTACTTTTACTTGTGCAAAGCATGGTAAGTACTATCATTTTCATTTTTTTAGAAATGAGGAAACTGAGGCATAGAGACACTAGGAAATATGTCCAAAATTACACAATTTTGGACAATGTGGCAAAGCCACATTGGGGCCAGCACAACTGTGATCCACTGTGCCAACTGCTTTCCTGGTAACAGACAGCTTCCTGCCTGGGACATCAGCAGTGGCCAGCACAATAGCAAGGGTAAGGAAAGAGAAGCTGAATGGATGAGAGAGGGGGTGGCTCAGGTTTCGGCTTGCATGTGTTCTTAGAAGGGAAAAGATTTCCCCAGCCAGAAGTACCATTTTTTTGGACCAGGTCTGTAAGAAGAGGCTGTTCAATGTAATTTGACAACAAGAAAGGAAAAAATACTGACAAGGTATTATTGTTCAAAATAATTTTCAAAGTAAGTAATTTTCAAAGTAAATTCAATTATGCCAAGATGGAGCCTTGATAGTTGTCACTTTCTATGAGTGAAGTTAAATAAAGTTTTTTTTTTATCTGGATTATGTGTCACTGTCAGACCTAATGGGCAGAAGGAGACAGAGATTGGCATAAACCTGGCTCCAGTGCTTAGCACAAGCCTGTCCTGGTGTAGGACACAGGAAGAATGACTGCTTCAGAGAAGTAAAGGCAGAACACTCCTTTCAGAAGTCCTGAGGTGCTGAGAAGGAGAGAACTACTCCTTCAGCATTCTGTTTATGTCAAGACACTAATTTTAGGATGAATGAATCTCTTAAAACAATATCTTGCCATATATGGTAGCACACAACTGCAGTCCCAGCACTTTGAAGGCTGAGGCAGAAGGTTCACAAGTTTGAGCCCCTCTGGACAACTTAAGTGACTTAGGGACACTCTCTTTTTTTTTTTTTTTTGATTTTTTCTTTTTTTTTTTTAATTTAAGAGGAAAAAGAGAAAAACACAAAACAAACCAAAGCGGCGTAAGGGTACACGCAATACAGAACTACAAAACAAAACAAAACAAAAAAAAAAACAAAAAACCATAACAGTAAGAAATTACCTGCTAGTAGATTACACACTATTTTCTTGAAAATAGTTCCTCAAATCACAGTATAAGAAATGACTAAATAATTTTTTTTTGAAACAATAAGGGGGAGATTGAGATAAAACAGGACATAACAATATAACAATAGAGGTCACAGCATGACTGTTTCAATAACCTAGTACTTCACCACCTTATAACCTGACTTAATAGTAGTTACCATAGTGTCTTTTTCCTTGAAATATTTGGGTAAAACTTCATATACTCTAGCTTCAAATATTTTCATATCAAGAAGCCCAGAATAAAGCCTTTCTAATTAATGAGTGAAAACTTTATAAGGCTTCAAGGCCACCTAATGGGGAATCATGATTACCACATATTTTTATATATTTGAATCATTACTTACGTTAGGGAAACTATTCGGTATTCACACATGCGAGATTGATTTATTTCACTTATGAGTATGGTCTCAAGCTGTGCCCATTTATTGATAAATATCTCAATGTGATCCTTCTTTATAGCTGAATAATACTCCATTGTATAGAAATACCACAACTTTTTTATCCATTCCTCAGTTGATGGGCACTTGGGTTGTTTCCAAGATCTGGCGATTACAAATTGTGCTGCTATAAACATAGGTGCACATATATCACTGTGGTATGATGCTTTCAGTTCTTCTGGGAATATGCCTAGAAGTGGAATAGCTGGAATAAATGGGATTTCCAGTCCCAACTTTTTGAGAAATCTCCAGACAGATCTCCACAAAGGCTGTACCAGTCTACACTCCCACCAGCAGTGCAGGAGAGTTCCTTTTTCCCCACAGCCTCTCCAGCATTTGTTGTCGGTTTTCTTGATCCTGGCCATTCTTTCAGGAGTGAGATGGTATCTCAGTGTGGTTTTAATTTGCATTTCTCTAATGACCAATGATGATGAGCATTTTTTCATGTATTTATTTGCCATTTGCATTTCTTCATCTGAGAATTGCATATTCATCTCAGATGCCCATTTTTGGATTGGATCTTTGAATTTCGGAGGTCTGAGTTTCTTTAATTCTTTATATGTTTTAGACAAGAGGCCCTTGTCTGAGAGAGAGTTCACTAAAATCTTTTCCCAGTTTGTGGGTTTTCTTTTCACTATGCTGGAGATTTCTTTTGACATGCAGAAACTTTTTAATAAGAAGTGGTCCCAGTTATTGAAATAGGGACACTCTCAAAATCAAATATGAAAAATACCGCTGGGGATGCAGCTCGGTGTGAAGGCCCTGGTCTTAATCCTCATTACTGCCCCTTTCCCCCAAAGGTCTAGCACTTTAGTTTGTCATCCCAGACGTCACATCAACTCACTCTCACCAATAGGTAAGATAGAGCTGGGATTCTCTTCTGTATTTCCATTAAGCTCCAGTCACTACCCATGTTTCTCCTGTGTCAACAATGTCTTTACAGGTAATGATCTTGTCCTAAATACTCATCTGCATTTCCCAATACCCTGTAACTGGGGTGGGGATAAGAAGACACATAGACTCTAACTTATCTATCAGCTAGTCTTCACCTTCACCTCAAAAGTGTTAACAGGTAAGGCAAGTTTCAATGTTTCAAAAACAGATAGCAAGTATATACTTCCTGATAATCAGACAGTGTTAAGATGTGGCCATCTATGCTGTTTCCCATGTGCTACAGTAAGATCTAGCCAACTTCTTCTTTGTATGAAGCAGTGACATTTACCTATGCAGGATTCTCACAGCAAGAGACCCATGCTTCACTAGCCTGCTGTGCATTATACAATGGCATGGAAAGGAAGGTCTGGGAGCAGTTAAGAAAGGAAACAGAACACCAAGAAAAGTAAACAGAGGATAAAACGCAGCTCAGGGAAAAATAAATAAATAACCTACACTTGGCAGAATTCATCAGCAGCAACACACAAACAACATCATTAAAATGTCGCAAGAAATGACCAGGAGGTAGAGAGAAGAAAAGGGCAGTGAGAAAAGTTATAATTATGTGGACTATTAAAAGATTTAAAGCAGAAGGCAGTTTTTCAAATGTGCAATGCCTGAACCTTAAATGCACCTTCCCATTTTACAAGAATTTGTTATTCTGAAATGTTTGACTGTATGATGGGGGAGTAGCAATTATATTTTAAAATGGTGTATAATCTTTTACGATAGATAGCTGACATTTTATAGTGAGACATCATTTTGATTTCAAACTGTTGGGTGATTCTTATAATGACTTGAGGAGCTCTAAGGAAATAAAGTATCAGCAGGTGGTCAGTCAAATACTAAGAAATTCCTCACTCCACAGGCACTAATCAGGTTGAAATACTTCCTCCATTACTTCTAAAAATAGAGCAGACAGTGATACACAGGCCTTTCTAGTTTCAAAACTCTAATTTCCACAAATAGTAAAATATATTCATTTGTTTCTATGTATCAATAGCTTTGACTGTACTCTGTATCGGGGCACCAAAAGCAACCTTTAGTCAAAATTTATGTACAGCTATCCCTTCAAGCTTTGTACCTCACACCAGGTTTATTAAATCTGATCCTAACAACCTATCAAAGTTTGAGATTCAATAAAAGTCTTTCTTTGTACACATTTTTCAAACATTTTTAAAAATGAGCCTAATGTCTGAAACGCAAAGGAAAACAATGCATGTACACTCACCGAACAAACATAGTTATTACCAACAATATCCAGTTGCTGTGTCCCCATTGTGATCATTAACACATCTCCAGCCATCAGTGCACACTACACTTGCTGCAAATTCTACCAAGAAATACACCTTATCTTTGGCTGGTGTTCCAAAAGAAGAAGCCCCAGCTATTATCATGATTTGTTTTTCTGAATGTCAGCATATACAGCCACTGCAAAATATTTCTTTAATTTTATGACTTTCACAGGGTGCCCAATGCCAAGGCTGCTGGGTTGATACATAAAGGACATCCAAGAAGGAATTAATATGGTGCGGCCTCCCCCAGGGGATTCTTCCCATGTCACTCAGATGAAAGTAAAGAATTAAGAGCCGGTCCAGCCATAGCCTGCAGGCTCAGAACAGTTTAAAAAGTCTTCAGGGAGATTTCAAAATCTTAGGTCCTGGCCCTCAGTATTATGATGCTGTGAAAAGAAAAGGGTAATCCTTACAGTAATTGCCATCTAAAACATAAAAACTGTAGAGATAAAGGTTAACACCTTGAAATGACTATAAGTTGATGTGAGCTGCTTTCCTTGGAATATTACAACTCGAAAGTCAAAATGTTAAAATACAGAATACCTTTAAAAAAACAAATAAGATTGAAGAATGATTATAATATAAACAATTGTTCATGCCTTTGAATATCCTTAGCATCTCCTGGGACATTTTTAAAAATGCTGACAGCCCTTGCCCAAGACCAATCAAATCTGCTTGTCCAGAGGTGAGGCTCTGTCATTAGTATCTTTCAAGCCTCCCGTGGGATTTCAATGTTCAGCTAAAGATGAGAGGCACTGAAAGGAACTACAGAACACCATACATAGTTACTCAAAACTAAATGTTCTTCAAAGGGCATTTAATTTTCATTAACAGATCTCTTGTATAAAACCAGAAATTATTACAACTTGGTGATTCCAATCTTATTGGTATTCATTTTTTAGATGCTAAACAGAATATTTAAATTGTTGGCTTGGTTTTGGGTATAGTTTATTTCATTAAATTTGCTATGTAACGTAAGAATAATAAACCCTGTTCTACAGTCTGATTTTCTACTTTATCCATAATCTGCCTTCTCTGTGTATTTTGTTTATAGTACTATTGATTTATATTTCAACTTACTAAAGAACAGTAAAGAAATTAGGAACAGGAAAGAAAGTAAAAGTTGGAATTTATCATTTCTTTATTTAAAATGCATTAAAATTTATCTTTTACTCAAGGATACCCATAATGCGTGAAAACACTGAACAGACACTCACAACATTTGGGAGCACAACCTGAAGCTTCCTGCTCTAAGTTACACTTTTCAGTTTGGGTTCTGAAGTTTACAATCCATGAACAGCTTATGCTCTGTCCACTACCATTTATATCCATGCTACCATGAAAACAAACTTTCAAGTCACTGTAACTTTTTTGTATATCCTGGCATCACACCACATAGCTCATTAAGCACATACTTCTAAGTAGAAAATGATATACACAAAGATTGAGAGATCAGATAATCTAATGATTCCACCTATTCATGCTTTTCTTATTGGTCAAGCAGAATGTTTATTCAAGAGATCATCATGTAAAAAAATATAACATTTTCACCCAAAAAATGGTTATAGCAGTCTACAGTAATATACGTGATAACTAAAAGTCACAGGAAGGCATGCAGCAGGAGTGTTGGTCAGCAAGAACCACAGCCAGGGAGGAGGGCTGGTGAGGGGGAAGAGTGTATACACTGATGACAAAGGGCCCTCACTGAGTCTCAGGTTCCATATTTGTCAAATGGGTGTAAAAGTTTCTACTCTAAGTTACAAGAATTTAGGTGATATTGTAAAAAAAAAATTAAATATAAAATGCTGTTAGAAAATACCAATACAAATTAACTGTTATCCTCTATATTCAAGTCACTGCTCCATATCAAGACACTAAAATCCAAAATTTAACAAAAGCTTTGATGAACAATGAAACAAAAGCTTAATGAACAATTTTGATATCATCTTTTAAAAGAAAAATCATCTAAAATGACTACCAACAGAAAGGAGAGTAAATCAGATGCATACCTTGACTTTTATTTGAACCATCCAAAATAGTGATCCAAAGTAGCTTTAGTGTTTTCTCAAGACTCTCACATCTAATAAATTGCTTTCAAGAGCACAGCAAGAAGAAACTAAATCAACTCAATACAAATGTTGATAAAACATGATCAATTTAAAATGAATAATTCAATCAGTAAGGTGTCAAATGGTTGCACTAAATCTTTTCCAACATCTTTCTCACACTTAACATTAAGCTACTGACTGAAAAAAATTTTTGTCACTTCAATGGTGAATTTAGGAACATACCCTGTATGACACCAAGACCCAGCACCCATCTGGTGCATTCATCATCAGTACCCATGTCAGAGAAGAAAAACGAAATGCTTTGAGCTGGGGGACTTTTAGAAGGCAGTTTTCTTGACCAGAAGCTTTATGCTTGATTTGCTTGTGTTCTTAGCCTGCCATAAACTATGAAATATTTCAGTGTACACCATTAGAGTATTACTGAAATAATGCTTCAATTTAAACAAACCTAATAAATGCAGAACAAAGATAAGTACTTTCACCAATATGATGTTATTAATCTAATGCTATAAATTCCACAGCTGGGCTTTTCATTCAGTCATTCCTGATCCAAAAAACAGGTATATACTTTATAAAGAAATTTAATATTTGACTGGAAAATCAGACAACAACAAGTCACTTAATTCCTCAGTAACTCAGATTTCTAATCTGTAAAATGAGAACAGCAGAGAAAAAGGACTATTAAATTTACAAAAGATTTAACTAGGGATTCTTAAGATACTGAATATCTCCACTACATTTGAAATAAGATTCAATTTACAAAGAATTGATTTACCACAACTTTTCAAGAAAAATTCTGTATTGGCATAGACATAAGTTTATTGGATCAATGAGGCATCCAACACATTTTTATTGAACATTTAGTACATGGAAGACATTGTGTCGGAGAAGATAGGAGAACATAGAGAACATAGGAGAAGATCTGACCCAATGTCCCAGAAGATCCCTTCAGAAGGGAAGATCAAATGTGTACCTGGAAGCTGGTACACATTCTATCCAAGAATAGTCTAGGAGCAGTGTGATGGCTTGTTTCATATGGCCTGGAGATCTAGTTATCTGAATACATTATTTCTGGGTATGTTTGGGAGGGTATTTTTGGAAGAGATTAGCATTTGAATAGGTAGAAAAAATGAAGCAGGAGACCATCTTCAACATAGATAGATGGTACCATCCAATCTGTTTAGGGCCTGAATAGGAAAAAAGCAAAGAAAGTTGGGATTATACTTCCTTTTTTTTTTTAATTTTAAAGAGATTAAGACATAAAAGGACATAACAAAGCAGATCAGAATAGAACAATCTAAGCAACACAGTATTTCACCAGAAGACAATCCATAATTAACAGTAACTACCACAACGTCTCTTGTTTAAAATAGTTAAGTGTAACTTCATATACAATAGTATCAAACATAACAAAACGGTATAAAAACATTCAGGAGAATGAGAGTATACAGGGCATTCAGAACCAAATAACAGAAAACAAACAATGGCAAACAATGGCTACTATATTATCTCATTTTCCATAGAAAATGTGTTTATACTTTCACATGTAATATACTTCCTTGGCCTCACTGTTTGAGCTGGAACATCAATCCTCTCCTGTTCTTGGAACTTGTAGCCTTTAGTCAGACTAGAATCAAGCATTGGCTCTCAGGCATTGAACAACACTATGAACTTTCCTGTGTCTCTAGTTAGCATATGATAGACCTAAGAATTTACCAGCTTCCATAATCCCAGGAGCCAATACCTTCTAATAAGTTTCTTTATACCCACCCTCATGTAGATACCCTACTGGTTCCATCTCTCGGCAGAACTCTCACTAATACAAGAGCAAACACTTAAAATTTCACAATGTCCAAACAATTCTTTTCACTATTCCTTGCCATCTTCCTATACTCTGTCATTTCTCCTCTGTCTGCAGCATCAATTGGACAGATAAATCCTTAATTGTATGAATTACTGCAAAACTGGATGTTCTTAATGCTTGATTTCCCTCAATTGTTTCCTTTTCAATATGCAGACAAGCAAGAGTTTTCAAAACAAAGAGTAGCTAACTTGCCCTTTTAGCAAGGTTTTCAGATACAACAAGAATCCCTCCCTGATAGGACCTTGGTCCATGCCCACCATGCTAAACCTCATTGTACTCATTGTCCTTTCCTTGGTCTCTTCTTTCCTAGAGCTAGGAATCATGACAACTGATACACTGCAATGCCAGTCAACACTTCTTGGACCCTTATTGCTTAAAATTTCTAATAAAGATTTTATTATCCAGGTACTCTCAGACTTCTCTAGCCATGCCACCTCTCTGCTAAGGTGCAGCACTATCTCCAGTGACTCCTTCTCCCTTATCTATAAGCCATAAGAACACTAAAGACACTCAGATGACAGGGTTACTCTGTCCTTGAAAACTGGTAAAATTCTCCTGCTGTCCTTTGACATATATTGTAGGGATACCAATCTTCTTTGGTTTTGTTAATTTCCAAATGACACATTCTCACATCAGTGGGACTTACTGGTTCCCACTGACAACTTTCAGCCCATGATAGGTTCTTTCATTTTTTGTGTTGCCCAGTAAAACCTAGTTCAATGCATGTGACTTAATTTCTTCCCTCTCGTGTCCTACCCAAGTCAGTCCTCCAAGGAATCTGTGTGTGTGGCACTCCTCAATTAAAGTGAAGCTGTGGGGAAGTTTCCTTCTGTCCCTCTAATAACTCCCTGTATCACCCAGTTTCTCTCCTAAGCCAAACCTAACCACAAAATCAATTCCACTTATTTTGTTTAGCACAGCAATTTAGCTTTCTTTCACCCAATCACAGCTGGAGCCCATACTTGCATATCCAAAAGTTCATTAATATTTTTTCCAAATCAAAGAGTCATGTACTCTGCTTCTTTTAGCAACAAAGATATGGTACAGGCTCCAAAATGTCAGCCTTCCTTCTAATTCTTTTGCCACAATGTCTCTGAAAGTTAAAGACAGAGGGGAAAAAAAAAGATTTATTTCCCCACCAACAAAAATTATACCACACTCTTGGAGGAAAAGGTGTAATTCAATTTTTAGAGTTTTTTCTATTCCATCTCTCTTGCCCTTTAGTTAGCCTTAATGTACTAGCTGTCACATACTCCCTCTTTACCCAACTTCAGAGTTTTGTGTCACCTACACACCTCCACTTTACCTACTCAGTGCTCATCGCCTACTGTTGTGTTTCACTCACCAGCAGCCACACATTAACAAATGTGGGCCCTGATCAATTTCCTCCCCCATGTCCTCAGTTGTTCTCTGTCCCCTGAGACTCTGCTCCTGCTTCCAGATCAGCCCATTGATAATTCTTCTTTTATTTTTCTGGCATAAGTGCTGTTACCTCGCATCTTTTTCTATCAAACTTCCCCAGTGGCATAACTATCTATATCTTATCCTTTAGTCAACTGCCTCTAGAAGATTTCCACTAAATTATTACCTCCAGTTCTTCTAGTCTAAGTTCTGATTCATCTTATCAGCTTTCTACTAGACATTTCCTGTCCTTTTTATTCACTCTATTTCTTGTGTGAATTATTGCAAAACTGGTTGTTTGTAACACTTGATTTCCCTAGTTAGCCTGCCATTTTCCAAATTGAGTCCTAGTACACAAATGTTTCATGTGTTCAGTGTCCTTGCTCAGGTGCTCCAGAAATCAGAGCCCGAGGCAAAGAATAACTGTGTCGTTTTATTTGGAAGTGCAAGCTAATCCAGAATGAGATAAAGAAATAGAGATGAGGTATTTGGCCACTCAGAATGCAGCAATGACACAAATCCAAAGACACTTTAGGCTACTTAGGGGATAAGCTCAGGCTTATGTGACTTCTCTGTGGAGTACTCAGGAGAAAGCATGCATTTGAGCAGTCCATAGAAGAAGGATGGGACATCCATGGCCCTGGCACTCTCCCATTTTTGTTTTTAATCAATCAAGGCTCACCTCTCACGGACCTAACTCTCCCAGGACCTTTAGGTGTACCATCCACCCCTCTCTTATGTGGCAGCTCAGGAACTATGTGGCCACAGCATTTTCTATAAGCCCAGAAATGGAAGGACAACTTAATCATGAACAGAGCCCAGGGTGGCAGGTTATGTGGTTCTATGAAAGGATGGGGATTTTATTATGCAGAGAACACTAGGCAAGTGATACCTTGAAAACACAAATAATGTCAAGGGACTCCAACAAAACAAACCAGGTCTGTGTCCAATTCAGATTCTACTATAACATATAGAAATGACATATGGTATATCTACCTCCAAAAAGTCATAACGCACACTAAGGCTCTAAGAAGTCTGATAACAAAGTCCTGTTTATTTCCCAGACGTAGGTAAAAAAAAAAGTTCTTTAGCTTATAATATCCCAAAACTAGTTTGCAAAACACACTTTGGGAGAAATTATTCAAATCTATTTATTTCCTTTGCAATACAAACTAGTAACTTCTCCGTAGTCAAATATCTTAGGGGGACATTGGGTTCCCTCCTAGAATAGTAAAGGATAGAGGTGAAGTCTGATCCCAAACCAGACCTTTCCACTCCTGGTGGTAGCATGTGACCTTTACTCAAACCAAACTAAACTTCTCACTGCCCTGTGAGAGTCCCATACTGTCCCCTGCTCAAATGGTTCCCTTAACATGAAATGCCTGCCATCTTTTCTCCATGACTAAGTTCTGGTACTGCAGATGTTACCTGACCCTGAAGCCCAGGGACATCTCCCTGCCATGCCTTCTGATGCATCCTACATCTCTAAGAATGCACTTAGAATTCTTGCCTCTTATTTTATATTTGTTTTATTTCTCCTTCCAAAGTGCAGAGACTCAGAAGTCTAAGTTTATGTTATTCCTTCCTGAATTTAAAAAAAAAGTTTCCCATAGACACCAATGCACATAACAGCTACTCAGTGAGTTGTACAAGTATTAGTGTCCTGACTACTACAAGCAACCTCTAAAACAAATAAATACTAATGTGTACCTCACTGTTCTTCCTCACATATTTCTAAGGATGATTGCTGACTTCCTATGTACTCTAATGCTCTAAACAGAATCTGATTTCAAGGTAAATAAAATATTCTTTATAAGCAGTAATCTTTAAGATTAATTTGGCACTAGAAGAAGAAAGTTTCTAAATGGTAACATAATAAACTGAAAATTTGTTTACTAAAAAAGCAGTCTATTCCCAGAAAGATGGAGAATGTTACTGTAGAGAAGAACTGGCAAATTTACATACTTTCAGGCATAAATGATAATCCTCATTAGTCTGCAAGCTGTAAACAAGGTCAGGTTGATATACGGTCTGACGGGCTACAATCAGGGCCTAAAATATAAGAAACAATCTGAGGTTTGGTGAGCATTTACACTGATTTGCTCACAATCTTAAATATGAGTGGCTTCATTAAAATGCTTCTCCCTCAGACCAAAACCACTCTTCTTTAGGATTAGGCTTGAGTATCAAAAGAGAACATGATCTGTAGCAAACTTGCATATTTCTAGATATATGAACATTCTCTATGTGATTTACATATCCGCCACAATTCTTCCCTATGTGTGCAGTTCTGTACCCAGCAATACTAAGTGCCACAGTAATAAGGCTGTGGCCACAATCAGTGCTAGATACATCTGAGGCAGGGCTGCTCTGGGAAACCCCAATGGTCCAGCCAGGAAAACTGAAGTATATTCTGTTTTCTTTATTTGCTATATTATAATGAGGGCTGGAATTACGAGTTCTTGAACTCTCAGAATGTTACTAAAAAACTTTTATAAAGCCCCTATGTTAAGGGAAAAGTAATGTGAACTACAAGGGTAAAATGTAAGATAAATGCTAAAAAGGTAGAGAGGGACGGAAAGAAGGAAATTCCACTAACCCTCTTGTCACAGTACATTGAGTCAAAAGAATCTGTTTTACTCCCTCGCTCAGCTTTTGCTTTTTGTGATCATTTCTCTCTAACAGCTTTAGATTTCCTTTCAGCTGATTCTAGCAGTGGAATCACTGCAGGCCTCTTTAATATATGGACATTTTAGGAGTTGACTGGGAACATGGGAAATGAAGAAAGTGTAGTTTCTGCCCTCAAGAAGCTTTTAACATGGTTGGAGGACAATGTGACATACAAAAACATAATACAAGGCAGTTTCTTTATTTGTAAAGGACAGAACAGGTTCCTCTCAAGGCTCTGCAGGAATGCACTTCTCAGTTTATGTCCCTTTCACTTTGCAAATATGAAAAGCTGTTAGCACAATGTCTGACATGGATAGGTCTGATACAGAGCACAGGGATGAAAGAGTTCTACTGGGGGAGTGGAACTCTTACTAAGCACCCACTGCACAGAAGGTTACAATGGGGATAGGAACAGCTGCTAAGAAGAATGAGATTGGAACAGCTTGCAAGGCAGAAAAACCTGTAAGAACCCATGAAGTCCAAGGCAGCTAAGCAGCATCACGCCTAGGCCCAAAGCACCACAGTCAGCCTAGACCCATCCAGCACTCTGACTTCAGGTAGCACCTTGCACTGGATACCTATCCAAGTCTCTGCTACCTTATCTATGAAGTGGAATAAGTGGTAGGCCCAACCCTGGAGTGCTGCAATTAGTTACTCTCATTATTATAGAAACTGAGATGATTTGCAATGCAGTGTAAGGATAAAAGAGTGAAAGCATGACTAATGGCAGGGTTGCAGGTTGCAGGAGGTCTGGGAAACCAGACTGTGGAACGTGGATTTCAACTAGAATAACTCAGGGGCAGGGGACATCTCTGAGCATGCCAGCCCCAGAAAATTTGTTTCCTGCCCTGTCAGTGCAAGGTAGGTTGGATACTAGGTAATGTCAGGAGGTGACTGTAGTGAACAATGCTGAATTTCAGCAACACAGGAAGGGAAAAGGGATGCACACCAAAGCCTACTCTTCCTTCAGTTGTCCAGCCAGCTCCAAGGAAATTAAAGATATTCCACAAGGACAGATTCATGCATTCTCAGCAAACAACAGCTGACTTTTGCTTTGCAGAGACTATGTATAGTTTAAAAGTAAACATCTGTCCTCTGAATCAAAGCAGCATCAGGAACAAAATATATAAGCTCTAGTTTCTCAGGAAAAATTAAATACTTTTATTTATGGATTAACACAAACAAAACAATCACATAATCAGCAGGGGAATAAGTAGTGCTTTGTGTGTAAAAAATGATGGTATTGACCATGGTCTGTTTTTTCTCTATCAAGTTAGAGATACTAGAAGGTTTATTATAGCACACACAAAATACAATATTCATATAAGGAAGTTACTAGCTGACTAGCTGAGGTCCTGATATCTATGAACTGGATCATTTCCTTAAAAGACCAACATACCAAGGAACAAAACATCTCCAAGCGTTATCCAGGTATAAACTGAGACTTTTCTGCTTTGTGGTCTTTGCATCATTGATCCCGGGAGAAGGCAAGTTTTCTCTCACCAGACAGTTGTGCAGCTCCTCCTGCTTGCCCCCAACAAGCTCAGAGGCAGATGAGCAGTCGTCTCAGAAGTCTACACAGGTAAGGCCTACATCAGAACTCCTTAAGCAATGGTGAACCTAAAAGGGCCTCTTTGGAGGTAATATCCATAAAGGAGAAATCTATATAGCACAGCAGCATCATTCTGCATTATTTATAATGACCTGTAAGAGATCCCAAGTATACCTGGTTTGACTGAAAATCTTATCCAAAGCTAGAAATAATGCAACTTTCTCTAATTACACTTTGAAACCTGTTCTGAAATGTGGTCAGAGTTGCGGTTTCCCTCATTTTCCCCTTTCCTTCTTTACCTTTAGAACACAGTTCAAGTGAACACACTCAGACAAAAAGCAGCCACCTGAGTTACTGGTGGCCAGGGTCACACGGGAAGCACTAAGCAGAAATGAAAAGCCTCATCTCCTGTTTCTGCTGGCTATTCATGCGCCTCACACTGGAACTCACAGCTCTACAAAAAATAAATAATAGATTTCAGTGTCCTGTTTTATAACAAGACAAATGCTATTGTGTTTTGGGTTTCAATGATACATGATAGAGTAGAAAGTCTATTTTTAATTCATCTCCCTAACTTTAAAAGAACAAAGAAAACTTGAAGAATTTGAATGCTATCAATAAGTACAACACCATACCTTCCTCTAGATTTCCTTTATGAAGATGATCTTTTTGAAGTACTTATTTAATAAAAATGTATTCTTTCTCTATTTTTTCACCTTGAAAAATTAAAAGCCACTGCCCATTGCCAACAAGTGTGGATTTTTTTTCTCCAGAAGATGTATAAATGCAATCTTAAAAACTAAAATATATCAACTTCATCAATGTATCAGACATAACACATAAGATGTTCTTAAGGTCTGAATGTATGTGTCCATCTTCAATTCATTTGTTTGAAGTCATCTCCAGTTTGATGATATCTGGAGATGAGGCCTTTTTACTTTTTAAAAAGTAGCCAGGTTTAGATGTGGCCATGAAGATGGAGCCTCTTTAATGAAATTAGTTCCCTAAAAGGAGAGAGACCAGAGAACTTGAGAGTTCTCCTCTCCCCTGCCCACATGATTAAGGAAAAGTTGTTAAGGACACAGAGAGGTGGCTATCTTCATACCAAACAGAGCGCTGACGAGCAACCAACCTAACCAGCATCTTGCTCTTGGACTTGCTCCCTTCCTAACTATGAGAAAAGAAATTGTGTCTTGTCATGGCAGCTACACCTAACACAGATTATGTGATCCCAGACTTAAGAATCTGTCTTCTACAAAGGCAAGAAGGCATTCTTTAGGCTTCCCATGAGGGATTCGAATGATCTGAAGGGGGCTAGGAAGAACAATTCAAGAAAGTAATTGCCCTAGATTTAGCAGAAATTATGTGGTTCTGACATGTCAGCTCATGTTCAGACATTCTGCACTATCTGAGGAAAAATGATTTTCGCATAAATGAGTAGTGAAACTGTTGGTTCTTTTCTTAATTTTAGAACTCTAACGTCTTCTTTGCAGTAGAACTCTTTTAGCTTTTATCCTTTGTGTCCTTATTCCTTTCATGTGGTTCAGTAGTTGGTTTGTTTCATGACTTTAAATGAAAGGTTTGCCTTTTGATTTCCGTAAGTCAGGCAGTACAGCATGGCACCAATTCCTTCCTACACACTCCCTCAGCTGCTTGGAGTGTGTGGAAGGTGAATGGAGGTTTCTCTTTGAGAATGCCAGGTGCACTCATCGCTCAGAGACCAGGCCTGATATTCTCCCCACATATGCAGCAGCAAGCAGGTCCCCACAGCCTGGCTACCTCAGTCCTAAGTTCTGGCCTTCGTTGACAGTAGAAGAAAAGAGTAATTCAGGTCATTGTTTGCTTTGGGAGGAGAGCTGCCCCATCAGTGGCACAAATCAAGTCTATCCTTATTATCAAAATAAACAATTAGGGATTCTCCAACACATTCCCTCTCTCCAGAACCAAAATACTACAAGGACACCTAAAGCAGCTTTGCCTTTAGTAATCACTCAAATAAATGTGTAAAATTGACAAAATCTATCAGAAAAAAGATAAAAAATAGTGTTTGTATTTCACTTAATTATACTCTTTCTTTTCCTTTTTAATTTTTTAAAAAAAGTTTTTCCTTAATGAGTACTGGGAGGCAAAAGTGGAAAACAGAACAGTCAGGGGCTTTAAGGGTTCTCAGCATGTCTCACAAAAGAAAGCAGAAATCACATTGTTACCTGGAACTATACCACAAGACAGACTGCAGCATCCTACTGAGCTCTGGCTCTGAGCTAATCAGGACAACCCACCCAACTCCTGGAGAGAAGAATATTTGATTATTGTTCTTCATATTCAAAGACTAGCCTTAAAGGAAGTGGTCATTAGGCAGGTGCAGGGTGTGACTAAAAAGACTCAGTGGGACCCAGTTCTTCCCATTCTGTGCCCAGGGATACTGTTGTTTCCTCCATGCGCAGCTGCATCTGTTGTTCTCAGTCAGTGACACTAGCTCCCTAACACCTGTCTTCCTGAGCCCTTGAGCAAACAGACCCACCCTGTTTTCTACTGATGAACAGCACACATCATAGCCAGATTGGCTCAAAGGAAAAGTGGCCTCTGCTCAGCCCTATTCTCTTGACTCATTTGCCATGCTTCTGAGGGGTTGTTTGCATTATCCTGCCTGTCTATCCCAGCTGCTTGAGGTTAGCCCCTGATTCAGTTTCAGCTCTGTTCTCAAACTCTCCCACTGTTTCTGATTCTGTAGCTCCTCCTCTATTCTAAAACCAGAGAAACCTATGTATTACATCAGATCATGGCACTAGTTTGAACTAGTCTAGTGTTCCTCGCTGTTCTAGGGGTGAACCCAGACTGCCAGCTAAAAGGCACTGTACATAAGGCCATGCCAAGAGCCACCTGGATGGCATATTCTAGTGTTTGGGCTCTGCACTGTCTCAATTCTGGGTTATCACAGAAGATACTGCCTCTGCCAGAAACAATGTCCTCCTTTCCCTCGATCTCCTACTCCAAGCAACTTCTACCTATCCTTCAGTTGTGATATCCCTTCCAATAGATTCCTTCTTGAACCCTTTCTTTAGGAAAATACATCCCAACAGCACTGTTTTCACATTCACACTCACTGTTTAATCTGTAACTTGTCTGAACCTCCCACTAAGTAGGAATTGTATGAAGACAATGACCCAGACCCTTTAGTTCACAATAAAGTCAGCTATACCTGGTACCATGCCTATCACATAACAGGACTTGTTAAATAGCTATTGTAAGCAGGCAGTCGTGAGTTCGATCCCTGGTACCGATAAAAACGAAAAAGACAAAAAAAAAAAAAAAAAAAAAAATAGCCTATTGTGTAGCTGTCTTCTCTATGGCCCTTCCGTAGTCCACCACCTAACAACAGAAGAAACTACTGAACTCAGGCACAATGTCTATGCTAAGCTTTGGACTTGGTATCTACCATGTATACAATCTTCATTCTCACACCTTGTAGGGCTAAAAGATCTCAGTCCCCCCAAAGCACCACATCCTCTTTAATGAAACATATTACCTAGAATTTTCATTAAATAAAAATATCTTACTTTACCAAAATTCATGAAACACCACTAAACAAAGTAAAAGTCTGGTAAAATAATAAGAAAAACAAGCAATTTATTTTAAATTATAAACTATTGACTTAGTCCTATCATTCGCAATACTGAACTTTGAGCATATGAAGTGCATAGCAGATGTCTGTTGAATTGAATAAAAAACATGAATGACTTCATACTAATTTGAAAGCTTTAAGTGTTCCCATTTACTGACAGGCATGGGTGGTGAGCCAATTAATCCTGTTCACTTACAAGTGCAATAAGTAGATTTTAAAGATTTTCCTAAAAGGATAGCAAGTAAATAACTCAGGTAAGAGAAAGGAATAACAGTTTAAGAAGACACAATGATTGATGGCTTTTAAAGAGCTGGGCAGAAGTCTACCAATTAGCTTTAAAATACAAAGATCAGATTTAATTCAACATTAAGAAAACAGGTCACTTTACACTCTCATGTTTCGTGCTAAAGCTACTCTTCAAGTTAAAAATTGATCTCATTTTGATAATCAAGAATACTATCCTCACGAAGTCCTCATATTTCTCAACATTTAGTCTTTAAAAAATGGTTTTAGGCCAGCTATTAATAATTTCTAAAAGAGGTGGTGATATAAATTGCTCCAAAAAAACTAAAATTAAAGCTTCTTCCTTAACAAGAAAAAAAATACAATAAAAACAAAATAAAAACCAAGATTTTGTAAATCAGAATTATTAAACTATTATGATAAGTTTTTTATATACTCATATTTTAGCTATTCCACCTAAGTGTATTATTGGCTTCCATAAGCCAAGCCTAAATTAAATTAAATAATATAGGTCACCTAACCAGAATTTAAAGAAGATAAGCATTACAACATAAAGATCTTAATTTTATCAAATAAATATGATTAGAAAACTTGTAAATATTATCTCCCTGGAAAAATGTAAAACAATGTGTGTGCTGAAAGTATAAATATACCAGTACGTATTCTGACAGAAATATTCATACTACAGATGGTAAACACATAAATCACCACAGATTAAAGACGCATGCATGGGAAGGAAGCAAGCAACTATGATTATAATGAATTCTGATCATTTATATATTGACAAAAATCACTGAACAAAATAAAGAACATTAATTTGTGCTAAAATAAAGCACTTTGTGGAGCAAAGCCTGAATTGCCTCTGGGGGACATCAGTATAGCAAATTGCACCAGCTCTGCATGCCTCAGCATGGGATGCTGTTGGGTATAACCAGACCATCACCATCTGTGATTGTGACACAAGTTAATGATCGTGTTGTTATAAATTAACCTATCATTAAAAAAAAAGAAGTCTCTCTAGATAAGACAGAATCAGAGACATTCTTGAAAGAGGAATGGATTAAATGAGAAGCCTTGCCATCCAGTGAGAGGCAAGAGAGGGAACCATTAGTTAAGTGGTATTTTAAAAGGCAGGGAAGCAGCCAACTATTATGGGACCCAAACCCACTGGATGCTGGTCCCCATACAGAGAAAAAGAGTCAGGGATTTCTGTAACCATTCTCTCAAATAATATAATTTTTCTCCTCATTTAAGATTGTGAGGAAATAAATGGTGATAAGCAGAAAATGATGATACCTAATGCTACAGGGAGAGAAAAACACTGTGCCTCTAAAAGGAAGCAGCAAAGGAAGATGGTGGTTGTGACACAACACTCACTGAAAGAGAGAGAGGACCAACTTGTATGTTATGAGCAACAGATTTTTAACAAGACCAAATTAATTATTCCTCAGAAAGTAACTTCTTTATAGTTCATGTTGGAGAGAAAATTCCCTTCAATATGTGCAAAGCAGAAGCCAATGTGGAACAGAGGACAGGAAAACCTTGATCTTGCAGTCAGCACATAAAGACCACTAGGGTTGAGAGACAATTGGTGACTTGTCCTGGACTACTCGCCAAGCTGACCTCATCCTTTGTGGAGCAATGGTATGAAGCAGTTCTTGGGACTCTTCACTACCTCCACTATGAGAACACCAGTGAGCCACTGTCCCTTAAAGCACAGTGTCCTTTTATGTCAGCTGCTATGTAGCCTAACACTAAAAGTCAGGCACAGTTGTGGAGAATGCACTAAACTGTCTGCATTTTTTCATTAGCATCACTTCCAGTTTCAATGCTTATGTTGTTTTTCCTTATTTTTCTTACTTCTTACCTATATGTTTGTTTTTGTATTCTCAGTTTCCTTTTCAACAAATTTACATGCATTTCTAAACTAAGCAAGTACTTAATATACTTTAACTAAATTCCAAAAATAGTCATTTTTTCACATACAATTAAGGTCCAAATCAATGATAGTAATGTACTAGTAGGGAAAAATATAAGCCACAGTAAATATTCAGTGATACAATAAATTAACATTCAGTGATACTTTATTAGCACAGTGGGAAAAGATAAATCAACTGGTCTATAATTCCTTTGAGCAAATATTTTGTATTTATTAATAATATAAAAGAAATATGCACCATGAAGGAGAAAAACTTGCAGAATTTATATAATGCTTGAAGGGATGTGGTGACCAAGATTATCTATTACAGATACTCCCTAAGATGAAATAAATATACATGACCAGTGACCAAAAGTCACATATCTACATCTCCAAAAGTAGAGTCATATATTGTAACAGCTCTGTCCACTAAGAATGTACTCTTGCCTACAGGCTGCTAGTAATAATCACCTTTGAGATCTTTCACAACGTGATAAGGACATACATAGTAAGTATTTCCCCAAGAAAGCAGATATAACAAGAGAGGAAGACAGCATTCAATTAGACAAAAATTTCTGGAATGTTAACCATTTTAGGGATTTAGGGAGCTGCAAATAGTGTCTGACCAGAAGAGTCTGAAATCTAGTGAGGAATACATATGTATAACACAAAGAAGAACAATAATTGTTACTGTAACAAAGGCACAAATAAGTATAACAGCACTGAGAAAGATGTTATTTTCACCTAAAGAGCAAATTATGAACTTAGATATGGTAGATCAGAGTTGTCCTAAGCAGATTAACACACAGAATGAACTGATAAATATGCTATCATATATACAAACAACAAATCTATTAATGATCACCTGGCTGGAGAACTAAAGATGATATGATACAGTTATCAAATAGCCAAGTAAACTCTTCATCTTGATTAAGAACCAAAGGAAAACCACAAAAGTTTACCATCTCCTACAGACATTTCCCCCTCCTCCTCAACTGGCTCAGCTGGCCCCCTCTTTGTTTTTTTGATTACAAATACAATTTCCTCCTCCTGATATAAAGGCTAGACCTTCTAATTATTTGTGTGCATACCATCTGTCCTTCATATTCAACTTTATTCATATTCTCAATGAATTTGGATTTTTTCATACTCTCAATGAATTTTGTTCCCCCATCAAATGATAATGCTGAAAAAGACTACAGTTTTAGTATAGTTATTTACATCTGTTTTCTTTTCCTGGGTCCTCATCTTTTATGAATCTTCTTATGGGACCTGATTCCTGTAACTTGCTCTCTCTGTACTCATGTGCTTGTCTCAGTCTATTTAAATATTTGCTCCCAATATGGTTTCATGAAGGTATTTATAAAGAAAACAGTATAAAGCTTGTAGAGCTTATGTTACTGATTTTGCCTCAACATTGTAGTAACAATTTGGAAACAAAATTTGAAACCACGAGAGAGGCAAAAAGAAAACTAGCTGTGATGGTACTTAGTGCTGCTGAACTATACACTGAAAAAATGGCTAAACTGGTAATGTTTATGTTACGTACATTTTGGTTTAACTTTAAAAAAATAACAGCTTTCCTCCAAATCCTTGGGACATTCGTGGCTGCCCCAGACCCCAAAATGGCAGCCATCACACTGAACATCAGAAGCTATGGCAGCTGCTAAATCCTGAGGATCCCTCAGGTCTTTTGTGTCCAAAGCACCTACATTTTCCTCCAGCTTTTGAACTTCATCAAAGCTTAATATGGGTTAGAAAATCAGAAGGCCAAGCTATGCACTACCATCTTGGCTGGGACTAATAGAGAAAACCATCTTTTACAGTTAAAGCCTAAGGAAAAATATGCCAAAGTATTTTCTATGAAGTACATGTTTTACTTGAACAAGCAGGAAAAAAAATGTTCTTTTAAGGTAGGGGTCAAAGATGATAATGGTAAGTTATTTTTGGAAACTACAGAATATGATCTGATAGGATCTGCCTTGCACTTGGAATTATTTTTCACAAGGGCACGAAGCAGTTTCCCAGATAGACAAATTCTATTCCCCAGGTGAATGCTGGCTCTAAGGCAGCATGCCATAGACAGGGCACTGCATTCTGTAATAGACTGAATACACAAATGTATCAGAGAGTACTAAAAAACAGAGAACTAAAATATTTATTACAAATTATTATTTCCTCTGTTTAATTTATTTTTGTTAAATTAATCTATCTCAGTCTAGTTTGACAAGAAAATGAAGGTGCATGTGGATTCAACAAGAAAACTTTAATAAAATATTCATAACTTACAGCCTTATAATGAATCTTGTTTAAATCCATTATCAGAGAAACTTATTTAGCTTCCTTTTTAGAAACAATGTATTCTGGAAGGGAACATATGCTCCTTGTTACTTGATCACTGATAATATTTCTTGAAGATTCCTAGTGTAAAATGTAAAGGCCAAATATAAATTTGCACAGGGAAAAACCCAAGAAAAGTCCCTGAATTCAGATGTGAGAACCTAGCCTTGATTCAGAAATGATTTACTACATGCCAACATTATGTGTAGCCAGTAAGTATCATTTAGGAAAACGGACACCACACATGGCCTGGTTAGCATCAGTCTCCATAGAAGTAATCTACCCAGAGGTAGACTCATACCAGTGGTGATAAGAAAGCTCATGTTCTCCATGATTTCCATAGTCTCAATCACACTTACTGAATCTAACATGTAGAAGCACACCTGGGTTATCCAAAAGTAAACGTGACCAGAGGAGAGACAGTGCCTCTCATTTCTCCACAAAATGCACTTCGACGTCTGAAGAAAACAGCACCAACAGACAATTGGGAGATTAATTGAATGGAAAGTTCTATCTGAAATCGGCCTAATATTCTAAAAATCTAAGAACTAGACATTGAAAGTAGGTATTAGGGATCTATCCCCCAAGAAAAGGAGAGGAAGAATTAAAAATAAACATTAGAATAAAATCTGGAGATAGGGTTAAACAAAAATCTCCTAGATGTTTAGCAGGTGCCAGACCCCTTCTAGTCTGTCCTCACCTAGTTTACAATCTAGGGATGCAATGGAACAGGAGAGCAGTAAGAGACATTAAATGCCTTCAACATGCAAAAGGCATATATTAGATAAGTGCCAAGAACAGAAGTTGAAGAAAAAATATAGTGAGAAAGGTGGTATGTGTGGTCTAAAACTTTTGTTAAGGTGGATGAGGAAAGCATCAGTGAAAATGTGAATGCAAAGTAAACACTCATAGGAAAATGCAGCAGTAGCATGTGGCAATCTAGGGACAAGAAGAGCAGTTTTGGCAAAGCAAACAACAAAGGCAAAGCCTAGAAGCCACAGCAACTCAGGCCAGAGGGGTCAGAGAAGAGCACCAGGATGGTGGAAGGCAAAACAAGGAAAGCAACAAAAGCTCACTGCCCAAATCTTGGTAAGAGATGATGGTGGTGCTTTGCTAGCAGTAAATGTTGTTTAAAAATTATCAAATTCAGGATATCTCCATGCACAGCCAACAGTATCTGCTAATGTACAGGATATAAAGCAAAACAAGCCAAGCATAGGGGGAAAAAAGCCAAAGATGAATCAGAATTTTTCCCCAATCAAAAATTTAGAGGTGTTACTAATTCAAAATAGTGAATTAGGAGTGAGGGACAAATGGAAGGCATAAGTTTGGATGCATCAGTTGTAGACAGTACTTTCTTTTCTTGCAAAGTAGTAAGTTGACAATGGTATTTCTCAAAAGCAATACAAGTATCCCTGAGATAGGTTAGAAGTCCTCAGAATAAGCATGGTGCATTTTGAAGAAGTGTATTATTTTAAAATAATTTTTGTGATAAAACAAACATTCCTAATAAGAAGCAGAACTGGAAAGTGTATGAGTTTTTAGATGAAATACCAAGCTTCAAAGAGGTACTGTGACAGGTGCAAACTCCAATCTGGTCCCTTGGGGCCATGCATCTCTCTCTGCCATGACAAGCTCTTCCATGTTCCTCCAACTTCTGAAGAGCTCAGTACACAATCAATCATCTGTAAACATTTATAGAGGGTCAAGCACCAGACTAACAGTTCAAGATATTGTCAGTATCAAGACACAGTCCAGGCCCTTGTGAAGTCTCCAATCCACATGGATGACACTAAGTTCATCTGTGTTTAGTTTTGTATAAAAAGGAAAAAAACAGAATTGCCTCTATTTATGCTTTGAGGTTCAAATATTTATGACTGCAAAAACTTTAGGAATTAAAAACAGATACACAGGTGAATTGAATGGACATTGCTTTTACAACAGGGCTTGATTAATATTGCAAGACTCTTAACAATGAATAAGAGAAGAGTCTGAATGGATGGCTGCCTTCGATGAAAGTAATTATTAAATCTGGATCCTGCGTTGGGCTCCTTAAGCATTCTGGGATCAAAAATTTAAAAAAAGAAAAATTTAAAACACACTTTAAAAAATTTTCTGGCAAACAAATAGATCAGAACACTGTTTTAGAATGTTCTCCTGGAATAAACCCATCCACACAGGTCTTCACGTAAATCACATTGGACAAAAGAATGGGCAACACTTTGGCTATGATTCTACAAAAAGGACAGAAGCTCTGTTCAAATGTCAGTTTACTGTTCTAATAAGCGATGAAGTGAGATAACATTACAGGGAGCTACTTGATTATAAAATCCTCACAAGGGTCATTATATTATACTGGAATTTCACATTGAAGTGAGTATATTACTTTTACAATAATAAAATATTTACTTAGGCTCAGTATCTGATTTATAAACAAATAGCTTCAAGAAAAGCGATTTCAATTGGAGGTATTGAGGGCATTCTTTCTATTTTCATATATATATATATATATATATACACACACACACACACACACACACATATATATATATATATATATATATATATATTCTCCAATACATAACAGGATAATGTAAACTATTCAGCAATACTTTTTAATACCTATTTCTCGAAAGCCTTCCATCAAATAATCTTAAATATGTGACCTTGAATACCACAGAGGAAAACGATAACAATTCATAGTGAAATACATATTTGCCTTGTAAAATACATAAAGTATACAAAAGTTATTCTTCATTTAAATGCTTAGAAATATTTCTGATAGCATTTAGATTGGTTTTTCATTACCAGAGGGGAAAAACTATTTA
Source organism: Cavia porcellus (assembly GCF_034190915.1). Classification (NCBI taxonomy): domain Eukaryota; kingdom Metazoa; phylum Chordata; class Mammalia; order Rodentia; family Caviidae; genus Cavia; species Cavia porcellus. The sequence continues at coordinate 33,620,334 of NW_026947506.1, read as the reverse complement.
ATTCAAAAGCCAAATTCAACTAAGTATCCTTCTAAAGTTACTAGCATATTCATGTTTTAACTGTCATGTATGTCTTGCCCAGAAGACTCCAAAGTGGAACAGCTCCAGTTGTCAACATTACTCTGGGTTGGACTTCCCTCCTCTCTCAGCCCTCTATCACTTCCTCCTACAGCAACATTCTTCATTCCTGTCTACTTTGCTGGTACAAGGCCAATCACCACGAATTCCTCAGTGACTAAATAACAGGTATGTTTGTGATCTTCTTACTTTAATTACACTCTCTCGTATAATTTTTTTTCAAACAAATACTGGAATAACAAGATCTTTCAGTTTGTTTACGGATCAAATACCAAGACAGTACAAGCCACCAATGATTCTGTTGCTACCAGTATGTGCAACAGAAGCCAAAATCAGGAAGAAAGGGTAAGAGATGAAACTAAACAGACTATCTGAGTTCTAAAAGTGGAGATACCAGACTCTCTTATACTCTTTAGAAATTTCTTTGATCCTATTATTTATCCTGGCAAAAAAATTCTACCTTTTGCTTAAGTAATTCTTTTCAATTTATGGGAAAAAATGACATGCAATTGCCACATTGTAAGTCAAAAATTGCTTAATGTGGCAACTGTTGGCTATGTCAGTATGGTTATACCTAGTAGAATATGTTAAGTTTATGCCACTTGGATCCTGAAGTGTCTTTGGAGACTACAACTGTCAGTCAGTCAAGGCAGAATCCAAAAAACACGGTGAATCTTTAAATGAAAATTCAAAGAAAAATTATTACGATAAGACACACTGCCATTCACCTCCTCTAAATACTCCTCCTGCTGCAAATGCAGTTATCACATTGTTCTTGCCACTTTCTGAAGCAGTTCTGAAGTCCTCTTCCACAAGTGCCTTTAGGAGGCATGATGAAGAAATACGGTCAATGCTACTACTGAATGCAATTCAATGGAAAGGAGGACTCATAAAAACATGATCTAACCCTGCCTCCTCTGATTCTTTCCCAAAGTCAAAATTACTACAAAAGGTAAACATTTAAAATAGGTTCAGCACACTGAAGCAGCCACTACAGCACAACTAAAGACACTCATAAAAGAGGACATGCAGAACTGCTTCAGAAAGTGACAATAATGGAAAGAATGTTTTAGAAATAAGAGAGGGACTAATAGTAATCTTTTACTATAATTTTTAAATCTAAACACTAACCATATTTTTAATGCACTTCATATTCATTGGAACTTTCAAACTTTGTGACAGAAAAAGGAAAACAAAACCTAAAATAGGAAAACAAAATTAAGACCCTATACTGTGAAGATAAAAACAACTATTTTACATGACTTATATATACCTTTATGTAAATTTTTAAACATAAAATATCTATACATATATAAGACAGCCATGTCCATGAAGGGTTGATTACAAGAAACCCTCTGCCATCCAGCAAGTTATTCCTTATGTAGAATGGTGTAATTTTGTCATGTAATTTTTGTGCATAGTCCTAAATATTTTAAATCTAGATTATGACACCTAATTCAATATAAATATGTAAATGGTTGTAATACTGTATTGTTTAAGGGACAGTGGTAAGGAAAAATTCTCCACATATTCAGTTCAGATATAATTTTCCTCTAAATACTTTCAATCTGTAGTTGGTTACATCTAAGGATATAGAATCTGAGAGAATAGTGTGCTGTTTGTACATACTTTTTAATTTACATATAGTATCACTTCAGTTAATTGCATAAAACTAGTGTTACAATGCCTCAAAATAACAATGAGATATAAAATAAGCAAATGAGAACAGATTCTGGTATCACACTGAGTTCAACTTCTAAAGCAACAAGTTGAAAGCTTTTTTTGATTGAAATTTTTATTGAACTAATTGTAGATTCACAAGCAGTTTTAAGAAATACTAAGAGATTCTGAATGTCCACTAGTCAATTATTCTTGGTTAGTAACATTTTGCAACTACAATACTATACTGGGACTAGGATTTGACATTGCTATGATCCACTGATCTTATTCAGATTTCCCCAATTTGACTTCTATTCCTGCACATTTAATTCCATATTATTTTCACACATGGCGTGAGTTCATATGGCCATCACCATGCTAGTGTTCCAAACATTTCCATCACTACAAGGATCTCTGGTATCACTGTTGTGTAACCACAACCATTCCCTTATACCAGTTTCCTCAACAGTTATAAGACTCTTCTGTATATATTCTGCTGAAGTGAGCACAGATATAAGACTTTTCTGATTATCTAATCTTGGTTGACTTTCAGTAGTCTGCAGGGTTTTTTGACATATTGCTTTCTATTACTTATTTGAATATGAAGCTCTCTCATAATTTTTAATGACCTTAGAATCTGCAATTTTGTCTCATTTCATTCTTGCTATTAGTAACATATACCCATTAACTCCCCCTTTCTCAGTTTCACCAAAAGTTTATTGACTTTTTTCAAAAACCACCTTTTTGCATTGATTTTTCTCTACTGTTTTATTGTCAATTTCATTGACTTCTGATTTTTATTATTTCCATCCTGTTTTGGGATTATTTTGTTCATTTTCCCTTTAATTTCTCAAGATAAGAATTTAGATTATTGATTTGAGACCTTTCTTCATTTTTAATGTAAGCATTTAATGCTATAAATTTCACTTTCAGAACTGCCTTACTTCAATCCCATATATACAGGTATGTGCAGTTTTATTTTTATTCAGTTCTATGTACTTTTATTTCCCTTACGATCACTTCCTTAATACATATATTATTTAGCAGTGTATGGCCTAATTTTTTCTTCTTTGGAAACATTTGTGTTGTCTTTCTGTCATGGATTCCGAGTTTGACTCTTTAGTATGACTGTGGTCCGAGCATATACTTACATGAGTTCAATTCTTTTAAATGAGCTGAGGTCTGCTCTGTAGCTCAAGATGTGTTCATCTTGGCAGATGTCCTCTGACCTCTTGTGGAGACTGCCTTCTATTGTGTGGAGTGTTCCAGGAATATCAATTAGGCCCAGTTGGTTAATTGTGTTGTACAGACCTTCTGTATTCTTGCTGATTTTCTCGCTGGGCAGCCACCCTATTTAGCATTAACATGCAGGTCTTGGACTATTTTTGTGTGCCACGGTTACAATGACGGTTTAATTTTCATAGCCTTTGTTGTGTTGTTTTGGTCAGCTTCATTCATCTGGCACATACAGGGTTCCCCCTGATTACAGCTAACACTGCCAGAGACAGCCTGGATCCAGTGTCTCCAGGTTGAAGTGTCACCCACAGATGAAAGAGGCTTCCCTGCCTACCTCTGTGTTCTGGGGCAAAAGAGAGAAATCTCATGTTAATGGATATACATAGGGTAATTCCCTGGAGGATTGCTGCGGGGGAGGGGGGAGGGGAAGGACACTTTTAGCAGGTGCTTCTCAAAAGCCCAAGTGTCTCTCACTGGAAAGAGACTTCTCTTAACCCCATAATATTGGAAATACTCCTACTGGCCCTCTTTGTGAGTGATATCAGGCTAGCCTTGTTTGATCCAAGGAAGGAGAGAACCTGCCCAGATTGCACTGGTTGCTAGTTCAGAGATCAAGAAATGCCAAGTCTACCTGTTCTGTTAAGTAAGAGAACATAAGACGTGCTGTCATTGTACTGATCCTATATTTCTGAGATCTAAGACCAGTGTGATTTCTTCCTATCACTTTTGAAAATATTGTTTCTTTGTTTCTTGTATTATTTCCAGGGTTTATTGTTGTACTTTACAAGGAAGCAGAGAAATAAACAGGTCTATGATATCTTCCAAGTCATAGACTGGAACTTCTGAGTTTCTAATATTTTGATGTTGAGCAAGCTGTAAGTCTGATTTATCACTAAATTAATAGCTATCTCATAGATTATTGTGAACATTAAACAGATCATAGCACATACAAAGTTCTTAATTCATCATTTTTGTCTATAAAGTAAGCATTCAGAAAATGTCAGCTGTTGTTGCCCACTATAAAGCCAAATTAAAATATTATATTTTTTATGAAAAATATATGAAAAAGTCAAAAGCAAATCCATCAAATAATTATATTTCTAGACAGTAAGGCCTATGTTACTTTTCTCTTTTCTTACTTTATATTTTCCTATATTTTCCAAATGTTCTTTAATAGGCTTCACTTTAATGATAAAATCTTTAATGAGCAAAACAGAATTATATAACTTATGAATCCTTAAATTACTTAAATATCTGTATATAATCTTCACATAAAGTGAGGAAGATAATGCAGGCAACAATAAGATCTTATCTTCCATTTCTTCCATGAGATATCAGAATACAATGACTGTGCAATGGCAGTTGGCTGATGCTGCTTTGTTCTAAGCATGTAATAATTATTTTGAAGTCTTTCATATTTCTTAACCTCTAGAATGAACTAATTAGCAAACTGCATGACAGTTGAAATAGATGGCTCAATATGATTCTCAGCCACAAGTAAGGTAAGATCCTATTCTTTGGTCAGTCTAGCTCCAAATATTGCTCAAAATCAAATCTACAGAAGGCAGCTCTTTAAAATGTGACCCACAAAAATAAAAATAACTTTCAAAGCTTTCAAAAAATTAGGTACCATGAACCAACATATTAGCAAATTTTGCCTTCCATTCAAATTATGTCAGTCTAGAGAAGAAAAGAAAAGAGAAGAGAAGAGAAGAGAAGAGAAGAGAAGAGAAGAGAAGAAAAAATGTGTTCATCCCTGACTAAGTACATAGCTGAGTGAGCGTCACACACAACCCTTTACTAAGGACCTGGTACCTGAACTCCCTGTAAACACTGGGACAACAGGATATTATCAGGTCCTTCTGAAGAGCTGCACCTCACTCAAACCCAAGTGACTTAGGCTATAAGATTAGGACTGCATTTTCACAAATCAAGATTTAAATATTGAAATCATGACTCAGCTTCTAAATCTACAAAATTTCCTTAAGAAAAACTTTTAATTTTGAAACTAACTAAAGTTAGGAGGAAAGTGAGGTTACCAAATGGATTCTTTGGTATTATTTTTGCTGGTTTTGATTTCAAAACAAAATCAAAAACAAAAAGTCTGAGGACACATGTAAGTAAGCATGTTTGAGTTTAACTGACTGAAAAATTAACAATTTATGGTATATCCATATAGATCAATTTAAAGGCTGTGCCCAATTCTAGGTTTTCCATGACCTGTGCAATAAGGGAAAAACACTGCTGCCGAGTGATTCCTCATTTGAATTTGGAAAGTACGATAATCTTGGCACATCGTGTTACAAATGAACATTAAAAATTCATTTTATTTCAAATAACACAAAATAGTAGCCAAATGCTCATTTTAAATAATTCACATACCCATCAGGTAGTGATATATTAAAATAATATGACCTATATAATTGCATCATAAACACAAATGTGTTACACCCACTCCCTGCTCTTTGACTTTTGGCCAGGTTGTAACTCCTGAAAATCATACATTCCTGACAAGCAACTATTACAATAAAATACAAAATAGTAAAAAGGATAAAGATTTTAAAAATTAATTTCTATTATCTGAAAGTAGGTGAGATCATTTAATAGGCTAATCTTTTAACTAAACTGCTAAAAATTATTATCAAAAGCACAGCACTACTATATGATCTATTTTAAAGTTTCTTTAACAATCAAGAATGAAAAAAGGTTTAAATTAAGCTAACATATTGATTTTAAGCTTCCTAAGAAATACTGCAAAAAATCATAAATCTTAATAGTGACATATTTCTTAGAAATATCAAAACATGAAAATAGGAAATATGACAAGAGTTCTTGTAAGAAATATGTTCTTTTCCAAACTGTCACTTGTCATAGTAGTAATAATATTAATATCACACAAAGTACTTGAAATTTCACTATGTTAATGACTATAAGAAAATTTTTGAACACATCTGTCAAGTGTATATAATTAGCACAAAAGATTTCCTAGCATGTTCTAAATGTTAAAAGTTTCACTTTTAGTGACATCCAACAAATAGGAGTAGGTATAGGGAAGAATTAAATAAATGATCGATAAAGCAGTATATCAGTGAACAATAGTCCAATACAACCTGTGAAGTAATAATGAGTATGTAACCACCACTAACCAAGAGAAGTTAAACGTAAGGAGAACATGAGGTACAAAACTAAGCCAACTGGTCATTAGAACTGCTCTGACAGACTCCTTGATGATTTGTGCAATACCTATGATTTTTACACTTGCCAAAATACGCTGATTTGAAGTACACTGATTCACCTGAAGTCTACATTTAGAAAACAGAAGAAAATTTAAATAATTAAATTGCAAAGCTAAATAAAGTCCACGCTCTTAAATACTGTAGGTTTAAACACCTCAAGATACCAATTACCTGTGGTCTTTTAATAAATAATTTACATTTAACATATAATTTATCTTTACATATTGTATATATATATTTATCTCATATACACAGATGTATATTATAAATATATTTCTATGCATATGGATACACATTTATATATAAAAATACAAGTTCAGATTGACTTTTAAAATATCATTGTTATACCTGTGGTAATGTCTACAAACATTACAGATGTAAAATATTTCTAATGCACATTGAAGGAGACTGTAAATTAAGCTACATGTTTTAGCATATTGTTGTATGCACTAAGATAAAAATGTTTTCCTTCTGGCTAAATTTTGACTTGAGGAAAGAGTTGGCCTGGGCATGACAAAAAAAAATCATGATTCAGATAGCTGTTTATATATTAGTTAGTATATAGTAAGTAAGAGGAAAATACTATAGAAGAGTGACTTTATGTGGATTAAGAAATCCTAAGATCCAAAAATAGTACCATTCATGGCCATTTTAAAAATCCCTTTGATAATTTCTAGCTTGTTTAGAGTCAAATTTTCTAAGTATATTCTGAAAAATAAACCAAAATCCTCATTTCGCAGAGAGCAGGGAACTCTGATCATAGAGCGCAAACATAGTAAATTCACTGTCACATGTGCTACGATTTCATGACTCATCTCTATCCTGTTTCAAAACTGAACACTGCAAGACATAAAACTCTGCTCTAAAGAGAATTTACTTTTATTTTCTCTTAAGTCAAGCGAGATTTTTTGTTTCTTGTTACCAGGGATCAAACTCATGACCTTGTTGGTTACAGAGAAGGGTCCAAAAGTGATGTGGAATGAAAGTAAATACTGCAGTGTAAATACTGTGGTGCCTTCCATGAAAGGAACATACCCTGAATGAAGACTAGAACTCAAATACCACTTATCACAGACTCCAAAATGAATTTAGTGAATTCTAGATTCTATCAAAAAGAACTGTATGCATGACAGATAACTAAAGATAGAAATAAGCCACAGTCTGGAAATGTGCTGACAGTTCATAGGGTAGACAACAGAAAGTTACATTAGTGACAAAACACCACAATTTACCTTGGAATGCAGCTTCCTAAGGTATGAGGGAGGAGTAAGATCTCCTCTCAGCTGAAATGAAACACTCACACTTCAGAAGGTAAAACCCCACCTCAGCATTCCCACGTCGCCAGACTGAAGTAAATCTCCAATTAATGTAAGAGGTTATCTTCTAACAGTTTGCAGTAAAATAGTACATTGCATTGAATCTAAACTGTATGTTACACCTCATGTTCACCACTCTCTGAATATAGCAAGAAGCTATGTCCCATGATTGATGTGTATTATTCATGTTTGTATAAGTCATGCCGAAATATCTGCACAATAAAATCTCCAAACAATACATATCTCATATCACACCTTTGTCATTAGGGGACACATGGACTGTGATTTGAAACTTGTAAACATGGCCTGGAGATTTAGCTCAACGGTGAAAGTGCCTGCCTTGCAAGCAGGCAGTCGTGAGTTCGATCCCCGGTACCGATAAAAAGGAAAAAGACAAAAATAAATAAATAAATAAAAATAGAAACTTGTAAACACACAAGATAAATGGGAATGTAGGACTTCTCTGTAATACAAGGTAAATGGGAATGTAGGACTTCTCTGTAACAAATGATAGTTACTTTGAAGATAAAGGCATTAAACACAATAAAAGGATAAAAAGTACTAAATGTACCATGGAATTTATGAAGAGAAAGCTATTGATATAAAATCCAAGAGAGTATAATCACTAAATTGACATCAATTTTCAGAAGAACAATTTCAAAGGCCTTAAAAAAAACTGTGAATGGCCAGGCCTGGTGCTGCATGTCTGTAATCCCAGACTTTGGCAGACAGAGGCAGGAGGATCCCTGTGAGTTCAAGGCCAGCCTCGGCTACATAGTGAGTTCAAGACCAGCCTGAACTACACAGCAAGACCTTTTCTCAAAAAAAAAAAAAAAATAATAATAATAATAAAGGAACTTAGACCCAGATTTTTTTTATTTCTAGGACTTTATTAAAGACAATAATCATATATTTACTTATCAATGTAGACATAAGGATATTCACCACAGCACTGTTTATAATGATAAAAAATAAAGTGAAAACAACAAACGTTAGCAATAGAAAATGCTGCTCTCCCCATTCCTTTAAGGAATGAAATCTGGCAATAATATTTAAAATGTAGCATAGCTGGATATGGTAGCACACACCTGCAATTACAACACTTCATAGACTGAGGCACAAGATTCACAAGCTGAAGAATGGGCCATATATGAGTTCAAGACTTGCCTGGACCAAATAGAGAAACCCTGTCTCAAACACAAAACAAAACTCCCAGAAAAGTAGCAAAGTAACTTTAGAGAAAGACAGAATTAAGTTCAAATCTCATTCTATTACATGTATACTTTTAGAACATTTAGAATAATTTATTAGTAATTACTTATATATAGTACATTCCAGATATATGGCTATGCTATGAATTTTATTTTTCCATTGGCACTTCAGTAACAATAAAAGATGTATTTGAAAGAAAAAAACAGGGAAGCATGGTGGAAGAAACTGGCTATGCGCTCAATAGAGTCTCCAAGAATATGTGGATTAGTGTGATACATGAAGGTTTCTGGGGAGGAGATGGCCATCCAAAAAGAAAAGTAACAAATCATCCATTTCTATAGCTAAAGTGTGTCTCTGTGTTAAGAGAATGCAGACATATATTTACTTATAGTCTTGATTTCCCATTCTTCGTTTGCTTAGAACAAAGGAAGTATAGTTCTACACAGAAAGATAAGCAATATGTAAGAAACATATAAAGTGATTCAAAATGTCAGCCAAGATAAAGGGTTAAGGTCATACCAGGATAGTCTTCTTCCAATACAAGTATGCTAATCAGCTTCTATACCAAAATACCTAAGTTACTATATCAGTTACTATAACAAAATACCTAAGATAATTAGTTTATAAAAAGAAAAAGGCTCACAATTTTGGAGGTTCCAGTCCATGACTGATTGGCCCATATTGCTTTGTGCCTGTAGCAAAACAGCACTTCCTGCCAAAATGTGTCAAAACAAACCTACTCACAAGCCAGGGAGCAAAAGAAAAAATAAGGTTCTTATATGGAGGACAGCCTCACCATGACCTGAGTACCTCTAAGCCCCACCTCTCAAAGGTCCCACCATGTCTTGATGATAGCATCATGATGAGATCCAAGCATTTAATGCATGGGCTAGGTAGGTATTCAGGATCCTTACTGCATCAATGGGGGAATTTTTAAATTTCAAGAATCTAAACAGAATTCTCATGATATCATCTGTCCATTTAGTATTCACTACTTAAAAGTAGTATGTAATAAAATGTCATTACATGTGCAATAACCATGTGTCATATTAAGCTTAACAATAGCTAATATATATAATTACATTTTACTAGCTACAAAGCTCAATCTATTACCTAGATACACTCTTTGCCCAAGATAAAAATCTTAATTTTGTTGTCAAAAGTAATTTCTATTTACCACATAATTTACTATAACCTATGTAATTCCATATTTTATCCAAGTCAATTATAATTATGACCTAAATTATAATTGTATCTATCTTTAATACCTATAAAAGCACTTAGAGTAAAAATAATATATTATGTAATATTAATTTCTAAATCTACTAAGTTTAATTTTGAACATTAGGGTCAACCTGTAATGAAAATTATCTAAAATGCTAAAGATAGACAAGGCCTCAAACCCTATAAGTAAAAGGCTAGTATAGTTAACTAAATATGAACTACATTTATAATCTAAAGATTAACAAAATCTTTAAGATTTTTCAGATAATTTCCACTCCTCCCCCAACTGGTTAAATCAAACACCATATGAATAGAACTTCAAACATCTAATGTTTATATTTATAATATTATCGAACTGTTGAAAGAATTGTATTTTAAATGCCAGCAAAATGGGTAGTATCATACTGTTCATTATACAGTCCTTTAAAAGTAGGTATGCTGAGACTGAGTCCAAGAAAAATAAATATTACAATACATTACCATTTTAGGTTTCTAGATTTCACTGCCTATACAACAGATAGCCCTCTTGTGAACTGAGGGCCTTTCACTGGCAAGTCTAGGGGAAGCCAGTCCTGAGCAGCCCTCCTGGCCTCTCCTCTGACTGATTTCTTCACATTCTTTCCACTTTGTGTATGGTTCTTTCTGTGCCCTACCTTACATTACCTAGTATGATGCCATATATACCTTCAATGAAAAAAACTATGGTTTATAATCTATAGGATGTTTATCTTATGGAGTCTTATATACTATTTTTTAATGGCATTAATATACAACTCCTGAGATCAAATTGTACCCTTCATCTGCCATATGAACACAGAGGATTGGAGGAGCTGATCAACTTAAACAACATCAAAGGCATTAAATGGTTTTTAAGTAGCAACAGGGAGAGTAAAAACCCTAACTGTCTACTCTGTTTTCATGGCCTTTTCCTCTATATCAATGTTTGTGAAAGTGTGGCCTTCTCACTAGCTGTATGATCATTCCAGGGATGCAAATTCTCAAGTTCCCCCCTACTGAACAGGAAACTCTAGGAAGGAAGGGGTTCATCCAGATACCTGGGCTGCAACAGAAATTTGAGAATCACTGTTGTACATTACGAGTATTAAAAGTTAAAAGTATTTGTTAAATTGTGTAGAAGACAATCTAGATGGCTCTCCTTGAATACAGAGCAGTTACTTTCACTTTGGCTAAACCTGGCCCTATCTTCATGTACTGATACGTAGAGAGCTGGCTAAACTATTTCCTTTTCCCTTTAATTGGCTCTAAGCAATGTAAATAGGGCTAGCTGAGGTGCTGATACATAGTATTTGAAGTTAGGTGACAGCAGACTGTTTCCCCATCTCAGTACCTCTCTATAAGATTGAGCCCAGCAGGAAGGCAGAGCCACACAGCTCCAGAGCTGTCAACTAGGTTGGAGCCTCAAGATAAAAGGCTATGACTTCCCAGGACACAAAATTTTACATATCAGAAACTGAAGCAACAGCCTCCTAAACAATATATGCTACCTTAACTATGTTATGTAGATTGGTCTTTCTACATATCCTTCTCTGCAAATTGCAGAGGTGCTTTCTGGCCTCTTAGCTAGCTCAGCTCACAATACTCACAGAATTCCCGTAATTCCTACTATTCCCACAGTCACTCATCCTTAGCCACTCCTTTCTTCCTGAATTAATAAAATCCAGGTTAGGCCCTGGATCAGGGACACTGTTCTGTGCAACCTTGTCTGGACTGAACTCAGGACTGTCCTTCACTATAAATATGTTTTAATGTCTTTATTCTCATGGTGGATTGCACTGGAGGTGATAGATTGGAATTAATTTGCCAGGATTCCAATAACATTTCCATGGGATTACAAATATAAACTTCTGGACTGTAACAAGCATGGGAAAAGGGCCTCTATAGAATTGTGTTCAATGATTTTATAACAAAAATGTCAAGAATATTAGTGAGTTACTAAAGTTTCTAAATGACTACCTTATACTAACTTAGGTATTCCTCATTTAATATACTCAATCTATAACAATTTCAAAGAATAAAAAAACATAAAACAAAACTATATGTTAGATACAAATTGACATCTCCCTTTTCTAATCTTTTTTCTAATCCTTTTTCTAATCTTAGTACTATTTTCAGATGTTGCTTACTTGCCCCCCAAATAAAACATTAGTGAGACATCTCAGGAATGCAGTCTTATTTTAGCTGCCCCAACCAGCACTCAATCCCCTGTGCCCACTGCAGCTCCATGAACAAATCAAAAATATCACAGGGACATAAGCAACAAGAAAGAGGGATGTTTTTCTTTTCCTGAAATTCTCACTACCATCTTAATCCAAAATTGGTTATTAACATGAAGACATTTGATTATCTGCCAAAGTGTTTATTGGTACACCATTACTACATGAATCTCAGAATTCTGTTTTTCTGCCATTAATAGCTATTACATTAGTTACCTTTCTCATTCTGGATGAAATAGAAATACATCAGAGCGAAAATCTGCTAACTATGAATTAAACTCTCCTATAATTGTGGCAGTCATAAGATATACTCTCAATTCCCCTCATGGGAACTGGAGGACCAACTTCCCTGCCCCAGAATCAGTTATGTCATTTGCTGTAGCCAATGAAACATAGGAAGAAGCTTTAGAAGCCAGGAAGATATGTGTATTTCCACCACACTTTTCTTACTCTAATGGCTATCAGCAACATTTAAGACAATGCCTGCCCAATCAGCTTTCATCTTTGAGTAACTCTAAGGAACAGAAATCTTCTATTAGATAGTCTATCCTGATCATTAAACTTGTTTTTAAGCTACTGAGATTCCATGGTTGATAACTATTATACAGTATATCTTGATTTTTCTGATTTTTTTCAGAATATAATCCATAAATCTGCTTTACTACAAAGAGGAATATTAAAACCAGATGAGTCATCAATGTTGAACTTTGAGAAGTTAAAAACAAGAATCAATGGCCTTTTTTATTTAAAGCCTCTGTGAAGCATCATTTTCCAAGTGAAGAAACTGAGGGCAAGAAACAGGTAATGATCAGCATTTTCAGGACTCAGGCCACATCATCAGAGTCCCAGTGAAGTGCTCTCTCCATGCTCCATGCTGCTGCTGGGAGTGTTGTAGGCATACAGCTGCACAATTCACACCATTCCTTAGCCTGCTTTGTTCGACAAACTGTGTTCTTCTCTAAATTAAGTTGCACAAGAAAAATGTCTTTTAAATTATTTTGGCAGTTATAAAATGTTGAGAACCAAGACAAACACATATGGTCTTTAGAAAGTGAAAAATTCTTACAGAACTATAATAGAAAATTTATAAGCAGCCAAGCATGTCTCTATAGGAATTTAAAAGTGAAATTGACACTATAAAGGCCAGATAGTCAAAAGCACCTACTAAAGAGAAACCCTTTAGCCAAGGATAATACAGTTTATGAAGAAAATACTTTAAATACAAAATCTGTCCAACTGTTACATTGAAGAAAGAATTACACTCAACTGTAGCACAGGTAGTTAGTAACAATGAGTAAAGAAGTGATCACTTTTCAAAATTAAAGTCCACTTTAATGAGAAAAACAAAACAATTATTTAAAGAAGTCAGAGTGCTGTTGGTATTTTCATTACCAGGTAACCAACAAATCAACATTTTAAAGTACATTTGAAGCTACTATTCATTAAATGCTCTCAAACAATCATCCTTTTATATAGAACACAACAGTAAGGTCCACAGAACTCCTGCCCATGTCCACACATTCAGTACAACAGTGACTAACCTAGTGTTCTGCTCTTATGGATGTACACTGAAGGTAATTCTAAACTTCCTTCTCTGGAGTAAGCAAATGCCAGTGGATGCCTCCAGCCCTGCCTATAGTTGACTAAGTCACCTTCATTATCTTCTATTATAAATGGTCCCTGAAAGGCTACCTCTGGCCATGAGCAGACCATAAGAAAGCAAGTCACTTCTCCCACCAGGAACCCATTCAGCCAATCTGAGAGATCTGAGAGCCATCTTTGTGGTTGGAATCATGCTCTTATCTGGCAAGGGGTCTGATCTTGCAACTTCACCCTCACAATCACAACAGACCATGATCATGTTTACAAAAAGGAAGTTAAATGTGTGAAACAAGTCAGAGAAGCCAAGGAAAATGGGATCAGTGTTTTCAAAAGGTCAATGACAATTCTATAGTAACATCTCAGTTTTCTTACTATACATGGAAAGATCAGTTTGTCAATTTCCAAAACTAAAATAAAAATGATCCATATCTTCTCTTAGCATGGATATATACTTCAATGCATCTTGGCAAGAAACTAAAGAAAAATAGAAATTACTTCAGAGCTTACCCTGCATAGAGAGGAGAACTTCCCTATAGCCTTGCTGTAAAGGTAATCACGTGAACAGGTTCTCAGTCTCAAGAAATAACTTGGTTGAATAAGGGACATGAGGAACAAGAGGACTTCAACAAGGACTGATCTCCTACTGTTTTCTGGTCCCTTTTGTGTAAGCTTGGAAGTAAATCAGTCTGTACCTTCCTTCTTAGAAGTCTTGTCTTTGATGCTTTTTCTCATTTCTCCAGTCAGGTTTGAAAAGAGGTCGCTTTTAGCACTCCATGTCTTCTCTGAAAGTTCTAGTAATCTAAAGTTAAAACTAGTATTACCACGGATCCTGAGAGAGACTCAGAATCAATGGCATGGCAAGGCATAGCCAAAAGCCACAAAGATATTTTCATAAAGAAACTTGTATTTTAAGTATAGTCAAATGATTTTATTAATGAACATATGAGTGCTATTTTAATCAAGCAATATTACATAAATACTAAATGCTGGCCCATTATATATAGCAGGCATAGCAATGTTCTCTGTACATACAAAGGCATTTCCCACTGAGGTTCTTGTTCAGTAGGTCCCTTTCTGAGACAGTGAGAACTTCTGCCAGGACCTGGGAGAAGAATCCATGCAGGCTGAACTGGCTTGTATAAAATCTGGGGTCATGCTCAAAATCTCCACAATGTATTGGTGGAAAAGGATCTTTTGGATACACTGGATCATCCTTCTAACATTAGTGTTAATCACATTCTAAATTGTAACTCATGCCCTATGATGAATAGTACCAATAAACTTAATTTTAAAAAATAAGTAATTTGTAATGTTTGAAACTGTCAAGAGTTGATATCATATGATTTCCCTCATGCTATATCTAAACTATGTAGTACCAGACTATGATATGAGAAATCTGCAGATTCAGAAAAATCTCTACTATCCTGAATGAAAACTGTACAGTTTACACTATCTCTAGTCTTACCCTATATTAAATTTTTAAATCAGTGTGAAGTGTCTTAAAATATAAGGAGGTAGTGTTCAATTTTTAAGTAATTTACAAATCCTTAAGTATATATTTAGTACTCTTTCATCTAAAGATCATTTTTTTTTGTTCCTCTGATTGAATTATATAATGAAAACACACAAGGACATTAAGTTCCTGATAATGTTAAGCTTAATAGCTCCTTAATAGCACACTGGGCTAATAGTTATGCCTAAGTCATGCATTGGAGTGTTGCCTGTCTTATTGGATGGATTTAACCCAATTCAACAATCATTTGTTGAAAAGCTCCCCTATGTTAGACATATGCCTAGATGAAGAAGTTAATGATACAGACTTTAAGAGGTTCAGTCTTCTGGAAGAGAAAAACAAATATCAAAAATATGATAACTGGTGGGATCTCCATACAATGACTAACATTTTAAATTGTTCCTGATACAGAAGGAGGCACTCATTAGAAAGACCAGGAAAAAGAGTTTGGGAGTAGATGGGCCACTTAGTGGGAGGCAAACACATAAAAAAGGCTTGGAGACCTGGAAGTACACAAAATGATCAGTGTATGGTTTTACATTATTCTCTCCTTAGGGAATGACTTATATTATTCTCTGTTTAGCAAAGCAACAACAAATAAATCATCTGTAAAGCTTTAAGCACATGGAATTACATGGAAGTAATTTAGTAAATAGATTTTGTTTTCTCTACTAAATTTTTAAATTCCACAATTAAATTTACAATTAATTATAAACTTTCAATGATTGACATAAAAATGAAAACATACTCTATAGTCCAATGCTTTAGAAATAGTTATGCTTAAGGATATATTTTGTTTAATTCTGACTTACAGTGCACACTTCACCTGAAAAAGAAAGTGAAGCACATGTAAATGATTGTATCAAATGTTTGAGAGACTTGTGAAGTCTGTTCTTTAGCTGTAACCTTGACAGGAATTAACACTATGATTGTTACTGGGTTTCTCTCTAGTAAAATAAATCTGCTGGAACAAGATCTACTGTCGTGAATTCTTTTTTTTTTTTTTTTGGTCTTTTTTTCCTTTTTATCGGTACCAGGGATCGAACTCACGACTGCCTGCTTGCCAGGCAGGCGCTTATGCTGCTGAGCTAAATCCCCAGCCCTACTGTCATGAATTCTAACTGACAGACAAGATAAAGATGTGCCCTATCATGGCAAAGATATAAGAACAGTGATTTCTTTATAGATTCATATAAATTCTTTGGAAAAATAGATAAATATTCCTTCAAACTGTTTTATTATAAATGCATGAATGATGGTTTTCAAAATGACAAAATTATATGAACCTAAACTCTTCTCTTGCCACAGCATCAAAATAACAAATTTTAAAATAAAGTTCAATTGAAATGACACTTAAATTACAGAAGAAATCACGAGACCAAAAATAGCTGTATGATGTTAACATGTATTCTCCCCATATTCATAGAAGCTTCACTATACCCTTCCATTTCTTTTTTTTTTTTTTTTGGTCTTTTTCATTTTTATCAGTACCGGAGATCGAACTCATGACCGCCTGCTTGCAAGGCAGGTGCTTATGCCACTGAGCTAACCCTCCAGCCCCTACCCTTCCATTTCTTAACAGCATATATCATAGCAGATGTCAATCCTGCCCAGAGTTCTTGAAAACATTCTCTTTAGATTCAGATTCACTGGTCTATTCTAACTCCCAAATTCCTCTTCCTTCATTTTGTTGGAGGATTCCTTTTTCTTCCATCCGTTCCTGGACTATTCTTGTTTGGACTATCACCGAAGCCAATGTGAAGGCCCCCTGACCAAATGCGAATCAAATGTATGCTTTACTTGTACTCCAAAGTATCTAAGTCTGAATTTTAAAATAAAGGTACTCTGTTATTTAGCATTTTGCTTAAATCTTTTTTTTTTTTTTTTTTTTTTTTTGTGGTACTGGGGATCAAACTCACACCTCTCACTTGCCAGGCAGGTGCTTATGCCACTGAGCTAAATCCCCGGCCCCCATTTTGCTTAAATCTAAAAAGCTGGAAGTCATGTCATGCCTACTGTCTGCAGATGAACAGCAACTTCCCCCCAGGAGACAACACGTGTAACTTCCAGTCTATACTCTCCACCCCTAGGCTGAGATCAAATTTCAGTTGTTATTCATCATCCTAGAATGGGGACTCTTCATTCACTTATTCAGATCTTGTATGCATTTAGTTGATGAACTGTGAAATGTATACAATAACTCTTGATACATTCCCACAATTCATCTTCATGTGGCTAATGACCATGGTGACAATTGCTTATTTAGTCATCCATTCTACAATCGTTTATTGAGCACTTATTACATGCTGTAAATTATACAAATTGAGATCCTTTGCTATCATTTATATGGGTGCCGAGGTACAAAAATGAATGAGATGTACTCCTGATCTAAGTGAGTCAGGAAGGTCCATCAATCTCTGCCAAGCTCCTGACCAGAGTCTTTTAAGCTCCTTCCTAGCAGGTACACAAAGCTGGTACAAAATCTGCTGGGCCAAACAACATTCCTGAAGGAACCCTCTTCTGACACTCCACGAGTGGACTTGAGGGCACAACAGCTCTCCTCTCATTTTCCTACAAAAATTTCACAGAAACATTCAAGTACCAGATAGCATATATACACACCTCTGTCTGTCTGAATGTCTGTCTGTCTGTCTTTCTCTCCAAAGCCCAAGTAGATAAGGTATTCAGCCATGTTCAATCTTCTTGGTAAATACAGTAAGAGGATAGTCTAGATTACCTCAAAGAAGCTACTAGAAATCACCTCCCTGAGGTTTTTTTTGTCTAAAAAATGACAATATGGAGTATACAATAAAGGAAGCATAAAACTAGAATCCATTTCTTATTAGCTAAGCTGAGCCAAACCATTCAGTGACTGTTGAAGCAGCTTACAGCAGATGATAGTAACTTGGGAGGACAAGACCAGGAAAAAGAACTCAAAAGCCTCTTTAGCTGATCCTTCTGTCTTTTGTGCCTACAACCATAAAAGCATGCAGCAGTATATATGTGCTCTTCCATGTCTTTTCTATTCCTTAAAAGCACCAGTGATCTCTCTTGATCTGTATTGAGTAGACTTTTTGCTCTCCCTCCAAACACAAGGCTTTCTGGGTAAGATAAAGAGTGTCTTAATCACCTGTGTCCTAAGTTTTGGAAGGAGACATGTCAAAGAGACAGACAGGAGGAATCCACGTGAACATTTCAAGGAATAAAATACAAATCCCTCAGCATGATATCCAAAATACTTCACAGTTTGATACCAACAACCTTTCCTGGTAAGGGCAGACTTTGTATGGAATAAACTAGGGCAAGAAGAAGACACTCACAGTCAAAACAATACTGATGCAAATCAATAGGAATACAGAAAATACAACTATTCACTATTTCTGAATATGCCTCGGAATTAACAAAGGAAATTAATCATTGAAAAGGCAAAGTTAATTAAAAGAAGCCTACACACAGAATGATTTTTTTTTAAAGTGGGGAGGGGGCGGTTCTTTAAAAAGGTAGAGAGAACACAAGAGAATAAAATGACTGTGACATATTCTAGTACCCGGTCCCAACCAACCTACAAAGCTGAACTCCAAATTCAACAGTGAGGAAAACCACCAATCTAGTTCAACATGCAAAACCCCATTTAGGGGAAAAGCAGGCCCAGCAGCCTGAGTCACTCCAGAAAAAAAGGAACAAATGGAGTGCAAACAAGGATAACAATCATTGTCTGGCTTGCTTACCCACAGGCACAACTAGGAGAAGCATGCCCTCTCCAGATGGGTAAGCTGCAAACTGACTCTGGGCTAGAGGGCTCCAGGTCAGCAGTGACCAGAACTCTCTACCAGGAGAGCAGCGATAATGTGGATTCAGGAAGGTATGCCCCAACTCAGCACCCACCTGCTGGCAGCCAGGCCATCAGCCTGGAGGCAGAAGACCTATAGACTTTTCTCCAGGGACCTAACCTTCAGTGAGGAAACCCGTCAAAGTTAAGTTGACCCACAGATTTTCCCACATTCAGGTTAAGAGTTGGGTAGTTCTTTAGAATAGTTTCTGATTCATGGTAACTGCTTGATGAATATCCACCAGAGGAAAACAGTGGTTTTTGGAGGAGAGGGCAAATTTACAGTTTGTAATCCTTTTCAACCCCAAAGTTCCAGTGCTCAGATGGAGAACATACATACAGTGGTACTTGGGTTCACAAATTTGTTTTAGGATTTGCAGAAACATGACTGCATTTATGTTTGTATGGGGAAGATGGATGCAGCTGTGTTTGTCATCCATGTGGCATTTGTGAACAGAAGAGCAATGTTGTCAAATGCTTTTGCTTGAGAAATGAATTGTTTGCAAACAGAAACATTCATGAACTGAGGTAATAGTATATAGAATAAAATAAAAATTCCTCAGCATAATGTTCAACAGGCTTCCACAGTCTGGCATCATCCTGACAATTTCTCTGACAAGAAAAACATGGTGTACAGGGTTAGGGAAGGAGGGTCTCACAAACCAGAGGCCCAGGTTCTGGCCCTCCAAAGCTGTGATTTGAGGCCATTTAAACATTAAGGAAAACAAGAGTAAGGGGGATGTTAAAGTAGCAATAAATAGACATAAATAATAATCTATAGGGGAGTAGTCAAACATGAAAGAATCTACAGTGGGATTCCACATACATGATATTTCAAACAGAAGAAACTAATGTACAGTGACAGATGTTAGATCAGTGGCTGCCTGGATAAAAAGGAAGGATTGATTTAAAAGAGACTTGAGGAATTTTATGAGATGACTGAAATATTTTATATTTTAACTCCAGTGGGTAAAAAATAATCAAATGATATTGTTAAAATCTCTGCCTTTATTATATGTAAATTATACTTCAATTAAAAAGAAAAACAAAATATTTTAATGGGGTACTTTTGAACACTTAATAAAGCCTATGGTTTTATAATTCAACAAGTGATTGATAATTACTTCATAATAGCACAGTACTTTTACTAAAATAGATTTTTTCTCAATAAAATATCAATTGTTAAAGATATGAAATATGTATAAAAGCCCAAAGGAAAAAAATCACTTCAAATTCACCACTGAATATGAACATTGTTAAGATCTGCTTTGTTACTTTAAAGTGCTTTTCTATGCATAGTTTTTTAAAAATTATTTTCCTAATTCAAATAAGCAAAGGATAAAAGTTTTAAGAAAAAATGTAAAGAACTAAAACGTAAGTTTCTTATCTATAAATAATACCTACCAAATTCTGACTAGAAATATGTATGTTCAGCAATATGTTTACATAAAATCATTTCTAAGATTAAGAAGCAAAGTGTAAAGTGCTAAGTAGTCCCCAGTACAGTGATTTACACACATACTGACACACTCTTGAAAATGCTGCCACTGAAGGATTCTGTAGCATTTTAGTCTATGTTAAGTGGGAGTAGTGACAAACTTTCATTTTTCATACCATCCAAAATTTTAATCATGTGCTTGTGTATACATTTTTAGCAATATCTGTGTATCGATACACACATGAAATGTTTGTATTATTAATTTAAAAAGAAAGACTATTTGCCAAATAGTGAAGGAGTGTTACATACAGAGCAAAGATACAGGTAAGATACAGACTATATATAAATTCAAAACAGGGACACAGCTCTTTTACAAACAGGAAGAGGACCAAGAGATGGAGGATGGAGGGGGTGCATAAAAAGTATAAGAATGTTATGTACATGTACCAACCCCAAGATAAATGTAACCATTATGTTACATACTAATAAAAATAAAAAATAAGATAAAGCAAAAAAGTTAAGAAACTTGCATATGTTTACACAGTCAACAAGTAATTATATAAAACATAGAGAATAATCCAGGTTGTTTCCAATTTATCTTTCTTCCCACAAACTACAGTGCTGCCAGATGGTACAAGGTAATCAAATGTTAAAATTAAGAGACCCATAAGTTTATGAATTTAACATTTAACAATAAAGCATCTAATTATAATAATTCCCAATTTACTTTAAAATTAAGCCTACAAATAAAGGAATTCTCCATAGCCTACAACAATTCTCTTTTGTTTTAATGTAATAAAAGAACTACCCATACTTATATAAATTCCAATGAAAATTAATGTACAAGTTCTATAATATATTAGCCTTGATAGTTATGAAACAAAATTGGTCCATTTTATTAAACCATAAGGCTAAATACATTTCTTATCACTTTACAAAACCTCTAGTTTCTACAAGTAATACAATTTCTAGAAAATAACCTTTACTGTCTTATGTACAAAAACTAAACTTTTTCTATGATATTTGCCTATATTTTATACTGGTTTAAAACATTTAAATTATCTCTATATGAAATGCTTTCCCCACAACTAAGTTTATGAGAAGAAAGAAAATGACCCATTATCTCATCCTAATTAAGGATCAGAGTAATAAAGTGTCTCTTAGGAGTTCTCTGCCACATTAGTGGTCAGCAATTCTACCAGAAGAACGTACACGTTGCAATTTGTTAGTTTAAAGCAAATTTAACCTCTAAATTATAGTGAACTTTGGGTAGAAATTGTTATATTCTTGAAAACATACCTTTCCCATTTATATATATATATATATATATATATATATATATATATAGAGAGAGAGAGAGAGAGAGAGAGAGAGAGAGAAACAGAGAGAGACAGAGAGAGACAGAGAGAGAGAGAGAGAGAGAGAGAGAGACTGCTTCCAGTTCCTCTAATAAAAACATCCATACCAAAATCTGCACAAACAGAATACCACTATTATAAAACTAAAATAATCAGTAATATCTTAGAAGAGATAGTCTTCTATGATTGTTGAAGGCAATGTCTAACCTTAAAAATCTTCCTTTACTTTCTTTCTTTCTTTTTACAACAAGGTCTCATTATATAGTTCAATCAGATTGACTTTGAACTTACTATGTAGCCCAGGCTGGCCTCAAACTCACAGCAATCCTCCTGTCCGTCTCCCAAATGTTGAAGTTACAGGAATATACTACTATGTCTAGCTAAATCTTTCTTATATTTAACATCAACAACTTCCTAATTTTGCTTGGTAGTTCTGGAGAACCACAAAGAGAAGGAAAGAACTCTGCATGTGGACCACTGAAGAACCCACATCTCCAAAGATATAGTATCACAGGCATATACAAGCATAAGTGGCAATCACTGACCAGTAGACAAACCAACAAAGTCTCTAACATGGAAGACAGAGCAACACAAGACAATGAATGAACGAATGAATGGATGGATGAATGAATAAATGAATGCAAGCAAGCAGAGGTCTGCAAACCAAATATATCACACAATTCAAGATGGCTACCAGTATCAAAAAAAATAAATAAATAAAACATACTAAGTGTTGAGGTGAGGATGAGGATATAAGAAAATTCTACCCCAAGGGTGGCAGTATAAAATGAACAACTATTAGGGAAAACACTATGGAACTTCCACAAATATTAAAAATATAATTACTGTGTGATTTGGCAATGTCACTTTAACATATGTACTGGATACCTACGAGTGAACTAAATCAGGATCTCAAAATGCCTGCATGCCCATGTTCTCAGCAGTATTATTCACAATAGCTGTGTTAAGTCAAATTTGTGGGGCTGAGACAAAATACCTGACGTACAAAATTTCAAGGATTAAAGGTTTAATTTGTTCACAGTTTCAAAGGTTTCAGTATATAAGTGGCAGGCTAGAAGGCATAAACAGCATGGGTCATGAAAGATGATACTCTAATGGCAGCCAAAAAGCAGAGAATGAGCAAGAAAGCCAGAATGAAAGGAAGCATCAGGAACCGGAATATACACTTCCCAATCATGCTGCAGTGGCCCACTTCCTCCAACCAGGCTCCACCTTCTAACATCACATTCATCTATGAACTCAACAGTGAGCTAACCCACTGATGAGGTTAGCATGTCACCTTCCAAAACCCCCCACCTCTGAACTAATGAACCTCCTGGAAGACATTTTTGATTCAAATTGTAACCCCTCTACTATCAGGCTGTTGACACAGAAAATATGGTTATTCCATCTTTTTTTGTGTGTCTTTTTCGTTTTTATCGGTACCAGGGATTGAACTCACGACTGCCTGCTTCCAGAGCAGGCGCTTATGCCACTGAGCTAGATCCCCAGCTCCCCCCCTCTTTTTTCTTTAAAGGAGGAAATCTCGAAATATGTGACAAGACGGATGAACTTTATGCTAAGGGACATTATTTTAAACAAAATAATCTACTCGCAGAGGACAAAAACAGTGCACATCTCCACTTATATGAGGTATGTAGAATCACCTCATAAGGTTAAGCTGCCAGGGGTAGAAGGGAAGAGCAAAAGGGGAGCTGATGAACATAAATAAAAAGTTTCAGGAACACAAGATGATTAAGTCCCAGGGATTTGCTGTACAAGTGTGCTTGGAGTCAACAATACTGTATTATACACTTAAAATCTGTCAGCAGTGCAGAGCTCACATTCTACACCTTAAAAAATATTAAAAGGAGCAAATATAAACAAAAGCAATGAAGAAATGGGGAAGTTTTTTCAGTACCCTCAAAAAATTTTTAAAATATTATGAAATGACACAATATTCATTGAGCAGCCAACTAAACAGATATAGAAAAAAATAAAAATTGACAATAGAAAAAAACCAGGTTAAAATAAGAGGACACATCCAGCAAATCCACAGGAAAGGTAGAAAAAGTTCTAAGGAGAGATAAAAGACAAAAGGAGAGATGTAAATTATCAAAGAAATAACACCAAGAAATATCTAAACATGAATTTTTATAGTTTAACAATAGCCAAAGACTTAGTAATGCAATTTCTCATTATAGCCATTTAATGCTAAATGCATTTATATATACATTTATATTTATATTGTATTTATGTTCATGTCCTAGGCTGATAAAAATATTTACATTTAAAACATTGCTTGTACCATAAACACTTATGTTTGGGGAACTTACAGAATTTTGGTCTCATTCTCAGAATAATACAATTTATATACTTAAAATCATATGTGAATCCTCCATTAACCTTTTCTTTTCAAATGTGAGTAATGCAATTTCCTTTAATCTTCATCAATGGGTCTTATTCAATAAGTTCACCTGGCAGCACTCACTTGCCCTTCTGTACTCTTAATACTCCCCGCATGGAAAACAAGTGGCGTAAGATTTGAGTAACAGAATATTAACCTTCAGACCTGAGACAGGAGAGAGGAGTACGTCACATACTCAGGTCCACCTGGTTTGTACTGTATCTTACTCTAGGTTGCTCACATAGTTTATAGTAGCTAAAATGCTTCAATGATTTGTATATCTAAATATACATAGCTTATTTATTTTCTGTATTTGAGTCTTAGTTCTCTTGCCCATCAGTAGTTGTTCTCTGCCCCTCACATATCCTCTCCTTCTCCCTGCCACCCTTTTTCCACTCCGTGAGTGTATACACTGGCCAAATAGACAATACATTTGAGGAGGATGAACAGATCAATGAGGGAGTGAAGGTAAAAGAAGTCCAGGCCCTGACTAGCCATAGAAAATGAACTGAATAAAGCTATTCAAGCTACAATCCTGACCAAGGTTGGTCAACTCTTTGAACACAGAGTGTAGAAGTGTAGGATGACTCTGGTCCTAGCTGAGGTAAGAGAATGAGCAAAACAGGTCCATTAGAAAACATACAGCCTTTTTCATTTGTCAAGATCCCTAAGAGTGTTCATAATGATTTCCTGAAGTTAATGTTGTATCTATAATAGAAAAGCACTGGCCTTGGAGACAGAAGACTCCATTATTAGCAATGCATATCAGCTTGGGCAACTCTTTCTTACAGCTTAAATTACTCACCTGTGAAGAGGAGATGGCACCAGGTAATACCTAACACACTGAAGTCAGTGACCTCCCTATAATCAACCTTTCTGAACGAAACTTTAAATCCAGAAGCAATCTGGAGAAAATATGAATGCCTGATACAACTACCAACAAGGAAAAAAGAACATACTTACAATCTGCCATAATCAGTAATTCTTAACAAATGCGGCATGTTGTAATCAGGGGTTGTGCAGAGAACAATTAGAATCAGAACATGGAGTTTATAATATTATCTTTATGATAGTCACCCAAAGTTAACACAAGAAAATGCAGGAAATCTATTCACAACACTAAGACATAGAATATTTAGCCAAAGGCCTGAATCCCACAGCAATGTCCCACATAAGTCCAGATGAAGATCCAGAGCTCATGACAATGCCTCCCACCAGTCCAACTGGTTTAGAGCCCACAAGAAGGACTCTTGCCAGTCTCTTTTATGGATCCATGCTGGGAAGGCCCAATGGTCAGCAGTGAAAGCTAGGAAGTCTATGCCAGTGGGGTGAAGGAGCTGTGTTGGTAGGTTGAGGATTCTATGCTGGAGCCGAGAAGTCACACTCACAACAAATATCAGGGCTGACCTGAAAAGCACCACAGCCATCCTCAGCAACACGGAGGCCCCGAGCTCCTCCAATGATAAATGATAAGCACAATCGTTGAGTACTTGCCAGGAAGCCAGCGTGACGAGTTCATCCTGGAAACCAAGTGGCACATATCTTTCTCTCCAGAGCCAGGAAGCTATGCTTAATGTGAGGTCCAGAGCTTCTCCAGGAGAACCAATGGCTTAAACAGCGCATCTCAACACATCAATGCCTAGCTTCTCCTTTTCTATGTCTCTATTTATGCTGGCAACTTTCCTCAGGTGAAACATCTATGTTCAGCGCCATGCTGATCCAGCTGGTGTTAAGTTGACCACCAGTTTGTAACCCATAACATTGTGTCATAAGACATCATAAGCATAAGAACAAAATGCAAAACCATTAAGGGAGAAAAAAGAGTTACTGGAGGTAGAGACAATGAAAAAGACATGGACGTTTCCTGATAGTCTGAGCACCAAGGAGGACAAAAGCTTTAAAATAAGCATAACACTCAACTACTTCATGTTAAAAATAGTGATCCTGTGTCATTATGGGGAAAAAAATCAAATTACATTAGATATCCTGTAATTTAAAAACATTTACAAAGTGCCAGAGATATAGCTCAGTGGTACAACACCTATTTGACAAGCATGAGGTCCTGAGTTCGAATGTTAGTACCAAAAAAAGACACATATAAAAACACTGAAAAGTACGAAAGCAGAAAGCATATATTTTATAAAAATTTCCATAAAATAGTTAAAATTCAAAAGATTTTAGTCCTTTAAGATGTAGGATTCAGTTACCTGGAAAACTAATTTATGATCAGTTATCTGGAAAATTCCATCTTATTCTGGAAAATAACCAGATAAATGAGGTGTTACTGAATGCGCTACTTTAGCACAAATAAATGAATGAAGTTTAAAACAAAAGCCTGCTTAACTTCTAGAAAGTGTATTTAACCTGAACTGCAAAGTATTTCTTGTTAGCGTCTTATATAAGTTGTCCTTATCTAAAAACATTTAGGACTAGAAGGGTTTCCTTTTCCACATTTTGGAATATTTATATAGTCATTACCAGTTGAGCCTCCTTAATGTAAAATTTTTCAATTTAGCGATACTCAATCTATGTATTTTAAATTCTAATCTGTAATAATTTACAATGCTCAGATAAACACTCTACCTGGGTGGAAGGAACAAAAACAAATAATGGAATTAATTTCATTATCTACACTAACGGAGAAAATAATGATTAAAGTCACTTATATTTTACAAATCTATCCATAGGTAGTAGAGCAAATATAATTACTTTTGCACTTAATATATTCTAACCAACCTACATTCCTTTCCAGTTAGACTACTAACTGCTTGAACTGAGGTGTCTTCCATTCAGATTTTCAAACTTCAACAAACTAAAATTTAAATTTTCCTCA
Organism: Cavia porcellus; assembly: GCF_034190915.1. Lineage (NCBI taxonomy): Eukaryota > Metazoa > Chordata > Mammalia > Rodentia > Caviidae > Cavia > Cavia porcellus. The sequence continues at coordinate 33,593,159 of NW_026947506.1, read as the reverse complement.
GGTTAATCTTCCAAATGTTCACTATGTAAGTAAAAATTAAATTTTGTTACACTTCTCATTATGTTTAAGTAATTTAAATCAAAAGAATCATTAATATTTCCATTGAAAGCACTAAAATAGGACATTGATTAAGATCAGCCCAAAATGAAGCCCTGAAATGGTCAAGCAAGAAATGCATACTTTTCCAAAGAGTCTAGTAAGACCTGAAAACTCACTGTAGTTTCTATTTTTTATCTAAAGGAAAAAAACCAGATAAAAAGGGTAGAAACAATACAGAATTTCAGAAAAATAAACAGTAAGAAATCACCAGTGAATAATTACACACCATCATCTTAGAAATAGTTGCTCGAGTTACAAAAGTAAAGCATACAAAGTGATAGTCAAACAATGACACTGCAAACAGTTCTGCTCAACAATCCAAAAAGAACTTGGTAATATGATTATCAGTCCTACACACTTGTTTTTTTATCTTAAAGAGGGTGTTGTACTCAGGGGTTGTACACAGAGAACAACTAGGATTAGGACATGGAGTTTATAATATTTTTATAATGGTCACCGGGAGTTAACACAAGGAAAATGCAGGAAATCTATCCACAACACCAAAGACATAGATTATTTAGTCAAGAGCCTAAACCCCACAACAATGTCCCACATGAGTCCAGATAAAAACCCAGAGCTCAGGACAATGTCTCCCACAAGTCCAAATGGAGGTACAGAGCTCACAACAAGGACTCACGCCAGTCTCTGTTATGGATCCGTACCAGGAAGACCCATGGGTCAGCGGTGGAAGCCAGAAAGTCTATGCCAGCAGAATGAAAGAGCTGTGCTAGTGGGATGAGGGTTCTAAGCTGGAGCCAAGAAGTCACACTCACAACAAAGACCAGGGCTATCCTGAAAGGCACCACAGCTGTCCTCAGTGACATGGAGGCCCCGAGCTCCTCTTCCGACAAGCACAGTCGGGTACGTACCAGGAAGCAGCTTGACGAGTTTTGGAGACCAAGCAGCACATGTCTTCCCCTCCGAAGCCAGGAAGCAATGCTCGATGTGAGGACCAAATCTTCTCCAGGAGAACCAACATCTCAGACAGCAACTTGTAGGAAAACCCACAATGCCTCCTTAATGCCTCGACCCTCAACACTTCCCTTCTTCTCCACCTGTTTATCCTGGCAACTTTCCTCAGGTAGAGCATCTTTGCTCAGTGCCATGCTGATGTAATCCAGCTGGCATTAAGTTGACCACCAGTTCTTAATCCAGAACAGAGGGTAAGATTAAACATAGCAAAATAGAACAAAACAGTTCATAAGGAAACAATTTAAAGAAGCATAGATTTCAAAGCAAGTCCACTGGAGATCCTCACTGTCTATCTTATTGTCTCTAGTTTTCTTCCAAATAGTTGCCCTATCTTCACACGCATTGAATATATACTGGACATTAGAGAACTAATCAGATCATTACAGGATGATGAAGGTTTTTTAGGTCTTCAAGATCTGATTTTGGGGAAATCAATAATGTCTGCCATGTTTCTCAGGCTCTTTGTAATAGCTGTCTTTATCTTAATGTATGCTGACATTGAACATAAGAGACTAGACTAATATCACTCTGAACAGTGAATGATAGTATTGCTAGATTTCATATCGTAACGCTACAGAATTAGCACTGGGTTTCTTAGTGTCTCTTCTTCAGAGCATCCATTCATTATATCATGTATTATATAATCTGTTCCTATAAATAGTTTAGAAATTCTTTCCATGTGTGAATCTCTACATGTATATATATCCTTTCTGTATTATAGGGAAAAACAGATCGAAACAAGAAGACAAAATAAATTCCTAGAAAAACATGAAATGAAAAAGACATATAGGACCACAATATTAGGTGATCTACAATAGTTACTATACTTTCTCTTGTTATT